>NW_023425562.1:4287500-6772500 GCF_014108245.1 Pipistrellus kuhlii
GTCACCTGGGGCTGCAGTCAACACAGCTGGAATGGGAAGGGTCTGCCTCCAAGCTCGCTCGCACGGCTGTTGGGAGGATTTGGTTGTTGGCTTGAGGGACTCCGTGTCTCATGAGCTGTTGGCTAGAAGCTGCCCTGGGTTCCTTGCCAGACGGGCCCCTCCCTCAGGACGTGGTAGCTGGCTTCATCAGAGGAGCAATTGAGAGGACAGGAGAGGGTGTGAGCAAAGCAGAAGTCTGGCTTCTATAACTTATATTTGGAAAGGACATCCCATCATGTTGGCCATATTCTGTTTGTTCGAAGGAAGTCATAGGTCCAGCACACTCAGGGGGAGGGAGTCACTCGAGGGCTTGAATCCGGGGAAGTGGGCATCACTGGGGGACTTTTCAGGAGCTGCCTCCCATAGGGACCTCAAATAATAGACAAGGATAGGAAATATTGTATCTTGGACAAAAATAACGTTTAAAGTGTGTCCAAATCATTTAATTCTTTTTATTATTTTGGGCATGAGTGTCAACTCATTGACAAGGATTTACTCTTTAAAGGAGACATTTATTGTCTCAGAATTCACTTAGCCCCAATCTAAAAAAAGTTAATTAGGAATGTCAGAAAGTAAAAACTATTGTAGTTACTGTAAAGATCCACCAGAAAACTTTTTAAACTTTACCCTAAAAGCTGAAGTACTATGACATTTTTATAAGACTGTAGATCTTTCACACTAGTCCCCAGTTTCCAACTTATAGAAAACACTAAATAGATTAGAGCTATACTATCACTTAGCTGAAATTTACTGTTTTTATTATACGTAGACTTCCCAGTTCTAAAAATTAGTACTTATTTTAGGCCTTTTTGACATATTTCCAGAAAGTATTTAATTGTCACGTAAAACTAACATTGAGGACTTAATAAGTAACTGCGATGAAGAGTTTTCATGTAAGTGTACAAATTGTCATGTGGGTCAAAATACATCCTGCCTGCTCTTGTGGCTTCAGTGGCTGTGACAACAGTACAGTCTTTACAGAAGAAACACAGTCACAGTATTTTTTTCAGGTTGGGGCCCATGAGATCTTCCAGTGAAGGATGGTTTTGTCAAAACCCAAATGGGCAGACCAGGCATTGGAATTCCTGGTGGGGTTCTGCTCCAGGAATTTGTCTGTTTTCACAGGTTACCTATGTGTTTGGGGTGGCGATGCGGTGGTGGTGATGTTTTCCAAGGTCCCTTTGTGCTTGTCTGGGCTTCATCAACATTTAGGCAGGAGGGTCACCGATTTATGATGGTCCCAACCCCAGGCCCTTTTGGAGTCACTTCCACAAGGTGACCCTGGGGAAGGAGGCAACAACCCTTAAGGCTAGCCCTTCGTCTGTCCAGGGGGAGTGTCTGTCTGGCCTTCACATTCAGGGGCGTGGCTTTTTGAGCATTTTCTCCTGTGTGGATTGTTTGTCAGGCCTGCTTGTCCACGGTGGGGTGGCAGGCCTCCTCCTTGGCGTGAGGGAGGGAGGGGCATACTTTCCTAGGTGTCTAGGTCGGGGCTGCGGCAGGCGGTTGTGTGGAACCTGCACAGCCTCACATGCAAGACGAGGTCATTCCCTCTGTCCCTGCTGGAGTTCAAGGCCACTTCCATGTCCACTTCTATTTCTAGCGCCCGGGCTCCTGACGTTCACATTGTTATTTCCCCTTTTCTTCAGTACATCTTTCCTCTGCGGAGTATTGTCCACTTATTATCCCTTCACCTTCTGCAATATTGTCACTTTTCGTTAGAGGACAGGTGTGTTGGGGTGGGGGCGTGGTTTTCAGCTCAGAAACTTCAGGAACCAAGACTTCCAGCGGAGGGTCTAACCTGCCTCAGACCAGAGGTGGGTGGGGGCGGGGCGAGAGGCATGATCAGGATTTTCAGAAGCTGGAGCGCTGCCAGCCTTTTCTCAGCATCTCAGCAGGCTCCGGCTCAGGATGGTGATCTTCCTCCATACAAAAGTGTCTGCAACAAAGCGGAGGGCAGCTTTCACACCCTTGGGCTGCATTGTCTCGAGTCCATTTAAATTAGGCTTATGGAGGAACTGTGGAAACGTGTAATTTCATCTGGTACGATGCTCAGTTTAAACATGCAAACACTTTCCTTGAACCCAAGTACCATAGCACCCTTGCTTCACTCAGACGTTTCAAAAACATTTTTTTGGGGGTGGGTATACAATCAATGAAACATTTCCATCTCAATTAACTCCTTTGAATTCTTTTTGTGCAGAGGATGTGCGTTCCAGGCGGAAGATAATTCCTGGGACTTGGCCTTCTGAACACCATTTTGGTGGAGGAGCACAATTAACCTGAACAAATCTCAGAGTCCTGAGGTCATGCTTGCCTGTGAAAGGCATATGCATATTTTAAAACAGAACGTCTTAGATTCATTTGGGACCACTCTCCTTATTGGTCACTTTCTTTCTTTTTAAAGCGAAAGCTAATCAAGTCAGAGCTTCCTCACGTTTATTGTCTTCGCTTCTTCCTACATATAAGACTCGAGCACACATTTCGTTTCGCTTGTGTGAAAAAGTGTATCGGTGTTGCTCTTACCTGAGAATTGGCTCAGCAAGCACAGAAGCATTTCTCAGTCCCGGTCCCGTTGCCTCTCCCCTCCAAACCTTAGCAGCTGTCCTCTGTCCCTGGGACCTTGCTGACCACCAGTTCCGCCTGGCGCTCTGGGACTCCTTTGTGCTCCTCCCCCACAGGCTACCTTCTCAAATGTCTACTCCGAGGCATCCCTTTGCAATCCACAGATTCAGACGCTTATTTCTTTTGGGGTCTGAATTCCCTTGGTCCGAACCACCCTTATGGCTCATATAGAAGATCCCGGGAGTGATGCCGTGGGTTCAGCCATCTTTCATTACATGTTAGGTCCAAACAGTTGGAAGAGGAAGAACGGAGGATGAATTCTATTTGACTCTGCTCCTCCCACAGAAATTCCCATAGTTCAGGTACAGTTTTACCCATTGCTCCCCACATCAGCTTTCTGATCCCCGACTAAAACTTGGCCATGATGGGGCGCTCGTTATGCCTGTCCCACTTAGGACACCAAACGCCACAGTTTCACCGGGGTTGCCGATGATGGGCATTGACCTTGTATGAAAGTTTTTCCATCAAACTTCCATGAACCTCTGATTTACTTGCCTGACGATGCAGGATGCCAGGGGAGTGAGGTGACTGCGCAGAGGAACAGCAGATGTGCTATGTCTTGGCCTAACCCTTTTGGCTTCTTGGTTCCCTATGGGGGTGTGTGGTTTCCAGTGAATCTTCAGCACTGGCAGAATCCTGCTTATCCCCAGAGCAGGACTCTTGCTATGCTGCTGCCCTTTCAGTATTTTGGAAAAGCTTATGCTACAAATTTGAGCATCTATTAAGGAATATTTACAAATATTTGGATCTTCTGCTGAAACCGGTCTCAGCGGTAGAGCGTCGGTCTGCGGACTGAAAGGTCCCGGGTTCGATTCCGGCCAACGGCATGCACATTGGTTGCTGGCACATCCCCAGTAGGGGGTGTGCAAGAGGCAGCTGGTCGCTGTTTCTCTGTCATCTATGTTTCTAGCTCTCTATCTCTCTCCCTTACTCTTTGTAAGAAAATGAATAAAATATATTTTTAAAAAAATTAGGATCTTCTGGTTCATGGACTGAACTCATCATCTGCTAGATGATCTTCTGTAGGAAGAAAAAAAGAGTCAATTTTATGAATATAACAACCATCCTATATAATAAAGAGGCAATATGCAAATTGGCCATCACTCCAACAAGATGGCCACCCCCATGTGGACACAAAATGGCTGCCATAAGTGGCCAGCAGGGGAGGGCAGTTGGGGAGAACCAGGCCTGCAGAGGAGGGCAGTTAGTGGCAACCAGGCCAGCAGGGGAGAGTAGTTAGAAGCAATTGGGCTGGCAGGGGAGCAGTTAAGCATTGATTAGGCTAGCAGGAGAGTGGTTAGGGGGTGATCAGGCTGGCAGACAGAAGAGGTGAGGGGCAATTAGGCAGGCTGGCAGGCAAGCAGTTGGGAGCTAGCAGTCCTGGATTGTGAGAGGGATGTCTGACAGTTGGACATCCCTCGAGGGGTCCCAGATTGGAGAGGGTGCAGGCTAGGCTGAGGGACTCGATCATGCACAAATTTCATGCACTAGGCCTCAAGTGTATTAATAATTAAAGCATGTATATTTAAGGTAGTATAAAAATCAGAATGGAAGGCTACATTTGGCTCCTGTGGGAATGGAAATCAGAAAATATAAGGCGATGACAAATCATTTGGTGGAATGATGGATGAGAGGGGAATAATAATAGGGAGCCAGATCCAAAAGTTATGAAAATCACAGGTGCACCTGGGCATGTCTGCAGAGCATGAACAATCCAAATTGAGCTCCAGAGGGATAAATGCTGGAGAGGCCATGACTACCAGAGAGCAGAAACACTGACACTGTTTTATACTTGAACTACTTTTAACGAGCCATCAGTTTCTCAAAGGCTTTCCTAATTGTTGCTTGTGGAGTCTACCTAACAGTCCTATTATCCTATAGAATAAGAGAGAAATATGCAGATTAGGCCAGGACATCACGCCCAGCTCAGAGCACGCCCCAACCCAGCAGACACATGCCACACACCAGGGCTGGGGCGGGCTCCTAGTGGCCGTGGCATGGCTCAGAGCCCTCCCCCAACCCCGGTGCTGCCCAGCTCCGAGGCCACTCCTGCCAGGGGTTCGAGGGCAAGCATGCTTCACCTCCTGCCTTGGGAGCAAGGCCCCCAGTGGACCCACAGACCTGCCCAGCGTGCTCCAAGCCACTGTGGCCAGACTGTGGCTTAGGCCATTCCCTAAGCCATCAGTAGGATATCCACCGAGGACTCCCAGACTGTGAGAGGGGGCAGGCTGGGCTGAGGGACAACCACCCAGTGCACGAATTTTGTGCACCAGGCCTCTAGTATGGATATAATTATCATAAAAAATGGGGCACAGGGGGGTTAAGTAGCCAGCTCAAAGTCACACAGCGAGTGAGTGGGAGAGCCAGGACTTGAGCCTGAGCAATTTGAGGCTGGAATCTGTGTTCTCAGCCACTCTTTTCTGCTTTCTCTGTAGTTTTCTTTGTGCCCAGTGCTGTGCTAAATGCATACTCAGGGGAGAAATTCAGATCCTATTTGGAATTCCTGGGTGGGAAGCTTTCCTTCAGGGTTTTCAATAAGAATTCCTTTGGGGGAGTTCCAAGACTGTTCAATTCTCATAATCATCTCATGAAAAAGGCACAACAGCCTTACACATCAGATAAGAGGGTTGGTTTCATGGAGGTGCAAGGTCTCGGCCACTGTCACACTTGTGTTTGTCTCATTTCAGAGTCTAGGTTCTTAACTGCCACATGATGCTGAATGTTAGGAGACTTTTATGGCTGTAAGAGGTATGGAAGAGAGAAATGCCCCATTTCCCTCCCAAATAAGTCCTATCTCAGTCTTACAAGAAGGTGTGGTTCCGAGGGGCGGACCCTCACTTGTCCTAGGAACAAGGGTTGAGCCTTTAGATGTGGCTGCCGCTGATTCCACATGGGGGGGCCCAGTAGCTGAAGGCATCCCACCCTAAGGAACTCAGAGAGGAGGAGGGTCCATCCCAGACTGTGATCTTTAGGCCCAAGGATCTCCAGCACACACAGCATTGTAGGAAATCGCCTTTTGGCTGGACGTAGTTTACTGAGTCCATTTCACACAGGAGAGCCTCCCTGTGCTTTTAAGAGAAGTACTGATCATTTCAGTTTCATAAATGAGAGGCTGAGGTCTAAGCCATCACCTAGGACTGCCTTTGATTTCACAAGATTCATCAAGTGTTGACCATCACAGACTTTGCTGCAAGAATCTTTGATTCTGAAATATAGGGGTCTGTGTGATTTTTTAGAATTAAATTTATTGGGGTGACATTGGTGGGGCCTGTGTAATCTTATCTCTCATTTTCCAAAGGCACCCAATGCCTGCCGTTGACTTTTTCATTGTGTGCTTACGACAACGAATGTGTAAATCCCTTCTCAGTGTCTGCTCTTATGACTGTAGTTTCTGAGCTTGGTCTCCACGATGACCTTTTGTTCTTGGCTTTTTTTTTTCCCCTCATGGAATTAGGTCTGGGGCTGGGGGACCCATGTACTTGTCACGAAGGAAACCGTAGTGGTTGAAAGTGCAGGCTCTGATCTCAGACTGTGTGGGTTCAAGTCAATGCTGTGCTATTCACGGGCTGTATGACCGTGAACAAGTTATTTGCGCCACCCCGAGTCTCAGTTTTATCATCTGTAAAATGAGGCTGATCATGGCTGCTTGCTTATGAAAAATCAAGGAAGTGATGAGTGTGAAGTGCTTAGCACGGGGCCAGTCTTACAGCACGTGCTCAGGAAATGCTGGCCATGGTGGTGCTGGTGTTGGTGCTGGAGCAGTGTTGCCTGAGCTCAGTGGAGCAAGATGTGCCTGGTTAGGGTGACCCGATGTCCTGGTTTGCCAGGATGTGGGACCTTCAGTGCTAAAACCAGGCATGTGCCAGGCACACCAGGGTGAACTGGCCACTCCGATGCCCATACAGCTCTCTCAGACCTATCTGATTGCATATACCGTGCAGGCTCCTTGCAAGTTGCATGTATAATTCATATTCATGTAGCAAGAAAAGATGATGATCTGATATTTGATTTGCATTTTATAGATGTCACTGTAGGAAGAAACAGATTAGCTTTTATCAATTTCTGAAAATATCGCCACTAGAGGAGCTGTCTGGAGCCTGGTGTTGTACCCCTGAATCCTGACAGAAAACAGAATTCAACTCCAGTGTGTCAGGAGATTTTTAACAAGGGGCTATTCATAGGGTGGGGTTGAGTTTAAGGGCACCTGCAAGGGATGCTGAGACATCTAGTGACCAGGAACAGTGAGAGACTGTTGGCCCCTTTAATTTGCAAAGGGGCCACGGGAGGGGATTGTGCTCACGGAACTGCTCTGAGTTCCGAGAGGCATGACTCCTGTGTCTCCCGGTTTCTATGTTTAGCAGATGGGGATTACTGGCAGGAGGCTATAAGGCAGGAGGAAAGAGGTTGGGGTATGGATCCTCCTCTCTCCTTGCCTCACTGCTTTCTGATATGGCTATATTTCTCAGTGGCAGTGGTTCTCAAACTGTGATCCCTACCCCGGGGGCATCAGAACCACCTGGGAACTTTTCATAAATGCAAATGCTCTTGTCAACCTCCCCTTCACTCCACTCCCCCAGAGATCTACTGAATCATAAACTCTGGGGGTGGGACTCGGCAGCCTGTGTTCTAACAAGCCCACCAGGTGATTCTGATGCACACGAACATTTGAAAACCACTGGCCTAGAAAACAGGGGTACAGCGTTTACTTCACGTGGGCCCGTGGCCAGTCACGTTTACGCTCTGGCTTGGAGGTCAGTTTCAATCTTAGCCAAATGAGAGGGAGTTTTGTGATT
This sequence comes from Pipistrellus kuhlii, assembly GCF_014108245.1. Taxonomy (NCBI): domain Eukaryota; kingdom Metazoa; phylum Chordata; class Mammalia; order Chiroptera; family Vespertilionidae; genus Pipistrellus; species Pipistrellus kuhlii. The sequence goes on from NW_023425562.1 coordinate 4,294,955, forward strand.
TCTATTGATAGCACTTGATTCTCTTCAATAGTCATTTATTTATTTATTATATTTTTATTGATTTCAGAGAGAAAGGGAGAGGAAGAGATAGAAACATCAATGATGAGAAAGAATCACTGATGGGCTGTCTCCTGCACACAGGCCCCTACTTGGGGATCAAGCCAGCAACCCTGGCGGCAGGTGCCCTGACCGGGAATTGAACCATGACCTCCTGGTTCATCGGTTGATGCTCAACCACTGCGCCACACCAGCCGGGCTCTTAACTAGTCCCTTAATTTATTTATGTGTTTATTTTCTGACTATTTCCTGCTAGAATTTAAGCGCCATGATGGCCAGGACTTTGGTCTGCTCGCCACTGATTTCCCGTCCCCAGCACAATCCCTATACATAGTACTCACTTAATGCTCGTGAATGAATGGATAGTAAGTGATTGCTACAGTCACTTTAGGTAATTTTAGTCTCGATTTGAAGATTCTGTGTTCTTTTTATATAATAATGGCTGGTTTATCTTAAATCTGTCAATCTGAAATTCCAACCCACAATTTCAGTTTTAAAGAAAAATAATAATTAATGAATTAAGGAAAGAATACTTAAAGCACCCTGTGTGTGTCAGGGACCATGGTGGATGCAGCATGCTACACATTATCTCATTTAATCTAAATAAAGTCTCTGTGAGAACTCATGGACATGGACAGCAGTGTGGTGATTGTGGGGTGGGGTGGAGGTGGAAGAGGGCATAGAGGGCATCAGTGGTGATGGGGGAAAAATAAACGTGAGGTTGGGTCACTATAAAGAAATTAATCCCAGGGAAGGTATAGGGCATACCCAGGCACATAGCTATTCATGTCATATCCAGGTTTCAGTCAAGCTCTGCTCACTTCCAGAGCAGTAATGCTTCAGTTTCAGAACTGTGCAAGCTTATGAAGGATTGCAAAGATTGATTATGTCACAAAAATAGTTTGCCTTGAGATATAGTATTTTATCGTAGGTCACTCAACTTGTTGGAAGGAGAAGAGGCATTGACATCAGAGAGACCCGAATTGAAATCCAAGCTCTTGCCATTTACTGGCTGTACGTCCTTGGGCAAATTACTGTACCTTTCTGAGCCTAGATTCTTACAAGTCTGGCAGGGGTGGGCAGTGGGGTGGGGTTGTGACCATTTGAGATGGTGCATATAAAATACCTGGCAAGTGATGAATAGCAATGGTCGTTTCCGAATTCTCTGCGAGTTGATAATCCATGTATGAATCATGGTAAATCTCCATTTAGTGGGTGGATTTTAGACTTTCTTGCTCTTCATTAGGAGAAACTGATAATGTAAATTGAACTCACGACCATCTCTAGAGATATTTTCATTCCCCTCTGGACTGGCTATGGGGTCAGACTAGTTGAGATCCTTAATTATCCTGCTGACAGCTGCCTGTCTTTGCCCAAGTTAGTGTCTCTGAGCCTTAGATTTCTTTATTAGAAAACGGGGAATGACAGTGCCTATCTCATAGATTCTTTAAAATATATATATATATATATATATATATATATATATATATATTTATATTTTTTTTTTAGTTGAAATTTTTTTTTCTACAGAGAGGAAGGGAGAGGCATAGAGAGCTAGAAACATTGATGAGAGAGAGAGAGAGAGACATTGACAAGCTGCCTCTTGCACACCCTCACCAGGGATGTGCCTGAAACCAAGGTACATGCCCTTGACTGGAATCGAACCTGGGACCTTTCAGTCCGCAGGCCAACACTCTATCCACTGAGCCAAACTGGTTTCGGCTATCTCATAGATTCTTGTGAGCATCATGTGAGGTGAGACAGTGAATAAATGGTGTGAAAATCATCATCGCTGTTCAGTGGGGATTTCCTCTGCCTATCAGATCCATCTGTGGTCTCACTCCTGTTGTCTGTCTCACACGCAGACACATGTCTGTGCATGTCATTGGGCACTGAGCGAGGTCCTGTGTAGAAATAGTAAGTGATACTATATACACCAGACGTTGTGCAAACTCTCCTTCCTTCTCCCAAATCCTGTTTAAAAGGCTCCTCTTTCAGAGCATGGTGAGGCTCCCTGAAGAAGCTGGCCACCAAGTAGCTGTCAAACCCACACGAAGCTCTGGTTCCGTGGCCAGGGACCAGCCCCCAGACTCTCAGACTGTGTCTGCGGCTTTGGCCATCACACAGCTTTTGTTCGTGCTTGATGTCCATGTCCAGAGGCTTACGGAGGAAGGAGACTGGCTCGCCGGGAAGGCCTGCTTGCCATGGTGGCAGAAAAGGAGCAATGGCCCGTGTTCTGGAGAAGAGAGTCTCAAGGAGCAGCAGTGCCATCCCAATAAGCTCAACGGCGGGGGCTGCTGGGCGCGTGGGCAGCGGATGCCCCTGTCCTCTGATGGCCCCGGAGGCAGACAGGACATTGTTTTCAGGAGAAAAAAAAAAAGGTTCTGAGTACAAGGACTGATCTTTTCATGGATAACCTTGAGGGTTTTTTTTAAGCCAAGTTGTTTTCTTTAATCCCAGTGATCCTATTTTTATAATGCTTTATAGAGTATTTTCAGGCATATCATCCTGGCTCTTAATAAGTGCTCCCACCCTTTTGCAGAGAGGAGACTGACGCTTAGATGCATTAAGGGACCAACGCAAGGCCACACGGGGACGGAAACCTGCCTTTTAGGTTTTGCACCCGGAGTGCGCACCGTGGCCCCATTCTATCACATGAGAGGGAAGGGACGCTTGTGGCAGGTTTTTAAAGGCTTTGTAGACACAGCCCTTCAGCTGCGGTGCTTAGATGATGCCTTCCGCCGAAGGAAGCCTGGATTTCAGTATTTGGAGTAGTAAACAGAAGTAAAGAGCAACCCTTAGCTATCTGGAAAGCACTCTGCTCTTGAGGGCAAGTGTTCTTGGGAGCAGCTTGAATGAAGGCATCGTGGAGGGGGTAAGCAGGTAGGAGGAAATGCATCCAGAAGATCCATTGAGAAAAAGGCGAGGGCTGAGGGCCTGGGATGGCACAGAGGACAGCTGTGGGAGCACACACCGTTTTCTTGGAGGAGTATGCTTCTTCTCTGCTTCTTGGGACTCCTTTGATTTTGCTTCACCTGACTCCTCTGGGGGAGCAGGTTTACAGCTCGAGGCCCTTTGATAAAAAATAACTCTTATTTGGCAAGAGAAATTCACACCGGCATGGGGGAAAATTGCAGGAATAGAGGTTTGATAGCAAATGATGACATAATGGCCACCAAAGGACAGCCCAGCTCTGTCTTCCTCAGATGCTGTTCCTGTCCAAATGGATGGGGCGGCCATTGCTCAGGACCATCTAACTGCATTCCTGGTGGGAAGCGGGGCCAGGCAGAGTGCTGTGAGCCCTTCCTCCCAGATGCAGGGATAAACATGCCACAGTTGGACTTTCTTCTTTGTCACTTGTGTCAAAAAGGAAGATTAGGCAAATGATGCCCCTTTGTTGGAGAAAAGGGATCAAGATGGGTTTAATGATCAAGATGGTTCTTTGGAGAAATCAGTGTCTAAACTATTCCTTTAAATGTGTGAAAGCCTAGCGTCATGCAGCTGGAAGTGTGTGGAGTGTGGCTGCATGTGATTTCTGGGTTAGGACGACCTGAGAAATTCACATTGAAGTGGGATTTTATGTTAGTTAACTGTTGCTCCCTAAAAAATCACTGCAAAGTTAGCCAACTTAGCCACTTAAAATAACATTACCAAACCACATAAGCCACTGAAAACATTTGTTATCTCACTGTTTTCATGGGTCAGGAATCTGGGCATGTTTGGATCTGCTGGCTCAAGGGCTCTCATGAGGCTGCAGTCAGAGTGTCGATTAGGACTGAGGTCTCATCTGAAGGCCTGACTGGGGAAGGATCTGTTTCCAAGCTCAAGTGGTTGTTGCAAGCATTCAGTTCCTTGAAGGCTCTGAACAGAGGGTTTTACTTCTACTTCCTTGTGGCTGTTGGGCAAAGGCCATTCTCAGTACCTTGTCACATGGGCCTTTTCAACACAATGGCTTGCTGCATCCCTGCACACACCCCCTCCCCCCGCCCTGCCCCAGGGAGAGAGCCTGCCAGCAAGACAGAAGCCATGGTTTTCTCACCTAATCACAGAAATGACATCACACCTCCCTCTCTCTCTCCCTCTCTCTCCCTCTCTCTCTTCCTCTCTCTCTCTCTCTCTCTCTCTCTCTCTCTCTCTCTCTCTCTCTCTCTCTCTCTCTCTCCCTCCCTCTCTCTCTCTCTCTCTGTGTGTGTGTGTATGTATTTATAATTTAGCATATTCTAGTTGATTAGAAAGTCATCACTCTTCCAGCCCACACTCCAGGGAAGAGGATTATGTAAGGTCACGAGTACTGGGAAGTGAGGATGATTGAGGAGCCATCTCTGAGTCTGCCTGCCACAGACACACACCTCAAACCCCCCCCCCCTTTTTTTTTTGTATTTTTCTGAGCCACAAAAACTTTGTTTCTATGAGGATGGGAGAGATTGAGATTTAACCAAGAGGCTGAAAGAGAGGGACGGAAAGTTCCCTTTGCCTTTGATCTGGTTACCTTATCAAGTGTTTTGCAGAGGGCTTGCAACACGCGATTTCCTTTCACCCTCACTACAACCCTGAGAAGTCAGCAGGTGAGGGAGCCGAGATTTAGAAACAAGATTGAGTCCTGTCCAAGCTCACAAGGGTCAGGAGCCCTTGGATTTTGAACAGCAGGCTTCCGTTGACTAACCTGAGGGCACCTCCTCTCTGTGAGGGCCAGGATTAGCTACAGCTGGGCCACTGGGCCAAGTTGAATGTCAAGATAGCAAGTACTGTCTATGAGCAGATACGAAGGTCAGGCTAGTCCCCAGAGGGGAGGATGGAAGTCAGGATGCAGGAAGGGCGGCCAGAGAAACACAACAAAGCCTAACAGGGCTAAGTCTCTTGACAGCCTTTCCTTTCAGATAAGTTAGAATTCTGGGAGGGAAACTGTGCTTTCCTCATTACTTGCGCACCCCGCAGTGTTGAATTTGGACTTCAGAAAACCAGTGGAAGCCATGACATCTACCAGTTTTTCTCTCTGACCTCTTTGGTCTGCATAGCTGTGTTTGGGTTTTATCTTATATTATAAAAATGAGTTGAAAAGGAAATGTGAAAATGCCAGAACTCAAGGTGATAGGTTGGAGGCCAAGTGGGGGCCTGCTTGGAGTACAGTGTGTACAGTCAGTGTCTACTGTTTTGCTTTGACTTGTTGCTGGTCAGATGATTACGTCTGTGAAAGGAAATGAAGGGAAAGAATATGCATGAACTGCCGGAAATGCATCCTCAACCTTGTGTCTCAGACGCCGTGCCTGGTGATCGAGGAAAAGGGGAAATCTTTAAAACGGGGGGTTGAGAATCAACATTAAAGACAAAAACAAACAAAAACCACCACACACAAAAAACACACAACACAACAAAACCAACCCTCCCAGTGATTCAGATCCAGAGAATCAACAGATCCACGGAGCTTTTGAGGGGAAGACAGTTTGCTCCAGACTCTTTAATCAGCAGGACGGTGCTCAGCTTCCTATGGACACGTGTTCCAAGAAAGCTGATGACACCATCAGAATCGCCGTGCCGCTGCCAGAGTGATTTTTAAAAACCATAAATCAGAGCATGTCCCTTTTCTCTTTCAAATCGCTCCACCTGCACTTAGAATAAATAAAGCCGCAGCCTCAGCTGCTGCTCCTTGCCTGTAAAGTGTGGTTCCTGAGGATGTCCTCCGGCCCCCAGCCCCCCCACGCCTGGCTGAGTCTAGCCTCTGGCCAAGTCTGGCCCAACCCCCGTTTTGTGTGGCCTGTGAATTGAGAATGGTTTTTATATCTTTAAATAGTGGATAACAAATCAAAAGAATAGTAGTTTCTAAGACACGAAGCCGGCATGAAATTGAGATTTCAGCATCCATGAAAAAGCCATTTTGGAGCACAGCCTTGCCCATTCTTTGGCGTGTGGTCCGCAGCTGCTTTTGCACCACAAGGGGGGAGCTGAGCACAGGTGTTGCCCCTTATCCGAGGTTCCCTTTTGTTTCCGTTACCCGCGGTCAGCCGAAGTCCAAAAATGTTCCCTGGAAAACATGGAATAGTCCAGAAATAAACAATTTGCGTGCCTTTCTGAGGAGCTCCGTCGAGACCTCATGCCGTTCTGCTGCTTCCCGCCCTGGGTGTGAGATGGTGCTTTGTCCAGCAGCTCCACGTGGAGGATGCTTCCCGCCCACTCGTCACCGGGTAGCTGTCTCCATCATCAGATCAACTGTCAGGTTCCTGCAGTGCTTTTTCAAGTAGCCCTCATTTAACCTAGTAATGGCCCCTGAGCCATTTACATACTTTTCGTTACTGTGTGTTGGTAGAATTGTACTTTATTATTACTATTGTTAATCTCTTACTGGACCTAGTTTATAAATTACACTTTATCATCGGTGTGTGCATATGGGAGAAACAGTGTGGCTCGTATATATAGGCGTCAGCACTATTTGAGGTCTCAGGTATCCTCTGGGGTCTTGGCATGCATCCGTGTGGATAAGAGGGGACAGCTATAGTTGCGATGGAAACTGTGTACTCTGCAGAGGCTGAAGTAATTACTGTTTGGCCCTTTACAGAAAAGGTTTGCTTACTCCTGATCTATGTTTTTATTGCTTTTAGAGAGAGGAGGGAAGAGGGAAAGAGGGATAGAAACATCAATGACGAGAGACAATCATTGATTGGCTGCATCCTGCACACCCCCGATTGGGGAATGAGCCTGCAACCTGAGCATGTGCCCTAACCAGGAATCGAATACCGGCCTCTTGGCGCATGGAACAACACTTCACCAACTGAGCCACATGTGGCGGCCTTTTCCCTTCTTTTTAACAATATATTTTTATTGGTTTCAGAGAGGAAAGGAGAGAGAGAAAGGAATAGAAACATCAATGAGAATCATTGATCGGCTGCCTCCTGCACACCCACCACTGCAACCCGGGGCTGTGCCCTGACCTGGAATTGAACCATGACCTCCTGGTTCAGAGGTCGATGCTCACCTCCTGAGCAACACTGGCTGGGCCATTTTCCCTTCTTGAACACTGAAAACCTGTGCCCACCTCAGGGCTTTTGTACTTGTTATTCTCCCTGCTAGGAAGCTGCTTCTTTTCAGCCTCTGCTCAGATATCACTCCTTCACTCCCTGCCCCCATGAGCTTGAATATGTTGATATGTTAATAATGTCAAGAACTCAAAGGATTTATTTCTTTACTTATCAGTTTGTTTCTCCCACTTGAGTGGAAGCTCTTGGAGGGAGCAGTAATGGCCTTCTCACTCCCTAGGAAGTGCCTGGCTGGCGCTTAGTATGCCAACAACCTGGGGGCTTTACAAATGCTTGTTGACAGACTGTGCCTGGCACATAGTGGGTGCTTTACAAATGTTTACTGCAGACTGCATGAATGAATGGAGATCAGTGTTGACTATTCAGCCGGACCCTCTGCCCTGCCTGTGCCAGTACGTACGTCCTTCTCTCCAACAACAAACTCATTTCTCCTTCATACAAGAAGTCATTTTCAGTAAGCTGAGATAATTGGAATTTAAGATAAGACATTACAACATTTTATTGTTTGTAATTTAATTTATTTTGTAATATTTTAAATGATCCCGAATAATCAGGTATATGTTGTACTGCACTCAAGGAGTAAGGAAATGAGACATTCATGTCATAATTAAAATCTCGTAGTTTTTAAAACTGTCCCCCGATAGTCACCGTCCTCTGTTCTCCTTTGAAAGCATGTAAAGATCTTTATATTCCAGATTTCAAACTTCCAGCTTGCTACTAATTTGGGGGAACGTGTTACTAAAAGAGCCAATGTGGAATAGATGTATTTATTCTTCCTCCTTCTCCCCTCACTTTTTGTACATATCTATGGATACGTGTGCCGTGGATGGACATCCTTGGACGGCTTTTCCCTGAGGCACCGGGCTGGTGCAGGAGCCACAGAACCATCCTAATAACATATGTAAGAACCAGCTACTTCACCCTAACCGGTGTGGCTCAGTGGATAGAGTGTTGGCCTTCGGACTGAAGGGCCCCAGGTTCGATTCCGGTCAAGGGCATGTACCTTGGTTGTGGGCACATCCCCAGTAGGAGGTGTGCAGGAGGCAGCTGATCAATGTTTCTCTCACATCGGTGTTTCTAACTTTCTATCCCTCTCCCTTCCTCTCTGTAAAAAAAAAAAAAAAAAAAAAAAAAAAAAAGAACCAGCTACTTCCTTACACAGTCAGCCTGTCCTTCATCCCGGTTGACACAGCACGGGCCGTGCAAACACTGACGTAATTGAGGGAGAATGTGAGTTCTGGTGTCGAGTGGCTGGTCAAGAAGCAAGCACTCTCTCCATCTCATGTTGACCGGGGATATGTATTTTGGAGACTCAAAAGTTGCTAAGAGGCTAAGAAGATACTATTCCACAGCAAACCTCAGTAGGCATGCTGCCATTCTACCAGGGCATCCTTGCTGTCGAAGGCAGGTCTCCACTCTCCTTAGCCAGGTTTCCTGTTCCACAGGGTCACCCGCTGGAGCGAACCCCAGCAGGGGAGACTCGAAGGACCCTTTCTGTCATCAAGGAGCTCACTGGTTTAGGGAGACAGATGGGTGTGCTGGCCATCACCCTACAGAGATGGTGGATGCAAGACAGCGCTGCAAGGGGCAGCCTGGCAGACGGCTCACTTGGCTGGAGCCAGGGATGGTTCTGGAAGAAGCTGACGATTGGCTGTGGAGTAGTGAGGGCATGGGAGAGCTGCCTGGGCTGAGCTGGTGCCCTGCAGGGCGTTGTGAGAGTCAGGCCCTTTGGTGTGTAGGAGCCTCCGGAGCCCGAGCTGGTGTGGTGGGAGGGGTGGGGAGGGGTGAGAGACAGACGTCTGATCTGATCCAAAGGCTTGGCTCCTTGCTGCCTCTGGCGTCAAGGACCACGGAGACCTCTGCCTGCAGGGAGGCGGTGCTGTGTTGCCAGGGATCACTGCCATCGTTTCGGGCATCGCTAGTTGTGTGCTTCAGTGACTCGGGTAGCACCGCACAGAATAGCTCCTGCTTTTGCAGGAAGTTGTTGCTCTTCTTGCTTTTTTTTTTTTTTTTTTTTTTTTGTGTGTGTGTGTGTGTGTGTGTGTGTGTGTGTGTGGTGTGTATTTGTTAACAGAGCAAGGGCTTTGGAGTCAGACACTGGTTTTGCCACTACAACATTCCAGACCCCGGGAAGTTACTTAGTCTAGCTCAGCCTCCGTTTCATCATCTGTTAAAAGGACATAATTATGAAACCCACCTCATAGGGTTGTTCTGAGAATTAAGTCAGTTCATATTATACATATGGAAAACACATACACTGAGTGACCAGATTATATGATCTCTGAACGCATAATAATCTGGCCACTCAGTGTGTGTGTGTGTGTGTGTGTGTGTATATATATATATATATATCACCCAGTGCATGAATTTGTGCATGGGTGGGGTCCAGCCAGCCTGGCCAGGGGGAGGGGAAATGGCCTGTTGGCCAGCCTGCCTGCTGGTCGAACTCCTGGTCAAGGGGACAATTTGCATATTAGCTTTTATTATATAGGATATACACTGAGTGGCCAGATTATTATAGGTTCAGAGATCATAATAATCTGGCCACTCAGTGTACATTCAGTGCTACCCATTACTGCTAGTGTTCCCCTTTAATGTATTGCTCTCTCATTCTATCAAATGATATGCTGGGAAAATTTTAACTCTTGCCATCAAATGCCAGTCATAGAATAAAACTGAGTAACGGAGAGCAGTTTCAGCACGTGGCTTTGCTTTATTGAACAAGCCCCCACATGTGCGCCATGCTTGTGTAATTACATCTCCCCGCTTCCGGCCCTCCAGTTGCAGAGGCAGGAATCACCGTATTAGCATGGTAATGTCACCACAATAATCTACCGAGACTGTGTAAATAAGGAACATCTGTGCAATATTTATGACCCATAAAACACAGTTACACTCTAAAATGCTCTTCTCATGCCAAGTAGGCCATTGCGATGGAGCCATGAGCAGAGGACCCTCCTGGGGCCCCTGCTCGCCAGGGCCTGTGCCAGCCGGCCAGACGGGACGGGCAGCGCCACATGGCAGTTGGCGAAATTAGGCTCCTGAGGGTTTTGCTGTCCGTTGGAGCAAACGACGAGTTGTCTTTTTTGCAGAAAAATGGGGGGAAAGGTGTTCCGTTTTCATTTTTATTTATTTTATGTCAGGAACAGCCATCGCTCAGCTGAGCACGGATTCGGACACTCTGCACTGTGCAGGGAACCGCAGACATCCCAGTGGCTTCCTAACATTTGTGTTGCGTGTTCCCGTTGTTGCTTGGGTGTCCAGGCAGCCCTGTGTCAGATTTGCAGCCCGATCTTAGTCGTGATCGGAGCTGTCACAACGGGCGACTTCCCCTTTGGGCTTCATTTTCTTCCATTTCTTCTGCTATCCTTACCTGGAGTCTCGTGGGCTTATATGTATTTTTATAAGTTAACATTTACATTCTTTTAATGAGCACGCCAGGTAGCATTAAGCTCTCTCCCCTGGTCATATAACCTGCCCTTGAAGTCTGCAAACTCATTGATGTGACTGGCTAAGAGAAGCACCGGCGGGAAGCCACCTCTGAGTGCCACGCCAAGCTCAATGCTCTGCGTGCAGGGTGCACAGGGCTCAGCAGACGTTTTCTACAAAAACTCAGATAAGCAGGCACGGTATGTCAATGAGCAGGCGTGGCTCTGTTCCAATAAAGCTTTATTTACAAACACAGGCAGCTGGCCCACAGGCCCTGATTTTCTGATCCCTGCGGGGTGACACACATGGAGGAAGTTCACTAGTCGCTGAGTGTCCACCTTGATGCGTTCTCCTCACAAGATGGTGCTCTCATGAGATCAGCCGGGAGGTCTAGGAAGGAGGACAGGACCAGGATCTTTAGGTTCCTTCGGATTCTCCCCATTAATATCCCTCCTCCAACCCCAGTGCTTCTAAGCACAGTAAATGTATTTCGTATTACATTAATAAACCCTGCATGCGAAAACACCATAGATTTTCACAAGTTATTCCCGAGGGGCAGTGGACTTGCTCTGGCTCCCCTATTGACTGGCTCTAACACCACAATCAAGTTATTGGTAAGCGCCGGAACCAGTTTGGCTCGGTGGATAGAGCGTCAGCCTGTGGACTGAGGGGTCCAGGGTTCGATTCTGGTCAAGGGCATGTACTTGGTTGCGGGCACATCCCTGGTGGGGGGGTGTGCAGGAGGTAGCTCATCGATGTTTCTAGCTCTCCTTCTCCCTTCCTCTATGTAAAAAAATCAATAAAATATATTTTAAAAAAATCATCAATAAGCCCTTCAAGTTTCAGTTCTTTCACCTGTAAAATGGTGAACTAATGCTTGTGTCGGGGGCTGTATGAAAAATCAATCAGGTGCCTTACTCCAGGTCCTTACCGCAGTCCTGTATACAGAAAGCACCTAACTTTATTTTTTCATCCATTGAATTGCCCATGTTGGTGAGCACGTCACTGGGTGCAGCGGGTGCTACTCTTTGGGACGGTCACCAGTTCTAAGTCGAGAGCAATTATCCATCCACCGGACTGATTTGCATGTTGGTGACCAGCCCTGGTCAGCCTCACGTGTGGTTAAGCTCCTTCAGCTTCCCTCTGGCTGCGGCTGCCTCGGTGGGGCCCCTGCTGGCACTCGGTTTTCCCAGAACACCGAACAAATAGCCGTTGTGGGCTGCGCTGGCAGGAGGCCTCCCTGCTCGTTTGTATGCCGGTGGCTTCTCGCTCACACACGGGCACTTGTCTCGGGGGGCTCTGCTGTGCGGGCTGGCGGGGTGCACGGGGCAGGCCTGCTTCCTGCGGGGGCCCTTTCAAGATTGGGCTTCTGGGGGCTGGGGGCAGGAGGGGCTGGCTTCTTTCTGGGCCAGCTCGCCCGTGTTCCTCTCAGCAGTGTAGCAGCGGGCACACGTCGGGGCTGAGTGTCATCGGGTTCCCAACGACTCTGTCCTCGCCCGTGTGCTCTGGCGACAGGGCCCCGTGGAGGGCAGTGGCAGAAGTTAAACGTGCTTTGGGGACACGAATTGCCCTCATCATTCTTGAAGCACCTCCACTTCCCCCGTCCACGAGGGAGACCGTTATGGATGTCGGAGAGTACATTAGGGGAGGGTGCTGTGCGCCAGGGAGCGATGCCATAAAACCGAAATGCCCTTTTGAAAGGGCTTGAGTGGCCTGCGAGGAAGCAGCCTTTCTCTTTATGTGAGAAGGGAGTGACGCAGAGGAGAAAGGCAGAAGGGAAACAAATGAGGGGCAGGTGTTACTGCCCATTCACTGATGGAAAATCGAGGCACGGGGGGCTGGGATTATAGGGGCGAAGCCATCTATAATCATAAAAGCGTAATATGCTAATTAGGCTGGACGTCCTTCCGGACGACCTTCTGGACGAAGCTGGGGCTGCAAGGGAAGCCCGGGTCCCAGTGCCAGCGGGAATTGGACTAAAAGCCAGATGTTTGGAATTGGACTAAAAGCCAGATGTTCTTTGATGGCAAACATGGCTTAAAGAATTTTTCCAAGATGACCACTCCCAAATTTGTATCTCCTAGGATTCTTACTGTAGGCTACAGATGGTTGCTGGAGCCCTGCCTGTTGATGCCTACTCAACCTTATGTTTCCCTTTCCTTCTTCTGATTATCCTTAGATTTTTATTCTCTCTCCCTCAGAATTCATCTCACTTCCAACAAACCTATCTCCACCCCCCAGTCTGTGAAGTAGTCTTAGTCAATCAGGGTTAAAAGCTTTCGTAGCCACAGTGATTGGCTTAGGCCTGGGCTCTTGAACCAGTTAGCTCATGCATTTTCTTGGGCACAGCAGTTGGTGAATAAGTGGGCATGTGACCCTGACTTGGCTAATGAGAAGACCAAGGGGAAGCCAGGCCTCCCTCTGCCTCTGGATGTTCACTGTGAGTCTGAGAAGTAGCTAGTGGCTCTGGCAGCTAAGCACACCTCCATCTCCCCCCGCGCACCCCCCTTCCCCCAGGGCTGGTCACACAAACATACACACACTTTTTAAAAAAGAACACTTTGACTTTTTTAGAGAGAGAAGGAGAAGAGAGAAACATTGATGTGAGAGTGAAACATCGATCAGCTGTCTCTTGCACACCCCCTACTAGGAATCAAGTCCGCAACCTGGGCATATGCTCAGACAGGGGATTGAACCAGCATCCTCTTGGTGCATTGGATGATGTCCAACCAGGGCTACCAACACACTTTTTAAAGAACATTTCAGACATGCTCTACTCATTGGTCTCTGATCTCAAGGTACTTAGCCTCCTGAAGAGGGATGGTTCTCTCTGTGTGTTTCAACATGCCTTCGCCACAGCGTTTCTCTGTCATTATGTATCTGATGGCACTTGACTTCTCTGTATACTCTGAGCGTGCTCACATACTTAACCACCGGTAAGTGTCCTTCATTTTAGGACAATGAAGTGTCAGGAAGTCGATAAAACCTGGTTGAAAAGTAAAAATGGGGATTTTTTTTTTTTTTTTTTTTGGTAAAAATTCAGGGAAGTGTTTAGGTAATACAATCTCCATTTCAGGTTTGGAATTGAATGCCAAGTGCAGAATGTTAAATGGGACATTTGCAGAGCTTGATATATGATATATAATTAAGAGGCTGAGGAGAGTGCCTTTTTTTTAATACCCTCTACTTGTCACTTGTGCAGATTTGATTGCAAATATGATTTTTGAGGTTACAAGGGTAATTGATTGTATGATCTCTTCCAGGAAATATCATTCACCTGAGTAACATCCCCTTAATTGACAGATCCAGAGAGTGGGTGAGGGAAATACAAGCTACTATAATTTATTCATTTAGCAAATATTTTTCAGGCACCTACTATGTGCGGTGGACCCTGCTGCTCAGATTGGGGGTGCAGTGGATATGGTAGGGCATTGGAAGGACCTTGCCTAGTCTAGCAGGGGAGAAAAGTAAATAAGCTAAACTCTGAATGGGATAGATCTCTGGGTCCCAGATTAGGACCAGATTCCTCATTTGAGTGGATTAACTCCTACGTTTTATCTTTCTTGTCTACTTACGTATTATTTTAATTAAGTCAGATAAACTCCTTTAAGAAAACAAAGCTACTACAGAAAAGAAGGACAGAAACAAAAATGGTGTCTCTCTCTGATCCTACTACGTACAGTCAGCCACTTTAATAGTGTGGAAAGTTTCCTTTTTTCTTTTGGCTTACACTTAAAATGTAAACTTATTATTTAGTCGTTGAGGCTGTGGTAAACTCAAACTCAGGATACAGGCTTTTCCTGAGCAGTTCCTATGTTCAATGTAACCATTGTTTCCATGATGAGGAATGAATTCAGAATAAAACATTTAAAGCTTCACCAGATGCCACTGTGAAAAGGAGCGCCAGGTCCTACATACTATTGCTGGCTCCCTCAGGTGGGTTAGCTGAGGTTGTCCTCCATCTTCAGGTGAGCTGAAGTGGTGCCTCTTAGTCTCACTAGTCTTCTAGTTTCTTGATTTCTTGATCTTGATGCATACGTGAACTTAATGGAATGTATACAGCTGACCCTTGAACAGTGCAGGAATTGGGGGTGCAGTTGAAAATCTACATATGACTTTTGACTCCCCCAAACTTAACTACTAATTGCCTATTATTGGCCAGAGCCTTACTGATTACATAGTCAGTTAACACATATTTTGTATGTTATATGTATTATATATGATATTTCCATAAGATAAGCTAGCAAAAAGAAACTTATTAAGGAAAACACATTTACAGTAGTTATTGAAAAACAAAAATCTGTGAATATATGGACTCAGGCAGTTCAAACCTGTGTTGTTCAGAGGTCAATTGTATTTAATTAATTAGAAAACAACACTATGGGTGTGTGGTTTGTTTATTCATATCTGGAGTCCAACTTGCTGGGTTCAATTCAAAGCTCTCTGAGTTACTAAAACTTTCTGAGACTCAATTTTCCCATCAGCATAGCTTGCTTTCTTGCATTAAAAACAAAACAAAACAAAGCAAAACACAAAACGATTTGTAGAGAAGAAGGAGAAGAAGAACAAGAAGAAGAAAGAAGAAGAAGGAAAAAAAAGAGAGAGAGAGAAACACTGATTTCTTGTTCTTGAATATGCCCTGATGGGGGATTGAACCCACAACCTTGGCAAATTGGGACAATGCTCTAACCAACTGAGCTACCTGGCCAAGGGCCTGCTTTCTTGCCTTCTTTATTAGATCTCCATGTTAGAAGCTTTCTGACATCTTTTACCCACTGGGATGCCCAGAGTAGGGATGCATTCTTGAATATTTAGGTGGAGAACCTTCAGGACATCTCAGACCAGGTATGATCTGTCCATTCCCTTCTCACATGTGAGGCTCAATGTGGAGACAGACCATGCCTCCCTTGGTAATAATTTTCTTGTAGAGTTTCCTCTCTGCCTGGGGCTGGGTGAGCTCCAGGTGTTTGAAGGCCCTCAGGGGTCATGTAAGCAGCTGTGATGATGGCGGCTGGGAAGAGCAATGTGACCCCACAAGTATCTGCTCCAGCAGATCCGGCAGAGTATTAGCTGGGGATGTAGGCCGCAATTCTTTGCTGGCCATTTTTGTATTGTCTGGAAATTCACTTGAGGATCTCTAGGTTCCCCCCTCCCAAGGGGGTGCCTTAGCTTATGCAAATGATGAACACAGTGGAGGACAGCCTACAGGGTGAGGCCAACTGGAAGGCAACATTTCTTGGCTCCAGCGAGCTGGCGACGTAAGGCATCTTGAGTTCAGTCCTGCCTGTGCTTTCCATTTTCAAGAGAATGTCTAAATTCAACTTTTGATGGGAATCTGACTTTAAATGTTGGCTACATTTTAAACAAAAGCGATTTTGTTGTGTGGACCCGACAGAACTTAAGTGTGGGTGACTAGTTGGGTTAGGCTTATGTAGAACTTGTCTTCTGGCTGAGAATTCTGGATCCCTCCCCCACCCCCACCTCGTGCTCCATGAACATCTCCAGGGGGTGCACACATTCTTACCCTGGACCCTTCACAATTCTCCCCCTACGTTGAATGATTCCACTTGGTTGTCATTTTACTTTTGACAGTGTGAGACCAAGAGGACCCAGTGTTATAAATGCTGTGCAGTGATCTTGAAAATTAAAATACAAAAGCAGTAAAGGAGGCTATGATTTATGCTGTTGTAGCAACAACCACCGATGGCTTGATGTGTGTACTGCTCAAGTGAGATTGTGTCAGGGACGTTGCCGCACATTATCTCATTATCTCCTGTAATCCTCATACTTCGTGGTGAGTACGGTGGGGTGACCTCTACTCTACTGGAGCTCTGTGAAGTTTGACCACTTGCCCAGGCTGCACAGCTGTAAGGGTCCGAGGCCCACTCACTGTCTTGTCCATGCCTTGCACTCCAGAGTAGGTGGGGCTTCACCTGGTCATGGAGGGAGGTGTTATTTCCCTTTAGTCCTGGCCATCATCACTGCCTCCCTGGACTGTGCCTTGCACAGAGTAGGTCCTCTACAGTTGCCTTCCTTTTAAATAAGTATTTTATTGATTTTTAGAGAGAGATGAAGGAAGAGTGAGTGAGAGAGGGAGAGGGAGAGAAATATCAATGTGAGAGTGGAACAGTGATCTGCCTCCTGCATGTCCCCTATCAGGGATCAAACCTGCAACCTGGGCATGTGCCCTGACCGAGAATCCATCCAGCAACCCTTCTGTGGATGACACCCACCCAGCTGAGCCACCCACCAGGGTTACAGTTGCCTTTCTTGATAATGTTTGGCTGGCTCTTCTCCGGTGGGAAGAATTAGCCTAGTGGAAGCAATTTTCCCAAGCATATAATGAGACTTTTCAAACCTGAATTTTCATGACAAAGTTTATTTTTTTGGAAATACAAAAGAAAGGCAAATATTTACTAATTTTTATTTTATTAAAATGTAATGCACAGATGCATATTGTTAGAAATGGTAAATTGTTTCCTTCACAAAGGGATCTTGGGAGAAAGAAATGTACCACATTTAAAAATTACATACTATTCTATGCACATATCAAATACATGCATTATTTGTAATTACATTGGTAATATATGTAATTACATGAGAAAACAATGAAAGCCAACTGCATTCCAGGCGAACATGAATCAAGATTTTTCCCCCCTTTCCCCAGCTACTTTGCAGCATTAAATTGTCTCACAGACATAAGAATATCACATAAATATATATATAAAACAAACAAACAAAAACTCTGACCTACCCCAGGACTTCTTGATTTCTTATAGGATTTCTTGAGCAGAGGATACTGATGTTTCAGAATCCCTTCTGCTGCCGGATATTTTTTGGTCCATACAGAAGGGGCAGGCAGTACATTTTTGAGGCATGCTCTCTCTATACCACTGTTGCACCTGAGCCTCCAGTGATTCAGCTATGGGTAGTTTCTTGTTGAAAAAAGCAACCCACATATCTTTTATTCCTTCTTCAAAAAAAAAAAAAATAGTTAGGCTGGTTGTGATCCATTGGTTGGGAATACACATTCTTTTAAGCAACCCAGGAATTGTGTGGAACATAATTTAAGCCTCTGATCTCCAGGGGGATTACTCATTGAACCATTGGTGCATCAGACGATTATAAAGTGCCTGCTGTGCACATCAGTTGCTGTGCTGGGGTTTTGGAGAGGAAATACCCAGTTCCCATTCTAGTCTGGTGAGTGAAAGACTAACAAATACAATGTAGTATGGACTGTGTTGAGAACCACGTGACAAGAACTAGTGGACTCTGGAGAAGAGGTGTCCAGAACGGTGATGGGTTTGGTGGGGACATATAGAAATTACTAGAGGCCTGATGCACAAAATTCACGCAAGAGTAGGCCTTCATTCCCCTAGCTGCTGGCACTGGCTTTCCTCTGATACGCTAGATCTGGGTTTCCCTCAGGCCGCCGGCAGGCACCTGGGACTAGGCTTCCCTCACTGCCCTGGCTTCGCCCATCTGGAAGGACATCAGTCTAATTAGCATATTATGCTTTTATTACTATAAATTGGGATGCATACCTCTTGTCCCAGGATGGGGTGGGGATTGGTGAGAATGCATGCCAAGCGGGGGTGACAGATGTGCCAGGGCAGTGAGGTGAGACTGGTTGGGCCACCATCTAAGAACTGCCAGGTCTGTAGAGGTGAGAGTGAGGGGTGGCTGTGACGGTGTGACAGGAGATGAGGTTAAACATGGAGGCAGATCCCACCTCCCAGCCTGGAGGTGGGCAGATGTCAGTGATCTGTGCTTAGGTTGCATTCATAAACCTGGGTCACACCTTCTCTGCAGCTACTGCAGGCAGAACCCTTGCTTTGCTAGAGGAGATCCTTTGTGGATTTAAACTCTTGGGTGACAGAGTTACTCATGGTGTCTCGTTCCATAGGAGGGTCCTAGTTGGGCTGAATGGTGTGGCTGCTCATTGCCAGTGGTGAGGTCTGTGCTCTTGCTTTGGCTTTGACCAGATTCTCCTTTCCTCTGAAGGCCCCTTGGAGGTCTGTCCACAAACAGAAGTTAAGGGATGCTGCTGCGCGGGGAGGCGCCTTTTGTAGGCAGCTAGCGGCTCTGGGCTCTGCAGGCACATGTGGAGAAGGAAGACTCTTGGGAATAGACAGAGAAACACACAAAAGGTTGCTCTGCTCCCCACTCTTCCTGCCATCTTCCATGCTTCATCAAATTCTCCCATATAGACTTAATGTGTTAGCAAAAAGACTGTGGGCTGCATTACTGAATCCCACCTCTGGTGGACAGAATATAAATATCACTTAATTCCTTTGTGTGTTCAGCAAACATTTATGGAGCATCAGCCAAGCTCTGTGCACGGGCTTCCATCTCTGCCGTTAAGGAGTCCCAGACTTATGGGGTGGTCGAATGAATTGTTGAGGGATTTCTTACTGAGGGGTATGAAGGATTCTGTGATGATGATGATGATGATGATGATGATGACGACGACAGTGACATTGCTGGCATTTATGGAGTTTCTATTTTGCAACAAGGCTTACCTTCATGTCCCTTCTGAAAGGGGGGTACTAATGACTCTTGTTTTGCTGGTGAGGAAATAGGTGTGGGGTTTTTTTGGAAAGTGGATGAACCAGAATTCGGACCTGGGTAGTTATTGAGGTCCTAGCTGGGGGGCACAGAGGAGGTGTGATCAGTTTCATCTTGTGTTCCCAGGAAAGGTTTCTCAGAGCTGATGCCCCTTCAAGTGGGTTCTGAAGGCAGAGAAGTGCCCGAGGGGTGACATGGGCAGAGTGTGCTTAGCTACAGTAAAGCTGGCCTGAATGTTTCCAGGAGGAAGGCAGCGGGAGTATGATTGGAGTCTGAGAGGTTCTACTGGGCCGCTCTGGGAGGGTCCTGGGTGCTGGCCAAGGATGTGTCTTCCTGGATGACTTGTGAACACAGTCTATTCCTCTCGACAGCTGAGTGCATTTCCGAGGATGCACGCAGAATCCACAGGGCAGGTCCAGGAAGTTCTGTTAGAAGCATACAGGACCTGAGGGATTTCTTTAAGAAAAAGAATACACAACATTTAAATCTTTTTGTTAATCCTCACCTGAGGATATTTTTTTCATTGATTTCTAGAGATGGGAAGGATGGGAGGGAGAGGAAATTGATGTGAGAGAGAAACATTGGTTGCCTCCAACATAGCCAGGAATTGAACCTGCTACCCAGGTATGTGCCCTTGACTGGTAATTAAAACCACGGCCCTTGGTCGGAGGGTTGATGCTCTAAGCATAGGCCAGGAATACAGCATTTTAGATGCAAAATCAGGTACCGCCAAAACCAGTTTGGCTTAGTGGATAGAGCGTCAGTCTGTGGACTGAAAGGTTTGATTTTGGCCAAGGGCGTGTACATTGGTTTTGGGCATATCCCCAGTAGGGGGTGTGCAGGAGGCAGCTGCTCGATGTTTCTCATAGACGTTTCTAGCTTTCTATCCTTCTCCCTTCCTCTCTATAAAAAATTAATAAAATATATTTTAAAAAAATCAGGTACAGGGCTTTGGGAAGGTGTGTATAAGTGAGGGGCCTCAAGGTGTCGGCTTTGTTAGTGTCATGTCAAATACACCCCTGGACAGACTTTTCCATTGACATCACACCTATTTCTGCACCGGGGCCAGGAAAACAGTGCTTCGTGTTTTTTCACCTTTTCTTTATTTTAGGCCAGAACTGAGGAGTCTTTATTTTGTTATGACACCCCCCAGCCCCCAGTTTGGGGACTGTCCAAGACGTGTCCTTGGATTGGCTCACTGGTTACTCTGAACACGGGATCATCTTTTGCATTCACATATGGCCTCCTTGCACATCTATTTGTTTCATTGCAGGAGTTTTAGGGCTGGTTTCTATTCAGGGCATAATTCACAGAGTGTTAGCGCCTTGCTAAATTTCAGTTTGTGTGTCTTTCGTCAAATATTTGGCTTAACTGGGGCTGGTTGGCATATTGTGTTAGCTCAAAGTGATTTATTGTCTCAGTGTCGTCCATTCAATACAGAGAGGTAATATTTAGAGTGTCAGCAGGGATTATGTTGTAATCTCAAGAAAAATATAGGAAGTTGGATAGAGGGAAAAAATCCAGGGAGAAGAACCGAGGAGTTATTAAAATAGACTTTTCTAATATATGTTCTTTTGCTGAGAGTTAAATCCATGGCTTCATTTCTCATCAGAAAATCTCCAAGAGCCAATTGCCAGAAGTTCTTATCCCTCCTTGCAGCTGATTATTTGGGGGTATTTTAAAGCGATATCATAAAATAGATAGAAAATGAAGTCCTATAAATGATCTTTAATCAACAGGCTCTGTTGCTTTATGGGACAGACAACAGTGAACAAAAGACTATGATTTTAATTCAGGGAAAGAGAGCTATTTATTTTAAGTATTTCCGCAGAATGGCAAAAGTAATTTATTCAGTTATAATTAGACACATTGTAAAATGGACGGTTGTGAAGAGCGTGGTTCTTGCTGGCTTCTGCGAGCTGGGGGGAGCTTTTCTGTGTGACTCTGCTATATCTGGCTGCGGATCCCGGTGGCAGAAATTAATCTGTGGGCCAGAGCAGGACCAGGGGAAAATGGAAGCTGAAACTGTTCATGCTCTCTTTTCATCCTGGAAATGGGTTTTCCTGCCTTCTGTCTTGATAAGAAACTCCTGCAGCAAATGTTTAGATTGGGGAATTGCTTGGCTCTGAGCTGGAGGAAACCTAACAACAGGGAATGGGGGAAAATCTTGAGGTAAAGAAAATCTCAAGGGGAATTATATGTGCATCTACGGTGAACTGTGGCTACTTAAAAAACAACAACAAACCTGTGGAGTTTTTTGGAGCTGTATTGATAGAAGAAGAGGGAACAGACCATTGGAGGTGATAGATGGAAATTCTTGCTTTCTTTCAACAGGGATTTTATAGAGGGCTTCTTATGTGCTAGAGCTGAGGAGACATTGGTAAACAACATAGACATATTTCCTTGGACTTTGAAGGAGGAAGATAAATGGGCAGTTAATTACAGGTCAGCAGGAGAACCCATGGGCAGAGAAGTCTGGCATTGCATGTAAAAGCCGGGGATATGGATGAGGCAGAGGAAGCAACCTTTGCATTGGCTCAGAGGTGAGCTGGCATGGCACTCTGAGTAACAAGAGATTCAGCTCGGTTGGAGTCTAAAGGTGGAGGGTATTATAGGTTAAGAAGTGAGACCGTGGGGTTAGTTATGGCTATTTCTCCAGGGCAGTGGGAGTTTTAAGCAGTGAGGTGTTGTGACCAACTTTACTTTTTTAAAAAAACCTCACTTTCAATTTTATGCAGGTAAAATGGGTGGAGAGGGAGAGGTGGCGGAAGGGAGATGAGCTAGGGAGCGTCTTTGAGAAAAATGATGGCTTTGAGTGGAGTGTCTTGGTGAGGAAGATGGGTTTAGGAGGATGGGCTTGAGGACCACCTAGGAGGAAAATTCAACACACAGATGGTTATCTGGCTGTCAGAGGACAGAAAATCAATCTGAGGCCCCGTTGGGAAGTGGACAGGATCCATCTTCCAATGGGGTGTGTGGAGACAAGACCATAACTTTGGGTGTGTGTGCATTCAGGGTGTGAGTGCCCGTGGGGCATTGCAGTGGGGGTGTCTGGTAAGCTGTGGAGTATACCAGTGTGAAGTTTGAAGAGAGGCTAGAATTTCAGTTCTTAGAGTTATTGGATATCAACCACATGGCAGATACCGCTACATTCAATAGTTAGCATCCCCTCATGCGGAATCTGGCACACAGATGGCCATTGAGTCTTGGGAGTGATGGACAGCTGTGCATCGGGAAGAACCAAGGTCTGTAACACCAACAGGATTGCACTGGAGATACAGTACCCTCTCCTGCATCCTTGCCCTGGGTAGCTGTGGATGGCAGAACCTGACCTCAGCGGGCAGAGTATTACTTAGCAGTAGGTAGGACTTCCACATGATTACCAAAACCCAGACATGCATGGGTTTCTTATAAGTTTAGGTATTCAAGCAGAACCCAGTGACCACTGCCCTCAGTTCTGTGGAAGGAATTCATGCACTAGTGCATTGTGCCTAAGTGAATCCGGACACCACCCTGGTCTAATCATTCCGCTCAGTCACATTGCCACTTTGAATGGAGGTGCCTGTGTCCAGATTTATACTCAGTTGGTGCCCGTCTGCCTCCTTTTGTGTTTATGCCAGTTCCCTGCCCCTCTCTGTCTACCATGTATGTTGAGCCCTATCCCTGGACAAATTCAGCCCTTTTTCTTCCCTCCTCCTTCTCAGGGGACTGGAAGCTGCTGGAGGAAAATTCCTCAGATCTTGAAAATGTGGCCTCTACCGCTGTGTGGAGCCCAGCCTCACCGGGCCCGCAGGTTGGCTCTGTAATGTTTCCCTGTGCCCGGCAGCTTTCTCAGTCCCCAGGTAACCTGCCACACCTTTCTGCAGGCCTGGCAGGTTTCACCCTGTGCATCTTTCCTCTTTGCTGATTTTCTTTGTATCCTGTCACTGTAATAAATCATAACTGTGAGTATGAGTCAGTGCTGAGTGCTGCGAGTCCTCCGCCAAACTGTTGATAGTTAGGGGTTGTATTGGTGTCTCCCAAGGCACCTCCCCACCTGCATGTATATATGCTCAACTAATTCATCTCAGCAAATGAAAAAATGAACCATCAGGCAAAGCCATGCCTCTCCCTTGACCTGAGCGAGGTCTTCCCCCAGCCACTGCCCAACAGCCTTAATGCCATCGACCGGTCACTCCTCTCCCTCTGGCTTCCCTGGGCTGGGCGACTCAGGCGCTCCTCCCAGCCCCCTCTGTGGGCTTGTTCTCTCGGTTGAAGTCGATTGGGGTTCTGTCCTCGTTAGCTTCTCTCTCTGCTCGAGAGAGCTCCTTGCTGGGCTGAGATGAAAACATCTGAGCTGTCAGTGCCGGGTCCTGCCTTGAGCCACCCCACTGCCACAGCGGCCACTGTGACCTTTCCACACCAGTGTGAGCACGGACCCCCTGTGTAACACTCTGGAGCATCTCCTCAGTGCTCTCATGTTGGCCTGGCATTTGGTGGGCACTTGGCATTTTTTTTTTTTTACAAACGGATGAGGGGGCACATGAATGTGCATTAGATTTTTATTCAAAAGCCAAATTAGCAATCCCATGAGCCCTTTAGGCGGATAAAGAGCTAGAGCTGAGATTTAGAGCCAGCGAGCTGTTGAATTTGTATTTGATCAGTTTGCTGAAGACTGGGAAGTGGAAGAGCGACGAGAGAGGGGTGGCAGAAACGGGCGCCACTTGCCTTTTTCTGGGAGTCTTAGGAAGAGCAGGTGCAGAGCATGGTTGAAAGTAACTCGCTGTGAGGGGGGTGCTCCAGAAGACTCCCTCTGTATTGGGAGAAGAGGAGTTATTGCTACGATAGGATCTCCTGGGGGGTGCAGGGATGCTCCCTGATTTGGGTCCAGCTCAGCCACATGCTGCCCATGTGCGCCGGGACAAGCCCTCTGTGCCTCGGTTTACTTATTTGTAGACTGGAGCTCATGATGCCTATCTCTAGCGGTCATTGTGGGTGTTTCTGAGAAAGTGTGTGTAAAGCTGGTATGGAGTGATCGTTCATAGAAGCGAGGTGCCGTCTTTCGTCGGTGGCATGGTGGAGGCAGCAACAGTAGCAGCAGTCATCGTGGTTGGATCTCAAGGCTCCATACAGCAGGCACCGTACCTGGCACGTCCACACAGCTCTCCAGCCCCTCATGTGGAATCTGGCACATGGTACGTCCTCAGTGAAGATCACTGCATGGAGATTTGTGGCCTGAATGCTTATTATTTAATGTAGCGGTATCTGCTATGTGGTTGATGTCCAGTAACTCACAGCTACTGCTCTTGCTACTTACCTGCAAATATAAAAAGTGGTTGTGATGGAAGGTTTATTTCTTTTATAGAGAGCAAGTTGCATGATTCCTTCAGGCCGTTAGTGGAGCAACATGAATTTTCATGTCTTTCTTTGTGTAGGGCTATTTTCCTAGCAAGAACTCGCCCCGGGACCTAATTTCCTTTCGGTAGAGATAAGGGCCAGGACCTGGCCATTACCACAAAGGGCGCAGAGAACACACAGCTCTGCCGTCTTCAGAATTTTACATTCCGACTGGGTGCAGCCCTGTGCCCAGTGGCCACACTCGTTCTGTTTACCTTGAATGCCAGCTTCTGGCCTTGGCCTTTCTCTGAGCCCTCTGCTCACACAATTTGTGTTTGAGTAACCAAGTCCTTTTAGAACGTTGGGCTTGGCTCACGGTTTCAGGGTTTTCTCTGTGCAACACCGGGCACTTCAGGTGCCTGGGGCACAGGCACAACATGGTTTCGCTTGAATCTTCCCAGCAGTTCTTCTTCGTAGTGCTTCTGCCATCCCTGCTGGCCACGGAGGGGAGAGAGGTACATGGAGTGGAAGTAACTTGCTTCGGGAGCTGAGATGAGGCTGAGCTTTCTGTAGCCACGTCAGGTGCTCTTTCCTCTGTGCCATGGTCGCCTTGAGGAAAGCCCTTCAGACCTGTAGGCTGACTTGTAGGATGACTTGGAGTGGTTCTATGAATACTCAGGTGCTGGCATTGGAGGTCACTTCAGTAGTTGCATCATGCAGATTTCTGTTTTCAGACACTCTTGTAGGACTAAAGCCAGGGTTTGAAAGCATCTCTGCCTTGCAAAGCCTTATAAAAGTACTTTTTCAGCTTGACGAGTTTATAAAAGTTGATGTGGCCAATTGTAAAAAACGGCCATATGTTCTCCCCCGAACTGGCCTTGATGCCCTTGAAGGGGTGCGGTCTGTTTCTTCGCCCTTTGTGTCTGATCTCAGCCAATGGGACTGTAGTGAATGTGACACAGGCTGAGGGTTGAAAAGTGCTTGTGTACTCCCCTGGGTTCCTGGGATCCCTGCTGCTGCCTCTCTCTGTGCAGGAGCTTCTGCTGGCCTGCTGGCTGAGAGCCCCTCCCCAGCGGATAACCGGCCTCACCTCGAAGCAGGGCCCCCAAACCGAGCAGCTGCTGATCACAGCTGCGCCATTGAGTCTAGCCTCCATCAGCAGAACTGCCCAGCTGTGCCCAGATCAACTCTATCACCTGTGGAATCATGAGTCAAGTAAAAGATTTTTTTTTTTTTAAGCCATTAATTTTTGGGGATAGTTTCTTCACAGGAAAAGCTAATAACTGAGTTGAATTAAATGGCCAGTGGATTTTTTTTATTCGCCAAAGGATTTAAGAAAAAAGTACACAAATGGATTTGTTATAAGATTCATTAAAAGGTAACTCTATCGGGGCCTGTGAAGTACCTTTCAGCTTATCGGTCTGGCATTTGCACGTTCTGGGACACATGCGGCTCATGTGTGTGGATTTCCAAGTTTGAAGAGTGCCCTTGGCCTGAGTGTGAGTCCAAATACATGGCCTTACCAGACACCAGGATTAGTCCTGCCTGAGAATTCATGATCCAAGAAGGAGGAAATTTAGCCAGAGATGTTATCCGAGCACAGCGCTGGCAGCTGGGAGTAATTGACTGAAAACTATAAACTGCTTGGATTCGGCATGGTAAAAGATAATTTCACACACGGTGGCCCTGTAAGGGTATTCAGCCTCAAAAAAGTAAGCTGGATTAAGAAGGCCTAGTGAATATGAAATCTTGAATGGGAGCATTAATAACCAAAAGTATGATGAAATTGAGGAACAACACTCAGAATAAAGCAGATGAAGTGAACTGGGATGAGTTTCAATTTAGCTCTGATATTCTACAACCAGAAGATCTCAGGGAATGTATGGATTAGGATATCTATTGCAGTGTTTCTCATACATAGTGTAAATGTCCATACTACTGTTAAAGGGAAAGAGTGAGATTTCTAAGCATTAATTTGGAACATTATCCAAGATTTGCTGATTGAATAAAGCAAGGTATAGAACATTGTCTAGTGGCTTATCAGTTTTGTAACAAAAGGATACTCACAATAATACACACAACATATATATACACATAGACTAATATGCATCTTTTACTGCCAAAGGAAATACAAGAGTGCTAATAATCAATGCCTAAAGGGAGCAGGGCCTTCATCCTGAGAAATAGTCAAGGAAGGGAGCTTGTCTCCCCCTCTGGTTTGGTTCTAGGGCTCCCCCAGAGCCCCCTCCTGTTGCCGTGTGGAAATGGAGTGGGCTGCCCCTGGGGGTGAGTTCTTTGAAGCAGGCAGTGTCCATGCGAGACGACAGTGCCCAGCGGGACCTCTCTGAGGAACCTCACCTTCTGGGGTTCTCCGTGCCTGGGGCTCTCATCCAGGGGAGACCAGGTGCACCCAGGAGCCTCCTGCTTGTGGGAGGGGATGCCCTTGGCTCTTGGCCTTGCCCGTGCTTTGGGGTCCAGGGGCTCTCTCTTTGTGGCAGGCTGAGCTTAATATTCCAGAGCTATGTTATGGAGGCCATTGTACACTTGAAACCCAGTGTGTGCACGTGTGTGTGTGTGTGTGTGTTGGAGGGAACACTGTTGGAGGAAACAGCCACTGGTGCCTGACAGTGGGTGAAGCTGCATTTCTGTGAAGTCTACCGAGATGCCACGGACAGCAGGGGAGAGCGAGGGGGTCCTCCATTCCTCTTAGAATCTGCTCGCCTTTGAGGAGACCAGCAAGATGCTCAGGGGGCCTTCCATGGGGTGCCTGCTCAGCCTTTGCCTCCTCCTTCCGCTCTTTTGGACCTTCTAGTAGGAGTCAGCCAACTAGTGAGATAGGAAATATTCTGGACTGTAGCTCACACAGGCTCTGTCACAACTAGTCAACTCTGCTGTTGTCGCCAAAACTAGTTACAGACAATATGAAAATAATTGGGCATGGCTGTGTTTCAATAAAACTTTATTTACAAAAACAGGCAGAAGGCCAGATTTAGCCCAGGGGGGTCAGTTTGCGGATCCATGCTCTGGGGAATGGAAACTGGGCTCTTGGGGTCCGGAGACCTCAGTCCCAGTCCTTGTATTGCCCCTCACTCACATGTCACCCTGACATGCTGCTTCAACCTACTGGGCCTCAGTGTCCTCTCTTCCTCAGGGAGAGGCTGGACTAGATCTCTAACAAGCGGCTGCAGGAGGGTTTGGGGGTGACATTCTGGGGACCCTGAGTGGATCTTGGCAGAAGGCCAGGAGACGGGCCTGAAAGAGGATTGTTATCTGAGCGTTGGCCTTGGTTCCAGAATGTGGTGTCAATTCTCACCGCCAAACACTGGAGTGACTTGAGCAGAAAATGACTGGGAGGAGCAGGGAAATCCGCGGCGGGCTGCTGAGGGCCTGCGGGAGGCCATGGGGACATGTCTTCAAGTAAACTTAGGAGCCTTTGCGGGCGGAATGAAAAAAGCCTACAGCTAGAGGGAATTCAGAAGCAGCTACAGATGCAGACGTTCCCTGAGCTGCCTCATGAATTTTAACTCTGGAAACTAATTAATTAACTAGTTTTATTAAGAAGACAATGAGATTGAGCACAGATTGGCGGAGGCACAAAGAATAAATGAAAAGTATCACCAGGGGCAAGGTATGGAGGTGTGCAGAGTGGTGTGTGTGTGTGTGTGTGTGTGTGCGCGCGCCTGTGCCTGTGTGTGTATGTATAGTACCCAGTTGGTGTATGTTAATACTTTCATTAACCCACCTGAAGTGGGGGTGGGCAGCACATGAATGGAATCAGACTGCTGAGAATTCAGGACGTGTGGGAGCTCCAGGAATAGCGGATATTTCCGAAGAGGGCCGGAAATGGGAAAAAGAAAGGAAAACACGATTGAGTCACTTTTCAGCTGTAAGCACCTACGATGCATCAAGCCCTCTTTTGGGCCCTGGGGACACAGTATGGAAGAAGGCAAAAGCCTTGTCTTCGTGATCTCCACCTTACAGGGGAGGGAATGACCACGGAGGTGGAGATGACCTAATAGTGGATCACCAGAAGGTTGAAGACAGACAGGGAACTGGAATGTAGGCCAAGCTACCGCAGGAGGAACCATCACATTGCGAACTCTGCTCACTGTTAATTACTCGTGCCAAAGTCAGGCTGAACCACTCAGGTGAGCCAAAGCCGTAGGTGATTAAATAGCAAATAATTTATATTTGGTGTTGAAGAGCCAAAGAGCAAAACCCCTGACACCCAGAATCTTTGGAGCATGAGTAGAGCTGAATAGTAGAGTTTTCCACTTGGATTTAAGCACCACCAAGATTATTTTAAAAAAGTTAGTTTAAATATTTGCCTGGCAAGGAAAATACCAGTCTCTGTTTAGAGAGGAGTCTTTTTGAAACTTATTCCCTGTGATTCTGCCTTCTGACATGGGAAATCAAATGGACTTTAGGTGACTAAGAGGAGTATCAATAAACACAACATATATATCTATGAACTTGCTTTAGCTATGAAGGATCTTTGCCCCTCTATCAAAAGCTCCATCATTTTCAGACTTTTTGAGATTTTGTATTCATTTTGAAAAGTCTTTTTGTTTCTTTTCTTGTCCATATGGTGTCTTTCTAAAGCAATCTCTTTCTTCTTTATTAGCTTTTCTTTTATTTGTTTACATTGAATAGTATGTATATATTCATGTGGAAAACTACTGATGGGAGAAGAGAATTGTTATCCAGAGACCATTGATGTGAATATTTGGACTCCCATCTTCCTTGAGCTTTTCTGTCTCTCTCTTATATCACACGGAAGTTCCAGTATACATAGTACCTGGCGATCTGTTCTTTCCCCCCACCTAATGTATCAGAAACGTGTTTCTGAAGTATTTCTTTATGTGTGTGCATGTGTTTTTGCAAAAATATTTCATTGGAAGTGTTGAAACGTATATTAAAGCACAGGGACTAGACTGATACCACCAGGCACTCACTTCCCTGCTCCCACAGTTGTCCTGTTTTGCCAATCTAGTAATTCCACCTCCCACCCACTCCCCACCATTTTTTTTTTGGGACCATTTTAAAACAAAACCTCAGCCATCTCTCCCTTGCAAATTCTTCAGAAGATGGAGCTAACACAGTGGTCCTCTACTAGGAGTCATTTGCCCTCCAGGGGACATGGATAGTTTTGGATTTCACAGCCAGGGCTGATGTGGTTGCTACCGGCATCTTGCAGAGAGATGCTGCTGTATCTCCTGTAGTGCACAGGATAGCCCCCCAAACCAAGAATTACATGGCCCAGAAGAGCAACAGTGCCAAGGCTAAGAAACCCTGGTCTTACAGATTGGGGCTTAAAAAGTATATGCATAATTCTATCACCCCATTCAATAACACCGATGACAATTTTCCAATACCACTAACATCTCTTTAACTTCTCACTTGAAAAAATAGGTAGCTAGTTGGAATCAGGACTTTTAAGTTCCTTTGGTATTGACAGTTGCCATTCCCCTCTCCCTCGTGGCATTTCTTTGTTGAAGACTCCGGGTCTTTTTTTCCTGTAGATTTCCCCATACTCTGGATTTGGCTGACTGCACGTTTATGATGTTCTGGATCCTGTTCCTCCATGGCCCCATTTCCTATCAACTGAACTTAAGATTGGTCAGCGAGTTTAGGTGTTGTCAATCTGGTTTAGTCATAAACTTCCTGGTCAACCTTTTGTCTAACACATTGATTTTCTTTTTCTTAAATTTTATTTTATTATTTATTTAATTATTTATTTTTAGATTTTTAAATTTATTTTTAAGTTTTTCCCCTTTTAATTGTATTTGTTGGGTGATATTGTTTAACAAAATTATCTACAGCACATCATCTGTACACTGTACACTGTATTGTGTGTTCACCACCCCAAGTCACGTTTCTGCCCATCACCATTTATCCTCCCATGCCCTCCTCTACCTCCCTTTCCCGCCCCTAACCCCCGACATCAGCATACTGTTGTCTGCGTCCATGAGTTTTGTTCTCTTTCCCCCCCGCTCCCCCCTCCGTTTTCCCTCAATCCTCCCCCACCCCCATTACCCAACCCTGACAGCTGTCAGCCTGCTCTCTATGAGTCTGTCTCTATTTTGCTTGTTAGTTTATTTTGTTCATTAGATTCCACATATAATACCTTGGTTTCCAAAGTGTGGTCGCACAATGAGCAGCATCAACACCATCCGGGAACTTGTGAGAAATGCTAATTCTGTGTCCCACCCGACATGGACTGCACCAGAAACTCTGGGGGGAGACCCAGCGATTTGTTTCTCTAAGTTCTCCAGCCGTATTTGAGTTCTCCAGAGGATTGAAACAGATACATATATTTGTGTCCACATATCTGTCTGTCTATCTATCTATCTATCTGTCTGTCTGTCTGTCTGTCTAGATATGGACAGATTGGCTTAAGATAAGGAATTGATTTACGAGATTAGGGAGGCTGACAAATTCTAATCTGCCGAGTAGGTTGGCGGGCCTGAAACCCGGTGAGAGCTGTTGCCACAATCCTAGTCTAAGAGCTGATGTGGCAGATGAAGTCAGAAGACATGCTATAGAAACAGAAAGAGCAGACAATACAGAACTCATCTTGCTTGGGCGGGAGGTCAGCCTTTTGCTCAATGCAGTCTCTCAACTGATTGGATTAGGCCCACCCACATTCTGGAGGCAATCTGCTATACTCATCTACTGATTTATGTTAGCCATCTCCAAAAATTCCCTCGCTGAAACACCCAGAGTGACGTTTGATCAAATATCTGAGCACCCTGTGGCCAATCAAAGCTGATGCATAAAATTAACCATCCCACCCAGTGATTCTGACGCACGCTAGAGTTTGAGAACCACGGCTGGAGTGGCTTTAACAGCCATTGACGGGCACTTTCTAGATTACCTCTTTCATTAGGTATTGCAAAATGGTGAATTTCCAATTCTTTTGTTCCTGTTGCACTTATTAACTGTAACTTTTGTATGAAGAATTCTTCCTCATTAAGTCTTTACTTACCCTGAAATATGATCTTTATGGGAAAGTCAAGATAAATGTTGTGATTTATTTTCTTTATTATTATTATTTTTTTACTGAGGCATAATTTATATCTGATAACATGCACAAATCTTAAACTGTGCAGCTCAATGGATTTTATATATGTACACACCCATACAGCCATCAGCCAGGCTAAGAGATAGGACATTCCCAGGCCCCTTTGCTCCCTTTCCAGTCAAGGTCCCTTCTCTAGGGCAAACAGTTGTATTTAAGCTGTATTTATGCCATTTCTCTCAGCACAGTTGTTTTATATAATCAAAATAGTCATTTGTTTGTTTTTCACAGCTTTTGTACTTGCTTTCATGTTATGAACTGTATTTTCCAACTCAGGACAATAAAATATCTCTCCCTCTCTCTATATATTTGCTGTTGTTGTTAATCCTTACCCAAGGATATGTTCTCATTGATTTTTAGAGAAAGTGGAAGGAAAAGGAGAGACACAGAGAAAGAAACATTGATGTAAGAGATACTTTGATTGGTTGCCTCCTGCACATGCCCCAACCAGGGCTGGAGATGGAGCCTATAACCGAAGTATATGCCCCAGTCGGGAATCAAACCCGGGATCCTTTGGTCCAGAGACCGATGCTCTATCCACTGAGCTAAACTGACCAGAGCTAATGTATATATCTTGATCCAAGTTTTCTAAAAGACTAGCTAGTTGTCCTAACACCGTTTGTTGAATCCTCCCTATCCCCAACTGATTTTAAATGTCTTTTTAAAATCTTATAGTAAATTTCCATGTACACTTGCATCTATGTCTAGATGTTCTGTTGCATTTCTATTGTCTGTTCTGTACGAAAGCATTATAATATGTTTTACTATCTGGCAGATCAAGTCACCCCAAATCCTTGAAGTAATTACATTTTCTGAATTTTTTTTCCTGACTATTCTTGCTGAGTTCATTCTTCCAGATGAATTTTGGAAACATGTTGTCAAGGTTCATGAATTGTGAGTTTTGATTGGAATTACCTCTACAATTGAGAATTACAAAGTGTCTGGGAACAACACATTCCGTGGATTCGGTAGTTCCTTTTTGACCTCTAATATAATTCTCTAGGGTTTTGTAATGTTTTTGTAAAATTCATTCCTAAATATTGATATTGTTTATTTGTATTCTTTGGGGAATATAGTTTTCCATTTAAAAAATATAGTAATTCTTGGTATAAGAAGATATTGATTATTTAAAATGTTTTAAAATTTAGTTCCTTTACCGATATCTCTTACTTTTTTCTATTCATTTTTCAATGGATTCTTTTGGATTTCCCAAGTATACAGTCAGCTATAAATAAAGATGATTTTGCTGTTTCTTTTCCAATAGATTCTACTTTTTGCATTGAATAACACATAACACTTACAGTACCATGTTAAGTAACAATAGTGATAATGAGCATTTTTGCCTTCTTTCTTTCTCGAATGGGAACACTTCCAGGGGTTTGTTCTGAAGTACTTTGCTGAATATTTTGTGGGGTGGTGGTGATGTGTGAATTTTTTTATCGAGTTAATAAGCAAGAATTCTATTTTAATTTATCAAGGTTCTTTTATTTTTCATTAGCTCAGGCGTAAGCGAGGAATTTGATTAAATGTTTCTTGGTGTCTACTGAGTTAAAATATATGCTTTTAAATATATTAACATGGTGATTATTTTTAATAGGCTCTGTTCTGGGGATGAGCTCTATTAGGACATGATGTGTTATTTTTAAAAATGCTTTTCTGGTTTCTATTTGCTAAGTGCTTAATTAGGATTTTTGTTTATGTTCATTAGATTGATTTCAAGTCCTTTTTTTCCTGGTCTTTGCCAAAATCTGTTATTGGTATTCTAGCTTTAACAAATACAAGCTTGACTAAATAAATCATTTTTGAATCCATCTAGGCCTAAATGTTTCTTTGAGGGCTAATTCTTTGACAAAGACAGGGGATCTTTTTATTTTAAATAGGAAGTGAATCAGTTTTAAAGAAAATTTATATGTGGTGAAGGGAGATGGTTTTATTTCCTGTCAACTTATTGTAGTTTTCAAAATTATTATAGGAACAATGCATAATCATTACAGAACAATGTGAAAGTTCCAGAAAGTGAAAGGAATATAAAAGTCATTTTACTGACATCTACAACTTATTGGTGAAAAGCAGGGCTGGCTGGGAACAAGCATATGGCAATGGAAGTGGGGATAGAGGTGTTATTGCCAATTTTGGCATAGATAAGGTAAAAAGCACGATGAACAGATTTCTGAAATTTTCTTCTGGATCCTATAGTAGATTGTTTTCAGAGGTGTGTGCCTCCAAAGTCTCTTGATGCTGTTTGCTGTTCTTGTTTTGCAGTATGTGAAAGTTAAGTTCTGTGTCCTTCCCCCTCTCCCCCTCTCTTTACTCTCCCATGAGCAGGATGCGATCTGTTCAGAAGCCATGTTTGTTGAGAAGCAGGAAGGGGCATCTGCATTATTCATGTGTGGCAGCTGAGCATTCTTTTCCTTCTCATGGCTGTTGGATAGGTCCATGGGTTTGGCTTTAAAAAATTCCTTTTGCATTGGTATCAGGCTTAAAAAATTTCCTGCTCCTATGTGACATTCTTTAATCCAGGGGTGAGGGTAGGGGAGAAGACAATATATTCCAGTGTTTTCCACTTTCCTCCAATATCTGTCTAGTTTTCTGGCATTCACACTGGATAAATGAGATAAAACCCTTGGCAACCTGTAAACCCATGTGGCTCAGTTTCTGAGATTATAGAGATCATTAAAAGGACATTTAATTATTTGCTCACATCTATTAAAGGCTATTTACTAATGAGAACTCAAATACATATTTCCCAACTTTCTCTTCTCCTGCCCTTGTCCCACTTGTAAAGTCTTTGTAACACAGATCAGCTTCGTTTTTTGGCCTGAATTCTTTCCTTTTGTCTCCCGCCTCTCTATTTCTATCTCCTGTCTGTGTTCTCTTGATCCTGTATCACACAATCTCTAAAAAAAGAACTCTTTGGGGTGGGGAAGGGGAAGTGGAAGTAGAGGAGTAGCTAAGCAGCTAAAGGCAGCTCTCTGCTGGTAAGGAGAAGGGGGAAGTTGGCAAAGAATCCACCCCTATTTCCGATTAGAGTAGAAAGATTATGGATTATAGCTTTGTAGGGCTGATGGTCAGAAAACAGGACTATATACACACAAAAACCTATAGTACTATGTGTATCCTATATAATAAAGAGGTAATATGCAAATTGACCATTACTCCAACACACAAGATGGTCACTCCCATCTGGACACAAGATGGCTGCCACAAAATGGCCAGCAGGGGAAGGCAGTTGTGGGTGACCAGGCCAGCAGGGGAAGAAAGTTGGGAGGGATCAGGCCTGCGAGGGAGGGCAATTGGGGGCGACCAGGCTTGCAGGGGAGGGCAGCTGAGGAGGTGGGATCAGGCCAGCAGGGGAGAGCAGTTAAGGGTGACCAAGCCAGCAGGGGAGGGCAGTTAGGGGTGACCAGGCCTGCAGGGGAGGACAGTGGGGGCAATTGGGCCAGCAGGGGAGCAGTTAGGTGTTGGTTAGGCTGGCAGGGGAATGGTTAGGGGGTGATCAGGCTAGCAGGCAGAAGAGGTTAGGGGCAATTAGGCAGTTGGGAGCCAGCAGCCCTGGATTGGTAGAGGGATGTCTGACTGCCCATTTGGGAGTCGGTTATCCCTCGAGGGGTCCCAGATTGGAGAGGGTGTAGGCTGGGCTGAGGGCCACTCCCCCTCCCATGCACGAATTTTGTGCACTGGGCCTCTAGTGCATTGTTTCCCAACCTTCTCTCATGATGAGAATCACCTGGTGGAGTTGTTAAAACACAGATTCCTGAATCCCAACTAAGAAGTGCTAAACTAGAATTTTTGAGAACATATAGGTAAAATTGCATACCTAACTTAGTGCTCTGTATATAAAATCTGTCTTAGAGCACTAGTTAAGTATACAATTTTACCTATATGTTCCCAAAAATTCTAGTTTAGCACTTCTTAGTTGGGATTCAGGAATCTGTGTTTTAACAACTCCACCAGGTGATTCTCATCATGAGAGAAGGTTGGGAAACACTGCTCTAGTGTATATATAAACATACATATTTATATATAGCTACACTTTTAAAATATGTACTTAAAGTTGTGATGAAGGGGAGTTTATCCTCATATATTATGACATGCATAGTTTAAGAATGCACTGGGTTCCTGTCCTAGGCTTACAGCCTGGATTTGTGGGGTAAAGATACAGACCACTTCCTAATTTTGAAACTCTTAGCCCAGCCAGGTCTGAATTGCAGACAGAGTGGGTGTATGGATGGTAGCCTACAATCTTATTTTTGTTTTTCCTTCAAGAAAGCTGGAGGCTAGTGGAGCCAAGGGCTAGACACTCCTGTGGTCTCTCAGGGGCAGTGGTAGGAATGGGAGCCTGGTGAGTCCTACACCCCTTTGCCAGCTCCTTGCTATTGGTCTCCTCTTTCTGATGGACTCTTCTCCTTAGGTGCCATATTCAGTGCGGACGATGTTCTGCCTCCTGACCTTTCCACCTGACTATTTTGGGGTCCAGTAGTGTTCGTGTTGGGAGAGGCTAGAAAGAATGGGCTGATGACCATAAGATTGTCAACTTCCTGGTTTGTTATAGAAGCTTGAGGCTTTAAAAACTCTGCCTGTTGTCGTCTGAAATAGGGTAGATAAAGCCATGGTCCTATTAATACAAGACTTAATGCAGATCAGTCAACAGTTGGTCATTTCTCCCTCTTCCCTTATTAAAGTTCTCTGACCCCTTTTTAATCTCTTTGTCCTTCTTTATGGCTGCCATGAAAGTGACCAATTGCATACATCTTTGTTGATCCAATGGAAGGCCTCAGGCTTTCTTCATCTGCCTCTGCTCTGATGACTGGATACAGACTTGCTCTGGTTTTCATCATTTGTAGAGGAGGCATTTTATCCTCTTCATCCATCTAGCTAACATTGTCTTCCCAGGCTCAGTGCTCAGAGGAACAGTGTTTATGCCAACCACTACTGCAGAAAGAGTGCAGCCCTTCCTCAGCTCATAGTGTTCCACAGCAGTTGTCAGCACGGAAGATCTAGCAACATCTTGAAATATTCAGATTTGCACCCGTGGGAAGAAAGTTGGGAAAATCAATCCATCAGAGTGAGATTCATCAAAGCCAAGCGAGAGGTGGAGGTTAACCTGAGTCTGGCATATACAGAGCCTGCTCTCCTGCCATCAGGGTCCCAGGCCCTTCAGTCTCAGACACAGTACCCACCCATAGGGACCTTCTCTTTGGAATGCCAAGCTGGAGGACATGACCATGGCACTCCCACCTTGGATGCTTTAACCCAGAGGTGAGGAATGCCTGGTCTTGCCAAGGCATTAGGGGTGAGTTAATTAATAAATGTTTGACCAAATATTGCAAGCTAATTTTTAAGTTGATAATTTTGTATGGCCCTTGAATGATGTTATGAAGTGGCCCTTGGCAGAAAAAAGGTTCCCCCTCCTGCTTTAACCTCTTTCTGGACCTACATTGGCCACGTAACACTAAGGAAGCACCTTGTGTAATGGCCTGGGCTTGCTTTTGCATCAGCCCTACTGGATGATGCTTGTGGCTGCAGTCACGTGGCTATGGGCTGGCCAAGGGGCCACCTAGGAATGACGTGCCCTCCAGGCTTTTATTTTGTTATTTTTCTGGCTTTTACGAATGCCAGGAGGTGCATTAGGGTGTAGATGGGTCCTGGCTGTGTTTTGTGATTAGCCTTTCTTTTTTTCACCCCAAGCTTTAAGGAGGAATCCCAAGGAGGGAGAAATAGCTCACAACTGTAAGTACTGCTGGCCCACCAACCTTTCACCCTTGCCCTAGTTCATTCATTTCCTGTGGCAGTGAAGAGAAGGAATGAAAATCATCACATGAGGTCTGTTTCTTGTTCGTGCAGAATCTGGGGCAGATGCTGCTGGTTGGGTGGCCCTCAGGTTAGCCCTCGAGCCCCTCCTCTCAGTGATGACTGGGCCCCAGCTCAGAAGCTGCACTCCGTGGAGTTGTTGTTTTTTTTGTTTTTTGTTTTTTTTTGACTGATATGCAATCACTTCCATTTATTTCTGAACATAATATACTTCTTAGATCCATGGATGACATGTCATAACCATGTTTAAATATTCATAGAATATTTTATTTTTGTAAAGATAGGCTCTAAAAATTATAAAGCCAGATAGATTAATAATAACCACTTATCAAAATTAGATTAAAAAGATCACAAAGAAAGGTACCTAGAATACCAGCAAGCATCCCAACATTTACATGCATAGGCGTTGCCTGTGGTTTTAGCACAGAGAAACAATCCACATTTTATTCTTTCACTACTGACATGATGTAACTTTGGTACATTTCTTCTACTATAACAATTCTAGTTTTCTTAAGTACTCTCTTCCCCCCCCCCCCCCGACTTTCCTGAAATAAAATACCATTTTTCTAACCTTCAAATTAAAATGTTATCCTCATAAATATATGTACCAGGTTGGTGTATTTACATACTGTACATGCTTTCCATTTTCAGACCGAGCAAAGACATGCAATGGCATTATTAAAGAAAAAAGACAACCCAACCTAATATCAAGAGAAAGTGTGACCTTCCATTCAGTGTTTGGTACAGAAAACATTGATTTGGACATATCTGTTTTTTAAAGCCTCACCTGAGGATGTGTGTGTGTTTTTAATTGTATTTTTTAAAGGAGAAAAAGGGAGAGAGAGAGAGAGAGAGAGAGAGAGAGAGAGAGACAGACAGAGAGACAGACAAACACATCAGCTGTCTCCCATACGTGCCCTGACTAGGGATAGAACCTACACACTAGGTATGTGGACCTGACCAACAGAGTCACAGGGCCAGAGCTCATTTTTAAAAAAATTGAATTTATTGGAGTGACATTGATTTGCAAAACCATACAGGTTTCAAGTGTAGAAGTCAATAAAACATCATTTGGATGTGCGGGTAATCTGGCTGTGACATCTGTCACTCCATTGATTGCCAGGGTTGATTCGGCCAATCTGACTTGCAGGTGGGTGTCTCCTTCCTCCCTCAGCGATCCACGTGGGTCCCTCCCAAAGCTGGGTGCTAGATTGAAGAGTATGACTTCCTCCCAGGGTAAAGGAGTAGTTGTGTTCTCCTGCTAGAGTCTCCGAGCAAGATCTCAATAAAACACCCACTGTGGTCCAAGAACATTCAAATAACAAACCCAGAAGAAGCATATGTTAACGATTGGTCTTCAAACATTATAGCCAGTGAGCCCAGTCTTGCCTATGATCTCGCTGACATAAAAGCGCATCCACAACTCTATGGCCACCAAACCTTTCAACAGAGCTTCCTTAACTGTGAGCTGTTTGAAGCGACCAGTTTGAGCATTCTGACTGGTTTTTTTTTCATGAGCTCTGAATAGCTGCAGGGATCTTAGCAAGGGTACAGCTCAACCTTGGTATAGTGCCGTAACATGGCCAAGCCAGGCTTCGTGTAAGTCACAGCAGTGTGTTTTCACTGCCTGGAACTTCTCCTCGAGGTCACAGACAAATTGGGCCATGGCTCTAGGACAGAAAGCCTGTCACCTCAAATAGCCAGTTGAATATCCCTCCCCGCCTTCCGTAAGGATTCACCAAAGGGGGTTTATTTACCACTAGTAAGCACCATGGATGTGCATAGTGTTCCTACTTCTCCAGTTGCTGCTGTTACTATTACGAGGTGCTTGCTTCCTACTGAGAGTGGGGAATTGGGGATGGAAATCGAGGGATTGGTGTCATTCTTAGAACAAAAGTTTCCTGTTTAAATAACATGGTGATTCTAAAATCCGAGCTCTGACTTTTGTAACATCTTTCCATATGGTAGGGATGCACTGGCATTCCTATTGCAAAGGGATGGCCTATGAAGATGAGAGCATTCAGGTGAAATCTTCTTTCTGGTGTGAACTCTTCCATGGGAGATTGTAAAGAGCAGTGGTCGGCAAACTCATTAGTCAACAGAGCCCAATATCAACAGCACGACAATTGAAATTTCTTTTGCGAGCCAACATTTTTAAACGTAAACTTCTTCTAATGCCACTTCTTCAAAATAGACTTGCCCAGGCCATGGTATTTTGAGGAAGAGCCACACTCAAAGGACCAAAGAGCCGCATGTGGCTCGCGAGCCGGTTTGTCGACCATGGGTATAGAGCAATACAGGGATGGTGTTGTGAGGCATGACTGTATCAGTGGGCAGGCCTGTTTTATATAAAATAAAATACTCTTTTCATCATAGTTGCCCAGATTCTACCAAATCACCAGCTACTTTCATTTCATCTTCAAGGAACACATAAATACTGTCTAAGTACACAGTATTCAGTTGTTTAAATCCATTTTGACAAACTTTCTCCCAAATGCCCTTCATTTTAAAAATCAATTACCTTATCCAGCATGCCTCCCTAATCTATTTCATTAAGTTACCATCTTTCTATGGCTTTCCTTTCTGCAACATAATTTGCTCTTAATAATTAATATAAAAGAATTCAAAATGCAATCACTGAGCTCAGTTAAAAGCTCTCTAATCAATTACCAGGAACTGTGGGTTTGTGACAGACTCTCCAAGGCCCCAGTACCCCTTTACCAAGCTCAGGTCCAAAAGAAGCATGTATAATGCATTCTCCAATAGTTGGCCAGTCCTATGAAGACAAAGAATGGGTTTCAAATGAACAGTGATGAACACAATTGCTTTAAGGTTTTTTCAGAGTGAAAATAATGCCAACAGTTATCACCAGAAATTAAGAGGTGCATATGGGCCTAACCAATGGACACAGACAACAGGGAGGTGAGGGCATGAGTTGGGGAGATGGGGAGGTAATGAGGGAATAAGTACACATATGTAACATCTTAATCAATAAAGAAATTTAAAAAATTAAGAATAAATAAAAGATTTTTCGCTCAAGTACAGAGGTAAGCATGGTGGATAGCTACACAGTACTGATAGTCCATTCTAGTGACAGAGCATTCTTTAATCTTGGCCTGATTTTCTGAGTTATAGCATCTGTTACATGCATAGTGGAAGGGGAAACATATTCATAAGAATTTCTGTGCTGTAGTCAGGGATAAATGAGGTCAGAGTAGCAGGAGTAAGTTTGGCCATTCGGTCCACCCATTCATTGTGGGAGGTAAAGAGGGCAGAATTTGGCATCAAGTAGAGCTGAATTAAAATCCCAAATCTAAGTTAGTTTCTGATTTTGAGCAAGTTACCTCCCTTCTTTGAACCTTTATCTATAATTCATATATATATATATATATATATATACACACACACACATATATATAACACATATATACATATATATTACATATATTACATATATGTTGCATACACATATATATTACATATATATATAATACTTGCAAGTTTGTTTCTCTTCATAGCATGTATGACCTAATACACTGCATTAGCTCATGAATTTCAAATCTTTATTTCTAAAAGTCGGTAGATATTGAGCCCAGTTTGGCTATTTATTGTTCATTGCACCTTATTCTCATCTGCAGGAGGGCAGGTATCTTTGTTTCTTACACTGATGCAGCATGGTGCCTGGCACGTAGTAGGCACTTGATAACTATCTGTTGGGTAGGTGAATGCATGAATGATTACCTCTGTTACCCACACACTGTTGGCATTTCTTTGAGTTGGTCTGTGAGGTTTTCCTTCCAGGTGATTTATCTTCTCAATGATGTTTTGTGTGAGCGCTCATTAAGTCTAGTCTCGGCACAGCCTGACTGATGAGTGCACTGAGGTCCAAATGCATGGCTGGGGGAAGCTAGCCTGGGATTAATCCCTGGCCTTGCTTACTCCTCCGGAGAGCCAAAGCCAGTATAGAGATGCTGCCAGATTGTTGGGTGTGCAGAATCTAATTTATAGTTGTCCAGGGTCTCCTGAGGAGAAGGTGCATTTATATCGTTATTAAACAGTAATTGATTACAAAGCCCGGTTGTGAAATTTACAATTATTGAATTACTCTGTGCTAGCTCATAAATTTCATTGGTTAATAAAATTATATAGGTGTCAGGTGTACAATTCTATAACACATCATCTGTATGCTGTATTGTGTGTTCACCACCCCATGTCAAGTCTCCTTCCATCACCATTTATTCCCTTTTACCCTGGTCATCACCATGCTGTTTGTTGTCTGTGTCTATGAGTTTCTTTTCTTTCTTTCTTTTTATTGCTTAAATTCTTCACCTTTTTCATCCAGGCCCCTCTACCCCTGCTCCCCTCGGACAACTGTCAGTCTCTTCTCTGTATCTATGAGTCTGTGTTTATTTTGTTTGCTAGTTTATTATGTTCATTAGATTCCACATATAAGTGAAATCATATGGTACTTGTCTTTCTCTGACTGGCTTACTTCACTTAGCATATTATCCTTCAGGTCCATCCATGCTCTTGCAAAAAGTAAGAGTTCCTTCTTTTTTATGACCGAGTAGTATTCTGTTGTGTAGATGTATCACAGTTTGTTTTTTTTTTAATTCCATTTATCTACTGATGGGCTGCTTCCAAAAATTGGCTATTGTAAATAATAATGCTGCAATGCACATAGGGGTGCATACACTCTTTTTAATTAGTGTTTCTAATTCCTTTGGATATATTCTCAGAAGTGGAATCACTGGGTCATAAGGCAGTTCCACCTTTATTATTTTTTAGATAACTCTACACTGATTTCCACAATGGCTGCACTAGTCTGCATTCCCATTTCTCCACAACTTTGCCAACACTTGTTGTTTGTGGACTTATTGATGGTAGCCATTCTGGCAGGTGATAGTCAATGGACGTATGGAAAGATGCTCAGCATCACTAATCATCAGAGAAATGCAAATTAAAACCAGGAATGGGGGGGGGGGAACTGCAGGGAACCCGGAGAGTGGGCTTGCAAATCTCCTGTGAGGCGTAGGTGCCAGTCAGGCTCATGGAAGGTGAGGGGAGTGGCCCACTCCAAGTCACACCACTCAGTGACACCCCCCTGAGTCTGCCCAGATCTCTGCACCCCAGCTCAGGCAGCTGACTCTCCATCAGGGTATGAGATCCACAGGGTGGGGTGACAGGGAGCCAAGGCTGGGGGGTGTGTTATTGCATTCCCCCAGGCTCATACTGTGTGGAGCGGTGCTCCACCCAAGAGAGATGGTATCTGCAATATGGGAGCATGGCCAGCACAGGGGTCCTGGCACTGCACTTTCAGTCTCTCCCCAGGGCCACACACCCCAGTGTCTCCTCACATGGCTAGTTCATTTTGTGCTCCCTCCCTCCCCCGTGGCCCAGGGTGAGTGGCTGTGAAGGAGATTTTGTGTTGGTCCTTTAAGAGGGCACTTGTGTCTCTAGCTCACTCCTGTCTCTGCCTGGCAGACAGAATCCCCACAGAATTTCACAGCCAGATTATGGGGGTGCCTCTTCCGGCTCTGGTGCTCTGGGCTGAGGAGCCTGTCTTGGGGTTGAAACCATGGGCTTCTCAGGGGACCCCCTGCAGCTTAGATATCCCTCCTGAGTCTCAGCCACCACCTGTGGGAGCAGGGCCCGCCCTTTTTACCACCCTTCTTGCCAGTCTCGATGTGGAATCTTCTGTAAATGTTTGGTTGTAAGATTCTCTTCAGCTGGACTTCAGTCGGTTATTCAGGCTCTTGTTCTATATTTCAGTTGTAATTCCGGTTTGATCCTGGAAGGAGGAGAGTGTAGCTTCCACCTAATCCACCACCGTCATGGACCTCCAGCTCATGGAGTTCAAATCTTTATTTCTAAAAGACAATTGACATTCAGCCCTATAAATATTTAATGTAGATGTAATGGTGTTGGAGCAAAATTAAATTCTCATTTGGAAAATAAAGAATGGCCTGGATGGGATTGGGAGGGGCGACTTGGCAGAGATGAGCAGAGAAACTGTCGGTCTGATTGAGTTACTTAATTAGAAGAGACTTTCATACCTGGCTTTCTTCTAGGTATTTCCTCCTTAAAAATTCTCATTCTCTAATTTGTAGGAAATAAAAGTCCTTTATATGTGGTAGGGCTTTATATGTCACACGGCATCTTTGGATACGTAATATTTGTGCCTCACAAAAGTCTTTTGAAGCAATCACAATGCACATCATCCCACCCCCCCTATCTTACAGATTGCAAAACTGAGGTACAGAGAACTAAAGTGACTTGCTTGGGATATACTATGAGAGAGGGAGGCCAAACCGGGTCAGGTGGTCTTCCAGCTGGCTCAGACAGTGCTATTT
Source organism: Pipistrellus kuhlii (assembly GCF_014108245.1). Classification (NCBI taxonomy): domain Eukaryota; kingdom Metazoa; phylum Chordata; class Mammalia; order Chiroptera; family Vespertilionidae; genus Pipistrellus; species Pipistrellus kuhlii. The sequence continues at coordinate 4,338,598 of NW_023425562.1, forward strand.
ACATCTGTGTATTAGTTAGGACTAAGTTCAGCTGCATAACAAAGAGGCCCCCAAATAACTGTGGCATCAACAACATGAAAATTAATTTCTACCTTTTGTATAGTAAAACTGTCCCAGAGGAGGCAATCCAGCGAATCTCGTGGTACTGAAAAGCTGTGAAAGGCTCTGAGGCTCTTCCAGTTTCCTTCTTCATCCTCCACATGATTTGTGGCCCCCAACCTCATGGCCCAAGGTGCCTGCTTACGTTCCAGCCATTGCATGCGGAGTAGCCAGAGGGAGATAGAGAAGAGTGTATTTCTTCCCTTTTAGGACTCTCTGGGAGGTGGGTTTCAGCCATGGCCATGGCGAACCCTTGGGACCTGGCGTCTGGGCCAAACGCTGCTGGGTATTGCTGGGCCATTTTTGTAACTTGGGGATGGTCACTCAGGAGATGCTAAATGGACCTGAGAAATCAGCTCATTGTTTTGTGAACCTCTTCAGGCCACAGCAGATCACAAATATTCAAGCTGACATCAATCAGAAAAACCTGGAAATTGAACTTCTAAGACTAGAAAAAGATACAGCAGATATTGCTCATCCTTCATTTTTGGCTCAGAGGTGTCATTCTCTGCGAAGCATGAATGATCGTTTGGAAGCAGTGCTGAGTGAGAAGAGGTCCCCCAGGCAAAGGCTGCTGAAACCCCCGTGCCAGGAAAACTGCCTGTTGAGGCTGTTTATCACAGATACCTGGAACATTTGCCGGACTTGGCAGTGGCTTTCATTGAGAGATTAGAAACCCATCTTGAAGCAATTTGAAATATTCCTCATTTAGATGCAAATCTAAAGAAAATGAGCAAGGCTTTGGCCGAGATGGGCATTTTGGTGACAGAGACAGAAGAACTGGCAGAGAATATACTCAAGTGGTGAGAACAACAAAAGGAAGTTTGCAAAATATTACCTGAAGAAAATTATCTTCCTAAACATGATGTTTTAATGCCTCCTTTAACTGTTACTTCTAAAACCCATGTCCACACTGTTCATGCCAAATGACTCAATTGATCCAATTAAGCAAAAATAAATCATTTTGCTCAATTGCGTGTAGTCACGTGAAGCCCATTTCTAGTCAGTGATAATGTGGGTATTTATAGGCTTTGCTGCTAGCAATAGTGAAAAAGCCCTCTCTGTATTGAACTACTAAGATTCCAAGTCCATTAAGACCAAACTAAACTTTCCTTTGCTTTTCATATATTTTCATCCCACTTTTCAATAAAACTTACGAAGATTAAAAAAAAAAAACAACAACAAAAAAAGGAGACTCGTTGGGTGGAAGGTCTGCCTCTGCTTGTATCTTATCGCTCAGAACTTCTTCATGTGAGTATGCCACACTGCAAGGGAGGCTGAAAAACAGTCTTTTATCTGGGAAACATAGTGCTTGGCGCAAACTGGGGTGCTGTTACTCTGCGAGGAAGGGAAGACTAGTTTGAGGGGATGACTGACAGTGTGTGCTCCAGCCAGCATCCTGAAAGACCTCGTGTGGTGCCCGCACTCAGCAGGGCATGGGCATGTTGGCCCGAATTCCGTCCATCAGGACTGTGTCCCGTTACCTGCAGCATCCCGGGGGCTGGGGGCGCTGGACACAGAAGGGCTTTGTTGCCTGGGAGCAGCATGTAACCCAGGCAGCAGCTTGCCTCTTCCCCACTGTTCACGTACATGGATTAAAAGAAGATGGGGAATCTGTGGAGGCATTTGCTTCCTTCACTTTAGTTCGACAGCATTTCCGAACAGAGCATTGTTTCACTCTTCTCTAGGCCCTCATCACCCTTCTCTAGGCCATCATCGAGTCTGGAGGGGCACACTTTCCCTCGTGTTGGCCTGCAGCAGGCTGAGAGGGCCAGGCGGGAATTGGAATCATTCAATAAGCACATACAGGCACTGGCTTGGGGCCTTTGGATACTGAGAGATGAAAGATATGACTACCATCTTGTAGAGTAGTGGTTCTTGAAGTGTGACATCATTGGCGTTATCTGAGGACTCTGAGGGAGGGACCCAGCAGTCTGTTTTAATAAGCCCTCCAGGGGATTCTGAGACAGTTCCACACCCACTGGACTCTTATAATGCTGAGAAATAGCGTGGTGATCAGGAGCATAGGTTTGAGAGCCTCTGGACTGGGTTTGAATTATGGTTCGGTCACTTAGTAGCTGTGTAGTGTTGGGCAAGTTACTCAGCCTCTCTGAGCCTCAGTTTCCTCATCTGTAAAGCAGAGTTGTAGCACTGTCCTGAGAATACATGAGTTATGTGAGATGACAAAATGCTTGGCACGTGACAGCCCTCGTTATTTTCTAGCTTCTCTATGGATGGCATTGTTATTGTGAATTCAGAAAGTTCAAGAAATGCGTATTTATCTATCAGAATTAAAAACTGAAATTGAAAGATAAATTTAAGTGATTTTTTTTCTAAATGGCTACCATTTTTTATTTTTCCTGCCACTCCTTCCTGCTCAGCATAGGTAAATCATGAGTTGCTTCTAAAAAATAAAGCAACGGGGTTAAGAAATGCAAGGAGGCATTTTGCCAGAGAGGATATGGACACTAAGCATATGCGAAGGTGCCGAATCTCATTAGTTATCCAGAAATGCAAATAAGACTGCGAGGAAGTTTCACTGCACATGCGCCAGATTCATTAAATGATTGACATGCCGCCGAATGTTGGTGACGATGTCAAGCAACTGGAACTCTCATACCGTGCTCCTGGGAGTATAAGATTGGCAGGTCCAGTAAAGATAAATTTATGCATAACTTGTGAGGTACCATTTCATTGTTAGATGTATACCTGACTGAAATGGATAAATATACTTACATCATTATTCATGAGAACTAAGGGATACTAGAAAGCCCTAATGCCCATAGTAGGATGGATAAATCATGCTATGTTTAGGCAAAGGAATAGCGTCCAGTGAAGATAATGAATTACCACCTGCAGCACAGTGAGAAAATCTCAGTTAACTTTGAGCAAAAGAAGCCAGACACAGATGATAAAGTAGTGTATGATCCCATTAGTAAGTATTTCCAAAAACTGGCAGAAACTTACCTATGGTGCCAGAAGTTAAGAGGTTAGGTACTGTGAGCGGGTGAGGGGATGCTGACTGGGAAGAGCCACGAAGGGTGCTTCTGGGAGGTTGGTAGTATTTTCTTTCTTTCTTTCTTCCCCCCCCCCCCCCCTCAGTATTTTATTTCTTGATCTGGATGGCAGTGACCTAAGTGTTTGTGAAAATTTATTAAGCAGTCTACTCATGTTTTGTACACTTTTCTGGATGTGTACTTATATCAGTATATTTACTTACAATATCTATGCAAAAATGTTTATAGTAAAACAAAAAGCTCTGTATAGTTTTATTAACCATTGCCACCCCCACAAATTCAATTAAAAAAAGAAAAAGAAGTTGAAAATCCATTCTACGAAAAAACTCTAAAATCTAAAACAACAATAACAAACAAACTCCAAAAAGCAGGATTAAGGGGGCAATAGGACTGACATTTGCTAGAATTGTTTTCACATATCCTCGAGTCCCATTTCTGTACACACACACACACACACACACACACAGCAACATGCACTCATACAATGTCTGCCTCCAATATAGAAGTAGGTAACCAATTTTCAAGGAAATTATTTTTTAAAATCCAGATCAGAAAGTGGTAGGTGAAAGGAGACAGCCCCAGTGTTATGCCCGGCAGTTATGACAGGAACCTCTGTGATATTTAATGTGTTATGATGTTCACTTTCTGTTAGATCCTCATGATTCTGGCAGGTATTTTTAAAAAATATATATTTTATTGATTTTTCACAGAGAGGAAGAGAGAGAGGGGTAGAGAGTTAGAAACATCAATGAGAGAGAAACATCGACCAGCTGCCTTCTGCACACCTCCTATTGGGGATGTGCCCTCAACCAAGGTACATGCCTTTGACCGGAATCTAATCCGGGACCTTTCATTCCACAGGCCGACGCTCTATCCACTGAACCAAACTGGTTTCGGCTCTGGCAGGTATTATGTGGTTACCAACCCTGGTTTAAGGATGAGGATGCTAAACCAAAGAGTGTGTAAGCAGCTCATCCTGGGTTGCTCATCTCCTAAGTGACCTTGCTGGGTGCTCAAGCCTGGTCTGGTACCTGATTTTCTTACCGTGCTATGAGTTTCTTGGAGGAAACTCCCGACACATTCGTTGCTAACCTCTCAGGCAATATGAAAACCCACACAGATCAAATCAGACACATTGCAAATGGTACTGGGATAGTATTCATAATATTAGTGGTAAAGCGTTTATTTGTTTTTTAACAAGTAACTCTAGCAAGAGTGAATGTTGCAACAAGGGTTATTTTTACTCAACAGTCTTGTAACAGGACTGGATTCAGGTACGTCTGCCTGTGCTCTTGAGGGTAGTTCTGAACATTCGAAGGACCACAGCGTCAGCCTTTTGAAGATTAGAGGAAGGAACCCAGGTTTATGCTGCAGCTTAGAGTTAAGGATTGGGCCTAGCAGCCTCCCTTGAATTCAGAGGTTGCAAATGTCGCTTTTAAAATTTTCATTTATGTACAACTTACCCTTAAAAAAGCATAACACAGAACCATAGATGAGAGCTAGAAAATAATCGGGGAAATTGCTTTTAAAAAACATATTCATCCAATTGTAGAAGTCAAGTATACATATTGAATAAAGTGTGGCAAAACCAGAAACATTCAAAAAATAAAATTACCTGCTAATCCTAAATTAGGGAGGGCCAACTGAGCATAAACGAGTAGAGTTTTCTTTCCAGAGCTTTTGTAATATACACGCTAAACAGCAGAGTGAAGATCTAGCCACAGTGTTGCTTTCTTGGCTATTTTTAAACATCGTCATTGTGAACATTTCCCAATATTATTGTATATTCTCATTAACATTATTTTCAATGGCTAAATCATAATTTGTTCAAACTTCCCTTTAATATTGGACACTTAGATTGTTTCCAATTTTACAGTATTGTAGAAAGGCTTTAATGAAGATCTTACTCATGAATTTGAGTTCATCACTGATGATTTTCTTAGAACAAAAGTGGCATTTTCTGATTATTCTTTATAACCATTTAGGCTGAGAATGCATGATGGCAACACTTAATGCAGGAAAAATCACTGAACCAGAATTAACACAGACTTTGGTGGAATCCTGGGTTGACCACATACTAGCTGTGTGATCTTGGGTGGGTTGCAAAACTCAGGGAGCCTCAGCATCTCCATCTGTAAAATGGGAATAGAGTTTTCCATCTTATCAACCTATAAAAAGGACTAAATGAGTGCCGCAGGTGTCTGAGGAGGCTTTGTTTAAGTCAGACTTTGCTGAAGAAATTTTATACATTTTCATTGTCTTCTTGCAGATCTTGACCAATTTTTTAGATTTTTAGCCAAATATATTATCATCTTATTTTATTAAAAGAATTTTAAATTGAATTTAAAGAGAGGAAGAAAGAGAGAGAGAGAGAGAAAGAAAGAAAAACACCTATTGGTATGTGTCTAGACTGGGGATTGAACCCACAACCTAGGTACATGCTCTGACCAGGAAGTAAGCCTGCCATCCGGTGGTACACAGGAGAATTCTCCAGTCAACTAAGCCACACTGGCCAGGGTGATTCTCACCTTTTTAAGTTAGGGGTCAACGAAGTACAACGCATGGACCAAAATGTCATCTTACTCCCAGTTTTTGTGAATAAAGTTTTATTGGAACATAACTCATTCATGTATGTATAGTCTGTGGCGGCTTTCACACTACAATGGCAGAACTAAAAATATTTGTTAACTGGGCCTTTGCAGAAAAACTTTACCAAATTTCTAGCGGTCACAAGTTATTTCTTTCTGAAGCCATGATAGGTAAGTGTGTTGTCCTAAAAATCAGTTTTTCTGTGGTAGGGGATGGACCCACACTATGCACTCTGAGCTGACTGTTGAAAGTGAACGCGACACTGTTACTGAAGGAACAAGAAGATTCGGGCCGCTCGCTTTGATCTACGCACACATTTTTCTAGATTTTCCTGGGGAAAAGCCAGCGTGACCTCCAGTGAGATTGGGGTGATTTTCATCTATGTTGTCTGTGTTTTAGAGCAGAATCTGGGGCTGCACAACTCGAAGCTTCATCGAGAATGTTTTGGAAGCATTTGTCAGAGGAGTGTAGGACAGGCTCTCTGCTCTTGTCACTGAAGTGACCTATTTTTCTGAAACTGATTCTGCATAAGAAATGCCTTGTGCTTGGCTCACAGAATGTCCGAGAGGTTCTGTTCCTTTGGTGTGTGGATAGGGGTTGACCTTGGCAATGTAGCTCAGTATCTGAGGCTGGCCCTTTGCTGTTTTTCCCACCTACTATTCATAGTTCTTTGGACTGTGCTGAATTGCTTCCAAAATACTTCAAAACCGAAGTTTGATTTGAGGTTAAGGGCACCTGCCCGGGTTGTGGGCTCGATCTCTGATCGTGCAGGAGGCAACTGACCAATGATTCTCTCTCATCATTGATGTTTCTGTCTTTTCCTCCCTCTCCCCTTCCTCTCTGAAATCAATAAAGGTATAGTTAAAAAATTTCCAAAAAAAAAAAAAAATCATCCACATGAACTTTGGCAGAAAAAAGGTATCATGGATGGAGTAACCGGGGGGAACCAGGATCTCCAGTTGGGAGGCATAGACAGAGCGGAGAACTCCTAGGTAGCTTTGGGCTTTGGATTTCAGTGCCACACTCTGACCTTGACGAACTGGACATGCAGGCCCACGGGAGGCCTTGGGCCTCTAGCTTACAGGCTACACAAGATTCCACCCACCTGCTTGTCCCCTCTGACTCCTGGCACCCTCTACACTTCCGCTCGACCTTCTCCAGCAGGGATATTGGAATCAGGCATCTCCTCCCAAGAGTGTCCAACTGTCCTGCCTAGGGCCCTGGCCCCAGGAGGTGAGCAGTTGGGGAGAGATGTGTGAAAGCTTTCCATGCATCTGTGCAGGCAGCGAGAGGGTCATGTAACCCGAGGGGCATAGGGCCCGGCAGGTGGGCATTGCTTAATAAACGCGGCTATTATTACTGTTATTATTAACACTGTCCATAACACCTTTTAAAACTAAATAACTAGTTTCTAGAAATGCTTTCCCCAGGCTTTCTGATCCATTACTATGCAACTTATTTAAATTTAACTTTTTCAAAGTCCTGTGTTTAATTTTTTAAAAACCTAGTGAATTATTAGCATTTTAATGAGCAATGACATTTAATAAATAATAATGCCAGTGAAAGTTCTTATATAATCCATTTAATTTAGCACCTTACCTATGTTTTCTCAAAAAAGAAACAGAAAAAAACAACTGTCTACAAGAAATTCTATATTGTGACTAAATGTTCTCTCTAATTTTAGCTCTGGCTTTTCTTTCCTTTTTTAAAAAATATGTTTTTAGTGATTTTAGAGACAAGAGAAAGGGAGTGGGATAGAGAGGTAGAAACATTGATGAGAGAAAGACATTGATCACCTGCCTTCTACACGCCCCCTACTGGGGATCCAGCCCAAAACCGGGCACATGCCCTTGACCACAGTGGAACCCGGGACCCTTTAGTCCACAGGCTACACTCTATCTTCTGAGCCAGACCAGCTAGGGCTCCAACACTGTCAGAAGGAGATGGGAAAAGTGTGGAGCACTTAATAAAAATATTATCAAATTAAAAACCAAGCAGGATCCAGTGTGAGCTCTGCTATAAATAACTTATGAAAAGTGAAAAGATGTTTCTGTTAGCAAATTAAAAATAATCATTAGAACCCTTCAACAGATTGCTGCTAATTAGGTTGAGAATTAAACAGCTTTGTATGACTGTAGAGTTAATTAATAACTCATTACTTTTTTAATAAGCCAAATTCATTCGGAAACAGAAGAGAGACAGCAAAGTTTATCACGAACGAGATGTTAGATTAGGATTATTCCTCCTTCCCTTGATGAGAGACCGAGTTTAATTAAAGCAGGAGACACATTTATGTCATTGGATGAGCTGCATCCAGAAACCCAACCATCTAGGGGGAGAGAAAGAAGCCTCTGTCCTTATTTTGAAAGTCTCCGTGGGCCACAGGGGGTTAATGAAACTTGTGCCTGAATCTCCCTATTCAACGTTTGAATTTCAATTTCTCTTATGAAACAATCCTTTTTGAAGCGATACAGACTCACGGAAACCAGTGGAGCTCCCTTCTTTTCCACATTGATTTTACTTTCATTTCAGACTCACTAGGTTCTTACTCTGAAACAATGTTCCATTGTTAATATTAACTGCCTCCCCTTCTTTCTTTTCCCTTCTCCCCTCCTCTCCACAACAGCCTCAAATTTCATTATTTCTTCATCAAGTTTTTTGACACTTTGATGACCTTTATATTACACCATGGAACAGAATGGAGTGGAAAGAAACTACCATTTCTGTTTTTTTTAAGGCAAGCATATTCTCATCACCCCACCTGGAAAATTTCCGTCCCCCTGTTGATAAGCACTGAGGGGCCCCTTCGAGATCGCAGCCTCTCCTCAATAGTTCTTGGAACTCTTTGGCCCTGGGCAGATTGAATTTGTCTTTCCAGATAGGGATGCGTTTGTTGAAGTGTAGCTTACAAGTGTTCCCACCATTCTGCCTTCCAGCCAATCAAATAAAAATCGCTCATCCTCAGACTTGAGAGAGATGCTAGCTGTCATCGGCTCATCTGCTGCCGGAATGTTCTGGTCCTCCGTTATCCGCGTGGGTTCCGTTTCTGCTAAATCAATAGATGTAATGTGGATTCCCTTTTTTGCACCTTCATCTGCATATGAGGACATGCCTCAGGCAGATAGGGGGTCTCCCACCCGGCGTGGGAGGGGAGTCGGAAGAGAATGTCATTTTTAGGAAAATGTTAGCTGTCCTGCCTGGCGATGAGTCCATGTCCCCCTGGCACCGATCTGGGGCATGCAGATCAGTTTCTGTGTTTAAACAGATGCTGTGGCGGATGACGAAGCCTAACAGTCTGGAAACGAGGGGCTCATTTTGAGAGCTGTTTGCCCACTCCAGGAGTAATTAGCATGGCCTCCTTCTCAAAAGGTGATTGATTCTCAGACCAATCCATTATGCAAATTTTTCTCCAGATCACTTTGTTCCCATCCTTTCCAAATGAGGACTAGGGCACTCCAGCTCTCTGCTTTTGAGGTTTTCCTTTCACTAGCTTATTTTTTTCTTCTTTAAATGGTTCTGTTCTTTCAAACAGCCCACAGAGTCCCGATCTCAAGCAGAGAGCGAAAAGAAGCAGACACATAGCTTGCTAGCAAAGAGCGGAAGGGGTCCCACGGTGGGCCCATCGTGAGGAGTGGTCGGAGGAGGGTGAACAGCGACTCACTTCTCTGTACCCAGGCTACACAGAGGGTCTTGGGTGCCTGCTGACTTCCGGTCACCACCTGCCTCTCCAGCTGCTTCGCCACCCCGTACCCTTGACTCACCTTGTCCACGTTCTAGCTTGAGCTTCCCTCCCCTTCCCAGCCTCCCCTTTCTTCTTCTCCAGCCTCTCCCAGCCACTGAGACCTAGGAGGTGCTCCGGAAATACTTGGACTTCTTATTGTGGGGGAAATGTGGGCTTCTCTTGCATTATCTAAATTTCTCCCTCCACTCTGCCAGTTGAGAGGATGGGGCTGGAGTCCCTGAGGCCAGTGCAGGGAGGGGGTGCCTTTCCCAGATGCTGGGAGATGTGGGGTCAGGAGAGAGGTCGCCACCTCTAAAGGCAGGGTTCTCCGGGTCCCACTTTTGGTCTTCCTCTCCCCTGATCCCAGCCCCAGCTCTCACCCCAGGTGTCTCCACAGATTTCCTATTTAACCTCCTCCCCTCTTCTCTTGCTGCTCCAAAACCCATTTCCTGGGGCAGCCAGAGCAATTTGTAGTATATATTTTATTGAGATATGCTGTATACAAGATGGGGCAAAGTAGGTTTATAGTTATGACTACACAAAACAGTTTGTTATTGTATCATTCATTTCTAGTGGCCCGGTGCATGAAATTCGTACACTTGGGAGGGGCAGCTCCTCAGCTCAGCCTGCACCCTCTCGCAGTTTGGGAGCCTTCAGGGGATGCCACTGTGCTTGCCAGCCTTGAGCCTTCAGCCTGTGGGAGTGTACTGACCACCAGGAAGCAGTTCCTGCATTGAGCATTTGCCCCCTGATGGTCAGTGCATGTCATAGCGACAGATCATTTCACTGTTCGGTGGATTGGCATATTAGCCTTTTATTGTATAGGATTGTATTATTTTCCTTATGAACAACTGTAAGCCTGCTTTTGCCCCACCCTGTATACGGAAAAGGACATGGACCTTAACTATTTAAACCGAAGGTAGCCGCATAAACAGCACTCTGGTTAGTATAGCATTAGCACTCTGTTGCCCCAGGCTCTCCCTTCCTAGTCACCATTCCCCCTAAAGGTAAGCACTCTCCTAACTCCGGGGCAATTTTTAGAATCAGCAACCAGATTTTGTCAACCTCCTATGTAAAATTCTTCAATAGCTCCCATTGCTCCTGAGCTACAAGTCAAACTTCTTACCATTTTGCATTAAACTCTTGCAGCCATTCTTCTCTCATCTCCCACCCCTGGCTCCCCCCTTCTCTGTTATCCACCCACCGGTCACCCTTCAAGTCTTAGAGCAGGCCAAGTCCCTTTCCAGCCTCAGGCCCTTGGTGCAAGCTCAGCTCTCCGCCTGGAATGCTGTTTCTCCAAATCCCTTCCCCCGCTCAGGCCTCAGCTTCACTGCTCCCGCCCTGTGAGGTTTCCCTCAGCCACCTGACCTAGACCAGCCACATCTCCTTTCTCTTCCTGTAGTGACTTACCGCTGTCCATAATCTTCAAGTGTTTTTATTGTTTGGTCGTTTTTTTGCTTTTTATTTGTCTTTTCCACTTGAATGAAGACAGGGACCCTGTTTATTTATTTTATTATTTTTTTAAAATATATTTTATTGATTTTGTACAGAGAGGAAGGGAGAGAGATAGAGAGTTAGAAACATCGATGAGAGAGAGTCATCGATCAGCTGCCTTTTGCACACCCCCTACTGGGGATGTGCCTGCAACCAAGGTACATGCCCCTGACTGGAATCGAACCCGGGACCCTTCAGTCCCCAAGCCGACGCTCTATCCATTGAGCCAAACTGGTCTCGGCGACCCTGTTCATTTTTGAAGAGTTCCTCATAAGCAGATAAGGGCAATCAGAGTAGAAGACAGTTGAGGGGGAAGATTCTTTTTTTCAATATATATTTTTTGATTTTTTTACAGAGATGAAGGGAGAGGGATAGAGTGTTAGAAACATTGATGAGAGAAAATCATCGATTGGCTGCCTCTTACACACTCCGTACTGGGGATGTGCCCTTAACTGGAATAGAAACTGGGACCTTTCAGTCCACAGGCTGAAGCTCTATCCACTGAGCCACACCGGTTTCAGCGGGGCAGATTCTTTATTGTCTCTAGCCCCCATGCCAACTCTGTCTCTCAAGTTATGTGTTTTGGTTGTCTGTTGCTGTGTAACAAACACCCCCTCCACTTACTGACTTCATAGTGATGTGCTCTCTCTCATGGCGCTGTGGGTGGCATCACTGCCATAGTCTCCGCCCCTCGTGCAGTAGGTGCTAAGTAAACACTGGATGAAAAAATGAGCACAGAGTGGGCTGAGTATGAAGGTCCAATCTGGAGGGACTGAGGCAGGGAGCGAAGTCACGTTCTGCAGTGAAGAGCTCAGAGGTGAAGCCGGGCAGTTTGCCTGGTCCTGGTGGGCACCTGTGGCTCTGAGCCCTGGATGTGCTTGAGGCCTTTATGACTGTCGAGCTTTGAATGGCACGCACTATCACTTTCCAACTGAGTAATCTGCAAGAGGATCGGGCCCCAAGCCCCTTTATTGTGTGGCCACAGTCTACTGTGGTTTTCATTCTCCCTCTCTCATGAGGTCTGGTCCCTTTGGTGACTGTCTGGATAGGATGACTCATGTGACCACAGTCCTTGCACAATTGTACATGCTCTTACTCATTGCTTTAGTGTGTATTGGAGAGTAAACAAAACACAGAGAAGGATAGAAAATGAAAGAAAATAGGAAAACTCAGCAAGGGCTTGACCTCCTTGGCCAGCTTCTCAGGTGTGGCCATCCAATGACTGCAGGGCCTCGGGGACCAGTCTTGGAATTTAAGTGACTTTATCCCAGATCGGTGCCAGAGGCGGTGCATTTGGCTAATGCATTTTTTTTATTACCCTGAAATAGAGACTTAAAGTGGATAAGGTTATTTACATTTTTAAAAGGCTTTTAAGGTTCCAGTTCTTAAATGTTCTGTTTGATTGTCCCATTGCTGTGGCTCGGAGCAATGATTTTAGCACCCTTAATGGCGCGTCTAGCGAGATGCCTACTTTGTTTTTCACAATGTTGGTTTCGAGTGCATTTTACCTTCTCTCTGCAGCGCTGTGGACTTTGGAGTGCTGTTTTATGAAGAGTTCCTCACAAGCAGACAAGGACAACTGCTGTAGAAGGCCCTTGAGGGGGCAGATTCTTTATTGTCTAGCCCCATGCCAGCTCTGTCTCTCAGGTTACATGTTTTGGTTGGCTATTGCTGTGTAACAAACACCCCCTCCACTAACTGACTTCATAGCAGTGTTTTCTCTCTCATGGTGCAGTGGGTTGTGTGGCCTCCCCTGGGCGGTTCCTTCTTCAGCTCTGTTATGAGACCGTGTCAGAAGGTCTTGGGATTGGCATCATGCAAAGGCTCGGTGAGCTGGATGTCCAAGGTGGCTCCCCCACATGATGGGCCTTTGATACTGGGCTCCAGCTTTGAACTCAGCTAGGACTGTCAATCAGAGTGCCCACAAGAAGTTTCACACAGTGTGTGACTGAGAAACCAGTGTCCCCAGAAGCAGGAAGCACACTATGCTGAGAAAAAAGAACAGCTATTGAAACGGAAGACAGCCACAAAAACAGCACCCTGGTCAGGATAGTCTTAGCACTCTGTATGCCTGGAGCCGGCACCACATCATTTCTTCCATTTCCTATTGGGCAAAGAAGCCGGAGGGCCACCCCAGATTCAGGTGGTGGAGATACAGCCTCGGCCTCTTGACAAGTGTCAAGGCCACTTTGCTGAAGAACACGTGGCCTGGGAGAGATGGTTGCAGCCAACTTTGGACAATACAGTCTGCTGTACTTTGTCTTCCATGTCTTCAGTTTCCCCTGCCTGCAGTTATTCCAAAAGGCAGTGGGTGTAGGGGATGATTCCCAATGTAGAGCACTTGCCCAGTGTTAATTCACTACTGACCTCTGCCTGGTTAAGGTGTTAGATAAATAAATAGAAAAGATGTCAGGTTAAGATGCCATTTGTTGCCACACGTTTACACACATGCATGCACACACACACACTCACAGGCACACTCACAGGGCTGTGTTGAGTATTAAGTTGTATTTCGGGAGTCCTGTAACCACTGTGTAGGAACCGAGTTCCTGCAGATCCATCTGTTACTTCCTGCCTGTAGGTAACCCTCAAAAGTAAACTGTTTAAATTTCAGCTGGCATTGCACAGTTGCGATATTGATGCTTTGCGTTGAGAACAAAGTGCCTGTTAATGCAGCCCACTCCCTCTACCTGTTGAGACATTAGCTAGCAAGCCTGAACGTGGTGTTAAATGACTGCCGTTCTTTATTTTTTTCCTGTTACATCATTTATTCCAGCTTTTTAAAAAGCCTAATGGAAGAGGGTGTCCTGTTTTTTATTTTTTTCTTTTAACCAGAGGATGTGAAATTCTTCACATTGTGTTGCCATGTTAGTTTTTGGGAGAGATTGGTGAGGTGAATTGGCAAATGCGTGTTTTTCTTCTTTCCTGGCTGCTTTTCTTTCAGCAAACTTTCCTAAAGGTGATAAATCACTGAGAAGATGAAATGTCCACCAGCTGCAGACTAGCTGTCTCCCACACTCCCCAGCTGCATATCTATCTGAGACTGTTTGCAACCCCCTCCCCCCCTCTCCTGCCCTTGACTCTGCTGGGAGATTCTGAGTTCATTTCCCTTGAAAATTCCTTAAAGCAATCTGCATCTGTTTCTCCCTTTAAATGGAAACAGAAAAGTTAAAAGCATATTAAAATATTTTTCTTCACATATTTTTTATATTGTTTTATTGATTTCAGAGAGGAAGAGAGGGGGAGAGAGAGATAGAAACATCCATGATGAGAGAGAATCATTGATCAGCTGCCTTCTACACATACCCTCACCAGGGATTGAGCTCACAACCCGGCCATGTGCCCTGACTGAGAATCGAACCATGATCTCCTAGTTCATAAGTCAACACTCAACCACTTAGGCACACTGGCAGGGCTAGGAAATGTATATTTTAAATATAATTTTAATTTTCACTTTCCTTACACGTGTATCTTCCTAAACTGGAAAACATCTGGGTGGAGGAACGCTAACCCTTTACTTTCTTTTTGATGTTTTACTGAACCTTTGGATTCAGAAGCATGGGGCTAGAGAGGATCTTGGGAAAACCGGTGTAAAGCTTGATGTTATTGATGAGGCCCAGAGACAGTAGGCAATTTGCTCAGGGCAGCCAGCAGTTCAGTGGCTAGCTGTTGCCTTGTCCCTCCTTTGGTCTGAGGCAGCCTTGACTTATCCAGGACCATTCTGTCTAGAGCAGCTTACCACCCCCTCCGCCCCCCCGCCATGATCTGCCTCCTATCCTGGGCCTGTTGCATCCTTGGGATGAAGGGCCTCAGTGCGTCCAGTGCTCTGGATGTTGGAAACTAGCATCTGGTGTGTTGAAGAATGAATTTGTTTGAGGTTTGACCTTCTCATTCACCCAAGCATAGACCACTTGCCACTAGGGCCAAAGGACATTGGAACAGTGTTGAAATCTTGCCGTGAGCCATTTTCCTGTGCTATCTTATTGAATGTTATGTTCACTCTGCCCCTTTGCATTACTTAAAGAAAGCAAACATCAAGAATTTGGTGTAATAGCTCCCATAAAAAAGCACAGAGAATGAACTACTGATCAATTCTGTTAAAATATTGGCCCTCTTAAAGGGGGGCATGGGGAAATGACACCATCTGACACCATCTGTATGGACCAATGGAATAAACGTGCTGGACGTGGGACTCACCCAGAAGCCTTGGAAAGCTCACCTTGTTAGGCCCCTCCCAGGGTCCCTGACTCAGTAGATGGCTGAGAATTTGCATTCCTAACATGCTTCCACTGAATGGCCTGGATTGAAGCCCCCTTACCCCTGGCCTGAACCATACTCTCCCTTCCTCTGTCATCTGGCCATGTTCTCAGACCTTGGCTGGCTGGCTGAGAGCTAAGTTTCTCTTGCAAGGCCTGATTTTGTGGATTGTATGAGGGCTTTGGAAACCAAAATACCAAAATCTTGGTATTTTGCTCTCCTGAATGGCCAGTACTAGAACATAGTATTCTGAGTGACAAACGATTAGAGGATGATTTGAAATAGGATGTCACCTGCCGTGTGTATTATGTACATTATCTGTCTAATACTCACAATAGCTTTGCAAGGTAGAAGCTGTGGTGTTATCCACATTTTACAAACGAGGGAATAAATTCTGCAAAGAGTCTTTTTTTTTAGTGAACCAAGGCACTGAGATGAGAGTATGTCCATCTTCTGCCATGATTTGCTTTCAGGTGGCATTACGCAGTGGTTTAGAAGTCCAGAGAGGAAAGATACCCCCAGTGTTCATGGCGTCAGCAACAATTATGAGTCCCATCTCTTGAGCACCTTCTGTGTGTCCAATGCTGTGTTAAGCCTTTGGCACATCTCACCATGTTCAAACCATGTTGCTCCTCAGCAAGGAAGGTAGCTACTATTTCTGTTTTGCAGGAGGATATGGCATCTCATCGATAAGGAGCTTGCTTAAGGTAATCGCTGGCAAGTGACAGAGTCAGGCTTCCGACCTGGGTGCAGCAGGTTCCAAAGCCCGGTTCTTAGCTGTTCTGCTTGGCTCACTGGCAGGATCACGCATACTCCAAGGTTTTTGCTGATGTAGCTGGTGGCCTGGGGGGTTTGAGATGCAGAATAAGTCTGGGGAAAGAGATGAGTTCCATTGGACATGCTGAGCTTAAGGAAATTCACCAAAACGCGTGCTGTGTTCATGATGATGGCGGAAAAGGGCAAGACTCCGAATGCTGAGATTTTTGGAGCTTTAGTCTGTGACCCAGGATGAGTCATTTAAACAGTAGGTCTTAGAATTGACTGCAAATGACGATCGTCTTTCTTTATTTCTGCTCCCTCACTGCGGAGTGGCAAAGATTAAGGTAACCTCTGGAATTCATGGAAAGTGCTAGAAAAGTCACAAGTGTGAATGCACATGTTGAGCAGTGCTCTATAAAGCCTCAGCTCTCCATGCATCGCCTGTGACGTCCGTTTTCCACAGGATATTAGATGAGAGATAGGAGCTGTAGTCTTACTGGGGTAGACGTCATTTCTTAAGAGGTCTGTACTGTGTGATTTAGGATTCTTTATACGGCTCGATAAAAGCCTGCCCGAATATCAGTGGGTGGTGAGAGAAATGTCTGTCAGATGCTGGTAGTCAAGACATTTTACTTGATTGTGTGTGTGTGTGTGTGTGTGTGTGTGTGTGTGTGTGTGTGTAGTAAGTAGCAGTTAAAATGTTACAGGTTAGAAGACACAGTTCTCCATTGTATAGATGAAGACATGTGCAGACAGGGACTTCTGTAGAGCAACAAAGGGATGTAGTCGCTCATACTGCGCCATACTCGGTTCCTCACTTTTTCTAACTCTTTACATCTTTGAAATGAAGAAAATATTTTGTTGGATCTATTGAAAATACACTTATGTCTCCTATTCCACTGTGAAAATCAGGTCAGCTGACTATTTCATTTCCCTGCACTAGTTATACACATTGGAAAATTATCTGGGGTTTTATATGTGTGTGTATATATGTGTGTTTGTGTGTATGTACACTGAGTGGCCAGATTATTATGATCTCTGAACACATAATAATCTGGCCACTCAGTGTGTGTGTGTGTGTGTGTGTGTGTGTGTGTTTTCTTTCTGGACTTCTAACATTGCATAATGTCACTTGAAAGCATATCATGGCAGAAGATGGACAAACTCTCATCTCAGCTCCATGGTTCACTAAAAAAGATACATGCACCGGGCATGAATTCATGCATGCGTGGAGTCCAGCCAGCATGGCCAGGCTGAGGGGACATGGGTGGTTGGCCGGCCTCCCTGCTGGTCAAACTCCTGGTTGAGGGGACAATTTGCATATTAGCCTTTTATTATATAGGATATACACTGAATGGCCAGATTATATGTTCAGAGATCATAATAATCTGGCCACTTAGCGTATATCGATAACCTCCAATGGAAAAACTGGTCTTCAAAATTTAAGTAAGTTGGATATATAATTGAGACATCTAGCCGACAACTTCAATTTTTTTTCTTTTTCTGAGAATTACTTCTACTCCACAACACTTCCAGGCTGCCAGGGGTGGCTGTTACCAGATCAGCCCTGTGTAGGCAGCCACACTGAAAAGCAGACTGAGAATTCCTCAGTGTTTCCCATGCCATGCCCTCTTCCTACTTCCACCATCTGGGTATCTGGGGACATGTAGATTTTAAACTCAATTTCCTGAATTACCTTTGAAAAACTGGACAAAATATTTGACAAAAGTAATATAATACTAGTCATACTTTATTCAGAATTTACTACCTATTCTGTGGTAAATGCTTCACCATATTTCCTTATTTAATCATTAGAATGATGAGCTGAGCATTAGAATTTCCATTTTATAGTTGAGAGACTAGAGTTCTGAAAGGCTACCTAGCTCTGCTCAAGGTCATAGCCAGTGAGAAGTGGAGCTGGGATTGGAACCTACGTCTGCAACTCCAGTCCATATTCTCCCCTACCATGTTATGCTGATTCCCAACATCTGCGCTCAAAGTAGTCAAGAGCCTGCTCTGTAATTTTCACGACAAAGAGTTTGTGTACATCATCTCATGGACTCTACTGGCAGCAGATCCTGAGAGGTCTATTTTATCCTGGTGCTATTGGTGAGAAAACTGAGGCTCAGAGAACTTAAATCTTATTGTTTTTGTTTCCCTTAGAGGGAATGATGTCTAAATCAACTGAAAACTTGGTCACAAATCTGATGCAAAGGAAAAGTTGGCCACATATTTTGTTTTTCTAGCACCAGAAATTCCTTCTGTGGTGCATATTACCTGAACTGGGGGTAAATTTATTTGGATAATTAGTTGCATCTTTGGCTTTGCCTGGAAATTTTAGTTTTCTAAATTTTAGTTTTCTTTCACATTTTAACTGCTATTTACCACACACACACACACACGCGCACACACACACACACACACACAGTCACCTGTATGTATATTTGCACGGTAAATGCCATCTTTATATTTTAGGCCATCCTGTCCTGCCTGGACACCTTCCCATTTTGCACTATTGTGGCTGCCTAGACATGCCTCGTTAGAGTATTTTTATATTGTTTGTCATTGTTTGCTTTGTTTCTCCTTTCCCCATTCGGCCGTGAGCTCTGTCATGGCAGGGCCTAGGATATGAGTCTTTTCTGTCCCCGACTCTAGCTCAGGGCCTGGAATGAAAGAGAATTTTGTGATTTTTTGGGATGAAAATTATGGATCCAGCCCCAAGGCCCAGGAGTAGCTTCAGGTCCTGTTGAAGGCCGGATTTAATGATCCTTGAACTTGCCTCTTTTAATTCACTGACAGAGTTGTTGTTGCCTGAGTTTAAGGCAACTCTACACTGACCCAGTGAAGTGAATTTACTTTCTGTCCATATTTTTGGAATTTTAAAGGGGGTTGTCCTTGTACTGGTAAACCTCTCTCTACATAATACACAGTCCTTCCTTCCAGGGTTAATGCTGTTGATATGTAGATAGTGAATGTGTCCCTACTATGTGTCAGGCACTATGTGAGGCCTATGGGAGCTGTCAGGGAAAACACAGCAGGTTCTGCCCTCAAGGTGTCCCAGGTTATCAGGAAAGAAGCCCCAAGACCAGAAATAATGACCCAGTGAAGAAGAACCAAGTGCTGTGGGGATATGGAGAGGGGGAGCCAGAGAGAATTCTCGATGACAAGCTGTTTGAGTTGGGCCTGGTAGGATTAGATGTGCAAAAAACGAGAATGAGACTTTTAGACAGAAGCAGAGACGGGGAGGTGCTGGGGACAGGGAGGGGTTGATTTAAGCCCATTTTCTGAGCCAGGAAAAAGAGGTTAGGCGACGTGTCTGCGGTTGCACAGTCTGTAAGCTGCGGAGCTGGGATTTGAGCCAGGCTTTTTCTGACCCGCAGCCTATACCGCCTTTGCTGCCTCTGGCTTCCCTTTCCGCGATGCCCTTTACAGGGCTTTGCCTGGACCCAGGCGCTGTGGCCCACGTCTGGCCAGAGCATGTAGTACTTGCTGAGCCAGTGCTCATCGGTAACGTGAGAAAGCTGGTGTGCCCCTGATCTGAGTGCTTCTCTGCGATGGATTTATGGTTGCCATGGCCTCCTGGAACTTAGGAGCTCTGGCTTTTGAATTTAATCTCCTCCAAAGTACCTGAGCCTTCCTTCTGGCAGTTGCCTGCCTGTGTGCCAGGTGGAGGGGAGCTGTGAACCCACAACCTGCTGATTTCTGCCTCCTGCCTCCAGCCTCCTCAGCCAGCAGCCTCCTGCCCTGTCCCATCACCTGAAAGCAGGGGCCTCCTCTGGTCCATCCTGAGCTGGCCTGCCCAGTGATGCACTGGGGCCCACCCTGTCCAGCCAGCCCTGGGACTGTGAGAGAGGGATTGTCTGGCTCTCTCTGTCCATCTGGAAGGGTCCATCTGGAGGGGCCCTCATTAGCATTTCAGGCATACAGGGCTGTGGATGGGGAGCTGGCTGGGCTGAGGGTGGGCTGGGAGTGGAGGAGCCCTCTGCCAGGAGCTCTGGGAGGAGGAATGGGAGCAGGCTCCTGGGTGAGGCTCTTCCTGGAGCCGACTCGTAGGGGATGTCTCTGTGCTGTCGCTCTAGGACCATGGCTCTTCCTCACATGCTGTGTAACGGTGTTACACACCTTGTCATCCTGATAGTGTCAAGCGAAGGCAAGTGAATTGACCCCTGTCTGCAGTCATGGGGGGCAGAGACAGGGAGAGGGCCAGGGGACAGCCTGGAGGCGGGGTGATGTTCAGGTGTGTGTGGGGAGCTTCACTTACCCATCCAGACCCCATGGGCCTCCTGGCCTGGGTGCCCAGCGCGTGAAGGCTGCAGGCCCCGGCCTTGTGTTTGCTCACAGGTGCCGAATTCCAGTCTCGTCCAGCTGCTAACTCTGACAGTCACTTAACCTCTAGACTTCCCAGTTCTTAGCATAAAGCTGAAGAATAATAACAGTGATTTCCCCCTCAGAGCTGGTGGGACACATTGCTAAGGCAGGCGACAGGGTAAAAGGACTAGGTATTACTGGGGATGACACTGCTTAATCACAGGCCCTCTGGCCTCCTGTTGAAACAGGCCCCGCCCCTCAGAGGCAATAGCGGTGTGACACTTTCCTCTGGCTCCTGAGGGGGAGGGGCTTGCTGTCCAAATGCAGAGACTGTTTGGGCCTCTCGGCACTGCACCCGGAGCCCCTAACCTCCCCGTGGCGCTGGCCCTGCTCCCCCCACAAGCTCTCTCAGGCTGCTGGGCTGTACTCCCCGCATTCCTTGTCTGTAAAGTTTCCGTCCTTAACACCTGACTATCCCCCAAAGCTTGGCTCTAGCATCATCCCTTCCTGGAAGTCTTCCCGGTGACCTGCTCTCTTTACCTACACGCTTGGCTCACACGTCTGTTATCCCGTCCACAGCCAGGTTCACTGCCTGTCTGTCCTGTTCCCTCAATGAATGTGTATTAAGCACTTATTATGTACAGACCACGAACTGGACCAAGACCTCAGGCAGTAAAAAGCAAAGCAGAGAAGCACACCACAGAAATGAGGTTGTGGTGAATGCTCTGAAGGAAGGGGACAGGTTGAGGGAGGATGAGGAGGTTGATCGTGGTGGATGTGGTGTTTGGGGAAGGCTTCCTGAGGAAATGGCATGGAGACTGAATCCTAAAGGATGAGAGAGAGGATGCCTAGCAAAGAGCCCAGGGAACAGCATTCCAGGAATGAGGAACAGCCAGCATGGGGGCCCTGAGGTGGGAGAGTAGGTTGGTGTGTTCCAGGAGCAGAGAAGGCTCATGGCTGGTGTGTAATGGAGAGTGGGACAGGCACAGGCTACCTGGACCTCGCAGACCATGGTGAGGAGTATAGATTTCATTCCTTGAGTGCATTGGGAGGTCATCGAAGGGTTGAAGCAAAGAAGTTTCATGAACTGGAAGTTACATGGATTTTCTGAGGATCATTCTGGCTGCTGTTGGGAAAATGGATTAGAGACTTGAAAGAAATTGGATCACTGGTCCCAGAAGTGATTTAAAACACTGACATGTATGTGTGTGCATGTGCATGTGTGTGTATGGTGTATGAGTGTGCATGTATGTCTGGGTGTGAGCCACACACAAGTATTCATTTTGTTGAATTCTCTAAATTGGATTTTCTAAGATCCTTCTCTCTTTTAAGAAAAATAGTCCCTGTTAGGAAAAGCTGTATAAGTTACTGGGAGTTTTGAAAGTCATTCAGGTCCAAGGTTCCTGAAAACATTACCGAATGTTTGGAAGACTTTCAAAGTGTGCGCATTGAAAAGCTGAAGTAGACTTTGGAACATTTGGGATGCACCTGCCCTGGTATCTGAAAAGAGATTTGCATGTTACATGGAGTGGAAAGACACAGGAGTCTGTCTTTGTGATGAGCACGCCACAAACGTGTCCTGCTACCAGCCTCTCTTCCTAGGCTCTGCATTTCCCTTCACTTGAGTTTTTCTTTTAATGTTTTGTTTTTATAAATAATCACGCTCAGCGTGCAAAATTTAAAAAGAGAAAATGTAAGAATGTCTCTAGGAATTTTATCAACTGAGCACAAACACTGTTCAGCACCTGATGTGTTGTTACCCCTTCTTTCCTTGTGTATAGGTTTATGTTTTATGTGCAGGGTAATTGTATGTGTGTGTGTGTGTGTGTGTGTGTGTGTGTGTGTGTGTAAAATGTTGTAAGGTGGTTTCCTTCTCACAATGTTGTAAAGTGTTAACTCATTGTATCAGTCAGGATGGGCTTGGTTAGGCTGCAAAAACAAATAATCCCCAAGTCTTAGTGGATTGAAACAACCAAAGTTTATTTATTTATTTAAAAATTTATTTATTGATTAAAGTATCACACCTTTGTCCTCACCCCCCCATTCCAATCCCTGACCCCCACCCCACTCATGCCCCCACCCCCCTATTGCCTTGACCACTGGTTAGGCTCATATGTGTGCACATAAGTCCTTTGGTTGATCTCTCCCTTTTATCCCCACCCTCCCTTTGAGGTCCAACAGTCTGACCCATGGCTCCTTCTCTCTGGGTCTGTTCTTGTTCATCAGTCTATGTTGTTCACCATTTCTTCTAGATGAGTGAGATCATGTCCTACTGGAAATGTACTTATAAGAATCAAAAATGAGACAAGCAATAATTGTTATGCTGAAAGGCATATTTCTTTTCAACTCTCATGTCTGTTAGGGTGGGTTGGAGCCTCTGTACTGGGTCCTCTTTAATTGGCAATCCATGGAACTGGAACAATTGTGATTTGCCACGTGGTTGTTCACCACAGCAGGTGGAAAGAACACCCTGCAGTTCCTCACATCAGCATTTAAATATCCTGAATGAAAGTGGGATATCACTTTCACTTCAATTCATCGGCCAGAACTAATCACATGGTCCTACTCAACCACGAAGAGCTCCTAGAGTAGAATTCCATCCTAGGCTTGTGGAAGCTGAGAGCCAAAAACATATGGTGAGCAGTGCTAATATCTACACTCATTTACACAGCCACCATTGTAACATATTACATGCACATGGAAAATACAGTTCTAAAATAATGAACTGTGTGTTTCTCATTTTCTGTTCTGGGGCTTTGCTGCTGCTGAATCCTGCTCGGCCATTCTGATGTACATACACACCTGGACACGCCACGCCCCCGGGTAGCCCTTGGCCAATGGGGGATGGAAGCCAGGGGTACAGACTCCCATCTTCCTTCGCTGGCAGATATTCTTCAAGGGTTCCTATTGGGGTACAGTCTGTGTTGTTCCAGTGGTGATGCGCCCCATCGTATACCCTTGGATTGGCTACCCTCCACTCTTCCCAGTCCTCCATTCCTATCACCTAGGATCACTTCCCCAAATAAAGTACCTCCTCACAGGCCCTTGTCTTACGTCTTAACGCTTTGCATTTTAGGAAAACCTGGGCAAGAAAAGCACAGATGTGTCTGCAATTAGCATTGTCCCTCAAAAGCTCCAGGCACCAAAGTCGGATGGATTTGCTTTTTCTCTCATTCCATCTATTGCTAGAATCATGGCATATTGCATTTTGACTGTTGGAGGCTGACTTCTTTGCGCAGCTTTTTGTTTGCTAATTGTCTTTCATTTTCCCCATTGATGGAGGAGCAGATGCCTTCTTCCCTAATGCCTCCCAGCTGCTCAGCCACACTCTCTGGGAAGGATGGGCTGGAAGGTGTTCTGCCTTCCTGGTGGGACTGCACCCAGGCAGCTTCTGGGCTCCTGTTTCTTGCTTGCCTGGAATTCTTCTCCTTCTGGAATTCCCTATCTTCTTTTCTCTTGTATTCCTTTTAATTGTGTTTCACTGTATTTCTAATTAACGTTGTAAATGGATAGGTATATGAAAACCTTTTCTTCTTGAGGACTGAAAACTTTTTTTTAACCTTCACAGTGTGGTGTGTGTGTGTGTGTGTGTGTGTGTGTGTGTGTGTTTATGACTCTAGAAATTTAGAGTCAAAATAATCTTCTCTCTGACATTTTAAAATATGTTTCGTTGTCCTCTAACACTGAGTATTGCTAATTAGCTCAACGGGAAATTCTCGTTCCTTTATGGGTAATTGGTTTTGTTCTGTGCACACTCTGCTTCCCCTAACACGTGCCCCTGGAAGATTGAGGGTGTTTTCTTTATGTTTTCCATTTATCCTATTGGCATTTGATAGGTCCCTTCAATCTTAGTTTTTCTTCAATTCTGTGAATTTGCTTTAAAATTCTTTTGTGACCCTTTTTATTTTTATTTTTTTACAGAGAGGAGGAGAGAGGGATAGAGAGCTAGAAACGTTGATGAGAGAGAAACATCGACCAGCTGCCTTTTGCACACTCCCTACTGGGGATGTGCCCGCAACCAATATACATGCCCTTGACCGGAATCGAACCTGGGACCTTTCAGTCCTCAGACCGACGCTCTACCACTGATCCAAACCAGTTTCAGCCCTTTTTATTTTTAAAAAAGGTTTGTTTTTATTGATTTCAGAGACAGGAAGGGAGAGAGAGATGATAACATCAATGATGAGAGAGAATCACTGATTGGCTGCCTCCTTTATACTCCTTACTGGGGATTGAGCCTGCAACACTGGGTGTGCCCTGCCTGGGAATTGAACTATTTCTGGGTTCCCTCTATTTTCCTTGGAGCCAGTTCTGTGGGTTCACTCTCTTCTTTGGTAATGTTTGATTATTTCGGTGAACCACTCATTCCAGGAATTCAGGACTGGGGCGACTGAGATAGGTGGCTGGAGTAGGGTGGATGTGTGCCACCACGTACGGATTTGATTGGCAGGCTTCCTTTGGACATTTATGGAACAAAAGTAGACGAGTTGTACCACCCTACTCCCCTCACACTTAGCCAAAGAGGAACAGGTTCTGGGCTGATGACCCACAGCCCGAAAGTGCAAGGACCTCGTTGAAGATTGTGTCCTTAGAAACGATACCTCATCCTGTTCCAGCCTGGGAAAGCACATTTGCTGCTCACAGGGGAAGAGGAGAGGGTTGGTGGGTGAGATCGGGGAAGCCAGCCCCTATAACCTTCTGCAGACGAATTCCCCTCATTCCTTCCCTTCCTCCTATTCTTGGTGTCTTAAAAATTATACTAAATGAAAGGAACCAGACTCAAAAGCTGTATACTATATGATTCCACATATATATGACATCCTGGAAAAGGCAGCACTCTTGGAACAGAAATTGGGTCCATGGTTGCCAGGGATGAGGGGAAGGGTCAGGAGAAGGGGCTAATATATAGGAGCATTAAGGAATTTGGGGGAATGATGAAAATATTCTATACCTTGATGGTAGTGGTGCTTGCAGTACAAGTTTGTCACTCAAAACTCACAGATCTACATAGCTATAGAGAGTGAATTTTGCTATATGCAATAAACCTGGGAGAAATTAAAATAGGACCAGAAACATTCCTTAATAGGCACATCTCCCATACCCAGTTCTGGCGCATTTATCTACATTTACTGTTAGAAGAACAGTTCTTTTCAGCTTAGAACAGAAGGATTAGTAAGCCCTAAGCCTGCTGGGTTTTAGTAAGCAACAGCCTTGTGGTCCTTATTCACAAATTTAAAGTGTTTCCAGGCATCTGAATCCTCAAAGGAAGAGATTACATTTAGAATGGTTTTCAGGTTGAATGTACTTTATTATTTTTAGGGTCTTTTGAAAATTAGTGATTCATGTTTAGTGGCTTGGATGACTCCCTATGACTGAGCACAAATGATTCATCAGGCCAAAACACACAGTCCCTTCTACTTGAAGGCTTCACTTTGGCTCTTGATGTTAAAGACATTTCTGAAATTATTCAGCAAAGTACGAGCTTTAGCATAAAAAGATGGCATATGACGTACAGTTAAAATGCTTTTATTTTTAGTGAAATGTTTTATTCTTCAAAGGATGTAGAGCTTATAAGTGCCATGTTATGGTATAAACACAGCTCTCGTGGTATTTTTGGGGGGAGGGAGTCTTTCTTTGGACAAGTTGAATTAGAGAACTCTTGCCCGGCTTATTTGGATTTCTGGTTGCCTAAGGCGTCCTTGGAAAGCAGGCTTTGTAAGGTTGTCTGGAGGGAGGCAGACATTTGGTGGTAACCGGGAATGAAGAGAGAGGGAGGAGCATCTGAGAGGGAGACTCGGTGCAGGAGAGCTGAGCTCTTCCCTCGATCTTGCTCCTTCAGTACTTGTCGTGGGGCATCTTGTCCTTTTGGGACCTCTTGGTTCCATATTCAGTGGACACTCCAAACTCTCAGATGACTTCTTCCTAACCATGTTTCTCATTTCTTGGCTGGAAAAAGGGTCAGGAGAAG
Source organism: Pipistrellus kuhlii (assembly GCF_014108245.1). Taxonomy (NCBI): domain Eukaryota; kingdom Metazoa; phylum Chordata; class Mammalia; order Chiroptera; family Vespertilionidae; genus Pipistrellus; species Pipistrellus kuhlii. The sequence goes on from NW_023425562.1 coordinate 4,364,810, forward strand.
GGGCTAATATATAGGAGCATTAAGGAATTCTTACAGACCCTTTGAGTGTCTGTCCTTTACAATTTTTTGTGCCCTGTTCATTGAAAGGCGCATGGCCCATTATTAGGTTGTAAACTGAAGGAAGTGTGGCGAGGTGCCTCCTGCATAGTTGGTGCTCAGTTACTCCTTGTTGGATGAATGGCTTCAGCAAGATTCCTAGCTTATGTGCTAGCCACGTAGCATTTAAAACTATGCATGAGGAGGCCCCCTCTTGGATCACCAGCAAAACATAGAACTACAGGACACTAAGGTCCGTGACCTGCTGCTGCTTCAGAAAGCACTGTGGGCTGGGTGGTGGCAGCTATTGTGTACCCAGGCCCCTTAGCTGAGTTGAGAGAGGGCCTGGGGCGCTCTGCACTTCTCTGGAACTTAATAAAACCAGCAGTTGCTCTGAGCGTCAACCAGGAAACTGGAGGGAACTTTAATATTTAATTGGAACTGTCGGGAAATGTTGAGGTAAGAAAAATAAGGTTATAGTACCTGTAAAACACCTCAGTTTATTTACTATTTTATAAAAATAATGTCCCCCCATTATCAAAGTAAAGATTTATTACTTATCCAAAGGAAAGATACAGAAAGGTAGAAGATATACCCTTAATTCTATCATCTGAAGACAGCTGTGTTTACAATTTTGGTGTGTTTCCTTGTATATTTTTGCTCCTCCCACCCTCCATCCCCCGCTAATTTCATTAAGGTCATAGGACATAGACACAATTTTCATATACTCATTTAATTGCCTATTTTTTTTTCTGGTTGTAAAAGCAATAAATGTTTCTACTACAATAAGTATAATAAAAAAGACATAATAGGAAGTGTTGGCAAGGATGTGGAGAAACTGGAACTCTCATATGTGGCTGGTTGGTATGTAAAATGGCATAGCCACCTGGGAAACATGATTTAGCTGTTTCTTAGAAAATTAAGTTAAACATAAACTTTTCATGTGGCTTAGCAATTGACTCAGACGTTTTGCTGGCTGGCCACAACCCCTGGTCAAACTCCCGGTAGAGGGGTCAATTTGCATATTAGCCTTTTATTATATTGGATAGCCAAGACACCGGAAGTAGCTCAGATGTCCAGAAAATGGAGAATGGAAGATGGGAATGTGGCCCATCCTTACCATACATTCAAATGCTAATACATGCAGCAATATGAATGAACGGCAAAGGCAGTGCCCAGTGAATGAAGCCGGGCAGAAAAGGCCACATATAGGACGATTAAATTTCTAGGACATGTTCAGAACACAGCACATTAGTGGAGCCCGAAAGTAGGTTAGTGGTTGTCTTGGACTGCAGTTAGAAATAGGGTTTGACTACAAAGAGGCATAAGGGATATTTTTGGGGTCATGGAAATGTTTAAAACTATACTGATGGTTGTGCAACTCTGTAGGCATCATAACAACTATTGGATCATACACTTAAAATTATATCTAGATAAAGCTATTAAAATAAGAACATTCATAGACGCACAAGTCTTCATTGCCCTACTCAAAATAATAATAAACAAAGAGGAGAATCCTGGTTCTAGTCAATGTAATAAACAAAGCGTGGTCTGCTCATGGAACCCTAAATGCCAGGAAAAACTGACAGGGGTCCCATAACAATCCAGAAACTGAATTTCCAGACAGCACTAGCACCACATGAAGTGTGTGTGAGTCTCTGTGAACAATCAAAAGTGTGGAAAGCAGTACTGTGGAAGACATGATCATGGAGAACTGTCAGCTACTGAGGAGAAAACAAATAGTAATATGGATCTTATTTATAAGTTAGGGACAGCCATGAAACATATTTTATAGGTTTCAAACTAAAAGTAGGAAAAAAACACAGAAAATTTGATCAATTAAGCGAGAGATAGGACACTACAAAGAGAAAAAAATCACAGTAAATGGAACACACAAAATAGGATGAAGAAGTCAATCCTACAGTGTCAGTGAAGACAGTCTACATAGGTTGATCTCACTGATTAAGACATAGGAGCTCTGGCCCTGACCGGGTAGCTCAGCTGGTTAGAGTGTCATCCTGAACCCAAGGTTTTGGGTTCAGTCCTGGTCAGGGCACATAGGAGAATCAACAGATGAATGCATCAATAAATGGAACAAAAAATTAAAGTCTCTCTCTCCCCTCCCTCTCTCTCTTCTTCTCTCTGTAAATCATTATAAGTAAATAAATGAATAAAGATAGAGGAGCTCTTGGGCTGGGTTAATAAAAAAAAAAAAAGATTCAGTAATACATGGTCACAAGGGAATCACATAAACAAAAGCACAGAGCGAAGTTGAAAATACAAAGATAAAAATGGCATTCCAGGAAAATAACCAAAATAATACACAGCAAGCAATTTTTGTATCATGTGAAATAGAATTTAAGGTGAACAACGTAAAAAGAGATGAAAAGTGATGATTTATTCTGGAAATGCTGCAATACCACAACATTCCAAGAAGATATAATAGTCATGAACAAATATAACCAACAACACAGCCTCAAAATATATGAAGAACTAATTGGCAGAATTATAGTAATACAATAGCTAAATTTACCATTATAGGTAGGGATTTTAATATTCTTAGAAACATCAAACTGACAAAAATAAGCAAGACTATAAAATATTTGGAAAACATGATTAATAAGCTTGCACCCAGAAAAATACTAAATGCGTATTATTTTTTGAGCATACATGGAATTTTCACAAACACGGATCACATTATAGACCAGAAAGCCAGTCTCAGATTTCTTAGAATTGACCTTATTCAGACCATGTTTTTTGACCCAATGAAGTCAGAAGGATTGAAATGACAAAATAAGGTAGAATTTAGTAAAGGAGGGATGGGAAAAATAGCAACAGTTCAAAAAACCAAATATTAGTTTTTTGAAAAAGATTAGGAATACAGACAAGTCTCTGGTGAGACTTATCATGGATAAGAAGAGAGAAGGTAAATACTGATAGAAAAGCAAATTAGATATCCTAAGTGAATTGGATGAACAACTGTACACAAATAAATGTGAAAAACCATATGAAATGAGTAGCTTTATGGAAAAAATATAAGGGTCCAAAGTCAGACAATTGATAAATGGAGAACTTGAGTAGAACAATCACTGCTGGAGAAATTGAAATAGTGGTGAAAGCTTATTCCTCCTCCAAAATTCATTAGGCTTATACCGTTTGTATGAATCTATAGTCCCTGCCTTGTACAAGTTGTTATAGAGAAAAAGGTGAAAGCTGTTCTTGTTGTTTTATAAAGCTTAATATCAAATTTATATCCTTAATATCAAAACTGAATGAAGATAGCACTAGAGAAGAGAAATTAAAAGTCAGTTTCAGTTAAAACCTGAAATAAAATGTTAAGATTCTAAATCCAGGATCATATTAAAAAATTGTATATGGCCCCACGGTGTTGCTCAGTTAGGTTAGAGAGCCAGTCTGAGCACTGAAAGGTTGTGGGTTTGAATCCCAGTCACAGGTCTTACCTAGATTGCAGGTTTGCCCCCTGTCCAGGTTGGGGCATGCAGGAGGCAACAAATAAACTCTTGTGAGGGTGATTAACAACAACAACTAAAAATCATATGTGATTGGATTTATCCTTGGAAGTGCAAGGATAGTGTATTAGGGTAACATTAGCTGCTCTAACAAATAAGCTCCCTATGCAAAGAGGCTTAATTCTTACTGGCAAAGTAGAACAGCATTTGGAAGGTGGCTCATGTGGTGATTCAAGGACTTGGCTCTTTCCATCTTGTGGTTCAGCTACTCACAAGGCCCCAGATTCCCAAGAGAGAATGTGGAGAATCTCTTTGTAAGAGCTCTGGGCCTAGAAGTGAGGCATAGAATTTCTGCTCACACTCTTGACGAGGGCTAATCTCATGGCCACATCTGCATGTGTTTTCAGGCTGGGCAGCCATCTCCCAGTTGACAATGTTTCACTGTAGAAGGGATAGCTAAAGTCTGTTACTGATTTATCTTTAGAAAACCTATCAGCATAAATCATTACATTAACAGAATAAAGGAGAATAACCATATGATGATCTCAAAGGATATAGAAAAGGCACCCCTTTATGACAAAAGCCCAGAGAAAAATAGGAATAGATTAGGTATATCATTTAAGGTTTTGCTAAGTTATGCTCGCAAATGTCAGTGGCTTATGACCACAAAGGTTGATTTCTGGTTCATGTTATATGTTGGCTGTAAGTTGGCTGTGTCTTTGCTGTCTGTTCTTCATTCTGGAACCCAGGCTGGAGGAGTAGCCCCTATCTGGGATGTGGTGAGCCAGTAACAGAGAAGAAAGAGTGCTGGAAGCACCAGATGGTGGTTCTATGTGTCAGTGTGGAGATCACCTCTTTTAAAATCCATTGGTCAGAGAAAGTCACATGGCCAAGCCTGATATCAGTGTGATGGGGTCAATAGTTTGCCCTAAGGAAAAGATCCAGAGGCAGCAAATAAGTGGGAACAGCAATACAATCTGCATGGAAAGGAAGCCCTTAACATGATAAAGGCTTTCCTCCAAAAAGCCTGTTGCATACATTATGTTAAATGGATGTTTTAGAAACATTCTTTTTCAAGGTTAGAAAGGAGTAAGGATACCCGTGATTATTGCTATTGCATACTGAACATGGATAAGGCTGTAAAACAGAAGAAAAGAAAGTCATAAGGGTTGGAAGGGAAAAGATGCATTGTCCTTATTTTCACATAATAACATTTACTTGAAGAAAAAATAATTAGCAGTCGAACCACCAGCGGTAGTAAGTTCAATAACTTGCAATAATTTGTCAGATAATATACACATACAAATATCAGTTTTCCTCTGCATCGGAATAATAAACTCAGACAATGTATTGTACTTGAAGATATAATTCAAAAAAAGCAGTAGTGCCCAGCTGGTGTGGTTCAGTGGTTGAGCATCAGCCCATGAACCAGGAGGACATGAGTATAGGTCAGGCACATGCCTGCGTTGTGAGCTTTATCCCCAGTGGGGGATTTCTCCTACTCTCTCTGATGTGAGTTTGGCATCTGAGAGTCAGTTGCTTGGACATTCTAGTGAATTATTCTAAGTGACATTCTATTCTAGTTCACTGATTTCCACGTCTGCCTCATTCATGAGAAATCTATCTCTTTTAGTGAATACAACTTTATTCTCTAAGCATCAGTTGAATGTTTACTTTGAAAAGTAAAGAGTTCCTTCTTAAGCACACTGCCAACTCCAGTCTCTTGCTCATGGCTTCCTTCTTGTCCTCTCTTTCTCCTTTTCCCACTCCCTCTCCCTCTTATCTACCAGTAGTCTAGAACCAACCTGCTAAGTAGCATTTGTGTTCTGCCTCACCTCCTAAGAGGGTCAACTCCTGAGAGGTGGGATCCAAAACTTATTCCTCTTTTATTTCCCCATTGCCTGGCATAGGGGAGGTCTGTGCTAAAGGGTACAGAAATGGCACAAAGTGAACAATGAGCCCTGAGCAGGCTGCTGAGCCCTGCGCAGTGATGGAAATACGATGGGGGAAAGCAAAGTGGCACCTGTGTTCCTGTGTCTGTGCTAGCAGCGGGGTGATGCGAGAGCTGCCAGTGAGAAGAGCAGCTTTCCTTCGATCGTTTGGAAGTATGTTTTATTTCCCGATCGTTGGCTCTGCCTTTTCTCTGCCACTCACATGTTATTGGGAAATGGATTCTCTTGCCAAAAGAGTGTGATTAATACTGCAACTGGGTGTGTGGGCCTCACGACAGATTGATGGTTATGTTTTCAGAGGGGCAGCCTGCTTCCAGTTTATGTCACCGTGGTATGTTGCTTTTATCATCCCGAGGTGGAAGGGGCCTAAGTTAGATTTTTGCTCTTTTTCACAAGGCATTTGTTTGTTGTTCACGGGTCCATCCCTCTCCCCCCACCACCTTATATTTATTATTTGACTTTAGAGAGTGAATATGCAGGAAACGGAAGCCATCATGCCACATTTTATGTGTGGATAGTACTGTCTGCAGGTGATGTGGTGACCACTATTGAACTTCCTGGTGCTCGAGATGAGATGGAAGGTTAGAGATGAAGGCGGTTCACATGCCTGAGCTGGGCCTCGGGGATCTGACTCCTGCTCTTCACAGGCCCTCAGACTCATGGACTCAGGGCCTCTCCGGGGGTCAGTGTCAGGAAGATTGGCTCCCTGACCAGGCGCACAAGACACTGGTGCTCAAACCAGATGCTCAATTTGTTAATTCATAAAGACAACTCTAACTGATAGGAGTAAAAGTCTTATTCGTTCATTCATTTATTCAACAAAGATAATTGAGCATTTACTCAATGTTTCAGCTGAGCTAAGAAACTACAGTGAACAAAGAAAGGAGGCCGTGAAGGGGGAGGAGCAGGCCAGGAAGAGAGAGCAGTGTGGGCAAAGGCCACGGGGTCCACTGCCTCTTACCTTCTCACTTCTTTAGCATCTCAACGCCAAAAGCCAACATGGGTAAGATGGTGCCTGGTGAGCTTGGACCCATCAGACAGGATCCCGGCAGATGGGATCCTCCGGTATCTCCTCCGCCCTCTGCACATGCTCAGGGGGTTGGGAAGGATCACCGGAGTGGGTGGGTTTTAGATTGCATGCCTGGGCTCCTCCGCTGTAGTTGGAAGTCACATTTCCTGATGTCCTCCGGACCCTCTCAGAGCTGACCTCTGTCAGCAGGGCCTTCCTCTTGCACATTTAGGAGGTTTAGCTGAAGGGGGTGTCAGGACCAGTCCCTGGGGGGCGTTTACAGCGAAGTTTTGCTCCACACCAGGCCAGGTCCCTTAGCCCATCAATGATGACATCATATGGGAGCCAGTGTGGTGTAGTAGGGAAGGACGTGGGCCCTATCCCCTCTTCTGGGGTCGAATGTCTGCCTGCCTGTACCACTTCGTGGGCTGTGTGCCATTCTCCTGCCTGACAAACAGGGTGACTGATCACACCTGTCTTCTTGCTGTTGGAAAGATGAAGTGAGATAGTGCATATACTCATTTGGTGCTTCTTCCTCCTCAGAGTAAGCGTTTTGTGGTGATCGCTGTTATTATTTTGCAGTCCTTTTATTCATTGAGAGAAGTTCCACTGAACCTTACCATTCATTAAGTAGAGATGAAATCACCAGGTGTGCTGGGGGCGGACCACACTGGCTGTGGGAATCATGCCTGGCATTCTGAACCTCGCCCTTGGGCAGTGGGAGTCCGGGCCCTATTTCCCAGGCAGGGGTTGATACGATCTCACGTGTGGTTTAGAACCACCACACGGGGCGCAGAAGGACCAGGAGTCCCCTTGGGAGGCTGGAGGGGAATCCAGCGGAGATGCCCAAAGGGCCTGAGTGAGGAGAGGAAGGGAAGGCATGGTGTGGAGAAATGCTGAGGAGGTGTGCTCATGGAGATTTGTGTGGAGTTGTGGGAGGTGAGGGAAAGAGAAGAAAGGGATCGTCCCAGGACCCGTGTCTCAGGGGACATCACCATGGAGTGAGGGGAGGAGAGTGCAGAGGTGGTGATGGTGGTGATGGTGGCAGCTCTGGGTTTCTGCCTTCTCTTTGTCTCAAGGAGCAGATAACCCCAGTGTTCCGGGTTGGAATGTATTGAATATCTTTTGGGAACTGTTTTGGGGACCCTAGAAGAACCTCAAGACTATTTTTCTCTCCTCCAGTTAAGGACCACGTATTTACAGTAAAAGGTCAGCCGAAGGCCCCATCAGAGTAAAAAGCAGGCTCGTTAATGTTCTTCTCTGAATGATGTGTGTGTGTGTGTGTGTGTGTGTGTGTGCGTGCGTGCGTGTGTGTGTTTCATTTGGGTTGCATTTAAAATCAAGGAAAATAAGGTGGAATCCTGTTAAATATCTCACATGGTAGCTTTGTTTTAATTTCATGTTGTGCAGAGCTAAGACTTGGGCTCCCAGGTGAGTCAGAGGATGGATGCTGGGCCCCAGGAATCAGCACTGGACCCCGGCAGTCCTGCGGGAGCTGGGGAGGTGGAGCTTCTCTTGGAAAAATGAAAAGATGTGACCGGAAGAAAAAGGCCTTATCTGCCCACCCTACAAGAGAAAGAGTTTAGTTACACTGTTGTCACCAATAGGTTAAAAAAACACCCCTCAATTATTGTCTTTCCCCCATTTACAATAGTGGAAAGGATTTTTCCGTATTGGGATTAAGGTCTCTGACAGACATGGATGTTTAGAAACTTGCTGAGGTGACAGTAAGCCCCTGACCAGAGGTTCCTCAGCCCTGCAATGCACGGGCTTCTGGCGTTCTGGGAGTGAAAACGGGCTTCCCACCTTTCGAGCCCGGGGAACTCACGTTTCTCGCTTTGCAAGTGAGCATGAAGCTCTCATTACTGATTCTGCAAGGGGCTGTGAGACCCTCACTGTGCGTGCACCTGTTCAGTGAGCGGTCCAGATTCTGCACATTCACTCATTCTTCCACATCCGGAGACGTGCTTTCCATTTCTGATTGTACTTGCTCTCAGGGCTTGCTTGGTCCGTGAAGATCTAGCTCACGATATGGGTGTAGCTTAGTCAGGGGAAGGGCCTAGGTCAGTGGTCAGCAAACTCATTAGTCCACAGAGCCAAGTATCAACAGTACAACGACTGACATTTCTTTGGAGAGCCACCTTTTTTAAACTTAAACTTCTAATGCCACTACTTCAAAATAGACTCGCCCAGGCCGTGGCATTTTGTGGAGGGGCCAAAGAGCCGCATGAGGCTCGCGAGCCACAGTTTGCTGACCACGGGCCTAGGGGAGTCAGAGAATGGTGTGCTGGCCAGTGTCGGGTAGATTTATTCTGATTTTACCTTCACATCGGAGAGTTCAGGTGGAAGGAGGATGATTTCCGGTTGGGCAGCAAGTTTCCCCGGGGAGGCTGCCGGGCACACCCGCACGGCATGGCATCCCAGTTCATCACGGAGAGGCAGCGACCTGTGGGACGGAGCCTGACAAAGTGTGGCAGAACCTAGCCTGGCGGCATCATGCATTCACCGCGGAAATGCTGCCAGCCACCCTGCCTCCCAGCCCCCGCTGAGCTCCCACATCTGGGTGTGCGACCCCACAAGAGAGCTCCCTTCCCGGTGCCAGACAGATGGGGAGAGACAGAGCGGGCATCTGCGCCTGAAGCGGTGCCATCCAAGGGTACCTGCTAAAATATGGCTGTTCTTCCAGCTCAGGGATGCTCAGACGTTGGTGAGGAATCCCACGAGGGCTCCAGTTCTGAAAGCTTGCTTTTCATTAGACAGTGATCTTAGGATGCTCATCCATCTCCGTTGTTGAGCGCTCAGAGCAGGGCAACGGCCTGGCAAAGAACAAATGATGTCCATCCAGGGTTACATACTTCTTCTGCATCCACCAGGGCTCTCTCCAGAGGCGCTGTGCTGGGAGGGAGGCCGAGAAAATGTGGGGAAGGGGCAGCGTGAAATACGTGCTTTGGGAGTTGAAGTCAGCACATCCTTTCTGGAAAGCTTTGGCTCTGCGGGCGGGACCTCAGCAGTGCTGCCTCCACAGTGAGGCAGGAGATTGGAGGGAGGAGTGGCTGCTCTTTCATTTCCTTTGACAGCCTGGTGTTTGACCCGTGAACCCAACCACTTAACTGCTTGATTCTATGGAAGCTGAGCATGGCACACCCGAGTTAGAAATCCATTAGCAATCTAATTCTTCAGGTGGGGAACCATAAGTTCTAGAATGTTCTGGGAGGGACTTCCCAGAAGTTGTGGGGGGGGGGGGGCGTGTGGAGAGAGGACTGTCTATGTGGTGTCCTGCGGAGGATCGCAGAGGGTGTATTCATGTTCCTTTCTTTTCTGCAGAGTGGAGGAAACCATGGGCATGAGGAAGTCCCATATGCAGATTGTGATGGCCAACAAGTAGAGCCATTGCGTTTATTTCCCTTGCTCTCAGGACTCAGATCGCTGGGACAGAGAACATATGGTCATTAACAGACGTTACCCATTTTTGTTTAGTTTTTGCTTTTATTTAGCAGTCTTCAAAGTGCGTGTTGGCAGGATTTTATTACAAGGATTGGTTAAGTCAATTCCGTTATAAGTAATCTATTGCAGTTCCCAAACCTTTCTCTCATGATCCACCCCCCTTTCTAAAGACTCTTTCAGACACATTTCCTCCCTGATCATTTCTCCCCCACAAAATTTTAACACCACAACTATACTGTATGTTTAGGAATAAGGCATTTTTGTACCCCACCTCCAGGTTCGAGAATGCAAGACACAGAGGAACAGCCCAGAATGGTCTGAGGGCAACATCACCAGGTCCTGATTCTCATTGGGATAAGAAAGAGACACATGCAAACAACTCTGAACGGTAGAGGGAATTTTATCGTATGGGGAAAATGAGAGAAATGGACATAAAGTGTGATCTACAGTATAAGAGAGCCATTGTATAATCCGCATTTTAACAAAAGGACATCTGTGTCAAGAGTAGTTTATCCCTAGGTAGCTGAAACTTCTGTTCTCCTTTACTCTTATTCTGCATCTCCCCCCCAGTGTGTCTACAATGAGCATGGATATCACTGACAATAAGACAACTGTTATTCCACAAAGTGCTGTTTGCTCCTTCCCTTTTGTGGGCCTGAAAGGACCTTAGTCCGTGGCAAAAAGGCTGCCTGCAACCAAAGGCTGGAGGCTGTGGCCTTTTTGAACACACAGACGGATTCTATTCCTCTTGACGTCTTTAAAGAAGTGATCTTACGGCAAGGACCACACCTGGACCGGTTTTTGAGCTTGGTGGAACCTAAAAAAAATGTGGGTTTAGGAAGATACAAATTCCAGAATGAAGTACTAATTAAGTTCTTGGACACAAATCACTTCACACATTCCGCTTAGAGGATTTGTTTAATTGACTGAGGAAATGATTTGAAGGGGGAGAGCATTTCTTTTCATTAGTGTTCAAATGAAGTGCAAATTATAGGACTTGGGCTCCATATTTCCTAAAGATAGAAGCTTTAGAGAAAGGAAGAAAAATTAGGAAAAAACCGTGGCTCAACACAGAAACAAATGCAGTTTGGGCAAAAAAGTTTGGACAATTTTCTACGTGGATAATTTGACAGCAGCCAGCTAGTTCCGGGTTGGAAATGACTTTTTCTTTTTTCTGGAGCTCAGGTTTGGAGCCGTATTTTATTTGGTGTTGTTTTATTTCAGCTTGGTTCTTTAATAAAAAATGCCTCTGGGCTAAAGAGACATTGTGAATGTGGGAACCGTGTGTCAGAGGCAAACCTACTTTGAGGAATTAGATGTTAAATGAGTCAAGATGGCACCTGCAATTACACGGACTGGGATAAAATTACAGGGGTTATTAATCTGGAGGCTTCGGGGCTTAGGATGACTATCCGGTGATTCAGCAACCAATTTCTCCTGCATATTACATCTCTGCACAATTATAGCCAGTGCATAGCTATAATGTCTATAAGGTCATTATATTAATTTGTTGCGAGGATTATTTCTTGGGTTCTTAATTGCATGAATTTTGCCTTTGAGTCTCAGAAATGTTGGCCAGACTTAATAGTTAGGGCTGGTTCAGTTCACCCCATCTCAATAGAAATGTTGGCCAGATTTAATAGTTAGGGTTGGTTCAGTTCACCCCAACTCAATAGAAATAGGTGAGTGCCCACTACCTGCCAAGCTGTGAGGATGCAGAGCTGAGAAAGCCGAGCCCTGATCTCAGTGAGCCTGCTGTCCAGAGAGCTAGGTCAGATGCCCAGACAGGCACAGGCCAGGCCAGGATGCATGACACAGGCCGGGTGTAAACCCATGGAGTGTCACGGCAACTGTTTCAATGGGGCAACAACCCATCCAGGTCAAGCTGATTGCGTCCCCGCAGGAAAGACGCAATTTTCAGGAGGAGCTGGGAAGAGCAGATTTAAAAAATGGAAGCATTCCTACTTTGGGTTGGTTCTCTGCAAGCAGGGGCCTGAGTGAAAGTCATTTAATTGAGGCGTCCTCTGAGGCTCTGGTCCTCAAACTCGAGCACACACAAGCATCACCGGGCTGTTCGTTTCAGCACACATTGCTGGGCCACACCACCAGAGTTTCTGATTCAGAAAGTTTCCAGTGGAGCTTGAGATCTGCAGATCTAACAGTGCCTGGGAGATGCTGATGTTGGTCTGAGACCAGGCATTGAGAGCCACTGCTCTAAGGGCATTGGAGGTGGAGGAAGCAGGACTGGAAGGAACAGGAACCACGCAAGGATGTAGCTCATGTCCAGCTGCAGCCTGGCCCCATGGTGGGGGTGGAGGGTGGGCCTCGGAACACGAATTTCCCCAAACTTGGTACCATCCTGAGACAGTTTCTGGCAGGTCTTTTGTCCTCTGTGTTCATCTTTTATCCCTTCGTCACCAGGAGGCAGGTGGCTCCTGTTGGGTTGAAGGCGATTCTTTAGAGAAGGAGGCACTGTGAGCTGGGCATTGCCACCTCCTGGTGACGAAGATCTGGGCAGCTCACCAGCACCATCCACTGCATCTCTCAATGCAGGATTGGGAACACATTCTATTATGAAAGAAACCTCACACACAAAGAAACGAGGCAGGGTCGCTGACACACCCCTGTAGGCCAGATTTGCTCAGATGCTGCCTGCTGGCTCGTACACTCCCTTCTTGGCTAACGATTTTTTAAAAACCTTCTCCAAGGAGGCCTCTGCTGGGGCTGGTGGATGCTTTCCAAAGAGCGACCGGAAGTAGCTTGAATGGTTCACCATAACAGCTCACAATGAGCTAGGTTCTTCAGAACATTTTCCCTGGAAAGGTAGGATGCTTTTCCAACTGACCATCGATAAATCACAGAAAGGCTCTCCAAGGTCTCCTAGATGGGAGGGGCCGTTATGCAGGCTGTCAGACTTGACTAACCCATGATCATGGCCTCGGAGACACGGAGGGACTCCCAGATCATTGCTGGGGAGCCCATTTCACACCTGAACAGCTCTTATTTAAAAAAAAAAAGTCAGCCGGTACCCGTTACAGACTTGCCTTTGCTAAAAGACTCGTCAGTGCTTCTCCTCAGGCAACTCTCTCACCCCCAACCAAGTTCTGTCCTTGTCAGGCTGGAGATAATTCTTCCTCCTCCATGGTGCTTACCTCTCTAGTTAATATTGTGAAGGGGAGTCAAGGGTGAGTAAATAGAAGGTGGTTATGTTATTTATTAGAGCCTTTTTGGATTCCACTTACGGTAATAATGGTAAGTAGAATTCATTCTGTTTCTGAGGAATCAATTTGCTCTAATACGCCACTTGTCATCATTTTGAAGTTAATGTAATATTGCAAAGGACTTGTTGCTGCAAATAGAAACAGTTACAGCACCGTCCACTCTGCAGTCTTTCCTCCTCTCTTCTCTCATGGCAACACCCCTGCATTGCTTTCTCTGGCCTCGATCTTGCTCTGACATCCCAGTCTAACATCACCCAGAACCTCTCCCAGTCTTTGCCATGCCCCACAGTTCAGATGAAACAGCGTAGAGAGGACCTTGGGGATGGAGGGTGGAAAACAAACCGGACAGTGTGGCTGGGGAAGAGGTAAGTGTGATCTAGTTGGAGTACAAAGGAGAGTAGCTAGAAATAACCCTGGAGAGCAAATGCTGACTCATGGCCCCTGAGAGCTTGAAGGCGGGTTGCTAAAGTCTTCTGAGTTGTTTGTCTGCTGTCCTTCTTCAAGCAGAGCTTGGGCGTTCACGCTTTCCTGGTATGGAGAATTCTCAACAATGTGTTCGAGAAGCACTTATCATTACAGCCTTTCTCGGAGCCTCCGCAGCCATCTTGGGTTAATCCCATTTTAAAAGATGGAAGGAAAGAAGTTCATCGCCTGGAACGTACCCTTTAAAAGAGTTGTAATTCACAGAGCTTGCGGAGAAGTGCTCCTGCAGGTGATAGGAAGGCCCCCGGGGACAAATAAAGAAGCTTTTATGGAAGGAAACTGAGCTGAGTCCTTCTTGCATGAGCAGGAAGCCATCTGGGTGACACAGACTGTGGGGGGGGGGGGTGTCTTCGTCCTTGGGCCTCATTCAGCCCCCTCCACGTGTGCCGTCTATGTACGTTCGGAAGGAGAGACTTTGGAAGAGTGAGCATACTGCCAGGATGGGAAGCATGGTTTCCAGAAATCTTTGTCTGAGAGAGTACTCTGGCTAGTTGCTGTTTTGAAGTGGATACACGGATACAGACATAACTGGCACACAGACTTGGGGTGATATTATGGGGGAGTAGAGATCCAGTCTTGGCTTTCCTGGCTAGATATGCAATCTGCAAATTGTTTTGCCTCTCTGGACCCCTTCGTTCCCCCATCTGAGATGTCCTCTACTCTGAACCCCCTGTCTGTCTGACACCGTGAGCCTGCGTGAATCTGTGAGGCAACACAAGCTGGCTTTGTCTTAGGACCTTCCTGGCCCGTGCTATACACACATGCATTTTCCCTTTCGGATAACCTTATTCACAAGTTGTGTGATGTACACCATCCTGGTTTACAGTGCAAAGATAGCATTTCTCTTTTGCACAGCTCTGGGAAATTTCACTTTTCTATTGATAGATGGTTGGATCAGATCCTCAAACACTGGCTAAATGCCTTCTGGGAGACATTCTCTTCTCCTACTGGGGCACATACAACGACATGGTCCCTAAAATCCATGTCTCCTTTTTTGGGGGGGAGGGGGCGGGTGCACAGTGATGATACATTCCTACACCCTTTGTTGTCCGATGTGGGCCTGTATGGAGCTCTGCCAGTGGGATGTGGGTGCCTGTGGTGAAGTCAGTGCCTACCTGCAAGGGATTCTGTGGGCAGGGCGTGGCCCATGCATCCCCACTACCTGGTATATTTGTTCTCCTGTCTGCAGAACACTCTAAAGCTATAGGGTTTGCTGCAACTCTAGGAGCCTGAGTCTGTAAATTTATTTTGGACTGTTGCATGCGTGCAAAGAAAGTGTTTATTGTTTTAAGCTGCCGTTCTTTGGTACAGCAGTTGGCCAGTGCTGACTAGAGCACGTTCTGGGGCTGGGGTGCTCAAGGAAAGGGGATGGTTCCTTTCTCAGGAGGTGCCTCCAGTCTAGAGCATGACTCCTCAGGAGCATGTCTTGGAGGCACTTTGGTCGTGGGTAGAAGGATCATCTTTAGCCATGAAGACAAGCCACATCAGCATGACAGGAAGGGCAAACATGAAGACAGGAGAGGATCAGGACAATATATGCTGGCTTCCAGATCCGTGTCGGAGTCTAGAAATAACCTCTTCTATTTTCTCAACCAACCACTGGGATTTTCTTGCCTAGTGGATCCTGACACTTCCCAATTAACCTTTTCTTTGGGAGACAGTGGTAAAAGCTGTACTGAGAACCTCACGATGAGCAGGTGGTGGGTAATTGAAGTGTTACCAAGGAAGCCTGAGACATGTGGGCTTCCTGTTTGACACGAGCCAGCTCCTGCCAACTCTTCACTTCTAGAAGACCTACTTGAACTTGATGTTGTGTGGAGGGAAGGATGAGATGCCTGGAGACAGTTCAGAGCTCGAAGCAGCAGCTCTCAAGATGACGGATGGTGGCATTTGATCAAGAAACATTGGTTCTGCATTAGATGGATATTGGATCCTTTTGTTGTGTTTTGATTTGAAATCATTTAATGGAGGTTTTGAGGGTATAACTCTATAGGAGGAAGGTGTGTTAGGCAGGACAAGCTAACTCTTGGAACAAGCCACTTTAACATTTCATTGTCTTAAAACAATAAAACTTTGTTTCCTACACCATATCCAGTATGGGTTGATGGAGGAGTTGTATTCAGGACTAAAGATTTTTCCGTATTATGGTTTTACCATTCTCTAGATTCATGTAATTCTTTCCATTTATTTAGTGGGTGGGAAAAGAGGGTGTGCAGGTGCTGTGGGAGATTTTTTGGGCAAGGCTTAAGAATTGCCATTATTATACCTGTCTACATGCCAGGGTCCAGAATTCAGTTACATCGCTGCACCTAAGTGCCTAACTGCAAGGGGTTCTGGGAAATGTGGTCTCACTGTGTTCCCAGGAAGAAGAGAAATGTAATGGAATGAACAGGTAAAAGTCTCTGCCCTAGAAGGGAGGTCATTTTAAAGAAAAAGTGTTTGGGTTTCTTGAAAAGCTGGTTCACAGCTAAATGCAAGGAAAGCCAAATCATAAAGCAGAACTGTCAGGCCCTTCGCGAAGCTTATATCCTGGAGAGTCCACGTGAAACTGAGCTAGGGAATCTTTACTTCCTGAGACTCCTGTACTGTTAGGTCTCCACTCAGGCTGAGATGGAGCATAATGCCCGGGACTTTGCAAAGCTTCCTGTTGGGTTAAAGAGTCATATTTCTTTAAAAAATTTTTTTATTTTATTTTAATATATTTTATTGATTTTGTACAGAGAGGAAGGGAGGGAGATAGTTAGAAACATCGATGAGAGAGAGTCATCGATCAGCTGCCTCTTGCACATCCCCTATTGGGGATATGCCTACAACCAAGGTACATGCCCTTGACCGGAATCAAACCCGGGACCCTTCAGACCCCAAGCCAATGCTCTATCCATTGAGCCAAACCGGTCTCGGCAAGAGACATATTTCTGTGGCTCCTGTCTAGGTCAGAACTGCTTCCTTCTTTCTCTAGAGCCTTTTATACATCTGTAGTAGGTCTTCAGTTCCCCATTACGTAATAATTGCACCAAAGGATTTTTGACAAAGGGAGACAGCTCTTGACCTTGAGGTGATCTGTCCTGAGATTGAGAGCACCCTGGGACGAAGCAGCATAGCATTTAGCAATGGAAATTGGCTCTTTCTCTGAGAGAAAGTGGGACAAGGATGATTCCCCAAATGAAGCGTGGTTGGAGGCATTTGCTGAAATATGGGTTGACTGACACCTTTGCAACTTGGAGCCCGTAGCAGCACGGCCCTTTCACTAATTTCCCATAGAATCGCCATGATTGCCCAGTCTTCTGCAACCTCACACTCAGATCTCACGGCTCCCAGGAATCTGGACACTTTCTGATTCACCTTTGCTCCAGCTCCAGGGAAATTATTTGTAAGTCTAAATGGAACCGAAGGGTTTTCTTGGAAGCAATTTTCTGAATGTGGAAGGAAGTGACCAATAAATAGGGAGATGTGCTCACAGGTTTTAGCTTTAAAAACCACCCAAGCAAGATCACCATACGTTTGAAATTTGCCATGCTGCTATGTCTTATCCCTAGAGAAAAGACACTCTTGGAGGAAAAAACTAATGCAAAGGGATTATAGAGTCCAGAATTCTTTTTTTCCTAGTGACCTTATTAGAGAAATTGTACCCTGGATAACAATATAGTGGAAAACTCCCCGTGGACTTACTTAGACTGAAAATCTGATTCCTTGAGAAGAAAATGGTAACTGTCAGCAGTGTTCAGCATTAATCTGAGATTCCATGGCCCATCTATAATAATAAAAAGCGTAATATGCTTTAGATCGGACATCCTTCCAGATGACCTTCCAATGAAGCCAGGGCTGTGAGGGAAGCCGGGGTCCTGGGTGCCGGAGGGAAGGCTGTGCTGCAGCCAGGGGAAGGAAGGCCTACTCTTGCGCGAATTTTGTGCATCAGGCCTCTGCTATTCATATATAAACATGAATTTTTAAATCTACATCCATTTGGTATTCAGTCTTGATTATCTTTTCCAGCATAATATTAAAATGATTGCACGCTACAAAAGAGCCTGTGTTGGTTTTCAGGGAGAGCTAATAGCAAGGAGCATTTAGCAGTTTGAGATCTACCCTGCAAAGCAGAGAATTGAATCCGTTATTCAGATTATTATTTCTCATTATTAGTAATTAACAGTAATAGTGGAAGCTGCTATTTATTGAAGGCCTGCTCTTTTTCCAGGTGTTTGGCATGTATTACCCCAAACCCTGACAGCAGCCTGAAACCGAAGCTCAGTTGTGTTAAGTTGCTTACCCCAGGTCACCAGCCAGGGAGAGGCACAGCAAGATTCGAAGTAAGGGCTGTTGATTCCGAAGGCTTTTCTTTTATTTTTTGCATAAAAAATATCCTCTTGAGTCCCATTTCATAAAATGCACACTTTTCAGCTGTGTGGTTTGAATTTTGACAAACATGCACCCCCATTTGTATGCACCACCTGGATCAGGTGTAGAATAGTCCCTTCCCCTCCAGCTCCTCTGTGATCCGCCTCTCACGTGCAGCCCCAGGCTCTCCGTGACCTGGTTTTGGTCACTGTGGATTAGATTTGTCTTTTCTAGAACTTCACGGAAATGGAATCCTGCAGCATCTCTCATGTTCTTCTCCTTCGTTTAGCATCATGTTTCTATGCTTCGCCCATGTCATTGGATATATCCGTTATTTGTCATTCAAGGCTCCCCCGTCAAGCTCTTATCCTGTGTATGTTAGATGAGAGGCGCTCTTCCTGAGCTGTGGCAGTGCCTTCCCAGTGATGGGTTGGGCAAAGATTCAGAGACCAGATCTGCAGGTGGGATTTCGTGGGACCTGAAAAGACTGGGGGGAAGGGTACCTTGAGTTCTGCTCTCTCAATGTAAAATGGGGGAGATAGGCCTCTTTATGGGCTTATTGTGAGGACTGAAAGAATGTTAACATGTAGAATCTAGAGCAGTGCTGGGCATCTAGTAGGTGGCCAATAGACTGAGCAGCTACTGTGTTCCAGATCAAGGTCGGAGCTCACGATGGCAGACACAGGGACAGAGCAGCCTAGAGACCTGTGCTTGAGTGGGACACGTCCTTAGCAGATGATGTCTGGCAGCCCATCAGGCTCACCTTCCAAGAAGGCTGAGCAGTTGAGTGTGACTAGTGTAATGAAGGACTTAAAGATGCTCACTGGGAATCAGGGGAAGTTTGATGGTTAGGACCTCTGAGTTCTGTCCGGTGGGGGAGGTGGGCAGAGGTCATTCTCCTGGCCTCTTGAGTGGGAGTGTTAGGGACCAGGACCCAGATTTCAGAACGGGCTGTGCCGTTCCACAATTGAGTGGGTGGTCTGTGGAGGAGAAAGAGTGGGAAGGTTCATTTTGATTTCAAAATTTCATAAACATTCATGGAGCCCTTAGCATAAGGCACCTGCTATGGTTGGTACTATCACTTCACCAGTTTTGACACGCTTCTGCTTCTCCTTCCCTCCTCTTCTCTCCCCTCTCCCCTCTCCCCTCTTCCCCCTTCTTCCTGGTGTAAGGTTCTGTGACATTTTATCAAGTGTAGATTCAGGTGATCATTCCCACAATTAGGAAACACGGTGGTTCCATCAGCACCGAGAAATTCCTGAGGGGTTCTTACTGCTTTCCTAATCACACTTCCCCCACCTCCAACTCGTGGCAATGACTGAAATGCTCTCCATCACTATAATTTTGTCATTTCAGGAATGTTCTGTAAATGGAATCAGACAGGATGTAACCTTGTGAGATGGGCCCCTCTCCTCCCCCAAGAGCCATCAGAGTTGTTGCTTGTATCAGTAGCTGGTTTTGTCATCACTCCTCAGATGAAAGGAATCAGGCAAAGGACACTTGAGGAAGGAATTCCTTTGTGACAGGACTCGCATTGTTTTCAAGGCTAACCTTTATGAAGGTTTGCTTTTTTCCCCCTTCAGAGTCCTGGAAAAATTAATCCATTTGAATCTGACTAGCAAGGTGACATGTTGGTAGAATATTATTTTTAATTATTTGGTTTGTAAGTGTTTTCCTGCTGTTGTAAGAAAGTTTTTTTTTTCTTCTTTTTTTTTTCATGAGCCAGGTTTTTCTTTGGGATTTATGTATTTGAGGGCCTCCCTTCAACTATAAAATGTTTCTGTATTTGTTAGGTTAATGCTAAGCATTGTAACAAACAACCTCCCTGTAAAATTTTATAACTTGCACTAGTCTCAGACCATGGGCATATGGCGCATCTATAAAAGGCTTTATTGCTATAGGTGGTTTGGCTCAGTGGATAGAGTGTTGGCCTGTGGACTGAATGGTCATGGGTTCAATTTCGGTCAAGGGCATATATCTTGGTTGCAGGCTTGACCCCTGGCCCAGTGTTACTCTCTGTCTCTCCCCTTCCCTCCCACGCTCTCTAAAAATTAATGGAAACATATCATTGGGTGAGGAATAACAAAAAACAAAATAAAATACTTTACTCCATGAGGTTCAGAGACCTAGGTCTCGTCTATTTTGTACCTCTGCTGTCTCTTGCGACCTTGAAATGTTTTGAATCCAGCCATTAGAGGGCAGAGCGTGGAGGAGAACCAGATAGCAGGTTTGCATGCCTCAAGCCTGGAATTGGTCTTGTCCATCACTTCCATTCTCATTTCCTGGGCTAGAATGCATACTCTTGGACCCATTTGTGAGGGGTGGAATGTGAGTGGGTGGAGGAATGAGAAGATGTAGTTCCTGGCGACAGCCACATCCTGGAGGCAGTGCTACACCATGGGAGAGGGGAACCACAGTTCTTTGGTTACTGGCTGTTTCTGCTTTCGTCCCAGTGAAAGACCCCATTTTAGGCTAACAATATCCATGGCAGAGCAAGCGTTCAAGTTCTAGGTGTGACTCTTCTCATGCAACCAAGGTAAATCATCCCTGCTCTTTGTATCTCAATTTTCTTACCTATCACCAGTGGGTTAAAATAGATAACACAAGAGTCTCCTCTCTAACATTTAATGGTTTTTTACTGGGCTCAATTATAGGTCTCAGGTCTCCGACACATTGAAAAAGCTGTCAAGATCTTGCCGGAAGGTGGGTTCGGTAAATCTGGGCTGGTTTGTTAAACCACACCCACGTTCACCCACTCATCTTTAACCTGGAGGCAAAGGGAAGGAAGCACAGCAAACCCTGGGACCTCACAGCACAACTGCACTTGGAAATGGGAGGGTTTTGACAGTTTAGCCAGGAGAGCAGTAAATTCAGCTCCTGATAAATAATTTACTTTGAGGACCGGGCAGCTGGTCTCTCTCTTCTTGCCTAGCTTGCTGCTTGAGAAATAGACAATTCTGGTCATGCCAGGAAGGGAGGAGACATAAAATGTATCTTCTTTGTCCATGACTGCCTATCCTGTCCTTTCCACCACCGTTTCAGAGCAAGTCAAGGATTTCTAGTTTCTAGAGCAGTGAGTATCTCTCATTCCCAGCTGGCCTGCCTCTGCCCAGCCCTGGATTGCCAGGGGCGCTACCTGTCAGAGTCAGAAGTCACAATAAAGACTTAATAATTGTGGAAATTATGCTGATTGATACTGTGTGTGCATCAGGTGAAAGAGGACAAAGAGATAAAGCCAAAATGCCCTTCACCAGTTCCCCTGGCCCTTCATTGACAGGACCTGTGTGTTCCCAAGTCAGGCTTCATTTTGGTCTTTACATTTCATTTCTTTCATGTCTCCGAAGCTGCTTTTCTGCATGCCCGGGGAACAGAAAGGCTCAGCAATGCGTTCAGCTCTCTGTCGTCTGGGTTTTCAGGGGTCGATGAAACTTGGATGCTCATTAAGATTACTGAGCCTCATCATTTTTAATGTGAGGCCCAAGGTAATATTTAATGAGGCTGAAAAGCATATTAATAAAATTGCTTGTAGTAATTAGCAGGAAATTATAACGGTAGGATGATGGGGAGGTTTTGGAAATCAGTTAGTACTGATCAGGGCCAATCTGGAATGTCACTGCTTATTCTTTTTTGCTTTCAATCATCCGCAACTACACCTTTGCATTTTTATCTTTGAAAAGAAAGTCTTTGATTTGGCTCATGCATATTGCTATTATTTCTTGTTATTTTCTTCCCTACTGAGTATCATAGAGAATTAGAAGTAGCTAGGTCTTTACAACAATTTGTGAGCCATCATATCGCCCCCTAGAGGCAAAAGGGATCTCTGTTATCTCTGCTGTTAATGGCATCTTATCTGGAAAGCGGGGCTGCCAGAGTCCACATGGGCTTCTCTGAACCTGAGATGAGAACTTGAGACATCAGTGGGGCTCAGCAGCCCAGACAATGTAAAGGCAAAACCCCAGAAGCTCACAGATTTGGGAGTCAGATTAATATCAAGGTCCTTGGCGGCATCTCTGGGTTTGACTCTTCTCTCCTGGTCCCTCTTTTGCTTTACAAGTAGGTTTGGAGGTAAAACTTCTAAAATGAACAAGATTCCAGGAAGGCAAGACTTCCCATTGTTACCCTGGTTGGGGCTTGAGCTGAGTTGTGTTGGGGTTTCCTTGTTGTTGCTATTGTTGTTATCAACTCTGGTCTTTTATTTTTATTCTTTTTCAGACTGGGGTGGAGGAATCTGGGAAAAACCTAAAGAGGGCAGGAACTTCCAATATCTGAAAAAACGTTATTTGTTGGTAAATAAATTAGGTACCTAAATTATTGACGTGTATTAATTCTCTCTGTCCCTTGCTACCCATCTTCCTCCAACACATTTTCATTGGGAGCCCACTGTGCGCAATGTAGGCTGGGTGCTGGCTCCTGGGAATGTAGCCGTGATAGATACCGTTCCCTGTCTTTCAGAGGCCCCAGCAGTGGTCAGTGCAAAGTCCCTAATGGTGTGAGGACATGAAGGTTGGGAAGGTGTTGGACAGCTCAGTGTTCAGGGAGGAGTGGGAAGACTCGAACTGTGTGGAAGATGATGTGATATTTCTAGGCAAGAGCAGGCAGGCATTCCAGGCAGGGGGAAGAGCACAGATAGGCAGCAACTGAAATGTGTTAGAGTGCAGGATTCAGGCAGCTTCACTTGGCCAGGTGGTCCTGGAGCCCCGGGTGTCTGTCATGTGAGTGGTGGTTAGTGGGTCTGGGAGTGTGTGTGTGTGTGTGTGTGTGTGTTTGTGTGTGTGTGTGAGAGAGAGAGAGAGAGAGAGGGGGGGGGGGAGGGGGGGGGGGGGGGAGAGAAATGCCACAGGAGTTGCTTTAATGTAGCTGTTGATGGGGATGTGGCTAAAGGGTTTTAATAAGCCAGACCAGATTTGTGGTAAGAGAGTCTGCTCTGGCAGCTGTTGCATGACTGGAGGGTCATAGCTAAAGGGTGCAGAGTTCTTTGTGGTGATGGTTGCCCATATCTGCCAATATACTAAAAGCCATTGAATTCACTTTCAATTGGTGAATTCCATGGTATGTAAATGATATGTTAATAAGTCTGTTATTTTAAAAAGAGACTAGATAGAATGACCTCATCCTGTTTGCAGTTCCTCATAGGGCATTAGTGGACTTGTAAGTGCAAATACAAAAACACTCATTCCAGTTCAAAACTATGCATTTATTTGTACACATTTGTTGCTGCATGAGGGCAGGGACCACACCTGGCTTTGTGCTGTGTCCCCAGCTGCTTGCATGGTGCTTGACACATACTGAATTCCCAGTACACACCTGCTAAGTCAGTGAATGAACTGCTGTTGTAGTCCAGGGACCTTTATCATACGCAGCTCACAATGCTTGTCTTACAGAGTAGCCAGGTTCCCCGGGCTTTGGGCTTAGTAGCTGTGTCCCTTTGTTCATGTATGTGGCGTTTTGAATCATTACTCCGGTTGTGTGCCTGTGCTTCCTGCCAAGTTGACCTCTATGGGGCCAGAGGCTTGCCCTCCTGCCATCGAGGGAGCCTGGGCTGTTCACAGGGACCTGGGGGTCCCGTGGTGGGGACCCAGGACTCTTCTTTTTTTTTTTCTTCTTAAATATATTTTATTGATTTTGTACAGAGAGGAAGGGAGAGAGATAGAGAGTTAGAAACATCGATGAGAGAGAGTCATCGATCAGCTGCCTCCTGCACACCCCCACTGGGGATGTGCCCGCAACCAAGGTACATGCCCTTGACTGGAATCGAACCCAGGACCCTTCAGTCCCCAAGCCGAGGCTCTATCCATTGAGCCAAAACGGTCCCGGCCCAGGACTGTTCTGTTGAGTGTGAGCTGTTCATTTTTTTAAAGGGTTTGCTACATTTTCAAGTAAGACATTTTTGGGTACTTTTCTGTTCTCCTGGAGGCCTATAGTTCCAAGTTGATGAAAAAAGTCATTAGTGAAATAGGATAGATAGATGGATGGCATACTTTATTTCTATGTATATCTAGGAATAGATATATACATATTTATTTATCCCTAGATCTATCAATATATACTTTTCTTTCTTTTTTTTTTTTTAAGTTTACTGAATTTTTAAGTAAAATATTATCTTGGATTATTTTTTATTAGAGAGATACTACAGTAACTTAATTAGAAGTAATCAAAAATTACATTTAAAACACAGAAACTTGATTTATTAAAAACAATGTGGTAGGTTTTTTTTCTTTTTTCTTTTTTAATATATTTTTATTA
Source organism: Pipistrellus kuhlii (assembly GCF_014108245.1). Taxonomy (NCBI): domain Eukaryota; kingdom Metazoa; phylum Chordata; class Mammalia; order Chiroptera; family Vespertilionidae; genus Pipistrellus; species Pipistrellus kuhlii. Next base: position 4,389,003 of record NW_023425562.1, read on the forward strand.
ATTTTTTTTACAGAGAGGAAGGGAGAGGGATAGAGAACTGGAAACATTGATGAGAGAGAAACATCGACCAGCTGCCTCTTGCACACCCCCTACCGGGAATGTGCCCACAACCTAGGTACATGCCCCCGACTGGAATCGAACCCGGGATCTTTCAGTCCGCAGACTGACACTCTACCACTGAGCCAAACCAGTTTCGGCATTTTTTTTTTTTTTTTTTAATAGCTCTAGAATAGATAGAAGGACCATAAATGACCGAGTTTGGAATAACTTCCTGTAGCAGGTGGATTCAAGCAGAATTTTAAGAAATGAAGAGAAATGAATTGGCAAAATATTTGTGTGTACTCTTACCACTGAATGGTTTAGTTTTGCCTGTTAAGAATACTTTGATGGCAGTTAAGGTTTCTAGAAATATTTTGTGGTTATTACTGATTCTCAGATGTCATCCACACTTCCCAGGACAAGATACCTGAAACCAGAGGAAGGAAAGGAGCTTTCATTGAGTGCAAAGCGTGCAGTGGTCTTGTCACTTCGCTGGATCTCACTGGATCCTTGTAGCAAACTCACCGACTGTGCTTTCCACACGGTTGCAAATGTCACACACTCAGTTCAAACTGGACTTAGCAAAAGAAGGGCAGTATTATTGGTTCATGCATCTACAAAGTTTAAGAGTTGACTCGGGTTTCAGGCATAGCTGGACCTAGGAACTCAAGGAATGTCCCTGGGCTCAGCTCCCCAGCTCTCCCACTCACCAGCCTCCCTTTCCTCACCCAGAAAGTGGGGATCATAAAAGATGGGGAGGATTGGCTGAAATGACCCATGTGAAAGGCTTAGCTTAAAGCTGGTAGCACACCAGTAACTCAGTAAATGTTCCTGCTATCTATAGTCACTGACTCAGCGAGAGTCTGTGACTACTCTGAGTTCATGCCATCAGATAGTTGACCAAGCAGTTCCTTGAACCCAGGTCCTTTTCTCATTTAGGAGAAAGGAGAGTGAATAGACCTCATGAAGCTACCCAAAGCATATTCAGACCCAAAAGAAGGTGCCAGTTTTCCCCAGGAGCCTGGAGCTTATTTGTCCAAGAGATTTTCCCAGGAAACACTGGGGCAGAAATACATAGGATGTGAGAACAGAAAGCCTCATGTCAGTGATATAAGTTGGAGTTTAAACACAGAGCCAGTCTTTCCTGGGCTGTGACCCTTCTGGCTCTGGTGGAAATTCAGTTTTACACGAGGAATTTGTTCTCTAAAGCTCTAGGTTTACTTTTGTCTGAGATGTTTGTATGCAAGATGATAATCAGGCTGCAAACTCTGTATTGCCATTTATACTCCCATTTCCAACTTCATGCCTTGTGGGGAATACATTGAAAAGATCATTTTTTAGATATGGAAGTTTGTGTTTTGAAATTTCAAGGTATTCATGTGTGTGTCTATGTACCTAATTTTTATCAGGCCTTTCATGAAGTCAACAGACCATAAATTAGATTCGGAAATGGACTCTTTCCAAAGAATATGAATCTTTCCTCCTTGCAAGGCAGGGGGCTGTGACTGAGGGTTTGGGATGCTACTCCCAACAAGCTGCTCTGTGCCTGGGACTCTAGGGCTAGGATGTAGGGTGCCGAGGGTGACTGGTTCTCTCTTCCCATGTCTTCCCATGTTCCTGGGCTTGAGGGCTGACAGGGAGAGCACAGGGTGACAGCTCGGAGGCAGAGCCAGCCACTGAATATTCCAGTCACATTTCATTCCCTTGTTCAGCCATCACACGTGGGTGTTGATGGCTGCCTGGGACTCTCCCAGGGCAGTTTGGAGTCAGGTGTGGGTGTTGGAGGGAGCAGTGAGGGGCGGTGTGTTGCCTATGATGGGAGGGCGGTGGCCGGGCAGAGGTGAGCCGGTACCTTTCTGACGGTCACTTGCAGAAATATAGCTGTTGGTCACCATCTCTTTCTTTGCATGGTGTCAGGCACGAGACAGGACATCTCGGCATGTCACCATCTTTGCCCCCTTGTTGCCTCTTTGTAGGGGAGCAGAGGGTAAAATCACATTAGGAATTTGCCACTGCCAGAAAAATGAAAGTAGAAATGTCCCCTCAACCCTTCCCCCACTCCCCCCCCCCCCCCCAAGATATTTGGAGAAATGCTGGCTGACATTCCTAGATGCCTCTATGGGCACTGGCAACACCTGCCATTTCTACTTTCTTAGCCTCTCTCAAATACCTGCTGTTTCTTCCCCATGGCCATGGCCTGGGGGCAGGCCCCATCCTCGTATGCCTGCCCAGACCCCTGTCACACTGCCTTCCAGGTGGGCCCCCTGCATCCTCTCTCCTCATCCCCCATCTGAGCTGACTGCCACAGGGCTGTCTGCAAGCTTCTACGACTGCTGTGCCACCCTGGTGCTCACACCCTCCCCTGGCTCTCCATGGCTCCTCATCAGCCTGCCCAAAAGAGTCTTCACAATGGATTGGCTCCTGCCAGCGAGGGCTCCTGGACTACCTGCCCTCCCACTGCTGGTCCAGCCTCTCTGTGTGCGTATGCTTCCAGGCACGGCCCATTCTCCCAGGCTACCCCTTCCCACTTTCTTAGCCCTGCTGGCCCCATCCCGTCTGCCTAGCCAACCCCCATGAGTTCGTTTCCTCCTGGGAGTGCATCTTCACGTCTCCTCCTCTGCTCTGGCTGAGCCCAGGACCTGCCTCTGAATTCCCAGATTCCCTGCCCTGTTGCTTTTTGCAAACAGCTCACACAGGTGATTACTTGTTTGTTTTGCTCACTGCACACAGTGAGCTCCTTGCGGGAAGGGGCCGGTGCCTTAAATTTGTCTTGGAACCCCTGAGACGGGAAAAGTGTGTTATGGTTCCAATTCCACTTCCATCTGAGTGTGCTGGGTAATTTGGTTACCATGTCTTATAGTCCTGCAGTAGAGACAAAACAGCTGCTATTTTATGGAGTTATTGTGGGTATTAATTCTTAGAGAAGTGTACCTGGCACAGAATAAGTAAACTAAGTAAATGTTAGGTAATGTCATCATCATCATCATCATCACCATCATCATGATTATTGCTAGTTTCTGGATGATGCCAGATACTTAATAAACTCTTATTGAATTGAAGGACTACATGGATGAGTGAAATGAATCATTTTGTTGAGTTCCAACTTCATCTGAAATGGAGTTAATAAAAGAACCTTAATTTTTCTCTTAATGTTCTCTTCTGAACTTTATTTCCCCTTCCCCCAAAAGTGACAAATTCTCAGACGTTAGCAAAAACACTTCAATTGCTTAAGCTACCCAAGGATGCTTGGAAGAGAGCCTCAGAGCTAATGTCAGGATCCGCCTCCCTGCTGGTTGAGTGACACTCCATTTTCCCTTCTAAAAGAACCAAATGGCCTATATTTCTTTTTTAAATCAAAGCGAACGAAAATGAATTTCACAACTCCCTTGGAGATGCCTGGAGACCCACTGGGACATCAAATAAAAAAGTTGGGGACTACTAAGCTAAAACTAGCACTCTGGATTCCCAAGGAAAATGAGACATGGGAAGCATCCTGTGTGGAGGAGGAAGGGCAGAGAGAATCAAGAAAAACAGCTCGATCTCGATGATGAGGCACCCATAGGGGTGAGAAGAGAGCAGAGTGGGGAGGGAGGACCACGTTGGAAAGAAACTGTTGAGTGACTAATCTTTAAGTTGGAGGAAAAAGAGCAAAACCAGTTTGAGCTGTGCTGAATAATTGCCCGAGAATTACTCCTGGCCGCCCTATAAATGATTCCTCGCTATGCAAAAATATTGAAAGCAGAAGGGAAATGATTGTTTTGAGCTCGGAGATTTCTCAGCTCTCTGACTTTGCTAACGAGATTTCAACCCATTATCCTTGTCTCACTGTGAGCCTTTGTCAATAGCAGAATTTGTATCTCCTGAGGGATTGTGTACTGAGTTCATTTCGGTTTAACAAGTGTTTATGGAAGTCCTGGGGTGTGTCTCGGGCTGGGATTGGATCCGTGCAGCATGCCAACACTGAGAATTGGTTCCTTGGGCCCCAGGGGATTCCTGGAGAGATGAGGGGGAACCATTGGAGAATTGGAGCCTGAGTCATTCTCCCCCAGAGATGAATAGCCTTCTTAGACCTTCATGTGGGATGGGAGAAGCAGGTCAACTGGTCTGGGCCCCTGCGTGCTTCTCCCAGGGTTCCCACCACCCCAGCCTTCTTTGTTGTGAACTAAGTATAACACACATCACGTGACCCTGTTGGCTCTGCATTGCACCTGGCTCCCTTTCACCCCGAATAAACTCCAAACTCATGAGCATGGCCCGAAAGATCCAGTATGACTTGGCTCCTACCAACCTCCAATTCCTGCTCTCTGTCACTCCCGGGCCTTTGCATGCACTTTCCCTCTCTCTAGAACACCCACCCCTAAACTCTGCATGGCGTGGTGCTCCTGTGTTCCCAGCGTTTAGCTCAGATGACACCTCTTAGCCACAGAATCTAGATGTGCCTCCTTTGGCCCCTGCCCTCGCTCTGTCATCTGCAGTTGCTACTTGTGATGACTGTTTGTTTTCTTACGCTTACCTTTCTTCTCCCAGGAGATTGTGAGCTCAAGAGGGCAGGGCCTTCCTTTGTCTTCACCTGCCAAACAGTCGGTGCTCAGTACACTGTACCTGACCTGGCTGCAGTGTATTACAAACAGCACTAATGAAATCAGGAAAAGGAGGGAGTTTTAGGGACAGGATGCATTATGGAAGAAGTGCTATCTCGGGAGACCTGGACCGAATCCTCTGGTCCCTTGGGACCTGGGTTGCCTTGTGTTCAAAAGAAATTATACTCAAGGATCCTCCCTCCTGGCTCTCAGAATTCATGAAGTGTAAAAGCTTCGAGACAGGTCAGCTTATTGATTGACAGCTCTTTGGCCTGAGCCTGCCCCAGAAATGTTTTCATGAAGAGATGCTGCTCACGGCCTGCCTGTCTCACGCTGACGTCTTCAGGCTTAATTTGAGGCTGTTACCCCGTAAGTAGTCACACGCCAGACACCAAATAACCTTGGCACGCATGCTGGGGTAGAAGAGTGGAATAACAAGTTGATTTTTAGATAGTTAGACGCCCAGGGCCCTGCTCCACAGTTGTTTGCTTCCTTGTGTTAACAAGTTGAGAGCATTCAGTATGAGATTTTAAAATGTGCTCAGTAACGTTTTATTGAGTTGTCTACTCTGGCTTGGAAGCGGTGGGAGGTTCTGGTGAAAAAGGCTGCCTACTCCTGGGAGTGATGGTTAAGAAGAGCCCACCAAGCTCCTGACATTCCTCGCTGTGTTCAATCCTCCCGCCAACCTGCTGGGGGCGGGAGGATTGAACTCGGAGGTTCACAGGCAGCCACGTGGGTTTAGAGAGGCGCCTCCATTGCAAGGCCACGCGCCTATGGTCCCCAGTGCCCACACTCTTGCTAGTTGGGGGTCTGCTCCTGAGGAAACTGAGTGATGGGTGGTAGCAGAAACAACATGCGAGAGAGAATGGGCAGCTGTGCAGCCCTCTCTGCAGTGATGACCACAGCTGTCCCAGGCCGGTCTCCTGGACAGGCCCTGCCTGCAGGGACCACCTGGTCAGGTCACCCTGACCTGCTGCCCTCCAGGCAGCCCTGCCTCCTCCAAGCCCCTGCCTACCTGTGCTGGGATCCCTGGATGCATTTGCTTTCTGCTCTCCTGCCAGGACTGGAGGCTCCACTGGACACTGGATTCTGCTTGTGCCTAGGCCTGTCACACTCTGACTCTGGGGCCTGGGCTCCTGCTGCTCTCTGGGATCCTGCTTCCACCCCGTGGATCACCCCAGCCACAGGGGTGCCATCTCTTAGACATTCCTGTTGGCTCTCCATTCAAAAGGCCCATAAGATCCCCTCAACCCAGCATAAGAAGAGCATAGACTTGTGCACTTGAGCCGTTCTCGGCAGAGAAATTAGGGGGGAAGCAGGAGAGAAGACTCACGGGCCCTGAACTATGAGAAGCCTGAGCCTGACACATCTTCCCCTCTTCCCAGGCCTGTGACTTCGGCACTTTACAGCCGAAACCGGTTTGGCTCAGTGGTAGAGCATCGGTCTGCGGACTGAAAGGTCCCAGGTTCGATTCCGGTCAAGGGCATGTGCATTGGTTGCGGGCACATCCCCAGTGGGGGTGTGCAAGAGGCAGCTGGTCGATGTTTCTCTCTCATCGACATTTCTAGCTCTCTATCCCTCTCTCCTCCTCTCTCTGTAAAAAATCAATTATATATATAATCAAATATATATATATTAAAAGAAAGCACTTTACAAAAAGCACATTATAACATTCTTCGTGTTATTTGGGCCACTAACTCCCTGGGTGACCCTGGGAAGATCACATCCCTGCCCTGGTCTGAGTTAACCCATTTGTTAAGTGGGAAAGCTGAACTGGATAATTTCCCAAGTCAGTGGTCTGTTCTCTGGCTGCCTTTGAACTTTGATACACTTTCATGCGAAGGGACCTAGTGGTTAGGGCCACTACCTTTTGGAGCGGGGAGACTTGGATGGGATTGGCTGTGTGCAAGCTCTGTGGCCTTGGGTGAGCCAGCTGAGCTTGCTGAACCCCCATTTCTCCATAGGTAGGGTAGGGTCAACCCTAGAACCTCCCTCAGAGGTTATCTGTGAGGACTGACTAGGATAATCCAGGCAATGTGGTCAGCCTATGTCTGGGACCCAGTAAAATCTGATTAAATATTGGCTATTACATATTCCTTCTTTCTTTCTTGCCCTCCTTCCTGACCTTCGTCTCTTTCTCCTGCCCTTCACTCTTCCATCTTGAGCCTTGTGGATGGAAAGTAATCAGCTCATCGCACAGCCCTCCCATTGCCTCTTGAGGGCTAAAGGAAGGTGCCCGTTGCTGGCCTCTGGGATGTCTGCCGGACACGGAGCACTTGCAGTCAGCACCAACCCTGGCCATGCTCAGGTGCCTGGCGGTTGGCAGACCAGGCTCTGGCTGGAGAAGGCTCGCCTGTCAGTAGGACCAGAGTCCCAGAGGTTAGGGATTCAGGGATTTTTCACACCCAGCACCTACAGAATGGTGTGATTCCGTGGGAACAAGGGCCACTTCCCAGTAGGCCTGGCCTTAGAGTACTTGGCGTTGGGTGTTGTATTCGTTTGCCGAAGCACCACACTAAACAACAGAATTTTATTTTCTTACAGTTCTGGAGTCTAGATGTCCACGATGGAGATATTGGCAGAGCCCCGGTCCTTTCTTTGCAGGCCCCAGCGAGGATCTGTGCCATGCTCTCTCCTAGCGTGCTGTGGTCGGCTGGCACTTGTTGGCATTCCTTGGCTTGTAGAAGCATCACCTGATCTCTGCTCTCTTGTTCACGTGGTATCCTTCCCATGCATGGAGGTGTCTCTGAGCAGGTTCCCCTTTTATACGGCCACCAGTCACATTGGCCAAGGGCCCACTCTCATGACCTCATTTTACTTTCATTTCTCGGAAAAGGCCTTACATCTCCAAACAAGTCCACGTTCTAAAGAACTAGGGGCTAGGACTCTAACAAACCTTTATGGGCGACACATTCAATCCATAACGGTGATCAACGGTTCCACATATGAAGAGTAACATCATTGGGGTTCAGGCGAGATGGGGGAGAACAGCAAAGACTAAGAACATCAGGCTCCCCATTTAGATGATCTGACAGGCCACAGCTCCGATCAGAAGGAGCAAGGGGAGCCTTGGACACTGGGGCTTGGGTTACATGAGCTATTGGAGGGCTGGGAGGCTGGAAGGGTGTCTGGGAGGGGTGGACCGATGGAGGGCTGATGGGTAGGTGAGTGGAAGAATGCCCGTCCCGCTGCCTTGGGCATTCCTGGGCTTGACTGAGAAGACAGGAGATGTAGCTCTCCGTTCTGAGGTGCTCAGGGTTACAGAACTGCGGCGTGTGAAAGACTCTGAGATCACACGAAGGGTTGTTCCTGCGGCGGAGGTTTGTGGGCCTGGAGCACTATTACCCAAACGAGGCTGCTTTCTCTTTCCCTCCCGCAGCCCGGGGCCCGCCCGCCCTGGGACCCATTTTTCTTTTCCAGGGCAGAGCCGTCTGTTGGCTCTGGGCAGGACAGGTTTGGCTTTGGGAGATGATGTGTGGCATCTCAGCGTGCCGCCTGGTTAGTAAATTATCCCCCGATCACTGGACGGTGAGACATTTGAAACCGCAGCCTGCGGGCCTGTGCCTCCGCATTCCGAGTTCGCTTGGGGAGTCGACCTTGGAGGAGCAGACAGCGGCCCACCCTGTGTCAGGGCTGTGGTCGCTCCCAGTGTTGAGCGGTGACTCTACCCAGGGAGTGGAAGGGAGGAAACGAGCCCCAATGAGCCCCTCATGTGGGGCTTTGACACGTTCTGTTCCAGTTACTCCTTACCACAGTCCTGTGGGGCAACTAGTACCCAAATAAGGAACCCGGGACTGAGGGAGGCGAAAGGACTTGCTGAAGGCGCCACTTAGAAGAACAGACCTAGCATTTGAACTTGGGCATGGTGGACTGAAAAAAGAAAAAAAAAATCTGTTCTCTCTCCAGGGATTGACAAATATTTGGACCAGGGCTTGGCAATCCTTTCTCGTAAAGGGCCAGGTAATAAGTATTTTCGGCTTCTCTTTCTGTCAGCGTGAAAGCGGCCATTGATAACATGGAAGCCCATAAGCCTCGCTGTGTTCCAGGAACACTTTATTTATAAGAACGGCCGGTAGGCCCGGCGCAGCCCGCGGGCCGCTGGCTGCTGAGCCTGGCTCGGGGGTAGCTGCTGGGACTCACCGGCACATTCGTCACCGCCGTCCCTCCCGGGTGACCGGGCTCTTCCAGAGTTACTTCCCGCAGCTGGATGTCGCTGCCTGTGGGGAAACGGGGGAGACTTGTTCCTCTGGTCCGAACAGGAGGCCTGTGGGACAGGTGGTTCTGTGTGAGGACCATGGTGTTAAATCAGCACAATGGTCTGCTCTCTGGGCACACATTTGGAAAAGTCAATTCTAATGCTAATCACAGCCACATTTTAGAACATTCTACTTGATTTAAAAAAAATATATATATATTTTATTGATTTCTTACAGAGAGAGAAGGAGAGAGATAGACAGAAACATTGATGAGATAGAAACATCAGTCAGCTGCTTCTTGCACACCCCCCACTGGGGTTGTGCCCGCAACCAATGTACATACCCACCGATGCTTTATCCACTGAGCCAAACGGGTTTCGGCAGAACATTATACTTTAAAAGAAAACATGTGTTCACTGAATTCATATCACACAGGCAACACATGAGGAGGCAGTATAGCAAGCATGTCAAACTCGCAGCCAGTGGGCCGCATGCCTCTTTCCTGCTCAACCCCCTCATCCCCCCTCTGCTGGGAGTTTGACATGCTTGCAGTACAGCATAGTGTGCCAGAATAGAGCTTTGTCATCAGAAAGACCTGGGTTCAACTCCTAGGTTGGCAACTCACTGCCAGCCGCATGGCCCTGAGCAGGCCATTTAAGCTCTGAGCCTGGGTGTGTGCTTTATACCCATCGTCCCCGTCCGCGTGGCTGGCATCCTGTGAGCAGCCAGGAAGTGTCAGTGATGATTGTTCTGTGTGTTGTAAAAAGACATCTATTGTTTCAGAAGTGTGTGCTGTGAAAAATCCTCTCTCCTTCCTCCTCCGTCCTGTTCTCTGATGGTAATCACCGCTGGCCGCGTGGGGTGTTCCTCTTGGGCATTTTCTTCATTGATTCGCATCCCTCATCGTTCTGCATCCTGTCGAGCAGCCGTGGGAAAGAGCTGGGAACACCTCTGCTCCCTTCCCGGCGCTGTTTATCACGGTCTTTTTGGCCTGTGTATTGTACAGGTGAAAAACTGTTTGTCGTTAGTGAGTAGGAAATAGACCTAAATGTCTCTTTCCGCGTTTCCCCTCCCTGCGCCTCGGCCTCTTACACCCTTCGCGCGTTTTCTTCTTCTTCATTTGAAGCCGATCCATGGATATCGTACAGGCAACAGTATGTTTTCCTCAGGTCGTTTTCTTTTTACTTGAGTGTTTTTTTTTTGTGTGTGTTTTTTTAAATTGTTTGCTTTCTTAATTTTTATGTGTTGAAATTTATCAGTATTTTATTGCTTTTTTTGGTTTCATGTCATCATCAGAAAGGCTTTCTTTATTTTCATCAAAGATATTTTCTCCCCTATCCCTCTCAACTTGGTACCTTTATAGTCACTTCTTTCTTTCTTTTAAATTTAAATCTTTAAAATATCAAAGGTCCTTATTTTAACATAAGGGGTGAGGTAGAGAACTTTGTTGTTATTTTATTCCAAGACATCAGCTAGTTATCTCAATATCTTTTATTGAATAATCTTTATGTTTCCTACTTATAGGAAATGTAACCTGAAAAAGATTTCCATGTGTTTTAGGGTCTAATTAGTTTCTGTTTATTTATCTTTCTAGTCATACAGTGATACCATCTTGCTTTATTACTGCAGCTATGATACATTTTACTATCAGAGAGGATTATGCCCCAAATATTTTAAAAGTTCAAGTTGCCCCTTTTTGCACGTCTGTTCTTTTGGAAAAATTTTAGAATGATTTTGTCAAATGCTCCCAAAAGAATCATGTTGGGGCTTTGTTTTGCTCTGCATTGGATTTATAGATTAATTTAGAGACCACAGACATCTTTACAACATTAGTCCTCTCATCGAGCACAAGATAAGTTTCGCCATTTACTCAAATCTCTTGTGTTATGGCCTCAGTGGGGTTTCACAGTTCCATCTTTTAGGTATTGCACATTTCTGGTTTATTCCTACATCTTTCTTTTTATATGGGATAAATGTTTCTATTATGTTTTCTGATTGGCTATTGCTGCTATAAAAAGATGTGGTTTTTAGGCATATATTTTATATCTGGCTTCCATACTAAAAATCTCTTCTCAGTTCTAATAATGTTCAGTTATGCCCTTGGGTTTTAAGGTAGACAATAATATCATCTACAAATAATGACACTTCTATCTTCTCCCTTTTAATATGTATTCATTCTTATTTATAATTTTTTTTCTTGTGCTAGAAATTCCAGAATGAGGTTAAATAATAGTGAGAACAGTAGGTATTCTCCCCCCGCCCCCCTGATTCAGTTACAATGCTTCCAGAATTTTAAGTACAATGACTGTTTTTTGAGATGAATGTTCTTTATCATTTTAAAGAATCAACATTCTATTACCGAGTTGGTATTTTTTCACATCAGAAATAAATGAGATCATCTATATCTTTTACCCCATTGACATATTATTTTTGCACATTGTACGACTGAACTTTCAAATATGCAACCATTATTGTAATTAATTTCAATTGGTTATGGTTTATTATTCCTTTACTACAGGACTGGATTTGATTTGCTAGTATTTTATACAGCTGCACAGTCCCTTATCTGAAATCCTTTGGTTGGAATGTGTTTGCAATTCTTATTTTATTAGATTTGAAGAAGGTAATCTGATGCATATACTGTGATTGTTATGTAATCACCCCAGTGGAGTCTGAGGAAGTGCCCCTGTATCAGACATATTAATATTTATGTGGACAAACATAAGAATGCAAAGTTAAGTCAGATAAATAAATTCTAAAAATAGCCTCAGATCAGGTGTGGCTGCCAATCACTTCGAGGTCAGGTTTGCTGCTGTCTTAGGATGGGATCCCTAGCAGCAGACCCCGAGACAAGGGCTCACAGGAGGATAATTGATTAGAAAGTGTGAGCAGGAAAAAAGGATGGATACGTTGATACCTGTGACCAGAAGGGAAAGAAGGAAACCAGCGGAGTTCCTGGGAGGGTGACCTTGGCCCCACCAGAAAGGGGCAGAGTGTGTGCCCCAGAATTCAGGACCAGAGGCCCCTGCCACCCAGTGAGTTAAACAATGGGTTTTGGCGACCCACAGGTTGCGAACCGCTGCTGTAGAGCCTAAGACCATCAGAAAACACAGATATGTACATTATGATTCATCACAGGAGCAAAATCACAGTTATGAAGCAGCAACGAAAATAAGTTTATGGTTGAGGGTCACCACCACATGAGGAGCTGTATTAAAGGGTCATGGCATTAGGAAGGCTGAGAACCACTGAATTCCAGCACCAAGTGAAGCTGTTTTGTCGCACTCCAGACAGGGTTTTACTCGCTGCTTAGCATGATGGGAGCTTGTCTCCCTTCTCTGGACCGCAGTGGAATCTGTGGAGCATCAGAATCAGCAGTTGCTTGAGGTTTTCCAGAAAAAGCCTGTAAAGCCAGCCATCCCAGCACTCAGTTTGTGGAGGTAAATTTTTGACAAATATTTGAGTTTTAAAGGAAGGGCTAGTGATTTAGTGAAACCTCTCTTCCTGAGAAAATAATGCCTTTCATTAACAGAATCATCGCTAATAAAATTTGCATATTTTCATAACATACCGTGAGTGCAATTTCTTCTCTTTTCTCCTTTACAGTGAGTGAAGTTAAAGCAGAGATTTCATCTAATTCATTGTTGTATCACCAATTCTTGACACTTCATAAGTGTTCAGTGAATATTTGCTGAATTCAAGAATAAATGAATGTGGCATATTCACGCTCTCAATGACTGATTTTGCCTGTTTATCTTTTTTCCTTTTGCCAAGAATTTATCCATATTAGAGGCTTTTGAAAAGAACCATATATTACATTTATCAATCCTGCCATTAAAGATTATTCTAATTCACTTGATACTTCTTTTAGCTTATTAATTCATTACTGTATTTTTTTAAACTTATAAGTTGATTGCCCAGTTCATTTATTTTCATTCTAACTCAATAGAAAAATTCAAGGTATGCATTTTCATTTGAATACAGCTTTGGCTTTATCCCGAAATGGTAATTATTTCTGTTCTCTTTTTCTAATTAGTCTGTAATTTTACTTCCTCTTTAATGCAATAGTTGAATATATTATTTTAAAGTTTTTGAGGGATTGAACTTTTAAATATTTTATCTCTCAAATTTTATGTCATTGTGATCATAGAGTAATACCTGTATAATTTAATCTTGGGGACTTATTTTTGCTTAGTTTTTATAAATTCTTAAAAATAAAATTAGTTTTCCTCTTTTTTGCTCCTCTTTTATCTCCACAACACTTCCACAAAACTTCATGAGAAATTGGAGAATTCAAGAATAAATGAATGTGGCATATTCATGCTCTCAACTCCTACCAAAATTGAATAGTATGGGTTAGGTGGCATTTATTTAATTATTACATATGAGGTTTTTTTAAAAAAATCTTTTTTTTTCGGGGGGGGGGGGGAGAGAAAATATAAAAATAAAGTAATATGTGACCCACCTGACCAGCTTACTCAATTTTATAACACAGGTTATAGCATAAAAAACAATAATGTCACTTTTCCTCTGCTGACCCTAGAGTAGGGGTGTTGAACTCAATCAGAGAAGGGGCCAAAATCTAAAATCCAGCCTAAATCGCGGGCCGAATGGTTTACTAAACAGTCATAAACTGTCATTGTGATGGAAACGCAGCGGACTGCAGTGATGACAGCGCGGTGCGGGCCACATTGCAAGGCCTGGCGGGACAGATTTGGCCCGCGGGCCTTGTGTTTGACACATGTGCCCTAGAGGAAACATTTCAGGAGGTATTTCCCCAGGCCCCATTTCCCTGTATTCTGGGCATTGGCCCCTCAGCGGATGTTGGGACAGACTCACTGGGACCCAGAGGAATGGGAGCACTGGTGTGGAATTGCTGGCCCAGAGGTAGTGCCCCGCCCACATTTACAGCGCCGACCAGGCCTTGTCCATCCTCAGCTCACAGACATGAGCACAGAGATTACTCTTTTATGTTATGATGCTGCCACATACATTTTCTTTTCTTTTTAGATTTAAAAATATACATATTTATTGATTTTTTACAGAGATAAAAAGAGAGGGATAGTTAGAAACATCGATCAGCTGCCTCCTGCACACCCCCTACTGAGGATGTGCCGGCAACCAAGGTACATGCCCTTGACCAGAATCGAACTGGGGACCTTTCAGTCCGCAGGCTGACGCTCTATCCACTGAGCCAAACCAGTTTCTGCAATGCCGCGTACATTTTCAATAAGTATGCCTTGTCTGGAATTTTCCTCCGCTGGGCGGCCTGCTGTGAGTGTGGAAAAGAGAAATTTGCCACAGGAGAGCAATTAACCTTGTTCATTGAACTCCAGATTCTGTTTTCTTAAACTGTTAGGAGCTTCTTGGCCCTTCATCACAGGGCTTCATCATCCAGGCACACGTATGGACGTATCCGCCTTGGCAGTTACCTTCAGTCTGGTTTTTGTACACGGATTTCTCCCGGCCTTCCACACAGGGGCGTGGAGCACCCACTGTTAAAGAGGCAAAAACACGTATGAGTCAGACAGGACTCCTGTCTTGTAAAACAGGGGCCAACGCATTACTGCCTGGTGGCCAAATCCAGCCCCGTGGCCAGAGCCTGCTTAGCACAGGTTTTTGTCAATAAGAACATTGGAGCCCAGCCACACCCATTCTTTCGCGTGTCCTCTGCATCTTTCGTGCTGCAGTGATGGAGTGGAACAGTTGCCCCAGAGACCATATGGCTCATGAATTCTAAAATATTTACTGTCTGCTGCTTTATAAACAGTTTGCTGACCCCTGATGTAGAAAGTCAAGGTCGGTGAAGACAGATAACATACCCCTCGGCACGCTGACATACCTACAGCTCCAGTGTTGTTGGAGAGGGCTGGGCCCATTTTCAGGGAGGTTCTTTTCGGAGGCCGGTGTTCTCTTTGGCTCCTGAGTTCTGCTCACAGGGAGGCAGCCCACCAGAACAGCCTGGTTCCGGTGTGGCCAGCAGGGAGGCAGGCCCACACCCAGGAGCTGGTCTCACTTCCCAGGGGCCTCAGGGCTGGAATTGGGTGCCCAAGTCCAGCCAACCAGAGAACGGCACTTTGCTCTCATCAGCCTCTGTTAATATTTGCAAAGAGCACAGAGAAAGTGCTATTCGTGTTTGTAAACAGGGAAAGCCCATGGAGCCCGGGGGAGAGCCATGGCAGCTTTGTGTGCCTCTTCTCTTGCACTTACAGATCTCTGCCAACACACCCTGCCCTGTACAGCCCTCTGGGCCTCCTCTGGCTGCAGGTGAGGGCGTGTGGGCTCCCTCCTCCTCACCCTCTTCTTTGGCTGTGGCATTGGGTCTGCAGGCCTCTTACAGCTGGATGACCTTGAACAAAAGCGCTGGAAATTAGGGTAATAAAAGTAATGCTGAGCATAATTATTATGAATAGCTATTATTCATTGAGACTTAATAGGTGTTACGTTGCCTACATCAGAGGCTGGCTGCAGGCCCAATCCCGCCCGTTGCCATTTTTGTATATTAGGTGTTATTGGCGCACAGCCACATTCTGCCCGTGGTGCTTTTGCACTGTCAGGGCCCAGTGGAGTAGGTACACTAGAGACCCTCGAACCTGCAAACACTCTAGTTACTCTCAGGCCCTGGCGGATGCTATCTCATCCAATCCCTCCACCCCCTCTGTGAGGTAGCACTGCCATCCGCCCATTTTACAGATGGGAAGATGAGGCTCAGCGGTTAAATGGCTTGTCCACATAGCAGAACCAGGGCTCTTCTCTGGAAACCGGGGATAAGACTTTCTCTCCTCCTTTCCAGGTTGCTCCGGACTGTGGGTGTGGGGGTGCTCGGAGTGGAGTGGCACCGGCAGCGGGCAGGGACACGGGTGGGACCAGCAGGCGCCTGTTTATCATTTTCTCACAGGGATGTGTATCAGTGTTGGCACAGGGAGTGGCCGCATTAGAGGACCTGCCTGGCCCTCCCAGCTCTAAGGAGCTGCTGTTCCAGGCCAGGGTGCCTGCGCTCTGGGGAGAGGTTCAGCAGAGCAGAGGCAGATCTCAAGATGGTGTGGGTGGTGGGTGGGTGTCTGTGTCCAAGGAGTAGGGGAGAGCTCCCAAAGCCTGACCTGGGTGGCAGCCTCGCTCTCCTGGCCAGTGAGACTGGGCATGTTTCCCTGCTCCTGCGAGCCTCAGGTTCGTCCTTCTAACATGGGGAGAACAGGATGAAAGGTGTCTTTCCTTTCACTGCCCTGCAGCTACAGGGAGAGGGCAATCTTTCACACAAACATGTGCCCTGGGCCCTCCCTGCTGACTCCCAGGGAGCTGGCACCCAGGAGGTGGCAGGGGTGCGTGGGACTGAGGCTGCGGTGGTGTGCCAAGTCCCAGGGTCTGCCTTCCCCATCCTGGTCTTTACAATGAGAGGCCCTCGTATCGCTCCCAGGGACCAGCAGGCCAGGTGGTGCCCTCCGTGTACTTGTTCCTCCACCCCGGCTGCTCCTGAGAGCAGGAGGGGAATCCAGACGCCCTGCCCTCCTCCTGCCCCCCTGCTGTCTGCGCATCTGCTGAGCTCCTTGTAGATTTGGGGGTAAAATTACCTTATTAATCTTTCTTTTGTAAATACCACTGTGAAAGAAGGGGATTTCGCATTCACTCATCTTTTCATTATCATGGTAATAGCTTTCAATTTATAAGTAATTAATGCTGCTCCTTCCTACTCTGGCCTTTGTGATGAGCGGCCTGGGAGGAATCCAGGAGTGGTGGGAGCTGGAATAAGGACGCTGGAGCCCTTCTCTGTGGCAGCTTCTGGTGCCATCTCCCAGTGCCTTCCATGGTGGGTCCTGATGGTGTAGAGGCCTGTTCCTGCCATCTGCAGGCTGGGGCTCAGGCTTGGCTGTTCCCCGCTCAGGAGGAGATTGGCACCCAGAGGGAGGAGACTGCCAGAGCAGGGAAGCTTCCAGAAGGCCTTTGTGAGGACAGGAGAGAGCCATGGAAACGGTCCGAAGGGAAAAGGGAAAGCTCCAGGGGCTAGTCTTCCAACTGAATGTCACAGGGACCTGGACTGGCTCGCTGAGTCCCCAGTGAGAATCCCAAGAGAAATGGGCCGTGGTGACCGGAGGCTGGTGTGGTGCAATGTGAGCAATGTGCCCACCGCTGTGACACCCGTAGGAACCTGAAAGCAGGGCTTGGGAGGTCTCTGGTGCCCCACTGCCCATCCACACACACACACACACACACACTCTGCAGGACACATTTAAGTGTGTGTGGATGGGCATGGGGCACCAGAGAATTCAGATTTACTCATAGAGACACACATGGCTTAGCATGAATTTTATGGATGGAAAGTTGGGCCAGAGAACCTCCAAGGCCCGTGGTTCTGTGCTGCACATCACACGTTTGTGTTTGGGAGAAGGGATTGGGAAGGAACCTGGACATCTGGCTGCAGCTACTTTGCCGGCTCTTTATCAGTGTGATCGTGGACTACAGCCTCGCTCTCTATTGGCAGGCTAATGTAGGCCAGCTTCTGAAATGTGAGCGAGCTGGAAAACAGGAGGAACTGGGAGGAAATCTACTAATGACATGCACAGACCCTCTTTGATCTCAGTCTGGATTCGGAGCACAGGCCTTCTGCTCTGTGGGGAGTGCAGATAAGAGATTCCAATTCCCCTGTGGACTTTTCTGGAACCACAGAGTCATTAGCTTCCCTTGTTTATCAAGTGAAAATAAATAGGCACAAAAATGCTTTCACTCCCCCTCTGGGTTAATTATGTATGTTCCCCCAGGCCTCCCCTCTCTGCCCCATCCAACGCTGGCTTCATTAGATTTGTTTGCCACCATTTTTTCCTGTGAAAAGATGTGGGGCAGTGGGTGAGGGGCATGGAGAAAATACAGATCGTCCCTCAGGCAGTGTTGATGTCTCCCAAGAGCTTCTTTTCAGCACTGTCCAAGGAAATATTTTGCAATGACAGAAATGTTCTCTATCTGACCTACCCAGTATGGCAGCCACGATAGCCACTAGCCATAGGTGTATATGGAGCACTTGAACTGTGTGTGGACAGTGCAATTGGTTTTATTTAATTCTCCATTGAGGGGGGTCCAAGAGGAAAAGGCAAAATTCTGCATTGGCTTCAGACTAGTTGTGTGATCTCAGGCAAGAGACTCAAGTTTCTTAACATGGCAGTAATAATGGTGGTCATCCATGTGATAGGGCCTAGCATGTGGTCAGTACTTATGCAGTAGTGATGCATGTCCTAGGGTTTGGCATGTGGTCAGTACTTAAGCAGTAGTGATGCATGTCATGGGTTGTGGCATGTGGTCAGTACTCATGCAGTAGTGATACATGTCCTAGGGCCTGGCATGTGGTCAGTGGTCATGCAGTAGTGGTGCATGTCATGGGTTGTGCATGTGGTCAGTACTCATGCATGATGCCTATGTTTACTGTTGAGTATGGCTCCCCAAATCTCAGATTGCCTATTGGCCACTCCTTACTTAGCCAAACTTTTGCTTCCCTTTAAGCCAAGCTCAGCCTTAGTCAGGACAGAGAAGAGGGCAGGAAGGAAAGCTGTAGAGATTGGGGAGTGGGGTTTCCTGATGCAGCGAATGAGCTGAATTTCAAAGTCCTGCTGCTCAGACCTCACATGTGTTTGAGAAGCCGTGGCAGGCACTTGGGGCCTTCCCCGTGAGAATCTCATGAACCATCCCTTTGATCATGCTGCCCTGCCTTTGTACCGAAACGTTCAGGTCTTTCCAAGTAAACACTGAGGTGTCTGCGGGGAATGTAGACTTCTGAGGCAGACACGGCTGAAGTTGAACGTCAGTCTAATTCCACTGTCAGTTGGATAAACATGGTTACCTCTTTGACACTCAATTTTCTTATTTATAATACCAGAATCTACCACAAAGATGTAACGATAGAATACAACTAAATTATTTAGCGCAATGCCTGGCCCACAGCGAGTGCTCAATGAATGTTAGCTGTCCCCTGTGACAGTGTGTAGTGGATGCTGGCATCTGCCTCCTGGTTCCCCTTTAGGACCCGGAACTCATTCCCAGCAGCTGGGAGCAGTTGCTGCTGACAGCGCACAGCTGAGCCCCTTCACCACAATTGCCCTCTGTGGAAGGGAAGTACCTTGTCCAAGATCACACCCCTTTCCTGTGACAGCCCATGTCCAATAACCACTTATAAGATTGCTTGGTGTGCGGGTACAAGGGTCTGATACCTTTGCTTCAACTCAGGGCAGCCCTCCTGGGCCATCCAAGGTGGATAGCTCCCTGGAAGCTCTGCTGAGGCCTCTGTTGTGACTGGATAGCAGCATGACTTCTCTTCTGCATCCTGCTTTCTTTGTCCTTGATGGTGCTGGTCCCAAGGGTGCTCCTCAGTAGACCTCCTGCATGCAAATCTCTTTGGGGTCTGTTTCCCAAGGAAGCTGACCTGAGAGGAAGTATGTGCTTTCCCCTTTCCTCCATTTGAGAGTTGCTGTGTTAAATGTTCCAATTTCCTTTTATCCACAGTGAGCTCCATTCTTTCTGACTCCCAAACCCAGCCACATCTGCTCCACATGCCTCCCACCGCAGGAAAGCTGCTTGTGTTCCTTCACAACCTCAAGATTAAGTCAAACCTTGTTGGCATGGTTTTCCAGGTTCTGTCTAACCTGAGCCCAGTGGATCTTTCTAGATTCATTCTATCTAACTCCTCATCTTTTCGTCATAAGCACCATCCTCTCCGCATAGCAAAGGTATGCTCATGTTATATTGCATGTGCCATTTTCTCTGCTGGAAATGTTCTTTCCCCATTTTCTGCTGTTAGAATGGCATTTTTTTTTTTCCTGCCAGGAAAAAAACCCCAGCTTTCCTCTCAAATTCAATTCTTATGTCAAAGTCATTTAGTGGATCTTATGAATCTGTGGAGCGTTATATATGCCTAATATCTCTATAAAGTGCTCCCTCTCCTCCTGCAGAGGACGTAGAAATACAGGCTCCCTCCTTCTGATGCATCAGACTCCAAACTCCTGCCACCGTGTATCAGAATGTGTCTGTGTAACATCATCTTCTCCCCATCGTGCATATCTCTTATTTTCACTTCCTGCTCAACCCAATGTCTGGCACATAGTAGATGCTCAATTCATGCAAGGTCTTCAGTTCATAGTAGATGCTTAATATATTAATGGAGGGAAAAAGATAAAAGGAAAGAAGGTATTTTAGTTTGGATATGCTTCAATAATAAATGATCCCCCAGAATAAATGACTTCCAAGTCTCAGTGAACTGCAACTACAACAATTCTTTTGATCCATGTTCCAAATCCATCAGGGGTTGGCTGTGGCTCTACCCTACGTGAGCTTTAATCTGTTCCTCAGGCCAGTGGAACAGCTTCCACCTGGGAAACAGGGGGTCTGTGACACAGAGAAAAGGCCGACATGGAGAACCATGAGCTGGATCTTAAGCTTAACCTGGAAATGACACATGGCTGTCCATGTTTAATGGGCCAATGCCAGTCACATTGCCACTCCTGGGTTCAGTAGGATGGAGATCTGTTAGGAAAGATGCCAGAGGTCACATGGCCATGCCTCTTCCTACTGGGACAGGGATGTCTAATCTTCCTCCAGGGAGAAGCACCCCACGTCACCTGGGCAAGCTGAATGTCAGTGGGGTAGGTAAGGTAAACCCACAGCAGCAAGAGTCTTGAACAATAGAATATGAAATACTGTGTAGTGAAAAGAAGAACACAGTGGTATCCCAAGCTAATTGCCCCACGGTCTTTCGGAGTCAGTTTCAGAGTGCCTGCTGTGGAAAGTAGAAGGGACTGCTACGTGGTACATCTGATTCTTTCTGGAAGCTGCCATTTCTGGGTGTGATGCCGGTCTCTGCCACTGATGCTAGTGATGAAAGCTGAAGCCCTTCCAGTCACAGCCAGCCGTTGGCAGTCTCTATGCCCGACTTAACTGTATCTCACCGGCAGCTGGTGGACCATGGAGACCCTTGATGGACAGCTGTTCCATGTACTTGCTGGGCCTGTAACTTGTTTGGAGCTGTCAGAGGCCAGACAGAGTGACTACTGTACCATCATGGCTTTGAAAAATACCTTTTTAAAGGCTTGTTCCAATCAGTCACAGGATGGAATAAATTGTGGAGGGAGCTGAGATCCTGACAAGGCAGACTGCGAGGCTTGGAGGGGACATCAAAGCTCGCTCCTCTGGGCAGGCGGCTGAGAGGAGGCATTGATGGATGACCACGCTCCACTCTCAGGCTTCCCTCTCTGACCTGAAGATGCACAGCTCTGCTGGGTGGGGGACTCAGCGGCGTCATGCATAGGGAAATGGCCACGAGAAACCTGATCGCATATCTGGCAGACCTTCTGGATCCCCTCATATACCACCCACTGCCTCCCTCTTGTTCCATTTCGCTGTTTCCTAGCCTGGCCCCTGTTTCAGTTCTCATGTTGCTCTCAGATTTGGCTTTTACTGGAGGTTTTCTCAGGCTTAGCCCTTGTTGCTTGTAAGGCAATTAGATCAGATCGGACTCACTCTGCATTCAGCCCCCAGGGATCTGCACCTTGCCTGAGGCTCTAGGCTGCTCAGGCTGATGGAAGTAGCATTCAGCATTCCCTTTGGTGTTCTGAGACCTCTCACCTGCGCTGTATCCTTAGGGATACTTCATGACCCCAGCTTGTCTCCCCTGAAATATCAGACCTCTGGAGGGTGAGACTGTGGTGCTCAAGTCATTTAAAAAAGGGATTGGCTTTATAACATCCAATTTCTTTCTGTAGGACCAGGATAAACCTTGAGTGATGATGATGCAAGGTGGTAGAGGCTTGTGGAGCTACACTGAATAAGAGAGGGTACTGCCTGTGCCACTAGGTCCTTGCTCAGGCAGCTCGCTGTTTCTCCTCTAAATAAACGCTGACGAATATTCAAAGAACATCGGCATGAAGAGGTGCCAAGTCACCAGGCGGCCTGGGGTGCCCACATGTCTCAGTTCCCCTCGGGAAGGCAGGCGATGATGCAATTGGGAAGTGAGATGGGCTCTCTGGGGCTCGGTGAACAGGAGAGCCGGCCAGTGTGGGCAGCCCATCTGGCCCCTAGGGGAGTGTCCCTCAGCGTGCTTGTCAGAGGAGATGGGCACTTGGCTTTCCTCCATGCGGCTCTGCCGTGGGCCTGGCGCCTCTTCCATGCACACAGACGGTGCAGGGAGCAGCACGAACTGAGGGCACTCAGCCCCTTTGTGGCCCCATTGCACGTCTCCATCTGGAGTCTGTGGCAGCAGACCCTGGGAGGGATGCTTCAGGTCACATCAAAGTTGGGACACAGAATCAGTCAAGGTTATTCATGCAACAGAAGCTAAAAGATCACCCTGTTTGGGAAGCTGGCTCACTTGGAGGTGGGGGTGGGGAGTTTTCCAACAGGGTGGGACTGGTCCTGCAGACTCGGTCTTGTGGAGATCCCAGTAACCATCAGGCACAGAAGTGCCTCTCAGCATGAGGCTGCTGATGTCAAGGTCAAAGAATAAGTTCTCTGTTGGGAAGGACCCGTCCTCTGCTGTGAGGGCCTTTGCTCTGCACCATCTTGCCATGGCCGGGCATCCTTACTCTTGGGCACCAGAGAGTCTAGTACATCCTTACCTTACTTAACCCCCACCCCCTGGGCCCAGTGTAGCCATGTTTCCAACTCTCAAAACAAGCCCTGGACAGGCAGAGGTCAAGTCGTGGAGCTGCTCATGCCTGGCATCTCCTGCCTGTTCTTGCCCTTTCTCGCCAGCTCTGATATTCACCCCATTCGGACCTTGGTGCCATGTGAGGAGACAGAAAGTACAAGACTTCCTTGTGTCAGAGGATTCTGGTGGAAATCTCCATCCAATGCAAGCACTGGGCCCATCGCCCTGAATGCCCAAACTCTCTGACTTTAGGTGCCACCCATTCTGTCCCTCGTGCGCCGAGGAATTGACAATGTTTATTCCCACAAGTTATCTCATAATCTAGACTCAGCTCGTTGCTTGCCTAGAATCAGTTCTTCCCTCATTCCTCACTCAAAAACTCTCGATGTGTTGCGTGATTTGTCTAGCCGAAACCCTCCATTTCCCAGCCATCCTTGCAGGATGAGTAACCATGTGACACAGGTCTGGCCAATGAGATGGAAGAAGCAGCTGTTAGCTGAGGCGTCCAAGAGAGTCCCTCCCATGACTGGCCCCCTCAGCAGGCCG
Source organism: Pipistrellus kuhlii (assembly GCF_014108245.1). Lineage (NCBI taxonomy): Eukaryota > Metazoa > Chordata > Mammalia > Chiroptera > Vespertilionidae > Pipistrellus > Pipistrellus kuhlii. Next base: position 4,411,982 of record NW_023425562.1, read on the forward strand.
ACACCCAGATGTCCTTTTCCTTGCTCCTTCCTGCTGACTGGAACAGGGACACCACGCTGGAACTGGAGCCGTCACCTGTGACCCCGGAGACACCAGGAGGGAAAGAGAACTGCAGGGCCCTGGGCTTGACCACTAGAGCCTTTGGCTCAGTGCCCGCAGCTGTTTATCGTCTATACTCACTCTGTGAGAAGAACAAAACCCTAATTGTTTCGGCCGCGTTATTTTGGCTTCTGTTACAGCTGAGCGCACTGGTTAAGATTTATAGGCAGTGACACTGCTTCTCTTGTCTGAATCCCTCAACTGTCTGTGTCTCTACTGTTAGGCAGACTTGAAAGGGTTCTGGTTGGGATCAGCTGGGGCCCCTGAGATCCCTGCACCCCTGTAATACACCCAGGAAGGCCAGAGGGGGCAGACTAGGGAACCGGCTCCCCTGGCCCTGGTCTCCTGCCTTTGGGGTGTATAACCCGCTCCATTCAACTGAAGTCAAGTCAGTTCCTGGGTTGTGAGTGCTGGGTGGGCTTTAGGCAGAGTGAGCGGGTTCTTGTGTTTGAGGGAGTGATCTTACCCTGAAAGAAACACACAGAATGTTCTACAGCCACAGGCTCAGCCATGACCATCCAGTTTATTCAGCAGACTGAGCTTAGGTGTGTTTCGGGGTGTCCTCCTTAGGCCCCACTCTGCAGCCTCTTGTATCTGGACTTGGCAAAGAAGAGGTTTGTATGAGATGAATGTTTCCTCTCGGCTTTCGCTGTCAAGATCTTACAATTTCCTCTGAAGAGATTATTTACTGTGTGTGCTTTTTATTTTGTCTTTCAATTATGGCTTACACTTACTATTATATTGTATTAGTTTCAGGTGTACAGTATAAGCGGTAGACAATCATATACTTTACAGAGTGGTCCCCTGGTATTTCCAGTACTCACATGGCACCATGCAGTTATTCCTGTATATTCTGGCTTTCAGTAGTACTCTGGGGAAGGGGTGTCTGCACTGTATCTCTCAATCTGGTTGGCCAGTGCCTGGGCTGTCTTTGGTCATATTCAGGGTCAGAGTTGGAATGGACATGGGTTATTCTGCCCAAGAGATCCAGGTTCAAATCCCAGCTCTGCCACTTAACCATGAGGGAGTACTTAGGCTTCTTCAGTAAAATAGACATGGCTATCTTTAATAGAACTATTGTGATGATGGGGGGGGGGGGGAAGGGAAGAGGCTTAAAAGCAAAAATTATGATGCAAGCATTTGATACATAGATGGCAAACTATTTTAGCTTTGGTTCAAAATGTGTCATGGTTCCTAGACAATCCAAAAACATGGTCAAGTTTAATTTATTTAGAAGTAAGTGTGTGCCACATGGCTTCCCTTTCAGAGAACAGTGTCTCGGAGTCCCAGCGCTGAACGCAGGCTGCTCAGTGGTCAGAGCAGGTACTGGGCACAGTGGTGGGGAGGTGGGAAACCACTTTCCATGTTCAAAACTGTCCTGTTCCTAAAGATGGCTGCTGCATGCTTCTTTTTGTTATAGAAATAAATCATCTTCTATGATTTTGAAATAACATGCACTCATTGTGCAAGTGTAAGTAGTTGGAGAATGCCTGGAGGGAAAAGTGGATTTTCTGTCACTTCCTCCACAATGCACTATTATGGCCTGTTTATGTGGCTATGCTTCCAGTCCCCTTCCTATGCATATAAATACACATACTCACATACACACTCACACACATAAACACTCACATACATTTACATCCACACACTCATACACACTCACACACAAAAACTCACACACATACAGTAACACACACTCATATACTCACACTCAAACACACACTCTCAAACACACACACACACACACACACACACACACACTCATACACACACATTTTCTTATAAGGGATTATACCTATATCTACAGCTTTTTGGAAAACCTTTCCCTGGTTTTTCATATTGATCTATCTCATTCTCTTTATTGGCTGTGCTGTACTCCATTAACTGGATGTACTATAAGTGACTCAATACCCAGATGTAGGACATTTAGAATGCTTGCTGTTTATTTTTTTTGCTCTTTCAAACAATGTGATGACAAGTAATCTTGTATCCATATCTATGTATTTCTACAGAGTGAATTTGTGGATCAAAAGTAATGTGCTCTTGGAAATTTGATAACTATTGGCAAATTTCTTAATAGAGAATTATAGCGACATCCTCTCTCATCAATTCTGTAGGACTTTCTAGTTGTTTAAACTATTTTAAAAAGTATATTTTATTGATTTTTTACAGAGAGGAAGGGAGAGGGATAGAGAGTTAGAAACGTCGATGAGAGAGAAACATCGATTAGCTGCCTCCTGCACATACTGGGGATGTGCCTGCAAGCAAGGTCCATTGTCCTTGACTAGAATCAAACCTGGGACCCTTCAGTCCTTAAGCCCACACTCTGTCCACTGAGCCAAACTGGTTAGGGCTAGTTCTTTAAACTCTTGATGACAGTGGGTATTTAATCTTTGCGAATACAGCGGTTGATAAATGTCTCATAGTTTTAAAAAAAATTTTTGAATACTTGTGAGGGTTTTTGCCTTTCCTTTTATTTGCTGTATGTAAGTACTGTTTCATAAGTTGCTTGTTCAAGTCCTTTGTCCGTATTTCCTTTGAGTTATTAGACTTTTTTGTTGATTGAGAAGCACTCTTCCCATTTGAAGGACGTTATCTTTTGGTCACCTGGACCGCAGATGTTTTCCGCATTTTCCAGTTGGCTTTCAGTATTGTTTCTAGATTCTTTTACAACACAAAACCTCTTTTTAAAAGAATGAATGCAGTCAACCTTTGTCTGTGTGGTTTTCAAATCTTATTCAGAGTGGTCTTCCTATCCTTCAGACTGGGGGCACATGCCTGTATTTCCCCCCAGAGTTTTATGTTCTCCCTTTTGCCTTTAATTGTTTAATTCACCTGTAACTTATTCTGAGTGTGGTGTGATCCAAAGGTCTAACTTTAGTTTTTTTCCCCAAATCAGTTAGCTAATTGTGAATGTGGTTTTCCGAAAAAGAAGGATTGTGGAAGCACTGAGCTGCCTTTATTTCTTAGTCCTTGAGATGTGTGAGAGGGAGTTAGCTCTTGCAAAAGATAAGATGGTAGAAGGAATGGACTCGGGACTGGGAGTTGGGACCAGGCTGTGAGCCCTGGGGCAGGTCGTTCACCCTCTCTGAACTGCACTTCCTTCAGTTGCAGCAATAATGTTATCTATGGTGGAGGGAAGGATTAAATGAAACAGAACATGCCAGCTCCTGCATAACTAGTGATGTCAGGCCAATCCTTTCTGCTTCACTTTTTATTTTGTTTTTATAGATTTTAGAGAGAGAGGGAAGGAGAGATAAACATTAAGCACTGCCTCATGCATGCCCCCTGCTGGGAATCAAGGCTGCAACCCTGGCCTGTGCCCTGACCGGGAACCAATCTGGCGGTTCACAGGAGGATGCCCAACCAACTGAGCCACACCGGCCAGGGCTCCATTTCCCTTTGTAAACTACCGGCCTGTGAGGGCCCCTTGGAGTCTGAATTGCTTTGTCCCGGAGAATCTGGGTTCTCTCCAGAGTCAGTGTCTCTAGTTCCTGCCAACAGGCTCCCTCTGCTTGGCTTTGGCCCCCACCGTACTCCTGTCTTCCTCCCCTGGTGTGGGACTGAGCTTCAGCCTGCTCACCTGCTTCTGGGCCACAGGCATTATTGCTCACGGAGGGTTTGACAGGAGTGCTGGCAGATGGTGGTGGATCTGGAGGTCAGAGGTAGGAGGACAGAGTTGGGGCCTTTCTCTCTGAGTCCTGTCTTCCTGCCAGGAGGAAGCCTTCTGTCCTTCCTTTGTACTCCTGGCAGTTTGTACAGCCTTGGCCACAGGTGCGGCCAGATGAGGAGAGACTCGGAGAACGACAAGAGAGGGAGAGAGAGAAACGGAGAGCCACAGGGACAGAAGGAGAGAGACAAAGGGATCCAGGGAAGAAAGACAGAGAGACACGGTCATGGTCGGGGTGTATATGCAAATACATGCTGGAGGAAGGGAAAAGAGAGAGACCAAGGTGGGCCAGGAGGAGAGACACAGTCCACAGAAGCAGAGAGAGGAAGAGGAGTGGAGAGGGAAGAACACAGGGAAAGATGGAGCAAGAGACAGAAAGGGAATGCATACAAACGGAACACGACCCCAACAGAAGCATTTGCTTCCAGAGCAGAATTCTGGGAATGCAAAACAAAACAAAACAAAACACCCCTCCCCAAACAACAACAACAACAGCAATAACAAAACAGTGATCAGGATAAATAATATTTAATGCGACATTTAAAAAAGTCAAATTGGCAAGCTCCAGCCATCAGGCCATCCACCTGTTCTTGTAAATGAAGTTTTAGAGGTGAGATGAGGGAGGGAAGGGACAAGGGCAGGTCGAATCTTGTGTCTTTTTGTAAATTTCTGATTCTTTGATCATGATGGAAATTTTTTGCATTAATTTTGATTTTTTAAAACGATGACATTAAAATAAGATTATTTTGATTACTGAATTTATTGGCATCTCCTTAAATGTGTGCATTAATGATCTCACCCTAGCCCTGGCCCTGAGAGGATGAAGCAGAGAAAGGAAAATACATCGGGGGAATGGGAGAAAGTGAGAACCTGAGGGAAAGAGGAAAAGAGAAATAGTAGAAGTGGGAAGGGACAGCAAGTGGTAAGAGAAAAATAGGAGAGAGAACGAAAGAGGAGGGAGTGAAGGAAGCAGGGGAATGAGCAGCGAGGACAAACAGGACAGATCTGCCACAGAAGAGAGGAGGGCAGGCTGATCCAGGCGGAGGGGAAGGAAAGGAGAGACTGATGGTTCAGAGAGAAAGGAGGGAGGCAGCAGGGGGCAAAGGGGAGGGAAGAGAGGGAGTGAGGGCCCAGGAGCAGGGGGGAAGAGGCTGGCCAAAGGCAAGGAGAACCTGCCCCAAGACAGGTGAAGGGGAGAAGGGAGGATGGGAGCACCACTGTCCAGTGTGGGGAAGGCCGCTGTCCCCCAACCCTGGACACTGGCTGATCTATAGCCCACCTTAGACAGGGGCTAAGAGTGAAGGAGGCAGGGGACTATCCAGTCTGACAGTCCTCGGGAGCCACAGGGACCCGTTCAGCGTGGGGCTGGGCTGGAACGCTCAGATTCTGGAAGAGGGGTCATCTCCCAAGTCCAGTGTGGGATGACTTCTTTTATTTTTTTGGGGAATGGGGAGTATTTAGTGTGCATTAACTAGTATTTATTCTGTGGATCTTTCTGGTTTGTGTACAATTCCCCAGGCCTCTTCCAAGGTCGTATGATTATGTCTCCAAAGAAATCTACCAGCAGGTAACTTATGGAAGTTGCAAAGCTGGGATGGTTGATGCCGTGGTCGTACCTGGTTACAAGTGAGGAAACCAGCTCCTAGAAGAGTGAGGTGACTCGCACAGTCACTTGTAAGAGGCAGAGTCTGGAAGTCAGAGTCCACAGCCCCACACTCTGTGCTTGCTCAGCGCTGGAGGTCGGCCAGGCTGTAGCATGTGCCATATGCTAAGGAAAGCAAGCCAGAAAGGACCTCAGTTTAGGACACCCAAGCTTATGTCCACTCCCATCCCACTCTCCATCTGTGTCCTTAAATGCTCCCTTCGGATCTTTTTTTGATTTGTATCTTTCCTTTCCAGAAGAACCAGACCATAGAAAATTGGGTATTGCTTATTCACTGAATTATCTATACTAATGAAAGGATAATATGCTAATTAGACCTTCTGGGGGACCTTCCGGATGTCCTTCTGGACAAAGCCATAGTGGCCCGGCCAAGGCAGAGGCGGTTAGGGGCAATCAGGCCAGGAGTGGAGAGCAGTTGGGGTGATCAGGTTGGAGGGGATTTGTGTGTGTGTGTGTATGTGTGTGTGTGTGTGTGTGTGTGTTAGTTGGGGGCGAGCAGGTCGGCGGGGGTGGGGGGACTTTTGGGGGTGAGCAGGCTGGCAGGCAGAGTGGTTAGAGGCAATCAGGCAAGCAGGTCGGTGAGCAGTTCAGAGCCAGTGTCCCAGAATGCAAGAAGAATGTCTGGTTGCTGGTTTATGCCCAATCTCACAGGGATCAGGCCTAAACCAGCAGTCAGACATCCGCCAAGGGGTCCTAGATTGGAGAGGGTGCAGACCAGGCTGAGAGACACCCACACACACATACACACACGTGCACAAATTTCGTGCACCGGGCCACTAGTAGCATTAATAAAATACTACTTGTGCCTCCCTGATTTATTACTGCACCAAGAAAAAGCAAAGAGCATAAACACCTGGTCTGTTATGCTGTAAGAGAGGAATTACGCTGTTTTGCAGATGTGGCAAGTGATTTTGCAGGTGTGGGGGAGTCATTGTTTTGCAGCCAGTGAGAGGTAGGGTGGGGATTCTAACTCGGGTGTATTTGAATCTGCATCCAGTGTTGGCTTTTATCTACCTACTTGCTTCCTAAGAACCAAGCACTCCCGGACCTCCGTGTACAAGTTCCAAATTCATGTCCCTATGGCATCCAGTGCTTTTGTAATGGTAGTATAGTGGGACCAGCCAAGGAGAGGTTATACAGATTATAAAAGAAAAAGAGTCTGTGGTCAGAGTGGAGACCCACCATTGCTCCCTCACCGAGTAGGGCTCAGGTGACTGTAGAGGGACATGTACCATAGAAGCCTTAGGATCTGGACAGTGGTCCTTTGTCTTTAAAAGACCTGATGTCCATGACTTTGTGTGCAAATGCCTCAAAGTGCCTGTCTAGGTCCCCACTTGCTCATCCCCTGTACTGTTTGACATGCAAAGTGTCATATTCAGAAGCAAATTAGTCTGAAATGAATCCTCTTTTACCCTTTTTATTTCCAAAACCCAGATTTAGAATTTAGGTTCATTAATATGCACAAACACTGCTCAGTTAAGCCTGTTTTAATTTCTCTGTGTGCTTTGTAAACAGGGATTACAAAGACGTTTTGAATTTTCATGGCAGATTTGGAGTAATATATACATTTGAGCCATTGTCACATAATAAATAAATAACCCCCTGAAATTCAGTGTCAGTGATGACATCCCCAGAATGTTGGTTTTTATTCTCCTTATGCCATCCCGTGGTTGCGTGGCGTTGCTTTCAGAAGTGGCTGGAGGACTGGATGTGGCTGGAAAATAATGCTTTGCCCCTTGGTGTTCAATCGGTGGGCATATGCCAATGTTAGCACTGAGGGGAATGAGACCTCAGCTTGGCTCGTGAAGCTGGACTTGGAAAAACACCCCGTTTATTAAATTTTCCACTAAACGGTGACAGTTGTAGGCATTAGTTCCTCATCGTCTCTGCCAAATGAGTTGGGAGTGTGGGCTTATCTTGTTACATGCAGATAACAGAGCTGCAGGACTTGCCGGGGAGGGTCCGACCCTCATAGTGGGTGGCCAGGAGTCAGGACAGGGAAATGACACAGAGAAACAAACTGAATTTCCCCAAAACGATGGGCAAGATGAATTTTCCCATGATGCCACAGGCACGGTGCTTTAAAAACGATACTCTGCACCAGCTTCTGGAGGGAAGGAAATGTGTCCAGTAGGTAACAAAAGACACAATATCTAGTGTGTCCGGAATATTTTCTGTTAGACAATGAGCTACGTGGCTGTGTGCTCATGATCTTAATTCTCACAACCACCCCTTGAGACACTTGCTGTTACCCCCGTCATGGATAAGGAAAACAAGCCACTGAGAACTCAAACCAGGTGTGTGACTCAAGCCTTCTTCCAGCCTCTCTCTCTCGCTGTGTTGGTATGGTACCCCCAGGGTGGGCGCGGTGCAGAGTATGAGAGCAGGTGCTCAGAAATGGATGCTGAGTGAATGAATGAGTGAACCAGGGAGTGAAAGCAATGTGTCCCCCTTTTCTCAGGCCACGCTTACCCTGTGACCTCTCACCAAGCGGATTTGTTTCCTTCGAGGAGCCCAGCTCCAGAAGGGAAGGGCCTGTGATCAGGTGGCCCCCTTCCGGCCCTGCACCCTCACCCTGCTTGGTGCTTCCTCTTAGCTCTTACATCATCTGTCTGTTTGTTTACTCTTCACCTGCATGCAGACAGACTCCACATCTGACTTATTCATAGTTTTATATATCTCCCAGGTCTAGCATAGCTCCTGGGCACATAGGAGGTGGCAGATTTTATGTTTTGTTGCATGAGCTGGTTTGAGGGTTGCTTGTTGTGAATAAAGTGCATTAATGATAGCAGAAATCATTTCAAAGCACTCGATGCTTTGAGGGAGAATTCCATATTTCACGCATCAGTCACTTAGGCACAGCCACATGGGTAGGTCAGGTTTTCATTGCAGTGGGGGCGAAAGCACCTCAGAAATGGGTAATTGGAGAGAGGAAAGTTCTTATTCTTTTCATATGAAAAGCACAAATGGGATAGTAGATAGATATATAATATATCCAACTACAAATATATTTGACTACTCTAGGTACCTCATGAGAGTGGAATACTGTGTGCAGTATTTTGCCTTTTGTGATTGGCTTATCTGGCTTAATATAATGTTTATAAGGTTCATCCATATTGTAGCCAGTGTCAGAATTTTCTTTCTTTCTGAGGCTGAATGATATTCCTTTGTGTGTACATTTTGTTTATTCGTCCATCTATCAGGGGACACTTGGGTTGCTCCCACCTTTAGGTTATAATGTTGCTATGAACATGGGTGAACAAGCATCTGTTTACTTGTTCAGATTTTAAGCTCAGATGCATTGTTTTCTTCTGGAGGGTATGGCACTCAGTGGACCTCAGCCCATCATTGGTGTCTTTGGTTATAGAGCAGGATGGCTTCAGCACAGGCAAGAGGAGTCTTGCATTTGGGCAGGAAAGACTCTCCTGTTTGGGGGTATTAACATGAATAAAAATTGAGTTGATTTTTAAATTCTATTTTATAAAAAAAAATTACATGAGGAGCAAATTAAAATGGTTTCAGAAACATTTTTCCTTTGTATTCAGCAGACGGGACAGACCCTGTCCATTTGTTGCTTAGGATGTTTCCTTAGGAGGTTGCACTTGACTCTCTGGCCCCTTCCATTCTCCATAACTGGCTCGATGCTTACAGAGTATGTGGGAGCATAGGCTCAGCAAGGATTTTGAGTGAATGAATGAATAAGTGAATGAATGAGTCCAAGTGTATATGGAAAATGAGTCTGCCCTGGATCTGAGTCAGTAGCCTGCAGCTCACTCATTTGCTTTCAGAGTAAGCAAAGGACAGCTGCCTAAGGAATAAGCAGGAGGGTGATCCGTGTTTCTTGAATTCCCTAAGTCTGGTGAGAGGGCAGCTGCCAGCTCTAGGGACACCTGTCTTGCTTTTTGTCTCTGTCCTGACACACCTGAGGACAATGGAAAAGCAATCTTACCTGTTGCTTCTCTCTCAGGGGACTTGTGAAATCAAGTGGAATAAGATCTTCCTAGCTCTTTAATCTCTTGGGAAGAAGGGAGTTTTATGAGGATAATAATATGCTGTCCTTGATACGTGAAAAACCCGCTTGGTACTCATGGTTAGTTGGGGGCGGGGAGCATTAATTTTAAAGAGTGTTTTTTATTCTTCTTTTTCTTCCTGGTGAGCAGTGATTTTTTTTGCAACTCTGTGTTCCTAGCTGGTGGGAGATATTTGAAAATAGAGTTTGATGATGATGGCATGATGATGATTGTTGATATAATATAGTCAACCAATATACATTGAGTGTGACTAAGTATGAGACTGTGCTTAATGCTTTACCTGCATTATCTCACCCAACCCTCATGGCACAGAAAGGTCAGTGCTATAATTGTACCAATTGCACAGATGGGGAAGCTGAGGGCCAAGAGGGGAAGATCTGCTCCAAGTCACACAGCTGGGAAGAGGCAGAGTTTTGCATACATGTTGCAATGTAGCTGACAGTAATACTCTAATGTAGATGTAAGTCAGCCCCCAAGCAGTCATAAAGGATGGGAGTAGATTTTTAATGGTTTGTGATGAAGAGAGAGCTTTCGTAAAGGGTGGCATTTGAGTGGGCTCTGAAGTACTAGAAGGGTTTTAGGGGATGGAAAATAGAGAAGGCCATTTCAGAGCAAGCATAGAGGTTGGGCATGCAGGGCTTATTTGGGATTCAGATGTGGCTGGATATTTAGCTTGTGTTAGGATGAACGGGATGGTTTCCCGGGGGTGGGGGATGGCAATGGTGGGTGATAAATATAGAAGGGGAGCCTGGGGTTAAAAGATGGAAAGTTTCAATGCTACACGTCTGCCCACAGGTGGATATTTAACAAATGATGGCTGGATTTAGGAGGGGCTGTAAAATAAAACAATGACTACCCTTGAAGGAGATGAACCAAACCATCTCACGGGCTCTCATGTGCAAGGGAACAGATCAGGAAGCTCATCAGTTGCCAATTAGTAATTCAAGGTGACGGGACCTGTATTAGTGGCCTTTGGAAGGTAGTGCTCCCGGAGACACAGGACTGATAGGATATGTGTTTCTTCAGAGAAGTGGGAGAGCACTGTGTCTTAGGGCATGAGGACGAGGGGTTTCAGTGGGGCCTTTGAGGAAGGTCTTATTGAGAAGCCAGAGAGATGAGCCTGGAGCTTCCTAGGTGGTGGCACAGGGCACTGTGGTTAAGTTTGCTAGGGGTGATCTCACAAAAAACCATATATGGGGCTCCAACAACAGAAATGTGTGCTCTCACAGTTCCGGAGCCTGACGTCTGCAGTCAAGGTGTCGGTAGACTAGTTTTCTCTTGAAAGATCTGAGGAAGAATCTGTTCCGTACCTCTCTTCCAGCTTCTCGTGGTTGCTGGCAATCCTTGGTGTTCCTTGGCTTTTAGACACATGGCTCCAATCTGTGCCTGTTGTCAGGTGGCTGTCTTTTCCTTGTGTGTCTTTGTCTCTTTTCTTTTCTTATAAGGAAACCAGTCATTGGATTAGGGCTCTTGTTAGTCAAGAATGGCTTCATCTTAACTAATTACATCTGCAAAGACCCTATTTCCGAATACGGTCACATTCTGAGGTTTGGGTGGGCATTAATTCCTGGAGGACACTAGACCTCTCAGTACACACAGGGAACAGAAGCCAGAGTAGGAAGTGTTGAGCCGTTCAACAGGAAAACTTTATAAGGTGACAACAAGGAAAAAGATCCTGCTGGAATGAAATAATGAGGGGTGCTGTTGTCTTGGGTCTGACTATCTCCTCAGGGAGTGTTAATTCTACACAAGCTGGGAGTTTGCAGTCTGGCAGCTTTGGTAAGGGAGTGACTTAATGGGAAATAGGTTGAAAGCAGGGATGACTTGTGGCAAAGAGGCCAGGTGGGTCCATATGAAGAGTTCATGAGTGAGGTCACTCCATTCTGAACGAGGTTGGGGACAGTGGGCTGGGAAGGAGACAGGGATATGAAGACACTTTTGAAGGAAGACACAGCAGGCCTGGGTGAGAGATGGAATGTGGCAGTGGGAAGGGTCTTTTGAACCTGGGTGACCAGAATACTCAGTAGGAAGAGCTGGTTTTGTGAGAAAGATGATGAGTTTGGCCTTGGATGTGTTGAGTTAGTGCTACCTCTGGGAGGCAGGTTGGATATATCTATGAGACAGCTGGAAATGTGGTCTGCAGCTGGGAGATGCTTTCCCTCTTTGCTCTGCTTAAGTAAAAGGTACTGAAGTGTGGGGAGCCCCTGCTCTCTGAGGGGGTCAGATGACCAGAGTTTATGTAAATGTAGCCATGGTCACAGATGCGAGTGAATGAATGAGTCAAGAGTGCACAAGAGGCAAAGATGGCAGAACAATCTTTCTAAAACACATATCTGAGCATGTTACGGTCTTGTCTGCACTCTAGGGGTTGGGCCCCCATTGTTCTCAGGGTGACATCCAACTCCTTAGCTTATGTGTATGGTCCCTTGAGGTCTGGACTGCATCTTACACCAGTCTCTTACCCCCTTCTGATCGCAGCCTCTCTGAACCTTCTGCAATTAGAAGAACACATGGTGTCCCCTCTCACCTGTCCCCTTTCCTATAACCTCCTCTTAAGCCCTCTCTCTCTGTCTGTCAGCACCCCAACTCAGCATGTCATAGCCTGTAGTGCTCTGAGCCCTTTCCCCAAGCTGGGTGCAGCGAGTGAAGGATCACTGAGTGAGTGAATGCGTGAATGAATGGATAGGTTGATGAAATGCCATCTATGGTTAGTTCTTTTTGGAGGGCAGCTCTTCTCAATTCTACCTTTGCTTTTTTGAGATACATTGGAAGTGCTGGAGAAGAAAACATTCAGAGACCTTGAGGTAATCCTCCCCCTCCCCCTTTCCTCTGGCTCTGTCTGCCTTGCCATTAGCTGCCCATAGCTCCTGTCATTTTTTCACCAAGATATTAGGGTCATTAGCTCAACCACAAGATGGTCATGGGCCACCACGTTCTGGTGAAGACCAGGACTCCCAGAATGTTCTCAGAAAGATACTCTTGACATCAGGTGGAGAACCCCCAACTGCCACCAGATAGTTGACTAGAGTAGCTTTTGTGTTTACCCTGACATCACAGAGCCCTGGAGATAGGCAGGGAAGGGTGGCATGCATGGTCAAAAGAGATGACAGTCTTTGCTTCTTTGTTTGAATATCATGCTATGTTGACCCCCTCACAGCCATGACCCAGCTCTCAGTCTTCAGGGGTAGTGATTCCTTCAGTAGTGCAGCATTGTGACTAAGGAACAGTAATCTACTCACATTTATTGAGCACTTATCTTATGCCAGGCACTGGGCCAAGTCAACACTTTTATTTGGATTATCTTAATTCATACTCATGACAGGTTCTATTTCTTTACTCATTCTATAGTTAAGGAACCTTGGACAAAGAGAGGGTATAACTTGGCCAAGGCCACAGCACTTAATAAGTTCAGATATTGCCTGAAGTATCTACTACTATGCCTAATACCTTTCTGAACTTAAAGACTCAGAATTTTTAAAATTGGACTGAGGAATGATTCTAAATGTAAACAGAACATTTTAAACAGAAAACTTGATCCTGGTTTTAAAGTTGACAGAAAATGAGCCATGATGACAAACTAAGAAGGAAATCTTCAGTTGGTGAGATTGGATTTTAAGTGGCCTCACAGCCCACCAACCTCCCTCCAGGCAATTTCCCTTCATGCTTCAAATTGGGCAATTCTGTTGGATAAGCAAAATCTGTAATGCGAAATATTAGTGTTTCTAGATCTTTAGCTAAATCATAACATTTGGTACAGTGGATTTAATTTACATATCAAAGTTATGAAAGTGAAACGATAAATAACTCATGAAGGCAAAAAATGGCTAAAGATAGAAGAATAATAAGATCTGATACTGCATGTATTTAAATTCAGAAGCCAATATTTCCATTCTGAGAACTGTTTATATCCAATATGTGTTTCTATTTCCAAGTCAGAACAAACAAAAGACTTTTTCTTCTGGAGATTTTATTGTTTCCTCTGAACCCTTTTAATTGTCGAAGGGAAGAGCAAAACTGCTTAGCCCAGTGGTCGGCAAACTCATTAGCCAACAGAGCCAAATATCAACAGTACAACGATTGAAATTTCTTTTGAGAGCCAAATTTTTTAAACTTAAACTTCTTGTAATGCCACTTCTTAAAAATAGACTCGTCCAGGCCATGGTATTTTGTGGAAGAGCCACACTCAAGGGGCCAAAGAGCCGCATGTGGCTCGAGAGCCACGGTTTGCCGATCAGGGGCTTGGCCGAAAGGCAGCTTTCACTCGTACTGTGCTGGTACTTCCTACTTAAATGATGCTTCAGATCTTGTTTAACCGTTTGACTGCATCATCTCATGAGCTGTATAACCTGCTCTCTTTCTGGACTTCCCCTGCCATTCTTCATGCTTTCTGATTGCTCTGGTTGTAATGATTTTCCTGGGGAAGACTCATCCAGGTTCAATTCATGCTGCTGTAGGAAGGATCTGTCCCCCCGAATAAGAATGAGATACTATTTTTATGACCTCTTAGGAGCGTCACAGTTACTGTGGGCTACAGATTTCTGGGTAGACTTCAAATTGCCAAAGCACACAGCTTTTTCATAAGAAGACTTTTAATCAGCCTCCCATCAATGTCTGCTCATGTGCTAGACTTCTCAGCAGGGGCACGCCTCTCCTCCCGGGCCTTCTCAGGAGGGGTATTGATGAGCTACTGAAAGTCACTGACTTCCAGAAACAAAAATAATTTAATTAGGTTCATTTTGAAAGAGATGTAAACAGATGACTTCCCTCATCCGATTTTATATTAATGGGAGGAGACAAAACAGCTCAATACATGCTTCTTATTATTTTCATTTTATAGCCAATAAAGGAGAAAAAGGCAGCCCCACAGAGAATAAGGGTGGCAAGGATGTTAAGTTCAAAGGGAAGTTGAAGGAAGCTGAGCTTGAAATGTAAAAGCAAAGAGAGACACAGATGGAGAAGTCAGGGCACAGTGAGGGGACTCCAGAGCAGAACCTGGATGGCAACTGGAGGATGTCTTGCATTTCTGTAGGTTGGAGGCAAAAGAGCCCATTTTTTTTTTGCCGGGGGCGGGGGGGTGAGGATCAGAATAAATTATCATAAATTATTACTATACTTTGTGTGCTGATAGAATCTCAAGCAATTTTATCTGCAGCTGTCTTCCTTGATTGGGCATAGTCAGTCTGCTTTATAGTTAAATGTATTTGAAGGTAAAAGCTTCCTTTTCCATGAAACCTGAAGATGACACTCAGGGAAGAGTGACCTGTTTTTTTTTTTGTTTGTTTTGTTTTGTTTTTAAATATATTTTATTGATTTTGTACAGAGAGGAAGGGAGAGAGATAGAGAGTTAGAAACATCGATGAGAGAGAGTCATCGATCAGCTGCCTCTTGCACACCCCCTACTGGGGATATGCCCGCAACCAAGGTACATGCCCTTGACCGGAATCGAACCCGGGACCTTTCAGTCCCCAAGCCGACACTCTATCCATTGAGCCAAACCGGTCCCGGCAGAGTGACCTGTTTTTTAAAAAATTTTTTTTAAATGATATTTTGCATTTATGTTTTAAAAATATCACTTGCTCAATGTCAAAAATTAGAAATCTGTAGAATGGAAAATGTAGGGAACATATGGAAAAAAAGTCACGACTTATATTTTGGACTATTTCCTCCCTCTATTTTACATATTGGATTATATGCTCTGTTCTTATAAATGTAGGATTGAACTGTGCATTAAGTTTCTTACTGTAACCTTTTACAAATTTACCACATTACCCTATATTTTATAATTGACTATTCTATCCCACATTATTAACTTAGT
The DNA here is from genome assembly GCF_014108245.1 of Pipistrellus kuhlii. Taxonomy (NCBI): domain Eukaryota; kingdom Metazoa; phylum Chordata; class Mammalia; order Chiroptera; family Vespertilionidae; genus Pipistrellus; species Pipistrellus kuhlii. Next base: position 4,427,260 of record NW_023425562.1, read on the forward strand.
AAAATATTTCCCTCTTGTTGGGTATGTAGGTTGTTTCCAATTTTTGCTCGTAGAAGAATGTTCTAATGAATACTTTTGTGTTAGACAGACATGAGCAGAGCAAGGACGATGGGCCAGATACGGAAACTCACTAGCGCGGAAAGACCTGGATGCCTAGCAAGGGGCAAACCTGGGGAAATAAGCACCTTGCCTCCAGGGTAACCTATCCTCCCCTAGTGTATCACTGGTCACATGGTTCGGGTCCCTGATCTTTCACATTGATGGCTTAGACCCCCTAGGCCTCAGTTGTGTTTCAGGTGACACCATGGCTGCCTCAGGACCAGCTCCATTGATGAAGGCCCCCCTCCCCTGACACCGACCAATCAGTGGAGACAATGACCCTAAAAGAGCACACCTGGGAAGCTGATGAATATTCTATTGAGACCCTCCCCTGAGGCCTCTCCTAAGATTTCCACCTGCAGGAGAGAGAGAAATACTTCAGGACAAAGAACCCAATGACTGCTCTCCCTCCAGGGAGCACACCTCTGTCTTCCCCTTCCCCTGCTTCCTCCTCCTAGGCTTATATCCTCTAACCTCTAAGGAACCCCATGAGACTTGCAACCAGGGGAGCAATGGGCATCGGCAGCTTGTCCAGGGCTAACCCCCTGAACCTGTCTCCATGGCCCCCTTTTCTCTGACTTCTCAGTGGGTGAAAGCAGCCCTGCCTGGGCTTTCCTGCTGCTTCTTCTATGACCTTCCTTGTTTCCCTGTACTGAGTATATTTTTGCTGCCATCATTGACCTAGTATCTTTTGTCTTGGTGCTGTGTAGCCCTTCCCTTTGAATATCCCAGTCTCCCAACCTTTTTTCTTAAATAAATTCAGTTTTTCTTTAGTTAATCATCTGAGATGGCTATTTAGCCTGCCCATGCACCACTGACTTTAATCTTTCATTTTGGATATCAATCTTTACTTCTAATATTTAATGTGTACTTCTCTGATTATTTCTGAATGAGTCCCAGAAATAGGAAAAGAGAATAAAAAATATTTCTTTTTAAATGTGTTTAAGGTTCTTGAGGCACTGTTCAAAACGGGGTTCACATTCATTTATTCGTTGTAACATTTGGATGTTCTCAGCATGGCCCTGTCTGTGCTAGGTTGCTGAGGATTCGGTGGAGAGCAAAATAAACATAGAGCTTGCCTTCTGGAACATGCGTTTCACTGCAGGAGACAGATAGTGAATCAGTAAATCAGTAACTAACTTAAAAAATTACGGTCAATTAAAAAAATCGTGTTAAGTGTAAGGAAGGAGTCAGCAGGGAGCTGTAATATCTAATAACCAGAGGACTGGTTAGTGGATATTGCTTTGAGATGATGCTTAAACTGAGACCTGAAGAGTGGTAGAAACCTGCTCTGGAAGAACATGGAAAGGAACAAAATCCGGGACTGCTAGCTACTAACCGCTCACCTGCCTGCCTGCCTGCCTGCCTTATCGCCCCTAACTACCCCCCATGCTGGCCTGATCACCCCTAACTGCCTCTGCTTGCCAGCCTGATCGTCCCTAACTGCCCCTCCTGTCAGTCTGGTTGCCCAAACTGCCCCACCCCCACCAGCCTGGTCACCCTAACTGCCCTCTAAAATGGCTCTGAAGATCCACACAGAATATCAGGGACAACAGGAAATGAGCAATGAGATCAAGAACAGGGAATCAGCGTCTAGCCAGCATTGCTCCGTGGTTGAGCTTTGACTTATGAACCAGAAGGTCATGGTCGATTCCCTGTAGGGGCATATCTGTTCATTCCGCGGTAAAGGTCACTCAGGCTTTTATTATATAAACTAGAGGCCCGGTGCATGAAATTCATGCGTGGCAGGGGGTCCCCTCATCCCCTAACAGAACAGAACTAGGAAATAGAAGATGCTCATTTAACACTTGCTGATTGAATGAATAAAGACAGATTATTTGCCTCTCTCTTGTGAATTGGTTAATATCTTTTTCCATTTTTTTTTTGTTGGAGTGGTTGTCTTTTTCTTAGTAAGTTTTAGTAGCTCTTTATATATTATAGATAATAACCCATTGTCAGACACTTCAAGTAAGTTTCCTGAGTTGGTCATTTTTCTTTGTAATTTTAGTGACTTTTGCAATAGAGTTTTAAAAGCTTTTATGAAGTATTTCAACCATTGCCTGATGGTTTCTAGCTTGGAAACCATACTCAGGAAAGCCTTCCCCAGCCTAAAATTATTATTTTTAAAGTATGAATTCACTCTTATTTTTCTTTTCTGTTAACACATTTAGTAATAAACTGTTGTCAAATTCCTGGGGGGAAAAAAACAAACTTCACTTCTTTATTGTATGGTATTAATTTTAGTATTTTTCTATTTTTTTAATGAATTGATTTCTGCTTTTGTCTTTATTAAGCCCTCCTTCCTCTTCACTCAACTTTTTATTTTCTAGCTTGTTGAGTTGACTGGTTTCTTAAATAATTGATTTATTTTATTTCTTTTCAGCTATTAAAGTATTTAAGTTCACTTTGGGCACTCTCCATGTACTTTGATATGTGTATTATTGCTAGTCTCTAAAATTATGTAATTGCTATTTTGGTTTCATTTTTGACCCAGGAATTATTTCTAGGCTGTTGGAATAATTATTTTGTTTGGAAATTAATTTATAGTTTATTATAGTGTGAGTGCAGAATATAATCTATTAATTTCTTTTTGGCATTTAATGGGATTTTTTTGGTTGTTTAATATTGTTTGATTTTACAACTAGTGGGCATTAGGAAAGGAACTCAATTCCTTATTTGCAGTATACAAAGTATGAATAAAGCTTTTACATTGACTTTAATAGTATTGGTCAAATTTCCTACTTTATGCTTATCTTCCTGGTTAGTTAATGATATTATTTTCTTTCATCCCCAACTTTGTTTTTTTCAACAGTTTTTCTTTATAATGTTTGATGCTATATTATTTAGGCCAGGGGTATTTTATCTTTATTGTGGAAATAACCATTTGTTACTTTTCAAATGACCTTTTTGGGTCAAAGTTAAGACTACCTCCCTCACTGAATAATCTGTGCTTTCATTTGATTTGAATTTTCTGGTATATTTATTTTTGTCTTTATGTGTGTGTTTTTGTCTTAATATTTTTTGTGTGGTATATTTTTCATGTTTGAGTTACAGCTTTAGTCTTCTTCTTGATAAACATCATATACTTGTTTTTATTGGTTTTGGATTCATTCTAAGAATCTGTTACTGCTGAGTCGACCCCACCTACACTTTTAGTTTTAATTGATATTTTTGCTTTTAAATCTGTTTTCTGTTTATTATGAGTATTCATTTTTTCCCCCCACAGGCAAGACCATCTCTCTTCCCTCTTATCCTCTCATTATTTTATACAACCCCAGAACCCCCATTTGAGGGCATATCCTGTCCTATTGTGGGAGAAGATTCCAAATAGTTTCTCATCCCACAGCTTCTCAAAATTTAGCCATGAGATTAAGTAATTTTAATTAAAACCAAACAAAAAACCCATTGAACTACTATGGCTTCTACCAGATGTGGGCTCAGAAGCATTTTATCCCCCACCCTCACCACCCCACTGCAATTTGCTTTAGTTTTACAAGTAAAAATTTTAATTACAAAAAGAAAACATTCTCATTGTATAAATCTCTGAAAGTCTTAAAAAATACCCAAAGAGGAAAACAAAAGTTTCTTATAATCTCACCATATGGTTTATTTTTTGACACATATTTTATCTTCTTACCTATGTATATTATTAAAATGTGGATAATTTGCATGCTTTATGGAAACCTTCTTTTTGGATAGTAATATATTGTAGAAAATTTCCCATGTGGCTAAATATTCTTCTTTTTTTGGGGGGGGAGAGTGAAATTTTATTCTATTTTTAAATATATCTTTATTGTTGCAAATAGTATAGATGTCCCTCCTTGCATTGACCACCCTCCCCCCAACCACCACCCCACTCCGGCCCCCTCCCCAGGTCTTCACCACATTATTGTCTGTGTTCATGGGTTATGTATACCAGGTCTTTGATTAATCTCTTCCTGTGCCTCCCCTCAATGCCCCCCACCCTGAGATTCATCAGTCTGTTGCATATTCTTTTTCATTATTAAATTCCATGGCTAAACAGTACCTTTATGTTTCCTCAGGCATACCTGTGTTTCTTAGCTACCTGTAAAGAGATGCTATGTATAGAACTTAACAAAAGGCAAAAATGGGTGAGGCACAAAATGTATTTTGGATATAAATTTGAACTCCATAGATAATGATTGATTATTGGACATGGTTGGGGAGGTAGTGGCTGGCTGTAGCGTGTCCCCCCTCCCCCCAACCCCCACACACTCACCCTCATGTAGACACACATATTCCCAGCAGTGGGTGATACAGAGGAGGCTTATACACCAGGGGTCAGGAGTCCCAAGGTGAGTTCAGGCTCCTGTCATCCAAGCCATGACATTAGGGGCAAGTCACTTGTCCTCGAGCTTTATTTTCCTCAACTTTAGAATGAGGGATGGCAGCACTTATCCTTGCCTGTTGTACAGAGCTGTTTTCTTCGTAAATAAAATCGGAATGAGAAACTGTCTGTACGATTGCTTATTGAATGGACAATCCCATGTATCGCAGAAGGACAGCTTTGGTGGCCAAAGTCTATTTGATTCCACTAACCTTTACTGTTCAGAGGCCAGTACAGGTAATCAATACAGGAGACGCCATCCCATACCGAAATGGCCTTGTGAGGAATGTCCCATTTTTCTCAAATTGATGATCTTCCGGGTGACAGTGCCAGCTTCTTCTCATCACTCCAATATGATTAATTCATTCATCATGTTATACTGATTTAATTATTTATCATGGCGTTTTGTTTATTTCATTTGCATATCAATTGCCAGGGTGTGCTGCCTCTCTCAGCTTACCGCAGAATCATATTAAGAAAGGTTTCCATGCAGATGCAGGTTCCAGTGGTCTCCCCAGGGGCAAAAAACTTCTCGGTAATTGAATACTTAGGTGCTAGGATGCAACAGCTAGAATTTTTTCCCCTGACCTGAAGTTCAGCCTACTCCTTCCGGCTTCGGTCCAGGGAGACAGCTAGCTGTGAATTATGCATTCTCATATATTCTCTGGTCAATGTTTGCATATTTTACTTTTCCGTGGAGGGAACAGATGTTCCCTTGAGAAACAGTGTCTCAAACTCTTGGTAGTTGACTTAAAGGAAAAGAAAGGAGGTTTAATGATTGTCTCCTGATTCTTCTTTTCAATCCATGTGGTGCTGGAGCCCCAAAGGGGCATTGCCCATTATGCCAGCCTCCCAGCTGGGAGCAGTAGGAGAAAAGGGACATTGGGTTTGTTCACTTTCCTGGTCGTCAGTGTAGCATGAAGCACAGGGTGCTCTTCTGCCCGCATCTCTCTTACCCAACATCTGGAGATGGCCATTTGGGCCCCAGAACACCAGAGTTTCAGGGGGCTTTAGGGACGGTAGTAGTTCTCAAGTGGGCTCCTCAGTTGGGCGAGCCACTTAGGTTCACACACGTTTTGAAAGGCAGAGACAAGACTAGAATGAGTCTCTTGACTCTCATTCTGACTTAAAACAGAATCAGTGGTGTCCATTTTTTCTTTATTCATCCATCTTGATTGCAACTCATGAGGGACCCCTATACTAGAACTACCTAGCTAAGCTGCTCCTGAATTCCCAATCAACAACAGAAACTGTGGGATAATGAATGCTCATTTCCTCAAGCTGCTAAGATTTGAGCTGATTTGTTGCACAGCAGCAGATAACTAGTACAGCAGGGAATTCTCAGGGGCCCATATCCTTTAAAGCACATGTGTCAAACACAAGGCCCGCGGGCCAAATCCGTTCCGCCAGGCCTTGCAATGTGGCCCGCACCACGCTGTCATCACTGCACTCCGCTGCGTTTCCATCACAGTGACAGTTTATGACTGTTCAGTAAACCATTCGGCCCGCGATTTAGGCTGGATTTTAGATTTTGGCCCCTTCTCTGATTGAGTTCGACACCCCTACAAAGGCTCTCTTCTCTCGCCATGTTGCTGTGTCCTCTTCCTGAGCCCTTTGTGTCCATTTGACCTTTAAGGACCCTTCTCAAAAGATTGCTGGGCCATCAAAAATTCCTATTATTTATCACAATTAAATTTCTTAAAAAAAAACAAAACTACACACAGTGGAATACTATGCAGCTGTAAAAAAGAAAGAAGTCTTACCATTTGCAACAGCATGGATGGACCTGGGGAGTATTATGTTAAGCGAAATAAGCCAATCAGAGAAAGACAAGCATCACATGATCTCACTCATATATGGAATCTAATGAACAAAATAAATGGATGAACAACATAGATCCAGAGATATATTAATATAAGCATGGAACAGTCTTTTGAACCTCAGAGGGAAGGCAGGGGAAGAGACTAACCAATAAGCATATATGCATAACTCATGGACACAGAAAATAGGGTGGTGAAGGCCTGGGGTGGGGTGGGGGGCTGGAAGAGGTCACTGGGGGGTGGGGGTGGGGTAAAGGGAGTATATGTAATCCTTTCAACAATGAAGATTAAAAAAAAAAAAATCTAAATCTTCCTCTCTTGTTGGCCATGTCCAGAGAGAAATCTTTGATGAATACATTCAGGTGTTTCATAAGACAAAGCTTGTTGCTTCTCTATGAGACACTCTGCTGTTCTTCTAAGGCCAGCTCGCCCAGATGCTAGCTAGCTTACAATCCCCATTGTTCCTGCATCACGGACTCCGAGGCTCAGAGAAGGGGAGATTCATTTAGGAAGTAAGGGAACTGGGCTTCCTCTGGCTCCAGAGGCTGTCTCTGCCAGATGCTTTAGGATACTTCTCACGTATTCGCATTGAAGTTTTTCTAATAGTAGAAGAGAGTGTGTGTAGGCTCCCTGGGGGTCCGGGCATAGCCAGGGTAGCCTGCCTCAAGCAGTACATTTCTTTAAAGTTTCATGGTTCAACTTAAAAAAAAAATCCCTGTGAATTTTTAATTCTCCTCATTAATATATTCATGTTGGTTTTAACATAATGTTATGTTAGGGCCACGCTCAGGCATACTACAGTAACAAATAAGCTCCAGAAATCTCAGTGGCTTCCCTGATTGGGGAATGCACCTGGCATCTTGTAGTCTTTCCAGGTCTGAGACAACTGGCCTAACAAAAAACTCGATCGACCCAAATTCCATTACTGCCTGAGTTTTGGATTTCTTAATTCAGCTCTTAATGTTGGGACAGGAAAGAAAAAAATATGTATCAGTGGCTGAGTACACATACAGGCAATGATGACTTCTGATGCAGATCGCACTTCAGGGTGGGTTCATGGTTCCTCCAAGTGGTGACCTTGCGGTCCTTTTATCTTGTGACAATGACATGTGGCCCCTGAAGTTAACATGGATAGAGAGGGTAAGCATGGAGCATTAGTTGGGTGTTTTACAGCCAAGCTTGGAACCAGTCTGTCCTCCCATCCAGCTGGCTGGAGCCCAGTCCCAGGATCCTGGTGGGGCTGTGGGAGAGGATTGGTGTGAGGAGGTAACAAACGCCCAGGAAGACATCCTTTAAACAGGATTTGCCAAATACCTGCCCCTGCCTCTGCCACAAATATTTTAAATTACTATCAAAACAATAGCATCGAAACAGTTTCCTACCATTTCTGTTATTTAATGGGTGAGATGGTGTTGCTTCGAGACTGTCACCTGGAAGATTATGTTGAGCGAGAGAGCTGGCGGTGCGTTTTGGGTTCTGTGTCCAGGCAATTTCTCTTCTATTTGTGTCACAGTCTCTCCCCAGGCCTTCCTCACGTAAATTGGTTATTTCACTGTGTTCCAAGCGCTGTCAGGGCAATCAGCTCGCAGAGAGGTTCTGAATGCTGCCGGCCAGCGGCATGATGCAATGTTTTAAGCTAACCTCGGTGGGTGTGGGCGATGAGAATAAGGTTGCTTATAGCATATTATCTTGTTTACCATCTCTGGGAAAGGCTGGTCAGTGGGGTTTGTGAGCAGAGAAAGAAAACCAAGAATCTTTTCTTTGTCACTAATAACTTGAATGCCCAGCCAAGCTGTTCCCAAGCCCCAGATCCATAGAGACCACGAGAGATAATAAATGATCCGTGTTTTAAACCACTGATTTTAGGGTAGTATGTTACATAGCAACATATAATTGGAACGGTTCCCCCTAATCACCTCTAACAGGCCAATCCTCCAAGTTCCTTTTCTATCTTGGCCATATTGCCACGTGTCATCAGAACACTATGAGTTTTTGCCTTGATTGCTGAATGAAGATGGGAGGCAGGAAGGGGTGGGTGTATAGGCAGCTAGATTCCTTAGATCCTAGGCCAGCTTAGGCTCCTCTCCCCCCCACCCCCCTGTTGTCCAAGGAAGGGCTTTGACGAGTGAAACAAGTAAGGCGATTCGGACACACATCTACACCCTTTAGGACCTACAGAAATTTGTCTAAAATCATCGGGGAGGCACTCTTCATCCTTCTATCCAGACCTCAAATTCTTTTCCTCATGACCTTGTTCTCCATGAGCATATCAACCTGCCCTAGACTGTCCTCCAAGGCTAGCCGTGCAGGGGACAACAAAGCTGTGACCTGGGGCTAAGGGGACAGACTTTTTCTCTCTCAGTATATCACTGATGTATATTTATCTCTTAACATATTAATGAAAAATGTTCAATATATTTTAAGACCAACCGTGTCAGTTATTTCTTCAATAAATAGAAAACCAGGAAAGAATTTGTTGGGTAGTCTCATTCCAACATGAAAAAAAATTTACTAGGATTAAATGTTTGTTGGCCATTTCATGCCTTGAAGAGTGTTTAACCTGCTGGCCGTCCTAAGGCTTTGTGTGGCTGATGTTGTTTGAATCTGGTTGTAAAGCCGACCCGTGGGACTTGCACTCCATTAAGTGCAAGGTATCACAGGAATCCCAATGCTGATGTTTGCAGCAAGAATCAGATATATGTGTATACACTTCTGTGTATAAATATATCTGTGCTTAAATATATTTAAATTTTTTTATTGTGGTAAAATATACATAACACACATTTCCCATTTTAATCATTTTTAAGTGTACAATTCACTGGCATTTAAGTACATTCACAATGTTGTGCAGTCATTACCACTGTTCATTTCCAGAAAATTTTCATCATGGCCAAATAAGTTCTATATTTATTAAACATTAACTCTCCACCTTCCTCTCTCTCTAGCCCCTGGGACTACTATCATTCTACTTTCTGTCTCTATGAATTTATCTAGTTTAGGTGCTCCTAGCAGTGGAATCACCTGATATTTTAGATAGCTTCTGAAATAAAGATCCTCATCAGGATATGTGTTCTTTTTTCTTAGGAAGCAAGGGAGGGAGGGAGGGAGGGAGGGAGGGAGGGAGGGAGGGAGGGAGAGAGAGAGAGAGAGAGAGAGAGAGAGAGAGAGAGAGAGAGAGAGAGAGAGAGAGAGAGGAGAGAGGGGAGAGGGGAGAGGGGAGAGGGGAGAGGGGAGAGGAGGGGAGAGGAGGGGGGGGGAGAGGAGAGAGGAGAGGAGAAACAAAGAAAGAAACATTGTTCGGTTGTCTCTAGCACAACAGGCCCTGACTGGGAATTGAACCCATAACCTTTTTTAGAGTATGGGGTCTGATGCTCCAGCCAACTAATCCCTCCATCCAGGTGATAGCCTTTTATAAAGCAAAACCACAAATACAGTTTTATGGGAACATAGGCACGTTCATTCATTTATGTATTGTCATGGCTACTTTGGCGCTGCAGAGCAGGGGTAAGAAGTTGTCATAGATACTGTAAGGCCTGCAGGGCCGAAACGTTATTATCTGAGTGCTCTACAGAAAGCGTTTGCAGACCCCTGAACTGGCTGAGCGTGGGAAAGCGCCCTTTTCCGGCCAGTGAGGGTGGACTTTCACAGAATTAAGGTACCTGAGACCTTCAACTCCGCTGGATCAAATTCCTGCTCTGTTTTCAACCTCACTCATTTTCGTCATTAGAAGAACACAAGCCACTTCAGAGTTCTGCCTGGCGTCTCCCTGGGTTTGTTTCGGTTTCCAGGCTCTAATGGACCTACGCAGCTCTTCTTCCACCTCTGAATTTCTTAATTTCATACCTCTTTGCTTCTACTCTATAATCTTTATTCTGTCTCTTTCCGTGAAATAGAAACCTCTTCTGAGCAATACTGCCCACTCCACACAATCGCTTCACAGTTATGACACAGTATCTGCTGTAATACCTACCTTTGCAAGCTCCCCTTTACCTTATGATGAGAGTGGAATAGTTATCCTTATTTAGATTTTGACCTTTCTTTGTGTTATCATCTCATCCCCTCCATAAATAAAAATAATATTTTGACCTGGAGTTCTAAAGCCAAGACAGGAGCCTGGCTGGCGTGGCTAAGTGTTGAGTGTATGAACCAGTAAGTCATGGTTTGATTCCCAGTCAGAGCACATGGCTGGGTTGCAAGCTTGATCCCCAGCAGGAGGCAGCTGATCAATGATTATCATCACTGAAGTTTCTATCTCTCCCTCTCCCTTCCTCTCTGAAATCAATAATAATATATTTAAAATATATAAATAAAACCGTGACAGTATCCATGTTCAAAATCATTTCTCATTTTACTGTGCATTTGTTTACAAATAGCATCCAGATGATCATTTTGCTTTATTGTTGCAAGACTGATCATTTCATCCAGGCTGTTGAACATACTCTTTGATGAGTGTGGTGTCAGTGAATGAGGTGAAAGTTTCCAGAACATCAGGTTTTCTGTGGCCTTGAGTAACACCGTGGCTGTCAGCAGTTTTGTTCATTATTGATTTGGGCTCATTTGTGTGTAAGTTCACACATTTAAAAAAAATCAATCAGTTTGCTCTCCTCAAACAAAACAAACCGAAATCCTATGCACCAGATGAATTTATCAGTCACTTATCAATTAACATCTTCATAAATATCAACATTAAACACAACCTCACTAAGCTTGTCTCAGTCAGGGGGCAAACACTGCCATACAGGACCAAGTAGGACTGGCCAGTGTGGCTCAATAGTTGAGTGTTGACCTATGAACCAAGGTGTCACCAGTTTGATTCCAGGTTGAGGCACATGCCTGGGTTGTGGGCTCCATTTCCAGTAGGGGGAGTTCAGGAGGCAGCTGATGGATGATACTTCTCTCCCATTGATGTGATGTTTCTGTCTCTCTATCCCTCTCCTTTTTTCTCTCTAAATATATATTTATATATATTTAAAGGACCAACTAGTAAATATTTTTTTCATAAAACTTTATTTACAAAAATAGGCCATAGTTTATCAACCCCTGTTCTAAAGCATTCACAATCATGCTCCCCCTCCCCCCAACCTTTAACTTTGAGCAGATGCATAGACCTAAGTTTTTTATTCTATAAAATGGGTATGACAATATTCACCTCATGGCATCTGCCCATTCATTCACTGATTTATTTACACAGTGGTTACTGTGTGCCACACAGAGTGATGATGTAGAGACATTATGACACAGGATAGATGTGGACTTACTCATAGATGTTGCTTAGGGGTCAAACCTGTGTAGAGCCTGGGAGATGGGAGATGCTCCTATGCAGTAGCTGTGACTCTTCCATTGTCACTGCTCAATAGTATTGGCAGTCTCAGGTCACAAGGTACATGGGTAGTTTGTCAGACGATTGCCCTTATTCCTGGCATGTCATACCAGTTGCTCCTTTGAGTCTGTGTCAAGACTCAGTGCTCACCTCTTGCCCCCGTGATTGACCTGATTGCAGGTTCTGACCGGGGGGCTGCAGCCACTGTCTCTCCTGGTTTATTGCCTGGGACAAGCATCTAATAAAAAGTCAATGGCTCTGCTGGTCCTTCGTGAGTGTGTGCTTCCCTGCTGCTTGGGACATATAATTTCATTGACTGTCATGAACCTGTCGCTCCCTGTGTGATGTAAGGCTGAATGGCTAGCACATGGGGGCTAGAACGTCTGGATGAGAGTGAAGTCAGAGGGTGGGAAACAATGAACTCCTCCCTCTCCCCAAGAAACTGTCCCTGAGAGAACAACCCCATGAACCACTGACCCCCACCCCTTCATGTTCATGTCAGCAAGGACCAGCTAGATACTGTCATCAAAATGCACCAAGGACATTGTGGACGGGAAGCAGCCTTGAACAGTTTTGGGCCTGGCTCCTTGGCTCATAGTTGAGGAGAGAAAGGCACTCAATCATTTTTTTTCCTAATAATATTTATGGAGCATTTACTCTATGCCCAGCACTGTGGGGACATAGTGACAAGCAGGACAGATAGCCGGTGGTGGCCTGCCTCTGAGATGGCCCCTGGGGACCCCTGCCTGCTGGTCTTCACACCTTCCTGTCGTCCCTTGGTGCGTGACTGATGGAGTCTGGCAGAAGTGATGAGTCCTCACGTATGAGATTAGATTATAGTAAAAACCACTGCAGCTTGCATATTGGCCTCCCTGTCTGTGGGATCCTTCCCTCCGAGGGCAGCCAACTGCCATGTCATGAGCTTACCTGTGATGAGCCCACGTTACCAGTAGCTACAGCCATGTGAGTGTGTGTGGAATAGGAGGATGCCGCGCCCCCCCCCACCCCCCCATCAGCCAAGCTTTCCGATGACTGATGCCTTCAGGTGCTACAAACTTCACTAGTGCATGATGGGAGGAAAGACAGGCATAGTGAGATCAGGATGACCACTGTGGTTATTGTGTGTATTCATGTGTATGTGTGTATGAATATGAGTGTAGGGATGTCAGCCCCCTTTGCAGACGTGCAGTGGGCAGCAGTCCTGAAGCATGTGCTGGCGTTGGCCTGGAGAAACAGTGGTGGGGCAGACCCCAAATGGACAATAGCTTGGCGTGTTTGAGGAGCTGAAGAAGGGCAAGTACCAGGAACATGAAAAGTGTGACAAGTGCTTTCCCACAGGGGGCTGTGGAGGTGAGCAGGGGCCAAACACAGGGGGCCTTTAGGCCATAGCGGGTGAGGAGTTGGGATTTCATCGTGGAGCTGGCTCCACCCTAGACCTTCCTGTGGCAATGGCAGTGCCCAACACCTCTGCTGTCTAACAGGGTGTCTAGCCACCATAGGTGGCTGCTTTGCACTTGAAGAGTTGCTAGTGCATCTGAGGCACCGAGTTGTTAATTTTAACATGATTGGATTTAAATTGGGAGAGTCCCATATGGCAGGTGGATGCTATGTGGAACAGCGTGGAAAGTGCAAAGGGAAGCTGAGAGGTTTCCAGCAGGCCAGGGACATGGTCTGATAGGTGTCTGTAGGAAGAGCTTTCTGGCTCCTGTGGGGACAGTGGAAGGAAGGTGGGCAGGGGGAAGCAGGGGTGAGACTCATGCAGTGGTCCAGGTGAGTGATGGTGGCTGCCCCTCCAGCAACCCTGGGTTCTGTGGCCTTTCCTCCTCTCTATGGCCCCAGGAACATGGGAGGGTTGGAGATGCTGAAGATGGGGCATCAGTGTGGGAGGCCCACCTGGTCTAGCCTGATGCAGGGTATGGCCTCCAAGACAATGTTTCTTAGAGGCTGCAGGGGCCAGGTGGGCCCCCTCTGGCAGAGGAGGGAGTGGCTGGGGCCAGCTCATGCTGCTGCAGAAGTGGCTGTTGTGCAGTTTGCTTTCCAAGGCTCAGGTGTAGCTGCGTATCTGCACAGTCCTACGTTGCCTGTACTTTATTTACTGCCTGCACTTCAGTTTCTTCACCTAAAAATTGGATATTAATACACTGTCAACCTTTGGGAATCCCCCGAGCCTCCAATGCGATTAAATCCATTTAAAGCACTTACCACAATGGCTGGTACCTGATTGATTGATGACTGCTAGCTGCCGATTGCCTCCTCATAATCACCAGCATCATCTCTGAGCTGGGATTCTCAAGGTCCAGGGGCCAACCGCATCTGACCTCAGGCGAGCTACAGGGCTCGAAGGGCCTGATCCAGGAACTGCCTTTGAGCGGTTACTAAGGGGAATCTGGGGCTGGATTCACCAGCTGCTGCAGAGCCCACATGAGCTCAGGTGGAGAGGGATACCAGAACATTCTGGTCCATTTCCATCACATGCTCATTGTCTTAAAATGGGCCAGTAGAAGTCCCAGGAAGCTGATTGGCTTTGGGGACGGGACGGTGGGTGCCATGTGACACCCACACTGACACCCCATCTTCAGCACAGTGACTCACAGCAGCTCGGGGAACACCCCAGGTCTGTGCCCGCAGCCAGTGGCACTGTGGGAGTACTTCGGTTAGACAAGAACATCTGGCTTGAGGTCCTCGTGTCCTGCGGCCTCAGGAAGGTCACATACGTAGTTTTAAATAGTGTCAGGCCTTCATATTGAGGTCAGGTATTCGTTGAATATCAGATTAACTATGGTTTTTCCTGCTGCTCAGTTTCTGGAATGAACGATTTCTACGGATGAATAGAGGAAATTCCCAGTTAGCTCAGCCTTTCTACACCATGGGGTAATTTTATTCCTCTGTTGTCTCGCCTTTGGAGGCATTGCCGGTTCACAGGGTTATTTAGAACTCATGCCCCACTTCCCTCTTCCTCATTCACGCAGATGGCTTCAGTCAGCCTCACTGGCCACGTGACTGTCCCTTGGGGCTTTTGCAATGGCTGTTCTGGACACCTACAGCATCCTTCACATCCTCCCCCAGAAGTCTGAGGGCTCACTGTCTCTCCCTCTTTGTTCAAGGTCATCTTGCCAATGAGGTGGGCTCTGACCACTCTGTGTACAATGCTGGCCTCCCCTTACCCTGACTTTCTCTTCCTCATACAATTCAACACCTTCATTCCATGTAATTTACTTTAAAAATAACATTTACTTATTCATTGGAGAATAGTTTACATGCGACATTATATTAGTGTCAGGTGTATAACATAGTGATTTAAATTTATTTACCACATGATGTGATCACCATAAGTCTAGTTAGTTACCATCTGTCACTGTACAAAGTTATGATGATATTTTTGTGTTCCCTATGCTATATTTTGCATGCCTGTGGCTTTATTTTATACCTAGAATTTTTTATCTCTTACTCCCCTTCACCATTTTCACCCATAACCCCATATTCTCCTTCTCCTCTGGCAGCCATTCGTTTGTTCTCTGCGTCTGTGAGTCTGTTTCTGTTTTGCTTTGTTTGTTTAGATTCCACATGTAAATAAAGTCATATGGTATTTATCTTTTTCTGTCTGACTTATTTCATTTAGCATAATGACTTCTAGCTCCATCCTTGTTGCAAATGACAACCTTTCATTCATTTTATGGCTGAGTAATATATATGTGTGTGTATGTATGTGTATATATATATTATTTATATATATGCCACATCAGTCACCTACTGATAGACCTAGGTTGCTTCCACATCTTGGCTACTATATATAGTGCATAGGGGTGCATATATCTTTTTGAATTAGTGTGTTTGTTTTCTTTGGATATATACCCAGAGGTGGAATCGCTGAATCTATGGTAGTACTATATTTAATTTGAGGACATCCCATCGTGCTCCACAGTGGCTGCACCAATCTTCCTTCCCATCAACCGTGCATGAGGGTTCCTCTATATCCTTACCAACACGTGTTTGAGGTATTTGGTGTTTTGTTTTGTTTTTCACCTATTTCCCCCCACAAAAAGGTATGTTCTACAAAAGTAGGAATCTTGGTTTCTTTTTATTCTATTCCCTGCTGTGTCCCCATTTTCTAGAACAGGGTCTGGTTATACATAGAGTAGTTGAGCCATAAAAATGTGAAATAAATAGGCATTCAGACTCTTTAGCCTGCTAGTCAGGGCCTTGACCTCTCATATCAACCTTCGTTCAGCTCTTTCAAGATCTAATCTGCTCTGGCTCCCAAGTGGATCATATTCACTTGACCTTTATCTCGCTATATCCCTCATTTCGCCTTCCTGACTTGCCCGCTGCCTTTCTCTTCTTTCTACCCAGGTAATACGCCCACCTGCAGGCCTCTAAGGCTCCTTAAGCCATCCTGCCAGACTCTCGTTAGCACGTGTTGGCTCTGCTCGACTTGTGATACTCACTCCTTTACTGACCGTTCTCAGATTTTGAATCCTTTAATGCTTCATGCTGATGGTTGGTATCGCACAAGTAGAGTGTTAGACAAATGGTGTCAGACAAACCCAGATTCTCTTGCTACTATGTATTAGAGTAGATCAAGTAAAAAAAAAATTCTCTAAGTCTATTTACTTATCTCTAAAAACATGAATAATGATACCTACTTGAGGAGTTATTATAAGAACTAAATAGGATAACATGCATGACAGCACATAGTAGGTGTCGAAGAACACTTGTTGAGTGATTTTTGAGTGACTGTGGAGTCATGGGGTGGGGGTGGTAAGGAGCTGCATGTTTTTTTTTTTTTTTTTTTAAGATACTTTATTGATTTAAGAAAGGAAGGGAGAGGGAGAGAGAGATAGAAACATCAATGATGAGAGAGAGAACCATTGATTGGCTGCTTCCAGCACCCCCCCAGCTGGGAATCGAGCCCACAACCCAGGCATGTGCCCTTAACCAGAATTGAACCTGAGACCCTTCAGTCTGCAGCGGATGCTCTATTCATTGAGCCAAATCAGCTAGGGCAGGAACTGCATGTTAATGGGACATATTTGATTCCAGTGTGCTGTTTGTGGAACAGGAGATTGTTTTTGTCCCACGTTAGAATAATGAGAAAGCTCTTATCTTTATTGGAATCCTTCTCTAGAAAGAAGCAAGCGGTATTTGTGTCAGAGATAATGTGGTCGTTTTACAAGCTTCAGGGTGATAGACAATAGGAGGGGCCTTTTGACTGGTGTGTTCAGGGCCTTTTCTGTCTCTCTTTACATGGCCTACCAATCCCAGCCCTTGCTTGGCTTCTGGATGATTTTTGTGGTATTTGAGCAGTCACTTTGTTGAGGAGGGGATGTGTGTGCATGTGCATCAGCACACACACACACACACACACACACACACACACACACACGTACATGGGGACTGTGAACTTGTAGATGAATGCGTGTCTGTTAACATGTATGCATATGGTGTGGGTGAGTACACATGTTTATTTGCATACGTGTGATTGTGAGTGAACTTAGGGCTTTCCTCAGACAAAGCACAGGTGAGTGTGGCAGACCTGCCCAGACAGAGCCAGGCCTGTGGGCTGAGGTCAAGGTGGAGTTGTCTGAGTGGGAGAATGGGGAGAGGGGGTTGAGGAAGAGCTGAGTGCATAATTTGGAGATGTCTCTCTGAGCACAGACTCGGCAGCCTGGGAGAGGTGACTCAGTGGGTGCCCACTGTGGTTCTGCCCTTGGTAGCTCCATGAACTTGGGAAGTTGCTCCACCTCCTGCAGTTCATCAGGGGATTAAGCAACACGGTGATATAAATAGACTCTCAGTTCATCTTTATTATTATTTCCGACTCTGAGGTCCCAGGGCTTTTGGTAGCCAGCATGGCTCTGACAGGCTGCAAAGTGGCCTGAATTTAACCTAATGAAACGTAAGGGCTTCCTTTTGGGCTCCATGAAATGACCAACACAGTGTGCAGAGGACTGGAGAACTTGAAACAAGCAAGAACAGAAGAGACAGAGCCATGTGACCTCAACACCAAGGACCCAACAGCCTGAGCCTGTGGGAACAGGTGGGGCACAGATCCCAGCACTGGCCACAGCCTGCCAACCCTGGCTAGTCATGTGACCTTGGGCAAGCCACCTCGTCCCTCTGGGGTGTGTGAGGGCAGGGTTTGTAGCTTTCTCGTGGGTATGAGAAGTTAGAAAGCAACAGTGTCTGCTATGGCGGAAATAGTATCCAGGCATCGGGTCTCTTGACCTCTGCCCTCCACAACTCAGAGCAACAATGACAACCTAGGGCATGTCCTCAGGTGGATGGAGTGAGAGGATGGAAGGGATGGAGGTTGTTCATGCTGGGGAAGCCGAGCAAGAAAGAGCTGGCCCTACTCACCACCCTATACCTTGCTCATCAGGCTCCGTCTAAACTGGCTGTCTCTGACTTCCCAAAGGCTGCTTCAGGGCCTTTGCACAATTCTCTGCCTGAAACTAATTTTCTTTTCTTTCTTTCTTTCTTTTTTTTGTTTTTTGTTTTTTGTTTGTTTGTTTTGTGAATGACTGATTTCTTTGTACCCTTTGTTCTTATTTCAAGTCTTACCTCTTCAGAAAGGTCTTTCCTGACCATCCTGGCTAAGTAGGTACTCACAGTCCCTGGTGGGTGCTCATTGTCCAGGAGTAGGAACTCCTGGGTGACCTTTCTGGGGCCATTAAGGAAAGTATTTCAGTCCTACAATGCCTGAGTGTCCTTCCTTTGGGTTCCTGAGCCCGAAGCAGGACACCCACACATTGCTGGCTGGATAAGGTTGTTAAGAAAGCCACATTTCCCCGCAGAAGTGTTTAGGGCCTCGGGGATATCCACCTGCTTAACCTTCCAAGATTTTGTTCACTTGCAGTGGCTTCACCCTCGTAGCCAGTATATTTTTCCCAGGCTAGACGGACAGTCAAGCACCTTCCCTACGTATCACCCCAACTTCACTTGTTCTTCTGGGCATGTGCTCCTCTTCCCCTCTGTTCAGTCCCCACCCCAGTGACCCACAGGGAATGGACTGGTGGTTCCCTGGGGATGTGAGGCTGTAGCTTCTTGGCGAAGCTGCCCAGAGGACCATGCTTACAATGTCTGGCCTCCCCTGTGATCTCTTTCTATTATTAACTAGCTAATTATCATGGTAATAGTTACAGGGAGGTAGATTTTACAAACAATTTACTACTCTGATTTACGGCAGGGGGTTGCATGCATGATTTGATTCATTCCTTGAACGATCTCAGTCACTCCTTAAAATAGAGATTTTTATTGTTTTCTCTCAGGGATAGGGACCCTGAGGTCCAGGGAAATAAAAGGAGATGCATCCATACCGTTGGAACTAAGTAAAAATTGCACTGGACAAAGTTAAGCAGGAAGGGACACATTATTCAATATATTTGCAACAGGGGAGAGAGACTGAACTCAACTCCACTGAAGGCGTGGGCTGGGGAATTTTTAAGCTCTGGAGCGGGGAGTTCTTAGGCTCTCTGTGTTTGCCAATTGTTCTTACCAAAGGAAATGACGGCTTTCTCTTGTTTTCATGACCAGAGGGAGTTTTATAGTTGGAGCAAGATGTTCGCTGAAGTTAGGCTCCTGTCCTCCCACAGACACTGGGAGGAAAGGGCACCGTCTTCTCCAACGCTTCCATTTCGAGATGGTTTCCAGGTCCTTGAGAAAGAGTTTGTTTCTTAGGTTCAAAACAGGTAAGAGGCTGGGAGAGGATTTATATGTATTTCAAAGAGGTAGAGAAAGGGTGTGTAACTGTAAGTTGTTCAAAGCAAGTGCCCCACGAAAAGGGAGCTAAGGGCTCTTTAGTAGGAAAGACACCTGCATATAGTTTGGTCAAATCCAGGGTAACAGTCAGAACTGAGATTTGAACCTGGGCTGTCTGATTCCTACAGATGCTCTCCTTTCCTCAGAGCTCACAGCAAGCACACACAATGCAGACTTTCATGGAGGAGGTAAGTCTGTCATTTAGAGGCAGCTTGAGCAGCTGCTGAAGAATGTGCCTTCTTATTTGAATAAGAGAATGCACTTTACACATTGATGTTTCCTACAAAACTGCAGATGTAACGATAGAAAAACTCTATCTTAAAATAAGATGTAGAATTTAGACCCATAATAGAAAAGCCCAAAGGGCTCATGAATACAAGCTCATTTATTCCCCTGGGTGTTTAGGTGGGAGCCCAGGTCCTGCCCAAGGTCACAGAGTGAACACCGGGTCAGTCCAGTGACAGTGGCTAAGGCTAGACTCCCATTTCTCAGCACTGAGCTCTTTGGCCCCATCCTCCAAGGCTTTGCACCAGTGGCTTCTTCTGTGTTTTTTTATTTTTTTCTTCATTCCTTTTCTTTTTAAAAGCTCAGTGGCAGCTACTGCTCCAAGGCAGAAAATGTATTCATTTAAATGACTTCGTTTGGAAATAGAAGCTTGAATAATGATGTTACCATTTATAATTGCTCTGATTAACCACACCACGTTTTGCAGCTTAGAATAAAAAAAGCCTCATTCCTTTTGTGATGTGAATTTTAATTACCTTTCTAGGGACGACCCCCTCCAGGCATACCTGCCTGTTCCCCAGCTCCTGGAACCTCAGAAAGACCCCTCCAGGCACACCTGTGTGCTCCTGGTTTCCCGGCAGGAATTGGGCTGGGCACTGGGCAGAGATTCTGGGTATGCACAGCTGGTGTGAGATTGTAGGACAGAAACAACCTGCTTCTACATTGGACCAAAGTTTCAGACTTCCCCCGGGGGATCACAGCATTAGGTACCCCACGAGGCCCAGACCGAAGACCTGGGTTAAGGAAGCTCTTCTAAGAGTGTGTGATGCTCACAGTAGTTGTCATCCCTAAGATTACGGAGGGGCAGAATCATCCATAATTTATCTGCCAGTGAATATGGCTTCTCAGATGGACTTTTTTGTACCTTAAGGATATTTTCAGTTATTTTTCTGTTGTTGTTTGACATTTAGCCATATGAAATAAGAATCCGCATAGTGCAATGGAAAAGGTAAGAGTTTAAGAAAATATAGGTTAATACTTATTTGATCTCAAGAAGAGCAAGGGCTTTCTAAGAGTAAAAACTAAGAAATAAACTGTAAGGGGAAAAAGTGACAGATTTGGTTACAGCAAAATGGTAATTTTTTTTATATAGACATTTAAGTAAAAATAAAATGATTAATGTTCATGATATTTACCAATATTTATCATAAACATTTTATATAAACATGTAAGTAAAATTAAAATGACAAAAGAGTTAAAAGACAAACAGCATGGGGAAAATATTTATAACACATATGATTTACAGTGGTCAACTGTTCTTACTTTATAAAGAATACCAATAATCAATATATAAAGACCAGTGTCTTGGTGACTAGACTATTAAGAAATAGTTGCCACAGTCAATAAAAATCTGAAAAAAAAATTAGCCTTACTTGTGATTACTGAAATATTTTTATTGTTGAGATTATTATAGATATCTCTCATCCCCCACCCCACCTTGCCTTATTGTCTCCCTCCATCCATTTCCCTCCCCACCTCAGGACTTTGCCACCCTATTGTCTTTGTAGGTAATGCATATATGCATATAAGATGTTGGTTTAATCTCTTCCCACCCCCTTTCCTTTGAGAATTGTCAGTTTGATCCTTTCCATGCCTCTGATTCTATTTTATTTGCCAGTTTATTCTGTTTATTGGATTTCTTATTCATTTATTTTGATTTTTAGATTCAGTTGTTGATAGGCATGTATTTGTTGCCATTGTTTATATTTTTTATCTTTTTCTTATTCTTCCTCTTCTTAAAGAATTCCCTTCAACATTTCATATAATACAGGTTTGGTGGTGATGAATGCCTTTTGCTTTTTCTTGTCCGTGAAGCTCTTTATCTGACCTTCAATTCTAAATGATAGCTCTGCTGGGTAGAATAATCTTGGTTGTAGATCCTTGCTATTCATCACTGAATATTTCTTGCCACTCCCTCTGGCCTACCAGAGAAATCAGCTGACAGTCATATGGGCATTTCCTAGTTGGTAACTAACTGCTTTTCTCTTGCTGCTTTTAAGATTCTCTCTTTGTTTTTAGCTCTTGACATTTTAGTTATAATGTGTCTTGGTGTGGTCCTCTTTGGGCTCCTCTTTTTTTTTTTTTTTTTTTTTTTTTTTTTTTTTTTTTTTGACTCTCTGTGCTTCCTGGACTTGTAAATTTATTTTTTTCACCAGGTGGGGGACATTTTCAATCATTATTCAATATCTTTTTGTCTCTCTTCTTTGGGCACCCCCATAATGTGAATGTTGGTATGCTTGAAGTTATCCTAGAGGTTCTTTACACTATCTTCATATTTTTGTATTCTTTTTTCTTTTTCTTTTGATTGGGTGTTTTTTGCTACTTCATATTTCAATTTTTTTATTTGATTCTCAGAATCCTCTACTCTACTGTTGAATCCTTGTTAATTATTCTTTATTTCAATCAGTGTATGCTTAATTTCTAACTGGTCCTTTTCCTTTTTTTTTTTTTTTTTTTTTTTTTTTGTAGGTTTCTGGAAGATTCTTGAGTAACTTTATAACTATGGTTTTAAACCCTATATGCAGTAGTTTGCTTTCTTCCATTTCTTTCATTTGTGACATGTTTCTTTGTCTCCACATTTTGGCTATTGCCTTGTGTTTATTCATATGTATTGGGTAGAGCTGCTTTATCTCCTTGAATTGGTAGAGTGGTCTTGTGTGGTAGGTTTTTTATATGGTCCAGTGGCTCAGCCTCCCCAGTCACCCGAGCTGGAATTCTAGGTGCACCCCTTTGTGGGGGTGTGAACACAGTCTTGTTGTAGTTGAGACTTGATTGCTGATGGTGTCACTGGGAGGAATTGACCGCCAGGCCAATTGGCTATGAGGACCTGCTGTGACTACAGTGGGAGAGATGCTGTTTAGGAGACATCCCTCTGAAGCAGTACTTGCTTCAGTGGGGCTTTGGTGCTCACTGACTGTGCGTACCCCTTGAGTGTGTCACTTATGGATGTGTAGAGTTGTAATCTGGTATGGTCTGTCACTGATCACTGGGTACACTGACTCTTGGGTTTCCAGGGAGGTGCAAAGTATAACCACTGCCTGTGACCATCCCACAGGAGAGCTACAGAGATATCTGCATATTCCCTCTTTGTATTGGGTTTAGAAGTCTCTAGGCAAGGCCCAGCTGTGAAGCAAAAAAGGCTGGTGCTGGTGCTAGGTCTTGGGCTTCTTATTGATAGGTTCCTACCCCAATGCTTCTTACTGATAGGTTTGGAGCTCCCTGACCCAGCTGCATCTTGTTTGAGAGATTTTAGCCTGAGCAAGGACAGGCCATTCATGTGCAAAAGTTGCTACACATAGCTTGGGTATGGTTATAAATTGTATGAGGCGGGGTCTTAGAGTATCACCAGGGCTGAGCAAACAGAAATGACTGGGGAGGTCATTAGGAATCAGCTCTGTTTGAATTAGCAAACATCTCTGTGACTGGGGAGGACCCAGCATAGGTCCCTGCAAGCACCCCCATCTATTGATAGAAGAAAGCCACCCCTGAATTCCTGCCTCAATGCCAGACAAAACAATTCCTCCTTATATGTGTCTGTGTTTCCCAGAGCCTCATCTTGGTGCTGGAACTCAGAGGAAGTGAGATCTTTTAAGTTTAGCTTGTGTTGCTGGTCTTTTAAGAGGAATAGCTGGGTCTCCAGCAGCCTCTGTGTCACTGAGCCCCAATCTGCACTATTTTTTTTTTTTTTTTTTTTTTTACAGCTCATATTTTTACTGCTCACAGGGACTTCTTTTCCCAGTTCTAGGACCCTGGGCTGAGGGTCTGGTGTGTGGCTGGGACCCCTTGCTTCTCCTGGTGTGCAGCGTCTACAGAGAGGATCTCCCTTCTGATGAAAAAAGTGGCCCACGTGGTGTCAGACCAGCCTGTTCCTCGCCTCCAAACCTCCTACTAGTGCTTTCTTCTTCACTTCTCTAGGTGTAAGACTTCCATTAAGCTAGCTTTCCAGTGGTTCTGAATGATGCTGGTTCTGTAGTTTAGCTGTAATTTTGATGTGGTTGTGGGAGGCGGCGAATACAGGCATTTACCTACGCTGCCATCTTCAAAATCCTCCTGAAACATAAATAAATAAAGAAGAAAGGTACCACTTTTCTCTATTTACATTGACAACAGTTTAAACAATGATATTGATGAGAATGAAGTGATATGATTGCCAAAGAGTATAAATTTTTGCAGTTATTTCTGTAGGGGAGTTTCATTAATGGGTCGAGAATCTTAAAATATGCAAACATTTGACCTTATAATTCCATTCCCAGGGATTTATTATTATAGAGAGATACTTAGAGATGTACATGAAAGATAATATAAAATCATTTTTATCAGTACATTATTTGGGATGGAGAAAAATGAAGAAAAGCAATTTAAATGCCAACTAACAGAGAGTAGCTAAAATGATTACATGGCTTTCATATAATGGGATTATCTGTATATGTAAAAAAATGATAGTTTCAAGTAATATTGAATGCCATGTATAAAGTCCCAAGCTATGTTTAGTTTAAAAATTAAGGAACTAACCTTTATATACAATCTATTATACATTTTATTTAAATGACATAGAAACATAAATAATGGAATAAAATGAACCAGAGTATTAGCAATTTTTGTCTTTGAGTGATATGCTCAAAGTAATGGGCAATTTTTATTTTCTTCTTTAAAGACACTTCCAAACTATTTTTCATATTTATTGTAATAAAGAAGTATTCCTTGTTATAACCTAATAAATGATATGAAAATAAAACAATAAAATAAAATTGAGTGAAAAAGAATCAAGAAGCGTGGGATAAAGGAATATGGGTTTAAATCTGACATTTAGTAGCTGGTTGACTTTGTCAATGTTTTTGAACCTTTTCTTTCCTGCCTATAAAAATGAAGATAAATGTAGCTCTGCTCAAGGTTGTTCTAAGGGCTAATCCAGGATATAAGTAAAGAACAATTCTCAGGGGAAGGGGGTTTGAGGGGTTCGGGAAGAGATTGGACAAAAATCTTACACCTATGGATGAAGACAGTGGCGGGGATAAGGGTATGGGGTGGGTTGGGGAATCAGGTGAAGGAGAGCTATAGGGAGGAGGAAGAGGAACACCTGTAATAATCTGAACAATAAAGATTTATTATTAAAAAAAAGAAAAAGAATGTGGCATTGGATGTTAACTAGGATACTCTGTCCTCACTGTTGCTCTTTCTGGCATTTTGGATTTGGAACCAAGAATCTGGACTGGGGCTTGTTTTGGGGTGTATCCTCGTTATTTAACCATAGCCACTTGTTTCATTTTCTCAAAAGAGGACCAAGTCACACTAGTTGACTGATTTTGACATTGCTGAGATTGAAAATTTGAATGGGCATGTTCAGCTGATAACATACTGGGTAATGGACTCTCAGGTTTCTTCCTTCTTACTCTTGTTGATTTGATTATTTTAAAATTGTTAGGGCTCCTTTGGCGGGAGCCTCCTGCAGGTCTATAGATGATGGTGATGTGCAGGATTCTAAATATCAGACTTGGTCTTCTCAATCATTGTGGACCACATAAAAGAGGCCAAAATGGGGTAGTGCAGAGAGTCTGGCACCAGCAATCATTGGCACCAGCAATCACCGGTCTGCATCCAAACGTTGATAGGTGACTGACTCGTGACTTTAAACAGTGCCTCTCCTCTGAGTTGTCCATTTCCTCACCTGTACAATGGGTATGATAATGCTAGTCTTACAGGGAGTTGATGTGTAGGGAAGGAGAGAAAGCATGTGATGCAGAGCAGGAAAGAACAGTGCTTCATGGTCAGATCTAAGCCATTCCCCCCTTTTTTGTGTGTGAATTGGACTGGTAATTGTGGATACCTTAGCCTTCTGTGTTGATTCTCCTGGGCTCCCTGAAGAATAGCGGGGGGAACGGACTTCCCACTCCTTTGTAGTTCCCAGAAGCAGTGTTGGCTGCATCCCTAGTCAGCTCCCCTAGAGGTGGATATGGGCATGGGGGCAATTCTGTCTTGTTTTCTCAAGCATCATAATGCCCTGAGGGCACTTTAAGACAGACATTTTTGCCAAAAATGTTTTCACCAAATTAAAGGAGTTTACAAATATTATATAAACTTTATTTTAAAATAAAAATTTGCTGACTGAAAAGGGTTTGTTAAAAATAATATGTACCTACTACACAGAGTTTGGAAAACATAGAAAAAAAGAAAGACCAGGAAAACAAGGATGCATGGTTAGTATTGTCACGTGTTTCCTTTCAAGGTTGTCAGCGCGTTTTCTGATAATGGAAGTCATGCTGTATATGTTACCATGCATCTTGTTTTTGTTTCTTCATTTGGCCACATGGTACACACTTTCCTCATGTTATGGAAAACTTTGTAAAAGTAGCTTTAAATAGCTGTCTGTTATTATTCCATCCAGTGGATATCAGATAAGCAATTATTCATTTCAATTATTTTCAAATCAATGGAAAATGATACTGTTTTCCATATCTGCTATTTTCGGTCTCTTATCCTCTAGTCTATATCAGATATCCCTGAGATTATTTGCTTCTTCAGAATGTCTTATCAGGCTCGGGGATGGCAGAATTACACCTTCTTCCAGTGCCTGCGGTGATTCATGGCTAAGTCTTTAATTCATTCCGGTTGTTTTTGCACGCTATGTTGTCTGTAATTTCCACTGGAAATTGAGATGTTGAAGCAGCTCTGATGAGGATCATGCTTTGAGAAGTGAAGAGAATGGGGCCTTCCCGAGTTGAATGCTGGTGGCAAACAACAAATGTTCATGTGGGGTGGTGCTGGAAACAGCTTTTGTTTTAATTTTTCTTAAGAACCAAGATGAGTCAGGAAAACGAGGGGCATGTTCCGTGCTGTGGGTAATGTGAATACAGTCGAAATTGAACAGATTTTTCTCCTCTCTGTCTCTAGGCTTAGTGGAACTTGTACTAATTTTCTGGAGTTGTTCACCCAGTGCTTATGATTGCTTTTAGCGGAGACGATCTCATTTCGGGAGCCTGTGAAGAGGAGAAGGAAATGTGTTCTCAGGACTGCGAGCCAGTGTGGAGTGAAAGAAGCTGCAGAGAGCTCTGTGTGTGCCTGTGGGTATGGGTGCGGGTGTGTGAGAGTGGGAGCGGGTGTGTGAGAGAGGGAGCGAGCGCGTGTCGGGGTGCAGTGTGTTAAGAGAGGATGAAGTCTGAGAGAAGATGGGTAATTATGACAAAGCAGTGTGCACCTCCTGCTAGACATACTTAAGTGAGTAAATTAAAAAATCTGCTTCGGAAATCAAATGTTTAGGAGTGCTATGGTTTTTACCTGAGGTTGGTGAGTACAAAGTGACCTGATATATGCAGGGCAAGGGAATGGGGAGTGGAGATCAGAGAGACTACTTGACTTTGTTAAGATTGCACAGCTCAGTTCAAGTTAATATCCGGGTCCTTGCAAAGCTCCTCCTCATGGTATCTGTTGAGCTGGGATACACTCTGCCGCTGGTTGGAGGGACATAAGTGAGTGACGGTGATCTGCAATGACTGACTAAAGGGCTGGTAGCACCCAAGGACATTCTGAACCTTAAAAACAGCCGCCCAGGATTTCCCTGGCTTTCATCTCACACACCCTCAGCACTCTCCCAGAGGGACTGCAGAGCTGGGAACCACGCCCTGATTAGCATCTCACATTTGCACTTGTCAGGTGAGGTGGATCATCACCTGGCACCTGCTCTCAGTTTTTCTTTGTTTGTTTCAAACACTGGTAAATAATCCCAAGCAGGATTTATCTATTTATATTGGGGGCAGGTGCGTGAACACATTTTGTTTCCCACTATTTTATGTTGTACGGATTCAATTGGGACACCTACCCTTTGAGGAGTCAGCCTTGTTTTTTGTTTGTTTATTTTGCAAGATAACAATTTATTTAATGACTTCAGCACATATTTAAGAACCTATTATTGACAGGTAGCATTCTAGGAAAGTGTGTGTGTGTATGTGGGGGGCTTGTATGAAGAGAATATATAGTTTATAAAAGAGGGAGGAAGTGCATTAGAGGTAAGATAATAGTGCAAGGAAGAATGTGACAGACCACATGACCAAGTGAGGAACAGGTAGGGCGGGAATTGTGCAGAGGAGGTGACATTTGAGCTTACATTTGAGGTCCAGATGTCCCATGAGTTAAGAGGAGCAAGTTTTATTATTGAGTTTTGTGTCCTCCCCCAAACTTATTTCTTTTTCAGTCTTTCCAATAAAATGGTGCCTCCATACACCCGTGCACTTGAATAAAAGAAATCTAGGAGTTATATTCGATTCCTCATTTCCCTTTCTCCCCCTCACTCTCATCTCCACTCCTGAAAGATGTTCCCAGCTTGTTTCTTCTCTCCAGCTTTGCTTCCAGCTCTCATCACCGCTCTCTGGACCAGTGTAATAGCTTCCTGATTCACCTTCCTGCTTCCACTCTTGTTCTCTTTCTGTACCTTGTGATAATTCTCCACCTGAAGTTAGGTGCCCAGACAAATACAGTAGCTACTAGCTGTGGGTAGGTATTTAAATTTAAATGATTAAAATAGAATCAAACTTAAAATTCAGTTTCTTAGTCCCACCAGCCTTATTTCAGGTGCTCAGTAGCCACATGTGGCTAGTGGCTATTGCATGTGACAGTCTTGTTTGGGGCGTGTCCAGCCCTTGGGCCATATAAGGCCCTCAAAATCATTTGGTCTGGCCCTACCAAGGCATTAGGGGTGAGTTTATTAAATGTTTGACCAAATACAGCAGGCTAATTTTTAAGTTGATAATTTTGTATGGCCTGCGAATGATGTTATAAATATCCAAATGGCCCTTAGCAGGAACAAGGTGGTCTAGAAGTCAGCAGTGGTCTAGAATTCTGGTGATCCATGAGGTCCGTAAGGTTGGCAACTGCTGGTCTAAATGGAGTACATCATTGCAGGACGTTCTTTGGATAATTCTGAGTTAGCGTGCTCTTTCCAGCTCATGACACTCCCTTTTTGAAACCACAAATGGCTTTGTAGCTCTCACTGGGAATGAAATCCAAACTCTTTATTCTACCTTACAGAGTCCTATGGGCTCTGGACCCTACCCACCTGTCCAGGCTCATCGCACTCCTTCCCCCTCTTTGATCGCCATCACTCCTGGACTTCCTGTTTCTAGAACTCAAAGAGCTTGTTCACTCTTTGGGGCCTTTGCAGGAGCTCACACCTTGGGTTCCCTCTGCTTGGAATGCCTGCCTTCGCTCCTCCAACCCAAACAAATTCTTTGTGTTGATGGCTCCTTCTTGCCATTTTGATCTCACAATAAATTAATATCACCTCCAGAGGCTTTCCCTGACTCTCCAAACTCAAAGTAGCCATCCAGTCACTATCATATAACCATTGTAAGTTATCTTCACACTCTGGTTTCTGTCTGATGTTTTGTTTATTCATTTATTGTTGAATTGTCCATTGTGCATCTCTACCCACTAGTGTACAGAGTCCCATTGTCAAAGGGCTTGTTGGTCTGGTTCAAAGCGATAATCCCAGTCCTAAAACAGTGCCTGCTTCAGCTAGAATTTGTTTCAGGAATGAGTGAATCATATCAGGGAAGCAGGGCAGCTTCTAGCCCATATGTCTTCTTAGTACGAATTAGGAAAAGGTACCCTTTGCTCTGGCTGAGCTTGTGTAACGACCATCCTGCACAGCTGAGCCTGGTAACCCGGGGAAGGGGTGATTTTTGCAAGTGCACAGGACCTGAGGCAGGAATATGCTTGATGCCTTGAAGAAAAAGAAAGAGGAAAAGGATTGGTATGTTGGAACACAGTTTTGAAAGGGTGGCATATAATGACAAAATTGAGAGAGATGGGTAGAGGACAGGTCACGAGGGACCCAGAAGACTGTGGTGAGGAAATTTAACTTTATTCCAAGCACAGTGGGAAGCCATTGGGGGACTTTAAGCAAAGGGAGAGACTTCTGATTTATGATATATTTATTCGTACAGTTTTATTCCTTTGCTTTTGTGGGTAAGTCTGTTTTAACATTTTTCTCAAGTATATGGTTTGGGAAAATTTAGTTTTAAGACTAATTTTTCCAAGAGGTGGAGATTTGCTTATCTGAAAACTGAAAAATCCTCAGAGGACACTTTCAGGCCAAGCAATTAGGTCCCAAACACATGGTGAGTCTTTTTTTTTTTTTCAAATGGTTTCTGGTATGCACTGCAGCTCATTTTGAAGGTCAAAATCTTCACCTTTCTCCTAAAGATGACAGAGGCACTGAGTACAACTAATCAGGATTAGTTGTGACCATTTGTTAGAATTTTGAAACGCAAATGATTTGCACAGCCCTTCCTTTGAGTGGGAACACCTATCCTGGTTGGTGTTTGGTTTTAGGATTAATCTGCCTGAGAACAGGAAATGGTGGCCTTTATGCAGAAACACCTGTGAGCACAGTTTGAACCCATAACTTATTCTTGTCTCAATTTCTTTTCTCAGGAATAAAGGAAAAACACATTGAGTTCTTTGGAAAGTATTATTTACCATTTCCTCTCAATTCTAAGGTACTATAAAGGAAAAAGAGGCACTGTGGGCTACATGGAAGCTTTCTGAGAACAACAACATAAACATCATATTAAAAACACACATCAATGACAAGGACTCCAATTTCAAGGAAGTTAAAATGTGAAGCAAAGTATCTATCATCATCCATCTATCTATCATCTATCTACCTGCCTATGTACCTGCCTATCTATGTATGAATCAAGGGGTAATATGAGGCCTGTTATATTCTAAGAGCTTTTAATACAGACTTGTAATCCTCGGGGGTCACTCTCAAGGTGGATATTACCATGACCTTCACGTTCCAGATAAAGAAACGGAGGCATAGAGAAGTTACATAACGTGACCAGGCTCACACAGCTATAAAGTAGATTTGAGCCAGGAGTTGAACATAAGCTATCTAGCTCCAGGGTCTGATTTAACCTCTGTAGTATGAGAAAATGTGAAAATTTGGTGTAGGCTGACCATCAGCAAATGGATAGATACCTTTCTTTGCTACTTAGCATGAAAACTCAAGTATGGGTCCTGATCCTTGACCCATCTCTGAATGATGTTCTCATGATATTTGACTCTGGATTTGAAATACAGGTCCATATCCCAAGATTTATTTTAATAAAGCCTTTTAAGTATGGTCTGGCTGCTCTGGGAATCATCTCACAGGCCAGATGTCTAAGAAGGTAAATCCTGCCTTCCTGCTGAAGAGGAAAGAGGAGTGATCTGCAGGGCTGAGAGGGCGGTGCTGAGATGGAGGGAAGGGGCATCTGTTGAAGGTAGCAGAGCACAATGGTTAGCCACCCCAGCTCGGGAGCGAGATTGCTGGGCCATCACTCACATTTGCTGCTACTGCGCTGTGTTAGCCTCTCAGCCTGCTTTCTCCTTCATCAAATGGGTTGAATGAGTTTTTAGCTCCTTATCTGGCAGCCTTTAGAGCCAAATGTGTTTCTGAATTCAGATTTACATTTTTGGGGTGTTAATAAAGTACATACAGCAAGTAACGCCTCCAAATCAAGCATATTGTTATTTTTGCAGCAAAGAGTATGGATATTAATTCTAAGAAGGAGATGTAAAAACTACAAATACACCCACATCAGTTTAACTTAAGACTTAGCACCAGGTAGATCTGGATGTGCAACTGCCTCCCATGGTGAATGTAAGGCTTGCGTGACCATAGAGTGCTTACTCAGTACACACCATAGCCTGCGGTGAAGTGCTCAGAAATGTTGTCTGTGAGTCTGCGCATTTTCATTCGTCATTGCTGAGTGAGGGGAGCCCAGCCTGACCAAGAGCCTGGTGGTCCTGGCTGGACTTTGACCCCCTGGTTCCTGTGACTTAGATTCCGAAGTTCTGATCTAGGGCCCAGAGCACCCGGCTGTTCTCAGAAGCTGGGTGCCTCCTCTGACTTACATCAGCATTTCGGCTGGCTTTTGGTTGTTCCAGGCAGGAAGAAGGAGATAAATTAGAAGGACATTGTTCCCGTTCCACCCCTGGGTAGCATCATCCTTCCTGCTGACTCTTTTCTTTTTTACTTTATGGCTGTAAAATGAGGGGAGAATTGAGAACAACAACCACCACCCAAACAGCATCTTCCTTTAGGCAAGCGTATGCGTGACACTCCATTAACGATAAGTGACATCTTCTTCCATCTCGCAGGAATCTACACAATATTCATGTTAACCAGTCGTCGGCAGTGCCGGAAGGGAATGATGACTTGTCAGTTTTCATCCGATCCGTCATTTCCAGGCAAACGGCGTGTGTCTCTGGGTTCCGCATGGACACCGTGGAGTGTACACCACCACTCATTTGTCTGTCCGTGCCTGATGGGTAGTCCGGGGCTTAGAGCAGAGACCCGGTAGGGCCCACGCAGGAAGAGCATACGTAGATGGAGGAGATGGACAGACCACGGGGCCGGGTTCTGACCTGCCACTCACTGGCTCTGAGGCCTTGGCTGATGTCCACAAGCTCTATGGTCCTTGGCCTCCTTTCCTGTGAATAGAGATAACAGTTATCCCTTACCTCACAGGCCATTGAGAGGAGTAAATGGCTCGAAGCATATGAAAGTGATTTATAAGCTGCGAAGCTCCAGGAAATGTCAGGCTTGTTGTGATGTATTTATCTTCAGTCAACTTTTGATTTGCCGCCGAGTTCATGTGTGTAACTCTCAGCTGTTTCTCCTGAGTTCCAGCACTCCTCTTTCAACAAGGTGACCTTGAGTTAGTTAGTCCATCTGATACTTTGCCAGTTTGTGTGTTCATCCACACACCCACCCACTCACCTCTCCGCCCACTCATCCACCTCCCACCCTCCTCTTCTCCCACCCTCCCCTCCACTCACCCACCACCTCTTCTCCCACCCTTCCCTCCACTCACCCACCTATTTCTTCTCCCATCCTCCCTTCCACTCACTCACCACCTCTTTCCCACCCTCCCCTCCACTCACCCACTTACCTCTTCTCCCACCCTCCCCTCCACTCACCCACCTATTTCTTCTCCCATCCTCCCTTCCACTCACTCACCACCTCTTTCCCACCCTCCCCTCCACTAACCCACTTACCTCTTCTCCCACCTTCCCCTCCACTCACCCACCTATTTCTTCTCCCACCCTCCCTTCCACTTATCCACGCACCCACCTATTTCTTCTCCCACCCTCCCTTCCACTTATCCACGCACCCACCCACCTCTTCAATAGATCCCTGTTGTGTCAGGTGCTAACAAGGATCCAGACAATGTGGACAGGAGTGAGAGAGCTCAGTTCTGTTGGGTTGGTTGTAGAGGAAGAGAGAAGGGCCAAATGTCATCTCATGAATGTGAGAGTCTTAAGAGGTATTTCCCTGTCCCACAGGGGAAAGGGCATCCTGGAATACCACGTGACAGCCTCTCGTGTTTAGAGGACTGAGTGCGGGGCCAGTCCTGGATGGAGTAAAGCTGTCCAGAGGGCTTGTGTTGGCAGATAGAAGGCACAAGGGGCAAGCGGGGGCCAGAGGATCGAGTCCTCACACAGGGGACGGAGCATCTGCAGTTGTCCCAATGTCCATGATTGGGTTGCCAGCCATCGATTGAAGGTTCCCATCTTTGGAAGAGTCAATCTTTGATTTGAATTTTTGGATGTTCTTCCTGACATCAGGCAGAGGTGGGGAGCTGGCTGGAGCGGCTAGGCTGAGGGCAGGGAGGCTAAGGAGGAGGCTGCTGCATGGTCAGAGCGACAGGGAAAGAGCAGCTTGGAGCATCACACAGTCTGCAAAGCATTCAGAGAACAGGATTGGCCATTGCATAGATTCCTAAGGCTACTGTAGCAGATAACCATGAACCTGGGGATCAAACAATGGGAATTGATTTACTTCCGGTCCTGATATCTGAAACCAAAATGTCAGGGGCTGCGCTCCCTCTGCCAGCTCGCTCCTCACCTGGCTGCTCTGGTGGCCCTTGGCCTTCTTTGTGGCTGTTGTCCCTCCAGCCTCTGCCTCTTCTCCATGTGTCTGTGTCTTCTGTTTCTTATGAAGACACTTGCCATTGGAGTGAGGGTCCCCCTGGCTAATTCAGAATGATCTCAGCACAACATTCTTCAATTAGTTACATCTGTAAAGACCTGCTCTCTAAATAAGGTCACATTCACGGTTTTGGAGGATTAGGACGTGGGCAAATCTTTGGGGGGGGGGGGGGGGGGCGGGGGCACGCACCGTTCCACCCACTACAGCTATGGAATGAACAGAGAAGCTACTGCTCCCAGGTCCCCTTAAGTAGTTGGAGAAGGGCTGGGCTGTCCCAGGAACATCCCAGCTCACTATATAATCCCGGGGCCTGCCGGAGTGTCCTATCATCTCCCCACGGTGCCTCTCCCGTGTCTGATGAGGAAGTAACACCAGACCACCTGCCTCTCTGAGAGGGGGTGTTGCAAAGACATTACAGCAAATGGAAGGTAAAGCAGGGGAGCTCTTTGGAAATGAAGTAGAAATCCAAGTGACTCTCCCCTGGGAGACTCGGATTTTCGCTGACACTTCCACAGATACGTTGGAGCAGTCTTGCAAGCGAAATGTATTTTCCGAAGACAATTCTCCCTGAATTTTACACTCTTTTCTCTGCCTGATGATCACATACAATAGAATGAACCACAGAATCGCTCTGTTTTTGTTTTCCTCCTTGTCTGTGCCCAGTGGCTGTTAATAATGTTGGCAGAACTGTGTCTCTGGGAAATTAGCGCCGATTTTATGTGGTTCAGGTGCGGCTGCTGCTGACACCCACATGAAGAAGCTGCAAGTGCCTGGAACCCGCTGTCCTGCTGTTTGGCGAATGCTTTCAGCAACTGCTAAAGGTGGGGAGTGCTTTCTGCAGCAGATTCAGGGACACGCTAGACACAGTCCCTTCTCTTGACTTGCAGTCTCGTGGGGCCATGACTCGGAATATTGGGGGCTGTGATAAAGCAGCATAGGGGGTGAGGGAGCCCAGAAGAGAGATGGATTTCTACGGAAGTAGGAGTAAACACCCAGGAAGTGTATGTACTATTGCTAGCCTGGTGAGACATCCGGTATGCTACTTAAGACAAAGTACTGTTTTCACCCGCCAAACTAAGGGAAATGAAATAAAAATGGCATAATACTTCATGTGGGTGAGTATGTTAAAAAATACAGTCTCACACCTTGGTGCTGGGAATGTGGATTGTATAAGCTTTCTGGAAAGAAATTTGGTGAAAGAAATTTGGTGAAAGAACCATGCTAGATACACCTGACAGTCAAGGCCAATGGAAGCACAGAGGCCTTGTTGTCCATTCACCGGATGTCCAAGGCCACCCACGCCTAGGCTCAGGCACCCTAAGCAGGTGCAAGGACACAAGCACAACAATCCCACGGTATACTGCACACACGTGTCCTTCTGTGGCTAAAATATGATTGATGTAAGTAACTAGGATGGTGGTCGGCAAACTCATTAGTCAACAGCCAAATATCAACAGTACAATGATTGAAATTTCTTTGGAGAGCCACATTTTTTAAACTTAAACTTCTTCTCATGCCACTTCTTCAATATAGACTTTCCCAGGCTGTGGTATTTTGTGGAAGAGCCACACTCAAGGGGCCCAAGAACCGTATGTGGCTCGCGAGCCACAATTTGCCAACCACGGGGCTAGGGAAAAGGATAGAGAGATCAGATGGAGCTGAGAGCTGGTATTGCTATGATGTAAGGCAAGCATATCAAACTTGCAGCTCGTGGACCACATGCCTCATTTTATTTGGCCCGTGTTAGCCATTGAGTTGGACATGTTTGATGTGCGGCTAAGAGCTCATAAAGAGCTCAGCTACCATGTTAACCAGCCAGGGTGCTGGGCAGGGAAGACAGGAAAAGCTGCTGACCCAGAGAGCTCAGATGCTGCTCCTGTGTGAGGCAGTAAGTTCAGGGGGCAGTGTGGGGTTGCTCAGATAATGGCTGTGGGTACAAAGACTACTGCTGTGTGGGAAAGATAGTCTTTACCAGCCAGTGTGAGGCCATCTATACAGAACTTGTGGTGAAGGACTGTTTGTCTGATAGCGATATGGCCACTGGCTTCTATAATACAATAAAGAATCATTCTTATATACCCACAACCTCTCGTGGCTTCTCCATTTAAGACTCAGCATCCTAGGAGGTCCAGTCCTAGGCAGAGGGGCTCAGACCGGACACCTGCTACTAGTGAGCAGAGGATGAAGGAGGAACTTGGACTAAGTTCCCAACAGTTAGTACAGTGGGCAGGGTTCGAGAACGAACCTACTCTGGTGTAGTTGGGAAGAGTTTAGAACATATGGACTCAGAGCATCTCAGAGCAGCGATGTCAAAAGACCCTAAAAGGAAAACCTATTCAGATGTCGCTCTTTCTGTGACATTCGTGGCTATTCCCATCACGGCTCTTGCCACAGGGATGGGAATGACTGTTTGGGATCTCTCTTCATCACGGGACTGAGACCAGGACTCGGTGTCTTCAGTGCATAGTGCATGCTTTTCTGAACATCCCAGCCTTGTAATAGCTTTGTGACCAAGTGCCCTCTGAGTTTTAATATTGTAGACTTTCCTAGGTATTCTCGCACGTTTATTTTTTAAGGATTAAATTGCCAGCAGTCCATCCATGACTCCCAACCCCCAAATTAAATTTGGATATTGTTTGGGATTTTTAAGCATTTTAATAAATGAGTTTAAAGCACCAACTTCTTTCCCTCCTTGAGCTTTCCCATGTATGGTTATGATATGGTAATCCTTGTTGACGTTGTGTTTAAGGTCAGTAGTATTTTTACCAACACAGAACCTTTCTGGTTGAAATGATTTAAACAGTGGTGTGCTGGAGCCAGCCAGGCCCTGCTCACAGGAGCTGATTATTACATTCTCTGAATTTCTCTGAGGTGGTTGTTAAACACAGGCGCTCTAATAACTTAAATTGTATAAACTTATGACTAGGTAAATTATATGAAAGAAGGTAAGTACTCAAAACTCATGCTGTCCTAATTATTTTATGATATTTAGTTATTCATGATCTCTGCTCTTGAGGTTACGTCTTTTGTAGATCTGAAAGGCAGGAAGAGCGTCTATGGTGTCCCAGGACCCAACTCTTTCTGTTCACATTTAATGGTACCGTGTTGGTCATTTGCAATTGGTTATGATGGGGATATTTAAATGGTAGAAACCAGCAAATGCCATAAACCAGGTCCCCCCCCCCCCCCCCCCCGAGACCACATTGTTAAACATTTACCAGGACAGAATTGATGAGTGCTTATTTATATCACTGTGTACATGTATGTGTATGTAGTACACATGCATGTGTGTTTATGGGTACTTGTAGTGAATATCTCCTTCCCCAGCTTTACATTTTCTTACTGCCTGATGATGTTATATGATAAAGCTATGAGCTTATTTGTCTACTTTGAAGTTGGCTATCTTATTCAGTTTCAGTATACGTTACCATTTTGGCAGTGGTGGTGTTTCTGCATCACTGTCTAGTCCTTTTACATTCCCGAAGTAGATAATCACTTTCAAATAATGATAATTAAACTATTTTACTAAGAATTTAAGTCAAGAATGGATATGTATTCTAATCAAATACCTTTTGGCAGCTCTTGATACACTTGTATGATTTTTAATTTAAAATATATTTCTCCTTGGATTAAATATATTAATTGATTTATTAATGCTGAAATAGCCTTGTATTTCTGGAATGAATTTTACTTGATCATGCTATGTCATTTTTTTCATAAGCAATAGGACTTGGTTTCTCAATTCTTAAATTTTTATTTATACACATGATATTGGATTTATTTATACACATGATTCTTGTGATTTTGGTCAGAGTTTGGTGTGAAGATTATGACAGAAATCTTTGTAAGATGAATAGTGGTGTGTTTAAATTTATTAGTTAAATGCTGCTTAACCTTTGGCCTTCTGATCAGGAAACAGCTCATACCTTTTCTTTTTCTAATTTTCTTTCTGATCATTTTATTATTGGGAGCTTTCTGTCTACACTGTTTTTTTGGGGTTTTTTTTTTTTTTTTTTTTTTTTTTTTTTTTTTTTTTTTTTTTTTTTTTTGTAAGATGTTTTCCCAATATGCAATATCCCAATGTTTCAGTACGCTATATCTCTTTATGGAGAGTTTACATTTACTGCCATATTAAGTGTTAGTACTTCCATTAATCCTAGGAGGTATCAAGGTTGTCAGTCAGGATAATATATCAAAGTTGAGAGTTAATTCTACATCTCTGTCCTCTTTTCAACAAAGCATCTGTGTTGGTTTCCTGTGAGTGATGTAACAGATGACCACCAAAGCAGTGACTTAAAAAAGCACAAGTTTCTCACCCGAAGGCCCCAAGTCCAAGTCCAAAACCACGGTGGGAGGCCAGCTGCGGTCCTTGGCTTGTGGCCCCACCGCACATATCCCTCTGCTTCTGCTGTTGCATTTCCTTTTCTGACTCGCCCGCCTTCCTCTTGTACTTCTAGGCACCCATGTGATTACATGGAGCGCAACGGGTGATCCAGGAGAATCTCCCATCTCAAGATCTTTAGCTTCATTATGTCCACAGAATCTCTTTTGCCGCATACGATCATATAGTCCCATGTCCCAGGAACTAGGATATGGACATTGAGGGGCCATTGTCAGCCCACCACAGCCCCGTTCCCTGTTTCACTCAGGCCCCTCACCCGTGGTCCCTTTTGGAAGGCAGTTGGATGGTCTGTTTTCTTCTCTGGCCCTTGTCCCACCTGCACACCATCCTCATTTCCGTAAAGTGTCTGCTGGATGGAAACGGGAGGTACTAACCCTTTATTTTTCTACCAGGACACCCATTTCTTCCGGCCAAATGTAACTGTCACTTTCTTCTTAGGAACTTACATTGTGTTTATTTTCCTCATCTTAACAGCTCTCGGTTGTACACAGGAACTAAAACAGTTATCGTTTTCTGAGCTGGGATACTGTAATAGGGAGGTTTGCTTTTAATGGGGGATAGAATAAGGTTTTGTGTTTCTAGAGAACCAACAAAGACCAGAATAATCTTCATCGTCTGCTTCTTTTCCTTTTCCTTCCTGGAAAGGTGTCTTCTCCACATCACTGCCTCAGCACTGCACAGCCTCAGGCCTTCTTATAGCTTTCAATGCATTAAAATTCTCTTCTCAGCCATTGAATTTCAAAGCATTATTTTAATTACCTATCTTTAAGGTTTTTTCCCCCAGTCTTTTAACTAGATCCATTTTTATCTATTCATCTCAGTTTTTTTTTTTTTTTTTTTTTAAGAAACCAGGTTTTCTTGAATTTATGGAGAACTCAAAGCAGGTAGCCAGAAATTTAATGGCATTTCCATGCAATAAATCATTTTAGGAAAGCACATTTTCCCTGCATACTTTATTCTCTGTGGTTTAATTTACAAAATAGCTTCCTAGGCCCATATTGTTTATATTTTTTCTTTTGTAAATGGGGACAGTTCTACGTGTCCTGCTTGTTTCTCCAAAAGCAGGGAACTGGATTGTTTGGGGTGCTAGTTGCTCTCTGTTCAGGTGAGGTTTGAGATATTATACTCCCCTGGTAACTGCTGCTTGTGTCATTGTGTCACCTGCTGCTTATTCAACAGGCCAGTTGTTTAAGGTGTGTGTGTGTGTGTGTGTGTGTGTGTGTGTGTATACATGTGCAGGAGGATGAGTGGTGACAGGTACAGTCTGATGACTACACCTACCTGCAGAAGGGATACTTCTGTTGATGTGAAGTTGAGATGTTGTACTAACCTCTATCAAACTCTAAAGGGATATATTGGATATACATGTGACCTGCTTGGTGACTGTATCTGAGTGTGCTCTGGTAGGTAGGAAGTGGGTTGGGTGGTCAAGGTGCAAAGGTGTTCCTAGTCACCTGGAAACAGGCACTCTCTATTGGTGGAGTGTGGGAGGGCACAGGTGCCAGGAAGTGGGCCAGTCCTTCAGGGTAAGATGGCACTGGGAGTTATGGCATGGAATGAGACAGGTCGGGGAGGTCCAGGAGTGAGTTCCCCGTGGAGGATGGAGCACTGTTCATGGTCAGGTGCACCCGTTTTCTGTACTGTGTGCTTGTTTTCTTCTGGATTTCCCCCTGAAACTCAGGAAATCTTTCTGAAAGCTCCACCCATGGTCAGCCATTCTCAGAGCTAAGGAAGGGCTTGTGTGGGTCCTGGCTTTCCAAAGGGAGCAGCGCCCTCTGGGTGGAGGTGATCTGGATGCTAGAAATAAGGAGGCTCCAAGCAAAAGGTGAAAGTCAGCGTGCTTTTTTTGGGGGGGGGGGGTTGTTTGTTCATTTCTGGTTGTCCCACTGGGGCTCCATTCTTAGGGGACTTGTTTTTGTGTATGGTAGAGATCAATCACTGGATCTCTGTTTCCTCATCTGTAAAATGGAGATAATAGCAACACCTACCTCTTTGGAATGCTGTGTGGGTTGAATGAAAGATGCTTTAAAGTATTTACCTCATTTCCTTGCCCAGCCAGCTGCGTTCAACCGAATCTGGTTTTCTTTTCTTCTCCTTGAATGAAAGATACTTTGCTTAGTTTAGAGGTAAATTCGTGTTATTTTTCATCATCACTGCTGCTTTAATTTCAAAAATTACTATTATTTAAAATTTAGCAAGTACTTATATAGCACTTTCTATGAGTCAGGTCTAGATCAACTCCTCATTCTCATAAGAACCATATGAGGTTGGTGCTATTTTATCTCTATTTTACAGGTTAGAAAATTGTGGCACAGACAGCTTAAGAAACCTTCTCAGAGGTATCTTGCTGTTACTTTCAAACATAAGCAGTCTGGCTTCAGCTTCTACTGAAGCATTAGGGTTACCATGAGATTAGCGTGATGGTACAGTTCACTAATACATGGTAAAATAATAGTTGGGGAATGGTGAAATATACAAGATGAATAGGGAACCTGGGTGAACTAAGAGATCTAATTTAAGGCAAAAAGTGGGGTTGCTTTGCATTTCTCTGGTGATTGATGATATTGAGCATCTTTTCATATACTTGTTGTCCATTTGTGAGTCTTCTTTAGAGAAATGTCTATTCAAGCCCTTTGCCCATTTTATTTAATCAGGTTATTTATTTTTTTGCTATTGAGTTGCAGGAATTCCTTATATATTTTGGATATTAATATCTTATTAGATACATGGTTCCCAAATATTTTCTGCTATTCCGTAGGTTGCCTGAACATTGTTTGTGTTTTTGGTGTCATAACCTGGAAATCAGCACCAGCCCTAATGTCATGAAA
Source organism: Pipistrellus kuhlii (assembly GCF_014108245.1). NCBI lineage: Eukaryota > Metazoa > Chordata > Mammalia > Chiroptera > Vespertilionidae > Pipistrellus > Pipistrellus kuhlii. Next base: position 4,468,092 of record NW_023425562.1, read on the forward strand.
CTCTCCTTCTATGTTTTCTTCTACAAGTTTAATATTCTAAGTTTTATGTCTAAATCTCTAACTCATTTTGAATTGATTTGTTAATATGTCATATAAGATGAGGGTTTGTTTTCATCCTTTTGCATCTGGATGTTCCATTTTCCCAGCACCATTTGTTGACCAGACTGTCCTTTCCCCACTCAAATATCACCTCACACCCATTAGGATGGCAGTTATCAAAAGAAGGCAAGTGTTGACAGGAGGTGGAGAAGTTGGAACCCTTGTGCACTGTTGGGAATGTAAAATGGTTAAGCTGGTAGGGAAAACAGTATGATGGTCCCTCAAAAAATTAAAAATAGACTTGCCATATGATCTAGCAATCCCACTTCTGAGTATCTATCTAAACGCTCTGCAATCAGGCTCTCAAAGAGATTAGGTGCATGTCCATGTTCACTCTCGCTTATAATATGGTATTACCTGCTGCTTATTCATCAAGGCCAGTTGTTTAAGGTGTGTTTGTGTTCATTATTCACAATAGCCAAGCATGTAAGCAACAGAAATAGCCATTGACAGATGAATGGATAAAGAAAAGGTGGTTTATTCATACAGTGAAATATTATCCGGCCTTAAAAAGAAGGAAATTCTAAAACATGTGACAACATGGTTGAGTGTTGAAGACATTATACAAAGTGAAATAAACCAGTCATGGAAAGACAAATGCTGTATGATTCCACTGTAGGAAATACCTAAGAGAGTTACATTCACATAAATAGAGATTAGAATGGTGGTTGCCAGGGGCTGGGGAAAGGGGAGAAGGAGGAGTTGCAGTCCAACAGGCCTACAAAATAAACTGGTGAACGAAACAGATCCAGAGATATAGAAGCATGGGACAGACTGTTGAGTCTAAGGTGTGAGTAGGTGGGTGGTGGGTGGGAAGAGGTCAACTAAAGAACTCTTATGCTCAGATGCATAAACCATGGGCACAGAAAATATTAATAGCGTGGCGAAGGCCTGGGATGGGGTGCAGGCATGGGCTAGAAGTTGGAACCCTTGCTCACTGTTGCTGGGGAAAAAGGGGACACATGTAATACTTTCAACAATAAAGATTTAAGAAAAAAGTTTCAGTCATGCAAGATGAATAAGCTCTAGAGGTCTGCTATACAACATTGCTCCTGTCATTGTTTAAATTTTGTCAAGTGGGGAGAGCTCACGGTAAGTGTTCTCACCACACTCACAGAAAAGACAGTGGGAGTGGCAAGAGAGCTCAGGAAGTGGCGATTATATCATATTATTATTATTAATTGATGTGTATTAGGGCTGCAGAGGTAGAATTGCCATCTTGCAGAGATATTTTGCTCTTGGGGAGATTTAGAAGGTGACAGCCAAGGGAGGACAGATTGCACAGAGGATGTGTGTGTGTGTGACGGTTGGGTGACAGTGTATCCCAATGTGCTGAGCACAGCCTGTTTATGTCTATTATTCCCCAGTATAATTAGTAATAACAGCCCTTTTCTCTCTCAAAAGTGCCTGGTATAGTGGAGAAGGGAGGTGCAGGGAACAAGGTGGAGGTGAGAAAAATGCTCCATTCAGATGTCCTGAGAGGTGGGGCCACCTCCCTCCCTGGACATCCTCCTGATCTGCACATGAGTTGCTTCACCAGCCATTGTTTATGCTTCTTTCTTTCTTTCTTTCTTTCTTTCTTTCTTTCTTTCTTTCTTTCTTTCTTTCTTCCTTCCTTCCTTCCTTCCTTCCTTCCTTCCTTCCTTCCTTCCTTCCTTCCTTCCTTTATATCTTTCTTTTTTTAAGGCTTTTTTAAAATTTTTATTTTTAGAGAGAGGGGAAAGGAGGAGAGAGGAAGAGAGACATCAATGTCAGAGCAAGACGTTGATCGGCTGCCTACCACCCCCAGCCCCCCAAATGGGAATTGAATTGGCAACCCTCTGATTCACAGGATGACAACCAACTGAGCCACACTGGCCAGGGCACTTTCTTTTATTCTTAGCTTGCCTAGACTCTCACAGCACACATCTGAGGTGACGCTCACCCCGTCAGCGTGCTACCAGTAAGTTGTTGGTACCTAGCCCAGGAACCATCTGATACAGTACCAGCTCTTCTTGCCGAGCTCTTTCAAGACCCCGTGCTCCACTCATTACCTTCAACGAGGTGTCATTTAAGAGCAGGAGATGTGGGGATTGTAAGTATTGGGCTGAGAGTACAAAGTATTAATTGATATAAAAGTAATTAATGAAAACCTAATTAAAGCAGACATCCCGAGCAGGGCGCTCCTGGAATCCTGGGACAGTCTCAATTAGCTTTCCTCCAGGCTTATTATGTGTAATTGGGAGGTATTAGCCTCTAATGGATGAGATTAATACAAAAATTAATTAATGAAAATGGAAGTTAAATTCGAGTTTGTTAAAAATTGCCAGGGATGGGTACATTACACCGGAACAGACTTTCTAGAAGGTTTGTTAATGGAAATCCTCACCAGTGACAAAGTCTCGCCTGCGGAACTGACATCAGAGGCCCCCTTTCTGTGCCCAACCTCCCTGAGGATCATTTGTCTCCATTAACGAGCACCTCATGTCAGCGAGGGCTGCGAGGACCAGGGGCACGCCTTCCTGCGGAAGAATCAGAGCGTTTTCACTGTTTTCCAGGAGAGAAGTGCTCTGTGGCCTCCCTCCCCTGGGGCCCCGCTCCCACAATAAAGGGTAAACACAGACTGAGTCTTTTGGCCTCTCAACAAGAAATAGAATATCACATTGATGTAGAGTATGATATTAAAAACAAATTTGCTTTTTCTACAGCTGGATGAGAAATGAGCTTCCTGTCACACCCAGGAGGCCTGAATTTGTAAGCGCGTGTGAGAGAGTGACGCGGGTGAGGCCCCTAATGATGTTGGCGCGCCCTGCCCGTGGTCTCCCGTGTGATTCTGGTGGACCGCAGCCCGCTCGTCTGTGTGAGTCTTGGCTCTGTTCTATCGATCTGTAGTTAATCACTTCTGGGCTTCGATTTCTCTCCCTTGAAATGAGCCCGGGAGTGTAGGCGTGCTCAGGGCAGTTCACGGACACCGAGGTAGATGCAGCTGAGATATAGTGTGCGTGGAAGTCTCTCGGGAACTTGTTTCAGATGCGTGGACTCCACAGCTGCATCCCCAGAGGAGGCTGCTCCTTTAGCGCTGGGATGTGGTCCGGGAATCTGCGGTTTAGATACAGACGTCTTGGGCACTGGGATTCCTGATGAGTTGAATGTGTTTTGTTATTGAATGAAGGAGCACTCCCTTTTAATTCAGAGGTGCTCCAGATGGAATGCTTGTGCTCCCCTCACCTCCCTTCCCCCCAAATACATATGTTGAATCCTAATGTCTACTGTGGTGGTGTTTGGAGGTGGGGCTTTAGGGGGGAGATTAGGTCACGTGGGCAGAGTCCTTATGAATGAGGTTAGTGTTCTTATAAAAGAGGCCCCAGAGAAACCACTGGTTTGGATTTCATTTCTTTCCCTCTGTTGTGTGCTCCTTTGGGTCAGCTGGCTCCAGCTTTCTCTGCAGGTCCTGCCGAGGAAGGAGTGGGATTAAGAAGAGGAAAGCTGCGGAAACCAGTTTAGCTCAGTGGATGGCATGTTGGCCTGGGAACTGAAAGGTCCGGGGTTCGATTCCGGTCAAGGGCATGTACCTTGATTGCGGGCACATCCCCAGTAGGCGGTGTGCAAGAGGCAGCTGATCGATGATTCTCTCTCATCGATGTTTCTAACTCTCTATCCCTCTCTCTTCCTCTCTGTAAAAAATCAATATATATATATATATATATATATATATATATATATATAAATAAATAAAAGAAGAAGAGGAAGGCTGGTGTAGAGAAGGGACCCATTTCAGTCAAGAACTGAAAGGGCATGGACGTGTCTACCACGGCACTATTTACCCATCCCGAGTGCACATAAAACCCCACTCTCTCTTTGGGTGCCTGGAAATTGTGCTCTTGAATCGTGAGAAAGGAAAGCCTCAGAGAGGTTTGGTATCTACCCAAGGTCACACAGCAAGGTGCTGGCAGGTCTATTTCCGAACACTTTGTACTGAAGGTAACCTACTCTCAGGACTGTCACATGGACCAAGTGGAAGAGCACACTGAAGAACTTGGTGAGGCAGCAGGGGTGCGTGTTATTGTTTTTGTTCTCCATGTGCTCTGTGGCTGTACAGAAAGAGACAGGAAGCTTCTGTCGGAGTAAGACGCAGACACTGAGTCTGACTCCCTGGGTGCTCTGGTTTGGTGATTTCCCCACATGGAATGGGTGGGACCCAGGCTCCTGAAAGGTTCCTCTGTGACGTGTGGGCCCAGCTGTGTGTGGAGCCAGCCTGTGGCAGGCATCTGGCTGCAGCCTGGGGAGGGAAGCCGGAGTAGGCTGGATTCTTTGTGGCCAGTGACCCTGTTCTGCTGTGCCTTGAGTTCTTTCTTTTGGCCTTCTGCCTGCTCTTCGACCCTGACAACTTCTGGTAGTCTTCAGGGCTTAGAGTCTGGGGGCTAGAGCCAGGGGTCTGGTATCTTCCCTGAAATGGAAATTTTTGGTCTTAAAAACATTTTTTTTTTTTGGCCAGCTCCACACTTGGCTCTTTCACATACTTCATCTCATTTATTCCTCATAGCAACCCTATGAGTGAGGACCAATGATACGTGATCTACAGCTGAGGAAATTGAGGCTCCCCAGCATGTAAGTGGGTGAACTGAAATTTAGATTCAGGGCTACGGGACTCAAGTGAATCATCACAGCCTCCTGAGAACTCTCATATCTACTCCTGCCTCCCTGTACCCACTGCCATTATTCTAGGCCAGCGGTCAGCAAACTCATTCGTCAACAGAGCCAATATCAACAGCACAACGATTGACATTTCTTTTGGGAGCCAATTTTTTAAAGTTAAATTTCTTCTAATGCCACTTTTTCAAAATAGACTCACCCAGGCTGTGGTATTTGGTGGAAGAGCCACACTCAAGGGGCCAAAGAGCCTCATGTGGCTGGCAAGCTGCAGTTTGCAGACCACGGTCCTAAGCCAACCTGCCATTGTCTCTTCTCTGAACCTCAGTGATATACTGTGGACTGCATTGCACTTCATGTCTCACTCACACATACTAAAATCCTAGTTCCTCAAGGACGGGGGCCTTATCTTGCACATCCACTAACGAATCTCCCACGCTTAACATCATGCCTGGCACATGGAAGGTTCTCAATGTTGTGAATAAATAAGTGGATGGGTGATTAGATTTATAGTTCAGAAAAATTATCCTGGTGGGTGGAATTGCCTACTTGTTCATGCATCCACCCACCCACCCACCATCCATCCATCCATCCATCCATTTATCCTTCATTCATCCTTCATCCTCTCTTTATTCCTGTCTGTCCAATCAATCATTTATCAGATCAGGAAAAAGGTAAAAACATTGAGTGCTATTAGGTCAGATTCAAACAGGCATTCTAAAAGGGCTCTTTGATGAAGGAGACATATTTCTTTTTAAAGAATGAATCAAGATAAAAGAAGGCACTTTTCATGAGATAACATATATCTCAAAATTCGGACCTTCATCTAAAATATTAAACTACAACCTATACCGTTTTTGGTTTTCTTCACAGATGATCAGAGACAGCCTGTGTCATTCAGATACAAGCTAAGTTCTGATTCCTTGCCTGTTCGAAAGGCACTTGCACTTCAGGGTGCAAAATAGAGATTGCAGACATGTTAATATTTAAGAGCTTGGAGCCTGAGCTAAGGTCCAGGCATGTAAAACAAGTACCCGATCACAGAGCAGATCTTTATGGTGTCCAGTCAGTTGGCGGTTCATAGGGCCTCACCTGTAGGGCCCCTGTCCACCCGGGGGCCCCAAGATCATCAGGGAAGCCAGCTCTACCGCTGAGGGGGTTTGGACCTGTTGGCATCTCAATAACTGGGGGTTCCTCGCTGCTTCCACAGACCGTTGCCTGTGGTCTGAGTTAACAAAGGCAGCTAGGTGAGGAGGGGCCAGATTACCAGTGCAGGAGCCTCATAAATATGAGATGAGACGGCTGGGATGGAAATGAAAGTTGAGATGCTCAAAAATAAAGCGTGAAAGAGGCCAGGCCCTGTATAAGAACGGGATTGATCTCTGCACGCTGACAGAATGTACGATTTCCCCTTCGCTTTACTACAGTGCTTCTGTTTCTATAGAAACCGCCAATTTTATAGACACATCGGCTCTGTGAGAAGGCGTGGGGAGTTCAGTTTGAAGCCAAGTTCCGTCAAGGCACCAGCACTTCCAATCCTGGGGAGGGGGCTTTCTTCCTCGCTCGCTAACTAGCTCTCCTGGGGCTGGTTAATGATCACCGGGCTTAGAACCTGTCAGTGTTATTATAATAACAGTGGCAGTGCTTCTTCCCTTCCAGAGGGCCCCAAAGACACGCTAGTTCTAGGGCTCCTAGAGCATTCTCACCGAGGGCAGCCTGCACAGCCTCCTTCCTTTCTTCCATTCATGTGTTCTGCAGATACATACCGATACCTTAGCACCAGACACTGCGCCAAGCCCCGGAGGAGTCCACACTGCAGTAAGGGAGACAGACAGGCACATCAATAGCTTTATTTCAGTTTTACCAGGGAGGCTTTTCTGGCCAGGGCTCCCTTAGCGAGAAGTGCATGGTTTTGGGTAGATCTCAGGGATGGGTTGGCAGACATAAGCAATATATGAGTGGTTCAGTTATGTTTGCTGCTTGACAAGCTACCCCGAAACGTAGTAGTATAAACCAACAATGGTTTTATATCGATACATTCATGTCCTGTGGGTTGGAAGTGAGGGCAGTAGAAAGGTTTGTCTCCGCTCCATAATGTTTGGGGCCTCAGCTGTGGTGGCTCCAAGGCTAACGATGTCTGACCTGGCTCCAATGGGTTCGTTTATTTTGAATATTAGTTCTGTTGCTGGTATATGTTTGGGCTGGAAGGTCCAAGAGTGGCTTCTCTATCCGCATGTCTACACCTGACTGGGACGGTTAGAACTCCTGAGGGCCAGTGGGCATCAAGTTCTCTCGCCAGTAGCTTCAGCTTCCTTACATCATGGCCTCCTCAGGATAGTTGAAGTTCTTTCATGGCAGTGGATGCTGTGAGGCTTATTATGACCTAGCCTCAGCAGTTCCAAAGCAATACTGTCGCTCCATTCGATTGGAAAACCCAGTCATCAGGGCTAGAGCAGATGTAAGGGGAGGGGAGGAACAGACCCAATCTCTCAGTAGGGGAATGGCATGCTTGTATGGGGAGTGAAGGCATTGATGGCCGCCACTTTGGAGATGAGCTTCCCCATTGAAACTTCCCAAGTTTTGTTTTTAGGGCTGTGGTGGACCCTAATGAGGAGGAAGTCCATGCTGTGATGGGGCTATTGGTGGACAATGGGTCCAGTAGGCAGGATGAAGACAACATGCGTTGTTGTGCACACGGTGGGGACTCTTGGCTCAGATTTTGATACAGGGAGTGTGTTCCCAGCTGTGTTTCCATGTGACAGAGGTCATAAAAATGTCCCTGGACAATTGGATATGTGGGTCTGATGTTCAGAATGGAATCAGGCGTGGCGACAGAGATCTGGCAGTCATTATTCTAGCAGGGTCTATTAGTTATATAGTATAACAGACTCTCACCTACATTGGCATAAGCAAAAAGGAAATTTACTGGGTCACTTGATTAACTCCTAGAGTTGAGTCCATCATGCATAGCTGCATCAAGGGTCTCACATGAGGTCATCAGTTCCTGGTCTCTCTCTCATCTCTTCACCTTGCTTTTTGTGAACTGGTAGAACTCCTTCCAAGGCATGATTTCCTCTTTGGCAGGTAAGACGGCCACACCCTTACAACTCGAAGATCAGTGGAGAAGAGCTGCTCATCATCAACCACTCAAAGCCTAGATCAGACTTGCATTGGCTTGTGTTGAGTCACGTGACCATCCTTGAACCATTCAGACTGGCCCAGGGCACATGGTGGTCTCATTAAGTGCCCACACCTGAGTGAGAGTGGGAGGGGCCCCTGATCTAGGTGTTCTCAGAGACAAATGATGAATGGATAGAGAGAGCCCGAACACTGCCCTCTCCAGATGGTAACTGAGGCCTAGGGAATAAACGAGGAGGTCTAGGAAGAGTGTGTTACTAAGAATGGGGCCATGACAGCGTTCTGAGAAATGGGGTCATGGGTGGGTAAGAAAGTAGACAACATCAAGAAGGCAGAGATGGGGTCTGTGGGATGGTCGGAGGAAATCCAGTGGTTTATAGCTTTCTAGAAACAAAAGGGAGGATGCTGTTCAAAAGCACAGAGTGGTCAGCATTGGAAATGCCTCGCAGAAATCAAGTGAGAGTCACTCATTCATTCAGCAGATATATACTGAGCACTTACTATGTGCCAGACACTTCTAGGACTCGCAATATATTTTTATTGATTTCAGAGAGGAAGGGAGAGGGAGAGAGAGATAGAAACATCAATGATGAGAGAGAATCATTGATCAGCTGCTTCCTGTATGCCCCCTACTGGGGATCGAGCCACCACCTAGGCATATGCCCTGACCGAGAATCAAACCACGACCACTGTTTTGTAGGTTGACGCTCAACCACTAGAGCCATGCTGGCCAGGCTAGGACTGGAAATATAAAGGCAAACAAAGCAGACATACTTTCCTGCCCTCGGGGATCTTACAGCTCAGGCAAGAATGAAGGGTGGTCACTAGATTCAATGACAAAGTGGATACTTGCTGGTGACTTTGGTGGGAAGTTGCAGTTGGCAAGTGGTAGAATGTGCTGGATGGGAGAGCGAGTGGAAGGTGAGATGATGTCAGAGCCCTCACAACTCCTTCAAGAAATTTGGTTGATAAAGGGAAGAGAGAAAAGGATCTGGGGCTAGAGTGGATGAGACATTGGGCAGCATTTTTAGGTTTGTGTGTTGGTTTTTAAATGAGAGTGGGTTTTTCCTCTCTGTGTATATGTTACTTATTCTTTTTCAACTACAAGTTGATATTGTGTAGGGTCTGGTCCCCATGAAAAGACATCTCTATTGTCTGTGTGCCTGAAGGAGATACAGGTAGGTCTTAGAGGGAGAGAGGTAATTCTAGAATTTTCTCTCCCCCCCAGGAGAAGGCCAGAGGTGTCCTGCCAGCCAGAGGAGAGGGGAGAAGACTTCCATTCCACCTTCCTTTAGTAACTTTAGTAACTACCAGGGGATGGGGAAAGGCTGGGAGGATGCATTTTAACAAGCTCATGTCTCTCCATCCTAAACACAACAAAATAAATTATTCAGCCGCCCTGCAAGTGAGTCTGCATTCTTGATTCTAAATTTCTTCTTTCCCCCCATGGAGATAGCAGCTTGGGGATGGTAAATTGGGTGGACCCCAGGTAGTAGGGGGGCAGGGCAGGGATAATGTGGATAATTGGCCCCTGGATAATTGAGAGTTGATCATAATTGACCTGATTTTGGAAGCACAGTGCAAGATCTCATACCTGCAGTTCTCTTTGTAGCTGCTCCTTTTCACCAGAATTTAAATTGGGGGTCCATTTTGCTCCCCAGGTGACATGTGGCAAAGTCTGGGGAGAGGGGTCACTACTGGCACCTGGTGGATAGAGACCAGGATGTTACTAACACCCTACAGTGCTCAGGGCAGCCCCCCCGCACAAAGAATTACCTGCTGAGAATGTCGGCAGTACTGAGGGTGAGAAACCCGCTGCTTCTCGTGGTGTAGGCGAGGAAAGAAAGGAAGATGTGGTGCAAGAACTGCACACACACAAACCTCAGGTAACTTGGAGACTGTGCTGGAGAGTGAGGGCTCTTCAGTCCTGGGACTAGGTTTTGGCCAGAGAATTCAATGGTTGCACTTAGAGTTCCAACTCAGGGCCCCTGTCTGAGGGACTGGTAGCATTCTGTCCCTGTGTCAGTGTGTGGCGTTCTCTGCTGATGCCATAGCAGGGTCAGACCACAATCTGTTGTCCCCACAGCTAAAACATCAAAATTTCAACTCGCAGGGTTGCTTAGGTTTGAGAATTGCTGTTTTCCCCCCAACAAAAGCATCAAGTGACATAAATAATAATATTTCCCTTCCTCTTTATGGGTGCTGGGCTTCTCAGAGCTGGGCAGCACTGGATTCTGGCGTCCCTACCTGGTCTGGCCCCGCCACTTGCCCCAGGGAATGTGTCTGCCCCAGGGCTTTGGCAGACAGAGGTTCCCAGGTGAACGTGACTCTGATCCTCCCACTTCCTAGTGGGTCTGGGTGTCAGCTCTGCATTCTCTGTCAGTGCCCCTTGCCTGGGGCTGTGATGTCCCTATCTGGCAAGTGGCCCAAACCCCAGGGGCCCATGGATCCACGCTAACAGTGCACATGAACCCCTAGAACATGATGCTAAGTGAAAGAAGCCAGACTCAGCAGTCACATATTATCCATTCCATTTAGGTGAAATGTCCAACCACTAATCCATAGAGACAGGAGGCAGCTTGGTGGTTGCCAAGGACGGTGTGTGTGTGTGTGTGTGTGTGTGTGTGTGTGTGTGTGTGTGCAGGGGAGGGGGAATGGGGAGTGACTGCTGATGGGTAGGGAGGTCTTTTTTGGGAGTGATAAAATGTTTTGGAACTAGATAGAGGTGGTCATTGAACAGCATTGTGAACGTACTAAAATATGTCATTGAATCATACATCTTTAAATGATTAATTTTGTGTTAAGTGAATTTCACTTTAATTAAAAGAAAAGATAACTGGATGGACAGAGTGGCTCGGCTGTCCCATTGATCGGCCACTGTGCCCTGGGACCGTGGCATGGTATAGGGGATGGGTGGAACCAGGGGACCCAGCCCCCGGGGGGCCTGACGGCAGAGGCCCTGCCCTGTGGGACGCTGGAAGCAGGAGCATCCGCTGGGGTTTGTCTCTTCCAAGCCCCATTGGAAGTAATAAATGGAGCTTTGCATCAGCTTCATGGCAGATTAGTCCCAGGAGAGGCGGCCGACGCTCCGGCAGACACGTGTAAACCCTCCTCAGTAACTGCTTCCTGCAGGATGGAAGGCAGAGCCCGGGAGGTGGCATAGAAAATGGACCTTTCCACTTACCCCCACCCCCTTGTGGTCCATCCTGGGGGGCGCATAATGTTTGTGTTTAGTCCCAGACCTGAGCTAAACTGTCCACAGCATTGGTTAGTGGTGACAGAAGTCAAATAGCAGTCATTTATTCGCTGTGTGACCTTAGGCAGATTACTTAACCTCTCTGTGCTCCAGTTTCCTTATCTGCAAAATGGTGATGCTAATGCCTCTCCCACAGGAACTTGTGGGGCTTAGACTATATGAATATATGTATTTACATTTATATATCTATGAATATATCACATAAATATAATACAAATTCATTTAACATACATTTATAATGCTAGGTGTTATATAATACATAATGTAATATCAATATAGCAATACTTATATAGACTATAAACACCAAATATAATACATAACATATGTGTGCTATGATATACACACACGCATAGTTCCTCCTACAATGTCTGGCTCACCAATGATGCTGGTGAATATTCATCTCACCTATAAAATGGTGGATTGAGTTCATTCACTCATTCATTCATTCATTCATTCATTAATTCATGGAGTTTGCTGAGCTCCTACTCTGTCCCAGCCACAGGGGCTACACAGTGACTGAGAGGAGCATATTCTCTGCCTTCATGAAGCATACATGCCAGCGGAGAAATAAGACACCCAAGACAGACATGACTGCAGATTCTGGTAAATACTGTGACTAAGAGCAAGTCAGGAAGTGCTTACGGTAGACGTAGCTGGGTGCAGGCTTTCTATGAGGTGGCTGGGAAAGGCTTGGATCAGGAGATGCTATTTAAAACAGACCTGGCCCAAGAGAAGGTCTGTTCATGGGACAGATGGGGAGCTTTTCAGGTGGAGAGCAGAGCAGGTGCAGAGGCTGTGAGGTGGGAGAGCTTGGCTTGGCCTGTTCAAGGACCGAGTGAAGAGCGGGGAGGAAGGGATGGCTTGCAGGAATGTGGCTCCAGAGGAGTCTGAGGAGCACGGGGTGGTGAGCACCTCGCCCGCCTGTTCCAGGAGTGAGCTCTATGTGAGTGCAAAGAGAAGCCCGCGCATGCAGCCAGTGACTGGGTTTTGGCTGGAGGAGTGTCACTGGGCTGCTGAGGGAGCCTGTTTGGAGAGCTCTGGGAGTGGCCTGGGAAGAGCAGCTGCCGGTTCCTGCGTTTGCCTGCGGGGGAATCAGCACTGCTTTCTTGTCTGCTTGGGAAGGTAGACATCTCGGCAGGAGCTCCTTTGGGTGCCCCAGCTCCAAGACCCTAAATGGACATTTCCTCTGCTCTCCCATTTTTTTTTTTTCTCTCTTGTAGAAAATTACTTTCCAGTCATTGGGGGAGTCCTGGGCACAGGGCTGTGGAAGTGTGTTTCGGAGGTAGACAGAACCCAGGTCCTCCCTCGGCTCCTTAGTTTGCTGTCTTTGCCCATGAGTTACTGACCCTAATGAATGAGGTTTAATCATGACCAGATGCCTCTGGAGCAGAGGTGCTTAAGTAACGTCAAGGTGCCAGAACCGGTTTGGCTCAGTGGATAGAGCATCAGCCTGTGGACTCAGGAGTCCCAGGTTCGATTCCGGTCAAGGGCATGTATATTGGTTGTAGGCACATCCCCGGTGGGGGGTGTGCAGGAGGCAGCTGGTTGATGATTCTCTCTCATCGATGTTTCTAGCTCTCTATCTCTCTCCTTTCCTCTCTGTAAAAAATCAATAAAATATATTTAAAAAAGAAAAATAAATAAAAATAAAAAAAAGTAACGCCAAGGAGGTTTACTGTGTTAAACTGTCAGTTGGGTGGCTACATCCTTTCTGAAGGAGGACGGACATGTGAGGGATGCAGCAGCCAGGAAAGTGAGAGATCTGGGCAGGGTGGAGGTTGTGCATCCTATTTTGTCGGCCCGATTTCCATCATTCCAGAGGTCCGGAGCCACTGGGCAGCAGAGGTGCCCTCGGAGAGCCTGCTGCTATTCAGCACCTGATGCCAGGGAGGAGGAGTGTGAGCTGCTGGGTCTTTAGTGGGCAGCATTTCGCATCAGGTCAGACTTCCATGCCTGCTCAGCTCCAAGCATTGGCAGCAGTTTCAAACCCGAAGGCCCTGGATACCCAGCCACAAGCCAGTCCCCCGAAGGACGGCTTTAGAGCAGTTGGGTTCGTTCCAGCAGCTGGTGAGTTCTGATCTTACTGCTCTGGGCTGAGAGCCACTGGGTGTCTAGGGACTTTGGGGGACACTTTTCACAGACGTTTTCCTAACCTCAGCCCCTTTGGCAGCCAGGCAACGAGGCTTCTGCCTGCACGTCCTTGCAATGAGAGTGTGGGCTGAGCCAGGAAACCCCGTTGAAAGACCTCTTTCTCCCCCTCAAGGTGTGTCTGGGTTTTGGTCAAATAAATGGATGTTTGAAATCAATGCCATAGGAAAACTTCAAGTGATCATAAGTCATGAGCCCTCCTCATGAAGAATGGAAGTGCCAAGGCCTGTTGCAGATTTGAATATACAATCGATGTAAGTCTTTCTCCATTCATTCAGTAAACATTTATGCCTGGCTTGACCTCAGTAAGAAAGTAAAAACAGGTGTTTACTGAGCACATCTTATATGCTAGCGAGTATCAAATTATTCTGTGCAAAATATCTCTTGGAATGTTCTGTCAACTTCATTAGGATGTTACTTTTAATATCCTTTTTGGGGATAAAATAACTTAGAACCAGAAGAGTTTTCCACTGGTAATTTAGCCACAGTTAGTGGTGGTGCTACCTATAAGGGTATGAGAGAGAAAAGAAAAAGACCCTTTTATCCTTAGACTAGTGCAGTGGTTCTCAACCTTCCTAATGCCACGACCCTTTAATACAGTTCCTCATGTTGTGGTGACCCCCAACCATAGGCTGGCCACAGCCCCTTCAGGGTTGGGGTGTCCTGCTGGGGTGCCTGGCCAACCTGGGGGAGGGGCTGAGGGCTGTTTTCAGGCTGGCCACACCCCCTTCAGGATGGGGGGGTCCCTACTGGGGTGCCTGGCCAGCCTGGTGAGGGGCTGATGGCTGTTTGCAGGCTGACCACACCGCCCAGTAACCTAAGTTCCCAGCCCCTCATTTTTTTCTTTCTTCATTTTTTTTAGCGCCTCCTTGAGCGGAGGCCAGGGCCGGATGGAAGCAGGGATTTATTTATCTTCTATAATTGAAGCTTTGTAGCCTTAAGTGGAGGCCAGGACAGGCCAGGGCGGTCAGGAAGCTTGGCTTCCTCCATCACCGGGGGCAACCTAAGCCTCCTGCTCTCTTTAGCTCCATGGCTGCCTTCATCTTTATTAGGTTAATTTGCATACCTGCTCCTGATTGGTTGGTGGGTATAGCGGAGGAATGGTCAATTTGTATGTTTCTCTTTTATTAGTGTAGATTACCTTTTTTTCTTGCTAAAATGTAAGACTTTTGAGAACCAGACCGTTGTCCGAGTCACTGCCATGAGCACACGTGTTAGTTGAAAATGCATCTCAACTAACACTAGAAGGTATCAAGTGCATATTTAACGAGTGAATGAAAGATTGAATCAAATGATTTTGTTCAATTTGATTAAAAGGACACAATCTTGGCACCAACTCTGGACCAACTACTGAGGTAGACATTGGATACAGAGTAATAAGACAAACTCTGCTCTTAAGAAGAAAAGAGGAAGGGAAAATAGGAAAGCTCATTCCAGGGTGAGGCAGAAAGCTGGGGTCCCGCTCTTCGTTTCTGAGCCAGTGTGGTAGAAACGTGGGCTCAAACGGAGGGAGTGGGGAAGAGCAATACCTGGAATGAAAGCTCTCAGAGCCACCTTCTACTTTGGAATTGGCTCCCCTTCCTCACCCAGAACTAGCTCAGGCCACCTTGCCCCCCAGGAGAAATCAACAGCCCATTGAAACCGACCAGTTGAATACGCATTTGCCATCGGAGTACTCTAAGCATTGCCATTTGGGGGAAACTGACTTAATAAGAGGCCTGACCCATGCAAGTGTATGAGAGCTGGTTGGCACTTCTCCTCTTTCTGTGGATTATGCAGACACCAGCGACAGTTAAGGGAGCAAGTGAGTTGATAAAAGCGTCTCTGGAGAACAAGTACTAAATGGTTTTTTTATTGCTCACCTCTGAAGGAACCTTCTGTTTAAATGGCTGGCAGTAAGTGCAGGTTAGACCTGTGAAGTTATTATAAATGCCACTCTGAAGCCTAAGAACTTTATTTTTAATTGGGTTCTTTTCTTTCTTTCTTTTTTTTTATCCCCAAACTATTAATGCAATATGAAGAATGGAAATTTATGATTTTTTTTAAGACACAGGAACTATTGAGAGAGAGAGAACAAAGAGGCTATTGAAACATTATAGACTTTCAGTAAAACCAAAACCACGAAGATCCCCATTCCTGTCCCTCCTTTCATTGCACAAGGGAGCCCTTCTAATGAGCCTGAGGGGAGGGGCGTCAGGCTGGAAATATGGGGGAGGGTATATGTGTGCAAAAGTAGGTTTACAGTCCTGAGGATGCGAACCACAGAGTGTATTCTTGTATTACTGCCTGATTGTTGTATTATTGTCCATATGAACAACTGTAAACCCGCCATTTCCCTGCCCTATAAATACCCTGCACAGCATGCAAATGAATGAGAAAGAGGCCTTGGTGAAGAAGCATTGGGCTGTTACAGTCATGGAAAAATGCGAAGAGCCAGAGACTCCCATGTTCTGTTGAACTCTTTCTTCCCCAGAGCCTTCCCTGGTTCTTCTCTCCTATACTGCCAGCCATTTAAGGCCTAACCATTTTACAGGTGGGGCTGAAAAACAAGGCAGTTGAAGTTTTCTAGAGCTTTCCTTAGAGGGCACTGTGAGGAAGTGGAAAGAGCCATGACGAATGGAGTTCAGATCCTCACTCCAACTGATTAACCAGCCAGTGCAAGAAATATATATTATTTTAAACTGCTCAGTTTGGGCATATTTGTTTACATGACAGTAGATAACTGATAAACTTATGTATTTTTCTTTGCCCATGGGAAACTCTTATTAGAAGAGTTGAATTCTCCACTTTTGTTTGTTTTTTAGTTTTTTAATTTTCTTCAGTTACCACACACACACACTTTAATTTGAGGCTTTCCTGACACTGGTATATGACACATGTTCAGGCCTAGCAAAGTACCCGAGACCCTGTTAGCGATGCCATAATAAGACGGGTTCATTCTCAGCACCTCTCGGCGCGGCCCAAGGCAGAGTCATAAGCGATGCTTGTTCGATAATGCCGAGGTGTGTCATTGCCCGGAAGGCTGCCTGGTATTTATAGGAAGCTGAAAGTTAGGCACTGGGGAAAAATGAGTTCCAGACTGTTGCACTTATTTTCAGATAGAATCATAGTCTCTGAAAAATTGCGTAGGAGGTTGAGCTGATGGGGAATTCAGCGTGCTTGCACGGCTCACTGGGCCTGTAGAGTGGAGGAGAAAAATCATCGAGCTGGTTGGGGAGACGGCAGTCACCTCTCCTCAGCCGCCTGATGATGGATGTTCGAGGACAGGCCGAGGACAGAGCTGCATTCTTTTCCGACTGGAAGCCACTGAGTTGCATTTTAAAGTAAACCGACAAAAAGAAGGTGCTCTGACAGAAACATTGTGAGGCTCGTCTCATTGGCGGGCCGAGCTGGTTGACAAAAAATGGGACACTGTGAGATAAGCGTTTGGAAATTTAAAGAGGCGTCTTGTCTGTCATTTGTAATGGCTGAAAACGTGGAGAAAAATACAGTCTCACATGGAAGGGTTTAGGGGAGCTAAGTTTAATCAATCAATCAGTCACTCAATCCCTTAACCAGCAAACAGCTACTGTATGCCTATTTTATGGCCACAATCATACTCACTGATGGGAAAATGTAGTTAAATAAGACAACACTTGTGTTATTAAGGAGTTCATGGACTAGTGGTGTAAATGTAAAAAAAAATCACAAGTAAATGTAAAAAAAACCATATGTAAATGTAAAAAAATCACATGTAAAAAAAAATCACATGTAAATGTAAAAAAAATTACATGTAAATGTAAAAAAAAAAAAAAAGTCACAATTCAGTGCAGTGAGGACTTAGTCTCTGTGGGATTCCAAAGAGATCAATTGATCCAATCCACTGGGGACAGAGAAGAAAAAAAATAGCTTTTTTTTTTTTTTTTTTTTTTTTCTGAGCAGGCAAATAAAATGGGTTGGTCAGTAGCAGGATAAAGATCAAGGGGAACAGAGAACATTCTAGGTTGAAGGACTAATCTGTGCAGAGGCCCAGAGCTCATCTTCCTCACCTCAACAAGCACCATGCAAGCCTTTTTTCTGATTTTTCAGAAACTAGTTCAGGGAGATTATGCTTAAACTTTTCCCAAGTGACTGCTTTCTGGAATGGATATCAGGCATGCCGAGAGCAGCAGCCTAGAGCCAGGCTCCCTAATTTGGGGACCCTCTGCAGTCAGATCAGGCACTGATATTGGGGGCACCGAACTGGCCGCGATGATTTACATGGCCAGTCCAATGCCCATTTACGAATCGATAGTGGAGGAGAAATTTCAGGTACTTAACAAGTTGTTTGTTCACATGTTGTCCAGGCAACGGCTAATCCTTGAGAGTTGCTTCAGCAAGGGGTTCTAGAGGCACCTTCCCTGACGTGCTTGCTAGGGCTGAGGACATGTGTATTCCTACAAACTTCGGACCAAATTCTGTCTTGTAAATTGATTTAAGAGGGAAGACATCCTCATCATTTGGCTCTGTGAGAGTAGTTTGGGGAAGGTTTACCATGCCCGGGATTTAGGCTCTGTCAAGTCTAAGCACAGTTTCTCCCACTGTAACCTCTCTATCCTCCTTTATTAGTTTTACATTTTTTTATTAACAATTTTTAAGTTTATACATAATGCATATTTTTTGTAGGACATGTGGGAAAAATAAAGAAGCACATAGAAGCCATAATACTCATTCTTAAGAACAGAGGTGATTAATGTTATATTTGGAGCACTTCCTTACAGTCTTTTTTTTTTTAATATTCACAGTTTTGTGTTTGTATATTGGTAACACAGTTGGGATAATTATGTATGTGATAGTTTACTTCATGTCCTGCTTTATTACCTAACGCTTTACCATAAAATTGGCCCACACTTCGGACTATTTGGAGTTCTCAGTTACTGACAACAACATGTTCTTCACCTGTGTGACTATACCACAGTGTTTAACCAGTAAAGGTTTCGAACACCTCTGAATTCCCTCGCATTTGTATAGATCACACTTTATTGTGTATCCTTGCCTGCAAGTCATAAAATACCTTACTTACTAGGGGAGAATTACTCTATCCACTTCTAAGGATGTTAAAAGTGACATAGGTGCCCAAACTTCCTTGGGGAAATGTAGCAACTTAGGTGCCCACCAGCAGTAACTTTCACTGCTGTCTTACCCCATTCATGGGCCATTTTGTTCTCCTGGCTCTTTTGTTATGCTCGTATTTCCAGCATGGAATTATCCGAAGTCAGTGGCAGGAAAGTTGTTGGGTGTCAGATGTGTTCAGGTCAGTGCTTGGGGAAAGAGAGCCTTTTTCTTCTGAGCGGAAGCAAACAGGGTGGGTCCCGTAGGTGGTGAGTGGCAGCACGTACCCCAGATAGTTGTGGAATGGCGGCTGCTTCTCACTTGGAGAAGAGAGGTGGTAGGGCTGAGTAGGGGCCCCAGTACCTGAAACATGCGAGTTACTGCTCTTAGTTGCTGAAGACTGTCTCTCTGGCACTTGCTTCCTGTCCTGCTGACCAGTTCTTGCTCTATGGGCAGCTGTAGCCACATCACAGAAGCACCATGGTAGGATATCCCCAAGCCCCTGCTGTCATCCCTCCACTTCGTCGAGTTCACAGGACACATGCCAGGCACACGTATTCCATGGTCCAAAGACAGGTGCACCCCAGAGGGTTCCCCTCTCTCTTCTGGACCCCAGCCCGTTCCATCCGCCCGCACAGCTCACAGCTGCAGGTGCCGCTCTCCCCAGACAGCTGCACTCATCTGCGTCCTGTCTGGGCTGTGTCCTCCCTTCCCCTCCTCGGCCCCTCTCGGGGCTTCTCTGGTTGCCGGGAGCAGCTGTTGATTCGGATTTTCATCAGGATTCTGGTAATTAAAACTCGACGCTCTTCAGACATTTGCGTTCCGTTGCACTGAGAGAGCAGCTGTTGAAATGCGGGGCAGGGAACCAGGGCCTTGGGTGGCTGTGAGCGTGGGCTCAGGTAATCAGGTCTGAGAGTTACTCCCCTTCTCAGAGAGAAGCTTCGGGAAAGCACCCCCCCGACCACCACCTACCCCCCATCTTTATGAACAACGTCTATGTTCTCCCACTGTGCTGTGTTATTAATGACTAATAGTGTGCGACCTGGGGCAGACTGTGTGGGTTCAGAGCCCACCTCTGCCTTTATCAGCAGTGTGACCTTGAGCAGGTTACTTCACTTCTCTGTAGAATGTGAGAATTGCCAGCTTTGGTCATCAATAGTTTGTGGATCAAGTGAAATAAAACACAGAGGCCGGAGCACTGAGGAAGTGCCTAATTAGTGTTTGTTCATATTACCGGAATTTTATTTAGCTCCTGGCAGCTCAGTTCATGGTATAGAGGAGAGGTATTGGAGCCCTGCGGTGGCAATCAAGTCTTGTGTGTGTGTGTGCGTGTGAGCACTCGGTGAGTGGGGTACCGGCTTTGAGCTGCAGGCGTGTGCCCATCACAGGGCATGTCTGTCTCTCCCTCCCTCTTTTCCTGTGTTCATTTCCTCAGCTCGGGGAATTGCCTAATGCTGTCCAATTCCTAGGGGCAAGGAGGAAGCGCTGGATAATGGGGTTTCTTCATTCCTTGTTGGGCCTCAGGTTTTCCAACATTCAGACATTTCAACAGCAACCTTAAGAACATCAGCATAACCCATGTTTTACCTCCCATGACCACTAGGAGCTTGAATGAGTTTGTGTATGCATGCAGAGGGACACACACACACACACACACACACACACTCTTTCTCTGGCATTAACAGTCTATGGCCTGGAGCAGGGATTTAGATGACCTCCATCTGTTGTTCCACAGGTGAAAATAGTGGTAAAGTTGCCGGCAGCTGCCATTCTTTCCTGAGAACCACTGTAGTCTGGCTGCCCCTCTGCTGGGCTTGGCAGACATTACATTCCAGCCCCCAACAATCCCAAAGGGGAGCAGGTTTTCTCTGTTTGCAGATGAAGGAAGGAGGTAGGAAGGGTTTGGAAACAGGCCCTGGGACACACAGGAAGTGAGTGTGAGGCTGGAGTGCTAGCCTGGCTGTGTAGACCTGGTGGCCATTGCATGGATTCTGACACACCCGGTGACTCCTTAGCTCAAGGATGCCATCCCACCGGGGTGGCAGTTAGAGCCAGACCCAGGGTTCTCCAGGCAGTGCCTCCAGGGCAGGCGTCTTCAAACTACGGCCCGCGGGCCACATGTGGCCCGCAGAGGAGTCTGATCCGGCCCGCCAGGTTTTTTGGGCAGTGAGCGCAGCCGAGGTGTTACAGTAGGAATTAGTAGTTCATATAGTCCGGCCCTCCAGCTCTCTGAGGGACCGTGATCTGGCCCCCACTTTAAAAAGTTTGAGGACCCCTGCTCCAGGGGAACATTTCTGTCCCCCACGAAACATGTTTTCTCTGTTCACCTCTTCTATGCTCTCAGCTTCTTAACAGCACCAGGTGCAATGGAATGAATTGCAATGAGAGTTGCTTCGAAAAAATATTTGTTCTTCGCTTCCTGAACCTAATCGTTCCTGGGAAGGAGCCAGGAGTGAGGGCCAGGCTAAGAGTCTTTGGCTGGTCTGTGGCCTGGGAAGGCAGTGCCACGGGGTCCAGGCAGGTTCGGGAAGTGAGGAGAGGAGTGTGTGTGTGTGTGTGTGTGTGTGGGCGGTGGGGAGAGGGCAAGGTTAGGGAATCATCACTTACATGGGATCAAGGGAGCTTTTAGATGTCTGAATATGGCTCCAGCTTGATTAGGGATGGAGGGCTGACCAGAATTAGTCTGTGGGGAGGTGCAGAGCCATATCAAAGAGACAACACAATTAGTCTGAAGGAGGTGCATGACCCTGTCCAGCCAGACTTCCTGAGCCCAGTCCCAGGAGTTACCATGAGATGATATAGCCTATCCAAAAGACCCAGCGGGTGGTTCTAGCCCCTCAGAGGAAGATTCTGGAAGAATATCAGAGTTCAGTGGTTGAAGACCTTACATGGAGCTGGGCTTTGGGACAACAGGATGTCTGACACTGGGAATTTACAAAGGGACCCAAAACTTACATGCAGTGGCAACCCCTCCACGTGTTACTGATTCACCCTCAAATCTGACAACACGGCCTTAGGCCAATGGTCAGAATGGAAGGCTGTTTCACACGCGAATTCCAGGGCCTCCCTCAGCCGCTGGGTGCTGTTTAAACCTGGTGCTTTCCCAGGACTTTGCTGTACAGGCTGCAATTGAACAGAACAAAACAAAACAGAACAAAACAAAACAAAAACAAAAAAACAAAAAAAGGAAAGGTTAAAGGGAGGTTTAAAGTGGTGCTATTGCAAACTCTTGTGTGAGTCAACAGTATGTATCTGAAGACACCAACCAGCTTGAAATGGGCCAGGTGCTGACGATATTGGCCACTGAAGGCCCAGGGACATCTGGGCAGCCTCAGCCTATGAGGTGTCCTTGGGCTCAGCAACGCCGGAGGAAGGAGACTGAGGGTTGGTGTCAGGGCCTCTGGCTCTTTGAGGTCCTCATTGTGTGACCTTGTTAAATCATCTACCTTCTTTCTACCTTAAGCTTCCTCAGAGGCAAAATGGGGATGATAACAAGCTTGCCTCCTGGGGTGATCAGGAGGATGGATGAGAAGAGACAGGTGGAAAGTGTGTTGTCACCTAAATGGTGATGTGTGCTTGGCCGTCTGTCACTTGGAAAGTTGTGCACAGGCATTTCCTGTCTGCCAAGGAGCCTTGCTTCAGTTTTAATCCCCGTGGTCTTGTATATGTAAGGATTTTGTATGTCTTTTGGCTTAGAGATGGCAAATTCATGGACCACGAGTCCAGCTCCTGAGTATTTTGCTTTGCTAATAAACATGGCCCTTGGATGCTTTTAGATAGGATCCATATTCTTGGGTTTGTTGAACATCCTACTCTTCTGTAATGCTCATTCTGTGGCTTTGCTCATTTATAATATAGTTGGACAGGGAGATTCCTAGAAGTGACCTCTAAGTTCTTGATTCCCAGGTATAGTTCCAGGTGTAGTGGAAGAACGTGCCAAATCAATGGCATGACTGGCCATTTTGCAGCCATGATTTGGCACCAGTCGAGCCATGATGGGTTGGGGGAGGAGTATTATTGAATGTCTTTTGTCTACCAACATCAGATGTAGGCCCTTCCCCAAACAGCCATGCTGGGAACCATGCGGTGGATACCAATCCAGCTGCGGGTAGAAGGGGTTGGGGGGTGGTCAGGAAAGGCTTCCCTGAGGGGACCTTGATGCGTGAAGGACATTTCCAAGAGTGAAGAGACAGAGGGAAAGGGTAGTCCAGGCTTCACCTGTCTGCCAAGACAAAGACGTGAAGTGCTGGTGTGTGTGAGTGACTCCCAGTTAAGCGAGGCTGAGATGTGGAGCATGAGGGGGGTGGTGGAGGGGAGGGGACTCTCCTCTCCAAGGCTGCCATCTACATGTATTGCTAGTAGTTGGTGTTCCTGCAGGAAAACAGAATCCTACTTAAGAGTGTGTAACGAGTATTTCATGAAGCAGCCCAGGAGGTGTAGGCAAGGCTGAAGGAGCCAACCAGGTGTGCTGAGGCACCTGCAGGAGACTCAGAACAGATTTGGAAGGTGGTCCCGTAGGCTTGACCTGTCTGTTGGATATCTATGTGGCTATGTCAGGGGTCGGCAAACTCATTTGTCAACAGAGCCAAATATCAACAGTACAACGATTGAAATTTCTTTTGAGAGCCAAATTTTTAAAACTATATAGGTAGGTACATTGTTATTAACTTAATTAGGGTCCTCCTAAGCTGGCCTTTGCTAAAAAAACCCTCAAGGGGCCAAAGAGCCGCATATGGCTGAGAGCCGCAGTTTGCCAACCACTGGGCTATGTCATTTGGGCACTTAGATATGCAAGCCTGTAAGTCCAGAGGACAGGTCTGGAATAAAGATGGGAGATTCTTCAATGTATAGAGGCCACTGAGAGTCATGGCTTGGATCGAGGTCTTCGAAGAAGTACCGAGAAGAAGACATGTGAGGACTAAGCCTGAGCTCTTTAACATCTAGAGGTCAAGAGGGGGGTCCAGCCTGGAGGCTGTGAAAGTGGGAGGAGGAAGGGCGATGAGAGAACAGCTTCTGGAATCCAGTGGGCCATCAACCTTGTCAACACTGCTGGCAGGGCCAGTGGGATGAGGGCTGAAGAGTGACCTTGAGAGGTCTTGGGTGACCTGGGGGAGTGTGGTTTCCCTGTCTTGATGGCAGCAAAAGCCTAATTGGGACATGGGCCCAGTGCAATGGCTTCTGATCCACACAGTGACTACAGAGAACTCTTTCAGGTGTCTTGTTCTGAGGGGAAGAAAAGAGGCAGTGAGCATGTATATACTACATGCCTTCAGTAGTTTTTATTTTGAAAGGAAAAAGTAACAAAAGATTTTTGGAAAATGGAGAAGAGGAAAATAAAATACTCTCTAGACCTACCTCTCTTGCACCATCACTGATAGAATATATTTTTAACCGCCCCCCCCCCCCCCCACCTCCCCTGCCATGCATATATATTTAACCTCTTGTAATGTTAGTGCAGGATCATTTTTTTATCTTGCTTTTCTCACTTAACATTTTATCCTGAGTGAGTGCTTTCCCATGCTGTCTCTGCCACAGTAATCGCGGTAGTTTAAAATTTGCATGATCTCATTAGGGCCCATTTCCAACCTCCATATTTCCTGCGGAGTCGGAAACTAATGAAGGGGATGAAGAAAATGTCTGTAAATATTTTGTTGTTTTGCAAAAACAAGCACTCTTAAATCCAGTTTAATGATTGCTCAGTTTAATTAAACACTCTTGGTCTTACTATTACCCACTTCTCTGCACTGATTACTGACCTGATATGTGAGCAAGGATTCAAATGCATTTCCTCCCTCCCTTCTTTCCCTTCTTCCCTTCTTCCCCCCTTTCCTCCTTCTCTCTCTCCCTCCCTCCTACTTCCTTCCCTCCCTCCCTCCCTCCCTCCCTTCTTTCCTCTCCCTTCTCTTCATTCCTTTCTTCCTTTCTTCCCCTCCCCCCTCCCCCTCCCCCTCCCCTCCCCTCTCCTCCCCTCCCCTCCCCATCCTCTCCCCTCCCTTCCCCTTCCCCTCCCCTTCTCTCTCTCTCTCTCTCTCTCTCTCTCTCTCTCTCTCTCTCTCTCTCTCTCTTTTTCCTTTCACAAATGTGAAAGAGGCATCAGAAAGGAAGATTCTGGTTCTGCTCTGTGTGTTCTTAAGAGGTTTTTTTGTGTGTGTGTGTGTGTGGGATAAAGTTCTAATCATTTCATGTGTGTGACCATGACTTCCTTCCCCACTCCTGTTAAAAATGTATTAAGATGTTATTTCCAGAGTATAAACTTTAAGTGTACAGTATTGTCAGTTTTGGTTACCGTACCCAGTCATGTAGCCACCATCCCATCAAAATAAGAATCATTCTCTCACCTCCCGTCTTCACCCCCCCCCCATTTACTTCCTGTTACCCCTCCCCCCAATTCCTGCCCCAAGCCACCAATTATCTGCTTTTTGGTACTGTAGTTCTTTTGTTTTTACAATTTTATATAAAAGCATAATATGGAATATGGATTTTTGCACTTGATTTTTTTCTCCTATTTACAAGATCCATTCACCTTGTTGCATGTATTAATATTTCATACTGAGTAGTCTTCCATCATAAAGATCTACACGACTTGTTAATCCATTCACTTATTTTTTGTTTCCTGTCTCACTCAACTCAACCCACATCCTGAAATTGTGAGTGACAGAAACAGTCGGTGAGCTTCTTTCAATGTTTTTGATCACTTAGGAAGATCAAATGCTGAGTGCTCCACCTGTACTATGCTTGCCACACTCCCCTTACCTGATGATCACACATCCTGACACAGGGGCCTGGAATCCTAGGTGGGGATTGGTTTCTGATGACAACAGGTAAATTGGGAATGGCAGGGTTGTCACAATTACTCTTGGAACATCCTTTAAAAATCCCATGACAAAGTATGTTTGCTGGAGTCATTCTTATGCACATTGCGGTTTAAGATCCTTTGAACTAGACTAAAGGGAAGAACAAAAAGAAAATAATTGTGGATGAGTGGAAGGCATTTTGTATTTAGGGGGTGGGTAGACTAAGGTCTTCCTGCTCTATTTTAGCATTAAGTCTCTATAACTTTAATTCAAGTGATTTTATTTATTCATTTTTTGGTAGTGGGACTTAATGAGATATTTGCAAGAAGGATTATCCCAAAGTTTGGCACAAAGTGTTTCATGAATTTGAATCTACCTCTTGCCAGATCAGAATCTCGGGCAACCCTTGTTTTTTGGGAAGTTGTTCAGAACTCGGCCATCTGACGTTAGCCTTTTCCAGCTGCCGATCTGTGGTACAGCTCCACAGACCAGCCATTACTTTCGTACATTGAATATCCGTCTCCTAATCCCCTTGTCCTGTGTCTGCATTCAGTGTTCAGTCCTCAGGGGGATCTCAGATGGTGGAGTCCAGGCATGCTCAGTCACAGGAGGGGAGAAAAACACATTTGTTCTCCTACTGCCCAAAGCCCCTGGCAGTTGTGTTTCTGAGACATGTGCTGTTTAAATTCCCAGCTGCTTGCCCACATCAGAAGGTGTCCCTTTGTTGGTGACGAGAATGGCACCCGGTGTTAGATGATGGAGTCAGACTGGACCTGGGTTCAGCAAGCTCAGACTTGAGTTCTGGCTAGGAAAGAATTCAGAGCCAAGACTCACACTATTAGAGAAAGTTTATCTAGAAAGTTACAAAGGTAGAAGAAGGGAGCAGTACAGGAAATGGGTTCAGGAAACAAGCTACAGAGGCAAAAGAAGGGTCCTTGGAGCTTTAGGAGAGAGAAGCTTGGGATGGGGGCAATAGGATGGAGACAGGAAAAAGTGGGGCTGGGTCCTCTGTCCTAAAGGCTTTTAAGGGTGAGAATTTTAGGGGAGGTCTCAGGGGAGCATCTCAGTGGAACACTCATCAGCTTTCCAGGTGTGATTTTTCAGGGTGGTGGTCTGCAATGATTGGTTGGCACCAGGGTAGGGGGTCATTAGTCAATGTAGCTGGTTCCTGAGGTCATCCATGGCCTAGCTTGTCTGTTTTTCCTTCTTTTCTGGACCTGGAGCTGAAACACAGCCGAGGCCTAGATGTATTTGATGGGGATCAAAACCTCATTGTCCTGGGGGCTTAATGCTTAAGGGCTATTCTTTGCCCCCCTTGTTCACCTCCCTCCCCTTTTCAGGGGTCTAACCCACATGACTAGCAGCATGCCAGGGGAGGAAAGGTTAGGATGGGCCAGTTTGAGCTGGTTCTGCACTAACAACCCTGCTGTATGAACAGCTTACCTTTCACTCCTGCTTTCCAGGATAGAGAGAATGATGGTGCTGGACCTCGCCCAGGGGGGTTACTGCACCTGACTGGGAGGTGAAAGAGCAAGTCAGAGGACTGGCATCTGAGCTCAGGTGGGCAGAGAGGCAGTAGAAGCAGAGAGAGATTCCTCTGAGACTGCGTGACTCTGCCCACTGGTAAAAAGATGAGGGAGGAGAGGTAACCATCTCCCCCTGCCCCCCACTCACTCCAACTGACCTCAAGCTTCAGCTCGATTCCTCACTGGCTGCATGACTTCTGGCAAAGGGAGCGTCCTTACCAGTAGAATGGGGACAGTAGCACCTGCCTCACCTGAAAGCTGCTACACACGTGGGAGTTCCCTTTCCATTCTGGAGTGAATGAAAGGCGGGAATCAGTGGGATTTCACTGGCGAATTGAGATCTTCTTTTGGTAATAAGTCACCCTGGTGAGGGAAGTGGTCTTTACAAACAATAGCTATTTATTTGTCTCCTGCAGTAGAGCTACAGACACAGGGAGCAGCCGCCTCCACTACGAAAACGTCATGGAGACTCACTCACACATCCACACCTCGGCATTGGTGGAGCAGAGAGCACAGGGAAGCTGGTGTCTCCCCCCCCTCCCCGCCCCCCGCCGTGTATGCACCCTGCTTCCTCGCTGGGCAGCCTGCCTGGCCCGGGGAGCAGCAGCCAGCCCTCAGACACAAAGCCCTGGTGCAGACAGAGCAGCTTGCAGAGGGCCCTCAAGCTCAGAGGCATGCTGGCTGACCAGGTGGAGACCAGCAAGCCCACCTACAGCCTGGCCAGGCCTTGAGATCACGGTATGAGAGGCAGAGTGTGCCCCGCTGTGGAGCTTCTCAGTTCTGCCGTAAACTTTTTAATGGAAGTTCAGAGTTCGAAGCGCATTGTGCTCTGCAGTTGGACTCTCAGAGAGGCCCTAAAGTGGCAGAGGCGGTGATCCTGGGAGCCATTCTCTCTGTGCTCCGACTGCGCGACATTTAACGGAGATATTAGCATGGTTGCTTCCCTGTGATGGGCCAGAGTTTGGGCTTCCTCTGCTTCCTTAATTGCATCTCTCTTTTTTCCTCTTCAGCTCCTGCTTTATTAAGTCATGCTGCCCCTTTGTTAAGTCCTTCCCTCACCCTCAGCTCCTAGCAGCCACTGGTCTGCTTGTAGTTGCTCTAGTTTTGATTTGTCCAGAATGTCAGATACATGGAATCATGTATTGCGTAGCTTTATGAATGTAGTTTCTTTTTTAGTTCACAAAGCATTTGATATTTATCCAAGTTGTTGCATGTATCAAAGCTTTGCTCCTTTTTATTGCTGAGTAGTAGCCATATTTGGTGTTTGAACTAATCCTTAACATTACTGTTAATTGTGGCACAGTCATCTCTATAATAATTACAGCATGTAGGTACTGACATATTATACACATAGATCGATGGGACAGATTGAAAGCTCAGAAATAGATGGTGTAATGTAAAGTATTTCACGTATGGTAGTTATCAAGGAGTAGGTGGATTATTCGGTGGTGCCATAACAATGATGTGAGTACTTTAAAAAGTAAGACAGAGCTAAGCCAGTGTGGCTTAGGGACTGAGTATCACCACATGAGCCAGGAGGTCATGCTTGGATTCCTGGTCAGGGTACATGCCAGGGTTGTGGGCTTGTACTGGGGACATGCAGGAGGCAGCTGATCAATGATTCTTTCCCATCATTGATGTTTCTTTCTCTTTCTCCCTCTCCCTTCCTCTCTGAAATCAGCCAATCAATCAATATGTGTGTGTGTATATATTAAATATATATGTGTGTGTGTGTATATATATATATATCACAATATATATATGTGTGTGTCTAAATATGTGTGTATATATTAAAAATTAATACAGAGTTATATTTATAAACCACATCATACATTAAACATACTTATGCACGAGTTAAGTATTTAAATGTATTCATGATATAACAAGAGCATCAAAGGCCAATAGAGGTGAATATTTATTTCTTCTGCATTCTCAAATACCAGAACATCTGATATTCTCCAGAGGCAATTCTGCCAGAGTGGGAAACAATTCACAGATTTTTCCCTTATACTCAACAATGCCCAAACAGCCAAAATAATTTAGAGGTTAAAATAAACTGGAGACCTGTTAATAACTAAAAATATAAAAATGGGCTACTGTCTTTAACGGGTTCAGAGCACTTACATTTTAGAATGGATAAACAGCCAATGATAAAGTGAGTGAAAGATATGAACAGGCCATTTACAGATGGAGAAATGTCAATGGCCTTTGAACTTACAAAAAACATGCAACCTCATCTAGTATTCAAATAACTTAGAGTTAAAGCAACGGGCCTCTGCATTTTACCAATTAAATTGAGAAAGATTACAAACAGTGATCCTTTGTGCTGGTGAGGGTGCCAAGGAAGTGGACAGTCTCAGCTCTCAGAAGGCAGTGCTGCTTGGAGCAGCTATCCCGGAAGGCAGCGTGACTCTATGCAGATGTCAAATTATGCATGTCCTTTGACTCTGAAAGTTCAACTTTCAGAACATTATCCTAGGGAAATCAATGTGGATATGTCCTAAGGTTTATCTCCTTGCTGTATAAATATTAATCATGGAAACATAAGAAAAAAGGTTTGGTTTAGTAAATTATGGCATAGAGAATGGTAATCATTACAATTAGGTTTTAGGACATTTAGTGAGAAATATGCCCAATACAGTAATGCACTTTAAAGAGAGTTGAAAAGCTTTTGAGTTCACGTTGGTTCCAATTAATTTTTAGAAAGTAAGTTTATATACCTATCAGTGGGGGGAAGGTCACACAATCCACATGGACAGTGGTGACTCTTGGAGAGAGAAGATTAAAAGAGGTTGTGTTCTTTTTTCCCAAATTATTTGCACTAAATGTGTATTATTTTTTTGCAATGAGAATAAAACTAAGAAATCTGATTAGATTTTATATGTAAATATATGTAGAGTGCTCCAATTAATCTCTGAATTAATTTCAGAGATTAATTGCACACACACACAAAAAAAGCCATGTTGTCAGATGCATCAATGCTAGTGAGAATTTGGACTATTTGGGATTTAATGGTTCCCTGAATAGTTACTAGTTAATGTGTACCAACAGGTACAACCTGATAAAGTGTGTTGTAAAATTGTGAATGCATTTTGCTAACTACTCTTGCTAACAATAATAGCTAATATATATTTTGCTCTTAAAATGTGCCAGACTCTTTTCTAGAGTTTATGGCATCTTTGAATTACCCTACAAAATTTTGTAAGGGGTGTGTGTGTGTGTGTGTGTGTGTGTGTGTGTGTATACCAAGATTCAGAGTACACAAGATAAATATGTTAGATTTTTTTTGGAGGGGGTACCATGACTTAAGAACATTTATCGTGTGAGTAATTTTTAAGAAGGTTTTGTGGTTTGTTATCCACCTCAGTTGCACTCTTGTTTTGTGTGGAGGGCTCTTATGACGCTCTGTGGGTACCAAGAGTCCCAAGGACCACAGTGCATGCGAACGCAGCATGTTGTCTCAGTGATGTCTCCTTTCATCCTGGAGCAAAGTGTAGACTCCTGAGGAGTAGATGGAATGAGCTCCCTTTAAACCCACCCTCCAGCCACATGCTTTCTCCAGCCTAAGTTTTTTGTTTTGTTTTGTTCTTAATATATTTTATTGCTTTTTTTACTGAGAGGTAGGGAGAGGGACAGAGAGTTAGAAACATAGATGAGAGAGAAACATTGATCAGCTGCCTCCTGCACACCCCCACTGGGTATGTGCCCGCAACCCAGGTACATGCCCTTGACTGGAATGGAACCTGGGACTTTTCAGTCTGTAGGCCGACGCTCTATCCACTGAGCTACACTGGTTTTGGCTCCGGTCAAAGTTTTTAATAAGAACTAGACAATAGTTCCCCTATCTTACATAACTTTTGTTATTTCCAAAATAACTTGGAAGTGATAAAGGAGAATATGAAAATGCCATCAATTCTACCATCGAGTAGGCTGCTGCTTCTCCACAAACTCCTGGTGCACAGACCTTGCCATACAGGAGCATCGTTCTGCTTCTTAAGGCACATCTCGTGGAGCCTCCCCGGGTGGTTGGGAAGCTGCTGAGAGAAATCCAAGGAGAAGCTCAAAGGAGGAGAGGAGGGCAATGCTAGTGAATGGGAGTTAAAACAGTTTCAGACTCCCAGGTGTGTGGCTGTCCTCCGAGATGGAGGGCTGGGGTGTGTCACGTGATGTGGCCTCAGGTTTCTTGTGAGGAATATCTTCAGCCAAACCACAAGCAGGGATTCGAGGGGATGAGGTAACCAGCTTTACCATGTCAGCCTAGAGGTTCAAAGTGTGGTGGAGGCGTGGAGGGAGCTGTCAGGGGAACAGGAAAGGAGAGGGATGGGAAAATTAACAAGAGTGTGACATAACAATTAGCCTCAGCCTATTTAATACGTGTGTATTTTTTTTATTATTGATTTTTTTAGAGAGAGAGAGGAAGACAGAGGGAGAGAAAGATAGCAACATCAATGAGAGAGAACCATGGATCAGCTACCTCCTACATGCCCATGACTGGGGATCGAGCCCACAACCCGGGCATGTGCCCTGACCAGAATTGAACAGATGACCTCTTGTTGCAGGGAATGATACTCAATTCACTGAGCAACACTGGCTGGGTGGTCTCAGCCTATTTTAGCAAACCAGACAAATCTGAATTAGAGTATTTTGCTTGAGCTGGCAACAATAGCAATGTTTTGTTGTAATTGTTGTTGTTAGCACAGTTGTTGAATGTTTTTCTTCCCAAGGTAAAATCCAAACTTTGTATGAAAGTGAGTGAATATTGGTGAATGTAATTTTTTTTAATATATTTTATTGATTTTTCACAGAGAGGAAGAGAGAGGGATAGAGAGTCAGAAACATCAATGAGAGAGAATCATCGACCAGCTGCCTCCTGCACACACACCCCCGCCCCCACTGGGGATGTGCCCGCAACCAAGGTACATGCCCTTGCCCGAATCGAACCTGCGACCTTTCAGTCCGCAGGCCGACGCTCTATCCACTGAGCCAAACCTGGCCCGTCTCCTGCCTGAGGGCAGGTATTGAGTTAGAAAGGTGAGATGTGCAGCTAGCTGCTCAGGTGCGGCCCGGTTTGTCAGTGCTGGGTGGGCGGCAGAGGCCTCCATGGGAAATGGCAGGATGCCCATTACTCCTGGTGCTGGGCACCGTGCCACGCCCTTCCCACCTTCTGTACTCTCACTGTCCCATCCCCCCTCCAAGGCCCTGGGAGGGGCCCAGGCCTCGGGTTCCTTTCTCATACTTTCCTTTGGGCTGGGGGTAGGGGTTGATGGTGGGGCTTTTGGAGTAGACATGGCATTTTAGGATCTAGAGTAAGTGGAAGTTGAAATTTAGCTAGGTTTAATGGGATACACACACACACACATACATATATTTCATATATAGTATATATGTTATGTATAGTATATATAATATGTATGTAAATACTATGTATACTATGCATATATGCACTATAAGTGCATATATACACTATACAGCACATGCATATATGTGGTTTATATTCACATATAAACATACATTTTTTTTTTCTGTCTCGTGTATAGTCACACCGTCATTAACTGCCCTGATACGGACATGACTTGCAGGAATACAAGTCATCAAAGAAATGTTATTTGTGAATGCTGAGTACACAGAAACGCTTGTAATGCCCCGAAGTATTGCAGATCATACATGAAAGAAATTTGATAGTGGTTTCCCCAATTCTAGAGTTTCTATAACATTACATAAATAATGACTTGTGAACTTGAAGGGAACTTAAAAAAATATTATTAATAATAAATGCATTTCCATCCACTTGCTAGAGGGGATATTGGAGTTTCTTGACTCTATAAAAAAATGGTACTGTAAAATTAATGTCATGAAAAGGTAATTGAGGGGATGCAGCTAGGGAGGTAAGGGAAAATACTCTCAGGAAAATAATTAATAACCGTTATTTTTCTGGATTGCACAATGTTTTAGTAACTTGTAGGCTGTTAGAACTTTGTTTTTCACTTCAAATAAATAATTTCTCTTCTAAGTTTGTACTCATTTCCCTAAACAATGTCTAAGCTTCAGGCTCCCCACACTCAGTGTGCTCCTGGGAGGGTAATGTTATTGTTATTTTCTTATAGATGAGGGAATTGAAGCACTAAGAGGATAAGAGGTTGGTCCAAAGCCACATGATTATGATCACATGGTGGCTACAGGATGCTCATCACCCATACCCGGTGCTACCTTCCCAGTGGATTGTGATCAGGATGTGTTTTTACTTCTCTGTTAGTGGGGTTGCGGCTGCTGGTGATCAGATCCCCGGACACATGGGAGGGCTCCCTGCCCCTGCTCTGCCTGGTCTTTGGCTTGTCGTTTCTTTGAGAAACATTTCTATGCTTCCTGTGGGCACAGAACTCCCCTTTGACCTGGCTTCAGGTACATCAGCTCGTGGGGGAAAGTTGTACAACCCTGGGTGCGGCTGGCCCTCACCTGAAAAACCAGGCTGCCATTTCCCTCTCCTTTCACTCTGCCCCCAAATCTAACCTGGCAGTCTGGGGCTCTCCCAGGTGAGCGGAGGTCCCAGGACCTCTGGGGAGGATGGGTTAGAGGAGAGCAAGAGCGAGAGCGAGAGCGAGAGCGAGAGCGAGAGCGAGAGAGAGAGAGAGAGGAGCTGATGCAGCCCTAAAATGCTGTTGATAGAGATGGGGCAAAGGGCACCAAGTCAGGCATCCTTCATTTTTACACGGCTCTTCCCTCCCAACAGCCCCTGACATTCCAACTGGCAGTTACTACCGCGCTTTCCAGAAATGTATCCACTCCCTCTCCCACTGTGCAGTCCTCCCAAGAATGAATTGAGTGGCACATAAATTGCTGGCATTTGGGGTGGGCCCAAATTGTCTTGCATCCTCTAAGTCAATGAAAACAAAATATAGCAGTGTAGCTTTGGTGTTTGCTACTTTTGCTTCCTTTTATCCATTTCAGTCAATATTGAGGTCAGAGGGTTTGAAAAATCTGCATTTGTCCACTTTCTCACTAACGCTGGTCTTGATTCTGATTTTTGCATTTTTACTTTCTCTGAAATCCTCGTTAACCTACAGATCTGTCATCCAATCCAATCATCTTTGCATCTTATATGAGTTTCTCCTTGTAGCTTTTTCTTCTTGTTTCACAAAGGCCTGGGTCTCTGCATCCTGTTGAGGATGCTGAGGGTTTCCTAAGGCATCTTCAGGTTCCTGTAGCAGGTCAGTTTTAGAGGTCTTCTGTTTAAGTGTCCATGATGATTTTTCTTTTTAGATGTGATGGTTTTTTTGTTTTTTGTTTTTTTGCTTTTTTATTCACTTTTTAAAAACTCACAAGAATTTTTATTTTCCCCCCTGAATATTTTATTTTTTAACTGCAGGTAGGAGACACCTGATCTCCCTAGTGAATTCCAGGCAGAAAGGACTCACCATTCCCTGCCCACCCTCCCCAGGTTCCAGCAAAGGTGACCTTCCATTTGCACTATAAAGTCCATTTCAGATTTCTGCAAATGCTGCTGACAGTTTTATTGTGAACCCTTGTGTTCACTCCTGTTGGAAGTTCTCACATTTTCCAGTGTTTTCATAGGCACTGCAGTGAGATTCTGAGATCGACTGTCAGGAGCTTTCAGCCAGATGCATTTCCCATGGAACATGATGTGGCCAAGTTTCATGTGGCCCATTGGTGGTAGAGCCAAGTCCGCCATGCAGGGCTCCTTTCTCCAGGGCAAATCTTCCATCTTCCAGACCACCTGTTGCTCTCGTCCTGTCAGGACCTGGGCTGTGGTGTGATTTAGCAAGAGGTGGCTTTGTTCAAATCTCATTTCTGTTCCAAAGAGTTTTAGCCTGAGGTCTAGTCATACTGGCAGGGGCTGCACTCACAGGATCCTATGTTAATGGCTTTGCAGGTTAGAAATAATGTGCATGGAGCTGAAAGTTGCTGGGTGCTTGTTCCAAAGGAGAGAAACATGTTTATGTGTCCTTGACATGAATCCCTAGGCCTGGGAGGGTAGAAGGGAGGCTGTGTCTTGTGCATAGGAGTCTTAGTGACAGCCTGGTATCTTTTGTTCAAATGTTCATCAGAGGCTGCTTCCTTCATTATTAGGCCAGTGCCCACTTCCCACTTGTGGGTACCTCTGTCTTGGCACGATGTACCCAGAGTGTTGACATCACTTGAGAGGAAGTGAGGTCAGGCTTACTGATTTAAAGGGATGGCCTTCTAGCAACACTCCCATTGCCATTGACCAAGGGCCCAGCACCACCCCTGAGACCCCAAAACACGCTGGGTCCCCCACTCCTTTTGGACAGACCCAATCTGGGCATTCTGGGAATTTGAGATGTAGCTTAGTCAAGGATCCTTTATGCTCTGGCCTTAAAAAGTTTTCATTCCACATTTTAAAAGTTATTTTTATTTTTAAAAAATGGAATTTATTGGGGTGATGTTGGTTAATAAAATTATATCGGTTTCAGGGTGCAGTTCTATAATGCATCATCTGTATATTGGATGGTGTGTTTTCCACCTCAAGTCAAGTCTCCTTCCATCGCCATGTATCCTCCCTTTCCCCTCTCCTGCCTTCCCCTAACCCCTTCATTCCACTTTTAATGCACAGTCACCAGGCCGCAGTTGTGAAGTCTGACTGGCAACCACAGACAGATTTGCCAAAGCTGACCTCTTCCGAGGGAGCTTTCGCACCAACTGTGCTTATGATAATACTCATAATATTTTATCTACACAATTACCGGTTTGGTGATTTATATAATGCTGGATGCTATCATTGAGTTTAGTTGACTGTATGGAACCCTAACTTTTCCTTTATGTAATTAAATGTTAATATACTTATAAGCACCGAGTCCATAAACCAATGTCTGTTAACCAGCCCTAGAAGTTTCCTGGGTTCCTGTGTGCACTGCCCTGTGCAGTGAGGAGAGGATGGCTTTGAGGAGAGGGAACAGAGCAGAACCTGCAGATCTAGGGGCCTTGGACCGGATTCTTATCTCGTTGGCATCTCAGTGTCTTCATCTTTGAAGTGAGAGTGAGGA
Organism: Pipistrellus kuhlii; assembly: GCF_014108245.1. Taxonomy (NCBI): domain Eukaryota; kingdom Metazoa; phylum Chordata; class Mammalia; order Chiroptera; family Vespertilionidae; genus Pipistrellus; species Pipistrellus kuhlii. The sequence continues at coordinate 4,503,772 of NW_023425562.1, forward strand.
ATTCCTGGATCAAGGTGGCTGTCAGGGTTAAGCCGGATTATGTGGACTGGTGGGCCTCATGTGAGGCAAAGAACACTGCTCAGCCAGCTCACTTGCTTTGTTCACCTTGTGGGTCTGTTTATTGAGTGCCTATGGCACTGTGACGAGCTGGGGGGCCCTTCCCCACCTTAGTCTCCCCACGCTTTCACTGCCAGGTTCCCACAGGAGCACGTGAGCTCCATGACGAGGGGCCACCGCTGTTGTTGACCCCTGAGCTATCTCTTGTGCCTGGAGCAGTGTCTGGCTCCCCGTAGACACTCAATACAAGTCTCTTGAGTGGAATTCAAGCCTCAGCTGCTTTAGATCAGAGAGGAAGATGAGGAGTGGGAATTGCCACACTGGGAGTTCACCAGTTTCCATGCAGCAGGCATCCTGAGTGATACGGACCAGGGGGCTTGTGCTCTGCGGTCAGAATGGAAGGAATTCTATCCCTCACGCTGCCCTTTAAGAGCGGTTGCCTTGAGGAAGTTATGTCACTCCCTGAGCCTCAGTTTACAGACTTGCAGAATCCTATATAGAACTCCAAAGAGCACTGACAGGGTCGCCCTGAGGGAAGATACGACGGTGCTGTGAGTGCCAGGTTGGTCTGAGTTATTGAGTGGGCACCAATGGCTGACCTTTCCCGCTGGAACTCAGGGAGGCTGTAAATGGCCCGAAGATGCTCTCTCCCAGGGGTTTTTGATGATTTCGAGGTGATGATTGCAAGGCTCCACTCTTTGCAGGTCCAGGGGGCAACTCCTGGCTGAGGTCTCCCCTGAGGTTCTCCAAGCTGGGTCGCGAGAGGTGCCGAGGCCTGGGGTAGCATCAGAGCCCCTTGTGGACCATGGGACTGTGCCTCCAGGCCTCGAGCCACCAGGGCAGTGACTGGAGGTGCAGGAAGCTGACCTTGAGCTGACCTTGTTGGCTAAATCTATCAACTGAGTCTCGGGACATGTGGCTGCTTCTCTTTTCCTCTGAAAAAAATCACATGTTAAAAATAAGTCCGTTTTGGAAGATGAGGTTTTTGGGAAGTCAGATATTCCGGTAGCAGTAGCAACAACACTTAGGCAGGAGGTCCTCAGTTCAAATCACAAGCCAGCCGATTCCTAGCTATGGGACTTGGGCAAGTGATTTAACCAGCTCTCCGTTTCATCATGCATAATGCCTGGGTAGCCATCATGCTCACCCCCTGGGCTTCTTGAGCATTGAGTGAGATAATCCATGGAAATGGCTTCTTGAGCATTGAGTGAGATAACCAGTGGAAGTGTACAGCTCATAGTAAGCACCCGGTAAACGCTAGCTGTGTCACCGAAGATCATTCCCACTTCACAGGTGAGGAAATAGAGGTTCAGAGGTTTCTCTGATTCCCCCGAGATCACAGAGAAAGTGCCAGAACCACATTGTGCATGGCCCTCCGATGCCAAGTCTGCATGCCTGACACTTCACCACACTCCATTCATGAAACATTTATTGAGTTTCCTGTTAGCTCGCAAGCGTCGGAGGGCCAGGCTCTTCGTCCTGAGGATTCAGTGGCAAAGAAAAGGGATACCCACTTCCTGTCCCGGAGAACTGAGACCGGCGGTGGGGAGACAGGAAAAGAAGTAAAGGAACCACTGCAGAGTCACCAAGGAGTCTCAGCAACAGCCCCAGGGAGCAGAAGCAGCAAGTCGGGGTGGCAGAGAATTGGAGAAGGGGAAGGCGAGTTCCCAGGGGTGCTCAGAGCCTTCTCTGAGGAGGCGGTGCTGGCTTTGATGTGGCAGATGCCCGGGGCCAGCCCTGGGAAGTCACAGGAAGCTGCAGTGCAAGAACATTCCAGGCACGGGGCACAGCGGTGCAGAGACCCCGAGGCCATCCAGAACTTGCCGGGGGCCTTGGAGGCCTTCAGAAGATGCCACGGCTCCTGCCAGAAGCCCGGGCACAGCTGTGCGTGGAGGAACTTGCGCTCACCTCTTCTCCACAGATCTGAAGTGTCCCCGGGACGGGTCAGGACCTGTGGCCAGCGCTGTCTTTCATGGCTCCCTCAAATAGAAAAATGAAAGGACATGGCCGTCCCCTGAGAGAAGATGAAAGATGCTATTCTGGCTTCTGAGTGGGCAGAGCTCTAGCCCGAAGCCAGGAGAGCTGGTTCTGTCCCAGACCTGCACCTCTTTCTTGCACCCTGTCCTTTGTATGCCTGTTTCCCCACCTGTGAACCAGGGGACCCCTTCCCCTTTCAAACATGGTACAGCAGCTGAATCACTGAATGGGCCTCCCCCCCCCCCCCCGCCCTCCCCCCCCCTTCAGACCATTTTGGGGCTGCTTTTCAGGTGGGCAGTCTCCGAAGTGAGCTATCTGCACTTGTAACTGAAGGTGAAGGCTCTGTCCCCTGTCCTCTCCTCTCCTTGAAAGGATGGAGCTGGGGCTGTCTCTACTCACGGCCTCCTTTGCTCTTTCCTGCTGGTCACAATGCAAGGCAACATTTGCCCTGTTGCCTGGGGCAGAGGAGCTGGCTCTCCTCCGAGCTGCTCTGGGGGCTGCATGCAGTCCAGTGCCTGGAGAAGGGGCATGCGGGAAGATGGATATCGACCTGGCACCCCCACTGTGTCGTCTTCTTGTCCGACATCCAGATGTCACCTGCAGAAGGACACAGCCACTGTCTCAGAGAGACGTGCCCTTGGGGAGGGTTTGAATTATTGCCATCTGTTACATGGGAGAAGTCTCCCGCCTGGGGGTTAGGTGACTTAGCCAAGGTCACACAGCAGTAAGCTGTGAGTGAAGCTGGATCAGGAGCTTATCACCAAAGGCACTGCTGATCCATGTATGATATGTTGGGCCAACTCATAGAGTTTGTTTAGATCTTTTGTTTTTGAGATTGTGTAACCTGAACACGTATAGCATAGTTCTCTTTCCCATTTCTCATTTATACCTTGGGCTTTGATATTATTTGAACCAAATCTACTTGACACCTACTCTGTGCCAGGAACTACTCTAAGTCTTCGCAGTATTAAAATTTACTCAATCTTTATAAAACCCCAAAGGGATGGACACGATTATTATCCTCATTTTACAGATGGGGACATTGAAGCACATCGAGGTTCGATAACTTAACCAAGGTCACACAGTTAAAAATGATAGCAGAGCTAGGATGCTGACCCTGGAGTGGCCACACTTGAACCCCTACCAATGCTGTGTTCCACTGGGCAACGAAGGTCCCCCACTGTCCCGAGTGGACATGCCTAGGACGGTAGGTGGTCACCATCCTTGAACTTCCTAGTTCACAGATGGCAAAGCTGGCACCTGGAAAGGGCATGAGAGCGTTGCCTCAGGTTCCAGAAGGTGGCTGTCTCTGAGAGCCCTGCCTTTTCCTGCTCCACAGCACTGCCTTGGATGTTGGACATGACTCTGGGCTGGAAGACACCCAACAGCAAGTTCATTATTCTCCCTTGAAGTCCCATAGCCGACTCCCACCTTCGTTGTTTTCACTCCTGGATTTATTATAATCGGCCACATTAACCCGAGTTGCCTCACGGAGTCTCTGGGAGAAGGCACCAAATAGAGCAAGCAGATCAGACGCTGTTTCTCTGGTCCCCGAGGAACGCCTACGCCCATGGAGAGGCATTGCCTTATTTATAATACATCCGCTGCTCAGAGAGATTTAACGCATTTTTTCCCCTTCTATTAGGACTATTGTTTCTATCTGTTGAGTCCACGAGTGTTTGACATTGGATGACTTTATAAAACATTCTACTAATTGGATTTGTTAGAGCAAATAAATCAAATACTAATTGGAACGTGCCCGCCATTATTTTTGCTTACTGAATTAGATATAATGGTGTGAAGGCCTTCTTATCATATTTGTGCACTTATTTAAACACCCCTCTGGCATACACGTCTGCAAATTCAATTAGATATTCAGAAAAGGAATTCGATTTATGCAAGGCTGGTTTACATTCATTCGGGGGGCAGGACTCGCCTACCCGAGACAGGCTGCTCACGATTAATAAGCCCCACTTAGATGTGGCCGTGCCTTCAAAGCAGTCCACGGCATGCGTGGACAGAATCCCGATGACTTGGGGGTTGGCGTACTTTAGCATTGGAATGTGTGCACCCACAGCGCAGGGCTGGCTGCGTGGGTGTGTGGCTTGTGTAGTCACAATGCTTGGCACCTGAAGAGGGTCCCATGCTCTACTATCGGCCAGCTAAATTGTGTTAAGCAAGAGGCTCAGCATTTTCATTTTGCACTGGGCCCCACACATTGGGTAGCTGAGGTCTGCTCTGGCTCTCATACCTTCTGACTCAAGGAAGAAGCCTTTGATTGGAGTCTTGGCTCTGCCCCGATTGACATGGGGTGTTGAGAATGTCACTCACTTCAGCCTTGGTTTCCTCATCTGTGAAATGGGAAGACTGCTGCAGAACTCCATGCAACATGCTCTGATGTAGGTGAAGTGGTTACTTCAGTCCAGGGAGCTATGGTGCTTTTCTGTACCCATCATCCTCGGGGCTAGGAGTGTAGCTTCGGAGGCCAGTTGGGCATGTGCTCCCACCGACTTCCCAGAGGAAAGAAGAAACAGGCTGCTGACTGAGAAATAGGAAGGGGGAGTCGGAAGCACATGGCACCCGACACTAAGATGCTGAAATGAGGCACTTTCCTGTGACTGTGTTAAAATCGGAAATGTTTACAGCATCCAAGTGAAGGTCAGCAAACTACAGCCTACAAGTCAGGTCTGGACCTCCACTCATTTGTTCTGAGCCCTGAGGAAAGAATGACATTTTCTTTTTCAAATGGTCAGGCAAATCACAAGAATACTGTTCTGTGACAGGTGAGCGACATATGCAATTCAAAGTGCAGTGCCAATAAATTAAGGTTTATTAAACACAGTACTGCCCACACTTTCTGTACTGTCGATGGCTGCCTCTGTGCTACCGTGGCATTGCTGAGTAGTAGCACAAAGACTATGGAGGTGGGCAGAATTCCACATTGGTGCCCAAGTTTCCCGACCCCTGGGGTTCATATCTTGTGCCATTTCCCCTTGGGTGGGACTGTGAACAGGATCAGTTTCATTCCTGTGATGAGGTTATGGGAGCAAAAAGACAAAGGAATTTCACAGACATAATGAAGGCCTCAAAGCAGTTGACTTTAGTGACTCACAAAGGAGGTGGCATTGGGTGGGCCTGCCTGAGTGAGATGAGCCCTGGAAAGGAACTGTCCCCGCCCAAAGGAAGGGGTTTGAGGCCTGAGAGCACTGCGTATGGCAAGGACAGCTGCTAGGGGCTGAGAGTGGCCACTGGGTGACAGCCAGCCAGATAGCAGACACCTCAGCCCTATAACAACAAGGAACTGCATTATATCAAATACTTCTGGAGCTTGAACAAGGACCCATACCCCAGAAAGGAATGCAGTTCCCCTATTCCTTGGCTTCAGCCTTGTGAGGCCCGAGAAGAGAGCCCACCTCAGTCTTGCCCGGATTTCTGACCTGCAGAAACTATGAGCTAAGAAATGGGTATTGCTTTAAGCCCCCAAGTTCATGGCAATTTGGTAATAATAGAAAACCAGAACACCATAAGGTGAAAGTATTTACTCTCTGACTTCTTACGGAAAATGTTTGCCAACCCCCGAGTCAAAAAACAACCACTTCTACGACATCTCCCTTTCCAGGGCCCCCTAACCATTCAGTCCTGCCATGGCTTGGATCTGTCTGAATGGATTCTAAGTGTGAGCTCCCTGCACGTCTGGGATGACTCTGTGAGACCCAGCTCCCCCACAGGGGTTAATAGCATATACATTTAAGCTCTACAGCTTTATCATGTGGCATCTCTATATACTGTGTGCTCTCTACCCGAACCCTGGTCTCCCTTGGTCTCCAGGTATTTGACCCCTTCACCTCTTCATCCTCCCCCAGCTCCCTCCCTTCTGCTACCATTCTGTTGTTTGTGTATATGAATTTGTTTTTTGTCTGTTTTGTTTGTTCATTCGCTGCTTCTTGTTTTATATCCCACATACGTGTGAAATCATAAAGTTCTTGTCTTTTGTCCTTTGACTTCTGTCACTCAGCATAGTACTCTGAAGGTCCATCCATGTTGTTGCAAATAGCAATATTGCGTCTTTTATTGTTTTCATGACTGAGAGGTATCGCTATTCTTATTACTGAAGGTGATGTCCGTCTTTGTCCTGAGGTCTCCAGCTGGGCCTGTCCCTGAGGGGCTCCGGTGACAAGGTTGTATGTGTTAAATGCAGAGAGCAATGCTTCTCTCTTGGAGCAGAGGTTGGCAAACTGTGGGCCCTAGGTTAAATCTGGCCCGCCACCTGTTTGGATAAATGAAATTGTATTGGCACACAGTCACACCCATTTGTTTACCTGTTGCCGCTGGCTGCTTCTATGTTCGAATGGCAATGTTGAGTAGTTGTGACTGAGACTGTGGCTGCAGAGCTGAAAGTATTTACCATCTGACCCTTTACATGAAAAGCATGCTGACCCCTGACTTAGTGGTGGTGGTCGAACTCACCACCATTTATACACCCACATATATAAATCATACTTACGTAGGTCAAGTACGGTGCCTGGCAGATAGCAGAAGCCCAACAAATCTTTAGTTCCTCTTCTGCACTTAATTCTGTTCAAGAATACACGGGATCATATCAGAAATGCAGAGGCAGACACATTTATATTTCTATTGAATTCCATTCCTCTCTCATTTTCAAAAGAAAGGCTCATGTTTAAAAAATATTCTGATTGGCACTATAAACTTTATTTATGCTTTAATGTATCCCAAAGTATGTATCCTGCACTATTTTTACTTCCCGTACAGATGCTGCAATGCTATACATTACCAAACCCAAATGGATTTTCAAAATCCAATTTCCTGGCTACAGTTTTCCATTTCTCTGTTGACTTTATGCCTGACTCACATCAGAGCATCTGAGGCCGTTGGCACATTTTGACTCCAACCTGCCCAGCTACATAGCTCCTCTGTGGGTGCAGGGACGTGGTGCTGGGTCCTTGGCCGGTGACTGCACATGCCCTGTCTGCCCTCAGTTATGTGGGTCTTCCCCAAACCAGAACCTGTGCTCTAGAGGAGGAGCCCAATTCCTGAGGTGGGGGTAGGCTTAGGAGGGTTTTGATTTCCCCTAAAACGATTGTGATGGGGTTGACATCAGTTAATTGGGGCTGCTTGCTCTTTAAAACTGAATGAGGTGAGCAATCACACAAGAGTCTTTAGGGGAATCTTTCCCACCCTAAGCCTTCTGCAAGTCATCTGCCACACACATCTGCAGAGGTGGCCAGGTGTTGATGGCAGGCTACTTTGTCAGGTGTTGTGGCTCCAAGGAATTGCACCAAGACAGATAAACATGAGTTTTGAAAGAGCAAGAAGAGCTGCAGTGAGACTCGGGATCATGGGTTTGACTATTCCATGCTTGTCCAGGGGCAGCAAGCCTCTCCTTTCTTCTTCTGAGTCTCTCAGTAGCTGATCCTGGGGCTGGTGGCATGGCTGTGCATCTCTGTGGCTCCTGTGAATTCCCAGTCCTTTCTGAGCCTCTGGAATCCTCAGTCTTTGAGCTTTGATATATCTTTGTGAAGGTGTTTTCTGCATTGTATCTTAAGTGTATGTTGGCCGTCTTTCTCTATACTTTGAAAACTTTATGAGGGTAAGAATCATATCTGTTGATTCTATGCCCCTTTGTTAACTGTTTCTAGAATAAGCAAGGGGATAAATTCAAATGGGAGAGAGCCAACCCCTTTGGAAGTTCTCCATCCTTCTGCAAGATTTGGCCCTTGGTCTGGGGGAGTTCATTCTCTCTCTGGACTGTTAGAGAGAGAGCATGGATTCTGTGGTTAGGTTGCAATGGATTTAAATCTGGCTCCAACAAGTCCCTTCTGTGTTACCTAAACAGGTCACTTAACTCCTCAACGCATCAATCACCTTATTTAAAGGAGAGGCACAAATGTGTGCAAATTAAGTGAGAGCAAGCAAGACAGCATGTGCAACCAGTGCCTCGTGTATTCCCTGGCATGGAGCAAATGCACGGAGAGCGTGTTTCTTTTGTTAGTCAGGATGGGCAGGGCTTGCTGTGGTAACAGCTAACCACAAAGATGTCAGTGGTGAAAGACCAGAAAAGCTAGTATTTTGCTCTTGAAAAACGGAATGCCACTAACACTGCTTTGGTGACTGTCTGGGTGGCTGTCCTCCAAAGAGCATCTCAGGGATGCAGATAGCTAGCTAGCTTGCTTTCTTTCTTTCTTTCTTTCTTTCTTTCTTTCTTTCTTTCTTTCTTTCTCTCTTTTAAAAAAATATATTTTATTGATTTTTTTACAGAGAGGAAGGAGAAGGATGGAGAGCTAGAAACATCAATGAGAGAGAAACATCAACCAGCTGCCTCCTGCACACCCCACCAGGGATGTGCCCACAACCAATGTACATGCTCCCAACCGGAATTGAACCTGGGACCCCTCAGTCCATAGGCTGACGCTCTATCCACTGAGCCAAACTGGTTTCGGCTAGATAGCTTTCTTCCTTGGATGCCACCACCTTCAACAACAACTGCGAGGATGAAAAGGGAGGTCTTTTATGGGCTAGTCCTACAAACAGTGGCTATCCCTTTGTTACACATTTCCAGGGCTTATCACGTGGTCTTCCCCAGATGTGAGGCGGCCTGGAAACACGGTGTCCTTGTGTGCACGAGAGACACGACCCAAGCAGCATGCTGTACACAGGCCGCTGTCTTGGCCATGCTTTCCGTCTCTAGCCCCAGAGGCTGTTTTTAGCTCGGGATTGATTCTCGGTCAGCAATTCCCAGGAACACTAGGGCTGGATGCTGCAGGCTGCCCTTGCTCATCAGTTCCAGAGAGCCCAGTCTGCTGTCGATGCCGCCGACCTGACTCATTTGTCTCCCGCAGGCCAGCTCCAGTGAGCGGTGGCCATTTAGGGAAAGGAGGGTGACCTCTTGGAGCCACTGCGTGTTTTACATCTTAGATGCTGCGTGTTGTGTTCCCATATCTGGGGCGTTCAGTCTGCTGCTCTGGTCCGAGAAGGTTTCTAGAAGAGACTTGGCAGGGTCGCTGGGGACTTGTCAGGCCTGCAGTGTGGGGAAGGAGCTTTCTAGGTACAAGGGCAGGTGTGAGACTTGGAAGAGCAGCTGGAGCCGGGGGATTGACAGGGGCTCCTGGTTCCTCCCATGTAGCTGGCCTGTGTCAGGCATCCCATTAACACGTATTGGTTCTCCATTCAGTATTTATTCAGCCCCTACCCTGTGCCAGCACCATTTCCATTTTACTGTGTGGTGGAAGCAGGTTGATTGCCTTCCTTCTTGTCTTTCAAAGGCCACCCTTCCCCACTGTATGGGGGTAAAGTCTTTTCTGTCACCGTTTTTTTAATTGATAATTTTTTATTGATTAAAGTATTACATATGTGTCCATATCCTCCCATTGCCCGCCCACCCCACTCTTGTACATACCCTCACCCCCCTGCTGTCTCTGTCCTTTGGTTATGCTGATATGCATGCATATAAGTCTTTTGGTTGATCGCTCCCCCTTACCCTCTCCCTCTCCTACCTTCCCTCTGAGGTTTGAGCTTCTGATCGATGCTTCTCTGTCTTTGGATCTGTTTTGTTCATCAGTTTATGTTCATTATAATCTGCAAGTGAGTGAGATCATGTGGTATTTATCTCTTCTGTCACATTTTCCTGGCCTTTTCCTTGGTCTCCTGAGCCTCCCATCCTTGCCTGCTGAGTCCTGTTAGTCCACACTGGCCGTCACCTGCAGTGTCCTTCCTCCTCTTCCCCATCCCTGGATGCTCACCTACTCACAGCCCTGATCAGTGTACCTCCTCCTGGATATGGTGGCTCCTGTTTCGCCAGACAGACCAGCATTTCCAGTGTTACCCGGAGGGGGCTCACAGCACATAGCATGTGCCTAGAATAAACTCTTGCCAACATTGAATTGACACCGCTTGTTGTAAAATGGTAGATGTCTTAGATTTAAACACTATCAACATTGACTGTCTTATCTGCCGGGCGCATGCTTATCTAATTCTTCACATATTTGATTTTTACTTTATGAAAATGATATTTCAGAAATCACTTTTAGAGGGGTGGAGGCGGACGTTGAGAACTTACTCTGTGCCGGTTACTTTTCGTATGTTACTCCATTTCATCCTCATGATATTTCTGTCAGGTGGATCTTTCCCTCCATATCACAGGTGGGGAAACTGAGGTACAGATTAGACAGATGGCTGAAGCCCTTGACCCGGGCTGACACAGCTTTGCAAAGCTCAGACCGTGCCTGGTTTTGCGGGATTCCGAAGCTAGTGCTCTCTGCTGCCTCGCAGCCTCTCTCTGTGCTGCAGCCACAGAGGCATGCCCCGGCATTCATTTCTTCCTGCTTGGAATGAGACGTCGCTGTTTACTTTCTCGGGGAGGAAGATTAAAATCAATGTAGCTAGCCTTATTAACTGTTTAACATAGGGGGGACCTGCAGATGCCAGCGCTTTTCCTGAGAGCACCAAAGCAAATATAAAAATCCAATTTGCTTGCCCTTATTTGTAATCTTCTCCAGAGTTTAAAATTCAGAGCTGTGAATGATGAGACAGGAGTAACGAACCGAGCCCCAGACACAAGGATGTATTTACCCATCTCTCTCTTGTTGGCAGGTGGCTGTTCCTTTGATGAGCACTACAGCAACTGTGGCTACAGCGTGGCCCTGGGGACCAATGGATTTACCTGGGAGCAGATTAACACGTGGGAGAAACCAATGCTGGACCCAGCCGTGCCCACAGGTAGGTGACGCGCTGTGTTTGGCATAGGTAGGTGAGCCACTGTGTTTGGGACTGTGATGAGGGTGGTATCTTCTATGATGATTCCTGGGAAAGAACTTTCTGATGAGTTAAGTTGTCTGAGGGGGCAACACACAACTTTGTTGGAAATAAGTTCCCTGTCCCCAGAGGTATGCAAAGCAAGGCTGAGTGAACTCTTAAGAATGGGGTTAAGAGTCACATGTTGCCTGGACTCAGGAACCTTTAGAGTTTCTTTTAGTTTTGAGATGCTGATCTTTAGCTCCTAGTGGAGCATCACGATTTTGCTCGGGAGCCTGATAACAGTGGCATTTCCAGGGAAGAAGAAGTTTCTGAAGAATCTGAGGTCATGTTTTTCCTTTCAGGCCACAGAGACACAGCTTGTATGTATATAGGGGAACTTCCACAGTGAAAATATTGCTCATGAAGTTAATAATGTCCAGAACTTCTGAATACCACGTTTATCCTTAACCGATGGGCTAAACCCATAATGTGCCCCCTTGATGGAGACCTGCATGAGGCAGGCCTGTGAGATGTGTTGGAGGGGTGGTATACCTGGAAGAGGTGTGCTGAGGGTAGGGTGTGCCTGGGTGAGTTGATGTTGTAAGGCTGGAAGAATTACAGCTTCGAGAACATGAAGACCACCTCTCTGTAAAATGGGATCCATGCTGCAGTTATCAGGATAGCTGATTGTTGGCTAAGGGAAGCCATCTTTCACTCTTCCTCCATGACCAAGAGCTTTCTCTAACCCCCACACTTTCTTGGCTTTTAGCAATCCTTTTGGTGCTCTTTCTCCGGCTCCTTGGACACTCTGGCCATTAAACATTGGGGTTCTTCAGGCTCATTTATACTCTTTGCATGTGTCTTAGGGTTCTCCAGAGAAATAGAACCGATAGTATATATATATATATATATATAGGCATATGTATAAGAGGAGATCGATTATAGGGATTGGCTCACATGGTTATGGACAAGCCCCATGAGAGATCCAGGATCTGCACTCTGCAAGCTGGAGAACCAGCAAAGCTGGTGGTGGGATGGGTATGAGCCCTGATCAGAGTCTGAAAGCCTGAGAACCGGAAGCACCAGTGTCTGAGAGAAGAAGAAGGTAGACGTCTCGGTTCAAGCCGAGAAAACAAATTCACCATTACGTTGCCTTTTTGTTCTGTTGGGGTCCCCAGGGGATTGGCCGATGCCCAGCCACATTGAGGAGGACCGTCTGTTGTACTGAGTTTACCAGTTCCACGATAATCACTTCTAGAAACATTCTCGCAGAACACCCAGAAATAATGTTTTGCCAGCTATTTGGGTATCACTTAGCTCAGTCAAGTTGACACAAAATACTGTAAACCATCCCATGGGTGACCTTAGCCATGCCTATGGCTTCAGTTGTATCAGACATCTCTTTGGAACTCTACATTTACATAATCCACTGTGTGTGCCTTCGTGGATTCTGGGGAGAGGGATCTTTCAGGGGGTCACTAAGCTGAGAACAGAGAAGATGCTCAGATGTATCAAGGGGAGGTTATGTTCTTTTTGTGGCCGCATTGACTTTAAGTTTGGCTCCAAAGCAGGAAACTACTGGATGGCTCAGCCTAGTTCCTGCTATGGTTGTAAATTGTTTTGATAAGCTCTTTCTGAGTGTAGACATGAGCCCCGTGTATAATAACGATGTGCTCTGCTACAAAATTGAGCCTCCCAGAGCTGGTGGGATCTTCACTTCGCATAAGCAGAGTCACCAACAACTACACATGCCCATTAGTACAATGAATGTTGGGCAACCTTTTGGTGAGAAAGAACCTTATGGTGGCCTCCAAGACTTGGCATGGCTGTTCCTTCCCATACCTCCAGGTGCACCATCTTCCATTGTCCCCTGTGCTCACTTCACACTGACTTGTGTCAGTTTCCAGAAGGTTCCATGCCTTTTTCTGCCTCAGATACTCACTTGGAAACAGCACTCTTCACATAACCTTTTTCCCCTCTGTTCTCTGGTGCTTTCCCTTCACATCTCAGCTTAGACATCACTTCTTTGTAGTAGTTCTCCCTGGGTACCCCGGTCTAAGTTAGCTCTCTGTATGATTCCCATTGCTCCCCGCTCTCTCTGAAGCACCCACCACTGCAGATGCTATTGATTCAGTGTATGTTTTACTCCCAGATGAGAAGTTCCACGTGAATAGGGTCCATAACAATCTTGTCTGCAGCTTTATCTCCAGTGCTTAATACAGCGCATCATACATAGTATGTACGAAAAATAACATTTTTGTTAGGCGAATGCCTATAGAGTCTTTATGACATAGTTTTAAATGAAGGAATGAATGATAAACATTATTAAATGCCATTAGCCTTCTGTGAACTGACCACACATTTTCAGTCTTTCCTGCCATCCTTCCATTTTACAGATCAGAAAATCAAGGCTCCGAGAAGCTCAGTGACATTGCTGCTTTTGCCACCGTGCCACTGTCCCTCCCCAAAGGGACAGCTCTGGCTTCTGATCTTAATTTCCTCATCCCCTCATTACAGCAGGCTGTCATTTCATAAATATTGGATTGTGCTAATACATCCTCAGAGCTTGTCTAAGTAGAGACGTTTGATAACTTTGATAACGATCACTGGAACTGTTCTGTCATGACGTGCCTGGGGATTGCAGTGGCACCCTGCGCTGCTGAGGCAGAGGCATGAAAGTGAATTTGGATTAGGAAATTGTTTGTTCTTCCCATGGGCGCAGGCTGAAGTCTTACTTTTTCTTCTGCGAAGCCAGCAGTTCCATTGCGTTGGAAATCTAGCTCGAGTCTATGCGTTCAGATGGTCCATCACCTTTCACTGAGCTGCCTCTGTGTGACAGGCTCCCTGTTAGACCCTTGCTAAGTCAGACCAGGTCATGTTGGGCATTTATCCCCCTCATGGCTTCCTTGGTCAGATAGAATGAAATCTGAAGTCCTGGCTGTGGCCTGCATGGTCTTGTTTGTCTTCTCTGAGCCCCCTTTCTTCTCTCTCAAAATGCTGCACACACACCCTGGCCATTTTCAGTTCCTTGGGCACATGTCAGGTTCTCTCCTTGCTCAGAACCTTTGAATATTCTGTTTCTTCTCATTGGAACTCCTTGTTCGTGTTCTCTCTCTCTCTCTCTCTCTCTCTCTCTCTCTCTCTCTCTTCACCCGAGGATATTTTTCTCCATTGACTTTTTAGAGAGAATGGAAGGGAGAGAGGGAGGGCCAGGGTGAGGGGGGTGGAGAGAGAGAGAGTGAGATATGAGAGAGACACATCAATTGGTTGTCTCCCATATGCATCTGACCTGGGCCGGGGATCCAACCTGCAACCCAGGTACTTGCCCTTGACTAAGCATCAAACCCAGGATCATTTGTTGCACGAGCTGATGCTCTACCCACTGAGCAACATGGGCTATGGCTCTACTCTTAAATTGGCTGATTTCTTCAGGTCTCAGCTCAAATGACTCCTTCTCAGGGAGATGGTCCCTCAGTGTCTATCCAAAGAAAGACTCCCTCGTTCTCACTCATCACATTGTGTTCTTTGATTTCAAAGTCCTCCTCACAGACACATTATCCCATACTCTTCCCCCGCGGAGTGACTCAGTTTCCTCTCCTTTACCATGGGAACCAGTGTGAGCGTTAAATGGGATTGTGGCCGTGTGGGTGAGATGTGTCCATACATAATGGGGCTTACTCGATGCTGGCTCCCCTACGTTCTCCTCTGGTTCTTACTAAGTCTGTTTTAGAACCTTGCTCCCTCCTTCAGGCTCACCTGCCACTGCTTTCCCCAGGTGAGGCTTCCAGCGGGAGGTCTGCCTGGATCCTGAGGGACTGGAGAGACCTTTCCATCCCCAAGACCAGCGCTGCCCGAGGGCTGGGGCACCTCCCGCCTCTCGCTCGGCTCTGTTAGGTCAGCGTTACCCACTTCTGTGTTGCATTCTTCCCCTCGTCCCGCTCTGTGGGAACAGTCTGGGCACATGTCCCAGGCTTCGGGCCTGGTTCTCCGCCAGCCTCATCTGCCCTGGGGCCTCCGTAGAGGAGGGGAGTCATTACAGCCACAGCGCTAAATAAGCCGTGCTGCACCCATTCATCTTCTCTCCGGGCCTCGCTCTTTTCCATGGAGCTAAGCGGCTGCCGCTGGCTCCTCGCTCTGCCTCCCCCTCTCTTGGCATGGTTTCCACATGACCATGCTGAGGGGCAACCCAGGGCCCCGCGGGAGAGGCATGTGCCAAAAGTGCCGTTTTAAAAAGGGCTAAAGTCAGAAATAATGAGGCCTGGGGAGGTTTCCTTCTATTCCCTTCGAATGCTTGTAGGACCTTATTTGAAGTTGTTGGAATGAATTTGGATTGAATCCCAGGCTGAAAACCAGGTTCAGGAGAAATACTGCATTTACATCACCTCGAATCTTACCCTGAACCTCCCTGAGTTAGATATCCATTTTCAGGCGTTATGCCCCCCTTCTCTGGGGGTCTACCAATGTCCTGGGACTTGAGCAGGTCCCTCTGGTTTCCTCTGAGGGTCACTGTCACATCACTTGTGGGTCCTGTGGGTCTTGTCATCCTGCTGCCTCTTTCCCAGGTCCAGCCCGCCCAGGTGCGTCACCCAGCAGCCCTCTGGCGCCAAGCAGTGTGGGGCCCTCAGGCCCATCTCTTCCCCTTCCCAGGGTAGGAGAACCTCTCCACCACCTTCCCAGCCCTCCCAGGCACACCTGGCCCTGCCCCGCCTCCCTGGGACCCGCAGCACAATCTCTCAGTGAGAGTCACACCAGGCAGCTTCTTGTTTCCAGCCAAACTTCCCGGAGCAGAGAAATACCCTCCTGGCTGTGGCCTGGCTGGAAGGGAAGAGTCAGGGATCGCAGACACACAGGCACCACATGGACAGGCAGGAAGAGCCAACCGCCCAGCCTCCGTGGAAGCGGGCAGGTCTCCAGGAGGGTCCTGGGCTCCTCCTCCCGGCCCCTGTGCCCTGGACTGTGTATCCCCGCTTTGTTCTGACTGCGGATATTGACAGAGAGAAGTGCGGGTCTAGTATGGGTTGAACTGTGTTCCCCAAAGAGATAAGTTGAAGTCTTAACCCCTAGCACCTGCGAGTGTGACCTTATTTGGAAATGAGGTGTTTACGGATGGATTCAAGTTATGATGAGGCCGGGTCACACTGGGCCCTCTTCCGGGATGACTGGGGGAAGAGAAGAGACAGATGCACAGGGTAGGCCACGCAGCCACACAGGCAGAGATCAGAGTGATGCTTCATGAAGCGAAGGGACGCTGTGGATTGCCAGCAGGTGCCGGAAGCGGCAAGGTGCAAGGAAGAATTCTCCCTGGAGCCTTCGGAAAGAATGTGTTCCTGCCATCGCAGACGCCTGGGCTCTGGGGCTGTGAAAGAATACGTTTCTGTTGCCTTCTGTCACCCCGTTGGTGGTAATTTGTCACGGCCACCCTAGGAGACTCTCACCGGCTCACTCACGTCAGCATCCTGGCACCACTGCCTTTTCTACCCCAGAGCTCACGCCAGGGCGCTGTGAGCACTGCCTTGGCTCTCTCTGAAGAGAGCTGGCACTCACTGCGTGTTCACTCTAACCGAGGACTGAGTTCGGTGTTTTCCTTCGCCTTTCCTCTAATTGCCGCCGTCCTGGGAGCTCAGAGATACCGTCTCCTTTTGGGAGACCCGGAGGAAGAATATCACCCATGTGCCAAACATGGAATCCTGGAGACTAGCCCAGGAGTCAGTGGCGGGACAATGCCTTGTGAGTTCCAAGGCCCTGAGCCCAAGTCAGGAACTGGTGGCCTTCTCACCTGCACCCACCCCGCCCCAGGCCTTTACCATGCTGCTGTCTGTGTCCGTGGAGAATGCATATATGCATATAACTTCTTTGGTTAATCTCTTCCCACCCAACCCCACCTTATTCTTAAACCTTAAATGAATGCTGAGTTTGTACTCATAGGTTAACTTTCTCCATCTCAGTTTCCTCAAATATTACTATTAACAGACTGATGTGTATTGCTAGAGAGGCGAGAGAGAGAAGAAAAAAAGGGGGAGGGGAAAGGGTGAAAAAGAGAACATGTGTATGTGATAATGGTACCAATTATCCAGTTATAAGGAAGCGATATTTATGTGCTGCTTATTGTGTAGCATGTGCTCTCATAAGCACTTTAAATACATTAACTTATTTAATCCTTACCACGGCACTCAAATGTCGATATAATTATCTACATTTTACAAATTGGGGAGCTGGAGGCAACAAAAAGCTTGAATGACTTGCCCATGGTCATCCTGAGTATCTGTGGGCCAGGACTTTCCTGCAGGAAGCCTGGGTCTGGAGCCTGTGCCACCTAAGAATTCAGATGATGAATAGGATCCTAGCCCCAGACTCACATCACTGTGTTCAGATCTGTCCCCCCACCCCCACCCCCTCTGCAACATGGAGCCCCACTGGATGGATGCAGCATGGTTTGTCTAACTAGCACCCAACAAATGGCGACAGGAGGAGAAACGCTGAACACGGAACCATACCCCACATGCCCAAATAAAAGGCGAGATTTTTGTCTCCAAACAGCTCTTGGAAATGTTCTTACAAAACACGTCATATAATGAAATGGTCTCTTGGATACTTTGAACTGCAGAGTTAATTGAGGAAACTACATTAGCCGGCAGTGACCCGCTCAATGCTAGTTTGGGATGTTTACAGGGATCACAGAATTGAGTTGGGGGAGCGGGGGTTTGAAGACACATTTAGCGTTAGTGCGGAGGATATGATCCAATTGTGATGAGTTGTACAGATGGCTTGGAAAAGCAACAGAGGCTCTTTGTGGCCAGATCAGGACGCACATCTGTCAGGTGGATGGGAAACTGCGTTTGTTCTAATACTTACGCAGATGCTTGTCTTGGTGTTCAGTTTCCCGTGACATCAAAACTGGGTTCAGAAAGTATTAGGAGAGAATAGTTTGACTAGAAATGGAGGTGATGTGGACTGAGAAGGCGCTTCCTCTGTGACAGACCTGTTATCAGCGTTGCGGTGACGGGTTTGAATAAAAGTCTCTATGATATATGGGAATGGACACTAAACCGCTATGTGTTTTGGTGTTTTTTTTGTTTTTGTTTGTTTTAATTCTTCATTGTTTAAAAATGTATTATATGCTAATTAGACCTGTCAGCCAAACAACCTTCCAGACATCCTTCTGGCTACCTTCTGGACAAAGCCAGGCTGTGAGGGACAAGCCCCTTGCGTGAATTTTGTGCATCGGGCCTCTAGTTCCTAAAATAAAATGTCTGGATAATCCTGTGGTCCTAGCCCCCCATCTGTCTGTCTGTCAGTAGCCAAGGTAGCTGCTTCTGACTCTTCAACTGGGGCCTTTGTCTTCCGTCGTGTGTGAGGATGGGGCACAGGGAGAGAGATCTCCCAATCAAGCTTGCTCTGCTCTCAGAGGACACCATGGAGTGTAATGATCAAACCCATGTCCCCTGGAAATCAGGGGCACATCTTCAGATTTCATTTTTCCACAATTACTGATCACTTGGTCATTTACAGAAATGTCCCCTTTAACTAAAGAAGATCTCCTATTCTCCTCCCACCACCACCCGCCCTTAGTCCAGTTTTGCCGCTGTGCTCTGTCTTAAGGTAATTATGCTTTAGCTTTGGAAAGCAACAGTTACTGTACAAACTGCTTTTTTTTTTTTAAACCTCTCTTGACTCTGACAATTTCTTTTAAAGTTGCTTTCTTTCCCAAGTGTTATGTTCATCATTAAGAAACCCAGTTCCACTCTCTCAGAATTCAAAGCATTATTTGTCATTAGTGAAGCAACTTGTAAAAGCTATGGACCAACCCTAGCCAGTTTGGCTCAGTGGGTAGAGCATCAGCCTGTGGACCAAAAGGTCCCTGGTTTGATTCTGGTTGCAGGGAGGGGTGTTGAGGGCTCAATCCCTAGTGAGGGGTGTGCAAATGCAGCTGATCAATGATTCTTTCTCATCGTTGATGTTTCTATCTCTCTCTCTCTCTCTCTCTCTCTGGAAAAAAAAAAAAAGCTACAGAGAAGAAAAGTATGCTATACCTTTTGTTAAGAGTCCTGAAAGTTTCTCAGGTTAGAGTAAGACTTATAGCTTGGAAGAGTCTTCTAAGCTATAACTGCTAAGACATATAAGCATGATAAGTCTATCATTTGAGGTTTTTTTCTAGGTATTTCAATCAGAAAGCTGTTAAACACAGGGTATTAGAGGCTTATAAAACCATTGGAAGCCCTTGCGTATATGGTCAGATGAGCTTTAAAAATAGTGTCAAGCCTGGTTGGAGTGGCTCAGTGATTGAGCGTTGACCTGTGAACTGGGAGGTCATGGTTCAATTCCTGGTCAGGGCACATGCCTGGGTTGTGGGCTCAACCCTAGTGTGGAGCATTCAGGAGTCAATCAATGACTATATGCCATCATTGATGTTTCTATCTCTCTCTCCCTCTCCCTTCCTCTCTGAAATCAGTAAACACATATTTTTAAAAAGACCACACAATGGGGAAAGTACAGTCTCTTCAACAGGCTGTGTTATCTACATACAAAAAAGTTAAAGTTGGGCTCTTGCCTTATACCACACCATACACAAAAATTAACTCAAAATGGATTAACTACATAAAGGTAAGACTGTAACTATGAAACTCCTAAAAGAAAACATAAGTAAAAAGCTTCATGACAATGGATTTGACAGTGATTTGTTTTTGGATATGACAACAAAAGCAAGAATAGGCAAGTTGGAGGGACTACATCAAACTTACAAATTCTGTGAAGCAAACAAGAGACTGTAAAGGCAATCTCCAGACAGGAAGAAAATATTTTACACATTGTATATCTGCTAAAGGGTTAATATCCAGAATATATAAAGAACTCAAAACTCAACAGCAATAAACACAAATAAACTAATTTTTAAAATGAGCAGAAGACTTGAATAGATATTTCTGCAAAGAAGATATACAAATGACCAATAGGCATATGAAAAGATGTGCAATATCACCAGTCATCAGAGCAATGCAAACGAAAACCATGATGGGATGTCACCTCACATCCATTAGGTTGGCAATCACAATAAGAATGATAAGAACAATAACAATAATAACAAAATAACAATCATTGGTGAGTACACAGAGAAATCTGAACCCTTGTGCATTGTTGGTGGAGATGTAAGATGATGCCACTCCTATGGAAAAAAAAATATGGAGTTCCCTCAAAAAATTAAAAATAGAACTCCCATATGATCCAGCAATCCCTTCTGGGTATATATTCAAAAGAACCCAAAGCAGGATCTTCAAGAGATATATGTGTATCTATGCTTTATGGCAGCATTATTCACACTAACCAGGAGGTGGAATCAACCCAAATGTCCCAGGAATGGATGAATGGATAAAGAAAAGCATATACAGCTTTTAAAAAGAAGGAAACTCTGACACATGTTACAGTATGGATGAAGCTTTGAGGACATTATACTAAGTGAGAAATACGAAACCAAAAGACAAATAGACTGTATGATGTGACTTAATGGAGGTATATGAAGTAGTCAAATTCTTAGAAACAGAAAGTAGAATTGTGGTTGTCAAGCGCTAGGGGTAGGGTTGTTCAGTGGGTGCACAATTTCAGATTTGCAGGATGAAAAAGTCCTGCAGACCTGATGCACAGCAGTGTGCGTATAGGGAAACGACTGAGCTGCACACCATGGTGAAGATGGTGAATTTTGTTATGGGTGTTTTGTTGTTGTTAATCCTCACCCGAGGATATTTTTCTATTGATTTTTAGAGTGCAAGGGTGGGGGAAAGACAGAGAGAGAAACATTGATGTGAGAGAGACTCATTGATTGGTTGCCTCCTGCATGTGACCAGTCCAGGGTCAGGGTTGAGCCTGCAGCCAAATTGACTGGTCTTGAGCCTGGGACCCTTCAGTCCACAACCCAATGCTCTTTCCACTGAGCCAAAGTGGCCAGGGCTATGTTATGATCTTTATCTCATTGAAAGGAAGATGTAGTTTCTAGGCTTCCAGCCCCAGTGATGTGTGAAAGAGCTCAGAAAGGTGGGAATGATGCAAAGCACCAAGACACAATTTTCAGTAACATGTGTCCTGAGTCAAGGAACTGTAGTTCTTTGCATGTGGAAGACATGAATGGGAGTCAGAACGCCAGTTCTACAGGGGACTAGCAATCTGACCGGGGCCTGGCTGAGTATCCTCTGGGCTGAGGTCAAGTTCCCCCAGGAGAGTCATAAGAGCAGAAGGAAGAGAGCAGAACTGGAAATTCCCACACTCTGCGGGATGCGCAGATGCCTGAGTAGGAGATGGACTAGTTCATTCAGAAAGGTGGGGGTGGGCTAGTCTGCATTACTCAAAGCACCCCATCCCATGCCCCCTCCTGGAGTCTTTGTGCTCTGACGCCCTTCTTTCAAGCTCTGTGGTTTGCCTTCCTGCACCTTTAATCCCCCAACTCTACCTGCTTTTCTTTTCTGTCCTCTCTGTAACTTCCAGGTTCATTTCTTTGATTTGAGGATCACCAAGGTCTCATAAGTCCCTGTGCCTCCAGTTTCTGCCCCAGGTCGTGCATATAGAGAGCTCAATACAGAAAAAATTATGTAATTTTACACTTAACACCCACCTCTCTCAATCAAATATATTCTCCATCCGAGCAGGAATCAGCTTTCCCATTCATAACTACTAAATGTCACTGTAAGGGATCCCCAAACACTAGGCTACCCCATGCTTCCCTACTCTCATTTCTAGATAATCCCAAGCAAAACTGTACCCTTCAGCAAGGGCGTGGACCCTGAAAGTCAGCATGGGTCTGGGGGTTAGACTCAAGGAATAGATAGGTCGCCTCAGGAGTCCCAGCTGCTGTGAGCCCTTTAGATTTACAGATACTTGAGACCATGCCTGCTTCTTTCCTCACAGCACCACAGCAGGATTTTATACTCTGCCAGCACTCAAGCACTGCCCCATGGCACCGTGGGCGAAGCACAGGGCTTCCTATCACAGGTATTCATGTTCGAGCCCTGCCTCTAATGTTCACTAGTCTGCCGCCTTGTATGACTGAGGGCCTCTCTGAACCTCAGTCTCTTCTGTGAAACGGGAAGGGGAGTACATGCGTCCCTCATCTAAAAGTAGTCTCGATAGTAGAGGCTGACATGAGTCGAGGGCTCCCTGTCTCTGTATGGTTAGCTGTTGCCACTGTTATTGTGATCGTGATGAATAGCCGGGCCAAGGTTTCCTATTGCAAAGAAACATGTTGCTCTCAGCTCAAACGACCACCCCCTGCCACCCACCCAGCCCTCCTGAGGGCGGATTAGAAGTGTTGTGGCTGTAAACCCAGCCGACACAGGCTGTAATGGACTAAATTATCACTTGTTTTACAGTCTTGACGAGAAAAATAAATGCAATTACACTCACGAATGTCGAAAAATGAAGCAAAGCAATGTGGATCGGCACATTCGAGGTGCTTTTCCAAATGGAAAGCTGTGTGCAGTGAATGCTAATGTCCTCCCTCCCTCCTGCTCCCTGGCATGTCCTGCAATGCGATCTTTCTGAGTGAAGGGAGCAGCTGGGCCCAGGGCCTCAGGCACAGAGAGGTGGCCTGGCATGGTGCCCACAGCAGGAGACCCCGCAGGCAGACCCCATTTCCTGTCTTGACTGAGGACCCAGAAGAGATCCAATTTCCTAAAGTAGGTGACGGAGTGACCTCAATGGTGCCTCTCTGCTCGTAGACCCTGGCATCTGCTCTGTAGGTCTTTTGTTGTTATTTCCAGCAAACATTTGCTGAGCAACTACTGTGTGCCATGCACTATGCTGTTAGTAGTAGAGATGAATCTGATAAGCTCTGCTCCCCCCCCCCCCCCCCAAGCAATCTCTGTTGTCACAAGACCCAAGGAGCATGATGTAGGCTGATGCCAACACAGTGGCCACCAGCCTCACCAGGTGGTGAAGTGGCCAGTTCAAATTAAGATGTGCTTTAAATGTAAAATACACAGCACATCTCAGGAACTCAGTGTGTGTGTATTAAGGAGCAGCTGGGCCAATCTTACTATTAATATATTATACATAATCTTATATATAATCTTAATATGTATTACATAATCATTTATATAACATCTAATTAATTTTTGTATTGTTAAATTGGAAAAGATAACTTGGGTTCAATAAAATATATTCAAATAAATTTCACTTATGGTATTTTTACCTTTTAGAATATGGCAACTAGAAAGTATAAAATACAAAAATGTGGCTCCCATCATATTTCTGTTGGACATAATTGATTTAGCCCCTGTTTACCTATTCCTTTCAATCCTCTACCAACAGCCCCCTCCCATCCCCTTCTTGGTGGCCCTTCTGCCAGTTTTTCAACTCTACCAAACTCTTTTCTGCCTCAGGCCCTTTGCTCTTGTGATTCTCCGCTCCCAGAATGCTCTTCCTTAGCTCTTTTTCAACATAAATATCTTCTGTGAGAAGTGTCCTCAGACTTTCTCTAACTATATCTGTCCTGTCATTCTTCCTCAAAATACCCTTCCTTTTGTGGTCACTAATGTAGTATTCAGGTATTTTGTTTCATTGTTTGTGCACTTGTTTCTTCTAAGAGAACATTAGGGCAGAGAGCTTATCTGTTGTTGTTTTCCTGTTCCAGTCATATTACTTACCACAGCAACTAGCACGAAGTAGGTACTGCATTATTTTTCTTAAAGAACCAACACATGTTTAAATGTCCCAAAGGAGAAAGCTGTTTTAATCATGTTGAGATGTTGAAAAGATGTTTGAAAACACTTAATAGCGGGTCCTGTAATCAATCTGCTCTGGAAGTTCTGGTATTTATTATTCTGAGTGAGAAGCATGTGGCACACGGGTCTTCAGCAGAGAGAGTTAGATGGACTAGAGGTGGGGTCCAGGTTAAGAGAATTAACAAAGGATGCTGAAGCAGTGGGTGCCACCCATAGTGGGGGAGCTGTTACTGCCTCTGGGACTGAAGACAATGGGAGGGGGTGTTGTTACAGGACCGCTTGCACCACAGAGGAGGATCACAACCACTGCCAAACCTCATCCCCACACCCGCCACCCTCCGGCAATCTGCCAGCACCGGCCATCGCTCAGCCTCAGCCAGAGCAGAGGGTGGGAGTGGCCGAAAGATTCCCACCATAGACTCAGACTCTCAGAGGTCAGGGCAGGGTAAAGGTGGGTCCAGAGTGGGGAACAGACAATAACTGTCCCTCTGGAAATTGCCTGGAAAGGATTTTCTTAATGTGCTAGAACATGTCTATTCCAGACCAATAGCCAGACCCTAAAACGCAAGGATGCTCATGATCACTAACGTTCTTTGACATCACTCGAGGACTTCTGGTAACAGAACTGGGCCTATAACTATGGGAAAAGAAAAGATAAAGTTATGGTTTGTAGAGAATGTTCTCTATCAAAACTCCAAGAGAAGTAAGTGAAAAACTATTGGAAGCCATCAAAAGAGTCCTGACCATGACTAGTTAAGAAATAGATATACAAAATCAACAACATCCTAAATTCTAGAAATATAAAAAGGTTCATTTTATGAAAGCAACAAAAATTAAAAGGCAGAGAAATCAACTCGAGGCAATATGACTGACCCGTACAAGGATGCTATAAAGCAAAACCAAGGGGGAAAAAATAAAATGGATGTATCTTTTTCTTGGATGGGAAGACTTTATATTTTTAAAAGTTGTCAATTTAATTTAAAATATGTAACGTGAATTAGAATAGAAGTTTGTAAGCAATGTTATACAATGATTTTAAAGTTTATCTGGACAATTAAGTTGTCATAGACTATGAAGCAGATGTTGAGAGAAAATAATGGGAAAAGCTTATATTTGTAAATTTTAGAAATATATCCTGGAATTAAAAGAGGTCTCACAGCATATACCAACCCAAGAAGAGACAGGTAGATCAGTAGAACAAAAAGATATCCCTAGGAGGGGTGTGTGGTGTGCGTGTGTTAGATAAATTTAACATTTCCAATTGGCGAGATAAGTCAAGATGAAATTGCAATGATAACCCACCAAGAAAGGTGTGGGTCAGTTGAATTTTTATACATATATCAAAATATATTTTAGATAAATGCAGCACATCCCAGTGCAATGTAAAAATCTGAAAGCATCTAGATATGGAAGGAAGGCATGTATAAATCTTTAAGTTATCTTTGGGAGCAGGACAGTTTTCTGCTGTTATCATTAAAGGCAGAAAGCCATGAAGAAACAAAAATTTTAGATTTGTCCCTAAATACCATAAACTAGGTGAAATGATCCACAGTAAACGGAACTCTGCTATTTACAATACCAAACAAATGATTGATATCATTCATATGAAAAGAGCTCTTACAGATCAATAAGAAAGACACAGGATCCATTGGCCTTATGTGCAGTGTTGGTGAGACTTCTGAGAAGTGGGCGGTTGCATACGGCTGGTGGGTGTGCAAGTTGGTACAGTATTTAGGAAAGACAACTTAATATCTGCCAGAGACATAAAATATGCCTATTTTTCATCAGAACTTCTATTTTTGGAACTGTATTTAAAGGAAATAATTAGAGATAAGTCTGATCTGAAAAATTCAGGGTGTGTGACCTATGACATGACACTTGACCTCCCAAAGTGGCCATTTCTCCATCCACAGTACAAGGAGATAAGGGAACTCGCTTAGCAGGTGGTTGTGAGGGCCATTTTGGATGATCAGCCTTAGAAAGCATTGCAGCTATGAAAATGGTGTGTATTCTCTATTAATTGGGGTCTGTTACCCTTCGTTCCCTTCCTCTCTACTCCCAGCTCCTTGGATGCTGTCTACTGGGGAATCAGCTACAGAAGGAGAAACAGAGAGAGAGCTTTGAACCTTTGATTCGGTTAAGCAGGGCCACTCTGAGGACAGACGCTCAGTTTGGCTGAACTAGCATGTAGTTAGCACCAACCACATACATACAAGACAGGATTTTGTGCCAGACCTGGAGCTCACAGAGGCTATCGCCTTGACCAAATGTCAGGTTCTCTGATTCCTTTCTCAGCTAAGCCTTGACCTTGCCCCGCTAACCCCAAACTCCCATCCCCCCAACCTGTCTTTCACCTGCCTTCCTCAGTGTTAGCAAGAATCTGCTGAGTCAGAATGGCAAGAATCCCCTTACCCTTGATCATCCTGGCTTTCCTTCAGCAAGAATCCTACTAAGTCATTCCAGCAAGATTCCCCCATCCTTTTGTCATTTTCCACCCGCTGACCTCCTTGGTTATCAATCCCCAGCTCTCTCTGCTGTATTCAGAACGGAGCCCAATTTCTCTTCCCATCGCAATATCTCTGTCGCAGATTCTTCCTTGCCATTGAAACAAGTGTCAGAGTCATTTTTTCTTTGACAGTGGTTACCATGGCGAGTAAATCTCAGAGTGCCCAGAGGGAGCTTTGTGTTTAATGGGTAGACCTATAGGCAGATGCACGATCAGCTGTGTGAAAGAGAAGC
Organism: Pipistrellus kuhlii; assembly: GCF_014108245.1. Classification (NCBI taxonomy): domain Eukaryota; kingdom Metazoa; phylum Chordata; class Mammalia; order Chiroptera; family Vespertilionidae; genus Pipistrellus; species Pipistrellus kuhlii. The sequence goes on from NW_023425562.1 coordinate 4,529,997, forward strand.
TCATTATTTTATTAATTCAGCAAACATCTACATGAACCTGTAATACATCAGGCATTAGGGGTGCGGCTGTGAACAAGATACTCCAGCTTTTGCCTTTGTGAAGCCCCGCAGTCTGATGAGACAGATGGTAAAGGCAAACATAAACGGGAAAAGCATCGAAGGGGCAGGTTCCTCATCCCCAGGGTTGTGAGAAAAGTGAGCGGTCCCAGGGGAATAAGAAGACTTCCTGCAGGGGATGACATCTGAGGTGGATCTCCATTGAGTTGAACTGTTGTGTGTGGTCTGCAAGGGCCCACAGGTTCAGAGCCTTGTAAACCCATTTGTGAATAAGGATGGTGTTAGGTGAATCTACAGCATGTAGACTGTGGGAAGAAGGAAGACGGCTGAAGTTTCCAGAGACAGCCTAGCTGAGAGGAAACGCAGACAGGGAGATTATCCTAATAGGATTTCACAAAGACCACTTAGCAGTCGCTGAGCTCCAGGGGAAAACAGTGATGAGCCCCCGGTGGAGAAATAGCCAAGAATCTCGCAACTCTGCAAAAGCTTGGAGAGAAAAGCTGACAGTCGACAGACAGAACAAGATGACACTTGCAAAAAGGTGAAAAGAATAGACAGGAGAAAAAAGTACACTAAGAGATATAGATGGAAACGGAAGCGCATTAATATAACTTGGGGACACGCATTAAGATGGTTCCAGCCCTAAGAAGGAGCGGAGCCAGGACTTATTCGCTATAGCACTTCCCTTCTGTCAGGGAGCCCCTGGAGTGAGGGGTGGGTACTGGCAGGTCAGAGTCAACTAGAAAGAAAGCATGTGTGGATATCAACACAATAGACCGAAATGGGATGGCCAGTCCTAACCCCTCCTCTTTAGAGATGGGGAAACTGAGACCCAGAGAAATGATGTTGACTTATTCAAAGTCACAGAACAACATAGAAAGTGCTAGAGCTAAGACATTGGAAACTTGTCCATTACTGGTGGAAATGCAAACTAGCACAGCTGCTATGGAATAAGTTTGTGGGTGCCAAAAAAAAAAAAAAAATTGAACATACAGTTACTACATGACCCAGCAATTCCACTCCTAGAAATATACCCAAAAAGACTGAAAACAGGTACTCAGATTTGATCCATGGTGGGTCTTTGACTACCATATTAGTCCAATGTTCTTTTTATTGCCCCCCCACCCCCCCCCCCAGCAGCTTCTATCTTTCTTTCTCTCTTTCTCTCTTCCCCCATCCTTCTCTCCCTCCCTCTTCTTTCCCACTTGTACATACTACATATATGATGTTGGTTTCCCTGTCCAATCATTGACTGGGACTAGATGAAGGCTCTTTCAGTCCTGATGGTGTGTACATTTTCACACTCTTGGCCAAAACATATTTAGCAACTGCAGATCTGGTATTGATGAGGGGACAGTCTTTTCTGAAATATGCAGAACTAGGATGTTGTCCAGAAGCTGATGCAGTCCCAGTCTTGAAAGAACTATCATGTCCTCTCACATTTTAATTGCTTGTTTCAGGAGTTTATAGTCTCTTTAATTTCCCTATGATTACAAAGTTGTCTTTTTATGTTTCCTGGAGCACCTCTTCTTCCAAAGTGAAGTGTGTGTGTGTGTGTGTGTGTGTGTGTGTGTGTGTGTATTTTAAACTATCTTTGCATGTCAAACCTACGTGGGGTCTGACACAAAATTCATGTAAGTCTTATGCTGGTTTTAGTTTCTTTTTTCTCTAATTGACTATATATGTAAACGGGGTCAGTTATATTTGATCCAAATAGTGAATGCTGAATTTTCTTTTGCTACTCTTCCTGTTGATTTGGGTACCATTTGATTCCTCTCTTAATATGAGAAGAAATAACTTGAGACTTCCAAAAAGTCATTGGGAGCTTTGTCCCTAGTCTCCCCCTCTAAGTCTATCCAAAGTCCTATAGTAAATGCATTTCTGCAGAGTTGGTGAGATCCTGTTCCTGGAAGGGGCAGGGCCTAAAGCTTTTGTTTGTGAGTCAGCCACTTTCAGGAGAGGTTATTATGTCTTATGAGCTTTGTTTTTTATTTTTCTCAGCCCATTCATTGTCTTTCTTTGCCCAATGAGACCCTTGTGTGAGATGAATTGGTTTCTGCCCATCAGGCAGTTTTGGGGAAGGATTAGAGAAGAATGGAAATCCACAGGGGGGAAGACAAACTCCAGTTGGGATGGTTTACATCTGTCCCATGGTTTGGCAACACTTTTGAATTCATTCCATTCGAATTGGGAGCTGTCATTTAGCTTTTCTGTTTACCCAACATTTCCTCCCTCCCAACAGCTCTGCTCCATCTGGACTTGGAAATGTGCATGGGTATTTCTCTTTTCTTTTTGGTTCAAGAAGACACTTAAAAACTATGTTATGGCTGAAACCGGTTTGGCTCAGCGGTAGAGTGTCAGTCTGCAGACTGAAGGGTCCCAAGGTTCGATTCCGGTCAAGGGCATGTACATTGGTTGCGGGCACATCCCTGGTAGGGGGTGTGCAAGAGGCATCTGGTCGATGTTTCTCTCTCATCGATGTTTCTGGCTCTCTATCTCTCTCCCTTCCTTTCTGTAAGGAAATCAATAAAATATATTAAAACAAAACAAAACAAAACAAAACAAAACAAACAACAAAAAAACTATGGTATGAAGTTAAGTTAGAGCTTTTTCTGTGTTTCAGCATTAATAATATATTCTCCCCCTTCCAACTCCCCCCCCCCCCCCCCCCACACACACTTTGTTGTGCTCATTTTAGACCACTTTGAAGATGGAACTTCTGTGAAATGGTGCTCAAACCACCATATTTTCTGGAAGACCTGGCATTCTCTCCACTCTACCATGCTGTGTGATTATAAATACACCCTTACACAGCCAGTATGACATACTCTTATTGGAAAAGGTTTTCAATGACTATATTCGCTGAAATGGCCTATTTATGTGTCAAGTACATTATTGGATATGTGTCTCTGATAGAGTAGAACAGCAACAAACAAAGGACCCAGTTCCAGGCTGTCCAAAGACACCGCAGGGCTCCCTGGTCCCTGCCCCAAGTGTTTATGTCAAGATGCCACAGAAGGTCTCAGTGGTGAGTGCCTTTTAACTGGGCCATGGGATTAGGTTTTCAGAAGATAATCTTGTTTTGATTTGATGATCTTAAATTTTTTTTTTAAAGGCACTGCTGCTGCTGTTGCTTGGACTAGAATAACTGATCAAATTTAATTTAATTTGCTTCCTTACAAAGAAAGTGATCTCCAGCCCAGCTGCTGCTCTGGGCAGAGAGGGAGGAAGAAGGCTTGGAGATAAGCTCTGAACTTTATCAGCCCTCTCCAAGGTTTATGCTAATGAGCAGTGCTTAGAGATTTCAGAAACTTTCCCAGTGATTGCTTTGACTGCCAGGCTTTTTCCTAAGCAGCTTGAGTCTCCGTCAAGGGGCTGTGAGGAAGGAGAAGGAGGGAGTGGATGTGGGATCATTTTGGGGGGCTGGTCTGTTTCATTGCTTCAAGGTGTCATGCCTGTGATAAGTACAGGCACATGGTAGGTTAGTGTTAGGAAGGGTCTCCTCCATCCATTCCATCACTGTGTGCCTAGGGAAACTTGGTGGTGTGAATTCTGAGGGGTAGCAGGAATGGAAGGGGTTAGGTGGTCCTGGGGAAAACCCTGGTGGTACCAGACTAGTTGGTTTCCTTTGTTGAGTTGTTCAAGCTTGTCAAGTTAGCTTTCCATGCCATGTGGCTGCCTCAAGGATAGAGGGTGTCTCATTCTTGTCTGTATTCTCAGTACCTAGCAGGGGACATGCCAGAAAGTAGGCTTGGTAAGCATTTTCTGAATGAATGAATAAATGAATGTAGGAACAAATGGAAGGAAACAAATGGATACCTATAGAAGGGAAAATGGGATGTCACCATTGTATCTCCAGACACAGGCTCTCTCTCCAGATACTGTTTGGGAATAAGGGGTTCAAAGTTATGATGTGACAAATGGCTTGTGAGCAGTGATGGTGCAGCATGCCTGTCCACTTCTACTCCCAGTGGTTTGATTTGGCCAGTCAAAAAGGATTTGCTGCCACTTACCTATACAAATACTTGATTGAGAAAAGGAAGTATTAAATCATTCTATTTTTCCACCTAGCCCCGCCTAGATGCACTCAGCCACACGTTCAGTCTACTCAGATATATGTGACTCAGCTTAGCTGTGTTTTAGGAGACTATCCTTCAAGATGGTGGGAATTGGAGTCAGCCTGCTGGCCAATCCTAACTTGTTCTCATTTGGGCAAAAGCCTGGGCTGGAATCTCCCTTAACACAAAACTGTTTTATCAGGTCTTTATATGAGACTTCTGCTTTGGTTTCCTTGACTAATTAATAACTCTCTGGTTCCCAGATAGGACCAAAGACTCAGGGCCAAGCCACATGAGCCAGGAGACACTGTTAATACTGAACTCATTTTGATATGTCAGACCAAAGTGTACTTGAAATTTAGATTTCTTTGTTCTTATACTGAAATGCAACAAAACTGTTGCTAGTTCCTCATTATCCAGTCTCTGACTCTTTGCATTTCCATATCCTGGTGTCTTGACTTGAACACCTGTGCTGTCCTGTCCTACCAACAGTTGTATTCTCCAGTATCCTGGCAGCTTGGGTGGAACCTCCATTTGTTATATTCTCTTGATCAATCAGATTGGGCTTGTGTCCATCCCTGGGTAGGTCCAGTCTTCCCCATGCTACCCACTTTCCAGTTTTCTTTCCCACCCAGTCATGTTGAGCTAGTATGAATCCCATCCAAACCACAGAAGACTATATAGATGCTAGAACAAATGTGGGCAGGTCAGGTGAGAGGTTTTGTGAAGTACGGGAAGCAGACCATAGTGGGGACTGGATGAAACATATACCTCCAGAATAAATCCATAGAAGCAAAATCTTCAAACCAGTGAAAAACTCTGGTGGTTCTGAAAATCAAAGGACATAGCCCTCTGGACAAGTGTGATTAGTATTCTAAAAAATGTGTGCAAGAGCATCAAAAGAAGAAACCGTTGGCATTAGCAAGAGGCTTCAGGGACAGATACAAAATACATTTCTAATTTTTTTTAGCTTTTTTTATGTGAGCAATTTTTGAGTTGTAACATATAGAACAAAGAAAATTCCAATCATAATAGTACAGAATATATTTAAAAGCTTGGGACTCAGGATGATGATAAAAAATGCAGGACCTACACAAAAACATAAAACATGGAGAAACATCAAAGAAGACGTGATTGTTTGGAAAAGTGCCCTGTTTCTGAATGGAAAAGTTTAATCATGAAATATGCCAGTTCTCCCTCAAATTGATTACACATTTATGTTCTTTCAATCAAAATCCTTAAGGAATTGCTGTTTAGAACTTGAAAAAAACTATCCTAAGATAATAAAAGGGAGATTTACATGGTAAAAAGTTATAAAGGGTTATAAAAATAATTTAACACAACAAACAATTTAGTCTAGTGGCTGGTGAAATGAAATATAATTAGAACAGAAAGTAAAATAATAAGATTTGAGCATATGTAAATATTTATTATGTGATAATAGTAGATTTCAGATCAGTAGGGGAAAATAGATTATTTAATTAATGCTGCTAGGAAAATTGGCTATTTAGGAGGAAAGTTAGATCATTAACTCAGTTCATATGCTAGTGTGTTAAATGTAGAAAAGAAAAACATAATGTATTTGTATATTGTATGATGTTAGAATGATAATGCTATTTCAAAAGACAAAAATCAAAGATGGAAATTATAATGAGTGGTTGTGCAACCACTCATTATTTCCATCTTTGATTTTTGTCTTTTGAAATAGCATTATCATTCTAATATCATACAATATACAAATATATATAATATATCTATAATATATAGATATATACATATGTAATGTATCTATAATATTGATATTGTATATGTGGAGATGAACATTAAAAATATCATTAATGAAAATAAAATACCCCATTTTTCTATTCCCCAATTTCAGCAAACTTCAGAGAACTCTTATCCTCACTGTCTCCAATTTCTCTCCACTCAGTCTCTGCTGACATCACTCCTTTTCTGCTCCCACCCGTCTCTGTTAGAACCTTCCTAGTCAAAGATTCTATTGATCTCCATATTGCTCAATGCTGTGTTTCTCATGTCACTTCACCTGTCAGCTGCGTTTAATTTAGTCAGTCGCACTTTTCTTGAAACTCATTCATCATTTGGCTTCCAAATCACTGTGTTCTCTTAGTGGCCCTCGAATAGCATTGATTTTCTTATGCTCCTTTGCGGGTTTCAGGTCTTCTAAGAGTGGAGTGATCCCTGGATCAGTTCTCTCTCCTCCAGCTACATAACTCATTCAGTGATCTCATCTAGGTCCATGGCTTAAAGACCACCGGCGGGCTGATGGTGCCTAATGTTTTATCACCAGTTCAGGCCTTTCTCAAGCTCTAGGCTGGTATATCCAGCTGTCAACATATGTTCATTTGGTTATCTGATTGGTATCTCCAATTATGCAAGGTCTTCATAGAGTGGGGGGAAATATGAATATCACTTAAAATAATACAAATATAGATTAAATACTATCCGGTTGGTATGGCTCAGTAGTTGAGTGTCAGTTGAGTATCAACCAATGAACCAGGAGGTCACGTTTTGATTCCCATCAGGGCACATGCTGGGGTTTTGTGTTCGATCCCCAATAGAGGGGCATGCAGGAGGCAGCTGATCAATGATTCTCTCTCATCATTGATGCTTCTATCTCTCTCTCCCTCTCCCTACCTCTCTGAAAGCAATAAAAATATGTATTTAAAGTAAATACCATTTTCTTCTATCACAGGAGTCAGCACATTATGGCATACAACACAAATATGGTTCTCAGTCCATTGGTATAAATAAAGTGTAAGGAAACATAACCACACTCAGTTACTTACCTATTGTCTATGCTTTTGCACTATCATGATAGAGTTGTGTAGTTGCAGTGACAGTATGATCTACATAACTGAAAATATTTTCTATTTGTCTCTTTAGAGAAAATGTTTGCTGACCCCTGCTTTGTCACATGGCTAGCAAGAACTTGAGTTAAAGCAATGTCAGATACACAGAAGGCATCTTGTTTTCTGTGGTTGGAGATATATATATATATATATATATATATATATATATATATATATATATATATCCATGTAGTCCCAATTGGGACACTTTCAAGAGTAAAAGGGATGCCCAAGGCAGTCAGGAAGGTGATATTTGTATATAGCTATAATGGATCTTTGAAAATTAGATGAAAAAGGGAGAAATGCAAGACAGTGATGATTAGAGTTGAGTAAGGTTAGTTAATAGAGTTCGGTAAGAATGATAGCGATTAGCACAGTGTTCCAACAGCAGGTAGGGGAAGGCGCTTTTAATGACTCTTAATTTATCTTTAGATATTTTCTATAGGAAATAGTCAGTCAGCAGCTATTTTCAATCCCACAACAGACAGAACGCTATTTATTATACAACATAATGGCAGAGACAAAAACTCAAGTACTTCTTAAGCTGTGCAGGAGGCAGAATAGAAGATGTAAGACAGGAACAAAATGTTCTACTTTAATGAGTGGATAAGAAGAACGTTAGAAGACTAGTAACTTAGATGTTTGCTTTCACGGAGGATGGCCAACAGGAAGGAACAGCTATAATTAAGGGCACATCTAAGGAAGTGGCTTAAAGCAGTGCTTCGCAAGTTTGACTTAGCAACGGGCCAGCTAACTAAGGGCTCTAATGATGACCAAAGAGTGGAGGTGCTTATGGGGAATGAGAGACAAGAATAATTTTGTTTTCCCCCTGTTTGTGCACTTTCTGTGTGATGAAAAGAAAGGGCACTGGGAGCTACGTAGGCCCTAGGATGCTCTGTGAGGACATCTAATTTCAGATCACTTCTTCGCAGTCAGGAGGAGATGCTCCGAGGTGAGCTCCTGGAGAACAACTTTGCAGATAAGCCCTTGGGATTCCGAGCATGGTCCTTGCCACATGGGGAATAAGGACCAGGCCACCGGCTGCGGGTAAACCCACAGCCGGTCTCATGAAGGAAAGTGCAAGTATAGGTCCTTCAAGGGTGACACCACAGGCAGTTGGTATCTGGCAATTAAAATAAAGGACTTTGGCTTCCTTCTGCCAGGGAGATGCCAAAAGATTATGGATAAATTCATAACACTGGATGCTGGCATTCTGCCTTCTAACAGAAGCACAGTGCTTCCATTTTGGTGGGCCCAGACCCTGCTAGATGGCCACAGACTATCTCATGTTAGCAAATGCCTTTTCACGTTGGGCTGGATCATCCTTAGTTATTCCAGCTGGGATTTTAGCACGACAGATAGGGGAGGCTTCTTAGGAAACAGCTAGTCCAATGTTTTTCAACTTGAAGACCTGGGGATATGGGAAGAAGTGGTAATGCTTGAATCACATTTCATATTTCAAGATAGCTTGTGTGACAATATGCTTACGCTGCACAGGTTTAAAAAAAAAATCTCAAGTTCTTTGGCTTAGGGTTCAAGTGGAATCATCTAGTGAATAAGGCTGGTGATTTCATGCTGCTCAGGGGTCCTTGGAAGGGCAGTTTCGTGTTTCTTTGATCAAGACACAATGGAGGAAGAAGTAATTTTTACTTCAGAAATTCCATTTATGTAGTAGTCAAGTCTTTTAAAACACTGGGTCTAGGGAGAAGTATCCTCATAGAGAAGGTTGAGAACCACTTATCTAGTCTATTGTGTAGCCAGCACCCCTTTATTTTGTTGATGATGAAGCTTAGAGCCAGAAAGAAATGAGACAGGTGTTACAGCCCGAGTTGCAGGAGACATCGACAGCAGGATTTGCTAGCTCTGTGTCTGAGATTTCAAGGGAAGACACAGGGAACACTAACTGAGGCACCTGGATACATGGGGCTGCCTGTAGGGCTGAAGCGCTAACACTCATGGATGACCTGTGTGCTAGGTACTGTTCTAGGAGATTCATATACATCATCTCGTTTAATCCTCAGAGCAATCCAGAAAGATTCAGATGAGGAAAACAGGACTCAGGGAGTCCAAGAGACTTGTCCAAGGTTATATAAGAAGTAAATAATGGAGCTGGTTCAGATCAAGGGGATTGTGGCCCCACAGTGGATGCTCTGCCCACTACTCCATCCTAACCTGGAGGCTGTGCCACTCCCAGTTTGGGCTGACCCAGGGACATGTGAGGGAAGGGTTGCAAGATGGTCTTTTGGGGAAAGAGAAACCACTGACAGCGCCTGTAGATGTGTCCGAGCTGTTCCGGTGCTCCCCAGGAGCTCCACATGCCTGATTCTCCATAGATGTTGGATGAATTGACTTGATTTGTTGAATTGCTACTACAGGGGGCTCTTTGTACGAGGGAGAATTTCATTGTTTTGTGGAGCCCTGAATTCAGCGTTAGAGCAAGTGGTGGAAACTTAGAAGGGGAAAAGTTGTGATTTAAGAGGAGGTGGGACTCTAATTAGAGGGATGAACTTTTTTCCATTCAGTTAACAAGTTCTGCCAACCCAGTAAAAGGCAGGAGCCATTTTGACTGTCGGAAGGACCGCTGTTTTCTAAGGGATGGAAACATCCCCTGCCTCTTGTGCTAAGCCATGTGCTCAAAGCTTAGGCATTTTCAAGGTGAACTTGGTAGGTCAACTTGGTATCTAGGGCTGAGGGAGCTGTGTCAACTGGAGGTGGCCTTCCCATCACCCACAAGTTTACCCAACAACACAGTCACAAGCCTGCGAGAGGCATTGCTGACTATGGCATCTGACTATGGCATCTCATTTAGTCTTCTGGTGACCCGGCTGCACCCATGTATCCTAGGCAATGGTAATGAATAGAGCAACAACTCGTATATTGAGTTCTTACTCCCTGAGCACTCCTGTGCTGTGCTGTCCTTCATGGGACCCTCTCATCCCTTCCTTACCCTTTTCCATCCCGCTCACTGACCTGGAAGGCTGGTCCATAGGGACCACACCAATGCCTGTGGCTTTTATATGGCCAGACATTGAAGGAGGGACAGAGGAGAGTGTGGTCTGGGTACTTGTTCCCTGGACACCTTCCTATGCAGTCACCTGAGGCCACTGTATCCTTGGCTGAAGGTCACTGCTCCTTTCAAGGAGGCCTTCTCACCACTGGTCTCCCTCATTTGATTCTGGTGACTGTCTCCTCCCCTAATCCTTCCTCCCCCTAGGGGTGACGACAGTTCTACAGCTCTTTGCCCTACCTGTACCCTCATAAACAGAATTTTTAATACCTCTTGTATTCTCCTCATTGGAACATGCCAAGTGTGACCCTCATTGATACCTATGTGGTATATAACTTGGTATTTATAAAAACTAGAAGATATAGAGACCATTATTATCATCACCTTTATGTTTAAGTAAGAAAACTGGCATAGAATGGTCCTGCCATTTTCCCCAGAGTTCCAGGGGTAGGGGTAGAGACAGAGTTTGCATCCTGGCTGTCCATATTTTTCACCTCCTTCCTCTTTTTCAAGCAGACATAAGACACAGGAGAAAAAGGAAACAAAATAAAGGAAGAGGCAGGCTGTGTAGCCTCCTAGGAATCTGTCACCCAAACTAGATCCTCATTTTGACTCTCAAGGCTCACAGATGGGGGGGGGGGGGGGGGAGGGAATAGTCCAGATACAAAGGGGCTCAGCCCTCCACAGGGGCATGCCAAAAGAGCCCTGAAGAGGTCATTTCCCAGAGTCCTGAGTTTTTAACTCCTTTTAGTTAAACTAAAGCTTTATCCCTCTTGTGCGTGAGGTTCAACAGATGTCTGTTGCCTTCACTCCACATTCATATCAAGCAAGAGCGGTGCCTCTTGTGCCCCCGCAAGGCCAAGAGATGTGAGGCAGTTGTCCTGGTTCTCTTGGCTGTGAGGCTGGGAGAGGAGCACCGGCACCACAGACTCGGGAACATTCGGTGAGGATGCAGCTGTCCCAGCCCCTCCCAGCGTGGCCTTGTGCTTTGGAAGCCTTTGCCCCAAGCCTGACACCTGCTTCTGTGATGCATTTTGCTGAACTGCCCTGGGAGGGGGTGATCTCCACGAGGTGTTTCATTAGGTGTCTTAATAAGCCTGTAACTGCAGCCTGGCCCGCCTCTCCCCTGTGGAGCTGCTTTCTGCACGAGACAGGGAAGGGTGGACGGCTCAGACATAATTTTCATTGGCAGCAGGAATATTATTTTTGCATTATTAAGCACAGTGGGTGACCTTACCCAGCGTGGGAGAAGGGAGCAGGAGGAGGCAAGCGAGTCGTGGGTCTGGGTGATAGACAGGGGCTGGGGTGCCTGCAGGTGATGGGATGGGAAGCTAATTCGAGGTGTTTGGCTCCCCTGTGGACCCGGAGAGGTCTGTCTTCATAGAGGGGCACACCCTGGATGCAGTGGGCATGGCTGTCTCGTGATGGAGAGCAAGGACTGTGTGTGCTCTCTGGGAGCTTCCCTGGCTTGAACCCAGAGCTCTGGATCAGCTGGAGGTTTGATTCATTTCCTGCTCAGTTCTTCCCCATCCTTGTTTCTCAGAGGTGTGGGGCCGCCCCTGAGTTCCTGAGGTGTTCTGGGATGATTCAGCTTGCCCTTGAGCATGTCCATACCCACCTTGGATTCCTGCCTCCAGATCACACCTCGGGAGCATACTGACATGCCCTTCTCCGAGGCTTTGGTCCATCTTCTTGCAGCAAACAGGTTGTGTACACCTGCTCCCCACCCCCACCCACTGCTGAGGCTGTTTGTGCTCTACAAGGAGAGTCTGGGATTATGGACTTTTCAAGCAGTCTAGTGGTTGTATTCAGCTGGAATCCAGAGTCAAAGGTGTCTTTTTTTGTTGTTGTTAATCCTCACCTAAGGATATTTTTTTTATTGATTTTTAGAGAGAGTGGAAGGAAGGGGAAGAGACAGAGAAAAACATAGATGTGAGAGAAATGCATTGATTGGTTGCCTCCTGCATGTGCCCTGATCAGGGTTGGGGATTGAGCCTGCAGCCAAAGTATGTGCACCTTGACTTGACCCTTCAGTCTGCAGGCTGATGCTCTAACCACTGCACAACTGGCTAGGGCAGAGTCAGAGTTTTTACAGGCTACAAACACACACACACACACACACACACACACACACACACGCGCGCGCGCGCGCTTTTCAATTTGTGATAGGATGGGAAGTAGATGCACATAAAATCATAAGCCATCACACTTGGAAAGGACAAGCTTGGACAGCCAACTAGTACAATCCTCTGATTTGACAGAAGCAGCAGCTAAGGTCCAGAGGTGCAGTGAGGTGGCCAGTGCCACACAGCACGTTAGTCCTTTGCAGTGTCCCCAGGCTGTACTTCCTTCCTCTTCAGCAGTGTTTCCCAAAGTGTGGTACGCGTTCCCCCAGGGGTACGGGAAGAGTTTGGTGGGGGTACACGTTGCACCGGAGTTTAGTGCGGATATGCACTGCACCGTGCTGAGTGCGCCTAATTCTACGTTCTCATGAGTACGAGGAGTACTCAGCGTTACGAAAATTATAGAATAGGTACACATATGTCAAAAGTTTGGGAAACACTGCTCTACAGTGATCATGAGATGTTCGTGCAAACTAAAGACAATATGTGGCTTGGAATGAGGTGCTTGTCTGATGCTCAGGCGAGGGATGGGTGGGCTCCTTGCTGAGCAGTGTGTAGGCCCTTTGTCCTTGGGCATCATGCCTCTCTCACCTGGCATCTCCATCCTCTCCTGTATATTAATAGGGGATGGTAAATTAATGTGATCGTCCAAGATCAAGAAAAGCACTTATTACCAGAGGGCTGGGCCTCAGAGACCCCAAACTTAACACACAGACACACTAGTAGAAAGTACTGGAACAGAGTGCCTGCATATGGAGGCCGAATAGAGAGTCATGGAGGGGCAGGCATGGACCATGGGTCATCCATAGCAGGTAGCTGGTAAATCCCTGCATGTAGTCTGATCCAAAGCTGTCTTTTGATACATTGGTGGTACCCAAGGGCAGTTTATTTTGGTAACTTAAGGGAGGCAGAGGAGGTGGGAATGGGTGTTAGCAGCCCTACAAGCCTGTGGTCACATGAGGGAGCGGTCAGATGGATGTCCCCCAGGAATCCCCACAGAGGGCCTCTGCCACCGCCGGTGACTGAGCTGAGGTTCTGACCAAGGCTGTGTCCTGGACCACAAGGAGGAAGGGAGCCGGTGGCGTTTCTGAAATCACAGGTCCTGGGAACAGTCTGTGCACCCAGGTGTCACCTTGCAGAAAGGGCGCTTCATTCAGATGGTGAAGGAGGACCCTGTGGTGGCAGGAGCGCCCCATCAGGCTTGTCTTTGAAGATGAATTTATAACAGCTCTCATTTCCCCATTTTTTCTTTTGAATTTTAAGCTCCTTTGGAGGGAATGTGATCCACATTCCTATCATGAAGCTAAGTTACTTTTTCATCAATAAAATTTAAACAAATATTATTACTATAACTGTCATTACTAATACTAGTGGTATTTCCCCTTTATTGCTGCTACATAACTGCCAATACTACTTCATATGCTTCTTATGAGCATGAAGGGATATAACACATTTAAAATGCCTACATGGTGCCTGGTACATGGCATTCAGACAAAGGTCATCCCCTCTTAGGCTCCTCTGGGTAAGTGTTATTAAATAAAACATGTGTATTTAACTTGACTGTTTTGTTTTGACATTCAATGTTTTTCCTCATCATCTTCCCTTGTTCTGACAAATTTTATGAAGGTTATTGATCTTGCAGTCTTCTTGGTTGAGTTTGTGAGATTTTACATACACCCCACACACACACACACACCCACACCCACACATTAGTTTTTCCTAAACAATTACAGAATTTGCTTCCTAAGGAAGGAGATGTACTATAAGGTCACCATATGTGATGCTACATGGCTAAGATGTGACATCCGGAATGAAGCTCAGAGAAGTTCTCTCTCTCCCCTCCCCAATCTCTCCCCCCCCCCCCCCCCCCCCCCAGCTTCATTTTCCTTCTGAGATCAAAGCTGCCACCGCAGTCCTGCATCCTCCCTCAGCACATCCAGGAGCTCTGTTCCGTCCATTCCCTCTCCCTGTCAGGCACCCATTACACCCGCCACATCCTTTCTGTTTCTCAGCTCTGGATCCGGCCACCGGAGGTTGTCACCCTCGCCAGCTTTCTTTGGAGAAATGACAACTTGAGGTGCGACCATCTGCCGCGTTTACCTGAATCGCCTCCAGTTCTGGGGCTTCTGCTTCCAGAGAGGAGTCATTCCTCGGCTGCTTTCTGACAGGTCCCGGTGGTGGCAGCTGCTCCGGCAGAGGCCTTGGCGGGAGCTGCCGTCTGCGGGCCTGTGCGGGGCCGAGCCCCACGGTCCCCGCGGACCCTGCGATTCGCCAGCACAGAGAGGCGGCATGTGGGGCCCCGTGCGGCTCTGTAATTGCTTATCTACCTCCTGCCTGCGGTTGTCTATCGGAAGCCATCAATAGCTGCAGTTCATTTTCCAGTTCTCCTTGGGGAGCCAGAGTTTCTCTCACGCAGGAAGAGGCCCCTCCATCTCGCAGTTTTCTGGCTGGAAGCTCCTTTGGAGGGAATGCGATCCACATGCTGAGTATGTGGAGAGGTTGAGGTCCAGGCCGTGAGCTCCCCTGGGACCCAAGGTCACCCTGGGTGGGACTCGATGGGCTTCTTCCTGGCTGCGGCCTCCTGGGGCTGGCGGCCCCGCTGTCTCCCAGGCCGGCAGTGCTCTGCAGAGGCTGGGCTCTTTCCCTGTCCGCCTGTCTTCTGGAGTGTGAGGGATGTTCCTCAAACTTACTCCTTTTGAATTTTAAGCTCGTTTGGAGGGAATGTGATCCACATTCCTCTCATGAAGCTACATTACTTTTTCATCAATAAAATTTAAACATACTATTACTATATACTATTATTACTAATGGTGTATTATTACCATTAATTAATTAGTAATTAATACTATTACTATTATTACTAAGACCAATGGTGTATTATTCCCAGTGCAGCCTCTGTGAGGACCTTTTCCAACCCGAGGACGGAGGCCTCTCCATGTCTGGCCGCCTTTCCTGAGACCAAGACGCTGTCAGAGAGCGGGGCGGGTGGGGGGGGGGTTCTGATTCTGAGGATTTTTCTAGAGGGGGCCTCGCTGTACCAGGGATTTGTGTCATATCTTAGCAGATGGGGGAAATGAGCTAATTAAAAATAAAAAATCCAAACCCACACACTGCTGTGATGATTAGCAAGAGCTGGGCTTCTGTGACACGCTGAGACCTCGGCTTGGGGCTGATGATGAAGAGGGGAGCAGGGGGCATGCTGGGACATGGAGCCGCTTATCATGCAAGTGGGGGCTTTCAGGCCCAAGGACGCACTTGAGGAGGGCGGCGAACTCCGGCTTGAGTGGCATGAAAGCTTTTGCTCGGTCCCAGATTCCCAAGTATGAGTGTCTCCACAGCGGCCCTCCGGCAGGGGGCTGCCGCGAATTCCCTCGGAACGGGCACCGCACGCTCACGAACTGGGCTCCGGTCCAATTCTCTCCGTGCAGTCCAGACACCCAAGGAGCTATGACAATGGAAAGTTACTTTTTCTCTTAAGTTTAACCCTACATTCATTTGGCTGCCAAATCTGACGCAGGCTGTTCACAGTCTTTCCTTGTCTCCCCCTGTATGAGTTTTCACATGCTTCCTGGTGGAAATACTTATGTGTGTGAGCACCAAATATTGCCCCAGATCCCACCGGGGAGGTCATCAGAACCATTCTGAAACCTGAAGTAGTTCTTGTCTTGAAGGTTTTGCATCAGGGGTGTGCACATGGGTGACAATCTGCATTTTGAAGTCAGGGAGACAGAGCCTCAGAGAGGGTGAGTGGTTTGCCAAGGACACTCAGGCTGTGAGAGACACAGCCAAACCCAAATGTCACAGATTTCAAGGGGGCTTTGGCTCATTAACGGGGGAGCTTCTCCTCTGAGTCAGGATGCTTCCCTCCTGGGGGCAGGAGCCGTGGGGTGTCTGCTTAGAGGCAAGGCCCCAGCTAGAGTGGGGACAGCAGGCACAGTGCACCTTCGTGGAGAGTGGAGAGAGGCCCTGGGGAGCCTGTTGTCAGTAGCTCCGCCCAGCAGCCTGGGAGTGAGGGCCCGGAAGCCAAGGGCACACAAACCCAGGGAAAAGGCTTTGTTCAAGTGCTTTGTCCAAGGCTTTGGGACGCCTCTCAGCGCCCTGGATGTGTGATGTAGTCAGCTCTGCCAGGACTCTCCCACACACCGCTTCTTCAGCTGGAATGTACTAGCCCTCTCCTCCATCTGCCTGGCTTCTCCCCACCCCTGTCTCATTCTTTAACTCTCAACTCAAACGCTAGGTCCTTGGGGTCAGGCCCCAAGGATGGCAGGCCCTGGCAACAGACCTTCCCATCCTTTGCCTTCCTGGAATATGCCACAGGTTGCAACTGTACATGTATTGGAACGGTTATGGATGAAGGGTTATTGCCTGCCCCTCCCTCTGCCAAGCCCTTTTCCTGAGTCTCATAGTTCAGTGCCTAGCTCCAGGACTTGATATTCCATCTGTAATGTGAGCAGGGAGAGAAAGCTGGTAATGATTCACCCTGGAGATGTGAGGGAAGAAAAGGCACTGACCTCAGACTGCCCGGGTTCAAATCACAACTGTAGTGCTTCCTTGCTGAATGACATGACTCGAGTTGCTTAGTCTTTCTGTGCCTTGGTTTCTTTATTTTTAATAGGAGGAGGTAATGCTTCTTGACACTTAATTTGTGAGGCCTAACAAGTATGAACATACAATGCCTGGCACTTTGCCACAGGCACAACAGGTGCTAAATAAACATTAGCTGTTGTTGTATTGTTCTTGGCTAGTCATTTTACATATAAAGTAGGCCTTTTAAATGAAAATTTAAAGATGGAGTTGACAATACAATTGCCCCAGTTTTATAGATGAGAAGCCTGCCAACAGGTATCAGAATTAGCGCCAGGAGTAAGTGGCTGGTTAGGGAGTCAATCCTGGTTGTTTTGTTCCACAGCCGGGCTCATCCCCTTGTGTGTTGTTGCTTTTCCTGACTCTCAAGCTCTAGAAGCCAGCTATTGGCTTAAGCCCAGGTCTTCCAGGTTAAGGACTTGAATTTCTCTAAAGATTTTGTGTGTGTGTGTGTGTGTGTGTTTCAGTGCTTTTCTTGGATCTGAATAGCCGAGCTTGCACAGAGTTACAGGATTGGCCTCAGACCTGGGAGGACTTTGACGAAAATCGGAGTGTCCGGGAGTCGCCATTTATTTAACAGCCTGGAGGGCACAACCAGGCAGACACGGAAGTCCCAGCAGGCATCTATAATGCTATAATGGATTTGGGTAGCCTGCATCCCGGGAGGTGGGCCGTTGACCGGAGGTATAAAGCTTCCAGGAACGTGTTACCATGGATGGGTGTCTGGTGTGGGGTGTCTGCACTGACAGGAGGCAGTGGAGGCTTTCTGGCCTCCAGTCTGAGCAGGAGGAACCTGGGGTAACCTGTCCCTGGAAGGTCTCAGGATGACAGCTCCTTAGAGTCAAATTCCAGACCTAGACAGCTGCCTGACCCATCTTACAACACAGATGGGGAACTCTCGGGTGGGGGGGGGGGTGGGCAAGTGGAGAGGTTCTTGCTGTGGGAACCCTGTTGTGTGTGAAACCCATAATAACCACACCCCAACATGCTGTCTCAGAAACCTTTCCTCAGCCCCAGGAAATCCCCCTGTTCTAAAACGCAGAATTCTTTCTTAATAAGATGTGGATTTTTATTATGTTTTGCCTGATTATGGAAGAAGAAGGTCTGCTCTTGAACACACACACACACACTCTCTCTCTCTCTTATTCTCTCCGTTTCCCTGTCTGACTCTGTCTCTCACCACCCCCTTCTGATTATTAAAACAGAAAGTTTGGGAAATTCAGGAAGTAGTGAAGAAAGAAATGATAGTTACCTGTAAGCCCAATAACCAGAGATAATTGTTAATATTTTGGCATCATCCTCTCCGGTATATTATCTCTTTTTTTAAAATGAAAAACTGTGTTCTTGTTTACAACAGTTAAAAATAACGTCATCTACAAGACTTATGTGGAAAGCAGCGGTCCCTTCCCCGATCCCCTCCCCACAAGGCGACCTGTTTCTCCTCTTTTAGCTGTTTTCTCCTCTTGTATTTAACACTGCATCTGTAATTTCTTGTTTATTTCACTTGCATATTATCTATCAACTTGTCTGGCAGCTTTTTACTACTTCCTCCCCACTACAGACATTCACACATCCCAGCTTCTCTCTTTAAGATTTCTGATCTGCTCATATTATCAGATGGAAGAAACTCAGTTTTTAGAGTTGGCCTCATTTGAACTTTATTGATATTATTTACATCCAGGTGATATCATATGCTGTGATTACTGTCTTTAAAAAAAAATTTCTCCTGTAAGAGTTTATAATCACATTTGACGATTGATTATTTTGTTTTCTTTTTACTGATCACATTTTCTGATTCTTCTCCCAGAAGAGTTAATCTCATCTCATTATATTCAAACTCATCGGGTTATCGATTGTGCTAATATGTTTGGAGCCCTCTAATTTCCTACTTTTATCTGACCTGCTTATTCTCTATACCTTAGACACAGCGTTTTTTCTGGGATTTCCTGCTCTCTCTCTCTCTCTCTTTTTCCAATCCCCACGAGTTCCTCATTCTATCGGAGCTTCCTAAGAAAGGCTTCATGCAAAAAGAAAAAAGAAAAAATCTTCCATGCCTTACAGTCATTGTATTCTATCTTTATATTAGATTGATAGTTTGGCTAGGTATAGAATTCTAATAGGGTATAGTTTTCCCTCAGAATTAATTTTTTAAATTGACATACAGTAAAATTCACTCTTTTTTGAATATAGTTCCATGGGTTTTGAGAAATATATGTAATTATGTATCTATGTGACATGTAGAACAGACCCATCCCTCCAAAACTTATTGACCTTTTGTTGTCAACCCCTTCCTTCCCTCTTCTGCATCTGGCAACCACTAGTATGTTTTCTGTCCCATGGTTATGCCTTGCTATATAAAGGGAATCATACATTACCTAGCTTGTTGAACCTGACTTCTTTCACTTAGCATATTGAATGTGGGAGTCATCCCTATGGTGTTGTGTATCACCAATTTATTCTTTTATTGTTGAACTAGAGGCCCAGTGCATGAAACTAGCGCACAGAGGAAAATGTCTCTTAGCCCATCTTATGCTCTCTCCAATCTGGGACATCCCTCTCACAATCTAGGACTGCTGGCTCCCAATTGCTCACCTGCCTGCCTTCCTGATTGCCCCTAACTGCTTCTCCTGCCAGCCTGATCAAACCCTAACCACTCCCCTGCCAGCCTGATTGATGCCTAACTTCTCCCCTGACAGCCTGTTTGCTCCTAACTGCCCTTCCCTGCAGGCCTGGTCCCTCCCAACTGCCCTGCCTTACAGGCCTGGTCCCTCACAACTGCCCTCCCCTGCTGGTCATCTTGTGGCAACCATCTTGTGTCCACATGGGGCCAGGATCTTTGACCACATGGGGGCAGCCATCTTGTGTGTTGGAATGATGATCAATTTGCATATTATTCTTTTATTACATAGGATAGAGGCCTGGTGCACAGGTGGGAGCCAGCTGGTTTGCCCATAAGGGTGTCCCAGATGAGCATAGGGTGGCCTGGGTGAGGGGCCTGTGGTGGTTTGCAGGCAAGCCATGCCCCCTGGAAACCTAAGCAGAGGCCCTGAGGTTTATTTATTTTCTATAATTGAAACTTTGTAGCCTGGAGCAGAGCCAAGCCTTCTGTTTGCTCCATGGTGGCAGCCATTTCTGTTGTGATTCATGTATCTTCTATCATTGAAACTTTGTAGCCATAAGTGGAGGCCTGGGCCAGCCAGGGTGTGCGGAAAGGTTGGCTTACTCCATCACCAAGGGCCACCCTAGCCTCCTGCTCTTTCCAGCTCTGTGGCTGCCACCATTTCTGTTTGGATTTATGTGTCTTCTATCATTAAAATTTTGTAGCCTTCAGTGGAGGCCTGGGCCGACAAGGGCAGGCGAAAGACTTGGCTTCCTCCATTGCTGGGGAAACACAGCCTCCCTCCCGCTCTCTGTAGCCACTGCCATCTTGGTTCATTTGCATATTATCTCCTAATTGGCTGGTGGGCGTGGCTTGTGGGTGTAGTGAAGATATGGTTAATTTGCATATTACTCTTTTATTAGATAGGATAGTATTCCATGGCTTGGATTTATGACAATTTGTGTATCTGCTTATCTCTTGAAGATACTTGCACTATTTCCAATTTTTGGTGATCATGAATAAAACTGTTACAAACATTGGCACACAAATATCTGTATCAATGTAAGTTTTTATTTCTGTTGGGTGAATACCAGGAGTAGAATTATTGGATTTTATGATA
Source organism: Pipistrellus kuhlii (assembly GCF_014108245.1). Classification (NCBI taxonomy): domain Eukaryota; kingdom Metazoa; phylum Chordata; class Mammalia; order Chiroptera; family Vespertilionidae; genus Pipistrellus; species Pipistrellus kuhlii. The sequence goes on from NW_023425562.1 coordinate 4,550,415, forward strand.
AGTGTTTGTTTAACTTTATAAGAAACTGTCCATCTGTTTTCCAGTGGCTGTGACATTTTGCATACCCACAGCAATGTGTGAGGGTACCATGCCCTCATCAGTTCTAGGTATTCCCTTTTTTTAAAAATTAATTTTATATTGTGGGTTTACCTTGCATTTCCCTAATGAGTAATGATGTGGCAAACATTTTTATATGCTTATTTGCTTCCTATATATTATTTTTATGATGTGTCTGTTCAAATCTTTTGCACATTTAAAAAATTGGGTGGTGGTGTATTGTTATTGATCTTTGATATTTTATATGTATTATATTATGAATGTAAGCATTTTGTCAGATAGGTAATTTTTTCTTCTGACCTATGGCTTGTCTTTTCATTCTTTTACTAATATCTTTTACAGAGCAAAAGGTTTTTAGTTTTGATGCAGTCCATCTAAGATTTCTTAGTCCAACTCAAGTTCATAAATATTTTCTATTCTTTTATGGTTTTACATTTTACATTTTAGGTTATGCTCCATTTTGAGTTAAATTTTATATCTGGGGAGAGGTATGGATTAAGTTTCTTTTTTATATATATATAAATGATCAATTGTTTCATTACTGTTTGTTGAAAGGACTTCCCTTTCCCCATTGAACATTGGATTAATTTTGTATTTTGTCACTCTCTCAGAATTTTTTTCTTGCTATAAACATTCAGCATCTTCTTTTATTTTTAACACCAGTGTTTTGAGGATTTCATAATGCCTTAGAGTAGATATTTTTTATTCATAGCTCAGGGTTATTTGGGGTACTATTCCAATCTATAACTGTTATCTTTTGGTCCAGGAATTTTTAAATATCATTTCTTTGATAATATACTTTTAGTAGTACTGTGTGTGTGTGTGTGTGAAATCCTATTAATCACCTTTTGGACCTCCTAGGCCTATCCTCTCATTTCTTTATCCCTTTTTTTCTCTTTTCCCTTCTACTTCTTGACAATGTCCTCAACTTGCTCTTCGAAGCCATCTATCTTTTGTAGTTTTTATTTCAGCTTTCATTTTTTTTTTTTTTTAACATCTGAAAGTTCTTTTTGGTTCTCAGAATGCTCATTTTTTTTATGACATTCTATTTTTGGATGAAATATCTTCTCTGTAAGTTTCATAAAATGCTTTTTAAAGTTTTTGGTTTCTGCCTGTCCTTTTTCCTCCTTTTTTTTTTTTTTTTTTCCCGTCCAAGATAAAGGTTTCCGGGTTTGCTGGCAATCATTGACTGTCCATGCATATTTAAGAGAGGGGGACTAAAATGTTGAGTGTGTCCATTGGGTAGGAGAAGGCTTGCTCACTGATGGGCTTGACCATATGGAGAAAAAGGCAGTGAAGTGGCCTTTTTACTGGTGATTCTTGGAATTTTGGCACTTAAGGTCTTTCCTTCTTATCTGATCAGTTTCCCCAAAGATAAACCCTTTGCTCTTTGGAAGGAATGGTCAGTGCATATAATGCTGACTCCTAGTATCTCAGAGCCATTGGGGGATGCTGTCTCCGCTTAGTGCATTGCTTTCCCTGGATACTCTGCTTTTTTTATGGCACATTGCCCGTCCTTAGCAGGTCATGAATCCCTCTGTGTTTGACCAGTTACATTTGTCTAACCATTCTGTTCTTCTGTACTGTTGACATCTCTCAATTGCAGTCACTTCCTTTCCCATTCCCATGGTCCTTACCAGGTTATGTCTTTTTAATTCCTCCACTGTAATTTTAGTGAGAGTTCTGGAAAAAGGGAGGTTAATGTTTGTGTTTAATCTGGCATGTTAAACATAAATTCTCCTCAAGTCTTCCCCCCCCCCCCTGTAGATTAGTAATTACCAAACAGGCATACAAACACACATTTGCTAATATGTAAATTTTATTTTACAAAATTTGGAAACAAGCCATAAGTACTATTAGATAGCTTTTTTTTCATTTAAAATTATATTATTGGCATTTTTCTGTTATTGAATATTTTTTAATGACTAAAATTTTGCATCTTTAAATTATACCATATTGCCATTATTATTATTATTATTATTATTATTATTATTATTATTATTTAGTTATGTCCTTACACTTGGGCATTGAATTTGCTTCTAATTTTTCACTATTATAGATAGTACTGTTGTGATATTTTTCACGTAAATTTTAGTTAGGATTTCTAATTATTTCCTCTAGGTTGGGATTGTTCACTTGGTGATGTGGGCATTTAAGTGTGGCATGTAATTCATAAAGTAAAAATGTGATAAATATTGTCAAGTTGTCCTTCAAAAAAATCTTTGTGCCAACTTTAATCCAAGCATCAGTGATTATTTACTAAACCTTTGCTAACACTAGGAATTATCATTGTTTTAAAATATTTATTAATTTGATAAGGGAAAATGACATGGCACATATTAATTGGGATTTCCTTTCTAATCTCTGCAGCTGCACATATTGTATGTTTGTTCTTTATGAATTACCTGTTCATTAATATTTTTTATATTTTTCCCATATGTTTATAGGATATTTTATGGAATAAGTTTACCTGCTACTTATATTCAAATATATTTTTCCAGTTTTTATTTGCTTTCAGAATAGTACTTGAAGTCTCTGAAGAATAGTTTTACTTTTTATTTGCAATTATAGAAAACTTCATATCTTTTTTTCCTTTGGGGCTTCAAATGTTATTTCCCCATCCCCAAATGAAATAAGTACTCTCATATATCTTTTTCTAGATCTTTAATGATTTGATTCCTTTCATTTTTTTCATATTTAATTTTTTATTTTTATGTATTAATTAACTAGAGGATTAATTAATTTTTGGCATCATAAGAATCTAAGTCTCTTGGGTTTCAAATAGTTAACTGGTATCCCAGAAACATGGGTTTATGGTCTAAACTTTCTCCACTCAATTGTAGTATAAACTTTTTTTTTAATCATACGTTCTTTTATGGAGTCTATGGTTGGTGGTGTTAGTTTATGTTTTTTGTTGTTATTGATATTTTTTTACATTGATTTTTAGAGAGAGGGAAGGGATGGGGACAGAAAGAGAGAGAGAAAAGGAGAGAGGTAGAGAGAGGGAGAGATATTTATGAGAGAGACACATGGATCAATTGCTTCCACCCACATCCCCTGACTGAGGGCTGACGATGAACCTCAACCGAGGTATATGCCCTTGTCCAGAAATGGAACTTGTGACCCTATTTCAATTATTGTAGAACTATCAGATATTTCATACTTGATAGAACATCCCCTTCTCTTTAGTTTCCTGAATGAAGTGTAGCTCTTTGTTTCCTTAGATGATTTTCAGAATTACAGTACTTGATAAAATTCCACAAAACTCTTGGCTTTTCTTAGAATTGCAATTATTATACAAATTATTTGTGTGTGTGAGAATTTTCCTTTTGACTTTATTGAGTTTTTAGATTTGGAATCATAACAAATATCTTTAGTTTTTCATGGTTCTTTTATATCCCTCAGCAAAGTTTTATGGGTTTCTTTACACATTTCTGTTTAAGTTGATTCCTAGGTATTTGCTGCTACTGTGATTTAATTTATTTCCTGTTAGATATTCCAAGTGGTTTTGCTGCTGTATAAGAAAGCTGCTGTGCTCTCTCTATTTTTTAACCTCTCACCTTTACCGAACTCTTCATCAGTCCTGCAGATTTTTGAGTTGGTGCTTCGAGTTTTCTATCATCTCATCAGGTAAATTATAGTCATTTTATCTCCTACTTTTTATTATATACTAGGGGCCCAGTGCATAAATTCATGCACCTTGTGGGCTGTGAGGCTGCAATGGGCACAGTGGCAGGTCTTGACCCATTCTCCACACCTCCACCTGGCCCCACCTGCCATGGACCCCCAATCTCCTGCTCCACCATCCTGCTGTGGGTGCAAGCAGGGGCTGGTGCCAGCAGTGGGTGTGAGTGGGGCCAGCACCAGCAGCAGGTGTGAGTGTGGCATGGGAGCAAATAATTTTCAATAATCACCAAAGGCTTGCCCTGATGAAAACAACAGCACCCTGCCTTGGTCTGGCAGCCCTGCTCACCTGCCCCACCATTCCTCTATGGTCTGCTCACCTGCCCCATCCCCTCCTGTTCCATGCTCTGCTGCCTGCTGCTAATACCCACCCTGTTCCACACTTACCTCTTAGTGATCAGTGCAAATCATAGGGACTGGATATTTGGTTGTTCCACAGTTAGATCTATTTGCATATTAGCCTTTTATTATATAGGACTAGAGGCCCAGTGCATGAAACTCGTGCACAGGGGTGTGTGTCCCTCAGCCCAGCCTGCACCCTCTCCATATAGGACCCCTCAAAAGATATCCGACTGCCTGTTTAGGCATGATACTGGGATCAGTCCTAAATGGGCAGTTGGACATTCCTCTCATAATCCAGGACTGCTGGCTCCCAATTGCTTGTCTGCCTTCCTTCTTGATTGCCCCTAACCACTTCTGCCTGCCAGCCTGATCACCCCCTAACCACTCCCCTGCCAACCTGATTGATAGCTAACTGCTTTCCTGCCAACCTGGTTGCCCCTGACCTGTCCTCCCCTGAAGGCCTGGTCACCCCTAACTGTTCTCCCCTGCAGGCCTGGTTTACCTTTAACTGCCCTATCCTGCAGGCCTGGTTCCCCCCGCCCCCACATCTGCCCTCCTTTGCAGGCCTGTTCCCCTCCCCCCAACTGCTCTCCCCTGCAGCCCTTGGTCCCCCCCAACTGACCTTCCCTATAGGCCTGGTCCACCCCAACTGCTCTCCCCTGCAGGCTTGATTGCTGTCCCTTTGACCACATAGGGGCAGCCATCTTGTGTGTTGGAGTGATGGTCAATTTTCATGTTACTCTTTTATTAGATAGGATAAAGGCCTGTTGCACAGGTCAGGGCCGGCTGATTTGCTCTGATGGGTGGGGATTCCCTTGGGGCATAGGGTGGCCTGGGCAAGGGTCCTATGGCAGTTTTCAGGCCAGCCACGCCCGCTGGTGACCTAAGCAGAGGCCCTGGTATCTGGGATTTGTTCATCTTCTATAATTGAAACTTTGTAGCCTTGAGCAGAGCCAAGCCTCCTGCTTGCTCCGTGGCTGCAGACATTTTTGTTGGGATTTATTTATCTTCTATAATGGAAACTTTGTAGCCTTGAGTGGAGGCCTGGGCCAGCCTGGTTATGCAGAAAGCTTGGCTTCTCCATTGCCGAGGAAACCCAAGCCTTCTGCTTGCTCCATGGCTGCAGCCATCTTGGTTGGGTTAATTTTCATACTCGCTCCTGATTGGTTTGTGGGTGTGGCTTGTGGATGTAGCGGAATGATGGTTAATTTGGATATTACTCTTTTATTATATAGGATTTCTTTCTTCTACCTTCACTTTCTCCTTCTCTCCTAACCTTTTGAATTTTACTCCTTAGAACTTGCAAATCAATGTTGAATAATATTATTGTAACCTTGTTTCATTCCCGAATGTCATGCAATGAACTCAGTCTGACACATGTATGTGATGCTGTCTTTTAGTTTCAGACGGCCATTCTGTTGTTGTAAGAAGTGATTTTCCTTGTCTGGAATACTGACTTGTTAAAAGCCAAAAATGTTGAAAAGATTTTACTCAGAGCTTCTTCAGCAACAGTAGATTAAAGATTGTGAATCTCACCTTCGTCCTGCTAACGCGATAACATGTAAATGCATTACACATTTTCAGACAATCTTTCCCTTACTGGAATAAGCTTATTGTCCTGGAATATGCATATATTTCTTTTTTGTATAATTATTACATATGATTAATTCAAGGAGAAATTTCTGTGTACATATTTATAGATGAGACTGTTTTGTGGTTTTTAAATTTCATTTTCAAAACATTTTACAAGGTTTGTTAAACCTAAAAATAAACATGGTTTAGATAGGAAGTAGCTGGGAAGGGCTCATATTGACAAACCGCCACATGCTGTTTAGAGCCTTGTCCATTTCCACTTTTAGTTTTTCAGGCAGTTGCATCTGCACGTGTGAAGACTTTGCTTACAATGCTTTTCCTGACTTACTAACTTAGGCATCATCTACTGGTTTTCTGTTAAGAGAAATAAGTTTTTGCCCTCTTAAGTCAATCTCTACTTCCCGTTATTGTTAGATTTTACTTTGCATGCCTTCCACTGGTGATCTTGGCCAATTCGGAGAACATGCTGAGGTTCCAGTTCTTGTCCCAGCTCCACCAGTAGCGTCTCCTGGGTGAGGAAACCAGTGGTGCTTTCCTCTTCCCCACTCACTCATCCTTTTCTGTCTCTCAGCCTTGTCTTTACTCTTTTGTGGCCAAGGTGGGTAATGTTTAGACATTTCTCTGTAACTGTTATTGTCTTTCATGAATGAATAGTTGCATGATCATAGGAAGTAGAAACCTATAAATAACACTTCTATTATGACCATGCATCTTGTTTCACTGAAATAGCAGTGTGCGAGGATTAGAGTTTGTTTTCTGCCAGACTCAGGAATATCCTCTCTACTGGTAGTTCTCAGAGAAGAATGCCTTCTAGGTTGAATGGAATCTTTCTTTTGTTCAGGTCCCACTATTTACTTTTATTGTACCATCTAAACTATGAACCTCTCCTCTTCTATATGAGAGACCTCTATCACTTCCATAGCCATCTGTCCTATTGTTAAATCTTTGTACATACTCATCATGGCCATCACCTGAGTTATCCCTTCACAATTAATACCAATGGCTTAAGCCCAACCTAGAAGGTTCCCCCCATCCCCAGGCCCAAGCTTGGAAGTTTATTTGCTTCCAAACACATTTTAGAAGGCTCATGGAAGCCTGGTATTAAAATAAAGTGAAAGAGAGTTCACAAATTACATATTTTCAACCTAAATAAGACTATATTCTCATAAAACTCCCAAAGAAAGAATATGTGGGAAGGGAAAATATTTAGAGCTTATGTGACTCAAATGTCTGGGTCAGATTTAATTGATAGTTCTGTCGGGTATATAATTTTTGGTTAAAAACCCTTTTCTTTCCAAATTTGAAGTTATTGTGCCTTTTTTTCCTAGCGTACAAACTGGTTGATAAGAAATCCTATCGACTGAGGCCCCCTCTTGTCATCATTGTTTTTATTTATTTATTTATTTTTAATATATATTTTTTATTAAGTTATTATTTTTGTACATATACCAATGCCCCCCCCCCCCGTACATACCCTCCCTCCCCAGAGTTTTGTGTCCATTGGTTGTACTTATATGCATGTATCATATACAAGTCCTTCGGTTAATCTCTTATCTCCCCCAGATCTCCCCAGCCTCCCCGCTGTAATTTGACAGTCTGCTTGTTGCTTTACTGTCTCTATATCTATCTTTTGGTTCTTCAGTTTATAATGTTCTTTATCATCCATAAATAAGTGAGGTCATGTGGTGTCTCTCTTTCATTGACTGGCTTGTTTCACTCAGCATGATGTTCTCCAACTCCATCCAGGTTGCTGCAAACTCATCATTGTTTTTAAAAAGATTTAAAAAGTCATTTATTATTTCAAAGAAGCCCTGGGATATGACTGACTTTCAATGGTTAGTGTGCTATTTGAATCTGAAAATATTTACTAAATCTTGTGTTCTATTATCATTTGGTCTTAATATCAGGTATAAGCAAACCTCCTAGAGTATGTTGGAAAGCAGACAACAAGTTCTAGATTTGGGACTGGCAGAAAAATTCTTTCTTGTTGGGCTAAAGCAAATGATGCAGACTTCTTTTGCTGCCTGATTCTGTCTGCTGCTTATCATGGCAGATTTCCATCATGGTTTGGCCTTTGCTTTCTCCCTTGCTGTTGGCAGTTCATTTAGCTTTAGGCTAAAACTCATCTTCACTTAGTCATCTTACAAACCGTAAACCCCTCCAGGCTGGCCCTCTACCCCGCACTGCCCCTGCTCCAGGGCTGTGTTCAGATACAAGAAGATACAACTATCCAACCTATATAACTCATGCATTATGGCTCCACATTCTTTAGTTCCTGTAAATGAATGTGGCATATCTTCTCATTCTTTGCTAAGGTGAATGAAGAGTCTTTCCCTCCAAAAAAGTACTACAAACACATCAGTGAGAAATATAGATTTTTATAAAAATTCTTTGTGTGAGAAGGAGAGAGTATATAGTTTAGAGGAAACAACTGAAAACTAGTGTCAAGCTTTCATTTGTCAATGTCCGTTCTCATCTGTACTTATGATTTTACTTAACTCTTCCTTTCTCTTTCTCCATTTTATGGAGAGCAATTAAGCTTTGTTTGCCTCTCTTCCTACCTAAACCCATCTTGGTGTTGAGCAAAACAAGAGGGCCTGTGAATGAGAGTACCTTTCTCTTGAGAAGACAGTAAAAATGTTTCTTCTCACACTTAGAGGTTAGTCCCCAGAGGAATTCTGGTGAATAACATTTTCTGTCGAATCACAGACACTAGGGTTCTTGTGTTGCTTACCTCTTGATGAAACTTAAGAAAGACACATGACATTTGTTTCCTTCTATGTAAAACCCCTGGCTACATGATTCCTGGGATTCTTTTAAGTGTTAACATTTTATAATCCTATGAATTAGATAACTAAACTCATTTTCATAGAGCAATAACAGCTCTTTCATTCACAAATACATTTATTGAAAACTTACTCTTCATATAAAATTTGAGAGCTTGCAAAGCAATTTACATATATTATCTAATTTAGTACTCCTAAAAAAAAATCCATGAGTTTACTATGATAATATTTTCTCAGCTTGCATATAGAAAACGTGACTCAGATGTTCACTTAAGATCATTGACCGAAATTGCATTATAGAATTCCTCTTGCCCAATACTATTGAATTGAGCACAGCAAAATACAAGAAAATAAAAATAAAATTACCACAACATCTAAACAAGGTAAAGGGAACAGTCAAATGTAATAAACTTTAAAAACTGGTGGGTAAGGAAATAAACAGAAAATACTGTTGTGTGGAGATCTAGCGCTGGGCTTCTCTTCCCCCATCTACTACAAAGCACACCCTAAGGTTCCTCACTGATACCCCAGCACCTGGAGGGAGTGGAATGGGAAACATTATCATTTTCCCTGTCTATCTAAGGAGTAAGAGAAATAGCCGGGGGTAGGGGTAGGAGTAGAGACAGGTAAAGGGAGAAAAGTTGAAAGATTATGGCTGTGGTTAACTCTCTGATGGTAAAAAATGTTTCAGGACTACAGAATGGATTGGAGAAATAATAGAAAAGGAGAGAATATCTCCCCATAGCTAAGAATAAATATCTGCAAGTAGGTGGAGTGAATCTGGTCATAGGATATTTCTCAAAATCTAGAAAGAAGAAATAGATCGCCTGTATTCTAATCATGACTAAAAGTCACCCTAGCCAAGCTTTCTCCTCCTTGTCACTGTTTCTGTAGGCTACAGAAATCTGGTAAAACAAAGAATACTCAATCTTCAAACTTCAGCTCCAAGGGGAAAACAAACTGTTTCCTGCTATGGTGGGAGAGAGTCAGGTGTCACCTATGCCATATATCACAGCAAATAGAATGTCAGGCAGAGCCACCCAAGCAGAGAAAGAAGGAGGGGGAGGGAGGAGGAAAGCAAGCAAGCAAACAAGCAGGGGGCTAGAGAATGCAACGACAATATTTCCAACCTGGAAAGAGGCATAAATTAGGAAGCAGAGCTGGATTATTCACAATTATTTTGCAGAGCAACTTGATAGGAAGTCGATAAGGTAAGGAACAGTCAAAAGATGAGGTGGTACCTTCACAGAATGACATTAATAGGGACAAACAGAAACACGTTGAGGCCCCAGATAGTCTTCATTGGATAAAAGAGTCCTTCAGTAAGGTAGGAGCAGCAAAAATGAAATAAGCCAAAAGCCAAATCAAATATAGTCTGCAGGGGAAAAAAAGTATGAGGGGAAGTCTTAATGAGCACATGAATGCAGATGAGACTGATGCAAACGGTCAAGGGAAGATTAATAAAAACATAGCTAAAAGGGAAAAGATTTATTCAAAGATAGATATAGATATGTAGATACATGTAAACATATTAAACATGATTTATTCAAATCTATAGCATAATATAGCTTAACCCAATATAGCAGATAAAAACAAATCCTTTTCAAATTGGCTACGTGTGAGGCAGTTTTTTTAAAAGAGATTTCTATGTAATTAATTTTTTTACAAGAGTATGAATGAGGTCAAGACTATTAGCATTTCCAATTTATAGATGAGGAAATGAAGACGTACTAACTTGTCCAAGTGTACACCTTAGTGTGTGTGTGTGTGTGTGTGTGTGTGTGCGCACGTATTGCAGGATTGTGATTCAAAAGAGCAGAATTATGCTATTCTGCCTCTGAATAGAGAAAATTTCTGAAGTGAATAAAAAGCTAAATTTGCAATTCAAAAGACAATGTGTTACAAGCAGGGCCACCATTTACCTTCCCATCAGCATTGTATGAGAGTTCCAATTTCTCTATGTCTCCCCAACACTTTTTATTGTTTGAGTGTGTGTTTTTTTAATTTATTATAGGATTGCAATGATAAGATATGTATAATAGGCAAATTCATAGAGAAAGAAAGTACAGTAGAGGTTTCCAGATTGGGGTGAGGAGAATGGGCTATTACTGCTTAGTGATTATGTTAATGGCGGATGGCACTAGATGTCAGATCCTAGTCCTTGAGTTTTGGCTAAGAAAGAATTCAGAGCCAAGACTCAAAGACAGGCAAAAGTTTATTTAGAAAGTCACTGGCATAGGATAAGTGAGCCAGCTGGGCTGTGTGGGCTCAGGAAAGAAATTACAGAGACCAAAGAATGGTCTTTGGATCTTAGGAGAAAAAAGAGAGATAGAACATTGGGGTAAGAAGAGGGTGAGAGAGGCAAGGGAAAGAGAGAGTGAGCGAGTGTACACACTGGGTCCTTCCTCTTAAGGACTTTTATCTGGAGGTCTCCAGAGGATTCCATGGAATATTCCTTAGTTTTTCTTTCAGGGTCATGGTCTATATTGATGGCTCAGTGCCAGGGCAGGGGGTCATTAATCAAGCTGGTCCTAAAGTCAGCCATAGTGTTGCCTCTCAAAGCCTTGCTGCTTTCCTGGGCCTGGCGCTGAAACATGGCTGAACATGGCTGAGGCCTAAATACTATCTTCACGGCTTAGTGCTTAAGGGAGCGGTCATGCATGGCTTATATGGGAGTTTATGAGGCCATTCTCTGGCCCCCTTGTTCCTCTTCTAGGGGTTCCACCATATGACTAGTTACATGCTGGAGAGGAGATGTCCAGGGAAGGTCTGAACCACATGACCAGTGATATGCTAGAGGAGGAAAAGTCACCCTGAGGGTGAGGACCCACCTTAAATTGGTGATGGTTGCACAATATTGTGAGTGTAATTAATGCCACTTAACTTGTACACTTAAAATTGAAAATTTTATGTCTTATATTTTCCCACAGTAAAAAATAATAGAAAAGATAATATGTTGTAGGAAACTTGGTATGGAATGTGGAACACCAAAATATATCCTAGTTAAGCTCTTAAATCTAAAGATTAAGACAGAAATTAAGCAGTATCCAGACACACATACTCCACAAAGGAGAAGAAAAATAATACCAGGCTGGCTTCAAACTACTGTACGGCAACATTTGGTTTTGGAAGACAATGGTATAATGTCTAATAGATAGGACTGGAGGAAAGCATAGCCCAATAATATCCAGGATATAGAGCTAACAAGCAATTGTCCTCAAGAATAAATAAATGTCCCTAGAATAAGGATGACTTCCATGAGGTATTGAAGAAAAAAAAAATGGATCACAAAGCCGGCTAATTAAGGGTGAATAAAAAGAACAGGTTTATGAATGCAGAACTCATGGTATAAGGATTGATGATGAGTAGTGATTCCCTATAAATAGAAAACTAACAATAAACAACTCGGGCAATTACAGAGACCAAATTATAGATCAGATGTGAAGGTTATAAACAGGCCAGCATAACAACACCAACAATTAAAGCTGAGGGATGGGGAGCTCTGGGGGAGGGAGGAAAGTGAGAGGAAGCTGGAAAGGACTAATGCCATCCTTCACAGCATGGAGTCATTAAAGACTGCAAAATGGAAATAAATAGTTAAAAGGCAACATAATTACTCCTCACTGTTTATGTTTTCTTCACACTCTTTATCCTTAATCTCAGAGGGATCTTTTGGCAAATATCTCATGGCAAAGAAACATTTTAAGGTTTGGATTTCCTACAATTTTATTTTAATTATCTTCTGTTAAATACAAGTAACAATAAATACAACACATAAAAATTTTAAAGTAGCATATAATATTTTATCCCACATTTGATAATATTTATTCCTACCTATTCTTCTGTCCATCCAGTCATCTGGCCTCCATCCTGTTGTCTGTCTATATCAATAGACAATGACATCTGCTGTGTGTTAATGCCAGCTATTTCTGGGTGGGGAGACTTGGGATTTTTTTAAAACTTAGATCTTTGTATTTTTTCATTTCTGGAATTCTTCAAAATGAATATGTATCTGGTTTAACATTATTAGGTAACTAGAAGCCCAGTGCATGAAATTTGTGCACAGGGGGCAGCAGGGGAGTGGTGGTCTCCTCAGTCCAGTCTGCACTCATTCCAGTCCAGGATTTAGGATTGGGCCTAAATTGGTAGTCAAACATTCCTCTTATAATCCTGGACACTGGCTCCTAATCGCTCACCTGCCTGGTTGCCCCTAACTGCCCCCCCACCCCTGCTGGCCTGACTGCCCCTCACTGCCTCTGTGTGCTGGCCTGATCACCCCTAACTGCCCCCTGCTGCCAGCCTGGTCAGCCCCAACTGCCCCCCAGGCCTAGTTGCCCCTCACGGCCCCCCCCTGCCAGCTTAATTGCCCCAACTGTCCCCCTTGCTGACCTGGTTGCCCCCAACTGCACCCCCCCCCCCCAGCTGGCCTGGTTGCCTCTTATTACCCCTCTCCCCCACCCTGTGCTGGCCTGGTCGCCCCTCAGACCCCTCTGCCGGCCTGGTTGTCCCACACATCCTGCTTTTTCAGTTGTCAGTCATCCCTAACTAAACCCCTGCTGCCCTGGTCATAGGCAGCCATCTTGTGATGGCATGACGGTTAATTTGCATATCAACTCTTTATTTTATAGGATGATTTTTAAAAATGAACTGTATACATTTACATTAAAAAAGAATATGTATCTTAATTTTTTCAATAACAACAAAGTGATATTTCTTTAAAAATATAAAAGTAGCCTTGGCTTGGTAGCTCAGTTGGTTGGAGCATCATCCCATACAGCAAAAGGTTGCAGGTTTGATTCCCAGTCAGGGCAAGTGTACCTAGTTGCAGGTTCCATCCCTATTCAGGGCATGTGCCAAAGGTCTATGTTTGTCATAGACAAACAGATCTATGTCTCTCACATAAATATTTTTCTTTCTCCCTTCCTCTCTCTGTAAATCAATAAAAGCCATATCCTGGGCAAAGCAAAAAAGTCAAGATATGAACAGAGGTTAAACCTGGATAGTGGAGCTATGGATGATTATCATTTTATTTTTTGTAAGTTTTGCTATTTTCTGATACCTTTGATTTATCAAAAAATTAAAAAGCATAAACAAACAAGGCACAAAGGGACTTACGTTACAAGTTAGCAAGTTGCAGAGCCACGGATCAAGCTTTGAGGCTGGGGCACTGGGAATTATGAGACAGTGTGGGCCACGCCATGAGCAGGTGCAGGAGGCGGCCTTCAAAACCTTCGTGGCTAGAGGGGATTCCTGTTGGAACTGGTTTTCCTCTCGGGGGTGGCGGGCACTATTTCAGTTATTGAGTTAGTTACTTGTCATGAATGGAATGCCCAAGCTTTTCTATAAACCCCAAATAAAACCACAGGCTGTGAGAGCTGGAAGGCAACTGGAAATCCATCCATCCATCATGTACACCGAACAGGTGAGGGGCTGCGGGCACCGGAGGCGGTTTCATACTATCATGGGCTTTGGAACTGGGGAATGCTTTTGAGGCAGTCTAGTCCAATCCTGCGTGTGGACTGCGCTGGATGCTTTGTGTTTGCTCTGCATGAACTGAGTCCTTCTCCAAGTCTGGACTCGTGCTGGGAGAGCACTTGGTGGCCATGGGACAGGTGCCTGGTTCAGAGGCAGCAGAGAGTGAATCTCCTGGTATCTGCAACTGTGTTAGCGAGCTCTCTCAGAGACCGAGAGCTGGAGAGCCACGGTCTCCAGATGCTAAGAGCGCGTGCTGGTGTGTTGGCAGTCGGCAGACATAGGGTCATGCCTCTGTTTGTTGAAAACCCACTTTGGGGTCATAGGAGCCAGAACTAGAGGCACTAGGTTTCCTGAGGTTCTTGGACTTAGGGATTTCTTGAAGAGAATGTCCCGATTACCATTGCTCAGCCTCCCAATGGCTGTGCAAAGGTCTGAGTCTGCCAAAGCCCTAGAGCAGATTTGGTTTTTCTGTGTGAAATGGTTTATCATGTCTCAGTTTTTCTTAAACACTTTCATCAGATCCCAGTGGATGGTCAGCTTCATCATTTGACCAGCAAGACTTTGGCTTCATTCTTAACCCTGGCTCACATGTCCCTACACACCAGTCACACCAGGATAGTAAAGGATTCTGGAACTTGGCTGGGGGACACCTGCCAGGTCTTTTCTCACTGAGTCTCCTCTGCTCAAAGTGATTGTTCTCTTTCTCCACCTGGAATAATCCTTCGTAACATTTTAAGAACCAAGGCTTATGTCACCTCCAAGCCTCCCAGACAGAGTGATTTGTTCCTCCTTTTGTTACCGGAAAACCCCCGGTTGGACTCGGCTGCTTGTCGCTGTGTCCCATAATGAAGGAAGGGTTGAATCGCAGAAGGTGTTTATTGAGAAGCTAGCCAACCAAGCAGACACGGTGCTTACAGGCATCAAATCCTGTCTTCCAGCACGGTGCAGGGGACAGGATTATAAAGGGGAACGGAATGCAGCTATCTGCAAGCCTGGGGTTCTACAGACATCAGCTATTGCAGTTATCAGTCGATGAGATGATGTGGATGAGATGATGTTTTGACTCCTGGTGGGCCGGTCTGACCCTGTTTGTCGGTTCTGCTTGCTGGGTTCACAGCGGAGTCACCTCCCCAATCAATTCGCACAGGCCTTGGAAAGGAAACTTAAGAAAGACTTAACCCCCTAGTCACATAGACAAAACTGAACCCCCTATCCACGTAAGTATATGTGTTCTAAGGTTTAAAATAATCTGATTACTTTTCAGATTAATGCAGGTGCTCTCTCTATCAGATTATAGGTCCCCCTATAACTGTGTGTGCCAGACACATTGTCGAGTTCTCTGGGAAGCAGAAGCAGAGGTGGAATTTGTTCAGACGTTTGATAGGAAGTGCCCCTGGGACTAGCAGCGGTGGAAGGAGGAGGATCAGGCAGAGCCAGACATTGAGCTGGGATGCAGACCTGGCAATGTCCCAGCCAACCCCCAGGCTACTCTGGCGCTAACACGGCCCATTCCAGTCTGCAGGGGGCAGGGATAGCAGGGGCTTTCCTGCTGCCATCTGTCATTGGGTGCCTGGCACCGGAAGGGCGGGCCTTGGGCGAGGCCCCCTCTGCAGTTGAGACAAGGCATGGAGGCAAGCTGATGGCTGAGGACTGTGTATCCAAGGGTCCCGGAGGCTAGAGCAACAAAACCTTCCTTGCACAGGGATCCGGGCAGTGCACCACCAGGTCCCCTCTGCCCTCTGGACCATGAAGTCCTCAAGGGAACACCATGTTTATTACTTGGCTCTGCATCCCTGGCACCATGCACATCATGCTTGCTCAGTGCACATTTCTGATGGACACACAGAAGGACTATATGAACCAATGAATGAATATAAACATATGGAAGGGATTGAAGCCCAAACAGGTAGAAATTCCTTAAAGGAGGTCAGAAGTTTGGCCCATGCCTGTGCTTTTGGCTCTAAGTCCTAATATATCATTTTGGTGATGATGGGAAAAGCAGGGTATAACTTACCCCTTGGTGTAGGTGGAGGACAACCTCCGAAGAGCCCGAGAAGTAGATAAAGAATTGGATCCTCACGTTTGGAGTGAGGCAGTGGACACCCTGGAGAGGACGGGGCCCAGGAGCTCCACTGTGGATGCTCAGGATCCAGGGTGGAAATAAACCTTAAGATCCTTTGGGAATCCCCCTCTGGTAGCTTCCATAAAAGCTCCCGTGAGGACAGCACCAAAGGCCAAGGCCATGGTAGTAAAACAGGCAGTGATTCGGCAGCATTTGGGAGGAGTGTCTCCCACCTCTGAAAAAGAAAAGAAAAAAAGAAAAAGAAAAGAAAGAAGGTAAATCAGCCACCTGTGCTGTGGCCCCACAAAAACGGGACACGGCTCTAATTCTTTTTAATTCTTTCCCATTTCTCTAGCAGAAGACCAAGGTCTGTGCTAACCGGAAAGGGAACGGACTTCCCTCCAGAGAGTGCACAGGACTCTTGGAAGGAAGCACTCAGAGTTCTATTGTTTTCCTTCCCCCCCTTTCTTTTTACATCTTGCTGGAGGCTGAAACTCATGAGTACAGCTCCACAAAAATTAGCGGGGAAATTGTGGCAGCACGTTGCATCTCGGAAAGTGTAGTTTTCACAAGTAGAATGCTGTAGGTGGGCTGGGAGGGACATTTCTGTGGCTGACGGGTTTTTTATGCACACCATCTGTTCATCTTGTCAGTGAACCAGACCATAAAAGCATAGGAGACAATCCAACCACCATCCCTGTAAATCTAACCCTAGTTAAGAAGACCAGCTAACGTGTATTGAGAGCCTAGTATTTTCTGGTTGTCTCCTAAGTCGGGGTCTGCAGAAGACTGCCTATGGCTGCCTCTGCCACCTGTTTTTGGGAAGTTTCATTGGAACCCAGCCCCATTCATTTGTTTATCGACTAGCATCGCCCATGGCCGCTGTCAGGCTCTGACAGTTGAGTTGAGTGAGATGGGAAAAGTTTATCAGCCTCTTACATATGTTAACTCAATTCATATTTTAACTCAACTCATCCTCACAACGATCCTGTGAGGCTGGTGTTTTTATTATCCCCATTTTGCAGATTGGGAAACAGAGACACGGAGAACCTAAGAATTTGCCCAGCAGTGCACTGTAGGAAATGACAGAGCTGGGATGTGCCTGCGGGCAGTTTTGAGACACAGGATCTGGATGTGACTCCAGAGCCTGCATTAGCACCGCTGTGCTATAGTCTCAAGTACAAACCCACAGGATAAAAGCATCTTCTATACTTCCAGAGTTAGGGTGCGAGAGGTGCCTGCATACCTGCTTCCCAGGTGTGTATCTAAGAGGAGGATCTAACCAACAAGGGTCAAGACTTCTCTCTTCTTCCCATTAGCAAAGTGAGAAGCAAGGGACTGTGGCAGTTCCAATGGAATGGGTTGAGACTCAAGAAATTTACTTTTATAAATATACTATAAAAAATGACACAGAATCAGAAATGCATGGGCTCAGAAAAATAGACCACTCATGGAGTCTTCCTGGGGAAATAATCACGGAAAAGGTACTTCAGGGCATCAGAAGATTAGCTGAAAATCAAGAAGTCAAAATGAGGAAATCATGGGATAAAAGACTCGGGACCATCCCTGGTGGGAGGCACCTCCAGAAGCCCCAGTCAGCTTCTTCAAAACTCTCGCGAAGAATTTCCATCTCAGCAAATTGTCTGTGATTAAGTACCGTGACTATTTTGTTCCCAGCGGCCTTCCCAGGGCCTCCAACAGGGCCTGGTACATAACAGGCACTCAGAGCACATTTGCTGTGGAACAAACTGGCACCATCAGTGAACTGGCAGCCCCGGGGAGGGGTGCTCGCATCTTGCCAATGGCACCTGGTGTAGTAGCTTCAAAGCAAACATGTCTATAGTATGTTGCAATCCCTCATGAAGTTGCTTCTTCAAGAGAAGTTTATCAACTGCAGTCAGATGCCCAATTCAATGCTACAACTTCAAAGAAAGCACTCTCCACCTCCCATCCCCACTCCGTCCCCATTCCAGGAACATCTCAAGATGTCCGTGTGTTTGTCTTTCTGTGGTGGCCGGTTTCCTCCCCTCCCTTCCACTCTGCTCTCTTCAGGTTCACTTTACAATGAAAACCAATGACTGCTCACCGCATCTCCAAATGTGATGGCTAGTCATCTCTAAACCAGAAATCCTGCTCAGACACTGCCATAGACACCCCATTTGGGGGTGAGCACATTGGGCTCTGGAAAGCTTGTGATGGGTTGAGTTGTAGCTGCCCCTCAGATTCCTATGTGGCTCTCCTCACCCTAGGCTGCACCTTAGGCTGTGACCTTACTTGGAAGTAGGGTTATTGCAGATGAATTGGAGGAATCACGCTGTAGGAGCTGGCCCCTCATCAGATGTAGCTGGTGTCTTCCTAAAAAGGGGAGATTCGGAGAGGGACACCCATGCAGGGAGAATGTCACATGAATGTGAAAGCAGAGATCGGGGTGACATACATACCAGCCAAGGAAAGCCGGAGATCGCCAGCAGACCGCCAGGAGCTAGAGGAACAGACTGTGAAAGATTGTCCCTCCACCAACCAGGAGCCAGCCCTGCTGACTCCGCAATTTCCGATTCCAGCCTTCAGGACCGTGAGACCACACATGTCTGTCGTCTGAGCCACTTTGTGTGTGCCACTTTGTTCCGGCAGCCCTAGCAAACGGTGCATCACTCCTTGCCCACATGACAGCTTTCAGTCCATGGCTCCCTTCCCGTCATGGTTTTATCTTGTTCTGCTCTGTCTTCCCATCCAGGCCCGCTGTGGAGCTGGGTGGGGCTGACAGGGTGTGGAGTATAGAACCTATGGTTGGAGCGGGTGGAGAGCAGTGGGAGGAAGGGTAACCAGGGGAAAGGATTTGCACCGTGGTCAAGGAGTCCCAAATGGATTTTAATAGGAGAGGTGGGACAAGCGAAGGAGATGGGGGCTGGTCGTTGAGAGAAATGTAAGAAGCAGGGAATCTGATCCTCAGTGGACAGGATTAGGAACGGGTGGAGAAGTGGAGGATAAGAGGGCAGAGTGACTGATTAGGATGAAGGCCATGAAGAAGGTCAAGGGGTTCAGGGACTTGATTTCAAGAGGCCCCAGTTGGCAGTGCTGGGACATCCTGGTGGCTTCAAGGACTCAAGCAGGACTGGGAGGCCCTGTGTCATTCCTGTGAGTAGCGTCTCTAAGTGTCCTCCTCTTCCTGCCTCTGACATGCGGAGGCGGCCATGGTCACCTCCTGTGGCAGTGAATGTCCCTCCCGGGCTGGCCCATAGGCGTGGTGTTCATGGCCTTCCTAGAGGTGGGAGTGGGAGGCAGTTTCACGTGAGGTGGCAAAGGGCAGTGGTCAAGAGTGCAGGCTGTGGACCGGTGTGGCGATGTGACCTGAGGTGACCTGTCCCTTCTTGAAAAATGTGGGGACCATCCAATGGACAGGAAGTGGCACGAGTTCCCTGGGTTATCATGGCCTACACATCAGGCTGAGGTCCTAGGTCCCTGTTTGCAAGGAAAGGGCTTCTCAAACTCGAGTACACTGGCACCCCCTGGCGGGCTAACCCACAGTTTCTGATTCAGTGGAAGTAGGTTTTCTAGGCAGTTCTCTGTTGGTGCTGATGTAGCTGGTTTGGGAACTGCATTTGGAGGGCCACTGGCAAAGAGAGGTGCTCCTGGGCGTAAACTGGGGGAGCCCTGGCTTCCTGGAGTCATTACAACTGGAAGATGACCCTGGGGCCTACCTTATCCTGCTGGTTTGTACTGCCAGCTATCTCACTCATTGGGGATCCACGATGGGACTCAGAGATGCTGCTGGCAGAGATGCTGAACATGACATGTGGCATTTCTATAGTTCTTACAATGTGCTGGGCATTATTCTAAGCATTTAACACACATGAAAATGTTTTGTTCTCATGACGAACCTCTGAGGCAGGTACAATTACTATCATCACACTCATTTTGCAGATGAAGGAACTGTGGCTCAGAGAGGTTAAGTAACTTGCTAAAGACCACACAGCTGGTAGTTGGCAGATCTGGGGTTCGATCTGGCAATCCAGATCCAGAGTCTATGTTCTTATCCCACATTATTCCATGGATCCTGCAGAGGAAAGGAGGCTGGAAATAATCCTGGTAACGATGGCCAACTTATTTGGCCTCTCTGTCTTCTTCAAAAAGGAAGTAGCTTTTCCCACTGAAGAGGAAAACTGCATTTATATATGTAAAAAAAAAAAAAAAAGCTGTCAGGTTTAATTGGATAACAGCTGTCAGATTCTTGTAGCTCCTGAGAGGCTGGTAAAGAGGGGGAATAATTATTGTGCTATTTTCTGTGCAGACCTGAGTGCATTTGGGGGAGTCAATGAGTGTCTGATGATGTTCCTGGTAACTGGCAGTGATTGAAGAGGAGAGACCTTGTGGAGAGCCTTCATGTGTGATGGCCACAGCTCTCCTGCCCTTGAGGAAGGTGTGCAGGGCCTCGCCCGAGGCAGGAGGGAGACTCCTTACATGGGTTCGTTAGCATCTTGGCTGGCCCTGATGGAGAGAAGGGATAGCACTGCTTGTCCATCAGCTCACGTTTATGGACCCTGGCCTCTCAGGATTGGTGAGACTGGCCAGCCCAGTGGTTCTGAGTGTGGCCCATCAGCTTCACTTAGAAACGTGTTGGAAGGGCCCATTTCCAGGCCCCATCCACAACACACTGAGTGTGGGACCCGGCCCTCTTTGGACAAGCGTTCTGAGTGATTCTGATGCATGCTGCAGTGTGGGAACCACTGTTCCAGGCAGAAAGAGCACTGACTTTGGATCCAGACACACTTAGCTTGGATTCCTGGCACTGCCACCATCTGGCTGTGTGAATCAGGGCAAGTCGCTGTACCTCTCTGTGCATCATGTTTCTCCTCTGTAAAATGTGGGTGGGAGGCTAGAGGATTGGCCTGTAAGGTATTTGCTTCAGTCCCTCCACATGTTAGAAACTATCTTTCTTCTTGGCTTTGAAATAGGCTAATTTCTCTGCCAGGAATGTTCTTCCTGCTTCCTCTTTACCTGTCTGACACCTGGATAACCCTAGGCCTCAGTGTGAACGTTTAAAAGAAAGGTTATTTGATTTTTCTTTCTTTTTATACCTCCTCCTCCAAATCCAGGCTGGGTTAATACCCCTCCATGTGCACAGCCTGTCACAGAACTTCCCACATCCTCGTAATGGCCTTTTACTTGTTCGTACTCTCTACAAGGGCACAGACTCTGACCTGCTGACAGCTGCTTCTCTAGGGTTGGATACGTAGTGGGTGCACAAGTAATACTTGAGGTCAGAACCAATTTCATTCCATTTGTAACATGCTTGGTTCTGGCAGATTTTTTGAACCACCAGAGGTCTTGCCCTTCATGCATGGTGCTCCATGGGTAAACTGAGGCGTGGAGGTGCCGGGTGACTTAAGGATGCAGCGGCCGGGAAAATGGAGAAAGTAAGTCCTGGTGGCTGTGGATTGAAGGGGAGGGGCTGAGGATTGGGGTACGGGCAGCCCTTAGCACATCTCCATGACACAGAGGGGCCCATCTGGTGTTGGCATTAGGCAGTGTTATGCCCTCGCCCCAAACGCCCACAGGGGGCGCCTGCTGGTGAAGAGTGGGCAGGCCTTTTGCAAAGCTCACAGGAGCTCTTCACCTTTATTAATAGGGATGCTTATTTATTGACTATGCACAGGGTGAAGGGCCTCTGTGAGGACTAGATGGACACTCCAGAATAAAAGGGCAACAAAAAATCACGGTGTTTCTCCAGGAGCAAGCCCCGCCGTTGACCTTGCGGGTCAGTGGGTACGTGGTCTCGTTGTGTTCAGAGTCAGGCCCCGTTGTTTGGGGGGAGATAGAGGTGTCAGTTGAAGGGAAGGCGGATTTTAATACTTTCTGTCTCTCCCAGCCCTTGCATTTTAGAGCTGGGGAAAGAATAGCAGTGACCCAATTTAGTACTGTGAAGGCACAGCGCTGTTCTAGCAAGCCTCCTCATCTCCTCACTTGGCTTTCCTCCCTGTGCCCTCCCCCACCCCCCACGCCATTTCCAATCGTGTCTTTCCCTATTACGAATATACGAGGTAATAATCCAGTATTTTCCACGGGGCATGGCAAACATGCTATATATAATACACAGTTGAACATTCTGTGAGTATAATTGGAGCGTAAATGTAACTAATCAAAATATTATCATGCCAGCAGATGTGTGAAGAGTTTGGAGATTTAAAAAATATATAAATATATATATTATTTTAGTTCCATGTCATTTCGATTTAGAGATTTGGAGTTGCAGAAGCAAAGAGCTCAGCCCAATGAACGTCAGGAACAATTTGGAGTCTGCACATGCTCCTGACATGCTTGTTGTTCTCTTTGCTTTTCATGTGGCAGCAGCTTGACAACTGATTTCGTTTCTGGTTCTTTCCTCCCACGTACTGCCCCTCTTCCTACCTGTGCCAGCTCCCCAGGGCAGAGCCAGCTGGCCCCAGGGAATGGGGGGGTCACTTCTTGCCACCAAATACAACACGCCCACGTGTGATGTGGAGCCTAAGAGCTAAATGGTGGTTAGGGTTTCCTGGGTGAGGATTTTGGCTGTGCTGTGAGCTGTGTGGCCCTCAGAAAGTTACCTAGCCTCTCTGTACCCCAGTTTGTAAGAGAAGGATGGTAATAGTGACTGCCTCCTGGGTTACTATTAGAATTAAATGAATGAATATCAGTCCAATGTGATGGTATGTTTTTGCAGCTGTTGCTCTTACCCATGACGAGAGCAGGAAAGCAATTCTGTGGGAACACAGACATTACGGTGTATCTCCAGGAGCACACCCCAAAGATAAAGGCCACTCCTTCCTCTCCCCATCTCTAGAAGACTTCTAGGTAGAAAATTCAAGCCAGTCCTGGCATCTCACTCACCACCGACTGGTCCCAGTCATGTGACTGTGCAGTCTTGGAACCTTAGACTTCTCTATCTGGAGGGAACTTCAAATACTCTACCTGCTCAGCAGTTTCACAGGTGAGAGAGGAGAGAGAATCCCTTGCTCTCAGAGGCACCAAATGACTAACCCCGGGTCCACAGAAGAGGTCAGAATCTGGGGGGAGAGTGGCATGACCTGCCCTTCGATTCTACCTTGACCTTGCCAACATTGTTGGGGTAGTTCCCACGTCAAAAAGCAACGCAAACAAGGCCTTCTGTGTCACCACTTATGGAGCCACCTACTCATTCCATCGTGTGTTGGGTTCCATTATTTCTCCTTCAATAACGTCTGTTTTTCCTCCTGGGAAGGTAGGATATTACACGGAGATGCTGGGGGAGGTGAGTTATGAAGTTATAAATTGAGAGAATCCCAGGCCCGCTGGGCCCCACAACATTTTACCTGGGTCTGTTTTCATCGAAGATTATTGTAAGGTCCACAGGAGAATGTGGAAATGTTTTATTTGTCTGGGGAGTGAAGGGGATGAGAAGTAGTTAAGGGCTGGTACATGGTTTCGATTTTATTCTGCTTTGTGTCCATCATCTTTCTCCTCTCTACTCCTTTTCCCGCCCAGTGTGCCTTCCGCACTTGTATGTATATCTCCGGCCTCAGCCTCACCCTTTCCCTTCTCCCCACCTCCACTCCTCCCATCCTCTCTCCCTTGCTCCCTCCTCTCCTCATCTTCCTTTGTGTTTACTCTTCTCCTTTCTCCTTTTCTTGCTTCTTATTCTCCCTTCCTTCCTTCCCTGTTTTTGCTCCCTCTTCCCTTCTCTTTCGCCTTCTCCTCAGGGTGGGGAAGGGTGCAGGTGCCGCAGGTACCTGGTTTTTTGGCGAAAGGCCCACATACAGAGCCTCTTCCAGCGGGGCCTTCCCATCCAGACACCTGGGTTTATTTTCATTTCTAAACTACATTATCCACACCCACGTGGACGATCAGATAGCTGTTTCCTGGAGAACGGCTTTCGCAGATTTGCATATGAAATGCTCAAACCCCAACTTTGGGTCTGGATGAGTGATTACAGCAATAGCTGCTGCTTGTTCCCACAGACTGCCTCTGACAAGGTGTTCAGTGTTCATCTCCTTTGAAACTGCAGCATATTTTCCTTGTTGTAAATAGACATCATGTATCCATTAACCTATAATGCATCCCTCCTTTTCTTCCCCCCTCTTTCCCTCCTTCCCTTTTTCCCTCCTTCCCTCTCTCCCCCCCTCCCTTTCTCCCCTTTGTCCAGTGTATTAAAAAAGAAACAGCCGAAACCGGTTTGGCCCGGTGGATAGAGCATCAGCCTGTGGACTGAAAGGTCCCAGGTTTGATTCCGGTCAAGGGCACGTACCTTTGTTGTGGGCACATCCCCAGTAGGGGGTGTGCAGGAGGCAGCTGATCGATGTTTCTAACTCTCTGTCCCTCTCCCTTCCTCTCTGTAAAAAAATCAATAAAATATATTAAAAAATAAAAAAGAAAGAAACAAATGTCTTTGCTTTTTTTTTTTTTTTTGACACGTGACAATTAGATTGCTTTGACGGATAGTATTGATAATGCTGATATGCTTGTTACCTTGGCGAATGGTAAATTGATGCTTTGATGGTTAGCTGAATGACTATTCATTTTCATGGCACTCCTGACAGAACTCTGTGCCTCTCTCCCACCTACTTTCTTAATTTCTGGTGGAGTCTTTTGAGATTTTTTTTGTCCCTTGTTCCTTTATTGTGACCAGGTGGCTACATGCTATCACCCTGGGCTTTTAAATTGGGCCTTGTCCAGAAGAGCTGAAAGGGAGGAATGGATGGGCTAAGGGATGCAGAAGGAATGTTCTAGGGGCATGGGTGGCAGCAGTAGTGAAGGATGATCGCTGGGCGGGGCAGTGTGGGTTTCAGGAACACCACCCTGAGCGAAAGCCTGGACGCAGAGAAGTCTGGAGGGTGTGTGCTCGCTTCCCTTGTTGCTAGAGCATAACAATAGCACCGTTTCTTAGTCTCATCTTTCTGGAGGTCAGCAGTGCTGCATCGTCCCGCTGGGCTAACATCGAGATGTTAGAGGCGCTGTGCTCCTTTCTCTGGGAGGGTCTGTTTGCCTGCTTGTTCTGGTTTCTGGCGGCCACTCGTGTTTCTTGGTTTGTGGCTCCCACGTATCTCCAAAGTCAGGGCCTTAGCATCCTCAAAGCCCTCTCTGATTCTGCCTCCCCTGCCTCCTTCAATCAGAATCATTTCCCCATCTCAAGTCATCTGATTACCAACCTTAATTCCATCTGAAACCTTCATCCCCCTTTGCTGTGTAGGTGATATGCACCGGTTCCACAGGTGAGGACAGGGACATCCTTAAATCACGGTTCTGCTCACCCTGGAGCGGAGGAGGGCTGCTCAGGCAAAAAGACGTCCCCTCGGCTCCTCAGTGTCCCTTACATTAAAATAGGATGGCACGGTGCCACCTCATTGGGATGCTACGAGATGCTCAGATCAACGCCCGGCATGTCCCAAGTTTTCAGTAAGTGTTAATAACATTGAACATGTGGTAAGCTGCATTGGGCCTCCCATCATCTGCTACTGGCCGTTTCTTGTGAAATTAACGTTTTACTGAGTTAAGACCAGTGTTTCACTTACTACTGACTGAAAACAGACAAATATACTTTGACGTGTAGCTGTTGTGATTCCATTTTATAGAAGAGAACCTGAGGCCCAGAAACTTTTACTGACTTGCTCCGATCTTACAACGAAGACATGACAGGAGAGGGCTGGAAACCCAGTTTTCCCGACTGGGAATTGAGGGCTCATTCCACGGCACCACAGCTGCCTTGGCTTCAGGCAGTGCGGGGTCCCCACCCACAGCCCCCCGCTCCCTTCCCATGGGCACGGGCACTGGCGGCTGGCGGGACCACCTGTCTGCAGGGACGGCTCTGAGCTCTCGGAGCTCCAGGCGCTCAGCTGCCAGTCGCGGAGCACACTCATGTAATCTTAATGAACAATGTGCAAAGCCATTAAAAACTCAATTTGGGCTTTCTCTTTACTGCCAACGTGAGGAAATGCGATCGTGAGGTGCTCATGTGTAAACACAATAGCCGCCATCTGCTCCGGAGAAGCGTTTTACCTCCAAAAGGGGGATCTGTGCCGCAAACACATCAATAATGGGGCGTTTATCAAGGCGTTATTGTGCACGAAGGAGGAAAAAATGCAAAATTTATGGCCAGCCGGAGAGCATTTCCTGGTTTAATTTCACAGTTTTCGGTGCTATGTATAATAACTATGAGGAAACTAATGCTGTTTTATGTCCCTTATCATGTCAGTGGATTGTTGAGAGAGAGAGAGAGAGAGAGAGAGAGAGAGAGAGAGAGAGAGAGAGAGAGAGAGAGAGAGAGAGAGAGAGAGAGAGAGAGAGAGAGAGAGAGAGAGACTATGTGTTTACAGTCTTCTTTCTTGTTTCTGAGTGATCCCGGCATAATGACTGGCTCATTTCTGATCTCCAGGAAGCTGGCAGCCTGGGGATGGTATTAATTAAGCCAACCTGTTGATCAAAGAGTGTCCCCCTGAGCCGCCGGTGCATGAGGGCTTCCCTCCCCAACAAGCTGTGAAATGGCAGGTCTGTGCTCGCGCTCAGATCTGCTTGCTCCCTTCTTCCTGGGGATTGGCCACCCCCAGCAGAGCTGGCTGGATGCCGCCCTCCTCGAGGACTCTTCGCTCACATTGCTGGATGCTATGACCCCCTGCCCCAGTGCCTTTGCACGTATTGTCCCCTCTGAGTGGAATGCTCTCCCACATCCTCACCAGGCACACTTACATGGGAGGGACCTTGCCTGGGGAAGAGGATAGGCTCACATGTTCCAATGTGTGGAGTTTAGCAATACACCCCCTAGTTTCTATTTATGTTTTCGGAGGTATACTAACCTGATGTGGCTGAGGATATTCCTAGGGAAGGGGCGTTAGGAGAGAAAAAGGTGAGCCCTATGCAGTGAGGCTATGAGAGTACTCCTGTGTCCTGCAGAGTGGAGGGGCTGGTTGTAGGGACTGACTGTAGAATTCATCCCAAAGGATGATGCCATGAGGAAGTGAGAGCTGAACTGTAGGGGACATGGTGCTCGGTGAGTGCATCTGGATGCAGGAGGGAAAAAAGGCATGGAGTCTGCAGAAAGAGCTGTCTCTTGAACCCTGTTGATTCTGGGGCTAAAGCAATGTGGCTACATGTCCCCTGACCCATCATTGAGACACCACAAGTGACAAAGACATGGAAGGGATCTGTGTCTAGAAGTGCAGCGGGGATAAGGGGGTTGCCATCATAAATTAAGGTGCCTTGGGGGGTTGGGGAATATATGTTATTGTGCTCTATGCTACCTGACAGGGCAAAAGGGACTTTGCAGATGTGACTGGATTAAGGATCTCGCAGTGGGGAGATTATACTGGGTTGTCTGGGTGGACCCTTGGGAGCATCCTTATAGGAAGCAGGCAGAGGGGTCAATGTCAGAACAAGGCGTTTTGCTGAAGGAAATAGATATTGAAGTCATGCCCTTTGGAGATGGAGGAAGGGTCCATGAGCCAAGGAATGCAGGCGGCCACTAAAATCTGGGCCAGGCAGGGAAATCGGTTGTCTGCTCATCGCCTCCAGAAGGAAAGCAGCCTTCCTAACACCTCGACTTTGCACCTCTGACCTCCAGAAGCATAAGAGAATACATTTGTGCTTGCCTGCCAGTTCTGTCTGCCCTCACAGGGCTCTCCCTGTGATCTCATGAGGGCATGAAGGGAGGGTCAGCTGCTTGTGTGGCCACTTCCTGTCCTCCTTGTGGAAGCTCACTGCCTGCAAGCCATAGAAGGGGACCCTCTCCACAGCTGCTGTGTGGAATTCTTGGAATTAGGGTGAAAAAATGAGGCTGCTTATAGGGGTCCTGGCTTATCTCGGTTGAGGGTAAGTAGCAGTAAGGTTTCATTCTTAGTTGAATATTTGAGTGGTTAGAGTCAGATTTCAAGTGCTTTTGGGTCCCACAGAGCGCTGCCTTGTAGTCTCACCAAGACATCTGTCAGCCATAACCTTCTGGCCTGAACCCTTTGCTCCTTTGGGGGTAGGCTGGGTGGGCAGCCATCATCTTTTGTTTACTCCCCCCCCCCCCCCAAAGTATCTCATCTTTTTCTCTGAGCCTAGCACCAAAACACATCCTTTCTGTCTAGTCTGAGGGCCAGAGCATGCACATTAAGTTACACAAATGGTCATCACGGGCCAGGGTGGTGGTGGGGAACATGACAAGCGTCCCTGACCCAACCCAACGCTGGCCCACCTAAGACACAAATTCTCCTAATGGAGGTCCAACATGCCTTTCCTTCTCCAGGGTTCATTCTCAGAGCCCGGTCTTTCCATCCTCTCCCTTCTTTCTGCTTTCCCCCAGGATGCTGCTTGTAATGATGCTCCTATTTGGGGTGTCTTATAGCTTTGCTTGGTGGCTGTCATTACTCATCTCATCTTCCCAAATAAAGAAACTTATAGAAAGTAGGGGCTCCATGGGGGGTGACAACATAATAACGAGAATGCTAGCTGCAGAGATAAATGACAGAATTTGAATGGCATCTTAACCCAGCCATAGTTGATTCCCTGTTTACTAAAGATCTGAGATGAGTGTTCTCAGTAGGTGGGAGGCCTCTCTCAAGGCCATGGCCATTCAGGGACCAGGCTCCTTTGGTTGCAGCTCTGCTGTCACTTAGGCTCCTGGGCTCCTGTGCTTGCAGCCATCCAACCTTTGCGGGGCTGTGGGTCATCACTCATCTGTCCCAGGGAACTCTTCTGGCATCCTGTGGGACGCAGGTCAGCAGACAGACAGAGGCAGGGATGCTGGCCTCAGTGTACCCTCTGCAGCGGTTTCTTTCTTGCTGCCTCACTGGGAAGTTCTGTTGATTAGCAATCCCATCCGACAAGGGACACCTCCCCCTTCCCGTCTGTTACTACCAAGCCTTTCCTCCTTTGCTCATTTCCAGTGGCTCCTGCCCCAGGAGATGGGTGAGCCTTTTGATTGGTGGGATGGCAAAGTCTGATAGCCCTGGGTTCAAGTTTCTGCCTTTGGTACCTTGCTTCTTATTGACTTATGTTGGAGATGAGCCCACCCATCAGCCATGTGTAGTCAACCCTCAGGGACAGCTCTGGCCCTGGGGATGTGGGGGAAGGGGGAGTCCATGGTCATCCAAGTTCTCTACAAGCCCTTCACAAAACAAAACAGAGGAAGCCTAATTTAGCCTCAAGTCCAAGTGACTTTCTCAAGCCCAGCTTTGGGAATAATGAAGCGGAGGTTTTGAACTCTGCCTCTCTCCCCTGTCTATTTTTAAATTCACTCAGATCCCAGAGGAGACAGGCTGTGAGTGATGGGTGCCCTTGAGAACCCCAACATGACATGGGCTGCCCAGTACTTACCGGCTGGCGGCTGTTAGTATTTTTGGAATTAGGGTGAAAGAAGGAGGCTGCTTCTAGCTGTCATGGCCCATCTTGGTGGAGGGTAAGTATCCGTAAGGTTTCATTCTGAATTGAATAGGTGAGTGGTTCAAGTCAGATTTCAAGACAGCAGTGGTTTTCTAGGTGAGGACGTTCATCCCGGACCACCTGGGTCTGTCACCTGTGTTGTAGGAGGCAGGTGTTTCATAGAATCATAGGACGTCACAGAGCACAGCCCGCAGAAGTGATGGTGCGGTCTCCATAGATATCTCCCTTTGTCCAGGCTCTGCACCACCTGTGGGGATGGTGACTCGCTCTGCTCAGGGCAGGCCTTCCCATTGCACATCAGCTCTGCTCCTTAAGGTCCTTTGCACTGAAGTGTGGCTCCTGGTGGCTCCTTTCCGAAGTCTGCCCGCTCAGGCACCTTTGTCAAGGAGCTGTTGCCACACTATCGCTGCCTAAAGTGCCGAGAGGAAACCCAGGGCGAACAAGGAGCACTTGCTCTCACGCTCATGGTCCTTGCATCGAATGTGGGTTCTGCTGATCTAGGTTGGCCTTGTGGGCTGCGTGGCTGTGCTTCTTGCTATGGGGGTGGCACAGCTTGGTTCTTCACTGCCGCCTCTGCTCAGTGTTCCTCCACGTGAGTCTGTTCTCCAGCCCAACCTGAGGGGCAGCAGCCACCCAGGGGGCATTCTCCCCACGAAAGGTGGCATTTGGGCAAGAGGGCAGGCCCAGCGAGGTGTGTACGCTTCAAGCCTCTGCGTGGATTTTTCTGTCAGCATCTTTTGAGCAAAGCAAGTGCAGTCCAAAGTCAGAGGATGGGGCACGCCGTCCCGCCCCTCCCCCCAGCCTCTTCTGAAAAGCAAGAGGCTAAGGACGCAGATCCAGGGAGGGACAGAGAGCTGGAAACAACCCTTTAACCTGTCAGAGCAACTCCAAAGAGGCTCTCGTCCTGCCTAGGAAACAGCCTTTTAAGTGCCTGAAAGCACCGTCCTGTCTTCTGCCAGCAGCAATGAGAGCGTGCACTTTGAGGCTGGAGCGAATCTGGGCCTCCTCACTCCCTGTCTGCGTGGCCCAGGGCAGGCCACTCATTCTTTAAATAACACGAATCCTCCGCCTCCCAGGGTCATCCTGGAGGTTAAACGGAATGAAATCTAAATCAGACACTCAGACACCTAGCACCCCACTGGGACGCCTTCTGTGCGTAGTACTCTTTCCTCTCCTTCCCTGGCCCAGCATCTCCTGGCCGTCCTCCATCTCCTCCGGGCCTTCCTTGCTGACTGGACCCACTGTGTGATTTCTATGCCTCCTCCCACATGCCCTGGCCTGAGCACAAGGCTCCGGTGGCCTGTGTTGGGACAAGGACACCTCCCGTATCGCCGAGGTTGTTTCCCCTGAGACAGCCAGAGCTTACATGAGGTTATGTTTCACCCCCTTTTACCCAGGGAGGTTGCCATGAACTGAATTCCTGGGATTCTGTTCTGTGCTTCCTGCAGGAGCTGCTGGATGTCATGTTGTTATGCCCAGATTTTGTGATCCCCAAAGACCATCAGGGAGCCGAGTCGATGCAAAAAAACAAAAGAGCCTTTTATTCCATGCTAGCATGGGCTCTGTCCCACTTACACCAACAGCGGTGTGGCAGAAGAGAGCGAGCTTCAACAGATCAATGGGTTTTATAGGGGTGGTGATGTCACTACTTTGGCTGACCTTGATTGGTTGGGTGAGGGCTAGGGTCCAGTTACAAAATGGAGGATCAGGAGTTAGCCCTGCCCTGCCCTTTCAATGTCTCCTCCGTAAATGTTCAGTGTCCACTTCGTAGAAACATCCGGTGCATGTTACCAGCTCTTCATTTTTAAAACCACCTTGTTGAGTAGGATTGTTATTCCCGATTACAGAAGCGGGCGTGGAGGTTGAGAGAGGAGATGTAGGTTGCCCTGCTGGAGCCCCCCCCACCCCCTTCGTTTCTGGCCGCCATGTGGAGGGGTGTGATGGATTTTCAGACTTTCTCTTTCTCTCTCCCTGTCTCCT
This sequence comes from Pipistrellus kuhlii, assembly GCF_014108245.1. Lineage (NCBI taxonomy): Eukaryota > Metazoa > Chordata > Mammalia > Chiroptera > Vespertilionidae > Pipistrellus > Pipistrellus kuhlii. The sequence goes on from NW_023425562.1 coordinate 4,581,759, forward strand.
TCCTGCCCCCACGGTGGGCCTCCAGGCTCCTTCATGATGGTGAACAGCTCCGGGAGGGCCTCCGGCCAGAAGGCCCACCTCCTCCTGCCCACCCTGAAGGAGAACGACACTCACTGCATCGACTTTCATTACTACTTCTCCAGCCGAGACAGGTCCAGCCCGGGCGCCCTGAACGTCTACGTGAAGGTGAACGGCGGGCCCCAGGGGAACCCCGTCTGGAACGTGTCCGGCGTGGTCACCGAGGGCTGGGTGAAGGCGGAGCTGGCCATCAGCACCTTCTGGCCACATTTCTACCAGGTAGGGGGTTTTCCGTGGCTCAGTTTCTTTTTTTAAGTAACCGTGAACCCACCCACCTCTTGCCTGCCTGGAGTTGTGCAGAGGAGAAAGGACTTCATTCGCTCCCTGGTTCAACTCGTATTCACTGAGCTTCTCCTTCTAGCAGGCCCTGGAGGAGGAGACTGCGGGACAAAGGATCACAACACAGCCGGATGCATTTTGGGTTCCCAGGGTGCTGCAGGGACAGAGACATGGAAGCCTATTGCACAAGAATTGATGAGGCAGACAGTGTTGTCCAAGGAGGAGAATGCTGTGATTTTCCCTGTTTTACAGGTGAAAAGGTTGAAGTTCAGAGGGAGGAGGTAACTAGTCAGAGATCAACCCTGGAGAAGATAGAAGTTAGGGGGTGGGGGTGGCAAGATAGTTAGGATGGCTTCTCAGAGGAGCTGACCATGAGGCTGAGTCTGGAAGGGTGAATAAGCGATTGTTGAAGAAGGAAGGGAAAGGCATTTGAGTTGTCAGGGATAGGGCAGGCCATGGGCTCAGGGAAGTGGGTGAGAGGTGTTGGCAGAGTTTGGACACTCGAAGTGGACTAAGGGGATGTTGTAAAGGAGACATCAGGGCATGGAGCCTGAGGGGCCAGGAGGTCATGTGGGCCCCAAATGCCAGGCCAGGGCATTACCTACATTCTTGGGTCTAGAGCAGTGCTTCTCACACTCTGTGGTGAAAGACAAGTTCCCTCCCCAACTCAGTTTGAACCTATACTTGTTCAAATGGCAATGGAAATGCCACAGCTGTGGCCGACGGCTGTCACAGTTTCTAAGCATCTCTCTCGATTTCCTTGCTCATCCCACTGGGGACCAAGATGCAACATGCTTGCCAGCCCCAGCCCACGGAGCTCTAGGTTGTCCTCACCTGGGACTGTGTCAACAGCACTCTGGAGGCACAATTTGCATATTATAGAATCCACTTACTTTAATTGAGCAATTCAGTGATTTTTAGTAAAGCCACTGAGTTGTGCAATTATCACCACAAACCAGTTTTAGAACATTTCCACCATCCCAATAAGATCCCTTGTGCCTATTTTCAGTTAATCCCCATGCCCCCTGTTGGGAGTGTTTCAGTAAGAGAGTGACATAGTCAGATCTGCGTTTTGGAGAACTTTCTCCAGAGTCTGGAGCAGAAGGTGGAACAGAGGGTGGCAAGGTTAGTGGCTGGGAGCTTCTGAGACATCCTTCAGTTCAGCATCCAAGGTGCAGTCCTCTCAGACGTGTCCTGGAAGCAGCCGTAGACAATATGGAAATAAATGGACATAGCTGTGTGTCAGTACAACTTTATGGACAAGAACAAGTGGTGGGTGGGCCAGACATGACCTCCAGGCCATAGTTTGATGAACCCTGATGTAGGTGATAGAGCTGAGGTCCAGAGAGAGACCACTTAGTCCAAGAGCACACAGCAAATCACTGGCAAAGCTGGGGCCAGAGCCAGAAGCCTCAATGTGTAAATACCAAGCGTCTCTATAAGCCCACGGATACCTCCATGGACACCTTCAGGTCTTAGTCAGAAACCCCCGGCCTGGGACCTGGTGCCAATGGGACAGGATGGAGCCACAGGTGCAAGTATTATGAGCAGGATAAGTGACCCAGGAAAGTGACAGTGACACTATTGGTCATGGTCTCTGATGGGTATGGAGGAGGAAAGAGAAGTTCCTTGGGCACCCCTAGGTCCCAGCTCTGTGGTACGCATTGCCTCTCACTCACCTGTACAGAAACTCCTGTGTTGGGTAGCAACATACCTGAATAGGGGACGTTTTTGGCAAACTGGTCCTGTGGCTCCAAGTCCTGTTTCCTCCCTTAGGGCCAATAGCCTTTCCATTCTGAGAATCTCCCACTCACTGGCTCTGTAATGGTGAATGCATCTCTTCATCATTTTGAATCACAGTTGTTTTATTTGTAAGATCAAGACGGTAACGGGTCCAAAGAGGGGTTCTTCTGTGGATTACATAAGGGAGAACATACATAATGTCTTGTCAGCAGTTGTCGGAAGGAAGGAAGGAGGGGTCAGATAGGGGAGAGCAGACAAAGAGGATGGAGGAAGGAGAACTTTTTAAAAGAAATACCCTCTGTGGCTGAGCTGTCCTGGGTGAACTCCGAGCTGGCCCTGTGACAGCAGCTTCATCTGGGGGAATTTTATTTTTTGATTTCCAACTTGTTGGCCACTGTAGTGCTGTGACATTACATTGCATTCCCTCTCTCTGAGCTTCGTGGTGAAAAAGCCACTAAGCAGCAGTTTAGAAGAGACACGTGTGTCTTATACACACACACACACACACACACACACACACACACACACACTCACACACACACGCACACGCACACGCACACGCACACACAGAGGCAGTAGTGGATGGTCTCATGGCCACACATGCAGAGTGGAGCACACACACAGGCTCACAGGCCTGTGTGCTCCCATACTCATGCGCACTCGGGCACCCACTCTCATGTACATCTGCAGGTGAGGAGAGGGGACCTACCAGGAGATTTGAAGACTTTTGCAAAGTGGATTTTAAATTCACCAGACACCCAAGCCCTGGCCCTGCATGTATGAGGCTGGGACTAAACACAGTTAGTTTTCAGGAGTGCTAGTCCTCATATATGGGTGGCTAGGTATCCAGTATCCACTTATTAGAGTCATATTTCACAGTCCTACAATGGACCTTTAGCTCCGTAATAAACAGGGGAATTTTATCTTTCTTATTAGTGGGCCTTCTGGCAGGAGGCCTTGAACAGGGCCCGGGGTAGGACTGTCCCTCTGCCTTCACCCCCCACTCCCACCGGGCATCTCTCGGTCCAGCCAGGGCTTAGCAAGCCCAGCTTCAGATCACTGCCCCTTTCAAGGGGATATTAATTCTGTTTTATGTTTTTAATGATTCTGAACTCATCCATCGCAAGATTTTTTAAAAATAAAAGACCTCATTATTAATTTTGCAGCCACTGGCTCTCTCTCTTCTCCATCACCTGCCTGGCTGAAATTACCTTTTATCCCACAGTGTAATTGCTCTGTGGACTCCTGAAATGTAGGAGTTGCCTGATTTGGATTCAGCTGGACTCGAAGCCCTTTCTCAGGAGGCCCTCAGGTGCCTGGCACACTGCACTCTGCAGGTTTAGTAACTTCATGCACAGTTCAGGAGGATGCATTCCCGGGAGAGGGCCACCCCCACCCCCCCCCTCAGAACTCCACCGTCACCTCTCTCATCCACCCATCCTCTCACCTAAACACCAAACCCTCCTCCATGTCTGCGCAGGCGTCCTTGATTTCACCCTGAGCAATCCCTCCACCAGTTATTGCCAGTCATGACTCACACCATAGTATCTGCTTAGTGTAGGAACTTCGGTGGAAATTCGGGATGGGGGTAACAGGGGTAAGTCACGTGGACAGTCCTTTACTTTCTCCCTGTCCCTAGATCTAGCACCATTCCTGTCTTTCCTCTAATTTCCCATCCCCCTCTCTAGAGCAAGAACAATAGTATTCGTGACACGTACAGATACCTTACCATGTCTACTGTAAGCACTTGAGAATTATCAGCTCATTTAATGGAAAACCAGAACATGATTTCCCATGTTTCTTACGGAATATTACTCTCTCATATTTGAGAAACCAAAATCTTACCTTCCCTAACGCTTTACAGAAACATTCCCAGGAGGAGTTCTGATGAATGAAAGATACTCTGCCTCATTATAGAACTCTCACTTCTGCGAGTGAACAAATGAATGTTTCACTGTCACATCCCTTTTCCCATGCCAAGCCTTGTGTTCATTCATGGAATATTTATTAATTTGATATTGGACAGGTACTGGGTGAGGATATGAGAAGCAAAGCGTTGGAAGAATTAAGTTAATCTTTGATTAACTGGAATAAAAGCCAGAATTCTGCTTACTCAGGGGTTTTGGTTAAATGAGAGCTGGGAAGTTTTTCACCAAAGTTCAGGAATGGCCACGGCTGTGTACCGGGAACAGGAGGCCAGGACCTCAGCTCTCAGCCACCTGTGACTTCCTTTCTGAGTCTCTCCAGCTGGTTCTGCTTATTGGGGCGGTTGAGAGGCTAGTACAAGATCACATAAGAAATGGTCAGTATTGTGATCTTTATCATTGTGGGCATATTTCTCCATTTCCATTACTTTATTATCATTCTGTTTCAGTTGATGAGGTGCCCCTCTGGTCAATACCCATTATTCCACTGGTGTCCTGACCCAAATGGACTGACTCCCGTCCCCTTTAGAATCTTGTTTCATCTGTCTCTCACTCATATTCTATATGCGACTCCCCTGATTCATTCCTTTTTATCTAAAACCATGTTCCATCTCTATCATCCTAAAAAATACATCCTCTATTGGCCTTGGGCCCTAGCACTAATCTCTGGGCTATCTATTCTCCTTTCAAGGTGACTTTATCTCGTCCCACAACTTTAAATGACTCTTAGATGCCAAAGTTACCACATTTGTAACTGGTTCCTAAATTACCCATGAGTTTCAGAAACGTAATGTCAGCTTCCTACTCAAGGTATCCATTATGATGCTTAATTGTCATTGCAACTTAACATAGCTACCAGGAAATCCTGACCCAGCCGACCTGTGTGCCTGCGTACACACGTTCATCATTGTCACTTTCCCGATGTCAGTAAATGACACCAGACTCAGCCCAGAAGCTCAAGCTCTAAACTGAAGAGTCCTCGCTGAGCCTTCTCTTTACTTCACTCTTCTGTTAATCTAACAGCAGTTCTTTTAGTCTCTACCTCTGAAATATCTCTTAAACCATCACCAGCCTTTATTCTGTATAGTCGCCACAGTCATAAAGAATATCCTCACTTTTTTTTCCTTTTTATTTATTGATTTTAGAGAGACAGAGGAAAGGGGCGGGGGGGGAGAGAGAGAGAGAGAGAGAGAGAGAGAGAGAGAGAGAGAGAGAGAATATATATATAATTTTATATATATATATATATATATATATATATATATATATATATATAAAATTATATATATTTGTTGTTCCACTTATTTATGCATTCATTGGTTGATTCCCATATGTGCCCTGACCAGGGATCAAACAGGAACCTTGGCATCAGGATAAAGCTATACCCACCTGAGCTACCTGCCAGGGCCCAAAGCTATTCTCATCTTTTGATTGGATGACTACAGTAGCCAAGGGATAGGTCTGTTTGTTTTGTTCATTCTCATTTGCCCACCTGCCAGTCAGTCCTTTTCCACAGACTGGTCTGAAAGATCTTTTTAGAATATAAATTAGAATGTGTCTCTTCCTTGCTGTGTAAATCTCTCAGCAATTTAGAAGAAAATTCAAGCTCCTGACTATGTCCTGTAAGAGCCGGTCACCTGACCCCCCTACACCCCAGCCTGGCTTTGTGCCTCTCTAGCTTGCTCTGTGTCCCAGCTTCCTTCCTGTGTTCTCAGATCACCTCTGAGCTCTTTGCTTCTTCATAGTCTTCGCACTTGGCACCTTGTCTGGCCACTTTCATCCTTCTGGTGTCATAGTGATTATCACCTCCTCGAGGGTCTCTCCTAAGCACTCTAAGTAATATAGACCCTCTTCTTAGTTACTCCTCATCACAATATTCTGTTTATTTCCCTTCTGACAATCACCCAATTAGTTTAACTTTTCATATTGATTAGTTTAATTTCCATTTTCATTCACTAGAATGTGAAATTTATTAGAGCTAGGACCTCAATATTCTTGTTCATTTTTGTCACTCAGCATGTGTCTGAATGTTTATTACATAGAAGGGTCTCTTTAAATATTGACTGAATAAATAGATGCATGGACAAATGAAGACACTTTTCCCATTGTCAGTGGCTTTAGAGATTAGGGAATGAAATAATATGTGAGCAAGCAATGTCAATAAGGTGTGATAGGTGCTAATTGTATGGTGGTATATGATAACATGATAATATAACATGAAGGGAGATATGCAAATAAAACTTTTCATTTTTAGTATAAAATATAAAATAGCTCATTTTAACTGCAGAAGTTTTAGAAAATCTAGAAAAGTATAAAACAGAAAATGATCATCTACCATAATTTCCCGTGTCATTAAAAAATTGCACTCATAGATTATTACCATTCCGACTTCATCTTTTGTGAATTGCCTTGCTGATGTTACTTGCCGATTTTTCTTTGGAGAATTTACCAATATTTATTTCGTGAGTCTTAAGAATTCCTTACACAAAACAGGTCATTCACCTTTTTGCTGGCATATATAATTACAGATTTTTTTCCAACATGCCATTTGACTTTTAAATTTGTTTTAGACTTTGTTAATATACAAAACATATTTTGACATCATAGTTATTGAGAAGGTATTGTATTGTATATTTAAGTAATGCATATTTCAATTTTAAGAAATTGACTTTTAAGCATTTGTCAATTTCTAGATTTATTGAATTTAGTTAGAAAATGTACAGATCCAAACCTATGTGGTTTATTCTTTGATGAGTTGATTGAAATTATACTTTAGTCTGTTATATGATTTTTGTGTAAGTAACCCATGAATATTTTAACATAAATTTTATTATCTAAATTCATTAACATTTGTTTAGGAAATGCATCATGGTTTATATTGTGTACATACTTGATAGATGCATTTTTTTTTCTGTTTAATTTGTCAAAATCTAAAACATGGACTAAATAAGTATAAATACAGTTTTATTTAAACTGTATCTACTATTTGTTTCCATCATTTTCTCCTTTTAAGTTTACTGACTCCTACATTCTTTTTAAAAAAATTTTTTTTTTTTTATTTACTAGAGAAAGGGAGAAGGAGAGAAAGAAACATCAATGATGAGAGAGAATCACTGATTGGCTTCCTCCTGCACCCCCAAAACTGGGGATTTTGCCCACAATCCAGCCATGTGTCCTGACAGGGAATTGAAGGATGACTACCTCGTTCATATGTCCATGTTCAACCACTAGACCACGTAGGCCAGGCCATACATTCTTTTAAATGATCATTTTAGTCCACTTAATAGTTTTTGTTTCCCTTTTGGTTTAAATTCTGCTCTGATGCTTTTACATTATTTTTGAAATAACTGGTTTTTTTGTTGTTGTTGTTGTTTTTTCATTTGTATTTCCCTATTATTTCTCTTTGTTCAAATTGTTGTTCTCAAAATTTATGAGTCATTCTGCTTTAGGTATTATCTGACAGCATACAATTAGGTTTTGTCTATTTGGACAGTCTTTGGGCTTTTCTCTATTTTAACCTATTTATATTTGTTGTCACAAATATTCTTGTTACTTTTGTCATGTTTATTATACAACTTGAATAGTTTTATACTGTTTCTTTATAAATGTATCCTCTGTATTTGTTCTATTTTCTTGTTATTTTTTTCCTATGGATTTTGATTTTGGTTTCATTTGAACTACTAAAAACATAATTAGATATGGGCCTTCTGCTGACTTTCTCTCTGCTGATAAGGCAGCTATCAGTTTCATTTCCGCAAACTTCCCGATCCTTCCTGCATGGTTCTGTTTGTTAACTCTCTCTGAAGGACCCTGTGTCTTAGTAAACCCCCTTCCCCAGTGGTTGTCATGCTGATGCCAGCTGCTCTATGTTTGGTGTGACTGCCGTTCCCGAGTCACTTTATGTAATTCCCAGGCTGCCATATGTTGACTTAGGGGAAGCTGCCTCTTCACAGCCATCACCACCCTCTCCACCAGTCCCTGTGGCGAAGGCAGTATTGTAACGGGCTTGCCAGAGTTGAAATGAAGTTGATGTGGAATTGGTGCTATAGGTATGCATGATTATCCAATGTAGTGGGGCTACCCCAGGCTTGTTGAAAATATAAGGTGTCCCAAAAATTGACGCACACTTTGAAGGATTATAAAGTCAGTGTTGACTAACATACAGTACATTTTCAAAATTAAGTGAGTTATCATCTGTTAAAATGTATATACATTATTTGGGACACCCTACCTAGGGAGGTCCAGACAAGCCTGTAAACTGTGGAAGACTTGAGGTTCAGGGTACCACATGAACCTGAGATCAGGTTTAAGAGGAATGAATTGGGAGTGGGGTGTGGCGTAGGAGGCTGTGCCAATATATAGGAAGATTGAATTTCCACTCTCTGAAGAGGAGGACAAGTCTGAGTCTGTGGCTGACGCTGAGTGGAAGATAAAGTCATTAGAGTTAGAGAGGTCAGTGGGTTGGTCTGGTTGTCCACATGGCTAGTCATAGCTCCTAGATGAAGGTAGAGGTTGTGTGACAAAGAAAGCCATTAACTGAGCCACAAAATCTCTACTGAAACAAGCAGTCTGGGCGGGAGTCAGAATGGAGAACTAAAAAAAAAAATGTTGCCCTTGGATTCCTAGATACCAACAGATGTGCAAATTTTGCAAGGTGTCATTAAGGAATTCAGATGGACTGTGTTCCTTGGGGATATAGAATCAAGTCAGGATTAATCCCCGTTTTCTTACGGGAGCTCCCAAGGTAAGCTCCTCCCCCACCCTTCATAAGAAAGTTGGGGTGTTAGGAAGTGATTCTACTCTGTGTTCCACTTGAAACAACCATGGGAACGGTACAGATTGGGGTCGGCAGGCCACACTTGGGTCGCTGTTCTTGCACCCAAGCATTGTTTCTGAAATCTATTAAAAGATGTTCCATGTGGCTGACTTTCCTTTTGCTCGTCACAGGCCTTTCTACCTTGTTTTGAAAATCCAAGTCAATTGCCAGGAGAGCATCCTAGCCTAATGTAAGGTCTCTTCGGCCGATTCTAATGGGAAGCAGAACCATGAAGGGTTTTGGGGAGTGGGCACATTCCTACGACCAGTGCCTACAGCCATTTCTGTGGAACTGACTCCCGCCCTGTGTGTGTTGCAGGTGATATTTGAATCCGTCTCTTTGAAAGGTCATCCTGGCTACATCGCCGTGGACGAGGTCCGGGTCCTCGCGCATCCATGCAGTAAGTGTGTTCCCTTCTCCTCGCGCAGCCTCACTCCTCCTCGTCAGACTGGGCGGCTTGGAGGCTGCCACCCCCCTCTGCATTCAGCTCACAGACATCTCTCACTCTCTCTGTTTTTTAATTCTTCCGAAGGGCTTACGTCCTCAATGCAATCAGTCCTGAATAAATCCATAATTCTGCCAGCCTGTTCCACAGGCAGCACCTCCAGCAATTTGCAGAGACTGGCAAAACATCTTCGTTTGAATCTCTCCCCATTATTAAGGGAGTCTAAAGTCCTGATTGTTTATTAGCGGGATTCAGACCACTGAAGTGGAAGAATTAGAGGGCTTTGGATAGAATTCTGTGCAATTGTCTTTTTTTTTTTTTTTTTTTTTTTAAAGGAGCACCACCAAAACACTGAAGAAATTAGTACACTGTTCACTCACAGGGAAAAGTACCCCAAAGCTATTAATTTTTAAAAGTAATTTTAAATTCACTCATCAGCTCTGTGTAGGCGTAGAGAAAGATTTCTCACGGCGGTTAGTACTTACGGTACAGTGTCAAGAGCCCTCCAGGGCATTCCACTCCTCCGTGCCCATCAAGGTTCCCCTTGAATTTCTCTCCCTTCGCTGTATTTATTGTAAGACGTTTGAATGTGTTTGGGCAAGGAGCTGCGGTTCCCAGGTTCATTAAATCTGAGAGGGGACAAGTCCTGGATGTAGGTAGTGGAGATGACGTCATATCCCATGGGGTGGGGGGCAGCTGTCATCAAAGGGATGTGCGTGGGGATTATGGTAGCCCCTAGGAGGACTCTGGGATGCCAGCCCCATTAGTTAGTGTTCTACATAGTGGAGATTCCCAGCAGCCATCTGTTTCCAGGCAACTCTTAGTAGGGCCCTCTCTACTCCCCCACTCCCCTCATAGCCATGAGTCATGCTATTGGTGATGGTGCCATTTGCTGTTCCCTCAAGAGACATCAAGTGCCCTGCCCTTTCCACCCTCCCATTCGGGGGCTATTCTCATTTCAGGCCCGTCCATGCTGCTTTTATTTAAAATGGCTCTTCCTACTCCTGCTGCAATGAATGTGTCAGAGCCTTCCTTCCCCTGACGCCATTATTTGACTCATCGCACTGGAGCACCTTCTCTGGAGGAAACGGACAAGTCCCAAGGGGTTTGGGCAAGACAATATTTGGGGTAACTGAGTTTGGTGTCTGTGCAAGAGACGCTTCTTTCCCAGAAATCAGCCGGCATCTCAGGAATGCTGAGGTCCTGCGCCACTCTCCATTGCTTTCTCTGGCTAAGGTACCCCTACCCTCTGTGTTACTTTCTGAGTCTTTGGAATTCTCTCTAATGGGTCTGTCCATTCAATCTCTGGCAAATGTCTCTGATGAACTTGACTTCATATGGAAAGGGTCCCAGAAACCCTCCCTGTCCCCACTGTGCGGGGTTTCCATGGTGGAGATGCAGATGAGTCCCCCTTTCTGGGATTAAGTCTTCCCTTCCCTTACTTCCTGGCATCAGTTTCAATTGCCCATTGGAGAATGAGCTTCGTCCTCAGCCTGGGCAACTGCTTGGGGAGATGTCTGCTCTGTCTGTTGTTCATTGAACCTCAAGCCTGCACAGCCGTCAGTTTTGAGGCAGTCTTTCTGAAACAGGTCTTAGCACTCAGCCCTACACACATCCCATCCTCAGAGAGGACACTTTGTTGCTTCCAGTGCATTCCTGCTCCCAATCCTGTGAGTGAAGTTTGCCCTTGCTCTTCCTAGCAGGTGGTGTTTGCCTCTTCCCAGGAGAATCTGGCCTAGCTCTCTCCCAAAACCCCAGAACTCTGTGCTCTGATGAGAATGTGTACCTTCACCAGGAGGCTCAACTATACACCTGTCTCTGATCTCAGCCTCAATCACCTTTAGGGTCAGATTGGCAAAGCTTGGCCTTGATTCTCAACACCATTTATGGTTTGCCATTGCAGCCAAATATTTCCTTCTCCTTGAGAAATCTCCAAGAGAGAGGGTCCCCTGGAGGGCACATGGATGCCTTAGAATCCTCCTCTTAGAATCCTCTGGTCGGGGCTGCTTCTGAATTTAGAATTCTCCCAACAGCCTCCTCCTCCTCCTACTGAGGAGGTATGTTGCATGGGTTATGGAATTACTGAGGGCCAGTTACCCAGCAAATGGGCCGTGGGATATAACTCAGGAAGACGTGACCCTGGCTGAGCTCCAGCATAATGTGTTTCGGCCCAGTTCAGTCTGGATGCTTAGGTAGCGAAAACTTAAACTTCCCAGAAATCAAAGCGTGAGGACTCTGTGATAGAGGTTGGAATGGGAAAAGTTCCATTTAGCTGTGTATACATACCATCCTCAGAGATCTAGCCACCATTCATGAGTCAGGTGGAGTTGAGCAGAGCCTTCCCTAGGCCCCTTCCCAAGGACCCTTGCTCAGCCCAAATCCAGTCCAGGTGTCCATCCATCCTTTCTTTCAACAAGTAGACTTGAGCATTAGCTGCGTGTCAAGAACTTTTACTGGACACAGGGAATATCTAAGTGATCAGGATAAGTTAGGTCCTTGTTTTCACAGTGTATATTTAGCAGAGGGGCAGAGGGAGGAAATACACTAGATAAATAATATTAAATAAGTCACTGATGTAATTTCAGATAGCGGTAAGTGCTATGATTATAATAAAGGCGAATAACTAGAATATGGGAGGGCTCCTTAGATAAGGTGGCCAGGAGACAAGTCTTTAAAGGCATGATCTGAGCTGCACCCTGAGTCACAAGAAGGGGTTCGCTGCGTATGGGTTTGGGGCGGGGCATTCCAGGTAGAGGAAACCTAAGTGCAGAGGCCTTACAGCAGGAACCACTGATGGTGGGGGTATCCTGGGCATTGTGTGCAGGGAAAGTGGTCTGAGCTAACACCTGGGGCTAACACCTTGGGGGAGGAAGCCAGGGCCTGGCCATGCGGGGCCCTGAGAGTCATCTGAGCAGTTTCTATTGTAATCTAAGTGTAGGGGGCGCCACTAGAAGGATTTATGCTGGGGGTTGATATGATCTCATTCAATTGTTAAAAGATCATTTCGGTTACTCTGTGGAGAGAGTTGAAGGGGAATAGAGACAGGAAATCTATTAGAAAGAAAGTTCTGGATTCATGCAAGAGATCGTGACAGCGGCCCAGACCAGGGGGGCAGAGAGCCACTCATCATTCAACAAGTGTTTCCTGAGCAGGGACTCCCTGCCCATACTATTCTGGGCTGATGAGACTAAGAGAGTTTCTTTCTCTGCTCTCATGGGATTCCCTCAAAGTGAAAGAAACTGGAAGTGAAACAAATATCAGGTCATTCTATGACCTACAGCAATTGGTGTATTAGTTTGCTGAGACTGCCGTAACTATACCTCACAGTCTGCAGGCCCAGACAGCTATTTTCTCACAGTGCTGGAGGCTGGAAGTCCTGGATGAAGAGGCAGGTGTGGTTTCCTCCATGGCCCCTCTCCTCTGCTTGTGGATGGCGCTCTCTCACTCCATCTTCAGTGGCCTTTCCTCCATGCACAACTGCCCGTGTGCCTCTGTGCCCAGATCTTCTCTTCTCATGAGGACGCCCGGCAGATTGGATAGGGCCCACTTCAACAACTTCATTTCTACTTAATAACCCCTTTAAGGGCTCTCTCACCGAATACAACCCCAGGGTGAGTTATTGAGCATTAGGGCTCCAACATAGGAATTTGGGGGTACACTTCAGCCCATAGCAGATGGCAAGCCATACTGTGAAGAAACATAAAACACAAAGATGGACAGAGGTGGGTAGATTAGGGATACATTTAGGAGGTAAAGCCGACTGGTCCCATGTGATGGTTCGATGGGGAGCCAGAAGCACCGGAAATGGAGAATTCCCAGCTTTGGGGCTTACACCACTGGCACAGGCTCAGATGGTGTGAGTCTGGGGAGGATTGATTTCTGCCTTCTAACGTACTGACTGTGCTCATGAAAACACATGCCCTGCAACCTGCTGGTGGCTTCGGACTGTCCTTTGGGCTGACAGTGCCTTCTTCCTGACTCTAGTGTTAATATGAATGCATCTATAAGTTCACTCAAAGATGGTTAAACATTTAACTAGATGGAGAAATGCGCCTTCTCTTTATGTCAAGCTTTTAAATTCTTCACTTCTGTCCTCCAAAACATCATTTATCTTAACATGTGGTCAGCATTTATTATTAAGTATCCAAAAATTCCAGGGGGGTTGGTGCCCCATTTGGAATTGTATTCTTGATCAATTTGAGCTAGAGTTAGGGCTTTTTAAAAATATATATTTTATTGATTTTTTTTACAGAGAGGAAGAGAGAGGGATAGAGAGTTAGAAACATCAATGAGAGAGAATCATCGATCAGCTGCCTCTTGCACACCCCCTACTGGGATGTGCCTGCAACCAAGGTACATGCCCTTGACGGGAATCAAACCTGGGACCTTTCAGTCCACAGGCCAACACTCTATCCACTGAGCCAAACTGGTTTCGGATAGAATTAGGGCTTTAAACACTTGCCTCACAGTCTCCAAAACAGTGACGAAAAGACAGGCATACCCCTAGAAGGAAATCATTTTCCCATATAAACCAAAACCTCTCGTCTATATTTTAAAGCCCATTGAACATTTTTTTGGTGTTATTTTTATAGTGTTTCAGCCACAGTTACCCTCCTCTGTTGTTTCTCGGTGTTAGCTGATAGCCGCTGAGGTTGTAACTGTGTACAAGAAATGTCAGCACAATTTTCCACCCAATTTCAAAGTTTCTAACTCCTAAGTTGACTTTTAGAATTTTTTAAACTGTTTTTTTTACACCAACCTTGTGGGACAATGTCATTGAACCCGTGAAGCGTCCGCGACACGTCTCTGATGTATGTACTGAGCCTTCTCCTCAATTGCGTGGCTTCCTACTGAGCGCTGTCAGGTTTAAAGCGTGAGATAAAGGGCAGAATAATATGTCTTCAGATGCGGCAATGACATCTGCAGGAGTTTAAATGTCACCGGCATCAAGGCATTTTACCCCACATGCACAGCAGCTTCCTGATAAGCCTGTGCAGCAGGATCCTGTTTTAGTCTCCATGGGGAGGAAGTGTGGAAGGCTGGTCTGGATCCTGAGGTCAGCTGTATGTGGGTGAGTTGAAGCTGGTGGGGATACTATTGTGGGTGCTGGGGGGGGAGGGTGGGAATAGCAACCGAGAGAGCACAGGGCTTAGCAGTAAACTGGAGAGTGGCACTGAGGTCGAGAGGAGGGCCAGAGAGACCAGGAGTTCAGAGAAGTGGACCAAACAGGTCGCCGACGTAAGGAGAAGGTCCCCAGAGAGAGATGCCTGTCGTGACCTGGCGATGAGACCAGGGCTCAAAGATCAGAGACATGGATGAATGGTAACACTCGGGACAACGAAGCTTCTCAGTTCTCTACCACTGAACCTAGAAGGAAGGGAGGGAGAGGGGTGGAAGGTGAGAGAATCAAGGGAAAAGCTCTGCCTTGTCAAACCAGAAGGTGGGGTCAGAAGAAAACAGGGACTTTGGTCCAGAGAAGATCCATTTTTAATCGCAGAAATCCCAAAGGTTCATCCATGTGCCCAGGGTTCCCCAAGGGTAAGGGGCGGCATCCTGTTCGGAGCCTAATGCAAAGCCTCCCAGCGCTACAGCTAAGACTCTGAGCTCCCTTCTCTCGTGGGGTAGATGTTCCCTTTGCCCTTTAAACCTGTGGCATACATGGGCTTTGGACTCATGGAAGATACTATTCTCCTGTGAAGAATTGACTTGAACTGATGGCTCCTAAAATAACTGTGCAAATTATAGAGGAGAGCAGAAAGGAAACCATTCCAGACAATGAGAGCAGCGTGGCAGGTGTCAGGTTGACTAGACGCGAGGAATCTTCAACTCTGAGATGCTCACAGGAGAGGTCTTCCGTGGGCCCTGGACTGTTGATCCCACTCGAGCCGTGGGTCCGGAAGGTAGCATGAGGGGGCCTCTGAACTATTGTTATTTGTTTAAAAAACAAACAAACAAAACAGAGTAGAAGGTATATGTTTTTGTACAAGCATTTGCCTAATCTCACCAAGGTTCTTGGTTTTGCTGAGCTTTAGAGGCGGTAATGCAGTTTGGTAGACAAGATAGTTGAGAGGGTGAAGGCGATGAGGACAAAATGTAAGGATAGTGATCACTGGAGATAAAATATTTGGGAGCAATGAGAGGCATCTGGAGAATCAGCACAGCCTTTCCTGTGAGCCCTGTCTTTGGATCCTAGGGTCCAGGTGAGACCATTGACCTCCCATCGCCCAGGAAGCAAGAGAAAGTGCTCATTAAATGGGTGATTTGGGGCTCACATAGGCCTGGTCTGAATCCCATTTCTGTCATTACTGCTGTGTTGCTTTGAGCAAATTAAACTTGGTGAGCCTTGGCTTCTGCTTCTCTAAAAGGGAAATTATATTATTGTTTGCTTTACAGGAATGTTATGAAGTTAAATTAGATAAAATCTCTAAAGCATTTATCACAGTTCTAGTACCTGGCATTGTAGGAGCTTTCAAAGAAATGACATTATCATTATTATGTGTCTCTCTGGATATTTGACTTGCTCTGGCAAACAGGCCTTTTTGTACCTGTACCTCCTTGATCCTCTTAGCACCCTCATTCCCCCATTTAATCCCATTCTGGGAGTGGTTGATATGATAAGGACCCATGGCATTTTTGTACCTCATTGAAGAAACTCATTCTTCTAGGCATAGGTTACCAATTCACTCATCTTCGAAGTGCTCACATAGGTGAGGACTTACCCCCAGAAGAAAGGAGATAACCCTACATTTAATTCTAGAATTGATCGCTTATAGACCCCAAGTTTCTCTTGAAAGTCCTTTCTTCTGCTATGCCAAGTCCCCAAAGTAAGTTCCCATCTCCTTCCCATCATTCCGAGACACAGGAGCTTACAGCGAAGAATGTAGACTGTGAACTTTTTTTTTTTTTTTGGTGAGATTTCTGGACCTCATTTCACTTACTGTGACATGGAGATAATACCACCAGCTGCGCCGGTTTAAAAGAGCTACTGTGTAGACACTGCCCATGACACCACTCACAGTCCACCTATGGGAATGAAATCTGCTAGTATCGGAGGTCTGAGTTCCAAAGGTGCTTCACTTCGGCTTTCTTCTTTCTACCCACCCAGGCTACAGGAGGGATTTTCTATGGTGGACCCCTCCCCCGATTTCTTCTTCCAAACAGCAGTATCACCCAGCAGTTCATATGGACTTGAGGTCCTCAGAGACCTGGACTTATGGCTTGTTTCCCCCACTTTCTGGCTGCCTGGCTGTGCCAAATCATGTAGTCCCACCGAGCCTTAATTTTCTGACCTGAGAGATGGAGATACTGCCCACGCCATGGGTTTTTGTGAGGTTTGAGGCAAGAGGATGCATGGAAGCTTTCAGAACATGCCCAGCTCATAGCAAGCCATCCATCCACAGCTGCTCCTCACTGAGCCAGGCGGCTCCCCAGGAGCACATTCCCCCTGCCAGGGTCTGTGCTGAGCTGCCCGGTGCCCACCGGGAAGGCGGTTCCCGCGGTTGAATGCTGTTCTCACGTGCTCTCTGGTTTCTCTCTTAGGAAAAGCGCCTCACTTTCTGCGGCTCCAAAATGTTGAGGTGAACGTGGGCCAGAATGCCACCTTCCAGTGCATCGCTGGTGGGAAGTGGTCTCAGCATGACAAACTCTGGCTCCAGGTAAGGATGGGAGAGGCCCCCTCCTCACCCCTTAGTGAGGGAAGAATGTGCCTGCTGTGATGAAGGACTTGGTGGGGAAGGGGAAGGGATATTTTTTAAGTACCTCTGCTCCTTAGATGACATTTAGCATCTATGGTCTTATTAAATAGCAACATCAGTATACCCATTTTACAGATGTAGCAACTGAGGCTGCGCACATAAAAGTGTCAGAATAAGACCTTCCCAAACTCATAAGCTTTGTCCTTTAATCCCTGATTCCCAGGGTGAAGGCAAACTGATATTTTAGATTCCGGGTATGTTTGCATTTTTATATGACTTTTAGAATCACTTTGTCAATGTCTACAAAAAACAAAAACAAAAACTGGAGGGCTTTTCATAGGGACCAATTGCAGCAAATCTAAAGGTCACTTTGGGGAAAACTGACATCATAGCAATAATGAGTCTCTGACCATGAACATGATGTATATATCTTCACTCATTTAGTCTTTAGTAATTTTACTCAGCAAGGTTTTGTAATTTTCACTGTGTATAACTTTTGTCAGACTTATCCCTAAGTATCTCATGTTTTTTGATACTACTTAAAAGGCATTTAAAAAAAATCTCAATTCCTGATTTTTCATTACTAGTATGTAAAAATCCGAATGGCTTTTATATATTGATCTTATATCCTGCAACCTGTTAAATTTAGTATGACTATTTAAATATAATTAATTAAAATAAAATACAAAACCCATTGCACCAGCCACATTGCTGGACAAATGTGGGCACAGAACATGCCTGACATTGCAGAGAGCCTGACCGGAAAGCATAGCTCTGGAAAGATGGCAACTTACAAGAACTGCTTGTGAGATGCCGACGCCAGTTCCCCCCAGCGTCATGTGTTAAAACACTTCTGTCGTTTCTTCTGACGGCCACAACTTGGATATTGGTTCCTAACGCATGCCCAGCACGCTTTGATGGTCACTCATAGTTTTGCTTCTCTTCTTGGACTTGGGCGCATTTCCTGCGGTTGGAAAATCTCTGGGTACAGATTGGTTCCTTCTTGCTCCTTAGCAGGACGGTAGAAGGAAAATGACAGCGATGCCTGCCTCTCCCGCTCCCCTGGGCTGCCGGCTGACCACAGGAGAGCCCAGTGCCCTCCCACATGTCACTCACGTCTTACGTGGTGTCATTCACTCTTTTCATCGTCATTGGTGGTCAAGTGCATCAGGCTCCCAAGGAGCGATGTCATTTCAACGGCACAGCTTGAGCTGAGTCTTGAGGAAGAGACGGGACAGTCACCGTACTTTCCCGTCTCTATTCGGCTTTCCCAATTATTTTATGATCGTTGCTGCTGCAGTGCTGAGTCGCACACCCTGAGCCTGGAGTCTAGGAGTGGAAGGACGCTAACGCAGAATGCAATTGAAGTTTTGAAGAAATCAGGTGGGGACACGCGGCGTGGCGCTCTCCCTCGTTTGGTTTATCTACGTTTCGGCATAAGCCAAGTCCTATCTCACAGAATGCTTTCCAGGTGGCTTACAATGGCACCTACAACGTGACAAGATAGCAGAAATTACAGGTGAGGCGCGATAGCGGGAGAAGAATACGGCGCAGCTGGGAAGAATGCTAACTCGTGTTCCAGCAGCGGAGCCGCCGACGGAACCGAGGCCGCCTGTCAGATCCACGGTGCCCGGTGTCCACGAGATAAACACAATCCAATTGCTCGGGAAAGTTCTCACTGTGGTTCACACGGGCCAGGCAGAATTGTTCCCAGGAGTCCTCGTAGAGAAACAGCCGTGATGGAAAGAACGGCGCTGCCCGCCGCGGCCTTACGGAGGGCACGCGGGGGAGTGCGTGGGCTTGTGGCACATCATTTGCTTGGCGAACAGGCAGCTCGGGGTTGTGGCTGAGGAGGGGGCCAGTATTGGTGGGCAGTCCAACTTGACAGGGGTCCCTCGCTCTCTGGTGATCCATCTGTGCCCTGGGATTCTTCTCCTGCGCCTGGTGAGTGAACAGATTAAATATCTCTTTAAGGAAACCTTCCCCAAATACTGTCTCCCTCATCTATATTTCAGGAACTGTCGGGAGGCAGGCAGTTTCCATATGCTCTCTGGCAAATGCCCGCTTGGCTAGTTAAGTCCAGAGTTATATCCAACAGCGTCACTGGAAATAGATTCACATCTTTCTACACCTGCTGCCCCAGAGGCAGCCGCAGCCTGGACTGGCCACGGGCTGAGGCAGTGGCTGCTTTCTCACGCAGCTTTCCTGTGGATTTGCTCCAGCACCTAGAGGTGCAGCCTACAGACTCGCCCGAGTTCTGTTCCATTTAAACAGCGCTGGGGCGACCGAGCCCGAGAAGCTCCAAAGGAATCGAAATAGACACATCGTGACCAAGAGTCCCCACAAGACACCCACCGCAGGCCTACCTTCCAGCAAGGCTATTTCCTGCCGTCCTTCCCGAGATGAGCCGAGAATCTCTGAGTCAGCAGAGGCAGAGACCTCTTTATCCACCAGTGCTAAGTCAGGGGAATGAAGACACTTTGCTTCCAGAATAGCATGTCCGTGGCCCTTCTCTCTGGCGGGGATTGGGGAGCCGTCGGTGGGCGGGCTCACAGTTTGGGATAAATCCTATCCCCCGTGCTGTACGGAACGCTTGCCTTTCTTTCCACAGAGCGGGGCTCTGTAGCCTGCTCATCCCTAAATGGGCTCGGGTGATAAATGAACAAGTTAAACGGAAGAGCACCCCGTCCCCTGCTTCCCACTCTCCTGGAAACTCAGGATGCTCTTAGGAGACCCCATCGGCGGGTTCTGGCTTTCACGGGGCTACAGCGTGAGTCCTGCCTACAGATCCACGGATAGCACCGGGCACGTGTGCCTGGCACAGCTCTAGTCCTGCAGGGAGGAGGCGGATAAAGGCCCAGGACAAGTTATCCACAGCTCGTCTCGTTCTGCGCTGACTCCTCCCGAGGCGAAGAGCACGCACAGTGAATGGTGCGCGATGGATCGGTGGCCTCATTCATGGCCTGCTTCTTTCTTGTGGGATGTTTTCGTCTGAAGGACCCAAACTTGCACGTTTATAAGCATTTTTTCAAGCACAGAAACAGAATGCATTCTCAGTAGACTGTCTAGTGTAAGCTTTGGGGCCCTTTACATAAGGTGACCAGACGTCCCACTTTTGGCGGGACAGTCCTGATTTTTAACAATTTGTCCCGCGTCCTGCTGCGTTTTTAAAAAAGTCCCGATTTTTGGAAAGAATGCATGACAAGCTAGGGAACGGCGGGAGAACGGGAAGGGAATATACCGTTTTCAGCGGCCAAGTGGCTATTTAGCCAGGATATGAGTTTTATATTATTTTTGTTAATTTTATAATGTTAAACTTTAATAATAACAAATAGTTGTTGAGAACTGATTATCGAGAACTGTTAGCAAAGTTCGCAAGGACAAAAACATTTTGTAACTGTCTCTCAGACGATACCCATCGTACTGCGTGCTAGTAAGGTAGTTAAAAGTGATGTCGTTACAAATCAGCTATTCAGATGATTTAGGTAATTTATTTATTTCATAAATACATAAATTTTCTTGAATTTAGCAGATTATTTATATTTTATTATTTATATTTTATAGTGGTAGCAAAAAGTCTAGCACCGGCCTTGAAAGTGACACTGACTTACATTACAATTAAGTGTTGAGACTTTGAAAGCCATTTTATGTGTGAAATATAATTTAACAAATTCTTGTGAAAAATTTCATGACCTTTTAAACAGCAGCAATCTACTAAAAAAGTTCACTCAAATGAGAAATATGCCAAAGAATAAAATAATACTATACATAATTTTTTATTTGTAAATTGTACTTATGTTGAAATTAAAAAAAAATATTACAATACTATTTTTGCATTCTATGAAAATTTTTGTTGCTCCATATAGACCAAATTTTTAATCAAAACCCCCTTCCCCCATCCCCTGTCAATGGTGTCCCGCTTTACCAGTGTTAAAATCTGGTCACCTTACCTTTACAGAGTGAAGAATACTATGCAGGCTAAAGTAGGTGTACCTGGACCGCCAGGAGGAGCAGTGTAGCTCAGGAATACACGTGGGCACGTTTTCTAGAAGATAAGTTGGCAGTGGATACCCAAAGCCTTGCATGTGCACATCCTCCCAGCAAATGATTGTACTTATGGGAGTTTTCTCAGGCCAGTAACCAGAGACAGGAAGATTACCTGCCAGTGTGTTCAACAGGATGAAAAGCGGAAAACAACCCGCATACCCAGCACAAGGGACTGATTAAATAGATGCTGGAATAGTGTCCTTAAATTCCAGTCATAGAACTCTCTCTAATGACATTGCCACCATATGTATTTAGGTGAAAAGAGCACCTAAAAAAAACCATTTATGTGTTCAAGGTATTCATTTTTATGAGCAAACAAACATACAGCCGACCCTCCTATATGCATAGTTTCAGTCAATGATGGTCAACAGTGGTCCTAAAATATTAAATGGAAAATTCCAGAAACAGACAATCATTCGTTTTAATTCGTATGCCTTTCTGAGTAGTGTGATGAGATCGCGAGCGTTCCTGCTCTGTCCTACACAGGCTGTGAAACATCCCTTTGTCCATCATGTCCACGCTCTGTCCGCTACCCCACCTGTTAGTCACTCAGAGGCCACCTTGCTCATGAGCTTGGCTGGCACAGAGTCACAGTGCCTGTGCTTAATAACACTTCACTTGATATTGACCCCAAAGCTCCAGAGCAGGGATGTGACAATTTGAATATGCCAGAGAGAAGCCATAGAGTGCTTCCTGACAGTGAAAAGATATGTATCTGTGGAAAAACGTAGTGTATACAGGGTTTGAAGTATCCATTGAGGTCTTGGAACTCATCCCTCTTGGATGTGGGGGAACTACTCTACTGTATGCTTTTTATTTCTATCTCTTTTCTATTTTATCTAAATATACTAAAATGAGTGTAGGTAACTAATATAAATAGAAAAAAATGTGATTAAAATGAGAAAAATGGTCAAGAATATTCTAAGGATGGCAGGAAGCCTTAGCAGGGTGGTTTATTTCTCAGTGGGGGTAGCACAGCTACCGGAGGCTACAGGTAAAATGCCCTTGGGTTTCTCCCACACCCTCGTCACCACCATCAGCTACTCTCTTTTATAAAAACTCACACACTGTGTTTTTATTGATTTCAGAGAGAGGAGTGGGAAAGAAATTGAAAAATCAGTCATGAGACAGAACCATTGATCAGCTGCTTCCTGCACACCCTCTACTGGGGACTGAGCCTGCAACCCAGGCATGTGCCTTGACTGTGATCTCCTGGTTCATAGGTCTATGCTTAACCACTGAGCCACACCAGCTGGGCCCCTCAGTTACTCTTCATTAATGAGGGGGTTGAGAAATATTTCATGAAGACCGTGGCCCAGAGGGGCCTTGCTCACACTTTTCAGAGGTTCCAGAGGAGGCCCTATCAGCCCCACTGCAAGACTCATTTCCAGGCACCCCTACAAAGGACTTGCTCCACCAGGGTTTTTACAACAAAAAACGTTGAAGAGTCCCAGAAATAAGGACATGTGTCCAAATGCTCTGCACAGATCTCAGCTAGAGCTGCCTGCGTGTTTAGACACATCGCAGGCATTGAGCAGGGTGCTCACACACCCTAGCCTGGCAGGAAAAGGATCCTGCCTCGTGAGCTACACCAGGCCAAGGAGATAAGAGGGCACATTCATCTTCGCTGCGGCCTTGTCTCCCAGAAAACCCATTTTCTCGCAGGGCTAGCGCTGGCTCCCAGGGCCCTGAGTGTTCTGGAAGCAGCTCCTTCTTCTGCACCTGTACCCGGTGTTCCAGGCATGGTGGGACTTCTGCTGAAAACCTAGTGGTCACGCCATCGCTAAACAATAATGATGAATTAATGATAATACTCACTCTGGATGATGTGTATTGTGTGTCACACATATGATGTATTTAATTCTCACGACCCATAATTCATGTAGATATTATTTCTAATTTGTTGTCTAGATGAGCCTCAGGAGGTAGGTGAGAGGCACAGGGCACAGGTCAGTGTCCCCCAGGTCATGCGTGGTGGAGGCAGCATGGGAGTGTTGGCGTGTGTCCTATTCCTAAGTCCTGGGCTCACCCTTCCCTGCCCACCTCCTGGGCCTGCCACCTGTGTCACCAGCCCAGCCTTTCTTCCCATACAGATGGCTTTCCATTAAAATAAGTCATCTGTTTAGCACATCCTTCCCTGCCTCTCATTTGCACTGTACTAGATACTTAAATAGGGTTGAGTTTCTCTAATCTACATAGTCAATGCAATAAAAATACCCTGGGAATATTTTTCAAGTTACTCCCCTCGAATTGCCTTCTTGCTTCTCTCCTCCTTTCTCAGCCACATCTGTGAAGTGTGATGTCCGCACTTGCCGTGGGGCTTCCTTCAGTCCCCCTCTCTTCCCAGAGCGGCCCTCGCGAACAGCATGGTGTTTTCTTCGTTGCTAAAGCCAAGGGTGCTGATGATTTTATTGTTATTATTATCCATCCTTATATTTGATTCTTTTAGTGTTTGATGATGCTCCCCGCTTGAAAGTCTTCCTATCCTCTTTTTAATTAAAATTTTTATTTTGTTTTATTTATTATTATTTTTTAATATATTTTATTGATTTTTTACAGAGAGGAAGGGAGAGAGCTAGAGAGCTAGAAACGTCGATGAGAGAGAAACATTGACCAGCTGCCTTTTGCACACCCCCTACCGGGGATGTGCCCGCAACCAATGTAAATGCCCTTGACTGGAATCAAATTTGGGACCTTTCAGTCCGCAGACCGACGCTCTACCACTGAGCCAAACTGGTTTCGGCTAATTAAAAAATTTTTTTTGATAAAAAATGTTTTTATTGATTTTGGAGATAGAGAAAGGAAGAGGGAGATGGGAACATCAATGAGAGGGAAACATCAATCATTTGCATCCTGTATGCCCAGCCTAGTACCCAGGCATGTATCCTGACCAGAAATTGAACCAGCGACCTCTTGGTGCATAGGACTGCACTCAATCCACTGAACCAATCTGTCTGGCTCTTCCTGCCCTCTTGATTCAGTGATGTCATCTTTCAACAACTGTGAAGGGGCCTGAGGTTTACCTATTTGCAAGCTTATGAGTTAGGCTGTGAGTTTCATAGATGCTGGCAGGAGATGTGAGTCTCCTGGGGCAGAGAGAGATTGTGCCACGGGGGGAGATGGCATGTGGGCAGGCCCTTTGCACCTGCTCATCCTCTTGGCTCAGGGCTGTGGCTCAGCTCCCGGGGTGGGGGTTAGGGGGGCTGATGCCAGGACCCTCCTGACTCCGCAGGAACTGTGAACTCAGAAACGAACCCTCAGGGAGCAGCCAGCTACGTGTGCAGTGGACCCTGGGGAGCGCTTCAGCACGGCTAGTAATCAGAAATGATTTATGTCCACTTAGGTTTCTCTTAACTTTTAATAAAGAATCATCAAAAGCAGTTCTCCAGAGGTTACCAAAGAGGTTCGGATATGGTCTTAAGAGAATCAAAGTGCCAGGCTCTAGCAAGTTCCTAAATGTCATGCCATTGAAATAGGATGACTAGGAGTAAAAAGAATATTCATTACGAACGAATTGTGGGGATTTTGCCTAAATATTATCTAGCCAGGAGATTTCTGAACAATCAGAACAACTTTCAGCTGCAAATGCGGGGCCTTATTTTACTTTCCTTTTTCTTTTTTTAGTCCTCACCTGAAGATAGTTTTTCCATTGATTTTTAGACAGAGTGGAAGGGAGGGGGAGAGAGAGAGAGAAAGACACATCTATTGGTTGTTTCCTGCACTGGCCCTGACCAGGGCTGGGGATCGAGCCTGCAACGGAGGTATGTGCCATTGACTGGAATTGAACACAGGACCCTTCAGTCCATAGGCTGGCAGTCTAACCACTTAGTAAACCAGGCTGGGGTTACTTTTTTCTTTTTAAATCATGGAAGGCTCCCAGGAACGACCTGCACTAGAACAGTGCCTGTAAAACAGGCATAATGTTCTGTTGCACACAGTTCCCTCTTATTCAAGACCCAGATGCTTTCTCTCTGCTGATTGTAAGTCAATTACAAGCCCGCATGCACTCGGAAATAATGACAGCCATTTTCGCCGGCTCTGTCTTATCTCTTTGTGAAGGAATAATGTTGTGACACACAACAGCAGAGAGGACGAGGAACTGCAAACCAGCGAGGCTATTATAAGAGACCTTGATCGCTAATTAAGTCCCATGAACACACCAGACTCTCCGTGGCATCAGGTGCATCTCTTGTTTGCCTCCCCAGGAGGGTCTTGAAGATGAGAGAGGTCCGGCCTGGGCGGGGGAGGAAGTATGTGTGCTAGGGGCAGGCGTATTCACGTGGGGGTGGATCTTTGCAATCCCTGCTCTTTTTTGTTGTTGTTGTTAAATATATTTTATTGATTTTTTTTTTTTACAGAGAGGAAGAGAGAAGGAGAGAGAGTTAGAAACATTCATGAGAGAGAATCATTGATCAGCTGCCTCTTGCACACCTCCCACTGGGGATGTGCCTGCAACCAATGTACATGCCCTTGACCGGAATCGAACCTGGGACCTTTCAGTTCACAGGCCGATGCTCTATCCATTGAGCCAAACCGATTTCAGCTGATCCCTGCTCTTGCAAAGAGTGTGTTGCTTTGAGACCAAGACAATTTATTCCACTCAAAACACAACAAACTATGGGAAGGTGGAATTCAAGTAATTTTCAAAGAGACAGACAGATGCAAGAGGAGAAAGAAAAAGAGAGCGAGCAGGGCCGCTGATTCAACTATAAAGTTCCTTTTTTCAATTGTGAGCCCCTTGGAGGGGGGAGTTGGAAAAAGGTTCACCCTCTGGGCAGTTTCAGCCCCATGGGCACATAGCCAGGCAAACAGAGCCTTTGGACAAAGGAAATGGATCATCTTTGCTTGACCTGTCGGCCTCAGTTTCTGCATTTGTGAAACAGGCGTATTGAAAGGACTTGTCTCATGCTTTATCATGCATCAGGATCACCACCAGCAACTGTTAAAACAGAAACGGGGCCACAATCCTTGAGTTCCTGATTTATCAGGTCAGGGGTGGTACCTGGGAATCGGCATGTCAGCACGTCCAGGGTGCCAGTGCTGGAGCCTGGGGGCCGCATCTTCCTGAGAGCATTGCCCTTCCCGTGCCAGCCTTGTGTTCCTCCAGGAAGTTTGGCATTTCCATACTCGGTTTTATGTCTTACCCTTTATGCTGTTTTGTTGGAATCTTCGCCCAGCCTGTAAATTCCTCTGGGCACAAATTATACTTTCCACACGCTACACTCTCTCGTTTTCTGTTTTGTTAAATAATGAGTACATTTTCAGTGTGATTCATAATAGAATAAGGAGAGGGGAAAACAAACCTCAGACTACTGAGCCTAATAAGCAACATCTGCGAGTGGATGTCAGCCCAGGAATTCTCTTAAAAATTTCCATTTCTAACAAGTTCCCAGGTGATGCGCATGCTGCTGGCCCAGGAGCTAGCTGCCCTTTGCAAAGCACGTGCCCGGGGGATTTTAAAAGCATCAGCTGAATTCTATCAAGTGAGCCAGCTAACGCCGTGCCAAGCACAGACCGAGCTTCCTAGTAAATTCGACATGTACTAAATAAGTGCTCAAACTTCATTAGGTTAATACACTTATCAATCCCAGTCATGGGATGCTGTGCGTGGGACACAGGGAGCCTTCTCAGAGGAAGACACGGGTTATGTCAGGGGTGCTGAGCTCCCGACCCTGTCAGTGTTCTGTGGAGTCAGCCCCGCCCCAGTTTTTATAGACATAGATTTCAGAGCAGGCCACCAGCCAGTAAGGCAGTGGCTCATGGGATTTCAGGACACCCCTGTAAATGTCCTGTAGGGGGAGGCAGAGAGAGGGGTGTTGGGTAAGAGGGATGCTACCAGTGGTTTTTCTTTTAAGTTTTTAAAAAATATATATTTTATTGATTTCAGAGAGGAAGAGAGAGAGAGAGGAAGAGAGAGAGAGAGAGAGAGAGAGAGAGAGAGAGAGAGAGAGAGAGAGAGAGAGAGAAACATCAATGAGAAAGAATCATTGTATGCCTCACAATGGGGAGTGAGCCCGCAACTGGGCATGTGCCCTGACTGGGAATCAAACCATGACCTCCTGTTTCATAGGTCAACACCCAAACAACTAAGCCGCACTGGCCAGGTGTGATAGTATTCTTTATGATTTAGTGCCCCCAACCCTGGGCACTGTGCCTGTTGGGTATTCAAGGCTCACAGCTCCCACTTCCCCCAGAGACGTGCCCTGGGGCAAATGTAAACTTTTTCTCCCCTGACTTGGAAGGCCAGGGCCCAGGCCTGACTCCCATGGGGCTCAAATGCTGTTTTCGTGCTTCAACGTGGGATCAGCCCTGTGGTTTGCTCTGCGCTCCGGACTCCAGTGTGTAGCACACCCTCACTGAGCTCCTGGCCTCGCCCTCTGCTGCACCCCATCTCCCGGGAGCCCCAGTAAGTCACCATGCCGCAGGCCCTGCACCGGGAGCCTGAGCTGAGACACTGGGACATTTGCTCAGTTGGCTCCTAGACTCAGAGGGGCTAGAATAGGGGTGTCGAACTCAATCAGAGAAGGGGCCAAAATCTAAAATCCAGCCTAAATCGTGGGCCGAATGGTTTACTGAACAGTCATAAACTGTCATTGTGATGGAAACGCAGCGGAGTGCAGTGATGACAGCGCGGTGCGGGCCACATTGCAAGGCCTGGCGGGACGGATTTGGCCCGAGGGCCTTGTGTTTGACACATGTGGGCTAGAAGATTGTTCCAATTTAGAACAACAGACCTAGGCTGAAAGACTTTGCCACAGAGAAAAGGAACCCAGTCCTGAAATTTCTGAGCAAAGATATACTTACGTCTGAAAAAAAAATTCCGGTATCCAGAAGAAAATTTCCAACAAACCAGAATGGTGACACGGGCCTAAGAAGGAATCTTCCTTGTGCATCACCCATGACATACTTCTCTCTGGCTTTTCCCAGGACTCAGACTTCCCTTCTTTCCTAGCATCCTGTGCATTTCCATGGCACCGATGTCTTGTTTGGCAAGGTTTGCCACCACCTTGTCTCTTGGCTGTGGTCCTATTTCAGCTCCCGGCACAGCCCCTGCTCTCCCCTCCTGTGTCCACACAAACCTGCTCATTGCCTGTGGGCCTGGGTTCTGAGTTCTTTCTTGCTTAATAACCCTACCCCTTGCGTTCTCCCCTTGCAGTTCCTCTGTCTGGGGCTGAGACAGAGGCTGGGACCTGTGCTCCTTACACATTCACTCTACTTAAATCCTGCCTCCAGGTGGCCACAACATGCTGGCCTCTGGTCCTCTCACCATCGCTGATCTTCCAGAACGCCTCCTGACCTCTGTTTCTGGATTCCGGAGTCACTGCTCATCTGCCTTGACCTTCCCTCTGGGCTCCTCTCTCTGAACCTGCCCTTCATTTCTCCTTGCCCATGGTCCATTGCAGCACTGCTTCCTCTCGTGGCTCTGGGCCCTCCTGCTTGGCCCTGTCCTGCTGCTGCCTGCTCCCAATGTGACAAGTGTGATCACCAAAAGGCCTGCTTTCTAGAGGTTTTATAAGACAACCTGCAATTTCCTAACCTTCCGAGGGAGAAAGGCCAGTGGTTCAGGAGCCAGACAGAAAAATGTGAATCGCCCAGGGGGACGTGTTTAATCCTCTCTGATCCGGCTGGGTGTGACATCATTGAGAAGAAAAGTAAATAATACCGGAGGATACATCAAAATACAACTTAAACTACATGTGAAAAATGAATGTTTTGTACTTAACCAGCTCTTTGCTCTTAGCATTAGTTTGTTTTTTTTTTTAAATATACTTTATTGATTTTTCACAAAGAGGAGGGGAGATGGGGAGAGAGTTAGAAACATCGATGAGAGAGAAACACCTATCAGCTGCCTCCTGCAAACCCCCCACTGGGGATGTTCCCGCAACCAACGTACATGCCCTTGACCGGAATCGAACCTGGGACTCTTCAGTCTGCAGGCTGACGCTCTATCCACTGAGCCAAACCGGTTTCGGCTGCATTAGCTTCTTATTGCTGATGTAACAAACTTAGTGGCTTAAAAGCAACACAAATGTATTAATTTACAGTTATGGAGGACAGCTGGGTTTTACTGGGCTAAAAGCAAGGTGCTGGCTGGGCTGTGTTCCTTCCCTAGCTTCTGCAAGCTGCCCGAGTCCCTTGTCTCCTGGCTCCTTCCTCTGCCTGAAAGCCATCCATCATGTCTCTCTGTCTGTTTGTCACCACGTCCTCTTTTCTGTCTCTGTCCCCTCTGACTCCGTGTCTCACACACAAGGTCCCCGGTGACAGTGCTGGGTGCTCCTGGAGAACCTCAAGGTCTTCAATCCCAGTCCCTTCCACCCTGGGGGTGACATAGTCACAGGTTGGATAGGGAGACCTCTGAGGGGGAAGGGGAGACATTTTCCTGCCAACCCCACTTTGCGTGGCTAATGTTCTTCTGGAGAGTTCCACTAATGCCATAAGATGCCTCAAGTGCTCTCACTTATTCTTTATTCACCATCATTACTCTGTCAGGTAGACACCGGGACCAAACCCGCTGTGTATACGAGGAAACTGAAGCTCGGTGAATTACATTGCCTGCCCACGTTTGCACAAGTTGAACATTGGATTGCGTGTTGGATGATCCCGTCCTGTCTTTCCCTAGCTCCACCCCTGTCCTCTTACACTTTCTAAATAACTGTCCTCACCCGAGACGCCCTGTGACCCCTGTGGGACCTCACGACCAGGAGGGGAGGCCTTAGGTTTGGAAACAATTGCAGGCGAGGAGTTTTTAAAAATATATATTTTATTGATTTTTTTTTTACAGAGAGGAAGAGAAAGGGATAGAGAGGTAGAAACACCGATGAGAGAGAATCTTCTATCAGCTGCCTCTTGCACATCCACTACTTGGGGAATGTGCTCGCAACCAAGGTACATGCCCTTGACCGGAATCGAACCCGGGACCTTTCAGTTTGCAGGCTGATGCTCTATCCACTGAGCCAAACTGGTTTCAGCGCAGGCAAGGAGTTTTATACCAGATTGTTGTATGTATTTATTTTGGCACACTATTTTTTTTTTTAATCTGGGGTTTTATATACTTATCCTCACTAGTCCATATTCTTATGCACATGTACCTCAGTTATTATGGTTTTCATTAATTTTATCAAGCGGACGGCCATTTGAGGCTAAAGGCGTAGGTCTTATTTCAGTTCTGGAAAGTGACCAATATCTCTTGGGATGTGGTTTGTGCTCCTTTCACTGGGCTCCCTTCTTTAGGACAGGATAGCTGCCTGGTCTCTGCTTTCTTCATCAGTGTGTCTCTCCGGCTTGCAGGTTCTGTTTTTCAATCCTGGCCTCAGGCCACTGTTTCTCTGTGGTGTTGGTCCTGCGGCCCACCCACTTCCACTGCCCTTGGAACTCTGCAGTTGACATTGTTTGTTTCCTATAATTCTCCCCTGAGCTTCTCAAGGTTTCTTTTCTTCTTCTTCTTCTTCTTCTTTTTTTTGATACATTTCCTTTGCCACTCACCTCCTGTAGCTCATGTTTCTCAGAGCCCGTGTGTCAATATCACTCTTGTTCTCTCCTTTTTTATCCTCTGACTTTCTGAGCTGTTCAAAGCCGGGACAGAAAAGCCTGAGGAAACTTCTGGTGTCTCCAAGCTGTCTGGTTGGGGCATGTTTGCTTTTTTGCCTTCCACCTCCTACACAGCATCCCTCCCTCCACCCGTGTCATTGGCCTTTTCTTTTATTATTTATTTATTTATTTTTGGCCCTCCGCTAAGGAATTGACAGCAAAATCGGCGGATCCTGGTCACACCCACACCCCTGTTGCTCACACTCTCCCACATTTGGGAATGAGGGGTCTGGGGGTGAGTGATGGGGGAGTAGTGACTCCACACCACAGCCACACAGGCGGTGTTTCAGGATGGGCTCTGAAGCCCATGCCCTCCATTCAGCTCCCAGCGGGGCCACTTCCCAGCTGTGCAAACAGCTCACTTCTCTGAGCTCTGCTTCCTGGAGGACAGACAGTGAGCGCCCACCGCAGGGGCTTCGGGAGGCATTGGTGAGAAGGCATGGCACACAGCCCGTGATAGTGCAGAGTCCCCAGGAGCTCACACAGGAAAGAAAACGGCGTCCAGGCTGTTAGAGTGAGTCAGGTCAGCGGAGCCCCACCCATCACCCATCACTCACTCCTCTGTATCCCCAAAGGCCCTTGCCCAGCGACGGGAAAAATGGGTTTTTAGGCAACTCCATCTCTTCCCAGCCCTCCGCTGCATGTGGCAAACTCTTCCTCAAATCTGGGCACATCCCTTGGGTTTTCCCGAGCTTCCTCCACTTCCTGGGCACTGTTTTTGGGAAGGGAGCTGTGGTGGGAGCCAGGGCGGTTCTCCATTGTCTGATTCTGCTTGTGCCCCGAGGCGGCTCCATTGTCTGATTCTGCTTGTGCCCTGAGGCGGGTGGTGGGCTGGTGCAGCCCCCAGGAGCTTCCTTGCCCTCCCATTTCCTCCTGTTGTTTCTTAACCTGTTAAAGGGGAAGTTCCCTTTTTAATGAAGCAACCTGTACTCTTTCACTAGGACGTGTCAGTATGTCACGCCCGGAGGACATAATTTCATATTATTATTTTTTATTTATACTTAATTAAAATAAATGAAATATATATTTTTTCATTTATTTATATATAAAGCACAAAGGAAAATACAAAATTACAAACAAATAGGAAAGAATACCAACAAGAAAATGGAAACATCGAATTAAAAAATTATAAAATTTACAAACAATTATAAAAATTACAAAAAATATATACTGTCCCTCTCAGGGCACAACATATATTTCAAGGATGTATTCATATGTCCTACCCGTTCCCGATATTGTTTACGTTTGACGTATTTATAGGTCCCACTTGGTTAACAGGTTAATCGTCTTGTTGCTCAGTTTCTAGTGTGGGAGGGGGTTGTAACTACTTCAGATACTGCCATGGCTGTTCACAAACACCAGTTCTTTTATTCTTTTCAAGTTTGAGGCACAAAGCCCTGAGAATGCCAAAGAAGTAAGTCACGGTCACCTGCAATCAACCTGTCTCGTCTGGAGCAAGTCCATGGCATCCAGCTCACTGCCCTCCCCGGGGGTCCCACTTCCACCCCCTGGTCCCACCCATTGCAGGTGGCTCTCCCCTCTCTGGGTCCCACTCCTGACACCTCCCCGTGGGGGCGAGGGAAGATGACACGGATGGGAGTGGGTCATGCATGTGGTGGACCTGTCTTCTCTGTGCAGAAAATGATGAAGACTTGGGGACAGGGGGACACTGATCCATCACAAGGCTTTCCTAACTCCAACCAGACAGTTAAAACACGCAGTTTGGCTTTGGGGGAAAATATTTACATGAAGGCAGCTGTGAAGAGAAGGCCACGGTGCAAAAAACACTCTGCGGGAAGTTGGGAACCCTGGGCAAGGGACTCATTTGCTCTACATATTTGGTTAACCCCACCGTGCAAGTTCCAAGAGCAGCAATAACAGACACTCGAGCAAGCCTGTGAGGATTAAAAGGGAGATCCAGGATAGATACTCACACTGCATCCTCCTGCCTGTGTCTTACCAGCTTTTATAGCCTGCTGCTTTAAAAGGATCTCACTCAGACTCAGAATGTCACCCCTAAGATTCAGGAGGCTCAAGACAAAACACGCGTGTGCAGTCACCTTGTCTCTGTCTTGTCGAAAGGTTTCCAGGACACGGTGGGGAGTCTGTGCCTCACACAGAGTGACCGGCTCCCAGGGAACTTACCCGAGACCGCGATGAGCCGGACCGGGTGTTCAGGGAGAGGGGGTATCCCTAGGGACACAGATCCCAGGCAGAGGACAGAGCCTGTGCCACGGAGGGGAGGTGCTGAAAAACCCCCACCCATCCTCCACCCCAGGCTGGTCCTGGAGGGCGGGACTCAGAGCCTGTGTTCGGGGCACCAGGACGCCAGGACTCCGGGGTGGGCCTGGGGGCCAGGCTGTTTTGGATCCCTTCACAGGCTGGGTGTTTACGAATCGGTGTCTGTCTTTGGGGAAACTGTGTGGATCCTGATTAAGAGGGGGAGGAAGACGGGAGGAGGGTGCAGAGGCTAGGCGCCAACCCCAAGTGCAAGCTGAGCAAGGCGCCAGGCGTTTAGAAGCGACCTGGGCCCTCTGGCATCTGTCCCCTTGAATCAGCCCAGCAGTAAACAGTGTGGACTCCTGAACCCGCCAGCCACGGAGACTCCTCATTGTGGAAAGCCACGCCCGCCTGCCCCCTCCCCACCGCCTGCCAGGGCGTGGGCTGGGCGGCGCCTCCGGGCCCCAGGTGCCCTGGGAGCACCTGCTGATGTGCCTTCTCCTCTCCCTCCCTCTGTCCCGCAGCAATGGAACGGCAGGGACACGGCCCTCATGGTCACCCGCGTGGTCAACCACCGGCGCTTCTCGGCCACGGTCAGCGTGGCGGACACGGCCCAGCGCAGCGTGAGCAAGTACCGCTGCGTGATCCGCTCGGACGGCGGCTCCGGCGTGTCCAACTACGCGGAGCTCATCGTCAAAGGTGAGTCCCGCGGCCTGCCTCCTGGCTAAAACCCCTGCAAAGGAGGGAGTCAGGGGCCTTTGTGCACCTGCTGCTTCTCCTCCTCCTTCAGAAGCAATAGACACAACTTCCAATCTCCCCGCTCGCTCCCCGAAAAAAAGAGAGAGACTGTGTAAAGCCATGCCATACTGCACTGTGATTCAGAGTTGGGTCTTACATGTAGGATCTGTATGTTCAGGACTGGGGCATATTGAACGTAGAAGACATCTCGGAATTCGGCTTCATGTTGTCCTTCCAGTTAGAAGAATCCACATCCTTGTGTTTGGGTGGCGTTTTGTTGATGCGTCCAGAGAATGTAATCATTTCTGAGGGATTTTTATTTTTTTAATATTGAAAACATGATATAATGACAGTATACGGGAGGTCTTTTGAAATAAGTAATCCCTCATCCTGCTGGCCTTGATTTAATTCTTTTCAGTTTTCTTGTTCACCTGGAAGTAGCTCTGATAACCTCCATTGGAGTATGCACATTGCTTCCCTTCCTGCTTTCCAAGGAGCTGGGTGTCCCGCTTGTTCTTGGAAGGCTGTGTGATCTGTCATAATGCTTACTGGCTGTACACTATTTCACCCAGTGAATCACCTAGGACAGTGGTCGGCAAACTCATGAGTCAGCAGAGCCCAATATCAACAGTACCACGATTGAACTTTCTCTTGAGAGCCACATTTTTTAAACTTAAACTTCTTCTAACGCCACTTCAACATAACTCGCCCAGGCTGTGGCATTTTGTGGTAGAGCCACACTCAAGGGGCCCAAAAGCTGCATGTGGCTTGAGAGCCGCAGTTTGCTGACCACATACCTAGTATTTTCAAATCTGTTTGTACGCCTTTAGGTAATTCCAGGTGTTTTTGTTTTTGCATCTTTGCTCTGTGCATGTAATAATTACCTCCTCAACAGTGCTCCTCAGACGAGAACATTTTTATTCTGTTGAAGAAGATTATTCCCTTGGATAAATTCCCTGGGGGTAGACTTGGTGGGCCAAAGAATATGAGCATTGCTATGGATTTTCTTTGTTTTGCAATATTGCTTCTGCAAAAAACGGTTTGACAGGTTACACTGGCAACAGCAGCATATGAATGCACTCATTTCCTGGCATTATGTTCACCGATTAAAATTTTAATATGGCATAATTTAGTGGTTGAAATAATGAAGCTGTTCTCACGTTTGCTGTGGAACGGAACCTGGTGTGTGTGAAGGTAAAAACATGGCCACCCCTCACCCCAGGAGGCTGCTGGGTGCGCCTCCTTGGCAGGTGTGAAACCCTGGCCCTCTGTTTGCTGGCCCCCTGGCCCTGGGGCCTGGCCTGGGCCAGCCTGGGGTTTGCAGCCTGGGATTCTCTCCCGGGCTGTCCTGACTCTGTGTGTATTCATTCCGTGGCTGACTCCCCACTGCCCTGCCCCCCCTTCTGGTGATGGCATTCTTACATCGCCCTGTCTTTTTTTCTACATAAGCCACATCCCACTCCAAAACTGTGATTTTCCTTTGTTTCCTGGTAATTTCCCGTCTCATCCTTCAGGGTGTAAGCTCTGGGAAAGGGGGTTCAGGTTCACAGTGAGTTCCCGGATTAGCAGAGAGGAGAGCCTGGCCCCAGTGCTGAGCTCAGCACCACATCCATGTGAAATCGAGTGTTTGCCTGTGTGGACCTGCAAAACATGTGTTGAATGATGGATGAGTGAATGGATTATTGGCCTCAGCAGAAATTCATTTCATCGCCGTAATGCCGTGCACACTTAGGCCGAAGATCAACAAATTAGGCAGTCATGAACAAAACAACCGAGAGGAGAAAAAAAAAATCTTTAAAATCGTTTATATCGAGTGCCATTGCCATAGAAAAGAAACCATCGTTTTGATTGCATTAGGCTCCTATCTTTGGCTTTTCTGGTGCCAATGGATTGATTTGTGTGACAAGTGGCCTTTGCAGGCCTTTCAGGCGCTCAGTGAATATGTAATTCCCCACGCTGGCCCCTCTGGAGCTCATTATGCCTTTTGTGTGGTGGTCTCCACGCTGGAATGAAAGCCCGCGGGACGGCGGGCTGTGCTGTCTCACGCTCTCCATCCGCACTTTCCACGCACCGGGCAGTGCTGGTCCTGAGAGGGAGGGAAGGACAGCGAGCTGGTGCAGCGCTCTGCACTTTCACATCTGGCGGATGGAGCCCGGTTGTGGGGGAGGAGGTCAGTTAGGCCAAGTGCAGAGAGCTTTGGGTCAGGACGGGAGTCCCATGTTGAACCACCATTGCCTTCATTTGGAGGGGTGGCCGGGGTGGAGGGGACAGTGACTGATCCTCGGCTGGCTGTGTCGCTGGGCGTGCAGGGAGCCCTGTGCTGGCCACGCCTGTGAACCAGATCTAGCAGCCACTGCCGCTCTGAACCCCTCCCCTGCGTCCCCCTCTGCTCTGTTTTAAGGTGCTGGGTGGCCTCCTTCCCAGTCTGCTTCCGATGGCTATGACAGGTAGGTGTTCCCTGTAGCCGAGTCCCTTTTGATTGCACCTTGATGGACTCCTCTAGGAATATCACTTTGTTAGTACTCATTTCCACCTGCGTATGTTTTCTTCCTTTCTACATGCAGCTGGGGGGAAGGTAGAAGCTGGCCACCTGACCCAGGTGCTGATTGCTATCCACGTGGCCTTGACACAGTCATTTAAGGCTGCCTCTGCAAAGTGGGCCCAGAGCTCTCTCCTTACACACTCGTGTGCTGAGCAGTGAAAGGGAGGGAGAAAGTATAAAGTGTGCCCAATGTGTGCTTGGGAGCATTTGGGTCACGGAGTCCACACTCAGTCGGACGCCCTAGCCTGCTCCTGTCTCCACCATCATTAAGCCAGAAATTGGGGACAAAGGAAAAGCGGCTGTTTCTGCCTGAGTCTGCCTCTGACCATGCGGTCCCCACTCCCCCTGGCATCAGTCAGAACTCAGGGTTGGGTAGTCATTGTGCAGGGGGTGGCAGGATCTGGCCACTCAGATGGCGTTCACAGCGGGTTCTTGCCCTGGGCCAAGCCATGAGGCCCAGCCTGCAGCTCTGTCGCTTCGCACAGCTAATGTGCTGTCCTGGGATTGAGCATCGGTGCTTCAGAAGATGCCGCCTCATTTGAGTGCAGGGGATATCAAATGCTCAGCTCACACACAGATCGAAATGAAAGCAAATTGGAATTACTTAATTCTGAAGGGCTGCTTATTGCATTGTGATAACGTATCGGGGTATATATTAGATTGCTCTGTAATTGAGGTTTCGCTCAATTGACAATCCGGCCCCTTGACCTGCCTGTTTCAGACCAGTGTTCACAAATGTGCTGATTCTCTTCTCATTCCTGGGTCTCCAACTCTCTTTGATGTCAAGGCATCTTAAGTTATCCCAAGGATGTAGTTCTCTTCCATCAAGCGATGCAGACATGGTCCTGATGAAAATTCCTCATTGTAAAAACAATGTGTCACGGGCAGTGATTTTTAAATCTGGCTCCAGCTCCATTTAACAGCCGTCCATGGGCCCGGAGGCCTACTATCAGTATGCAGATTAGTGCCCAGAAGAAATCTAACACTGCTGCTGAGTCAGGTGTTCTGATTTAAGTAATGATGCGACTTCCTGCCGGGGCAGCTGGGTAGTTTCAGGCGTAGGAATTTGGTTGGAACCACACTTCCAGTCTCAGTCCTGGCCTCAGATCATGTATTCACTCTGGGCCTCAATTTCCTCATCTCTTCAATGGGGATGAATATATTTATTTGGGTCCTTAGGAGAGGAAGACATTACATGAATAGATCCTGGTGCAAAGTGGACATGCATGCAGTTACAGCTGTCACTGTCCATAACCATATTTTACTGTCATAATAAGGGGTGGTGCCCGAGTAGGTTGTTCATGTGTCCTTGTCCTGCTTAAGGTAATGATGAGCTGTACTGTAGAGATTTAAATTTACTTGTCTTCAGGTCTCTCTCCTCTCTGAAATGGGATTGATGTCATCACATGCAGCATATTGGTCAAAATCACTTTCAGAAATGCTTTATTGATGTTGCACTGTCTTGCTTTTAATTAAAAAAAATTAAAAAATATAGTTCCAATATTTAAATCCCTCTTGAAATAGTCTCAGGTGTGGCCACTTGGAGCCCGCACCGGTGGATATGTGAGCCGCTCCGTTCCGGGGCCCACGCTCGGCCTGTTTTGCTCACATCACCAGTCTGATTGCTTCAGGCATTTGAGATCCCAGCCTCTGGGTTAGAGATGTCATGGCTGGAGTAGCTGACGTGTTCCTATGTCCAGTTGTGTAACAGTTTGTTGAGCCCAGCTATGTGTCGGGTAGTGTGATAAGCGCATCATTATATACTTAACTAGTGCTCTAAGTTTAGTGTACAATTTTACCTATATGTTCCCAAAAATTCTAGGTTAGCACTTCTTAGTTGGGATTTAGGAATCTGTATTTTAACAACTCCACCAGGTGATTCTCATCTTGAGAGAAGTTTGGGAAACTGCTGTAAGGCATGGCCCTCTGGTTTGTGTCTGGCACCTACTACACTACCTTACTAATCCCATCAGCCACGCTGTGGTATATGTGCTGTTAGTCCGTCCCTTGTATAAAGGAAAGAGGGGTGACTCAGACAGGTTAGGTAACTTTCCCAAAATCACAGAGCTGGAATGGGGCAGAGCTGGGATTTAAACCCAGACTTGCTTCTGCCTCAGATCCTGCTCTTTCTTATATTTATTACAAAACAACATGGAGGCCCTGTCATTGGGTATGAGCTGGGGAGAAACAGGGTGGAAGAGCAGATACAGTTGGGGAGTGTTTTGTTCACTGATCTCTGCTCAGACATTAGCTTCTCAGAGAGTCTCCCACCTTTAGCTGAAGCAGCTCCCCTCCCTGCCTCTTGTAACTCCACTCAGGGTGCTGTGTTGTGCTGTGGTCCTCTTCCTCTCTCTCACCACGGCCTGCCGTTGCCATTTAGGTCTGTGTCTTGCATGGACTCTCACAGGCAGACACTGTTGGGCCCATAACACCTGGGATGGTAGCTGGCTTATCAAAGGGACTGAAACGTTTGCTTTATCCAATGGAGGGGTCTCAAGGCCATACGTCACGGCGGCAGTAGCATCTTTGACTCCTCTTCCTGTCTTCCTGCCTCTAAGCTTCTCATTGCTGCTTGCACTCCTTTACACACCTTGCATCTCCTTTATGGGCACCTCTCTGTCATTTCCTTCGTGTATTTTTTCTTCCTTATTTTTGTCCTGCTTATGGAAGCTGGAAGCTTTGTAACTCCCTGCGTCCCTCCTCTGGCCTTATTTGTCCGGCTCTGGTCGCAGTGTTGGGGTCTCAGCTGACTGCCCTCCCCGTGCTCTTCTCCAGTCAGCCACGTTGCCATGCGGATGGAGGACGGAAAACAGCTGGGCTTGCTTTAATGCCTGTCAGGGAAAGCTGGCCTTGGGGTGAGCCCTCCCTGTTCCCCCCGAGTCCCGCCCCCTGGAGTGAACCTGCTCACATCTAGACATTTAACACCTTTCTTGTCCGACATAGCCCACCACCTCCTCCCCCTCCATGCCTGACCTTGGCTTTCCTGGCAGATACTGTTTCAGGGAAACCTCACTGTCTTCCTCTGCTCTGCGAGCTTCATTCTCCGTAGAAAAATATCCTGATGACCAGGATCTGATTTTTTTTTAATCTCTCATCAGTCATGACTTTTATTCATGGGCGACATCCATTGTTTTTTACCACGGCTGCCATTCACAGGCCCACTTAGATCACAACTCAGAGGTCTTGGGTTCAAACCCTGGTTATTCCCCATCTTAGCTATGGGAACTGGGAGCGTCATTTCATGGCTCCCTCATTATAAAATGGGGCTCTAGACTCGGGACGGGGGCCATGGGTAAGTCCATCCTCTGAGAACAAGGGGCTGCCCATGAGTTGGTGCTGGTCTGCACAGTCTCTCAGCCCCGCATGTGCAGCTGCCAGTCTTAGTCCCTGACTCCTGGATGATGTCACCGTTGGCTTTCCATGGGAAGAGACAAAGGACAGATGGGAGGAAGGTGGGAAACTTAATTAGAATATGTATGTGTGTGTTGGGGAAGGGAGAACCAGGAGGTACATATGTATCTTGTATTCTATGTGGGCATAAAGACCAGCTTATTTTTGAAACAGCGTTCATGTGGATAAATAAAACCCGACGACTATTGGTTTCCTTGAATTATTTTGACTCCTTCATCAGCGGCAAGCTGATGTGTTGCATTCACACTCTTAACGCGTTTGGAAATTAAATCAAACAGCAATTGCATTAAATTCTCATTCGCTTGGAACATTACCCTCCTGTGTTCAAATGGAGGAATTATCCGGGGTATGGAATGAGCCGTGAGGGCTGGAGGTAGCTAACACTGTGGGCCGTTTATTGCACGCCAGACGCTGCCCTGGATGTTCCACGTGGATTCTGTTTCATCTCCGCGTATTCCCCGGACCTGCGGGGGATGCTGAGACCTGGTTACCCAGCCTCCTTAGGGCCTCACTGCCCAAGGTCCTGTGATTGATGCTACTTTCTTGCTCTCTTCATTCGAATTTTCCATAATGTTCTGTTTTGTAGCAGATGCACACAGGCTATTGCTTCTGAAGACCCAAGTTTCAGGCTCAGTCAGACTCCGTGAAACCGTGGGTCCCAGATTCTGAAGGATGCTCTTGGTCACTCCCTCTGCCCCCCAACTGGAGCCCAGTTCCCTCTGAAATGTGACAGCCTCTGCCTCCCCCTGGTCCTTCACTGAGGGTGATCTTGTCCCAAAGGGGACACCTGGAGGCCCTCTGAGTGGTCACAGATGGGAAGGAGATACCAGCATCCTAGAGAGTGGAGGCCAAAGACGCTGCTGACCTCCCTCTGATGCACAGAGCAGGCTCCATCAAGAGGGTTTTCCAGCACCAAAGGCCATTCACTGGGCGGAGTGAGGTTGAGAATCCCTGGCCCAGAGCCCCTCCCGTGGGAGGGAGGTGTCTGTGCCTCTGAAGCTCTAGTGTTCACCTGTAATCCTGTGGGCGTGTGGTCAGGTGGGGCATGGGGTGTGGGAGGAATAAGGTAGAGCGAGGTATGTGGCTGTGAAGAATGCATTCAGCTTCTCTGAGGCCCAGTCTCTGTCTGGAAATGGGCATTTGACTCTGGTTTATGCTGACTAGTGGTTCTGGGCCTCCTGCCTCTGTTCTCTCACCACTCACAAAGACCCGGGAAAAGGAGCATGCAGTGCTGGGAATGTGGTGCTCCTGCTAACTCCCAGCCAGTAAAGCTGCTCCGTGTCTACCAAACACATGAGCCTCCCCTTCTGCTCTGCGGAGTTAGGATGCAGAGGACGCTGCCTAACCAGGGACTGCATTTCCAGGCTGGCTTTGTCCTCAGTAGGACCATGTGATTTGTTCCTTAAAGGGAGGGTAACAGAAGTCCTGAGGTCTTTTCAGAGCCAAAGTGGTTAAAAAGTAGGGAGTCATTCTCCACACGCTCCTCTCCCTCTTGGGTTGGATGATGTAGACAGCTCTAGAAGGTGACAGAGTCAAAATACCAATCTTGCGTTCCTGAATCTCTTTGTGGAGAAAAATTGCCCGTGAATCGGGTCTGTTATTTAAACAATCATCAACTATTCTTCTGTTAAGCTACTATGCCTTGGGGTGTGTTACAGCAGCTAGCTTTATACTAATTAATACAAGTTGGATCAAGAGAAGTCATTAGCAAGCTCTCCAGGCTAGAAAACTTTCTAACCTACTTCAAAGGAGATGAGAAGATACTTTTTCCCTCTCCCACTAATACCGGGCTCATCACTCCAATTTCAGTACAGCCCGAAATCTGGAAAATTATCCTTTTTTTTTTTTTTTTTTTTAGATAAAGTATCTCTTCCTAACCATTATTAATTGATGTAGAACCTACAAATTCCAGAATAACATGGGAGGGCAGAGAGTGTGTGTTTATGGGAAGAAAAGGGGTTGGAATGGCTTTGGCTCTGGCCGGGAAGCCCAGGAACTATGGGAGTGAGGGAATGGGAGGGCAGAATAGGGGCTGGTCTTGGCTCTGGTCCCTGGAGGACCTGATGCATGAGGCAGATGTGCAGGTGAACTGTCCGGGTCAGCCCAGCTGTCCTGGGTCTGTCCTTATGCCCAGACTCCCCAACACACCACCTCTTCAGCTGAAGTCACTTCACCAATGAGGGTGGGGAGAGAGACCAGAGGAAAAGCATTTTGCATTTCCAAAACAAGTACCACCCTTTGTTTGAATAGGATCCTCCTGAAGAAATCATGGCAACACATTTATGAATAAAAGCTAGAGCAATAAGCAGGAGGCAGATGCCAAAAATAAAAATAAAATAAAAAGTCAGCAACTGAGAGGTGGGTAGTACAGTGGATTCAGATATAAACAATGGGTTCATTATGTTCATGTTGTGCTGTTTATTTAAAAAAAACACATTTTTCTTGATTTCAGAGAGGAAGGGG
The DNA here is from genome assembly GCF_014108245.1 of Pipistrellus kuhlii. Classification (NCBI taxonomy): domain Eukaryota; kingdom Metazoa; phylum Chordata; class Mammalia; order Chiroptera; family Vespertilionidae; genus Pipistrellus; species Pipistrellus kuhlii. The sequence goes on from NW_023425562.1 coordinate 4,623,748, forward strand.
GAGAGAGAGTGAGAAAGAGAGAGAGACAGAAACATCAGTGATGAGAGAGACTCATTGATTGGCTGCCCCCTTCACATCCCATGAGCCTGCCACCTGGGCCTGTGCCCTGACCGGGAATTGAACCATGACCTCCTGGTTCATAGGCTAATGCTCAGCCACTGAGCCATGCTGGAGAGGCCGCATTTTGCTGTTTTTAAACTCACTGCATGTCCCCTGTCCGGGATGGACATGGGCTGCCTCGCTGATCCAGGAAAGCAGAGGCAGTGCTCAGGGGGCGTTTAGCTTAGAGGGGAGGCAGCCTCCGTTCCGCTCCTAATTAGATATGAATGACCGTTTCTCTGGGCCTCACCTTCTCCATTTATCAGACGAGAGGGTTGTATTATACAAGTGTGTTTCAAACTTATTCCCCACTTAGGCAATAGAAAGCCTTCCTAAAATAATACCAAAAACACACGACTCAGCCCTGCAGAATCATGGGTACAGTTTGAAGGCTGTTTCCCCGCCACCTGGCAGGTGCATTTCTTTGCTTCTTTAAAGGTTCGTGTGTATGTGTGTGTTTTCTTTTCCCCTTTGATGCATATGCTCCTCCTCTTTCACGCTGCCTGAGCCAGGTAGACAAGGAGGTTAGAGTTTGGCCTCTCTTTTAAATGAAGTACGCTTGCGCCCACTTTTTGCTAATAAAATAGCAGGCAGTTGTGTTAGATGTGTATCTAGAGGCAGACGTGGCTCACTGTGGCCCCATAACTGGAACTCTTCCTTTCCGATGCAACTCAGACTGGTGTGTGGGGGGGCAGTTATTGGCTGAGCAGCTGATCACATGTTCTTAGTGAGGAAAAGCCTCCTCCTGGAGCTCATCAGCAGCCACTGGGCCCTGTGACTCGCTACCTAATCTCTCACATGTGGGCGTGGGGAGCTGCTGGGCCCTGTGAGGCTGGCCTGGGGTTGCTGCTGCTTCCTGAGCAGCTGAAATGCCCCTTCTGAGGGGAGGCCAGGAGGTCGCCCTTGAGAAGCAGGCGGGGCCGTGTCTGGTGCCTGGCTCCGCCTGCTTTTTGCTGTTGAATTAAACTCTGCCGGTGACCAAGTCCCAGTTTCTCCATCTGTAAAAGGGAAAGAATGATGTTTAAATTTTTAAATTAAGTTTTTAATTAATTAATTTTTAGTTAATTAATTTAATCCATTTTAATTAATTGTCTTAAATTTTCTGAGTGAAATAATGTATGGAAATTACAGAAGGTGGGAATCACTTCCTGCTAGTTGGGGAAGTTCACAGGTTCTTGTGGTAATGTTAGTTGGTCCCTGTGCCATTTATTTTTTCCCTCCTGGGTAGGCAGGAGTCCTGCATCCAGGGACAGCCCTAGGAATGGGTGCTTACGTGGTAGACACCCTTCCAGGCCAGCCCCTTGTCCTTCCCTGTCCTGTTGTAACATCCCTTCCTGAGGCATCGCCCATGGAAGCAGGGGCTCCTGGCTGATGTGTGGAGCCCAGCACCTCCCATAACCTTGGGCTGTGACGTGAAGGAGCAGTAGCTGAACCAACCACAGTTAATCCGAATCATGCGGGTGGGGCAGGAGGGACTGCCAGGAGGCTCTGTCCATTACCATGGCTCTTCCTGCCTTGATGGCTTACATACCTCATTCTAAGGTTCCCACCTGTATGGTGGGCCGAGGCCCATAGCATCAGGGTAGCACTAGCTACCACTCAGCATTCTCCCCTCTAATTCCTCGTGAATTATTCATGTGTGTCTTGCTTTTGCAGAATTCAGACTCCTTCTTTTATGATGAATCAGAGTTGTGTCTTCCCGGATGTGAGCAGTGGCTCTAGCTGGGAGGTTGAGCTGGTTCTTTATCTTTCTCCCTCCTCTTTCAGGGTTTGTCCCCTCTTCTTCCACATCCTTCCCATGTTCTTACCATCAGGTCCAAGCCTGACCCCACTGGCCCCAATGCCTACTGAAGGAGGCTCTATACATTGGACCCTGTGCCTGTCTAGCCACAGCTCGTATGCACTCCTCCCATGGGCTCCCTTTGGACCACACCACAGACTGAGTCCCCCTTCTGACATCGGCACTCACATGACCTGCCAACATGCCTGGTTCCTGGCTTCCTGGTTCCACTTTTCCCTGCATGTCATCTAAGTGACCTCTCTAAACTGCATGCCTTTGGGCAAATGTGTCAAGTTCATCAGACTTTGGGCTCCGTTAGGACAGGCACGAAGTCTGTGCTTGTCTATCCTGTGTCCCTCGTGCTTTGTGCCTTATAGGCACACAGTGGATGTTAGTTGTGTTACTGCTAACCTCACTCACTCTCTATTACTTACAGCTTCTTTGGGAGGATGGGAAAAGTCCTTTGAAATCTCTTTTCTTCCAGACCTTCACAGTGCACTCAGGCTGGAAATCAGCTCGAACAGTTAGTTAGCCTCTGTGCTTTTGCACATGCTCTACCCATTTTGTGGAATGTCCTTCCCTACTTTCTCACCTGTTCATAGTCCACCCTAGCATTTGCCTCCAGGGAAACCTTCCCTGGTGACCTTCCCCAGCATCGGAAGTTATTTTTGTTGCCCCCAAATCTCTAGCCACCTAACAGGGACTCCTGCTAGACTGTTTATAGGAGGAATTCTGTTAGTGCCTACTAGCATGAAATTAAGCAGTTTTTTTTTTTTTAAATATGTACAACATAATGAAGATATCCCAAATAACCAATAATTATTATTTTGGAGGTGAGGAATAAGAGACTTGGAGACGTTCAGTGACCTAAGGATCCGCAGCTAGAGTGGAATTGATGGGATGTGTGGCCCCTAGTCTCTTGGGGGAAGCACATACTCAGAAACACAGGAAAGCAAATGCCAGAGTGTGGGACACCCAAGCAGACACACAGGGAGCCTAGGGGAGGCCTGGCTCCTGGCCATGCCCTTGCGGAGACTGTGGGCACCAGGAACTGCAGCCACAGTCCTCATCATGATTCTCAGGAGACTTTTGTTCTCATTGCTCTTTTCAAGTGTCGTTCTTTTAGTTCAGTGTGTGGGGGACAGAGTGTTTGTCGCAACTGCTAATGACAGGGCTACTGAAAAACACTGTCTATTTTTGGAATTAAGCTTCAGCCTAAAAGAAATAAAAATAAACATTGAGAGTTTTTGTTTTTTTAAGGAAAATATGTAGAAAAAAATCAATTCTATCTCAGCCTGCTCCCCCTTTAGCTAAGGTATTGTAGAATGAGAATGTCGCCTAGAACTGGAGGTCAGTGGCCTGAGCTTAAGCCCTGGTCTTGCCATGAGCTCACTTTTCCATGGGATGTCACCTTCTCCAATTTCTGCTGGTCCCAAGGTCAGCTGCGGGGTCAGAGCCAGGCTGGCTGCAGCCTCTTCCCTCTCCTCTGGGCACTGCTGGCCCCATCACCGTGCTTCGGCCAGTCTGGGCTGGCATGAGGGGTTGTGCTCTCCTCAGGCCCCTCTCAAGTGCAGGCCAGATTTTGCCTTAACCTAATTTGAGCTTTAGTGAATCATCAGCAAAATGGGATGTTTGTAACTGCAGCAAAAGCTGACTCATACAGCATATTGAAAGAATGATCTTAGGTGACACTCACAGCAAATCCTCTGATGTAGGCAGAGTATTAGCTCATTTTGCATATATGATAACTGAAGTGAGAGTTCAAAATACCTCCTGGAAGGTGGGCAGCCCTTGGCCCTGGGAAGGTGCTAATGAGCTCTGCAGCCACTACAGCTGGACCTTCATCTTCCGGCGAAGACCCGGGCTGCTGTGGAACCAGCACCAGCCAGAGTGGGTGCTGAGGTGACTCATGCTGAGCAGCTTCGGGGGCTCATTCTGGCTTCTCCCCTAAGGCTGTTTCTTTTTCCTTTCACCTCCGCAAGGCAAAGCGAAGCGCCAGGCATGCGCTGTGAATTTCTCTCTATCATCTTCCGGTCTGTCTGCTGGTATAAACGTGCCAGCCTTTCAGAAGAGAGTGAACCCTCCTCCTTTAAAGACAATAAGCCCAAAGATTTGCCTTGTTCCCTGTCCCTGTCATCCTTGTCACCCTCCAGGCTTCCCTAGGCTGAGCCACACTGTTCTCACGTGGGATCAGGATACGTGTGACATCTGGAGGGCAGGCGGCTAGACCTTGTATCTGGGGAGTGAGTTGTTTGAAAGCGCACGTGGGCCACCCTGTTGAATGGGCAACTTGACTTCTGCAGGGGGTCACGTCGTCGCATTATCCTGCCGAGAAGCATGCTCAGGAGGCCAGCTTTTCTATTTATGCACACGAGCTGGCTGCCTTGTCTCCTGTGCACACGGAGGGCGTGGAGGTGTGTCTTCACAGAAGCCACAGGAAGAGGATACGGGGATCTTTTCTGCTTCGCAAAATAAGAACGGTGCATTCCTCTTTCACCTTGGCTTTTTAAAAACCGCCATGCAGCACTTTTTGTGTTTCTCAAAGATATGCTTCACTAGCACAGGTTTCAGTGCTGGCCCCTGCAGCAAGTATCTCCGCCATGAGCCCTAGAGCATCGGACTTACAAGGCAGGGAAACCTGAGTTCTGATCTCAGCTCCGACAGCGACAGCGACATCAAGAAACTCGCCAGCTCCCTGAACATTTGCCTGCGTGATCTTTCATTCTTCAGTGCCTCCGCTGTCCTCTGTGTCCTTTTACCTTCCTCTCTGTCATCTTTCAAAGCTCAGCTTAGATGTCACCTTCTCTGTGAAGACTGTTTCAGCCTCCCAGATAGATATGAGCATTCCCTCTTCTTAGCTCTTTTGAACTATCTCTATTTAAAATATTTGTTGTTGGTTTGGTCATTTATCTAGGCACATACTTCCTGGGGAGGGCCAGGGACGCTGGAGTTGATCAAACCCGCAATGAATCTATTGCAGACCATCGCGGTCCAATACAACTTTCTGTGAGAATGAACATCAGTGCCTGTGCCGTCTGCTGCCTGTGACTCCATAGCCGTGTGTTGCTGTGAAGCACTCAGAATGTGCCTATTGTGACGTGGGAATTGAATTTCAAACTCTTTCTAACTTAATCGTAAATAGCCACACCTGGCTAGTGGCTGCCCTATTGGACAGCAACATTCTGCAGGTAGAGAAGGACTTCGAAAAGAGTTAATAAACCCATATATTATTAGAGGCATGGTGAGATCAAAGAGAGTATGGTGGTGGAAAATAAGTGGGGATACCTCTTTAGGTAAGAGAAGAAGAAAGGTTTCTTTGAGGAAGTGACATTTTTTTTTTTAATTTATTTATTTATTTTTTTTACATATTTTAATGATTTTTTTTTGCCCCCCTCCCTCCCTCCCCCATAGCCCCTCCCTCCCCATAGTTTTATGTCCATTGGTTGTACTTATATGCATGTATACAAGTCCTTCGGTTGATCTATTATCTCCCCCAGATCCTCCTCCCCTCCCCGCTGTAATTTGACAATCTGCTTGTTGCTTTACTGTCTCTATATCTATCTTTTGGTTCATCAGTTTATAATGCTCTTTATTATCCACAAATGAGTGAGGTCATGTGGTGTTTCTCTTTCATTGATTGGCTTATTTCACTCAGCATGATGTTCTCCAATTCCATCCAGGTTGCTGCAAATGATGAGAATTCCTTCTTCTTTATGGCAGCATAGTATTCCATTGTGTAGATGTACCATAGTTTTTGGATCCAATCAGAGGAAGTGACATTTTGATCTAAGACTTGGAGGGTGAGAAGATGTCACCATTTGCACATGTGTCAAACACAAGGCCCTCGGGCCAAATCCGTCCCGCCAGGCCTTGCAGTGTGGCCCGCACCGCGTTGTCATCACTGCACTCCGCTGCGTTTCCATCACAGTGACAGTTTATGACTGTTCAGTAAACCATTCGGCCCGCGATTTAGGCTGGATTTTAGATTTTGGCCCCTTCTCTGATTGAGTTCGACACCCCTAATTTAAAGAGAGGGAAGACTTTTCCAGGGAAAGGCAACAGGTGAGTTGCCTTTAGAGGTAGTAATGAGCATGGCATGCTGGAGGAACTGAAGGTGGTCAGTGTGGCTGGAACGGATTGGGTGAGTTGGAGAGAGAGCCAGGGATCAGATCATGCAAGGTGTCAGAGGCTATGGTGGAGAGGATGGGGCTTGTTGGAAGTGCCAGAAAGGGCAGGGCACTGAGCCTACGTCTCCTGTGTTGGCTCAGTACCTATACCGCACCATGCTGCCCAAGCAATGTGGGCTCCTGGCCTCCACGTGCAGTGCCTGCCTAGTGGTAAGCCTCATCTGCATTCTGTTTCCATCCCTGTTCCCAGCCTGAGTTATTTAGGCCTGTCTAATTTATGTAGCTGCTGAACATGGGTAGTGCATGTCGGCTTTAGGGGCCTGTCCATGTTTGTCTCTGTGAAAGAGAAATACTACCGTCTCCACCAGAGCTATCTTTTCTGATCATGCCTGCTTGGTAGTTAAGATTCCGGGAGCATTTAGCACAAGGAGGAATTGCTGTAATGACAAGTGGATCCTTCTGTAACCTCTACTTAATTGGATAAAGTGACAGCCTCCGCAAAGACTCAAATAAAATTTGGTGCAATTAGACTCTGCTGAATGTCTGGTGCCAAAACCACTGTGGAAATCTTGCAGCTTGCTCACAGAACCATGGAGGAATCCGGTTGGACAGGAGGAGCCTGTGCTGGGGGCCAGGTAAAGGGGTTTACTTCACCTGCTCATCCTCCCATCCTCCCCCAAATTCTGCCAAATTTCTCTCTAGAGGCTTCATTGAAGGAAGGGGTGGGAAGCACTGAGGCAGAGGGAGTGTCTTAGATTGGGTTCCCTGGAAATCAAATCTGAAACAAAGAGTACATGCAGGGGGTTTATTTGGGAAAGTTGTGCTGCACTTATAGGGGCGTGAAGAAGACGGGACTGGGCGGAGAGAAAGCTACTTGTGATGTGGTTACAACTGAAGGCACATGGCTTAGGCAGTGGGAGAACCCTGGAGCTTAGATTGCCCTTCAGAGCTGTCCCAAGTGGAGGCTAGAGAACCAGGCCTTTGTATTCTCACTTCAACCAGTCATTGGCCATATCCCTTTCCCCGCCGAAAACCACCTTGGGTAAGGCAGTTAGTTCCCAGGAGGGATGAAGCTGTGAGCAAACAACAGTTGACATTTCCAGCCTCCGGAGGGTGCACCTGCCTCCTTGTCAGCAGATTAGTATGGTGCCCACTACAAGGTCAGCCAGAACTGACAACCATGGGTCTCCGGGATTCCTGATCTTCTCAGATGCTGACTCCAAGCAACCCCCACTTGTTGAACTCCCCTGTGCCTCTCTTCCAGTTCTCTTTCTGTTGTCCTCCACCTGCTCTGGGCGACATGGAAAAGTCCTCTGACTACCTGGAACCCAGTTCTCCTCTTTCCTCTCTCTACTTGCTCCTAACACCAGCACTGGCCTGCAGGGCTCCCACCTTCGGGTTGTCTGCCCTTGTTCTCCATGACTGGTCAGCTATGTCTGAAGGCAGCTTCTTAGCACCCTTCTCACTCCCACTATGGTTCTTCCCTTTGGGGGTCCAATTCCCAGCAGAGAGTCTGGAAGCCCAACTTCCATCATCATCGGAGCACCCTGAAGGCGAGATGCACGTCACATGGACCAGAGTGAGGATATACCCCCCCCCCCCCCCCCCCCCCCCGGCTCTTCAGATCAGTGATACTGGGGAAGCCAGGTTTTCTCTTTATTGACACTGGGGACACAGACATGGATTTATATGTTTTGTGTCATATTTTTATCACTTTGAACCTTTCACATCTGTAAAATTGGAATACATCTACTTACACAGTAGAGCTGCTGAGAGGACTAAGGTATTCTTGACAGGACCACAGTATGGCACCAGGGCATAGGGTAGCTTGTCATTCTTGTCGCTTTCATTGAAAGCCATGTCCAGCTCAGCCTGCAGGCCAAATCTGAGTCAAGCTAGAATGAAGTGCTTGATGTAGCAGAAAGTCCTGAGAAGAGAGAAGGTGGCCATGGTGAAATAGGGTGTCCACAATTTGGTGATGGAGCCTCCAGCCACATCTAAGTCCATTCCCCAAGAGATTGAAGTGAATGGATACCTTGAGCTCTACACCTGAATGCAACTGTCCATCTCCCAGCCGAGGGCCAAGCAGCGTGCATTCCTGGTTCACTCCCCTCCTCTGCCTGTATCTCCTCCCACCCAGCTCTCTCCTCAGGCAGCCCCAGCCTTCCTGGCTGCGTAGGAGAAGGGGCTGTGAGGCTCCTGTTTGCCCAGTCCCATTACACTTGGCTCCATGTAGGCGTCTTTCTGTCTTGCAGGCAGTGGGAGCAGATGTGGAGTCCCACGTCCCAGTCTAGCTCCTCTCCCATTGTTGGACACCCAGCAGGACTCCACGGGCAAATGGAAAAGAAAAGGCTTGATCACTGTTTATTTTCCTTAATTTTCATTATGCCTCTCTTATTTTTACCCTTGATTACAAGCAACAGAAAAGTTCCTCTGCGTTTCCCCACCTTGCAGCTGTTAGTTTGAAAAGCAGCTGCTAGACCCACCCTCCCCTCCCCCGCTCTTTCCCATTCCTCCCAACACACACACCAAGGCTCCGAAAGGAGAGGAATTAGCTAAAAGGGAAACAAGAGAAGCCTTTTTTGTTCAGGGTGGGAACTTCATTTTGCCAAACCTGCAGTCTTTCGCTTGGCTCTGGAGCTGCCTTTGAATGCAAACCCACAGCTACTGGGGACAACGTGTTTTTTGTGTTGTCGTTATTGTTTTCCTTCTTTGTTTTGTATCTGGAAGACAAATTGGGGTCCTCAGAGCCTCTCTGTGGACAGCTCTGCGGACCCTTTTATAGGGATGAGCCACCTATTATTGGTTAAATGGTTAAGATTTCAGTTGTTTTTACGTCCCTTATTTATTCCTTTATTTATGTACCTGTGAATTGCTTGCATTTTGCCAGTGTCTGGGATGCAAAGTTAAATTAGACAATTTCCCTGACCTCAAAGATATAGTCTGGCTGGGGAGACTTGCAGGTAAAGGATGATTGCCATGAAGGCAGGACACATCACATTTAGAAAATGGTCATTGTCAATATGTGGGCGTGCTGTCCCTGTCTCTTAGCCCGGGTCTCCATTTTAGCAAATACTGTTTGTGATCTTGAGTAAGTTACTCTTTCTGTGTCTGCTTCCTAATCAGTTATAACATGGGGATAGGTAGACTTTACCTCAAAAGCTTATGAGGATTAAATGAGAGAATCTATGTGTCATGCTTGGAAGAATACCTGGTGTGGGTCAACTGTTAGTATCTGATGGCTGTTGTCCCTGCTCTTGTTGAGTAAGGAAGCTCAGGCTGTGGCTCCAGAGACAGGTTCATGGCTACATCATTTAACTCAAGGCAAGTCACCTAGCTTCCCCTCCCCTCCCCTTAATGTAATGCGACTCAAAGTGGGGTCCTGGACCAGCAGCTTCAGCATTACTGGAAGCTTATTAGAAATGCAAATTCTCAAGACCTATGGAATCAGAACCTGGAGTAGGGTGGATGAGTCTGTGTTTTAAAAATTCTCCCGGGCATTATGATGTGTGCTAACATCTGAGAAGCACTGGGTTAGAGATGAGGTGTTAAAATTGTCGAGCACATGACATCCCTAAATACTGATGATTGGTAAAGGTATTTGTAGCTATTATTACAATGAGAGCAAAAAATAACAGGTGGTGAGAAAAGGAGCAGCATGCTTCACTGGAAGGGATAATTTGAGCCAGCTTTAGGAGGCTGACTAGGGAATTTTTAGAAGGAAGGTCACTTCTGGGTGGAAGCATAGTGTGGGCAAAGGCACAGTAGTATTTGGAAGTTGGTGCAAAGTTTGGTGCTGCTCAGGCAAAAAATTCAAAGAGAGGTGTTGCTAACAGCACAGCAGTAGAGACCCAGCCTGATGAAGCCAGGCTACAAGGTCAAGGACTTTTTAAAAATGTACGTGTTTATGTATTTCAGAGAGAGGAGCGGTGAGAGAGGGAGAACACCAATGATGAGACAAAATCATTGATCGGTTGCCTCCTGCATGCAACCCTGCTGGGTATCTATCCCATAACCTGGCATATGCCCTGACCAGAACTCGAACTGTGATCTCCTGGTTGACACTCAATAACTGAGCAAGATGGACCTGCCCAGTTTAAGGACTTTGAGCTTGATAGTGCCAAGATCCTGAGACAGAGGTTCCAAGATGTAATTTTTTATAAAATGAGTCATGGAGCCTTCAGAGTGATACCAGGAACACCCAGTGGATGGGGGCAAACAATGGCCTCTGGAGTCTTCCAAAGAAACTTAACTGAAATGGGACATTGACTGGTTGACCAGCTGTCCGTTTTCACTTATTCTTCCATCTGGTTTCTTGTAAACATTCACTGAGTTCAGGAAGTTGCTCTTGTCATTCAAGAATGCACACATAAGACAAGTGAAGCGACATCATTACCCAACCATGGTCCATAGCCTCCTGAAGAACATGTCACATGTGCTTATTAGACACCATGATAAGGAAAGAAAGGCAACCTTCACTGAAGACTTGGCATACTATAGGTGCCATTGTTATGATTCCTGATAGGTGTTATTCCCCGGCAATGTTCTCAGGTGTCCCAAGTGTAGCTTCACTTACTCCTCAGAGGGACCCATTTCATAGCTGAAAACACCTCACTCAGAGGTGTTACATGTATCAGGACTCGAAAAGGAACAGATATCAAAGGGGACATGGTTTGGGGAAGATGCTTTTTGTGTGTGTGTGCTGGGGCATGCAGGTGCAGGACAAAGCTAGAAGGATGATCAGGAGACAGGCACAAGGCTGTTTGAGGTTCCAGACCAAGGAGGGCTCATCTGTCCTGTCAGCAGCAGAACAGTCTTTAAACGATGTTAAAAAGATGGGTGACATGATCAGAGCTGCTTCAGAGAGATGCTTTGACATATCAGAGTGTTTTCTGGCAAAAAGTGAGGTTTTAGGAGGTAACATATTATGAGGGCACTGACATTAATTTGTAGCATTTCTACTTCTTTGCTTAATTCTCCTAAGACCCAGGTCTGTGTCAAAATCTTAGCAGGTTGAGTGAGGCACTGACGCTCTTCTATTATCCTTCCTTCCTCAGAAAAATCCCATTAGTAACAGCTCATCAGTTCCCAAGGCATAGTGAGGGCAGCCACTGAGGGACTGAGTGCGGGTTGCACTTGTGTGTCCTGAGAACAGAAGGCAGAAGGGGGCCAAGAGGAGAGGTGGGGATGGGGGTGTCTTACTTGTGTTGGTCTTGACCAGCTCATGTAGTCCCCTCCACATTTGGAATGGGCATTGCTCTTATTTTACAGAGAATCAAGTGAAGCTCAGTAAGGATAAAATGGTTTAATCAGGGTCACAATGCTGCCCATTGGCTAGGCCAGCCCCCTTTGCCAAAGGGCCTTGGAATCCTGGTCTTGTGTGTGGTTCTGTGTCGGTGACATTGTTGCTGGTAATACCTCAGCAAGTAAGAGCCAGTCTTTGTGATGGGCAAGCTTCCAGCCACTTGGAGGCCTTAGGATCCTGTGGTAGGCAGAATAATGGCCACATCTCAAGGTGCCTTTATCAAAATTCCTAGAACATGTGAATATATTACCTAACATAGCTAATGCGACTTTGCAGATATGATTATTTTGAGATGGAGAGATTTATACTGAATTATCTGGGTCTTATGTAACCTAAGTATCCTTATAAGAGGGAGACATGGGGGTTAGTCAAAGATTTGACAAATAGAGATGGATAGGTATTGAAAAATGATGTGCTAGTGGTTTGAAGATGGAGGATGGGGCTGCAAACACAGAATGAGAAGGAGGATGGCCTTTAGAATCTGAAAAAAGCAAGCAGACAAATTCTCCCTTGGAGCCTCCAGAAGAATTGCAGATGGGAACATTGCTGCTCTGATGTCAGTCCCTGGACTCCACAGAGCCTGTAGGTCCCATGGGCCTTCCACCCTCATATCCCAAACTGAACAGATTGACTGTTCCTCCAGCCTTGTTTGTCTGTGTCCTTCTCACAGCATTGCTGTCCATTCAGCCAGAGTTCTCACTGCTCCTTCTGGCTACCCATGCCTGGTCAGTCACCTGATCACACCAGCACACTTTCTTCACTGCCACACTACTGAGGCCTGAGTTATGCCAACATCCTCCTGTCATCCAAATCACCCATGTTATCCGCTAGTCCTTCCTCTCATGTATCCGTCTCAGTTCCACCTTCTTGATATCCCCTGGGTCCCTATCTTTCTGAGGCTTCCAGTTGCCTTTAAAATAAACTTCAGATTCCTGAGTCAAAGTTCAAACATCCATCGTCAACTCATTTCCAAGCATCCCATTGCTGTCCAGGCCTGGATAACTTTTGTTCTTGATATTGCCCTGAAGATGCAGCTGTCTGCCTTCTTTCATGCTGCTCATGCCCTGTTCATATCTCTCTGGAGAAGTGCTTCCCATTTGAAGGTAACACTAGTTCTGTCCCCACCATCCATTTCATACTCTCATTTGACACTTGTCACATTTTGTCAATTGTGCATTTACTGAGATGTCCTCTCACACAGATAGACTGTGAGCTCAGAGCAGCTGGGACAGAGCTTGCCATCACAGTAGCCTCTCAAGCTTGCTAAATTCACGAGGTTTAGCCAGCCCCAGCTCTGATAAGCAAGAATTGTCGGTGTGTCAGTTAGAGACAGCCATTCTCAAAGTGGAGTCTAGACTAGCAGCATCAGCATGACATGGAACGATGGCGGAACCTCCAGTTCTTGACCCCAACCCCAGACCTACCAAATCGGAATGCTTGAGGAGGGGCTTAGAAGCCTAGAGGGCTAACTAGCCCTCCAGGAGGTACTGATGCACACTCACATTGGGGACCTGCTTGACTTAGGGTGTAACTGCCATAACAAATCCCCAAACAGTGTCCTATGGTGAAAGCAAGAGAGGTTTACACGTGGACTTTTGACCTATCTAAAAATGGATGCTCTCCTTCAAGTGGTGGCTTGGGGACACAGGCTCTTTCTGACTTTTGTTTTCCTGCTCTTCAGCACCGGATGTTTGAAGAGAAACATTTGTGTTCTGTTGTTGTTGTTTTATGTTTGTTTGTTTGTTTGTTTTGATGGGCCTCGTCTGCAGTGCACATATCTGCACTCACTTTCCATTGGCTAGAACTCAGCCACATGGTCACATCTAACTGAAGGGAGGCCAGGTGTGCCAGCTGCCTTGTGCCAAGGAAGAAAGGGACCCAGTCTTGTGAACTGTGAGAGGGTCTCTGCCAAGTGAGATAGTCCTCATCTATTTACCAAGGGACAATTGAGCCCCTACTAGTGCCAGGCCCAGGGCTCATCTGTGGCACTGTGACTCTGGAGGCCCTTCAGTCACTGAGGGAAGTCTTACTGTAGACAGCGCGGTTAGGAGAGTCCCCTATGAAGCATGAGTATGAGCCAGATAGGAGAGTAGAAGCTCATTACCCCTTTGAACTCATTTGCAATTTGGAGGTCACTTGTAGTGGGATTAGTGTGAGGAAGGCTCTCCTCCTATTGTTGGTTTTGTGGTAAAAGACACCATGTTACGGTATTTTTAACACTGAATGAGAAGGACTTATGGATGAGGGGAGCAATAGTCAGGGAGGTTAACGGTTTTGTCCTGGTTTACAGCTAGTTAGCTGCATAAGAGGAAGTTGAATAGAAGGTTGATGGTCTTAAAGGGCTTGGATTTCATCTATCCCTTGCTGTCCACATCAGAGTTCATCCTTCTGAAGGCTTCTCCCTTTGATCAGCCTGAGGACTCAGATCTGGAAGGAAGCCCAGAGGCCATTTGGTCCAAGCCTCCATCTAAAGTTTTGGGCATTCTACTTCAAATTCTACTTCTGCCTTCAATTTCTGCTTTACAGAAGGAAGCATGGGCATGGTTGCCTCCTTGGCATCCAGATATCAGCCCCCTCAGGGGTCTCTTTTTGCCCAGGGAGATAACTCTCAGATCTCTCTGGGTACTGGGCATTCTGTACCTACCACCCAGCTCCAAGGCCTGCAGTGCTCAGAGTGTGTGGAGACTTAAGCAGCATGAGTTCCAGTTTGTACAAGGGCTCCTTCACCACCAGATGTGGTTTGTTCAGGGTCAATTGCGTGGGATCCATGGAGGGTCCTTAGACACCAGACAAATCGCCCACAGATGCTCTTCCGTTAACACACACATCTGAGATCCAAGTTCTGAATCAATCCTGATCCAGGTCGTGCTGGGAAGAACACTTCACTTTGGTTTAAATTAGATTAAAGAGATTTTTTTAAAAGTTGGGCTGGATTTTGTGAAGATGGCCTTTCTCATGGACAACAGTTTTCTCCTAAATAGAGAAAATTCTAAATAAATATTTTCTTGATTATTTTTATGTGTGTTTTTTTTTGTTGTTTGTTTGTTTGTTTGTTTTTTAACACAAAACACCAGAGTTTTAAATACTTCTGCCATCTGTTCCCTATTATTTCTGAAACTTTGTGTTGAGTATCTGGGGGGTGGGAGAGATTCAAATGGCCATCCGTTGTTTTAAGTAATTAAAACTGATAAAATGTGTAAGTTTGTACCTAATCTCTGGATAATTTGATTGGAGCCAACCAGATGTAAAAATGCCTGCAACAACTTATTCTGTGTCTATATGACATGCAGTTTTGACAAAATATCTTGAAAACAGATGCTAAGTATGCGGTCTGGGGATTTGACAGTGCAGAAGGACAATTCTGTGTACTAGGAAAAGCTGGGAGAAAATCCAGTATAACTTTGGTCATAAAAATGAATTGTGTTATTCAAGAAGGACCTATATTTTGATAATGAGGCAAGATCTACAGATAAGTTCTCCCTTTTGAGGAGGAATAGGCTATGGGCACATATGTTCTGGTAACATTTGTATATTAGTCAATATTTTCTTTCTCTTGACCTTTTTTTTGAGAAAGCTCTTATTTTAAGACGTAATGCATTGGACTCTCTATAATAATCTGACACCCTCCTCACCATATCGAACAATGATTACTTGCATATGTATATGCAAATTATTCTGTGTCTATATGTCATACTGTCTATCTATATATATGATTATATGCTAAGTGTCCTTCCAACTATATGACCGGTCACTATAACATGCACTGACCACCAGAGGGTAGACACTCAATGCAGAAGCTGCCATGATGCACACTGGCCATTTATAAAGAAATGGCACCATGGACCTGGTGCCCACAAAGCAACACTAGGCTTCCCCCAAGTGGGTTACAGGCCCTGCACCAGCATGGAGTGACAGCCCTCCATATTGCAGCCAATACTGTTGAGACCCCATGGTGCAAAATGTGGCCCACAGCCTAGCCCAGCTCGGAAATGATCACTGTGGGTGCCAGGTAATGACCTCACATAACAACACCTGGCTTCCTCTTCCCAGAGACTTTGGAGTTTTTTTTCAGTCCAGGATCATGGCTTGCTTTATAGCCAGGTGCAAACATTTTACACTTGAACCAAATGTCTGCAAGGCGTTTTCTTGTGCCTTATCTCATTTGATCCTCATAGAAGTCCTGCAGTTGGTAGACAGAAGACTCAGTAGAATCCTATTTTCTTTTCATTAGCTGGAAAATGATTTAGAAAGTTTAGAAACTTAACCCACCTGAAAAGAAGTAAGAAATGGTGGACCTTGAAAATGACTTCAGGTTTTCTCACTGTGCAGAATATAGTCAAACACTGTTGCAGTTAAATATTTTACCCTTTGTTTTCCTTGCATGATCTACAATCATAATCTGTTTTGTGTTGACATTTACTGCTGTGTTACCAACAATTACCTAAATAGAAGTGGGTGCTACACTGGTCTGGAAGAAGTTTAACTACATCAGAAAGCAGGTCTAACTAAGGAAGTTTATTCTGTAACTATAAAAGGCTAAATTGACTCGCTCATGCGTGATACACATAAAGCTCTTGCTGATGCCAGAATATGTGTGTTTTGATCTATCATTGTCGATCATGAATTTTGTTGACACTTCTATTGTCGAGAAAGGGTGAATAGTGATATTAAAATATTTCTTTTAATTAATAATCAATGTGCACAAATCCGTGCACCAGGCCACTAGTATATTTATATGTAAGTAATTATCGTGCAGTATATTGATAATGATATCATATATCTTTCATCATTTACAATCACCTAACTTTTCAAGCCTCAGTATCCAGATGTGTAAAATCGGAATATTGGGTTTTACCTTCCAGTCCTGCTAATAAATAAATACATATATCATGCCTGTAAAGCCCAGAGTTCTGTATATAGGAACAGTTGAATATACACTGAGTGGCCAGATTATTATGATCTCTGAATGCATAATAATATGGCCACTCAGTGTTTGTGGCAAGATTATTATATCTGGTGCATGTATTCGTGAATGGGTGGGGGGCATGGTCCAGCCAGCCTGGCCACGGGGAGGTCCAGCTTGCCTACTAGTCGAACTCCTGGTCGAGGGGACAATTTGCATATTAGCCTTTTATTATATAGGTTATACACTGAGTGTCCAGATTATTATGTGTTCAGAGATCATAATAATATGGCCACTAAGTGTATATCAACTGCTCTTCCCTTCCTTATTCAACATCCTAGTGTATTCTTCTCAAGGATAAGAACTATTTTTTATTCCCATACATCACATAGTAGGCATTTAGTATATGTTTATCTAATATGAATGAATGAATGAATGAATGGTAGGTGAAACTTGTTATTTTCTGCAGTATCTCATACCTGCACCAATTGTTTCAAAGATTGGAGTTTTGCCCAGGCATTTAGGGTCACTGTGGAAGCCTTGGTTGGAATGACCTCTTTCATTGCAGTATTTATCACTTCTTCATCAGATGCCTCTGTTTCCACATCTGTTCAAGCCCTACATGAGAGCATCTGGTGCACTCACCTGTGGTGCTAGTGCCTCTTTTCTGCTTCCTCTCTCGTGTATCCAGCGATTCGCTCCTGCTGGCTCTTTCTGCTGGACCTGCAAGGTTGTCCCCATCACCTCCCTCCTGAAAACTAACACCTTGCTTGATGTGCACATGCAAGGATCATGGTGATTACAGGTAACGGCCTCTACTTTCGATAAACACTTCTGTGTGATCTCACTTATTTCTCATGGTGCCCTTTAATGCAGATACTGTAATATTCCTCCCTTAGAACTGAAGGCACTGAGGCACAGAGAGGAGCAATAAATTGCCCAGGGACCACAGCTACAGAGCTAATTCCTGACCTTCCAGCCATGCTTTTGAGAGAACTCACTTCATTGGTTGCACTTCTTTGCATCCCTAATTTAGGCCTGGCCTTCCAGGACTGATGTCTCTTGGCTTCCTTCCTGTTTCTACTGAGCCTTTTCTGTCCCGGTCATAAGCTCCTGTCTCTGTGCTTTCCTTTTAAATGTAGCGTTCCACAAGGTGCTGCTCACATACCCCTCCTGCTCTGTGTTCTCTCTATGAATGATTTCGTCCAGTCTCATTATTTTAATTATGACCAGGGATGATGATGACTCACACCCATATCTCTTGCTTGGACAGTACTACTGAACTCCCAATTAACTAGCTGACAGAGATAGTCCTGTGGATTGCCACAGGCACCTTAAGTTCAAGACGTTCTTCCTGAATTTTTGATTTCCGCTAATGGTATCACCATTCATTTCATCACTAATAGCAGAAAGATTATGCTGGATTCTTACCTTTTCCTCGTTTCTCCCCCCAACCCCATTCACATATCTCATCGATCGAAATGGTCCTTTCAATGTGTCACCTGAATATTTCTTGACTATCTATTTCCTACCATCATAATTAGCATTGTATCAGCTCTCACCAGTTCTCACCTGGACCTTTGCAGTGCCTTTTCAGGGGCAAGAGAGGTAAAACTTTTATTTTGGAGCATGACATAAATGCAGAAAGTCACACAGTAACGGAATATACTAACATTAAGAGCATACTGATCCAGATATGGAATGTATCAGCACTAAAACCTTCTGTATCCTCTTCAAGTTTTTACTTCTCCATCCTAAAAGCATTCTAACCACTGGGGAAGTTTTTCCTGGTTTTGGATTTTATAGATAGATTTATAAAGTATGTATTTTTTTGTCTTATTTCTTCCATTTGAAATTTTATTTGTGAGTCTCATCCATGTGTGTATAGCAAGAGTTCATTTTTCATTCTGGAATTGCACTTTTTATGTGTACCTATTCTGTTCAAAATGCATCTATTCTATTGCTGACAGACATCTGGGCTGTTTCCTGTTTTAGGTGTAATGAACCATGCTACCATGAATATTCGATATGTATTTTTGATAGTATAGGGCTCAATTTCTCTTGGAGACACAGTAGGAGTGGAATTTTTTTGGGGGGGTTAAATGCCAGACAGTAGTATAATGTGACAAATGAATGTAATCAGTCTTTTAACATTAGCCATTCTTTCAGGTATATGGTGATAGTTCATTGTGGTTTTATTTATTTTTTATTTTTTATTGAATATGTTGGGGTGACACTGGTTAACAAAATTATACAGGCTTCAGAGTACAAGTCTATATACATCTTCTTTACACTATATTATGATAAGAACCTTTGAACAAAAGTGAGGGCCAGTGGAGCATCTTTATACATATATACTTTGTCATTTACATAACCTCTTTTAGAATTTGCCTATTTAAGTATTTTGCCTTTTAAAAAATTGAGTTGTATCTTATTGATTTATAAAAGTTCTTTATATCTCCTGGATATGAGTCTTTGACACACACACACACACACACACACACACTCACTCACACACACATATATATATATATACACACACATATATGTGTGTGTGTGTGTGTATATGTGTGTGTGTGTGTGTGTGTGTATATATATATATATATATATATAACAAAAGCCTAATATGCATATCAACCAAATGGCAGAACAACTGGTTGCTATGATGCGCACTGACCATTGGGGAAATGCTCAACGCAGAAGCTGCCCCCAGCCCACAGGTTCCAGGCCAGCCAAGGAAGGTGGCAGCAGGAGCCCCCTGATCGCCCCTCCGCCCCCGGTCACCCCACAGAGGAAGGCAATTGGCAGTGGCAGTGGGGGAGGGGCTGGTAAGCAGGTGGTGCCAGATCAGCCAAGGTGGGTGCCAGCGGGGTCTCACAATCGCCCCTGCCGGTCACCCCACAGATCAGCCCTGATCACCGGCCAGACCTAGGGACCCTACGCATTCATGTATTTAATGCACTGGGCCTCTGTGTGTGTGTGTGTGTGTGTCCTAGATAATAAAAGGGTAATATGCAAATTGACCCCAACAGCAGAACAATCTGGAAAGACCAGTCGCTTTGATGCACACTGACCACCAGGGGGAAGATGCTCAATACAGGAGCTGCGCCCTGGTGGTCAGTGCGTTTCCACAAGGGGAGCATTGCTCATCCAGAAGCTGGCTTATGGCTGGTCAGTGCAATAGCGATGGCAGGAGCCTCTCCCACCTCTGCGGCAGTGCTAAGGATGCCCAACTAATGGCTTAGGCCAGCTCCCCGCATGGAGTGGGCCTAAACCATTAGTCGGACATCCCCCAAGGGCTCTCAGGCTGCCAGAGGGATGTCTGACTGATAGCTTAGGCCTGATCTCCCCAGGGAGATCTCCTAAGCTATCAGTCAGACATCCTCTGAGGGGTCCGGGACTGAGAGAAGGCTCAGGCCTGGCTGAGTGCAAAAATTTTCATGCACCAGGCCTCAATATATATATAATGTTCTATGGCTTCTCTTTTCTTATAATTGGTAGTGTATTGATGAATAGGAATGGTTTTAATTTCAATGCAATCTAATTATCAGTCTTTTCATTTATTTAATTTTTTGCCATATTTAAGAAATACTTGTGGTCCACATCAAAAGGTTACTCTCATGTTATCTATTAGAAGCTCTATTATTCTACATTTCATATGTATGTCTATGTGAATCATCTAGAATTAATGTTTATATAAGGTATTATATAGAGATCAGAGTTCATTTTATCCATATGGATGTCAACTGACCTAATACCATTATTAAAAAGATAATTTACCCCCAATTTATTGCTGTTAAATATTTGTAATTTATCAGATATTTATCTGTAGATGTCTGGGTCCATTTCTGGATTCTCTGTCCTTCTCTGTTGACCTATTTGTTCATTGTTATTTAGATATCTCATTGTACTGATTAACACGTAGCTTTATCATAAGTTTTGAAATTATTCCTACAACTCTGCTTTTTTTGAACTGCTTTTTGTTTAAAAAAAATGAAAAAACAGCAATTATTTACTTCCTCACATGTCTGTGGGTGAGCTAGAGGTCAGTTGATCCAGGCTGGGTTCATCAGAAGAGCTCTATTCAAGCTGTGGGTAGAATAGCTTAGATCTCTACTCTGTTTTTATTCTGGGACCAAGAATGGAAAGAGCTGTTATTCAACTAGAAGACTGTTATGACGATGACAGAAGAGCAAAAAAGAAATCCCTGGTGCACAAGCATTTAAAAAGGATGTTAAATTTAGAGCAGTATTAGGTTCGCATCAAAATTGAATAGGAAGAATAAGAGTTCCCATGTAGCCCTGCTCTCATACACACGCCCTTGTTTGTCAAGATTGGTTTAACTCTACTCGATTCTTTGCATTTCCATAACGATTTTTAGCCTCAACACATAAATTATAAAACAAAAAGGCTGTGGGGATTTGTCCAAAATTTACACTGAGTCTCTAGAGTAATTTTGGGAGAATTTGTCACTTAATAAATTGAATTGTCCAACCCATGAATGAGGAATGTCTCTCCATTCGTTAAGGTTTTTAGAAAAATTTCTGAACAATGTTAAAATGGTTTCTCTATTCTTGGTTGTTATTTTTGTGACATTGATACATTATTCCTTTAAATACATTTTATGTCCATTTTCTCAGCTCAGTCTCATATACACTGAGTGGCCAGATTATTATGAGTTCAGAGATCATAATAATCTGGCCACTCAGTGTATTTGTTTCTCAAATGGGAACCAAAAGTATTCTAGACTTTTGCTGGAGATCAACCACCTATTTGCCCTAAGCTTTCTATCAGCTGGTGCAAAGGCGAAAACTGATCAGGCACATGATTTATAGTATCTTTGATATCAAATAAATGAGATACTCAAAAGAGGTACACTGAGTGGCCAGATTATTATGTGTTCAGTGATCATAATAATCTGGCCACTCAGTGTGTATATACTAGAGGCCTGGTGCACGAAATTCATGCTCTGGGGAGGTGTCCCCTCAGCCTGGCCTGTGCCTTCTCACATTCTGGGACCCCTTGCTCCTTATGGCCCACCTGCTTGCTTCTCCTTACTGCTCGTTTTGCTGATTCTTAGCATTGCTGTGGAGGTGGGAGAGGCTCCCACCACTGCTGCTGCATTTACCAGCTGTAAGCCCAGCTTCTGGCTGAGCATGTGGGAGTACACTGACCACCAGGAGGCAGCTCCTGCATTGAGTATCTGCCCCTTGGTGGTCAGTGCACATCATAGCAACCAGTCATTCTGGTTGTTCTGCCATAACTGTTGCTGGGCTTTCATTATATAGACTAGAGGCCTGGTGCATGAAATTCATGCATGGAGGGGGGATTTCCCTCAGTTCAGCCTGCATCTTCTCCAAGTCACGACCCCTTGAAGGATGTCTGACTGCCGGTTTGGATCAGGCCTAAACCGGGAGTCGGACATCCCTCTCACAATCTGGGACTGCTGGCTCCTAACTGCTCATCTGCCTGCCTGCCTGATTGCCCCTAACTGCTGCCTGCCAGCCTGATCACCCCTAATTGCCCTCCACTGCCAGCCTGATCACCCCTAACTGCCCTTCCCTGCTGACCTGGTTGCCCCCAACTGCCCTCCCCTGCAGGCCTGATCTCACCCTCAACTGCCCTCCTCTGCTGGCCAATTTGGTTCTGATTGGTTGGTTTCTATGCCTGCGTCAAAAGCTCCGCCTTGTAGGCAGCCATTGGCTCCTCACAGCACCTTGATTTGGTTCTGATAGGTCAGTTTCTATGCCAGTCAGTGTGTAAAGCTTCACCTCCTAGACAGCCATTGGCTCATCATAGCTTCCAGATTTGATTCTGATTGGTCAGTTTTTATGCCAGTCAGCATACAAAGATCTGCCTCCCTGGCAGCCATTGGCTCCCCACAGCACCCATATTTGATTCTGATTGGTTGGTTTCTGTCCCAATCATCATCAGAAGCTCCACCTCCTAGGCAGCCATTGGTTCTTCACAGCACCTACATTTGATTCTGATTGGTCAGGTCATTTCCTATGCCAGTCAGCATCTTTGGGCCTGTCTCTAGGCCTGTCTCTGGGCATGATCAGAGAGGTGAGGCTTAACAGCAGCCCTCAAATTGATACCAGAGGCCTGGAGAGAAAGAAATACCCAGCTGCTGGTGAAGCTCAGAAAGAAAGAGGGAGAGAAAGAGAGAGGCAAGTACTGATCAACAGCTGCCACTGAGGCTGCGGATCAGACCCTGCCTCTCTCTCTAGGTCTCAGTCCCCTGGGCAGTCAGTGCTGGGTTGCCAGGCTGCAGTTGGGCAATCAGTCCTGGGTTGGTTGGTCATGATCAACCTTTGCCTTTTAAATATTAGATTAGACCACTTGATATTATCTCACAGATTACTGAGTCTCTTTATTTCTTAATAATTTCTCCCTGTGTAATTTGGATTTCTGTTTATCTGTTTTCATGTTCAGTGATGCTTTCTTTTATACTCTCTGAATGATTGCTAAGCCCAGAGTAAACTTTTCATTGTGGTTCTTTTCGTTCTTAAAACATTACTTCCCATTCCTCAGCTGTGATTTATTTGTTCTCTCACCCTGTCCAAATTTTCTTTAAAACCTTCAGTACATTTATATTAGTTATTTTACAGTTCCCATCTTCAGATTTTAACATCTGAATCATCTTGGATTCTGTTCTTTTGAATGTGTGTGTGTGTGTGTGTGTGTGTTCCTCCTTCACAAAAGAACTGTTGTTAATAAAATTGATTATGTCAATTTGCTTTAAATGGTATTGAATTGTATCCCGGCGGGCAGTTAAATTACTGGCCCATCCTTCTGGAACCATCAAGATTGTTTCTTCTTTGTAAGAAGGGATCTGCTTCAATTTTCTCAGTCATCTAGGTGTGTGGTCCTTACTTTCAGACGTGATGCTCAATTTTGTGATTGGCTCTTTCTAGGGACGTAACTGCATTTCCATAGCAGCTGGACCAGGATCCAGTGTTTCCCAGTCTTGTGCAACCCCTGGCATTTCCGTTTAGCTCTCAGCCCTGTGTCAGCTACTCTCTCTTAGATCTTACAGAGTTTTGCTTTGCTTATATGCAGGCCAGCGATCTTCCAAAGACTGGCAGTGTGTTCCCAGGTGTCCTATCTGACAACCTGCCTTATAAGTTCCAGCCACCTTAGCAGCCTTATAGCTCTGCCTCTGTCTCCTCAGTTCAGCAAGATGGCCATGCTCTGCTAGAACTTCACCTTCCTCTTCTGGGGGCTAGAAGCCACCTGTAGGACATTCTTTGGTACATCTGGGAAGTTGTCAGATGACAACTTCTGTTAGGTAACAGATCCAAAGCTCCCTCTAGGATGTGGTCTTGTGTTTGCTCCATCCATGTGATTCTTCAAACTCTAGAAAGATAAAGCTGGGAGGAAGGTGACCTGAGGTCATCACCTACTTTTTCTATGGCCCTTGTTGAACCAGTGGAGAAACTGAGGCCCAGAGAAGGCGAGGGGCTTGTCAATACTTGGTATAGAACTCTGTCTATACCTAGTATTGCTTACTCCTTTCAATGCTCCCTGTCTCTTATACTTAAATACATTCATCAAAATAAAAAGAAAATATTAAAGGAGTCTTAAGAGTTGCTTTTAGGTGTGTGGTGAAATTTCTCAGGAGCAGGGGGTGGTAGCACGGCAGATGGCACAATGTTATATTGGGAAGAAAGAAGTTTTTATTTTTTAGGAGAAGCATTTGGGTGCTGGGCTCCCGGAAGAAGATATGTGAGATCCTTCAGAACCTTCCGAATGTGCTCACAAGCATTTTCTTGATTCTCATTCAACCCTTGGCTGGCAGCAGTTAAAAAAAATTGTACTATCATTCCTTATTTATTTTTTGGAGGTACTATACATAAATGTTTCAAAAATCAAAAGACAGAAAAAATATTCAGCTGACCCTGAACAACAGAGGTTTGAACTGCGCAGATCCACTTATATGTAGATTTTCCCCCCCCTCAATAAATGCTGTAAATGTATTTTCTCTTAGGATTTTCTTAAAATCATTTATTTTCTCTATCCTACTTTGTTGTAAGAATACAGTATTGGGCAAAAGTAAGTTTATAGTTGTTCATATGGTAAAGAATACAAAAATTAATAAATAATATCAGAATAAACTGTTTAATTTACTCACAACTATAAACCTATTGCATAATACACATAACATGTAAAACATGTGCTAATTAATTGTTTGTGTTATTGATATGGCTTCCAGTCAAAAGTAGGCTATTAGTCATTCAGTTTTGGGGGAGTCAAAAGTTGTGAGCAGATTTTTGACTGCACGAGCATCAGCTCCCCCACCCACTGGGTTGTTCAAGGGTCCACCGTACACTGAACATTTGTCCTTCTGCTCCTCACCCAGTCACACGGTCCCCTGCCCTGGATATGATCAGTGTTATCCCTGTTACTGTTTTCTCGTGTATCTTTCCGGAGGTGTGTATGTGTGTATTAATCATATCCCATTCCACTGTCTTCTTTTTCTTGCATGAATTGTAACAGATTACACGAGCTTTTGAAGTCTTACTTTCCCTTGCACACAGTGTGTCTTGCACATTTTTCTGGATTTAGACTGAATGAGCTTCCTCTTCCTTTCTAATAGCTTCGAGGTGTTCCCTGTATGGATGAATCAAAATTCACTTAGCTGGTTCCTATGGATGAGCATTTGGTTTGCTTCTAGTCTTTTTTTTCTTTAAATATATTTTGTTGATTTTTTTTTACAGAGAGGAAGGGAGAGGGATAGAGAGCTAGGAACATCAATGAGAGAGAAACATCGACCAGCTGCCTCTGGCACACCCCCTACTGGGGACGTGCCCACAACCAAGGTGCATGCCCTTGACCAGAATCGAACCTGGGACCTTTCAGTCCGCAGACTGACACTCTATCCACTGGGCCACACTGGTTTCGGCTTGCCTCTAATCTTCTGCTATCGAACAATACTGCAACGGATAACCTTGTGCAGAAGTCCCTTCATTGTGCTAGCATGTCTTCAGCATCCCTTCCCAAGCTTGGGGTTGCTGAGTATTTTTAACGTTGATAGATGTTGCCAACTTATTCCACATAGAGGCTCACTAATTTACATGCCTACCAGCAATGTGTGAGAGCTGGCATCCGTTTTGATGGTTGCATTTTCAAGCTGGAAATTATTTTATAGATCACCTTTTCCCTTTCCCTTGTGCTACAGATAGAGAATCTGAGGCTGGGGGGTATGGCCAAGATCATGTTGATTGTGAGTTGCAGTGCCCTTGCTGCTTGACACCCAGATGTGCATGGCCCCTGGCAAAGCATGTCCTCACAAGGTGCATGTTCGCCTCATTAGAGAAGCACGTGGAACCTGCCTCCGTATCCAAAGCTCTCTGTAGGGGTCTCTTTTCCAGGCTGCATTACGATGTTTGCTTCTCTTAAAATGAGAGTTAGGATAGCCACTGGCAAGCCAGCTGCAGCCTAAGAAAAACTAAGCCGGCATCCAGGCTGGGCAGAGCTCATAATGAGACCCTGGGAGACGTGCAGAAAGCGGTCACGCTGGCACCTGGGAGCAGAAGCCTCTTCAGGGGACAAAAGACATGTTGTGTCAGATTCTTTACCTGGTGGCATCCCTATCTCAGTCAAGATGCCCCTGTACGTGGCACCTCCTACAGTGCCTCTGACTCGCTCGTCCGGCTTGAGAGGACACACAGTCTCCTCTCGGTGAAGGGGGACTCCTGCCGACATCCCTGCCTCCCCTTGAATGCAGTGTCCGATTGCTCAAGCACCAAGGACAAGGAGCGTCTTCCCCATGGTTCTGGAGGGAGGCCACCTGAGCCTGGGGCTCAGTCCTGTCATTAGGACTCAGCAGTGATGTGAATGTGAGCCAACCGGTTAACCCCTCAGCCTCATAATCCCGGCTTGTAAAGTAGGGAGGGAAACGTCAAGCCTGCTCGCTAGGATGCACCAGGTCATGCTGCAGGACAAACAAACAGCACGGGTTATGTTCACATGACTTGGCCATGAGCTTGGATAGAGCTTTCCTCTATGCTTGGTCTTTCTTTCTGAGACCCAGGCTGGTGGAACAGCCACCATCTGAAATGTTGCGGTGACTGTGACAAAGAGAAAAAGGGGAACTAGGGAACCTGAGAACCGCCTCTGAACATTTCTGTCTAGGAAACAGAAGCAACTTTTCACTGTCTTTTAGGAATAGAAGCAAGCCCAGCATCGCTCTGAGGTCACATGGGTCACATGGCTGTTACCTACCTGTCTCCACACCTCCCCCTGGTGGTATCAATGGGTATTGCTGCTGTTCTCTGCTGTGGGTGGAATTGGCGTCCCCCTCTCTTTGCCCTGACCTTGGAAGGTGCAGTTCCTGTTCATGCCATTCCTGACAGTATCCCTGTGGAGAAGGCGTGGGTAGTTACAACAACCCATTTTCAGGTTATGAAACTAAAACTCTCAGATATGAAATGTCTCCTCAAGGCACACAGCAGATAAAGAGGAAAGCAGGGAAGTATTGTTGTTGAGGAGTTATCTTCCTGATTTATTCATTCTGATAGGAAATTGAGGCCACAGGACATTAAGCAGCTGGTTCACGGACACTTAGGAGGGCAGTGATGGAGGGATTTTAAAGTCAAATAGAGAGAAAGAGTGAGTCGGCCCCCTGACGGGAAAAGGACACTGAGTGTGGGAAGTATAGAGCACCCAGACACCTCTGCGCTCACCAGAGCACGCTTGTCTTCCCAGAGGGAAGGTGTCCTGTGTCTTCCCGGGGCAGCGGGGTGAATGGCCGCGGGGAGGGCTTGTGTGGAAGCTCCAGAGAAAAGTCATTTGTGCTGTGATGATATATTACCCGAACTAAGAAACTCCCTCTCTCGGATGGAGTTTTAGGAAACCTTGGCTCTGTGTGGCCCTGTTTTCCAAGTAGCTTGAAATCTTGGGAGACTGTGCTCATGCCAAGACTGGTTTGTTCAATGTGGGCTGAAGGCACAAAAAAACTTTGCTATTTTATAATTTTTAAAAATTCTTAAAATGATACCAGAGACTAAAGACAGTCTTTGAACCTACAGTCTTATCACCCTAGCACATCTGAAGCTTCTTTGCTTTTTAAAATTCATCCACATTTGCATGTGTTTGGTGAAGATGCCATGGGGAGAAGGGACCATTTTTATTTCACTTATTTTTTAAGTTAATGTTATATTGCATCTATGTTGTGTGTTCTTTAGTGGCCTCCGACACATTTATGCTTAACAATTTTAGACATGAATGAGCCTGCCTTTACTTATTTATTTAATTGATTTCAGAGAGGAAGGGAAAGGGAAAGAGAGATAGAACATCAATGATGAGGAGAATCATGGATCAGCTGCCTCCTGTACACCCCCAACTGGGGATTGAGCTGCACCCCAGGATGTGCACTGACTACTCAACCACCGAGCCACACCAGCCTGGCCTGTACTGGTTTTCTATTCCTACATAAAATTTCCTGCATAAAAATGTGGCTTAAGGTGATGCATGACTATCTTAGAGTCCTGCAGTTCCGAATTGTGGTGGGCACGGTGTGGCTGGATGTCCATTGAGGAGATCCTGAGGCTGAGATCAAGGTGCTAGCCAAACTGGATCCTCGCTTCTGGGCGCCAGGGAAAAATCTGCTTCCATATCCATCCTTGTAGATGGCCACTATCTGTTCCTTGTGATTGTAGGTCTGAAGTCCCCATCTTTGCCGCTGTCAGTTGGGACCACTCTCAGGTTGGGGTTGGGGTTAACGTCAGTGATGTGAGGCTTCACACACACTCCCATGCTGTCTTTGCCACTTCTTAGGGGCCTGGCCACATCTCTGGGAACCTCGGTGTTCATATCTATAAAACGGGGAGAAAAAATACTTTGGTTCTAGTTGTCCAATGGGACCTTTGGGCCCTTCACACATCTCCAAAACTTGGGATCCAGATGCCTCTGGCCTGGATCCCTCAACTCCTACCCTGAGGTCCTCTCAGTCTCAGGTCTGGGGACATCTGGGCTCTGCAAGACTTTCCCCATCTCACTCTGCCTTGATCCTTCTGTCTTCAACCCCGGAGCCCGAATTCTCTCTCCGGGTGATTGTAGTTCTATACCCAGAGCCCAGACCCACTTATTCCTTCTGGGGACTTGCTTCTCCCCACTGGCTTTGTTTGCTGAGCTCCAGGCGGGCAGCGAGTCCTGGAGACACCGGGAAGGAGAGGGAATCTCTGCGCCTGAGCTGGACGGAGAGGGGCCCTCCGATGACAAGCACCGTGACATTTCCCGAGGAGCATCATCACGCGTCCCACAGCGGCATCCATCACGCCTGACGCACCGACCTTGTGTGGGTTACTGACGCCCACTACTGCATCAGTAACCTTTCCCGCCTCGCTCCGCTCTTGTTTGGATAATGTGCTTTGCGGCTCCCGGATTTTCCCCAGAATGAGCAGGAATGACGCATGTTATTGCCCTAAACCCCCATGGACATGCATCGCGGCTCTCTTCCTTCCCGGTGTGATAAATTTGATTATAACTTGCGGATGGCCACTCGTGGCTGTGCCGCGGTTTAAAATGCACTGAAAGATTCATTCAGCTAAACCTAAGTTGTCAGGTGGATTGCCAGAGGGAATTCTTGTTGCAGACACAGGTTGTGTTATGTCTGCTCCAGCCTTGTGGTGGCTTTCAGATTGCTGTGAGCTTTCAATGCATTAATCAGTACAACCCACCCCACCCCCCTAGCTCTGCTCGGCTCCGGGCTCCTAGGAGGCCCAGGGTACGTCTCAGCCCCTCACCTGCCTCATGGTGTCTGGCATAATATGCCCTGAATAATTGATTATTTTTTCTGTATTCATTTTAATATTAAATTCTTAAAAAAAAGAAAAGAATCACAGATAGAAGGGACCTCAGAGAGCGCCTTGCCCGGCCCTTGATGAGGTCCTGAGGCTCAGAGAGGGTCAGTGATATCTCCCGGGATGACCCAGGAAGCAGGAGGGAGAGCTGGACGTGAACCCACTCCTGCCTCCCGCCTGGGCCTCTCTGTCTCCTTTGTGCTTTTCTTGACAGTCTCTGTCACCGAAGGCTGGGGCAGGTTCCATCCGGGCTTTATTCTGCTGTTGCACAGTCTCCTCTGAGTAATAAGGTTGGCTTGTTTAATAAGTGCGGCGTCAAAGTAGGTCAGGGATTTTATTTCTGTGCACGGGCCATTAGCATTCTTAAGTGAGAACACAGTTTTTTTTAAACTGAGAAGAGATCTGCTGTGTGTCTGAGGCGCTCCTCGTCTGCCCGTTTCCCGAGCTGGATCCCACTCTTTTATACCACAGAGGCTCCACAGCGGGCCTGGGGCTGGTAGGGGGTCAGGGAGGGGCCCTGGGCTCTGCAGGGACCCCATGCTGCGGGGACCCCGTGCTGCAGGGACCCTGTCCTGCAAGGACCCCTTGCTGCAGTGACCCCATGGTGCAGCTGGGCCAGAAGGCAAGGTGACTCCTGGGCCTTCTCAAGCCAGTGGTCACAATGAGATGAGGTTTGTGTGATGTTCTGTCAGATCTAATTCCCTGAAAACCCCAAATGCTTGTTTCAAGAGGGCTGAGCACTGGGTCAAGAGGTCTCTCCAATCCCGTGTGACTTAGTGGCCAGGCCGGTGGGAGAGGAATCGGGGCCCGGCCCTGGCTGCTGCTTGTCGGGGAGAAGGAGCGGGGTGGTCAGGCGAGAGCTGGGGAGCAGGAGGGGGAGGAGGGGGCATGACACCTCCTACATTTAGGCTGCTCCCGAGGATGCTATCAATTCTATATTTTTAGCAGTGACCTGAATTGTTTTATGGGCTCACGCCTCTGTCACCTGCCTTTCACCTAAATGGGGCTGGTAACGAAGGAGAAAATGGTCTCTGTTCAAAACCCCGTGTAAGGCACGGCGCTGGGCACAGTGAGGGGCGAAAGCATGCGTGGCCACAGTCCCCACCCTGTGACGTGGGGAAGGACACGGGTGCCAGTGAGAGCCACCCTCAGCTATAAAGGCCTCTGGCCAGGTTGTCCGCTCAACAGTATTTCCTGCTCCCCATCCTGGTTTCTCTTCCTCATCCAGTCTCTCCTGTGTTGAATGCTTCTGCTTTTAAAAAGGCGCACGCTTGCCTTGATCTTCCAGATGAGAATTCCTTCCACTACAATCACTGTGATGAAAGGAAACCTGACAGGTTTCTGTTACAAGCTAAGGGACATCTTCACTGACCACGGTTCTTTATAGGTAAGTGCCATGGTGTGCAGCCAGTTGAACTCCACGGACACAGCATGTACCCCGCTCAGCAGCGGGTCAGGGAGGCAGGTGAGGTGTCAGCCTTGAAGGGAAGAGCTTTATCGGCAAGTGGGAGATGACCACGAATGCTTTGTACACGATTCAGCTCAGATCTGCGGTGTCTCGGTGCACGAGGATTTGGGGAGAGTGTGAGTGAGAGCTGAGGCACGGCCCGCCCCTCGGGGTTGTGCTCTGTGCTGCTGTTTAGGTTGTTTGCCAAGGAAGCCTCCTGAGATTGGATCTCTTCCCCATCACGTCCCTTCGCTGCCTGGTTTGCGTGCACACCACCATGGGAGTGTGGTGGTTCTTGGGTTAACCAGCACAGGGCTGTCTGTAGGCACAAGGACTCCTTCCCGTGTAACTAAGCCAGGAGGAGACAGAGAGATGAAAAAGGCCATTCCTTCTCCCATCCATCCATGCATCCATGCATCCATGCATCCATCCATGCAGGCATGCATGCATCCATGCATCTATCCATCCATCCATGCATCCATCCATCCATGCATCCATGCATCCATCCATGCATCCATGCATCCATCCATGCATGCATTCAGTGCTGGAATTAGAGACAGACAGACATACAGATGCATGACTTAACTAAAGAACTGGGGGTTGGGGAGTTACCCAGAGGCCATCTGTCATGATATTCAGGAAGTTTTTTTTTTTTTTTGTGTTTTTTAAAATATATTTTATTGATTTAACAGAGAAGAAGGGAGAGGGATAGAGAGCCAGAAACGTCGATGAAAAAGAAACATCAACCAGCTGCCTCCTGCACTCTTCCCACTAGGGATGTGCCCGCAACCAATGTACATGCCCTTGACTGGAATCGAACCCGGGACCCTTCAGTCTGCAGACAGATGCTCTATCCACTGAGCCAAACAGGCTTCGGCTTCAGGAAGTATTTCAATGAAAGAATGAAGGATGCAGCTCAGTGGTTGGTTCTCAACCTTGGGGGAAAAAAGAGGGGAGTTTAACAAAATACTGGTTTGAGGTCTCACCCCAGAGATTTGTACTACGTTGGTAAGGGGTAAGGACTAAACACGGGGAGGTTTATCACTCAGCCCGTGGTGGCAGCTAGGTGTCAGAGCCACTGTGCAACCACGAAGGTTGCTCGTAAGGAAAGCTTTACACAGAGGCCCTTCACAAAGCAGTGCCTGGCCCTGGGTGGGGAAGGCATTCGAGGGCTCGTGCTGTCTGCGTGCAGGCGGAGGCTGGCTCAGCTCCTTCAGAGGCGCCGGTGAGCTCCAGGCCTGCGGAGTGTTAACAGCGATCTTCTCGTTTCTGAGAGGTGCTGGTCTTATGCTTCTCACCTACTAAGGAACGAGCTGCTTTTGAGTTGACCCTGAGGTTCCCACAGGTTTCCACCTCAGCCTTCTGGGCAGAACACGGCTAGTTTGGGGTCAGGCTTGAGTACATCCCGCCAGTAGGGAAAAGTCCCCGGGTTTCCAGCAAGGAACACAGAATCCGAGCTACATCTCCTTTTCTTTAGGGGAGTCAGAGGGAGGGGAGGGAATTCATGGGGCCGTTTGAAGGAGCTGCAGAGGCCTCCACACCGTGAGGAGTTGGGTAAGAATGATGCCCTTAGAGATCAGTTCCTTTAAGAAATGTTAATGCCTTGGGAAATTGCCACATTAAACCTGTTTGTCCTGTAGTGAGTGTGGCTCTAATCAGATTTCTTCCCAGATGAAGGTCCAGATGAGGTTTTAGGCGAGGTTTTATAAAACTTCGTTATTCCTTATGTGTGTTTTCGCCCAATGAGGAATGAGAGCAATTTCACCGAAACCATCAATGTGCCTCATGGAATAGGCCAGTGTATATCTCTGAAGCAGGGCAAGCTTTCAAACCCGCCGCTCCTTTTATTGCAGATATGACTACAAAGGTGACTTTTAAATATTCTTCTTTATTTTATAACATCCCGCCAAGAAGTAAAAGAGACAGAGGTCAGGGCTCGCGTTTATTACTAAACAACACTCCACCTGCTAGGACAGTGGACAGCAAGCCCAGCTCCTGGGTGCAGACCCCTCTGCTATGCCCTGCAGTGTGTCCCTCTCACATTCAGTCCCATCCACACAACATCCATCCAGATCCTGTTGACAATTTCCTCCCCAGTTATTTTCATTTGAAACATTTTGCAAATGAATGCCTTCACAGGTCTTACAGCCCTGTAATACACAGGAGAGATGTATAAGATGGCCAGGTGTTAATTCCCTTGTTTGCTTACCATTGCAGAATAAAACACCGAGTTTACCAAGGTTCAAGTCCATTTTTAAGTACATTAACAAGTTCTCTTTGAGGGCATCCTTCAATGAGGCGTCCTCTTGTTATTTTTATCTCCAGTAGATTCAGCTATGCCTTCCCCAGTCTATTACCTGGTTGTGAGCCTCGCCTTCAAAGGTGATTCTGAAACTGTTTCTTCAAGGAAGCTTCAAGCAGTGTGTGTGTGTGTGTGTGTGTGTGTGTGTGTGTCTTTATAATAACTTCTAGACAAGACTTTGCTTGTTTTATTTATAAAAAAGTCTGGTGATTGATATACCTTAAACGTTTTAGCTATACATGGAGCATTTGTAATGTCTCAGTCATCTATGATGACATAAAAATGACCCCTAAATGTAGTGGCTGAAACCAAGCATTGATGACCTCACAGGCTGGGTGAGGAGTCGTGGTGCAGGCGGGCTGATGCTTCTGGCGTGGGCTCCCTCAAGGCTGCTGTCACCTCAGGGGCCTTTGGGAGTCCTAGAAGATCCCATTAAGAGCTCACTCACATGGCTGTTGGCCTCCGAGCCTCATTAGCTATTGGCTGAAGATAGCATTTCATTGCAATGCGTGCCACTCCTTAAGACAACTCACAATGGGACAGAGAGGGGAGGGAAAGAGAAAGGAGAAAAAGAAAAAGAGAAAGAGGGAGAGTGTAAAGAGGAGGTTGGGAAAGAGGGAGGGGAAGCAGAGAGGGGTAGATGAGGGAGGAGAATGTAGGAGAGAAGCAGAGAGGGAACGGGGAGAAAGTAAAGGGAAAAGGAGATGGACAGATGGGTAGGGGGCAGAGAAGGGTGAACATCTTTTTGCAACCTGCTCTCGGCAGGGTCATCGGCACATCACGTGTGCCACTCACTCTCTGTTAGAAGGCAGTCAGGAGGTCTAGACTCTCACAGGGTCATGGTTACACAAGAGTGCAGAGCAGTGAGTCGCTGGGGCCATCTTAGAGACTGGCTGCCCACAGCAATTGGTGTCTTTAAACATCATAAATGTTATGGTCATTTGTAGATATTATTTGGGACTTTCTTGTGCAAGAGATAATGCGCTTTAGCGCTTTATGGCTCTGCAATGATAAAAGGCATCTGTTAAATTTGTGCCTGAGTATGTCTCACACGTTCCAGGAAGCCCTCCCTTCCTCTCCTCCATCAGGTTCGATGCAGGGACTGGAGGGCAGGGTGTGTTTGTGCAGGCTGTTGATGCAGACAGTTTTACTGTCTTACATATGCTTAATGGTTTGAGCATGTACTTCTTGTTTCCCATCTTTAAGCAATGACCCATCATCCTGATTGAAAACATAATTTAAAAATTTTATACTTCTAAAAAATAAATGAAGAGCACCACTAAAACTTGCAAAACAAAACAGATTTTACCCCCAGATTATTTGGGCTACCGAGAAACTCTCTGTGGCTGGAAACAGAATCAAGTGCACTTATATGTTTATCTACCTAGTGTTTGTTTGAACCCTTTTGTCAGGAATCTGAACTGATTTCTGAGCACTGATGAATGTGAGTGGAGTCAAAAGTAAAAATTTAACACACACTTGACATCAAAAGTGTGATTTATAACTGGAAAAAATTGATAAATGGAACTAGTTAAAATAAAACTTTTTTTGGTAAGAGCTCATCTGAAGAAAAGACGAGCTAAAGAATGAGAGGAAATATTTGTAAACCACATATGTGACAGAAGACTAGTAGCTGACAACAATTCCATTAGAAAATGGACAGAACGTTATGAGCAGACATTTTACCAAAGAGGATATACAGATGGCAAATAAGTACGTGAAAAACAGTCAACATCATTAGTCACTAGGATAGTCTCCATTAAAACCGCAATGAGAGGTCACCCTGTACTTTCAGTTAAACAACCTGGAGTATATGTAGGACATGGGATGCCACTTTGCAGACAAAAGGAGGATCTATGGATGTGCATAGCAACTTGGTTTTATCTTTAGTGTTAATGCTGAGTGAAAAAAGCCATTCCCAAGAAATTAGATATTATCTTTTTTTAAAAAAATATCCGAAGTTTTAAAATGTGCTGTGCCCCTTAAACTTATTCAGTGGTGTATGCCAATTATTTCTCGATAAACTGGAATAAATAAAAATAGACAGGAAGCCTGGATTCGTGGTCCCAGGAACTGAGGCTGGGGGGGAGTGAAGAGGTGGGTGTGGGTATAAGAGAGCCACACGTCGGATCCACGTGATGGTGGAAATGCCTTGCCTGCACCAACATCAATATCCTGGTGGTGAAATGGCATGAAAGTTTTGTACAGAGTTATCATTGGGGAAACTGGGTAAAGGACACACAGGATCTCTCTGTTGTTTCTTACAACTAGTGTAAACATATGATGATCTCAAAATAGAAAAACTTAATTAAAAGGAATTAACACTGACATTTAAAATGGCAAACTGAGTGCTCAGCCCCAGCTGGTGGGCCATTTCTGGCAGGGGTGTGCAGCCCCCTTTACTGTATGTAGTACAGGGCTCTTTGTGAGACCTCGCAGACTGCTGGGTTTCCCTGTAACATCCAACCACCCATTCTTGCACCAATTCTATTCATCAAAAGATGCATCACTCCAAACTTTAAAGAACAAATCAGATTGGCTGACAGCTGAATAGGATTCTTCTGACTTTGTTTTGACACATTCATTCAACAGATATTCATGAAGCATTTATTATGCATCAAGGATCAAGACAGGTGCTATGAATAAGATGGTGAGAAATACAGAAGTGGTCTCTGCCCTTGTGGCGCTGACAGTCCAGTGGGGAAGAGCAGCATAAACAGTCACACTAAATATAAATGCTGTAAAGAAGAATGGCAGGGAACATGGGGGAAGGTAGGGAGAGCTCCCTTGAGGAAGTGAGGTTTGAGCTGATATGAAGAGTGAACTAGGTTTAAGTATGTGCAAAGGCCTGAGGTAGAAAGTAACTCATTAGGGGTATTTACAAACCACGTGCATGTCTGGAGCCTGAGCAGTGAGAGGGGCAGGAGAAGAGGCTGAACAGGTAGACAGGGACATCGGGTAGACGTCATTCATGGATCTGAGGCCATCGCATACAATGGAGCCGTTATTTTAAGAAGATCTGTTGGGCTACATGGTGGAGAAGATCTGAAGAAGACAGAAGTAGGAGAAAGGTTAGAAGGCTCATGCATATGGTACAAATGGATGATTTAAAACTTTTTGTTCATCAAAATCTAGCATACAATACAGTAAAGTGCATTGGCTTCAATATATTCACTTTTTAATTTTCCTCATAATATGAGCACCTTTGGGATTTTCCCCATATACAATATGGCAGTCTGTGAATAATGAAAGCTTTCTTCCCAATCCTTTTATCTTTTATTTCCTTTTCTTGCCTCATTGCATTGGCTAAGGCACCCAGTAAAACTGGGAAAATCAGGGGAAAGCATTCAGTATTGTACGATTGATTATGATGTCAGATTAATGTTTTAGATTCCTGTTACCAGATTAACGAATTTACCTTGTGTCTCTAGCTTGCTAAGGGTTTTATCTATTGACTTTCAGCAAATGCTTCCTTATTAATCTTGAGATTATTACATGATTTTTCTTTTAGTCTGCCCATATGATGAGTTATACTGATTAATTTTCTAATGTTAAATTGATCCTGTGCGCCTGGAATAAAGCCAAGTAGATTATGATCAATTATTCATTTATATATCACTGGGTTTGGTTTGCTAATATCAGGTGTAGGCTATTTATCTCTGTGTTTATGAGAGAGATGGGCCCAGAAGTTTCTTTTCTTGTGATATCCTGTGAGGTCTTGGCGTGACAGTTATCTTGGGCTTGTGAAGTGAGTTCGGAAGCATGTTTTCTCTTGTATTCCATGAAGTGATTTGTGTAAATGGGATATTTTCTTGAATCCTTTTATGCATGCAAAAAATTCAAGCTTATTTCACTGTATATCTTCAAGTAGCATTCTGTCCAAGAAAGCTGTTTTATCTAAAACTCTTGACATTTTGTAGCTTCTTTTAGAAGTTGCTGTATGTTTTTGTGGGTTCCCTTTTCCTGTGTCTAAGAAGTGCATGATGATGACATTAGAGATATCTAGAGTAGTGCTTGAAATGTAATGCATTTGCTCACTCCTGTCCCCTCATACTCTCTGCTGGCCACAGAAGTGCCCAGCCTCAGGGGCCTGCAGTGGGCACCAACCTGGAGCCATTGATGCTGTTCTCAGAGCCCAGTGTCCACCTGCCCGAGTCAGAATGGTGGCCTCGGGGGATGAGGAGTGGTCTGAGGCCATGAGACCTGGCAGCGTTCAGTCGTTTCGAAGTCCTTCTCCTTAGAGCTGGTACTGAGGCTAGAGAACTCTGTCTTCCTGCCGAATGTGGCAGAGCCCAGGCCAGCCCTGGGGGACCTAGGGAATTTGGAAGAGGCTCATTTTCAGTTCCTTTACATAAAGGCGGACAATTGTCTCTTAAACTGCCCCCACACACCCATCAGGCTGTTAGGGCTAAGCCCCTTAATCCATCCGGACACCCTTTCCTAACGCTTCAGAGCTTCAGCTCATACTCCTGGCCACTGCCAGCCATTCCAGCAGCTCAGAGACTAATTACGCATCTCCCCCCTGCAATAAGGATATGCCAAGGGGAGACATTTGCAAAATGACAATATCTCTAAAGCCCCAGCCCCTTCGTTCTCTCTCTCCCTGTGGCTGGTAGCATAGCAACTGATGAAGCTGCCCTACTCAGGTGGCCCTGCATTGCTCATGTCTTCCCTCCCCCACCCCCTTTCCCTCTTCTCTAGCTTCGCAGACATGTTCTGTTGAGACGGTTGCCATGTTTCCCCCTGGTGCTTGTTGAGTGTGAGTTAACCATCCCAGTGGGAGGCTTGCGGCTTCCTCATGCATAAAGCTGACATTGATTTCCTCACACGTGCTGCAGGGCCCCGAGAGGCGCAGAGTGGAGATCACAGGAGGTGTGAGAAGCTGAGTCGAGTAGCCCATTAAGGGAGAGGGCGATGGGATGGGGAGGAGGACCAGTGTGGGAGGCCGAGAAGGGTGGGAGGAAGGAATAGCTCCCATTTCTCACCTTTGTGTGGGGCCTGTGGGGTTTCAGGCATTTCCACTTGGTTCTTACACAGGGATCCATCCGTGAGATGTGATCCAGTACCTGGGTTTTCTCCATGGAGACACTGAGTGCCCAGGGGAATTATGTAACCTGCCCAAAGCCACCATTCACGTGACAGGTTATAAGCCCAACCCTGTCTGTCTGACCTTATGGTTGTGCCCTGTCAATGCACTGCACTGCCCTTTGTAGGCGGAAATGGATGTGAAAACAGAAAGGGATGGAGGGCAGAGTGTTGGGCACGGCCTGGAGAAGCCGGGCAGTGCCCTGGGGTGCTGTGCAGGGAACATGAAGTGGGCACTCACTTAATGGACTGGGCAAGTGCTGTCGCTCAAGCAAAGACTAAGGGCCCGCAGCCAAGCGCACGCCCGGGACTCACTCAGCCTGCTGGGCCCTGGCTTTCTACTCATCCTGGTCCCTTCTCTCTCCTGCATATCCAGTCAAGGACCACATCCTGTCAAGTCTCCTAGTCCTATGTCTCGTCCCTGTGACTGTGTCTCTCACCTCGTGGCCATTATCTTGGTCTAGACCTCCATTATTTCTCCCCTCAGAAATAAACATGACTTTCTGTGCTGTCACACTGCTGTAAGCCTTTTTGCTGTTCCCCCCCCCTCGTCCATGCTTCAGCGGGAATGAGCCGGCGTCTTCTCATCTCTGTGAAGGCTCCCTCCTCCCAGGGCCTGGTGGCCTCACCTTTTCTCATCTCATGATTTGGTTTCCCCGGAAACCTTCCCTCATCTCCCCCATCCCATCTCCTCCTTGTATGAGATTCCGTGGGCTGCTGTAAGGACCACAAGCAGTGGCTTTAAACATTCTCCTATGTATATGAAGTCAGAATCTGAAATGGGTTCAATGTCACATGGGTTGCTTCTCTTCTGCTCTCCGGGACAGTCTGTCCTCTTGCCTTTTTCAGTTTCCAGAGGCCGACTGCCTTTCTTGCTCATGGCCCCGTGGTCCGTGGTCAAAGCCAGCAGTGCCACATCCCTCTGAGTCCAGTCCTTCTGCCTTGCTAGTGTGAGAATGGAGATTCTGGGGATTCAAGGGGGCCCAGGTAGCTCTTCCCAGACACCCTCGCCACTCTCCTCTATCATATTTTCAAAGTGCTTTAACCATGCAAAGTTCTGGGGATTAGGACGCGGGCATCTTAGGGGGCCATTATTCTGGGTACCATACTCCTTTATGTGTCCCCCAGATCTTGGTTCGGCACAGCCCAGCTCTTTTTCGTCTGAAGATGATTGATTTCCACTTTGGTTTCACCGCCTCGTCTCCTAGGTTCCTCCAGGGTCCAGGCAGTTATTGACTTTGACTCTCTGTCCTCAGAACATAGACCCGGCCCTCAGAACTTGTGTTGACCAGGAGACCATATCTCTCGGGCTCCCATTGCCTGCCTCAGTCTTGCTGACGGGACTGTTGAAAATGTTGGGACATTCTCCTTAAAATCTTTAAAACCACAGACTAGAGCAAGACTGCCAGTGTCCCAGAGTCAGCGTGTCCTAGCTGCGTGACCTTGGGCTAGTTCCTTAACTTCCGTGTCTTCGCTTCCTCTCAGTGCAAAATGATATAATATCTTCCTGTGCCAGTCAGTGTCCAGGAAGGAAACCCCAAAGCATACTGGGTATTTCAAACAGAGAGTTTTTGTTGAGGAGAAGTATGCAATAATTGGCAGGTTGCTGGAGCAAACGTGGGCACTAACTAAAGCAGCAGGAGTTGCAGGAAGCATCTACCACACCCGGGGCCAGGGGAACGCCAGGGAGTAGGTGAGGGCTGGAGGAGGGGCCTGTAGGGCTGATGCTGGGCCCTGTGTAGCGGGAGGCCCCACACATGGTACTGCACCTGTAGGGCCTGGCCTGGCCTCTGAAAAGATGCTGTGCCGAGGGCGCTGGGAGGGCCAGGAGGAAATAAAGCAGGGAGCATCGCTGTGTCTGCTGCTGGCGGGATGCTGACAGGACCTGAAGCAGGGAGAGAGAATCTCCACCCCTCTCCCAGGATCTTCTTTCCTTTCCAAGCCTCTGGTCTCCAGCACAGCCTCTCATCGGCAGGACTGAACCGAAGCTGGCGAAAGGAGCCTGGAAGTCCCAGCCTCAGATCCTCATTAAACCTAAAGAACTGGAAGGAAATAACTAGCATGCTCCTTTCATTTCCTCCTCTGTAAAATGGATACTATAGTAGTACTTACCTCGTGGTATGAGATGAGGAATAAATGAACCGCAACTTAGTGGCTCTAATGCTCTGGGGGCAGTCAACATCCTCTTCACACCTTGTGTGTGTGCTGTATACCATCGCCAGGAGGGTGTGCAGGTCCCCAGAAAGGCTGCGTGGGCCCCAGTCCTGGCTCTTTGAATTACTAATTGTTCGACACTGGGCAAGTTGCTTAATCCATTTTCAGGAAAATGGTAATCACGATGCTATTTAGCGCTGGAGTTGCTGTGAAGGTTAAATGAGTTAATATGTTAAGGCATATGAACAGTGGCAGGTACATAAACATGTGCAGTGTTTAACAGCTGCCACTGTTGTCATTTGTGTTATTGCAATTTTCATCACCAACACGTTCCCATGTTTCCAATTGCAGTGATGCAGTTGGAGAACTGACTTTTCAGTCTTGTAGTTTTGATGGAGATCTTTTTTTGTCTAGATTCTGGTGGGAGTTTTTCTTTAGTCTTGTGTTTCAAAATATTGCCAGGATGGGCTTAAGTTTGAATCTTGTCATTGATTTTGTCTGGAACCCACTGCGCTCCTCAGAGTTGGCAAATTCCATTTATTTTAAGGACATTTTTTAGTTTTGTCTGTGATTATCCTTTCATTCCCTTTGTTTGCTATGTCCTCCTCAAACACTTCTGATTCTTAGCTTGGATGTCCATTTGCCAGTCTCTGTAATATTATCCTTCTTGCTTTTGTTCATTTCCTTATTGCTACTCCCAATACCTTATTTTGGGAAAACTTATAAAATATTTTTCTACCCATTTACATAAAACATCAAGTATTTATTGAACATTAGCCATGCTAGGCTAGGTCACAAAGACTAGTTCTTGTAGGCATCTATTGGTGGATTTGGTATTCTCGGGTTCCACATCAACCAATCAATCAACCAACCAACCAAAAAAAAGTGATATTGTTGCTAGTAGTTAAGGCCTATAGTGGTTACATGTGTACTGAATATGTACAGACTTTTTCTTGTTATTATTTCATAAACAATAGAGTATAGCAGCTATCTACATAGCATTCACATCATATTAGGTATAAAAATAATCTGGAGATGTTTTAATGTATCCGGGAGGATATGAAGAGGTGATATACACACACTACACCATTTTATCCACAGGTTTTGGTGTCCATGGGGGTCCTGGAATCAATCCCACACGATCCCCAGGAAGGACCATCTACTTACTGTATCTTCTGCTCAAGGGCCTGGTGGGCTCAGGCCAGGAAAGGAAGAGAAAGGGGTCTGTGGCTGATGACTCGCAGTCAGGGAGAGTCAGTGAACTTGGCCACAGAATCCTTATGGTCAGTCTCTGGCAGAAAATCCATATACCTTTCTAATTAGAATTCTAAAACAGGCTTTGATTCTAAAGATGAAAAGTTTGAGACCCGCAAAGATTGAGTGTTCTGTCCAGCTGGCTCATGGTAAAACCAGGGCCCAAGGCCCCAGGACAGTTTCCTTTCTGCTTTTTGATCTTCATTTTATAACTGTATAAAATAGTGATGCATGCCAATCAGTAGAATATCTAATCAGCATGACACCTTTGAACATCTACTGGGCGCTGAGCCCCATGGACCTCACAACTGAGTAGTCAGGAAGCAGAACTGAAAAAAAAAAAAAGGCATAGTTCGATTAAAAGTGGAAGGAAAAGACATCCCCATTGGGAGAAACGGCATGTGCAGAGGTCTGGCAGTAGGAAGGTAGAACAGTGTGTGGGCATGTGTGTAGGCTGGCACATGGGGCAGGGCGTTCCCACAGACCCTGGGGTTTAGTAACTAGCAGTGCAGCTAGGAAGGTGACTACGTAGGCCCGGAGGCTGGTGGACGGTGTTGGACCAGGTTACTCCACCTTAAACATGCCAAGGCTCACTTCTCATCTTAGAAACATAAAGTTTTCCCCAAAAACATTTGATTTCTGTCTGGGGCGGATAGTGCGTAAGCACCAAACTTGGTCTCCGGCTATTTGAAGCATTTTTGCTCTCTGTAGGAGTTTCTGGGGAGTCAAACTGTTACAAGAGGTCACAGCAGGGAAAAGGAAAGACAGGATTGGTCTGGAGATTGCTGCCTGAGGACAAGGCAGAATGGCATTAATGGGTCACCTCACCACCCCCATGCCTGAAGGAGAGCCTGGGCAGGTCAGGGGGCTGCCGCCTGGGCCTCAGGGAGGGCTCAGGGAGTCTTGTCCTTGAAGTGCTTGGATGCCTGCCTGGTGGGGGCCAATACCATCTCCTCACTTAGGTCTCAGCTCCCTGGAGGCCAGACTTCCTCCTTCTTATTTGCTTTCAGATTTTGTTAGCAGAGGGTGCCATCATATGTCATACAGTTATTCCTGGCTTTGCACAATTGAGAAGTATGCTAGAGGATTTGAGGTTCATTCCCCCAATGTTCGATGGCTCAGTTCCAAGTAAGATGTAGTGGCACATTTCCCACCTGCTGGGTCACAGGCAAGCCACATTTTTGTTTGTTTCTTCCCCTTAGTCTGTCTTCTAGGTATTGTTTACACACAACATTTTAAATATACAGTGGGATGGGTCTTACACAACTCTAATCAAGAGGTGGAAATTTATACCATCACAGAAACTTTTCTCATGCTCCCTTCCAGACAGTCAATACTTTTCTGATTATTAGTAATATTTGGTCACCCAAATCAATATGTAGTATATTCCAATACCCCAGAGGGTTCTCTCAGGCCTCATCTTGCTCATCATCTGCTTCCATAAGTAACTGATTATTACATTTATTGCCATAGATAAACTTGCCTGTCTTGAACTTTTCCTATGAATGGAATTCTTCCCTCTTCTTGTTTTACAGGACATCAATTTCTTTTGAGATCCATCCATGTGGTGTCTCTGCAGTGTGTTCCTTTTTCCTTGCTGCGTAGTATTCTGTTGTGTGCATATGCATCAGTTGGTTGAATCATAAGCACCCAACAGCTCTGAACCTACTTCTTTTTCTCCTGACATCTCTATCTTTCAGTCCTTGAGTGGAAGCTGGCATGTGGGTTCCTTGCAACCAGTTCTCTGTCTTCTTTGTTCACTGTTGTACCCTCAATGCCCAGGACAGAGTGTGACACACACACACACACACACACACACACACACACACACATATATATATATATATATATATATATATATATATATATATATATATATATATATATATATATATAGCAGGTGCCTAGTATGAGTATAATGAATGAATGAATGAATGAAACAGTGTTCAAAACACATCATTTTCATTGTCTTCTATTCTAGTCCTATGTATACTTTGCCATTTAAATCAGAACTACAGGATTCCTAGGACAATCTCTTTATCCACAAACTTACATGAATTTCAGGGCCCACAGATCACACTCAAGCTCTCTCTATAAGAGCTTTCCGAACCTCTAGACCAGACGAGGTCCCCTTTACAGGCCTTATAATTACCTCTGTCACTCCCATCATGACTCTCATAGCACCTTATTGTCATTGCTGCTCTCATTGGCTGCCCTACCCTCTGACTCCTCTATTTCTTTTCACTACTAAATTCCACTTTCAGCACTCTGACCCATGAGAAGTACAGGGAACGTACTGGGTAGGACTTCTTACAGAGTGAGTTTCTCTCTGCGAGATTGCTCATCTCAAGTCCACAGCCATTAGACAAAGCCCTTGTGAAGAGAGAAGCAGATTTGAGAACATGCCCTCTGCTAAGGATCGAATGTTTGTGCCCCCCCCCCCATTCATGTGTCGATATTCTAGCCTCTCATGAGATTGTACTAGGAGGGGATGCCCTAGAAAGGTGATAAGGTTTAGATGTGGTCATGGGGGGGGGGGTGAGCCCCCATGATGTGATTAGTGCCATTATGAGAAGAGGAAGAGTCTAGAAACCTCTTTCTTCCCACTATGTGAGGACACAGCAAGAAGACAGCAGTCTGCAAACCCAGAGGAGGCTTCTCACCACAAACCAAATTGGCAAGCACCTTGATCTTGGACTCCCCAGCCTCCAGAAATGTCTGTTGTTTAACCTGCCCAGTCTGTGGTGTTTGTAATGGCCGCCCAAGCTGCTCAGACAGCCTCTGTTGATGACTTCTACTTAGGACATAATATTTC
Source organism: Pipistrellus kuhlii (assembly GCF_014108245.1). Taxonomy (NCBI): domain Eukaryota; kingdom Metazoa; phylum Chordata; class Mammalia; order Chiroptera; family Vespertilionidae; genus Pipistrellus; species Pipistrellus kuhlii. The sequence goes on from NW_023425562.1 coordinate 4,667,825, forward strand.
ATGGGCAGGGGCTTGTCTTCATCTTTTAAATATTTCAGACCAAATATTAAATCTGTGAATGTGTTTGGTGGACCATGGTCATGGAAAGCTAGACATTTGCTTGAGTTTGTCCTGTGGAAATCTTAGCATGCTCATCTCCACCCAACCAAACGTTTGGGAATCTGAGAGCCTGTAAGTACTAGATCTGTGACCTCTCCATCAAGTGCTATCCTCTGACATGATTGGGCTCCTCACTTCCAGCCCATACGGCAAAGGGTGGCTGCGGGGCCCCAGAGAAGTGTAAGCTGTTATGGGCATGTGGTCTGTCTTCCTGTATTCTCAATACAGACTTCAGGGCTGTGTGCATGGGCTTCATGAGGACTCGTGCGTTTGTTAAATGGTGTTCAAACTCTAGGCGTTGTGCATGTGTGCTTTTTCCTGGCATGGGAGCCTGGAATTTCTTACTGTATTTTCACAAGGCCCCATGCATCCCCCTAAGGTCAGAACCACTGGTGTCAGGTTCCTTTAATGATTCTTCTGGTTAATTGCTGAAGTATCGATATCTCAAGTACAAGAATAGGAGGAGTGGAACAGGGATGCTACCTGAGACCCAAGTTATGAAGCCCCACCCCCACTTCTTCTAACTTTAGAGGCCCTGAGCCCTCTCTGACTCTCAGTGGTTGGATTAGCTGGCTTCCTAGGCTTTTGCAGTAGGAAGAAGGTTGAACAGTTCATCACAGATGGAGAGGAGAGCTGACACAAATCGGCATGGTCTTTCTGTGCATTTTGTAAAAAGATGGTGTCTACCAAAAAATTTATTGTGTGTCTTATCCCAGCTTCTGTCTCTTGGAGCCACTAAAACATGGGCCTTCTAAAGAATGCCAATCAATGAATTCCAAGAAAAAGAATAGGCAATACAATAATCTGACTGCTTTTTGGTGCCAGGGACAGGAAACACTATGATGTTTTCGTGAGAGGACAGAGGGAGGGATGGCTAAATTGGCCTGTCTGCTCAGGGGCAGGTGAGCTAGTAAGTCACTGGATATGGAGACATTTATATACTCGAGGGAATGTTTGCAACTATGCTTGCACCAACCATCAGAAATATGTGAAAAGAGACTCATCATTTGGGAAGATTAATACTTTATTTTCTTTCTGGTGGTCAGCAATTTACTGCTAATTTTGAATCTGGAGAGCACAAACCGTAGTGGAAGTCAATGGAAGAGAGTTTAATGTGGCCCCTTATGCCAGCCCTGAAGTATTGAAGTCAGCTGCTCTGAGTTCTGTCCAGGGCCCGTCAGTGAGTAATTTGATTAAGAGATTGGGCTGGGTCTTTGCAGAGCTGCAGATGTCACCCACGAGGCCTCACAGGAGATGGGTAGAAACTCGGGAGAGTTGATCATGGTGATCCGAGGATCCGTATATTGAAAATGCACCCAGGGTGAGCCCAGAAATTATCTGTCTGCCAGCTTAACTTCTCTACCTGGAACAAATTATCCAAAAATCAATTTGCAAACACCTTTGAGATAACAAGGCCTTGAGTAATAACCTCCATGGCTTTGTAAAGAAAAGCATCTAGCTTGACTAATCTGCTTAATTTCCTTCTCTGACCAAATGGCAGGCTATAATAGAGGCAATCTGAAGCTGTCCCTTAAGATTTGCTCTGAGCCACACTGAGAAAATATTGTCCAACCCTGCCTCATAGCAATTATTCTGTTTGCAGAGAATCTTTGTTGTTGGGTAATTAATTAGAAAGAAAACATGGAATGAATTTTATCTATCGGGAAGTGCTCACCTGAGTTTGAAACTGAAGCTTGTACCTGCCTCCATCACCTGAATAACCCAGAGGTTCTCTTAAAGGTCTTGAATCTTGCACTCCACTCCCAAATGCTTCCCCCACCCTCCACTTCCTAAATCTGCTCATTAATTTGCTCATACCCCTTTGTAGATACTCCAATTCCTGGACGTTGGTCCTAAGAAAACATGAGACAAGACTGGAGTCCCACAAGGATGTTCATTAAAGCATCAGTTACCATAGCAAAACTTAGAGCAACTCATGTGGCCAACAAATGGAGACTAGTTAGTGTGGTCACCTGATGGGTTATTTGGTAGCTCTTAAAGACAGGGATGGTAAAATCCAGGCAGTATATATGCAAAGCCCTTAGGATGGAATACGTTGAAGGAAAAACAAATGTACATTGCGTCTATGTGTTACTGGGACCACAAGAAAAAAGGTTTTTTATATGTGAATAGGCACTGGAAGGGACATGGAGAAATAAAAAAGACTATTATGGTGGGTGATAGAGAAGGGAACACATTTTCTCTTGCTTCTTACTTTCTTTATTGTTGCTCCACAGCTATTTTTTGCAACAAATAAAAATATATCCTTTTTGATTTTTACAAAATGGGCATCAAGAGGCGAACAGCCTCCAAGGAGAGAGCTGGTCTCAGAAGGCCTGAGGTGGTGGGTTCCATCTTGCCTTATGCTCCATGATCTTGGTTCGGTGACCTGGTCACTTGAGTTCTAAGTTTCTTCCTCCCCATCAAATCAGAGGTGATAATGTCTCAAGAACTATGCAAAGTAATGCCAGCGAGGCTCCTTGGCCAGTGAGAAGTACAAAGGAAACGTTGATTTCTGCAGCTTTGCCGGTAGGAGGCCACCACCAAGACATGTTGAAAGCTTGGTCTCTTCAGCTGAAGAGACATAGAGTGGCAACAGGTCTCAAATACAGTACAACTTGGTGTGACTTTTCCCTTGACCCTTGATTCCCACCGGGGCCGCCGGGGCCAGTGGCACTGTCCCTGCGGAGGCACCTGCTGGGGTTGAGGGAGAAGCTGGATGCTTGCTGTGCCGCTATCCTTTCGCTACTGAGGCTCAGGTCTCTCTCTGAGAGAACTTCCACTAGGAACCTGTGTGTTTCTATAAAAGCCATGGGTGCAAACCTCAGACAGCCCTGCGTTTTGAACCAAACTCTGCTTCAGGAAAGGCAGGTTCTCATTTGAGGATGTAAGGCGGAATATCAACCCAGACAGCTTTGCCTTGTTCTGGAAAGACCCTTCCCTCCCAAACGCCCTCTTCCTTTTCTTCCATAAAAGAAAGAGCTTGGGGAGGTATGGCATATAGTTAGTGAAGAAATACTGATTCAGATACTTAAATACAAAAACGTGAAACTCACAGCAAGACATGGATGGGGTTAAGGAGGGACTTGGGCCGTTGTATGGCTCTGTCTGGAATCCTGTCCCTTGCGGGCTTGGGTTTTGTTCTGTAACCGTGAGTCTTATGTCCTTTTCTGACTGTTTGTCTTTCAGAGCCGCCCACACCCATCGCCCCCCCAGAGCTGCTGGCTGTGGGCGCCACGTACCTGTGGATCAAGCCCAACGCCAACTCCATCATCGGGGACGGCCCCATCATCCTGAAGGAGGTGGAGTACCGCACCACCACGGGCACCTGGGCCGAGACCCACATCGTGGATTCGCCCAACTATAAGCTGTGGCATCTGGACCCAGATGTGGAGTATGAGATCCGGGTTCTACTCACAAGGCCGGGAGAGGGGGGCACAGGGCCCCCGGGGCCTCCGCTCACCACCAGGACCAAGTGTGCAGGTAAGAGCCTCCGTTCTGGCTTCATTTGGGGGCCTGGGCAGGCGCCGTGTGCGATCTTCCTCTGTGACAGTCATGCCTGACCTTCTCTGTGTGAGTGTACGTCCTGCTGGGGAGAAAAGCAGTCAGGGTGTTGGGGTAGCCTTAGAGGACCTCCTGGCTTTGGTGACATCTGTGCGGACCTTCCAGCTCTGACAGACTCCAGCTGTGCCCGGTTCTGACAGTGTTGCCAGCGGGAGGCTGGTTTGAGCTCGCCACAGGCTTCCCTGCCCTCACTGGCTGAGGCCTCCTGTGGTCGTGTTTCTGAGGCTCTGAGCTCTGACCGTGGCCCCTGAAAGTCTCATTGGGACTTGATCTCTGAGTGCTCCCAGTTTCTGTTGCATCTCTGATGGGACCTGTGTCCCTGAGGACCCCTGGGCTGGCCTCTGACCCTAACGAGGTCTTGAACTTGACCATTCATCTGAGGGTCCCTGGTTCCATGTACCCAGGGGTTCTTGGCTCCACTGATTCCCTGAGGTTCCCGCAGGCTGCTTCCCAGTTTGCTGGCTGGGACTGTGTCTTGGGGGAGGACTGTTTGGATCCAGCTGTGTCCCTGAGGGCTCCGGGCTGCTCTGCTGTGTCAAACAAGGAGTGTTGGCTGAGATTATGTCTCTAACTAGATCCCTGAGATGTCCCAGCTGGGACTGCAACTCAAGAAATTCAAAGAACTTGGGGTTCATTTTTTTTGGCAAGTGACATTATTTATATTATCTCAATTCCTCCTCTAACCATTCAGTGTAAGCATTTTTATCTCATGTATACATGGATGGATGGAGACTCAGTGTTCTACACATTGTGTTCCCAGTTATAGCATTGGCCAGTGGCAGTCAGGATGTGCACCTGGCTCAAAAGCCCTTGGTCATTGGTTGCAGCATGTGAATAAGCAGAGGGGCGTGTGCCATCTGTGAGGGACAAGCAGCTGGGGGATTTCAGTGGGGGCGGGGGGTCAGGGAAGCCGTGACCCGGGCTGCTGGCTTCCCAGGGAAAAGGCGTCATGACGGCTTCGGGGTGGGGAGAGAAAGGCCTGCCAGCACAGTGCCTGGCATGGAACAAAAAGCCAAGTAACACACAGTCCATCCTGCTACCGTGTGCGTGTTCTTAAAAGCCATTGCACTGTGCAAAGCCAAGCCATAAAAATAAATGGGCGTGTGAGGCATGACCCACGTACTTCATCAGGGTCACCTTAAAAAAAGGGAGAGAAACCCAGTCAAACTGGTGGCACAATTTTATACATGTTAATGGCCAACATATGCATAAAAACTGCAACACGTGTGGTGTGTCAGCTTGGAAAGCCCGGATGTTTGCTTGTGGAAGTGGGTGTCCAAAAGGCTGCAGCCTGAAAGGCAAAGTGAGATGGTGGGGAGGGCATCGGAAAGCGATGGTGGTGATACACCAGGCGTGAATGAATGTGGCTTTTCACTCTGGCTGAGCGCTGAGGGAGCAGGAGGTGCTGCAGGTGGGCGCTCTGTGTGTATTCCTGTGTGGCTCAGCTCAGTGGGTACAGCTTTCCACTTCACTCATGTGCCTGCATACAAACGTGAAATTTGCGTTCTGCTCACATTGTTTCCTGATGGAACCCATATGCATTGTCAAGAGAAGAGTTCCCGAGGAATTGACTAGAACCATCCTACAGTATCTCAGTCGTGTATATTGGCACTGTGTAACCCAAAGTTAATATCTCCGTTGCTTGGGACTATTCCTTTGAAAGTTATTGGACCGCTGTGATGAATGGGAATGCTGTTTTCTTGATTGTTTTCACAACTGGGCCTTTGGTAAAATTCCTCATTGAAACCTGATTATGAAATTTACTACTTTAAAAGGACATGAGATACGTTATTAAATCAGGTAATGCCTTATCTCAGCTTTGCAATTCAATATCCATCCATAAAAATAATTGATTCTGTCCTGCCGACGAGACTTTCCTCTTCCCACAGGGTAAATCTAAGGGTTTCCAAGGTTTTCGATCTTTATAAATGATATTCAAAGTACTGTTAGGAGCCCCCATGGACTTATTGCTGGTGATCATATAATACAGTTTGAAATTCAATTGCAAGATGATCATCTCAATAAAAATTTACAATCTATTGAAAATTGTTGCCATGACCGTGTAATGGATTTTGCATGTTGAAAACACAATTGTCTCGCTATCACTAGAAAAATTCCGAGCTGAAATGTTGTTTATAGCTTTATATTTAAAAAATGTTGTTTAAGTTATGACTGAAATCTTCAATAACCCACATTTTCTAAAATGTGTCATCAAGAAGATCATCTTTCCCACAGTTCCACTGATGGTAGAATGTTCTTTGCCTCATAATTAATTTTTAAGAGAATTCCAAGGTTGATATTCATTTATGGGTTGGTAGTCTGAGTCCTCTTACCCTTTCCTATTCATTATTAATAGCACTGAAAACATACTCATTGCTTTACAAAATAGAAAAGAGAGAGTGTGGAGGGTGGAAGGTATAATTTCTGCCCAGAGGAATTTATAGGCTGCGTTTAGATTCCAACAAAACAGCATAAAGGGTAAAACATGAACATAAAGTCAGTTATTGAAATACCAAACTTCATGGAGGAAAACAAGGCTGGTGTGGAAAGAGCCAAGCTCTTAGAATGATCTGGAGCAGTGGTTTTCAAAGTATGGTCTCCAAGACCCCTGCCTTGGCACCCCTGAGAACATGTTAGAAAGACACATTCTCAGGCCTGCCCCACTGACATAATGATTCAGAAATTCTTAGGTTGGGGCCCAGAGATCTATGCTTTAAGGAGCCCTCTGGGTGATGCTGACACACACCCACACTGAAGAACTACTGACAGACTGTGACACACCCACACACCACATTCAGAATGACCATTTTATTTATTTTTTATTTATTTATTTTTCTAATATATTTTATTGATTTTCTTACAGAGAGGAAGGGAGAGAGATAGAAAGTAAGAAACATCAATGAGAAAGAATCATAGATCAGCTGCCTCCTGCACACTCCCCACTGGGGATATGCCCACAACCAAGGTACATGCCCTTGACTGGAATTGAACCTGGGACCCTTCAGTCCTCAGGCCAACACTCTATCCACTGAGCCAAACCAGTTAGGGCCAGAATGCCAATCTTAATGCTTGATCCTTGAGGCATCCCTGAGAGGTAGATCGGAGGAAATCTTTGGCTCAGAGTGATAAACCAAGGTTACAAATTAATTTAGAGCTTAGAGCAAAATCTCTTGACCTGAGGAACTCCCCAGTAGGTGGACTGACGGAGCTTCCCTGCACGTGTCCGCATGGGTGTGGGATTGGGTGATGGGGAGACTGGTCACTATGGAGACCAGCTGAGAACGAATGGCTGTCATGCCCTGTAACAGTAGTCCTTTTCACCAGACATTTACCGAGTCACTTCCATGTGCCAAACTCTGTGCTAGGCTTTGGGGGCAGAGGCTGGCCTAGGAAGGACATGCTAAAAGTAGGCAGTGGCTCATAGCCAAAACATACAAGTTCAGGTATAGCTTAGTGAGATACTAGATGGCCCAGGCAGCAAGGGCAGGTGGGGATGTATTATGGTTCTGCCAGGTCTGACAGGGCACTGAGCAGGTAAACCATCAGGGCACTGGTAAGGTCCAACCCTCAAGGGTAGATATCATCAATAAGAGTTTGGCTACAGGGCAGCATCTCAGACCAATAGTCTAGAGTTCAGAGCAAGACTTTTAGCCAATTAAGCTGGAGCCTGGACAGACGGTCAGCTGGAATCTGGGAATGGGGGGATGGGAGAAGAGGGCCAAAGATGACATTTCCAGGCTTCCGGTTGGGTTGACTGAGAGATGAGTGGTGGAGCCATTTTCTGAGGTGGAAAACACAAAAGATGGTCTAGGGACAAAGCGGTGAGTTTAGGTTTTCACACCTGTGTGTGAGGTGAAGATGCATAGCTGAATGTAAACCTGGAGCTCAGGGGAGACCAGCAGATTGCCTCTCCCTCTGCCTTGAGAACCACCTGATTGCACCTGGATTTTAAAATCAAAGGGACTTCTTAGCACCGATGAAAACAATTTAATTCTCTTTCTTCATGCTGTTCTCTTGAGGTGCTCCATTCATTTACTTTTTTCATTCATCATTTTGTTCCTTTTGCTCCGTTTAATCATTCACCATCCTTCCTGAGATACAGGCCTGGGGAGCCAATGTGATAATGTACATCAAAGTGCTTTGGAAATCTCAAAATGCTCTTTAGATGCTTATAATGAAACCAGTCATCATTATTTGTTGCAGCCGCTGTTACGCATGTTATGATTATGAATCATCATATCGACGCAGGAAGTCTTACTTGTCCATTTCTCTGAGTTGACTGGCCTCTGGAAGGGTGGACATATTCTTTCATTGTTCTTCATTATCCAATGGGAAATCCCACTTCCAAATACGATAAGCATATTGTCCTATGGACTCTCAGAGGTTTTCTTTGTCTAGAACAGCGGGTGGCTTCCTTGGCACGGCCCCAACAGCAGACATCCAGCGATAGGAGTTGGGCCTAGGGAGCCTGTTTGGTGCCCACACAGCCTCACTTTGAATGCTGCCTCTGATGCGAAGTTCACACTCTCCCTTGGCAGATTATCTCACTGCTGGGGTCGGGTGGTTACTATTATTCTCCATCCAGTGTTAGCTTGGTTATCATGCACTTCTGAATGGGGTCCTAAGAGTTGGAACAGCAGAGGTAGATGGGAGGAGAACTTAGGATCAGAATTCTCAACTATTTGGAGCCCACAAGGATAACCGAGGGCAATGGCATGAAGAATGGGGACCAAGCTCAGTAAGTAGAGAAGGCAGGTGAAATAAGAAGTGAAGACACAACACTGTCCAGCTTGCCTCTGCATCTCTTCTGCAGGTACCACTTTGCATGGCCTGGGCACTTGCTTGTTGATGTCTTAAAATGATCACCCAGCATCAGGCAGAGAAACTCTCCCTCAGTGTAACCTAATCTGTCTCCATGCAACACCGGCTTATGGATCCTAGGTTTGTTCTCAGGGGATATATTCCTCCTCATCTCTAAAACAGCTCCTTAGCCACCTAAAGTGGTACAATCTCCGGAAAGCTCTTCCCTTCATCCCCCAGAGTCCTGCTTGAGCCGGGATCTGGGCAGCAGTCTTTTCATCATAGTTATGGAGCCACCAAGCAACAATCCAGCAAGTCAAGTGGTCTTATATCCCCATGATTGCTTACTCCTGGGAACTCAGGCCCAGTGCCTGGGAACCCACTTCCTTGTGATCTCAGGGCGTTCAGGCTCTCCATGGGGAGAGTGACTGTGTGCAGCCAGAAACAGGACAGTTGCTGCTGATTTGGAGGGTTCTCTTCCCATTCTTTCCACCTGCGGGTTGATTGCATATTTTATGCTATTTACATATTTATGGATTTCTACCTGAAGTGGTATGTGTCTACCACCCTTTTTTATCCAGCGATGTGAGAGTAGGTTGTTATAATTTAGTGGGGGGGGGGGGGGAGGGGAAATAGGGGCATTAGAACCAAAAGGAATATGATATTTATTTTAAGCCACAGCTTGCTAGCTGGATAATAGGTTGCTGGTCTGTGCCTCAGTTCCTTTTTTTTTTTCTTTTCTTTTTTTTTCAGTTTATGGGGTAGTGCAATACACCATTTTGTTGTGAAGCTTTAGTGAGATAAGTTATATGTCTATCAGAGAACCCAGCATGTAGAAGCCCCTTAATGAACTTTATTTATTACAAAAAGTCTCGATTTTGTAGCCTTGGTAAAATTCTAAAGCAACAAGAAAAAGCCTATTAAACGTCTTGTTACTCTTAGATTTTTTTTCCTGCCACCCCATGCTCCCTAGACAGCGAGGACCACCGGGAAGCTGAAGTACAATAAATCAATAAACATAACTGGCAAATACCCCCAATCCCTCCTAACTTTGAAGGTTGAGATTTGAAGGAAAAATGAGCAACCGAGAGGCATTAATGATAACAGCGAACTGTTTGTTTATCAAGCTAGTTGAATTTGAAAGAAATAACCCCACACTGTAGTAAAATTTGAGGTCAATCATTACTACAGCTTTGGAAATCTTGAGGCAACAACAGAAAGAAAATGGATGATTATAGTAATGGAACCAGCGGCTGTGCAATCAGAGTATCTATCATATGTCAGGCTTGTTTTGAGTATTTTCTTGTAATTCCTGCAGCAACCTAGTGGGGTGGGTGTAATTCTCTCCATTGACTGCAAGGTAGCCATCTAGCTGGTCCAGTGGCTCAGCTGGGAATCGAGCCTTAATTATGTAGCTACAAACTCAAGCTTTTTCTAATGTGACCCCAGAATGCTGCATCATTATGAAAGCATAAGGCACCATGACCAAGTTGGTTTCATTCCTGAAATACACGGATGAAAAATGTTGCATGTAAGAAAAACTATTGGTATAATGCCTCATATTAGTAGGTCAAATGATAAAAACCATCTGATCCTCTCCAGAGAGGCTGAAAGTAATTTTAAAAAATTTAGCCTTCATTACTGATCAGAATTCTTAGTAAACTAGGATCAGAAAGGCACTTTCTTATTTGTGGCAGAAAATGTTCTTGTAGTTTCAAAGCCTTATGAGAATAAACTAAACAAACAAACCAAAGGTTATTAAAACCAAGACATTTCAGTATTATGATCCGACTCCAAGCAAATAAACAAAAATCAATAGCCACATGCCAGGAATAACTCTAAAAATATAATAAAATGTATCCTATTCTCAAATGCAATTAAAATACCAATATGTAGGAATCAGCCCAGAAACGTGCAGAGTCTATGTAAAAATGCACACACCTACAAAACTTCATCGAGGATGATAAAACACGACCTGAATAAATGAGGAGATATATCATGTTGTTGGATTAGCAAATTTAATATTGGGAAGATATCAATTCTCCCCAAATTAATTTATGGGTTTAATACAACTGCAATCAAAAGCCTAATGGGATTCTTTTTGGAACTTGACAGAGGGATTTGAAAATGGATGTGAAAGAATGCACAGGAGAAAGTGATGGAGAACACTTGGGAAAAGCAGTGGTGGGATTCACTGTGAGCATCGGCATTTGTTACAGCTGTGATAATTAAGCCCAGACAATCATTCTGTATGTAGGAGACCGGGTTTTTAAAGTTTATGTGAATGGAGACCTGCTTAACAAATAATACATTTATAATTGGTTAATAATTTGGAAAAATAGAACCCATTGCAGGCATATCATGATATGCTATATAAGTTCTGGCCCTATTAAGAACTTAATTTAAAAGCTGAAAAAAGCAAGAACCAGAAAAAATAAAGAAAATGTTGTTCTTGTACTAGGAGGGAATTTCAATTCATTAAAAGAAGACACATATACTATAGAATCAGAGTTTACAAATTTTACTACATCAAAAGAGAAAAAGGAGAAGAAAAATCTTCTATACTGTATTAACACAATTTAAAAAAAAGCAAATGGATAAACTGAATGTGGGGAAATGTGTAAAAAAAAATGAGAAAGAAAGAAATACACTGAATGGCCAGATTATTATGATCTCTGAACATATAATAATCTGGCCACTTGGTGTACTTCTCTTGAGTACCTCATTTATTTGATATCAGAGATACTATAAATCCTGCGCCTAATCAGTTTTTCCCTTTGCAATAGCTGATAGAAAGCTCAGGGCAAATAGGTGGTTGATCTCCAGCAAAAGTCTAGAATACTTTTGGTACTCATACAGATACACTGAGTGGCCAGATTATTATGCATTCAGAGATAATAATAATCTGGTGATTCAGTGTAATTTTACATATGAAAAAGCTCCAACAAGTCAATAAAAATGCTATCACACTGCTATAAACAAAGAGTAAAAGGTATAATCATTCAGTTGACAAACAAAATATGAATGGTAAGAAAGAATTTGGTGAAAAATAAAATGCCCAGTGTCACAGATAAATAAATGCAATTCTAGCCTATAACATTACCAAAATATATCTATGTTTAATTGCTACTAACCAGCATTAGCAAGGTGCAATGAAGCAGGCATTTCTGCATGTGGGTTAACTGACACAGATACTTAGGGGACAGTTTGCTAATTTCTTTTCAGCAAAATAATCAGAGCGACTCAAAAAGGGTTGTATCATAGAGCGCACCACTACATTCTTTGTGGGGGCAAAAACTTGGAAATCACTTAAGTGCACTGCCAATAGGAGAATAGCTAAATACATTGTGTGCACGCCCATATTGGGAATCTATGCTGGTGTTGCAAACCATGTTTTTATAGAATATCTGATGGCATAGGTCAGTGTTCATGGTATAATAAGAAGGAAAAAAGAAAAGAAAAAGCTTACTAAACCACATATGCCAGTAAGTCCCAATTTTTCATCTATTGGCTGGGCCTGTTCTCTGCTAGAGCTATGAAGTGTTGACGTGAACTCTGTTCCAGATCCTGCCACAGGACCCCTGCATATTCCCAAGGGAGCACACGTGGCCCTCTTCACCGCCTGTCTGACTTACTGGACCTCACTGGTTCTCTGCACTGTCCTAACTGGACTGAATGTGGAATGGGTCTCTCCCACCACCCTCCCTCCAGCTGCAGGAACACAAGGCAGTTTCCAGCACGTGGAACTGCTCTCAGTGTTTGCAGGGATTCAGGCAAGGGACTGCTATTCAGCAAACAATTCAAAATCCTTCCACAGACTTCAAGTCCTTTTGGTGGGCAGGTTTTCCCCCTCTCCCTCTCCCACACCCCTCCCTCCAGATCACCCACAGGGGCTGCAGCGTGTTCTCATTACCAGTGCGGTTCATCTTTCCCAACTTCAAGTTCAGGCTCCTCATTGCACATCTTTTGCATTGAGGTGAACATTAATATTGGGAAGGATGGCTAATGCTGAGATCAAGGCCTTTATTTTAATGGGAATAATCCGCCCTCAAAAGTATTTCTTTATCTTCATCGTGTACTACATGCACAGATACACATAGCAAATATATGGTATAGATTTGTGAGAGAGAGCGAGAGAGAGAGAGAGAGAGAGAGAGAGAGAGAGTGTCTGTAATGAGGTTATGGGTCACTGTCAGTGTTTTCTCTTTGTTTTGCTGTGCTGTATAAAATTTATACAACTTGAAAGTTTCCCCCTTAGAATTAAATGTGAATGTGAAAGATTGTTATAAGTTTAAAGCACTCTGTATAAATGTGGGAGGTTATTTTATTTATTTATTTTTTTATCATACTTAGGGAGTGATTGACATTTCTGCAAAACACAGGGATTGCTGCACATTTGCGGAATCCTGGGCTGCAAACCAAGTGTTAGACTTCATTCAAACAGAGCAAAGCACAGTCAAAGGAGAGGTTGGCCCTTAGCCCAGTGTTGGTTTTAATCCGGGTTCCATCGTCATCAAAATGCTGAATAGCTTCGGGCAATCTGCTGAACCTCTCTGACCCAGTTTCCTCATCTGTTGAATAGGGATTACACTGCTTACCTCACTGGGTAGAAATAAAGGTAGAAATTAGGTAGAATGTTAATGATGGCTCAGAATGCACTGACTCTGCTTAAAATCCACAAGGAAGGTATGATCCATCATCACCATCACTACCACACTTGGAGAGGATAAATACTTTGTTCCAAGCACAAGGCTGAGGAAGTGGCTGAGGTTAGGGCACAAAGAGTATGATTCTAGTCCCTGCTCTTAAAAAAAAAAATTTTTTTAAATATAAATGTATGTATTTTTTTTTTATTGATTTCAGAGAGGAGAGGGAGAGAAAGAAACATTAATGAAGAGAGAGAATCATTGATAGACTTCCTCCTACATGCCCTCTACTGAGGATCGAGCCTGCAACCGGGGCATGTGACCAGACTGAGAAGTGAACCCTGACCTCCTGGTTCATAGGTCAGTGCTCAACCACTGAGCCACACTAGCTGGGCTCAGTTCCTGCTCTTCCCCCACCTGGTGATATAACTGCAAGTCCCCAGCACAATGCCCAGAACACAGTAGGTGCTTAGCAAATAGCTTCTGGCGAGTTAACACCCTAGACTCTCTTTCTCTCTCCCTGCCCAGATCCTCCTCACCAGGTAACCCCCACGTCTTCACTGCAGTGGGTCAAGGGGAAACAAGGAGCCACTTTCTGGGCTTCCAAAGGGACCTGGGAGGACCCAGGATTTCAGGGGCTTGATATGCAGCCTCAGCCAAAAGCATGTGAGAGCCAGAGCAATCCCAGGGCACCTTGCCTATCACCGGCCCCTCGGGAATGCATGGGTTCTGCCGCCCTGGGGAGAGGGGGAGAGTTGGCTGTGCAGAGCAGAGAGCACACACCTGCCTTGAGGCAGAGAGGAAGTGACTGTGCAGGCCAGGCATGAGGACAACCATCGTCAGTCATAGTTTCTAAGTCACACCCACTGTTGGCTGGCCTCACAGTCATTCTGAGATTCTTGAGGGACACTGTGACAGAAGCTGGGGGATCTATGGGGACCCAGCAGGGAGTGTGTGGCCACCCACTACTGCCATATAGACATGCCTACCTAGGGATGTCTTGAATCATTAGAAGCTTGTAACTCTTCCAACCAGCCCTCTTCCTGGCTGGCCCCAGGGCTGAGAGAGGGTGCAGCTATCCAGTACTATGGGGGCTGGGCTGTGGTTCCCGCTCATCCTCTTCATCCTCAGGCTTGAGAAAAACAGAGTCATCTCAACACCAAAGCAAAGTTTTGAAAATGGAAAATATGTGTATCCTGAATACTAATGAATGTTTTGCTGGCACATATTCCATTTCAATCATTTGACCTTACTCTTATTATGTAATTATGTCTCATGTGCCATTTATAGTCCCCATCTGTCACTCAATGCCAAACAGTAAGTACTTTACAGATTATTAAGGAGTTTTCGACATTGTTGTAATGGCCCCACAGAGTCCCATAGGGTCTAATTACAACAATTTACTAAATGAGTCCTGTATTGTTGGGTATTTGGGTGTTTTCCAAAATGTTGCCATCACTCCGCCTGCGGCCTTCGCTTGAGTTATTTTCTCAGGCTGCATTGGAGGAGGGCGGCGTTAAAAGGTAGAGGTAACCTTACGGCTTTGCAACATTTCGCAGATTGCTTCCAGTGAAGTAATTATGCTATTTTATAATGACATGAGCACTTTCAGTGTAACCCTGACGGAATTGTGTACTCTGTATATATTTTTTTAATTTTTGGCAATTTCAAAGGCGTGAAGTGATATTTCAAGTCTACGCTAACTCGCGTCTGTCTCTAACTTCCACTTTTGCATTCTTCTCTGCCTTGCTCACATGTGCCAGCCAATCCCGTCTTTTTCCTGTTCCCCAAAACCACTGTGGCCAAGCTTTTCCCTACCTCGGGGTTCTGCCTAAGCTGTTCCCGCTCCCTAAGACTCTCTTCCCACGCACACCCCCTCCCCAGTTAACTCGTCATCACCCTTTACCTGTCCCTTTAAAAGTCACAGGGCGGAGACATCTTGCTTGGCATTCTATTCTACATTAGTCTCCTCCTCACCTTCCTTTTAACTACATATGGCACTCTTCCTAGTACTTGCCCTGATTTGTAACCAGGTAATTATTTGTGTGCCTCTTTGTTTATTGCATGCCTTTTCCATCAGATGACGTACTTCCTGAGGACAGCACCCTCCCTCATCTGTTCTGATCACTCATGCCTGCACGTAGTAGGCCTTCAATAAACAGGAGTCGAACACATACATGTTGCACTGTAGAAAATCTGAAAAACCATAAACCTGCACTGACAGAACTATAAATGACCTGATAGAGCATCCCTCAGTGATGACAACTGTTACCTAGATGGTTTTAAAAAATAGTTTCCTATCTTATACTTAACTCATGAATCGGGATAGGGTTGTTGGTTTTGGTCTTTGGTGAATGATGAGGTTTCAAACAAAGAGACCTTGTGGAGGCGGGACGAGAAGTCTTTAGGGAGAGAGAAGGGAAGGAAGCTGGGTGATGGACCCTCAGTGCTTCCCCACAGAAAGTGGGTCAGAGGACGGACCCTCGTTGTGAGCTTCCTCCCTGCCAGGAGAGCAGGACAGACCCCAGGCTGCCATTGGGAAACTCATTCTGGGAGGGAAGCTCCACCCCAGTCCCAGGGGCCGGCACCCCCTGCATTTGCAGATCCTCTCCAGTACTGTCTTCCTAGAGCCTTCTGTGAATATTGTCCCTGTTTATCCTCATGAGTCTGAGACTCATTTGTCTAATCATTTTCCACCGGGGGACCTTGAAGCTCTCAAGAGTCAAGAGGCCTTCCCTAAATTCCAGATCTTGCCATAGTGTGGAATAATGTCTGACCAGGATCCTCCACTTTCTGCTCTCTGTTTACAGCGGAAGGTGCCTGTGTGCTATGCACCTCGGATTAACCAGGTGGCTTGGAGGAAAGGTGGGGGTGATGGGGCAAAGAAGGCAGGGGTTCTGATTGATTGAATGTTTTTTTTTATTATTATTTGAAGGTTAAGCAGCACATTCATTTAAACTTGGCTCAGACTATTTTATATAGGATGGTATGTGAACTGAACACAATAAAATTGAGCCCAGAGGAGTATCTCTGAAAAGGAAGAAGTCAGGAGTCTAATCCTTAATTGCCTTAGAGTTGTGTGTGCGTTTGACTGCTGCACCCACTCCCAAGCCTCTGACCAAGGCCAAGGCAGCTTAGACGTTAGGCCTCTCCCAGGCAGCAAAGGGCCGTCCTGCTGTCTTACTCTGCTCTGGGCTTTAAGCTCCCCGAGAGCAGCACTCTGGGCATCTCACCTGTGATGGCTGGCACACCCAGGGACTGAAGCGTGGAGTAATAGGCAACCATGGTCAGATGTGGCTATCAAAGCAACAGCATTCTGGATGATGGGGAGTTTAGGATTCAGAGTATAATATGCCATATAAAACATCCCCAGAGCATGACACTTAATTCTGGCCACATATTCACCAAGACACTCTCCATGCAGTAAGGGAGGTGGGTCACGGAAGGAGAAATACATTTGGATTCTTTGGCTTCAGATAACACTTAAAACTTTTAAGAGAGAATTTTCATGAAAAATACTACTTAGAAGAGTGCCAGTGTCATGGGGATGAGCAGTGAAACCCACCGTGTGAGCCGGATGCAGATGCTGACCGAGATGTTTGCTTGCAAATTAGGGACGGGTGCCTGGAGTACATGGCGGGAAGGATAATGCTGGGCTTCACGCTATAATGAAATTTTGTAGAGACGATGAAAGAAATAGATTTTCATTATTTTTATATTGGAAGATACAGCAAAACACAGAACAATGTACAAAGCACCCATAAATCACCACTCAGATATAGCTACTCCACACTTCGGTATAAGGAACGCTTCCCATTAGGGTTTTATTTTTTTTTATTTTAATGCAGACATGTACGTCCCCTTGGACAAACCTGAGCCAGCATGTACATGTTGATCTGTAACCGATTTCCTTAATAGTATATAATGGGAGAGTCATACGTTACATTTCATGTGAATACAGAAACACAGTCCATCCTCATTACTCACCTCCTCGCTAAAATGTATTCATGACACTAAAAATCAATGCTCATGGATTCCGCAGGCATTCACACACACGCACAGAGGGTGGGGTATTGGAATTGCCGAATGCACACGCTCCCCGATGAGGTCGGACAAGGTGACATGTTGCCTTTTTGTTTCAGGCCTCCTACTGTAAGTGTGGATCCTTTTCGCAGGCTGTTTGTTGCTATATTTCCCCCATTTCTGTGCTTTCTGTTGGCGATTTTGCTGTTTACAATGGTCCCCAAAGGTAGCACTGAGAGACTCGGGGGTTCCTAAGTGCAAGGGGGCTGTGCTGTGCCTCCCGGAGAAAATGCATGTGTGAGGGAGGTTCTGTTCAGGCATGAGCCACAGTGCTGCTGGCTTTCAGTGTTAATGCATTAACAATATATATATTAAATAAGGTGTCTTAAAACAAAAACACATGATGCAAAGTTATATGTTAAAGGTGCTTTGTCAGAGGCCCCAGGAACCCAGCTCACGGGCTCCCTCTAAGAGCGTGGTTCAGCATTGCTCTCCATGCAAACTGTGAGAACCACTGCGCATGGACAAACCAGTAAGGTGGGTGGGTCAGGGATGGAGAAATACGTTTGGGTTCTTAGGTTTCAGATAACACTTAAAACTGTTAAAAGAGAATTTTCATGAAAAGGTAAAATTATGATTTGCAGATCGATGGAAAAAGGAACGTCATTTTATTTCACTCATTTACCGGGAACCTGGTGAGATATCCCAACCAGCCCAGAGGCAAATCCAAAAATCAGAGACACTTATAGGTCAGGGATATTGACATCAATATGCAAATGGGGAAAAGGGGCTTCGTTTTCCTAGGGGAGGGGGCAGCATGCCCCTCCCTCAGAGAGAACCCTTTGCACGTCCATAGAAAAGTGATTTTGCTTCTGTCTGTTACCTACCACTTGCAAAGTTGTGCAGTAGCTCCCTTAGCATCAGCATCAGATACAGGGAGCTTGTGCCATAGATAATGCAGCTTCCCCCTTCCAACACCACAATAATGACTGTGATCAGCCTAGAGAGATTGTGTGGAGACAGGAGAAGCGAGCCCTGAGGAGGGTCAACACCAAGAGGCAGGACTGCAGTCCTGCAAGGGAGACGCAGAAGCAGCTGAAGAGGCAGAATGAAAATGGGATTCCTTCTGGCCAACAGCAAGACCGAGGATGGAGGAAGCTGTTAACACCTCTGAAGGCTGAGTCATAGGGACCTAATGGGTGGCACAGCAGGTGAAATGGGTGAACAAGTTGGAATGTTGTTTTGATTAAAGTCTCACTATGCTCTAATATGGACCTGCCACCGATTTCACCCTAATCTCCATTTCTAGATAGTTAGGTCTTTTCAAATGTTTAAAAATTGTAGTAAGTATCCTCATAGATATAAACCTGTGTGCACATATCTAATATTTTCCCTAGAAAAATCCCTGCTGTATTGTTGTTGGACCTGTGAGTAATTTTAAGATGTGGAGATAGTTCTTCAAAAAGGGAGTCATTTTGCACGCCGCCTTCTGCAGGGGCCAGGCAGCTGTCTATTTGGACGTGCTCATCTGTAGTGATCACAGGTCTGCAGTCTCTCTATTCTTCCTCCTTCCCCTGAGACATTCACTCTGCCAACAAGTGGTTTGGTGTTTGGAGCTGATAATCGATGACTTTTATTTCTTATCATTACTTACAAGTCACACACCCCTATTTGGAGCAGGATCAATGCTCTCCCTTGTTGGTACTAACACATGTCAAATATTTGCAGGTTCTTATCTCTCTTTAGGCTGGCTCAGGCAGGCTCTGAATTTTTAGCACCTGACATTTCCCCTCCTCTATCCATTCCTCTGTCTTCCCTGAGGGCATTTCTGTCTGGCCACAGCTTTTCATCCTTTGAAGGCCGGGCCATGCCTTTATTTCCTATAAAAATCCCATCCTGCCTGTGTCAATAAAGGGCATGCCCACCTTCACCTCCCTAAGGGCTGCCATGCCAGCTCCATTTTTCACATAAAAACTCGACTCGGCTCCTGTACCATAAGGACTTGCTTCTAGGATCATCTGCCCACTGTTTCTTACTTCTGATCTCCATACCCCTCCGCATTTCTCCCCAACTCACTCTCTGTCTTACTTGCTCCATGGCTTCCATAAAAACACATGTTCCCCTCTCTTCTGAGCTCTAGGTCTACACGCCTACCTGATTTTTTCTACCTGCCTTATACCCACCTCAACCAAAAGCAGCATTCCTCTATTGGATAAATAGCGGCCTGCCCGCCAGTCCAGAAACTTGAATCATCTGGGTTCCTTCCCTTTCTCTGCCTCTATCACATTTAAGCCACAAAAACTGTGCATTTCCCTTGCTTATCCTTTGCCTCTGCCTCCTCTCCTCCAATTTACTCTCCAGCTCACATCCGTGACCTGAGGATGTTTTGTTGCCACAATGTGTTGAAGTCTCACGTTTTGTTTTACAGCCATCACCAATCTTTGTCTTGTCTGGTCCATAAGTCCTGGTACATTTCTAAGATGAGTTTTCTTTTTTTCTTCCCAGTAGACTGTGTTCCATTTTAAAGTGTAATTTTATTTTGCTGCTTCTGAATCATTACATCTTTGGTCCTTATCAGTGGATTCTCTCCGGGTGCTAGGGGCATCTACAGACCCTATTGCCATGGGATCCATCAAATACAAGATGACAGGATTGGCCATTGGGTTGTCATTGCTGAAGCGACAGCCTCGCGATGACTAATTGAGTAAATGGATTTAACTGTGTGGGATGTTAGCACAATAAGGAGTTGTCTGTGAATATTGTGGTAGGGCTACAGGGCATGTCCTACTTGTCTCACTCAGTCCTAGACCCCAGTAGCAAGCTAATCTACCGGTCGAAGCGTCTGCTCGTTGGTGGTCAGTGCATATTATAGTGAGCAGTTGAGCGACCTTAGCACATCATTAGCATATTATGCTTTGATTGGTTGAATGGCCAACCTGCTGACCAGATACTGAGCATATTAGGCTTTTATTATATAGGATTTTTTTTTTCCAAATGTCTATTCAAAATTTTATTACCTTTAACAATAAATTATAAGCTAGTTTTTCTCAAAAGATCAAGAATTCCAAAGGAATCCCATGATTGGAAAAGCCATAGGCAAAGATAAATTATTAAGTTACTGGGAGCCAAATATTATTGCAAGCAAGATTACTTACATTTTTTTTCAAAATAATTTTATGACAAAAAATATTACACAATGTTGGAGGCAGAATGTAGGTGCATCTTAATGTGCTATGAAGGAGAACTCCAAGATCAGACTGGCCTGTGGAAATCACACACAGCCTGGGGTTTCCCTTCATCTCGTCCTCCCGCCCCTCACTCCCCAGCCGCCTCCTGTTAGGTATAGTACCTGCTGATTTTAGGACCGTCCGCCTTTTCCTTTGTCCTGTCCCTGAATCCTGTGATGTGTGGCGCTTCCCTCAGGAGGCTGGAGGTCCAGCAAGGCTGAGAATGTGTTAGCCATGTCACCTGCTGGGCCTCAGCATAGAGCACAGGACTTGAGGGGCAACACAGGCTTCGGTGTTAATAATTGAGGGAGTGCTGGCTGGTCCTGGGAGTTGTCATGGAGAATGGGATTGTGGGAGGAATTTGCCTTTTGTGGGTTGCTCAGGGCTGGGGCCTCATGTGAACAGCAGGGCACACTGCTTAGGAACAATGCACTAAGTGATGTGCCACAGAGATGGGGGCAGTGACACACAGGTGGGTGATCACCCGTGGCAAGAGATCAGGCCCCTGACTTCGCCTGCCATCAGAGGCTACACGGCATCAGAGTTCTCGGTCGCCTCCAAAGAAGAGATGAAAGGGATTCTGGGACAGGGCTGATGCTCAGAGCAGGAACTGTAGATTCCTAGGGAACTGTGAGTGGAGGGGGAGGCTGAGGTTTCACCAGGGAAGCAGGGAAGCAGCCCTACTGGCAGGCGGGGACGCAGTGATCGATCCTGAGCCACAGTGGCCACCAGCAGGCACAGGCTGAAATCACTGACCACACCCTTTCCATGCACTGCCCTTCAGCAGATACCTCAAGGGCAATGACCACAGTGCCTTCCAAGCTCTGGTCTCCTAGTGCCCTGAGCAGCCTGGCACTAGGCAAGTGCTCAGGGAAGATCTCTTGGATTAATGAGGGGCAACGTTGTCTACCAATCATGCAAAGGGCAGTGTGGGTTCAGGGGAGGTAACTCCCATGAAGGAGTTAGGTGTCCTGATTTCCTAATGCAGGTCTCCTGGGCCATTTTTGGTTAGAAATAGAATTAGAAGAGAAGCAATATATGGTGATCAGTGTAGCTAATTCTCTAGTGTTATGTCCTTCTTAAAGATGAGGGAGAAGCTCAGCAAAGGAAATCACTTGTCCATTTATGGGCTAATGCGTGCTAGACCCAAGCTCTGAATGCTGCAGGAAGCACTGGTCTGTCCCTGTAATACCATCTGACTTGAATGTCATCCCGGTGTCCTGGAAAGCATCCTGTTCTTTGCAGCTCTTTGATTGGTTGAATGGCTGACCAGCTGACCAGATACTTAACATATTAGGCTTTTATTATAGGATATTTTTTCAAATGTCTATTCAAAATTTCATTACCTTTCACAATAAATTATAAGCTAGCTTTTCTCAAAGGTTCAAGAATTCCCAAAGGAATCAAATGATTGGAGAAGCCATAGGCAAAGATAAATTATTAAGTTCCTGGGAGCCAAATATTATTGCAAGCAAGATTACTTAACATTTTTTTTTCAAAATAATTTTCAAAATAATGGTCTTCTGGGCCATTTTTGGTTAGAAATAGAATTCGAAGAGAAGCAATATATGGTGATCAGTGTAGCTAATTTTCTAGTGTCATGTCCTTCTTCAAGATGAGGGAGAAGCTCAGCGAAGGAAATCACTTGTCCATTTATGGGCTAATGCGTGCTAGACCCAAGCTCTGAATGCTGCAGGAAGCACTGGTCTGGCCCTGTAATACCATCTCACTTGAATGTCATCCCGGTGTCCTGGAAAGCAGCCTGCTCTCTGGACTTGCAGTTACAGCAAGTGAATTCCACCCTTGTCCCTGCTTGTGTCCCTTAGTGGCTTAATGTCTTTGAGCCTCAACTTTCTCATCTGTACAAAGGGAATAAAATATCACTACCTCATAGTCTTGGAATAAGAGCTAAATGGATAACATTTGTGAAAATAACAGATGCTGGCGCATAGAAGGTAAACTAGTGTTAATGGATTCTGATGTTATAAATCAATTTGTAATATGCCCATATTTTCTTACACCCGACTTTGGCAAGCAGTGGCTTATGGCATGTTCACTGTCCTATTTGCTCCAGTTCAATATCTCTCTGTTGTCATGTGCGATGTCACCCCCCTCAGACTTCCTCTCTGTAAAGGCATTGACCCTGGTTTTCTCACAAAGATATACACCAAACACCAAACCCATTTTTCTCATCCAAATGCCTTTTGCTAGTAGAACCCTTTATATCTACCACTGTTCAGATATAAAAACCACTTGGTTGCACATGTAAATGGACCCGTTTGAAAAGTAAGGGGATAAAGTAGTTTTTGGTTGATTTGGGGGGCCCCTCTGGGGAGCATCCCCAGCGAAATGGAGGTCTGCACACTTTCTCAAGAATTCCAGTGTCACAGGGGCTTCTTAACGGTGTTTGCTCACCTCACGGAAGGCCCGATTCCATTTGCTTTGCACCTTTGTCATTCTTTACTGCCGAGGCAGAGACAAATATTTTCTCCACTGCAGTTGTTTTCCTAAGAAGCTAAAAATATTGGGAGGAAATTGGTTTTTCTCTTCTGCCTTATCTTCGCCTAAGTATTCTCCGGGATCTCAGCGCCACGCGGGGGGCGCCCTCTGCTTTATTGTGGCTGCAGAGCCAGGACAGAGTCGCAGGCAGCAGAGAATAAAGGCAGCCCTCTCTCTGCCACTGTGTTTCCCGGAATGTCAAGGTGACGGTGGGGATGAATCCACCGGTCAATTCCAATTTAGTCCAAACCCTGATGTGACACAGCTCCCACCCTTGCTGCCAATTGACTGATTGTTTTTCATGATTGATGGAGGTGACAGATTTGTTTTTGAAAGTGCCGCTGATTTTCATGATCTTGGTGAGCCTGGAGAGATAGAGATGTGTGTGTGTGTGTGTGTGTGTGTGTGTGTGTGTGTGTGTAAAAGAGAGAGAGAGAGAGACACACACACACACCTATACAGAGAGAGAGAGATTGAGAGATTGGAGGAGGGAGGGAAAATATGAAAATATTACATGTTAATGGCTTCTGGCAGTGACTTCTGTGAAAGTCTCAACTGTTTCAAAGGTGTGCTGTTAGGGAAGCCATGAGCAGAGGATTGGATAGAAAAATCTGGATTCCTAGTCCTAGTTCTACTGTTTACTTGGGCAAGTTTCTTAATTCTTCTGTGCTTCCTTATCACCTCCAAAAAAAGGAGCCAGCTGGAAGGGACTGGTGGTTGACTCATCAATATTTATTTTCACTTTCTTCCCTATAGAGTTTGGGTTTTATTTGGGCAGTGATAAGACCTGCTAAAAGACTACATTTCCCAGCCCCTCCTTGCAGCCAGGTGCGGGCATGTGACCACATTCTGACCAATGAAATGTAAGTAGAGTTGTGGGCAGGACTTCTGGGAGAGCTTTTTCTAAGAGTCAAAGGTTGGTGGGGACCCATTACCGCCCTGCTCTCTTCTTCTCCCCCCTGCTTGGGCAATGTGGACCTGAGGTGAGGGAGCCTTGAGCCTTGCAGGTACCCAGCAGCTGGGACAAGGCTCCGATGGGCTTTGTCCTGTAGACTATTGAGTGATATGCAAATACAAAGAGGTTCTCAAACTGCAGCTGGATTCTGTCTCTACACTTCAGAGGGAAGTTGAGGGGTATGTCTGTTCTCAATCCACTTTTTGCAGTAAAGGAAGCTTGAGCCCATGGATTTCCACATAATGCCAAGGGACTAGGGAGTGTTTAGCTTAACCAGCAACTGTGTCTTTTTAGCACCAAAGAATGGGGTTAGTGTCTTTGTACAAGAGGTCCGAGAGAGCTTGCTGGCCCCTGCTACCATGTGGGGACACCAGAGCAGTCAGCAGTCTGCGCCTCCGAAGAGGGCTTTCACTAGAACTGTATCAGCACCACGAACTTGGACTTCCAGCCTCCAGATTGTGGGAAAGAAATAGTTATTTATAAGGCACCAGACTAGGATATTTTCTTATGGCAGCCCCGGTGGACTGAGACAGGGGCTGTGGTGAATAGATAGAGTGAGTGACTCTGAAGTCGCATTGCTTAGTTATGGCTGAGCAAAGGGAGACGAGTGTTCTACGTGGCCAGCGAGACATGTGCTGTCTTGCAGGGCTGTGGCCTTGCCCATGCGGGGGCGTCACTGACACACTTCCATGTGAATGGTGTGCCCAGGAGTCCCAGGATGCATGGCCTTCCACACTCAGGGACTCTGCACAGATACGAGGTTGTGGCTGCAGAGACCTTTGTAGGCGGCTCTTGGCTCACTCAGAGTCTCAGAGCAGCCCTTCACATGGGCATTTTCTCCCCTGATGACAGAATCTGCTGTTTCTCCTCCTCACCTTGCGCTGCCTCCCTACCACAGTGTGGTGACCAAACAAATGTGTGTGTTTGTTTGTTTGTTCATTTTAAAGAGAAAATGTTATATATATATATATATATATATATATATATATATATATATATATATATTTGATTTTTTACAGAGAGGAAGGGAGAGGGATAGAGAGTTAGAAACATCTATGAGAGAGAAACATGGATCAGCTGCCTCCTGCACACTCCCCCACCAGGGATGCGCCCGCAACCAAGGTGCATGCCCTTGACCAGAACTGAACCTGGGACCCCCCCAGTCCGCAGGCCAACACTCTATCCACTGAGCCAAACCGGTTTCGGCCAAACAAATGTTTTAACAAGAGACAAAATATGGCCACGTCTGACTGCAGTCCTGTGAGGGCTTCTCTCTCTGCGAGGCTTGGTCTGCTGGGGGACAAAGGAACCTGGGAGGGCTGGAAGGGTGGCACAGGGCAAGGGCACAGCATCCTAACACCCCCTTTTCTGCCAGTGAAGGGCATTCAAGCAGGACCCCTACCTGAGCTCTTACTCTGCCATCTGAACCTGGATGCTTTTCTCCCGAACACCTGCAGACAGCCCAGCTATCACACAGCGGGCACGGCCCTGCGGGTCAGGCCCCGGGGCTTGGGAAGAGCGTGGAATAACCCCAGCAAACCTCAGGGAGCCTCTTCCCCCGAGCGTCAGGGAAGTGCTCTCCGCTGGGCCCGGAGCAAAGCACCGAGGACAGGTCACACCCACGCCGCCGCCGCCAGGGGCTCCTGGCCGCCACGTGGAGTGGGGCCGGAATGTTCCTGTGAAGCGTGTCTCCGAGGAGACATTCCTACCACAATGATTGCTTTCTCCTCTGGCCACTTCAGATGTGATTTGCAGCATCTTCTGATGGAACCAGAAGTCTAGAGAGGCAGGCTTTTTTCCTGATCCTGAGATCTGAGAGGAACTGGCCACAAGAGCCTTCTTTAATGAGCATCGACCGGGCTCGCAGACACTGTCCTTGTTAGCAGGTTCGGGAAGATGCAGACGCATGCTCCATTCTCATGTCTCCTGTTCCTGCCTCTCAGAGGCGCAGAGGGTGGAACGTTCAAGAGCAGTGTCTGCAGAGGGGGGGTCCAGGGCTGAGGGCAGGAACCGGGCGGAGCAGCCCAGAGATCTGACTTATTCACAGCCCGGACTCAGAGGTCTTACAATTGAATGGTTTCGTCTGTTCGCTGTCACAGCGAGACTCCTGGGCAAGGCGGAATGGCTGAGATGTTGAGCCCGAGTTTTGCAGTAGGAACAGGTCAAGAGGAACTCTGGGCTATTGGCTGGGCATGTGAAGGGGTCATTTATTCACTTACTTCATTCATTTATTCCATGTTTATTGAATGGCTTCTCTGTGCTGGGGTCTGGAGATTTAGGGGGAATCTGACTTTCTTCCCCGTGACTCAGTACTTCACAGCCTTTGTCGCAAGAGAGGAAAGATGTGAACCTATGGATGCCACACAAATATATACATGACTGTCGGAGGGCGGGTTCCCTAGAAGCAGAACCTGAAACAGGGGTGCGGGTACATGTGACTGATGGAAGGAGGGACCTGTAAGGAGAGAGGGAAAAGGGCTCAGAAATGGAGGGGAGGGGCAGTGTGATCAGGCAGCATTTAGCCTTGACCTGACCTACGAACTGAAGGTGCTAGAGCAGCAGAGTGTCTGAATTGGTGGGAGCATCTGTATCTGCTTTCCAAGAACGCAGCCACCGGCCACGTGGCTACTGAGCACTTGACATGTGGCAGGTGCGGCTTAAGAACTGAAATAGCACTTTCATTTAATTTTAGTTTATTTACATTTGCCTGCTCACCCATGCCTGATGGCCACCATGCTGGCCAGCGCAGCTCAAGAGTAGGGCTGGGCAGACCTCTTCCATAAAGGGCCAGTAGGTAAACACTTGGCTTTGTGAACCACATGGCCTGCATTGTAGGTCCTCGACTACTGTTGTAGCAAAACACTATCTCAGACAGCCCCAAGGGAGTGAGTGTGGCTGTGTGCCAGTAGCTGTTCACAAAAACAAAGTGGCAAGCTTGGTGGCCTGTAGGCCATAAAGCAAACGGCAGAGTTGCCCCTTCTACACCACCAACAAGGGCCAGCTTTGCTGGCCTGCCGGTCTCTGCCATTGGTGCAGGCCTCCGGGGGTACATGGTACTCCCTGGGCAAGGCGGCTCCATCAGCTCAAGGCATCTCCCAGAGTGGGCAAGCATGATGGTGGGGTGCTGCGATCCCTTAGGCACCTGCCTTCTTCCCATCAGAAAGGGTGTGGTGGCCAGGTGAGAAGAAGCTCGGAGTCACAATGCAGCACCTGCCATAATGACTGATAACCTACATTGTGTCTTCAGTATGTTCCAGGCACAGTGTTAGGTACTTCACAGGGATTCTACTAATGGAGTTCTCAAAAGAGCCTTGTGGGAAATGTAATGCAAGTGTTTTTAGTACATTACTGTAAAATTCACTGATTTTTCATCACTATAAATTCATTTGTTAACTCATACACATACACACACACCTATTTGATCTGACATATACACTGTAGGTATGATGTCACCATGTGCCAGTCATGTGCTTTTTTCCTGCCAAGGTATCTTTGCTCTACTCCCAGAGATATCAGGAAACTGGTCTATTTTTCAGCCCAGATTTCCCATCTGATAGGAAACCCATCTCGTTTAGGTTTCCCGTAAAAACAGATCCTGATTTGGGTGCAGGTAGTTTCCCTGGAGATGATCTTAGAAAGCAAAAAGGAAGGGAATAAATGCAACAAATGGTGTTTAATGTGTGGTTTACTGGATGGGTTATATTGTAGCCACCTGAGGTTCCCCCTTGCCCTTCCCCACCCTCCCCCCACCTTAGAAAGTTAGAATATCCACCAGCCCTCATCTCACATCGGGTGAAGGTTGTCCTGGAGGGTTTATTTATCAGCCCAGGGTCCAGATTCTTCCCTCCGAGTAGACCTCTTCTCCTCGGGCAGGGACCTACAAAGCAGGCTGGCCGCCCGTGAGCTCTGGGTCCTGGCAGGCTCGTGGTATCGTCTGCCACCCTCACCTTCCTCACTCACCGGCAGCTCTCACTCTGCTGATGTTCCCTTCGCTGTGCAGAAGGCTATTCGTTTGATGTGGCCACACTTGTTTATGTTTTCTTTTGTTGCCTTTGCTTTTGGGGTCAGATCCAAAAGTCAACTTCAAGACCCATGCCAAGGAGGACACCGCCTGTGTTTCCTTCTAGGCATTTTATGGTCTCCCATCTTCCATTCCAAGCTTTGATCCCCTTTGAGTTAATACCTGTGTATTGTGTAAAACAGTGGTCTTGTTCCATTCTTTCACATGTGACTGTTCCGTTTTCCCAAAACCACTTATTGAAGAGACTGTCCTTTCCCCATAATATATTCTTGCCTCCTTTGTCATCGGTTAATTGACCATATATGCGTGGGTTTATTTCTGAGCTTTTTCTTTCTTTCCCATTGATCTGCTTTTATGCCAATACCAGGCTGTTTTGATTACTGCTAGTGTTTTCCAGTTTGGACTTTTTCAGTCGAAGGGAATTGCTGCCAATTTCTCCCGTTCAATAGATGCCGCTAGACAGTTGGCATGCTCCGGGAGCAGTTACAGGCTTGTCAGCTCGGGGCGATGACATCAGGAAAGCACTGAATGGGCCTTGAGTCTTACTGCTGCTGATGCCCTTCTGGGTCTCACATTCCTCCTTTGAGCAATGGGAGTGACGGCAGGGCTTCTGCTGTACCTCAACAGAGGTAATGGATGAGCTCATACTTTATAATCTGGGGAGCATTTAGGGATGTAAGTTATTGATTAAGACTAAGTACTGCCGAAACTGGTTTGGCTCAGTGGATAGAGCGTTGGCCTGTGGACTGAAAGGTCCCAGGTTTGATTTCAGTCAAGGGCATGTACCTTGGTTGTGGGCACATCCCCAGTAGGGGGTGTGCAAGAGGCAGCTGTTTGATGATTCTCTCTCATCAATGTTTCTGACTCACTATCCCTCTCTCTTCCTCTCTGTGAAAAGTCAATAAAATTATTATTTTTTTTTAAAAGACTCAGTACTGTGCTTAAAACTGAGTAAATGAATAGTCATCACTATTCCAGGCCTTTATTTTTTTTTTAAGTGTTTTTATTTATTTTAGAGAGAAAGCGAGGGAGATGGAGAGAGAGCAATAGAAACATGGTGAGAGATAATCATAGATTGGCTGCCTCCTGCTAGGGACCAGCCCCTCTACCTTTTGGTGCACAGGATGATGCCCAACCAACTGAGCCACCCTGGCCAGGGCCTAGGTCTTTATCTTAATGTGTGTGCAGCCAAGCTCCCTATGTAGCCTGCCTCCCAGATGCTCTCTGCCTGCTCTCAGGGCCAGACTTTGATGAGTCTCTGAACTCAGGGGACTCCTGGCCAGAGGGAGGCAGATCCCAGACCATGGCTCTCTATGCAAATCAGCTTAGTCTCCATCCATCCCACAATTCCTGTCCCAATCCCTGTACCCAGAGCCACTCCACAAAAGTACGAGTCTGACCTGCTCTAAAGCCTCCGGTCTGAACCAGAGAGAGAAGCGTGAACACAGGCCACGGGAAAACCCGTGCTCTCCTCTGGAACAAGCGATCCGCGCCCTCAATCTCGGAGGATGTGCTGACAGATCGGTCGGGGGGGTGGGGGGGTGGTTTGAGTGCTGTGTGCAGGTATTTCCCTTCGGGGACACATTGCTGGTTTTTAAACAGAGAGTGGCCAGTGCCAGTGTGCGTTTGGGGGCGATGCTCTGGCCTGAGGTGTGGGAGGGCAGCTGGGAGGCTGCAGGATCCCAGAGGGGGCTGCCACAGAGGTCCGGAGGACAGGGCTGTGCGAAAACAGTGCTGTGCATCTCGTTAGCCTGCTCAGAAGCTGGGAGCTCAGGAGTGGATGCTTGGAGCGATCCTGAGAGGCGGCCGGGAGAGAGTCTCCTGGCCTCCCCACGCTCCTCACACAGCCAGGGTTTCACTAAGAGCAGGCTGAGGTGGGAGTAAGCACCACTCTCTACCACTCCGCCCTTCGTCTTTGGATCTTGAGTCCTCTTCCAAGCTTCCTTTCCCGGACGTTTCCCAGCCCCAGAGGGCCTCATCAGAGGAGGGGGCGGAGCCGCATGCTCAGAGAGGAGGGTGCACAGCCTGGCCTGGCCAAGGGGACCCACCCTTATGTGTTCCCTGCAGAATGCTTAGTAAAATGCAGAGTCTTAGTGGGAGCGGAGGCTGCCAGCTGCTCTGGGGCTAGAGAGAGGGAGCGGACTGAGGGCAGGGACAGGAGCGCAGGTAAAAGGCTGTCAGCAGGCAGGGCATCCTAGGCCCAGGGGGCCTGACACAGATGTTAATTCCTTGCTTAACCCCCAGGGAAATTGAAAATGATGCAAGGTACCCTTCAGTCCCAACCGGTGGTAAAACAAAACAGAGACCTAAGATTTCAACCAGGGACTGTCAGTGCTCCTCGTTCACGTGTTTCTCGCTTTGTTTTAAAGAGTGTGTGTGCCCGCACCAGGCCGGTGCAGCGTGGCAGTAAGAGAGTCACGTTGCAGTGGACTGAATAGCAGCTTTTTGCAAAAGTCAAGTGAGGATCTGGGCGTTTTTTCTGAACTGGTTCAAGCTGAAAGGTCACCTTGTCCTCCAGCTGAAGACATTAATGGCTAAAAGAAACAATTGGGAAGGTAATTTAACATTTCCACATTTGAGTTATAAAAAAGTCTATCTGAAACCTTATAATTAAGGTGCTATAGCAATCTTTGTTACAAGAAATTATTTTTCCCAACCTTACTTTGAATACAAGTCATTGACATCAGCTCTGTCATTTCAATTCCTTAATAATGTGTGCGTATTTCATATATATATATATATATATATATATATATATATATTCATATTCTCTTTCTGGTGTATAAGAAAAGAGTTTGTAAACAGAGTTGAAAACTTAAATCCAACCAATAAATTAATTTTTTTAATTGATGAGAAATTGTTACTAAAATCTAAGCAAAACATGCTTAGACAAAGCATAAACCCTATATTACTCTTAGTAAAATAATTTTTACTGGTACTTAAGCCATTCTGTCACTTGTGGCCTTGACTGTGTGTTTTATTTATTTGTTCTCTGCTTGGGCTAGTGTTATTTTGTATCTTGCCTTTAAAACAATTTCTCAGTTGTAAGTGAGAGGGAGATTTATTGACTGATGTAGCTGGAATCCATCTGTGGGGTCTGCCTTTAGGGTTGACTAACATGATCCCAACCCTTACATTCCACCCCTTGACCAGGGATAGGATCACTTTTCCCATAGTGCATGTGGAGCAGGAGACCATGTGGATATCACACAAAAAACACACATGTCCCATGTGCACCTGTCTTAGGTTTGGACTGCTCAGACAGAGTACAAGTCCTGTCCCAGTGGAGGACATCCAGAGTAAGGTTTGGAGGCATTCTCCAAGTCTGCCTCTAATTAGTCTGCTGATAGGTCTCATTTTTTCATCTTTGATTGGTAACCAGCTCATCTGATGACAAGTCTATGGGCTTAGCTATCAAACTGAGCACCAGAAGACTGATGAACAGGCTTTCTGGAGAAAAAAAAAAGAAAAAAAGAAGAAGAAGCCTTGATTTGTAGTGTTTGTCAATTTCTTTGGTGTAAATATTCCTACTGGAGCTGATTTTAAACTATTAGTGTAAAGTCATTGAATGTGGGATTGGAAAGAGATGTGTACAGTTGACTCTTTGGAGTGGATACAATTCTGCCTAACGGCTTGAATTGCACTCTTTTATTAATTGATTATTTTTCTAGACTAAGGTTTGATTTCAAAACCTTATGCTTTTATCTCATTGGCTTTTTCAATGTGGAGGCTGGCTTCTTTGCAGTTGCTCTTTCTTGAGTTTGCTTATTTAATCAATCATTTGTCTTTTGTTTAATAAATATCATTGATTGCCTATTATATTTCAGCTACTTGCCTATGTCCTGGGAACATAGCAATGCACCAAACAAAATCTCTGTTTTTTGTGTGTTTTTTTAATTTTTATTTATTTCTTATTGATTTATATTTAATAAATATATTTTTATTGATTTTTTACAGAGAGGAAGAGAGAGGGATAGAGAGTTAGAAACATCAATGAGAGAGAAACATTGATCAGCTGCCTTTTGCACACCCCCTACTGAGGATATGCCCGCAACCAAGGTATATGCCCTTGACTGGAATTGAACCTGGGACCCTTCAGTCTGCAAGCCAACGCTCTATCCACTGAGCCAAACTGGTTTCGGCTAAAGTCTCTATTCTTAGAGGAGACAGACTGTTAGAAAGTATTATTTATTCAGGTAGAAGTGATGTGAAAAAATTAACCAGTGTGAGTACCATGAAGTGCATGAAAAGTGAGGAGGGGACTATGGATAGAGAAGGGGCAAAGGAAGGTCTCTCTGAATGCAAAGAGATAAAGCTGGTGGATGGTGCTGAGCTAAGGGGACAGCATTATGAGGGGTGAGCGAGCTCGGCATGTTTAAGGAGCAGAAGGAGAATCCGGAGCCTGGAGTGGAGGCAGCCACCGGGAGAGTGGCAGAAGAGGATGCCAGAGAAGTAGCCAGAATTCTGATCACCGGGAGCCTTCCAGGCCATTTAGTGGTTTGGACTTTAAGCCCAGGGAGAAGAGAACAGAGTAGATCATTCTGGCTTCTGGGTGGAGCACCTAGACCAGTAATTCTCAAAGTATAGCCCTCAGACCAGCTGCATAAGCACCGCCAGGGAACTTTCTAGAAATGCAGATTCTTAGGCCCCATCCCAAACCCAGTGAATTGGAGACCTTGGGGATGGATCCAGCCATCTGTGTCTAATCCAGCCTCCAGGGTGTGCTGAGGTGCTGGAGTTTGGGGCCTAGACTATAGCTAGGTGCTCTCACTTCCTTTTATCCCTCCCACGTCAGGGCCACCATCTTCCCTGAAGGCTACCACATTTCTTTTCATCCATCTTGCATGTTCGTTCCTGAAAGAATACAGGATAGTCCCCACGGTGACATTTTCACAGGCCATCAGATCTGCATGTGCTGGGCTGGCTGCTGAGACCCACACTCCTCACCACACTCCCCATCACGAATCTCCATTACAAATCGGTTGCTACAAAATAGTCGTAGGGATGTAAAGTGCAGCAAAGGGAATATAGTCAATAATGCTCTAATAATTACGTCTGGTGTCAGATGGGTATGAGATTTATCTGGATGATCACTTAGTAAATTATAAAATAGTCTAATCACTGGGAAGTACGCCTGAAATTAACATAATATTGGATGTCAACTGTAATTGAAAAATAGAAAATATCATTTTAAAAGATCCTACCTGTGAATTCTTAAAGCCAACAGTGATTACATCACTTTCTTCATTAAACATTTAAGAGGTTTGATTTCCCTCAAACAGTTTTATGGCTTATACCCCCAGGGTGGTCATTTTTTCTGTGTTTCTTGGCATCTGTTGAAGTGTAGCAGAAAGAACAGTTTGCTATGCTACACAGTATAAAGGTTATATAACTTATATGCAACTGGTATGAATTGTTTCATGGTGCTAAATATATATTATCTTAATTATGGCTCGGTCTTCATCCACTGGAGACTTTTGCCCTCCCTTGAAATTATATATAAAAAAAAGCAACCTCTGTGTGGCCACAATGAGCTGAAGACCATAGCCCTTCCCCAGGGTCCCTTGATTGGGTATAAGGGTAACCGCATATGAGTCAATATGGCCTAATACTATTCAAATCGTTGCTCAACTATATTATTTTCACAAGTACCAATTTTTAGGGACATATTCGTCATTAACTCAAGGACTTTTCTTTACAAGACAAAGGAAGAATCCTCCCAAACTAGTAGTTAATAATTACTTTTATGAGTAGTCTAATTGAATTGCATGAAAGTCCTTAAGAACTCAATGTGGACACTCAGCCTGCGAATTGCTAGTGATAGATCTTAAGCTGACTATTCACAGGTACTATTCAGCAGGTTGTTTTGAGCTCCATTTGTGTTTTGTTCTAGCTACTGGATCTGGAATTTAGTATCCATTGTCTGAACATTGGATTTTTATCTGGTCTTAAAACCAAGAAACAAAACAAAAACCAAGACTTCCAGATAAAGAAATTCTGAATTTCATATGTAATTCCAGAATCCTAGCATTTCCAAAAGTAAGATTTATTACTGTGATGTTTGTTCAGATATAATCATCTAGGTATATTTCTAAACATACCTGTTATTCTTATTACAAGCAATTCTAGCAACAAAAATAATAACACTTTTTCAAGGATTATAATTTTGTGTAATTGCACATCAGAGGAAAATATGGATATCAAGCCTCTTAAATGTTGAGATACAGCCCATTGTTGCCTATTATCTTTTTCAATTCCTTATTCAGGCATTTCAGTTTAAAATATATTCTTTTTTTTAATATATATATAACTTTGCCCTTTTGTTCATAGATTTCAGGAATAAAATTAACCATGGCATAGAATTTAAATCATTTCTTGTTACTGAAATTCTCTGCACCATAAAGTGGTTATTTCAAATTTTATTTACATAGTTATTATCTCTCATCTGGGGACACATGCATCTATCTATTTTTAATATACTTACAAGTATAACTTCCCCAAGTTTATTATCATCCGTTCATTCATACTAAGGAATTTTCTTATTCTGAAATGGTTACTTGGATGAGCATCTCCTCACTCCATCATGACTAGGTTAAGGAGGTCCAGGGACCAAGATCACTTCCAGGGTGCCACTCGCATGATGGCATATCCTCAGTCACTCAGAGAGTGTCTGTGGGGTTGAACTCTGCACAAGGCTGTTTCCATGGTCCTGGGGTCACTGATATTAATGCACGAGTACTTCCGGGAGCCACCGCACGGAGAACTCACTCGGACCTGCACAATAAATGCTCTCGACCTCTGGTCCCTTTTTATCCATGCCAGCTGCCCAGCAGGTACTTCTCCTTCTTTTCCAAATAAAGATTTGGGGATAAGTAATGTAGGATTTAAAATTAAAGCTCATGGGATGAATCAAGTCCTGAAAACTAAATGTTTTTTCGGTCCTCACACTCTTAATCAAGAACCAAGAATTAGTGAACATGCTATTCGCCTGCTGGCCTGGAACCCTGTCAGCTGCTTGATGAGAACCTAGAGCCATGCCTAGATGGTGTCTGGCTATTTCCCCTCCTGCCCTGGGTCTTCAGTGATGTATTAGTTTTTTATTGCTGCTGTAACAAATTACCCCAAGTTAATGGCTTAAAACAACACATGTTTATTATTGATGGTTACAAATTGATCATCTTATTTTCTGAATGTCAGAAGACTGAACTCGATTTGATTGGGCTAACCTTGAGGTGCTGACTAGGCTCTGTTCCTGGAGATTCTAAGGGAGGATTCATTTCCCTGCCTTTTCCAGTTTGTAAAGGCCACCTGTGTTCCTTGACTCGTGGCCTCTTCGTTCATCAGCAAAGCCAGCAGGACAGTATCTTCAGATCTCTCTCCGACTCTAACTCTCCTGCCTCTCTCTCTCCATGTGAAGAACCCTTAGGATTACATTGGGCTCACCCAGATAGCTTATTTGAAGATATATTATTATCTCAAGATCCTTACCTCACCTACAGAGTTGTTGTTGCCATTTAAGATAACATCTTCACAGGTTCTGGGCTTAGGATGTGGACATCTCTGGGAGTCTGTATTTGCTGTGGAAGTCAATGCCAGCAACATCTCTCCCTTCCCACCCCACTCCCCTATGCAGGTGCCCTTTGGATCCTTGGTCTGTGGCCACCCAGTTCCCTTATCACTACTGTTTCCCAGCCCTGGAACCCAGCCTCTCCCTGTTCTTTGCAGCTAATATGTCAACCTTAAGTCACTGCCTGCTTATGAAGCTGTTTGCTTTGTGCAAAAGGTATCTTTGCACTCGGAACACCAAGTGAACTATTCCAGAGCCCCAGAAAGATCAAATGGTACCAAGGAACACCCAGAACATATGCCTCACACCAGGCAACATTTGAAAGACTTGAAACTAAGCAATCGTAGGGCATCGTGATACCCTGTTTCCCCAAAAATAAGACAGTGTCTTATGTTAATTTTTGCTCCCAAAGATGCACTAGGTCTTATTTTCAGGGGATGTCTTATTTTTCCATGAAGAAGAATACGGTACACATTTATTGTTAAATGAAAATAAAGGATATTTATTACCTGTATATGGTATGGTAGTTGTCAACACAAACCAGACAAACTGTGAATCCTATAGTATCAAGAATTTGCTCATTTATTCAATGATAATCATGTCATCATCTTCTGGAACATCATCATAACAATCCAATTCCTGAATTTCCTGGTGAATTTCTTGTGACTCCATTTCTTTCAGAATCAGTGGACCAAATCTCTCATGTTTAGCCTAGGGGAGACTTATTTTTTTGGGGGGAGATGCCTTATATTTCACTCAGAAGGAAACCTGTAAGTAGGTCTTATTTTCAAGGAAACATGGTAGTAAAAGCTGTTTGAAACTAGATCCATTGTGTGGAAATGTCCATTTCCATTCAGTTATATCTTCCTGTTTCTTCTGGTTCACCAGGTGCTCAGCAGCACTCACCTACTTGGGTGTACACAGGATTCTGTGTAGTATCTCTTCTTAGAATATTCTAATTGCTTTAACTTTTATCCTGCCTGGCACACCATAAATGAAGAGAGCTGATCTATGCCTTCTTTGACAACTATAGTTTTATGTCTTTTATTTAGAAACAAATGTAATTACTTAGAGTGGAGAAGACAGAACTACTTTTGTAGCTAAGTCAAAACATGCATCAACATTCATCTCTATAATTCTTTCACGGGGGGGGGGGGGTGGCGGCGAATTAGTTTGCATTGGCTTTTTACCATTAATGAAGTATTACTAAGTAATATAAGTCAGTTCTACTGTCATGACCATAACCCCAGCCTGGCCAGCTCACCCAAGGTATCTGGGAGTCATGCAGACAAAGCTCAGGTACTTCCTGTTGCATGGCCCAGCATTGAAGAAGCCAGCCTTTGGAGGCAGATGGATCTGGATTTGAACCATTGTACTGCTTCCTTGCTTAGTGTTTCTGGGCAAGATTGGGAGCTACAAACGTTTTCTGTAAGATCCAGATAGTAAATATTTTAGGCTTTGTGGATCACATGGCCCCTGCTGTAACTATTGAACTCTGCTAAAATTGTAGCATAAGTAAACAGTGGGCATAATTGTGTTCCAGCGAAACTTTATTTGTAAGAATAGGTTGGATTTGGCTCATGGCCATAGTTTGCTGACTCTTGGGCAGAATACTCCAATCTCTTAAAGCAGTGTTTCCCAAAGTGTGGTACACGTACCCTCAGGGGTACGGGAAGAGTTTGGTGGGGGTACGCGTTGCACCAGAGTTTGGTGGGGATATGCACTGCACCGTGCTTAGCTGCGCCTAATTCTACGTTCTCATGAGTACGAGGGGTACTCAGCGTTACGAGAATGATAGAAGGGGTACACATATGTCAAAAGTTTGGGAAATACTGTAAAGTTTTGATATTAATAATGAGGATGGGTGGATGGATTGATGTCAAAGTTGGATGGATGGATGGATGGATGGATGGATGGATGGGAAGGATGAAGAGAGGGAGACAGGAAGGAAGAAAAAAAAGAGGGAGGAAGAAGCCATATTGAAACTAAATGTGTTGCACAGTAATTTGCCAGTTTCTTCCTAGCTGTAGGGATTATGGGCTAAATGGAGCTAATAAGGCAGGTGACTCATGTCATATCACAGAGCAACAGTGCTGGACATGTAAGCTACAGAGGCCAGGCCGCCATAACTTAAAACATGTTTAGTTGTTTTTCTATTTCCCCTATCCATCCAGGAACTATTTTCTGTGCATTAGAGCCATGCTGCCTTCCCTCAGCTCCTGCATAACTCCCTGCCCCCTGAATCCAGGAAGGGTGCTAAAACTCCAGGTGTGGAGGCCGGATGAGTGGTCTGTGCTCTGGCCCCATTGCACTCACATCCGCCTTCTCTGTGCTGGGTGTCCTGTTGACACCTGGGTGGTTTGGGGTGGTGATGGCTCCCAGTTCTTAGGGTTTTCAGGTCTGTTTCTGCAAATGACTGACCCATGGGCCCCACAGGCAGTCTAGATGGATAGAACCTTGCTGATGCAGTGTACATGTGCCCGAGAAAAGACAAATATTTACAATATTTGAGTGACAAAGGTGCCTCCATTAGTTAATCACACTTTAAAGCAAATCAAAGAAGCTCAGACTGGAACTTCTGACTTTAATTTTTCTCTTTGAAACAGTGTCACAGCTTGCAACTAACATGTTAGTGAAGACATTTAAAAGAAGGAAAAAGACAGAAAGCAAATAAAACAACCCAAAACACTAAAATGAGGCCTAAAAATTGGAGCTTTCTTACAACAGTAGGTGGAATTATTTTATCCTCCTTGAATAGATGAAGATCTAAATATAAGTGAAATGACCCTTTGCCTTATCCTATTGTCTAATTCTTATTTCAAAAACACATGGCCTGTTTCAATGAGAAAACAGTCTATCTACCACAAGAGTGCTGCTTTTTATGATAAGCACATGATTGATCACGCTAACAGTGGATTCAGAACGTTATGAGAGATTGATCATTAGGAAAACTATATTAACATTTGAAGCTTAATCATCCTAAATCCCATAGATGTCTCAGGTCATCCAGGGCTTTGGTTCAAGTAGTCTGTTTATCATTGAAACAAAATACAATGCAAAAAGGTTGGTGGTCCTAGGAGGGAGTGTGCAGACAGACAGAGACAGGAGGCCCAAAAAGTGGTCTCCTGTCTGTCTGACAGATAGACAGACAGACAGACAGACAGACAGGAGACCACTAAAAAGGAGCACAGAGCAGAGGTTTCTCATCCACACCTGAAAGTAAGGAGCATCATTTGGAACGTGAGGGAGCACCTATGGGATTTGCTGATGTAGTGACCCCACGATCCAGAATTTCCAAGACAGCTCCAGCTTTCCATAGTTTTCCCCCCTTAAAATAGGTGATTCCTAAATGTGATTCTTAAGTTCCAAAAGAATTTTATGGTAATTTTTAAACCATTGTGGATTTTTTTTATGTTTGGCTTAGAAAATACAGTCAGTTGGGAACATGAAGATCCAATAGTGAGACTCGTGCTGTTAGGTGAAGTCTGAAAGCGTTGAGCACCAAGAGAGCCTGTATCACATGTCCTACAACATGGAACTTTTCATGGAGGCCAAAACAGATTAGGAAGTGAGTATTTGTGAGGGAGTGCTCCAGGTGGCAGCACCTGACATAAATCAACACCTGTCAGTATGAGATGGCTCTTCCTCCTAAGCCTTCAATGATTACCAATCAATACTTATTGATTCCAAGGTCACTGCCTCTCTCCCATGCTGTGGTAGTTGATCTTGTGCCCATCACCACTAGCTGCTTCTAATAATGCTCTGACCCATCCTTGGCTTTCTGCACTGTTTTCCAGGCCAGCATTCCAAAACTGGGATGAGGTGCACTGTCTGTGAGTGAAGAGAATGGGAGAGGCAGAGGTAGGAAAAGCAGGAGAGCGGCTGAGCAGCCACCAGATGAATGAACAGGCTGCCATACTCTTACTACCAGCTCTAATTTCACAGAAAGGATGAAAGCCAAAAAGAAAATTCTCCTTGGGAAAGATCTGGAATGTTTCAGGTGCCAGGACCTCACCTACTTTATTCCTCATTCGTTCACTCTCTGTCTCTGTTTCTGTCTGTCTGTCTCTCTCTTTTTCTTTTATTTTTCAAATATGTTTTTATTGAGGAAGGGAAAGGGACAGGGAGATAGAAACATTGACCGGTTGCTTCCTGCCCTTCGGCACACCCCGTGCTGGGGATTGGGCCTGCGCCCTGGGCATGCGCTGGGAATCGAACCAGTGACCTTTTGGTTCATGGGTTGATGCTCAACCACAGAACCACACGAGCCGGGATCTCTCTGTGTTTCTCTCTGACACGTGACTTAGCAAATAACAAAATAAATAGTTTTAAATCTCTAGTTTGTGAATACTAAGAATGTGTCTCAGAGAAATAACGAAGGATCATCTCCAGAGCTATTCAGAGTTCAGTGAGACCTCATAGTAAGAACTTCCAGCTCCAGAATTGAAGTTTTTCCCCACATGCCTGACCCCTTATATATTATCACAGTTCAACTAGCCAGTGGTCGGCAAACTCATTAGTCAACAGAGCC
Organism: Pipistrellus kuhlii; assembly: GCF_014108245.1. Taxonomy (NCBI): domain Eukaryota; kingdom Metazoa; phylum Chordata; class Mammalia; order Chiroptera; family Vespertilionidae; genus Pipistrellus; species Pipistrellus kuhlii. The sequence goes on from NW_023425562.1 coordinate 4,707,757, forward strand.
AAATATCAACAGTACAACGGTTGAAATTTCTTTGGAGACCCAAATTTTTTAAACTTAAACTTCTTCTAACGCCACTTCTTCAAAATAGACTCGCCCAGGCTGTGGTATTTTGTGGAAGAGCCACACTCAAGGGGCCAAAGAGCCGCATGTGGCTCTTGAGCCACGGTTTGCCGTCCACTGAACTAGCCTCTATTATTGTAGTTACAGGTGAGGCCATTGTGTCAATGTTTATATTACTTTCTTTTGAAAGAAAAATGCTACAGAGAATTCTGTGGTCCCCACAGGTGTGGCCTCCATGCTGTGCGGTCACAGCTGTCTTTATGCTGGTGCCGGTTTCGTTCTTTACATTCTGTCCTTCTAGTGTCATGGTCTTTTTGTGGGCTGTCTGCAATCCTTTGTGGAGTTTGGCGGTGAATAAATGAATGAACAATTAACTGAATACCAAGCCTGCTCTGCTGAGACCCCTGATGATTGTTCATTCACTCTGGTTTGCAGCTCCGGTCGCATTTCTCTCCCCTCTCAAATCAGAGTTTCTGACCATCCATTACTTCTCTCCTTTGTCTACTTTCCCCCCCCAGAGAATTCAAGACTGAGTGACTTGGGGATGAAAATTTTGAATAGTTTACACGGTTCTCTCAAAGTGCTGCTGGGTCCTAGCCTTTTACTAGATATGGCTTTTTAAAATCACTCGGGATTTTTTTCCTATAGTTTAAGCACCTCCATGAATGCATTGGGCTACTTGCAATATTAATAACTCATGTGTTCTGGCCTTATGCTCCTGATAAAGGAATCCTCTGCTGTTGAAAGCTCGGGGATGAGTGATGGCTGAGTGTTTCTATTGTCCTCTTAAAGGGGAGATTACTGGATGTTGAATCACAAGAGAACTACGTTTTTATAGGCTGCGAATAGCATAAAAGCCCATCATGTTATTCCAGGCAGGGCCAAGCAAAAGGATAATGGTGAGCCAATTATTATAAATAATTCCTTATTTCCTTTCGGTCCCTGTGTGAATTTCGCAGAGCAGGGTTCTACTAAAGGCTGGAGGTTAAATTAAAGGAGACAGTGGTGATGCCAGCAGCTAGCACAGTGCTTGGCACAAGTCACAGCTGAGTCAGCGTCTGTGCTCAGCCACGGTTTTGGATTTTGCTTCAGTTGTCTTTTTTTCCTTCCCTGTGCTCAGGGTTGTGAACAACCATCATTTCTCATTCAGGTCCATCCACAGAGCTTGGTGGAGCTGGGCACGGGCATGAGCTCAGGGCACTTTGCAGAGCTCCCGAGAGCCCGAATGGGTGAGCAGAATGCTGCTTGGTGAGTCTGGCTGTGGTGGAAACAAAGGAGGAAGAAAACAGAAGATTCTAGCAGAGCAGGTGGGGCTGAGGTTAGTCTGAGAGAAGAGGCAGAGCAGGGTGTGGGCCTTTGGAATCCAGGAGGATCCAGAGACCTGCTGCATGAGGGGGCAGAACTGTCAAGGGTGAGGGGTTCCAGAGGAATCCCATCTAAGAAGTGAGTGTGCCAGGCATCCTACTGGGTGGGAGGTTGACGCACTCTGTAAGGGTTCTAACTCAAAGGCCCTAGCAGACCGAAGCCGGGGTTCTAGGCCTCTCCTGTGCTCATGGAGCAAGTGCCAGATTCTTTCATCCTCTCCTCCGGTCCATAGAGTTTAACCTTGAGAAAGTTTCACCATTCTCTTCCATAGGCCTCAGGATCCATGCTTGATAAAAGAGTGCTGGACCCCAGGCTCTCTAAGATTGATGTCTTTGTTCATATTTCTATGTTACTAATAATGATCTGAGGCAGTGTCATGTAAAAGCAGTTTTCCCCCCACACTAAATTACATCTGGAAACCATGAGCTTTTATGTTGCTAATCTTGTTTTTTTTATCTTGACATATATTGTTCTACACTGACTTCTTTTTAATTCCCAGCTATTAGCAACTATAATTACACCCAGCAATGGAATCAAGGATCAAGCTGAGTGAGCATCAGGAAGCACAATTTAATATGGACATGCCACTTAAGTCGAAGTCTATAGAAAATGCGATAACCACTCCAAAGCTACCCATATGCAATTTGATGACACATGCATGATTTTTGGTGGACAGTCTCCATATGCCAGAGTGGGGAGGAAGAATATACTTTCCAAAGTAGAAGCATATTCAAATGTAATTCATGTCAAGGAGAGGCCTTCCTTTTAGCATAGGCATGCAGAAATAGCAAGGAATCAAGGAAACTTAGAATTGAGAGTACTTTTTAAAGATATCAAGTTATTTAATTAATTGTCCCTCAGTCCTCATTTCTCCTCTGCTTATCTTTACTCTACCAAGGGGGATCTTTGCCCTCTGAGTCTATATCAATTCGTTGCTCTACCCCATGTTGGCTGTCCTCTTTCATAACCATCATTGTGTGGGGGTCATGTGAGGGCGGGTATAATAGGAGGGAGGAATAGAGAATTCAGGAGTAAGTAGCAGGAAGTATATATAGACTTGAGAGTCTCCAGGACATGGGTAGTAATTTAATTCATAGTAACAGATAAGATCAGAAGGGGAGGGGAAAGATCTAATACCCAACATCATATACAAAATTGAATATATGGGCAGGAGATGAGGGGCCAGCAAAGTAAACCAAGAAAAGGAACTGGGAAGTCATAGGATCACTCAGAAGCGAGGAACTGTGTATTGAAAGGAGAGGTTGGGCAGTGTCGTTTCACACTTGCTGAGTGGCCCCGTAAGAAGAGGACTAAAAGAAACCTTTAGTTTAGTCACCAGGGGTCCATGACAGGAGAATTTCCAATATACAGGTGAGGGTAGAAGCCAGATAGAAAAAGTTGAGCACAAGAAAAGTAGAGATCACTTCGCTCCCCCCCGCCCCCCAATAAATATGCCTAATGAGATGGAGGGAAGGGTGTGGATAATAACCTGAGATGTTGAGATAAGAGATATGGAGATAAGAAATTGGGACAGGTTACAGTGTTGATAGGAAGGCTTCATGGCAGAGTGGTCAGAATATTCCTTTGTGATGGCCTCTTTTTCCTTCTGTGAAGTAGGAGGTGAGACCATTTCCTGAAGTTGGGAAGATAGACAAGGATTCAGGAGCCTGGTGGAAGTTTATAAAAGCAGCAGTGGAAAATGTGGGGGAGGGGTGGTGACTAGGGAGATGGGGAAGGAGTCTCAGTTGACAGAGGAAGCCCTCCATCAGACCGGGAGGTGTGCAATCTTCTGGAGCAGAGCCCAGCAGCCTCATTGGTGCATAGCTGGTTGGGTTGATAGATTTCATGGACTGAATTGTTACCCTCAGGTTTCTATGTTGAAGTCTTAACCCCCAGGATGTTAGAGTGTGACCTTATTTGGAAATATAGTCTTTGTGGATTCAGTTAAGTTGAGATGAGGTCAGTAGGGCTCTAATCCAATGGGGCTGGTATCCTTATAAAAAAGGAGAAAATTGATGCCCAGTTAACGTGGCTCAATGGTTGAATCAACCTGTGAACCAGGAGGTCACAGTTTGATTCCCAGTCAGGGTGCATGCCCAGGTTGTCTGCCTGATCCTCAGTGGGGTGTGCAGGAGGCAGCCAATAAATGATCTCATCATTGATGTTTCTGTCTCTCTTTCCCTCTCTCTTCTTCTCTGAAATCAATAAAAATGCATTTTTTTTTAAAGAGAAATGGAGATACATGCACACAAAGGGAACACCTTGTGAAGATAAAGGCAGAGATAGGTTGAGGCTTCTACAAAGAATGCCAGAGTGCCAGCGGACTGCCAGCAGTGAGGGGAGGTCAGGGATGGATCCTCTTCCCCAGCCCTCACAAGGAACCAACTCTGGAGATGCTATGATCTTGGTCTTCTGACCTCCAGAACAGACCATGCATTTCTGTTGTGTAAGGCCACCAGTCTGTAGTTCCTTGTCACGGTAGCTCAGTAAACTAATACACAAGGGATCGGTCGATGGCTTATTTTCCTTTTTATCCTCGAGTGGTTGTGCAGGACTTAAGGCCAACCTTTCCAGAGCACATTCTAAAAATATTATTAGAGAAAGAGCTTAAGGAATCTAAGCAGCACAGGGCAAGAGGATAAAACAGGGGAGGACAAATAGAAAAAGGAAAAGACTAAGGGATTTGGGGTTGAAATGTTCTCTTCAGCTCCTCCCGTTGTAATTTTGAGTAGTTCCTAGGATCTCAGTCTCTTGGAAAAAATCTCAACCCTATTAAGAATTTTCCTGTACAGCTTAATCTTAGCCTCTGGGTTCTTGCTCAAGCGATCACTGTTTCACTCCTCACGTTAGAACTATGCCTTAGATCATAGCCTAGGTATTTGCAAATACTCATTTCTCGTTCGGCACTGGCTTCCATTAACATATGGTAACCAAAGACTGAATTTGTTCTCAGAGCGACTTTGAAGTTGTCGGAGCTGTGTGTGTCTTCAAAGGGCTGTAGGACTCGCGTGGATTTAATGGGCTCTTTGCCTAGTGACTCAGCCTGTCCTCAGTTCCAGTACTCAGAGAACTTGCTCATTAGCTTCAAGAGACGACTCTCTACGGGCATAACACAAGGGGGAACGTGGGCTGTGGTTTCAGAAGCAACTGTGGTTAGAATCCTGCGGACAGCTGCCGTTCAGTGTGGTGTCACCCAGTGTGAATGAAAAAGGACTCACTGTCAGAGAGCCACTGGGCTGTAAATTCTGTCTACTGCACCAGTGGCCACTTTCTGCCCAGTTTCGGTGTTAGGGAGAGCACGTGCATCTACTGCAGTGGGGAAAAAAAAGCCCCACAATTTAAAAATATCTTATTTTGAAAAATGACTTTTCTTCATTGAAGAAAATTTGGGAAATACATGAAAATAAATATATTTGGAAAAAGCAGATAATCTCCTCAGTTTTAACATTTAGGGTGTCAAGCCATCCGGTCTACCCTCCCTCATGTGCACCCCCACCTCCCTGTGCCACCTATACATGCACATATTTCCTGACTGGGAATCATCCTGAGCTACATCCTGAGCTTGGACACTTGCTTTCATTAGCCTGCCATCCTGTCACATCCCCCTGCGACAGAAACAGGATGCTGGTGGCACCCCATGTTCCATCATCATTATTTATTTAATCCCTTCTCTCTGGGCATTCAGGTTGATTCCAGATTTTTGTTATTATAGATCAGTGTTTCCCAAACTTTTGACATACGTGTACCCTTTCTATAATTTTTGTAACGCTTACCCCCACCAAACTTCCCGTACCCCTGGGGGTACGCGTACCACACTTTGGGAAACGCTGTTAGATGATTCAATGCACATTTTTCCATATGTGTTTTTTCTAAAGTTCAAGGCTTCTGGGGATTGCCTCAGACTCTGTGGAAGAGCAGCCTGGGTGCTGGCGGCTTTGGCTCCCAGGGCTCTCCCGCTGCCTCATTTGAGCTGTGAATTCCAAGTCCCCTGGGAGGAGGCCACAGCCTGGTTTTCACTTGTACAGGGAGGGGAAGGATTTGACACAAACAGCGAGACGCTGGGAGAGAGGACTGCAGGGAAAACGGGCCTCGGTGCAAAGCTGGTTTGTGGGTAGAATGAAGGGGTGGGGGGTGGGGGGTGGGGCGCAAAGCTGCATCCTCCCTGTCTCAGGAGCTCAGGCTGCAGCTCACAGGAGAAGGTTGTGGCGGGTGCTGTTTCTTTTTCTCGTTCCTCCATCCTCTCGGATTCCTCATGATGGAAAATTCATAAACTGTTCCCGGTGACAGTTGTGTAAAATGAAAAGCTCTGTGAATGTGTTGAGAATAGATTATCCTGACTGCTGTTAAGCGCTTGACAAATTGGGAGTTTTGTCACACATCAGAGAACAATGGAGGGGGAATAAGAAACGGTGGCATCACATAAATACAGCACACCTGACAGCTCCCGGCCCCATCCATCTTCCCGTGTGGCGGGAGGGGCTGGGCCGGAGGGGCTGGGTGGGCAGCGGGCAGACCACTGGCTTCCTCGAGGCTGGGTGGTGCATCTCGCCACCAGGATCCCAGCTTAGCGGGTGTTTTATGGAGGGTCTAGATTGTGTAAGGCCATGGTCATCATCATTCCTTGAACTAAAGAAAGGTTTTCCCATGAGTCCGCTCTGGGAGTCGCTGACTCAATTAACGGGCCAGGCCAGTCCCGTGTGCTCTCCAGAGCGCGGGTGCTGCTGAGCCCCCTGCAGCCCTGGGAGCTGAGGCTGGACATCCACAGGCACTCAGAGGCCCGGTGCTTTCTTTCCTGGCCGCTCCTCCCCACCAGCAGCAGGAGGGTGCAGACAGTCAGAGGGGACGGGCAGTCTCAGGACTGAAGTGAGGAAGGACAGTTCAGAGTGTTCCTTTGTCACTATTCCTGGGTATCTTAGCGAGAAGAGAAACCCGCAGGGTGTGCTGGGCCCCGGGGCAGTGGAGGAACATCAGGCAGACCTGGCACTCCCCTTCACCAAGCGTGCGACCTTCACCAGGTCAGTGAGTTGACTTTTCTGAGCCCCCGGTTTGCGATCTGTGAGATGGGCTGGTGGTCCTACTCTTGTAGAAATGTTGTGAAGATTAAACAAGATGATATTATATAAGGAAAGAGCCTACACAGCTAGTAGGATGGCTTTGATAAAAAAGACAGATAGCTACAAGTGCTGGTGAGGATTTAGAGATGAGAACCCGCGTATGGGGCTGGTGTGAATTCGGTGGAGCAGCTACTTGGGGAAACAGTTTGGGAGCTCCTCAGAAAGTGAAATGGAGAGTTACCACGTGACCCAGCAGTTCTAAGTATATTCCAAAGAGAAAGGAAAACATACATCCGCATGAGTATTCATGGCACCATTATTCACAATAGTCCAGAAGTGGGAACAACTCACAAGCCCATCAGTTGATAAATGGGTGATATGCTGTATCTATTTGACTATTAAAAAGGAGTGAAATTTGAATACATGCTACAGCATGGATGAACCTTGAAAGCGTGCTAAGTGAAAAAGAGAGAGTCACAAAAGGCCTGATATTATATGATCCCATTTGTGAAAAGTCCAGAATCGGTCAATCTATAGAGACAGCAAGATCATCAGTGGCTGCCTAGGCTGGGGAGTGGGGGGGGGGGGGGGAGGGAGTGGAGATTGGGAAGGTGATCACTAATGTGTATGGGGTTCTTTTTTGAGTGATGGAAATATTTTAAAAGTGATTATGAATATACTAAAATTCATTGAATTGTATACTTCAAGTGGGTGAGTTGTGTAATATGTTAATTATACCTCAGTAAAGGAGTTACCTCCTAAATACCCCCCACACACACACACACACAAAAAAAAAGCATAAGAGGGGGAAAAGTATCTGATGCCAGCAGGTTATTTATTTATTTATTTTAAAGAGTTGTGCATTTATTTGTTTTTATGGTTGTTAATCCTCACCCGAGGATATTTTTCCAATAATTTTTTTAGAGAGTGTGGAAAAGGTTGGCAGGACTTCTGTTCTCATCTTTTCAAGTTCAAGTCTTCATAGTCCACTCTTCAAATCGCCAGCTCTCCAAAAAGAGACACCGAGCCTTCCTTTAAGCCAAAGGGCTCCCCAGGGCCACACTCTTGGTGGAATAGGGGGTGTGAACTGAAATCCCCGCCAGTTTCCATCCACTGGATTCCTTTCTCACACCTCTGGAGAGCACTGCCATTTATCAGCATCTCTGTCCAGTCTGCACCATCACACTGCGGGAGGATCTGTTAAAAAAAGCTGTTGTTCTGGAGAAGGAAGAAGTTCTTCCTGCTGTCTGACTCCCGTCTTCCTTCTGTAATTGAAGCCAGCTTCCCACGGCTCCTCTGCATCCTGGCAGCTTGGACGCCTAGAGTCAAATGGAATAAGTGCCTCTTCGGAGAACAGCTCTTGGAGGCCACCGCGCATTTGTCACATGTCAGTAGGATCTGCATATGGATGTGAAATGTATATTTAAAAATGTGCACACACTCGGCTGCACACACATCCTGCTCCCAATGTGTTTATCCAATTGCCTATCACAGACCCGCCCTGGCAGGCGAGTCGACCCCCTCACCTTGGCCTGCCAGCCCACAACCTCCCCATCTATAAACATCCCCGGCCACCCCCTCCTTCTCCATCTCCTCATAGGGAAGGCGACTGGAAGGTTCTTCTTTGCAGCAGGTGACTTAGCTCTAAAGACGGATTCCTTACCTGGACAGGAAGGAATTGGCAGCCTGGCTCCTGTGGCAGTCAGCCGCCCAGGCGCAGACGGAGCACCGGGCTGGGAGTCAGCATCTCCTTTGTGAAACTAGCTGCCCCACTTAGTGGCCATGTGACCTGGGGTATAGCAAGTCACCTCTCCTGGTCTTAGTTTCCTCATAGATAAAATAAAGGCATGGATATAGGCCCTTTAAGAACCCTAACATTTGAAGTACCCCCTTTTTTGCCTCAAGGGGATAGAAAGACTGTAGAGTCCTGGGATGTTCTGAGTTATCTCCCCCACCAGGACTGGGGACTAGTATCTGAGACCATGGCATTCAAGTCCAATTCTAAAGTCCTACAGCAGTGGTTGGCAAACTGCAGCTCGTGAGCCACATGGGGCTCCTTGGCCCCTTGAGTTGGCTCTTCCACAAAAGTGGTATTAGAAGAAGTTTAAGTTTAAAAAATTAGGCTCTCAAAAGAAATTTGGCTCTGTTGACTAATGAGTTTGCCTACCACTCTCCTACAGCAAACTCGGACGTCCCCTCTTGTCATTTTAAAACTGGGCCCCAAGATCTCAGGCATGTCTCCCATGGAGAACTAGTCTGCTTCCTCCCTGGACTCTGAGCCAGCCCGTCACTGCTCCCTGGAGGGAAGCTGAGGGCTGTGGCCTCGGAGGGCGCTCTCTGGGGACACTGTTCCTTCCAGAAAACACTGAGCCATGGTTTCTCAGAACTCGCTCTCTGGGCAGGGAGAAGCCCAGGTCACATGGGAAGGCCACATGGTGGCATTTCAGGGGACAGTCACAGCCAGGCCAGCCCAGGCACCAGATATGCAATTGGAGAAGTCTCCTCGGAAATGCATTTCTCCAACCCCACCAGCTCCAGAGGTTCTGGTCTTCCCAGCCGATGTCCCAGACCTTGCGGCAGAGCAAGCCACCTCTGCTGGGCCCCGCCACGTTTCCCACGCACAGAAGCCAAGAGCCTCATAAATGGTGTTTTCAGCCATCGCGCTTTGAAGTGTTGGCTGTAGTTCTGGGCTGAATGTCTGTCCCCTGCATCCCACCTGGGTTAAAGCTCTGACTCCCATGAGATGGTATTGGAAGTACGGCCTTTGGGAGGCGAGTAGGTGTGGATGAAGTCCTGAGGGTAGGACTCCATGATGGGATTAGTGCCCTTAGAAGAAGAGGAAAAGGCACCAGAGCTCCCTCATGCCCCCCCACCCCATCCCGAGCATGCAGGAAGAGAAGCTGTGTAAGCACATGGTGAGCAGGTGGCTGTCTGAAAGCCAGACTCAGAGTCCTCACCAGAACCTGCCTACGCCGACATCCTGACCTTGGACTCGGCCTGCAAAGTGGTGAGGAAATAAGTGTCTCCTGTTAAAGCCGCCCAGCCGGGACTGTTCTGTTACAGTAGCCCAAGCTGCTGACAACAGCTGTGCAGCAGCAGAAGACTGGGTTACACCCAGTCTGAGCCCTGGCATTTGCCACCTGGTCCCTTGGTCACCATGACTATCGTCTGTGTAATGTGTGAACTGGCCACTTCGTTTTACACACACATCTGCTCATAGATGTGAGTTATCTTTGCTATCTTCACAAGAGGCCGTTATGAGTTGGACTAAGTAAATGAGTGTGTGTGCACACATATGTTTGTGCCATGCACATGTGTGTGACTGTGTGCGTGAGGGCCAGTGTGGGAGATGTGCAGGCACAGAGCTCTCCAGCCCCCTCCCCCTTGCCCAGCCTGCGCTGCGGGAACAGCCCGATATTGTTTATCCCCAGACAGTCCCTCCCTCCTGCCCTGCACCGAATCGAAGCCGTTATCCAAGGACAATGAGGGGACTGTGGTCCTTTTCATTTCGCCACAGTGGGCAACGCTGACAACACGGGTATTTATCTCCCGCTCGGGCTTCCAGAGGCCTCCCATTCATTAATGAATTAATCCCTCCTAACAGCGGCCCCTTTATTCGGGTGGCATCTTAATGCGCGCTCATCAGAAAAGGGGCCTGAGGCAGCAGCCAAGGCTGCTGGTGATCCATGGGCCACCCCAGCTGGGGTCACTGAGGGCTCCCTCATCCCAGGGCAGATGAGGCCACGGCATGCCAAAGGCAGGATTTCACACTTGGATCTCGGGGGTCTGGGTATGAGTCTGCCCTCTGGGTATTCCTTGTGCAGATAGCTTCACTGCTCGGGTCTCAGTTTTTTTTGTTTTTGTTTTTGTTTTTTTAACATTTCTTTATTGATTAAGGTATCACATATTTGTCCTCAACCCCCTTCCAATCCCCCACTCTCCCACTCATGCCCCCACCCCCTATTGTCCTCAACCACTGGTTAGGCTCATATGTATGCACACAAGTCCTTTGGTTGATCTCTCCCTTTTATCCCCACCCTCCTTCTGAGGTCCAACAGTCTGACCCATGGCTCCTTCTCTCCGGGTCTGTTCTTGTTCATCAGTCTATGTTGTTCGCCATTTCCCCTAGATGAGTGAGATCATATTTTACTGGAAAAACAGTGGGAGAGCCTGATCCCACCAGGGCGTAGCATTTTCCTGATGAGTGGATGGTACACCAGCACACTCACGTTCATTGTCATGGTTCTGGGTTTGAGTGAAGATGCTGCGGTCAGTGATAGTTGCCAGAAGGATCTGTAGCTGCACCGAGGAGGAGGGTCAGCAGGGCAGAGTGAGGAACCACCGCAGACCCAGGATGATGATGATGATGATGATGAAGAAGACTTGCAGCCACAGCAGGCACCCACAGACTCCCGCCCCCCAGTCACGTTCCCCTGGTCCCACACGCCTAGTCCTGTGTCCTGCCCCGCCCCGCAGTGCCTCTGCCTCCGGCACCCTTTGCATGCTATCGCTCTCATGCTGGCTCTCCTAGTCATGCAGGTTTTGTTTCATGTTTTTGTTTTTGTGTGTGCAGGAAATGTTTCCTTGTAGCTCCACGTGTTAGAATGATCATTGATGAGTGATAACAAACCCACACTTAAGGCAGACATGCCAGTGTATTTCTGTCCAGCCCAGGCATCCCACCCACAGTTGGTGGCTCAGTCATAACTTCCAGTTATAAGATTTGGTTTTCGCATCAGTGCTGCTTAGAACTTTTTTTTTTCCTTTCAATTTTTTTTTTTTTTTTTAGAATAAAAGAGTAATCTTTTTTTTAAAAAAAAAAATACATATTTTATTGATTTTTTACAGAGAGGAAAAGAGAGGGATAGAGAGTTAGAAACATCGATGAGAAAGAATCATCGGCCAGCTGCCTCTTGCACACCCCCTACTGGGGATGTGCCCGCAACCAAGGTACATGCCCTTGACCGGAATCGAACCCGGGACCTTCCAGTCTGCAGGCCAATGCTCTATCCACTGAGCCAACCAGTTTCGGCTTCCTTTCAATTTTTAAAAATTGTGATAAAATACACAAAATTATCTAAAACTCTTTATTAAACAACAACCCTCTATCTCCCCCCCCCCCCCCCCACCTCCCCCTTACCCCCAGGCCCTGGCAACTGCTATTCTGTTTCTCTGGACTGCTCTTTGCCCCTCGTATAAATGGAATCACACAGCATTTGCCCCTTGTGAGTGGCTTATTTCACTTCAAATACATTCTCCAGGGTAACGGATGTCCTCAAATGGATGAACCTGGAGACATTTTTGTAAGTGAAGTAGGCCAGTCACCAAATGACAAACGCTGTGGGATTTCACTGGCATGAAGCACGCATAGGCGCATGTGTCAGGCCTGCCTTGCTCTTTCAGGCGAATGGTAGTATGCTGTGTGGATGTACCTTGTTTGCTTCCTCCTTCTTCCACGATCGGCACTTGGGTTCCACGCTTTAGCTGCTGTGAATACCGCTGTGTGAGCATGGGCATACGCAAGACCACTTTTAATTCAGAATGAGAGGTGCCATCTAACGGGCACACAGTGGGCACTCGTGGTGGAAAAGCAGAAAGACCTGTGGAGTAACGTTCAACTGACCACATACAAAACAAAAACAAACAAACAAAAAATAGCTAATTGGCCATGGCATGGCTGTGGGAACCTCTTTTTGTGCTGTAGTGTCACTTGGCTTTTCACTTCAACAGCTTCTCAGTCTTTAAAAGTTATTGCCCCCACTCAGGAACGGTTTAAGACATTTTTTTTTACCCTGACTCCCAAGAACATTTACTTACTGGGAAGTGTATCTGTACTTTATGTGAAGAAAAGATTTAAGATTTTTTTTACTCTAAGAACCAACTTGAGCTCCTAGGGGGCGCTCTTGTTCCCATGGAGAACACAGGCTTCAGCAGCCGGCTATACACATGGCTGGAGAGAAGTGGCTGCTTTGGGTTCCTTCAGAAGCTCTCGCCTTCCCAGCAACTCTTTTTCTGTTTTGTTTTTTTTGTTGTTGTTGTATTCTCCCCAGTTTATTCTGTTTAGATGCAATTGAACAAGGTGCAGTGGCCCAGTGCCCTTCTATCCAGTGCTGTCCACTACAGTAGCTCCTGGCCATGTGTGGCTACTAAATTTAAATGAAAGTTAAATAACAGTAAAAACTCAGGCTCAGTAGCACGAGGCACACTTGAAGGGCTCAGTAGTGCCATCTGGCTAGTGGGCCAGCATAGGGCCAGCAGATGCCATCACCCAGGGAGTTCTGTTGGACACCATTGAACAGCTTGCCCATCAGCTTAGCCAGAGGAATGACCACAGACTCACTGACATCATATGTGTTGGACTAGCCCAGACACTACTGGGGGTTGGGGGGAGGGCATCTCATGATTTGCTTTTACTTCCTTTATAACAAAATCAACACAAATTTATGAATGTTTCTATTCTCCCTTTAACTGCTTCCTGTTTCCTCTTCACTGCACTAACCCGGCATCTAAAATCAGACAGGCCTGGTGGGGACTGCAGTTGGAATGCCATTTCTTAACCTTGGACAGGTTCCTTAGCTTCTTTGCACCTCAGTTTTGTCACCTGTAAAAGGGGCGTCATGCTTTCTGTATCGCAGGCTTGTCATTGAATGTGCAGCTCAACGAGAGCATGCATGTGAACATATGTTATCATCCAAAGAGCATTATGTGGATGGCATCCGTCACTCCCCAGGGCCTGGAACTTGGCAGCTGCTGAACATATGTTGGTTGAATTAGTGATTGTTATTTTCTTTGCTGAAATATATGAGCAGACAGCAAGCTGTGCCTCTTACCTGGCTGGCTGTGCTGAGGTACCCGCTCTTCAAGGGCTTGTCCCTGCCCCAGCAGCCCTGGCGGTTACTTGTATGTGTGTGCATGTCTTCCTGTGAGATTGGGTCCAGGAGAACAGCTGTGTTTACTACTGGAGGAGTAGAGGTATAGGGGGTGGGGGTCACACACAGACTCAGGGAAAATCCTCCAGAGAAGAGCCCAGGGGCCCACAGTGTGGTCCAAGTCGGGACTCCTCACATGTCGTGTGCACCAGAATCACTGAGGAGCCTGCTCAATGCAGACTGATTCTGAGGTCTGGGGTGGAGCCTGCAGTCTGCATTTCTAACAAGCTCTCTGGTGATACTGCTGGTGATGTTCACCTACCACACTCTGCACAGCAAGGGTCTCAGGACCCGCGCCTCCATGGGGCTCACTGGGGATCTTGGTCACGTGGAGATTCTTGAGGCTTGGAACAATCCACAGGTCATATCAGGGGCCAGAGCCCCAGAACCTGCACAATATACAGGTTTTCTGGGAGATTCTGATGATCCTGGAACCTGAGAACCACTCATCTGTGGACTGAGGTGGGAGTTCTGCTCTCTCATGGGAGGGAAGAGACCCCTTTCCTGGTGTTTACACATCTCCCCAGACAGCACCCAGGAGGTGTTCATGGGCCCGGAAGCACACTCTTCCTTACGCCAGTTTTAAAAGCCTCAGCTCTTTAAGTCAATCTTTCACAAACTTTGCCAGAAACACCCTTAGCTACAAGGTCTGAGCATATTTGGATAAGAGAGCAAGACATTTGCAAAAATGGAGCTTGAGAATCAATGGCTGGATCCGAGGCGTTCGCTCAGCTATGATTACTCATCTAGCCCTTGACCTTTCTGCGGAGACGCCTTAGCAATGAGTAAATGAACACCAGCGGAGAGGGACCAGGGCCTGCAGACCCACAGCTCCTCACACAGACGCTGGTGAGCAGAACTGGGCCTGAGAGGTCCATGTCAGCAGCTCCCATGTGGATTCAGAATCCTTTTTGCCTGCCCTAAGCAAGGCCAAAGGGCCCCCTCCTGTAGGCTGTGTCCTGAGGGTCATTACCAGGCTTGGCTCTGACCAGGCGGCCCATTTCCATGGGCTCCAGAACAGGGTAGAACCCTTTTCTTTTCCCAGCTGGATTGAGGCATAATTAACAAATAAGATTATAATACATTTAAAATGCTCAATGTAAAAAAATAAGGTAAAATATGCAAAATGACGATTTGATATATGTATATGTTGAGAAAGTTTCTTTTCATCAGCTTAATACATCTGTCCCCTCACCCATTGACCCGTATTTTGGGGGGTGGCATGGGAACTCTTCCGTTCTCTTAGCAAATTTCAATTACACAATGCAGTATCATCAACCATAATGATCATGCTATCCATTAGATCCTCAAACCTTGTTAATTTCATAATGGAAAGTGTATACCCTTTTACCAACATTTCCCTGTTTCCCCCATTTCCCAGTCCCTAGCAATCACCATTCTACTCTGTTTCTATGAGTTTGACTTTTTAAAAAATGTATCTTTATTGTTTAAAGTATTGATATTACAGATATCCCCTTTTTCCCCCTTTGATCCCCTCTACCCCAAACCTGCCCCCCCCTTCCCCCCCCCCCCCCCGGCCTACTGCACTATTGTCTGTGTTCACAGGTTATGCATATATGCATATACGTTTTTTGGTTAATCTCTTCTTGCCACTCTCCACCCCCTTTCCCTCTGAGATTCATCAGACAGCTCTATGTTTCCATGTCTCTAGATCTATTTTGTTCATTAGTTTATTTTGTTCATTAGATTCCACCTATGAGTGAGATCGTGTGATACTGGCTTTCTCCGACTGTCTTATTTCGGTAGCATAATACTCTCCAGCCTCCCCACCCCCCCCATGCTGACTCAAAGGGTTTCAGATTCTCCATGTAAGTGAATTCATACATAATTTTTCTTTCTCTGCCTGACTTCTTTCACTTAGCATAATGCCTTCCAGGTTTGCCCCTGTTATTGCAAATGGCAGGATTTCCTTTTTAAAGGAGGAGTAATATTCCATTGTCTGTACATACATACCACATTTGCTTTACCCATTCATCCACTGACAGATGAGTAGGTTGTTTTTTGTTTGTTTGTTTTGTCTTTTTACCCTGGCTTTTGTGAATAATGCTGCAGTGAACATGGGAGTGCTGATGTCTCTGAGACATGCTTTTGTTTCTTTGGATAAATGCCCAGAAGTGGGATTGTTGGGTCATAGGGGAGTTTTGTGTTTAACTTCATGAGGAACCTCCATACTGTTTTCCATAGTAGTTGGTATATGGGCATCCAGCGCCAGCAGGAAGTCCTGATGGGCCATGGATGCCCCATGCTACCTGCGACAGTGTCACATTGGTTGGAAAGCTAAGAACTGCTTGCACACTCATGGGTCTGAATCTCAGTTTTCCTTTGCAGCTTATTTATATGCCAATCCCTTATTGTTTGATTTGTTTCTACAAGCAGGTCTTTGCAATAGGACAAAGGCCACAGGAAGGGGATGCTGGGTCTGTGGCAGGAGTTGAATCTGGAGTTCCTGGAGGAGAACAGCTGGATACACGTGAAGGCAGGGGTCTGAGAGGGGGGTGCACAGTGGTTGTTTACTCACTGATGGCTCCAGTTCCCTCTCTCCTAGGTATCTTGGGAAATTCATCTAGGGAGATGAAGCAGAGATGCCATTCTTGTCCATCTATTGAATGAAGTTTTGAAACCTAACATTTATCTCAATCTCTAGGTTTCATCTCTAAATATATTCCACTGTCTTCCTTTTGGTCATTCCTCACTTCTTATCCAGAATGAGCTCTGAAATCATAAATCAGATCATGTCACTCCGCTGCTTAAAATCCCCTGAGAGCTTCCTATTGGGCTCAGGATAAAATTTAATCTCCCTGCTCATGTGACCTGTAAGGCCCCGTATGATCCAGCAGAGGAGGAAATGGATGTGTTAGTGACACAGAGTTGTGGGAAAAGCCACCCATGAAATAACATTTCTGCAAAAGACTTCAAGCAGATTGGGAATGAAGGATGCTGGGATGGCGAGGTCATCAGGAAGCAGAGCCAGTGACAAGGCACAGAGCCCCCTGTCATTTCTAGCTCCAAGGGAAGTATGGGTTTCTACTCTCTTCATAAATGGTCTTAATTTACTTCTTTGTATTGTTTCTTATTCACAACCAGTGCAGCTGATGTTCTGGGACCCAGCACAGAGCGTGGCCCAACAGCTGGGCTGGGGGCCGGAAATCTCTAGTTACAGAAAGGGAGTTCCAGAGAGGTCCCTGGGAGCACTACCGCCTCCACATGCTCATTTGCAAACAGGAAAACTAAAGATGTGATGGAGGGTGGACGCTTATTTATTCATTAATTCAGCAATGATTTATTGAGCACATTTGCAAGGCCCCAAGTCAGGTGCTGGAGAAAATCGAGAAGGTTGCTGCTCTCAGGGTAAAACATACACAGTTAACTCCCACAGAAGACTAGTTAACGGAGGTACCGTGCAAAGAGCTTGGGCCTGAGAACTACAAGTCTTGAGTTCCAGTCTGAACCGCCACTTCGTATCTGAGCTGAGTGATTTACTGAGCTTCGGTTCCTCATCCCTAATATAGGGGAGGTGGTGTCTGGCCTGTGGATTGCACCGGGGGTTTATGAGCTCCCAGATAATCATAGCACGTGCTGGTGCTTGATGGCCTGTAAAGCAATTTGTAGATGATGCTTTTGTGGCTGGTGGGATGATAACTTGCAAGCAGGGAAGTGCAGAAATAATGTAACAGACCATGAAAGGGGCCATTGTGGAGGGTTGGAGGTGGAACAGAGAAAACCAGAGTTGGCTTCGAGCCTTCCCTCGAAGGGGCTGTCTTTTGTGCTGATGGGAATAAATGGAAAACTGTTTCCCTATGGGGAGTGGCTCGTTCAAGCAGGTGGCAACCAGCACTCGCTAGTATCCAGTCGTGTGATAAGGTGAGGATGGGAGATACTGAGCTCAGGCTCGCCCATTGGAGAGCTGAGTTTTTAGGAGAAACAGAGTCATAAGCAGAACGATCCAGTGTAGTGCCTTGCCAAGGCTCCAGACTGAGGAACCCAAACCCACCTGGTTAGAGACGGGCAGAAGGGTTCCCAGGGAGCTGCTCACACAGCTGGTCTTGAAGACTGCGGAGGGCATCCCTGTGGGTCATTCCAGAAAGGGCCGTCAGGCGGAGAGAGCAGCACAAAGAGCAATGTGGCACAAAGGCTAGGCAACTGGCTTTGGCTCCAAGGAGAGACCTAGGCATGGTGGTAGGAACCATTTTGCAAATAATTTGAGTGCCAGGCAGGCCCTGACTGGGCGAGGGGCTCTTATTTGTGGGAGCCACCTTGCCAGGATAGCCTGGTGACATCTGATTAGCACCCTTCAATTATAAATGTAATTTACAGCCGGACCCAGTCTTCTCCCAGGACAGCTGGTCTTGGAAGCCACCCACAGCTTTGTGAAGTGTGCACCCAATTCTGTGAAAGGTTTGCAAGGTGGGGATGCAGACAGCACCTAGCATCATGGGAGGCAGATGGAGAAGACACACACACACACACACACACACCAGAGAGAGCCATGCTCTTGAGAACCACCTCAGGGAGCAGCACAGCAGGGCCTCGCTCCCCTGGAAGTCACTCCGTGTGTGGCGCCTGTTATTGTAACCAACCCTCCTGTCACTCCATCCTCTCTCCAGGCTCCAGGAAGTAAGGAATCCTAAGGCAGAGGGCATTTCACCTCTAAGGAGGGACAAGTGGATTTTATGCATGAGACATGCATCTATTAAGCTCCCGTGGTTTGCAGAATCAGGCACGTGCCTGTGACAGCTGAGAGCACAGAGGAGACCCTGTGGCACACTCGGACGTCTCCACTTGGATCTCAAACCCAGTGTGCCAACATTTGAGCTTGTCACTTCTTTCTTTCTCAAAACATCTGCCCCTTAGTCAAGCAAATATCACCACCAGTTGTCCGGGTCAGACCCTGGGAGGTGTCCTCAACACTTCCCTGCCTTGAAGCCCAGCCCCACATTCCCCAAATTCTGCCCATTCTACTCCTTTGCCGTTGCCCTAGGCTAGGCCCTCCATGCCCCCACCTAACACCCTGCACAGTCTGGTCTCCCTGCTCCCAAGACTCCATCCACCACCTGAACCTGCCTTCCAAGCTTGGTTGCCCCTTTGCCTGTTGGGATTGTCTTCATTCATTTGTGTAGTGACCTACCATGGAGTACTTCCTGTGTGGCAGGCCCGGTGAGGGGCTCTGGGGCGGGACAGAGGAGGTTGAGCAGGACCCGGCCCTCACTGCACTCGCAGCCTGAGGGGAGGCAGCACAATAAAGGGCAGTGAAGAGCCACTGAAGGAAGTATGTGTTCTAGGCTGTTCTAGGCTTCGGGGCTCTGAGGGGGAGGCCAGCACTGACCTGGGACCAGGGGAGAAGGTTAATTCTTTTCCCTGTCTGCAGTTTCTTTCCTACACTTAAAAAAAATGCAAGGATTTATTAGATGACACTATGAAAATACTGTCTGTGCTATCTTGGCAGTGCAGAAAACAGAGCCAGATAGAAGCTTGAGCTTCCCCGTGGTCTCAACCTCTAGCTAGCTAGGATTAACATGGTGGGTCTTCCATAACACACTTTGTGTTCAGATTTATATTTCACACAACTGGAGATGCCTCTGGGTGTACTATTGTGTATAAAGCTCTTTAGGAACAGATACCATAGCATTTAAAAAACAGCTCTATTGTTCTTTCTTGTTAGGAGAGGAATATAGAGCTATTTCAAACAATTTAACAAGATGAAAACTACATGTAAAACAAAGATTGCCTACTGCTCTAATACCTGGAAATACCTTCTACTAATACCTGTGTGTGTTCTTTCACAATATTATGTTTATATACATAGTTTAGATATATCTGTAAATACAGATATAGGTGTAGGTAGGCTTAATCTTTAATCTGATTTTCTACTTAATGTACTGGGTGGGGTAAAAGTAGGTTTACAGTTGTTTGAATGAAAAATAATACAATAGTTAATAAATAACAATATAAGAATAAACTCTGTTTTATGTACTCACAGCTATCTTCCCTTCTTTCTTCCCTCCTTCCTTTCCTCCCCTCCCCTTCATTTTGTTAATCCTCACCCAAGGATATTTTTTCATTGCATTTTAGAGGAAGAGTGGAAGGGAGGGAGCGGGAGAGAGAGAGAGAGAAAAACATAAATGTAAGAGAGACACATTGATTGGTTGCCTTCCACAGGCACCCCAACTAGGCCCGGATTAAACCTGCAACCTAGGTCTGACTGGGAATCAACCCCTCAACCCCTGGATGAGCATGGGCCAATGCTCTATCCACTTAGCAACTATAAACCAGTTGCCCCACTTTAATTATAGCTTTCTTTTAATTAAATATATTTTAATTAAATTTCTGTTAAATTCTATAGAATATGACTATTTAATATAATAACATCTACTTGACTTTAAATTAATCAAAAGAGAGGTTACCTTGAATAAGATATTCCACGTAGATATATCATAAATTATACAACTAAGCTCATATTTATGGATGTTTAAGTTGCCTCTATATTTTCATTTCAGATAGCAGGATGATGAAAAGGCTTGTGTGAGCATACATTTATTTCCTTGAGAAGTGAAATTGCTATGACAAAAACCATGAAAATTTTATGTTTGGGTCCATATACATGGTTGGCAGAATTGTCAGATGACCTTCTTTGACGACCGATGTCTTTGTATAATGAATTCCCCTTCAGTGTGAGTGGAACCTGGGACTGTTTCTGACCAATAGATTTTGGTGAAGCTGAGAGGATGTCACTCCTGTGACTGTTATATGGCAAAATTGAGGGAGTTTTGCCGATATAATAAATATCTCTAATCAAAAGGCAGATTGGCTTCATTGGAGAACTTGACCCAATCAGATGGGCTCTTTAAGAGAAGGAGAAGGTCTAGAAAGCAGAGGCGATCTGACCTTGGAGAAACAAGCCACCATGAGTCTGCAGTTGCAATGAAATGAATTCTGTCGGTCATCTCAGGAGCTTTGACGAAGACTCCAGGCCTCAGCTGTTCCCAGCCCTGGCTGTGTCGACACCTTCATTACAGCCTTGGAGCCCCTGAACCAGCAAAGTCCCACCTGGACTCCTGACCCATAAAACTCTGAGATAATACATGCCTGCTATTTTGAGCTGATAAATTTTTGGTGACTTATTATAGAGCTATAAAAACCTAATACATGTAGGAAAACTGCCTGTGATAAAACACACACAAATGTACACTTCCATCCAGTCCAAGAGCTTCCATTTTTAGTGGTGGTGCCAACTTTTTAAATCCTTGCCAGTTCAAGAGGTTAAAAAAAAATACCCCTTGCTATGTCCAATTACAATTAAGGTTGCACATGTTTCCTATTTTTATTTCCATCTGAAAACCCATTTGTACACCCCGGCTGCTATGGTTTACTGGTTAGAGTGTTGGCCCACTCACCAAAGGATCTCAGGTTCGATTCCCAGCCAAGGTATATGCCTGGCTTGCAGGTTCCTTCCCTGGCCCCTGTGGGGATGGGTGCAAGAGGCGACTGGCTGATGTTTCTCTCTTGCATCAATGTTTCTCTCTCCCCACCTCTGACTCTCTCTAAAAATCAATGGGAAAAATACCCTTGGTGAGAAATAACAAAAACAAAACAACTCATTTGTAGTATATTCTGTCCTTTGTGATATGTTTTATTAGTCATATTCTTTGTCTATTTTTATTCTTTATTGGTTTGTGAAAACTTCTTTTACATATATGGAGGGCAGGAAAGAGGCAGAAATATAGAGATCATTTTTATGTGTTACAGATGTAACAGTGCACTTCTCAAGAAGATGAGATAACGTGTCAGACAGTGGCAGGGAGGGTGGGCAGGCCAGGCTGCTCTGGAGAGGGGACTGGGGAGTTGGTGTCTGAATGGGGAACCTCACCTTCTTTCCTGATAATCAGAGGCGAATGTCCCCAGGAGGCTGCCAGAGGCTGGGGGAGCGCTTGGTAGGGAAGGTGTGCAGGGGATTTTGCCCTCCAATCGGGACCAGAAAGGCCATGTTTTAGGACCTTGTTCTGATGGTCTGCCAACCCATAATGCACTATCAGGATTGACAAGATTCACGAGCTGGAAGCTGCAGGCCCGTGTCTGCCTCCTCAAATGTGCACTGTGCTGTTCCTTAGCCCAACCCGCCCCAGCTCTTGGGTTCCATCCATTAATGCCCTAGTTGACCCCTTCATCTTCCAACAGCCGAGCTTTTCACGTGCAGGGAATTCACCAACCCGTTCACGATGCTGGAAATGGAGGGGGCAGTTCGGGTGACCCTCAATGTCGTTTTTCTTCCTGGAGTCGCAGAAAATGCCTGAAGCTGCCTTTCAGATCCTTGCTTTACAGCGGCAGGGACTGGAGGCACAGTGAGGCGGGGTCCTGAGAGGCCTCCTGGTGGGAACCAGGGAGCCTGAGCCCACAGGCAGGCAGCCCAGCGCCAGCTCTGCCAGGTCTGCCGGAAGGCAGGCTCCGGGGAGATGTTTTCTCTGCGTGACCCACCTCCCCATCCTCTGGTCTCCACCTCGTTCTGACAATGCCTAATCCACTGAGTGCCTCCCCAGCTCTGTGGGATTAAGGGAGGAGTGAGAGGCACAAGGCCAGCTTCACAGGCTTCATGTCTCGGCCTGAGATCACAGGAGCGTGGCTGTGATCGATGTCAGGGGAGCAGCTCCGTGCATGGTGTCCCCATGTGTCTTTGGTCACGCGTTCTGTTCGTCTGTGCGACATGAATACAGGCAGGAACATGGCAGGAGCGCATGGCTTCTCCTCTGGGCAGAGACAGGCAAGTGGAGATTACTTATGGGGCCACTCAGGGCCTGGCCCACTCGGTTGTCGTGGGATTCCTAGCAAGGTAACCACGGCAGGAACTGTGGCGGCCAGAGGCTGAGTGGCAGCTTGTGTTATATCCTCTGGGCCTCACCCTTGACTGTGTGTGTGCTTCCTCCTCTCGGAGCCCCCAAGACCTCTCTGAAGGTGGTTGTCATTGTCCCCGTTTTGCTGATGAGAAAACTGAGTTTCAGCAAGATACAGCCAGATTCTAAATTTTGTAGAAATGAGCCTAGGGTTAGTGGAACAAGTTGAAATCCATAAAGCAGTGCCATATTTTAGCTGTTTTCTGGATTCTTGGGCTTCTTTAAAGCTGCTGGTGGCTCAGTTGGTTGAGTGTCATTCTGTACACCAAAAGGTTGTTGGATTAATTCCTGGTCAGAGCACATATCCATGTTGCAGGTTCCATCCTGATCAGGGTGCAGACAAGAGACAACCAAATTGATGCTTGTCCCCCCCCCCCCAACTGCCTTACATTCTCTCTAAAATCAAAAAACATTTTAAAAAATTAAAAATGGCTTTCAATGGCTTTGCATGGCAATCTTGATTACTTTAATGTCACCACATTATGTCAAAAACAGGGATGGGATTTTCCAGGGATGAGGTGGAACAGTGGGAAAACAATGGACTGCCTGCTTCCCCCAATCCAAGAAACACACACACACACACACACACACACGCACACACACACACACACACACCCCTACTTGTTTATGTCTTAGGTTACATGATGTGTGAGGACTAAACAAGAACTTTTATCTTAGTCTAGACTTCTATAAACTGCATCGTCCAGTATGTTTTATTAAACATCTGCTCTGTGCCAGGGCCTGAGATGGGTGCAGGAAGCTACAGATATCTCTGGATTGCTAAGGAAAACAGTAGTTTCCAGGTTGACACTGTACCCATCCTCAAATTTGATAGAAGTCTTTGTTTTTAAACAGCTTAATATTCTCTCTCTCTCTCTCTCTCTCTCTCTCTCTCTCTCTCTCTCTCTTTCTTCTGCTTCTCTTTCTCTTTTGACATTATATAGCATTTTTTATGTAATTGGATTTATTGATCTTTCTCTTAGGGTTTCTGGATTTTGTGGAAAGAAACAGAAAGGGTTTCAATACCCCAAGGTTTAAAAAAAAATGCCACATGTATTTTCTTCTTTCTGAGTTTCAGTGGATTAATTTTTGTATTTAAATTTTGATTGATTTGATCTTGTTATACAGTGTACAATATGATGCATTTTTGGGAAGGTCCACCTTTTAGTGACTACAAAATTTGTGTGGCATTTGGATCTATTTCTTTACCTTCTCATGTTCCATTGGTCATTGGTCTGTTGATATGACAGTCATTTAGGTTTAATAATTAAGATATTACTTTTGAGTTTTGTGTTGTATTTACACATTGGTAAGCCTTTCCCGTGGTTTTATTTTGTCTGTTCGTGCTATTCTATTTCCCCTAAGTCCTTTAGAATGAATGAAAAGCTCTGTCTCCTTTATCTAATTGACACTGACTCATTCTCAAGATTCAATTAAAAATATCCTCTTCTTGGGAGCTTTCCCTGATATCCTCGGGCTTTATCATGTTCTCCAACCCTGGTTTGTTCCCAGGGGACCCCCTGCCCCTCTGTTACCTGCTCATCTGATCCAGGCTTAGGATGGGCTGCTTTTCCACATCCCCCACGGCCATGCTTTCCCTGAGGGCAACAGAGTCAGCCTCCCTGCTATCTCTGTTCGCAGAGAGTGCAGTGCCCGGCACCTAGCAGGGACTTGCTCTGGTGACCCATTGCTGCACAATAAGCCACCTGAAACTCAGCAAATAAGACCACAGGCTTGCTTTTTTCTCCCTCACGTGGTGAACCGTGACAGAGATCCGCTGGGTGGCTCCATGTTTGGGGTCCCTCCTGGGATTGCTCCAGACAGTGGCTGGAGCCATCTTTAAAGCTTCTCCACTCACGAGTCTGGTGGCTCTTGCTGGCTGTCCCCCGGGGCCTTGGCTGCTGCTGTTGGCCGGAACACCTAACCATGGCCTCTCTGTGTGTCCACACAGCATGGCATTGGGCTCTCAGAGCAGGAGAGCTTGGCAGGGGCTGCATTGCCTGCTAGGACTTAGTTTCAGAAATCACACTGGAGCGTGTTCACCATATTTTCTGGAGTGAGGAAGTCTCAAAGGTCCATCTAGTTTGAAGAGGAGATATAAACTCTACTTCTTCATAGGCAGTGGCAGAGTCAAACTGTAGGTGTGAAATAAGCAGTACAGGAATGGCCAGCTCTGGAAAATATAATCTGCTACGGGCCCCCAGACATACTTGTCAAATATTTGTAAATGCACGATTCAAGATCGCTGGGATGGTTACACGCTGGGGCCAGACTTGAACCAGAGGTTCTGACCTCTTGGTGAATAGCAGGTGAACTGCAATGAGTGCCCTCCCCAGGTTGGGTGGGAAGCCGCAGTGCTGGGTTCCCGGGAGAGTTCTCCCACTTAGGGAGCAGTTTCAGGAGCTGCGCGGTGATTTGTGCAGTCCTGTAGGTAAAGCATTTTGAGTTCTTGGCCATAAACTTCCTCTCTCCCATTCAAAGCACCGAGTTAGCTTTCCCGTCTCTGCTTTCTGAAGTGAGTGCTTTAAACAAGACGGATGTTGGAGAGATGCTGTACTAAGTATTGCTGCTGAAATGCGGGGTTTCTGTGCAGATGGAAGGTGCTGCACACAAATAGAAGACCTGAACTTGCTGTTGGAACAGTCGAGTTGGTCAATGTTGCTCTCAGAGGCGCCTCGCCCTGGTGGAGGAAGCTAAGAGGGTTTGAGGGGTTGCCCTCTTGAGTTCTGCCAGGTAAAGGGAACTTAGGCAAGGTATGAGAGATGCAGGAAGTCAAATGAGAGAAGTCCCCACCCTGCTGGGCCTTGACCCGTCTGATAGGCAGTGAGTTGCCTGGTATTGGGGTGGAGGGGAGGGTGTCTCAGTGATGGCATTGAACTGTCCAGTATGGTGTCTGCCTATGAGGGGATTTGTAGGAAGGCAGCCTCCATGGTGCTGAGACTGCCTTGGATGAGTGTGGCGGTTACTGTGGAGGATAGGGTCAGGCTCCACATTCTTGGCTGATGTCCTGGTTCTGCCACTTCCTGGTGCTGCACCTGGGGCCCCTGGCTTCACTTTGCACTGCCTCCATGGTCCCAGCTCAGTGACAGGGACAACGGTAGTTCCTGTTCTTCCATGCTGTTGTGAGGATTGAAGCAGTGTTTAGAACAATGCTCAGGACACAATAAGTCCTCAATAGACATTAACTGTTGTTTTCACTGTTGCTGTCAATGTTTTTCTTGTCACCATTACTGACACACTGCTTCCCCAGACCTCTAGACCCGTAGACCACATAGATAATTCTAAAAGTTCTAGTAGCCACATTAAAAGGGGGAAATAGGTGAAATTCTTTTGAGTAATATGTTTAAGTTGGCCCAATATATCCAAAATAGTATCATTTCAATATATAATCAATACAAAATGACTGGTACACGTCATATGTCTTTTTTTTAAATTGATATTTTATTGATTTTTTACAGAGAGGAAAGGAGAGAGATAGAGAGCTAGAAACATGGATGAGAGAGAAACATCGACTAGCTGCCTCTTGCACACCCCCCACTGGGGATGTGCCCGCAACCAATGTATCGATACATGCCCTTGACCTGAATTGAACTGGGACCCTTCAGTACGCAGATCAACGCTTTACTACTGAGCCAAACTGGTTTCGCCCATATGTCTTTTTTTTTAATGCTAGGTCTTTGAAATATGGGTTGTTTCCGAAGCCCATACAGTTTGGACTGACCACATCACAAGGGCTTGATCGTCCTGCATGGCTGGAACCACCATAAACTCAGCTAGAGGCTGACAGGATGCCTTCAAGGGCAGAGAGATGAATTTTGTTGAGCACCTACTATATGCCAGGCACATTACACGTGTGATATAATTTTATCATTACAACCATCTTTCCAGCAGCTATTTAGCCAAAGAACCCATTTAGCCGAAGCCATGCAGCTGGATAGAGGCAGGATGTGAAAGCAAGGCTGAGTCTGTGACCTGGATGGTGACTCAACGTGAGGCTGGGATCTGGTTCCGGTGTGTGCAGGGGTCACAGTTGAGTGTATACCTAAGGTCAGGATTCAGTTCATGACGAAGTCAAAGTTTAATGTTTGATCTGAGGCTGAGGTCAGGCCTTCGCTTTGAGTCAAGGTCTAGGCATATGTCAGGTCCAGGGAGCAGTGTGGCGCATGCAGCAAACTCACAAGAGTTCACAGTGTTAAGGTTGACCCTGGGGCTGACCACATGCCTGGCAATCCCTTTGACAATGCCAGGGCTTGTTCTTCCTCAGCTTTTTTGTGGAAGCCAGTGGCCAGGCCACATGGGGAGCAATGCTCCTGCTTGTTTGGAGGGGCAGCTAAGTGACGGTGAGTTATTTCGTAGGAGTGCTAACTCCTACGGCCAGATATCTCCACCGTATCGACCCCGAAGGGATCAGAATCTATGAAACTGGATTCCAGTAGCCCCATTACACAGAGCGGCCCCAGTGAAGCTGCAGCACAGGCCAGGCACACCTCACGGGGACTCGGCCAGGGGGCTGGACCATGGCGTGGGTCCAGAACTCTGCATGCCATTCACTCCTGAGGACTGAGCTGAGTGGGGGGCGCCACCGGCAGGGGCCTGGAAGGCTCTGTTTGTTAGAGCCACAGAGGGACCCTGCTGGCACGGGTTAAATAAATGATGGTATAGCCATCCAGGGAAATGTCACTCAGACATAGAAATGAATGAAGAACAACTCTCAAATAAAATTTTAGGATGACAGCAAGGTAGGCAGAGGATGTGTAGTGCGCCCTCTTTTGTGTAAGAAAACATGGAAATAGAAAAAGTCAAAACATGTGTGAGATGCTAAGAAAGGGAGTTCTCCTTTGCACAGAGGTTGACAAGGAGAGTCTTCTTAACAAGGGGCCAAGCTCTGTCCAGGGGCCATACGACGGGGTCTTGGATAGCTTCTCAAGCCCCAGGTACTGGGGGGCAGCGGGGTGGAGGGCAGGCTCTTCATTGCTGCCACATCTCCACATGCACATCCTCTTCTGAGTGCGGCAGGGAGCAGGGAAGAGTCACATGGAGCAGCCCCACAGCTCGGAGCCGGGGGACCTACTAGAAGCAGTTGCCCTGGGGTTTCTCCCCTCATCAGGGTAGAAGTGTGCTTAGGGAACCTGACCATAAACAGCGTGCTGATTAGTTTTAACCCAAAAGAAATGATTTCGCGAGAAAACCACAGCAGTGAGAACGATGGAACCAAACATCCGCACGCTGTCTGTATTCCCTCTGGGTCGAGGGGCTTGCTTGCTCATGTTGTGGCTACAGAAGGTCTGAGGCAAGCAGCTTCGCTCAGCGATTGTGCATTCATAACGCAGCTTCGGAGCGCTTATGTTTTTGTTTGACAGGTACATATTTCATGAGAACAACATTGAACGTGTACTTAATCAGGATTTGTAGGGAATCACTCGTAATCCTTTTATGTTTCTTCTTTATATTTCTAGATTATAAATTTGCTTCACTGCACATACCACAAAATGATTAAATAACTGGAAAGACTGGCAGTGCAATTGAACTGAGTATCAGCAAACCCTATAGATGCACATGGTTGTGTGTATTCAAGTGTGTTGTGTATGTGTGTATTATTAAAATACATTGAAGATACGTCAAAATATAATTTTAATTCAGTGGGAAAGGGACACGTTATTCAATAAAAACTTTGGGGGCACTTGGAAAATTCTTGGAGGAAAATAATTATGTCCACACCTTCAAAAAACCCCCACCCCCCAAATCTCCACAAATTACTGGTATTAAATAATAATCACAAATATTAAGACTGACATAACAAAGCAATTTAAACAATATATAGGCAAAAATCCACATATGGTCTTGTATAGGGAATTACTTCATAGTTTTCTGCCTTAGTTTCTTCAGCTAGACAATGAGATGATAACAGTGTCTATTTTATACGGTTTTGTGGTGATTAAATGAGTAATCTCTGTAAAGCCTTTAGAAAAATTCCTGGCATGTGGTAAATGCTATGTAAGTGTTAACAATTGTGATTGTTTATAAATGTGATATCAAATAAAGGAACCAAAATAAAACAATAGATGTGACTATATACAATTTCAGAATTCCTGAATGTCAAAAGAATAGCAAATGACATTAAAATTCCACCCAGAAGACAGAAAAAGGGTAAATTTTTTTGTATGGGTATTTATTTCAAGTCAATAAGAGACTTCTCAAAGGAAACCAGGGCTTCAATAGGCCAATCTTAAAAGAAGACATGTGGCCGAAACAAGTTTGGCTCAGTGGATAGAGCTTCAGCCTGCGGACTGAAGGGTCCCAGGTTTGATTCGGGTCAAGGGCATGTACCTTGGTTGTGGGCACATCCCCAGTGGGGGAGGGTGTGCAGGAGACAGCTGATTGATATTTCTCTCTCATGGATGTTTCTAACTTTCTATTCCTCTCCCTTCCTCTCTATAAAAAATGAGTAAAATATATATTTAAAAAAAAGACGTGCAATGATTCATTTTCTTTTTTTTTAATCTTGAGAATGAGTTCTAATTCTTCTCTTTTTAAATATTTTTAAAATTGATTTCAGAAAGAGGAAGGGAGAGGGAAAGAGAAATGGAAACATTGGTGATGAGAGTGAATCCTTGATCGGCTGCCTCCTGCATGGCCCACACTGTGGATCAAGCCTGTAACCTGGGCATGTACCCTGACCAGTAATGGAGCCATGACCTCCTGATCCATGAGTCATAGCTCAACCACTAAGCCACACTGGCTGTACTAATGAGTCATTCTTCCAACAAGTATTTTCCATGTGCCTGCTGTATACTGGACTCCCGGGACACTGGGGTACAGTGGGGAGCAGAACTAAGCCCCTGCTCTCTGGAAACTTACATTCTAGTGTCCAATAAGCATGTGTACAAGAGCCCAGTTCCTAGGGACCCAGAGAAAGGCAGTCAAACAAAGAGGAACCTTTTTTGTTTTCATGTACTCAAATATCAAATAGTTTTGAGTGATTTTATCATATAGCAGTGTCGATGCAAGGAAATTAGCATTCTTATAGCAGAAATCAGTTCAGTAACATCTATATGGAATTTTTTCAGTAAAGTGCTCAAAGATGGTCAATAGTGTGATTTAACTTATAGGAAGTTATTTTGAGGAATCAGAAAAGCATTGGAAGATTTCTATACAAGAAATGTATTCAAGAGATAGTTATAAGAAGTGTATTCATTCTTTGATTGATTAACTCATTTGTAAATATTTATTGGTCACTGCTGCATGCTGGGCACAATCAAGGTCTTGGGGACACCCAGGACACCCACAGTGCAGTGATAAAAGCAGAGGAAGCTCCTGAATGGATGAATGGCCATCTATATGTATAAAAGCCTAAGTGACCATTTGACCGGTAGCCATGACACACACTGACCACCAGGGGAAAGATGCTTAATGCACAGGCATGGAAACATGGAACAGACTAATGAATCTCAGAAGAAAGGGGGAAGGGAGAGGTGGGAAGAGTTTAACCAAAGATCATATATATATATATATACACACACACACACACACACACACACTATATACACACACACACACACACACACACACTAGAGGCCCGGTGCACAGATTCGTGCACAAGGCCAGTTTCAGCCTGATCCTTGAAGGCTAGGCTGAGGGACCCCATCCATGCATGAATCCATGCACCAGGCCTCTAGTTTTGAATAAATCTAGGAGGATCAGGAGTCCAATGCATAGCTCAAATCAGGAATCTGCCAATGGAGTCTGTAATGTCCCACAGCCTTCTCATCTGTCTGTGTGTCTAGGTCTTTGAGCAATCTAGCATTCCTACTCAGGCCAGCATGTTTGGGGCTCTGTGCACAGACCACATTCATATGCATTTATGGGGATTGGAGAGGGAGGGCTGAGCTGACACTCTCCTAGCAAAGCCACTGTTATTATGATCATCATTTAGTTCTTAGCAGGTAACCCAGAGTGCTGGGTTCATTCGGGAGAATTGAAGTCAGGATCCAAGTCCCATTGTAGTGTCTCTGCACTGCTGTGCATTCACTTCAGTTATTGCTTTAGAGCAGAATTTAAGTTGTCTATTGATTTGGGCTGTAAATAGCCCGGTACTGCTTCAGGCAGGAGCCCAGACAACAGTAAGAATTCCCCTACACTTAGCAACACCCCTCAACCTCTGTGTTATTTCCAGGTACAGTGATCATGTCTTAAGTGTCATTGCTTTGGGATATCTTCTCTTTTTTCTCCTTCTAAAGACAATATAATTTGCCCTTCCCAAGAGTTTCATATTTTCATTTGACGTTTGATTTCCTCCTCTATGCAAACACCTTTGTTAAGGTCACATATTCATCCCCATCTGTCGAAGAGTTAGGACTAGGGTAGTGATAAAATATTGCTCAGTGATTTAACAATGGGTCCTGCGACCTTAGGCCCTTTTCTTTGGCAATCACCAGTTAGACCATTCAGTTCAATAGATACATTATTTCTTGAGCCCCCAGTTGGTGCCTGCCAGTGTTCTAGGTGGTTGGGATACATCGGTAACAAAACAGACACATCCCTGCCTTCCTGGTGCTTGCCATCTCAAGACAGAAAATAAGCCATAAGCATGTTAAATGAGTAAAGTTCATGGTATAGTAAAGGGTATTGAGTACTTTAATGAAATGTGCAGCAGAGTAAGGGAGATTGGCGGTGCTTGCAGTGGATGTGGTTTATAATTATAAAGAGAGCAGCTGACCTCAGCCTCATTGAGGAATTGATAGATTGACATTCTTGGAGGAGGTGAGAAGAATTTAGACCAGTTTTCCCAAACTTTTCTCATGATGAGAATCACCTGGTGGAGTTGTTAAACTACAGATTCCTGAATTCCAACTAAGAAGTGCTAAACTAGAATTTTGGGGACCATACAGGTGAAATTGTATACTTAACTAAGCTTTAGCACTAGTTAAGTATACAATTTTACTCCCTCCCCTCCCTCTCGCTCTGGCTTTTGCTCTGTCCAGCTCAGCTGGTTTTCTTGGGTCTGGACTGATCCCATCTCCCTGGGCCTCCAGTGGCTGCCTCTGGCCAGTCCCTCTTTAATTGGAGCTGCAGACTCTGAGCTGTTGACCTCCTTCGTCTCCGGCCCACAGTCTGGCGGTCCGGCCCTTCCTGGGGCCACAGCAGACAGGAGAGCAGAGCAGGTACCCCTCCAGGGAATGCACTCCTACCTGTTCGGGGCAGTTCAGTCACACAGAGGTGAACTCTGAGACCTCAGCACCCTTCCATTTACACGGAGAAGGGCCCAGGTCAGGAAAGAATCAGCGGGTTTGTGTGACTTCCCATGTGCTCAGACCTGCTTGCTTGGCTCTCCCTCCCTGCCCACCCCCCACCCCCAACCCTCCCCTTGGGCACCTGCACCACCACCTGGGTGGTCCCTCCAGGCTGCCCCTTCCCTGTATCCCAATATTCTTATTCATTCAATAGTCTCATCCCAGTGGGAGGTGACCGTGATTGGCACCTCAGTGGGGTTTTTTGGGGACTGAACCTCTTTAAAGTTAGTTGGTTTTCTTGCAGCCACATTATGCTGCTGTGGTCTAATCATGCAAAGAGCTTGATATTTCCTTTCTGTTCTGTCCTAACAAGTGTTCAACTGACCTCTCTAGCGTTATTTATTTAACTGTCTCTGTATTGGTCCTTTTTCCTGTTGTTGGCCTGTATTTTTGCAGACTGTTAATTCTACTTGTTTCTAAAATACTGCTTGACCCGAACATTCCAGTAGACTTTATTGTCAGTTTTATTCTTCCTCGTTTTACTCCCCCGCATCGGCCCTGAGCACCCATTTACCATGGCGTTTACCACCCTCTATCACAATGGCCTGTCTCCCCCACTGGATGGGTAAGGCAAGAGTTGGGTGGTAAACCAGGTCAGGGCAGATGTCCCTGGCAGCTCAGGGAACATTTGCAGAATGAACGAGTAGATGAAGGAATTAATAAATTAATCATACAGAGGAAATGCTAACAGATGCACTCAGGTTTCTTCCCAGGAAAAATGTGTAAACATATCCATGCCTCTGGGTCTCTCCAAACCTTAGTTCATCTTACAAAAGCACAGAAAGTTCTGGAAGCGGGTCATTTTCTTGACTGGGACACCAGCTGGGTCAGAACAGCACGTAGTTAGTTCATATCAGGAGGGCTCAACGCCATCTCGAGCAGGGCAGGCAGGGCCACGGGAGCCCAGGCCACACTTTTCAGGGCCCTGCACTGATGGCGATTGGATGCTCTCTGATTCCCGCCCTCCTGTGCTGAAAGAGGCCACCAAGTCAGAGGGCAGGCGCTGGCACCGCATCAGGCCAGGTGTTGTGCTGCAGGGCACGGCCTCATTGCTGAGCATGAACAGACTCCCTTTCAGTTGCCGACTCTGGTCCAGGGGAGGTGCTCGGGTGACTCAGGACTTAGAGGGGGCTGCCCAGAGGAAGTGATGTCTGAAGTGGGAGCAGGCAGAGTGAGGAGGACAGGGGCGGAGTGTGGCAGAGAGATCTGTGGTGGCCACCAGGCCCCAAGGGGAGAGGCCACCTGCTGCTGCAGGCTCCCGCTGGCTGGGAGGCAGGATGTGGATGGGAGCTGGTTTCCTCAGGGACCGGTGGCCAATTGGGAGTGTGGGTCTCATGGGAACCATGCCAGGGGCCCTGAGGAGTGTTCAGCAGAGAAGGGACACGATCAGACCCGCCTCTTAGGGTGCTCACTGCTGCTGGGTGGAGGACAGGAGGGGCGGACAGAATATTACAGGAGGCAGCTGTGTTGTTGTCCAGGCAAGAGAGGATATGGCTGCACCCGAGGGGCTGTCGAGGGGGCAGAGAACAGCGGGCAGACTCAGGGGATTTAAAAAGTAAAATGCACAGGCCTGTGCTTTGTGCCTCCCTGGCCTCGGGCCTGCTTTGTGAAGTGGTGGTGGACACGGTCACACAGTGGCAGATTGAGGAGTTGCCACAGAGACTTTCTGGTCTCCGAGCCAAACATGTTTACTCCTGGTCTTTCATAGAAACTGTGTGTCTAGGCCTGGATTAGGTGGGAGGCTCTGGGGCAGGCAGGGAGAGGAGGATCTGAGGGACACCAGGTTCTGTGCATCGGTATCTGCTGTGGAGATGGAAACCCGGGAATGGCAAAGGAGCCATTGGTCTTCCCAGCCATGCTCCAGCCTTGCTTCTCTGCTGGTCTTTATTGCACCTGGCTCTTCCCAGCCTCCTCCCCAGAAAAGCCAAAGCTGTGACCTTGGTTTTGCCTGAGCACAGGGTTCCCTGGAGCCAAGGACAGGGCCTCTGGGCCACTGCCCACGCTCCTGGGATTTCCCATGCCCTGGTAGCCCATCTCTGGCATCAGAGCTGGGTCTGCCCCCAGCTGTGCCGCCAAAGCCCCAGCAGCCTGTGTGTCCACCTGACCCAGAGCCCGGAAGTCACCTGGGCTGGTGCTTCCTGGGCTGGTGCTCCCTGTTCATCCTTCGGCTGCAGCAATGGGACCTGCGAGGACATGGGCCGGGGCTGTCTTTCTCTGAGGAAGTTCACCTTCGGTGGGTGTGTCAGTCCACTTTTCTGCATGTCAAAGTGACATTTGGACAATGCATTAAGCTATTAAGTGGCATCTCTGGACACCCACTTTTTAACCAAAGAGGAGTAGGCTGGAAAACTTCCGTCGCAGTAATGTGCAGGGATGTCCCCAGCGCCCTTTTGATTGATGAGTGATGGAAATGGTGTGGACCACAGAGCCCTTTACAGGGCATTGCCAGTTAAAGAATTCGTTCAGACAAATCGGTTTTTCACCGTGAACCCTGAGTGTCTTCAGTAAAATACCAGCTGGCACCACCTTCTGACTGCCTAGGGAAGGTCAGAAACTTGGCCTGCGATGCTCTGACAGGCTCCCAGCCCCCAGCCCCACACCTGCAGGTGCAAGGCTCCCCCTGAGAGCAGGCTCTGCTCAGCCTGCCTCAGGCAGAGGCCTGGAGGAATCTGTGCTGGTCTACTCAGAGAGCACCTGCTGGCAATGGGGCTGCTTCACCCGCTCCCCGCCAAAAACTTAGTGGCTTAAAACAAAGCAAATGTATTACCTTGTAGTTCTGAGGGTCAGGTATTCTGCTAGTCATGTATTCTACATGTAGTCTACTTGAAACATATTCCACTAGGCTAACATCCAGGTGTCAGCAGAGATGCATTCCTCAGGTCCCTCTAGGGGAGGATCCATTTCCTTGCCTTTTCCAGTTTCTGGAGGCCTCCTGTCTTCCTTGGTTTGTGGCCCAGTCCTTCATCTTCACAGCCAACAGTGCTACAGCATCAACTTTCCCTTTTTCTCCCTCTTCCTCCCTCTCCCGCTCTTCCTTCTTATTCCTTTTCTCTTTTCCCTTTCCTTTTAGTCCTCTCTCCCTCCCTCCTGACTTTCTTTCACTTATAAAGATCCTCATTATTACATTTGGTCCACCTAGATAACTTAGGCTAATCTCCCCATCTCAATACTTTTAACTTAATCACTCTACTTGATTGACTTAAGCTGCAAAATCCCTGTGGCAGTGTAAGGTCACTTATTTATAGGATCCTGGGGTTGGGGGGGATGTAGACAGGGGGATAGGGGGGTCATTGTTTTTTGTTTGTTTGTTTGTTTGTTTGTTTTGCCACAATAACTATCACAGCACTGCTACAATGATGAAAGGTTACAACTCCCCTAAGTGACCCATAGAAGAAAGCGATTCAGTAATGTCTCGCCCCTCATCACTTCTGCCACTATTAAAATGTTTATAAAGAATTGCTTCTCACTGGGACCCTGTTAATGCTGTAGCATTCAGTAGAAATTGCAAGTAGGATAAAAGTACTATGTGTTAGACTAAAAAAAAATTTCACTTCCATGACTGAAGGTGTTGAAAAAAAAGAAAGGGTTTACTAGGCTATAGCTGGCAGACATGGGCATGGAGCCTAAACCACCAGCAGCATAACTGGGTAGGAAAGACAGACATGTCCATGTCCATCCTCCAAGAGTGCTGCAAGCGTTTTTATACATCACATCAGAGGAGGGAGGTGTAAACTGGTCTGAAAGGATTCCAATTAGCTGTGTAATGTGATGGAGATGCAGGGCACCGGAGAAGGTGAAATGGGGCAATAGACTCTGCCAGCAGCAGGGGTCTGTGCCTGCAGACATTGGCTGTGGGCAGTGGACTGGGACGTTCACGTGCACATAAGAAACTGAGGCTCCTGGTTGCCATGGTGCCTGGCTCTTCTCTCTTCGGGATAATCATGGAAATAGCCACCTGGAAATTAATCTTGGATCTCAACTTATACACAGGAATACGAACAGTCTTTTGTCAGAACTGGTTTCCAGCTATTAGCAGGCTGTTTGGTCTCTTTCTCTCACTCTCTGCCCACTGTAATTTTAATTTAGAACATCTCAACTTTTTTTTCTTGTCATATGCTTTGCATAATGTGTAAAAAAGTTGAATAATTGTGAACAAATAGGATTGCCAGGGAATAATGTTTCTCATTCCTTACACCTGGTGGTTGAATCATGTGCATTTATTTGTTAGTTTCTAACTTTCTGCGGTTTACTAATTTCTCCTAAGAAACACATTGGTTATTTTTAAAAATCAGCTTTGACAAAAGAAGGAAGGAAGGAAGGAAGGAAGGAAGGAAGGAAGGAAGGAAGGAAGGAAGGAAGGAAGAAGGAAGGAGGGAGGGAGGGAGGGAAGGAAGGAAGGAAGGAAGGAAGGAAGGAAGGAGGAAGGAAGGAGGGAGGGAGGGAGGGAAGGAGGGAGGGAAGGAAGGAAGGAAGGAAGGAAGGAAGGAAGGAAGGAAGGAAGGAAGGAAGAGAAAGAAAGAAAGAAAGAAAGAGAAAAGAAAAGAAGGAAGGAAGAAAGGAAAGAAGGAAGCCTTATGTGGGTAGAGATAGGAAAGAATGAGGCAAGTTTCTCAAGATTCTCTGGACTCAAGTTGATGGTTGACCCACTGCTCTGATGGGTCTTAACTCCCCAGTCACGGGTTGAGGTCAGGGTGTTAGGCATCAGCCACTTTGTGGGGGAAGGGGTTAGTAATAGACAAAGGGCATTGTTTGCCTTGGCCCTGCTGCAGATGACATTCCTCAGTTGTGTGATCAAATTACTACCCAAAGCACGTGGCATATGCCAGGTGCGGCAGGCTTCCTGGTGACGGACTGTACACCCACCGAGCGCATACGGCCTTGCTTAGTGTTTCCCAGCAAGTGGCTGAGCAGCGGGCACAGAGGGCATCTCTAGAGTGGAGCATCATTGACACAGTAACTCAGTTCCATGGATGTTCCTTCCTACATGCAGTTAAAGCTACTTGTTAGTAACTCACATTAAAGTCCCTCGGTTTGTATGGGAAATGAAAATTTGTGTTCTTGCACTAAAATTAGTTCATTAGTAGAGCTTTCTGAAGATCTACTTCATTATTCTGCTAACACTGTAGGCTGCCTTGCTGGCACTAATGCTCAGACAGCGTACCAAGGAACCAGCAGGCTCGCACATTTACAAATAGTGGCGCTCTCCCCAATTTCTGTAAAGAACGTTTTTGTTACACGTCCTGAGCATGGTCTTACATTAGTTGTAATTTTCAGTTAACTCTTTTTCTTGCATGAATATAACTACGGAAGTGCTGTTGGGTTTTATTTTTGTTGCCTGTCATTGCTGCATTGTTACAATGATGATCATCTTGTCCAAGTCTGATTTTATTTATTTATTTATTTAAATATATTTTATTGATTTTTCACAGAGAGGAAGGGAGAGGGATAGTTAGCTAGAAACATCGATGAGAGAGAATCCATCGACCAGGTGCCTCCTGCACCCCCCTACCGGGGATGTGCCTGCAACCAATGTACATGCCCTTGACCGGAATCGAACCTGGGACCTTTCAGTCTGCAGACCGACGCTCTATCCACTGAGCCAAACCAGTTTCGGCCCACATCTGATTTTAATATATCATCCAGCTCACTGCCAGTGGGAGAGTGAGACAGGGCAGAAGAGTTTGGAAATTACTAAGATAGGTGACTTACATGGGCTGTAGGAGGTGCCTAGGAAGATGACAAATAATGTGGATTTCCTTGGAAAATCTTTGGCAACATTTCCTGGAAATATCTAACTGCCGGAGTAAATGATGTATTAATTACGAGGCTCTCATCTTGGTAATTAAGCAATAGAAACCCACCAGGCAGTGCAGTTGTGGGTGATTAGAGCTGTTTTTTTGGGGGGAGTCAGAAATTTGCAGCTGAAGATGAAGTGGTTTCCAGCACCTGAGAGATGCATTCATCACCGGGGGCTCCCCTGCCTGGTGGGTTTGGTTGGTTGTTCGGAATGACATTCACCCATTAACATGAGGAATAAATGCCTGTACCTGCTGAGAGAGCCAAGGGCAGTCACTCAGCAAGGGCAAGCAGGGCTTCTAGGTGTAATGACTTGACTTACTATAGCATCTGCCCAGGGGTCACCTTTGTGCTACTCTCTGGAGGTACAGACGGCAGAGAGGCCCCGAACACTAATGCCATGTGTAAAGTGAACCTTTAGAAGGATAAAGGGCACATCTGTTTCAGAGATAAATGATTCTGAATTTAAATATTAGCATCTGCTCTTACTATGCAAAGCTGGGCAAGTTACTTAATCTTGTGGATCTTCAGTTTCCTCTTCTGTAATATGGGCCTATTGACTTGCATTAGTCTGCTATTCCTATGTTAGAAGTCAAGCATGAAATATAACTATGAGCATATAACTATGAGCAGTGTTTTTGGAAAATTGATTTTTTTTTTTCAGTTATAGTTGACATACAGTATTTTTTAAAAATCTTCACCTGAGAATATGTTTTTATTGATTTTAGAGGGAGAGGAAAAGAAACATCAATGTGAGAGAGAACCAGGGATTGGTTACCTCCCATACATGCCCCAACCAGGGATTGAACCCACAACCTAGGAATATGCCCTGACTGGAATGGAACCTACAACCTTTTTGTATATGGAATGGTGCTCCAGCCAACTCAGCCCCCCAGCCAGGCTATATATTAGTTTCAGAAGTATAACCTAAGAACTATCCTCCTTCCTTCCTTCCTATATAATAAAAGACTAATATGCAAATTGACCACATGGTGGAACGACTGGTTGCTATGATGCACACTAACCACCAGGGGGCAGACACACAATGAAGGTTGCTGTGATGCACACTCCCACAGGGGGCATGCTGCTCAGCCAGAAGCCGGGCTCATGGCTGGTGAGTGCAGTGGCAGTGGCGGAAGTCTCCCACCTCTGAGGCAGCACTTAGCTATCAGTTGGACATCCCCTGAAGGCTCTCGGACTGCATGAGAGTGCAGGCTGGGCTGAGGGACCCCAGCCCTCAAGTGCACAAATTTCGTGCACCAGGCCTCTAGTAGTCAATAATAGTGTAATAGCTATGTAAGGTGTCAGATGGGCACTAGACTTACTAGGGTGGTAATTTTGTAAGGTGTATGAGTGTATAATCACCATGAGTATTTATTTAGCTCATGACTGTGCAGGCTGCATGATCCCATTTGAGTTTGTTTGCACATCTGCAAATTGACTCAAGGGGTAGCTGGTCCAGGTGGCTAGACAGGCTCTGTGCTTTGACATAGTTCTCTGGATCTGCACCTACTCTTCTGTCTTCCTTTCTCCTCTCTGGGCCCAGGAACTGGTCAGCGCTTGTCTTCTCTTGGAGGCAGGAGCATAGGGGTTGAGTGGAAACATCCAAGGCCCCTGAAGACTAGTGTCAAATCTGACCCACCTTCATTTCTGTCTTTTCCTATCAGCCACATCAATTCACAAGGCCCAGCCCGAAGGCTGCGCCATTCCTGTAGTGGGAAGAACTGGACAGTCACTAGGGAAAGGGCCCCTATAAAGGGAGGGTGACAATGTGAAGCCAGTGGTGTAACCTACCACATTCTTCTTTCCTATGGCTTCTGTTTTGATGGAGAGCAACATGTTTTATTTGTGCTGGACATGGAGTTCTGAACAAGGCATCTTCGTGCACCTTAGAGATTAGTGAGTATGTCTGACATTAGTAAGCAGATAATCATGTACATGCACAAAAATTAATTAATGGCAATTATCATACATATTACAAAGGGAAAGGGAGGGATGCTAACAGAAACTACAGTACAAAAAGGGGCTCCCAGGTAAAGTCTTGAGCAGAGTACCTGGCACATGGTCAGTACTGAGTAAAGGCAGGCTTCTATGTCCAGCTGTGCAGGGCATACACTACATAGACTTCCAACCCAGGTGGGCATTGAACACATGCTCTGCTCGACCAGCTCTGCCTGCTGATATGTCAGCCAGGACATATACAATATTAGGTTAGTTTCAGAAGTATAACTTAGGGAGATATGTTTCTGTCTCGTGTTTCTGTAAGGGCATTTTATCTGAAGTTTTACAACTGTTCCATGCATTCCTTCATTCCTTCATTCTCCCTGAAAAGAGCAAGTGATGAGAGGGGATACGAGAGGCACTCTAAGAGCCCACATTGATGTGCCCTGGGCGCCAGGCTCCAACTGCATCCGCTCACAGAGGCTGTCACAGCTGGACACCAAAGGGATGGCACTGCATTAGGGATGGCAGGCCTGCCCATCATCTCGCCTGTGATGCCCGTGTCTGTTTATTTCTGGCTGGATGGATTGTAATTGCTCCCCGGGCTGACAGTGACAAATGGAGGTGTGGGGAGGACTGAGTGATGGGATGGGTTTGTGCACCTAGACTAACAAAAACAAGCCCTGTCAGAAAGCAACAGGGGGGGGGGGGGTTCGCATCTCAGCTTGAGTCCTCGCAGGCACGGGGAGAGTTCCAGGCGGTGGGCTCTGAGCTGCTCCAGGAGCTGGTGTCTGCCTGGAGGCCTGAGAGGCAGCACAGGCATGTTCCAGGTACTGGCCAAGCCCAGCCCTGACAGGAGGGCCCTAGGGCCCAGCACACAAGTTGGTGTTGGATCTGTCTTGGAGAACTGTGCCTCCTTCCTCTCTGTGGCCATCAAAATGGGAATGGCTTTATTGGGCTTTTCCTCCCTTATTTTAAAAATGATTGCTGTCCTTGGGGAAAATGCAGGCACTGCAGAAGTGTGAGCACAGAAACCAACGCTGACTGCAATTGCTTCTAGCCACACCGAACCGCTTGGTGGGCATACGGTCTGGCCACACTTTGCAGCCCCCACCCCTGCAGTTAGGGCTGGGCATGTGGTTGCATGTTAGCCTGTGGTGTGTGGGTATAAATAGTGCACCACCTCCAGACCTGGTCCTTAACACACTCCAAAACCCACTGTCTCGTCCCTCTTCTGATGGTCAGCTGCAGAGGACCCAGTGGGGGATTCAGGACTCTGGGGGACAGTGGGGCCACTGATAGAAGCAGCCCGGGCTCTTCACTCACCGAGGAGAGCAAGGTCTCTCCACAGACCTATTTGACCTTCCTCTGGAAAATATATACTTCTTTCTTGTGTTCATCCCTGAACCAAGCACCTTCCAACACTTGCCCTGGGCCCTGACATGCATGTGCACATGCCCTGCATGTAAATAATGAAGTTCAACCTGCCACCTGTGTTAGTCTCTCAACTATGGTGTGAACATCTACGAATGACAAAGATAGATTTACCAATCACTTCGGTATAGCATGCTATTCCACAATATGGATATACCATCATTTATTCAAGTACCTCCCTCTTCCTGGAGGGATAGATTGTAAACTTCATAAGCACTTCTGTTAGGAACAGGCTGATACATGTCCTTGTGCAGGCTTCCAACTACTTCCTTAGGACATATTCCTAGAAATTGTATTACTTGACCATGTTTAAATGGTTTTTACTCATCACAGGATTATCTCTTGGAGAAGAGGCATTGGTTTATAATTCCATCAGGACTGCAGGAGAGATTTAATTTCCCCAAACTGTCAATCCCGGAATACTAAGCTGATAAGTGAAAAGTAATAGCTTGTTTTAATGTGGTGTTCTTTGTTTACTTATAGTTTTAAGCAACTTTTTCATGTTTATTGGAACTTTGTTATCAATGACCTCTTCTTTATGCATTTTTTTTTCTGCTGAGGCTTTGCACAAGTCTTAGTATTTTGATGAGCCCTTTGCACATTAATGATAATGCATTACTAATATGTCTTTCAATTTTATTTAGTTTTCAATATATTTATGCTCTTTATATTCTTTCTATAGAGAAGTTTTTTATTGTTAAGTTTTTCTTCCTTGTTTTTGGGCATCAATATATTTTGGGGGAACTAATGTCAGAATATGTAAATATTTTGTAGATTTTCTAGCATTTTTATCATTCATATATATATATATATATATATATATATATAGCCTTCCAGCCTTCAGTCTTTCTAGAATGTACTTTCATATAGAGGTGACATAGTCATTTGCCTTGAGTTCGCTCTAAAGGCCAGGAAGGGAGAAAGAGCCAGGTGTGTTCAAAGCACTCAGAGGAGCCGGGCTGGCCGGAAGCACTGGAGCGGGGGTCGCAGCACCGAGGCCGCCGGAGGGGCAGGGCCAGGGGTGAGGGGGTGGATACGCTGTACAACATGCTGCCCCAGGTGCCTGTGGGCCACCCAGATAAGCTGGTGGGTGAAGGAGGGAAACGGATGGTGAACTCTGTGAGACTGGACCGTGGGATGGACTTGAGAAATGAGTACATGCCCACAAACATTTCTGCCTCAGAATGTTCAGAATAGCTTTATGCATAATAGCCCCACACTGGAAACAACCCAAGTGGCCATCAACAAGAGAATGGACAAATAAATGATGACATTATATTTATACAATGGAATGCTACTGCTTAGCAATAGAAAAGGACAAATTATCGGCACACTCAATAATGTGGGTTAATCTCCAAGCCTTTATGTTGAATAAAGCTAGACACAAAGGCGTGCATACGGTATCATTACAGTTCTATGGCTTCCCAGAATAGCAAAGTGACTCGAAGGCCATAAAGTCAGAGCAGTTACCTGTGGGGGGCGGGGGGGGGGGTTATTATTACCCGGGCAGGGGAAGGAGGGTGCTTCTGGCACGATGGCAATAAATGTCCATTGTATTGGTTTGGGTGGCACTTATGTGGATGTAGACATAGACAGACATTCATGAAGTTGCACACTTAAGATCTTACTGTGTATCTTACTGAGTGCAAATTATTACAACTCCAAAGAGAAAAAAGATCTGCTGGGAACGGATAAAAATGTTCCAGCTCATTTTAGAGGGGAAGCAGCTGAAGCCCAGAGAGATGATGTGATTGGCTGCAGCTGATGCATCATACCAGGGCTGTCTGACTTCAAGGTGGGAGCCACGTGGCGATAGAACCCCAACTTCTTAGAGCAGCTGCAGGATGATGGTGCCCCAGGGGCTCTGGGGGACCACAGCCAATATTCATTATCGGCATCTCAGTCATGGAGGCTGCAGTCCCATCAGGAACCTGGCGTGTGAAGTGGGGAAACTGAGGCATGAGTTTGGCATGATCTGTAAGCACATGCGTATTGGAATCATAGCCCTATCCTACAAGAAGAGTTTGCCTGATCTCTCTGCTCCCAGAGCCCATGCAGTTGGCCTGTAGGCCGAGTGATAGAGATGACCAGCATTCTAACCTTATCCTCCCCTCCCCCTCAAGTCCACGAGAAACAAATCTTGGCAAGAAACAAGCAGAAGTACACACAGTTCCAGAACTGGAGCTAAGCGTCTAAATAAAAAATACTCTACAGACATTCACACCTGGCTTTGCTGGTTCACACCTGTGGGATCCTTCATGGCAATTCTTGTCTTAAGATGTCCCATGGCATGCATGGGACACTGAGGGCATGCATGGATCACCAATATTTAGCCTTGCAGAGTCTAAATACTCACTGGTAACACGTGCACTCCCAAAGCAAATCAGACCCAAACCTTCCTGCTGGCTGCTGGCTGCTGGGGTCCTAGCCCAGCCCTCAGCCCTCAGTGTCTGCCCCAGCCCTGTGCAGGGACTCGGGCACCAAGGCAGGGACTGTAGGTCTGTGCTCTCCTCTGAAGTTTGCAGGAAGAATCCGGTACCTCCTCACAGAACTCGCTAAGGAAACCAGCACATGTGTTGACTGATTCAGAAGCAGTTCACCTGGAAGGCTGTATTTCCGAGGAAGAAAAGCGGTTGTTGTAGCCCTTAGTGAAGGCGAAGGCAGACTCATTTAGAAGCGATTGCTGCATCCCGGGGAAGAGCAGCGTTCGCTGCCAGCTGCAGGTTAACCACAGGGTGCTCGTGCCAATTTGGAAGCCGCCTAGACCTGGGGTGCCCTGGAGGAAATTGCCCGCCATCGAGGCGTTGTCATAAAAAGAAGCTGGAGGGTGAACGGGGCAGCATGGCTCTGTCCTTCCACGGAGGCGGAAGTCCTGGGGGAGCCTTTCACTAAAGGCCCTGGGATT
Organism: Pipistrellus kuhlii; assembly: GCF_014108245.1. Lineage (NCBI taxonomy): Eukaryota > Metazoa > Chordata > Mammalia > Chiroptera > Vespertilionidae > Pipistrellus > Pipistrellus kuhlii. Next base: position 4,751,434 of record NW_023425562.1, read on the forward strand.
CCATGGGACACCTAGAACCCCTCCGGGTGGGGTGTCCCAAATGTGAGGGCTGCGGTGCCTGCCCTCTGGGAGCTCAGAGTCCACAGGGAGACACAGCGTACCCTCATCCACTTGCAAGGAAAGTCCAGATCAAGGTGCACACACTCTGCTGTGCGTGTGTCCTGGGGCCCCGGGCCCACGCAGATGGCATGCTCAGTGGGCTGGCATGAAGGGCTGTCTAGAAAGATGAAGGCAGTGGTTCTTAGCTGGGAGCAGTTTTGCCTCCCCTGGGACCCTGGCCATGTCTGGAGGTGTTTTGGCCACATTGTGGGCAGCTCTTGAGGAGGGTGCAGCTGTCATCTCGTGTCTGAAGACCAGGGATGCTGGGAAATACCCAGCAGTGCACCAGGCACCCCTCCACGACAAGGAATTACTCAGCCTGGGTGCCAATGGGACTGAGGCTGAGAAACTCTTTGTAGAAGAAGGTAGCCCCTGTCCACACCATGGAGAGCAGGAGAGGATGACCGCTCCACCTTCTTCATCCTGCCTTCTCATCTCCTATTGGCTGGGCCCCACGAGAACCCAGTGGGCTGTCTGGAGAAATTAAGTTCAGTAATTCTGGTTGTTGGTTCTAGGATCTATTATTGAGGCAAGAGGGCCAGCATTACCAGGCCAGGGGACAGGACTCATCCCGTGGCTCCCGCGGAGGAGCCCTGGTCCTCCTCAGGTAGCAGGACGGGTGCTCAGCATCCCTGTGCTGTCCTCTCTTTTGTCTCTGCTTCTGCTCTCTTCATGTCTGCTTTCAGAAGGAGGGCAGGCTGCAGGGTGTATGTGGGGTAGGGGGTGGCGGGGGCGGGGAGGAGGGTAGAAGGATGTTTCTGGATTTGGGAAAAGAGAGTGCTGGATGGATGGTGTAAGAAAGCCCTAAATTCTGCTAGAATGTTTCGTATGGATTTCAGACAGTTCAAAAACTTCTCACCTCCCACCGGCTTGGATGCGAAAGTCAGAATTAAGGAGCTGTAACATTTTTCCAGCACAATGAACTTTAAAAATGGAATTGCTATGTGAGGCAATGACTGATATTGCAGTAAACAGGCCAAGTACAATTGCATTATGGTTATTTCAGCTTTGACATTTCTCTGCATTTAGAATAGCATCGGCGAGGATGTTTAGAGACCAAGCTGCTCTCTCTCCTCAGCACCCGTTTCTTCAAGTCAGAGAGCAGCAGTGGAGGGGACTGTGATGGCAGGCCATGCCCTCCATGCCCCAGGTAGCATTCCCTTCTCTTCCTGGTTACATGCTGCCATCCCATAATAATAGCTGCGTGCCTTTAGATGCCAGGAGGCAGGAAATAAGAATATGTTGTAAACCTATCAAAGGAATATATTGAGAAAAAGGTAGGTGTGTGGGCAAGTAAGACATAGGTTTGTTGCTCAGCTCTTGGTTGCCAGGCACATGGCTAAGTGCTGGCACACGTTGTCTCTGTTGCCAGAACCAGATGCTTCCTCCATACACCCTCCCATCCCTGTCACTGAGGCCTCTGGAGTCACAGAAAAAAGGGGTTGAAGAGACTCATGAGACTTACAGAGCTTGGAATCCACACATCGAGAATTAGGCGATGTGGCATTAAGCATGAAGTCCTCCTCAAAAGGCATCATTGTGCAAACTTTCCTATAGGCTAAGGTCTCTTCCACACCACAACAGTTCTCCCAGCCCCTCTGGCCTTCCGTACCTCTGCATCGGCCATGGGAGAGCACAGCAGGCCATGGGGGGGGCGGGGATGGACATGGTGGGTTGCAGGTGGTTATATGAAGTCAGACTTCCTGTAGAGAGCCACTCCCAGCAGATAACGAGAGAGAAGGATTTCCATAAAACCAGGAGGGTGAAGTGGGCCCACATCAGGGTCCTCCAGCTCCATTTGGGAGCTCACCGACTGTGGGCATTACCGCCTGCACTTGCCTTGTTGCCTGGCCTTCTTCCCAAGAGCGAGGGGTGGATCCCAGTTCCCCTCTGTGCTGTGTGAGCCCACGCTCCACCGAATGGTGTGTGGCCTGTCAGACACCAACAGTGACAGTGCCATCTTTTAATGGAAGCCAGGATCCAGTTAACGGAAAGGATGTTGTCCCTGTGATTTCCATGGGCAAGGACTGGTGGGTCAGAGGAACCCTGCCCCAGCTCCCAGGTCTGAGCTCCGTGCGGCTCCTCAGGGAGAGGAAAGGAAGTGAGGCAGACATGGCTAGGCCTTCACTGTTTGGTGGGGCCAAAGCAGGCTTAGAGTTGTGAGTATGCGAAACAGAGAGTTTATTCTTGTCTTAATTATTAATGTATTTATTTGTATTACAATCATAAGCCTAATTTTGCCCACTCTAGTATAGCAGCTCAAACATTTTCTTTGTATAATTTAAAAACAAACAAACAAAAAACAACAGTTGTATACAGCTAAAAATTACTGCTCAAAAGGACCCTTCTGTGCCCTAGCAATTGGTTGTCTGGATCCATTGGCTCTGCCAGTTCAATTCCTAGTCAGGGCACATGCCCAGGCTGCAGGTTCGATCCCTGGTCAGGGTGGGTATGGGAAGCAACTGGTCAATCTTTCTCTCTCACATTGATGTTTTTCTCTCTCTCCCACTCCCTTGCTCCCTCTCTAAAATCAACAAACACACACACACACACACACACACACACACACACACACACACACATATATATATATATATATATATATATATATATATATATAAAATTGTGTTTTAAAAGAGAGAGAATGAGAGAGATGGATCCAGGTCACATCCCAGGATCATGTGTGCCTGGAACCCTTTCCACAGGTTCTGGCAAAGTCCACAAGTCTCCTTTTCAGCGGAGTCTGGTTTCTTTCCAGGATTCTCTTTTCTAGGAAACAGGACCTGACTCTCGCAGTATCAGAAGGAAGCAGGTGTGTGTGCGCCTAGAACTGTGTCCTATGGAGTCTTTTGGCTGGTCAGGTTTGAAGCCTCCACCAGTTAGGATTTGAGGACACAGGTGAGGGGATAGAGATGAGCTACTTTCATGACACTGGACTCCTCTCCCTGGAGCTTTTCCGCTGCCGGGACCCCCGTTCCTCTGTACGGAAATGCGGGTGGTTGGAAGGTACCACCGTGGTTATCCTAGAGGAAAACGGGGAAGGTTGCCAGCCAAACCATGTTTGACTTTCACCCCACATTTCCTAACCCAGTGACACCAATTAGGTCTCCCTTTGGCCTCTGCCCTGATGAAGCTGCCTGTGCACGTAGGACTGATGGGTGAGGTCTGGGTCCAGGCTCCTGTGACATGAGCAGAAATGCACACTGTACATGTGAACAGCTTGCTTTTCTACATGTTATTTTCCTTCTGTTTGTCTTCTGTGGCTCTACACAGGAAGTGGGACATAAGGGAAAGTTATCCTTTATGGACCAGAGCAAGTATAAATGTCCAAGCAGAAGTACAATTCTTAAACACAAGCCACAGGAAGAAAGCATGTCAAACCAGGCTTGCTAATGAATGCCAAATAGAACGCACGACATAGATCTAATGCATAATCGTTTTGTTGTTTTTTCTTGAAGGAACAAGCCTGATGATATTTCAAGCTTGTCAGTTCTTGAGAATACATTTTTTTTTAAAGAGCTGGACTGAATAAACAGGGTTTGTGGTCTTATGCATGGGGGTGTCCGTAAGCAGAATAGAACAGTTTCTGTGATTTATGATTGGCTTGTGCATGGTAATGTTTAATCAATTTCAACTTGTCTTCAAGGTGGGAGTGTTCCCAGGGCTTCATTTCTCCCGTTGACAAACGCTTTCTAAGGACCCCATCGCTATCGCGGGTCCCTGCTCTCTTGTGTGTGCACGCTGGTGAGAGATTCAGAAATATCACGGGAATATTCCCAGAGTACTTACACAAGAAGCAAAACTAATTAGCAACTCCAGCACTTAGGGTGAATCCTGAAAATAACTCCTTCTATTTCTTACATGTTTCTCCGCAATGTCTTATTTCCCTCCAAAATTGAGATCACAGTGTGTAAAGTTCTCAGCACATTATATTTATAGTTAGAACACACAAAAACAGTTCTTTATATTGTGAATATTCTTCCAAAGCATCCTATCTACTGGTGAGTGGAACAGTATTCTATTTTATGGATAGCCTACAATTGACCTAACTGATTCCCAAATATGTTTTTTTAATGATTTCCCCCCAATTTGTACTACTGTTACATATATGATCGAAGGTATCTATGTCTCACATCATTACTATTTAAGATCCAGTCCAAGAATTTGAATTATTGAGTCAAATCATTTGGAATCAAGCACCACTGGATTTTATCCTTGTTGTTTTCCCCCAGCTTGGCCGATAACAAGAACGGAACGGATCCCTTGTTTCTAGTTTCTTTTTTCTTAGTTAATAGTCATGCTGCACATATGCCATCTTTTCTAAATGTAGACAATCTGTGTATGTCCTTTTCCCAGTTTTCATAACTTCCCTGTCTTTTGCTTATTGATTTGTAGAGATCTTTACCTACAAAGTAGAAGCATGTCATTTCATATGTTATAAATATTATTTCTACTTTTCATTTTTCTTTTACTGCATTCTAGATATGCAGAGGAATTTAATTATAATATTTATTACTAAATGTTCTAATTACAAAAGTAAATGCATATTCAACCCAGAGAGCTTAGAAAGAAATAGAAATGCAGGAAGACAGAAAAACTAACCAGAGCTAAACAATTTTGTCTTTATATTCAACATTTTTTCATATTATGCAAAGATGGTTTAATATTGTATATACATTTTTGTAGCTTTATACATATATTTCATGATGATAGCAAATATTGTTACAATAATTTTTATAACTGAATAGGATAGTCTACATAAGTCTTCATTTCGCAAACATAATAGTCCACTAATTTGCCAAGCACTGTGTTTGCTACTGGGAATACAGCTGTGAACAAAATTAGCATATTCTCTGTGGCCTGACAAGGAGATTCAGAAGATCTGGGTGTTACAAAGAAGAATTGCAGACTGTGGAGTAGATGTATAAAAGGCCAACTAAAATCGTCTTGCCAGTCATGGAAAGCTATGAAGGAGATGCATTAGTGTTCTCTGGGGAAACATAACCAACATAGACATAGAGATAGTTACAGACACAGATAGATGATACAGATGTAGCTGTAGATATAGATATAGATAGGTACAGAGACAGAGCTAAAGAAGAGAGAGAGACTGGTAAATATCAAGGTTTACAGTAAGCAAATTGGAACCCAGGAAAGTTCCACTTCGAAGACCCACAGGTTTGAGAACTGGGAAAGACTGGTTTTTCAGTTCTGGTCTGAGAGCAGGATAAAACCAATGACTCACTCCCTCCTACCCCCGAGTCCAGTCAGGCAGGAGGAATTCCTTTAGTTAAGAACAAGATCAGCCTTTTAATTCTATTCAGACCTTCATCTGGTTGGGTGAGGCCCACCCACATTAAGGAGGGCAATCTGCTTTACACAATCTCTCAGTTTAAATGCATTAATCTCACTCTAAATGGTTAATCTCACTCTAAAAACAACCTCCCAGAAAAGCCCAGTGCATCTAGAGTATTTTAAGCAGGGAAGTGACAGGATAGGACTTTTGTATTTGAAAGATCACTCTGGCTCCTATGGAGTGAATGGGTTGGTGAAGATGAACAGAGCAGCAGTGGGGAGGCCAGTGAGGAGGCTCCTGCAGAGATGGGACTGAATTTCAGTTTGCATGCTAGGAGTGCAGATGAACACCTGGTTGGTGGGTTCCAGATGTTTTTAGGATGTTATGGGGTTGCCTGACACAGGTAAAATTGAAGGCAGAATCAAAGGTGGCCGCAGAGTTTCTGCGGTGAGAAACTGAGAGCTGGCAGCGGTCAGGGCTGAGACAGAAGCACCAGAGGTATACAATTTGGGGAGAAGTTGGAGGGTTCATTTTGGGACATGTGCGTGTGGGACCCTCAGGTAGAGATGGTAAACAGGGAATGCGGCTGTAGGAGAGGCCCTCCAAGATGAGGGCTGGCCTAGAGATGTTCCCTTATGAGTGAACATGGCCTTGTTTTAGGGCCACTTTCTCTGTGTCAGACACTAGCCCACGCATTCTCTTGTTGTAGCCATACAGCAAGCCTGGGAGGTAGGCATCGTTATTGCCCCATTTGATGGATGAAGACACTGAGGCACAGAGAGGCAAGTCATTAGTGGAAGGGCACAGTAAGTGCAGCGGGGACTATTGAACTCAGGTGCTATGTATCCCATGCTCTTGCGTGAGATTGCTATGCTGCCCTGCCTCCTCTCACTAGCACAGAATAATTTAATATAGTGGGTCTCAAACATTAATGGGCAGTGTAGGCTCTGGAGAGCTTATTAAAAATACAGATTTCTGGCCGAAAACAGTTTGGATCAGTAGATAGAGCATCAGCCTGCGGACTGAAGGGGCCCAGGTTCGATTCCGATCAAGGGCATGTACCTTGGTTGTGGGCACATCCCCAGTAGAGGGTGTACAGGCGGCGGCTGATCGATGTTTCTCTCTCATTGATGTTTCTAACTATCTCTCTCCCTTCTTCTCCATTAAAAAAATCAATAAAATATATATATATATATATATATTAAAATATAGATTTCTGAGCTCAACCCCCAGAGTTTCTGATTCAGTAGATCTGGAACAGGGCCCACGAACGTGCATTTCTAACAAATTTCCAAGTAATTCTGATGATGCTGGTGCAGGGCCCTCACGTTTTCCAGCATTGGTATAGAGAAAAGAAAAGGACAATGTTTGCGGAATGCCAGAATTTGTTGAGAAATTAAAGGAGAAGTAACAAGGGAAGGGTATTGGCAAAAATTGACTCAGGGACTTAAATGCTTTAGGAGAGAAGAGGCAGGTATACAGAATGTGGCTGTGGTAATAGGTGAGCTAAGGCCAGAGAGAGAACCTGCAATTTATTGATAGGGAGGCCATTGGTGACTTTATGAGTTCACGAGAACTCACGATTCCAGAGATTTTTAGGATGTGGCATTTGGAATGGGGCACAGAATGAAATGTGGTGAGCAAGTGACAATAAGTTTAAGGAAGTTTGAGGGAAAGAGATTTTATCTGAGCTTGCCTATCGCTGAGTTTTTATGTTATATCCAATTTGCATTATTATACCATTTCAGAAAGCATTATTATTCATGCATCAATGCAGACGCATATGATTCTTTCAGATAAATTCCTAGAAATAGAATTTCTGAGTGAATTTACATTTTTGTGGTTTTAGCTATAGATACAAACTATAGAGGAGCAATCTGATCTCTGAAATTGACTGTACCACCAGTCATGGGAGTTCTTTATCATTCAGACCCTGCGTGGATACTTAGCATTCTTTTTCATTTTAATCCAGAACAATATCACATATAAAAAATATTGTGTTCATTTTTAATTCTTTGTTGCTTGAAGTGGAACCATTTTCATCTTTTTGTGGCTACTTGTATTTCTTCTCGTGTAAGTTCCAAAATCAACTCTCTCACACTTTGTCTTTGGGGGTACTCATCTTTTTCTTGTTGATTTGTAAGAATGCTTTATGTATTATCAGCATCAGTCTCAGTTGGTTTCTGTGTATGGTAAACATTTTCACGTTTAGACATGTACTTTGGAATGTGTTGGTAGTCTTCAATAATGAGAAAATATTACCTTTTTACATGGTTACAATTAAGGGTTTCATCTTTGCAGGCATCCTGGACAAATTTTGTAAATACTTACCTAAATCGTAGTGCCTTTCTTTGTTTGCTTTCGTGGCATACTGAGTTTCATTCCATCTGGCATTATTTGGGGGCAAGGTTGGATATTTTTTCCCATCTTTAACCAATTATGACAATATTATTGAACTAGAGGCCCAGCACACGATTATGTCATGCGCATGTAGGGTTCCCTGGGCCTAGCCTGCCATCAGGGCCATGTCCGCTGCCCTGCAACACCTCACACACTCCATGGATGTTGCCAGCACCCCACCTTGCCTGCCCTGAGAGCTGCTGCTCATTTGAGACCTTTTGTGATATTGACTAGAGGCCTGGTGCACAGAATTTGTACATTTGGGGGGTCTCTCAGCCTGGCCTGCACCCTCTCGCAGTCCAGAAGCCATCAGTAGGTCATTCTTGGCACTGCCAAGGAGGTGGGAGAGGTTCCTGCCACCACTGCTGCACTCGCCAGCTGTGAGCCTGGCTCAGAGCTTCTGGCTGAACGGCACTTCCCCTGTAGGAGCTTACTGATCACCAGCGGGCAGCTTCTGCATTTATCGTCTACCCCTTGGTGGCCAGTGCATGTCATAGCAACCGGTCGTTCTGCCAATTGGTCAATTTGCATATTAGCCTTTTATTATATATGATAATTCACATGATTCTGCTGCATTGAAATGCCACCTGTAGATTCTGAGTTTTTATCTATATCTATGTATTTTACATTCTCTTCTACTTCACATGTGTCAAACACAAGGCCCACGGGCCAAATCCGTCCCGCCAGGCCTTGCAATGTGGCCCGCACCGCGCTGTCATCACTACACTCCGCTGCGTTTCCATCACAATGACAGTTTATGACTGTTCAGTAAACCATTCGGCCCGCGATTTAGGCTGGATTTTAGATTTTGGCCCCTTCTCTGATTGAGTTCGACACCCCTAGTATATGCTTCTTCTGCACCACAGCCACCACTCCTCCCTAACTAAGGTCAAGGAGGCATTATTCTCCTGTATCTGATCCATAGGGTGTTTGAAATTTCTCAAGAGGCTGGTTTGAAAGCTATCGCTTTTCTTTTATTATTTCATTATGCTCTCACCTTCATTATGAATCCAACAGAAACTATTGATGTCCTTACACTAGTGCAGGGTTCTTTATATTTATTTTCTTAATCACTTCCAGGAGGAACAGAGACCCTATTGAAAAGAATGGCCTAGACATTAGGAAAGAGTCACACATAGCAGTGCTGGAGTTACAGTTACTATTGATATGTGTACAGGTAGTAAGGAGGGTTTGAGACCAAATAGATTACCCAGGAATGGCATGCTGCCAAGTAATAGAAGAGGATTAAGAATGGGACCTTGGGGCCAGGCTGGTGTGGCTTGGTGATTGAGCATCGACCTATGAACCAGGAAGTCATGGTTCAATTCCCAGTCAGGGCAAATACCCTGGTCAGAGCTTAATCCCCAGTAGGGGTCACGCTGGAGGCAGCAGATTAATTATTCTCTCTCATCATTGATGTTTCTATTCTATCTCTCCCTCTGCCCTCCTTTTTGAAATCAATAAAAATATATTTAAAAAAGAAAGAAAGAAAGAAAGAATTAGACCTTGGAAAAACCAATGAGTCCTTGTTGGAGGGCCAGAAAAACAAAAGTACTAAAAAATATGGATATAGAAGTTAGACCAGTGTTCATTCACCTAGGAAAGCCAAGGTGAGATGGGGTCTCCAAAAGGCAGACATAGGCAACCAGATCCCATTCACCAAGCAAGACAACAGAGATTTCCTCAGAGAGTTCAAGGAGCAGACTCTAGGTCAACCAGCTAGAAATGGCCAGTGCGTGATTTAGACTCAGAGATTCAGATTTCTATACGATGCAAGCAAGAACACCAAAAGTTAGTTTATGATACTAGATAAGCATTGACTAACACATTTTGCATAAGGGGAAAATGCACTTAGTCAAACAAACAAACAAAAATCTCTGTTTAGCCATCCATTTCAAATTTTTATAGAAAATTGTGTAGGCAGCATCAATTATGCCTGGGCAAATTTAGACTAATTAATGGGTTGACTAAGATAATTATTGAAATTTGTCTTTGGATGAAAAGAGGAAAGATGAGCCATTTAAATTGCTTTTTGTGTGTGCCTGATGACTATTTCTAAAAGAATGAGCCCACTGGGAAGTGTATAAAGTGGGAGTGGCCCAGCTCTTTGCTGGATATGATGACAGAGTAACAAGGCAGATGTTTCGATCAACACACCAGGACGAATGCCTTAAAAAGTCCAATATGCATAAACATGTATGACATGCACCTTACACAGAGAGAGATATAATTTATTGGGGGGTCAATGATGTGCAAGAATTCCTCCCCATGTTTTATGTATGTTATTATCTCTCATCTGTAAAAGGTCACCCCAAGAAGAAGGCATAAACATCCCAAATTTACAAACGAGGCTCCTGAAATCTGATGACGTATTCAATAGCTTACCAGTTTACACGCCCAGTAAGGGAGGAACTGAATCCAACCCCATGAGCTCTGTCTCTTCAAAGATGCCCCCTGGGCAGGAATTCACTTGCAGTAGTGAGACGACCATGCTCCAGGCAGACTTGGACTCGATGGGAAATGCCTTCCAAAGCAAGAGTTTGACTTGAATGAGGATGGGTGTGTCATTCTTCTAGGCACACAGAAAGTTTGAGAAATAGTTTCTGGTTTTCTTTCTCATTCCACAGCCCGAAGGTTGGGTAATTTCTAAAAATTTGATCTACCCGTAATGAATGAAGCTTGGTTCCATGTTGAGGCAGTTCCACAGTGGTTGTCCCATATACTGGAGTTGAGGTGGGCCCCTTTGAACCAGTTAGTGCCTGGACAGGAGACAGTGTGGTTCAATAGGGAGAGTCTTGGCTCTGTGTCAGAAAGACACCCAACTCTGCCATTTCCTGGATGTGTGATGGTGGATGGGCCATCTGTTCCTTTGATTCAACTGATAGACACCCAACTCAGAAATCCTAACCAAAATCCTTACTCCATGGCTCATATAAATAGAAAGTTTAGGGTTATGACTTGTCTGTGTCTGTTGTTTCTCCCTTTGCCCTCTTCCATTCCCCTCATCACTCCTAGGATTGCTTTTCTCTTTGTCTTCATTTGCCAGGGGCCTCCCTTCAAGAAATGGGAAGGATGGTCATGAGATATGCCTAGTCTTTCTTGACAGACTCTCAATGCCCTTGCTGAGGTCACAGGCTGACCCCTTTGTCAGGAAAGCTGAGGAGGTGACAAGCAGCTCACCAGGAGAACACAGAGAAGGAGAGTTACAATTCACAAAAGCAAGGGGCATCCAGAAGACAAGAACACAGATCCTTTTATTCACTGTGCAGCTATCATTTCATCAGTTACAAGATGGGCTTGAGATTTATCTTGTAAGTTTCATTGTCAGCATAAAGGAAAATAAATGGGGAGTGCCTGTCTTATGGTAGTTATTTAATAAAGGGCTCTCTTGATTTTTGAATTTTGAGCCAGCCCACAGTGCCCTCTAAGATGATAAAATCTCAAAGCATTCACAGTTCATGCCCATTTTTTAATTTGTGTAAGCTCTTGTGGCTAAGTTAAAAATCATTCATTTAATGGATTATTGAGATAGGTCTTGGAAATAAAAAATGAATCAGGGTGGCTCTCTGCCCTTGAGCATGTCTAATACCACAGTTTCCCCCCGTGGTGTTGCGATAGCTAGCTCTAGGCATACCCGATCGATGGGAGAGAAGATGGAGGGCCACACTGGCCACTGGAAATTGTACATTACACTAAGAGCAACCTTTCCCTTCCATTCCGGAGCTGTGGTGAGGGGCTGCTACCGAGGGAAATGTCTTTCACAGGGTTCTAGGCAGATGCGTAGATGGGTGCCTCTTCACATGGATAGCTTTACAATAATAGCTCGTTATTTCCTTCATAAGGTAAGGTGAACCTGACTTTCCTTTTGACCCCTAGTGCAGGTATTGAGTTAGTGATATACATTCTTTTATGACATCTTATCATAACAGTGCAAAAGTCCCCTCTCTTTCATTTAAGTCACCCCCATATATCCCTGTTCCTCTCCCCCGGCCCCTACCACTGTCTTCAGTGCATTTAATTTACATTCTTCTGTGTTCTGGAGAAATGCACTCCATTATATTGAGTATTTTATTAAATTGCCACAAAGAAATCATTTATAACGGATTCTTTTTCCCCATAATTTGCACTCAGCACTATATTTTTAAAAGTTTTATCTGGGTTATATACATTTCCCTTATTAGTTCTAATCCTATTTTCCACACTTTTAAAAACCTATTTCCCTAGAACGGGTGCCTAGATTGCCTCCGAATTACCCTTGCCATACGTAAGGTCCTGACACTCCTCAACTGGGAGTAGTTCTTCGGGCTATAAAGTGGGGTTTGGATTTCTGGATCCTAGATTATGTTCTTGGACTAAATAACTGAAGAGGGTTTTTCAAAATTGCTACACAGGTCTTTACTCTAGAGTTGAGGTTGAGTATTTCCACACCCACATCACTCAGCTATCTAGCACAGTATAGCATTCTTATATGCTTGCCAATCTATTGACCTGTGCTTGACAAGGATTCAGAAGTTGCAGGGCGGGATACTGGTGTGGTGGAAGCTCCCAGGGAATGGACAGCAAGGTGGCAGACTCAAATGCTGAAACATTCAAGCAAACACAGCTTGCCTGATTTCTCTCCATGGCCCTCACCATTGCTGACCTGAGAGAGGGAATGCAGGCCACTGTCTACTCACCTTCTAGCTCTGTCCAACTTTCTTCCTACCTGCACACCCCACTCTGCACCAGGTGACTGTCTTCCAATATTGCTCTACTAGAGGCCCGATGCATGAAATTCATGCAAGAGTAGGCCTTCCTTCCCCTGGCTGCTGGCACTGGCTTCCCTCTGACACCCAGGCTTTGCTCCGGCTGCCAGCAGGCACCTGGAACCTGGGCTTCCCTCTGGCCCCAGCTTCGTCCAGAATGATGTCCAGAAGGACGTCCAGTTAATTAGCATATTACACTTTTATTGTTATAGATGTGGATTTCTGTGGAAACTGCAGATGTAGTCAGAGGGATCAGCCCGCGAGGAGCATCCCCAGGTTGGCAGCGCGCATCAGAAGCCAGATGGGCTTTCAGCATTTGCTCCGAGGAGAGGAAGGTGGCTCCTAGTACCTATCATGGGACATCTCAGTGCTATGCCCTGTGCCCCTTCACTTTGTTCGCCCACTGGAAAACCATTGTCCTCAGTTTACAGACAGAACTGAGGCTGACAGAGGACACGTGCCTGTCTACATATAGGCAAGAAAGCTGGGACATGAAAGCCAACACAGAGAACATCCTCTATGACCCGCTATTCTTGAGGCACCTTCTATATTTATTAAGGCATTTATCATTCACAATAACCCCTTGAGTAGGTGCTATTATAATCACCCTCCTATTATAGATGAGGTAACAGAGGCACCAAGAGGTAACTGGCTCAAGCTTGCATAAGTACCACCCAGACTTCATTGTCTTAATGGTGATGCTCACCCGTATACCAGGCATTTGTACACCCAAAGCCAGACACGGCCCTTCATGCCCCAGCCCCACCCTGTGCCTGCCTTCCAGGTGGATAATGACTGAAAGGTACCAGGTGCCTTGTCAGCTCCCTCTGTGGCTCTGAAGAAGATCCAGGGTTGGGAGCTGGAGTACACCCACGCGTGATTACCCAGTCCTGCAAAGGAACACTGAGTTTGTGGAACAGGCCAGACTGAATTCCTCTGCTTGATTTTCTGGAATCAAATTAGGCTGGTGAATAGGCCAGTGGCGTGTTCATCAATTTCCCAGCCTTCCCTTGGAACCGGGCCTGGTTTCTGCAGCCTCCCGCCAAGCCGCCTGCTGTTCACTGAGCAAACCAGCTCCCGGAACCAGCCCCACTCTAGCAATGCAGCCGGGCAGCGTGGCAGAGGGAAGATTACAGGTATTAGAGGCCATTTAGGATCATTTAGAATCGAGCTGTTTTTCTGAGCAGCCAATTAATCCAGTTGCATTAAAGAGAGCTTCTGGGGCTCCAGCAGCTCCCTGTCTGAAGGCAGGGGGCGGGGTGTTTGGGAGGCTTCTGTGAAATGACTTTGTAGGTGGCTCTGGGCTCAGTGGGGCGTTTTTCAGGGATGGGGAGGAGGGGCCTCTCCCCTGCCCAGAGCTATAGGTCTGCTTTCAGAACTGGGAGAAGGAGAAGTCTTGTTAAAAGGATTGGATTTGTACTTGGACTGAAAGTTGAGCACATCCCAGGGTCTCATGACAGAAGTTGGGGGAATTGTGTCAGGTCTGGGGAGAGGGCCTGGGGCCCAAAGAAGCAAATATGCTTCATCGGAACCTTCTCCTTCATTAAAGGTGGGGCGGGACATAGCTGGTGTAGCCCTTTCCTAGAGGGATGTGAAAGGATCCTGGAGGACTGTAGGATGACGTCATTCCCTGAAAGCCTTCCAGGTGCTGAGTATGTGTGCACCATTCCATCCGCCTCAAGAATGAGCTTATCACAATGTAGTTCTAGAGTAGGGGTGTCGAACTCAATCAGAGAAGGGGCCAGAATCTAAAATCCAGCCTAAATCGCGGGCCGAATGGTTTACTGAACAGTCATAAACTGTCATTGTGATGGAAACGCAGTGGAGTGCAGTGATGACAGCGTGGTGCGGGCCACATTGCAAGGCCTGGCGGGACGGATTTGGCCCGCGGGCCTTGTGTTTGACACATGTGTTCTAGAGGGACTATAGAAAGGAAGCTGAGGTTCAGAGAACTTAATGGACTTGGGGCTTGAACCCCAAACCCAGACAGGTTGACCCTGCACCCCAAGCTGTACTGATATCCATGGGTCTGTATCCAGGAGGCTCCTTTCCCTCCCCAAGCATGAAACAGGCAAAGGGGAGCACCACCTCTCTTTCCTGCAGCCTTGCCTGTCCCCAAACCAAGGTATGCATCAACTCCACCAGCTCTTCCCACACTGCAGGACCTTGTTCGTCTGGGCATCCACCCCCCAAGCTCCCAGGAGGATAAGGGCCCCCGTCATGCCTGTCTTTCTAGTGTCAGCATCTGGCGGAGAGAAAAAAGCTGTTACTCAGATAACACATGCTTCGTCAAGTCTTCTCCCTTTTCTCTATTTTAATTTCCCTTTCTGTAAAATTAGAGGGGTAGCTACATGCTGAGGTCTGGGGATCCCTCCATCTCTGATGTGCTAAAAAGCTGCATCTGAAGGTAGCCAGCATCTATCCAAAATGAAAGCTGTCTCGTCTTAGAATGAGTGAGTATTCCCTTGGGCACTAGTAATCCTTGCCCTGCGGTTTGCCTCTTGCCTGTGGTGTTATCCTTGAGCATCTACCCATAGTCTGGATCCCACTGGCAGCTACTTGTTCTCATGGTTGGCTGGCCTCCAAAATGAAAGTGCTAGGAGCAAGAATCAAAAGGGCCTGGCAGCCAAGAGGCATGCAATATGCATTTATTAAATTAGTGCTTGATAATGCTGTTAACTTTCTTATTACTCTCCCCCACTGTGAGTCAGGTACGTCCACTCCCCCCAAGTAAAAACAATAATCAATCAGATGGTAATCAACTTATAGTGGCCTCTCCTCTTTTCCAGTCTCTGGTGATGCCCTTTGAACTATTTATAATCCCTTCTAACTAAGTAGATAAACTGTCCTTTTTCACCCCCATGGCCCGTAGGTCAATTTTCAATTTTCTATTATCTTTGTTCGCTAATTGCAAAATGCTAATAACATTTCAGAACATCTTAGCCTAGCTTAAACAGAGAACATGTAACTCCTGAAGAAAACTACAGTTGGCACTTCAGCATTTATGAATACCTCCCTAACTTTCAAATGTGAAGTTACCAACTTTCCTAGAATCCAAAATGGTACTTTCCAAACTCAAGATGGATCAAATCTACATGCCACCAACAGGTATCAGTCGGAGTTATACCGGGCCATTTTGGTCTTAGGGATTAAATAGGTTGTTCTCTATTTATCAAGTGCTTCCCGTGTTTTGTATTGGATTTGAAGGTGGGGGGGGGGGGGGCACTGTGTCATAGGGAAGGTTCTAGGGCCATTCTTATCCAACCGTGTTCCAGGAATCATGGGTATTCAGTTTATCTTGTGTTTTAATTAAAAAAGCAAGACCTTGGGTCCTACCTCAGCCCTACCAAATCAAAGGCAGTGCCTCTGGATGCCCGACTTGTGTTACTGCTAATTTGAACTGACTGAATCCCATCCTTCATTCCCGGTCCAGTTGACCTCAGCTAGTAATTTTGGTGTGATGACTAAGTAAGCCAGTGGGTCAGAAAGAAGCCTTCATCCACAGGGAAAGCACAGGAATTCTCACAAACATGAAGGGGATGGCACAGCACTGTACTCAGGGTTTCTCTTCCCCTAGAATTGAGCTTTCCCTATAATAACTCCTCTTTTTCCCAGAAATCTGACCGAAAAGTCACCTTCTCTTCAAAGTTTTCTTGAGATCTCCAGGCTAAGCTAACTGCTCCCTCCTCGATGGTTACTCAGCAGTTTATACCTCCCTAAATACAACACTTAGCATATTATCTGATTACCTGTGTCTGTCTCTCCCACTGGACTCCACACTCCTTATGGATGGCAGTCATGGTACATAGCATCTGATCGGCAGCAGACATGTAGCATCTCAGGAATGGCCGGCTAGACGAGGGAGAGAGGGTTCATGGAAGTGCTTGGTTGGACCTCAAATTCTGAAAAAGAAAGTGATGCTAAGATATTTGCTCTTCCTCCAAAATTATTTATCTGGTCATGCTTCAGTGAACCATCTCTAGTTTTTCATTGAATCTATGAAAACTACCTCATTGGCCTATGTACAAGGCCTTTCTTTTCTCAAGATGGATGAAATCAGTTGGTAGCTAGAAGCAGCAAACAGCAAGTGGACAGCCTTATAAAGTCATCCAGTATCAACATAGGCCAATCTAACCAAAAGCCTCGGTTTGCTCACGGACCACAAAGGCCTTTAGCCAATATCACGTGAAGAAATGGAGTGACAAGGTAGTCCAGTGCCAAGGAGGGGGATGGGAATGGGAGTGCTAAATATACCATTTCACAGTAGCTCAGGCACTGATATTTCAATAAAAAGTCCATTCCTTGCCCAAATGACAAACGCACGAAGTCATCTTTTGGACCCGATGAGTTGCTCAGGAGTAAGGTTATTTTGTATTTTACTTTGAACTGGGTGCCTAGAGGGTGTTTCCAAACTTGCTAATAAGTACTATCAACAATAGGTTCTGCCTTCTCTCATTCTTCCTGCCATGTTTGTGGATGTTCTTGTTTGACAGCCATCAGACAACTCATCTGCTATTGGCCATGTCAGGGTGCACTCCTGTGTATTATTCACCGAGATTTTTCAACCTCAATCTGTCCTTTCTCACCTTGGCCAGACAGATCCTTTAGCTAACATTCTTTTGGGGAGTTCTTCCATTAGTTTTTTATGAATCAGCAATTATATGGCATAAACCTTTACAGAGGACCTACAAAGTGCCATGTACCATGTCAGACACTGTATAACTCCATCCTAAGGTTCAGAAACTGGATCAGGATCATACAAGTAAACTGGAGCAAGTAAACGTAGAATAAAAAAAAGGTCAGTCTTTTTCACAGATCAGGTTATAAACTTCTTTCTATAGGAACTAGGTCTGGCTGGAAGCATACAAGGATTAAAAAAGACAGTTGTGACAAGCTGATAAGTGACAGGACCATAAATGGATAGTGGCCCGATTTTATTAAAAATTAAAAAATTAGCCTAAACCGGGTTGGCTCAGTGGTAGAGTGTCGGTCTGTGGACTGAAAGGTCCCAGGTTTGATTCTGGTCAAGGGCATGTACATTGGTTGCGGGCACATCCCTGGTAGGGGTGTGCAAGAGGCAGCTGGTCGATGCTTCTCTCTCATCAATGTTTCTAGCTCTCTATCTCTCTCCCTTCCTCTCTGTAAAAAATCAATAAGATATATATTTTTTTAAAATTAAAAAATTAGAGCACAAGGCTAACAGGTGAGATTTACTAAGTGCAAGAGCCCAATTGTTTGTTTGTTTGTTTGTTTGTTTTTTAAATGAGACTATCCCAGAAAATAGCTGGAAAAATGAGCACAGTTCTATAATGTTGAAGCAGAGAGACATCTAAGACTATACAGATGTAAAATGAAATTGATTTTATATCTCTGTGTATCTATTTAGGGATTTTAAACTTTGTGATCTTTTGAGAAATCAGATAATAACCTGATTTTAATTACTTTTCAGAGTTAGCATATCATTGTAATAAGGGCTACTTCTAGAGTTGTTCATCATGAGGATGAAACTTGGAGTTTCATGTAACTCGTGATTCATCTGAGACCCAGAGCCAAAACATTCAAGCCAGGGACATCAGGAATGGCAAGGGACACAGAAATGTCCTCGGTTCCAGGAAAGTGGGTGGGTTTGAGTTTAAGAGTTCTTTCTTGCTTTGGACACAAAATATTTAGTCGTTCATTTTTTTCATTCATCTTACTAGATATATAATACATTCCATGCATTGTGAGGGGTGTTAAGCATTTATTAGTGAACATAAAGACTACTGGATGCCCTTAGTATGTCTACAGCAGAGTTATTTGGCCTGTTTTGAGATCGGTGAAGGCTACCCAAGCAAATGAAATTCAGGCTGAGTTCTAAAGGATGAACAGGCATTGAAAAGCAAAGCGTGATGGAAAGACATGCTAGGCAAAAGGAACTAAACATGCAAAGGCTCCAGGGCTGGAAGAAGCATGACACATTCCAGGAACAATAGGAAGACCAGTTTGAGTGATGGTTCAAATCAGAGGGTCCAGTGGAGCCAGATCATTGGCCTGCTAGACCATGCTAAGAATCTTGTCTCCAACCTAAGAATGAAGGGCAACCACTGAAGGATTTTAATCAAGAAAGGGACATAGTTTTACCTTTCAAAATAAGTTACATTCTACTAGCTAGGTCTTGAAATTCATTTCCCATAGAAATAACTTAATGGTAACTCTGTGAAGCCAGAAGAATGCTATTAGCACGATGTATCCAACTAGACAGCCTATTGAAAAGCTGGCCGTGGTTGCCAACTACCATTTATAACTTGGTTTCTATAAGAAAATGCATTCCAGATTCCAGACAACCTAATTACAAATGACATTAGGGTGGACAGCCTGTAATCTACTTAGACTTGTGAAAAGCCTGGAACATTTTCCATATCAAAGGTTGTTAAGAAAGGTGAGTAATAGATTTTTGATTGTGAGATGGGCAGAACAAAGATCCTCTGCCCCCTTCTGCTCTCAGAAATTAACCCTCCATGAAAAAAATAAACATCCGAAAGAAAGGAAATGCAAGGGCTATTGTAAAACGAGGGAGAGATGTCCTGCTGGACAATCCCTGTGAAGGAGGAAGGACCGCAGTGTGCATACCAAGGCTGTGGTCAGGTGCAGGGAGAAGACTTCTGAAGCTGCACATCTCAAACCATGTCAGCAGGACAGTATATGAGGTTGGAAGTAGTGTAACCTAACATCAATAATCCCTTCAATGTCAAGGTCAGGAATAGAGTACATAGGGGTTAAACAATTCCTGGGTACCATTTGGCACCTCAGAGAAGCAATGAAAGAGCAACTGGTTAAAGAACCAAGGAGGCAGCCTGTTAGTGCATCCAGGTAGCAGAGACCGAGCCCTGAGACATTCATTGACTATTGCCAGGTAAAATAATTAATATGCACAATCGGCACTTTGCACCTTAAGGAATTTTACTGTGAATTAGAGAGGATTCCTACTAGCTTAGAATATGGCCCTGCCCCACATCCAATCAATAGCTAAAGTAAGTAAAACTTGCCTTTATCAAAGATTGTGAAAAACTTATCTAAAAAAGGAACCAGTACAGATTCTATATGAAGATAATATTATAAAACTGAGGAAATGAAAGGCAAGAAGGCAAGTAAACACACACACACACACACACACACACACACACACACACACACTTAGAAAACATATTACTACAGTTAAAATGAAAATTAGGACCAAATGTATTACCATTAATTCAGAAAGAAAATTAAGACATTAGCCCTTTTACCAAAACTCAATACAGAGAAAGATCAAGTAGGGGATAAAGCATGGTCTTGCTTAGATTAGGTGGTAGAGAAAAATAAAACTTTACAGAAACAAAGAAACCCTATGTGAAGCATTAAAAAGGAAAGTGAGCAGTCCACTAATATAATATATTAAAGAGCACAAATAGCAGTGGGGAAAACAAAATGGAAATCAACAAAACATAGAAAAGCATTAGAGGGAAAACAATAAGCATGGAAGAGAAAGGTGATCCAATATTGGTGGTACCCAGGGAGAGAACTAATGAAATATAATAGAAAAAAAAAATCAAAGATAGGAAACCAAGAATATGGCGCAGGAATTACAGCAGACTCAAATCTAAAGGATGAAAAATCACACTATGTTCTAGGAAAACATTAGCCAGATTATTAAAAAATAAAGGTGTATCAAGGTAAAAATCAATGGATTTAAATTCTAAACAAAGAGCCATTTGTTGGTACAAGCAAAGATTTTAAGTGGAGTATAAAAGAAAAAGGCTTTTTCATTGAATCATTAAATGCTAAATGGCAGTAAGATAATATCTTTAAATGTTTCAGAGGAATAAAGTTCGATCCTCAAAATCTGTAATTAGCTAAACTTCCATTTACATATAAATGCAAGAATCAGACATTATTGAGCACAGGATTCCAGGAGCACAGTCTCCATAAATATTTCTTCTTAAATTACTAGAATATAAACTTCAACAAACATCAGATAACTAGATTCATTGTTCTCTGCCTGCCCTTTTTGCTGTAACTTCTTCATTCAAAAATCCCTCATCTCTGGCAATTAAAATTATAGAAATGGAAATGTAGCAATTACCCTACTGACACCTACTATAAGCAATATTGGAAAGAAGGTATTCTTTAAAAAATCCTCCCTTACCAATTATCTGTTTGCTAGAAAAATCACAAGTGTGCTTTTAAGTGAATATAGTTATGCTGTGTAATTAAAGATAATAGTCAGGGACAAAGTGAAAAGAGAGCCAAGAACAGAGGAATAACTACGTAAATGTAAAGCACTGCTTGCCCTTTGGGAATTTTTGTTTAAAAAAATAACCTAAACTTCAATAGCAGGAAGGCCCCATCTTCAGTAAAGCTAGCACTCTTGAAATGGTATGCCCTCAGCAAACAGCCAAAGAGAGGGAAGCAAATATTTAAAGCACTAAGAAATTAAATAAATAAATAGATAGATAGATAGATAGATAGATAGATAGATAAATGGAATAATGGACCAAGAAAGCCCCAAATGTTGATGAGGCATAGTAGAAAAATATTTAAATATAATTTAGATACGAAATTACAAAATCAATGGACATGTTATGAAGGAAATGAGACATACATAGGAGGTAAATTAATGATCTGGAAGATAGAAATTAATAAGCTATGGAGAAAATACACAGGAAGACAGAAAAAGACAAGCATGGAAGAGGGGTGATGAGAGAGGCTCACATAGATATTCCGTAACTGGAATCTGAGGAAAGGCAATATTCAAAGAGAACTCGCTAAGGACTTTCTGGAACTGATAGAATACGATTCCCAGTGTCAAGTAGCCCAGTGAATTCTATGCAGGATGAGTTTTAAAAATAGAATAAACAGACCTATAGACTTATTACAGAAAATATCCAGAGAACCAGAAGGTCTCCAAACGAGGCAGGGAAAACAAATAGACCACAGTGCCATAGAAAGACCAAGCAAAAGGAGCTTGCTCATTAGCATCAGTGGAAGCTAGAAAACGGAAAAAAGTCTGCAAAGTGCTTAGAAAGGGAGGAAAATACACACCTTTACTTGCATACACGATAAAAACCTCAATATAGGAAAGTCAAAAGGTTTTAGTTCAGGAAAGAGGATATCAGGTCATCCTACAATAAAGGGTTAGCATGAGAGAAAGAAAGGTGAGCGAAGACATTTGGTAATTAGGATAGAAAATCGAAGTAAAAATGGACTGTGAAAAAATAATAATGCTCCTGTATCGTGCATGTATTGAGAACATGATGGAACGAAACTATTGGATAGTAACATTCAAAGTGGGAAGGAGTTCATTGAAATAAGGTGTTCTAGTACCCTGTGATTATTTGGGAAATGGGGTCTTGATAATGTTTATACTTGATATAAAAAAAGCATAATAAAAATTTTACTAAAAGACATAGATATAGATTAATATCCAAAACAGCAGGAAGAAAACTGAATTAAAGAGAGGATAAAATTATTTAGAAATTTTAGGACAAAGTAAAATACAAAATTAGATAAAGAATGAATACCATATTTATTAGTAACCATAATACAATAGATGTCTGTGTTATTGTAGTAAACCCATCTGTTAGGAGAGAAATTGTCAGATAGTTGTTTAGAAAAGGAAAGGAAAAGGAACATACTAACAAATGACACTGGTCACTTAGTTTCTGAACATTCCCAAACTCCCTTACACATACAGACAAAATATTTAAATAGCAAAACAAAAACCCAAGGATAATATCTCTAAAGTACCTCATGACAAGGTGCCTGTGAGCTACAAATTGGGAATGGGAGGATTGAACCACTGACAACCAGAATAGTCAACACTGAGATTCAGTGAAATAAAATGTATGCACTTTAAAAGAAAACAGCCAGGCTGGTGTGGGTTGATGGTGGAGCACTGATGCATGAGCCAGGAGGATATGGTTTGATTCCAGGTTTCTGGCTCAATCTCCAGTGGGGGGCATGCAAGAGGCAGCTGATTAATGATTCTCTCTCATCATTGATGTTTCTATTCCTCCCCCCCCCCCCCACACACACACCACGCTCAAATCAATAAAAATATTTGTTTTTAAAACAGAAAAATAAATAAATAAATAAATAAATAAATAAATAAATAAATTCTTGTGCTTCCAGGCAAAAGAAACTAAGCTAACCAAAAGGAAAGATGATCAGATTATTATCTGACTAACAACTCTAAAACCGGTGTGGTATCAGGCGAGGAAAGGGAAGAGAGCAGTGTGGAATATATATATTTTTATTTTTATTTCCAAAATAAAAAACAGCCAACAGGTGCCCACTGGGAAGGTTGAAAATGTACTTGAGAATGGCAGGTGGAAGCGGGGATCGATCTCGCACACTGCAGCAGCGGATGAAAATAAAGGTTAACAGTCAAGTGCGAAGGGTCTGGAGCAGATGGGACCGGTGAACCCTCAGAAGTAACCAGCCCACGCTCCCTCCCAGGAAAAAGAGCTGTAATAAAGCACACACTGAGCAGCGAGGAGACAATAGTTGCAGGAAAGGGAAGGTCCAGAGAAAAGAGCTTGAGAGAAACAGGGCTGGGGAGTCTCAGAGGGAAGCCATCAAACTCCTGAACACGATACAAACCTGCAAAGGGGAGAGCTCAGCGGAGTTAAATTAAACGTTGGGCTGCATCCTTGTGAAAATGCTCAGGAAAACTACTTCCACATAAAAGAGAACACAAGCCCAGTAACACCCAGGAAAGGAACAGCATTCCCCGCAGGCAGTAAAAGCGTGGCAGCCCAAGTGGCTACGCGTCAGATGAAAACGATAATACCTGCTTCACAAAAAGCGCTGCAGAGAGTGAGAAACCGATATGAGACATGAAGGATCAGGGAACATCTGGACTAGAAAAAATAAGAATGATGTCATAGGACTTGGGAAACAGTTGGTCATTGAAGGAAATGGATTTCAGGATTGAAGACTAAGCTAGAAATGACCCAGGAGTAAATCAAGCAGACAGAGTGCCTGGGGAAAAACAGGTGGAGGGAGGAAACAGACAAAAGAAAGAGATAAATGGGTTAAAGAGAATAAGGCAGAGTTAGAGGACAGGATGAGCTCATCACAGCGATAGGAGAGTCCCGGGAGAAGAAACCCAAAGCAAGGAGACAAATATCAAACTTACATGCAAAGAAAACTTCCTGAAATAACAAGACAGCCGACAATTACATACTGAAATGGTCAACACAGGTACATTTTAGTCTCTTTTCTTTTTCTTTTTCTTTTACTTTAACATAAAAAAAGAAGAAGAAAAATCTTAGGTGCTTCCAGGCAAAATGACTAATTTATATATAAAGAAAAGAAAATCAGAATATCATCAGACTTTTTGATAGCAATGTTTTGTGCCAGGAGGAAATGGAGCAATATATTTGTGATACTCAAGTAGAGAAAATGTGAGCCAAGCATTTTATATACAACCAGGCTGACCTTCAAGCACAGAGACTACAGACAAATGGCTGTCCACGTACAAGAATTAAGAAACATTGTTCATTCGGAGGGCAGCCACCCAGTCTGTGAGGGGCCCCTGGAGCCAGAGCTGACATAGCCCATCCTTTTTCACTTCCCGTTGCAACCAATAAAGGCTGTTCCGACCATTAAAAAACTTTTTCCACTTTTACGGAAAACGTATAGTATAAAATGGCTATCTGCTCTGTGTACATTCAGTACAATTTTTGAAAATGCAAAGATACAAGAAGAGTTCTTATAGTACTGTTGTAAAAATCAAATCAGTGGAGTTGGTACTGGTATCATTACTGTTTATCCTGAAACTGTTAAGCATACAATATGGAAAAAGGCACACGAGAGGTTATATGATATACTAATTTTGTTTTAGTCTTGGTGCCTTGAGAACCAGGATTCTTGGTAAAGAAAAGTAATACAGATTTAAGATAGGAGAGATAGAGTAAAATCCTTGCAGTCTGAATTTGAGTCAGAAGTGTTATAAATTCAAGAGTTTTTTTTTTGTTTTGTTTTTTATCTCAACATCATATGAAGTAGCCAGATTGGTAAAACAAGAATGAAAGAATGAAGACAGCTGGATTGGGGTTGGAGGTGGAAAACTGAATTGATAGACCAGATAGATAGATATTATAGATAGATAGATAGATAGATAGATAGATAGATAGATAGATAGGTAGGTAGGTGTGCATGCATGGATCAGTATGCATGCATGTATTTCCAGGCTTTGTCTGCTGAGAAGACCTAAATGCAATGATACCCCAGTAACAATGATAACAGGTAACACCTAGATCTTGGTTTCTAAATACCATTCTTTCACACAAGAAAAGGAGTTGGGTCTCCTTACACAAGTTGCTGATTTCAGAGCTGGAGCAGAGAAAATATAGGATGAAACCAAAGCAACGACCCAGTATTTGAACAGATAAATGACACTTGGGAAAAGGGGGTAAATGGAATGAAGGGGGAAATCTGGACTAGAAGAGACTTATGGCACCTCTCTCTCTCTCTCTCTCTCTCTCTCTCTCTCTCTCTCTCTCTCTCTCTCTCTCTCTCTCTCTCTGGTTTCATCCTATATTTTCTCTGCTCCAGCTCTGAAATCAGCAACTTGTGTAAGGAGACCCAACTCCTTTTCTTGTGTGAAAGAATGGTATTTAGAAACCAAGATCTAGGTGTTACCTGTTATCATTGTTACTGGGGTATCATTGCATTTAGGTCTTCTCAGCAGACAAAGCTTGGAAATACATGCATGCATACTGATCCATGCATGCACACCTATCTATGTATCTATCTATGTATCTATGTATCTATGTATCTATGTATCTATCTATCTATCTATCTATCTATCTATCTATCTATCTCTCTGTCTCACTCTCTTTTTAAAGAAATACATTTTTATTGATTTCAAAGAGAAGGGAGAGTGCGAAAGGGATAGAAACATCAACAATGATAAAGAATCATTGATTGGCTGCCTCCTGCTCACCTCATAACCTGGACATGTGCCCCAACCTGAAATTGAACTGTAACCTCCTGGTTCATAGGTAGATGCTCAACCACTGAGCCACACTGGCTGGGTAAGATATCTCTTTTAATACAAACAAATAAAAACAGGGAATAAAACAGTGAACTGTGGTGTTTGGGGATGAATATTTAGAAGATACAGCTATAAATAAAAGCAGGGTGTAATAGTAATGAGAGTCTGGATACTGGTTACACTTTTGGGAAAAGAGAGTTTGAGACTAGGAGGGCTTCTGGGCTTACTAGCAAAACTTATTTGTTGAGCCACGTGTTAGTGTCAAGGATATTTGCTTCATAGACATTTACTTCTCCCTATATTCATATTTGCTTTATTCTGTTTTTTTAATTTTATTTTATTTGTAATACATTTTACAATAAAAACTAAATATTACTTAAGAGATACCTGCCAAACATAAGGAAAAAAGACTGGAAGTAGAGATGAAAAAATGGACACATTTTTAAAAATAAGATATTATGGACAAAAATTAGCCCAAAGAAGACATAGCTATAGTAATATCAGACAGAACAGACCTTAAGCAAAAAAAAAAGAAAAGAAAAAAAAAAGAAACTGTTGATGGAAGGACAAATTCACTGAGCACATAATAATTCTAACTTTGTATTCACAAATAAAGCAGCTTAAAATAAAAACAAAACTTGAGTCTACTAGGAAGGAGATGTTTGAATGTACCACTGTAGTAGGAGGTTTTACATACATCTCAGTATTTGACAAATCAAGCATATAAACATTACGGAGGATTTAAAAGATTTGAATAACAAAATTGATAGGATCTAACAGAAGTATAAAGAATCCTACTTTTGGAAATGATATGCATATTCTTTTCAAGTACACATGGAAAATGTATAAAACTGATTAAGTAATACAACAAAATTTAAAACCTAATGCAAACCCACATATTTAGAGTTTGAGAGAAAGAAAAGTCAACAACAAAAAATGCAATCCTATATAAATGTAGATACATAAATACTTTTTTGAAATTCCAAATATCCATTCATGGCTTAACATTGAAATTGTATTAAAATATACTCACCTATTATAAGTAAAACCACTGTAAACACTTGTTTATAGGTTTTTATATAAACAGTAATTCATGCAGAAACTTTTATATGAATGTTTATTACAGTTTTACACTGAACAGCCCCAAACTGGGAACAACCCACACATTGTCCTTCAGTGGGTGATGCTTGAACCAATGGTGGAACCTTCACCTCATGGAACACTGCTCAGCAATCAGAGAATTGAATTGTTGACACAGACAACTACTTGGCCGAATCTCCAGAGAATCAGGCTAAGTGAAAAAGTTCAATCCCCAAAGGTTACACATAAATGGCGCTCTCTCTCTCTTTCTCTCTCTCTCTCTCAGAGAAAGAGAGAGAGAGAGAGAGAGAGAGAGAGAGAGAGAGAGAGAGAGAGAGAGAGACAGAGACAGAGACAGAGACAGAGACATTTATATATATACCATTTTAGAAACGGTAAGATTTTAAAAGGACAACAGGTTAGTGACTGCCAGTGTTAAGAAGGTGGTGAGCATGAGAGGGAAGTGACTATGGCTAGAAGTTATACTCCCTTGTGGTGATGGAGTTGTCCCAGATCTTAGTGGCATCCATGTCAAAAGCCTGGTGCCATATTGGCTTGATGCAAGATTTTCAAGATGTTAACTTGGGGGTAGGGCCAGATAAAGGGCATCTGGTATCTTTCTATTAATATAATATGTCTTAAAATTGGATGTAAATCTACAATTATCTCAAAATGTGAGCATTTAATAAAAAATACGTTTAGCACTCTAGATTAAAGCATGAAAGATACAGTGAAAGCAAGATTTATAGTCTTTAATCCTTATTTTTAAAATGGCTGAAAGTTAATAAGCTAGTCTTTCAAACTAATGAGCAGGAAAAACAAACTATTAAACAAATTCAAAGAAAAAAGTATGGAGATAATTAACATAAGGATAGAAATTAATGAAACATTTAAAAAGTACCATAGAGAAGAAGAACAAAGTCAAAAGGAAGAGAAATCTCTCTCTCTCTCACACACACACACACACACACACACACACACACACAGAATATGCTAAAAAAAAAACAAACAAAAAAAAAACTAAAAACCTGATTAATCTACAGATTTGGAAGAATTTAAAATATAAGGATATTATGGATAACCTTATCCAATACATTTGAAAACTTAGAAGAAATGGACAATTTCCAAGAGAAATAAAACACCAAGTTTCACTCAAAAAGAAATAACTTGACTGCATTAATTGTGACCATTAACTAAATCTAGAAATAGACAACAAATCAAAATAGTAGAAATACACCCAGAACAAAAATATAAAATTAGCCAGGGAAAGACCAGTTTTCCATTTAAATTTCTCTTTTTAATCTAGCTGTACACTGATTAGAGGAGTCACAAGATAATGGAAAGGAAGAAGGTAAATATGTGGAGGAGGGTGTATCAGAAAACACTGCTTAAAAGAAAGCTTATATTGCCAACCATAAATGTAATTATTATATACTGACAAATGTTTAATTTATCTTAATGATATAATCCATTTTGACTGAGAAAGCCACTACTAACGTGGCTTTAAAAATGTAAAGCAGCCCTAGCCAGTTTGGCCCAGTGGATAGTGTCCACCTGAGGACTGAAGGGTTTCAGGTTCAATTCCAGTCAAAGGCACATGCTTGGGTTGTATGCTTATCCTCAGTAGGGGATAGCAGGAGGCAACCGATCAGTGATTCTTTCTCATCATTGATGTTTCTATCTCTCTCCCTCTCCCTTCCTCTCTGAAATCAATAAAAATATATTTAAAAAATAAAATGTAAAGCAAATGTTGGAATTACAAGGAGACCATAACAAATAAACCATTGTTGTGGGCAAGGTCAGCAAGTGATATTTTAATCTGAATAAAAGCATCAGTATGAAGATTTGAACAACACAGTCACAAAGTACCATAAACGGAGACCGTGTATTCTTTTCAAGCATTAATGTGAATTTATTTAAAAAAAAATAAAATATTGGGCATGAATTAGTTCTCAACATGATTTGTATCACACAGACTACATTCTTTGATTATGAAGTCATTAACATGAATTCAATAAAAAGTAACTTTATTAGTGTCTCTATGGTAACTTAAATCCCCCACTAAATTACTATACACAATGAAATTTGGAAAATAGAACTATATGATAATGAAAATATTATATGTCAACATACATGAAATGCAGTAAAAGCAGTAGTTAGGGGAAATATAAGCAATGAAATGTTTATGTTAGCAAAGATTGAATTGTAGTGGACTAAGCATTCCACTGAAAAGTTAGAATAATCCAACAATATAGAAAGGAGTAAATAATTGGAATCGAATAAAAATAGAACTTAATTAAATAGCGTGGAAATATACAATGGAAACGACTGACAAAGTGAAACTTAGGTTAGTCCTTAAATAAAAGTTGAAATAATTGATAAACCTCTGCCAAGATTAAGTGAGAAAAAAATAGAAGATACAAATAAACCACATTACACATGAAAAAGAAGGCAATGAAAATGCATTAGTTATATAAAAGATAATGTTATAATCAATCTTTAATCTGAAAAAATTGGTGAAGTAGACACGTTTTTAAAATTATAAAAAGTGAAGAAAACAAAAATCTAAATAGTCCTGAAAATCTGAAGTAAATAATTAACTTTATAATCATAAATAAAATACTGGGTCCAAATGGTTTAATAGGAAAGTTTTAACAAATATTTAATGAATAGGAAATTTGGATTTTACACAAAACCTTACAGAGAAGAGAAATAGCAGAAACCTTCTCCAATTGATTTTACATAGCAAATATAAACTTTATGCTCAAAATAGATAAAGACACAATAAAAGAAATTACAGTTTAATTGGCTCATGAACATTTAGAAACCAAAAATGTATTAGCAAAACTGTATTAGAGCTAGCTGTTTAACAAAAATAACAAGATGACTAAGGTAAGTTCAGTTTCATAATGTTAGCTTATTATGGATAAACTACTAAAGTAAATACAGAAATTTGTCAAAGTTCCTGTAAATAAGAAATATTAAAATGTCAAGAATTGGTTGTATTCTGACTAGAATCCTTACACACTGCAAATGATTTTTTTAAGAATTGCTACAACCACTTAAAAAACCAAAATGATATGGCAGGATTTTCTAAAGCTAAACATATGCATACCAGCAAATCTACTCCTGGGGCACATGCACAGAAATGAGAGCATGAGGACACAGATAGACATACTCAGAACGGTTCTTGTCCTGGCCGGGGCATTCGGTGGTAAGAGTGTCTTCCTATACAATTAAGGGTCTCCTGTGTAATTTCTGGTGAAGGTCATGGGTTACAGGTTTGTTCCCCAGCCCCATTGGAGCACTTGTGGGAAGCAACCAATCAATTTGTCTGTTACATGGATGTTTCTCTCTCTTCTTCCCTCCCTCCCTCCTTTCCACTCTCTAAAAATCAATAGAAAAAAATTCCTTTGGATGAAGATTAACAACAAAAAAAGAAATGTTCTTTTTTTAAAAATATATATTTTATTGATTTCTCACAGAGAGGAAGGGAAAGGGATAAAGAGCTAGAAACATCGATGAGAGAGAAACATCAACCAGCTGCCTCCTGCACACCTCCCACTGGGGATGCACCCGAAACCAAGGTACATGCTCTTGACCGGAATCCGAACCCAGGACCTTTTAGTCTGCAGGCCGACACTCTATCCACTGAGCCAAACTGGCTTTGGCAAAAGAAATGTTCTTGACATCCATGTCCCCTCAAACTGGAAACTATTTAAAAAAAAAAATCTATCAACATTAGGATGCATAAATTATAATCTATTTGCACCATGAATATCTATACATAAAAGAAAATGAACAAACTCTAACCACACTCAACATGGATATATATCTTATAAGAACATAATATTGAGGAGAAACAAAAAGCTAGACATTGAATACATTTTGTACAATCCCATAAATGTCAGAAATGGATTTATTATAAGAGGGGGTCAGCATAGTGTTCATACTTATATAGGGTCATCACTAGTTGGGGAGCATTTCTCATGTCATAGTGATGTTCCATTATCTGGGTGCTGATTACTTGATTATGTGCTCTTTGAAAATTTATGAAGCTATACACCTGTGAGTTGTACCTCTTCTTACACATTATACTTCAATAAAACGTTTATAAAAGCTGGGAGGCTCGTCTGGTTGGAGCATCATCTGGTTGGAACACCAAAAGGTTGCAGGTTTGATTCCTATAATAAATACAATAAAGTAGTACCTTTCCAGGACTGAACATTTTTGTCCATAAGCCTTATGAAGAAAATAATAACATTACATTGAAAGGCATTAAGCATGACCTAAACAAATAGAGATATGTTATTGGAAAGAAAAACTCAATGTGTTTAAGATTCAATTCTTCCCAAACTAATCTATGGATTCAATGGCAATTAAAATAAAAATCAATAAAAAATCTATTTAAAAAAAATAAAAACCCTAATTTGACTTGATGACTGGGTTCTCTAATATATATATATACAGAAGGGGATATCCAAGAGAAGAAAACCATGGAGGGTGTTGCCCCCCCAATGATGAAGGCATACTATCAATAGAAATTAAGAGTGTGGTATTGATAAGAGATAGCTAAATAGAAAAGAATAGAAAGTCAAAAAGTAAGCCTATATCAATAGGGAACTGGTTTGTAAATTGGTAGAGAAAAAAATCCAATATTTAACAGTGACATAATTGATTATCCACATGGAAAAGTTGATTTGCATACCATCTCTCACCATCCATAGGATCAATTCCTGATGAAATAAGAACTCATATGGAGAAAGGAGACTCTACATATTAAGAAAAATATAGAGAAAGTACTTTATGACTGTGGGTTAGAGAAAGATTTCTGAAAGATTATACAAATAGTAGTGTTGATAAATTAAAATCTACTAAAATGTTGAATTCTTATTTCTCAAAAAGGCACCCCAAATGAATTGATAAGATGAGCCACTCACTGGGAGAAAATGTTTGAAAAGCCAACAAAAACAAGTATCCAGAATGTACTTGATCTCAGTGAATCAATAAAATAAAGGTGTTTAAAAAAAATAAAAAATGATCAAAGAATACACATTTCATAAAATAATAAAGACTACAAAAAATTGAAAAAGTACTCAATTTTATCGAAATCTTAGAAATAGATATTAAAAGTACTGCGGGACCTGATATCACATCCAACATGTAAAAAATGTTATAAAATCCGATGTCCAAATGAGCAAGGATGTGGAGCAGTAGCTGGTACACTGCTGGAGGGAGGGATGAACTGATAATAACTCCTTACCTAAGATTAGGCATTTTATTATCCTATATAATAAAAGCCTAATATGCTAAATGTTCAGTTGTCTACTTCAGCGTTTTTCAACCGCTATTCCGCGGCACGATGTTGCCTGGTGTGCCGTAGGTGCAGACAAGACAAGAATTTTATAATTTTTCACTATTTTGTTTACTTAATATTTCATAATAAAGTAATTATAAAATACTTTCTTTGTGTTTATTTGATTCCTATTCAAGAGAATTACTTTATATATAGTCAATATAGGCACAGAGTTAAATTTTTTAACATTTTCTAATGGTGGTGTGCCTCGTGATTTTTTTCATGAAACAAGTGTGCCTTTGCCCAAAAAAGGTTGAAAAACACTGGTCTACTTGTCCCTTTAACCGATCAAAGCATAATATGCTAATGATATGCTGAGGCTGCTCAACTGTCCGCTATGACATGCACTGTCCACTGGGGGGGGGGGAGGGAATCGGTCGACTGGTCGACTAGTCACTATGATGTGCACTGACCATGAGGGGTCAGATGCTCCAACTGGTAAGTTAGCTTGCTGCTGGGGTCTGCCCAATAGGGACTGAGGAAGACAGGTCAGACACGGTCCCTCCCGCCATCCCTCCTTGGCTGGCCAACCCCCTGCATCCCTCCTAACTCCAATCATGCAACAGTGAGGTCCCTGGGCCTGGCCTGAGCCCTCTCACAATCTGGGACCCCTTAGGGAATGTCAGAGAGACAGTTTTGACCCAATCCCTCAGGTCTGGCCGAGGGATCCCACTGGTGCACAAATTCATGCACCAGGCTTTTAGTAAAGCTATAAATATGGGGCAGATATACCCTCATCCTAGTGGGTGAGTTCCAGTGTTGAGAGGTAAATGCAAATTATGGTAGAATGCATTCATTAGGATTCCATTTACATAAATGTAAAACAAAATTTGCTTTTATATATATGTAATTGAAGGATTGGTTCAAATTTTGGAATAGAGTATTTGCCTCTACTTTAAAAGAAAGATAAATCAGGGGAGGAAAAAAAAGCTGAGGTGTTGATACTGTTCTGTTTTTTAAATTGTTGGTGATGGGTGTTCTTTATATTATTTATTATTTAAACTTTAAATATAGCAGGTATCATATATAATAAAAGCCTCATATGCTAAGTGTCCGGTCACCACTGTTCATCCAGTCAAAGCATAATATGGTAATGGTATGCTAAGACCATTTAACCACTCGCTATGATGTGCACTGGTCACTATGATGTGCACTGACCACCAGGGGGCAAATGCGGAAACCAGTAGGCTAGCTTGCTGCTGGGGTCCAGGCAATGTGGAATGAGCAAGATGGGTTGGATACACCTTGGAGCCCTCCTGAGGTCCGTCTCTGGCCAGATCATGCACTGTGGGGTCTCTCAGCCTGGCCTGTGCCCTCTCACAATCTCGGACCCCTCAGGGGATGTCAGGGAGCCGGTTTCAGGTCAGTCTGGCAGGCCACTCCCCTTGGGAGGGTGCCAGATGCAGGATTCATGGCTGGTGAGCGCTGCTGTGGCAGTGTGAGCCTCTCCCGTGGCAGGCAGGAGCTGCAGGCAGCATTGGACTGTGGGTTTCAGCCCGATCCCCACAGGCCACCCAGAAGTATCCCATCCGTGCACAGATTCATGCACCATGCCTCTAGTATAATAATAATAATAATAATAATAATAATAATAATGAGAGAATCCTCTCAAATGCCTCTCATACAGAGAAGAAATAAGTATTAAAATTATAGAATAACTAGAAAATTACAGTAAAACAATGTATTATCAGAACTGGTGGGATATAGCTAATGTGCACTCATTGACTTAATTTATACTCTTTCACCCTTAATGTGTGTGAATTAAGAACCTAACTAAAAAAATCGTAATTTTGTCAACAAAATAAGCCAAAGGAAGTATAAGAAAGAAAATATCCAAACATTAATAAATTAAGAAAAATAAATGGTATCGTCAAGAGTCTAGGAAGTAATTGGCATAATGAGTGATTTTATACCTAGGAAACACCAAAAAATCAATAGAAAACACAATTAACAGCAACAGCAAAACTGCATAATTAAAAGAGTAAGATAGATCTAATCTACTGATATATAAAAAAGTCAAAATGCAGACAAAGTACAAAATCAGCTTCCATTTTGTTAAAAAACACAAATTAAAAAATATGTAAAAATTGTTTGGCAATTTCTAAGTAAATAAGACATACACCTCCATATGACCCAGTAGTCCAAGTCCCTAGTATTTATCCTAGAAAAAAAAATGAAAAGTTATGTTTACATAAAACTATGTACACAAATGTTCATAGCAGCTCTTTTCATAATTACCAAAAACTGGTGGCATTCAGTAGGTTAATGGCTAAACAAACTATGTCCGCACATTGGAATATTACTTAGCAATAAAAAGGAATAAACTATTGCTATACTCAACAACTGAATAAATTTCAAAGGCATTATATGGGTGAATGAAGACAGGATCACAAGGTTATATATTGTATGATTACATTTACATGTCCTTCAGGAATAAAACTATAGTGAAAGGAAGTGACCAGTGGCTGCCAGGGGTTAGATGTTTGGGGATAGGGGTTAACAGCAATATTATGACTATGAAGGGAGAGACCAAGAGATTTTTTGGGGGGATGATAAAGCTGTTCAGTATCCTGATAGTGGTGGTGAGTACATGAAATATATACAATATAATTTATAGAATTGTAACCTGCCACAAGAAATACTTTGTGCGAAAATTTCAGAAATTATATATATAATCTATCTATATAAAACCCTCGCCGGGACCGGTTTGGCTCAATGGATAGAGCGTCGGCTTGGGGACTGAAGGGACCCGGGTTCGATTCCGGTCAAGGGCATGTACCTTGGTTGCGGGCATATCCCCAGTAGGGGGTATGCAAGAGGCAGCTGATCGATGACTCTCTCTCATCGATGTTTCTAGCTCTCTATCTCCCTCCCTTCCTCTCTGTATAAAATCAATAAAAAATATATTTAAAAAAAAAAACAAAAAAAAAAAACCCTAATAAGCAAATAGACTGAATGGTGGAATGGCCAGTTGCTATGATGCGCACTGACCACCAGGTGGCAGACTCTCAATGCTGGAGCTGTCCCCAGCCCATAGACCCCAACTCGAAGCGGGGAGGGGAGGGGGAGCACTGGATTGGTGAGCAGGTGCCACCAGGCCAGCCAAAATGGATGCTAGTGGGGGTCTCCGATCGCCCTGCTGACGGCTCCACAGATTGGCTCCAATTGCCAGCCAGGCCTAGGGTCCCTACCCATGCACCAATTTCGTGCACCGTGCCTCTGGTATATATGTATATGTACAGAATATCTTTGGAAGATTGCCCCCCCAAATATACTAAGTGTATTTGCCTCCAAAGAGAGAAATGAAGCAGATAGCTCAGCATGGGGAGAGGGGAGGACAGAAACTTTCCCTATTTACCTCCTGGATATTGTGTCTTGTTCAGCATGCTGTGAAAAACTTTGGAGGATGATGTACACACTGTGTAAAATTAAATTTTGTCCTAAGGTAAAGAATGGAGATGACTGTGAAGGAGAGGTGTTATTCCGTTATTGGGAGGAACTTGGCCTTGGTTTTGAAAACAAGAAGCAGACCTGCAAAGTCAATGGGTATAGAACTTTTAGACAGAAATATACCTTACTAAGACATCAGTCTCTAAAAAAATAGTCTCTTTACCAGTTTCTGATCATTTGTCACCAGAATCGTGGCAGTAATAGTCAAGGTGGGAGTATCCAATCCTGAACTCCAGATTTATTTTTTGGTCCCCAGTTCAGGGGCTGCTCCAGGAATAACGGTCGACACTTATCAACTGAGAACTAATATAATTTACTCTTCCACCTGCTGACCGTCAGTATGTCATCAAACTAGAGATGATGAGTTCTCTCTGAATGAGAGGTAAGTCTATGTGCAAGCACCATTTTAGTTCCTCATCCCCTTGAGTTTCAGGTTCAGCTTCCCACAGACTTCTCCCCGTTCTTGTCTCCTGCTGGTCTCTGCTGAGGTGGTTCTGTTGTATCAAGATCTGAATGATCTGCAGAACAGGGAAGGCTTTCATTAATGCTTTTGCTCAACAGGTATTTTAAGCTCTGAGTTTTTACCAGTGCTCTTGCTGAGGAATGGGCCTTTCCTCTAATTCATTCTACAGAAAAACACGGGAGTAGGGCTCCCTCATCTGCCAGCAGGGCCCACAGCTCTCTTTCTTGCATTCTGAGTGATTTCCCTTTATCCTCTTGCCATCGCCCCTGTGTTGTGCCTCTGTGTCTTGATTTCTTGCCCAAGGTGATAATGAGAAAGGTAGTTTTACTCCATCCTTTTGGGCTGGAAAAACAAGCTTCCTTGGGTGGTGTTGGGGTTGGGGATGGGGAATCTGAGCTTCTGTGTGCTTATCATGGCACTCCTTACATGGCCAGTGAGTACCCTGCCTTCCCCTGAGTATGTCTATCTTGGGAGCTCCTTTCTTTGTTGTTTTGTTGTTAACTGTTTATAGGGTTTAAATTTTTCCATGTGGAAGGCAAAACTGCAAATGAATTTTAACCCAACAAAGTCCCAGGAATTCATTAAAAAAAAAAAAAAAAAAAAAAAAAAAAAAAAAAAAAAAAAAAAAAAAAAAAAAAAAAAACAATCCAGACTATTCAAGAAGAATGTAGGCTACAAGCTACTGTTCCTAGTGAAGGGAGGCCCCCAGAAATGCACTATACTCAGGTCCTCAGAGCGGATGCTGGAACCACACAGTGTGGTTCTAGATTTACACAAGATGATGGTGCTTTTGCACCTCGCACACCATGTGCCTGGAAGGTCCTTGTCTCTTGGACGCGGTAAAATCTCACTAGGAACTGCTCTGTGCCCAGCACAGCGTTCCTTTTTCACATTCTCAAGTTCTTGGTTTTTCAGGGCAACCCTGTTTAAATTGGGGCTCCAAGGTGAGGTGACATGTCCCGCTGCAATAGAGGAGCTCGGTTTCCTGTTCCATAGCCAGTCTTCTTCCTTTACTGAGGGCTGTATGTGTCAGGATTGACTGAAACTTCCAAGGCCATTCTCCCCGAGAAGAAGTCGTGGAAAACCACAGAATGGACAGTCCTGGGTATCCTCAGAGAGACTTCTCTAAGTGGATTCTCAATACATAGTGGCTAAATGAAGGAGAGCTGATCATGCTTCACTGTCCCTTCAATTTATACAATGGCAGGTGCAGCCTCCTTTTACAGAGCAGAGTGCAAAGGCTCACAGTGATTGGCCTTAAACAATCTAATTAGAGAAACCAGCCTTAGTTTCTTCTTTTATCAGATCCCGAGAAATGAGACTGTGAAACACCTCACACAGCACAGAGCCATTTGACTAAAAGCTAAATGAAGGCAAAGGGTGTTTGGGTAGCTTGTGAGGGGCAGGTGTTAAACATGTGCAGCCCAATGTCCTGTCCAGAAGCCAAGTCTGCTAAGTGGAAACGGGCTTATGGAACCGATCACCGCAGCAGTCACAGCTCACCTGCTTAACGCACGGGCCCTAGAGGCAGACTGTCTGGGTTCCAATTCCAACTCTGCTGCTGACTAGCTGGGAGCCAGGGGCAGGTTGCTTAACTTCCCGTGCCTCAGTTTACTCATCTACAAACTAGGTATGTTCACAGTAGCTGTGTTGGGGCAGTTGCATTGCGGATTAAATTAGTTAATACTGTAAACCATTTAGAATAGCTCCTGGTTCATAGTAAAGTCTGTTTAAGTGTTTGTTAAATTAATTTACTTTTTAAGGATCTTTGTGTTTCTCCCCAGCAACCTTATGAGGGATAGTGTGTACCATTTTACAGATTTAGAATCCAGCACAGGGGGCTCATGTGACCAACCTCCCTCACAGGGCTGGGATTCAAACCCAGCATGAACCCAAGCCTGATCTACCCCACTCCCAGCTGTTCCTGCAGGAGGCTGGCATTGCCATCCACACCCTACCAGGGGTCTTCAAACTACGGCCCGCGGGCCACATGCGGCCCGCAGAGGAGTCTGATCCGGCCCGCCAGGTTTTTTGGGCAGTGAGCGCAGCCGAGGTGTTACAGTAGGAATTAGTAGTTCATATAGTCCGGCCCTCCAGCTCTCTGAGGGACCGTGATCTGGCCCCCACTTTAAAAAGTTTGAGGACCCCTGCTAGTCCACACCTTCCCCTCCAACACTCAGGCACTACTACTAAAACAAAACAAAACAAAACAAAACAAAACAAAACAAAATGAAACAAAAATGGTATTCTGAGTGTTCCACTTCAGTCTTTTTTTCTGACATATCTAAAAGCCAAAATTAAAAGGGAAACAGAAAGATACAATACCAACACACACACACACACACACACACACACACACACACACACACAGAGGCTAATTACTGGTTTTATTAAAAACATCTATCACAGAACCACATAACCACATAACCATGGTTATTTCAGGCCTGGGAATACAATGCACACCATTAAGCCATTTGATGATTAAAGATAAAAGCATGATTAAATATGTTAATGAAAGTGCCAGGCCGAGTCCAGATGCACGTGGCGCATTGTCCTCCTCGGCGAGGCCGGGTACCTCTGTGACCCCTTTGCGAACTTCCTCTTCACTGGGTTTTCTCCAGGCTGGTTACTTTGTGCTAAAATCCTCTGGGTAATGAAATTCTGTCTGATCCCGGGGGCCTGGCTGGCTACCCTGGCCTCCTGCCCTCTGGCTGCTGTCACAGCCCGTTTTCATTTGTTTCTTAGTGGAATTGGAAACGGGGCCCCTGGCATGCTCCTACCAATTTTCTTTATCCTCAGGTCTGGAGGGAAGAGGACATAATGAAGGAAGGAGGAAAATAATATCCGCCAAGGCTTGCCATTGATCAGACATTGCACTGGGCAGGCCTTGAGTTGAATCATTAGTTCTAATTTATCCGATCTTTATCCTTATCACTATCTTGTCTTAACGAGATGGCTGGGAATCAGAGATGTTAAAGAACACGGTGAGATTGCCATTAGTGGGGTTCTCAAATATTTTTCCTTCTCCTGCTGAGCCAACGATAAGATGACACTTCTTTGCCATCTTGGGTGAGTTCTGTCCCCGTGAGGGTAAGTGACAGGTCTCATTCCGGTGGAAGCTTACAGAGCTGGGTTAGGAGTCACCATGTGCTCTTCCTCTGGGCCCTTCTTCAGTTTGGGTCTATCTGCAATTAGGATGTGCACAGCCCACTTCTACCCTGCCCATAGACAATAGCATGAGTAAGAAATGAGTATGTATCCTTTTAAACCACTACATTTTGGGGCTTGTTTTTTCTGCAGGGTAACCTGGCCTCACCTGAGGAATACATGTGGTTAAGGTCTCACAACTTGGATAGATCTGATAACTGAGAATTAAATGCAGTTCCATAGTTTTTTTCCGATTCCTTGATCTTTCTACTGCCCCCATTTTTTTTTTATTTAAATTTTTTATTGTTGACTCTATTGCAGATGTCCTCCATTTCCCCAGCTTTACCCTTTTCCACCCAGCCCCCACTCCCACCCCCTGTCCCGGCCTTCACCACACTGTTGTCTGTATTTGTGGGCTATACATATATGTTCTTTAGCTAATCCCTTCACCTTCCTTTCTCCAGTCCCCCTCTAGCCCCTCCCTTCCACCACCTGCCAGTCTGTTCTGTGTATCCGTGCCTCTGGTTATGTTTTGTTCATCAGTTTATTTTGTTCATTAGATTCCACATATAATTGAGATCATATGGTATTTATCTTTCTCTGCTGGCTATTTCACTTAGTATAATAATCTCCAGGGCCATCCATGCTGCCCCAAGTCTTTTAATGAGGCACAGTCATACCCGAGGATCCAAGAGAATAGTGTCCTACTAGAGTCACCTAATCTTGGTTTTTCATATTATGTTAGAAAAAGTACCACTAATTATTCAAAGTCCCTGACCTCCAGAGAGCCCTAATACTAAAAGAGACCCTCATTTTATCTTGAGTCAGGAAATATATATTTAGGGAATATATAAGATCCTATCCATATTTTTTGCTGCCTTAAACAGTAAAATATTCCAGAAATAATGGAACTGAGTGGCCATAATCTGAGTCTTGGACAAAGAGAATAGGAAGGAAAAAAAGATAGGAGGAAAGGACTTGTGGAATAGATTAGTAAACTGGAAGGCACCAGTGTCTCCATTAGGAATTAGGTCAAAAAAGAAAGAAAG
The DNA here is from genome assembly GCF_014108245.1 of Pipistrellus kuhlii. NCBI lineage: Eukaryota > Metazoa > Chordata > Mammalia > Chiroptera > Vespertilionidae > Pipistrellus > Pipistrellus kuhlii. The sequence goes on from NW_023425562.1 coordinate 4,791,540, forward strand.
CCCCACACATAAGCAGGATTATATTACTGAGAGGGCCCATAGGGCTATGCTCACAGAATGGTGTAGATAGACAATCAGACCTGTCCCATTGGATTCATTTTTTAAAATGTCAAACCTCATCAGTGAAATACTTCTGAGCTCACTTTTCCCATAAATACATACATATTCTTGTGTGTGTGTGTGTATATATATATATATATATATATATATATATATGTGTGTGTGTGTGTGTGTGTGTGTACACACACACACATATATACACGTATATATGTATATATATGTATGTATTATATGTATGTATATTACTAGAGTGATGTATTATTGTTTTATATATATTAGTACATCTCATATAATAAAAGGATAATATGCAAATTGACCCTAGAACTAGAATGACTAGGAATGAACAGTGATGCACACTGACCACCAGGGGGCACATATTCAACACAGGAGCTACCCCCTCCTAATCAGTGCACTCCCATAAGGGGAGCTCTGCTCAGCCACAAGCTGGGCTGATGGCTGCTAGCTCAGCAATGGTGTCAGGAGCCTCTCCCACCTCCTCAGGCTACCAGAGGGATGTCTGACTGACAGCTTAGGCCTGTTCCCCTGGGGAGTGGCCTAAGCTGGCAGGTGGACATCCCCCGAGGGGTCCTGGACTGCGAGAGGGCGCAGGTCGGGCTGAGGGATACCCTGTGAGTGCACAAATTTTCATGCACAGGGCCTCTAGTATTATACATAAAACTTATACCAAAGGGAAATGTTAAAAAGATGAGTCAATAAATAGAAATGTTCTTCCCACATCCTCCAAGGGGCCACTGAGCATGAGTGAGGGTGTAGGTAACCTCTGCCAAGTCAAAGCTTCGTGTCTTCCTGGAAGTAACTTTGTTGCTACCAGCGATGGGCCCATGGGGAAGGTACACAGGGAGGCTTTTCAACTTCTTGTTTTGACTCAACCTTGCACTGAGCTGAATGTTTTTAAAAGGACGACGAACAAAGTAAAATATTCTTTAATCACATTCCAATGGAAAACACAAAGAGCAAATATAGCTCATGTTTCTCTTCTCCTTCCAATGTCACAGAGGATTGTGAGCCATCTGTGTCCCTGGGAGACCAGGCAGGAGGGTGGGAGCATCTTGTTGATATGCAGAGAAGTGTCATTTACACATTTAAAGCGGCAGCTCCAGTTGCTCCTATCAAACTCACTCTCACCTAGAACCCTAAAATCCTGTCATCTCCACAAATAACTAAAGAATCTAGTTTGTCATATAGCCACTTAATACATTTGTGAAGTCTATTGAGCTTATATCTGCATCTTAAGAACCAACCCCTTGATATACAGAATAGTACCTTCTGTGACTGAGCTCTTTGGTTGGAGGTCAGATAGGAAGAGAAAAGGGGAAAACTTGCCCTGACCTGTGTGGCCCAGTTGGTTGATTGTCATCTAGTACACCGAAAGGTTGTGGGTTCAATTCCCTGTCAGGGCACATACCCGGGTCTGGGCTTGATCCCCAGTGGGGGATGAGCAGGAGAAAGTCAATCAATGTTTCTTCCTCTCCTTTCCCCTCTCTCTAAAAATCATTTTTAGCCAAGACTGGTTTGGCTCAATGACTCAACCTTGCACTGAGCTGAATGTTTTTAAAAGGACGACGAACAAAGTAAAATATTCTTTAATCACATTCCAATGGAAAACACAGATAGAGCGTTGGCTTGGGGACTGAAGGGTCCCGGGTTCAATTCCGGTCAAGGGCATGTACCTTGGTTGCGGGCATATCCTCAGTAGGGGGTGTGCAAGAGGCAGCTGATCGATGACTCTCTCTCATCGATGTTTCTAACTCTCTATCTCTCTCCCTTCCTCTCTGTACAAAATCAATAAAATATATTAAAAAAAATAAAATAAAAATCATTTTTAAAATGCTTAAAAATAAAGAAAAAACAAAAAGAGGAAGACTCCCCTTCAACAAGAAATTGAACAGGACTTCCTTGTTGGGGGAGTTGGTATTTGATTTGTGTGTGCGCTCCCAGCCAGCTTTCTGAATATATAATGTTGAATGGATGCTATCTGTATGTATACTTTCATAGATATGTCTAAAGCCAAGACAACATAAGGTGGCAAAATAATTCTTGACAATATTCTCAACAAATGTAAATGAACTAAACTCTCTAGTTTAAATATGAAAGTGTTGCATTTGACTAGAAAACAAAATCCAAATTATATAGTTTTAAGATATAAAGTTGCAGAGAAATTAAAAGTCAAATGTGGAAAGAATATATCAGAAAACAATAGAAAAAATCTGGCAAAACCATATTTGGGTCCGATAAAATAAACAAAGTAAAATGCAATTAAAACTTTTTATTTTTATTTATTTTTTGCTAAAAGAGGATTGGCTTTCTTCCCAGCCATAAAAGCTTTGTTTATTCTGGGAGTTACCATGACTAAATGTGCATGCACATCATAACATGGCTTCAAAATACACAAAGTCCAATTTTTTAAAAATGACAGAAAATATTTCAGATCTGTCAGTGTCATTCACACAACAAATGTTTGCTGAGCATCTATTTTACTCCAGGTTTCCTTTTTTAAAAAATTTATATTTTATTGATTGTTTTACAGAGAGGAAGAGAGAGAGAGAGAGAGCCAGAAATATCGATGAGAGAGAATCATCAACCAGTTGCCTCCTGCACACCCTCTCTGGGGATGTGCCTGCAACCAAGGTACATGCCTTTGACCGGAATCAAACCTGGGACCTTTCAGTCCGCAGGCTGACGCTCTATCCACTGAGGCAATCCGGTTTCAGCTCCAGGCTTCCTTTTAAGTGCTGATGAAATAACAACGAATACAACAGAATTTCTGCTTTTTATGAAAAGCCCATCCTGGATGATAAAGATAATGAAAAACATGTATTTAATATGTCAGCTCTTGATAAATGCTCAGAAGGAAAAATAAAAATAAATGAGGGTAAGGGGACAGGAAGTGATGGGGCAAAGGGTGTGTGTGGTGTAGATGGTGATGAAGGTAGGATTTCCTTGTAAGACAGCGTGAATAAAATGAAGGAGAAAGCCAGGGGCAGAGACTGGTGAGAGCATTCCAGGAAGCGGAAGAAACCAGTGCCCTGCCCTGAGGAGGCAGTATTCTTGACTTGATCTAAAAACAGCAAGGAGGCCACCGTACAGTGTGCCTGGAGGTGATACCAGACACACATCTCTCTGTCACTGACAGACCAGGCAGGCAAATAGTAAAGAAATAAAATATCTGCATGACACAATCAGACAGATCCAGTTAAAAAATATAAAATTCTGTGTCTAAAGATAAGATAATATATACATTCTTCTCTGGAACACATAAAATAGTCATAAAAATTGATTATCAGTCAATAAAACAAGTCTCAAAACCCTAGTCAGTTTCACACAAACTACATCATCTGACCACAGTGAAATTAAGTTAGAAATGAAAAGCAAAAAGATAACTTTATAGAAACCCGTATGTTTGGAATGTGAAAGCACTCCTGCAAATTCTATAAATCAATGAAGATATGATAAAGGAAATTGTGTAAATGACTTAGAATTGAATGACAGTGAAAATAATACAAATAACATCCATGGGCTTTGGCTATCCCATGCCCTGAGGGAACTATATAGCTGTAAGAATAGCCTAATATTTTCCCTAGCTAGTTTGGCTCAGTGGATTGAGTGTCAGCCCATAGACTGAAGTGCTCAGGTTTGAATCTGATCAAGGATATGTATCTTGGTTGTAGTCTTAATACCCAAGGCAATCATTCCATGTGTCTCTCTCACATTAATGTTTTTGTCTCTCTGTCTCTCCCCCTCCTTTCCACTCTCTAAAAAAAGCAATGGAAAAATAATCTCCAGTGAGGATTAACAACAAAAAAAGAATAGCCAAATATTTAATGATTTAAGCACTCATCTTAAGAAGGTAAGAAAAGAACAATAGATTAAGCCTAGGGTAATAGAAGAAAAGAAATAATAAATATTAGAGTAGACATTAGTTAAATAAGAAGGAAAGTTACAATAGAGTATGTCAGCAAAGCCAAAGCTCTGAAAACATGTAAAAAAAAAATTATATAGCACCAAACCACTGTTTTTCTTTCAAGGAAAAAAAGTTGGCACAAATACACAATATTAGGAATAAAAGTGATGCCGAAAAATACAGCTGATGTTAAAATAATAACTATAAGATTAGAAACAATCAAACAGCCCGAATTACTCAGTATTAGAAACAACAGCACCTTTTTAACACTTTTCATGGGAATGCAATTTGCTAGAACCACTTTGATAAACATTTTGCTACTAACCTATTATAAGTTTAAGTTGTGTATAAAGTAATACCCAGTAATTTCATTCACATATAAAGCCTGGACGAGAGGAGCTCTTAGATGTGTACCCTTAGGAGCTATACACATGAGCAAGCAGAGCAGCTTTGCCCACAGTAGCTAAAAACTGTGGCACCAACACAGAAATGTCCTCGTCAGGAGAACTAATGAGCAAATCACTGTGTATATCCATTCCTATAATCTCATCTTCCAGGACAGTAAAAATGAGTGAACCAACACCAAAATGAATTACCAATGTGAAAATGGATGATTGTCAGAAACATGATGTTTGAGTGAAAAAACGTATGGTAAAGAAGAATATCCTATACAATAAAAGGCTAACATGCGAATGTTCCTCACACCCTCATGGGTAATGACCGATCAGCAGGAGGCTGCGTGCACAGTAGGCGCACATGGGTGAGCAGGGCTGTGTGCGCAACCCGTCACCAGGAGATGCATGGAGCACCTCTTGGTCCCTGCCCCCGGTTCCCGCGGGTGGCGGCGGCCGCTCCCTCCCGCCTCCCACTGAAGCGGAGTGGCTCCCACCAGTTTCTGCAGGCTCACTGTGGCTTCCACTGGCTCCCAGGGAAGTGGCGGGCAACCTACTGCACGCGATTTCTCACACTGGGCCACTGGTAAATAATATAAGAATATATACAATATTTATATTGTATTAGGTGTTTTAAGTAATCTAGACATGGTTTCAAGTATGTATTCATGGGATGTGCACAGTTGATATGCAAATGCTATACCATCCTATATAAGGGACTTGAACATCCACAGATTTTGTTATATTACAATTAAAGTTTAAATTTTAAAAGCAAAAAGAGTAAATAGATGAAAGCAAAGTTGGTTTCATTGAGAAAATGCAAGCACATTTAACATTTGAAAAATATGTTAATGTAACCACCTCATTAATTATTCCAAATAGAAGATTTAAAGCTGAATAGATGCATAAAATCATTTGATAAAATTAAAAACCCATTGATAATAAATTTTTTAAAAGTCTCATAAATTTAGGAATAAAAAATAATGATTTTAATTTGATAAAAGGCATGGTTAAAAATAAGGCAATAAGCATTTTAATAAATAATGGAAATTTAAAACATTATCTTTAAGACCAAGAAAAACTGAAAAAAAAATGCCCCAAACCCATTTCTACTTAACATGGTACAACAAAACAACTAAAGAATGGGCAAGACTTAGAACATTGTAAAATTTATACTAAGGAGAGTTTAAAAAGCCAAAGGTAAATGGAGAGACATCCTATGTTAGTAGATGAAAGGACCCAAATCACAAACATAACTGAAAATCAATATATCTAACTAGAGTAACAAACAAACATTAATAGAGGCACAAACTGTAGTAAAGTGGAAAACTGTGTAGCAGAGAAAATGAATAGACGCAAGCTCTACATAGCAACATAAGTGGATCAAACTAAAATGATAGAAGCTGAAGAAAAATACATGCAGGGGTGGGCAAAAGTGGATTTACAGTTGTGAGACCATGAAACACACTATATTATTATGTGTTAATTTTTATATTATTTATTTGTATTACAACTATAACCCTACTTTTGCCCACCCCTGTGTATAATATCAATAATATAGTTTTTAAAATTGCAAGCAAACACTTTGTAATTCTTGCATGTGTGTCAGTGGAAAGAGCATGGATACCCGTGCCTTCATGGAATGCCAAATCCTACATTGAGAGTCTGTGATGCTAGGTTTTGGAGTGTTTGTTGTGTTGTACTTTCCCATATTTCTTATGTATCTCACCGTAAAATTCTTTTGAGAGCTAGGCTACCTTTTCCTGATGGCAAAGCTTAAAGAGGCTCAACACATATTTATCAGAAAATCTCTGTGGGGATCGTCTGTGCGCCTTTTGACTATTTCTAGAAAATGTTCTATGTTCCCTTCCCCCTGTTGATTCTTTGTGCCTACAGGGTAGGATACTATGTGCAATGATGTGCAAAATAAAGAGAAAAGGTGTCAGTGTAGCTTTTCAACTTGCCTGCTCTTCCTGTTCCTTCTGGAAGCTGAGTGGACACCCTGAGGGAGAGACTGAGTGTGCAAATAAATATAGGAGGCACTGCCCTCTAACCCAGACAGCAGAGGGGGCAGGCCTGGCTCCCAGTGAAAGTGCTGAAACTCCCACAGACTTACCCAATGACATAGGACGGTTTGAACAACAGATATGGCAGGGAGAATGCAGTGCTTTCCTGGATTACCTTTTGCTACTGAGCTTGAATAGATCACATCTCTGAAGGTCAGTGTCCTCATCTAGAACAGGGAAAGTTAGGCCTGCTAAGTTCCTTCCTGCTCCAGCAGTTTATGAGTCAAACACCCACGGATCTTAGATTCCAGTGGGGCAAACAAGAAATGCACACACATAGAGTGTCAGGAGGGCAAAGCCTAGTGTCCAGTGAGAAGAAGTACAGACACTCTTGGGAGAGCAGAGGAGGAAGTTTTCTAAGGAGAAATGATGCCAAATTACACTTTTTTTTTTTTCTTTCTTAGAGTGACTTTTTCCTCATTAGGTGTTACAGAACACTGGAGACAGAGAAAAAACATTTATTCCACATATCCATTCGTCCATTAGTCCATCCATCCATCCACCCATTCATCCACTAATCCACCTGCTCATCCATTAATTCATCCAAATATCTGACTACCTATTATGGGCCAAGTATTATTCTAGGCACTGGGGAAATAGCAAAAACAAAAACAAAATATACCAAGCTCTTGTCTTTGTGCATTACTCAGGCTAGGGTAAAGGAAACCAGGCAAGGAAATTCCATAAAAAAATGAATGAGATAATTTCTGCAAGTGCCAAGGAAATAAAGAGGACTGATGTGATAGTGACATTGTGGTTAGAAGGCCTGTTTGATGCCACATCACCTCTGAGCCTACTGCTCAGAGTTTACCATTAGTATCTGGAGGGTTTCCTTCTCTGTGTATTTTCTTCTGTAGGCCCTGCTTCATTACTCTCTGTAACAAGGACCTCCCAGTGCATTGTCATAACATGTGCAGTGAGAAAACTTGTTTCCCTAATTTTGAAAGAGATCAATAAAAACAAATTAAAATAGAAGATTAGAGGTGTCTTTTTGCAACATTATTTTTCTAAGAACAAAAGATGCAGTAATCTCGTTGTTATTTCTCCAGAGGTCTCTCACCATAATGTAAAGCCATTTAGTGAAGCTGAGCACGGTAATAACTCACTGCTTCTCTCTCCTGACTCCGGGGAGCCACCGGGAAGGAGAAAACGCAGGTAGATAAAAGGTTGTGATGAGCGGGAAAAGCCCACATCTTGTACGATACTGTTAAGTTGTGCTTGGTTTAGCAGTCTATGTAAGGGTGGGGCTTTTCAGGAAGAAAACAGGAAGAATTAGCAATGTGAAGAAGGAGCATGTGTGCCTCCCTAGAAAATGGGGGGTTGCAATGAAGGGGCTATGAAGAGGAAGGAAGGGGCTGATAGCGTGAAGGTACCTGGGGCCAGGGCCCCGTGCTGTGTTTCAGTGTTCGCACTTTGGGAGAATCAAAAAGAGATGCTGTTCTTCAGATTCCAAGCAAGTGGAAGGGATGATTCCATCAAGTAAGAGAACAGGGGACTTCTCCCAGGAGTGCCCAGGGCCAGCCAGAGGACTGTGCGATGGGTGTGTTCATAAGTACACTTCTCCCTCCCTCTGGAGGCTCTTGTCTCTCAAAGCTCTGGTTGCATATGGAAGACCAAATCCAATCTGAATTAGGAACACATTACCACTGAGTTCAGATCCTCACTGGGAACCCTCTCTGATATCGTTTCCGGATTCAAGATCATACGCATACAGTGCTTATCACAGAACCCGGAACTTACAGAGCGAGAACTCAATAAATGTTAACTCAGAGGAGAATCTCTTAGTCTGAAAAAGGAACTTCAGAGCCCTCCAATCCCCCTTCTTTTGCAAATGAACAAGCTGAGTCTAGAACAGTCATTAAAAATATGGACGTAGTAGATAACTCTGCATTTACATATCAGCTCCACAGTTTCCTGGATACATGACCTGGTCACTTGGCTTCTAGACCTTTCTCATCTGTAAAATGGGGGCCGTTGCCGCATATAATTGTGAGAAGTAAAAGCAACATAAGCAAAGTGCTTAGCCAAGTGCCGGCACACAGAATTTAAAATGTATATGAAAGTGTTCACAAATTATGGTTGTTGTTATGATCATTTGAGTGGAAGCAAGTTAATGACCAAATTAGGATATCAGTCTATTTAAACAATATGAAAAGACAAAAATAAGTAGATGTTGAAGATGTGAAAAATATAACTAAAAACTCAAGCTTATTAATACACTGGAAAATTAACATTGAATACTAATTTTAATCTATAAAACTCTACACACAGAGAAAACACTTTTTTTAGCACACACAAAAGTCACAAAAATAGAACAGGTGTTAGGCCTTAAAAAAAAGTCCAATTAAATCCCAAAGATTCCATATCACACAGACCATGTTCCCCAACTGTTAGATAATAAAAATAGAGATTAATAACTAAAGGGCAGCATTAAAAATCTCATGAACTTGGCAATGAAGAGGCATATTACTAACTAACCCTTGGATTGAAAAGTAAATCTTAAAGAGATCATGAAATGGATGGTAATGAAAGCAAAGCATGTATGTTGTAGAACAGAGCCGAGGTAATACTTAAAGGAAAATCTGGAGCTTTAAATTCATTTACTAGGAAACCAAAGTAGAAAACAAATGAGCTGGATATACAGATGGCAAGAAGCGCATGAAAAGATGTTCAACATCATTAGCCATTAGGGAAATGCAAATTACAGCCAGGAGCCATCACTGCACACGTACCTGAATGGCTAATATAAAGCACAGTGAAAGCACCAAACACTGGTGAGGAAGAGCCTGGATCTCTCCCGCATGACCTGTGTGAAGGTGAAATGATCCAGTCACTCCAGGAAATAGTTGGTCTGTTTATTTTAAAATTAAAAATGAGCTTACATGTGACGCAGCAATTATACTCTTAGACATTTATTTCAGAGAAAGGAGAACTTATGTTCACATAGGAACTTTTACATCAATGGTTCCCAACATGGGGCACATGCCCCACAGGGGGGCAATTTGATTTTTAAGGGGGGCAATTCAAGAATGAGCTGTTAACAATTAAGTATTTGCATTTCTTATGAGTCTAGGAGCCTCATATACAGCATATATATATATGTATATGTATATATATACATATACATATTTATGCATTTCAGTTCTCTATTATATGTTTTGAAACTTTATTTGCTATTTTTTCATATTACTTCATATTATTGTTGTGTGTTTTTTACAATTTCTTAGTGATTTCTTTCTCAGTACTTCAACTGCCTTTTCATCCTTTTATTTTTCTCTTTCATGGATGCCAAGTTTTTTAGAAGCTTGTTTAGACCAAGTTAATGGCCATTTAGACTTCCTCTACGTGACTAGGAGTTCACTTTTGAATAATAAGAATTATATGTCATGGTGGGGTGGGGGCCATCAGGATTTTAGAGATGCTTAGGTGGGGCATGGACAAAAATAGATTGGGAACCACTGTTGTACATGAACGTTTATAGCAAATTTCTTCATAATAATCCTGTGATGTTGTGATTTATAATAAGAACTATATATTTGGTCTTTGTCCCTGTTTCTGTCACGGAGCTTCTGAAACCCTTGGAATTTCTGATGTAATGAGAGAGAGAAAGGTGTGCTTTGTTACATGGATGAGGTGCCTTTTGGACTCCACCTAAGAATGAGGGCTTTTTGCCTGCATGGCCAACCAGGTGATTAGAGAGTTGAAATTACAATTGCTTTAAATTAGATTTTCTGCTCATTATTGCTGGTATTGATTCTCACCCCACCCTCTGGGGAGTGGGGGGATGGAAATAGAGTTGGATCACCAATGGACAATGATGTAATCAGTCCTCCATCAAAACCTAGAGGGGGAGGGTGAGAGAGTTTCCAGGTGTGTGAACACATGGAGGTGCCAGGAGGGTGGTGCCTCACCTGTACATAAGATTCACCTGGCTGTCTGTAACCTATATCCTTTTTTAGTGTAATTTATTATATTAATAAAATAAGGAATAAAAATCAAATGATCATCTCAATCAGTGAGACAAGGTATTTGATAAAGTGTGTTATCGATTTATGATGATTTGAAAAACTCTTCAAAAAAATAGAAGAAACTTTTTAAAATTAAATTTATTAAGGTAACAACCTATGTAATAAAGAGATATATGCTAACTAGACAAAACATCCAAATGACCTTCCGGATGTCCTTCTGGATGACCTTTGGGACGAAGCCAGGGCTGCAACGGCCGGCTGAGGCAGCTAGGGCTGAGAGAGCCAAACTTTCTTGCATTAATTTTGTGCATTGGGCCTCTAGTTGCTTAATAACATTATATAAGTTTCAGGTATACATCATTTGTTTATTGCATTGTGTGCTCACCACCCAAAGTCTGGTCTACTTCCCTCGCCATATATTTGACCCTCTTCACCCTCGTCACCCTCCTGCCACCACCCTTCATCTTTGGTAACTGCCATACTGTTTGTGTCTAGGAGTCTATTTGCTTGTTTTGTTTGTTTATTGCTTTCTGTTTTAAACCCCACATACGAGTGAAATCATATGGTTCTTGTTCTTTTCCATCTGACTTATTTCACACTAGAGGCCCAGCATATGAAATCGTGAATGACCAGGGCCTACCTCTGCCTCCTCTCCAGTCCCCAGTCTCACTCCACTGCCACCCACCCTGGATCCCCATGGTTCCCCATTCACCATCCAATGATCAGAGCGGGAGGGACCAAGAAGTGGTCAATGCATCTCATAGCAACTGGTCTACTGGTCATTCTGGTTGTTACACTGTTATTGTCCCTGGGCTTTTATTATAGAACATAGCATGATAATCTCAAGATCATCCATGTTGTCTCAAATGGCAGTATTTCATCTTATTTTAGTAATATTCCATTGTAAAATACATATGTACCACATCTTCTTTAATCATTCATAGAAGGATACCTAGATTATATACCATGTCTTGGCTACCATGAATAATGCTGCAATGAACATAGGGGTACATACATCTTTAGGAATAAATATTTTCAAATTTGGGGGTAGCTACATAAAAGAGGATGCTGATTCTTAATTTTTTAAGAATCCTCCATCCTGTTTTCCATAGTGGCTGTACCAGTTGACATTCCCACCTGCAGTGTACAAAGATTCCTTTTGAGATAATTATTTTAATGGCCAAAGATTATAAGCCTAAATCCTACAGCAAACATTATACTTAATTTAGAAAATTTAGGTGCATTCCTTTTCAAATCCGGCACACTAGAAAGAACTCTATTAACATGCTGGAGTTTCTAGTCCACACTTTAAGAAAAGAAAAAGAAGTAAGACATGTAAGGATTAGAAAGGAAGACATAAAATTCATTCTTTGTAGGTGACATGATTGTCCTCTTAGAAATATTTTTAAAATTGTAAGAAACAATAAGAAAGTTCAATGAGGTTGCCAGATATAAGATCAACTTACAAAAAAATCAATACCAGCCATAATGAGCCAGAACATCTAATTTAAAGCAATTGTAATACAAATTTTAAGATAGTTAGGATTTAAATAGCCCAATCTATAATAATAAAAGGGCAATATGCTAATTAGACTGGAGGTCATTCCAGAAGTTTTTCCTGACCAAGCCTAGGCCTGAGGGAAGCCAGCCCGGGGTCCCAGGTGACCGGGCAGTGGGAGGAGGGAAGCAGCCTGGGTTCTGGGTGCCTGAGGGAAGCCAGTGCCGGCAGCCAGGGGAAGGAAGGCCCACTCTTGCATGAATTTTTGAGCATCGGGCCTCTAGTAATATATAAAATCTCAATGGAGAAAATGTTACAACTAATAACATATTTGAGAGAAGATCTGAATAATGGAGAAACAATCCATGGTCATGGATGGGATGATATTATTACACAAATAAAAATTCTCCCCAAATTCATCTATAAACTTAATGCAATGTCAATAAAAATTTCCATTGGAATTTTAAGGAACTTGATGAACTTTCTCTAAAATGTACATAGAGGAATAAAAAGCAATAGATAGCAGTCAGCTTTGAGGGGGATTTAAAAAAGGTGGATTTATCTTACCAGGTAAAAATATATTATAGATGCTATAAAGCCATAATTATGAATCTAGCTTGGTATGCATGCTATAAGAGGCAAATGAGCCATAGAACTCATCCATATACAGAAACTTCGGGTGTGATAAAGGAGGCTCCACAAACCAGCTGGACCAACTATTTAGTAAGTGTTTGTAAGGAGACCTTTACTATGTGGAAGAAAATAAAACTGAAAACTAATACCTCCTACCAAGGTAGCTGATTCCAGGAGACCTAAGATGTCAGTGTGGAAGATAAATTGACAAAATTAGAAATGAATATTGAAGAATGACTTTGTAACCTAGTGCTGAACAAGGCCTTCTTTTTAAAATGCTTAAATTGATTTTAAAGAAAAGCAGAGGGTGGGGGGAGGAAGAGGAAGAAGGAGATGGGGAGAGGGAAAAGAGAGAGATCAGACAGCACAACCTTTCTGTGTAAGGGACACCACTACAACCAACTGGGCCACACTGGCCAGGGCTGGGCTTCTTTTTCTTTATTTATTTTTCTTTTCTTTTTTCCAAGAGGAAGAGAGAGGGAATAGAGAGTTAGAAACATCGATGAGAGAGAAACATCGATCAGCTGCCTCCTGCACACTTCCTACTGGGGATGTGCCTGCAACCAAGGTACATGCCCTTGACCGGAATCGAACCTGGGACTCTTTAGTCCACAGGCAGATGCTCTATCCACTGGGCCAAACCAGTTAGGACTGGGCAAAGACTTCTTAAACAAAATGGTTGTCTTTCACTGGTAGAAGAAGAGGGAAATGACACCACTACTCATCCGTGAGTACCACACAGCAGTGAGCCGCAACTGACTTCATGTGTATAAACAGCAGTATGGAAGGCAGACATAGTAGTGAGTGAAGAAAGTAAAAAACATAAACAGAAAAAGAAAACATAATATCATTTATCTAAGTAAAAATGCACATATAATAGTATAGATTTTCTAAGGACAAAAAAACACACATATTATCGATAGAAGGGCTGCCTATGATAGGAAGTAGGGAATGGGAGAAAAGGAAATAAAGAAACAAACTAGCCAGGTCACAGTCAGGATAGGCTAGGTATGATCATGTAACAAAGGACCCCCAATCTCAGTGGCTTACCCACCACAGTTTCTATCAACCCTATGACCTCAGCGGCTGCAGGGTGGCTCTGCTTCCTCAAGACTTCAAGGACCCAGACTTAGAGGTGCTTCCTTTCAGTAGAGGCTCTACAACTTCTGCAGCCGGGGAAAGTGAAAGGGACCATCACACATGGGCTGTAAAACTACCCAGGTCTCAAGACCACACCCAACTTCAAGGGCACTGGAAAGTGCAACTGGACCATATGTCTGGGACAAGGAGAAAATGTGAGAACAGAGGTCATATCTGCCATTTTGCTAGAAATTTTTAAAAATAACAAACCATCACTTAAAAGGAGGTTGAGCTCTGGCCAGCTTGCTCAGTGGTTAGAGTGTCAGCTCTCACACCTAAGAGTTGTGGGTTTGATTCCCAGCATGGGTCTAGGCCTGGGCAAGAGGCAACCAATAGATGTGTCTCTCTCATATCTGTGTTTTTCTCTCTCCTCCTCACCCCCTTCCTTCCACACTTTCTTTAAAAAAAAAAGGAAACACATTTCCTTGGGTAAGAATTAACAACAACAACAAAAAAAAAAGTGGTTGAACTCTGGCCAGTGTGGCTCAGTTGGTTGGAGCATTGTCCTATACACTGAAAAGTCACAGGTTTGACTCCCAGTCAGGGCACATACCCAGACTGGGGTCAGAGTGCCTACAGATCGATCCTCGATTCTCTCTTATATGAATGTTTCTCTCTTTCCTTTCCTCTCTTTATAAAAAAAAAAATCAATTTTAAAAATGTGGTTTATTTTACTGCACCAAAAGCAAAGGATTTTTATTCAACACCAATTACCATAAACAGAATTAATAGAAAAAAAATCTAGATAAAACCTAGCATTCCTACAAATGAGGAGTTAATTGAGCAAAAGATAAGAACCGGGAGTTTATACAAAGATAAAAATTTAAAAGGCTAATGAATGTATGAATAAATTATCGAATCCATTAATATTAGAGAAATGTAAATTAACATAGTAATGGGAAAATACCTTTCAGGTGATAAAAATTTTAAAAATTGAATAATGCTCATTGTTGCCATGGACTGAGTCCACAGGAACCTTCACATACAACTAACAGTTTGGGTGCAATGATTCTAGAAGCACTCTGGGAGCACTTGGTTGAATTATCCATAAGTTCATACATACCCTATAAGTCAGTCAGTCCATTCCCCAATGAAAGCCATGCAGATCTAGGAGGGCTTCCTGAGGAGGTCTGCGGCAGCACCATTTCTGGTTGTGATGAGTTGGAAACTGTTTGTCCCTCCGTGGGAGCAAGTGGTAAATCAGGGAGGACAGATGCCATGGAACATTGTGCAGTGACTGGAGTGATGGGCTAGGTGCACAGCAGTGTGGGTGGATGCCAAAGCCCAGTGCTGAGTGATGTAAAGGGGCCCTAGGACGTTCCAATTTACATAATGATATACATACATACTAAATAATGCCATGAGTTTTTTACAAGAATCTGTTCAAGCCAAGGACCGTCTGTGAAATATGTGTGTCCATTAAGGAAAGGCAATGAGAGTGAAGAGAGTGGGTGAATAATATAGAAATAAGCACAACAGTACCAGAGGGTTGTATTATTGTAGTTTCTCCTGGCCACTGTAACAAGTCAGCACTAACACAGTGGATTAAAACAACACCATCACATTATTCTGGAGGCCGGAAGACTCAGATAGGTCTGCAGGGCTGTGTTCCTGGGGCTTGCAGGGAGGGCCTGTCCCCTGGCCTTTGCCAGTTTGTAAAGGCTTCCTTGACTTCTTGGCTCATGGCCCCTTCTTCCGTCTTCAAAGCCAGCAGCATAGCATTCTCTCTCTTCTCTGACCTCCTACTTCTTTCTTATAAGGACCCTGTGAGTACATCTAGCCCTACCAGATAATCCAGGATCATTTTCCTTAACTTGATTACATCCCCAGAGTTTCTTTTGCTACATAAGGCAGCAGGTTCTGGGTCTTAGCATCTTTGTGTGTGCGGGGAGTCATTATTTTACATATCACAGGAGTTTTGATTTGAGGCAGAGAATACCAGGGTATGTATTGAGGTGTAGTCTGAGCCAGTTTTGGGAGGTGAGGGCAGGAATAACTTACCTGACCAACTGGGCTGGTGAATCCAGAGGTTCCTATGGAGATTCAGAAGGGTTTCAAATGCCAGTGTGCTTTCTCTTCTGTCTTCTTTCACAGGGACAAATCACATTATAGTCCAGATGGAGATCCTAGTAGATCAGGAAACATACACTTTGTGTTACAGCAGAATCTCTGGCTCCCCAAAGACCTGACTCCAAGTCAGAATTTCCTCCCCAAAGGGGACCAAGTCTGTGCTGCATGAAGAAGTGCTGGCTGGTCAGGTTAATGAAAACATAAACTCATTTGATCTGTGACTTTATGGGTTATCATTCAGCCATGTTCACCCCCCCTCCCCCCCTGCCCACACACACACCTACTTCACCACAGTGGGAAGCATGGCCCCATTGGTGTTGGTCTGGCTCAGTGGCTTGCTCAGATGGGTATGGTGTTAGCAAACATGACATGAGGGAGGTCTTAAGAGCTCTTGTATCGGTTAGCTTAGCTCTGGGGCATCGTTCCTGGAAAGCACGTGGCCTTAGAGATGAGCTCTGGAAGAAACACATGGAGCAGACCTGACCACAGGCCTCAGCCCGGAGCCACGCCTGGCTGAGCCCAGCCTCAGTTAGACAAACAGACGCATGAGCTCAAGAACAACTGCCTGTTCTTGTGAACTGCTGAGTGAGGGGGTATGTTATCCAGCAGTATCCTACTAATAAAGGAGCACCTATCATTCCTTGCCATATCACAAGAATCATAACTTCCCATGTTATGAAATTGGGGCTCAGAAAGGTAAAATGATTGACTCAAGGTCACATGTTCATCAATAAGTTTTGGTGGTCAGAGGAGAGAGCGAGTGTGTGAAAAATATCGGGCAGAGGAGCAACACTATTTGCAGATGGAGGGGAGGGAAATGGTAGGAAGGGCCTCGTGATGGATGACACTGACAGGAAAACACATTTTTCAGGGGCAGCTTTAGAAGAGTAGGTCAAAGGTGAAAATCAAGGAGAAGGATGCTGATTTCGCTGAGATTCTGACGTGAAGAACCATCATTTAGTGGCTAATGCGGGAGCCTGTGCTATGACTGTGTCTCACAAGGTCATGGTGACGGGCCACCCCCTCTATGAAAGGGGTCAGCCAGGAGACAAGGCATATATCTTAGCCCGGCACCTCTGCTGAGAGGTGCTCGGCAAGGCCAGAGCTTGCTTCCCAAATGAGCGAGGCAGACACCCGAGGGTGGCTGGGTCTTCCATCCGCTGTCCCTCTGTCCCCTCTCCCCCTGGGGCTCTCACTTGGTCTTTTGCCTCCAGGTGACTGCAACAGGCAGCTCTCACTTGGTCGCATGCCCTTTCTCGTTGTCTCAGTGAATCCCCCATGATAGGAGACAGGGAGTCAGCCTCCTCTCACTGACAGTGGTCTTTGTTTGAATTTTTCCCTTCAATTTAACCATACTCTTGTACATTTCAAAGAAGAGCGCTGTGGACATCATAGAAAAGCTGGGTCTGCATTTCCGAGGCTGCTGACACAGCGGGGCTCGCCAAGGCCCAGCGCCTGAGCAGCGGCTGCAGATGAATGCCGTTCCCTGGGAGACCAAGGCTGTCTGGGGTGGGGCTCAGTGATGAGCTTTGAAAAGCCACAGATGGGAATGAAAAGCCACTGAGCGGGAAGGGAGTCGTAGCTCTGGGAGAGGGGCTCTCAGGCCCAGGAGATAATCCTCTGGGTTGTTTGTTTTACATATCCTGGAAATATAATAATTCGATTTACCCGCGGCTTCTCCTCAGCCTCGCAGTGATGGCAAATGAGCTCCACCGAAGGGGGCTCCTAATTCCAGAGCCCACGCTGTTCCCGGCCAGGGGTCCCGAGGAGAAGGGAAGTGCGCAGAATGCTGAACACTCACCTGGCCCCGCACTGGATGGCTTCTGCCCATCACAGACATTTCAGATTTATTCTTTCGCCAGCCTCCCCATTCCCCCTCAGTGGACAAGTGGTCTTGCCACGAATTAAGTCTGAATTGAAGAGAAGCTGGAAGATGTGCTGTGCTCTCCTCCCCGCTCCCACCCCGAAACTCCCCTCCTTTCTCCGGGAACTGGAACCATGTAATTGAGAAATGGCTTCTCTCTGTCCAGCCTGATTTCCTCTGCCGCAAAAGTAATCTTTAAACATCTGAACGCTTTTCTCTCCAGGCTGCAATCTTGGGCCTGTGTCCATGTCATCCCTCCTGCCATGTGAGCCCTGAGAGGGGACGTGGTAAGAGGTGCAGCCGGCCAGCATCCAGGTGGCTGCTTCCGGGCAGGGCGGAGGGGGACGCCCAGTCTGAGCTGGAAAGCAGGGTGCAGCCAGCAAGGCCATCAGGTCTGGGCAGGGCTACCCAGGCAGAATGGATAGGAAGGGGGGAGACCGCAGAATGTTCATGAATTTCAGACAGTGGGATCTGGCATGAGCCAAGGCCTTCTTCAGAGATAAGTCATGCCAAGTTATTTTAACAGAGTGGATTGCCTATAAAAAAAAAAAAATCCTAATAATAACGAGAGGAATATGTGAATTATATGTTATGCACTGAGGCATAATGACCTAAGGATCATGGATCAGCAGGAGGGTGGGGCAGCGAGCTACAAACAGGGGGTGGAGAGCTACAGGAGGGGGCAGGGCAGCAACCTATAAGGGTTTGGAGGTGGGGATGGGAGGGGGGGCTCCAGGAGGGCGGGGCAGTGAGTTATAAGCAGTGGAGAGCTACCAGTGACATGGACCGGTGTCCAGTTGAGGCAAGTGGCAGCAAGCTACTCAAGCACGGGTTCATGCGCAGGGCTACTAGTTGTTAATAATTGCAAAGCACACTCATATCACATTGTTATATTAGCCTTAGCTGTTACTCTCACTTCTTAGGAATGGGAGGAGGGACTGTTACCATGTGTAACACCCAGGCTGGCCTCACCCATCACTGCATGTGTATGGGGGGGGGGGTGGGGGTGTTCCCTGTGGCCTGCCCACTCCTGCATCAGAATCTCCATGACCCTTTGCTCCTAGATTCTTGACTCTTGGACGTTAAATGTGCTGCCTTGCTCGCCTGGGGTTTAACCCTCCCATTGCTGGCCCTCCCTGCCCCATCCCTCCACACCCTCACCTGTGAGATCCTATCCACCCTTCCTCCAGAGCCCCTTCCTCTGGACAGCTTTCTTGGTCTGTATGTGCCATGTGGCACTGCTGGTGATTCACTCTCCAATAGTCATCAGGGGAATGTCACGGTCGAGTTGTAGGTTAAGCCAGTATAACTCAGTGCTGCCAGGCTTCTAGTTCAAACCACCCTGGTTAGGGAAGGTCCTGGGTGTTCCAGGCCAAAGCCCTCATACTCCAGAGGCAAAGCTACAGCGCCCAGGAGCTAATGATGGAAACCTTTATTTTGCTAATTAGCACTAGAAATGTCAGGAATTGGTTGTTGTGGTTGAAACCAAGGACCTGTTGCTTAGCAGTATCATAAATAAGTATCATAAATGGACTTGAATTGGTAAAGTGGAAGGTCTCAATAATATGTGGGTTGGCCACGTTTTCTAAAGTACTTTCCAGATTTATGCAAAGAAGAGGGACCCAGAAAGTCCTCTAGCCCCTAACCATAGGGATGCTGGATGAGGGGATCCCTGGTTGTCGAATGTGACTGTAGCTAATTGATTTTGGCACCGGAACAAAGGAGGCAGATTGCCGCCGGTGGCCTTGCTTTTGTAAGTTGGCTCTCACCAAAACACAGCCTCGCTCACATGGGTGCGTGTCGCCTGTGTCTGCCTTCGCACTACAAGGGCAGAGATGAGCGGTTGCCACAGAGACTGTGTGACCCACAAAGCATAAAGTATTTACTGTCTGGCCTTTTACAAAAAAAAATTTAAAAAATGTCAACTCCTCCCTGAGAAGACTGTCATCACCGCCACAGATGACCTTCTCATGCGAGGCAGTAGTCACCAGCTCACCTACAAGGACGGATTGCTGCGACTACCGTGGCATTTATGGAATAAATTGTTTGACCCGCTTTGCACCTGCTCACTGATAAACAGTTGTATAATAGATGCTCATCTGTGTGGGAGACTCTGCCCGAAACTTGCTTTTATTATAACCTAATAATGCAGTTGTTGGGGAATCATTAACCTTAACTCACCTCCAATTCCTTTGGTGGCTTCCGGTTTCTATGCAAGAGTGTGAGAGTCGTGCCCGCGTTGTGATGAAATGGGCACGGCTGAGTTTCTGACACCAGGCTGTCTTTCTTCCAGGTGCTGCATGGCAGCCCTGCGTGCCCCCTGCCGAAGAGTCATCAGGGGGCATCCTTGCATCCCTTGCAGTTGTTGTCTCTGCATCTCCCTCTAGAACATGTGTCTCAGGAAGGCAAGGAAAGGTCTGTCTCATCCACCTGTATCCCTCGAGCCTTGCCCATCTCAGAGGTGCAGGACATGTATGTAGACAGGAAGGAGCTGGTGCAGCAGCATCTGAACATGCATTCATGAGCGCTCGCTACGGTGGTTAAAAGGATGAGCCCAGCAGTGGACTAGATTGAGAAGCAGACCAGGGTCCCCGGGAACCTGCAGGACTCCTGTTCTACCTCAACGGCTCCCCTGCCTCCCTCCCCCCTGGAGGCGGGAGTTGTATTTGAGGGAGTATAATAGTTGTGCCAAGGGGCTTGGTGGACACTGTCTCCTTAATTAACTTTGTAGCCCAAAAAGGCAGGGTGTGTCATTCATGTTTTACACATGACAAAAATGAGGCACAGACAGGGATGGGATAGGGCCTTGGTCAGCAAACCCCGAATTGTGAGCCACATGCGGCTCTTTGGCCCCTTGAGAGTGGCTCTTCCACAAAATACCACAGCCTGGGCGAGCCTGTTTTGAAGAAGTGGCATTAGAAGAAGTTTATGTTTAAAAAATGTGGCTCTCCAAAGAAATGTCAACTGTTGTACTGTTGATATTTGGCTCTGTTGATTGATGAGTTTGCCCACCACTGGGATAGGGCTTTGGATCCAGGTGATAACAGAGTCAGTCTTCTTTCCAGCAACTTGGCATGCCTCCATGCTCAAGATTCTTCTTTTGTTGGTGAGTAAGCCAGTGGACAGGTGAAGGAGTTACCGTCTCTCCGGCATTGCCACAAGGGGGTGACCACCAGGTCACTTTCTCACAAGGGGACATGTTCCAGCATCAGCTGGTTCTGGTTGTCGGGACTGGTAGGACCCAGAGGCCCTGGACTGAGACATCCAGCATCCCCAAAGCCTCGGAACCCCTGTCCTCACCTGCCTTCCTAAATGCCTGTGGTAATAGTCAGCCAAGTCCTGTCCACCCAGCCTCTGAAATAAAGTACAGGGCGTGTGGGAAAGTGAGCAAGGGAGCGGGCTTTGGGTGATGTCAGAAAGAAGATGGATCTTAATTTTGTTCCCTTTCCCTCTTCTTCTCTCTGTGTATCGTTTCCATGCTGAAATGGCAAATTAATGGTCACATCGAACTATCTGTCAATGTAATACTGCTCTTGTAGTATCAAATTATGCTGGCAATAATGTTTCCAGCTGTCCAGGATTCCATTGCAATTTAATTTGAAAGGAATTCAAATTGCATCTCCAAATGGATTTTTTTTAAAATTAATTTTACGTAGAAGTTACCCACCTCCATATTTTCAGCCCTGTGCCCCAGATTATCTCAGTTTAGGTTCAACTTTGAATATTACATATGCTACGGCCAACTCCACATGCAAGAGATGAACACAGAAAATTCGTGAATTGGAAATTTGCTTTGCTGTTCTTTTTTAACAAGATGTTCTGCCTTGATTGAGGTCATTAGGAAAATCCACGGCTATTGCTTCTGACAGCAGGGATGGAGACTGGGTCCGTAGAGAACAGAAAAGGTTCCAAGTCTAACTTAATCACATGGTTATCCTTAACAACTGGAGTGTGAAGAAAGCTCTGGTCTACACCCCCCCCCCCCCCCCCCCGCACACACACACACACGCTTCCTTATGGCTTTCCCCCAGCAGTATATATTAGGGCCTTCATGCTGGTTTGGTCTCCCGTCATCCCCTCCTTTCTCTATTTACTCATTCTTAGATATATTTATTTACTAAACAGCTAGATGTTCCAATTATAAAAACGAAGGTGTCTAGGGGATAGCAAGTCAGCAGGGGAGGTGAGCATGAAGCAAACAGAAGCCTGCAGTTTGATAAGAGCCATGGAAGCAGCGTGCAGTGTATTCAAGGAAGCAGGTGGTGGGGCAGGTATTGACTTTGCCCAGGCAAGGAAGGCTTTTGGACAGGGGTACAAGGCACGGATGGCATTGGAGCTGGGCTCTAAATATACTGACTAGGAATTAGCCCCGTGGCACCTCAAGCGCAGGGAAGAACACGGCAGAGGTGTGGAGGTGTGGAAGGGCTGGGGATGCATTACTGCTTGAGGAAGGCCGAGCTCTGGGAGGGAGCCGTGGAAATGCGGAAGGGGGCAGGGGGTGGGGGTGTGTGTGTGCCTGCTGGGTGCAGGTATTAGATTGATAGCAGTGCTTTAGCGAGATCCAACCAGGAAAGGGGAGACATGGGCAGACTTTTAGAGGACCAGCCTACCAGAGGCAGCTGCAAAAGCAAAGCAGCCTCTGAAAACATGAGTCGGTCCATCACACACACATAGACACAGACACGTGCACACACATGTTCTCCCGTCCCTAACGTTGCAAGGACACAGGTGGGCGGGGACTGAGAGCACAAACACAGGCCTGGGCCCCTCCCTTTCCTTTCCCCTGACTCCACCCTCCCCACACAGGGCCTCAGGTGTCCCGAGACTGCAGTCCTCACGTCCCCGCTTTGTCACCAGACAGCCATCCTTCGGTTGCTCAGGGGGCCTACGGTGCACACATGTGGAATGCAGTCTGATGCTGAAAGCGCAGGCCGAGCTTCACGATGCGTTTGATGCCCCTGGGGCAGGGAACTGGGGCGAGGGTGTCTGAAGCCTGCGGAAAGGGGACACACTGGACCCCCGACTCCTGCCCAGGAGGCACAGCCAAAGAGGATCAGAGGGTCCTCCCTGCCCTCTGCTCAGGACAGGCCCCGTCACCACATCTAAGGGCACCGAGCGCGTGACCCGGAGGCTGAGCAATTTGTTTTTCCATCAGAGGATGATTCCCCGGCTCCCAGAAGAGCTGCCCTCTCGGTGGCGTGCATGTAGGCTGTTAAGAAGGTCCTAAGGATGGGACCTTATCTGGAGGCAGAAAGCATCACAGCTCTAGACTTGGACGTGTTTACACAGAAAAAGTAAATTCAACAAAACCAATCTCCGCTGCGCACACAGGCGCTGTCAGCAGTTTCCAGCCTGTTTACACCACCCGGACGGACTGAGAGCCGAGCCGAGCATCTCCCTGCCACAGGGCATTCCTGGAGTGGGAGCTGTGGCCAGCGGCTGGGGTGTAGGGGTCAGACTGAACGTGTGAATGCCTCCATCACACTGGTTCTGAGAGCGAGTCTTTGTTGTCTAGGATGTTAGGATGTCCTCTTGCTGGAATGCGAAGACAGACAGGTTTCCCTCAAAGGCTCAGTGGCCTGCTGGAGGCTAGGGAACGGGGACCGTGAACTTGGAGATGTGGGCTCAGCTCAGAGGGCAGACCCCCATCTGTTCCTCTCGTTTTAACGAACATGAACTGGCCTTCAGCAGGCCCTGTGCCCTGTGCTGGGGGTTCCGGACAAGCAGAACAGGGTCCCTCCCAGCGGGGAGGAGTGGTAAGTAACGGAACAAGCAGTGGGCCGGACATCTGTGCAGAGTGCCTCAGGAGCCCAGAACCAGGGACCTGGCTGTGTGGCCCTGGGTACATCCTGTTCCTTCCTTGGCCTCCATCCCCTAAGCCGGAGCAGCGTTCTCATCCTGCAAGTGCCCTTCTTGCCCGGGTTCCTGCTCAGTGAATAGCCACCGCCTCTCCCTTCCCACAGAAGAGCTGCTGGACGTACAGAACACAGCCCGCTGCGCGGGGTGGCCCGGCTCCTTCCCTTGTGCATGCGCACTGACACTTCCTTGGCCTCTTACCCCGCAGAGCGGAGGACCCCAGCATCCTAGCTAAGGCGGGATAGCACTTGGCAATCCTTGCCAAGTCCCCTTTGCCTCTGGGGGCTGGGTTTTCAGGTGGCATCCCCTTTGGCCTGAGTGAGTCACGCAAACCTCAGCCCTTGCTCGAACCCACAGGAAGTCTCATCGCAACAAGTCGGTTTGTTGTGTTCTGAGGACTGTGTGGGAGATCCAGGAGTCCCACAGAGAGCAGTCACCTTCGGCTCCGTCAGGCCATCTTCCATCTTAATCACACATCCTCTCCTGGTCCATCCCAACAGCCCAGGTTATCCATGTGCCTCCTCCTCCTCCTCCGAGGCCTGAGCCCCTGAGCCCCTGGGCCAAGGCCCTGGGAATGCAGCCTCCGTTCCAAACAAGGTCCTTCAGGCCCCCCTCCGAGCGAGGCCCGCCCGTCCAAAAGGGATGTCCGCTGTCAGGCAGAGGCAATTTCCTTCTCTCCCTCTCCAGTTCATTTTATACTCATTAGCGGCCCTCCGAGATTAGCGCCATAATTTTTCCTTTACAGACGAGGGAGTGGAGGCTAAGTGCCCAAGTGCCCTTGCCCAAGGTCACGCCGCTCATGAGCGCCGGAGTCTGGCTGCAGGCCATGCTCCGTCTGGCTCCGCCGTCCCCATGTGTCTCGTGACAGTCCGTCACAGGTGCTTCGGAAGGAACAGTGACTGTCCCCGTGCCGCGGCCTCCAGCTCCGGAGGAGTCTGTGCGCGGTGGCAGGCATGCAGCCTCTCTCGCCCTCTTTGAAAAGGGGCCCCTGCCTGCTCCTTCCTTTCGGAGAAGCAGAGAAAGGTCTGCGTGCTCCCCGGCACGGGTGAGCGGTGGCTGGGGAGGATGCTGTAGTAGCCGGAGAGCAGAGGAGAGGACAGGACAGTGGTCTGCGCCCACCGCGGAGAACCTGAGCTCCTGAGGAACAGGCCACGCCTGCCTGATAGTTCTGGGCGTTCTCACAGTGGCCTCCCCAGGCCTTGCCGGGTGCCGATGGCTGTGACATGCCCCTTGCTCGTGTCCTTCCCCTGGTTCCCATCCCTCAGGGTGCCTCGGTGCAGACCAGACACAGAAACACAGGACCCTCGTGAACGTCACATTTAACCGTGTGGCTCTGAGCCCCCATTTCAGCTCATAGACCTTCCTTTCCTCCGGACTGCGGCCAGGACCGGGCCGTCCGCACAGGTCATGGAGAGACTTACCCAACTGGCATCCATGTGACTGGCATTTGCTGAAGTCCCCTCTTTGGGTCTCAGGCTAGCATGGCTGGAGAGGGAGCAGACATCATCTGTACTCGGGAACTTACCTTGCACTGAGCAGAGGCAGTTTCCATAAAGCTGTCCCAGTGCAGCCCTGGCCTGCGGGTTGCGTTGGCTGGACTATCCTCCCAAACAACAAAAGATGGTGGGCTGGGGTCCTGGTCTGGGTGCAGAGCTAGGCTGCGGGTTCCCCTGTTAGGGTGCTTATGGAAACTGGTCCATGTTTCTCTCTCACATTGATATTTCTCTCTCTCTCTCCCCTTCCTCTCTCTTGAAAAGCAATAAAAAAACATATCCTCAGGTGGAGAATTTAAAAAATTAAAAAAAACAACAACACATGCACAAAAAAACCCTGTCACAATGCAAAATGATTAACATATAAGGAAACAGTTAACAATACAAGAAAGCAATAGCCAGGCGTCTGCCCAGGGAGAGGCCTTTTCCCAGGTGCCCTCGAAGCCCTGGCTCATCCCCTTTTCAGGCCCTCTGTCAGGTGCGTCTTCTTCCTTTGCACACTCGATGTGGAGACAGACAGACACAAGTTCAAAACCCACTCTGCCATTTGCTGGTCTCACTACTCTCTACAAGCTCCTGGGCTTCTCCGGGACTCAGTTTATTCACCTGTAGAGTGGGCTGGCCGTCCTTCTCCTGTGGTGTCACATGATGATGATGCAGATGAGATGACAGAGCTCAGCATAGTGGCTGCTAGCCATCAGAGGTGTCTGCCTGCGTTTTGTTTTGTGTGTGCTCTCAGTGAGTATTGGAGATCCTATACTTACATGTAACATGAGCTGTGGTGTATCTTTTTGCCCCCCCCCCAATATATTTTATTGATTTTTTTACAGAGAGGAATAGAGAGTTAGAAACATCAATGAGAGAGAAACATCCAACAGCTGCCTCCTGCGCACCCCCCACTGGGGATGTGCCTGCAACCAAGGTACATGCCCTTGACCGGAATCGAACCTGGGACCCTTCAGTCCACAGGCTGATGCCCTATCAGCTGAGCCAAACCGGTTTTGGCGGCTGCGGTGTATCTTAGGATATCTGACAAAACAGGGGTCAACCTTGGACTGCAGTGGGGTTAAATGTTCCTGGTCTCGGTCACTAAGGAGGTGGAGAGAGAGTCTGAGGGCAGGCACCCTCTCAGGGCTGGGCATTGGCTTTGAAAACCTCCCTGAGGAGGAGTGTCCCCTGGGCTCTGAGCAGGGATGGCGGCCGCCCTGCCAGGGCTGTTCTGGCCTCTGGACTAACAAAGCGGCTCCAGCTGGGCACGCTAGTGGGATGCTCGGGAGCCTCTCGCTGTCCCTGTGCTTGCACATGGTCCCCCTGCCAGCGGGAGCTGTTAAGCCAAGCAGCAGCAGCAGCTTCACCAGGTCATAACCCTCATCCCCTGTCCCCCCCACAACTACGGGGACCGCACTTCCCACCTTCTGTTCCACGTGTGCTAAGCACAGAGGACCTTCAGCAACAGCTTGTTCAATGCCGCAGTTTCAAAGTCACCCACTTGCTTTGGGAGGCTGGCTCTCCTTTACACAAAGGACCTGGATAATTGGGCTGTGAGAGTAACCATGAACTCCTCCGTGGAGCTGGGGCCAGGCTGCCCACTGTCCCCAGCAGTGCGTGAGCAGGTCTGCGCTGGCTTGCCAGGCTGCTGGCATGTCTGGGTATCCTCCTCAGGCAAGGGGTGCTTTGGAGTGGTGTTGGTAAGGCTCTGGCACAAGTCGCAGGCATTTCAGGGCAGATCTGGAAACTCAGCGGCATCAAAACCCCTCTCCCCCTTCCTCTAGCTGCTTTGGTGCAGAAGCAGCCTGGCCCTGTGCTTTGAGGGGTCCAGAGAGAAGCTGGAATCCATCCTGTTGCATAAGGATGCTCCTGGCACTGTCTCGTCTGAGACATTCAGAATAGGTGCAGTGTATGAAACATTATTGCTGCTTTTATTACTGCTCCTATTACCGCAAAAGAAAAACTGTCATGCATGCACAGATTGTGTGTATTAAGTTCCAGGTGCAATTCTGAATGCTTTGCAAGCACCATCTCATGTGATTCCCCTTTTCCTCTGAATGAAGCTGGCTGCTAATCACCGTTTTACAAATAAATAAATAAATAAAATCACCCAGAGATTACATACCTTGGTGAAGTCCTTTGAGGGGACATCTGTGGATTCAGTCTCTGGCCGGTGTTAGCTGCTGTCCCGGGAACTCTCTGACGTGGCCATGGTGGGGTTGCTGATGACAGAGGAAGTCGTGTTTCTGCTCTGATGACTGCCTACCCTAAACCTTAGCACAAGCTTTGCTTGTGGGGATTAGAAGACACTTTCATTTGTTATCATCTCTTTTGTACACAAACATCTATTTCATTTGTATACATTAGGAACAGAATATTCATGATGAAGTAATTCAGAGCTCATGTTCTGGATGGGGGCCTGGGAGCAGATGAGTCCGTGGGAGAGATGAGTGGGAGAGATGAGTGGGAGACAGCCCGGGGTGTAAAGAGGCGTGACCAGACCTGCTTTTAGAATGATGTCCCGGGAGGGGCCAGTCTGGGAAAGGAGGACAGGAGAGAAGGAGGGTGGAAGGCTGGGAAATGGCAGGTTGCACTGTGAATGAAAGGAAGGGAGATTCCATGGCACGGGCACTGGTCCCATGTTTGGCATGTGCCCCTGTGTGTGGCTCGCTGGAGAGAGGGGCTGGTTTCCAGGGGAAAGGACATGGCCTCTTCAAAGGCAGGTCAGAACTCCTGCAGCCTTCTCCTTAGCACATCCTCCGAGTGCTGTGCGTGCTGTGGGTGGTACCCAAGATGGTTTTCCATGGTACCCTGATGAACCCGTTAAAAGAATTTAACTGGCCAAAACCAGTTTGGCTCAGTGGATAGAGCGTTGGTCTGTGGACTGAAGGATCCCAGGTTTGATTCCAGTCAAGGGCATGTACCTTGGTTGCAGGCACATCCCTAGTAGGTGGTGTGCAGGAGGCAGCTGATCAATGATTCTCTCTCATCGATGTTTCTAGCTCTCTATCCCTCTTCCTTCCTCTCTGTGGAAAATCAATAAATATATTTTTTTAAAAAAAAGAATTTAACCATGTTGCATTTATTTTGATGGCTAACACTTATTCACATCAGGTGATGCATGTTTCCCCTTGTTATATGGTTATGGTTTCTTTTAGATGCCTGTGTTTAAATAGCAGAAAGGAGTTTGATTTATAGGAACATAAATTGTATTCTGTGCAGCAAAACCCATGAAGCAATGGCTGAATGGTCTCGATAGGCTGGAAGCACGGCTCCCCACTAGTCCACGGGACCCCCACCCCACTTTCCTGACAGTGTCCTCTCATGTCTTGCGTGTGTCTGCAGACCCCGTGCACGGCCCGCAGAACGTGGAGATCGTCGACATCCGGGCGCGGCAGCTGACCCTGCAGTGGGAGCCCTTCGGCTACGCAGTGACCCGCTGCCACAGCTACAACCTCACGGTGCAGTACCAGTACGTGTTCAACCAGCAGCAGTACGAGGCCGAGGAGGTCATCCAGACCTCCTCCCACTACACCCTGCGCGGCCTGCGGCCCTTCATGACCATCCGGCTGCGGCTCCTGCTGTCCAACCCCGAAGGCCGGATGGAGAGCGAGGAGCTGGTGGTGCAGACGGAGGAGGACGGTGAGTCAGGGAAGCAGTGGGGGATGTTGGACCTGCTCCAGGACCGTTTCTGTCAGTTCCGAGGTGTTTATTCTTCTTGCTTCTGTAATCTCTCCTCTGCAACTGCTCTTTTCCAAGGTGTTCAGTGCAGACTATGCATTGCACAACTCCAGGGGGCGCTGTTCCCATAGAATGTGCCTTGTACGCAGCCCAGCTTCCTGACAAACCCTTCCAGACTCCCTGGAACTTCTTCCTTGCATCCATTCTCCTCCTTACAACCCTCCGCAGACTTTACTTCTAGGTGGAAGCAGCAGTGGGGACACAGCCTCTGTCACCTTGGCCCCACCTTCCTGCTTGCAGTGAACCTCCACCTTTCGTGGGTACAGCTCTCCCTGGGTCAGCTTCTCCGGGTGATCTGAGTGTTCTGCTTCTGTACACCTGTTCCCCTCGGTCTCCAACACCAGCTTCTCTCTGCAGCCGGGAGCTGTGGCCCTGAGTTTGACCTCTGATAAAGCTTCCAGACCTTTCCCCAGATCTGGCCCCATTGTTTCACAGATGGACAGCCCCTCCCTCCAGCAGGTAGAATAATGCCGCTCTGAGGAGGTGGACTCTTGTTAAGCAACACATGGGACAAGTGGCAGAACGTCAGTGCCTGGGTTTCTGCATCTCTAACATGGAGATAAAAGTCTCTCCAGTGCCTCCTAGGTTATGGTGCTCACAAAAAGGGATGGTATATAAGGAATCCAAATAATGCCCAGCAGATTGGTTGTTTTCAATAAATGCCGCTGTCATGTTTGCACTAAATCACAGGAAAAATTATTCTATGGACAAAGGACCTTCTAGCACAGCCACCCGGAAACCAAGCACCTGCCCTAGGAAGGCTCTCCAGAGTTCTAGGCACCTACGTCAGCTGGGGTAGAAACTGACCCAGATGCTCAAGGAATGGCAGTGTGGTCAGTGCCTGACCTGAGAAGCAGAGGCAGAGCAAGGATGGCTTAGCAGCTCTTGGCCATAGGTTGTCAGACAGGGAGGAGCCAGTGTTGAATGATACCCAGCGTGAATATTCAAGACTCAGAAGGTGAATGGTAGATTTGATCCAGAAGCAGCTCAGGACATGTGGTTTTCCCCCTGATGCTCTGCCCACCATGGACTACTTTCGGAGTGCTACCTACATGTGCAGCAGCAAGTCCCAAATCCCATCTTTAAGCCCTGCTCCCGCCTCTCCTTTTCTCCTCGTCACCAGGAGAAAAAAAATGCACAAAGCCTTTATCAAAACAACGTGAGCACAGCAGTGCTTTGAAATTAAATTTTAATTAAGCAGCATTAATAAAACATTAATTCCTACTCTGCAGAGATGTGTGGACATTGCCATATTAAAAACATGAGCATACGAGACACCAGTTCTCAGTCTTAGCTTTTGCTGAGGTCCTGCCTTGGGAGCTGCGGGGCTGAAGGAAGGTCTGGGAGAGTACAGGACCCTCTGTCCACCAAGATGAGGTTCCATCACCTGAAGAGGGGCTCCCGTGGGCCTCATTCATCTCACGACAGGCAGAGGCTGGAGCCGAGCTCTAGTCCATGAACCAGTTTTTCTCTCCTTGGGCAGTCAAAACATTGAGCTCAAGGTTCAGTCTTTTCTCTTTCTGGTTATATTATCAATTTGTGTGTGTCAATTTTGAGCCTTGCTTTCCTTCTCATCCTTTTCATTTAGGGTCATTATTTTTTTTTAAATATATTTTATTAATTTTTTACAGAGAGGGAGAGAGAGGGATAGAGAGTTAGAAACATCGATGAGAGAGAATCATCAATCAGCTGCCTCTTGGACACCCCCTTCTGGGGATGTGCCAGCAACCAAGGTACATGCCCTTGACCGGAATCAAACTTGGGACCTTTCAGTCCGCAGGCTGATGCTCTATCCACTGAGCCAAATCGGTTTCGGCTAGGGTCATTATTTTTAATATCAAAACAGGCACATGGTTCAAAAGTCAAACTGTATAAAAACGTGCACTCAGAATATTGCCATCAACTCTACCTTTTCCCCACTGTTTCTGTCTACACCTGAAAGGAGAGAGAAATAGAAACATCAATGATGAAAGAGAATCATTGACAGGCCACCTCCTGCACCCCCTACTGGGAATCAAGCCTGTAACCCAAGCTTGTGCCCTGACCAGAAATCAAACCATGACCTCCTGGGTCATAGGTTGATGCTCAATCCCTGAGCCACACCAGCAGAGCTGAAAGGTAACCATTTTTATTCATTTCAGGAATCTCTCTCCTATAGTTTATCTTACAAAAAAAGG
Organism: Pipistrellus kuhlii; assembly: GCF_014108245.1. Taxonomy (NCBI): domain Eukaryota; kingdom Metazoa; phylum Chordata; class Mammalia; order Chiroptera; family Vespertilionidae; genus Pipistrellus; species Pipistrellus kuhlii. Next base: position 4,822,408 of record NW_023425562.1, read on the forward strand.
ACAAACCATTTTTTCTTCTCTTATTTTTTTTATATAAAAGATAGCATAATAGATGTACTCTGCATCTTCTGGTTTTGTTTACTTAATATATCCTGGAACTCACTGCATGTCACTTTGTAGACCGTGTCCCTCCTTTGTGGGACTTCAGCATGTGGCTGTGCCGTGATGTATTCAGGCAGGGTCCTGTGGACAGGTCGGTTGTTCCCATTATTTGCTATGACAAATAGTACTATGGCAAACAGCCTTGTTCACGTGCTGCTTGGTATTTGTGGAGATGTATTTTCAAGGGAAATTCTTAAACGTGGGATTGCTGGCACCAAAGGGTCAAAGCATATGCAGTTTGTTAGATGTTGACATACTCTTCTTCAGATGTATCATTCCACAGTTTCACCAGTGACACAGATTCATTTAATCTTAGCCCCAAATGTGAACAAGGAAACAACAATATTTTTCTTATTTTACAATAAAGACATTTAGGCTCCAATGTAATTTATAATAATTATAAAAAATTTAATTTGACTCTGATTAATAATATAGTATATAATATGTTACTGCCACTGATATATAAAATGATGAGTCACATATACTCCATATCTTATTTCATTGAGTATACTAAATGTGCATTAATTGTAGGGAAGACTTATATATCTCAGGAATGAGCACCTGTATTTGATATGCATTTCCAACAGGCCTAGTCACTGGCTTCTCAGGTCACCGGAAGCCAGAATGAGGCTGCATGTTGCTAGGGATAGGGGCAGGTATGGTAGCATGGGGTAGCCCTGAGGTCTGGAGAAGAGAAAAGTGAGAAGTATGAAAGGCAGTGACAGCAAGACAAAAGGTAATTCACCCAGGGTCATTTAGTCCCAACAGGAAGAAGCTCTGCATGTGTTAGTATGACCTGTAGGCATCCCTCCATCAGAGCTCAGTACATTTTCTGTGTTTATAAAGGTGACCTGGAGATATTATAAAGGGCATGGAGAAATGCAGTTATGGTGTCCAAATGCTAACTATGAGCTAGGCATTTTGCTGATAGGCTTCATTCGTGCAATTTGTGCCAAACTTTGTGATGTCGGTGATGTTCACACATTGGTGTGGAAGAGAAGCCTGAGGCTCAGAGAGTTTCGGGAACCTGTATCAGGTTACCAAGTATCAAATGGAAGGGCCAAGAAATATACCCCTAAATCTTATCATGATATTCCCCCCTGACTAGTGAAGGTACAATCTTATACCAGGCTAAAACCTCCCTAACATTCTCTCTGCTTTTTCTGTGTGTGTATGCATATAGATGTTTAGTTTTTGCTAGGTGCTCATTAACTATTTGTTGAGTGAATATCTGAACATCAAAGTTCAAGCCTCTTTGATGATAGCACAGGGCCCTGTTTATATACACTGTCTAAGAAAGGGAGGCTACGTATAATATTCATATCAGCTCGCTAGAGCTGATCATTAGCCTTTCTTCCTGCCTCTGAGCTTCGTGATATCACATGCATTGCTTGACTTTAGCCATGGAAGGGATATTTCCACCATGTAAGTTGGCGAAAATATTGGTGTTTTGTTTTTCCCAGAGAGCTTATTGTGAGGCATTTACTAACTCACCAGTGTCTAGTTCCATTAAAAAGATATATTTGACATCTTAAGATGTAAACATTTACCCAGAAAAAGTATTTTCCTCCCACAAGGCTGGAAAACACAAGTAGATTGGACTTGTCTCAATCTGTCTTATCTCCAAAAGACTCACTAGCAGTCTTATTAATGGTGGCCTCTGAACCATTTTCAAATTATTCTGATTTTTCTTAAGTTCTGATTCTCTTTATAATAAACCATTCAAGTAATAAACATGGCATAAAATAAGGGGGAAAATCACCCAGACAGATAAGCAGGAAGGGAAACCTTTGTTGACTCTGAAGGACTTTGTTATTTTACATAAGCTGGTTTGTTACTTCCCACAACTACCCTCAAGTTCACCATCATTAGCCCCACTTTTCAGAAATGAAAATGAAGGAGCAGGGAGGAGGACCTTCCCTTGATCCCTCTCTGCCTTTCTTTACGTTGAAATGAAAATTTCCCTTAAATTACCACCTGACTTTTAGGAGCAAGAAAACATCTGGTTTAATTGCAGTAAATTTCTATGAACCCACTGACAAGAAGCACAGTTAAAATTAGCAATTTTAGTGTGCTTTTTTTTTTTTTTTTAAGAGAATGAAATTATAAAGTAATTAACCTTTGTTGTAGAACTATGTCAAAAGGATGGAAAGTTCCATGCTGTTAGAAGAAGAAAGGAAATTGTGTAACGGGAATATATGTGGATTCATTAAAGAATTATACAGAAAAAAAGGGGGGGGGGGATACAACACAGAAGTAGAAGATAAAGCAAAGAAGGAATTCTCCCCCCAGCCCACCCCCTAAGAAGTCTTTTCTTTTTTGTTTTGTTTTGTTTTGTTTTGTTTTTCTCTCCTTACAATGAGAGAGAGAAGAAGACCCAGTTGAAGCAAAAGGGAATGACTCTGCTTCATTGTAGAGGACATCTGACCTGTAGAGGGCATGGTGCAGCAAAGAAGCCTCGGCCCGGGGCTGGGACTTGCTGGCTTTGCCACTCACAAGTGGTGTGACTGCCCCTCAGCCTTTCTGAACCCACAGGCAATGGGGAAAGGGGTGGTTCAGAGAGTGCCTCAGTGACAGGAGGGTCTGCTCTCTATCTGGGTTCCATCCACTGCTTTGTTGTGCATCCTCAGTTAAATTGGTTGCAGCTACACACGTTAGTGCCCCATCTGTGACATGGGGGTGACAGTGCCACCAGCCACATGAAGGTGTGCTGCATGAGAGTCTGTATGGGAAGCACTGAATGCACGCACTCCCTGTGTTAAGTGGTGTGTGGTCAATATCAGACAATGGCAAGACAGCTTTTTAATCACAGACATGTAATGTAACTAGGGAAAACTAAACCAGGGATCGTTACAAAACTTCTGTTCATCATGGGCAAAGGAACATTTTAAAATAACCTATAGTACCTCTGCAATCTCGATTTCAAGAATCTCGCCCTGACCATAGAACTGAATGAGTGGAGCAGGGTTTCAATAAAATGTTATTTACTAAACAGCCAGCCCGTTGCCTTTGGCTGCAGGCATAGTCTGCTAACCATCGATCCACACTCCTTCCTCCTAATTATTTCCTCTGGTCTCTGGGCTCTAAAATCCACCGGCATGCTAAATATTTCCTCCGTTGTTATTTCCAGGCCAGACCTCTCCCCTGCCCTCTGAGAGTCGTTTATTTAACTGCCTGTTCAGCCTAACCACCTGTGCTGCTAATAGTACTCTGGAATTAGACACATCCAAAGCTAACCTCCCGATCATCCCTCAGCCACCACCAAGCTCAGTCTTCTCCATTTTAGTGAATGGCCACTCCATTTTATTAGTGGCTTGAGTCAAAACCCTTGATTCCTCGCTTCTATCACATCCATGGCTCTGGCTCTCACAACTCCAGAGAACACCCTTTACCCTTTATTCACTCTGATTGGCGCCCCCTTGCTGTGTGGGAGGCAGCAGCTGTGATCATTCCTCACACCCCACCCACCAGTACTTTCTCCTGACAGCCTTCAATATAACAAGACATTGACCATTTCTTACAGCCTCTACAGCTAGCTCTTTGGTTCCAGCTACTGTGATTTCCAACTTGGATTGTTGTCCTGGTCTCCTAAATGGCCTTTTACTTCAGGCCTTGGCCCCTGTATTCTTCTCTGCACAGCAGCTCAAGTGATCTTGTTATCTTGTTAAGCTATGAGGCAAATCACACCATCACCCATAGGGATACACCAGTGTAACCTTGATATCTAATCCAGACAAGCTTATTATAAAAAAAAAAAAGAAAAAGAAAAAGAGAGAGAGAGAGAGAGAAATGAGCTACAAATGACCCAAACAAAACATTAGCAACTAATCTGGCACTGTTTACTAGGGAAAGATTGGTTTATTTCAGGAAATCAATAGTGGTTCAACATTAATTAGTCAATTAATGTAATTCACTACATTAACGAACTAAGAGAGGGACGAAAGTATATAATTACTGAAATAGATACAGAGAAAGCATCAGTTAAAGCTGATAAAGGGTAATAACTATAAGAAACCTACAAACAGCATACTTGAGGATGAAATAACAAAACCATTTTCTTTAACATTGGAAAACATGCATGTAATTATCACTAAATATTGTATTGGTGGCTCTGGTTGGAGACAAGAAAATTAAACAACAATTAAAAGATTGGAAAAGAATGAAACTATTATTAACCACAGGCACCCTGATTATTTACCTAGGTAACCCAAATAAATTTGCACACATATTATTAGAATTAACAAAAGACTAAAATACATTTGAGAAAGAAGTCACCATTTAAAAAGTCACCTGCATTTCCATTTAACTAACAAGTATGTGGTATTTTTAAAAATGCTATTTACAATAGCAATAAGATATATGGTATTTAGAAATTTAAAATACTGAAAGACATTAAAGACCTAAATAAGAGGTACACCATGTTCATGGGCAGGAAAACCCAATATTACAAAGACATATAAAGAAATAAATTATCTCTTAAATTGATGTATAATCTATGTTATTTCAATACAGAAATCAGACACGTTTTGGTAATTTACAAGCTCATTTTAAAATGTATAGGCAAGAAGAAAAGGCAAGAATAGCTAAGATAGTCCCGAACAAGAAGTACAAATGACAGGTCTTGCTCTTCCAGATATTAAGACTTACAAATCTTTCCTAATAAGAAGATGTGGTTTCAACACAAGGATAGTTAGCAGATTCCAGAACAATTAAACAAAATAGAGGGAGCCTAGAAATACACCCATACATATGTGGGAATGTGAGGAAAGGTAAAGATGACATGGCTGGCCATTTGAGTAAATAAAGGGCTTTTTTGTTCGTTTGTTTGTTTTGTTTTGTTTTGTTTTTATTAAGTGGCCCTAGGAAAGAGAGGAAGAATTTAAATCGGATCCCTACCTCACACCATACATGAAAACACCATTGCTGGTGGGTTTGGAGACATTTTATAAGGTGTGTAATTTTAACACTGAAGAAAATTTAAGAAAAACATTCTTGTGATCTCAGCATAGAGGAAATATTTTTATGTAAGACTTTTGTTTAGGTTTATTTTTTTGTTTGGGTTTATCTGGCCCTGATATATGGATTCAAATGCAAGTAGTTTAAGAGTTGGCTTAGGGCACACTGGTAAGAAAGAAAGGAATTGAATCAGACAAGAGAAGTAAGCCAATACAAGGTTTGTTATCCTGTATAATAAAAGGCTAATATGCAAATCAGGTGAACAGCAGAACGACCCACCTGGAAGCAAATGTTCAATGCAGGAGCTGCCCCCTGGTGGTCAGTGCACTCCCACAGGAGGAGCACCACTCAGTAAGAAGCCAGGCTCATTGTTGGCGAGCACAGCAATGGTGTCAGGAGCCTCTCCCACCTCCACGGCAGCACTAGCCAAGGATGTCCGAATGACAGCTTAGGCCCCCTCCCCATAAAACCATCAGTCAAACATCCCCCAAGAGCTGGACTGCAAGAGGGGGCAGGCTGGGCTGAGAGACACCCGCCCCCCCTAGTTCACGAATTTCATGCACTGGGCCTCTAGTCAGAAAAATAACTAGGTGAATAACTGGAGTTTAGAACAGGGTCATTCTAAGTGTGATTCAGGGACCAGCACTGACTGGTGAACTATTCTTGGTCCATGACAAGACAATTGCATAAATGAAGGTTAAGCTTTTAAAAAGAAGGAGCTTGTATTTTCTGTATTTTTAATTTCACTTTTACTACTTAATTTTACTTTCCTATTAATTGTGTGTGTGTTTTGTAATAGTATCACTCCATAGTGGGTTGTTAACAACAGAAATAATAATAATAAGCAGCACTGGGGTTTCAGTATTGAATAGTTCAGGAAATATTAATAGGACATATCTTAGAATTAACCCAAATGGAATTGCTAGAACACTGGGATATTTAACCATCAACTTCCTGTCTTTCACTGGTTGAAGAACGTTTTGGGGCATGCATTCTCTTGCTTGCCCTATGTGGAGACCAAGTTTGCTTCCACAGCCTTAGGAAGAGAGCCAGGGTTTCATGGTAAGCACAGTTAGCATGTGGGTGGGGGGTGGGATACCAACAGCATGTGCAGCTAAGTCTGTCTCCCCAACCCAGTTTTTTTTTTAGGTGTAGTTGATACATAAAATTGTATATATTTAATATGTACAACATGATGATTTAATATACATATACACTGTGAAATAATTACCACAATCTAATTACATAGTCTTTCTTTTTCTTCCTTTCTCTCATATAATAAAAGAAAAACTTTGGAGAGTTTATCTTTATCCAAAGGTATCATAATGAGAAAGGAAAGACACAATCTAAGAAATTTTTATAAGATATACTAGAGGCCCTGATTTTCCCTTGCCTCTCTGAACACAGCCTCTGTTTTTCAGTGTCTTTGTTTTTCTATTTGTTAATATTGGAGTTCCTCTGGGCTTAGTCCTAGGCCTACTTTTTTTTTGTTGCCCTCTACATTCTTATTACAATATCTATTCCCTGCCCATGGTTTTAATTTCTGAACATGGGTCCCAGTCTCATGTATCCAATACCACAACTCAAAATCACCTCAAGGACACATACACACCTCCAGTGAAGTATGGTCAAAGCTTCCTTTCCCAAACCAACTCTCCTCTAAGCTTCTCTGGGAACAACATTAGGATCCACTCCAGTTGGATAAAGTAGAAGAGCTAGGTCTCCCTTAAAAACTCTTTCCATCTCTTCACCCTTATCCATCACCACCAATTCTCATTGGGTCAGCACCCTCAACTCTCTTCCATGACTTCTGCATACCATCACCCAGGTCCAAGCTACCATACCCCTCCCCCAGATGGTTTTTCCCCTCCTGCTCTTGCCCTCCCAAAGGTATCCACTCCACTCAATACCCACCCTCCCCATCTTTGCCCTAGTAACTTCTACTTATCCATTGACTTGAATTTATTTTTACATATTATTCTGATTTGCCAGACTGTTTTTTCTCAGCTTGTTATAATTCTCCTGACACCTGCACTTTACCTCCAAGTCCTGATAACAACTTTAAGAATTTAATTGTGAGTGTAATTATTTATTTCATGTCTGTCTCCCTTTCCAGAACACAAGCTTTAGCAAGGATTTGACTCTATCTTTCTTAGCCATTGGTGCCTCCCTGGTGGACCACCGCCATCCCCTTGGTCATATTAAACAGTCAGTAAATATTTGTGGAAAGGATAAATGGTTAAGGAAAAGCAATAAGAGATCTGACTACTCCAAAGCTTCTACATACCTAAAAGATTTAAAAAGCAAATGAGAAACTGACAAAAAAATATTTGTAACTTATGCAAAACAGCTTATGTTCTTAAAAACAGATTATAATTACCAGCTCATAAAACAATGATGAACAAAAATGAAGAGCCATACAGGGAAATGAGCACAGGGTATAGAGAGGATGTTCATGAAAGAATCAATGCAAATGGCCAATTAAATTGAAAAAACAAATCCACTCTTTCCAGTATTCTAAAAAAAGATACACACACACACATTTTTTTAAAATAGTCAGTGGTGGCAGAGGTTGAAAATTGGCATATTTTTCTGTTGGGGATCCTAGAATTGTATCAACTTTCTGGAAGGTAATATGGTAATATATATCAAAAGTCTTTAAAATAAAATAGTTAATCTACATTGGCTCAATAATTCGATTTCCAAAAATGTGTCATAGAGACATCAGAGGTTCATGCAAATACTTATAAGAATGCTTGTCATGGCGTTACTTGTAATCATAAAAAATTTAAGCCAAATGTAATGCCTGGTGAAGGCCTAACTGCTCCCTGGTAATAAAGGATTGGTGACTAGAATGGGGCTTGTCCTTCTCTACACAGCCTTTTAAAATGCATGGCCCCAAAGAACACATAAAGGTTTTTCTTTTCTTAAAAAAAAAATATATATATATTGAATATATATATATATTTTATTGATTTTTTACAAAGAGGAAGAGAGAGGGATAGAGACTTAGAAACATCGATGAGAAAGAAAGAGAGAAACATCTATCAGCTGCCTCCTGCACACCCCCTACTGGGGATGTGCCCGCAACCAAGGTACATGCCCTTGACTGGAATAGAACCCAGGGCTTTTCAGTCTGCCCATCGACACTCTATCCACTGAGCCAAACCGGTTTTGGCTAAAGGCTTTTTCTAAGTGTGATTTGTTTAGCTATAAAAAAAGATCACAACACAAGCCCTAACCGGTTTGGCTCAGTAAATATAGCATTGGCCTGCAGACTGAAGGGACCCAGGTTCGATTCCGGCCAGGCGCATGTTCCCTGATTGTGGGCACATCCCCAGTAGGGGGTGTGCAAGAAGTAGCTGATTGATGTTTCTAACTCTCTATTCCTCTCCCTTCCTCTCTGTAAAAAAGGTCAATAAAATATATTTTTTAAAAAGATCACAACACAAATTGCACAGTAAGAGTTTGATTTTTAAAAATAAATAGGTATATGCATAGGCATAAAAATATCTCCAGTTCTGAGGAATATGAGTTATTTTGTTCTTTTCTTCTTTAAATCTTTTTTGTATAATATATTCTTAATAGTCAACAAATCCTGAGTATCAGGTCTATAATGAGAAAAACTAAATATATTTTAATTTAACAATAGGGAACTGATTGCAACATATGGCCAAGGCTCCATCCAGAGAGGTGAGCGCGGTGATTAAGAGTATATGCTTTGAAACTCACAGACAAGTGTTCAGCTCCTTCTTTATAATTTAAGAGCCATATGACCTTGAGCAAGTTACTTAATTCTCTGAGCCTCAGTTCTCTTCTCAGCGCAAAAGAGATAATACTTGCTGGGCAGAGCTGGTTTGGGGCTTCAATGAAATAATGTATATAAAATTCTGATCAAAGCACAAGTGCTTCATAAAAGGACTGGCTTTTATAAGGCCACCGTATAAATAGATCCCCCAATGCTTTACATGAATTCATGATTCTCTTGGGGGTTGTTATAAAGAAGTTCGGGGAATTATTTATTTTGTGGTTCAGCATCTTCCAGGCTGTCTCACGATGGTGGAGTCCAGCAGGAGGGTGCTGGCTGGGAGACAGACCTGGGTACCAAGAGCCTAGGAAAGGTTTTGCTCATTAAGGCAAAATGCCGGCATAGGCCATTTATTCCCCTACTCACCCAGCCAGCAAATGGTTATTAAGCATCCACCGTGTTCCAGACATTGGAGGCTCAGCCGCGAGACGACCTAGCCGTCTCCCTGGAGCTTGGCCAGCTCCTTCTAATTGGACTGAGACTTCAGGGCACATAGTTCCCCATGGATTCAACCGAGGAAGCACTCCCTGTAGCTGGAGAAAATGGGGCAGGGTTTGGCCAGGGAAGCTCACTTTGCATTCTACAAATACCAGTCCTAAGGCAAGAGTCTAGCCCCAGCTGGCAGAACTCGGGGACCTACAGGTGTCCTCCAACCCTGGTCAGGTGTAGTTCAAAACCAGGGTTGCTCGGTCTGCAGGGGGAAAGCCATCGGGCTTCCAGGAGAGGGGTGAGCAAACTATGTATGGCCTGTGGGTCCATTCCCTCCCATTGCCTGTATTTAGGAGTAAAAGTTTTATTGCAATGAAGCCATGCCTGTTTATGTATCGATGGTGTAAAGCTGTTTCTGTGCTACAAATGCAAAGTTGAGTAGTTGCAACAGGGACCATATGGGTCACAAAGCCTAAAATAATTATGATCTGACTCTTTACAGGGAGACTTGGCCAACTCCTGTTCCGGGTCAGTGGGACTGAGGACATGAGATGGAAAGTGACACCACATTCCTAACTTTCCCCTTCTGCAGTTCCAGGTGCGGTTCCTCTAGAGTCCATCCAAGGGGGGCCCTTTGAGGAGAAGATCTACATCCAGTGGAAACCGCCCAATGAGACCAATGGAGTCATCACGCTGTACGAGGTAAGGCGGCCCCCGGGCTGTATCTCTTGTCACGGTTCCATTCTGCTGACTTCAGCCTGAGGTCGGTGGACACCTGCTAAATGCAGAGCTCCACTGAGGGCATGAAGGTGAGTGAGACACCATCACGGACTCAGCGGGAGGAAAACGCAGGGCATACTGTTGTGCTGTCATGATAGCCCCGGTGACAAAGAGAAGGGGCATGCTGTGCATGGGAGGGATTCTCCATCTCTTCAGCAAAGGTCTCAGGACTCAGGGAGCTGGGCTGTCCTGGCATAGCCAAGCGGACACAGGCCTGGCAAGCAGTAGTTACGATTTATCCACAATACTCGCATGATGCCCAGCCTACCCATATCCATCCCTGGGCTTCCAAAAGAGTCCCAATGTCACTCTACCCTGGGGTACATGATTCTCGAGCTTTAACATCTCTCTGGGGACAAGGCCTTCTTTATTGTCAACCACGTGATGCTGTCCCAGGATGAGTAGGACCTTGAATCAGAAATGGAGCAAGTCCTCCCCAGGCAGGAAAAATTCATAAGCCAACACAATGTGGCTTCTAAATACTTCTGGAATTACAACAAGCTGTACAGAAGTTTACTGCAAAACAAAAACAATCTAACAAGACTTCAATAGGGCTGATGGAAATCATTTCTAGTATTGGACTATGGCCAAGATTGATCCTCCGCCTCTTACTTGCTATGTCACCTTGGGTTTATCCTGAAGCCTTTCATTTATATTTATAAGCATATATAAATATACCTTAAGTACTCTGTTTGGCATTTAGAAATCTCATTAATAAATGTTAGCTCTTATCATTGCATAAACATTAGAAAATTGAGACTCAGAGTGGTGAAATGAAAAGACCGAGGTCACATGATGGCAAATTCATGGATCCTGAATTCAAGTGCATGTCTGCCCCTTAGTCAGCTTGGTCCATGGACCAGTCGTATCAGCAACGCCTGTGGGCTGCTTAGAAATACTATCATCTGAGCTTCACCAGAGCTCCGGAATCACAGTTTCTATTCTAACAAGATGCCTGTTTGTGATTCACGTGGGCATTGGAGTTTGAGAAGCACTGCTGTAGACCACAGGAGTCTTTGGAGGGTTTGGGGAGCTCCCTCCTCCCCTCCCCCCCCCCATGCTGGGCTCAACCCAATCCTGCTCCACACAGGAAGCGGGAGCCCTTGCTTTTAAAGACATTTATAACAGAGTATATGTTTATGAGGCAATTTCCAAATTTAATTAGATGAAACCAATTTGATTTTTAAAATTAGGTTCATGTTGTAATTGAAGAGAGAAATCCATAAATTAAAAACCACCCTCTCTGGCCTCAAAAAAGTATATTTTGTGACAAAGAAAAATAGGATGACACAAATGAAAGAGAAATTCAAGATTGTCTACCACTTCTTAAGAATAACCTTGAACCCAGCAAAGTCAAAACCAAAAATGGGGGAGGGGTGTAGGTGGGTTGTAACGGTCTAATACTGTAAATATTGTTAAGCAGTGCAGGCCCAAGACTATGTATTGCGCTAAGATTACATTTTCTTCTCTGTGATGCCAGCTTTCCATCTCTGGGTCTGTCCTTGGACAGTTTTGCCCCCCCAAAAATGAGTGGCTTTGATTTTGTCTCATTCTGTCTCTGGGCTTCCATCTTCTCACGGTAATATGAAAGTGTCAGACCGTTCCAGTCTCCAACTGGGCAAGAATCAAGAGGAAAATAAATTGATGTCAAACATACAAAATCAAAGGTTTTAAACTCCATTTTGGAGTCACTCTACTGTTGAAACCTTGCCTGTGGCCAGTCTTTGAAAGCAAAGAGGTGATGACATTTGAAGACAAATAGCTAGTGCAAAGGCCCTGCGGTAGAAATGGCTTTGGCATGTTTGACAAATAGGAGGTCGAGTGACTGGAGCTTTGTGAGCGTGAAGGACAGTGATAAGACCATGTGTGTGCAGGGGCAGAGTTGTGCTTTATCCACAGAGGAATAAAGAGCCCTAGGAATCAGACTTACATTCTTGAACAATTACCTGGCCGTTGTGTGGCTAATTGGCTATGGGGGCATCAGCATCTTGGGATCATCTGAAAAATGTGCTGGGAGGCAAGAACATTTCCATCACCTGTGAAATTGCAATGAGACCTCAACTTTTTCTTGGAAGACCTTGTGCCCAGGTAGAGATGTGGAAACTTTGTCATGTCTGCCTCTCTCCTGTTGTAACTCTGGTTTGGAATCACACCATGGCTTCTGATCTCCAGAGACCTATACTTTAGTGGGAGATGCAGAATGCTGCCCTCCTCCTCCTCCTCCTCCTCCTCCTCCTCCTCCTCCTCCTCCTCCTCTTTCTCTTCCTCCTCCTCCTCCTCCTCCTCCTCCTCCTCCTCCTCCTCCTCCTCCTCCTCCTCCTCCTCCTTCTTCTTCTTCTTCTTCTTCTTCAGTATATTTTTATTGATTTCAGAAAGGAAGGCAGAGGGAGAGAGAGATGGAAACATCAACGATGAGAGAGAATCATTGATCAGCTGCCTCCTGCACTTCCCTTACCGGGAGGATCAAGCCCATAACCCGGGCATGTGCCCTTGACCGCAATCCAACCTGGGACCCTTCAGTCCACAGGCTGATGCTCTATCCACTAAGCAAACCAGCTAGGGCAGGATACTCTTCTTAAACACAGAGTGGCAGGTGGTGCAGAGTTAGGTCACATCAAAAACCGTGTGTCCACAGATCGGCATCAGACATGCAGAGTCTCAGGCCCCAGTCCAGGCCCCGCTGAACCAGAGGCTGTGCTTTAACAAGATCTGGTGATTCATGTGCACATTGAAGTGTGAGAAGCACTCGTCCAAGAGACATGCTAAAGCTTTATCGTCTGGACCTGGAAAGTTCCGCTCGCTGAACGCAGTGCAGCCCTTGGATGAATAATGTGGCTATTGAACGATCCGAGTGATGTCCCTGCTCACATGGGGCCCAGAGAGCTGAGTATTCTCACTAGGAATGGGAATCAGGCCGTTCCCACAGGCCCTGCCAGAGCCCTGCTTCGGTGTGAGTGGATATCAGTGTGCCCCAGTCGGGGCAAGTGTGTGAAGAGGGCGGGTGTGGCCTTCCCTATTCTGACTGCGCTTGTGAACACAGCTCTCCATCAGGCCATCCGCCCCGCAGACAGGCGCTTCCAGCCCGGGCGAGGACGGGAGGGACGCAGCCCCGCCGAACAGTTGTTTAACAACTCCTCAATAAAACCACTCCCAGACAAGCTGCTCAGAGTTCATGAAAAACAGTAATCAATATGTGTCTGAATTCAATTAATTGTTCTCATCTCTATCCAAAAATAAAAACCACGCCGTGTGAGGGAATCGGGCCAGAAGACGTTACACCAGCAACGGGGTTAACGAAGTGTGAAAATATTTAAAATTCAGACATGGGAAGCGTCCCTCTCAGCTTCTCTGTTTAGCAGTCAGAATCACCAAGTTCCTAATTACAGTGTGTAAATCTGAGGAGCTTAGAGGGAATGAGAGGGCCCTAATGAGTCAGGAATGGGTGTCTTGATTATGCTAGAGTTGATTGACATTTATCTTGCCAGCTAGCTATTCTAGGCGCCTGGCGTTCGGAGTTGAGTAAAACACACACATGCCGCCTCAATAAAATAAGGCGACATTCCTGTGTGGGAGTGCCTTCAAAAGGTACGATGGGGTCGGAGGGCTGTCAATATTTTTGCAGCATGCAGATGGCGTGTGAGTGTGTGTTGGGAGCGCCTCGAAGGAGGACTGGGAGCGGGTTCTGAGGCAGAGGCGTTCTACCCGGGGCTGGAGCCGTCACACGCTGATGGAGAGAAGGGCCAGTGGCACGCAGGTGCTCAGGAGCAAGCTCTCACAGCCAGAGGCCCATAGGGGGTGCTGGCTCAGACTGGATGTTCAGACACACCTTCCTCCTGTCCTTGGACTCAGCCACTGAGGCCACTCAGAGCTCACTGACCCCAGACACGCTCAGAGCTTCGGTCCACGGAGCACCAGTGGGGATGAGGGGTGGGGGGAAAGTGGTCCTGATGGGCAGGAGGTGGTGCAGGCAGGAAATGACTAATACAGCCCAAAGGAAGACTTTGCATAAATCAAACCGGATCTACATTAATTAGGATACACAATTTGCATAATGCAGGCTGCTATTGGGTATAACTTGAGCCAGGCTGGTAACCAGGATAAAAGCTCTTGTTTCTTTTGAATTGTTGCAGCCAGAAATGTGGGAATTCTCTATTTCCCTCACCACCTGCCACAACATCAAATGTTTTAGAAAGTTCAATTTCCTTCTTCTGCCAAAGTAGATGCGAGTTAGGTCACGTGGCTGCATCTGGGCACTCACCTGTTACCTGGAGCACTTCAGGACCTCGCTGCCCACCCCCCACTGATGCTTCCTCTAGTCCATTGGTCAGCAAACTGCAGCTCTCGAGGCACATCAAAGTTCTTTGGTCCCTTGAGTGTGGCTCTTCCACAAAATACCACGTACAGGCTCGCACATACAGTGTGATTGAAACTTCGTGACCCATGCGCAGAAGTTGGTTTTCAGCCTTGGCGAGTCTATTTTGAAGAAGTGGTTCTAACGCTGAGCCACACTCAAGGGGCCAAAGAGCCACATGTGGCTCGCAAGCCGCAGTTTGCCAACCACTGCTCTAGTCCACTTCTCCCCCTTCATCCAGACCCAACATCCTAAATGTCAATCTAATCAGGTCCCTTCTCTGCTTTGGCTTCCTCTTGACTCTAGCGCTCTGTAGGACCTGGCCCCTGCCGGCCTCACTAATGTCCTCGTCCTCCCTTGCTCTTCCCCCCATTGCTGTCTCTGTAGCAGCCCCTGAAGCCTCCTAGCATTTTCTCAAGCTCACCCAGTTCTTAGCAGTTCATAGGACGTGGTGGACATCAGTCCTTCTGCCTACAAGAGTTTTTACTTTATACTTCTCGTTCGATGCCTCTCCTTCCTATTCTGCAGCTCCCGGAAGCTCTCCCTGCCCACGCTCCACATTACCCAGCATTCCGTACCGTCCTCACTCCCTGCACTGGCTTTGTTGGTGTGCTTCCATATCATCCAGCCTCTTTCCGGACTTTTAGCCCGTCATGGGCCATGTGACAATTAGTCGGTGTGTTGATTTAGTGGTGCCACCGTGCCCCGATATGAGGTTAAACGTTATTCTGAATGTCTCTGTGATGGTGTTTCTGGATGAGATGACATGTAAGTGGACTTTAAATGAAGCAGATCAACCTCCTTAGTGTGGGTGGGCCTCATCCAATCAGTTGAAGGTCAGAATGGAACACGGGACTGAGCTCCCTTGAGCAGGAGCGCATTCTACCTGCGGATGAGATCCCAATATAAACTGTGATTTTAGCTCTTCCCATTTCCCCAGCCTGAAAGCCTGTGGTCTTGAACTTAACACCGGCCATGCTTGTCTCTGCTTTTTAGTAGTGTATCCTGGGGGTGTCAGAGGAGCTTTCACACGTGCTCAGTAAATATTCCTGGGCTGGCTGTGTGGGTTCACACTTCAGGTTAACAAGGAGTAACGGTGAAAGCTGTGTTCTAACCATCTTAGTGGTTCTAAAGCCTGGCAGAAGGTTGGGATCAGACCTGGGGAGCCCCCAAAGTGTAGATAAATATATAGGTAGGTAGATACATAAATGGATGATGGATGCATGCCCGGGCCTCACTGCAGTCCAAATGAGTCTGAATCCCTGGGGGTGGAGCGGTTCTATCCATGTGGGGTTTTTATTAGCTCCTTGGGCAATTCTAACATACATCCAAAGTTAGGAAGAAGTAAAAGAAATTCACTTCCTCTCTTTTGCTACATTATCCCAGCCAAAGACCCCTAATTAAACAGCCGGCCCTGTCTCCATTCTCACTCTGCCAGAGTCCAACTCTGGCAGATATTACACTACAGGCAGCTCATTCAAGCACAGGTGGATGCTACGTGTTGATTTTTTTAAGGTTCAAGTTCAAGAGGCATTGGCTAATTCTCCTCAAGGTTGCTAACCAAATAGCTGGTGGCATAAATGAAGACACACAGAGCTGTGTCATTCTGTCCGTTTCCCTTTGCATTTTGCTAATGGCATCTTGCCACACTGCCACTGAGCCCACCACAGACCTCACCTTATAGATCTGTTCCCTTCTCCTGTATCGTAGCAATCAGTTTTGTTGTTTATTTGTGAGATTAAAAAAGACATATGTGCACACAAAATGGAATAGATTCTTCCCAGAGGCCTCCCGTAAATCGTTAAGTGTCAGGGCGCTGGGATGTCTAGGAGCTGTTTTTCCTAATCCTCAGCCCATCACTCCATCTCCATAGGATGCTTCTCTTCCAGAGATCTGGAAAATGCAGGCACCCCCGAGGACATGCCAAACCCGGGTCCACTGGGCTGACGGACAGGTTGACAGGTGTTTCGATAGGAATGGCCTGAGGTGGAAAAGAATGATTTCTGGCTCTGGGTGTCTGCGAGGGCGGGGTGCTGTGTGCTGAAGTCAGTTGCGTTTGTGTAAGTGAGACCATTACAGCTGTCTGTCATCCACCGGAGGAATAGCAAAAACGCCTATATGTTTGCCTCTGGGTGATTTTATTTATTTATTTATTTTTTTTTTCCATTTTGCTATTACAACATGTTTGCGATGGAGCCAGGTAGCTTGACAGTAGGAAACAACAGATGCAGAATGCTCGTTACCCAGAAAACAGCGAATCGCATTCTCCTGGCAAGGAGACACGCCTCGCACGAAGCATTAATCATGCAGTTCCACCGCAGGAAAACGGCAGAGGTTGCCGCTCAGAAAGTACTCCTGCAGGGTGCGCCTGTGGATAAGTGGGCTTGTCTTGCTGTGTGTGGTGCATACACATGCATGTTTGTGAGTTCATGTAGTTATACACGAGCACGTATGTGCACCTGTGGATTTATGGGTCTGAGGCATGCATGAGCGAACCTTTCACCATTGGGCTGAACCCACATTCTCAATAGCATCTTCAGAAGTGCTCTATTTCTTTAGGGGTGTCGAACTCAATCAGAGAAGGGGCCAAAATCTAAAATCCAGCCTCAATCGCGGGCCGAATGGCTTACTGAACAGTCATAAACTGACATTGTGATGGAAACGCAGCGGAGTGCAGTGATGACAGCGCGGTGCGGGCCACATTGCAAGGCCTGGCGGGACGGATTTGGCCCGCGGGCCTTGTGTTTGACACATGTGCTTTAGAGAGTTAACGATACGGGTATCATAGACACTGTACTGTGTCTGTTTTCTCCTAGACTGGAGGAACCAGGGCACCTCACACCCATGACATAGATTCAAGTGTCACAGGAGAAACTCCCTGTTACTCCAATAGGCTCCCAGCTGTCCCTCTTGAACTTCTATCATCATGATTCATTAGAACTTTTGCTAATGGAAAAGTTTGCATTAAAAAACGTCTGCAGGTCGCCCTGGCCAGTATTGCTCAATGGTTAAAGTGTCAACCCATACGCTGAAAGACTTAGGTTCCAGTCCTGGTCAAGGGCACGTACCTGGGTTGCAGGTTCAATCCCTGGCCCGGTCGGGGTACATGCGGGACACAAGCAAGCAATGTCTCTCAACCACTGAGGTTGCTTTCTCCCCTCCCCCCTCCCTTCTTCCCACTCTAGAAAAAATAAATGTGAAACATCCTCAGATGAGGATAAACAAAAACAACAGTAATAACAATAATGATGATGATGATAATAACAATCTGCAGGCTACACTGACTCCTGAGCACGTACCGTTTTCCTAGGGGAGTGGAGGGAAGGAAGTGGAAAGGTAGTCATACACGTCTGGCACAGCCTGGGTTCTCCTCACATTCTTTGCGTGGGAGGGGAATTGTGTTCGGGGCACTGTAGGCCCAGCGGGCTTTGTAGAGAAACAGCCCATCTGAGCGGAACCCTCTCCCAGGCTGTGTGTGGTCCCTTCAGTACCCTCTGCCTGAGGCGCTGTGTAAGCTGCCGAGGGTCTCTTTAAACATCATAAGTTGTTCTCCTTTCATCTCAGCTGTTGTACCTGAGTAACACACTGCTGTGGAATCCCTCCAGAACTGGGCAAGGCAGCACAGATCTGCCACTGTTAGCCGGCCAGCCCTTCTGTATGTATTTTGGTCAAAACAGCTCTGTGTGTGGGACCTAAGTGAAGGGTGATTGCGAGTGTTCACCCACCACGGGGCTTTCGGAGCCTTTTCTGGGATGTTCCTGGAGGCTGGAATTCAAATTTAGGATCCAGAGATTATGCTTTCATCAGACTCAGGAGATGGCTGATGGCGTCCCCTCCTCTCCCGCTGAGTCAGTGGTCCTTTATTTGACTACCTAAAATTTCCCCCAGTGCATGGTGTTGGCCTACAAAATTATGGACTCAACGCATGCATATATAATGAACATTATAAATTGATGAACAAAAATAGATAGAAACAAAGAAGCATCGAACAAACTGTCAAACTTCAATGGGAAAATGTGCTATTGGCAGTGCTGGAAGGCAGTTCTTTCTAATGACTGTGCTGCTACTTGGAGTAAGGGGCCAGTTCTGTGGAGGGAGAAAGATGCCAGAAGTGAGAAAGTCTAACTAATGACCCATCGAGGGAGTTTCCATGACTGTATCTAAAGCCCGGCAGCACTGAAGGAACACGGAGAGCATCAGAGCCACAGGGCCACGGAGCATGTGCAGGGCCCCAGGAACATGGATCATGGGTAGAGGTTTCAAGATGGTATTGGAACTGCCCTTGAGGATCATGCATATCACTCTCTCTGTGCACTTCCCACCAACACATGCACTCTGTAACTTCAGATTTCCCCAGCCATTTTTTTATAACAATATTACAGAAAGTCTGGAAAGAAGGGAAAAGGATCACCTATAATCTCTTCTCCTCGCACAATTATTCTGCCTTGTATTTTATCTTTGTTAATATGCATGCATCTTTCACCTAATTAAAATTACATAAAATTTGCTATCGTGAGTTTTCATTAAGTGTTTTATCACAATCATGAAGCTTTTATAGCACCATGGAAACAGCTTATCTTTTTTAATGATGGCATAATTGTCCATTGAGTATACATATACCCTAGTTTACTTATTCATTCTCTATTGTGCTTCCATATTTCTGATAACTCTGTAATGAACCTCGTGCATATGGTGGCATTGTGCCCCAGTAGAAAGAACATGGCCTTTTGATCAGATGGATCTGGATTCAAACCCCAGGTCAAACATTAACTAGATGAAAGGCTTTTGGGCAAATGAATGCTCTGAAACTGAGTTATCTTATATGCTTAGACTTTTTAAAATTAACATAAGAGATCATTATTCAAGCCTACAATTTAGGAGTATTGTAAGAATTAGATATACAGTAATTCTTCACTTAGCATCATCAATAAGTTCTGCAGCTTTAAGTGAAATGCATTTGACAAAACCAATCTTGCCATGGGCTAAATGATATAAACAAGAGTTAAGCCAAAACAGGTTTGGCTCAGTGGATAGAGCGTCAGCCTGCAGACTGAAGCGTCCCGGGTTCGATTCTGGTCAGGGGCATGTACCTTGGTTGTGAGCATATCCCCAGTAGGGGGTATGCAGGAGGCAGCTGGTCGATGACTCTCTCTCATCAAAGTTTCTAACTCTCTGTCCCTCTCCCTTCCTCTCTGTAAAAAATCAATAAAATATATTTTTTTAAAAAGAGTTAAATTCCTATAGCATCTCATCAACATTATAAGTTAGCGATATTGAACAAAACGATGTTTTTTAAGGACCTGCTGTATGTTGCAGTCATAGCTACCTACCAGCCATTCAATGTCATGGTTGTTTTACTTTCTCCTCTACTTGGTGTACTTGGTATATTTCTATGTTGGACATTCCCCCACATGAAATTACAGGGTTGAAGAGTCACTTTTGTGACTCTCTATATATTGACAGATTTTTCTCCAAGTGTGATCATGGGCTTTGAGTCTCGTGTTTTTTTAAATGCCAGTCACTGTGTCTGGGAAGCAGGCCTTTGGCAGCCCACCGAAGATTTATGTCAGCTTTCATGATGCCCTCAGAGCAGGCAGATGTGTGAAGAGCTTATCACATGTTGGCAGATCCATTTATGCTCTCCAAGGACATGCCAGAAACTCTCTTGCTTCAGCAACTCATTGTTCACTCCCTCTTCCCTTTGCCCTTTGAGTGCCTTGGCCTTCAACAATCTCCCAGAAGGTCCCGGGGACCCCATTGGAACTCTGAACTGGAGGACTCAACACAAGGTCCCCAGAGGCTCTGCCACCATCGTACTGTGATGCATCACCGGTCACACCTCCCATGGCCTCAATGAGCTCATCTGTGAGAGAAGGTCTAGGCAGTTGGGCTCTGAAGCCAAACCACCAGGAGTGTGCTCTCCTGTCATCAGCATCCTCTGGGAGCTCTTCAGAAAGGCACCATCTCAGGCTTCACCCAGCTCCGCTGAGGCGGGGTCGGCATTGTTATAGGATCCCTAGGTGGTCTCTGTGCACATTAAGTTTGACAAGCACAGCATGAAATTACCTGTGGGCCAAGATTATCCTGCTGGGAACATCTGCTGGGAGCCTGGTTTTAGAACCAGGGTGTCTCTGCACTAGGCCTGCACTGAGTCAGGAATTCCCTCACCTGCACGAGGTTCCTCCCCGGCCCACCTGTGAACTAGATGCACTTCTGATGGGTCAGGGTCATAGCAACCAATATTTTCCTCCCTGAGAGGCCAGAGCCATTTTGATAAAACACAGGCCTTACTAGTCACTTTAGTCCCTAAAATCCGTCCCCAGATCCCAGTGTCTCTCAAGATAGAATCTGAATCACCTTGGAGGTAACCAGCAGGTTCCTCAATGAATAGACTCACCTGCATCCTCTCCTGTTTTTATTCGTGCCTCCGCCAATCCACAGGCTTTCCTTGACATCCACACCACGCTGTCCTTGTTCCCATCTTCCCTTTCTCTAGGATGCTCTCCCAGTGCCTCCCTTCTTACAATGAAGACTGTGCGCTCAGCACTTCAAGGGCTCGAGGCTCCTTCCAGGGAGACCATTTCTCTGAACCACCTGGAGGAGATCTTCCTTCTTGTTAGGTTACGATAACACATATTGCCCTGTACTCTGATGGCTTATTTTCTGCTTCTGTCTGCAACGAGGCTCAGAATTCTCAGACTTCCAAGAACATATTTAATTTCCTGTTGAGATTCCAGGACCTGGCACATGGTAGGGGTAGGCCTCCATGATGGCAGTGGCACAGACAACTTCCCTTCTATCCTTAGACTCCCTACCTTTCTCTGCCTGCCCTCTGGCTCTGAAGATTGACTCTCAAACATCAAGCTATCTTGCCTTTTTGGCTGCTGCCAGCTGAAGGGTCTCCCTGTAGCAGATAGAAGGTGAGGAGAAAAGGAAAGGTTGTTACTGCTCAGCTCCCTCATGGAAGTTCCAGGCTCCTCTCAAGGTGACCCTCCGAGTTCTGGGACCTGCTCCATCTTCCACCTATTTCTCCCTTACTAAATCTCCACCCTCTCCAAGTATGCCTGGTTTCCCTCATCCTGTCAACAGGTTCAACATTTCCTCCTGAAATTACTTATCTGTTTCCTGCTGGAACCCCACTGAGTCCCCTGTCACCACTGCCATGTACCATTCAGAGTGGACTTGATCTCAAGCCCCACAATCCCATCAAGCAAGTATTATCTCCATTAGTAAGGAGGCTTTGAGAGGGGATATAATTTGCCAAAGATTGCACAATTAGTAAGTAAAACCTGGATTCCTGCCACGTTGGATTATAAAGCCTATCCACCTAACTAGTCAGCCATGGTGCTTCCTCCACAGACACCCAATAAGTGATCATGGAATCGGTCTGAACTCCCCAGTCATGATCAGTCATGATCAGAGGGAGACTGAGGTCTGGAGCCAGCTAGCACTGTCTTCCCAGCTGGAACTGTCACGTCCCTGATGAGTGCCTCTTAGGCAGGGCAAGGGCCAGAGCAGGGAGAGAGCAGGTGGGGGAGCTTCGTGGTCTTCAGCAGACGCAGCTTCATCATTGTGATTGTTTGCAAATCCCATTCAACCGGAATATCTCTGACACTGAGCAGACGCATCCAAAGTGCTGACCTCCCCTCTTACACAGCTGAATGGCATGCATGACCCGATGGCTTCCGGAGGGAGAGTTCTGACATGCGTTTCTGACACAAATATGCTCTGGCTGGTATGTCAGCAACAAAGGAAAATTTCAGGAGGCAAACTGGGTTAATATGTCTCAATACTGGTAAAAAAAAAAAAAATGTCCCATTTCAAATCAATTTTGAGCTGGGCCAGCGTGACTCAGTGGTTGAGTGTCCACCCATGAACCGAGAAGTCGCCAGTTCAATTTCCCAGTTAGGGCACATACCCATGTTGTGGGCTAGATCCCCAATATGGGGCATGCAGGAGGCAGCTGATTCCTCTCGCTCCAAAATCAATAAAAAAAACAAACGTTTTATTTTTCACGTCAAAAAACATACTACTTTTCAAACATCTGCAGAGCAATGTCAAAATGAGCAGAGCTCCTTATAGACAACCATGGCAGGTTATGAAATTTTACATTTTTAAATCAATTATTATCTTTAAATAACAAAGGAAACCAATCCTATGCCATAGGATGAAGTCTTTTATCATCCAAGTGTGGACAGCAATGCCCAGTGACCAAGTTCAATTTGATGTTTCAATCCCAGGAGAGCAAGGGGGTGGCCCCAGAGGTCATACCCTCTGGCAGTGCGTCTCCTGTGGGAGTCCTTGGATCCTGCGCCCGGCTGTCCACACACTTACGCTCAGGGGTGTCCAAGGGTTTGAGCTTGAGAAATACTGGAAGGATGAAAAGACTTTTCCCGCCGGGACCGGTTTGGCTCAGTGGATAGAGCGTCGGCCTGCGGACTGAAGGGTCCCGGGTTCGATTCCGGTCAAGGGCATGTACCTTGGTTGCGGGCACATCCCCAGTGGGGGGTGTGCAAGAGGTAGCTGGTCGGTGATTCTCTCTCATTGATGTTTCTAACTCTCTATCCCTCTCTCTTCCTCTCTGTGAAAAAATCAATAAAATATATTTTAAAAAAAAAGACTTTTCCCTTTTTCTTCTTCTTTTTTTTTACACTGTTTTCTCCAAAGAGACTTTTAAAAAAATCTTTATTGTTGGAAACATTACATATGTCCCCTTTCCCACCAGCATTGATCTTTTTTATCCCTCCAGCTCACCCCCAGCCCCAGGCCTTTACCACCCTAGTGTCTGTGTCCATGAGTTATGTATATACTCATACAGATTCATTGGTTGATCTCTTCCCACCCACCCACCTTCCCCTGCCTTCCCTCTGAGATCTGCAGTCTGTTTCATGCTTTTATGTCTCCAAATCTATTTTTGTTTTGTCCTCAACCCCCATGGTACTTTTTTAAGCTTAATAAATTCTTGCTATGTAGTAAGTGCTTAACAGACAGTTCTAGAAAGGAAGCAAGAAGAAAGGATGGGATGGAGAGCAGATCTGACCATCCAAATCAGCTGCTTACCAACCTGGCTGAGCCTTCAAACCAGAGCTCTGTAAAGACAGGGAGGTCGGGGTCCTCCTTAGAGTTAATGAGTCAGAGTCAGGGCAGGGCCAGGCAGTCCTTATAATTGGAACCCAGGGGAGCACCCTGTGCAGCCAGACTTGAGAGCCACTGTGGGGAATCCCTCTGGACTGCCTTGACCCTGGTTGGGGTCTCACCTTCTCTAAGACTCCTGCTTCCCGCATCTGCTTGATCTTCCTGTGCTCGGTCACCTTTCTCTGAGATTTCACCTTCCACATCCACCACGAGAGCAACTTATTAAATACACAGGCCAGCAAGCGCGGACAACCTTTCCCCAGCAGAAAGGAGTGTGGGCTCTTCAATGGAGCGCCTGGCTGCTCCCTGACCCCCACTGCCTCTTCATTCTCCTTCCTGGGCATCTGCTTCCGTCACCAAACCATTCACTGGCAGCTCCATGCAGAAGCTGCTCTTTACCTGTGAACTTGATGCTTTGCCTTCCAGCCCCCTCTCCCTCACCCACTTCCTGTTTGCTGGGTTAATACCTGCTTCTCAGTCATCTCAATTGTCACCCCTTTTCAAGAATTTCTTCTCACCAAGTGGTTTGTGCACTTTCCCATCCATTATTCTGTCATTGCATTGTAGTGGTGTGGGTGTGTGTGTGTGTGTGTGTGTGTGTGTGTGTGTGGTGTGTGTGTGTACCTCACGGCAGGGATTTTGTCTTATTTACCAGTTTCCACAACATCTAGAACAGTGCCTACCACATGGTGGATGCACAGTGGGATGGCTTTATTTGTCCTTTCTTTCCCCAAAAAATTTATCCAATTTTCGCTGGAGCATTAAGTTATTTAATATCAAAGAAATATGGAAAAGGAGAGCTCGCCCATTTTCTTTTGCCAAGTTCTCTTCTATCCTTGGCTGTTCACCTAAGTCCATCCTCTTTCTGCATGCCTCACAGACATGCCCCTCTCCCTGTGTGACATCTTGATGCCGGCTCAGATTCCCTCCTGCGTTCCCGTCTTGAGAAGAATGTTGCAAAGGACCGTTTCCTATCTGTGTCCTCACCTGGAGGAGAACAAAGTACCCCTGTGGCTGCAGTGGCCACATCTACTCCACCATGCCCAGGAGCACTGCAGTTCGCTGTGCTTGTGCTGCGCGTGGCATAGTCTGATGGCTGCCACTTCATCCCCATAGACATTCATCTGATGGCACCGGTCAGTCGTGCCAGAATGTCAGTCACCATGGAAATGAGAATCATCCCCAAATCAGGCCCTAAGCTGGTCGTCATGCCTGCCGGCTGAGGCTTTTGAGACACAGTGTTCTCTCTCTACCACCCTGCAAAGTCTTCCAGACCAAAATCGCTCTGATGAGGAGTCAGAGGGAGGCATGAGTTGTTGATTCCTAACCCAGTGTTTACTGCCAGAGGCTCAGGAATCCATTGGTGGGAATCATATATCCTGACCTGTAGGAGTCCCAGGGTGGCATTGCCCTTGGTATGACCTTGAAAGCTGCAATGCTGGCTTGAGGTTTCTGTTAGTAAATTGAGGGTATTTGTTTGCACAGAGAAAGTGCACCTGTGACATTGGATTCCAGCTGAGGAAAGCAAGGTTTTCTTTGTTGATGTTGGGAAAAGCCTGAGTGTCCAAAGTCACTGATATGGCAGGAACAAATATGTTTCCTGAGGCACAAAGCTACTCTAGGATGGGTCCCTTTGGCATTTCGATGACATCTGGTGGGTTCAGCAGGTGCCAAATGAACAGAGACCCATAAGGGGGCTATGTTAGCATTTAGCACAAACTTTAAATTTGTGATTAAAAACTTAGTTGTTTATATTTATAAAATCTGATAATAGTCACAGAGAAAACAATTTTAATTACTAGATTCTCACATTTTCATTTTTCGGTGTTTTCTTCTATTCCCTGTCTGTATGCATATGGAATTTTTATATAGTTATAATTATTGAACCTCTATAATTGTAAGTGCTTTTTCCTCACTTAAAAGTATATCACAGTTATATTCCTCAAATTTTAATGGCTGCACAATGTCCTATCAAGTAGCACTATCACGATTTGTTAACCACCCACAAGGCATTCGCGGTCTCTAATATTTCTCTATTATAAATGAAGCTTCAATGAACATCTTCATGCATTTGATTTTTTCAATCTTGACATTGTTTCCTTTAGATTAATTTCCAGAACTATGATGAAGATGTCCAAGAACATAGCCACTTGGCATTCTTCTGGGTTTATGCTGAGTTTACACTTGTACTTAAACAGCTGTAAGTACCGAGGCCTCAGCTGGAAGGAGGCCAAGGCCAGTTCATATTTGGCACAAGGTTAGGATAGGTGCAGGGTGTGGCAGAAGAGACAGTGGACTATGGACCATGTGGTAAAGAGATCTAGTCTGACTTTGCCACCAGTCCCTGGGTGATGTTATATAAGTCATTCTTTGGGGCCCAAACTCTTGTCTGTACGTGAGGAGAATAATGATGACTCTGGCCAGTTGGTCACCAAGTCATTGCCTGTGATGGGTGAGGAAGATCCTGATAATACCTGGCATGGAAGGGACTCATCTCCAATCCCCTTCAACTCTCTACTCCTCTCCCCAAAACACACAGACCACTGGCAGTCTTCCAAGTGCCACTTCCAACACATTCCTGAAATCTTACCACCCAGGTTACAACTACCATTGTCTCTTGTCCCAGCTATAGCAATGTTCTAGCTATCTCCTTGATTCATGGTTGGCCCATACACACCACACTCCATGCAGCATGGAGTGACCAGAGGGGTGTTTCTCAAAGGACAATTTGCTCACATCACTGTCCTTCCTGAAACCCATCACAGGAAATGGTGGCAACTAGCTTCTAGCTTCATATTTTTATTAAACTATATTTTTATTGATTTCAGAGAGGAAGAGATAGGGAAAGAGATCAAAACATCAATGATGATTGGGAATTATTGATCAGTTGCCTCCTACATGCCCTGCAGTGGGAATTGAGCCCACAACCCTGGCATGTGCCCTGACTGGGAATCAAACCATGACCTCCTGGTTCAACCACTGAGCCATGAAGATAGGGCTCTCTTCTCCTTTTATAAGGACAGTTATTTTAGATTAGGACCCAACTTAATGATTTCATTGTAACTTAATTGCATGTGCAAAGATCTTATATCCAAATAAGGTCATATTTACAGATACAGGAGTTTGAGATTTCCACATATCTTTGTCAACTCACAACCAACAGTACATATACCCAATCAGATGCCCCATGCTTACTCTGAGGCCTGCTCCACCAGACATGATGTTACTCAGGACAACTGCCTTTCCCTCGGACCTCCCTTCCTCCCCACACATCACTGCTTCCCCAGCAGTTGTGAGCCCCACCCATTGGCAACACGGTTGTGATGACCTTTTACACAGATTTGGATGACCAGTTACCCTTTTACAACCACACAATTTTCATGTCCGCAGGTGGCAGGGAGCAACCAGCCTCTAGCTCCATCCAGAGCAAGCAGCCTCGTGGCAGCCCACCTTCCTTATCTTAGATCCCACCCACTTCTTCTCATCCCTCTGCTCTGTTGGTCCTCTGCTGACCCTCTACTTAGAAGAGGAATATGAGTGGGAGGTGGCTGGATCTGTGGCTGGGGGATAGGGAGATGGAGGAGAGAGGCATGGAGGAGAGTCGAGCCTCTATTCCAGGATCCACAATGTTAACACCCAAACCACATGCCAGATTCCAAAATGGGTGAGGCCAAGTTCTGTGAGGAGGAGAGGGTCTAATGCAGAGATGCTAACGTAGGAGAAACTATATTTTTCCACCAAAACTTCTGGTCTTTCCTGCTCTCCTTGTAGGAGAGGGAGAACTTTCTTCATCCACACATGGCTAAGTTTTTCAGACACATATGTGCTGGGCATGGGCTTGGTTCCAACCCTGGCCAGCCGGGCTTGACCTCTGGCTTTGTCTCACATTTGTGCTGAGACATAGGAAGGAGTGGACACATGCATAGCAGGTGCACACAGAGTCACACACACACATGCAGTCATAGTGATGTCCGGCTTCATGGAGCCATGATGGCCTCTCCCTATAGGCAGTGCCCACGGGACACCATTCACTCATCATTTGCTCACTCACCTGTTCATTAGTCATTGAACACTTGCTATGTCATGGGGACTGTGCTACAGAGTTGGGATATATCAGTGGGCCAAACAGGCACAACTTGCTCTCCTCCTGGAGTGGGGGTTTTAATAGGAGGTAGCCCTTATGAAGGCTTGGTGAGCCTTCATAAGCCTTGGTGAGCCTTGGTCAAAGGCAAGCGGAGGCAGGTGAGGGTTTTCATGGCCTCGGCCTCTGCCTACCCCAGGACCACAAGGAGGTGTCCTCCAGCCAGGACAGCCTCTCCTGTGGGCAGGGCTGGGGTATGTGTTGTGGCAAGGGACTTCCATGACGTGGCCTGCAGGCTTCTAGCCCTATCTGAGTATCAGGGTCATTCTTTCTAAACGTAATACTCCTGATCATCTAGAAGCACAGCTTCTCCAGCCAGGCAGTTTATATCTGCATCTGTTCTGATCTGATTTGAACAGTGATGCTGAGGGCAAGCTGATGGCCACATGCCTTGTATCTTTCATTTCCTGGAGAAAAACCACACTAATGATCACTGCCCCCCACCCCAACACACACACACACACACACACACACACACACACACACACACCCTGTGTATATGTGAGCCCTTTCTACATTATTTCTGAAACACTGTTTGCTACCATGTGGTCCTCACTGTGGAGGCAGAGGCCTGAAGGAAGCAAGGATCAGGGCAGGGGTCCTAACCTTGGGTCTAATCCATACTCATGAACTTCTCAGTTGTCACTTTAGAACAACACCTTCCAATGAAATCAGATAAAAATGAGAGTCATGGGAGTAATGTAAAATTTTATAGTAGCCACATTTTTAAAAAACCATAAAGAAACAGTACATATACCCAATCCAGGATATCCAAAATAGTGTCATTTGAACATGTAATCAATATTAAAATATCTAGATATTTTACTTTTTTTTTCATGCTCAGACTTGGAAACATGGGGTGCTTTTCCACGGACAGCACATTTCCGTCTATTCTGTCTGCATTTCGTTGCTCAGCAGCCAGAGCTCAGTTTCCTCTTTTGCCCAGTGGGATGTGAGTGCCATTGTGTCTCACCTCGAGGTCAGAATGAGCGCATGTGTGAGAGCTCCTGGAGCAGGGATCAATAAATGCCACGTTTGCTTACTTTCTTGCTAGTCACCCATTTTGAGTGTGTTGGGCAGGACTTAATGTTTGCCTCAAAAGATAAATGAGCTTTGAAAACATAGTAGATTAGCTTATTCATTATTTTGTTCTATTTTGTTATTTTTCTCCAGCTGTGATGTTTTTTATTTTATCCCTAAGATGTCTATGAAGATTACTCTCTGCCCTGAGTGAAGGGGAATCCTCCCCTACCCCTACCCCAAGAAAGATCTGTTGGAGGGCTAACCTTCAGTATCTATGAGCATGACCTGATTTGGAAATAAGGCTTTTGCAGAGGCCATTGCGTTTAGATGAGGTCATACTGGATTAGGATGGGCCTAATCCAATCACTTGTCCTTATAAGAAGAGGAACCTTTGGACACAGGGACAAACATGGGGAGAAGACCATGTGACAGTGGAGGCAGAGATTGGAGTGGTGTCTCCAAGGATGTTGCCAAGGTATCTGCCTATAAGGATGGTGACCACCAAAGGATGCCCTCTTAGAGCTCTCAGAGAAAGCATGGCCCTGCCCGCATCCAGAATTGTCCCAAGATAAATATCTGTGGTGGAAGTAACCCAGTTGGTGGTAATTTGTTGCAATAGCCCAAGGAAATAATACACTCTCAATGAACTTTTTCCACTTCCCCCTCCCATTCATTCCTTAGCCCACTGCCCTTGGATTTATTTTTATAAAGATATATTTATCTTTATTGTTGCAAGTATTATGGATGTCTCTCCTTTTTTTTTCCATTGAGTCCCATCCATCAAACACCTGTTTCTCCCAGGCCCTCCCTCACCACACAATTGTCTGTGACCATGGACTATGCATACGTGCATATAAGTGCTTGGACTTTTGCCTCCATGACCCATTAATGCTGTGCTGCTGGAGTCCATCATGACCTTGACATT
The DNA here is from genome assembly GCF_014108245.1 of Pipistrellus kuhlii. Taxonomy (NCBI): domain Eukaryota; kingdom Metazoa; phylum Chordata; class Mammalia; order Chiroptera; family Vespertilionidae; genus Pipistrellus; species Pipistrellus kuhlii. Next base: position 4,852,058 of record NW_023425562.1, read on the forward strand.
CCCAGATGCAATAGCCTGAAAGCTCTGCTCCTGGCCTAGGTAGATATTGGAGATTCCCGACCAGGGAAGCTGGTCAGTTTCTAAGATTCTGAGCTCCATGTGGCCTCCTAAGACAGGGAGCATCTCCACGCTCAGTGTCCTGAGTGAGCCAGAGCTTTCTTCTGGAAGCACACAGAGGGACTGGCCTTACTAGGGAAGTCCCCAAAGACATTAGGGATGAGTGAGCAGTCAGCACTCAAGCTGAGCCCTGAAGAATGACCAGGTGGTTTGTTTGTTAAAAAACAAAACAAAACAAAACACAGAAGAAAGGAGAAAGGGACAGCCCTATTTTGTGTTTCCAAGGAAGAAAACAGAAAACAGCAAGGGGTGTACAGGAAATGAGGAGTCTTCACAAGGTGGAATATAGGTGTCTGGGAGTGGGGGCAGATAGACACAAGGAGGTAGATCTCCTAGAAGTATCCAGTGATTGGTAATATTTATGAAAAATTTGCCAGAAGAGCTTGAACTTCATTCAAAAACATAGCCGCCATACTGTCATAAGAAGCCCTTAGTTCCTTTTCAGGACAGAGGTTGGTGGGGCTTCTAGACAGGGCCCTTTGCTTGGTGATCATCTGCCACCCTTTCTCCTTCTGAGGGTTTTATGGCACCCAGGGGTGAACGGTAGGCTTCTGTGACCTTTTTGTTTTCAGTTTTATGGTAGCACTAAATCTCACTGTGTAAGTCCTTGCCCACATCTGGGAAGAACGTTTTCATAGTTATTACATTGCAGATATGATCTGATAGCTTCCTTTCTTCCACTTACTGCTACGTCGGGAACCCTTTTCCCCCTGTTGCCGGTCTTTATCATTATCTTCCTCAGTGACTGTGTAATATTTCAGCCTGTTGATGGATCCTAATTTACTTACCCATTCCCCTGTTATTGGACACTGTTCCTCTAATACAGATAACACTATTATCTCTACAGCCGGTGCATCAAAAGCTGACAAAGCAGATACAGCCAGACTCGGCCATGAATTATGCATAGGGTCAGGTTACAAGCAATTTCTTCTGTTTAACTTCGAGGCAGCAAATAGAAGGCTGGTGAGGGCCCGGAGGGTGGGGAAGAGCTGAAGGACATGGTGCACAAAAGAGGATTTTTCAAAGATAAATACTGGGATTGATGAGGGTGGGAGGCACATGGGTTTCCTATGTCTTCTGTAAGAAATTATCCCAAGTGTGGCTGCTTAAAAACAGTAGGGGTTTATTCTCTCACAGCTCTGGAGCCCAGAAGTCCAAAGCCAAAGCACTGACGATGCTAGTTCTTTCTAGAGGCTCTGGGGGCGACTCTTCTCTCCGCCTCGCTCCCAGCTTCTGGTGGCTGCCCACGACCCTTGGCATTGCCTGGCTTGTAGCTGAGGGACCCCAACCTCCACCTCATTCCCTCACGGCCCTCTTCTGTGTGTGTCTGCTACCGCCCTCTTCTTCATAAGGACTCTTGTCGTTGGACCTAGGGCCCACTCTAATCTAGTATGACCTTCTCTTGAAATCCTTCACCTGATGTCCACAAAAGACTCTATTTCCAGGTTAGGGCACACACAGTCCATCTTCCTGGTGAACGTATCTTTCAGGGGTGACCCTTCAACCCACTACAGGAAGAGGAGGCATTTAAATTCATGAACACAATTATTCATTGCTGCCTCATGTTGCATACATGTTAGCCTATCATCTCTTGTCTGACCCAACAATATATTAGGGATATTGTTTTCCTATCAGTGCACTTTGGAGAGAGCTCCTAAATTCATGTTTATTAACTGCCAAGCATTGGGTATCACTATATGGACACTTACCACCTCTTCCTTAATCATGTGAGTGAATAATGTTTCATCATTATAAGTGATGGTGAAAATGAACATCCCCATGCAAATATCGCTACCGTTAGTGCAGGTTACCCCAAGATATCTAATTAGTTTCCTAAATACCATTCATCAAATACACACACACACACACACACACACACACACACTGAGTGGTCAGATTATTATGATCTCTGAACAAATAATAATCTGGCCACTCAGTGTATATCCTATATAATAAAAGCCTAACATGCAAATTGTTGTTCCCTTGTCCAGGAGTTTGGCCAGCAGGCAGGCTGGCCAACCACCCATGTCCCCTCCCTCTGGCCAGGCTGGCCAGACCCCATCCATGTACAAATTTATGTACCAGGCTTCTAATACACACACACACACACACACACACACACACACACACACACACCCCTACACACCTGAGTGGCCAGATTATTATGATCTCTGAATGCATAATAATCTGGCCACTCAGGTGTGTAGGTGTGTGTGTGTGTGTGTGTGTGTGTGTGTGTGTATGATTATACATACATATAGATGGCATATACATACATATACATATGATATGTATATGCCATCTGTGTATATGTATAATTATTTTAAGTTTATAGGATTGTCTGTTGTTCTGTTCTACAATGCCACTATCTGGTTTTAACTTTGTACCTAATATCTGAGAGACTCATTCCCATTCTCTTTTTCGAAAACTTACTGGATATTTTCACCTATGTATTTTTCCAGTTAAGTAGTAGAGAATTTTGTTAAGTTGCAATATAAACCCTATTGGTTTTATATTGTACCTGCTTGGAATTTATGTATTAATTTAGGAAGAATTGATACCCTTATGATATTGAATTTCTCATCTAACACCTAGTTATGGCTCCATAAAATCTTTTATATTTCCAAATAGAATTTCACAGTTTTATTCATGTAGGTACTTCAAATTTCTGGTTAAGCTTGTTTCTAGATTTTTCTTTCTTGAAAACTTTTATGTATAGGATTTCTCTAGCATTACATTTTCAAACTGATCATTACTGCCCTAACATTTTCAGTTTGTACATTGTGAAGCAATTAGCACTTTTTGCATTAACTTTGTAACCCGCCATCTTAGTACATTTTTCTTTACTCTGATATGTTTTTTAGTTGATTTACTGAGGCTGACTTGTGAATAATAATTATTTTTACCTCCATTTTAATGACAGGCATACCTTTTATTTCAACCTGTTGAATAATTGCCATAGCAATTATGTCTGGAACAGAGGACATCCTAGCCTTGTTCTGAATCTACTGGAAAAGCTTAAATTATTTTGACATTAATCGTGAAGCAGGATTTGGATTTGAGGTACCTTTGTTTTTTGTCATGAATGCTGGCCAGAGTTTTGTTAATTTTATTGATTTTTTTAAATCAGTTTTTTATTTCATCATCTTATTGGTTTTCTGATTCTTTTGATTTCTGGTTTTTACTTCCTCTCTTCTGTTTTTTTTTAGAACTAATTTGCCCTCTTTTTTTTTTTAAACAGCTTCAATTATTACCATGAGAACTTTTATATTTTCTAGTGCAAGCACCTTAGTGCTGTAAGTTTTTCAGTACTATTTCAGCTGCCTGCCACTCTTTCACTTGTTCTTATCCTTCACCAACTTAACTAACTTCCCTCATGATACATTATTTGACCCATGCATTATTTAGAAGTATTTTGTGTCATTTACAAAATAAGAGACTTTCATATATTTAATGATTTTTAGTTTATATCTGCTATGATCAGAACACACATTTTTTATAATTTCAGGTTTTTATATTCGCTGGGCTTTGTTTTGTAGCCCAGTGCAAAGTCTGTTGTGGTTCACGTGTCTGGTGCACCGGGGAAGAATTTATCTTTTGCTGGTAGGTGTCGAGTATTACAAATGCTCATTACATCAAGTTCATTTATAGTTTACTGGGCTCCTATTCTCCTGTCTTATGATTTCCCATCTGCTGTTCTATCAAGTACTGGGAAAGGTGTATTGAAGTTTCCAGCTATCATTGTGGATTTGTGGATTTTTCTTTTCAGTTCCACAAACTTGGTTTATGTGCATATCTGTGTTGGGTATATTTTGTTATATTTCTGTAACTCTGTCATTAGGTGCCTTTTAAGATCTTTTTATTTCTATTTTTATTGATTTTGTTAGTTGTTAGTTTATCTGTTCTATGATTGGTTTGCTTTTCAACAAATTAAATCCAAAACATGTCCTTTGAATCTACATTTTACTTTATTAATTTCTTCTTTTTACCTCATAGACTTTTGTTGTGGGTGTGTGTGAGATTTTTATGTTTTTTAAAATATTTTTATAGATATCAGAGAGGGAGAAAGAGACAGAAACATCAATGATGAGAGAGAATCACTGATTGACTGCCTCCTGCAGGCCCCCACACCAGGGATGGAGGCTGAAACCCTCGCATGTGCCCTGACCAGGAATTGAACCATGACCTCCTCCTGGTTCATAGGTCGATGCTCAATCACTGCGCCACCTAGGCTGGGCAAATTAAATGCCTCCAGTAATTTATTTTCACTATTTTTATATGTAATAAAACAATTAAATATGAAGTTTGGGCAGCATTCCTAAATTTTTAGATGAAGCATAATAGTTATTGCTCTTCTCTAAAATTTCAGAAGCAAACTATGCTTTTGATTTTTTTATTTGAATTACATTTTGATTATATTTTTTAAAAAAATTCCAAATGATTTTGGATTTTGTTTCCTTGTCCCTACTTTTGTAAAGTCTTTCTACATTATAGAATTACCAGAAACTATACATCTGTGCTTTTTTTAGTATTAAACAAGTGCGTGCGTGCGTGCGTGCGTGCGTGTGTGTGTGTGTGTTTTAAATCCAAGTAGGTGGTGTGAAAGCAATCATAGAAAATCAGTAACAAATATGTGTGGCCATATTTCAATAATACTTTACTTACAAAAACAGAGAGAAGGCTGGGTTTGACTTATGCGTGATGTGCCAAACCCTGTCCTGGTGGGATTATTAAAACACTAACTTGCATTATCTTAGTTTTCTTATATTTCCTTTAATATTTTCTCCTGAAACTAAATAAGAAAATAATAGTCACAAATTATTTGAGGCTGCTGCTTCTTTCAAATATTTTGTCTTCCAACAACCTATTGGTTCTTTTGTAACCCAAGAAATCATTAATTCACCAATTGGTACAAATACTACATTCAATTTAACATTGTTCCTGATTTGATTTCTAATTTTTTGTAATATCTTACCTCTCATTTTGTTTGCCTTAAAAACAAACAAACACAAAAGCAGTTCTTAAATTCACTGACTATTTTCTATTTTTTACTATTTTCTATTTCTTGGTTTCTTAGACATAAGTCTCCCATATAAATGTTAAAATAATTTGGTAGTGAATTTTATGAAAGTCATAAAGATTCTGAACTATATATTCCATCAATTTATTGTCTTTTAAAGGACTTGCACATTTAGTATATTCAGTTTTCTCATTAATACATATTGTATCTCTGTTTGTTCCCGATATGTTGCTATGTCTTCAATGCATTATATTGTTTAATTGATTTTTAAAAAATAAGTCCAGAACCATTCCTGTCAACTGTTTTCTTGTCTCATTATTGTAATTTCTATTAAGATTGTTACTTTTTGTTTCTGATTATTGCCATTGATTTTTATGTACTTTGATCAGTTCTAGCCAAATTAGCAACTCCTATGTGAATCCTAAAAGTTTCTAAGTAGTCTCTCAAGTGTTGAGTTTACTGTCACATCATCTGCAGATAGATTCAATTCAGTTATTTCTTTTCCAGTATTTTCCCCGAGTGTTTCATGACTGAGTACAGTAGCTTAAACCACCCAAACAACGTTCAGTCGAAATGGAGGTGAGCATGCCTGCCATGTTCTTGATTTAAAGGAAAGGGCTTCAGTATTTTACCCTTTAATGTGAGATTTATTTTTTAATTTAATTTAATTTTTAATTTTATTATTGGTAGTATCGGTATTACAAATGTCTCTCAGTCCTCTCACTTTATCTCCCTCCTCCCAGCACTGTCCCACCCCAGGCCTTCACCACACTATCATCTGTGTACATTAGTTATATATATATATATATATAATCGCACACTAGAGGCCCGGTGCATGAAAATTCAGCCTATGACTGCACCCTCTCGCAATCCAGGACCCTGAAACTGGCAGTCCAATGTCCCCCAAGGGATGTGTAGTGCACAAAGCGGCAGGCAGCTGGGGAAGAACTCAAGCCCAGGCCTGGCACCACACCACTCCTGCTCAGCCTGGCCCCACTGCCCCTGCCGCCTCTCAGTAGTGTGCTGCCTCAGAAGCGGGAGAAGCTGGTGCTGCCGCAGCTGTGCTCGCCAGCCATTAGCCCGGCATCAGGTGCCCATCAGTCAGCTGAACGGCACTCTCTCTGTTGGAGCGCATTGCATTGGGCGTCTGCCCGCTGGTGATCAGTGTGCATTGTAGGAACCAGTCGTTCGGTCACTTAGACTTTTATACAGATAGATTTGTTTCCTTTGGTTAATCTCTTCCTGTCTTCCCCCCTCTCCCCTCTGAAATTTGTCGAGTCTGTTCCATGTCTCCATGCTTCTGTACCCATTTTGTTAATCAGTTTATGATGTTCATTAGATTCCACTTATAAGTGGAATCATGTGGTGTCTGTCTTTCTCTGACTGGCTTATTTCACTCAGCATAGTACTCTCCAGGTCCACAGGTCCATTTATGCTGTCCCACAGAGTAAGAGATCCTTCTTTGTACAGCTGCATAGTATTCCACTGTGTAAATGTACCACAGCTTCTTTATCCAATCATCTATCAATAGGTAACTGGGCTGTTTCCAGACCTTAGCTATTGTAAATATACTGCTATAAATGCACTGATGCATATATTCTTTCTGATTGGTGTTTTGGGCTCCTTAGGAATAGTCTTAGAAGTGGGATTGCTGGGTCAAATGGTAGTTCCATTTTTTATTTATTTTTTTTTTGAGGAAACTCTATACTGTTCCACAGTGGCTACACCAGCCTGCATTCCCACTAGCAGTGAACTAGTGTTCCCTTTTCTCCACATCCTCGCCAACACTTGTTGTTTGTTGATTTATGGATGGTAGCCATTCTGGCAGGTGTGAGATGATATCTCATTGTAGTTGGTTTACTAAGATTTTTTAAAGAATCTTTATTATATTTAAGTAGTGCCCATCAGTTCCTATTTTAATTAAAGTTTTCATTACAATGTCTACTGGATTTTATCAAATGTATCTTGGCATATATATCAGTGAAGATTCCTTCTGTAACAAGTGCCAGGAAATCTTAACTCAAACTGGCTTAAGCAAAAGGTAAATGAATCAGCTTCCTTTTAAAAATGTATTTTTGTTGTTGAAAGTTGTACAGATGTCCCTCCTTTTTCCCCATTTATGCCCTCCATGTCCTGCTTTCTGCCCTAGGCATTGGCCTTTGTAGGTGGAAATGCTCAGGATAAAGCTGGCTTGAGTCCAGCTTGATAAAGGGTTCAAATGGTGCCACTCAGATCTAGTATCTTGTATGGACTCTCCCCTATGACAACTCAATACACTGCAGCAGCTCTGAAACTCACACTTAGCTTCAAACCAGTGATGGCCAAAGTGGAGGTATTCTTAGGATTCCAGAAAATGTTCCATCTCACTGGCTTTGGGAGGGCCACAGGCTTGCCCCTGAATCAAAGCATCATAATCAGGGTGATGCAATGTGCTGAATGGCTGATATACAACACACGCTTCCCCCGCTCCCAAACTGGGTGGAGTCCCATCCAGTCCTCATTCTCCGAGTTGAGAGAAGCAGGTGCATCCCCAGAGGAAAGTTTTGGTTTCAGTTACCAGAATAAGAGAAAACAAATACTGAGCAACATAATAACAGATGTCACTTTAGCATCGATTGCTTCAACCATATGGCTTTTCCCACTAATTTCTGGTTAGAATACATGGTTTTGATATATTAGCTGATAATGAACCACCGTTGGATTAATTCTTGCTTACTCATGGTGTATCCTTTTGATGCACTGATTAATCCCATTTGTTTAAAATGTTACATCTGCACTCATAAACAAAATGGATCACTGGTGGGGGCTTTTGCATTGTGTCATGATTTAGCATCAAGATTATGTTTTATACATACAAAATATGAGTAGGAAAGTTTTCTTTATTTTTATATGGACTGAAAAAATTTACCTATCAGTGGAATCCTATCTAATAAAAGGGTAATATGCAAATTAACCATCACTCCATCACAAAGATGGCAGTGCCCATAGCCACAAGATGGTAGCACCCAGTCCAGTTCTCTCAGCCCCACTGGAGTGCCCCAGTCCTGGGAGGAGGGGGGGACACTGTGAGCTGGCAGCATGAGCTGCCTGGCAGAATGCTTGCTTCCTCACCATGGCGATGAGGCAAGTGTTCCACCCCAGCCGCAGAGGAACTCTGGACTGTGGACATGGAGCAGCCAGGGGAAGAGGGGACCAGAACATTTGCATTGTCGTTCTTGTGACAAGGCAAGAGTTCCTTGCCCGATTGTGGATGGGCCTCTGGCCAGGGAGGACAGTTGGGGACCATGAGGCCAGCCAGGGAGGGTAATTGGGGGCCATGAGACCAGCTGGGAAGAGTAATTGGGGGCCATGAGGCCAGCAGGGGAGGGCATTTAGGAGTGATCAAAGCCAATGGGGGGGGCAGTTGGGGGCAAGCAGGCCAGCAGGCAGAGTGGTTAGGGGCAATCAGGCAGGCAGGCAGGTGATCAGTTAGGATCCAGCAATCCTGAATTGTGAGAGGAATGTCCTACTGCCGGCTTAGGCCCCATCCCACAGGGACATCCCCCAGCAGTCAGACATCCCCCAAGGCGTCCCAGATTGGAGAAGGTGCAGGCTGGGCTGAGGGACATGCCACCCCTCCCCCAATGCACAAATTTTGTGCACTGGGCTACTAGTTATCTCTATAAAAGGCTAGCTGGAAAAAGAATGTAGACCTGATACAATTTTTATCACAGATGTTTAAGTAACTTTCTTAAACTCTTCCATGATTGTCTGCTCCTTGACTGAATTTATTTTTTTTTTCTAAAAATAGCATCTCTCTCTAGATTTTAAAATGCATTGCTATAGAGAGATGCATACTATCTTTAAAATTGCAAATGCATTTAATATCTTCTATTTATGATTACCTCACCTCCCTTTTTCTAATACCTTATATTATACTTTATTTATTTGCTTCACCAACTGTGCAGATGTTTTCAAAAGGGGCAGCTTTGGGGTTTTATTTATATTTTTCCTTTTAATGTTATTTCCAGCCCTCATTCTCTTCTAATTTCTTTTGGTTTATTTTGTTACTTTTTTCCTAGTTGGTAAAATGGAGCATCAAGGATGACTGTACACTGAGCATAGCTATAGCAGCTGCCACATGTTTTAACATGAAATTGCTTATTTTTTTATTCATTATTTTCTAGATAATTTATAATACCTATATGGATCTGTTTGATCTAAAGTCTGAGTATTTAAAGTAAAGCTTTTTTAACTTTTAAGAAATTAAGATTTTTCATTTTAATTATTGAGATTATGATTAGTAATGTAAAAAAATGAAATGCTCCTAAATACAATGTATTATTATTCTCTTATTAATCATATAATTATATAATTATATATTTATATATTAGAGGCCTGGTGCATGAAATTTGTGCATGGGGGGGAGTGTCCCTCAGCCCAGCCGCACCCTCTCCAACCTGGGACCCCTTGAGGGATCAGGCCTAAATGGGCAGTCGGACATCCCTCTCATAATCCAGGACTGCTGGCTCCCAACTGCTCACCTGCCTGCCTTCCTGATTTCCCCTAACCGCTTCTGTCTGCCAGCCGGATCACCCCCAAACCACTGCCCTGCCATCCTGATTGCCTCTAACTGCTCCCACCTGCAGTCCTGGTCCCCCACACCCCACAAAACTGCTCTCCCCTGCAAGCCTGGGTCCCTCCCAACTGCCCTTCCCTGCAGGCCTGGTCGCCCCCAACTTCCCTTCTCTGCTGGTTTGGTCACCCCTAACTGCTCTCACATGCAGGCTTGATAACCTCAACTGCCCTCCTTTGCAGGCTTGGTCCCTCACAACTGCCCTCCCCTGCTGGCCATCTTGTGTGGCCATCTTGTGTCCACCTGGGGTCAGGATCTTTGACCACATGGGGTCAGCCATCTTGTGTGTTGGAGTGATGGTCAATCTGCATATTACTCTTTTTATTAGACAGGATAGAGGTCTGGTGCATGGGTGAGGTTCTGGCTGGTTTGCCCTGAAGGGTGTCCCGGATCAGGGTGGGAGTTCCCATGGGGTGTGGGGTGGCCTGGGTGAGGGCAGTTGGGAGGGACCAGGCCTACAAAGGTGGGCAGTTGGGGCGATCAAGCCTGCAGGGGAGGGCAGTTATCGGTGACTGTTTGCAAGCCAGCCACATTCCCTGGTACCCAAGCAGAGGCCCTGGTATCTGGGGTTTATTTATCTTCTACAACTGAAACTTGGTAGCCTGGAGCAGAGCCAAGCCTTCTGCTTGCTCCGTGGTGGAAACTTTGTAGCCTTAAGCATGAGGTTGGGCCAGCAAGGGCAGGCAGAAAGCTTGGCTTCCTCCATTGCTGGGGAAACCCAAGCCTCCCTCCTGCTCTCTGTGGCTGTAGTCATCTTGGTTGAGTTTATTTGCATATTTACTCCTAATTGGTTAGTGGGTGTGGCTTGTTGGTGTGGCTTGTGCTGTAGCAGAGTGATTGTTAATTTGCATATTACTCTTTTATTAGATAGGATATTTATCAAGGACATAAGGAAAGAAAGTACATTCAAGTGACTTCAAGTCCTATAAATGCATAAGTGTGCCACTAAATACATAATTTGTTTGCATGTGTATGCATATATACATACATATATATATATATATATATATATATATATATATGATTTTATTAATCCTGCATGTGCTCACTAATTTTATATTTTATCTGTCAAATTCTGAAAAAAAGTATTTTTGAAATATGAAACCTCATACTTCAGTTGTGTTTAATCACATTTTCTTCAAGTTTTCAGGTATTTTATGTTTGACTCTATGTTGTTTATGACTGTTATACTTTATACTTTCAAGGTGTCAAATCAAATATTTTCCTAATCCCTTGTCACTTGTAAATTTTCAAATGAATAAAATGCTAGGCCTAGAAAAAAATCTTGTGTGTGATGTAGAATAGCTTCCTGGTTTTACTGATGGGAAAATTGAGGCCAGGAAAGGAGAGGAGCTTGGTTAAAAGCCACAGAGTGAATCTGGTGAATTGGGTTGTTGTTTTTTTTGTGTTTTTTTTTTTTTTGTTTTTTTTTTTTTTTTTTTTTTTTTTTTTTTTTTTTTTTTGCCATACTGTGTCTTTCAAGTATTCTGGAATCAGATTGCTTCTATATGAAAGTACAATGGCTATTGCATTTCAAATAACGAAGCAGATATCTTTTATTTTTTATTTTTTTAAGTTTATTGGTATTTAGAGAAAGAGGAAGGAAGAGGGAGAGTACATCAATCAGCTGCCTCTTGCATGCCCTCTTTTGGGGTCACACAGCAACTGGGCATGTGTCCTTGACCAGGAATGGAACCAGCAACCTACTTGTGCATAGGGTAATGCTCAGCCTACTGAGCCCCACTGACCAGGGCAAAAGACATGTGGGGTTTTTTTTGTTTGTTTTTTTTTAATTGTGTCATTGTGGGAGCTGCTGATTTCAGCTATTCCTGGAGACAAATGTTATTGCATCCCTTGCATAACCCACATACTCATGCATGAACACATATAGGGATACAAACACACTTGCATGCACACATATACACACCACAATACACCACAATTTTCCAGAGAGTCAAGACCCAAGGCAGCAAGAGTAGCACAGGTGCTCCTGCAAACTCTGCAAATTCCTCAAGATTCAGTGCCTCATAATCCACACAGGGCATTATTATCTCTCTTGCTTTGTTGAAAATTAGATTGTTGAGTCCCTTATCTCTCTCTCTCTCTCTCCCTCCCTCCCTCTCTCTCTCTCTCTCTCTCTCTCTCTCTCTCTCTCTCTCTCTCTCTCCTTTTCTCTCTCTCCCTCTCTCTCTCTTCCTCCTCCCTCCCCCAATGGCTGAATATCATTGGCTATAGGTCATTGGCTCAGTACTGTTGTAGGCCTTTCCCTTTTTCTCTGCTCTATCTTCCATAATCAAACAGGCATCCTTCTGAGGATGAGCATGTAAATGTCTGCATTTTTCACAAGTGTGTTGGTTGTGAGCTTGCCTCCAGCCTCTTGGGCCCAATTATCTGAAAAATAGACCCTCATTTGTTTTAGCTTCAGCTTGGTTGGTTGCAAATAATACAAACTTACTCCGCCTGGGTTAATCAAGAGAGGAAGATTGTCTGGAAAGGTACAGGCTAACTCAAAAATCTCAAGATGGTAAGGCTTTGAGGAACCAAAACCCACAGCAGAAACTGAGGCAGCAGCTGGCTCCATTTCTCTCCATCTTTCTCTCCCTTGCTCTTTACTGCTCCCCTGCTTCCTCTGCAAACCATTTCATTCTACTAATCACATCTCTCTTGCTCTCCCCCCACTCCTTCACATGTGGAATGTGCCCATCTAGCCCCTTAGAACAGTTCTTAGCTTGATTAGAACCGGAGGGACCTGATTTCAAATTCTCAGGACAAAGGATCTGATTGATAACAGCAGGTGTCCACCAACTGTGACCAGCGGGGTGGTTAGCAGGCTCTGGATGGCAAAGACACCTCTGATGTCCAGCCAATCAAAAGCAACTGCTAGGAACTATTTTAAATATGACCTTTAAAAGGAAGATGGAGATCATTTCAAGAGCTGTGGGCTTGTTCCAATGATCTGCCTCCACTGTTGGTAGATCAGGCCGACTGTGAAAGCCATGGTGCCAGGGATCTGAAATCCTTTGGTTAAGCCCATGATCGGCAAACTGTGGCTCACAAGTCACATGTGGCTCTTTGGCTCCTTGAGTGTGGCTCTTTCCCAAAATACTACGGTCTAGGTGAGTCTATTTTGAAGAAGTGGCATTAGAAGAAGTTTAAGTTTAAAAAAAAAAAGGCTCTCAAAAGAAATTTCAATCATTGTACTGTTGATATTTGGCCTGTTGACTAATGAGTTTGCGGACCACTGGGTTAAGCTGATGGGGCACATCCATTGTCATATGCAATCCTCACCACATCACCAAGCCCATCCCACAGTTCACATCTGAGCATCATATACAGAGATGTTACCTGAATCCGGCTCTGACTCAATCCAGCCTCTTCCAGCACCCCATCGATGCTTTTGTGCTATTCCGTGTGTGTGTGTGTGTGTCTCTCTCTCTCTCTCTCTCTCTCTGTGTGTGTGTGTGTGTGTGTGTGTGTGTGTGTGTGTGTTTCCTCATCTTAAAACAGTGGTTAAAAATAATACAGTACTTGTATTTTCCTTGAAGGCTTGTTGTTACAGCAAGATGGATTGGGTAGAAGCACTCTATAAACAACAAAATAGAATATAAATATTATTATTACCATTTTATGCACTTACCCACCTCCCTCATACCAGCCTGTCAAGGTTCACTTTTTGCAGTAGTTTGATTTGGCAGAACTTTCCTTGCAGGTTGTTTTGTTAGGAGATATTCAGAGGGATGGTAGGTGGAGGTGGGGGACTAAATCAATAAGCTTCTAAGATATTAAACCTACAAAACATTAAGATGTCAACTCTGATAGAGTTTTGTTTTTGTTTTTTTAATAAATATTGAGTTTTGTGGGTTTTTCTTTTTTTAAAAAAAACATCTTGACATTTATAGTTATTCCAAATTGAAATCTGAATTATCAAAATTGCTTCTGTCCTATACTTCTGTCCTGGTAAAAAGTAGATCCACCATCCACAAGCCAGAAACCTGGGGGTACCTTAGACTCCATCCTCTTCTCAAACCCTCTTCTTCAACTGGCCACCAAATACCTATTCCCTCAGTATGGCGTCTGCAGCAAAAAAGCCATCATCCCTTGCTTCAACTTCAGAAACAATGCCACACTGCTTTGCTGTCTTCCTTGAACTCATCCTCTAAGTTGCTACCAGATTTCTAGGATGTGCCCTTGATCCTGCTGCTCAGAACCCTCAGTAGTTACCTCAGTGAAGTCCCAGCAGGGTCCTGCCTTTCAATTTTCCTGCCTGAGTACCTCGGAGCGCCTAGCACGCCCTGAATGCACCATGAGCTTCCAGTTCTGGCCTTTACTCAAACGTTTCTTCTGTGAGGGTGCTCCTTCGTCCCCCTTCTGCACTGTTCGGACTTCCTTATCCAGCACGTTGTGGCTTCGCAAGGATGTCTTTCCTGAACCACTCAGAGAGGGATGATCCCATCCTCATCTGGGCTCCGCTGGGTTCACCCGGTTTTGCAAACATCTTTGTTGTCCTTTCTCATAGCACACAGCAGCAATGTACATGTCATTTTCTCTTCAGACTTTAGCTCCTTGAAGGCAGAAATTATAATAACCATACTTGTATCCCTAGGACCTAGCACGGGGCCTGGCAAAAGATGAGTTACCACTAAAAATTATTTGAATAAATGAATCAATCCTTCAATAGTGCCCATCTAGAGTCATTCTTCTATAGACGAAAAGAAGCCATATGGGAGCCCTGTATGATTCTAACAATGCTGGTTTTGAATCAGAGACTAGAAGGGTTTTGCCTCAAAGTCAGCAATCAGTTTTACTCTACCTTGCTGTCTTCTGTAACAAAGAGAAAGACATGATCCAGCCTTGGGAAGGTGCATAACTCTGAATCAGGTTAAGGACATGAGATATGTTAGGATCATGTCTAATGTTGATGTGGACAGAACTGATGGGTGCATTCCAAAGTGGACTGAGGCTATTTCTTGTCTTCCTAGAATGACCTTCTGGATTCATATGTTAATGTTCTAATTTGTTGCTAAGGCAACCAAGTTACAGGCCATCTTCAATTTACAAAAGGTGATATGGCCAAAGTCATTTTGTAAGTCGGATATTAGAAAAATACATGATCTTTTCCATGGTGAAAAGTGGTGTGATTGGTGGCTAGGACAAACAGAATTGTATTTACCCATATTTTTGCAGTCCTTGTGCAGTAAGTATGTGGGCGATGACCTCTGAGGGTACCACAGTTCCTACTGCCAAAGGATGGTCTTGGAAATCGATTTCTTGGGTATCCTTGGAAGGTGCTGACACTAAACTAATTGAGATGTCTGGACCAGCAGTGTTGATGCTCGTGGGCGGGCTCTTTCATCCCTGCCTGCCACATGGGGGTGAGTGATAGCTCTAGCATTGAGAACAATGATGCTATGTCTACCAGCAACATTATGAGCAGGGAATCCATTTAACAATAACTAAACCAGCACCTTTCTTCCCTATCCTAGGACTCAGGCATGAGTCTTTGGGGCAATCTAAATGTAAGACACCATATCATACTCAGTATAACTCCACCCCAGATACTAATCCATGATTATGGGTATTATATCATCGTTGTGACTGTCTTTGTCCTTATAATAAGCTACAATAATGATCCCTCTGTGTCTTTTTTTTCATAGCAAAGCACTAGTGGACTCAGAAAGTCCACCAGTCCCCATAAAGTTTCAGACAACTATATCCAAAGGCAAAACTAAGTTGGGTTCAAGAGAGGATCCTGAGAAGGCCTACTGAGTTAGGAGAAAGTTAGTTTACTCTAGTTCACCTCAGATTGCTTAGTAATACTACCAATAAGTCACACCTCCCTGGGCCTCTGCCACATTGTATTGTGACATTGCCACACTGGGAACAGAAAGAAGTAGACTCTAATTTCTTCACCTCCTGTAATCTGTACTGACTTTGTGAATTGCTTTGACCAACAGGATATGGTAGAAGTGATGATGAGCAAGTATGAAAGCTAAGTCTTCCAAGGACTTGACTTGAAATGTCTGCAAAAGGGCTCGGGCTGGGCTGAAGGGATCCCCCCACCCCCAGTGCACAAATTCCATGCACTGAGCCCTCTAGTGACCAATAATAAGTCATTGCTGATTTAAGCTACTAAACATTGAGTTACCAATAGGTATCTAATTTAGTACTATGTTATACAAAAATACAAATAATAAAGCAATTAAATTTATTGTGTGCTAGATGGTGATATGTTGAAAATTATCACTCATAATCTCTCTTTGTAAAGCTAATTGTTATTAAAACTTAGATCCTTCCAGAGTTTTTATATACAAAGTATTTTTGTTCTTATTGATGCATGATTGCAATACCACTAAACATACTGTTTTGTATCCTGCCTCTTTCATGTAATAATGCATCCATCATTTTCAATTCTCATAACTAATCTTTTATATCATTTTAATGATTGCATAATGCTGCATCCTTAAAATGTGCATAATTTATTTAACCTGCTTCTATTACTGGTATTTTTTTCACTCTTATAATCAATTATGTGATGGAAACCCTTGCGCATGAATGTTTCCACACATAAATGATCATTTTGTTAGAAAATTGTGGGCCTTATTGCTTAATTATTTTTGCCAATATAATAAAAAAGAAAAATAGCTCACCATTTTAATTTTCTTCCATTTTACTAACCAGGACAGTGGTAGGCAAACTCATTAGTTAACCAAGCAGCAAACCACAGCTCTCGAGCCATAGTTTGCCGACCACTGAACCAGGAGGTTAATCAGATCATACATGTCTGCTGGCTGTTTCTGTTTGCCTATTGTTTTATTAAGGAATGGCTCTTTCATGTTTGCAAGCATATTATTTCACAATTTTTTGTGACACACACACACACACACACACACACACACACACACATATACCTAGAGGAATGGCACCACAGAACATGGGCCTTCACACTAGATAAAACTGGCTGGTATTACTTTGGTACTTTCAATTTATCTAACACACAATGTATATTTTTTTAAAACCTCAAGTTCTTCATATATAAAATGGAGATTTTGCTGAGGTATGAAAGTACTCAATAAACATTCTTGAATTACTAAGGGTACAACTAATGTTAGCTTTCACATATACCGTATTTTCCGGTGTATAAGATGACCTTTGAAATGAAAAAAAAGCCTGCTTGCGCCTCGGGACGGGCGCCTGGGTGAGCGGGGACCTACGGTTGATGTGTGGCTGGCGCTCCTGGCGGTGTTAGTGCCAAAGCCGGCGTTTAAACGAAGCCGTTTCACTGTGCGTGCTTTCTGCAGCATTGAAGAACGTCATTGGTTCCTTTAGCTGAAAGAGAATTCTAGAAGGGTGACTTTTCCCTCAGCTAATGGAGTCCGGGACACACAGGCCTGCTGTGGTCTGTGGGGCTGAGGCAAGGGAGAAAGCGGCTTCTCGGGTCTGCAGTGCAGCGGATGGGAATTCAGAACCTGTGGGATTTCATTCATGTTTGGCTTTGTCTGAAGAGGAGTCCCACCCAGCTGGCCTGGCTCAGTGGCTGAGCACCGACCATGAACCAGGAGGTCACAGGTCATGGTTCGGTTCCCGGTCACAGCCTGTGCCCAGGTTGTGGGCTTGATCCCCAGTGTGGGGCCTGCAGAGGCAGCCCACCCATGATTCTCTCTCATCACTGATGTTTCTATCTCTATCCCTTCCTCTCTCTAAAATCAATACAAACACTTTAAGAAAGAAAGAAAAAAAAAAAAAAAAAAGTCTGCTTGGATTGGCCAGAGTCAGAGAGGTGGTCTATTAAAAAAAGAACTGGTGTTGCCTCGGAAGTGGGGGGTAGTCTTATACAGCGAATATAGGCCTAAACCTATGTTTTATCTGTAAAATTAGGGGGTCGTCTTATATGCCGGAAAATACGGTACTTGTTCCACAAAATTAGGACAAATATATGTAATTTTTCAGTTAGTGTTTAAATT
Source organism: Pipistrellus kuhlii (assembly GCF_014108245.1). Taxonomy (NCBI): domain Eukaryota; kingdom Metazoa; phylum Chordata; class Mammalia; order Chiroptera; family Vespertilionidae; genus Pipistrellus; species Pipistrellus kuhlii. Next base: position 4,869,771 of record NW_023425562.1, read on the forward strand.
AGCAATGTATTTTCATTCATTCAATTAATACTTAAATATGCACTATGGATCCAGCATTGTCCCAGGCACTGAAATAGTAATGGAGGGGGGGTGGGGGGGGGGTGGAAACAACAGAATTCCAGTGGCTGTGACACCTGTTACATGCTAGTGAACAATTAACTGTATAGTATCCTAGTGGTGATAAAGCTACAGAGAAAATAAGGCAGACAAGGAGGATATAGTGTACAGGTGTCTGTAAGGGAGAACCTTGTTATTTTAGAGGCCCATTGCATAAAGAGATTTGTGCAATTGGCCTTCCTTTCCTTGGCTTCTGGCACCAATTTTCCACTGGCACCCGGGACCTAGGCCTTCACTCGGGCCAGAGTCTGCCATCTTCGTCTTGTCTTCACTACTGCACTCTGCTCCTGTAGATCCCTTTGTGACCCCCACCCCACCCCCTGCACCTCATAGTAGGCATCCTGTCCCACCTGGCCACTCCAGGCCTGGAGCAGCTGGGTGGCCACCATCTTTGGCCTTCTAATTTGCATACTCTAATTTGCGTACTCTGAGTGGAGGTACAGTCAATTTACAAGTTTGTTGATTATTAGGTAAGATGTGGTAAGGGAAGGTCTGGCTTCACAGGTGGCCCTTGAGCAGAGAACAAATGGAAGGCAAATGTCACCAGGAGGACAGATTCTTCCAGGCAGAGTAACTGGGAGTGCCAGGCTCCTCTGGGCAAGCATGGCTCTTACATTCCAAAAATAATAAGACTAGCACAATTGGAACATGTGAGTGAGGGAAAGAATGGAAGAAAAGAGTTGACTTGTTTTTAAAAGGACCACTTTGTCCACTTTGCTGGGAATAGACTGGAGAAAAACAAGAGTAGAGGCAGGAATGCTGAGTAGGAGGCAGGTGCAACAATACAGGTGAAAGATGATGTCAGGTAAGATGAATGATGGGAAGTGGTAAAATTCCAGATCTAATTTGAAGGTAAAGCCAATAGAATTTGGTAACAAATTAGATTTGGGCTGTGAGAGAAAGAAAGGAACCAGATATAAATCCAAGTTTTTGGGCTAAATAAACTAAAAGGTGGAATTGTCATTAATTGAGGTGGGAAAGACAGTGGAAGAAGCAGCTTTCAGGGGAAAGATTTGGGTTTAGATTTAGGATATGTTAAGTCTCAGGTTCCTGTTAGATATTTTGAATAATATGTCAGTCTCAATTCTGGAAGATGAAGGTGGAAATACCAGCCTATTGATGGAATTCACAGCTGTGAAACTTGAGGAGATCATAGGGTATTTGTGTAGATAGACTAAGAGATCTTGGGACTGAGCTTTGGCATAGTTGGATTTTGGAGGTAAAGAATTCGAGGCAGTGGTGTTTGCCAGTGTAATTATAATGTGCCTTGGTGTCGGTCTTCTGGGGTTCATTTTGCTTGGGACTCTGTGAGCATCTTGGATAAGAATTTTAAAAGCAGCCAGAGAAAGACAGAAAGTTATATATAAAGGAATCCCCATCAGACTAGCAACTGATTTCTCCACAGAAACTCATCAGGCCAGAAGGGAATGGGATGAAATATACAAAGTCATGAAAAGGAAGGGTCTGAATCCAAGAATAATGTACCTAGCAAGGCTATCAATCAAAATTTAAGGTGAAATCAGGAGCTTCACAGACAAAAAAAACTGAAGGAATTTATCTCCACCAAACCAGCAATGCAAGAAATGCTAAAGGGTCTACTGTAAAAATAAAGAAACAGGAAGCAAAGAAGGAACACAGGGGTATAGAATAAAAATGGTGTCAAATAAATACCTATCAATAATAACTGTAAATGTAATGGATTAAATGCTCCAATCAAAAGACATAGGGTAACAGATTGGTTAAGAAAACAAGACCCATATATCTGTTGTCTAAAGAATTCCAGGCAGGATAATTAAATTAGATTGACCTGATCAGCCAATGAGCTAGAAGATCCAAAGGAAATCAGAGTCCAAAAAGGCATGTGAAAAAGCATTTCAAGGAAAGAATGACAAACTGTGTGAAATGCTGATGATGGTTCAGGTACATTAAGGACTGAAAATCAACTGTTGGATTTAGCAACCTGGAGGTCGTTGGTGATATTCTAAGAGCAGTTTCTACAGAATGGTGGGTATGGAAACCTGACTACAGGATGTTTCAGGAAAGCAGAAGAAGATGAATAATGGGAGAGAATAAATGCAGATGGGAACAGAACTGTGAGGCCATAGCTGGTTGAAAGAGGGAGAGTTCTGTGTATTTTTTAAATGGGAGGAATATTAGAGCTGAAGAAAATGATCCAATAGAAATTAATTATGAAGAGGTTTACACTGCCATTGGAATGTCTTTTTGGCAAGTGAGAGGGCATGAGATCTCACACATATGTGGAGATGGCCTTAGATAAGGCATGAACTGTTCCTCCAAAAAGGAGAAGAGGTAGAGTGTGTGGATGGAGGTGAGGCAGTTGACATGGTTACAGTAATAGAGCTTCCACTGTCTCAGTGAAATAGGAAGCAGGGTTATTAGCTAAGAGTGAGGAGTAAGTGGAGGCATGGGGACTTTGAAGAGACTTTATAAAGTAGAAAATGGTTTGGGAATCTAAAACAATAATTAGAATAGAGAAATGTCCAAGCATCACCAGGAAATACTAAGGGATCGCTTGAAGCTAGTGGACAGGAGTTATAATGAGACCAGCTAGCATGTTTTCATTGTTTTTCTCACAGTTGTTCAGCAGGCCCAGAGAAGGTGAGAAGGTAGACTTCATCAGAGTTCATGTTTTGACAAATGACTTTAAGGTAGAAAAAGGAGACCAGAACACTTTGAACAATTTCCACTAGCAGTACATTTATATCAGCATAATTATAATGGTTTTAAGGGATTCTATAAAATAGACTCAACCTATTTGGCCAATTACCTAATCTTGGACATTTAGCTTTTCTAATTGTTCATTATTATAAGTAACAGTTCAATTAATTCCCTTTTATATCAACCTTCACTCATATTTTTCAGTTCTTCCTTTTGAAAATAGCATTGCTAAACAAACAGGTTAATAATCAGGATGCATTTGGCTGTAAGGAACAGAAGAGTCAACTCAAAATGTCTTAAACAATATGGAAAATATGTTACATCCTATAAGACATCCTCTAATATCCTGATGAACGGCTTGCTGCATCATTTAAAAGATATCATCAGAGGTTTCTGCTCTGTCAACTGCTCTGCCAACCCTGGTGGCCTCAGGCAGGATGTCCTCAGAGTCAGAAACTATTGTAGCTGTCCCAATCTCAAAAGTCACCTGTGAACGTGACACTAGCCCTTCCTAGCAGTCTCTTTTTGCAGGAGAGCAAGTTTTCCCAGAGGCTCAAAGTGAACTTCTCACATCTCATTGACCAGAACTTGGTCACATGACCACACATACCAGTAAACCATTCATAGTAAGGGAATTAGAGTTATCAAGATTGGTTGAAATTATCCAACATTTATTCCTTAGATAGACATAAGGTCTCATGTGCTGAATTAATGCCCTTAATAGAGAAGGGCAGATACCCAAACAAATCAGTCTTTGCAGAATAGAAGAGAGGGGTGAGAAAAATGGACGCTACACAAACAAGTGTATCTTCTGCTAAGATGACTTTTGAAGACATATTATCAAATTTTCTGCCAGCCTCCTACCCATTATTTTGGCTCTCACTCCAACTTTGAGTAGTTTAATTAAAAAAAAAAAATGATTTGTAATGTCCCCGTAGACTTGGTACATTTTTACAGTCCTTCTTACTCATTTGGGGCCAGTCCTGCCCTACTGGGCACCCTGAAGGTTGTATTTCTAGCTCTGGTCTTTCCTGACGCTTCCAGTAGGATTCTGTTGATATCCACCCCCTTTACTTACCTAATACATGGGAATACAGTCAGTTCCAATATAATACAGGGTAGGAAAAAGTAGGCTTACAGTTATTCATTGGAAAGTAATACAATAATTACTAAATAATAGAAGAATAAACTCTGTATTTCATGTATTTACACTGTAAACCTACTTTTGCCTCACCCCATAACTCATGCATTCCTAAAAATCACCATACTCTACAAAAATAAATAAATAAAAATCCATGGGGATTATAGGAAAATTGGAGTTTGGAAGAAAACACTCAAAAACTTGCTCAATAACAACAACAGCAAAAAAATCTAGTAAAAATGATTAACACAATTTTATACATGGTAAACAGTTGTGAAATACACAAATGCTACCATACATTTGGCACTTTTCCTTGTAAAAGTGTTGAAGTTTGCACATGGAAGTGGCCATCAGGTTAAAGCTGGTGAGTTCTTGTGAAGCGGTGAGAGGAAGCTCCTGTGAGATCCCAGGAGAAGTTGGAACACCAGATGTGGCTGTAACATGCAGTGACTGAGGGAGCCGGCAGATGACGGAGGTACCAGTGTACACTGTGTGTATGCCTACATGGTGGGGCTCAGTTGGGTGCAGTTTTTTGCATCACCTGGAGTTCCCCTTTTAGAAATGACATATAATCAACACTTGGGTTATGCTCAAATGATTCACAGCTATTCATGTTTGCATTTTGAAAACAAGTGTTATAACAGAACTGACTTTATCAAGTTTTCCATCGATGCCCCTTTCCATCAGGTTCCATCTGCATCAAAGTTCTTGTATATGGACCCCCTCCCAGTCTCCAGGGGCCAGGCAGGCCTTTTCCTATCAGTATATTGGAACCCCCTGAATCTTTGGGGAAATGGGGAGAACTAAGCATCTGTGATTGTGTTGCAGTCTTTTATAGAAACCAAACCCAGTTCTGTCTAATTCTGTAGCCCCCACTTCTTCCAACTGTGGGTGACTGCAAAACAACAGTTACATTTTGAAAGGGTAAAGATGTGGGTTAAGGTAAGAAAAATAAAGTGGATTTATTTTTGAGAAAGCATCAGAAAAAATATTTGTAAATGCCCTCCACCACAAGAAAATGTCAACCTCTATTTTCTTATGGAAAACATATTTCTTAATATATGCTAACAGCCCTCTTACTTTCAAATTCTTAGTTGACTCACAGCTAGAAGAGAGGGCAGGAATAAAGACATGTGCTGTCAGGTCTGAGAAAGGAGGAAATGTACAGCTGTGTTAGAATTGAATGAGTCGAAGTAAGATTATCTCTGTTGGAATTAGCTACAATGGAAGCAAAACATGAAGGAGCATATGGAGTCTGTTGGGTAGAGAGGTGGTGCCAGGTATAACAGTGGTTAGAAGCAGTCAAGAGCTGGGCAGGGGGCAGGAGGGCAGAGCAGGGCGTAATGTGGTGGTAAGGGCAGTGTGGCCCACTCTGGCTACCTCCCACCATTGCCCACCTATACCCAGCCCTCCACCTCTTTCCTCTGTGTCTGTGGTTTATGCATATATGTTCTTTGGCCAATATCTTCACTTTCTTTTATCCAGTCCTCCCAACCCTCTCTATCAATTTGTATTCATGTCTCTGGTTCTATTTTGTTTATTAATTTATTGTGTTCAATAGATTTCATATATAAGTGAGACCATGTGGCATTTCTCTTTCTTATTGTAAAAGCAATGGAAAGAGCTAAGTAATTTGCTCAAGACCAAGTATAATGGAGCAGTAAATCCAAATAAGTTTTTAATTCTGGCCTCACTCCACAAAACAACTTTTTACTTTACATAGAAACCTTCTGCTCAGTACTTGAGACAGCCCCTACTCTTGGATATTTTTTTTTACCCCATGTAAAACAATAAGTATTTATTATTTTACCTAGTTTGTGAGGTTCAGGAATGGGGTTCAGACGTTGGCTCAGGGTCTCATGTGGTGGCAGTCAGGTATCACCTGGGGCTATATCATCTGAAGGCTGGACTGAGGCTGGAAGATCTGTTTCCAAGATGGTCACTCACATGCCTGTTAGCAGGAGACCTCAATTCCTCTTCACCTGTGCCTCTTCTCACCATGGCAGATGACTTCCACCAGAGTGGGTTATGCAAGAGAGAGAAGAATACATCACAATCTGTTTTATGACCCAGCCTCGGAGGTGAGAGTCACTACACATGAATGTGCAAACCAGGAGAGAGGGATCATTGGGAGCCAACTTGGAAGCTGGCTTTGATGAAGTGTAGTGCCATGTATGTGCAGCACCAGGGTGAAAAATGATTTCTAGTTTACACTTTTTAAATTAATTAATCACTTAGCCCATTTATATTTTCCATTAATTTTTTCAACCTCAGCAGTGGAAATGTAGATAATTTCAGAGGCACAAACCACCAATTAACTGCATTCCATCTTTCATGATGCTTTGGTGCATCCATCAACTCTACTGATCACCTACCACATGCTAGGCATTGTACTGGCTACCTGAATACAATGAGAAGGAAAACAGATTCTGTCCCCACCATACAAGTGTCAATCAAACAATCACACCATTGGCATATCACCACAAGATGTGATGACTGCTACAAAATAAGAGTTTACATTGCTATGAAAGCGTTTGTCTTGTGGATTGAATTTAGTTTGAAAATCAGGGAAAGCCCTCTTTCTCAACCTCAGAGCTATAATAACACTTTGGACTGATAATTCTTTGTTGTGGGGGCTGCCCTATACACTGTAGGATATGAACTGCATTCCTCTCCCCTGCTAGATGGCCTCCACCCCTCCCGAAATGGTGACACCCCAAAATGTCTTTGGAGAGACCCAGATGTTCCTTGGGGCAAAATCTTAAAAGCTACTGCCCTATAGGGAGTTTTCAGTTGGAAAGTATAGAAGGGAGGGGCGTTTCAGGAGGAGGAAAGGGGATGTTGGTGAGATCTTTATTGACAGGTATTTCAAAATAAAATATTCCCCTTCCTTTCCCTACCCCCCCCAAAAAAAATCTTCAAAAATAAACAAACAAAATCTCTGGTTCCCTAACTCTAGTTCTGTAGCTTCAATTCAGATCAGACTCTTGCCTGCATGACTTGCTGGTGCCTTTTAAATGGGAATTCACACTCCGTAGCCAGTCGGCTTGTGCTGAATAAGGTGTCTCCATATAGTTGCCAAGGAAAAAACATGTCTGGCCTGAAGCTGTCTTCCAAAACGTATTTTAACTTATTGGATCTCTGAGCTGGCTGAAGTTATTTGGCCTTCAGCCTGCAGGTTTATATCACTGCCTAAAGCAGAGTCTTATCACTAGGAAATACATGGCTTCCCTTTCATAGGAGAGATATTTATAGGTACTACGTATATGCTATGTTTGAATTATGTGCTGTATGTGAATATATTTAATGTGGAAGGAGTATATAACCAGGCTGTGCATAAATTCAGAGACCAAGACTTGCCCTGTTGCAATGTTTAACAGATAAGAATTAGCTTAGAATCCCGAAAACTTAAGTGAGAGTGCACTCAGAGGATCTCTAGGGGAACTGTGGTTTTGGGAATGCAGATTAATAAACTTCTGGGTTAAATTTGGCCTGTTATATGATCTTGGACACATAAATCAGTTTCAATTTCCTCATGGGTAATGAAGATAACAATTCTCCCCTTGCAGGGTTGTTAGGAAGATATGTGAGATCCCAGCAATGCCTGGCATTCAATAGCTGTCCAATAAATGAAATGTCCCTCTTTCCTTCAGATTATCCAGTTCAACTCCTCAGGACCCCTCAGAGACATTTCTCCTGGAAGCCAGGGAGCTCTCCTACCCTCAGCTCTTCCCTCTCCCTCTGCATCCAGAGGATCTTCAAATCCACTCACTTTTACCTCCAGGTTTTAGTTAGGCCACCCTCATGTTTTTGTGGACTTTTGCATTGATGTTCCAATTAAATAACTATAGATGAATTCTAGCCATGTGACACCTTGATTGCCACCTTTTAATAGCCCTGGGGGCTCCAAAATGGGGTCCAGGCTTACTTCTCCAGCCTCATCTCTCTTAGGTCCTACCTTTTAACCTGTGCTCCAGGAATGCTGAGCTTCTGGCAGAGTCCTGCATGCTGGTTCACATTCTTATGCTGTTTTAGATGTTGCTTCTTGGAATAGAGATTCATTTATTTCTCTACCACCCTCATTTTCCCATCAGACCTAAAGAAGTAGCCACCCACCAGAGCATCTTCTGACTTCCCATCCTGCCCCCCCCCCCAATCACCTCTTTGCTTTGACACAACCTTGTACATGTTTCTACTCTGATGAATGTCATGCCTCATTGATTTAAGTATTTGTTTATGGGCCTGTCTTCTCCACTGGAGGGTGAATTACTACAAAGCAAGAACCACATCTTATTAATCTCCGTGTTCCCAGCTATTATCATTGACCCTGTACTGGTCCATGTCCCATAAGCATTTGATGAATGAATCCATATTTATCTTGAATCTGCACAGGGATGGGAATTCACAACATTGCAAGGCAGCCAGCTGATGTGCCCCATGTCTAACCCAGATTGATATATCTTTCATCTTTATTGCCATATCTACCTCCCTTCCCCCTCCACCCACTGATCCCACTTAGAAGGAATACATAAACTCCCTCTGAGCATGGCTGATGTAGGATTGCTAGGCTATAACTAACACTATGCAGCAACAAAATTTTCTCTTTTTGCAAAATTCTTCTAGTTATTCCTTGGGTGACATGATATTCAGGTCCCACACCATCATATCTCCCTGGTTGGGATCTGTTGTCAAACTAAATCCAAGATGCATGATGAATTCTGACAGTGTGGAGGGCTTTTGTCCTGAACATCATATTCAAGCAAGAAGAGGGTACAATGAGATATGCTTGCATTTATTCATATATATATATATATACATATATATATATATATATATATATATGAATAAAACTTTAGTATGCAAATAGACTGAATGGTGGAACAACCAAACAACCAGTCGCTATGATGTACGCTGACCACCAGGGGGCATGGGCAGAACATGGCAGGTGTTAGCAGCAAGTGACAGAGCATGGAACATGGAGGGCATTGGCTGTGGTGGGATGGTGGAGCAGGTGAGCAGAGGCACCAGATGAAGGCGGGACGCCAGTCTCTGTCACTGGGGCGAGCCTTTGGTGGTTGCTGAAAAGTCTTTGCTCCCACACACCACGGTCCTGCCCCATGCTCGCATCTGCTGCCAGAGCCAGCCCCACTCGCACCTGCTGCTGGTGCCCAGCGCCAGCCCCGATCGCTCAGCACTATCAGGGGATGCGAGTGGCAGCTGCCAGCCTCAATTGCTCCTCATGGCTTCTGTATCTTCCCCTGCTCCTGAAGAGCGATCAAGGCTGGCAGCCATCTCTCACATCCATTGCTATCTCTCACACCTGCTGCCAGCGCCAGAGCCGCCACTCACACCCACAGTTCCTTTCAAGGTGCACAAATTCATGCACACTGGGCCCCTATACTAGTAATAACAGCTAACACTACTGAGTTCTTACCATATACCAAACACTTTAGTTGCAACAGCCTGAGATTGGTTAGTCTCTCTGTAGTCAATCAACTATTTTACCATCCTTCTGACCTCCCCCCCAAAAGGGTTGGGTTTTGTCTGTCTTTGCTTAGCAGTGCCCTATTGCCAGACTGGCAGGAAGGCATGGCATGAGTCTGTGGTGCCCGTAGTCACTAGAGCTATAGATTAAGGCATCTAGTCAAGGTACCAAGGAAGCCAGAATGTTCATCCTGAAAAATCGCTGCTGGGTGCATCATTCAAGGGACCTGGGATCAGTGACTCCATGTTTCGTTTGTCCCTGGGTGCTTCTTTGGTGTTCAGAATGGCTCCCGTTTCAGACATCCTGTGCTCCGTCAGAATTGCTAGTATTTTAAACCACCCACAATTGTGTATTTTTACTTGTAAGTCAGTAATGTGCATTGAGCACATTTTAGATACTGGGAATTGCATGTAACTCTTCATATGCATAACCTTGCCTCATCCTTTCAACAACCAGACAAACAGACACATTCTTCAGTTGAGGAAACTGGTTCAGAGTGTTTGACTGACTTGGCCCAAAATGCAGAGCTGTTATGTAGCAGGAGAGTTGGAGGTTTGAACCCAGACACAGTCCCAGTGCTCAAACTCCTAAACGATACCCCATATTGACTCCAGAGTCAGTTTATTCGCACACTAACAAGATAGGTGGGGAGCCCATGAGCAATATGCAGCTGGAAGCCAGGACCAAAGACACTTTTCAAGGACACCTGTGGGTGGGACCATTCATGCATAGCACAAATGGGACAAGACAACTGGAATAGGTTTTGTTCTATAGAATTTCATCTGAGTGTCATGCCAGAACCCTCTAGCATCTTTTATACCCTGATCTTGCAATTGTCCCTTCCCCCCACCTTGCTCTTTTTGGTATAATTGCTATTATGTGTGGGCATTTTTTGTTGTTGCTCTGGCTTATGCCATTTTTGCAACCACTTCCTATGGTCTAAGCATCAGTTTTCCCAAGCACTCTACCCTCTCACCTTTTGCCCTAGACGTATTCAAATCCCTTCTTTCCCTGGACAGAACTGGCGCATGCCTCCACAACAGTCTTCACCTGACCGTGAACTCTGTTCTTCCGAAATCTACTCTTTATGTCTGGGTTCTAAGACTGCCCCATCTTGCCTGCCAGGATGCATGATGCTGCCAGGTATTGTGCAAGGACCCAGAAGTAGTCTGTCAAGAGTATGCCCGGGCAGGGGGCAGTGCGGACTTCTGAAGTCAGATGTATTTGGATGCTTCAAAACAATCTCCAGTCCAAGAAAAGAGAAGAGCCATTTCACTTCATCAGTGTCTCCCTGGACCTCAGCCTCCCACAATGGCCAGTTCAGCCCCAGAGTCCATCAGAAGTTCAATTTTATCACAGTATCCTCTATAGATCCCATTTTATGTGCTATTAAACAGAACAATGCAGCTCACCAGTAAAATCATCTGCAATAACAGCCTATTAAAAGCTTTCCTTAATATGGAACTTTCTAATTAATGTAAATGGGGTGCAAAGCTTGGGAAGCCACGTTGATTCTAATGTTCAGAAAGTAGGTAAAATAGGAAAGGGTCTTATTTTTCATTAGCAATCTATTAGGGAAGCTAATGAAATCTTTATGGCTTGGATATATTACCAAAATGATACAATTGCTTTTGTTTCCTGCCTCATTTCTCTGCCACCTTTCTCCATAAATATTGCTATGCTGTGCATTGGATCTGAGAGAAGGGGATTTTGCATGGGTGTTTGTGTCTGGGTACTCCCAGATCCTCAGAGTGTTGGCAATGGAGGGAGCACAATAGATTAACCTTAGTTCGCAATTGTCTTAAGTTGGAAACTGAGCTTTAAAGAGAGCTGAAGACTAATGCAGTCATTTACTTCTTAATGCATCTCCTTGGATATAATGGGTCATGTTTACTCACTTTTCATTGCCCAGACTACGTCATTTGGTCATTCCTAACTTTAAAGTGGTTGTGGAAGTATTACCCCATATTGAATCCCAAAGGCCCCTCCCATGGGTCAGCTAATAAAGTAACTGAGGACGCCCCAATGAGTGAGAAACATACCCTGTTCTCATGGAGCCCAGAGACCAGTGGGAGAAGCAAAAAACAAAGAGACTCAAGACTGTTCCAGGAGCCCCAGGGCCAAGGGGATTCATTCTCTCTGCACTTTACCTATAATTGCCTTCCTCTTTTCTACTTGGGCATAATGCCTAGGAAGGAAATCCATGCATTAATCCAGCTCCCCAGATTCCACGGGGAACTAGAGAGTGGGATGAGTAAACTGAGGCAGAAGCCCATCGAGGGCATCTCTGAGATTTTCCACAGTCAGCCTGCAGTAGCAGTACAGCGCAAACGCTGTCTGCTGAAGTTAAACTTAATTCTCAGACGACCACCCACCACACATGCACCCCATGGGCCTTGGCAGGATCGGCTGTGGACCTCAGGAGCAAAGGATTAAAGCTCAGGCAGCGAAGTAAGTCCTTGCTTGGTGGCTGTGCTGTGGCTGGCCAGACCCCGTACACTTTCCGCCCCGTGGCAACAGGCCTTGTTAAAGCCCGGCCAGAAAGCTCTGGCTTGGTAATCGCATTCCAATCAGCTTTACACGATTGTGAAATTGATTGTCCTGCTGGTCTCACACAGGCTTTGGAGCAAGGCGAAGGGGCGCCTTCATTCTTTGCTGGGTTTCACAGCACTGATTCCAGGAGACTTTAGCTTTCCCATGCATCCCCAAGAGGAAGGGAGGTCAAATTACCTTGAAATTACAATTTGGGGGCATCAGGCCTTGACCGGTGTGTTTCATTTTCCCAATCACCCAGCCAGAGCCAAGGCCCCGAGAGGAGGTACCTGGCATATTAAAACCTCTTTAGGAACTTGAAGAAGAGGCGGCGTGAGAGCGAGAGCTCCAGGCAACTCTGAGGGCAGAGAGGACCTGGGGATCATGGCTGTGGGCACTTTGAACTTGGGCCCCTCGTTCTAGTCCCCCCCCCCCAAGTTGGTGTTATTGGGGTGTCATTGTCAATTGAGTTATACCAAAGCACTCCCACTAGTTTGTCTTTGTTTTCATGTTCTGTCTTGGGAATTTTATATTTCTGCAGGGAAATAAATATAACTTTATCATGTGATTCAGCAGCTTAGGCAATAGGGAAAAATTTCCTACAATAAAGGGGCCTGACTTGGTCTGGAGCAATGACCAGGCGATAGTGAATTAGGAGGACAGGAATGTCCCGTACAGATAAAGGGGGCATCCTGTGCCAAGGCCCAGAGGCACTTTGCTAGAACAGGAGTAGGGAGGGGATGGTAGATGTGAAAGATGAGAATCTAAGGCAGAGGCAAAGGCATGTGCATTAAAAATGGAATGCGGGATTCCAAGTGGGAAAGTGGGGGTGTAGGGGGCACAGCAGAAGCACTAAGTGTGAAATGAGCCTTATCTGTCAACTCATGTGTGGCATTCACAAGTAATTCCTTTTCCCCCCCTCTAAATTGCTTAGGTAATTATTAGGGATGACAGTCCTAATATAGTGACTAGTAAATAGTAAGTGCTTACTATATGTCAGGACTGTTCTACTAGTTTTGCATGGGTTATTTAATCTTCTCACAATCTTCTAAGGTGAATACCATTAGCATCCCCATTGTACAGATGAGGAAACTGAGCCTCAAGGAGTTAATCAATTTGCAGAAAGCCACAGAGCCAGTAAGTGCTGGGATTGAGGTCTGAACACAGGCAGTCTGAACCTGGGGCCCATATCTTAATCATGGTACTAGGATGCCTCATGTGATCTTAATAAAAGAGAGCACAGCTATGAAATGAGCTTTGTGCCGAATGTTGGGAAGACAGGGTTGAGCAAATGGCAAGTTACAGTCTCAGGGGGAACATGTTGTCAAGTGGGAAGACAGAAAAGTCAGTGGACAATTAATGAAGAAGATATCAGGTTGCAAAAACAAAAAAGGGAAGTAGGGCATCAGGAGAAGAAAATACCCGAGCTTGAAAGGGTCTTCAAGGCAAGATGGAGGAACTGAGGACAAGGAGAAGAGAAATCTGCTCAGAGTCATACAGGAAGTTAGCATCACGGTTGAGAAAAGAATCCAAAACTTGTAGATTCAGTAGCTGTTTACCTGGTGCCTGCTCTGTGCCTCCCACTGTTCCAGGCATCAGCGGGAGACCATTGGATCTATGTTCTTTCCTCCACGCTGTGCTGCCTGGCTACCGGTAACTGTCCAATACAAACTGTGTTTTATCAATTCCTTGTTCTACTGAAAGATGACATTCACCTTTACTGCTCCATGCTCAGCCATACAGCAAACCTGAACCAACTGGAGTATTTCCTTCTCTGCTAGCCCAGATCCCCTGCCATGCATAGAACATTGCAGGAATAGAGGTGCAGGGCTTCAGCTTTTCTCCAACCTCCCAAAGAGGGAAAACTGTAACAGTTGTATACAATGAGGTGATTTCCACCTCACCACACCATCCCTTTGAGGCAGTCAGCAAACACAGAGTTGATGACCTTATGTATTATTTACTTTTTGCACAGGGGAACAGTAAAGGGGACCAGCCAGAAGAGTAAAGGGACATTGGATACTGCTTCAGAGATTTCCCCTCATGTGTACAGGGACCCTCCTTCCCTTCTCTTCTGCTCAGCCAAGGCCAGGGATGACGGACGGCGTGCTGGACAGATGGACAGTGTGCTCGGGCTTCCCAAAAGCCCTGCTGAGATCCCACAGCCCCGAGACTCCCTAGGGAAGGCTGTCAAGACAGAAAGGGGGTTTCTGTTTATCTCACTCCTACTGTGAGGGTGTTGGGGAGCACTGTCTATCTGGCCAAGGGGAATCTATTTAGCAGCCCTCTTTGGATATCTGAATGAGACCCTGCCTCTCAGAGCCTGGCACCTCCCCCAACACCCTGACCTCCCCTTATGGGTACTCATTGATTCTTCACAACGAAACTGAAAGAGAGGTGCCATTATACAGACATGGAAACCGGGGCACAGAAAGATGAAACAACCTTCCCAGGGTCACACGCTCCTTAGGAGAAGACGGTGTTTCCACTCAGCATTTGGCTGGAGTCTGGATTCTTACTTAAGCAGCGAGAGATACTACGTACGCCTGCTCCTCCCTTTATTCTGCCCCCACCCCTGCTGCTGGCAGTGTCAGCACCTGCTGTCAGCAGGACCCGAGTCCCGGTGTGTCGTTAGTGAGGCCGATGCTATTGTTAAGGCCACTGCTCCTCTGCTGCTTCTGCAGAGTTTGTGAGACCAGCACTGCTGGTTCGGCTGTATTATTATTATTGCAAATAATACTGCTCCCACTTCATGCTGGCTTGGTCTTTCACCCCTCCCCTTTCTTCCTCCCTCTCCTCCAAAGCCACCGATGTTTATTGCGCTGCTCCTGGACCCTCTGCCAGGCCTCCTACAGGCGTTATTTACAGACGGACATGGAGGCTGAAGCTGGGAAACGCCTCATCTATAGTCATGAGGCTGACAAGTGGAAGCACAGGGCTTTAGGTCCACGTTATTTATGTCCAGTCCAGCGGTGCTTGCAGAGTGATACAGAGAATGAGCCAGCATCGGCTCACAGGACTGTGGCTTGGGCACCTCTGGATTTCCATGACGGGCCCCCTGCCTGAGGGTTTCTGGTGATACCGGTCAAGCACAGATGAGGGTTGTTTGCCATCAGTGCCTGGGAAGCTCTCTCCCCGAGCCTCAGAAACTTGGGCCTTTGCTGAGAAGGAAAACAGCGGAAAGAATGGCAGCCATCCAAGTCATCAGAGAAAGGAGGTAATTACAAAACAAGTTCAGAGACATGCGGCTCGTCTCTTACTCTGTATCTTTTCTTTATGTGGATTCAGACCATCCCCACAGTGTGCGTGTTTGTTCTTTAACAAGGAAAATGAGATAATGTCACTCTGCTTTAACTCTGAGTTGGCCTCCTGCCATTCTTTCATCGAGCCTGGACCCTTCACCAGGCCTCTCAAGGCCTTGCCATCTACTATCTGACCCAACTCACCTCCCTCTCCTTATGCTCCACCACCCAGAATCTGATCATTCTTCAGATGCCCCAGCTTCGTGGCTCAGACCTGTCCTGCGCTGTTCCTTCTCTTTGCCCCAATCTACTCAGAACCTTCTCAGTTCCATTTCACGTCATAAGCATCGCCCATATCTGTCTAACATGAAAGTCTGAGCTCTTAGCCGCTGTGTCTCCTGGAATGGCCCTTCAGAAGGGGAGGGAGTGAGGGCTGGGTGTAAAAGTCTCCCAGAGCGGACACTGCGTGTGTGGCCAGGAGCACCAAGCATGTTCCAAACAGGCAGCTGGACTGCTCGGTGGGTGAAATGGAGCCAAGGACCAATTTGGAGCCACAGATCACTGTCACACGTGCCACCAGCTGTGGCCGGAAAAGACACATTTCAGGGAAGTCCTCCTGGGGAAAGAGTGTTGTTGATCAGGGGCTCTTAAGAGTAAGATGAGGGGTAGTCGGTGTGAGGGAACTTCCTTCCTGATGACATTTCGAAGGCAGTTTTGCACTGAATCAGCTACTTTAAATGCTTCTCCTTCTGCTCTTGGAACTTGGAATTGCTGTGCCTCCCCTGCTGGAGCTGGGAGGGGTTTCCATCTTCCATATTCAACCCCCTGTCTTCCCAGCCCTTCTAGTCACAGGTTCCTAGTGGATTGTAGGGGGCAGTTTTACCCTCAGTTGGGATCATTGCTGTTGACAAAATCCAGTCTGTGGGTTCTGGACCCGTTCTAATTTGTGTAGCTTTCACATTTATTCTATTTTCACATTTATTCTGCAAAAATCTTTACACCCTCCCACACGCTGCTCTACTCGCCTTCACTGCTGTTTGTTTATTAATTGATTCTAAGTGCTGGCATCTTGGTCACCATCTTGAACCATCGTGTTTGGAGCAGGCACCTCGTCCTGTGCCTGGTGTTATAGGCCTGTCCTGACTCTCCCCAGAAGACAGGAAGTTGACTACTAATCACTCTCTAAGCCCTGATTCTGATTTTTTTTTTTTTTTTATAGAACCTATCACTTCTTTTTAAATGTTTTGTTCATCTATTTTCTAGGTTATCACCGGTCGCTCCACTAGAAGGTAGCCTTCCCCTGGGCAGGGACTTTGTCTTGTCTCCATTATAACCACTGGCACATGGCAGGTGCTCAATACATGTGGACATAACACACGATGTTCCCCTCCCATCAAGGGAGCCTTCGTTCTCTCCCGGATTACAGACGCATTGCTTTTTCTCGGTAAACTGATAATGAATTTTGTCTAATCCATGTTGACATCCTTGGGGATGAACTTTGACCTATAGATACAATTGACTACATTAGGGGTACTAAGTTGTAATAGAATTTGAATTTCTGGAATAGGTTATTCTTGGACCTATATTGTTCTTTAAAAATGGATGCCCTGGTCTGTAGTTTGGTTATTTATTGGCTTTCTTTTGTTGTGGTTGGTCCTGCTCTCTGTGTCAGCCTCACTGTGATTCATCTCTTGTGAGGTGGCTTCCAGCCAGGAGGTCAGCCCCACAGGAGATTTACAATCCCACCGGCAATGCACTGAACTGCCCATTCAGTTTCATGCCAGCAAAGTTCTGTATGTTATTTTGAAAGCTCTTTACTACTTAGAAAGGCAAACCTAGACACCTAATCTAAATTTGACTTTTAGAGATGTTGACTCTCTCCTCATCGATGACATGCATTTTTTTAAAAATATATTTTATTGATTTTTTACAGAGAGGAAGGGAGAGAGATAGAGAGCTAGAAACTTCGACGAAAGAGAAACATCGACCAGCTGCCTCTTGCACACCCCCTACTGGGGATGTGCCCGCAACCAATGTACATGCCCTTGACCGGAATCAAACCTGGGACCTTTCAGTCCACAGACCAATGCTCTCCCACTGAGCCAAACCGGCTTCGGCGACATGCATCTTAGTGAATTTCCTATTCATGTTATCTAGTTCTTTTTTCTATTTGCACGCTCATCCTTGTCATTGATTTGTGAGAACATTTTCTATATTAAGGACATTGACTTTCTCTACCATATATACTTAATGTATATTCTAGTTTGTGGTTCTCCTTTTAATAGCAGTTAGTGACATTGATGGTAGATTTTAATGTTTTTTAAACCTGATTTTAAATTCTAGCACTCTGTTTTCTAAGGTGCACTCTTTTTCTTTACTTGTGTGATTCACAAGTTTAAGCCAGGGATCCAACAACTAGCCGCCTTCGTTTACTTCTAATTACTTTCTGATTCACTTATTTTACATTTGGCCACTTTGTTGAGCGAGCTTTCTTCTTGTCTGCAAACCATACACAGACTTCTCTGAAGCCCAGAGGTCTGCAGACCCTGCCTCTGTAAGGTTCCCGGGGAAAATAACGGAGTGCTGAGAGTGAGGCAGATGGGGGGGTAGGGATGAGTGGTGAAGGGGGAGGGATGCTGTTGCAGGGATGCTCTCTACTTGGAAGCTGCAGGGATATATTGCCCTGAGGCTGGACACAGGTTGAATCCCCTCCCCTAAACCCCTGGACTCACTGCATTCCTGCTTAGTTGTGAGCGACTGGGTGGGCCAGGTGAGATACCCAGGTCAGGGGAGATGCTCTCTCCCAGGTGCAGACGTTCCAGAGCCTTCCATTTTTCTTCCTGGGCTGCTTCTCGCCCCTCCCTGTGCCCCATGCCTTGGGAGATAGCCAGTCCCCAGACAGGGTCATCGGCTCCTTTCCGCCCCTCCCCGAGACCCCTAGAGCCCTGTGTCTCAGCTCAGCATTCTCCCTGGGTCCTGCATGGCTCTCGCTGTGAGGAGGCCTCTCTGTCACCTTGGCCTGCTGTCACTTCCATCATGAGTTTGATGGCAGGCAGGCCGGTGCAGGGAGCACTGAGCTTGGAATCAGTTGGGGTAGCGGGGAGATCAGGTGGCTGCTTTCCTGGCTGTGGTACATACCCGACTTTCTTCTCTTCTCTGCCCTCTGTAATGCGGTATGGCACCTGCTCTGCCCGCCAGTGAGACATCCAGTCAGGGTCACTTTGCAAATGGCAATGCTCTCTCTCTCTATGCCCATAATTTCTGTTATTGCTCCTGCAAACGACTATTTGCATCAACAGGTTTGTTTGATGTCAGAGGCGGCGGCTGCTGGCCAGAGTTAGCATCTCGGTGGTCAGAAGCGCTGACACGGCAAGGAAGGTCATTAGGGAATGTGACAATCACAGAGGAGCGAATCCTGTTCCCTCTGAGAGTTCCTGTCACTGGCAGCATCCTGTCACTTTACAAGTGGAAATCTAAATATTTAGAAACCCTAAGCCCCTGCCTGAAAATAATGGTGAAAAATAAATATGTATGAGCTGATAGATTTGTAATGCTGTCCTCCAGTGCTCCTTTTCGTGACATGTGCAAGACTTGTTGCCTGCCCTTCAGCTAGGAGTCAGAGCCTGGCCAGGCAGCGTCCTCCTCTCTCTGTGGCCTAGGAGAAGTCACTCACCCTCTCTGAGCCTGGCTCGTCCAGAGGAAATTTAAAGAGGGACACTGACCTCATAAGGCTACTATGTAAACAATAATGCAGTGTATACTGGAGAGCCTAGCATAGCACCAGGCACACAGTAGGTGCTCAAAACATGTGTGTCCTTTGTATCCAAAGGCCCTGCTTTGGTTGGGATCTCTGCCACTTTTTCTTACCAGAATGCAGCTAAAGTCTCAGTGTTTTTGGTTTTTATCCCATTTTTGTAATTGTGGTACCATATACCTAAGATAGAGTATACCATCTTCACCGCTTTCAAGTGTACATCTCAGTGGTTAAATACATATGTAACATTGTGCAACCATCACCATCATTCATCTCTAGAACTTTCATTTTATAAAATTGAAACTCTCTACCCATTAACACCCCATTCCCCCAATCCCTGGCAACCAACAGTCTGCTTTCTGTCTCAGTGAATTTTACGGCTCTAGGCACACTATGTAAGTGGAATGGGAGAGAATTTGTCTTTTGCAACTGTCTAATTTACTTAGCAAAATGTCTTCAAGGTTCATTCATCTTGTAGCATGTGTCAGAATTCCATTCCTTTTTAAAAAAAATTATCTTTACTGTTGAAAGTATTACAGATGTGCCTCCCATTGACGCCCTTCACCCCTCCTCCACTTCCCTATCCCCACCCAAGCCTTCACCACACTATTGTCTGTGTCCATGGGTTATGCATATATGCATACAAGTTCTTTGGTTAATCTCCCCCTCCATCTGAGATTGGTCATTCTCTCCATTGTATGAACACTTGAGTTTCTTCCACATAAGTCTCAATGCTCAATGTTCATAATACTCTATTTAGATATCCTCTAACATGAATTAAGAACTTGTCAAAATTGAGTAGATCCTATCTTTTATTTTTTTAAGAAAAAAATTAGTATTCCTATTTTCCTCCTTCCAAAATTCCTGTTTTCTAACCACCTGTCTTGTGGATCTGTCTTTAATTTTCCTTCTTGAGTTGGGAGCCAAGATTTGAAGGAGCATCTCATCTTTGAATGATGGATTTTCTATTCCTGTATCACACCTTGGACTCCCAGGGAAGTAAAGGACCTTTGGGGCCTCCTATTGCAGTTTCTCAACTATGCTCCCCTCCCCCAAAAGCTTGAAGACTCACACACTCCCAGGGGTAGGGGAGGCTTCTAGACCAGCTTACTTGGATCCTCAGCTTATCCTTCACCTGACCCTTCCAAGGTGATCCCAGACTTGCCTCCTGGTTCTTGTGCACAGGAGTAGGAAGGCTCAAACCCAGCAGCTCACCTGGACACAACTGTCAATACCTCCCTCGATGAATGGGCTGGCTGGTGAAATTATTAGTTAGGCTCCTAACTCCTTCGCCTTCACCAGGAAAGGGGCTGGAACTTGAGGCACTTGTCTTGGCAATTTGGGGCTGGAAGACAACCCTGTGCACTGACACTGAAGGGGACTGCCAGGAGCTTAGCAGATGTGGCCCCTGTTTGCGTGGTACTTAGTCTGGTCTGATTGGCAGGTATTAATCACAGAGGCAAACAAACAAATGTGAAATTACATACGTAAGATGGGCAGCACAGATCTGCTTCCGAGGTAGCTGTAGGGCAGAACTAGAGTAGCTTTTTCCTCATGTACTCTCTATAAGTGGAACCTTCGCTATAGATAGTAAGACCACAGTGAAAAAAGAACAGTAGAAGAAGTCATGTGAGAAGAAGACTAAGCCATCAGTGCTTTAACCCTGAGTCACAAAGAAAATGTTGGCAAGTGTTCATGTTGTTTTCATGTTCTTATTCCTTCACTATCCAGTGATGTGGATGCTGTACCCCACCCCCATAAATCCTTCCCCACCTCTGGCTCAGCCCCTGACCTGCAGAGCAACACTGTGTGCAGCTCCAGGGGGCCCCATCCACATGGTTACAATCTGAACAGTGCTCCCTAGACTTGTGCGCAATGGCCATGGTCCTCCCGGAGCTAATCATGGCATGTTGGACTTGAACGGGGAAGGTCCACCTGAGGAAATGATGATGGGGTGGAGGACTGGAGGAGGTGCAGACATTAACAAAACGGGAAGGGGTGAAAAAGCACGCTGTGCAGAGGGAACTGCATGGCCACTATCCCTCTGGTGGGACACACAGGGCCAGTACCAGGCACAGGGAAAACGCTAGTGTGGTCTGAGTGCAAGATCAAGGGGACATGCGGTCATTGAGAGGGTGGCGTGGGGATGATAGCAAGGGCCAAACCATGCCAGATCTGTAGGCCACAGTGTAGATTGCTTTTCTTTATTCTGAAAGTGAAGAAAAACCATTGAAGGACTTGAATGTTTTCACAACAATAATGGCAGGTACTTTTACTGAGTGCTTATTATGTCCCAGACACTACTCCAAGGGCTTTGCAAGTGTTGTCTCAATATTGTCTCAATGCTTCCTTACTCAGACCTCTGAGACAGAGACTTCATTGTCCCCATTTAACAGATGAAGAAATTGAGGTACCAGGAAGCTAAGCATCTTGTCCACAGTCTCAGAGCTAGTCTGTGGCAGAGCACAGGGCCTTCCCCACTGCAGGAAGCTGTCTCCTGGTTTTGAAAAGGGCTGAGCAGGAACTAGGATTGCTTTAGGTACAGCAGGAGAAAACCAGCCCATCTCCTGGAGGACCATGTGGACATGGCCTGGCAGCAGTATGGTGCATGGTGTGCCTGTGTGCAGGTGGCTCAAGGGGGAGACTGGACACTTGACACTGGTGCTGGCCCCGCATTGCTGGCCCGTTTCTGGAGGTGGTGCCTGACTCTGGCAAGGCAGAGAATCCCTTATCAGCCCACACAGCTGTTTCCTGGGCTGTTGCCCCCTCGAGTTACATGGCAGTGAAATGAAGTGTTGACATTCAGCTCTGCTTCTTGGACAAGCCGTGCTGCCTTGGGGAGTGCCAGGTGCCCATATGAATTAAAGTGTTTTGGGATCTGCACTTTGGATGAACCCATGGCTCATGGTGCAGGTCTCGGGATGGGGAGGGAGGGACATGGACAAAGATTGAGGAGGGGACATGGACACAGCTCCTGAGCTAGGAAAGCCAAGATCATGTATCTGTTTGCTGAAGAAGAAGCAACGAATGGATTGAAAATAAAAGTGAGGTGATGATGCAGAGATGTTCTCATCAGAGAAATAGACTTGGAAGAAACAGAAGTTCCTCAAAATAGCTCAGATTGGCTTGACAGACACACCTGGGAAGTGGATGAAAAATGGTTTGATGTCAAGATATGTCATCCGAAAGTCAAATACGCAGGTTTCTCTCTCTTCTGTCTTTGCCTCTGCTTCCTTTGATTTGCCTGCCCCATCCTCCTCCTGCACACTGACCTTTCTCTTGGCATGGCTCTTGGCGTCCCTGCCACCTGCTTCAAAGCATGTGTATCTTCAGCTTGCAATGGGACTGACTCTGGCCCCACCACCTCTGCTGTGGAGCACCAGCCCACCCTTTTGGCTTAGCACAGCTTCTGTCCTCTGAGCAATGGAAGGCGAGCTGGCAGGTGTGTCCATGGCACCATTGCCTTCCCTGACTCAGAAATGGAAGCTGTGGCTCAGGGATTGGGGAAGGTAGCTTTCAACACAGAGATTCAGGCTGGAGCAGAGGGGGCATTGGACACCATTGCAACTCTCCGGGGTGCTCAGGTTTGGAGACCTGTGGTGCTCCCTCCTCTCAGGGCCCCGTTTGTTGTTGGAGTGCTGTTGTGATTCCTGAATTCTTTCTTTGGAGGCAAATCCAGGCTTCTCGATTGTGTATCATAGAAGGAAAGAGCCAGGCAAAGAGGCGACTCTGAGCGAGGATCCTCCACCAGGTTAGGTGGCCCAGGCATGTGGTGGAGCCACTCCCCCCAACCCACATCCCAGGCTAACAGTGAATCCGTAGAACAGCCATCAGATGGGAAGCCATTCTAGACAGGCTTCTGTGTGAGAATTTCTATGTTGCTATTCAGAGCTCTTCACAGTGTATTTAAATTGCTGTTACTTTAGCAAATGTCTTTCATGCAAATTTTGATATTTTTCCATGGAGAAGACTTCATCCAAATCAATGGAATGATTCTCTCCACCTCCCCTATGAATTACCATGTGCCTTTTATGTGCATACATCTGAGTTCTTCACATTTGAGCGATTTGGGAGTTCTGCATCTTGGTAGGAGGCCAGGATTCCAGGAGTGGACCTTATCAAAAGTTAGGGTTACCTTAAATACCCTGTTTCCCCCAAAATAAGACAGTGTCTTACATATTTTCCGGTGTAGAAGACGACATTGTGTTATAGTAAAAAGCCTGCTCAGATTGGCCAGAGTCAGAGAGGCGGTCTATTAAAAAAAGAACTGGTGTTGCCTCGGAAGTGGAGGTTAGTCTTAATAGTGAATATAGGCCTAAACCTATGTTTTAACTGTAAAATTAGGGGGTTGTCTTATACGCCGGAAAATACGGTATATTAATTTTTGCTCCCAAAGATGCGCTAAGTCTTATTTTCAGGGGATGTCTTATTTTTCCATGAAGAAGAATACGGTACACATTTATTGTTAAATGAAAATAAAGGAAATTTATTACCTGTATACAGTACGGTAGTACGGTAGTTGTCAACACAAACCAGACAAACTGTGAATCCTATAGTATCAAGAATTTACTCATTTATTCAATGACAATCATGTCATCATCTTCTGGAACATCATCATAACAATCCAATTCCTGAATTTCCTGGTGAATTTCTTGTGACTCCATTTCTTTCAGAATCAGTGGACCAAATCTCTCATGTTTAGCCTGGGGGGGGGGGACTTATTTTCGGGGGGATGCCTTATATTTCACTCAGAAGGAAACCTGTAAATAGATCTTATTTTCGGAGGATGTCTTATTTTGGGGGAAACACGGAATTAGCTCCGCAATGTATCTGGTCTCTGGGCACCAACCCTCTGCTAGAGGGCCCCCAGGGGAAGGAAGAAAAGCTTAGTCTGGTGTCAGGAAACCTGGGCTGCCTTCTAGCTTTCCAGCATCAATTTAGCGTCCAGTAGGGGAGGGAAGGCATTGAAGCTCCAATTGGCCTCCTTGAAAGGTCCTACTGTCCTTGGCCGAGCTGTGCGGAGGCCTCTCCCTGAGCCGGTGTGGGGGAGTCCCCTGAGGCAGGAGAGAGGACCAGGCCAAATGGCACACACCCCTGGAGCTGCATGCAGGCCGAGGAGAGGGTCTGACTCCCCGGCGCTGCCCGCAATGTGGCAGGGAACGACATGTGAGAAGCACCAGTTCCATCCACTTGGCACAGGAGTGCCACACTCAGCAATGCTCTCAGCTTTCCCCCAAGAACTGCTCTGCCCACTCACCAGTCCTCGTTTTACGATGAGAGCACAAAGTTCAGGCTGTTCCTGCTTGTTCTGCGTCATGCATCACAGGTGCTGTTGCCCACAAGAGGTGGAAATTGGTTCTCGGAGGGAGGAGACGGTGGAAAACAATCATCCTCTTTGTAAGCATATGCCTCATATTCATGAAGTACATGAACAGCGATACAGGTGTGCATAAAGCCAGCAGACAGCTATCGAACATGCCTGGAGAATTAAAATATCATTGGGGGAAAGGAAGGAAAACTGTCTAAATAGGTTTCTTAGGAAGGGATCACTTTAAAAAAGTTGAGAAAGCCTGGTTAGACCAGCACCGTCTAGTCTCTGATTACAGATGGCTGCTGAGTACTTGAGATATGGCTAATCCGAATCAGGATGTGGAGGAAGTGCAGAATGCACATTGGGCTTCAAACCGTTATTAGGAAAACTGCAATATAAAATATCCCATCAATTTTTTTGTGTGGATTGCATGTTGAGATAATAACATTGTAGATCTCTTGAGTCAAATATGTTATGAAAATGAATTTCACCTGTTTCTTTTTATATTTTAAAGATTTTTTATTGATTTTTAGAAGAAGGAAGAGGGAGAGAGAAACATCGATGTGAGAGCAAAACATCAACTGGCTGCCTCCTGCAGTTCCCCCTAACCAATGCCCTCTACGAGGGGTTGAGTCCGCAACCCACCACCTGAGCATCTGCCCTAACCAGGAATCTAAACAGCCACTTTTCAGTGGGAGGGACTACACCCAACCTACTGAGCCATACAGGCCATGGCTTTTTTTTTCTTTTCTTTTTTTTCCGTAACTCCTGAAAAATTAAAAACTTTTCAATGTGGCTCACATTTCTAGGGGGCAGGCCTGCTCTAGATAAACATCTGCTAATCGGGATTTGTGCCGGAACTGACTCTTTTTTTTCTTTTAAGCCAATTGTAGTTGTTTTGTACTGTTACTTTATTTTTATTAAATTATTATATGGTATATGTGTACATATTTTACCATTGCCCCCACCTCCCACACATACCCACCCTCCCCAGAGTTTTTTTGTTTTTTTTTTAATAAAATATATTTTATTGATTTTGTACAGAGAGGAAGGGAGAGAGATAAAGAGTTAGAAACATCGATGAGAGAGAGTCATCCATCAGCTGTCCTATTGGGGATATGCCCGCAACCAAGGTACATGCCCTTGACCGGAATCGAACCCAGGTCCCTTCAGTCCCCAAGCCGACGCTCTATCCATTGAGCCAAACTGGTTTCGGCCCTCTCCAGAGTTTTGAGCTGACTTCTGACTCCTTCCCAGGCTGTTTCGTTATCCCACAGCTGTCTCCTTAGAGAAAATCCACTTCCTGTGTGACCTTAGGCATGCCTCTTGACCTCTCTGAGCCCTGGTTTCTCCTGAGTGCTTTGTAATTGAAGAAGCTCCCTCCAGCCTGTGAGGTTCCATACTGGACCCAGCCAGCCGAGGGCTGTGGTCACTGCAGATACGAGGGTGTGAGCCTCCTGATGAACAATTTTCCCAGAAATGACAGTTCCCTAAATAGCAATGTCACCTGCTGTGTGTCTGTTTCTGGGGAAATGTCACTGGGGCAAGATTAGAAAAAAAGAGAAAGCTTCTCACCTGAGATCCTCAAAGAGAGGATGAGAAAAAATGCTCATTTTACCCAGGAAGGGAGAAAAACAAAACCTCTCCTTTCCTGTGGGGAGGAGGAGATACAGCCAAAGCGCAGGCGCTCACAAAGCCTTCCCCTAACGACGGGCTACAAAACCATCTCGCAAATGTGCTCTGCTGGTCTGAATTGATGTCCAAATCTCCAATACGCCATCTCTGATGTCTTTCCTAATGCCTAACCTAAGGAAAGGGGGTGGAGGAAATCAATTCTATTTTAATTTCACGAGAAAATTACAGAATAAAGGGAAAAATGCAACAGTGGAACCTCAGACTTCAGCCCTGGCTGACCGGAATCTGTGATTATGTGATCAATGGATGCCTCCTCCAAAGGGCCTGGCGTCTGCCCCTGCCTCAGCCTTCTGGTGGGAGGCAGGCGCTCCAGGCTGGCAGGACAGACCCCCTGAGGACCTGGGAAGCGCCTCCCGAGGCAAGGCTCCTCGTCCCCCTCTACTCTCCAAATTCACATCTATCCCAGTCTTCCCTGGCTTTGGTCGTATATCCACAAGCCTCTCCCCAGAAGCTCTCCCCATCCCTCCACACTAGGCATGCGTCTTCCACTAATGGGTTCTCACGGCAGAGTTTCTGGCCTCCCAGCCCCTGGAAACCAGACTGGCCACTCTGTATGATGACAGCAGAGCCCTGAGGTTAGCGGGTGGATTCTAGATTGACAATGCCTGGGTGCCAGACCTGGCCCTGCCTCCTTCTTGATGTGAGAACCCAGGAAATGTACCTCTTCTCTCTAAACCTCAGTTTCCTTGCCTGTAAAATGGGAATAAAAATGGTACTAGTCTCATAAATTTGTGAGGATAGTGAGTGATGCAGGAATGTGTTTGGCATGGCTCTTGCTTGGCAACCATTAAGTGGCAATAAGTGTTAACTCTTTATTGTAACAAATTTTACGAGGTGGTCGAAAGTAGAGGGTTGAGCCTTTGGCTTCTGACCTGTGGTTCCACAGGTTAGCACACTTTTCTTTTGTCTTCCTTTTAAAAATATTTAGTTTAAAAATATTTTTTTAACTTGGAGAAAGTACAGAGTTCCTATATACCTATCACTCGGCTTCCCTTAACGTTAGCATTATATATGACCATAGTGAAATGATTAAAACCAGGAAAGAAATAGTGATCAGTATTATAAACTACAATATGATGAACATTATAGTCTACAGACCTTATCTGAATTTCACTTGTTTCCCCATTATGTCCTTTTTCCAGTTCACAATTCCATCTAGCACCCTCCATTGCCATTGTTTTTTCTCCTCTATCTCCCCTAATCTGGGCCAGTGCACAGTCTTTCTTTGTCTTTCCAGTCCTCGGCATTGTTGAAGATAATGGTTTCTTTTGTTCTATTCTGGTCTGTTTTATAGACTTTAATTTAGGTTATGCATTTTTGGCATAAATACCACACAAGTGATATGCATTACTCAGAAGTTAACTTTGATCACTTGGCTAAGAAGGTACTATGGATTTAACCAGCTTCTATATGGCTCCTTGTTATGATACAAATGTGAATAAAATGGTATTCATGCTCTTAGTGGACAAATGGTGTTCTAATTTTCATTGCCATGTAACACCATTCCAAGAGTTAGTAGCATTAAGCCACATTTTCATTGTGCTTAACAGATTCTGAGGGTCAGGAATTTGAAAGGACATAGCAAGGATGGCTGTTTCAGCCCCATGATGCCCACGGACTCAGCTACAAAATCTCAAATGGCCAGGAGTGATGAGACAGCTGAGAACCAGAATCATCTGCAGGCTTGCTCACTTACCTGGACAGATATGGCCCAGACTGGATGCACCTAGGGCTGTCAACCAGAGCATCTACGCATGGCCTCTTCACATGCCCTGTGCTTCCTCACAGTATGGTGGCCTAAGGGGGTGGAGCTTCTTACACTGCAGCTTTGATGCCCCTTGTGGACAGGACAGGAGCTGCATTGCCTTTTGCAACCTAGTCTCAGAGGTAACACTTCCTCCACATTCTTTTGCTCAAAACAGCCACAGTCCCCCTAGACTCCAGAAAGGGACATACTAGTTAGTAAGCTTCACCTCTTCATGGGAAAAGTGTCAAAGGCTTTGTGACCATTTTGAAAAACCACCAAGAATGGAAACGCACTGAAGGGTCTTTCCACTTTACAGGTTTGGAAACTCAGACCCCAGAGAACAAGAGCTTTGCCAGCTGGGGTCTCGCTAACGATTAAATAGATCATTTAACTGAGTTCCGGCTATCTACCAGACGGGCTTCAGTTCAGCTGCCAGAAATGCTTCTCAAGTCTTCCCTGGGGTTGGCCACCCAGACAGACCCACCACAAACCTTGTGTTCTGACAGCAGCAGGCACCCACGGCCAGTCCTCCCCGCTGGCAACTGGTCACATGGGGACGTGTGCAAAGGGCAGTGACGGGTGGGGTGGGAAAAGCTGGACTTTGGCATCAAAATGACTTCATTGCGAACCCAGCTGCACCACACTCTGTGTTTGTTACATGTTCATTCCTAATCCTCATTTATTCAGTAAACCTCACTGACTTCTCCGTGCCAAGCCCGGGAGCTGGCAGTGAGAGCGATGAATAAATAGAATCCAGGCCCTGCCCTCCATGAAGGATTTCCCAGGCTGTCTCTGCCAGAAAGGCCGCTGGCGGGCTGCCAGGTTCCAGGGAGCAGGGTCAAGGGATTATCTGACTTCTCCCGCACCCCACACCCAAAGCCAACCGGAGAGGAATTGGTCACGCAATTTAGCAATGAAACCGGGTTAAACTCAGCAGAACAGAAATCAGCTGAGTGTGACGTTGAAAGGCAAGCTGCTCTCATTTTAGAAACCCAAGAAATATGGCAGTGCAGACTGTAAGCAATGGGGAATATCACAGACAGACTCATTAAGCAAGAACGTTTCTGTGAAAATAACAGAATCATCGCACCCCGGACACCCCATCATGAGATTGAAAGCTGAGAGGAGGATTAAGCTTCGTGTTATTAAGCTGCATTATGACATTTTAGGGAGAGACAGCTTAGAGCCATCAGAGTTGACGGTGGCCCTATTATGGGAACCTGACTGTGTCTTTGAAGTTCAGAGCAGTTTGAAAGAGGGAAACTGTCAGAATATCCCTCCCATGAGCCAGAGGGTGGGGCTGGGGGGAGTAGCCTGACAGAAGCCCAGAGGTAAGGTTGGGGGGATGTGTATTAACAGGAGGAACCCCCCCTTGGCCCCCAAAGTCTGTCTGAGAGCTAGGGGCAGGGTGGTGATTTAGGGGAAAAGTGGGTCCATGATCAGCACTCAATATATGTTAATTGTTATTACCACCTACTGCCAACCTTGCAGTTTTGGTAGATAGATGGTGAATAGAAATGACCCTGGGCCAGCTGAATTCCGAGCTTGCTTTCTCCTGGTGTTTGATCCCAAAGCCACCAGGAAACCAGCTGAAGTCAGACATTATGGCATTGACTGGGAATCTGCAAAAGCCATGGTGGGCTAATGAGCGCAATTCCCTTCTGCAATGCCTCTTTGATCCCTGAGGACCTCAGATCCCTGCGAGTGGTAGCAGGGCTCTCATGCTGGGTAGATTGCCAGCATTGTCCCCTGTGCTGGCAGCCCTGGGCAAGGGGCATAGCCCAGGCAGTCCTGGCACAGCCAACCAAGAGTCGGAGTCTGACCCTGGAGCTCAGCTTGGAAAACCAAGAAGCCTGGCAGCCCTGCCCAGGGGAGTGCTCCTCATCCAGTTGTTAATAGGGCGCTTTGGCTTGTGAGAATCACTCATCTCTTGGAAAATGGCGAATCTGGGCTTCCACACGATTCTGCAAGGCTGACATCCAATGGTCTTCCCACCAACTCTTCTCATTCCTGAAGGCCAGCGTCACCAAGAGGATCCAGCTCCTGCACATTCACAGAGAGTTTCCAGTAGAAGGCTCATTTCCCCTGAGGCCTGGTGCCATGTGTTGGCTATCTCTTACTCCTACATCTCTAAGGACCTCGTTCCTCACTACTCAGGACTTAATAGCTCTCAAGTCTACTTCCTTCTCTCCATCCCCTCAACTTCCAGTCTGAGCCAGGCCCGTACTGCCACCTGCCCTCTAGGTGAGAGCCAGACCTTCCAAAGTGGTTCTGTTCTTCTGGTCAATTTAACTCTCCATCCCTTTTGCCAGAGAATGCGCATCTTGAAATTTGACATGCATGAGAATCACCTGCAGATCTGAGTCCTGTCCCTTACCCCCAACACTTTGGTCAGTATATCTGGGATGCATTCAGTGAGCACCTCTAACACCAATGCCCTCTTGTCTCCAGGCCACAATTTCAGTAGCTCTGATGCAGAATCCAGGAATGACCCTGCACCCCTGTAGATAACCCACCTTCCCTTTAGTTCCATATTATCCTCATGATAAAATCCAAGCCCTTGAGTACTCACACAAAGCCTTTCCTGACCCGGCTTCAATATAGGGCTGCCACATACTGTTGCACACACAGAAACACAGCGCCAAAGGAGGGAATGCACTGAGCTCTGGGCTGTGTCTGACAGGAAGAATATGATGAGACACAAGAAAGACATCTTTTTGTTCTCACAAAGACCCTCTCAGCTCACGGAAGTTAGGGGACTGGGTTGGAGGGGGGACTGTTTTGGCCTGGAGAGGGCCCTTCTCCTACTTTGTACAAAAGGATCACAGAACCCAGTAGTCATCCCACTCAATGGCATCTCTCAAACTTCCTCTTGCTTTGCTCTCCTCCGTTTCCCATTACTCTCTCCCACCTTTCTCCCACCTCCTTCATCTGGTGACTTCCTGGCCTCAGAGGTCTTCTCTATTATATGCTCCCAGAATCACTTCCCCTCCGTTTAGAGCAGTAGTCCTTCATCCCTGTGGCCCCCCTGGCTCCCTCACTGTACTGGAAGTTTCTATAGGCTCCCCAGTGCTCAGCACAAGTCAAGAGCTCAAGGAGAAGCTGTTGTAGATTCTATTCTGCAGCCACAAAGACCTCACAAGTGCCAAAACCAGCAGGCCACCTTTTTGTTGTTGTTTCTTAAATGTTTTCTTTTGAAATAGTTCTGAATGTACAGAAAAGTTGCAAAAATAATGCAGAGAGTTCTCTACCCTTCCCACAACTTTGCTGAATGCTAGCATCTCACAGTGCCAGAGCATATGTGTCAAAAATGGAGAATTCATGTCTGTGCATTATGATGAACTAAACATCCATACCTTTTTGTTGTTGTTTCGTTTTGCTTTTTCCTGATTTCCTATGTTTTCCTGCAGATGGTCTATTTTTATTCTCCCTTCTAGGTTCCTGCATAGCATTTGGGTGTCATGTCTCCTCATTCTCCTTCAATCGATGACAGTTTCTCAATCTCTCCTTGTTTTCATGACTTTGACATTTTCTAAGAGTACTCAGTGTTTGACTGATGCTTTCTCATTAATGGAGATTCTGTAAAAAAAAGAAAAAAGGAAGAAAAAAAGACCACAAAGGGTATATACCCATCTCATCACATCATGCCAGGGGGCCCTTAATCTCATCCTGATTTATCATTGACAGTGTTGACCTTGAACACTTGGTTAAGGTCCTGTCTGCCAGGTCTCTCCACTTTTACACTGTTAATTCAAAGGGAGCCCACACTCAAGTAGAGGAATTAGGACCTTCCTTCTGGGAAATGTCAAAGCATTTGTGGTTTTATGATGGAACCACAACAGTACCTAGGAAATCTGGGGAAGATAAAGCCATGGGAATATTGTTTCACCCACCAACTCCAGATTCATCAGTGAATCCTGCCTACAGCCATTATACTTGAACTGAACGGTGAGGAAAGTTTTCACTGGCATGTGCTGCCTTTTGTAGTTTAGCTTAGTCCCTTCATGCCATAGGACTCAGCTCCAGTACTCTCAGCCATGGCTGTCCAATCAGATCTCCTGGAGAGCTTCAACATGTGCCAATGCCCAAGCATGTGTATCCACAGCATGGATTCAATTAGTCTGGGGTGGGGTCAGGCATTGGTGCTTTTTAGAAAGGCCCTGGGCCATTCTGTGCTCTGGAGTCCAGATTGAGCACCTCTGGCCCAGCCCTGCCCTCTGGCAGCTTCTTTGGGAAGCTGTCCTTACTCTGCCTGGAAGAACCAGTTGCTCCCAGATCTGTGTTCCCAAAAAGAGTTCGTTCCCTGCAATATCCATCAATCCTGTCAGGATCGGGGATTTCTTCATCGATGTTTCTTCAGAGCCCCGACCAGAGTCTTATACAGAGTGGGTTCTCAATGAACATTCGTTGGCTGAGAGAATGAATTCATCTCAATAGAACAAAAACATTAGCTGCCTGGGCACAAAAGTGGCAGGTCCCTGCACTCTCACTGGCTCCATAGTACTGGAAACCCCAGGCACAGCAGTCCGCATGTCAGTCATCATCTTTTTTTCATGCTGTTATCATAGTTCAAGGCTCTCTAGGAAGAATGAGGGTCCCTGGGCAAGAAGTCATGGACATGTGCATTGTGGACATCTGTGCATTCTCACTGTTCTTGAGAAGAAATGTGTTCCCATGTTATTTTAAAATTGCTAGGAAATCAATGAGTCAACACTACACTTCTGTCAAGCAGAGATTACCTTGAACTGGTCTCCTTTTGTACTTTTGCCTTGGAGGTCACCAAGATGGCAAAGACCATCCCTGCACTGTAGATCAACATAGAAAGTAAATATTTTAACCAGTGTTTTGAGTTTACAGAAAAGTAAATGAATTTAACTATACAATGAACTATCTATGTTGATCTATTTTACATATAGACTTATTAATACTCTACTGTTTTGAGAATTCCAGATTCTGAGTTGGAAGCCATTTGGAGAAATTTGAAAGCAGGCGGATGGATAACTTAAGGTGCTGACTCCCCTCTCCCCCAAAGGGTTTAGGTTGAAGACACCATGGATATAGTAAAAGCTATAGAGGTTATTTCTGGAAAGTCAAGCTTAGGTGGGCAGGTTGTGACCCATTTTACATGACAATTGATACTATATGTGTTTCCTCAATGTGGGGTCATCTATTTGGGAGGGAGCCCTTTTTACAACCCTCTGGGCCTCCCAAGGCATCCTGGGTGTGTGAATAAACTTATCCAAGCTTTTGTCACATCACGGCACCTACTATGGTGAAGTTGAGACAGCAGAGAACTCTTCATGAGCTGTGGCTTTCCCTCCATTCTTCCAGCAGCCACACAATCACACACATAGCCACCCTCACCTCTGCTCCCGTGTGGCGCATGTCACCTCTTTGGCTTCAGCTTCCTCAGCAGAGGAATGGGAATAACCATAAAGAATTCATACCATTTTTTGAGGCTTAAACAAGGCGGTTTTTATGCAAACCCCCTCTCACAATAGCAAGTGCTTCGCACATAGCAAGTGCTCCCAATGGTGTTTTTGTCTTGATTGCATCATCTGATCAGCTAGATGCTTCTGAGTCCTGGCTGCATCCCTCATTCTTATCTCCTATCTTCCCTTAACTCCCATGCACCATCTCATCCTCAGAACCTGAGTCTTGTCAGACGGGTGCTCTATCTGAACATGGGACTACAGGGTCTTATGCTGTACTGAGCCCAGTGCCTGGAGCACAGCATGTTCAAGTTCTTCCTGTCAGGGCTCCTCAAAGGAAACGGTTTCCTTCTGTTCTCCCTGCCTCTCTTGTCCCTGCCTCTTCAGTTCAGGGTAGAAGGGCTACTTGTTCTTTGCTCTGTTGATAGAGCCTTGATGCAAAGGCTAAAGTTGCATTAAAATTATTATTTAACCCTTGAAGAACCCAAGACTCAGAGAGAGAGAGGTTAAGCAAATGGTTCAAGCCACATAGCTAGTTTGATCATTCACTTGTCCATGCAAAAGGAAGAAATGTGTAATGAAAACCAAATAAGATAGTTGCCCTCCTGGAGCTTAAAGTCTAATACAGGAGTCATCTACCACTTTCTACACAGGACCAGAGAGAAAATATTCACGACTGTGTGAGCCATGGGATCTCAGTCCCAATGACTTAATTCTGCCATTGTCCTGTCTAAGCAGCCAAAGATAGTGGGAAAGGGACTCACAATGAAATCATTGCATGACTAAATGTAAAATTCACAGTTCAAAGAGGAGAGTTGTGACTCTGGGTACTTGGCGGATGTGGGAGTCAGGGAAGGTGCTCATGACAAGTGTCATTTCAAGTAAGATCTAAGGATGAGGAGTCATTAACTAGGTGAGGAGGAGGCATGAGAAGGAAAACAGTGTTTTGTGCTGACAGAAGAGCTTGTGCAGAGGTCCTGGAGCAAAAAGGACCATGGCTCGTTTTAGACACTGTACTAAGGCCTAGGTGGCAAGAGGGAGCCCAAGAGAGACCAACTCATGGCATGAGCTGATGAAGACCCTGGGACAGCAATGCGGTCTGAGTCTGGAGGGCTATCGATTCTAAGGGATGGTGTGATTGGATTCTCATTTTGAAGTACCCACTCTGGCTCCTGGCTAGGGGTCCCACTGATGGGGACCCGAAGAGACTGGGTGGCCTGGATCACCTTGTTGCAGCCAGAGCCCAGTCCTTAGAGTCCGTGTGGACCTGCAGCTCAGCACCCTTTCCCCAACTCACCCTTTATTTTATGGTTGCTGTTCCAACAAATCCCTCTCTTTCTCCTCTTCCAAATGAAGAGTCACATTGCATCATGTGTTTTACGGCCATAGCTCCATCCCATTCCATTTTTCTCACCTTCCTCCTTTTCCTCCCCAGCCTGAGCCCCCCACAAGCTGCAGGTTCATAAAACTTGCAGGTTAAATTTTTCATAGACGGTTTCTGACAAAGCAGTGGGGATTCGGCTTGGTGAGGCCCTCCATAAAAAATTGAAGACACACTATATTAACATACATTGATTTATTCATGGTGTTTCATTACAAGTAAGTGAGGATCCTGTAATACCAGGAAAGGTTAGGAGAGCAGGGAACGCGGTAGATTATATTGACAGCTCGATGGAAATTGAGTTGCTTCTGGATTAAATTTGGAGGGCAGGAAAGGAATTGGCTAGTAAATAAGGCATGAGTTTTACCTCCCAGTATGCAGTTGCCACCAGCCCAGCCAGGGGGACTAGGGAGAGATTTCAAAAGGATGCATATGTGTGCCTTCCCCTCCTGTGGTCTGGTGTGCCCAGCTGCAGGCAGAGTTCTCTGAACCTGTTCTTCCTCCTGCCACTGGGGACACCTGGAGTCCATTCGAGCCCTGAACCCTCACCTCCCCCATTTGCTCACCACTCTGCAGTCACACTGGGCTTTCCTCGGTTCTCAGGTCTTTGCATTTTTATCTTTCCAGATAATTCTTTTTTGGATACTTCTCTCTCACAGATGGTCTGTCCAATGTGGTGGCCACTAGCCACGCAGGACCACTACACTTGTGAAATGTGTCAGTACCAATGAAGAGGGGACACGGGAAAACTGCATATGAGATGGCTAGACTTCATGGGAATACATCTAGACTAAATGTATTCATATTATAAAATAGGAGTATAAAGTATCTCAGGAACTCTGTAAATTACAGATTGAAATATTTTGCATATATTAGGTTTGACAAGATATATGTAAGTTTTTTACTTTATTTGTATTTCATTGTGGCCACTAGGAAGTGAAAGGGCATGTCTATGACGTGGTTGTGTCTCTGTGGGGCAGCGGTGGTGCACAGCGCCCGCAGCGGCTGGTTTCCAGACTGGGTAGTCTGTAAGGTGGACAGCAGCATTGGGACTCACGGACCAAGCCGCGTGCCTTCTCCTTCCCTCCCCGGAGGTCCCTCCACCTGAGCACCTTCCAGCCTCTGAGCCAGTTGTTAACGCGTTTGCTTGCTTGCTTGTCGTGCAGATCAACTACAAGGCTGTTGGCTCCCTGGACCCGAGCGCGGACCTCTCCAGCCAGAGGGGGAAGGTGTTCAAGCTGCGGAATGAGACCCACCACCTCTTTGTGGGTCTGTACCCGGGGACCACCTACTCCTTCACCATCAAGGCCAGCACGGCCAAGGGCTTCGGGCCCCCCGTCACCACGAGGATCGCCACCAAAATCTCAGGTACCGCTCTCGGAAAGCGGGTGCTGCTCTGTTTCTCCCCCATGCCTCCTTTCCCTGGGAGCGACAGAAAGGCCAGAGCCAGCTGTGGCCGTGTAGTACTGGAGATCAAAACGAGGCTGCCCCTCCTGTGTTACCTGTGTAGTCTCACAAAGAAAACCCAACCCACACGCCTCCTAACGCGTGAAAAGTTGTACTAATCAGACCAGAGGGCATACTGTGCAAGTCACCAAAAATTAGACTACCCCGTTGCATTAAGTAGTGCTTTATTTTCTTCATGCACATTAGCTTTGTAAAAATGAGATCTGTTTTCAGGAATGTTCCTTTTAGCACGGCAGGGCCCAGCAGGGGTCTTCAGGAAATGTCTGATGAATGAATGAAGGTTACAAAGCCACCGTGGTCCATGATTCCACCTGCCGCCCCCAGCAGGGCCCCTCCGCCCTCCGTCAACATTCGGGGGAATTACCTGCGAGCCTGTTCTACAGTTTACATTGTTTCAGAATGTCTGTGCAATTCTGGCCGCATGCACATTTATTTTGCATAACAGACCCATGGTGGTTTTGGTCGCTTAATGTTTCCACTTCTGCTTATACCATAAGCATTTTCCATGTTGCTACATTGCTTTCATTATAATGTTCTGTCAAGCGGATGGACGTAATTTAATTAAACATTCCCCTGTGGTTGGATATATTTGGGACTTCCATGATTTTATAAAATAATGCTTCAATAAACATGCTGCAGAATAAAGTTTAATTCATCGGTTTGGATTATAACTCTGGGATTAAATTCCAGAAAGTGAAATACTGAATTAAAAAGGATGTGGGTTTTAATAGCTCTTAATACAAATGGCTACCTCCCCCAGGGATCAGAGTTAGTTTCACTCCTGAGGGGTTGGGGATGAGAGAGGGAGGGTTTCATGAGGGGAAAAAAAAAAAAAGAATCACTCATCGCTATTGTATTATAATTTACATTTTTAATGCGCTTAACAAGGTTGACTGCGCTCATATCTTTTTGAGAAAATATATTTCCTGCATTTATCTGTTTGTTCATGTGGGACTTTTTGGTTCCAGGGGGTTACTGGCTACATCTCTGCCACCCTTTTCCCGGCTCTGCAGCACCATGAGGGAACCCTCAGCCTGGTGGGAGGTCAGGACCTTTTTTGCTGAAATCCTGGGATGCCGTGTGACTCTCACCTAGCTTTCAAACGCCCTCCTTCCAGTCATCCTGAGTGTCTTGGGGTGAATGAATGAATGAATGCTATGATTTCACCCCCGTGAGGGGGGCTTGGGACCTGTGCTGAGCTCCATACTCTCTCTGTTCTCTGCCCAGCTCCATCGATGCCCGAGTATGACACAGACTCCCCACTCAACGAGACAGACACGACCATCACGGTGATGCTGAAGCCGGCTCAGTCCCGCGGAGCCCCTGTCAGGTAGGAGGGTCCTTCGCCTCCAGTTCACAGCTTCCCTTCTCTGCACCAGGCACGCCTCCCACGGAGGCATGTCACCATCAGTGCCCGGGCCAGGAGTGGCCAGGAGCCAGGCTCCCTGGAGGAGGAGGGCCAGCAGCCCACACCCAGGTCAGCAGGCCCTTGAGCCAGGAGCCTCTCTCTGCACAATGGGTGTTGGAACTGATTCTGATGGAGCATGCTGAGGCACACCTGGGGAGGCTGGGAGAGAACCTTCTGGAACACATGGACATTTATTTAGTGGGTTGGGAGCCTGGAGACAGCCTTCTGCCCAGAATATCTTTCCATGTCTGACTGGCATTCATAGACAAACAGGCAGACTTGCTGAACTCTGAAGCCTGCCTGCTCAGAGACATGAATGGGGCGGGACCTCTGGGCCAGGCCAGCATAGGGCCTTAGCCTGCTAGGGTCCCCCATTGGGGCTTGAAGTCCAAACCTGACTGCTGATTTCTGCCAGAGGCCACTGGGGGTCAGGAGCATGCTCATGGCCCAGGCGACCAAAGCCTCTCCGTTGCTGAGCTGTCCCAGGGCGAGGTCCTGGCACATGGCTACAAGGAAGGCAGGCATTTCTCTTAAACCAGCTGCCCTTTGCACAGGGGCAGCAGCTCTGAGCTGGCCTGCTAGCTCTGCTCAGCGAAAAAGGACTGCAGTCCCTTGGAATCAAGCAGAGTGTTGGGTGAATCAGCTTTCTAATGGGCTCAGTCCAGCTCAAGCACGCACTGAACACCTTAGATGCCCAGAAGGGGGAGGGCCATGGGGGATAAAAACGATTCACTCACTTAGCCGTTCAACAAGTATGCATGGGGCACTCCCTCTGTGCCGGGGACTGTCTGGCTGCTGAGGAGACAGCAGTGGGCTAGCCATAAGTAACTCGTGGTCAGAAGAAAGCCAGACTCTCGCTGGGACACAGGAATACATAATTACAACACAGTGCATGCGTATGGAGATGTGCCTGGGTCGTGATGAGGGCTCAGAGGAGTGAATTCCCAGAGGAGGTGCCACTGAGCTAGGTCTTGAGTGCTGTGTGAGATTTTGCCAGAGTGGTAAGAGGACTCGGCGTGAGCAAAGGCTTGGGGGACAGAAGCAGCTGCTGTCCTGGGAGCAGCCAGGAGTGGTTCTGTCTGCTTCAGCATAAAGATTAAGGCGGCAATGGGGGGTGGCGGTGGGCCGTGTTTGAGCTGCTCAGGTTTCTCTGTGGAGCCCTGGGGAGCCATCTGCAGTGTGGCTTTTATGAAACTGGAGACGAGGAGACCAGTCGGAAAGGAGGCTATTGGGATGGTCCAGTTATCTGTTTTCCCACCTGACCCAACGCTACCCAGAAATCATGGGCAGTGCATTAGGTCCAATCAGCTGCCCGCAATTAGGAAGTCCCCATCCCCCAATTCTGTGGGCTTTGAACAATGTTCTGGTCTAAGTCAGGTGAATCTTCAGACCTCACAGCAGGCGTGTGCAGTGTTGGTGGGACACCTGAGCCGGGAACTCTCGCCTTGTCTCCTGGGCATAGGGTGTTGCCGGACTGTCCTGGCGGTGGTGAGCCCAGGCAGGCGGTGGCCATTACACCAAATAAATAGTTACTGAGTCACTTGCTTTTTTTATTCCTGTTACTTTCATGCAATATTGTCATTCAAGTCTGTCTGTACACTGAGATATTGTTGTCCTCCTTTTCAGATAGTATCATCCTCATCCTCAGGCTCAGAAATTCCCACGAGCACACAGACAGTAAGTAGGGACGCTGAGACTGAACGTAGGTCCTCCAGGTGCTAAATTGCGTGTTGCACTTCGGCCACTTTGCCTGCCTCCCTTTCACAGCGATTGCCTCTTTCACGAAGCAGCACTGGCCATGTTTCAAAATCTTTGGAAACTTTCCAGACGGCAAAATAGGGCCCAGGAAAGAGAGCACACAGTCCATTAGCAGCTGACCCCCGCCCTGCACTTTTATACTCTGCAAGCCCACAACACTACCTACCGTGGCTTCCTGGTGGGTGTGGATTCAGTCCCCTCCCAACAGCCCTCTCTGTGGGGCAATGGAAAGGCTGGGATCTTAGTGACAGGGAGCCTGGGTTCAGGGTACTGCTGTGCAACCTTGGACAAGATACTTAATTTCTCTGAGCCTGAGTTTTGCTTATCTGGAAAGTACAAAGGGTAACGATTCCACAGAGGCTAAATAAGATATGGAAGTAAGCCACAGCAAGGCAGGCTGTCAGAGTTAGTTTCTTCGCTGGCTTTCCTGCTTCTCTTGGGAACTTAGGAAGGTCTGTTCAAAATGGATTTTGAGAAATCTGTCCATCACAAGGTCACAGTGCTGCCTGCTTCTTTCCTATTCAAATTCCCAAAGTTTTTCCTAAATTCCCAAAGCTTTTTGAGACCTGGTTTTATGGTGGGGATGAAAAGCCTCTGCTTTTTTTCTTCAGATCCCTAACTTTTTTCCAGCACTTCTTTTTAAAATTGTCTGAAAAATAAGCAATATGGGTCCAGCAGCATAAAGTTAAATTTTGTACAAAGGACTAGAGTCCCATCCTCAGGGTAAATCAGATTATATGTCCATGAAACTCTGAAAACTCGTCAAAGGAATTAGCACCATGTTTTATTGAACACTTACTGTGTTCCTGGAATTTAACCTTGACTAACCTAAGGACAGGATCTTTCTGTTAGAAATGAGGGAGCTGAAGTTCAGTCTCAGAGCCAGCAAGTGATGAAGCTGGGACTAGGATCCAGGCCCGCCTGACTCCAGAGACGAGCAAAGGGGGTCTCTGAGAAGCCCACACAGACATTCCTGGAAAAGTCTTTCTAGTTCCCACAGAGAGAAGACCCCTGCCCTCTCCTCTGGGCCTGCATGCTCTTAGTGTGCCCATCTGTTTGGTAACCTCATGCATCCTAAGACCACAGTAAACTGAGAGGCGGGAATGGAA
This sequence comes from Pipistrellus kuhlii, assembly GCF_014108245.1. NCBI lineage: Eukaryota > Metazoa > Chordata > Mammalia > Chiroptera > Vespertilionidae > Pipistrellus > Pipistrellus kuhlii. Next base: position 4,910,029 of record NW_023425562.1, read on the forward strand.
GTCCCCAGCAGCAGTGAAAAATGGCAGTTGGCAGGGAGCAAATAAAAAAACAGGAGAACTCTCTATAACTGACACGAGGACTCAAGAAATGAGGAGGCCTGCCCGCTGCAGCTCCTCACGGCCAGGGTTGTTCATCCATTGCTCCCGGCTCACCCACCTGAAATGTAGCATTAGGTTCCGTGTCTTCAAGCGCAAAGGACCTGCTAGCTTTCATCGAATGAGCAAGAGCTTGCCGCGTGCCTGTCCCTGTGGATAAACTGTATCCTCACCACATGGCAATAGCAGCGTCCCCGTGCTGCAGTTATGGGAACTGACCCTAAGCCAACCCTCATTCCACTGGGCCCTGGCAGCTCCCCAGGAGGAAGCGGTGCATGACGTATTTTGGTGACATTACCATGGGAAAAAATGAAAATAAATGTCACTGCTCAAAGGGGCAATGCTTCGTGTGTGGAGAGGTCTGGCTGCATTTCTCCCCAAGGCTCTGCGTCACTGAGGATGTACACTCCTTTTCAGATCTATTTTCAGACCGTTGCTTGGGCATTTGACAAAAAGGGCAAGAGACTAACCAGTGCCACCCAGCAAGCCTTTCAGGGCAGCCTGCAACGACAGCGGTGGCTCCATCACAATAGACTTCCGTTCCCTTAGCTTTTTGTCACCTCGAGGTCAGGGCACCAAGATGCCCCTTTGGAGGCAGTTGACCGACAGGTTATTCAACAAATGGGGCATTTGATGTGTTCCAGGAGCAGGAGGTGTGTGGGTTATAGCAGGAAACAGGACAGGCACACACCTGTCCTCCTGAGGCTCAGCATCCAGCGGTTGTTCCTGGGAATGGGGCAGAGAGCAGGGGCCTTAAGCAGGCAAACAAACAAGATGATGAAACTGGACCAGCAAGACAAGGACAGGGACTGTGCTGGTCGAGAGGAGAGGACTGGCTGGAGGGATGTGCACAAGGGGGTCCGCAGGTCGAGGAAGAGGAGAATTGAGAAAACAACAAAGGCCATAACGGTAGCACATGAAGAGCTTACTTGGTGCATGGGGGTTTATAGTTGATCGTTCCTTTGATTTCATTGTGCCATCCTATCGCCACTTACCCAGGAGCTCAGCGGGGTGGGGCAGGTGGAAACACCATCTCCATTTCTGAAGAGGAAGCTGTATTCTGAGGTGCTGAATGATTGGCCCAAGGTCGCCAAGCTTGTTACCTGTACAGCCAGGACATGGACCCCACTTCCTGCCTTGGCGTTCATTGCTCCCCTAGAAGGTTCTGTGTTTCCCACGCCTGGGTTGTCGAGTGATGACTGAGTAATCATCCAGAGGGGGTGCTGGCGAGGGAACTGCCATCAGCTGGGGAATTGGGGGGGAGGCGAAAGGATGCTTCAGTACCCTCCGTTCCGGTTGTGTGAACCAGCCTTCACTTGAACCTCAGCATGTCTCTCTCTGAGTGGGGTCTGCCTGTCCTCAAACAGCATCATAGCTGAGCCCCAGCCCTCAGGCCTCGCCAGCAGGGCTCTGTCCCTGCTCAGCCCCTTGCTGCCCCTTGGGAGCCCCTTGGGTCTGACTCTGTCTGGTGGGGTGAGCAGGCACGGAGGCCAGGAGGGGAGGTGGGGAGGGAAAATGCCCTGTGGGGCTCCCACACCCTCCTCTCTCCAGCCAGACCACGTCGGCAGCTTGGCCTATATTTCTAATACCCCACAATAGAGATTTATTGCTTTTGCATTGCTTTCCCCAGGCCTTCAAAGATTTATTGGTTTTTAAGTGACAGAATCCCAGAATTGCTTAAAAGATCAATCAAACAGTGACTGGAATCTAATATTCAGCTCTGACTCGAACACGCTGGGCCCTCTTCCCCCACGCCCCGCCTGTCATGCTGATGTATCTGTAGTAACCTTCCTCAGAAAGGAACTTGGCCATGAATTAATCACCCCTAATGCAGTCCCTGAAGTAGGGCCGGGAAGAGCCCCGAATTCTGTAGCAGACCCTCCCCTGGGTCCTCAGCTGGCTTCCTTAGAGGCACCCCTTTCTCCCGCCCCCCTCCCTCCTCTCATTCAGTCAGTGAGGGTGCCCACCCGCTCAACCTCAGACTCAGCTTGGGAATTAGCTCTTCTGTTCCTCCCTGTTCCCATGAGCCCCCTCCTTCCCACCCCCACCCCCTGCCCCTGACTCTCCTAGCCTGCCAGGGCACCTTGCTGGTTTCCCTGGCAAACATTTATCACCTTTCTCCACCCTCCACAGGCTGCTGGAATGGTCTTTCAGAAGCACAATTTGGATCAAGTTAATTTTTCTGCTTAAAATTCTTAAATGGGTCAATGGCTTTCTACCGCATTTAAGTTCAAGCTTCTTGGCGTAGAATTCAAGGCCCATCAGAATCTGGCCATAACCCGTTTCTGGTTTTATTTCCTTTCGCTTTGCCCTCTTACAGGCTTTGCTCAAGTGTCCTGTGTGCTTTCTTCATCATTCCTTCCTGAGCTTTCTATTGGGCTACACATGTGTTGAATGTTTTCTCTGGGTTTATTTCATGTGTGTTCCTCAGTAGTCCCTGAGCTTCAAGAAATGGGTAGGCTTGACACGAATAGATCCCCTTTCCTGGGGACCAGTGCCTGGCATTTAGTAGATACTAAAAATAAAACAAACAAAACATAAGTGAATAGATCAGCACATCTGTTTTGCACACCTGGCTGGAGCCAGGTGCTGGGACTGTGCAGGTGCACTTCACAGGCCCTGCATCAGCTGCCCCTAGTCTGTAGTTGCTGTCCAATGGAACCTCCTGCTGTGATGAAAATGTCCTATCTCTGTGTTGTCCAAATAGTCACCACTCATTACATACGACTGTTGAGCACTTAAAATATGACTGAGGAATTGATTTTTCAAGTTGTGGCCAGTGGCTACCAATTTAGATGGTCTTTAGGAAGAAGATTCAGAAAAAGAAACAAAAAAATGCTGATGAGCCTATGGACTAGGCCAGAGGTTCCTGAGAGTTCAGGTGCACAGGCATCCATCTTCAGCCTGGAACCTCGGGACAGGGAGAGCTTCTTGGAGGCAGTGTTGCCTGATCTGGGACCAGTGTGCTTAGTGTGTGCTTAGTGACGAAGGGAAGCATGTGATCCGGGAGGAAGCAGCCTATGCAAGAGTCAAGGCAGAGAAGGTGTACAGTGTGCTCATGGGACCACCATGGGCTGCGGCAGAGAAGGGGAGAGAGTCAACAAAGCCACAGGGGCCAGATAAAGAAGGCCTTCCCTTGGGGTGTGGTCTTTGTCCTGACAGGGGTGGGGGGACATTTGGTAGGCACATCCAGGACCATTCCCATCCTGCAGCAGGATGCACTGGCTCCTCCTCAGGCTCCCACTCTGTCCTGGCCACTCCTCTGGCAGGGACTTATGTTTCCATCTCTACCAGCCTGTGACTTCCTTGTGTGGCCTTGACTCTGACCTTTCATCTCTCTGGCTCTTCCCGCCACAGCAGAATTGCCAGTTGGTACTTTGAGACAGCTCTTGGAAGCAGATCAAATCTGACGCAGTTGACTCATGGGGTAACCGTGGGCCAGTTCCTTTCTTTCTCTGAACTTCAGGCTGCTTGTTGGTAAAATGGGAATGCATTACCAGGTCACAGATTGCTTTGAAGATTCAATCAGCTAAAGTGTGTGAAGTACAATTGGCAGTTATTCAGCTTGCTCTTTGGCACGGCCATGCTGCTGGGACAGGAGCGGCTGCCTGCCCCATAGCTGTGGGATGGGGCGCTCTTGGAGCCCCGCTGTAAGCTGGTGCCTGTGTGCTGGGCTCCTCCCACACCACGGGAGCTCCGTCACATGCCAGGTGTTGGCAAGCATGTGACGCACCGGGAATGTGAAGTCATCTCCAAGGTTGTCCCCAAATACTTGAAACACTGTTACCTTAACAATGGACCCTGAGATGTGAGCACCTTTCACAAACACCGAACCAAGCAGACAGGGCTAGGGTGTCTCAGCTGCTGAAGGACCAGCAATGTAAGGTCAGCCATACCCTCAAGTTGGAGGAGATGCCTCCATAGGGTGTGAAATCAAAACAAAGAAGATCCAAATTCCCCTTGGGAAGGGGCTTGGGGATCCACATGAGCTCACTCAGCTGAGATCTTATAAATATTGGGTGCAGAGAAGCACACCAAGCAGGAGAGGTGAGACCAGATACTAGGAGATGAGTCAGGTCGGTCTGTTCCCTCGTTCATTTGTTTATCAATTCATTAACTAATTAAGTCAGTAAATATCTCATTTGGATTTGAACAAACAACCATGTGCCAGACACTGCTGAGCACTGAAGATCCAGAAATGATCAAAACAGGCCATATGCAGCTGAAATCCTAATGATAGAGACAGCTCTATGCAGACGGAGTCATGGACACTGATGATAGGCTGTTACTAGCAGCAGCCAGTTCTTATTGGGTCCATGTCACCAACTCCCCTCTGCTTTCAGCTGTAGCTGTGCTGGACATTTCCATGGATAGTTGAAAGGTCCCCCTGTTTTCTGCTTTGCCTAGGTGCTTTCTCCAAAACCCCATGGATCTTCTTGAGTCTGAGCAGCAGATCAGAAGTGCAAACTTAACACTGTAAGGGCAACCTTCAGCCAGTGGGGGAGGGGAGTCTAGGTACCCATGCCCTGCCTCCTGTCCTTCATATAGACCCTTCTGAGGCTGGTGCACACTGTTCCTTACTCATTGCCCTTAGGTTTGAGCCCATTTCCCAAATGTGAGCCAGCTCGACAATGCACACTTTGTTGGTTCTCTTTCTTTCTACATCTCACCCCTTCCTATAAGAGGAGGGTCAGACTCAGTCCAGGGATGAAGTCAGAGAAACTGAAAGGAGGCCAATAGAAACACAAGAAGAGAGGCACAGGATGAGGTTGGGAGAGAGAACCAGAGACCACAGTCTTTGTTTTTATTCTAAAAGCATTGAGGAGTCAAAAAAGGGGGTACTAAGTAAGCAAACAATGTGATCCATCTTTTTATAAAAGGTCTTTCTGACATCATTATGGAGAATAGGTCAGAGGGACAAGAGTGGCTCAGAGAGGCTAGGTGACTGTTATGGTTGTCAGGATGATAAATGAGGATGAGCCAAGTCAGAGTAGTGGTGGTTATGGAGCGCAGACTTGAAGGAGGATGACTAGATGGTGACTTTTTTGTGGAGCTGGTGGTGGGTGTAAAGGAAAAGACATTGTCCAGGTGACTCCCAGGTTTCTGGGTTGGTCATTGGTGTGGATGATGGTGCCATTCTCTGAGCTGAGGATTACTGAGGGAGGGAAGTCCAGGAGAGGCCAATAGTGGTAAAGGTGGCTTGGAAACCAGTGGGAGAGGTAGGAACCAGTTGGACAAGTACCTGATGTGTGGACCAGGTGAGCACTGGGCCTCTGAGGCACCTTCTCCAAGGCACTTAGGATGTGTGGACTGCTTCCACAGCCTGCCTGAGGTGCTGCTCTAGCATGGAGGACAAGGGGCATGTCAGATTGAATACTAGTAGACAGTGTAACATGGCAAATGTCTTCTGAGGTCACTTTCCAATGAGCCTTCACGATCCCTTTGCATCTGACAGGTGCACCTATTGATAGTTAGCACTCTATGCTCTGAAATACACAACCATGAGCTCCAGGATAGATTGGAGATCCAGCCAATCTATATATATAAAAGCCTAATATGCTAAGTATCTAACTGTTCTTTCAACTGTTCCACCAGTCACTATAATGTGCACTGATCACCAGGGGGCAGATGCTCCAACCAGTAGGTTAGATTGATGCTGGGGTCTTGCTGATCAGGATGGGCTGAGATGGGCCGGACACACCCTGGAGCCCTCCCACAGTACCTTCCTGGCCCAGTCATGCATCAGTGTAGTCCCGTGGACTAACCTGTACTCTCTTGCAATCCGGGACCTCTTGGGGGATATCAGAGCCAGTTTCAGCCAATCCCCACAAGCCAGGCTGAGGGATCCCACCTGTGCATGAATCCATGCACCAGGCTTCTAGTTTTTAAAGAAATAAGAAACGTCTTTGGGGAGAAAAGAAAACAATTGCCAAATGTCTTCCAGGATCCCTTTGGTAGCTGTGAAGTCCAGAGTGAGGGCGCATGAAACAATCACAGAAGGGTTTTGCTGATCCATGGAGCTGCAGCGAGCAAAACTGGCATCCTTACCATCTGGTTCTCAGCAGCCTCCGATGGTGGCCAGTTAGGATGGGCAAGTGAAACTCTGGAGGGCTTATTGATGTGGGGAGGCCTGGGAAGTTCATGAGTTCCTGTCCACTTGGGGAAAGAGGAGAAACTGAGATTCCATTTAGATGCTTTCTCTAAACGTCATTGATTTTGCATAGTTCCCAGCTTTCTGGGCCACCTTTTCTTAAGCCTGAAGATGAGGAGCGGATTGCACTGTATTTTGGAGTTGGGGGAAGGGCAAGAAGACTTAGCTCTGCAAGTCATACTGCTTGTCACCAAGCCCAAAAGTGTGCTGGGACCTCATCGCACCAGGCTGGAAAAGAGGAGGAGCCAGATACAAAAAGAAATGACCAGCAATAAGGAATAATGGGATAAATACGGCTGCAGAGCTATTCCCTGTGGGGCTGTTCCGCAGTGTACATATGGTGACTAAAGGACCATGTAACTGAGATTAATGGGACAGAGAAGTACCACCAGTGAAACTTATCAAGGAGACAGGGTCAGTCTGGGGAGGGTGGTACATAACCGCAATCCGATTATCCAGGCAAAGAAAAGGAAAGAAGGGTGACACCCAAATAATTCAGGTGGCTTTGCATCCACATCTGCTCGTCCTAATTGCATTGCAGGTCTCCTTTTACCAGCCTCCCCCCCGCCCCACCCAAACAACCCAGCTTAGCAGTATTGGCTCTGATGTTGACGGATTCTGGATTATAGTCCTTAAGCTCAAACCAAGGAAGAAGAGCAGGTGTTTCAGGAAGAATATGTTAAGGGGAGCAGGAGCAGTTGCTGGGACATGAAGAGGGAAGAGTGTTCTATTTTGGACCGTCTGCCATCTGGAGAGATGGAGACGAGACTGCTGCTGGCATGAAGGGAAGCAGAGTGTGGTCGTCATGTTCACCTCCTACCTCCTATCACCTCCTATTTAAATCCCAAAAGGCTGGGGTGCTGGGGAGGCATCTGAGCAGGGGCTTGGGAATTGGGATCTGCATTCAGGGGGTGGTTGTCCAGGGAGAATGTGTGTGAAAAGAGATGAGGGACAGGACCAAGATCTGCGCCACTCCATGGACCACACAGGTGGAGCAGGTGTGGCCAGAGCGGTAGAAGAAAATCAAAGCAGAGTTCAAACATGGAAAGCAAAAAAAAAAAAGAATCATTTTTAAAAAAGAAAAATGGTCAACATTTGCACAGTTTCATTTTCTCCAAGAACTGTGAGCAGGTCTTACTGTCAAAGAGAGACACACAAGTTGATGCAGGGCCAGGGGAAAACACAGTTGATGGTATCAACGAAAGTGCTTGGACATAGAGCATAGAGTCTAAGCTTGGCCTAAAACACCTGCAAAGGTAGAGGTGCAGACAACAGAGATATCGAGGGCCAGATGACCTCAATTCTATTGAAAACTCTCATATGGGGTACTAAGTGGGGAGAGGCTGCAGAGACCGGAAGAGGGATTCAGAAAATAAGATGATCGAAGGGGAGACTCCAGGAATGGAACCCAGCTGTGGGATACTATGGCCATGGGTGTGACTGTGTGGGCAGTGATGATAGATGGATGGCAATGGCTCCACGGTGAAGGTCACCAAAGCCAAGTGTGCCAAGGAAAGCAGAGGCAGGGCTATGGAAGGAAGGACAGTCTGAGTAGCTAGTTCTTAACATGCTAATCCTCTTGCCCTGGGAAGCTGGTGAAATCCTTTGCAGGAGCCACAGTGTCTCTGCAAGTTGCCTTCTCCTGGGTCTCCCTTTTTCCCAGCGTTGTTTTCTGCTGATGTGTATGCCTCCTGCTGCCCCCGGCCCTGTGACAGTTGGCATCACTATTTGCCTCAGATCCGGCACAGCTGACAGCCAATGGCCCTCCCTGCTCTGGGTCTGCAGCCGCCCAGAGGTCAGACTCTGCATTGGGAACTCCATCAGCACATTTCTGCAGCCTGGTCCATAGACGTGCTCCTGAGCCAGAGCATGCCAGGAGGCTGGCTCTCCCGCAGGAGCCTTCTGCACAGAGCTGGCTCCCGCTGGCGGCCGCCGCTCGGAGGGAGGGATGCCTCCTCCAGGCAGTGGGGAGAGGAGTGATCCCGGCAGCCTGGCTTTTTAGTCGGAAAAGAACAGCTTAAAGTTTAAAGTCTCCACTGCGAGGCAGAAGAAATGGATGCTTCACCCCCTTTCACAACACAACGCCTCCTCTTCTTTCCCAGTTCACGTAGGCTCACTGCGCAGTTTGTAAAGATTATATTGTAAATGTAAAAAGGGTGTATTCATGGCCAGGGCAAGGGGCGGCAGCCCCATGAACACAAGCAGCATTCAAGGGCAAGACCTTAGACCCACGCTGTCTAATGCTTCAGCCAGAGCTACGTGTGATATTTAAATTAATTAAAACTGAATTAGATTATAACTTCAGTTTATTAGCCGTACTATTCGCATTTCAAGTCCTAAGTAGCCCTGTGTGGCTCGTGGGTACCCTGCTGAGCAGCCTCTCCATCACAGAGGACTCTCACTCCATTGCTCTGGGCCCAGGGAGAGCTGGTAACAAGCGGGCAAGGCCCAGGTTTGGTTTCAGATGCCATGCATGTAGGCTTTTGAGACCCCGGGTAAGAAGCCAAGGGTCCTATTATGAGAAATAAGAACTGTAATGAGGGCTTAGGCATGGGCATGAAAGAGAAGTCCCCACAGCTGGAGAGGCATGTATGGTTGAGCGGACTTGCTGCTGAGATGCTGGTCTCCTCCACTAGACTTCCCAAATGCCAAAAGTCTAGGAAATAGGTTACCCCGAGTTTTCACACCTCGGTGAATATCACTTGGGGAGCTAGGAAACTGTAGATTCCTGCTCAGCCCAGGGGAAATGGGACGAGGCCTGAGAATCTGCATGTCGAACAAGCTCCCAGCTTGAGCACTCCCGGGCTAGTCTGCAGGTGGCCTTGGGGCTGGGGAGGGAACCTGTGCTGGGACTAGGTATTTTTTTCCCCTGGTGCCAATGTTGATGCGTCCTTGAGGTTTGGAGAAGCGATTGTTTTGCATTTCACTGTGGAGCTGCCCCTGTTGGTTTGACAGCTTTTGAAACCCTGGTGTTTCTTTTGGTATGTGTTTCAGCAGGGAGATAATCAGTGTGAGCTCCTAAGAGCCGAACTCAGATCTCTGCCAGCCCCTTCCTCTATCCTTGTCCACATGGGGGCCGAAAACACACTCACGTCTTCTGATGATGACGACAAGGACTGGCGCCTGTGATAATCCGTGCTGTGTTGTTGCATGCTGATAGCATATCTGAATATATCGCGTCTATGCAGATGTGGGGCTTAGGGAGGAGATGGGTGTTTGGTGAGCCTGAGCAGCAGGATCCGACCAGATCTGTATTCTCCTGTGGGAGGGTAGTGCAAATCCATTTCCTACCTTCACGCTATAAGAAGTCTCATCTTTTCTAAAAACCAGACAAAAATCTATGGAGTGCCCAAATGCTGCAGCAATATGGGCACGTCACTCAGCAGGGTCAGAATCTGTAGGCATTGTCCCCCGGGCCAGTTTTGATTATGTTCTTTCTCCTTTTATTGCAGTCAGCAAATCTGAATCTGCTATTGTGGGAAGAGCAGGAAGACGAGGGGGGAAGAAATGAAGGTGTTTTTTTTAACCTTCGGAAAGTTCAGAGGTTCAGTCTGAATAAGCACAAAAAACTTTGTGTGTGCCTCCGACTTCCTTGAATTTGCAGAACTGCACAGAATCCCAAGAGAACTACCTTGCACATAGGATGCAGGGCCTGCTTTGTAGCTAAAAGGCAGAGGAGGAATGGTGAGAGAGGAGCAGAATTAGAGTCAGTGAGAAGAGGAACCAAGTTGGGGGAGGGGGAGTGAAGGAGCTTGGTCCCCATCCAGGCTAAGTTTCAGCCTATTGTTCCGTTTCTTCGCCTCAGAGCCATCTGCTCGCAGATAACGTCTCCCCTGCCAGGACACCCTGTTCCTGCTTAATTGAAATTAGTTTCCAAGAATAGTTGTCTAAGGCAGTTTCCAATGGCTGCGACGTTTTGAAAGTCACAATAGGAGTTGAAGCTTTGGGATGCAGATGCCACACTGGAGCCAGATGTTCAAGGGCACCACAGGGTCTACGGCAGCCTTTACATTCCCAAAGCCAGGGAGGGGCTGGGAGGTGGCACTCATTGACCTCTGCAGCCCACAAAAGGCCCTGGAACTGGCACCGCCTCACCACCAGGGACCTGTGGTACCGCCAGGGCGACAGGAAACAATCACGCGCGTTGAGGTTCGGAGCGATGTGTTCCCGTGTTTAATTATACCCCAGGTATATAAATTACAGAAACATGTTAATGCTCCCATGATTAAAATTATAGAGTGTCTAATTGAAAAAGCATAAACTGAATTGAAGAATTCCTAATTATACTTTGCCTTGAGGTGTTCATTTCCTCCAGAGCGAATGCATAATTTCTTGGAACCTGCAAAGGTGGCCCCTCGCACAGGCACGTGGGCTGCAGGCAGATGGGGTGAGGTTGTCCCGTTTCAGTGCAGGAAGCCGACCGGGGACGCCTGGTTCAGTGGGAGGATCTTGGGAGGGAGCTCAGGAAGGGGTGGCAGTGTTAAGGCTGCCTAAGCTAGGTTCCCCCAGGTGGACACTGGGACAAAGGACAGATGGGGGATCCTTAGAAAACTATTCCACCTGCCTTCCTCTTCCCTCTTCAAAGTCTCAATGTTCATCCCAGTTGGTTTTGGTAAATGCTGTGCCTGTAACACAGTGGTCTTCAAAGCGTGGTCATGAATCAGCAGTATTACCTGAGAATTTGTTAGGAGTGTGCCTACCCAGGCCCCACCCCCAACCTGCTGCATCGGAACTCTGGGAGGGGGGCAGGTGGAACCTGGCAATCTGAGCTTTCACGAGGCCTCCCAGAGGCTCTGGTGAATGAAGAGGTTGAGAAGCAAGATTCTAAGAAGTGGGTGGTAAATGCCCATGGTCACATCCAGAGATTCAAGAGCCTGACTCGCCCAACACATATTATCTTTGAGAGCTATAGGCCTTGTCTATAGGTTCTGATGGAGACTCCAATGCATGACATCATACATTTCGTTCATTGTTGTCATAGTTTTCATCGATACCTTTGTCAGCAAATGGGTTTGCTGAGTTTTGTCGGGCTGGAGACTGGAGGCTGAGCCATTCCTGAGGATGCCTTCCGGACAGCCCGGGCTTTGCTGACGCCGGGTCTGACTGTGGAATGAGGGAGGGGGCTCCAACATATAGGTAATAATTGCTATTAATGGCATAGATTGTGAGTATGTCTGCTCCTGAATAGTGATGTGAATTCTAAGTATAAAAGGCCACAGCTACAAACAAACAAACAAACAAACAAAATACTCCCCTTACATAGTGACCCAAGGATCTGTGAGCCACCCACAGAGACTCTGGGGCGAGAAGAAGTTGCCCTAAGACACACTATAGCTGCATCTTCTCTGCTCAGATACCTTGTCTTTCTCAGGTTTCTGTTTCCTTGTCTGAACACAGCAGAGACCGTGTGTGTGTGTGTGTGTGTGTGTGTGTATGTGTGTGTGTGTGTGGTAGGTTATAGCCAATCCATAGCCGTCTGAATGATAAACTTATGGTCTTGGCTTATAGCATTCCATCAGGTTTTTTGTTTTTTTTTGCATAATTCTTAACCATTCCCATATGGTTGAAAATTTAGGTCATTTCCAGTTATTTGTTGTTATGAATAACCCAGCAATAAACATATTTATTCATGTTTTTCTTTTGGTACTATATCTTGAAATGGGAAAAAATCCCCAGGAGTGGAATTACTGAAATGAATAAAATGGAACTAAAATGTATTGAGTGCCTACTCTTATATGCCAGGCGCTGACAGCCAATTCATATATATTAACCTTTTTCATCCTTTAATTAAAAAATCTCCAAGTAACCAGGGCACATCGTTGGGAAATCAAATAGTCAAATCATTCCTTGGTTCACCTTTTTCAACTCCCCAGTCCTGCGGCCCAGGGGCAACTACATTGAAATTCTTTGCCATTTCTTCTGGGAATTGGCAATGTCACTACGTAATGTGCTATTTTAAAGTTATTGATTACAGACATTATCTATTTACATCCTGCTATTACAGATGAGGCTTTGGCTGTTTTAAATCATCCAATGCCTGCCTTCCAGCTTCTCGGTGTAGTTATGCCACTATTTTTAGTGAAATAAATACAGAGTGGCTAATTTTGTAATTCTGTAAAAGCAGGTCACTTCAGTGCCAAGTGGGATACTATTTTTGCTGTAGTATTGTATAATTAACTTAACACTTACTATGTACTAGACACTATTTTAAGTCCTTTACATATGTTAACTCCATTAATTCTCAAAACCCTGTAAGGAAAGAACAAGTCTCATCCCTGTTTTAAGATAGGGAGACCGAAGAACTGAAAAGTTGAGTAACTTACCTAAATTCACGCAGCTTGTCGTTGCTGATCTGAGATTTGAACATAGCGGCCTGGCTCCACAGTCTGAACTGTTAACCATTATGCTATCCTGCCTTACAGTTTCTTAGATTATCCATACCTTGTTTCACCCAGAGAACGCTATCATTTCAGTTTGACTTAATGCTAAATACTCTTTTTTCATTTTCTTTCTCTTCTTTTGGTCTTTCCATTCTACTTTCTAGACAAATACCAATCCTTGCCTAGCATTTGTTTAAAATTTTAGCAACCATAACTTTTCCTTTTAAACACCACTTACTGTTCTGTAAATGTTTCCTTTTTCCTCATAGCATCACTCTTGTGTATAGAGGCAGTCATTTCTCTAACTTTTCTGAGGATACTATGTGGACTAGGGAGGAGAGGGCGGTGGGAGGGAGGGAAGAAGAGAGACTTTCCTGACTCTTGCATTATCTCTATTTTCTCTGGAGTCACTTTTCCACATGTGAATTGACTACTCTCTTTCATGGGGCAGTGTTTCTCCCGTAACCCAGGGAGCCTTGGTAGTCAGTATTTAAAAGTAAGGCATTGTGAAAGGGGTATGAAGGCACTCCAACTCTTCAAAGATGAAACCTCCTATCTGCTGCCTGAGCGGTGGCAGAGAGACATGTGGAGTCCGAGGTTCAAGAATTCCATTTAATCAGCACCCCTGCTTTCAGCCTCACGTTTCACCTGCACCCTCTCCAAACTCCATCCCTCCAAGATCAGAGTCTTCAGCGAGATCCACTGGGCAAGTCAACTCCCCTTGTTCACACCGCTTTACCACTTAGTTTTCTTTGTCTTGCTAGACCAGATTCCTCCCCTCGGACCACGTTTCGTCTTCCAGAATTTTTTTGAAACTTCTCATCCACTAATGGCCCTCTACATGTTCTCTTTTTTCTTAGGGATTTCTATGCCTTTTTTAATCTTTTACTGTTATTTTACTGGGGTCTCAGCAGAGACAGGAGATAAATGGAGTGCATTGAATCTTCTACTTTTGAGTAGATGTTCACTGACATTATTATCTAAGTCAGTTCTCACAATAATCATTTATGGAGACATTATTATTGTCTTCAGATTTCCAAATGTGATTTAAATATTTAAAAGAAGGTCCCACAGCTAGTAAAAGTTTCAGAACCAAAATTTCTAGTTTAATGCAGATTTTATTTATTTTTATTTTTTTCCACAGGATATTTTTATTGGTTTTTCAAAAAGTATTTAATATTTTAAGGCTTCAGCTTACAAATAAAACAATATCTTGAATCTTTTTGTCAACGTGAAAATGCTCATTTTCTTCCATACCAATTTCTGGACTGGGGAATTTTACAGTCAAACTCACTTCCTGACATACAACCTCTATCTGAACTGTAGCACAGTTTGCACCTATGTTAATACTATAGAATCTATGCCTATGTCATAAAGGTGTTTGTGAACCTTGAAAGTCATCGCAAATTATTTCTCCAATTTGATGCATCACTCTGTATTATCTGGAATTATATAATCCCACCAGCTTCCCCAGTTTCCCAGAGAGGGCCTGTTATCATTTACATTTACTTCGATAACCTAATGGATTTTAAATGGAAGCATATTATCATTTTGATTTGCATTTCTTGGCTTACTGGCAAGGCATAATTTTTCCATGTATTTTCATACTATTGAAGTCTCTTTTTTGTAAGTTATCTTTTCCCATTTTTTTAAGCATCCTTCTCCCATTTACTGATGGCAGCAGTTCTCAACCAGAATTCATCCCTCCCCCAGGGGTACTGTCTAAAGATAGTTTTGATTTTTACAACTTGGAAATTTGGGCTGCTGTTGGCATCTAGCCAGCAAGTAGAGGTCAGGGATCCTGCTAGGCACCCTACAATGTATAGGACAGACCCATCACCAAGATTATCCAGCCAAATGCCAGTAGTACCAAGATTGAGAAGCCCTAACCTGTATCTTCATAGTTTTTATTTATGTATCTATTTATGTATTTATTTACATGAGGCCTGGTGCACGAAATTTGTGCATGGGGTGGGGGAGGGTCCCCCCAGCTCAGCCTGGACCCTCTCCAACCTGGGACATCCTCTCACAATCAGGACCACTGGTTCCTTACTGCTCACCAGTCTGCCTGATCGTCCTTAACTGCCCCTCCACTCTGCCAGCTTGGTCTCCCTAACTTACCACCCCTGCCAAACTAATTGCCCCTAACTCTCCCTCCCCTCCCCTCACTGGCCTGCTTTTCCCCAACTGCCCCCCTCTGCTGGCCTGGTTGCCCCTAACTCCCACCCCTCCTAGCCTGGTTACCCCCAACTGCCCCCCCCCCGCAGGCCTGGTTGCCCCTCACTGCCCCTCACAGCCCCCTTCCCCTGCCAGCTTGATCTCCCCACACAGCTTGCTGTTCAGTTGTTACTGTGAGGATCTTGTGACCAATTTGCATATTACTCTTCTATTAGTATAGATACATGATTAGATAAAAAATTCTTAATCTTTTTAGTCACAAGACCCCATTACATTATTCACAAATAATGAAGATCCCTAAGGGCTTTTTTGTTCATGTAGGTTTTGTCATTGACATTTATAGTATTAGACATCAAAGCTACATTTAGAAAATATTATAACTCATTTAATAATAATAAATTCATTCCACATTAATGTAAATAACATTTATGTTTTTCAAAACAATAAAATTAGGGAGAAAAGGTGCATTGTTTCACATTTTTGCAAATATGTTTCATGTTTAGCTTAATAGAAGACAATTGGATTTTCATACCTGCTTTTGCACTTAATCTGTTGTCATGATTTGATTTGGTTGAAATATGTGAAGGAAGTCCAGCTTCACACAGGTATGTAATTAGGTAAAAAGAGCAGCATTGCTAGCCTTTCAATGCCACTGTAGATATTCTTCTTTGATGTTGCACCAAAACTCAGAGTGGCAGTTTCCTAAAATTGAGTTGCAAGGAAACCATATTAGTGGACTTTTCACATTGTTACATTAAAATATATCAGTGTTATTGCCCTTTGAATAGATATTTTATCCTTGATTTTTATCCTGACATGCATTCCTCATTTGAAGAAAAATTAATTGAATTATAAAAATCTTCCAAATGCTGGCACATTTTATGATATAACATTAAAATATCACATTTTCTAACTTCACCACCAATCTTATGCGTAAGTTTCTCAAATTCTAATTTTCCCTTGAAAGATCAATTATGAAAAAATGCTTGTTTCTTTACAGTGGCCTGTAAACTTCATTTACGTTAGAGGAAATGTTTATCAAATATCCAAAGTGAAAAACCACAAAGTACCCATCATTCTCAAAAAAAAAAAGAAAGAAAAATGGTCCTTCATCAAAAATGTGACTAATTTAGCATGCAACTCAAACAATCACAGGGGTATTTTTCCTTAAAAAACCATAGTGCTTTATTCAGTAAGCAGGAGGCATGCTATATGCATACCTCCCATTGTGTCACATGAATATAAAAAGGACATGAACGCAAGGCTTGAAATTAACACTTTTACTGCCTCATTAGGGATGTTTTAAGGAAACGTGGCATTCTTGTTTTTTATAGCAAGTTGTTATATACTGGTGAAGAATACAATGACAAACGATTGGGTGGCCACTGCCTTGAATCATGCTAAGCAGTTGTACCTCTGTTATTGCATTTGCAAGTATCAACACAGTGAAAAAGGCAAAGAACATCTTAGCATATTATTAACATTGTTACGATATTGCAGAATTCCTAAAAAGGGTCTTGGGGACCTCTAGAGGTCCCCGGGCCACGCCTTAAGTAAGAACTGCTAGATTAGATGATAATCTGGTGCCAAAGGTCTCTGATTCATATCACAAATTCAGGCTAAGCCTTCCACAGGAGGATCCCTGAAACTTGGGAGTTTATAGAGAAACCTTGGTGAGC
Source organism: Pipistrellus kuhlii (assembly GCF_014108245.1). Classification (NCBI taxonomy): domain Eukaryota; kingdom Metazoa; phylum Chordata; class Mammalia; order Chiroptera; family Vespertilionidae; genus Pipistrellus; species Pipistrellus kuhlii. The sequence goes on from NW_023425562.1 coordinate 4,926,513, forward strand.
TTGTTCAAAGTTCTTATTTCCAAGCCCACATTCAGAGAGTCGCAGGGGCTCAAATTCACAGTTGATTCTGTGTCAGAGGAAGACCTGGCTCCTTCAGTTCTCTACACATTGGTGGTGATTTTCACCTCCGAGCATTCCTACAAATAACCTCATCTTGGGCTACTTGTTCCCACAGGAGAAATATTTTAATTAGTGTTATAATTCTTCTGTAGCATTTATTTGACCTATCTGGCACTGTTATGCCAGTTATTATGGCTAATTTAATGGTTCATTAGTAATGATTTCTCTTACCTTTTTAGAGCTTAGAAGGGCTTTTTGAGGATAATTGATTCTAGATGGCCTGACAGAAAAGTACTCAAGGATTTTCACCGGGACACTTTCCTTTGCTTAAGCAAATGTCTTTGTCCTATGTACAGACATCCAAGGCTATCCTTTTGGTTACTCTAAAAACAGTCTCTGCAGCAACTTCCTCTGTGAAAGCATCACAGTGGGTTTTAATTGTGAACTTTGGAGCCTGTATCCCTAGTGAACCTAGCCTTGTCAAACTCTCTCTCTTTTCTTTGCTCCTCTCACAATATAAGGTGACTTTAGAAAACAACAGTGACATTTCAACAAGAACATGGCAGGAGGGTAAAAAGGGGTTGCTTCCCAGAACATCGGAGGAAGGCTGCAGTATTGGGAGGCCTGGGGTGAGGAAAACAGCCTGGCTCTCCACTGAGAAACATGAAATGCTTTGAATGTTTATTAAAACACAAAACAACAAAAAAGGAAGATGTTCACTTCCCTAAAGTGTTCTGTTTCACTTCATTGCTTTTCAAAATTTACTGCATATGTGAGTGAACCTGACTTAAAATACATATTCTGATGTGGGAGACCTGGGATGGGACCCGAGAGCCTGCATTTCCAGCAGATTCCTAGGTGGTGAGGATGCTCTAGCTCCTGGACCCCTGAGTAACGAGGTCTTCCAGCTTTCTGCTTCTTCTAGCTGCTGTAGATGGCCACCTTTGGCCGCAAACACTCTTTACTACTTAAGTCTACATAAACTGTTGTAGAATTATTCTTTAAATGAGCTACCACCATTAGCTAATGGGAGCTATTGGTCAATGGTCACTGTAAACTAAGTCAACTAACTCTCCTTCATATATATAAAATATATAAAATATATATAAATATATATATATAATATATAAAAAATGTATAACTGGGAGCCAGAAGGAAAAAAGAGAGGGAGAGAGTGATAGAAACATCAATAATGAAAGAATAATTGATCAGCTGCCTCCTGCATTCCCCACACTGGGGATCAAGCCTACAACCCGGGTATGTGCCTTTACTGGGAATTGAGGTGTGACCTTCTAGTTCATGGGTTAACGCTCAACTACACCAGCCTGGCTATTGCTGGATTCTTGATCAATTGAAATGGCACTATTCAACATGAACTTGAAAAATCACACTGAAAGAGAGTGAACCTATTCATTCAAGTCTACTGTTTCTCAGGAAATGTACACAGATTTTTTTCATGTAAATGATATCCATTGCTACCTTATTAAAATGGTTTCTGACTAATATTAAGCTTGTGCTATCTTTTTCCCATTATGTTTATTAAGTGGATTTTGCTGATTTTTAGGGAAACTGTCCTGTGTGTGTGTGTGTGTGTGTGTGTGTGTGTGCACGCATTTTGTGCCTATTCAATCTACTAGAACCTCTTGTGAGTTTCATTAAATTGTATTGTCTTAGTTTGCCAGTCTAACAATCACATCATCTGCAAATAAAGATAATTTTGTGTCCTTGTTTTACATTGCTATAGCTCTTATTTTGGTTTTATTTTTTTGTTGTGTTTGGTAGGATTTTCTGAGAAATGTTGCCAAATAATTTGACAGCCTACCAGTTTGTGTTATTCCCAACCTCAAAGATGAGCCAATTTCTCCTATGTGTGATATTGCTTGTGGGTTTGAAATAGGTGTTTTAAAACATGATAAGAAATAATATGTCTATTCTTCCACTTATCTTCATGGCTTTTAAAGTCTGCCTAGCCAATTTGGCTGAGTGGGTAGAGCATTGGCCTGTGGAGCAAAGGGTCCCAGATCAAGGGCACATACTTTGGTTACAGGCTCCTCCGTGGCCCAGGCCCTGGTTAGGTGCATGTGGGAGGCAACCAATCGATATGTTTCTCTCACATCGATATTTCTCTATCTTTCCCTCTCTCTTCCACTCTTTCTAAAAAATCAATGGAAAAATATCCTCAGGTGAGGATTAACAACAACAACAACAAAAATCAGAAATAGGCCCAGCCAGGAGTGGCTCAGTGGTTGAGCGATCTCCAGTAGAGAGCATGTAGGAGGCAGCCAATCAATTATTCTCTCACATCATTGATGTTTCTGTTTCTCTCCCTCTCCTTTTCTCTTTCTGAAATAAATTTAAAAAAAATTTTTTTAAATCAGAAACAGGTGTTCAGTTTTATCAAATACATGTTTATATAATCATCTATTTCTATAAGCATATTGTTTTTTAGTTGCACTTATTTATGTGTTATTTTCCCAGATTTTCTATACTTAAATCTATCTTAGTTCCTAAGGAAAATGGCCTGCTTATGGGTAACCAATTTATTGGTGTCTTAGAGGAACAAATTGCAACAATTTGAGATGCTTTTTCTCTTTTTCTGTCTTATGCAATTATTTATATAACATGGGAATTATCAATTGTTGAAAGATTGAAAGAACTCATTGGAAAAGCCATCTGGCTCCAGCATTGTTTACTCTGGTTTTCGTTTTATGGAATGCTTAAGTAATTTATTGTCATCCTTTTGTTTAATAACAAAGCCTTCTCAGATTCTGAAAACAGGTTTGGTCCTACCCCATAAGCATTGCACATCATTGTTCTCATCAAAATAGTTTCTAAAGAGTATGAAATTGTGGTTTGATTTCCTATTTGACATGAGAGTTACTTAGGAAGATTCTTATTTTCCCAGATGGGAGTTTTTATTTGATTAGAATTTTGGTTTTATAATTCCTTGTTCTATTCTATATATCTCATTACACAGAGAAGATGTAGTGTATAGTTTTACTTGCATAGAGACATTATTGATTTTGATGTAGGCCTCTTGTTATTTTTATCCTCTATACCAAATATCAAAATATTGATTCCTCCCTGTCATATCATCTGGGAGGGTTAGCTTTTCTAATTCATTGTTTTATTTTTCATTCTTGTATTCAGACATTTCAAATTTATACACAGACACATTTCTTCCCTTTTTTGTAAGTTGTTCTAGAGTGAAAACTTAAACTGTGTTTTTCCATTCAAGATTTTTTAAAATTGTAAACCTACAGGAAGTTGCAAGAGTAGTACAATAAACATCCATACACTCAGGTTCATCAGATTCCATCAGATTCATCAGTTGTAAATATTTTTGTCATATTTACTTTCTTTTTCCTATATCTCAAATGGTTACTAGGTTAGTTGTAGTAATCATGGCACTTTAAGACTTCTACAATAGTTTGTATCTGTGAGAAAATGCTCAATTTCCTACACAGCCACAATGCAATCAACACACTCAAGAAATTTAGAATTTATATAATACTAGTATCACACATATAGCTCATATTCAGATTTCTAATTTTCTATAAGGCTTTTTAAAATTCAACCCAGGATTATTTTTTGATATGTTTTTCTCTTTTCCATTGATTTGTGTTGTTTCTATTTCTATATGTAAAAATCACACACACACACACGCACACACTTATTCCAGTTGTGTGTTTTTTAATCATACCACAGTACCCATAGTGTAATTATTTTAGCTTCATAATATGCTTTAATATCCAGGAGTGGTTTTTATCTCTCATTTTTGTTTGTTTAAAAACGTTTCTTAACTATATTTTCTGTTTTAAACAAACACATGAAAAAAATCTCATTGAAGTTATTGGAATTTCTAAATTAAAGTCATTCACATCTTTAGGGTTCCCAAATGTCACCTAACTGGCCTCATATTTTATACAGTTTGCTTTTCCCCCCAAAGAAAACACATCGATTTGGCAAGAACTGACATCTTTACAACATGTGACGCTGCCACCCAGGACTTGGGCATTTTGTTCATTTACTAGCATTCATCTAGTTCCACACAGTTATTTAACACCCACTCCGCCAAGCCTGCTCTGGCAGAAATGGCCATTTTCGTCCGGTGTCAGTCCTGTATAGTTCTCATTTGGGTTCTCTGATATTTTTAAAGGACTCTATTCTAGCAAGATTTTCCCCTTACATCCTTCAGCTTGTTTTTCATGACATACAGTTTATTTGTCTCTATCCTCTTTCAAACCACTTTACTGAGTTCTTTTATTAGTTTCAAAAGTCTTTCAGTTGATTCTCTTCGATAGGTCATGGCCATATTCTCTACAAATGATGATTAATTGCTTTCCTTTCTAAAAATGTATCTCTTTCGTTTTGTGTCTTATCACCATGGCCAGAAGATCCCATTTTAGAAGCAGGTTCTGGAGGTGAAGTGACTTGCTCAGCATGTCAGATAGAGCCCGTGAGTGGTAGAGACAGAACTAAAACCTCAACCTTGTTTTTCAGTTCACTGTTGGCTTTAGAAAAGGTCACCAAATCAAGGTCATCTCTCCAAAGATCAACTCACTGGCCTCATATCTGTCCATCTATCTAGCTGCTTTTTCCTGAAGGAAGGTTGACATTTTCAGGGCTTAACAGTTCTCTTTTAAAATGACTTAACCTCTTAAGTGTGCGTGTACGCGCGTGTGCACGCACACACACACACACACACACACACACACACACACACAGTGTGAGTGATGATGATAAATGATACGGAGAAAATTAAAGCAGGGAAGTATAATCGGCTGTGGTGGGGTCGGGGTTGGGGTTGCTGTGTTAAGCAGGGTGGTCAGGTGAGACATCACTGGCAGAGATGAAGAAGCAAGCCTTCCAGAAGCTGTGTGTGTCTGAGGAGCAGAATACCAGGACAGAGAATAGCAAACGCAAAGGCCTTCAGGTGGGAGCATGTCTAGAGCGGCCAAGGACCAGCAGAGAGACCACCGTGCCTAGAGAAGAATGGTAGGAGATAAAGTCGGATAATTCATAAGAAAGGGCCTCAGAGACATTGTAGAGATGCTGCCTTTTACTTGAAGTAAAGTGGGAGCCGTAGGAGGGCTTTGAGCACTGGCATGTCAGGCCCTCAGTCCATGTTTTGAAGGGTCACTCTAGCCACTGTTTCGATAATAGATTTTTGGGAAGCAAGCGTGGAAGCAGGGAGACCAGTTAGGAGGTGGTTGCAATAATCTAATTAAGAGATTACAGGGGTTTCGGCCCAGGCTGATAGTTGTGGAGATGATAGTAGTCATATTCAGGCTATATATTGAAATTAGAGCCACTATGAGTTGCTTGGGTACATTATTGTGAATAAGAGGACCCATGATGGAGAGAAAATATGTGAGAGCAATAGCCAGGTCTTCTACATTTTGATTTAAAATACTTCTCAACCAAAGGAAAACTTCAGTTAAAGCCAGTTAAATTTATTTTCTTTCACTCAAATGTGGAATTGAATGAACAAACTGAATTACTAGACAGATTCATCGATAGAAGCAGATGGACAGGTCTGGAGGGAGGGCTGTTGGGGAGTGCATGAATGAATTGAGCAAAAACAGGAAAAAGATAACTCGTGGACATGACAACAGGGTGGTGATTGTGGTGGGGTGGCAGTGAAGGTGGAAGAGAGAGCATAGAGGGGATAAATGGTGATGGGGAAAATAAAATAAAATAAAAATAAATAAATATTGAAAAAGAAGAGATGAAGCTCTGGCCATCATCAGATGTTCATCTGGTTTTCCCTTACAAGGTTTCTTTAGCTCTCATTCGCAAATAAGTAAAACTTAATTTGAACTCGTCAGTGGAATTGTTACGGTTCCTTCACACAATATAAATTTCTTCCTCTAAATTTCTACTCAGAATTGTTAAATGTATCAAGTGCAATTCAATCAAAGAAGAGTCCAAATGGAAAACAAGGCAAATCTGTTGCCTAATTCAATAACACAGTGATAATAATGCGAGCAGCAATGGTGCTGTCTCCAGCCAACTTTTATAGAGCACTTCACTCTTTTAAGACATAATCTCATTGAGTCCTCATACTGTCCTTTAAGCACCCTCTTCTCAGAATTCTTCCCCGCCTGAGTTCCTTTTCCTGCCCTCATCCCACTGGATTGAACTGGTATACAGTTCACATCTATCTTCCCCATCTCAGTTCTGAGCTCCTGGGGCCAGGGGCTGTGTGCCATTCAAATTTGCACCTGTTCCACTATCATCACTTAATAGATATGATGAATAAAAGAATAAGTACATGAAAGACCAAGAGAGGGAGCGGTAAGCCACACAGCTAGTCAGAGGCCAAAGAAAGAAGCATGTGCACAGACTTGGACTAAATTAAATTGCAAACGTATAACTCTCCCCACATCCTCACCTCCTCTATGAGCTACTTCGACTAGGCAAATAGTGAATAAAACCAGGCATTCCCAGAGCCTTGGAAAAAGGATGACCAGCTAAGACATACCATGGTACATTTCAGCTCCGTAGTTCCCAGTGACCTTTACTGTGGGGAATGTAACTCAAAGCCAGGTTCTGCTGGGTATTACACTTGTTTCTTAGCCCCTCTGGTGCCATAATGCCAAAGGTTTATTATAGAATTTTTGCATAAAAATATGTGCACAGTTGAATGCTAAGGCACAGACTTTCGAAGGAGAAAGAACATCCAGGATTATTCAGTCCATTTCCTTCATTTCTTTAACAGCTTTATTGAGATATAATTTTCATGCCATAAGGTTCACCTATTTTAAGTGTGCAGTTCCATAATTTTCAGTAAATGTATGGGGTTGTGCTACCATCACCATGATTCCACTTTAGAACATTTCATCACGCCATAAAACACCCTGCGCCCATGTAGAGTTGGCTCCTGCTCCCACCTCCAGCCCTGGGCATCACTTGTCATATTTCTGCTGCTATAAAAGTGCCTTTTCTTGACATTTCATCTGAATGAAATCATACAACAGAGAGTCTTTTGCACCTGGCTTCGCTCATTTAGCATAATCTTTTTTAGCTCCATCCACATTGCAGAATATATCAGTACCTTGTTTCATTTGTTTTGCTGAATAATATTTCATTATATAGATATACCACCTATTGTTTACTTTTTCACTGGGTGATGGACATATAGATTGTTTTAGTATTTTGGCTGTTATGAATAATTCTGCTATTAACATGCGTATACAAGATTTTGTGCAGGCCTTATTTTTTTCATTTCTCTTAGATAGAAACCCAGGATAGCTACGGCTGGATGAAAGGTAGCTTTTCTATTCTTTTCAAGGAACTACTAGATTATTTTCCAAAATTACTGAATCATTTTTTCTCCCCAGAGGATCCCAGTTTTTTCATATATTTGTCAACACTTGCTGTTGTCTGTCTTTTTACAGATAAGCTATTCTAGTGAGTGTACATGGTGGTTTCTCATTGTGGTTTTAATTTACATTTCCCTAATGACTACTGAAGTTGGTCATCTTTTCATGAGCTTGTTAGTCACTTGTATTTAATATTTAGAAATGTCTAGTCAAATATTTTGCAAAATTTTAATTGGGTTGTTTGTCTTATTATTAAACTAGAGACCCAGTGCATGAAATTCATGCACTCGGGTAGAGGGAGTGGGGAGTCCCTCAGCTCTGCCTACAACCTCGCACAGTCTGGTGTGATGAAATGTTCTAAAGTAGAATCGTGGTGATGGTAGCACAACCCCGTCCATTTACTGAAAATTATGGAACTGCACACATACAGGAGCTGCCCCCTGGTGGTCAGTGTGCTCCCACAGTGAGAGTGCAACTCAGCCACAAGCTGGGCTGAGGACTGACAAGCACAGTGGCCTGCCTCTTTGACAGCACTAAGGATGTCCAACTGACAGCTTAGCGGGCCTAAGCCATCAGTGGCCACCCCCTGAGGGCTCCTGGACTGTGAAAGAGTACAGGCCAGGCTGAGGAACCTCTTTACTCGACTTCCCAGAGTTCCCCAGTGCACAAATGCCATGCACCAGGCCTCTAGTTTACAAATAATCTTAAAGAGTTTATTGCAATCACTTCTTTTGCACTAGAATATAAGTCTTGGGGTTTATTCTCGTTCAGATATGATTTTATCATTACCAGTGAGATAAAAAGAGCTTAGATAAATCTATTTTCAGGACACTAATAATGGGATGAAGGTACTACAATCAATAAAAATAATACCCACTTTCTTTTTCTTTCTTCCCCTACTGCTTCCTAAAGTCAATGGGTTAGAGCCAGGAAACTTGCACAACTTGCATGTGCTGTTTCTTCTCTTCTTCTTGATCAGACTTCCGAAAGGTGGACTGGAAGCCAGGCACTAAGTGTCCCAAATGCCAGAATGGGGAGTTTTGATTGTGTCATTCAAATAATGGACAGCTTATGACAGTGTTTGCAAAGGGACACTGCTATATGACTAGGAAGATCAATGGATTGACTGGTTAGTTGATCAAATAAATTAGAGACAAAGAGACCAATTGAGTCTGGGTAAGAGGTTGATAACTGCCCATCCTCCACATTATGAGTGAGAGAAGGAGAAGGCAGAGGAGCAAGTGCAGATTGCAGATGTCAAGTCAACAGGTTCATTGATTCAAGGTGTTGAGTGAAGTATCAGCAGGTGAATTGAGGATGAGCCCCAACTGCAGGATCTGGCCACTTGGTGGGCAATCACTAAGGAAGAACTGTCAGGGAGCAGGCAGGTTTGTAGGGAAGAGTTGCAAGAGTTAAGGACATATCCAGAGTGAGCTGGCTTTGGGACATCTAAATGGAGGTAGATTTCTACAAAGCAGTGGTTTTAAGTCTGGGGTCCAGGAGGGAGGTTTAGTTGTAGTGAGAGGTGAGGATAATGACTTGCAAGTTCATCCCACCCGGTAGCATTCATTTGCCTCTTCTCTATCCTGTCCAGTGTTTACCAGCTGGTTGTCAAGGAGGAAAGACTTCAGAAATCACGGCGGGCAGCTGACATCATTGAATGCTTTTCGGTGCCTGTGAGCTACAGGAACGCCTCCAGCCTGGACTCTCTACACTACTTTGCTGCTGAGCTGAAGCCCGCCAACCTGCCTGTCACACAGCCCTTCACAGTGGGTGACAACAAGACATACAATGGCTACTGGAACCCTCCTCTTTCCCCTCTGAAAAGCTACAGCATCTACTTCCAAGCGCTCAGCAAAGCCAATGGAGTAAGTATGACCATATGGAGGCCATTGCTCATCTTGTTTGTATTTTTTTTTTCCTTTCTCATATGAGAAGGCATTGCAACTTCAGAGTATGGATCAAATTCAGCCCCATACTTTTTTTTTTTTTTTTTTTTTTTTTTTTTTTTGCAAATAGGGTGTTTTATTTTGTCTTTACAACAGCACTGACATTTCATCTATGTAGTCTATGACTGTTTTTATGCTGTGATCATACAGCTGAGCAGTTGACACAGAGACTCTTTGCCCCATAAAGCCTAAAATACTTACTATATGATCCTTTACAGAAAAAAATTGTAGATCCCTATATTAAATGATTTTAAAAAATTGTATTTCACTTGGGCAAAGCACATGGCCTGAATAGGAATTTCCTCATCTATAAAGTACCTATCAATTTGATATCTGTGAATGTATAAGCATATTTTAGTCAATCAGTGGATACTAGCTCCTTTATCATTAGCATTAGTCCCATTAGAAAAAAATATATTTTCTCCTAAAGACAAGGTAACCTTTTTCATGTGTCAAGTATTTTTGTTGGACAAGATATATATTTTATTGTAGCTTCTATGCATTGCTCTTGGTCCATATTCTCGGGGACCAATAAAACCCACACAATCGCCTTCCCAGGTGGTAAGCTTTCTATTGCAGAAAAAACTACCCACCTCCCCTCTGCACAACACATCCTTCTGGTCTTATTTTCTGCAAGCTCCATATCACCAGTCCCTCTTATGACACAAGTGTATCTTTTCTCTATAGGATGCCTTGTGGACATACTCCAGGTTAACATATTTCATTCAACAAATTATAATGAACAACTGATATATGCTAGGCCTCGATAGTTCACATTAAGGTTATGTGGATGTGCCCTTATAGAGATGCAAGGGTGTGGAGCAGGTGCCATGTGCCCCAGTGCGGCTGGAGAGGAAGAGGCTGAGACAAAGCAGATTTGGTGAAGTGTGAAGTGCCTGTGCAGGCTCTGGTGGCAGTCATCATCTTGTGAGAAATCTGGGTTGAGGAGCTAATTAACATTTAAAATGTCCACAAACCCATTTAAATTCCACATTGGTATTTCAGTTCTACATGTATTACTAGTTCAGGCAACACTCCTCACATAGAATAAAAAGCTACAAAGAGAAGCAGCCAAACTGCCTTCTACCTGCCCATCTGGTCTTCCCTCTGCATGAAACATGGATGTATGGAGGTGGGGGGACATGAAGATGGGCAGAAGCATCTTGGGGCCCACCTTGTTCCTGATTCTCTGCATCTCATACTGGCCAGTTTATTGGTTCGGGAAGGCGTGGCTCTCCTCCTCTTGACCTGTCAGGAGATGCTGTTGGGTTTGCATGCTGTGAAGAGGAGTAATAGCTGTACTCAATTCACACTCTGTTACATTCCTACTCCGATGCATGTAAGAACACAGCAAGAGACCCAATCTACAGAGCTCAAACACTGACACATGGACCCTACGAGGAGCAATGTCGGCCTTGAGCAGAAGAGCAGTTGAGGAAGAAGGACTTCTGGAGGTTCTGCTCCCCAAACACCACACCATAGTCCCCTTCTCAAGACATGGGGTTTTGCCATTGGGAATGAAGTCCCCCGCCCCCCACTCTGCAGTTAGCTGATTCAGGAAGCAGTGTCTACTACTCCTTCCAAGAGAAGCAAAGCCTTACTCATCAATAAGCAATAATTGTGATTTTAAGCCCACACCAGGTGTACTCCCCTTGTGGATCTAAGATTTGCAGTGATGACACACAAGCAGGAATGGAACCAGAAAGGTGCTTGGGCCAGGTGTCCTGAGGGTGCACTTGGCCTCACAGGAACAGAGAGGAAAAGCTGAGGAGCTGCTGTATTTTCAGAGTGTTGTATTTTTCTGGCAAGAGAGGGATCCCACACTGCTTCCAATTACTGTACTTAGTATTAAGTTTTACTGAACAGGGTTTGTGTGAAAAGGTCACAGGAGCAGAAAAGCTATTCTCAGTCTGACAAATCCCTGCCTGGCCCCTCTCAGATTTCTTCACATCAAAAAGCAAGCACACAGTGCAGCTAAGCCTGGAGGACTTTTGAGTGGAAATGGTGTAACCCACAAATTCCGTATCAGCCAAGTTGTTGTTCTTGTGCCAATACATCAGAAAGACATTTTCAGTATCCACAGGCTCCCACAGGCCCTGATTCTAATAAATCATTCAGAGAGCATTTGGCTGAGCAAAGAATCAAAATAAAGAAATCAAGAGTAGAGGAATACGGGACAAAATGACCCATAGTGAGCATGGACACTAATTGGGTAGTGTTGATGCTAAATACTTGCTCAAAATATGTTACAAAAGAGGTTAATGTAAAAACTAATACTTAAAGAGAGGATGTGTAATGTAAAATAATAACAATTGTGATCTGGATCTTCAATTCCTTATTATGTCAGTAGAAACTGAGAAAGAGTGATAGGATTTATGAGTCTAAATAAAAATCTGCTAGGTTTCCCACTTCAGATAAGATGAAATAAATACTGCTATTTTATTTTTGATACTGAGAATTTTTAAGGTATAGTTTTTTAAACATAAAGGCAGTCTTCCAAACTATCATTAAAAGCCAGAAAATAACAACCTACAAAAAAAGGGGGAGAAACAAAGGAAACTATAAGTAAACATAAAAATAAGCAACTATAAAGTAAGCCAAAAGACAAATGCACTAGATTTGATTTTTTAAGTAGTGCTTTTCTCCCTTCAAAATAGGTGGAAAATATACCTTGGTTTGAGTAAAAACCAGAATTCAGCAAACCCCTGATGCCAGAAGATTAAAAACAAAGGATGAAGCCAAGTTACATTAAACTAAAACAAGTTACAGGAGAGGATAAAGGACATTTGTTGCAGGGTAGTTGTCACAATTAAATAATTCGCTATCAATCAAGTTAATTACTCCCAACTTTACCCGCAATTTTCAGTCAGAGCAGGGTAAGAATTTTAAGATCCAGATATCTTTATCCTATGAATATTAAAGATGATTTTTCAGCGAGTTTCTAAATATTCAGCCTTTACAATCACACTACCTACACACAAAACCATATTAACTGTGTGACTTTAAGCAATTAACAGTTAGATATTAACCTAGCGGTGTTTCTCAGTGGTTGAGTGTCAGGCCATGAATCAAGAGGTTACCAGTTCGATTTCAAGGTCAGAGCAAGGTCAGGGTACATGCCCAGGTTGTGGGTCAATCTCCAGTAAGTGGCATGCAGGAAGCAGCCAATTGGTGTTACTATCTCAGTGCTATTTCTCTCTATCCCTCTCCTATCCTCTCTCTCTAAAATTAATAAGAATGCATTTTTAAAAGAGATCTTATTAATTAAACATCTAGCAAGCTTATAACTATATTTAAAAATAAAATACACACTTCTAAGTACTGAGAATAAAGAAGTAAGCCAGCAGACAAAGAACTTCCTATCTTCGTAGACTTTACATTCTAGTAGGGGAGAAACCAAAAATAAATAAGTGTATGAAATAATACTAATATTCTATCTGACTACCAGGGTCAGTGCCAGCTGCCAGGTACTGTACTTAGTGCTGAATTCTAAGTCCCTGTCTTCCTTGTGGCTGGGGCCTATTGTAACCATTTGTTTTGAATACAACTACCTTAGAGATCTGTAGCATTTTAGAGTTAGATGGATTTTGAAGTGTCATCTAGACTAGACTAGAAGTCAACATGATATCTCCAATAAAGCATTCTTGGCAGGTCATAATATAGCCTCAGCTTGACAGCTGCAATTCTCTGGAGAGAGAGTTGATTCTTTGGGGAGCCGGTGAAATTATCAGCACTTTCTTCCTTCTGTAAAGCCAAATTCTGACTCCTTAACTCTCTCCACTTGAGTACTTGTATTGATTTGAACAAGTCAAATATTTTTTCCTATGTCAGCCTTTTGGAGAAATATGACAGCACCAACTACCATCTCTGGCCACACAAGCCATTTCTTATTGATATTTAATATGTGATTATTTCTGTTTCTCACATGGCATGATATTTGTATCTCTTCCATCCTATGTGTTCTCTCATAGACGTACTTAACATTATACTTCAGATATAGGTTTGAGAAGAACCATGCATCTTCTCGTGATCATTTTCTAAGACATTATTTCTCAAACATCCCAAGATATATTTCTCACTTAGGGCCCTCACACAAGCTGTTATTTTGCCTGAATCTCTTTTATTTATTCCTTGAAGAACTAATGCCTTCTCATTTTTCAGGCTTCATCATTAATATCACATCCTCTGGAAACCACTACCTATGATATCTAAGATTCATCCACACCAGTACTCCCTGGCATACTAACCTGTTCATTGTCTTTTAAATGCTCAGTGTTTTGTAATCGCACATGTTTTTGCATAGTGTGTGCCTCCTTTGTTAGACTGAGTTCCAGGAGGTAGGAACTCTGTTTTGTTTGCTGCTGTATCTTACAGACTGAATACAATATTTAACACATAGTAGATACTCAGCATCATTATATGAATGAATGAATGAATGAATGAATGAGGTTACAAATTGTTTCTTGTTGTTTCTAAGTCTCGGTGTTCTCATTTATAAAATTAAAAGATTAACACTTTTTGAGAGTGAATTGAAAAAGATCTTGAGTGCTGAAAGGTACTAAATAAGGGTGAGTACAGTCTGAATTTCACTGCAGCATGAGAGATGTGGTTCTGAGCTATTCCCCCCATAGATAGATGAGCCCTAAAGGACTTTTCTTCTGTTAGAGTAGTAAAACTTTCCCCCAGCTGTCTCATTTCCAAGCCTCCAGGCTTCTGGGCAGCCTTGATTTCCTCCAAATCCTCCAAATGGTACCCAGAGCAGCAGTCTCAGTTGTAAACCGTGGGTGGGTGAAGTTTTGTATTGTTTCTTTCCCACTCTTCCCAGAATGAGGTCTGATGACTCTACTGTTCTCTGTTTCCCCACCATCATTAGCCATGATTGTGAAGTTGAAAGGACCGTAATTAACGGTTGAATGCAAAACAAGTGTGGCAAATTCATGCAGATATCTATCAGCAGCCATCTCTTGTGGAGCAATGCAGTTGTGTGTGCTCTTTCTTTTTTTTTTTTTTTTTAATATATTTTATTGATTTTGTACAGAGAGGAAGGGAAAGCGATAGAAAGCTAGAAACATCGATGAGAGAGAGTCATCGATCAGCTGCCTCTTGCACACCCCCTACTGGGAATATGCCCGCAACCAAGGTACATGCCCTTGACCAGAATCGAACCCAGGTCCCTTCAGTCCCCAAGCCGACGCTCTATCCATTGAGCCAAACCGGTCTCGGTGTGTGTGCTCTTTCTAAGCAGAGAGAAAACTCTTTCCTGGCCATATCCATATTATCATAGGGAGACACATTTCACTTCACGTGGGCAATGCCTCTGGCAAATGGTGAGCTAAATAAGTGAAGTGAGAAGAAAGGATGAATGTTCTTTTTCTCTCACTGCCTGTTCCAGCTCCTGGACTCAGTTGCCTCTTGAGAGCAGTTGGAAGCCAGATGTTGTTTTGAATGGGTCATCATGTTTGTAGTGTAATCATATTATAATAGTTGGGATAATCTAGGTAGAGCTAGCTGGGAGTGGGGGGGGAGAGAATCTGTGCCTGTGAATGAAGTGAAAGAAACTGTATTTAGTTATGCCCAAGGACTATTTAAACATGTTTGCCCATGGATGGGTTTTCCATGGCATGGGGAGATGGGAGGAGCTGAGACTTGGACATCAAACAGACCAGGCTTTGGATTATGGCTGTGACTTAACATCTCATGATATATTATGTGATTCATGATCTGCCTCCCCAAATTTGGGGGAGAGTAGATGACACAATGCATATAAGGCTTATGTTGCAGTTTACTGTAATGTTTGTTCTTTTTTCCCTTGCTCTGGGCAGGGGGTGGAGTTGGAGCATTTTTGCCTGGCATATCCCGATTTTTCCAGTGGGCTGCACATGGAAGCACATATCTTTTAAACTCTGGAAGACTTCCTGAACCATGTCAACAGCTGTTGACTGTCCTGAATTACCCATGCTTTATAACCCCACCATAAGCTTTATTCTCTTTAACTTTCCATCCATGGTGTAAAGCCAGACAGCCATTTCTATCGAACTTTTTAATAATTGACCTTTCTTTTGGGTATGATCTTTCCCCTCCCAACCCCATGTCCTCATTCTCTTTTTAGTTTAATGACAGTTCACGTGTCATATGAGAAAAACTCAAGTGGGCCATGGAATAAGGAGGTATGGAAGACCCACACTCAAATGGGCTAGAGCTAAGACTACACATGATATCTCATGGGTTAGGAGTAAGTTCTAACCAACTATGCTGTAGTAACAAACAACCATGAGGTCTCCGTGTATTACCAGAAATATATTTGTCATTCCTCCTACGTGTCCACAATGAGTCAGCAGAGGGCTCTGCTTATCATAGTCACTCTGGAACTCAGGCTAATGGAAAGTCCATTTGACTTGTGCTTTCATAATCACCAGGGCAGAGAAAGAGAAATGCGGCGAGTAGGGTAACTGATTCTAAAAAACTTTCACGTAAAAATTATATGCAACACCTCGACATTCTACTGCCCAAGGCAAGTCATGTGGCCATGCTTCACTTCCAAAGCTGAAGCAGTACATTCCAGCCATGTACCTACAGGAAGAAAAGGGATATGTGAGAACATCCTAATGACCACCACACTTCCTCATCACACCTAAGCATTCCCTTCCAGTTTCCATAACACCTAGAATCCATCTATGTAGCTCCTACCACAAGTCCTGAGGACTTTCTATTATTGAGCACCTGCTGAACCCCAGACAGTAAGCAAGGTGCTTTCACCTACACTTCTCCTGGCTTGTCTCACAAATCAGTGGCTGTATGGACTGCCAGAAGCACCTTGGGAATTCACAGAGCCTCAGTTACTCCATGCTGATGGAGGACTTCCCCCCCCCCATTTTTATTATTGAAAGTATTACATATTGCCCCCTTATTCCTCATTGACCCCTTCTAGCCCGCCCCCACCCCAGATCTTCCCCACACTATTATCTGTATCCATGGGTTATGTATATATGCAAACAACTTCTTTGGTTGATCTCTTCCCGCCGAGCCACCCAATCCTGTCTTCCCTCTGAAATGGACATGAAAGGGAACTTTTAAACCACGTTTTCTCTTTGCCTCCATGGAGATATGGTAAAGAAACATCTAGTGCCCCCTGTATACTGTCCCACCTTGAAAGACAGTGGTTCTTCCAAGTCTCCCATGCAAGGCAGTTGAGAGGCTTTAGAAAACCTCAGATCTCTCCCACCCATCAGTAGCTGAGCCAAGGTCACAGAAAACTGTGAACCAAATGCCTACCTGTATTCTTTTTCTGACTTGTTGCCATAATCCTGTTAGAAGCATATTTCTGGGATTTACTTGCTCTGTAGCAGCCCAATGGAAGTGGAGAAGAGAACTGAAATAGATATTTGGAATACAAGGTTATCTATCATCACAACCTTTTTATAACAAATTCTGAAAGCCTCGGTGTGGTATGAAATGCCCCCTCCTGGCTTTTGTCAGCAAATCCTACATTTCATGCCCAGGATTCCTTTCTAGTCTTCCCCGGAGCCTGTCTCCTGGGAACCGCCAGCCCTCCAGGCCTCTGTTCTACCATTTGAGATATCACCTGCTCATGAAAGCTCTGAACTTCTGTTGACGCCTTTTGGGTCTCAGACTCCTCCTTCCAGGTGAGAGAGAAATTCCCTGAGTGTCATCTTCTACAAATATCAAGATGAGCTTTCCCAGGTTGCTAATTTATTTTTTCACTCACACACAGTTCCTCCGGATTTTATTATCATGGTATGAGACCTGAGGGACCAAGAACATTTTCCTTTCAATGCAAATATACTTTAAACTCATTTGGAGAAGGAAATGAAGGTTACACAAATGTTGACAGCTGATAATCTTGTCAGCCTGAGTCTTGAGGCATCAGTGCTACAGACTCTGTCCCCAAGGCTCATGGAAATGGCAACCTAAATTTCCTTATGCTGCTTTCTGCCTCCATCAGGCCCCGTCCAAACTGAGTCTCCATGAAGTTCAGCCCAATTGGTCCCCAAATGATGAAAAAGTGGGAAAATCTCTGAATTTGGAAACTGGATGCATGAGTTTAAGTACTGGCTCTGCCATGTTTCTGCTAAATGACCTGAATACTAGACTCTAGTTTTCCCATCTGTCACAGAAGGATGAGATGTGCCCTCCCAAGATCACTGGGTTCCCTGAGAGGAGGAACAGTTGATGTGTTACTCTGCATATTCCTCAGCCCCTTTCAAAGGAAGGTGTTCCAAACATAAACATGTGTGTGCAAATTCAACATATGTGTCTATTTACATACATACACATAAGTAGTTTAGCATGTGCATATATGTGAATGTATATATTTGCACATGTATATATGAGTGCGTGCATGTTTATATTCATTTAAAGCAAAGTTTTAAACTAGCTTTAGAATCTAAATGGAAGAAAAATTATCATTGCACCAGAGGCATAGTATAGGTAGTTAATGAAATAAAACACTATCTCTTACTCTTGAGTTTCCTGGAAGCCAAGGCAAAAAGGAAGGGGCATATGGCAGGCTAGCATAGCTTCTCTTACCAGATAGAAAGAAGGTTACATATTTTTTATGAGAGATCCCATAAGGGATATTTATAATATATATGACATCATATAAATATATATATATATTTGATGGCCCCATCCAAACATATATATGACACCACATACATATACATACATATATGTAATGCATATGTGTGTGTGTGTGTTTGTGTCCATATATAGGGGCCCTGAAGAGAAACCAGCTAGTATCATAATACCAAGTTTTCTCAAACACCCCATCAATGTTACAATACAATATTAAACTAGAATTTAATGGAGCCATTTATACTCAAGGACTCTGTTTCTTGCACTATATAATGACCTTGATGCTATTAATTAATTCCATTAAATGAGATTAATGAATCTCAAGTTTCTTTCCCCTCAGAATTATTAATGAATATGCTTAGTATGGAGTCCTTCCTATTTTCTTATTGCATAGATTGGTGCTGACCATCTATATGAACTTACACAAGTGAATTTGACTCTCTTGAGTCTCATTCTCATTTGGACCATTTTAATGTCCTTAATATCAACTTTATAAAAATGTTTGTAAATATTAAATGAGACAATGTATAAAAAATTCCTATCATGGTTATTGAACATTGCCAGCTATCATAAACATTGCCAGCTATCATTACTAGAATATCAGATGATTTATATGAGGCAGAGTGTGGAGGTACATGAAGGAAAAAGCAAGTAAAATCTATGGGTGCACATAAATTTTTAACCTATCAATCAAATTTGAATAGACTGTGGGCAGGATGCAGGACACAGGAGGAGGGAATTCAGAGAAGAGAAATAAAATCAGTGAAGTCCAGATGTACAGAGATACCAAGTGACACCCTGGACCCATTGAGAAGAGAAAATTTTCAAAAGAATGTTGGGAATGTTGTACTTATAGAAAGATAGGGGAAAAGTGAGACAGTTCTGCGGGCTCTTCCCAGAGGCTGAATTTTGGTCAAGTTCATCTTTTACATTATTTTTCCCTCCAAAAACATCCCTAAGTCTTTACTATCTCAAGAAGGGTGGGTTAGCCAAAACAGATCAACTTCTATATCCATCCAGTTGTCACCAAGGTTTTCTGGTTCTACATTCTAAATTTCTCTCCAATCCATATATTTTTCTCATTTTCAGTATCACCATCCTGGTCCCGAGTACAATTATCTCTTGCCTGGGAAACTCCTACAGCCTCTTTGTCTTACCAAATTCATCCTTCCTTGTCTCAAACCCATTCTCCAACAAGAAGTGTAAGTCGGTGTTATCTGCATCTTCATTTCCAGAACCAAGAAACCAAGCTGGATTTGAACCTGTGCATGTAGAATTGCTGTTATGGTTCTATCCCCAGCCAAAGCACATGCCCGGGTTGTAGGCTCCATCCCCAGTGTGGGGAGCACAAGAGGCAACTGATCAATGATTCTCTCTCATCATTGATGTTTCTGTCTCTCTCTCCACCCTTCTACTCTGAAATCAGTACAAAGAGATTTTTTTAAAAATAAAATAAATAAAAATGCTGCCAGGCAGTCCTGTGCATTCAGTGCCATGCTTCCTGCTGAGTTATAACCACACAAAGTGGAATCTGACTTGACTGAAACCAGCAGGCGTCCCTAACAGACTTCAAATCCCCGACACATCCATGTTTTCTTCTCTCTCCCACCACCCGTGGCCAGCCTCCATCCCCCTCTCGGTCTAGAAACACCTGCTGGCCCTGCCATTAGCATCAACAAATAATGAAGAGCTGTACTAATAACAATTATCATAATAAATTGGCCTCTGATTACATCTGTCACCTGAGAATTCCAGAGACTTTACAAACATCAATTAGTAATTACAGCTCAAAGGATGCTCACAGAGAGCAGGGATCATTGAGGTCAGAGAGGAGCTGTGCAGGGAGGCATGCAGGGCAGCTCTCACTGAGGCTGGCTTAGACCTGGGAGTCACCAGTCCCTGGTGCAAGGTCTGAACCTCTCTCCACAAGATTCAGAAGAACCGCACTTCTGACAACCCAATTAGGGGATAATTTGTTCAGCTGTTCTCCTGCTCAGTCCTGGTGCTATGGATGGCAAGCATAAAAAGTAGTTTGAAAAGGGAGCTTACAGACTGTGCAGTTTTCTTCTATTGGCATACAAAGACGCTGAAGTCCAGAGTGGGGAAGTGAGCACAACGATGATAATGACAATGATGACGATAATAAAGTCCAATAATCATTTATTAAGCACTTGCTCTGAGTCTGTGGGGGATACATGGATAACTAAGATACAGTTCCTGCTCTCAGGGAACCCAAAGTCCAGTGGGAAAGACAGTTTAGGAGAGCAAATATGCACAGAAAACTGTACCAGAAACCCCATTGGTGGCATACCCAGTGTGCAGTTGGAAGCTTGGGGTGGAGGGGATGAGGGAGTGCTTGGCAAAAGTCTCATAGAAACAGTAACATTTGAGCTGCGTATTGAAAGATAAGTGGGTATTTCCCAGGCAGACAACAGGGCAGAGGAATGGCGTGTGCTGCGTAGGGAGATCCTGGGCAGAGGCCCGAAGGTTGGAAGGTTGGAAGGTTGGTTCCAGGATATAGAGAGAAGGCCAAACAGAGAGAGACAGAGACCAGATAAAAGGGGGGGGGGGGGGGGGGGGGGCCTGCATGCCATATAAATCTTGGAATTTATTTTGTTGAAGACAGAAAAAATCATCTTGTCAATGATCCTACCCTGTTTCCCCGAAAATAAGACAGTGTCTTATATTAATTTTTGCTCCCAAAGATGCACTAGGTCTTATTTTCAGGGGATGTCTTATTTTTCCATGAAGAAGAATACGGTACACATTTATTGTTAAATGAAAATAAAGGAAATTTATTACCTGTATACGGTACGGTAGTACGGTAGTTGTCAACACAAACCAGACAAACTGTGAATCCTACAGTATCAAGAATTTACTCATTCATTCAATGACAATCATGTCATCATCTTCTGGAACATCAACATAACAATCCAATTCCTGAATTTCCTGGTGAATTTCTTGTGACTCCATTTCTTTCAGAATCAGTGGACCAAATCTCTCATGTTTAGCCTAGGGGGCCTTATTTTTGGAGGGGGATGCCTTATATTTCACTCAGAAGAAAACCTGTAAGTAGATCTTATTTTCATAGGATGTCTTATTTTCGGGGAAACATGGTAATATATATGTATTATAATAATAAAACTATTCATGTGTAGTCTTTGAACTTTCAGGCACTTGTTCAAAATTTTGTCCAATCCAGAGAGATGTGAGGAAGGTGTTGCTACTATTCTGTAGATGAGGACACTCTAATTTTTTTAATTTTTTTATTTTACAAAATTGAGAAATTCATGTGTTTTATTCCTCCTTATAGAAAAGATAACATACTGTAGATACCTGGAAATCACTTTTTTATTCATTCATAGAAGTCTCCCTCATTTTTTATATTAATAGCTTATCTAGTATTCTATTATGTAGATACTAGAGGCTCAGTGCACAAAATTTGTGCAGGGGGGGGGGCATCCCCTCATCCCGGCCTACACTCTCTCCAATCCATGATATCCCTCTCACAATCCGGGACTGCTAGTTCCTAAATGCTCACCTGCCTGCCTGCCTGCCTAATCACACCTGCTGGGCTAGACATTTTTTAGTAATAATCCCGCTTCTCTTATTGAAAGTGAAGTCAACATCTTCTTATGTGTTTAGGAGACTTTTTATATAACTTTAATTACTTGTGTATGTTTTTTGTGCAGCTTTTTATCACGATTTTTTACCTCTTTATCCTTAATTTTTAAAAGCTATTATATATCAGGGATATTAATTACTTGTGGAATATGTTGCAATTTTATAGATTTTGCTTATAGTGTTTTTGGCGAGAGAGAGTGAGAGAGAGAGAGAGAGAGAGAGAGAGAGAGAGAGAGAGAGAGAGAGAGAGGAGAGAGAGAGAGAGAGAGAGAGAGAGAGAGAGAGAGAAGAGAAGAGAAGAAAGAAAAGAAAAAAGAGAAAAGAAAAAGAAGAAAAGAAAAAAGAAGAAAAGGAAAGAAAAGGAAAGGAAAGGAAAGGAAAAAAAAAGAAAAGAAAAGAAAAGAAAGAAGATATGGAACCAAATGCTTGCTTTTATTCCCCCCCCCCCCACACACACACACACACACACACCCTTATTGGATACAGATTTTGAGTCACAGTGAAAAAGCCTTTTCTTGCACCAAGGTTATAAAGGAATTCACTCATATTTGCTTCTAGACCTTAAAAAATTTAAATTTGTTTACATTTATCTTTCTGATGTTTGGTATTTATTTTTATATATGCTATAAAATGCGTATCTAATAATATCTTTTTCCCCCAAATGTCTATTTAGTTGTCTTAGCAACATTTATTTAAAAAGTTCATCTTTATCCCCGATATATGAGATGCCACTTTTCTATTTTAAGTTTTTGTGTGTTCTTGGGTCTTTTTCTGGATCTTGCATTCTATTCCACCTGCCTGTTGCCTATTTACTCACTAGTCCCACACTGTTGAAATTATAGAGACTCCATGCTTTAATATCTGATAGGGCCAGTCCTTCCCTCCCCCCACCCAACTCAGTTTTGCCTTTCATGATTCCATAATTCTTGCATGTTCACCTTTCATACAAGTGTCAACCTATCCATCTCCATAAAAAGCCTATTACTAATTTTACTGGGATTGCATTAAATTTATGCATTAATTAGGGTGAACTGACATCTTTAAGGTGTTGCATTATCCTAGCTGAGAACAGAGGATATTTTTGTACTGTTTGTTCAAGTCTACATCTGTGTTTCTCAGGGGTGTTGTAAAATTCTCTTCTACAAGCTGTAAGTTTGTTGCCAAGTATTTAATCTTTGTTGCCATTGAAATTGAGATTTGCTGCCATGATATCCTTTGACTGATGATATGAATACTGTTCATTTTGTATATTAATTTTATATCCTGTTACCTTGTATTATTGATTCCCTATGGGTTTTCAGATATACTGTTAAATTATTTGCAAACAGAGATAGTTCATTTTCCAAAGTGTATGCTTCTAATTGATTTATCTTATCCACGAACACTGATTAATCCTTCCAGTACAATATAAAGGGGGAGTGGACATAAAGAACACCCTACTCTTGTTCTTGATCTTAGTGGTCATGCTTTGACTAGATCCCCACTAAATAAGATGCTAGTTTTAGGACTAAGACATATTCTTATCATGTTATGAGAGTATCCGTCAATTTCTATTTTCTTGAGTTTTGTTTAAAATCAGGAGTGGGTGTTAAAATTGTGCCCAATGCTATTTTGCATGAGTAGAGGAAGTGTAATTTTTTCCTTTGATCTATTACTATGTTATATTATAAGAATGGATTTCTTTTTTATTTTTATTGATTTCTGAGAGGAAGAGATAGAAACATCAATGATGAGAGACAATCATTAATCAGATTCTCAGCAAGCCCTCAACTGGGGATCCAGCCCACAACCCGGGCATATACCCTAATGGGAATTAAATGGTGACCTCCTGGTTCATAGATTAACACTCAGACACTGACCCACACCAGCTGGGCTTTAATAGTCTTAATAATTTTTCATGTTATAATATATAGTAGAATCTCACTTATAATATTTCTGCTTTATGGGACATTGCAATACTTTCTTAATGAGCTCATCTATGGTCAATCTTTGTGACTTTCAGAAGCTCATAAGAAGTTTTTCCTCTATTATCAGGCTGTAGGATTTGATATATATTCACAGATCTGATTAATTATTATAGCTCTTCTATATATTTGGCTATTTGTTTGCCACTTGATGTTAATTATACTGACAATAGTTTTCTTATTCTCTTGCATCTCCTGTAGTTTCTACTTCCTAAAAGTGATTTTTGGGGGTTTTGGTTCATAGATATTCATGGATGTTATATTTCTTGTTAATTGTGGGTTCCAGCATGAAAAAGTGTCCTTTGTTATGTTTAATGTGTTTTAAATGGCATTTTACTCTGTTTGATACCAAGATCACTACTGTTGCTTTTTTATTTTTATTTGCCATTTATAGTTTCTCTAATTTCTTTATTGTTGCCTACTTTTTTATTTATTTTATTTTAGATGTGCCTTTTATAGAGAGCAGAAAGTTAGGTCTTGCTTTATGAGACAATTTGAAATCTTTTTCATTTAATTATATGAGTTAAACCTATTCACAGTTGTTGATGTGACTAATGTAGTCTAACTCTGTTATATGTTGTATATATCATAATTTACTATTCTAATTACATAATACATGCTAGGGTGTCTTCCTTTTTTATTTTAAAACTAGAGGCCCGGTGCATGAAATTCATGCACAGGGTGGGGAGCGGGGCTGTCCCTCAGCCCAGCCTTCACCCTCTCCAATCTGGGACACCTCCAGGGATGTTAAACTGGGATCGGGTCTAAAGGGGCAGTCGGACATTCCTCTCACAATCTAGGACTGCTGGTTCCCAACTGCTCACCTGCCTGCCTTCCTGATTGCCCCTAACTGCTTCTGCTGCCAGCCTGATCACCCCCTAACTATTCCCATTCCAGCCTGATTGATGTCTAACCTCTTCCCTGGCAGCCTGTTTGCCCCCAACTTCCCTCCTCTGCCGGCCTGGCCACCCCTAACTGCCCTCTCCTGCAGGATTGATCACCTCCAACTTTCCTTCCTTGTAGGTTTGGTGCCTCCCAACTGCCCTCCCCTGCTGGGCATTTTGTGGTGTCCATCTTGTGTCCACATGGGGGCAGGATCTTTGACCACATGGGGACAGCCATCTTGTGTGTTGGAGTGATGGTCAATATGCATATTACTCTTTTATTAGATAGGATAGAGGCCTGGTACAGGGGTGGGGGCCAGCTGGTTTGCCTTGAAGAGTGTCCCGGATCAGGGAGGGGGTTCCCTTGGGGTGTAGGGCAGCCTGGGCAAGGGGCCTGTGGTTGTTTGTAGCTGACCACGCCTCTTGGTGACCCACGTGGAGGCCTTGGTATTTGGAATTTATTTACCTTTTACAATTGAAACTTTGCTGGCTCTGTGGCTGGCTGCTCCCATTTCTGTTGGAGTTCATGTGTCTTCTATAATTGAAACTTTGTAGCCTTGAGTGGAGGCCTAAGCCTGCCAGGGTGTATGGAAAGCTTGGCTTCTGTTGCTGGGGAAACCCAAGCCTCTCTGAACTGCTCTCTGTGGCTGCAACCATCTTGGCTGGGGTTAATTTACATACTCACTCTGATTGGCTGGTGGGCATGGCTGGTGGGCATGGCTTGCGCGGAGTGATGGTTAATTTGAATATTACTCTTTTATAAGGTAGGATTTCTTTTGATATTTACTAGTTGAAAGTTTTGCATTTTTGTTCTAGTAGTTATCTTTGTGCTTAAACTTTTCAATTCTTTTAATATGGTCTTTTCTTATTTAATTTCATCCTATTTAGTTTGTCAGCATTTTTTCCAGCATTATCTATAATAATAAAAGTGTAATATGCTAATTAGACCGGACAGCCAAATGGCCTTCCGGACAAAGCTGGGGCTGCAAGGGCTAAGGCAGCCACCGTGGCTGCTCAGGCCAAACCCCTTGCATGCATTTTGTGCATCATGACTCTAGTGGAGGTATAATTAACAAATAAAAATTACGTACATTTAAGTAATTTGGAAAACTATAGAATGACTGTGGGATCAAGGCTAAATCTCATATTGACTGGGCAGCTCAATCTTGGGGAAGACAAAGGCATGAGTCAGAGTAACTGGAAACTATGAGATCAGGGCTAACTCCTATTAAGTAGGAGAGGAGAGTAAGAATTGTGTGTATTACACAGGTAACTAGTGATTCTTACCAGGTTGACAATAATGCTTAACCTAAGTCCTCTGGATAATAAACAACAGCTATTGTAAGACCCTTAATTAGAGACATCCTCAAATTTCAGGAAGTAGTCAAAAGGTAGATGTGTGGATAGATGGATGGATGGATGGATGGATAGAACTTGGCATGGTCTCAAAATGGAGATTATGAGTAAATAAGGAGTATTGATGTGACACATTACGAAAAAATAAGGTAAGTAATAGCTTAGTAAAAAAAAAAAAAAAAAAAAGGAAAAAGGGGGGAAAAAGCTACTTTTGTGGAATGCAGTGATATGGAGTGAAAATAGTTATCTAATGCTGTTGCAAGTATTAGAAAATAGTGTTTGCAGCCCTAAAAAGTTTGGCTCAATGAATAGAGTGTTGATCTGAGGACTGAAGGGTCCCAGGTTTGATTCTGGTCAAGGGCTCATGCCCAGGTTACAGGCTTAATCCCCAGTAGGGGGCATGCAGGAGGCAGCCAATCAATTATTATCTCTCATCATTGATGTTTCTATCTCTCTCTCTATTTCCATTTCTCCCTGAAGTCAATAAAAAATAGTGTTTGCATGTTCATGAGGACAGTGAACTGAAAGAACAGGAGTACTGCCAGTAGCTGAAACCAGACTCAACATTTGAGAACTTGAAGCAACCTTACAATGTAATGCCTACTCGGCCAAGATGGCCTTCTCTATTCCTTTCTCTGCCATCTGATTGATGGGGAAAGTGAGCACAGAGAGGGGCAATGACTTGCTTAATATTGCCCAGCACTAGCAGGGCCTTGAGTAGAAGCAGGTCTGAAAAGAAGCACAATAGTGAGGTCATTATATTTTACCCCAAGGTGATATATACCTGTGTGTAGATTTGCATGTCTGGCATAGGATGTGGGTATGAATGAGGTTAAAATTATGGGGAAGCTCGACTGTCCTGGCTTAGTGATTGAACGTTGACCTATGAACCAGGAGGTTACGGTTCAATTCTTGTCCAGGGCCTATGGCCAGGTTATGAGCATGATCCTCAGTGTGGGGAGTGCAGGATCAGTGATTCTCTTTCATCATTGATGTTTCTATCTCTCTCTCTCCCTCTCCCTTTCTCTCTGAAATCAATAAAAATATTTTTTAATTGTTAAAACAATAAAAAAAATTTAAAATGATGGGGAAATGAAATTGTGTTGTACTGTGGAGATAGAACTGAAAATGTGAAATGTTTTTCCTCTTTCCAAAGCCTTACTCAATCCAAGCACACACACAAAAATAATACTCATTTCCTATTTATGGAACTGATTGGGGACTTTTGGCTTGTGCATACTGGTCAGATTTCCCATACAATAAGATACAAAACTTCAAGCATGTTTCAGACTTGCTTGCTAACAATTCAGTCACCCAGAAGGTCAAGAGATTGACTCAGGACTTTGTTATTCTGTACTTGTGTCTAACCAACAAAGACAAATTGGTTATAGAATTAAAAGTGTCAGGAACTTGGAAGAAAGAGTACATGTCAGTGTCATGTTTGTCAGAGCCAGGGAGAGTTAAGCATAATCAGACACGCACAAAATTATAGAGAATAGATTTTAAGAGATGCCTGGTGGAGGAGGTGGTGTTGGGAAATGGCCCAATTTCATGCATCAACTGTGGAAAGGAAGATGATGCTAATGGGAATTAGAAAGTTCTCTCAAATGACCTAGTGGGGAAGAGAAGGTAGTAAGTAGAATAAACCATAGCAACCACTCAGGATTCCCTTTGGGGTAATACACTTTAAGCTTTATCTTTAAAGTCTAGATAGATAGATATAGATGGATAGATAGGTAGATAGATAGATAAATAGATAGATAGATAGATAGTCAGAAAACAGGTCAGTGGTCACCTTTGCAGGATGAAGTGACTCAGGGGAGCATGGATAAGCTTCTGAGATGCTGGCAATGTTGGGTGTTTATCTCTAGGTGCTGGCCATCGATGTGCATTTACTTGTGAGAATTTAGCAAATAGTGTTTAAGATCATTAAAACCATCTACACACATGTTATACTTCAAACAATTTTTAGGATTTAATATATTTGCATCAGAACTTATTTTTAATGCTTTTATCTGTCTGTTCATTGTTAGAAAAATTGTCCCTCTCTTTATTCCTTATGTGTACTATTACATGTAATTGCATAGCCCTATAATGATGTTTGTTAACAGCTTGGTAATACTCCACTGTGTGGGTAGGCCACAAATTCCTTTATCATGTCTGTAGGGCTAGATAGATATGGTGCTCATCATTGTCATGTTTATAAAAGCACCAGAACCAACATCTTTGAATATTGAAGTGATTCACTGAGAATAGATTCTTAGAGGTAAAGAGATTAGATTGATTCTCTTTAAAGTCTAGATAACATAGTTACAAATCACCCCCAACATTGTTGGCTCATCAAACCCTTGCCCACAGTTATATTCAGCAGTCATGCATCAAATTGGCAAATTTTCTAATGTAGTATTTACAAAATATTTTTTCTTTGTCTTAATATGAAGTGGGAGGTCCTGCTGACCATCTCTGGTCTCTTAGCACCCCTCCCATGAGACTCAGCTTCTCAGTGATGATCATTGTGGTACATGACGATTAGCAGATCTTCAGTTCTCTGCAGTTGTACTTTCCTTAACTATCTCAGGTTTCAGTTCACTGACCTTTAACCAATGAACAAAAATGGAAGCTAAGGAGATTTAAAGATGTTTGCTTCTTCTCCAAGCATGAAGATAACAACAACAACAAAAAAAATTAGTTTGATCACCTTTTTCATCACTTTTAAGTTTTAACTTATTTGTGATGTAGTTGTTATTGTTTTTTTGCATCATATGTAGAGAGTTCTACTCTATTTCTTTATTTTTATCAGTCATTCTCCCTTATCTCCATATTCCAAATGTGTTCATTAAAAAAAATTTCTTGAACTATAACAAACTTCAAATATCATATTAATGCCTCAAATGAATACTTCATATATTAAAACCATAATGTGTCCTATTCTTTTCACAAATCTACATGTAAAATAAAACAATTATTCATTTTAAAAAGAAACACTTTCTCTGTAAAAATAGAGAGGAAAGAAAAGACTTGTCCCAAAAACAAGTCATGTCAACCCAACCTTCTTTCTTTAAGGGAGTTCGTGGGCTGATAGATTAGAGAGATACAATAGACAGGGAATCAGTGTCTGAAGTAAATGTGACCCTATTCCCAAATTATTTTGTGGGAAAATGTAGCACTAACACCTGAGTGATAAAGCACTTGGGGAGATGAGTAACTAGTTTGATACTGGTGAACAGATGAATGCCAATCTGGAAGAAGTATTCTGGTACATGCCATTGGCCTTTTACAGGTGTCTACTTAATTAGTAACCTGGATGAAGTTTGAGAAAAGTTATGCCCAAAAACTTGCAGATAGTGGAGGATATGGTGATAGGTTGTAGTAATCCAATGAGTCAAGGAAGGTGGTAGGTGCTTATGACTGTACTTGAGTTTCAGAAATACAGCCACAGCTGTAGATGTAAAAGCAGGTAGATACATTTTGGTTGGGGGAGGGATGAAGAAGTTGCGAATGGTTGGCACATTCACTGTGATCGATTATAAATTAGGATGTTGCTATGCTAATAGAAGCCCTGTAGAAGTAAGGAAAGTAGAAAAAAGAAAAAAGTGACTAGCTAGGTGATCATATGTTGACAAGACCACATGGAGACTATTGCTTACTTTTATAGTCCTTTCTCACTAAGAGGGACAACTGGAGGAAGTCCTAGGATGCGTGGCTAGGATGATTCAAAGGCCTTAGACTCTTATCATATGAGAAGTTGTTGAGGAACAAGAATGTTAATGAACTGAAAGCCATATTCCAATATACAGGCATCTTTCCTATACAAACAAGAGCAGACTGCCTGTGGTTTAGGGCAGCGGATGCCAACATTTAGGACCTCATGGACCACCAGTTGGTGATCACTGGTTTAGGGAACAGAATCAAGAGCACTGAGGAGTCATACCTGAGTTTAATAGAAGTGACAATTTCTAGCATTCAGAGGTATGCATAGATAAAATAGACTCTGCTGTTTTAAAATAGACTCTTAGCATTTCTTCTCTATTTCTGAGTGCATGGAGGACTCAAGTAACCTTGCTAAAGTTAGGCATGGCCACAGAACTAGTTCTAGCCAATGAAACCTAAGTCAAAACAAAAGTGTTGCTTCTGATACAAAGTGTTATATGTAAATCAAGACTCTTCAGCCTTCTCTTTCCTGCCTCAGTGAACACTGAAGCCTGGTGTTGAAGTGGAGGTGCCAGCCTTTGTCTCTGAGTGACTACAGTGATGAGAATCTCCCAAAACCACCACTCTGCTCTCCCAGACCCCGCCACACACCTACATTGGACATGTAACTTGAATAGAAACTAAAGCTTTGCTGGTTCTAGCCACTGAAGTTCATGGTTTTATTATATTTGCGTAACCTTTTCTATCCTAGCTAACACAAGTGCCTTCAAAATGCAATGGTTCCTATGAGTAAGCATGAGCAAGGCAATCATTGTGTTCCTGAGACACACACACACACACACACACACACACACACACACATTTCATTCTTTGTCTTTTATTTTTATTGCTAACACTACATTCAGACTATTACAGGGGGCGTAACTTAGTGAACTGGAATTTTCAACTTGTTCCAGGACTTCCTGGAAGATGATTCTAATAAAATAGGCTAAGCTCATTATCTTCTGTAATTCAGCTTCATGCTCAGCAACCCCAAAAACTTATGGATGCTGTCCACAGGGGACCAGCCAAAAACGATTAGATAGTCTCTCTGCAAAGATTCTATTGCCACGTAAACACACACACACAACATTATCTATGAAAACCGAGGTCCACCAGAGATGTCAGGGCCAAGGTGACTTTTTGAACATTAACTTCTCAGTTTGGATCTTAAGCATTCATATTGGCAGCCTATGGCCACATGTTTATGTCGGTCTGTGCATGTGAATGTATTGTTTACCTATAGCAAAGTTTCCCAAAGATGCCCTCGGTTCCATTCACAAACCCATGGGTTCTTTCAGGATCCCATGTACAATAGCTAAATCACACAGCATGCCATCATGTGTCCACTTAGTGCTGTTGTGAAAGTTGTTTTCTGATGGGCAATATCTGATATGTTTGTACAGTGGTTTTGCCTAGGGAAGAAGCTTATGAGGTGATGGGAACCAGGATGTGAAAGGAAGGAAATGTGTCCCTAGACTGAAAAGAAATGAAGAAATAGAATTAAAAAGTGATTCCAATGCAGGGGTGAGAGAGCAAAGAGGGGAGGAATGGAAAGGACAAATTTAAAATTATAATTAAAAATGTATATTAATGTGTATATATGCAAATATATATATGTTTTTTTCTTTATATAACAAACCAAACCCACAACTAATTAACTAGAGCCTTACTTTTGTTGTTCACAGGAGACCAAAATCAACTGTGTTCGTCTGGCTACGAAAGGTATGTTGGCATGTTCTTGTCTGTCTTCAGCCATTTTTTAGTCACTTAAGTATTCCTCCTACTAGCCACACAGGGAGAGTGTAGGCAACAATGATGAGAAAGAATTGTTATATTTATTGGAATCATTTGCATCTAGGCATTAATGTATATCTGACTGTGTATATATATTAATAACACAGTGCCTAAAGCATAGCAAGAGCTCAGAACATATTTGTTGAATCAATGGATGGATGAACTGGTATGATAGTCAGTGGGTAATATAAGTTTACTCAAATATTCTTCTGCTATATATTCTTGAGTTTAGATCTTTGTTTATGTTGAAATTTTTAAACATGTCTATTAAACCTGTCTTATGGGTTTTGTGCTTTATTCAATTGGCACATGGCTTGCAAAAATGAGGTGATTACTGTTGATGCCGATGATAATGAGAAAAAAAAAACATGGCTTTGTTTTGTAGTTGGCATTTTCAACACTTCCTCCAAAAACTAAGGCAGCATTGTTCAGGCTCATCACTTTCTGTTTTCCTAATTATAATCGAATTGTTTGCCTCTTTCAATAAGTACATGTTTCTGTTTATTACTCTTTTTTAAAAAAAATCAATGAATAGCTTGTTATCACTTAACCTCTTACAGGGTTGAATGGTTAGATACCAAGTTTATCTTTTTGTTATAGAATTGCTATTTTTAACAGCTATCCTTCCCATATAAACACACCAAAATTGGGGCTATTGTATTTTGTTCACTGCTTTTATTGATAGCATATATAGTTTTGTAGGTTGCTTCTTTGGAGATGACCATTAT
Source organism: Pipistrellus kuhlii (assembly GCF_014108245.1). Lineage (NCBI taxonomy): Eukaryota > Metazoa > Chordata > Mammalia > Chiroptera > Vespertilionidae > Pipistrellus > Pipistrellus kuhlii. The sequence goes on from NW_023425562.1 coordinate 4,958,488, forward strand.
AAGTATAAATATAGTCATAGATATAAAGTATAGATAAAAACAATGACCCAACTATGTGTGTTATATATATGAATATATGGACACATGCACACATACAGAGAAAATGCACAGATATATTGGGGAGGGGAGACAGAGATTGAGACAGACAGAGACTGAGAGAAAGAGAGAAGGGAAAGGAGGGAAGAAAGGAGGAGGAAGAGAGAGAGAAGAAAGAATATCTATGGTTATTTGGCAAACATGTGTCAAGACCAGCCAAGCACAGCTTTTTACAACCTTGAGGGGAAATAAGATCAATTTGTAGGCAGAACAGAGAAGATGCGAGAGGAAGGAGAAGACAAGGCACTATTTGTGACAAGAGCTCATCTTGATTTCACAGAAGTCGTGAGGGGTCGGCATGTCCCTAACTTGTTCCCTCTGGGGAACTCAGGCTACTAGACAGAAAGAAATGAAAAGCTTTTTGTGAGGAGGCCAGGAGAATTGATGGCCTGCAAGCAAAAGTGATACAAATCACAGTCTTGCAGACTTTTCCCTGAAGACAACGGATCATCTGGAAGAGGGACACCATCCATTGGGTAGCTTCAGAGCTCGAGGCGGCAAGCAGCGTCTGTGGCATCCAGCTTACACAGCAGCTGGGAGAGGGGAGGAACTTCCGTAGAAACCCTCTGTGATGCTGCTCCATGCTTCCCCTCTAGCCTTAGATTTCTAGACAAGGGCGGGTTGATGTGTTCGTCCTGCCCACCATGGGCATGTGGGCATCTAAGGATGCCCTCTGAGACACAGGCCACCTAACAAGTAGCTTGTTGGAGCATATCTTAAGAATTGGGAACATGTGACTGGACAAGCAGTAGGTATGTATGGGGACTCTGAGAGAGTACTTACCAATGTTTTCCTGGGACGTTGACGACCCACTGTGCGCGCACAGAGGCCCACCCTGGCATGCTGCTGCTGAGGCACCTTGCTGGTCTGCGGGAGAACTGAGTGGTCTTTAGAGAACAGAAAGCTCTCATCTCTCCTCAGCACCCTTAGGCTTTCTCCTCCTGTTTGACCTATATGTCACAGTAGAATGTGTGCACCTGGAAGGTCTGGAGGGATAGCAACATGAATGAATGATGTGCCCAGCTGACCGCGCCCTGGCAGAGCTTGGAGGAGTCAGGAGTCAGAGTGTCTCTGAGCAGCTACACCCGAGGTTTCCAGCTTATTGAGGGACGTCACTATGGCCCCGAGAGCAGGGCTCCAACAGCACATGGGAATGGGGCAGGGAGCTGGATGACGTAGCATGCCTTCCACCACAGCTCACGGAGGGATGCCCACACAGCACCCATCGGATCAGAGGGCACTTGGTGACTGCAGAGCAAAGACAAGGGAAGGGAACCTGTGTTTGGTTAGTGTCGCTCTGTGCCTGACATTGCTAATGGACCATCTCAGTCGATTAAAGACAAACTCCATCTAAATCCATGCCCTGCCCATGGGGACTCTGCATCAGGATCGAAGGCTAGGAATCGATATTTAACCTGTCTCTTTCCTGAATCAAATTTCCCTCTTTGTGGGTTTGCTGAAAACACTGTTCTTTTTAATAGAGGAGAATACGATACTGGGCATCCCTCAGGCACCGTGAGTATGGGAAGTCCCGATGGCAGATTCCATGGGCCATCTGTTTCCTCCAGGCTCCTCCACCTCTGGCATTCTGGCACCTTCCTCACGTGTCTGCGGCATCCAGCCCCTGGAGCGTGAGCTTGTGTGCAGGCTCGAGGCCAGGGCTCTGGTGAGAAAGCAGCTGCCTGTGTCCCATCCCTACCCGTGGTGACACCAGACCGTGTGTGTGGTTCGCTGTATGAGTCTCGCAGAACTGGAGGTCTGCCACTACAAACGGAGCATCTCAGAACACACACACGGGGTCGTTCTGACCTGACCCCAGGCTCTGCGCATCTTCTGTGACATGCCACACACCTTGTCTGCGGGTCCTGTCACTGTGCGTCACTCTGATGGAATGCTGAGGGTTGCCAAGAAAGGGACCTGCATTGGTCTTCTGTGGCTGTTGTGCCAGAGGCACACAGATTGAGTGGCGTAAACACCAAAACGTCCTGTCTCTCCGTTCTGGAGGCTAGAAGTCCGACATCAAGCGTCCGCAGGGTTGGTTCCTCCTTGGGGCTGTGAGGACAGGATCAGCTCCAGGCCTCTCCCCGGCTTCTGCTGGCAATCTTTTAAGTCCTTTGGCTTGTAGAGGACCACTCCAATCTGTGCCTTCATCGTCCATGGCATTCTCCCTGTGTGCATCTCTGTGCCCAAATTTCTCTGTACAAGAACACTGGTCATATTGAAATGAGGGGCCCACCCTACTCCAGTATGTCCTCATCCTATCTAATTGCTTCTGCAAGGACCCTATTACCAAATAAGGTCATATTCTGAGGTACTGGGGGTTAGGACTTTAACATTTGAATTTAGGGGGAGTTACTGTTCAACCCCAAACAGGAAGCATGCAGTCAGGGGCGTGTCAGTGCGGTTCCCATGTTCCCATCGGAGCCTCTGACTCTTTGCCATTCACAGTGCAATCCCACAGCTTTCAAGTGTGTGCAAGGAGCAGGAACCAGCCCTGCCAGAAGGGGGACCTGGGGCGTTAGAGGCCCAGCTTTGGCTGCTGCTCCCTTCAGAAGCTGAGTGAGATGAGGCTGCCTCAGGCAGAGGACCCCGGTCTATGGCAGCAGGACCCTCCTCAGACCTGACATGACCATGGAGCATCAGGTGCTCATCCAATCACAGTCTGGGGCCTGAACAGGCAGCACTTCCCTTTGGGAGGAGCTCTGATAGGGGCTGCTCTCTGTCAATCACTAATTTGCCTATCAAGTGTTACCCTGCAGGAAGTTCCTGGCACATGTGGGCCCTGGAAAAACACCTGCTGAAATGAGTGAAGGTATCGGAGTCAGCATCTCCCTGCAGCAAAGCTCAGTGGCCTTAGGGTCTCCTAGGATCTTCCTAAAACAACATATCCCATGTAAAGCCATCCTCATCTACCCATTCACAGAACCTTTGAACATAACTACTGCCAGTGGTTTGCTGATAGACCTGCTCTTTGTCAAAGAAAAGCCCTAATTTGTTGTCTTTGTGGATATTCAGGTGTAAATATCCCTTCACATTCACATTGTCAATGGTTTAACAACTGGCTAGCAAAAAAAAAAAAAAAAAAAAAAAAAAAATCTTGAATGTTGAACCAGCTCTAGACAACTGGTGCAAGCCAGCTCCAGCACACCAACACTTCTCCCACCATTTCTATGATCTGATATGATGTGATATGACATGACATGACATATGATAAACTTAAAAGTGTTTTATTTACTTTCAAATTATTTTGGAAATTTTTTATTATTATTATTATCCATGACTTTTATTTCCTCCATGGGGTCAGCTCACTCAGCCAGGCACCTTGAAAAGAATTTACGATTTTGTGGTGAGCCTGCAATCATAGTTCCTGTCCTTAGCAGGCTCACAGCCTAGTGTGGACACAGACATTATATTGATGCTTTTAACAGATAATTGTGACCAGTGCTTCCAGAGAGAATCGGGACTGAAGTTGTCCCATGTAGTTACGGTATGCGTGCCCTGGACCATCATCTCAGACTCTGCTTCTAGGGACTGGTGCCATGTAGGAGACTTATGCCTCCCTGCCCCAGCACCTCCTTCTCCATTAGCACTGAGACTGTGTGGTACCCAGAGCAAGGGTGAGATCTGGAGGCCAGCTGAATGAACCTCAAACTATGAGGGGATCCACCCTCCTGGCCCACCTCTTTCTCACCCCCACAGGAAGAGCCAAGTGCCCTGTGTTTAGAGAGGATCCAGCTGGTGGATCCGCATGTCACGGGGGGGAGGGGGGGAGAGATTTTTATTTATAGAGGTAGATCAGAACCTCAAACTGAAGGGGTGCTAAGAGACTGCAGGGAGGGTGTGTTTGGTACTTGTCAATAGGTTAACTCTAGGGTCCGGACTGGTTCATCCCAGAAGCCTTGGGGCAGTCTTTTCCATTGATGGGGGCTGTGGTCACTGCCCTGATTCACATTCTTCTTTATCTCCTACCTCGTCTGGGGGCTGCCATCATTAGCTTTGACTTTAGAGGAACTGAGTGGGGAAGTGGAGTTTATCAAAGAGCAGATGAAGAGGAAAGAGAGCAGTCTTAAGACAGCTTCCCTGCAGCAGAGCCTGAGGCAGGGATTTGGTGCTTGGGAGGTCCTGAGGGAGGGCTCCTGGAAGAAATCTGTAAGTGAAAGAGGGAAGTGAGACAGGGAGTGAGAAAATGCTGAGCAAGAATCTATTCAGGTGGAATGTAAATTCCTCCTTTTTCTACCTAGAGACAAAAAGATCAGGATTGCTATTTCCTCCCCCATAGCAAGCAGTCCTTGGCACCTCCTCTCCTTTTCCTTGCCTCCCTCCCCAGGATCTCAGGTGGTTCCAGGGGAAATGGCACCCTTGAGTCTTGCTCAGGTCTCCAAAGAAGGTCTCAGGTATAAGCCTTTAGCCTCAACACTCACAACATCTGGCAGAAGGCCCCCAACCTGAAGAGAAGATCTGGGTACCACAGGGCTCTTACTATATAAAGGTATTTCATCATTGGGTTGAGGCTTAGCAACAAGCCAATGGATTGCCTCAACTCAAGAGCTAAAAGAAAAAGTTAAAAGCCCTCTGCTTGGCCCACTCTAGCTCTGGGAATCTGCCCAGAGTTATATAGAGAGAACTGCAGACGGTAGGTAACAAATATTAAGTTTTGGTATAGAAACAAAAAACTATTATTCAGACTTTGAAATGGGGGAAGGCACTAAGGAGTCAGAGAGCAAAAACAAACAAACAAAAAAAACCCAATCAATTAAAAAAAAAATAAAATAAAAATTTGTTCTGGCAGTTAAAACAGGAACTGTGAGAAAGGGCAAGTAAGAAGGTGAGAGATACACTTGGACCCATTCAGTAATGTTTACATTTGGAAGGTGAGTCGTGAGTCCTGGGCCCAGTTTAGGAACCAGGTTGAAGTTGTTAGCTAACCATGCCCCAAAATGACACTTAGAAAATGGATCACGTGAAAGTTTGGGAGCAAGTGGTTGGTACCCAAGTTGCTCAATCCAGGTCTTCTGGCTCAGGCATGGCAGACTAAGGGAGAATGGTTTCTGCTCTGGAGGCTCAGTTCATGAACCATTCCAGTCAGCTCCTCTTCTGGAAACCGACGCTCGGTTCCATCCAAGCCCCTTTACCAACCGATTAAATGTTTGTCTAATTCTTCCCCTGCCTTCCTGCATACAACCTTCCATTCACTTTGCCACTTTCTATTACCCACAACACTGCATCCACAAAACTTGTGGTGTGACCTGGCCACTCCCTGCCCTCCAGCCTCATCCAGCTTTATGTCCTTATTTACTGCAGGCACTCCAGCACACTGGTCTTTCAGTTCTTCAAAACACATCAAGCTCCTTCCTACGTCAGGACCTTTGCCCATCCTGCCCCCTCTGCCTGAAATTATCTGGCCATCATATGCATCTGCTTAACAGACATACATCTTTCTGACTGTAGCTGAAACCTGACTTCCTTATAAAGACCACCCTGACTTCCAATCTAATATATATCCCCAGCATTCTCCAGTAATTTGTACTCAGTACTTTTTTTCAAACCTGTTTACTTACATGTTGACTATCTGTCTCTCAGCTAGATACTAAGTGAAGTGAAAGGATTATGCCTATTTTGAGCACTGTTGTATTCCCAGATCCTGGCATACATTGGTGCTCAATAAAACATGTTGAATGAACAAATGAATTGATGTATCAATTTATTAATCAATCAATAGATAGATAGAATGTTAACATGTCAGTCTTCCATGGTTTCATTTTTCAAACATAAGCTACTTGTCAGAACTATCTCTCGGAAAGTAGAAGTAAAATGATAGAGGTAGATATTAACTATGTGATCTAAATCCCTGCTAACAAAAAGACAATCCAAGGCTTGCTTGGTACCGGCTGTGACAGGGACCTCACTACTCCCCCCAGGGAGTTGCTTCCACCATTGGACACTTCAGTTAGAGGGAGCCTCAATGTTATGAGTTCAGACTGGTTCCCTAGTGTTTCTGCCACTCAATCTTTGAGGCAACATAGGCCCTGTCTGCCTTTTCTCTTTCCATAAAATAAAATTCATTTCCCTTGACTTGCTCCCCCAACCCCTGTAGAGTTGAGTGGGTACTTGCTTGACTGCTGTCTTCTCTCTAGAACCTCTCTGGCCACCAGCAAGCAGCTTCACTCCCATCTCTGGCACAGCCAGCAAGGAAGCACAGCTGGCTCTGCTGATTCCCGCTGGTTGCACCCAAGTGGCAGTTAGAAAAATCAGCTTTGATTTGATTTGCAAACTGAGACAAGTCATTGAGACAAAATAAATCTGGAAACTCATAAAGCCATTTGCAGAGCTTCTTTGCAGAAGACACCCACAATTTTAATCTAGTAAACAGTCTCTAGTGATGATTAAAGCAAACCCTCAGAGTAGGTGCTGAACGATAAACTCAATAATGAAGCATGAGATAAGGGGCCAGTGTCAGCAGTAGCACTATGGTGCCCGGTGATCATGGTAGACTAAACCCATTGTCCCAATGGCAACAGACAAGAGATTTAGGCAATGGTCTTTTGTAAATGTGGCTCCGCTATTGTAAAAAGAAGAGCATTTCATCCAGCATTTTCTCTCCACTCCATAGTGGATGGTCACCCCTGCAGATAGTATCTCCAGTGCAATGCCCTCATTTTTCAGATACTGCGACTGGAGCTGAGAGGGGGAATGATGTGGTCATGGCTTCCTTGTCCACAGAAATAGCATGCACAGGTGATATGAGAAGCCAAGTCTGATGTAGGAATTATCTGCTGCCCTTCCCTTCTCCATTGATCCAATGCTACATGGAAGGTCCTATATTTTATGTATAAAGTTTCCTTGAGCAGTTGCATGGAATAGTGGGGAATCAGAGACGCCTGGATTGAAATCCTGCATCCAAAACTTAACTGTTTGACCTTGGACAAGTTCCAACTTATGAGTCTATCACTTCACTTTTAAGCCTGAGATTGTTAGTTCTTTCTCTGATTATTTGAGATAATGCATGGGAAAGGTCAAGAACATAATAATGATAAACAACTTGAGCTTCCTTCTCTCTTTTAGACCTTCTCTGATATGAGACCTGGAGACTGAGGTCTACTCATCACATGTCCTCTCTGCTGTTCTCTAAGGAAGGAAAGGAAAGACTGGGCTCTGATTACATCTCATACAATTGTACAAATCAGGCTTTTGTCAAAGAGACTCCAGCTAGATTCAAAGTGCAGAAATAAAGGGGATAGGAAAGATGCTGGTCTCAGCTTTTTAGCATTTAACCTTTTCATTAATAAATCGTTGTATGTTGATAAGATCCTATATAACAATAATATGTAGTTATTGACAGAGTATAGGATCTTGCTCATCCACTTACTAACCTTTGACTGTGACACTTTTCCTTTTCTCATCATCTTCTCAGAAATTTCAGAAGGGTCTTAGGACCAGAAGATGCCCAAATGTTGCCATGGTAACTGGAGTTGGGGCCATAATGAGGGACCACTTGTGAGAGGCCATACTGTAGTGACTAGCCTATTGGAAAACTCTTGGTTTTTGTTCAGTCCTTAGAAATCCCAGATTTTCAGAGGGGAAAGCCCAGAGTGTGTGTTTGAGGTTTGGATAGAATGGTGCTATTCTTCCCTGACTAAACCCACTGAGATGAGGGGCTTATAGAATTACTTGAGTGTAACAAGGTCTCTTGCCCCATGTCCCCTTTGCCTCCACCCAGTGTCTTCTAGGTCCTATACTGCTAATAGAATAATATGGATTTTCCTGAAGGTCTTGTGACAAAATGGAGGAAGAGGGTTAATTATAAGTACACCATAAAATAACTAAAGATTACCTTTAAATATCTCAACCCTTTCTTTAATATTTATCTTGCTACAATAGCTGGTACATCTCACTAGTTTTCTGTTGTTTACCTACCCCCTACTTTGTAGATTCTCTCAAACTGCCACCCTCCCCAATACACAAACTCATACACATGCCTACCTTCTCCACACCACATTCAGGAAAGACAAAGCTGGTGTCATGGAATCCAGGAAAACAGAAACCAAGATCAACTTGTCCTTCACACATGTCCATTCCTGTAAACTAGAAATGAGAATTACCTACTCAAAACCTTGACTTTAGCTCAAATCTATTGTTCAAAAGTGGTTGCATCTTACAAAGGGAATAATAGGTCTTTTAAGATAAGGAGTCAAAGAAAGAGAAAAATTTGTGTAGGCTGGAGACAAATATCTATCTATCTATCTATCTATCTATCTATCTATCTATCTATGGCTAATATTGTCCCCTAGCAAGTCCTACTGGGAGAACGAAAGTTTAACCTAGAGAAAGGAAGTTTGATTGCTCGCTATAGTGTGCATTGATCATCAGGGTGCAGCACAAAATGAAGGAAACCCCCGGCTGGCAGTCAACAGCCAGGGAAGGAAGGCCCCAATTGGCCCTGATTACCGGCCAGCCCTAGGGACTCTACCCATGCATGGATTTCATGCACCAGGCTTCTAGTTATAAAGAAAGATAATAAAGCTCCATTTGAGCTTTCATTAATGAACTTTCAATGTTGTGTTGAAGTTGAAGGTAAAGTGGATATACAAAATAACCACCTATTGTGTACCAGTCATGTGTATGTTGGCATGAGTTACAGTGCAATGATAGAACTAAAGCCTGGCCGAAACTGGTTTGGCTCAGTGGATAGAGCATCAGTCTGCAGACTGAAAGGTCCCAGGTTGTCTCAGGGCATTTACCTTGGTTGCAGGCACATCCCCAGTAGAAGGTGTGTAAGAGGCAGCTGATCAATGTTTCTCTCTCATCGATGTTTCTAACTCTCTATCCTTCTCTCTTCCTCTCTATAAAACTCAATAAAATATATTTTTTACAAAGAACTAAAGCCTGGCCCGTATTATGCACTAAATAGTGATTATTATTATTTTCCTTACTAAAAAATTTAAGCCATATAGGCTCAAAAGGGTTAAATAAAGAGCTCAAGGTGCTTCAGAACTGTAGCTGAGATCTAACTCCAAAGCACATGGCATTTCTATGGCACCATTTTGAATCTTATCAATACTGTGGTCTGGGTGATAGGCCATGGACCATTGTCAGGGTCCCCTGACTCCTATTTGTTAACTCCTTCTTAGGATTTTTTAAAAGGAATAGTTGATAATAGAATCTTTAGGGTGTAATGGGTATTTGGTCTCTCTTCAGTGGTGTCCAAGCCAAATCCTGGGATCTAGAGCAGAAACCTCAAGGAGCCATCAGCTGTCTTCACTTCCACAACATATTGAAGCTAATAAACCAATAAATTAGTTTGTCTTCAAGGTTATCTGCTTCAGTGCCATCTTTAGCTCATCAGCATCTTTTTGCATTTAATGTTCATTGCTTTAGAAGTGGTGGGGGGCGGGGGGGACAGAAAGGAAGTCTGAGGTACTCAGCATTCTGACCACTTTTTTTCTTTTCTTTTCTTTTTTTAAATATATTTTATTGTTTTTTTTTTCCAGAGAGAAAGGGAGAGGGATAGAGAGTAAGAAACATCAATGAGAGAAACATGGATCAGCTGCCTTCTCACACCCCCTACTGGGGATGTGCCCACAACCAAGGTGCATACCCTTGACCGAACCGAACCTGGGACCTTTCAGTCTGCAGGCCAACACTCTATCCACTGAGCCAAACCGGTTAGGGCATTGACCTCTTTTTTTCTGCATGGTCTCAATATTTTCATCAATGTCTGACATATATACTAATACTAATACATGTGAACAAGGCCTGAAAACTGTGAAGAGAGAGCAGTAATGAAATCTTCCAGTAAAAATCCAGGTGCCTGGTGGAAGACCAGGTGAGAGAGAAGGAAGCAAAAGACTTCCACTTTTTCCTCTCACTGGATTAGTCAGGATAGTCTAGGCCAGTGATCTGCAAATTGTGGCTCGCAAGCCACATGTGGCTCTTTGGCCCCTTGAGTGTGGCTCTTCCACAAAATACCATAGCCTGGGCAAGTCTATTTTGAAGAAGTGGCATTAGAAGAAGTTTAAGTTTTAAAAATTTGGCTCTCAAAAGAAATTTCAATAGTTATACTGTTGATATTTGGCTCTGTTGACTAATGAGTTTGCTGACCACTGAGCTAGGCTTTGCTATGACAACAGATTGATGTCCAAATCTCAGTAAGGTGCATTTGTTGTTATGACATGCAGAATAGATATGGCCTCAAAGGATCCCATAGCATGGGCGGGGAAAGTATGGAGGAGGTAGCCTGGATCTTCATTACCTCACTCAGAAATTACTCATGTCACTTCCACTTACGTGGCCTTGATGAAACTTAGATTCTTCCACATGCATAAGAAGGAGAGATGGCCGAAACCGGTTTGGCTCAATGGATAGAGCGTTGGCTTGTGGACAGAAAGGTCCCGGGTTCGATTCTGGTCAAGGGCATGTAACTTGGTTGTGGGCATATCCCCAGTGGTGGGTGTGCAAAAGGCAGCTGATTGATGACTCTCTCTCATCGATGTTTCTAACTCTCTATCTCTCTCCCTTCCTCTCTGTACAAAATCAATAAAATATATTAAAAAAGAAGAAGAAGAAGAAGGAGAGGTGTCTCAGTCACAGGTATACATTAGTAATTTCTAGCATGATATATATGAACTCCTTTTTTTTTTCTTTCTATTTCTCTTTGTGTCTTGCGAGAACCATGATCCATCACTTATCTGCTGCTACTCCACCCACTAGGAAAACCTCTCCCCATCCCAGCACCTGTCCAGCCACACCTCTTTGCCTATCCCTTATAGCTGAGTATTCCTAATGAGTAGAGTTGTATCCTTAGAACTAACATGTCAAACTCACAGCCCACGAACCACATATCTCATTTATTTGGTTTGTGTTAGCCTTTGAGTTTGACATGCTTGCCCTAGAGGGTAGGGTGGGTCTGCAAACTGAACTAATGCTTTGACTACTTTCCATTTGCTCCTTAAAAGAACTTCATGAGATACTTATTGTCCCCATTTATAGCTAGAGAAAATGAAACTTAAATTTACATGATTTTCCAAGTGACCTAGCTAGTAAGTGAAAAATACTGAACCAGAATTTTATTTCTTCATTTCGTTTTCAATAAACATTTATTGGGTACAACTTAGTACTGATTTGTGGTCCCTCATCCCCTAGAGGTTCAGAACTTTTGTCGCTGGATTTGGATAGTCTTTGATTCTAGGCTGGAAAAGGTATTTAACTGCTCTGTGTCTCAGTTTTGCCAAATATAAAACAGTATCAGTTAATACCACTATATCTTGGGGCTCATGTAAGAATGTAATGAGCTAGTGGACATAAAATACTTCATCTAATGCCTGGCTTATAATAAGCACTCAACAAGTAACAGCTAATGGGAAAGCAGCAAATAGATAAATTGTGTCAGTGCAGTATGATAAGGGCTGTAATGGAAGTAAGTAAATGCATGAGTCTGTGGGAGCACAGAGAAGGGAAACATAGAGCATTCTCGGGTATGTGGTTGAGGCATATTTTGAAAGAAGAGTGATAATTACCATATGGAACAAGGTTAGGGAGGAAGGAGACCTTCTGAGCTGAGGAAGGAGCATGTGCAATTCATTAGGACACAAGAGAGCATGCATAGGACAAGGCAAAGCAACAATGGCTGGAATGGCTATGTGACCAGTGGAGACCACGTGTGATGAGAGGTGAAGCTGAAGTGGCCAGCAAGACCAGGACCCCAAGGACCCTGGGTGGCTCCATAGCATGCATGTGCACATTGTCCCGAATCAGGGGAAGTGCTTGGAGGTGCTGAAGCAGACTGCCTCTGTTCGGAAGGCCACCTATTCACAGGTTAGAAAATGGGTCAGGGAAGGGCTCCTTGGGCAAGGCCAGGCGGGAGCAGGGGAGAACAAGAGGATGCTGCTGAATCGCCAGGTGAAAACATGATTCATCTCTTCTCGCAAGCCTTTGATTTCTTTTTCTGACATGCAAGGCCAGCAGTGTTTGTCTTGCCTATCTCAAAAGACTGGAAGGAAAATTAACAAAAAATAGTCACTTAGAAGAGGGGTTGCAAACATTTCTGTGAAGGGCCAGATAGTAAATATTTTTTAGTTTTCCAGGCCATATGGTCTCTGTCAGAATGATCCAACTTTGTCATTACAGTACAAAAGCATAGATAGTGCATATGAAATAAATCTGGCTGTGTTCCAATAACATTTCTTTATGGACACTGAATTGTGAACTTTATATAATCTTTTGTATGTCAAAACTATTTCTCTCCTTTTTGCTTTGTTCTCGACCATTTGAAAATGTAAAAACCATTGTTAGCTCATGGCCATCCAGAGAACAGCTAGTGGGTGGTTGGGTTTGGCTCATGAGCCATTGTGGACTGACCTCTCCCTGGGAGGGTGCTTTGAAAATGGGACATTGCCCCCCTCTAAGGGAGTATTATGATCGCTGTTGACCAGGTTTATTGTTGGATACATTTTATAGCTTCTCAGGGCTGTTAGTCAAGCTTGCCCTTCCTGTGAATTTTTGTAATTATGTATTTCCTGTTTACCAGTTGGTATGAAATGCCCTAGCTCTCTCATGGTTTTGGATAAGAACTTTATATAGTTTTGGATGAATCACTAGAGAAACCAGCAGCCTTTGGCCCGCGTAGGAGACCTTCCTGCCTTCCATATCACCTTCTTTAGAGAGGCAAGTGGTGGGTTTGAAAGGACAGGAACATTAGTCAGGCTTCCACCTCTGCCAGCTATTACGTCTGTGACCTTGAGCAAGTTACATCAGTTCTCTAACTCATTATTTCTTTGTTTGTTCCTTCATTTATTCAACAGATAGTCAATGTGTACCTACCATGTGCCAGGTGCAGTGCAAGGCCACAGATGTACAGCAGTTAAGGAGGCACTACCATGGCCAGGCCCCTTCAAGGAGATTATAGAAATTTAGAGGGGAAGGCAGCCATTTATAATCCAGTGGGACAGGTGTCTGTTTCAGGTGTGACACTAAAGACTCCCTAAAGAGAAAGACCTGACAGCTGAAGAATGAGCGTTGGTGGCCAGGAAAGGGGTGTGTCTCACACAAAGTGACAATCCTAGGTAAAGCCCACAGACAAGAAGGGAGGGGCCTGTGGATGATGGAAAGGAGTTTGTGCGTGGGCAGAACTGAGTGTGGTCTTGGGGGTGGAGAGAGGAGGCAGGGCAGACAGAGGACTGTCACTGAGGGCCCATTACTTTGGGAATGAGAGGGCCATTGACGCATTTTGACTAAAAGGTGGACGTGGATGGAAGGGGAGCAAGCCTGGAGGCAGGAAGTCCAGCTCGGGGGCTGCTTAAAGGACCCAAGTGAAACATGAGGGTGATACATCCAAGTGAACTGAGTGGAAAATGAAATTGGAGTGCAGGAGGAGGCTTAAAGTTTTCTGGGGTAGAATTGATAAGGCATGCTGAGGGACTCAAAGTGGGAAAAAGATGGCTGAAGCATGACTCCAGGCTTCTAGCCTGAGCAGCTAGCTGCCTGGATGGTGGCACCATTTGCTAAAGGAGGGAAAGTTGGGAGAGAAGGTGTTCGGGTGGAAAGGAATTGGTAACAACACTGACCTTTCTGGTTGTTCTAAGTCTTAGAAACATTGTATGTGAGGTACCTAGCAGAGTACCTGGCATGTCGTGGATGCTTGATAAATGGTGACTCTTATTCTTGTTCCATTTTTTAAAAATCTGTTTCAGGCCCTGTTTGGTGAGATCATGATGTTCTTTTGCTGTTTAGTGTGAGCTCTTCAGAGCCACGAGAACTGCCGTTTTGTTCACTGTACCGCACGTTTTCATGTGTGTTTCTCTCTCTCCTTCTCTTCTGCATGCTGCCTGGGGACTGGCTTCCTTGTGGTCAGCACCAATGGGCAGCGCCCAGGTGACCCCGGGGACTCCACTCTGCCTCCTCACCACAGGTGATCACCAGAGCTCTGGGCGGGGTGGGAGGGGAGTGAGAGAGACCCACGCTCAGCGGGTCCTTCAGGCCAGATGCACCATTGAGGAATTGGCAGTCCCTCCACCCCACCCATCCACCCATCCACCCATCCACCCATCCTCCCATTCTTTCACCCACCCATCCATTCACCTATTCACCATCCATCCATCCATCCATCCACACTACTAACGCTTACAAAGTACCTACTATGTGCCAGGTACTGTTCTAGGCACCAATGTATACAATGATGAGTAAAAGAAGGCCTGTTCCTGTGCCTTTGGGGGAGGGGAAAGAACCATTAGTAAAAACAAACAAACAAACCCAACATAAATAAGGGTAGGATTCCAAATGTATGGTGCTGCAGAGGAGAGGTGTGTGGTGTTCAAAACAAACAAACACACCAGGAACTAAAGGAGTGCTGTTTAGGCAAGCCACAACTACACCGCGGTCTGAGGCTAGGAAAGTGGCCTAGTGATCTGTGCTTAGGAAATGAGTAGCTCTGGCTCTGGTCCCAGGTCTACCATTTGTCTTGGACAAGCTCTTTATTTTATTTTTAAAATATTTTTAATATATTTTCATTAATTTCAGAGAGGAAGGGAGATAAAGGGAGAGCCAGAATCATTGACTGGCTGCCTCCTGGCAGGCGCGCATTCTTCCTGCCTTCCTCCCCCCCCCCCCCCCACCACCACACACACACACACACACACACACACACACACACAGAGGATTGAACCCACAACCAGGGCAGGTGCCCTGACCAGGAATCGAACTGTGATCTTTTGGTTCATAGGTCGATACTCAATCCCTAAGCCATTCTGGCAGGGTCCCTGAACAAGCCTTTTAAATGTGACAATCCCCACTGCTCTCATCTGTAAGCAGGAATAGCACTACCTATCTCTTACTATTGGCGTACATGCTCTGCCCTTGCAGGGTCTTCTGGGGCTGTATTCTGAGAGAAAACAAGATAATGGGTGTGAGAACCAGTGGGGTGGGAGTAGGTAGCTCTTTGAAGGAACCACTAGCCTCTTCCCTTGAACACGTAATTTTTGCTCATTTCACATTAACACCTGCCACTCTTCTTGGTTGGGATTGCAGAGCCCAAGTGTGTCGGAGGCTGACGCCCAGCATCGTCCTTAAGACAAAAGAGACCCTGCTGACTTACTGTAGGGGCCCTTTCCGGTCAGTGGGACATTTCTCAGAGACTTCAAATATTTGGCTGTTGCCTCTCAAAGTTGTTGCTCAGACAATGGCTCTTCTCTCCTCATCCCTAGCTGGTCCATTTATCACGGTGGGGAAGGGGGTGTGGGAGGCAGGGATGATGTGAGTCCAGCCATCCCTGTACCTCCAAAGTCCACTGCTGTCCACCCCCTTCCCAGTTTCAGAGACTTTGCTCTTAGTGAATATCTTAGGTGGGCTTCCCTAGACACAGAGGCCGAGACGGGGATCCTTGTGCACATGAGTCACTGAGGACTATCCTCAGAAGAAGGGGAAGGAGTCAGGATGGGGCAGGGGAAGAAGCTAGAGGAGGATGTGGAGCTGTGTCAGCTGAGCCCACAGGGGCTCTGGAGTGGGGGTGGTATCACAGAGTTGCTTCTACCCTGAGACAAGGGGACAGGCATCTGTCAGTCGGCCGCTGGCTGTGGGCTGCCGTGGGAGTGCATGTTTCCTGGGGAGGTCACAGCCTTGGCCTGATGGCACTTCTGGAGGGAAAGGGGTATCTGTGGGCTGTTAGCACTGGAGATCGGGGCAATGCCCCAACAGCAGTCACCACAGCCAACTTGTGTGCCTCAGAGACCAAGGTGTCACTACCAACTCCCCAGGAATGACATCTTAGCCACTCCCCAGTTATATTACCTTCAGCAAGTTGCATAACCTTGTCTCACCTGCACCACTCATTGTCACACTTGCTCTAGAGCACATGTGTCAAACACAAGGCCCGCGGGCCAAATCCGTCCCGCCAGGCCTTGCAATGTGGCCCGCACCGCGCTGTCATCACTGCACTCCGCTGCGTTTCCATCACAATGACAGTTTATGACTGTTCAGTAAACCATTCGGCCCGCGATTTAGGCTGGATTTTAGATTTTGGCCCCTTCTCTGATTGAGTTCGACACCCCTACTCTAGAGTCATATTAGAGGCTACATTAGGGACGCACCAGCTTACTCTCGAACAGTTGAGGGAAGGAGAAAAGATGACATCCGGGGACCCTAGGGAGGGCCCTATTCAGGAGCAGCCCAGAGCAGGCCTGCACCAAGTGCCAGCCCCCTGCCCACCCTGCCACAGCCTCCTCCCCACCCCCACCAGTGCCCCCCTGACCCCAGGAGGGGGTGCAGGTGCAGGGGGACACACATGATCCTGAGAGGAAAGTGACTCACCATTGTACTCACACCCAATTGGTGGAGAAGCTGCGTGTCTCAGAGTGTGTAAGCCGCTCTGCTTTGGGGGTCACTGATCCCCGGGCTCTGTCCACAGCCAACAGCCTCGGTGGGGGGCAGGTAGCTCCCTTCATGCCTCCTTTCAGCTGAGCCGGTTTCCCCTGGGGCACGTGTTCCTCCCTCAGCCTCCGCCTCCTGAGGCGTGGGAATGGCCCTCTGACAGGTTTACTTCCCGAGCTCCATTGATTCCTGACTTCCTGAGCCGTGTTTGATGGGTGAGGTGCCGGCGAACGTTTCTCTCTGAGTTGATGGTCCCTTTCAAGTGTGTTTTGTGCACGCTCGTCCCCTGCGAGCAGAAATGGCTGATGTGAATGATGACCACCTGGGTCTGAGTGATGGCGGTAGACGCGAGAAGCATGGGGAACAGGTGGCATTCAGAGGGGGCTGAGACTGAGTTTAGTCTGAGCTCTGCCACTCGTTGCTTGGTGATTGGGGCACGTTACCTCTCTCCTCCGGGCTTCCTCTCTCTCCGGAGAAGTGGGGATGATAACCCCATGGCCATGGCTGATCGTGAGCGCTAAGTGTGGGAGCAGCTTTCACTTCTTTGCTCAGTTGGCTCCAACTAGCTCTTCAGGTCGCTCTGACCTGCTAGCCTTTCCTTCAAGGACCCCTGCTCTAAGACAGGGCTTCTCAATCGTGGCACAAGAGACATCTGGGGACATGATTCTTTATTGGGGAAGGGGAAGGAAAAGGGGAGCTGTTCTGGACATGATAGGATGTTTAGGAGCATCCCTGGCCCCTATGCATTAGATGTCTCAGCCCCCGGTGCACCCTGTGTTCTATAGCAAGTGTGACAATGAGTGGTGCAGGTGAGACAAGGTTATCTCTCAGTGTCACAACCAAATAGGTATCTGACATTCCAAAAGTTCCCTGAGGGGCAAAAGCGCCCCCTGTTGAAAACCCTGAGAATTGCACTGTTAAGTAAAAATAGCATTTCAGCTGTTACATAATTTTATGTTTTTTAGGTCACATTAGAAAAGTAACAGGTGAAATTAATTTAAACATAGTTCATTGAACCCAATGTATACAAAATATTGTCATTTTTAACATGTAATCAATATTTTCAAATGATGAATGAAAGGTATTTTTCATTCTTTCTTTGCACCGAGTCTTTGAAATCTGGTGTGAATTTTACACGTGGAGCACTTCTCAGCTCAGATGCTAAATTTTAAACAGCTAAAGTGTAATCCTACAAAAGGTCAACACTGTGTTTACAATCAAGCACACAGTACACTGCTTTCGTCTTTAAATTTAAATTCGTTGACATGGAATAAACTTTCACATTCGGTTCCACAGCCACATGTCACAGGCTCAGAAACCACGGGTGGCGCTGTGAGCAGTGCAGAGCTAGAGGTTCAGGGTCTTGGCTGTCTCTGTGCCCAGCTGCTGAACAGAAGTGAATGTGCACAGAGTAAACAGCCAGTTTCCAGTATCCCATTCCCCCTGCCAAGCTTCCTAGAGACCGGCTTTCTGGAGCTTTAGAATGGAGCTCCCCCAGATCTGCTGGGGCAGCCCCACAGGGCCCACTGCCCAGCCTGGGCTCGGGGGTGCTGGCCCAGGGGAAAGCGGGCTGGGGAGGGAGCCTGGGCATCACAGGGTCTTGGCTTCTGCTTCTGTCCTCTCCTGCTTACAGCAGAGCTGTTTCTCCCATCCTGTGGGGAGGGGCACAGATCTGCTTTCCCTACAGAACAGAGATTCAAAACCGAGGGGCAGAGTCTAGAAGAGAGAAAACATGTTCGTGGTGGATTTGGCTGGGATCTCAACAATCGATGCCACTCCGCGGCTGGTTTTATTACCCTCGCTCACTTTCGACATGCTGATCTGAATTCCATGCAGCACGCTGACTGGCTGTTCGCTCTGATCCCGCTCATGCTCCCACTAATCTTCCCTAGAGAGGCCTCGCCCCTCCTGTGCACTGCTCTCCTTTCAGGCACTCTGACGTGTGCTGCCAGCTGCCTGTTCCAGAGGCAAGATTTGGACAAAGCTGCCCGAGCAGAGCAGATCTTTACCTCTCCTCCCCCTTCCTGCCCCATTGAGTCAGGCGGTGCTGTAACTTCAGGGGTGCGGGTTGGGGGAGAGGAAAAGGGGGCATCAATTTGGCCAGAGTCAGTTGGAAGGAGTTGAATTATTATTTCTGAGTAAGAGCTTTAGGGATGTCTCAGCCCCCGGTGCACCCTGTTCAGGCAGATAAAGCCAGGACATGTCCTTCTAGAAGCCTCATGAGTCTGTAACCGCCAGGAGGCTTGTCCCTCTTCCCATGTGCTCTCCACTGGGCCCTGACTCCTATTAGCATTCGATGTGACTTCTGAAATGCCAAGACCTCCCTCCCGGGGGCGGCCCATTCCCAGGCTGCTTGGATCATGACTCAGCTGAACCCGCTGTGATGGGTTGAATCGTGTCTCCCAGAAAGGACGGTTGCAGTCCTAACCCTTCGATCCCGAGAATGTGGCCTTATTGAAAAGAGGATCTTTGCAGATGTTATTAGTGAAGATGAAGTCACGGGCGGCTCCACTCTAATGTGACCGGTGTCCTTATGAGAAGAGAAACAGCACGGAAAACAGAGGCACAAAGAGCACTGTGTGACGAGAGGCAGAGATTGGAGCGCCACGGACAGCCAGCTGCCACTGCAGCCAGGAAGAGGCCAAAGACTCTGCCCTGTCTCAGGGGAGCCCTGTTCACCCCTTGACTGCAGACCTTGTGTCTCCAAATTTCAGTTGTTTTCAACCACCCAGCCTGCGATCCTTTGTTACAACCGCCTCAGGAACTAATGCACTCGGAGCCACAGCCCTCCTGACCACTGGGCAGTGGACGGGGCCACTCTCTGAGCTGTGCTTTGCAGACCTCACGGAGACCAAGGCCAAGAGCTGCTATCTCAGCCGGGCTCCCAGGGGTCCCCCTTTTGGCTGCACCCCACGTTTGGCTCAGGACTGGTCTCCAGTCTGTGGCTCTGCTGCCCTCATCCTGGTCCTGCCTCCTGCCTTTGAATGGTCTCAGCACCTGTTCTGGTCACCTCCTGGCCTTGGCCTCTTCCTCACCAACCAGGCTGTTGTAACCTGTTCTCAGAGTCCTGGCACTGTGTGACCCATAGACCATTCCTGGTCGGCTTCTGTGCTTATCTCTCCACTGACTACTCCCGCAAAGGTTCCCCCGTCCGCCAGCCGCCCCTGGACTGCTCTGACTCTGCGGGAAGAATGCGTCTGCTCAGTGTGGCCACACACTCTCTGATCCTGGGAAAGTCTAAAGGGACTTTGCCGCAGAGCATCCAAAAGAGCGAGCATTCTCTTTTACATCTGCTCTTCAGACTAAACCCTTAATCCCCAGTGCAGGCCGCGGGTGCTCCTCTCTGCCGCAGTTAAGCAGCTTTGAGCCGCCTGGGCTCCTGGCTCTGCACACAGCTTTCTGCTGCAGGAGCCAGGGCCTCTGGCTGAGCAGCTTGGCCTGCCCTCCCTCAGCAGCAGGACAGAATGGTCTGGACCACAGGGAGCTGGGGAGGGAGTGGTGGCAGGCAGCCACCGGTGGTCTCAGAGATGCCCGACCTGCCCCACACTGCTCAGGACATGTGGAAATGAAATGTATAGTCCAGTCGTGCCTAAGCAGAATCCTGTGTGCCCTTCTCTTTCTGTTTGTTAGCTGTTTATTAGCGCCCATCCCACTGAGTTTGGATTGTCAGCTTGCACACTTCTCTCTCCAGATATGTTAGTGAGCTCCCAGACAGCAGGTGTGTCTATGAATCAGCTCACCTGCAGATCCACTATCTCCATTGTCATCCAGGCACTACATACCTTGGGCAATGCCTAAGACTTCTCCTTGGTGGCCAAGAGTTGAGCTGGTGCTCCTGAGGCCAATCTCTAGGTCTGATCCATGTGGAGGCCACTTCGCTTTGTGTGGTTTCATGGGCATAGGTTGACCGTCCCCATGAGTACACACTGACCAGCAGAGCCCTCCCAAACTGTAGCCACCAGCTGACCTCTGATTCCTCCTTCAGATGTGACCCTTATCCCAGCCACATCCTGGTTCTTAACCTTAACTGTGTCCTGATGTCTAGACCAGTCGACAAAGTGCACCCATCTCTGAGTTCCTAGACAGTGTCACACCAACTCTAGCCATAGCATACAGTCCTACTCTGGTCCCAGACTAGGTCCTGGCACTCCTGCTGAAGGCCTTCCCTGGGCACCAGGGGGAGCAGTTGAGACCATGGGAAACATGAAGGGGTTCTCCGCCCACCATCAGTGCAGCCTTTCAGGGAATGTGTCAATAATGACAGTGCCAAACATCAGTCAGTCAGTCACGCCTGGTCTTCACTAAGTCCATTGTGCTGAATTCCAAATGCATGTTTTTAAAAATTTAGAATAAAGGGATTTTCTTGTACCCTGTAGCAATTCACCCCCAGGGTTTATATGGCCTCCTTTCCTACTGTGTGTAAAGCGATTGAACTAGACTTTGACCTACACAGAGCACCCGCTGTGCAAAAACACGGCCTACCTGAACACAGAGATCCGGGAGACTCCTGGGACCAAGCGGAATCAGCACTTGAGGAACAATTTATTTGTGTGGCCAGCGTGCTTTCAAACAATCAGTTAAAGCTATTTCTATCTCCCGGGGTGCTCACCTCCATTAAAGTCTGGGAAAGAGGGCAGTCTCTGTGGGCGATGTTTAGCGGCTTCAGTTGTATCGTCTGTGATGAAGTCGATCCCCGCCTCTGAGGACCGGCTGGGTAATATGGAGGGAGTCTGGGATGTTATAAATCTGTATCTTCTTTATACTTTAACTCAGTACTTATTCAGTGTCTTTCTACAGCGAGGGGAGAGCTATCTTTGAAAATCCTGTTTCTCTGTAGTATTTCCAGCTACTTGACATTGACTCCAAGTTAAATCTTGGGTAAAAGCAATTACTGTCATATGATGAATTGAGGCAATTTATTTATTACTTTGAGAAACATCCTAGGTGATATCACTTAGAAGAATGATGGAATAATCCTTCTTATGTACTCCATTATCCGCCAGATCTTGTGATGGAGGTGCATTCCGAGATGCGGGGGAGGTAGCAGCAATTTTAAAAATTAGTCATCGTGAGATCAAAGAAAGAGTGTTGGAGATAAAGTAGAAAATAGTTCCCTAAACTTAAGCGAGACTTGTCTCCTGGTGAAATTATATGGGATGCTTTGGTTGCTAAATATCAAGAAAGGTATTATAGAGAAAGACCAGAGATTAATAATAAAGCTAAATGCAATATATTAAGGGCTTGGAGATGGTGGCTGATATACAAGGAAAATGAAAAGGATGAGGGAACTTAAGTTTAAAAGGTCAAGTGTAAATATCATTTGAGCAAAGTCTGTATAATTTGGCCCTTATAACAAGATTCATATGACATGTTCATCAATCCCTTGGATATTAGAATATTATATGTTGGTGAGAGGGCATGAGAGGAGATGAGATAATCTTAAAGAAAAGCTGGGATAAATGGAGCTGCATGATACAAGCAGGTGGCAAACTGGGCAGGGACAGGAATAAATGCCAAGGCATCTTAATCTGCCGGTCATGATCAGGGTTTAGGTCCCCAAAATACCAGTCTATATTTTTCTTCCTGATATTTGAGGAAAGACAACCAGATTTCCCTGCTTAGCAATGCCCCCCCTTCCCCTGTTTGTGGGAGAGGTGGCAGATGGTATAATGATTTAAAGAGAATAAAGTCTGTATCAGACTTCCAGGGTTCAAATCCCATCTCTGCCATTTGCTACTGTTATTTAGTCTCTCTGAGCCTCAATTTTCCCATCTCTGAAGTGGGTATGGTGAGAAAACCCACTTTGTAGCATTGTAGTGAGGATTCAAAGAGGTAATATAAATGAAGGGCTTAAAACAGCATCCTGGCTTGTAGTAAAAACTCCCAGTCTATGTTAACTCTTTATTGTCAATAATATTTCTGTTTCACATGTGGTCAGGTATCCTGACTCATGTAGATACAGTCCAGTTTTATACCTGGTTGTTCTAAAAGCCAGTCACAAGGTCTCCATCTTGGCCATGACTTTGTGCAAGACACAGTCCTGACCATTCCTCTGGAGGTACTAGTCCAGACACAGCTCAAAGTGGCAATGAGGGGAAACTAGAAAAATGCATGCTGGCCCTGGGCCTATTTGGCCTCAGCTCCATCCGTTGCCCACCCTCTGCTGTGCTGGGATATGCAGGTGACCCTTGGGCCTCATGTCAAGTGGTGACCGGGTTTGGCCAAAAGGGGACATCAACTGTGGATCAAGAGGAAGGAGAAGCTTCCCTTGTAGCCTCAAGAGGGAAGAACTGTAGAGACCTGACACAGTTCTCCAAGCCTCACTTCTGTTGGGGACCCTGACCTCTGGACACAGATGATCCCACCTCTGCCCTTTGTCTCTCCAGCCTGGGCTGGGTGATGGCTTGTGATGTCACCCTCTGGGCTGCCTCCCCATCCTCTCCTGAACCCTGGGTACCACTCCTTTGGTAAATTTGCTCCAGGTTAAGTGTTCGGAGCAGTTTCCTTTTTCCCGATTGAATGCTGACTAACGCAGAGCCTGTGCTGGTTTCTGGTGGTTATTCCCTCCTTTAGTAAATGGAATGAAAAGAAAATCTGACTTAATCATTCACTCTATATATATATATATTTTTTTTTTTTCTGTATCAACATCATGCTTACTCGTGTGAAATACCTGCAATCCACATTTTTCCATTAAAAGAAAAGTCAGCAACAGCATTTGTTTCTCCCCAGGCTTCTCGCACCCCTCCTGTTCGCTATGCTCTCTGTCCTCAAATACTGCCAACCTAGTTCATGGTCACAGTCACAAATGCTCTCGACGCCTTGGGATGCAATTTGTAAAGTCTGGAGGCTTTCATCTAATGAAGGATCCAGATGCTTTCCTACCAACTCTTCCTATGTGGACTTCAGTTTCATCTTAAAAATAGCCTACCACTCTGAGAGTTCGCTTTCAGCGAAAGCAGGAAGGGATTTGGTGCATACCTGGCTTGAGAAGAACTGGAAAGTTGCCCAGCTTCCTATCTTTTCCCTGTTGCCTCCTCTTGGAAAAGCTCCCATAATCAGAGAAGCCTGCAATGCTTAACACAGAGGGAGCAGCAGCTCAGATGCATGGTTTCAAAGCTTCTCTCTGCTGGGCGTTAGATGCACACAAAGCCAGAGTAAAAGCAGAGAAACTCATCAAGGAACTCATTAAGGAGACGGGTGAACTGCCAACAGGCTAAGATTGGGGGATAATGTGCCCTTGGACAGCTCAGAGGCGACTGTGTATTTTAAAAACTTCAACTTTCAGGAGTTGTGTCTCCGAGAGGCGGCTTCCTTTCCTCCCCATCAGCAATGATCATCAGCGTGGGTTAGGCTTCCACAGGGATTTTCTCGGTTTTATCAATTGCCATTTCATGTTCTTTAGCTGCACCTTCTATTTTTGCTCCGTATCTTTACGGAGCAAATAGCTATAGAACTGGGCCTGTAGCCAGGGAGAGCACTTTGAGAGTGAATCATTAATCCCTTGTTGCCAAATTATGCTATCACTGCCATTAAGTCATCTACATGGGAGCCTGATACAGACCTGGGCTGTGGAGGAAGGGAAATGAATCACTCTGGGGGCTCTGCCTGCCTTCACCCCAAGGATTGGATGAACTCAGGCAGCAGGTTGCAAGGAGGCATTGCCCCAGTGCCCACTGTGCACCCATAGCTTATAGACACCAAAACGCCCTGCTGTCTCTGGCACCAGTTCCAAGGTCATGCCGACAGTGTGCCACATGTGTGAGCAGCTCCTCAGAGTTTTCCAAGCATTTTCATTTCCATTGTTACATTTTATCCTTAGAAAATCCGTGTGAACTTGGCATTTACTCCCTATTTTATAAATGAGGATATCAGATCGCATTTGTTTAACAGCTTTGATCAGGGTCACACAATGAGTTAGTGAAGGAGTCTGGAAGCAAGCTCATGCATTTCTAATTTTAAACCCATTACAATAGACCGATCTCATAAAACCATAGCATCTCAAACCTCAAGGAGGAGCAGCAGAGGTCATTTGGTCTCTTCTGCTTGATGGGGGAGCACGCTGTGTGCCCAGACAGTGTCTTTCATTGTTGGTAACGTATTTTCCTGCCTTTGTTGGTTACTTGGAGATTTGGGGGGTGGGGGGCCCCATGGGTGTCTCATGGCTTTAAGGATGACAGGAAGATTGTCTTTCACCCAGAGCATGGATGTCCCTGGAATCAAGGGTTGCTAGGTTGAGGTGGGAGGTGGGGTAAATAGCAGGGAAGAAAGGTCAAGATATAGAGGGCTTGGTGGAGCATTGAAGAAACCTAGGAGGTGAGAGCAGGTGGAGACAGAGTGAGCAGGTAAAGGGAGGGCTAATTCTGAAAAGAACTTGGGAACCATCACTGCTTTTGTGTTCCTCTCTGCATCATAATGCCACATTGAAAGGGACTGGTCCGGGTCTCAGCATGATGGCACTTCCACATTAAATCCTTTTCTTGCGTTGGCCCCAAGTCTGTCTCTGTCACTTCTACCCATTAGTATAAGCTCTGACCTTTAAAATTCAAGGGACCAAGTCCATTCCATCCTTCATAATGGCCCCTTAACTTTTGGAAGGCAAAATTAGGACTCATATGAATCTTCCCTTCTCTAGGCTGAGAAGCCCTGATTCTGACTTCCGTTCCTCCAAAGCCAATGATATCTGGATTTTAATGAGCACCCAAATCACCTAGAGTCCTTGATAAAATGGTGATTCAATAGATCTGGGATGAGGCCTGAGATTCTGCATTTGTGATAAGTTCCCAAAGTGATGCTAATGCTGCTGGTCAGTAGGCCACATTTTGAGTGGCAAGGCTCTTGGCCTATCTTCACCCTGGAGCTCTCTCTCAGAGGCAGGATCCCCAACTGGACAAACCCCATCAATTTGTCCTAGTGCAGAGTAGAGCTGAACATCATTGCCTTTGCTGGGTCCTGGGAGACCTTGGGGAATATACACCATCATGGTCGTTTGGTAACATGGAAGGAGGCAGCAGGAGACACAGAACAAGGTGACTGGGTCCTATGTGTGGGGTGAATATTGAGAGGGGGGCACAGACTTCAAGAGACCAAGAGCCATGCCTTGGACACCATGTGTCCATGTGCAGAAGTGGACAAGTATCAATAGAATGGCGAAAGCCAGATGTGGACTCTGAGCTGGAACTAGGAGGGGACTAGATTCTATGCCACAGTAGCTTTTGTAGAAAGAGTCAAGAGCACGGTTGGCATCGGCTGCTTGGAGAGGACTAGTTCAGCCTTTTGGGGGTGCTTGAAGCTTGGAGGGCACAACTGGCTGGGGTAGGAGGTAGGGTGCCCAGTCTCATGTTGTAGACAGGGGTCCTCTGCCAGTGCAGGCTGAGTTCACAAGGTTGTTTTGATGACTACATCCTACAAAGGACTCAAATGGAGCCTTGAAGCTGCTCCAGGTTTATACATCCACCACCTGGCACCTCGTTGCCAGTTCTGACTTACTTAGACTATTCTTAGAATGGCTCCCAGTGGAGGGTGGAGATGAAGAGGATACATTCAGATGCCTCCCCTTCTCTCAGTTCTCAGACTCCCAGATCCCGCTTAATTGATAGAAATCATCCAGGGCCAGGGACAGAGCTTTTCGGGATTTGATTCTCATGAAAAGGATGGGCTTAGGGTAAATGGAATGTAACTACCATATTACTGAATGGTGCCCAGTTCTGCCTCTCTGAAGAGTTCCCTTGATTTCAGGCCAGTGGGTCAGATGGCTATCCTTTTATGTGTACTGAGAGCTGGAACTTCCTTAACTACAACTCCATCAAGGACAGTTCATTGTGTTGATATGGTGATGAGTCCCAAACACAGAATCCTAACTCTGAAACTCATTGATTAGATTAATGCCTGGCACAAGTCACATCACCCTTTTGGGAACATTTCTGATCTATATAAAAGAGAAAATAAAACTAGCTCCTTCGGCGTTGAGTTTTAAGAAGATCAAATGACTTATTATATGAAAAGTGCTTAGCACATTGCTCGGCACCCAGTAATGGGTCAATACATTTAACTTACATTTTTAAGAAGGAGTGAGATGAGCTTCTATTTGGTAAGGAGCTCCATGCCTGCCTGAGACAGCTGATCACAATGCCAGGAGCCCCCATCATTAGCCAACCTCATGTGCTTCCTAAGTCCTATCACAGGTTCTCATCTGCTTGTGGAGCACTTATGATATGAGCCCCATGGACACATTCCTGACTACAACAAGACTAGGACTGGCTTACCCTCTGTCTCTATCCCTCTGGTTTTCCTCAGATGTGGCAGCCATGTGTACATCCTGCCTCGCCTTTGGTCCCAGAGCCCTTTGGTCTATACTCTATCCCCTTTGAACACTGTCAGCGCTTCCTTTATGAACAGAGGCACAGATCCCCAGCAGCCAGAGCAAAGGCCCTTGAAAGGATGCTGAAGTGGGAGTTAGACTTGCCATGTCCCAGGGGGTGTTCATGTCCCTGTATATGGAGCTTAGGTGGACCAGCCAAGCATGGCTCCTCACAGTAACTTTGCTAAATAGAGTCTGGCATGTCAGTTCAATGACTCTGGGCTAAATTCATTGAATCTGTCTAAATCACTGGGTGGTGGCGTTTGAGGTGGCCTCTCTGAATGTCTCAGGTGCTCTGTGACCCCCAAGTATGTCCCATTGCTAGTTCCTGATCACTGCTGAAGATGCTTCTATTTAGAAACATCTTGGAACTTATTTGGGAAAGGTTTTCAAGTATGCATCCCAGATCTCACTTTCATCTGGGTATAGGGCTTGATTCTATCTTAGGAATGGTGCTTGGCACTATTGATTGCTTCTTCCTTCTTAAAACACCTGCTTTTATTGGCGCTAGGACACAACACTTCTGGTTCTTTTTCTTACCTGTCTGGCTAGTTCTTCTCTTTCTCCTACACAGGCTCATCTTCCTCGACCCACTCACTAAATACCACAGACCTTCCAGTCACTAAGTCTACATCTCCTTTCCCTCTTTATTCTCCCCTTGGGTGACTTCATCAACTCCCAGCTTCAGGTACTATCCAGGTGCATATGAGTCACACATTTTTACCTTCACTCAGACCTTTTAGAGCTCCTACTTTTCTAGAGCATCTCTCAAGCTCAGATTTCCTCAAACACACACATTTTCCCTCTAAAGCTACAGTATTCTTTTTCTATTGTTTCCCGAATCCATGAACAGCAAGCACCATCATCCACTTTGTTATGAAAGCCAGTCATGTGATCCTCCTCCACAGTCCCCTCTCCCTTATTCCCCTATCCAATCCATCAAGAGGTTTATTTATATCTATTTTAGGTAATTATCTCTCTTATTGCATCTTTCTGTCTGCACTGCCATTATCTGAGTCTGGCAACATCATCCCCCACCCATTTGCCTACAAAATTTATCTCTCCCATCCACTTTGGCTCCACAGTGAAGCTGGAATGATGTGTTAGAAATACAAATCTGACTGCATCGTTGCCCCACGAATAATACTCAAATGGCTTTCTATTTTTCTTGGGTTGAGGACAAAAACTCATACAGCCTATTGTGTCTAGTGTGGACTGGCCCATGCTGTCCTCTCCAGCTTCTCTCACCCTCATCATACTACGTTTCTTTCCTTTCTTGAATGCTCTGGGCTCCTTGCCCCATCACACATCCTGGGCCAGTGCTATTTTTTCCCCCTGATGTTCCCATGTGACCCTTAACTTTCTCTTCCATTAGTTAGAGCCTGTCCTCTCTTGGAGCTCACCCCACTGGCCACTTCCTCCCAGAAGAGATTCACTTATTCATTTCCCCATTGTACACTTTTCAAGTGTCATGTGCCTCTCAGTTCTGATCCTTAATAGAGTTGAAAGCTTACTATTATTGATTCTTGGTTCATTAAGCCTATCCCCTAAGCCCCATCCAACACTCATTGTAGGCTCTTTGAAGGCAGGAGCTGTGCCTGTTTTCTCACTATGTATCACCAAATGCCTGGCACATAGAGGGTGCTTGTGATTATGTATAGAATGAATGAAGTGTGATACTCATAGATACTCATGGGGAACTGGGGTCTTCTGAAGGTCTCCTTTGCCTTTGTACCCCAGTCTCTAGAACAGGATCTCATAGCGGGCACTAAATCAAGTTCAGCTATGCTTGTGAGTGGATGCTGCAAGCCAACAATCCCTTCAAATCCAAATCCGAAGACTCTGACACTATTAAGGAAACTGCTCTGAGGTGCTCAGCTTCCTTTGCGTTTAGTCACATCATATGTCTCTGGGACTAGACATAGCTCAGAATTCTTGTCTCCAAACAGGGAAAGGGGGTCTACTGGGAATCAGCCCCAACTCTGGAATGTGAGCCCAGCCCTGCCAAAGAGGCAGTGAGCTGGCTCCCCCAGGAATTCTCTGGCTCTAGATAAGTAAAGCCTGTGCAGATGGTGTTGGGATTTCATCCTCTAGTTTTGTCTTTAGCTGGTGAGGGGAACTGGAAAAAAAACACACAAAAAACACAACCTCCTCTATAACTTCTTCCAAAAGGAGGAACTCTGACCCCACTGATAGCGTAGTTTGGCACACAGCCCAGTTTGGCACACTCCATGGGTACTCAGTGTGTGCAAATTAATGAATGAAGCAAATAACTGTGGCTCACTTGCCTGTGTGTCATTCAATAATCATCTGTTAACCAACAATTATAAGGAAGGAGGCCTGCAGTAGACACTGGTGTTAGAGAGGTGACTAGGACCCACTCCCTGTTCTGGAAGACTTACCCTTCTCATTAAGGAGGCTTGGCTGAGTAAATCCAGCTTGTCTAAGTTATAAGAGAGTCTGGGGAAGGTGCTCTGACAAAGTAAGCACTGGATGCTCTTATGCAAGAAGAGGGGATGCATCCATGTGCTGGAGGGATGTTCTTCACCATCAGGGAGTCTGGGGACTCAGAATCATAGCTTACGAGCATTAATGCCCCTTCAACTCAGCTGAAGTCTATGAACACGTGGCTGGAAAAGGAGAAACTCAATTTGGTTTCATGAGAACAAATGTGTGTGGACAGCGATGTCATCCCCTCAGCTAAACATTGAACAATGTAAACATGAAGGAAACACCTACTAGGAGCCAGGCCCTGGGCTAACATGAGGAAGCAAAGATAGAAGAGGCATAACCTCACCCCTGAGGAGCTTGCGGACCACTGGAGGAGACAAATGAGAAAACAAATAACTAATAATATTGGGACATTAAGGCATGCGCAAAATGCTGTAGAGAGTTATCAGAATTGAGAGGAAAGACATGAACTCTCCCAGGGGCACAGGCAGCCAGAGAAGATGTCGCTGATGATGGATGAGCTGGTGCTGAGGTAGCAGAATAAATAGGGACGGGTGAGGAAGAGGATGCTCTGGATTGAAGGGCCTCACACAATCCTGGCACCATTGGGAAGCTGAAGAGCAGCAGGAGGGGTTTCCTCAGGGTGCCGGACCAGCAGTGCTCTCCAGACAGGTGTCTGGAGGGGGAGGTTGCCTCTATTCCTTGGTATGTTGCATGAAAAGGTTGAGCTTGGGCATTCTCTACCTGCTTGCTTTTGCTATTAGCAAAATCATTGTATGGGGCAGGAGACTTGAAAGTGGAATACAGGGTTTCTAACTCTTAAGGCCTAGATTCGGGTCAGAAACCCGTGGAATCCTGCCCTTTATCAGCCATGTGACCTTCAGCAAGTTCCCTTGGTTTTCTCATCTACAAAATGGGAAAATCATTTCTGCTTGTTGGAGTGTCTGCGAGGACTGACAAAGGTGGATCTATGAAAAGGCCCAGCCCCGGGGGCAGAGGACACTTCTATCTGGAACTGAGTTCGAGTCTGACAGGGCCTGCAGCATCAGTACTACATTCGAAACATGGACCTAGTCACATACAGGCATTCTTTGAATCCAAGGAAATGTCCTTTTAAAACACAAAATTTCTACCGTACCATTTGCTTCGCATAAGGCACAACACCAAACTGTGTTTTTATCTTTGTAAATGCAGTGAATTTTGTGCAACCTTAACATAAAGCTGTTGTTTTCACCGTTTACCTGAAAGGATGAAGCAGGGTTTGGAATAATTTCATGAACCCAAGAATGGAACTGTAATTCCATGGCTTGATCCTAGAGATAAGCAGCAAGAGGGGTAAAATCCTCCAACTGAGGATAAAGATGATAAGGAGGATGATAAGGTTATGTAACTCTAGGGGACTCAATTTCTCTGAATGTCCCTTTTTACATCTGCCAAAAAAAGGGGGGGGGAGATATAATAATAACCCCAGCTTCATAAGGGATTCATCCTCAGAAGAATTGAATGGGAAAATATGTGTAACACCCTTAGCACAGTGCCTGGCACACAGTTAGCTCTCAATAAATATAAGCCGTTGTCATTGCCATTATTGCCTAGCTACATGTATGAGCCTTTTCAACATCTTTATTCTCCCCTTCCCACTGCAAGGTGCTTCCACCCAGAATTCTAACACCGTGGAGCCAGAGAAGCAGGTGGACAACACTGTGAAGATGGCTGGAGTAATCGCTGGCCTTCTCATGTTCATCATCATTCTCTTGGGTGTGATGCTCACCATCAAAAGGAGGTGAGTCTGGGTTGCTGTCCTGCCGACTATGGCAACTGCAGGTGACCACAGCACTGACACATGGCCAGGTCACTGCTCTGTTAATCATTTTCCAGCAAGGACCTATGGCCATGATTGCCGAGGTCCTGAAATACGTGGGCCAATTGTGGTTCATCTTGTTGGTGGCTGAGGGCATGTGCTGCCTGCGTTCTGTGTGGCCCTGAATGGTCAGTTTCTTATGGGATAATGATCCTTGCAGTTCAGCCTCCTTGATGTGCCGTGGGATTCTTTATAATGTGAAAAAGGTCTTCTCTAATGTCATTGCTCTATTGTGATTGGTCATGTCATCAAAATAACGAGGAAGCCCCAGGAACGCAGATGAGCCTAGAAATGCAGATGCAGGAAGGCAATGCTTCGCTCTTCTCATCCTCTTTTACCCCTGATTTCCCTTTGGAATGGTCTCAAGGGAAAGTTCCTTCCTTCCTCTGTGTCCCACAAAACCTTCCCAGCTGGATTGGGCTGCTTGTCACCTCTCAACAGGATGGCTCCCTGCACACGTCTGGTCAACTATTATAATACAGTGTTCTCCTGTGGTGTGTGTTTCCTCAAGACTGTATTGTTCATGGATGCCAGGGTACAGATCCCTCCCTCATTCCCAAGATTCCTACACTGCCATCTGGTTTATGGGGCACTGACAAGGGGAGGATGATGCAGGGGAATTGCAGAGAGGGCAAGGAAATGTCCACCAGGAAAGCCGATCAACGTTACTGTGACTGTGCTTGTGGTGCACTGGTTATCCCTCTAAACAGAGGGGTCTCCTGTCCTCCTCTGCTTAGCTCCTGCCTGGTGCTGGGTTTCCATGCCGACCATACATCTTCATATCTTCTGAGCTTCAACACTATGGTCCCAACCTTGGCCTCCACCTTTCTACTTCCCGAATCTGCCAGAGCAAATCAAACATATTCATTATAAGAATATGTCCTGCAAGTTTCCCTGCCCCCAATTTAAAGAGACTCTTAATTATTTTAAAAAACAACAACTGCTTAACACTTCAGCCCGAAGCTCTGGATTTGGTTACTCACAGAATTCAGGGCAAACCCAGGAATAAGGACCAGGGGCTTGCTTCCATCTGTAGAATAAAGAGTGCTCCTGAAATTCACTCCCCACAAACACAAGGTAATCATATGAATAAATGAAGGAAGTGAAACAAAAATAATAATAATTTCCCATTTTCCGCCATCAGTGAGTGAGAAATATCGTGGTTCCCACTATGCACACAATCAGCCTTCTCTTACTCATTGTGACACCAGAATGTCCCTGTGTCTCAGAAGGTTCTATACTCAATCAGTCAGTACCTGCTGTGCCAGGACATCTTATTGTTAAGACCTGGTTCTTTTTTAACATCGTTTGTCTAAATAAAAGGACCACTCTCTTCCTCAGGTTCCTAAGTGAATGACTGAAGAGTTAATATTATCCAACCGCTGGTTTGTGATTGGAGAGGTTAGGGGAAGGGAAGGCACTATGCTAATATTGGGGAGCAAGATCCCCCAGAGTGTTAAGGACAGCACTACATTGTCATATTATTACCATCATCCTTAAAATGTGGCCATATTGAATGTCCTGGTGATAAATCAGCTGCTAGGTTTGATTAGGGAGAGGGGGGAGGAGGGGGAGAAAGGGGGTAAGCGCATTGCACTTATCATCATGTTTCTTAGAATTGCAGGCACATTGGAGGCTGGCATTGTCTACCTGGGAAAAGTGGCCAGTTTAATAGAATTGCATTTCTATTTGATAGACCGGCAGTGTTCTCATTCTTTGTCACTGATTTGTAAGTCAGATATGTGCCTCCAATTTTGCTCTTTCTAAAGCCTGGCTTAGCCCGCTTCACCATCGGCTGTGAGCTTGTAAAGAAATTTCACTTCCTTCCCAACAGCTATTTCTGAAACGTGCGACTTTTGGGGAGGGAGGAAAGGGCTTCTTGTTTCCTGGGTGAGAGCAGGTAGAAAGGGAGCCCCTTTGTGTGCTTTTACCCTCTTCTGCGTGTCTTCATCACCCACCTCCATGAAAACCATCCACCAGACCCAGCCAGCAGCTGCCACACGATCACCCTTTCTCCCCAAGAGGCAAAGCTCAGGTGTTGTGGCCACGAGCACAGGTTGGGAGTTTGCCAATCAGTTTTTACATATGCAGTATCTTTTGGAGAAAATTCATCTTGCTGAACTAGTTGATAATCATTGTACTGATGGGCAAAAGGGAAGGAAAGGGGAAGAGGGAAGAAAAGAAGAAAAAAGGTAAAGAGGGAGAAAAAGAGAAATTAAGCCTAGGCTTACACTCTTTCCACTGACCCACAATGTCTTCTCATGTCTAGAGAGTCCCAAAGGCCAGTAAAGGGGGTTGTGGGCTCCTTTACCTCTTTTGTGGAAAACTTCATTGCTGATTGAGTCTGTCACGAACTTACTGCTGGCCAGAACACTGTCCACAACCTAAACTGTTATTAAAGGAAAAGAAACCCCTAAGTAGTAGGCAAATCATCACAACTCAGGATTCTGTATCAGCATCTCTTCAGTCCCATCATTATCCAGTTGGTTCCTGGATCCAGAAATCACACACCTGCTGCCTCCCCTTTCTTGGCTCAGTCAAGGTCTTCTCCCTAACCTTCATGGACATGGGCATGGTGCTCCCTGTTTTCTCTGCTCCTTGTGGGTCCAGCTGGTTCAAAGTGTTCACCAAAGTTGTGGCCACATATTTCCAGGATACATAAGATGTTCCTAGATTCTTCCCCTCATCTCTTTGGCCTGAGATCATCTTTGTCGCTCTTCAAAGAGAGTTTTTCTCTTGCTGTTAGTTGTCTTCTTTTGTGATACTGAACTACACGTCAGGCAGAGAATGGGTCACATGTACAGGGAACCAGGGGAAGGACTTAATGAAAGAAGCTATTGAT
Organism: Pipistrellus kuhlii; assembly: GCF_014108245.1. Taxonomy (NCBI): domain Eukaryota; kingdom Metazoa; phylum Chordata; class Mammalia; order Chiroptera; family Vespertilionidae; genus Pipistrellus; species Pipistrellus kuhlii. The sequence continues at coordinate 4,992,454 of NW_023425562.1, forward strand.
AAATCAATTATATTCAAAATGTAAGGGAAAAGAAAGAGAAAAGAGAGAGGAGGGTTATTTGTTGTCATTGCTTGGTTGTTTTGTAACAAGTAGAAAAATGAAAGGCTGCAGATAGGATTATGAGATGGTGGGTGATTCAAACAGGGTTCCCTAGGAGTTTGTAAAAGATGCAAATTAAAGTTTAGAATTCTTTTTGTATACCTTTGGCTCTTTGGACTGGGTTTCTTTTAAAGTGAGACCTTATAGAGTCAGGGCTGCATGGAGATATACAGGGCGAGTATTTCCATTTAGGGGTGTGTGTGTGTGTGTGTGTGTGTGTGTGTGTGTGTGTGTGTTTATGGGCTAAATGGATAGATTGTTTAAAGGGTAGATAAATGGATCATTGGATGGAGGGGTGAATAGATGGGTTTATGTACTAGATGGATTGGTAACTGGTCAACTAGATGGTTAAATAGACAAGTTAGTTCTGTTTACATAGCATGGAACAAAAAGGGAAGCTGTGTCTCAAGTCAATCTTGCGAGCCAGCTGAAAATAAAATTTTTCAGTACATTATTTATTAAGTTTGGGTTTGGGTTTTTTCCTAAGCACAGCTGTCTTCCTGCTCGGGATTTTTGGTCTCAGGCAATCTATTACTTGCAATATCACTGTATCCCTATAAATTTAGACCTTCAATAAATCTTCTTTAAGCCTTACAGAAAACACACATATATATTGTGTTTTGGTCACAGAAAAAAGAACTATAATCCCTGCCTGGAATACTTTGCCATTTAATTGGGGAAAGGTACTCAATTAATAAAAGATTGCCAGTTGTTGTCATTCTAGAGTTGCCTTGATAGCATTGGCTTTTGGTAACAAACAGGATAACTCGGAAAAGCTGTTTGGAAGTGGTGGCTGAAGGCTAAGGAAGCATGTTGGCATGAGGAGGTAGTCCAGGCAGAGGTGAGTCCTGAAGGTTAACAGCATAAAAGCCAGAGGGGCCAGAATGTGGAGTGCAGCCTGGGGCTGCTGACAGTGGTGAAATCCTGGCTCAGGATGGAGGTCTTACAACTGGTCCAAAAATACACAAAACCTTAGACCTAGTGAAGAGTGACCTCTCAGAGCCTGAGATTCCTCAAGTAAAATTGAAAATAATGCTCCATTATTAGGGCTGTGGGTAGGATTAAAAGAGATAAATCTGTGGCATCGCAATGCTTGACTCACACATCTATTTTCTTCTTTTCTCAAAAAAAAAAAAAAAAAGGTTAGTGTTTGTCAAGAACATGATCTTTAGAGCCATGTTTCAATCAAATCTGGTTACCAACTGAGTGATCTTAGGCAAGATATTTTAACCTCTTTTGCCTCAGTTTCCTCATCTGTAATGTAGTGGGTGATAATTATACTTAACTGCCAGTGTGGTTGTGAGGAATACGTAATTTAATGCCTGATAACAGCCGAGAACAATGTCTGACTATATAATAGTGCTACTTAAGTATTTGTTTGTATTTTATGATTCCTAAAGAGGTGAACACTTTGTTCTTGGTCACCGGAGTGAGAAGTGGCAAACCTTATATTTGTGGATGAGATTGGGTCATAAATTCCTCTTTATTGAGGCCTACTCTATTTCATGTGTTTAGATTAATATAATCTATTGCTTTAAATTAATATAATTTACTTATAATACTTTATATAGTGTATATAATTTAGATTAATATAATTTAATGTCAATGCCCACAATGACTTTTGCGAATAGATGATTATTACCCTCAACCTTGAGGTGGAGAAACAGATATTTAGTGACTTGCTCAAGGTCATCAGTTAGCAAATGGTAGTACTGAGATGCTAAGGCATAATATGTTTCCACACCTCAAAGCTTTTTAAGTTGGTATTTACCCATGTCATTGATCTAGTTCAACTAATCTAAGAATCAGATTAAGAAATGAAGGCATAGTATTCAAGTTGTAGTCTCTTCAGACTAAAGACTGGAATTCCTCTCTGTTAGTGCAGTGCTCTTTCATGAAGTTTGAATTTTGCTCTGGTTATGTACTGCTGGGGCTGGCTGGAGCTCTTCATGCTGTCTTGGGGCCTCTCCACATGGTCTCTTCGCATGCTCTCCTCAGCATAACAACCTCAGAATACTTGGACTTTTTACACGGAGACTCGGGGTTCAAAGTGAGAGTTGCGAAGACCCAGACTGAGCTGTAAGGCTTCTTCTTGACCTATTCTAGAAAGTCCTAAAACATAACATCTGTTACATTCTGTTGGTTAGACAGGGCCAGCTCTGGTTCAATGTGGGGCAAGACAGTACACATAAGGTGTGAGCACTGGGAGGTGTGGATCACTGGGGAGCCATCTTGGATGCTGGCTACATGATTTCCTTGCTTCTGGCATGACCTTTATAAATAGAGACTGGTGTGATTTGACCTGAAACAGAAAAGATAGAAGTCATTATGGTTTTCCTTTGATCATAGGAGCCCGGCCATGTGAAAAGGTGATAGAATAGTTCCAGAGGCCAGAGCAATCTGACCCAAGACTAAAATGTCATAATCAACAGTGCTAGTGTTAGGTGACCCTAAGTAAGAACATTCAAACAACCAACATAGCCAATGTGAGACATAGCTTCCTCTTATGAGCAGTGCATTTCTCCATCATAGAGGAAGTCTCTCTCATTTTTTTTCTAGCACTGAAAGTGTCTTGATTCCCAGCAATGATGACTAGTAGAGAAACGTGCATCTCCTTGAGCTTAGGGATGCTGAAATACTATGTGCATTTCTAAGAATCAAGATTTTATATAAATCTAATTCTTTATTTGTCTTTTCTTTTTTCCCCCTTTTTGGACATTTCCTTCATCTGACTGCCCATCAATATATAGAAGAAATGCTTATTCCTACTCCTATTACTTGTAAGTATCAACCCTGGGTTAACTTTACTTTGTGCCCTGCAAGGGAAACTGTAGCATGCATTTCCTGCACCAACCAAGTGTCTATGGGTTTCTCATACTCACTTCTGTCTAAGCCATCTGTAGCCCCAGTTTTTATTTTGTGTAGATGTTTGCCATTTGAAAAACAGTCATTGTTTGTGTCCATTATGTTTCTGTCATCTTGGATTTTTTACCCTCTCTTTTTGGAGATGTGAAGGGCTGTTTCTCCATTGTCAGTGTAATTTTCTAGTTAGAAATCCTCAGATTCCAGCAAGAGGTCAATCTAATCCTTCCACAAGACTTGCGCATGTAAAACAGAATCACAGTCTTGGCAACTTTGGAGTCCATTTGTGTAGTGCTGGGGGCTTAGGGGTTAGGAAAAAATTCCTCAACTGCTTCCACGATTTCAGGAAGTCTACAGGGAATAATGACTTTATCTGGAAACAGCTTCACAGGTGACATCCAGGGTTTTGGCTTTGGACTGGAAGTATCTCAGGTTTTAGCCTGAGTTATCTCATGCTATCACTGCATTTCATTGGCTGATTGCCGGTTCATTTATTATCACACTTTCTAAATACTCATGATGATGTATTCTCATTATTAGACCAGACCTTTTCAAAGCATGAGGATAAAAGAGAAATATTTCATAAACAGGTTCTTGGTGATATAAAATTAGAAAACCACTGAATTAGTCTCATATTCCTATTAGGCATTTTCCATACCTTACAATTGAGGTCCATAGAGTTATGTGAAATCACATTCAGTTATCAAAAGTATGCATTCAATTTAGCATGCCTGGCTCCTGAGGAAGTATATTATCCATCACTCCATGTTGTCCTCCACCCCTGGGAAACCCAGCCTTGTAAGTGAGGCCTTGTCTGTCAGTGCTCATTGCTGAAGCCTTCAGAGCTGAAGATGGAGCTATAAGCCCCTTCCAGCCACTCTGCTCAGTTCTTAGGGCCACAGGTCACTGGACCCAGGCAATGAGCAGATAAGAGTCTGGTACTACTACCCTTGTGTTATCTAGAAGTCAACAGAGCCCCACCAGCAACACTAAGAGTACCAAAGAACTTGCTTCCTTTGCTCATTCATTCACTTGACAAATGGACATTGAACATGCACATTATATTCCAGACACTGTGGCTGGAGAGGTAACCAGGACTTGGAGCCTCACCCTAACAATGCTCAAGCCTACCTGAGGGACCAGCATAACATCAAATACTTGACATGTCAACTGAGAAGTGTCTGTGTGCACTGCGGTATAAGGGCACTTGGTTGGGTGACTCATTGTTTAATAGGGCAGAGATAGTTACCAGTGCTTTTAGAGACAGGTTTACCCAATACTGGAGAAATAAGAATTCTGAGCAACTGCAAAGGGATAGAGGTATGACACAATACTGGATTATGCAGCTCTGGTTTCAAGTCCCATCTCTGTGGTAGGAGAGATAACCAGGGCTTTAGCTCACCAGTTAAGCAGCCTTGAGAAATTTTTCTGAACTCTTTGAGCTTCCTTCTTCTTAGCTCTAAAGTAGGGTCAATATGCCTCACTCATAGAATTACCTTGAAAAGGGAATGAGGTGATTTTGTAAAGTGCTTATCACAAAGTTGCCACTCACAAAAAGTTACTTTCTTTCTTGCCCCTTTCAGAAATTGTAAGGGTTCAGGGCACATGTCACGGTGGCCTCTGAGAGCTCCTTGATCTTCCAGGGGTTCTTATGGCATAGATGTTCCACAGTCGTTGTGGGCATGCAGTGACCTATTATAACCTCCCGGCACCTCCCCCTTTCAGCCTCTTAGCCAGTGCACATGGTGTTGTCTTTGGATGCCCACTTTCTAACATGCATTGATTGTTTGGGGGCCCCTTGAGGAAGTCAAAATGAACAGTTTGGGAGTGTAGGAGATAAATATACAGGTACTTGTAATACAATGTCCGGGAATAACCAAAAGCCCTTCAATTGGTGCAGACTTGGAGGTCTGAGTCACAGATCCTAGAATGTGAAACTCATGCAAGCCCATGGTGAAATGTTCAGGGGAAGAGAATACCTGGAAAGGCCAACAGAGGAGCAGAAAGAGAGCTATCGGAACCATGAGGAGAAGGCCATTGCAGGAGGAGAGGTTGACAATAGCAGAATTGCTGCAGACAGATGGAAGTGGAGGGAGTGGGCATAGCCCTGACATTTGGCCATCAGTAGTCACTCGTACAGATCGTGGGGTAGAGTTGAGAAAGGAAGCCAACCTTCCTGGGGCCCATGAAGAGAAGTGCTGATTTTTAACCAAAGGCCCTAAAAATAGTGGAGAAATGTAAGATTAGCCACTGGAAGGCTCAGAAAGTCTGGGCATGTGTGTAGGTAAAGTTGAGGAGCTTGTGCAGAAGAGGCTGGAGGTGGAGTAGCTACAGAAGGGGAGGCCAAGTGTTTGGGGACAGGGAGCAGCCTTAGAGGGGAGGAGGGGCAAGTCTTGTGAGACTGTAGGATCGAGAGGTGCATGTGGATGGAGAAGAGAGAACAAAAAGGAAATGATGACCTCCATGTGCTCCAAATTCCAAACCCACTCCGGCAAGTCTTAGGTATAAACGCTGAATGGGTGCTTTAACCCCTCTCTACTCAAAGTGTGGGCCGTAGACCAGCAACATTAACATCACCCAGGACCCCCTGGGAGTACCTCGGGTCCCTGCTTCGACCTCCTGGGTCAGAACCTGCACAGTCAGGATCCCCGGTGACTCATGGGCATGTTCAAGTTTGAGAAGCACTGACTTAACCAGAGTCTCAGTTGTCTTATCTATAAGATAAGAAAAAGAATAGTCTTCTCCCAGGGTTTGGTGTTCTTTTTGTTTTTTGTTTGTTTGTTTGTTTGTTTTGTTTTGTTTTGTGTGTTTTTTTGTTTTTTGTTGTTGTTGTTTTTTGTGTGTGTGTGTATGGGGGGGGGGGGGTACTGGATTCCTCTAAAAGTTAAAAATTAATCCATGAAAGAGAAAACCTCCAACACACTTTGGTTGAACAACTTTTTTCCATAAAATCCATGTTTATTCATTCAACAAATATGTGTGGGGTACCTACTCGTGTGCCAGGCACTGGTCAAGGTTTTAGGATATATGACAAACCAAACAAAAATCCCTGTCCACATGGAGCTTTATAGTGGAGGTGATAGAAATTAAACAACACATATAAGGAAATGAGTGATATAGAAGCTATGTGACAGTCCAGAGAGCTAAAGAGAGAAATACATAAACCAGGAAAAGATGTTATAACGTGTGGGTGGGGAAGAAGCCGGGAATGTCTTTTTCATCAAAGACCCTCACAGGTGTCCCCCCACCCCACCATTGAAAGTTCCCATTCACAAGAACAGGGGTTCCCAAACTTTTTCTGCAAGTAAATATTTTTGGCTTTGCAGGCTCAAACTGTCCCCATTACATCTACTCAGTACTGACATCATAACATGAAAGCAGCCATAAAGAGTGAAATGAATGAACGTGGATTTATTCTAAAAAAAAAAAAAAAATTATTTAAAAAAATCAGACAGCAGGCAGATTTATGCTGAGGGCCCTAGTTTGCCAATCTCTGCCCTAGACTTTTGAGATACAGAAAGGATGAAGTTCAAAATGTATCCTGTTTCACTGAGCTCTACTGTGAGCTGCACCTTGAGCTTGCTGGTGCAGACACAAAGGTGAATGCAGCACACCTGACCCAGCGTAGAAAGGGGGAGGGGAGGGTGTTGAAGGAATTCCCCGCTGGCCTGTACCATGTGCCAGGCCCTTCAAATGCTTACAAGCCTTTCGAGATACGTGCTATTGTGTTAAGTATATTTAGACATTAAGACTGAGGTTGGAGGACCTGGATACATCCCACAGCCAGGATGTGACAGGGATAGGGTTTGAACTCAGGACCACATATCCCAAGTCACATTCATCCTTTTCACCAACCCTTATTCCTCATAGAAGGAAGGGATTCCTGCCTGGACCATGTGCTAGGAGAGCCAGTGGCCAGGCTGCGGGACACCCAGGATTTAGATGCCAGTCTGGCTTCCTGGAGAGATTCAGTTCTGAGCATGGGCATCAGCACCTTGCTAGGGATGAGAAGTGGTAGCTATTCCTGGCTAGCAAAGAAGCCACTGGGGAAATCCTGCCTTTGCAGTCTTCAGGACTTGCCACATGGCCAGAGCTGAAAGTATTGGGCGGCCAGATCAGGAGTATCTGGGGGTTAGAGTGAGGGGAGCTTTCATGAGCAAAATAAAGATAGCCACAGACAGAAGGGCCTGGGACCCAGGGACACAGAAGAGTCTAGAACAGGAGCCTTCCTTGTCTAGCACACTCACACACCAGAAAAGGAGAATAATGTGCTTTTGGAGATCAGGCCTACATCACCATTCTAGGTCTCTTCTTCCTTCAAACTGTTCTGAACTTGAAGGATCATGGAACCACTCTGAGCCTCAGTTTCTTCATCTGCAAAATGGTGATGACCTCCATGACTTACTTTCCAGCATTTTCATGGGGGGTAGGGGGGCAATAAGAGAGTTGGGAGTGTAGTGTGGCCAACACAAAGGCGGTATTTTATAAATAGCAGCTATGACTCCTCACCGTCTGAGCTGACAGAATGCTCCTCCAGAAGTCCTCCTTGCCTTTCCTGTGTTCACAGGTCAATTTACCTCGAGGTCTGTGATGGGCACAGTCATTGTTTGAGCAGAGACACGTTAGTGTAGATGTTCGTGTCAAAGCACTAAGATGTTTCCAGCTGTTCTGGTGGAGAGAGCACAGCCTGACACACTTGGCCTCGGACGGAGGCTGAGCAGGTGCTCAGAGGCAGAACACGGTGATTCAGACTCATCCCTGTCTGCGGACACACTGGGACTCTTGGGCTTTTCCCATGTTCTTCCCCTCTCCCCACATTTCTAAATATTAAAATCCAACATCTGTTCTTCAAGGTCCTGACCAAACTCTGGCTCCTCCGGGAAGTCTTCCCGATTCTCTCCTCCTGGGAGAGCGACCTTTTCTCCAGACTCGCGCTGCGGTTAGTTGGTTCTCACGGGCGGGAGCAAATGTGTCTTAAGAATGTTTCTTGTTCATTGGGGTGTTACCCACGGTGCCCCTAACACACACAGTGAACTCCCAGGAAGTGTGTGTGGATGAATGAAAGAACAAGATGAAATTCAAAGGTAAAACAGCGACAGTCACTAGGGAGGTAACCTGTTCTTAAAAAGAAAACACTTTTAGGTGACTCCAGACCTCATACCTTCCTTATTTCTGGGGCTTTCAGGAAACTTTCCCCTGTTAGCATTGGCGACCTGGACAAGCCAATCCATTTTTTTCTGAGTTTCAGTTTCCTAATATGTAAAGTGGAGATTTAAAAATGCGTATTTCACCCTAGCTGGTTTGACTCAGTGGATAGAGCATCGGCCCAAGGACTGAAGGGTCCCGGGTTCAATTCTGGTCCAAGGCACATACCTACTTGAGTGGCAGCTCTATTTCTGGTCAGGACATGTGCAGGAGGCAACCATCAATGTGTCTCTCTCATATTCATGTCTCCCTCTCTCTGTCTCTCCTGCTTCCTTCCACTCTCTAAAAATCAATGGAGAAATATTCTTTGGTGAGGATTAATAAAAAAAAAAAAATACATATCTCATAGAGATCTTGCAAGGATTCAATGAGGTAATGTTTGGGAAATGTCTAGCACAATTGTAGGTCTTCAACCAAAGTAAGAACTGCCTCCTTTTCTCAGATGCACACAGATTTGCACATTAAATATTACAAGTCAAATATCATTGCCTCTATGCATTTAAAGAGGAATTTAAAATTATTATATCAAAAGATACTCAAAAAGCATTTTATGTGATTCATCAGCCACTTCAAATAAAAAATGAAAAGAAAATAGGAATAAAAGGAAACTATTTAAACATGATAAGTATCAATTACCAAGAGCTAACAGCAAACATGCTGGCAGGTGAAAAATATAAAGCACTACCAGGAAGGCAAATCAGGGTGCCTGTCATCCTTCTGCTATTCTGCCAAGGGGAAGACTGTGGTGAGAATTCTGAGTCCTGGACCCCACCCTTTGGGGGTGAGGCCTGGGGATATGTATTTTAAACCACTTCTCAGATGATTGTATTGCATGACAACTCTGAGAACACCTCTCTCCTGACATCCTCACATCACCCCGATGTGACTGTCCCTCCCTTGCACTTGGCACCTACAGCGCCCTCTACCTGGCACACCTGTCCACCTTCTGTGCCTGGAAAAGTCCAATACCTTTAAAAAAGGAAAATGGACCCAGCTGATGTAGCTCAGTGGCTGAGCATAAAGCTATGAACCAGGAGTCACGGTTCAATTCCTGGTCAGGGCATACGCCCAGGTTGTGGGCTCAATCCCCAGTAGGGGGAGTGCAGGAGGCAGCCAATCAGTGATTCTCTCTCATCACTGATGTTTCTATCTCTCTCCCTCTACCTTCCTCTCCGAAATCCATAAAAAGATCCTATAAGAGAGGAATATGCTAATTATCCGTTATGCCCTGAGGTGTAACAACTAAATTCCTGGTGTGGCAGGAACTACAAGTGGGCAGGTGGCCCAGAACTAAGGGACAGGGCAGGGCAACAAGCTATGAGGGGCGGGGCAGCAGGCAGAGAGCTCCAGGAGGTCAGCAGTGACCTACTGGCGCACGGATTCATGCGTATGGCTACTAGTATTTAAACAATAATAATAAACAGCCCTGACCGGTTTGACTCAGATGATAAAACATCGGCCTGCGGACTGAAAGATCCCAGGTTCGATTCTGGTCAAGGGCATGTACCTTGGTTGCAGGCGCATCTCCAGTAGGAGGTGTGCAGGAGGCGGCTGATTGATGTTTTTCTCTCATTGATGTTTCTACTTCTCTATCCTTCTCCCTTCCTCTCTGTAAAAAAAAAAAAAATCAATAAAATATATTAAACAAAAAACAAAAAGTAGTAATAAACAAACAAAAAAAGGAAAATGGTATTCTCCTATTTAGGTAGCCATCCCCATTTCCCACACAATCCTGGGCTCATATTTTTGTTCTTGCCTTCCCCTTTCATCCATTCACCCATTGACTCACTTGTTCAGGAACCTTCTGTGGATTATAATGCCCTTGGTGTGTTGGCACATCTATTTCCTTGTCCAGGAGGACTGTGTATTCCTCATCGTCTGTTTCCTAGTGACTAGCTTAGTGCCCAGAACAAATCAGGCATCATTAGATTGTGTTGTTGACATGAGCAAATACACACACAGATGAGCATACGTGTGAGATGGCTGTGCCCCATTTTTTTTTCTCTCCCATGGAGTAATATTTTTCCATTCTCTGGAAGTTAGTTCATATGCATTTTTATTTATGTCGGCATACAGTTACTGCACAGCTTTCAGACCACCTATTTTGTAACTGTATTTTGGTTTTAGGTTTCAAAGTATACGCACATGTCACAATTATAAATAAAACTAATGAATACTGCTGGAACAAGATAGATACGAATGCACTGGGTACGTCCTGTGTACAGATAGACTTGGAGAGGAGTGTGACTGAATGGCGCTTTACTGTTTACTCCATTGAAGTAGAGTCTAAATGCATCGGTCATGAGCACCAAACAGAGCATATCTACCAGTCAGAATCTGTCACCCTAATCGGGGGAATACAGATGAGCATTTCCCCTCCAAAGGTGGTGAAAATGTTTCTACTTCGGTTTTATGTTTATACTTGCAGTTCTGATACTAAGCAGGTATTAAGGATGTCCTGAGGCTTAGAAAGGTCTGCCTGTGATCCCAAATGCTTCTATTCTGTGCATGCATTTGAACTTTGTAAAGAAGGTTTAAAAGGAGAGTGGCGGGGGGGGTTTCTCTGTTGACAGAGGGGGGTGACCTGTGGTGGGCGCTGTGATGTGATGCTCAGCTCCCCCTGCAAGGATGAAGGTTACTCTCCTTGCTGCGGGCAGTCAGCTCATGGCTAAAGCCCCCTTCTGGACCACTCTCCCTTCAGAGCTGCCTCCCCCAGGGTCATCTATATATTCTGTCAACACAGGGGTGGAAAAGTCACCCCAGCTTCAGAACTTTCCATGGGGCTCAATTCCCAGTAGGGGGAGAGCAGGAGGCAGGTCATCCCTTCAAATGCATCACCATTCAGCTTCCCTTTCTGCCCGCCTTTTCCTCCCCCACTTCTTCTATTCTCTTCCCTTCCGCATGTTGACCCCAGAAGTTCCTGCTAATTCACCTACCACTTGTCAGTCTTTGTCTCCGCCTCTAATTCTCAGGGAACGCACCTGTGACACTCCCTTTGGCTTTTCTTCATTTGGGCCTCGAGAGGGAAGTGGATGTGAGCATTGAGGTCCTCCCCGGAACACGCACACTTCATTGCCTGTGGACACTGTATGCCAACTAATTGTGTTGCGCACTGATGACAAATAAACTCTAAAAAGTCCTCCCTTGGGCAGTCATTCATTCATAGGCATTTTTCTCACCTGTGCCCATCTTCTCTTATAGCGTCTGCCTGGGGGAGCTCCGGAGTAACACAAAAGAGATTGTAGTGAGATCTCTGTGCTGAGCCAGCCAGCAGAGGACCAGGTTTCCAAGAGCCCAGCCCAAGTGTCCTTAGCAGTGGGTCGGTCATCAGGGCAGGGCTGGGTTTCACGCTGAAAGTGCTGGCCTCCAGCAAGCATCCCCAAAGTGGGAGTGACTCTGGCAGCTAGGAGAGGATTCTCAGATACACACACGGGAAGATGCCTAAGTGCTCAGCATTGCGCTTTTAATGGAAGGAAGTGCTTTAGTTAAGCTCTGCAGTGATGAGGATGATAACGATTACATCTTGTTTGTACTCTATGCTGCTTTATCTCTTCCAAAGTGATTTCCCTCCGATTATCTAGTCGTTTTGGTTGGGCTTGGCGGTACTTAGCAAGATATTACTACATAGATGACTGTGCCGTACAGAAGAGATACTAGGCATTCCAGCCCCACAGTATTAGTTAAAGTCGCTTAACTCTACCCTCATGTCAGTTTCTCATGTGTAAAATGGGAGTATTAATGCTGCACTTCAGAACAGCTACGATGTTTTAATGGCATACCCTTTCATTCATAAGCATTTACTGAGCAATTTCTTGGTGCTACACACCAGCTAGGTATGATGTATTTAGTGAGAAATATCCTTCTCTCAAGGAGGTCAAAGGCAACTTAGATATGTTAACAAATAGTTATAAAGTAATGTTATCTATCTATATATAAAAGGCTAATATGCAAAGTGTCCCCTCAGGAGTTCAACCTGGAGACCAGGAGTTCGACTGCTTGCTATGACGTGTGCTGACCACCAAGGTATGGCACAGAATGAAGGGAGGCCCTGCTGGCAGCTGAAAAGAAGGCCCTGGCCAATAGCCAGAAGGCCCCAATGGCCATGATGGCTGGCCAGGCCTAAGGACACAAATTTCATGCACCGGGCCTCTAGTAAATACATGAAAGAGGAGCAGTGATGCCATAACAAAGGGAGGAAGTTGGATTCTGTGTTGAGGAAAGATCCCACTTGCTAAAGGTCCTGACAGGGTGCCTGGTATAGGCCAGATGCAAGATGTTTCCCTAAAGAAATTACATACTCACCCCTTTTCTTTCTGGCTTCACTGTCTTATCACACACACACACACACACACACACACACACACACACACCAAGAGAAAGAGGAGAAAGTCTGAATCTCATGTGTACCACCTACCAGCGATGACTCCTAAGCTCCCCGAGTTTCTATTTTCCATCTGTAAAGTGGGAATGATAGTGCTCAATTCATGGGATTAGTATAAGAAATTAAGTAATATAATGCAGGTGCCAGGAGAATTGTTGTCATTCATTAAATGCTAGAGCTGAGTGAGAACACAGCAGCAGTTGGGTGTGCTGAGGGATGTGGGTGATAGAGGTTGCAACTATCAAACTAAGTGACAGGGAAGAATTTGTCAAGTAGAATGAAGTAGGACAACTGAGATGGTGATTCTTAAACTTTATCAATTTCCTTCTCTGAGCAATCGGGTAGGGTACCCTTCATCCTAGCATCCACCCTGCTGACAGCAACAAGGGGATCAGTGAGAGTTAACCAGTGATTCTGGCCAGAACCACCGGGTAGTCAATGGCACCGTCACACAGAAAGGCTATAGATCAGTAGGTAGAAAAAAAGGTGGAGGTTGAAGGTGGAAGGGTGCCATGGTTGTGTCTAAATGAGGGGGGTAGGAGACAGGCTTATCTTTTTGTGATGTGCCTGCCAAAACCTGCCTTAGAAGAGAAATGATTTTACACATGCCCAGTGGAAATCCTTCCTCCTTCCTGGGCACAGAGCTCAGAGCAGAGGGCAGTCAGGTGAAGGGAATTACAAGCCACAACCTACCAATAACTGGAGGATGAGTCACATTGGTCTTAACTGATGCCTAGACAGTTTAAATTTCCCCAGGACAGCCGTCCCAAGATTGAGAATCACCCATTCATCTGGGAGAGTTTGAGAAGCTAGGATCATGACACGTAGGCATTTGGAGGATTAGCTTGATGTCTATGTCTGGCCACGTAACCCTCAGTTAAGAATTTGGTCTCATAGCATCATCAAATAAAGAAGTCTTTGGTTTGGATGATGGAACCTGAGTTTGGAGGGTAGAGTCCATGGCAAATAGAATGCTATTTGACAGTACCACTTCCTTCCTTTGAATATTGAAGTAGATAATTCTTACGCTGTTAATAAATGTGGAGAGACCATCTAATGAATAGCAAAAATGCCCCAGGCTCATTTTAAAATAGTATTTAATTTCTCATAACAATCACTCCCCATGGTGGTGTTGGTTCCCTGTGAGGAGTAAAGACCCCTCAGACACGATCAATCTCCTGAGAAATATCTGCTCATAAGCATTCTCTTCATCAATGAATCCTCAAGGGCCCAATGCTTGTTTATGAATGAAGTCCCCTTTTAAGCAGAATAAGAAAACATTGGCTGAGCTTCTTTCTGGAGCACTTTTTCATTCCAATGGCTCAGGACAACTGTGCAGAGAATATCCTAAGAGGGTGGGAATTTGTGTATATTGCAACCACCCACATTAAGTGGAAGAATTGAAAGATTAGTGTGGCCATTACCGTGTTTTTAATGGGCGAGTTGACTTTTGTAAGAGTGAAAATATGGTTTTATTAAGGTTATAAACCAAACTGAGCCTCAAGACTAAAGAAGGCTTGTTTTGTTTTTGGAAAACAGCTTAACAACAATGCACTATTTTGGGAAATGGAGAAAAGCTAAGACAATCTGTGTTTTACCTTACCCTCTCTTTCTCGTGTTATTTATGATGTGGACATCTACCGCCAAGGAGACAACTTCCGATGAAAAAATCTAAGATATGATTGATAAGCGATTTTATGCCACACTTTTGTCTTTGCTTTATTCAGCAATGATATGGAAATGTGGAATTACCATGCAGGCTTTCTTCAGCCTTCTAGGCTGGTGCAATTTGCTCAATAAATTATACTTCTGCAATATCACCTCCCACTCCTTAATGGTATTAAACTGTGCCTGTGCCTTGGCTCTGACGGGCGAAGAAAACAATACTCCGTAGAGCGAAGTAGGATTGTAGTAAAAGGAGCATGGACGCCTGCATTTGGGTTGGAATCCCAGACTGCTGCTTTCTAACCTAACTTCTCTGAGCTTCAGCTTCCTCTGTGAATGAAGGACAGTTGTACCAATATGAAGGCTGCCATGGAACTTTCCAGATCACTTAAGATAATGTAATGCATACCTAACATGGAGCTCTATGTCTGCTGCACAGTAGATGCTCATAACATTGTAATTATTATTATTGTGCTTTGTGTTTTACTAGAGGCCTGATGCACAAAATTCGTGCAAGAGTAGACTTGCCTTTCTTCAGCTGCCAGAACCAGCTTCCCTCTGGCAACCGGGACCCAGGCTTCCCTGGCAGCCCTGACTTCATCCAGAAGGCCACCTGGAGGATGCCCAGTCTAATTAGCATATTACGCTTTTATTATTATGGATAGTACTATGTCTACTTGTGGTTTGCAGTTTACAAAGCACTTACATATAGATACCTCATGAAATCAGGAAGTCACTCTGATGAGGAAGTATTTTAAATGTAAAGCAATAAAAGCTCATCAAATTGGCCAGGGGCACAGGCTAGGTGTAAAAAGAGATCCATGGAACAGAGAGTTGCCTATTCCTAGGGCTATGTTCTTGTCAGGAACTGAGAAGAAGGTGTGACAGGATTCTGAAGGAGCTACTTTAACAAAACTAACAACAGTTGCACAGTCTGAGATCAGGTAGACTATGTGATGAGTAAGGTTCAAAGGTGGTCCCTACCTGAATATTTTACCATTGCCCCAAATTACAATAAAGGAGAGAAAAAAAAAGATACCGCTTTAACCGGTTTGGCTCAGTGGATAGAGCATTGGCCTGTGGACTGAAGGGTCCCAGGTTCGATTCTGGTCAAGGGCATGTACCTTAGTTGCAGGCACATCCCCAGTAGAGGGTGTGCAGGAGGCAGATGATTGATGTTTCTCTCCCATCAATGTTTCTAACTCTCTATCCTTCTCTCTTCCTCTCTGTAAAAAACTCAATAAATAAAATTTTTTTTACAAAACGATACCAACCATTTTATTATTTTTTAATATATTTTTTATTGATTTCAGAGGAAGGGGGAGGGAGAAAGAGACAGAAACATGAATGATGAGAGAGAAGCATTGATCGACTGCATCCTACACACCCCACACTGGGGATCAAATCCACAGCCTGGGCATGTGCTGTGAAAGGGAATTGAACTATGACCTCCTGGTTCATAGGTCAACGCTCAACCACTGAGTCATGCCACTTTTTCCTTTAGATGTACTCACTACATAAATAGAACAACAATCAAACAAAAACAAAGATCATTCATCTTTTTAAATTATATGAAATTGTTATCATCTTTATTGGAGAGTAATCTTTTGTCCCTTAACATATTTTTGTTTCTGGTGTCTTATAAATAGGATAGTGCCATGGAGGGTATTTCATTCCAAATCAGCCATATCAGACTAACGAATGAAAATGCACCCAGGTGATTATGATGTTTAAGATGACAACAGCTTGCATTTTCTGGGGAACTGGGGTTTGGAGGCTTCCTCTCCTTTCACTTTCAAAATAAATGTGCAATGGCATTTTTAGAATCAGCGTGTTGGTATCTGCAAGAAAGAAGCCCTGCTGGGTTTTGATTGGGCTCGCATTGAATCGGCAGATCAATGTGGTGAGAATCGATGACTTAACATCCAGTCCCCTAGTCTAGGTCATGGTTTGTCTTTTCATTGGCATGGGTCTGCTTTGATTTCTTTCAACATTCTCTTGCAATTTTCTGCATGCAGGTGCCATGCGTGTTTGGAAGGATTTATACTGAATGTTCTATTTCCTCCATGCTATTGTAAATGGCTCTTTCCCTCCATATTCTGATTGCTCATAGTTAATACATAGAAATAACACTGGTTATTGTATGTTTAAAAAATAAACGTACTTGGAACAAAAAAATAAGGCAAGAAAAGAGGTTTCAGATGGAGAAAAAGGACAGTTGCGTGAAAAATGAATTAGGTTAACTAACCCAGGCCAGGTGCACAATATGGGCTCAAAAGGTTCATTCCTATCTGTTTTGCCTTTTATTTTGTGGTACTCTAAAAGCTAGGCTCTATTCCATGAGTGGAAGTTATGGAGCTTAGAACTGTGTGATAATTAAAATGTTAAGAGTTTGTCCTAACCGGTTTGGCTCAGTGGATAGAGCATTGGTCTCTGCACTGAAGGGTCCCAGGTTTGGTTCCGGTCAAGAGCATGCACCTTGGTTTCAGGCACATCCCAGTAGGTAGTGTGCAGGAGGCAGCTGATCGATGTTTCTCTCTCATCGATGTTTCTAACTCTCTATCCTTCTCCCTTCCTCTCTGTGAAAAAATCAATAAAATATATTAAAAATAAAATAAAATAAAATGTTTAGACTTGGTTTTAGGCAGGCCTAAGTTTGGATCTTGGCTCTCCCATTAAACTAGTTGTATGGCCCTGAGCATAAATATCTCTCATCTCTCTAGTCTTCAGTTTCCTACACTGGGAAGTGGGGATGTCACATGTTAAGGTTATAACTTGACCATGTCCCAGTGGCTCGCCCCTAGCAAATGCCCAATGCACATTCACTATTCTTGCTGTTGCTTATGTTGTTGTTAAGTTATAAGGAGGAAGAGTCAGATATAAAGAAGAACTTTCTAACAACGCTTTTCCAACAATAGAACAAGTTGAATGTGAGGTAGTGAGCCTCCTGTCATGGGAGAATGGACCACCCCCTATGTAGGATACCGCAGGGAAGTCAGGCTTCCCTGAGTTGTCCCTTGCATCAAACCACTAACATGTCCTCCCTCAGCATTAGAAGCAGGTGGCGGCCACAGGTCTCCCCAGTCACCTATCGCCTAAGACACTTGACCTACAGACACAAAGAGCATAGAACAGTAGACAGACATGGTACCCGTGGAAACACAAGCGCAGACCCAACTTATCTTTTCATCAGCTGCCGTTTATGATTGCACATTAAATTCAATTGCTCCTACATTTCTTTAGGAGGCTAGTGTGGAGACTGTCATCCCCAGCCCCGTGCCATCCATTCTAGCTTTCCCCAGGAGTGCAGGCAGACCAGCCGCCTTCCTAGTGTACACTAATTAATTTATCTCATGCTTGTGATTTTACGGCGCTTAAGTGCTGGAGCATTTCTGTTTATTCTTCTCCCGGCAAGCACCTCACGTTGCACAAAGACCATGAATCTCTATTGCAGACGCTGTCTGGCTTGCGCTGGGGAACAGCCTGCCGGCTGCCTGTTGTCTTGCTGGCATGGCCTCTTCCAGCCAAAGTAACACATCTATTAATTTATCCTTAATGACATTTTGACATTCCAATCGGTTCATCAGATGTTCCTTATGCACGACTTCTCCCGCGCGGCCGGACAGGGTGCCAGGCCGCTCTCTATGCATAATTCATGAGGCCAGTGCCCTGTCAGTACCCGCTGGCAGGCAGACACAGCTGATGTTCACAGACCGCGTGCCCCTACCAGCCCTGCTCCCCACGACCCATGCCGATTCCTCAGAAACATTCCTCTGTGCTTGCAGCTTGCTGTGTTGGGGAAGCTGGTCAGTGCAAGGGGAGATGTCCTGGTTCAGAAACATGCATGCAACAGTGTTATTGGAAGGATGCGGGGGGAGTAAGAGTGTCTTAACCCCCTTCCCATGCTCAAAGGATTTAAAGCAGCTTTAATTCCATTGGTTCAGGTGGAAGAGGGGCCAATGGCAAACTAACAGCTCAAATTTTGTTTCTGTGCTGCTACTTTAAAAAAAAACAATGATCGCAAAGACATTCTGATAACAATGGATACCAAAGAAGAAAATTATCCTTAATACCTCCCATCTAACACTTGAGCACAGTTATACTTTCTCATAGTGGTAATCACAATTTTATTTGCTGCTGTGTGGTTTTTTGTGTGTTTTTTTTTTGTTTTTTAACTTAATGTAATCCGGTTAGCATTTTTCCATGTTGTTACAGCGTTTTCCTTTTTAATGGCACTCCATCATTTTAATAGCTGCATAATATTCCGTCCGGGGGACGCACTGTAATTCACTAAACCGGTCCCCTCTTGTTAGACGTTTATGAGCTGTAAGCGCTTGTGTGCTCTTCAGAAAAGGAGCAGAGCCCCTGAGGGAGGGAGCAGGGCTCCGCAGGCTGCAGCACTAGGCTCACATCCCACCTGGTCCCTTCACCTGCGGTCTGAGTTTAAGATGAACCCTTCTGGGCCTCAATCCCTCCTCTATAGAACAAAAGAAATTGCCACCACCTTATAGCATTGCCGTGAGATTACTGATATGTTTAAGGTACCGAGCAAATGCTGTATCTAGGAATGCCAGTCATACATGCCTATGTATTTGCCACTCTTTCTCAATCAGAGGCAACTCTGCCCTGAACTCCCATGTCTAGGCAGTGTCTAGAGATATTTTTAATAGGAGTTGGGGAAGCTACTGGCATCTGCGGCAGAGGTCAAGGGTGCTGCCAGCCATCCTGAAATACACAAGACAGACCCACACAACAAAGGACAGTCCCACCCAAAATGTCAATAGTGCCAAGGTTGGGAACAGCCCGCCGGCTGCCTGTTGTCTTGCTGGCATGGCCTCTTCCAGCCAAAGTAACACATCTATTAATTTATCCTTAATGACATTTGTACTTTCCTGGTACAAGGGAAGCTGTGTTTTCCAGTGTTCTCTACATAACATGTGTATTTCCTTTTTTATTATTGCGGTAGAATAAAGTCCCAGGGGAATGGGGGATCCTGGATCCTGGATCCCATTGGCAGTTTCAGGAACGGAATGGGGTGGGAGATAGGAGTAAGATTTAAGTGACTGATGGAGAAAAGACAGCAGATACATGGTATGTGTTCCCAAGGGGATGGGAGATGACATTCAGTAGTTCTCAAAGTCAAGGCCCAGCATATCTGAGGAACTTGAAAATGCAAATTCATGTGCCCTACCTCAGTCTCACTAAATTGGAAACTCTGAGTGTGGAACTCAACAATCCCCATGTTAACAAGTTTTCCGGGTGATTCTGACACCACCTTGAGGCTTTTTACTCACCTGATTCAGTAGGTCGGGGGCGGGGCCAGGAAATTGCATTTCTAATAAGTCTCTGGGTGAAGCTGCTGCTGCTGATGCAGAGACCACACTTGGATAACCCCTGATCTTCATCAGGAGTGCTCCCGCCTGGTGGCACATTATAATCACCTGGCAAGCTTCTAAAACCCAGGCCGCACCCAGACCAATTACATTAGCATCTCATCAGTAATTGTGAAAGCTCCCAGTATGAGTTGTGCAGCCAAGGTTGAGAAACATGGCTCCAAAATACATTAAAGAACGTTTTCAGAGAGCAGCCATTCTTCAGAGCATCTGTTTCGGAGGATTCGTAGTTAATACATAATGAGGTCACTTAAATCAACATGGCTGTTTCCTGTATTGAAAAAAGTATCAGAACCAGAGAGCATTAATTGAGTGCTTACTACTAGTATGTGCCATGCTTTGGGGGAAATGCTTTGCTGGTCACTCACAGTCTAATCTCTGCAGCCATCTTCCCGATGAGCACCGCTGAGATCTGCATTCTCAGGCGGGAGGCGACTGCAATGCCGAGGGGCCAGTCACTGGCAAGAGCCTACACAGCCAGTCCGAGATGGAGCCAGGTTCTGATTCCAGGCTGCCTAGCACCAAAGCCAGTGTGTTAACTGCTACTCCACCCTGCCTCCTAAGAGAAAGGGGCGTGTTCTCCTTTAAACTCTACCCACATCCATTCCCTTATTTACATATTGACTCTGACATGGTGCAGCCCGGCCCCTACCTCAGTGATAATAGTTGTGGGGTCAATGGGGTTTGAACTCCTGAGGCTCTGCTGCATTCATTAGGGGTGAGAGCCATGTGTACTGTAGACTGGATTTGCACTTCTGATGTCATCCGAAAAGGGAGGTGGGGGTAAATTGGAGCAGGTGTCCTGAGCTCAAAGGCAGAAAGCAGGGTGGGTCCTATGGCTTCCACCAGGGGGCTGTGTGCCTTGCCTAAGCCCCTCTCCTCTGTCTGGGCCTCACTTTCTTCTATAAAATGAGAGGATGGCTCAGCTCCTTTCCAGTTCCGGGGTGCAGCATTAGAGATCCAATCATGGATCCAAGCACAGCAGCATCCTAGCTTCAAAGAGTAGGAAGCCAGCTTTCACCAGGAGTGGAGTCTAGCTGCGTGTTTTCTTGGCCACATCCTATGGGCTGGGATGGCCCTCTTCCGATCTCTTGTTATCCTAGGGAAGTCTTCCAGGGATGCGAATAGAGGATGAGTTGGGAGAAGAGCCCTATGGGGAAGGGAAAGTGTGCCTGGTCAGTGTCTCCCCAGGAGACTTTGTAGCTTTTCACATCCAGGGAAGAACTGTTGGTGGAACCCCAAGACTCTTCCTCCTATAGACCTGGGCCTCCTGTTCTCAACCCAGAAGACATTCAAGAGTTTTGCACAATCCAGTTGCTGGAATCCCCGACTTCCTCTCATCCAGATGGTTTCTCAATCTCTTCTTGAACTCCTCCAATGATAGGGAGCTTTTTACTTCCAAAAGCCTAAATAGGGCATCGGGCATATCTGCCATTCCACATCCTGGTCACCTTCTGCCCAGCAGCCCCTGGTACCTAGTAAGTGCTCATTAAATATTTTCCCAACTTAATGTGCAAAGGGGAAGAAACTAAAGATGTTGGGAAGGGGTCTATGACTTCTAAGAATCGGGAAAATTTGGGCTGGATCTTAAAACATAAAGAGACGGTTACCAAAGGAAAACAAATGGCAAGAAGGGCAATTCAGGCATTCGGCACTTGCAAAAGAGACCCACACAGTTCTACTTTGCTAGGAATGTCTTCCTTTTGTCAAGCCAACCTGATTCTAATTCTGCCCCCTGGGGCCACACGGAGCCAGAAGTCAGATGTGTGAAGAGAACCTTCCTGAATATTCCCTCTCCGTGAAAAACAAGTCTATTTCGGCCCCTGCTCCTCTTGTAGCATGACTTCAGAACCCTTCGCAGCCCTGTGGCCCCTCCCTGAGCCATCCCACCTGCCGCTCTCCCTTATTATGGGTGGTGTTCAGAATAAACCACGGGCCAGCTCAGGCACAGCCCTGCCACCTGCCCTCCCTCAGCTAACAAGCAAAGGTCAGAAAAACCCGGCAGTGATCTGTTAGAACAAAGAATGTCAAGAGCTGCAGCCATGTCACACTGTCCCCACCTGTCAGAAGCAGTAAACTTCAGATTATGGTGCCTTAAAACATTCCTCAGCTCTAAAATTGCACCTGCAGAGGAATACGTAGGCTTCTGCTCTCTCTTTCTACCAGCTTTTGGTACCCCCTGCTGGTGAGATTGTGTGATTCACTTGGCAAGAATTTCAGAACAAGGAGAAAAAGAAAATTCCAAGTTTGTGAAGTCACAAATAAGTGTGACTTTGAAGGAGATGAGGATTCCATAAATTATAGGACCATTCCCTGTATCCCATGACTATCCTATGAGTTCTTGTTTTTTGCTTTTTGTTTTACATCTATAGCTGTGGCTCTTCTGCAGGCTCTGAGGAGGGGGAAATCTCTGACTTTTGTGAACATTCCATTAATTCCTCGAGCATCCCCAGAGTTCTGTTGGCAACCACAGGAAGGAAATGCTAAGTTATTAGCCAAAAATATTCATAAGTATCCATATTCCAGGTCACAAAATAATTGCATGCAGGTTTTTCTTTCTTTTTTCTTCTATGTATATTTTCCTAAGTGGTTATAATTTGCAGTCAGAGTAGGATGACAATCTTTCTATACTTCAGATTGTAGGGTTTTAAGTAAAATTTGTGCAGCAAATTTGTTGAGCACCAGTTACGGTACAGCCGCTCAGCAAAAAACTAGAGTAGGTGCAAGAAGTCAAAAGCCCTTTATTCAAGAGGTTCTTGCCCTGGTGGGAGGGAGAGTTGAATCACTGTGTGTGGACTAGTCGAGTGCTTAGACTGACATGGCAACAAGGCCTTGTGTGGTCTCCTGCCAGGACGCAAACCAGCACTTAGGTCTCTCGGACTTCATGTGTTTCTCCCCCGTGGCTTTTAACACCTTTGTGATTTTATATTTGTTCTGTATTATTGGTTTAGTGCCTGTCTTTGCCATTCATCTCTGTTCTATGAAGGTCAGATTTTGTGTAGTGATTTGTCATTGTGACCTTCTTTCATCTAGTAGAGATTGGCACATGTAGGTGCTCAATAAATACTAGTTGAATGGCTGAGTCAACCAAGTGCAGAAAAGAGCAAATATGTTTAGGGGAAATCTCAACAAGATATGACCCTGGAATGCCACTGGGCCTTGTGGGATGAAGAAGTGGTGGCCAGTGGAGGAGAATGGGGACATGTTTAGCAAACGGAGTATTGAGGAATGGGTGCAGAAGGGAGGTGAGTAATTGGTGTTTCCTAAAATAGGAGACAGGTGTGAGAGAGAAGGCTGAATTGAAACTTGGTGCTACAGTCTGAGGGTCTCATAGGGCTTTCTCACTGGTTTGGATTTTCCCTTCTCTTAAAAGATCAATTAAACTCTATGGCAATAGGAAATGATATAATTTTTTCTTTATTACCAAGAGGATTTTTAAAACTTAAAATTTGATAAAGTTAAATCCCCAAACTGTGATTTTTATGTTTTATTTCTTTCTGTAGTCCCTCTATTTCCACTTTGTAGCATGTGTACCTGTTGCCAACACACCTGTATATACCTTTTTTTAATTATCATAGAGCATCATCATCATCATGAATAGTAGCATCAACCATGAACTACTAAGTCCTAGGGATGTTGTATGTCAGTTTTTACAACTCAGTTATTGTCCAATTTTTAAATATGTTATGGAGAGGCTCAGTGTTTCATATATTTATCCAGGTGCTCAGAGCTGCCCAAACATTTCTGCAAAATGCCATTTTTCATAGAAGCAGCAAGGCTGTTTTTTATTAACATTATCCCTTTGGAAAGCAATGATTTGTGCCAAAGACAGCTCTCTCCATATTATTTTACCCTGAATGGAATGAGATTGGTTAGGAGTTCTGCCCCCAAGGAAATATCAAAGACTCCAATACATACTCATTTATAGTTTTAAAGTTTACTTTCTTATCAAGTTTCCTTTTATTTCCTCCTGGGGCGATGTGAGCGAAGCTTGGGTAGAGGCAAAGGATCTGATATATATCTTTTCAAATTTATGATTAAGAAGGTCACATATACATTTTTAAACATATTCCTTTTTGATAATAAATGAAGAATAAAGCTTCAAAATGTCATCAGTAGCAGAATTGCTCGTTTTTCTTTTGTTGGCGTTCCCCGGTTCCTGTCTGATTGCCTCTGGATGGTGAGAAAAACTGACCCAATGCTTCCTTGCCTGTTGTTTTTCTCTCTGCCTGGAATAGTTTCACTAAAGGAACAGTATTCTTGGGGCCAAAGCATTGTAAGAAAGATGCATTCCTACTTCTGAGTGTCCAGCTTTTCCCAGACTAATGGGTGGAAAGAAAAGTTAAAGAATCCTATTTTAGACTTCATCTGTATACAAACTGGCCAAAGGAGGGAGGAAGAATCACTTCTTTTCTTCTGGGTGGGGATTTCCTGGAGCAGATCCGCTCTCCATGCTTCTTACACTGCTCTCTGTTTTCAGAACTGGAGCCATAGGGACTCCATGTCACTGGCTTCCCATTGGGCTCAGCTAAGGAGAGCCACTGTAGGAGGTCAGGGGAGAGGAGAGGAGGTAGCCAGGCCATTGATGCCTCTGGTTCAGATGAGCTGGCTCCTTCAAGAGAAGGCCACTTCTATGCAAGTGGCCTCTCTCCTTTTAGGTCTGTTGATTGCTTCCTCCCTTTCCTTCTGGCCACACAAGTGGTAGACAGCTCTTCAGTTATATATTATACCTTGTGTCCCCCACACCTATCTTACCTTTGTTAGTGGTTCTTCTGTGCCAGTGATGGGGAACATTCAGCCCATGAAACATACAAGGCCTGAGGAATCTTTTGGATTGGCCCTGCCAAGGCATTAGGGAGGAGTTAATGAAAGTTTGACCAAATTTAGAGGCTAATTTTTAAGTTGACAATTTTGTATGGCCAAAGTATAATGTTATAAATATCCAAATGGCCCTTGGCAGAAAAAAAGGTTCCCCACCCATGTATAAACTCTTCTCAAGTTACGCTCACTTAACTGTACCATTGGTCATTCTTCTATGTGATCTACACCTAGGTCAAGGGGCCCGTGCAAAGGAGGATGCTAGCATAGTGCCCAACTAAAATTGATCCTAGCTGAACTGCTCTCAAAGTCCAGGTTTATCCTTTCATTTAATACCTATTCTGACAGGGAGCTCATTACCTCTTGAAACTGCCTATCTCATAATCAGGAGGGCCCAACTTTGAAGAATTATTTCTTATATGGCACTGAATTTGACTTCTCTGGGAAATCTGTTCTTTTCTCATTGAGATAAGAGTGACCAAGATTGAATTTGAAACCAAGTTCTGTGAAAAATGAAGGAAGACAACTGGGAGAATTTACTCTTGAGATTTTACCTATAGCCTTTCATATCATAGGAAGGAACATAATAACTTCATAATTTAGTGTCATAAATGTTGGAAAAACCCAGAGGGACCCTGCTGCCTTTCAGACACATTTGAAGAGCTGTCGTATGCAAGAGGGCTTAGTCATATTTTTACATCTCTGATGATAGATCTAAGACAAATCAGTTAGAACTTAAGGGAAATAGATTTCAAATCCATGTAGAGAACCACTTTTAACCCTTTAGCATTTTATTGAGTTGTCAAAGTCTTCATCATTTGATATCACTTGGGGATTTCACAGTGGGGCTGTTGGAGGGGAATTCAAACATTGGAATGTAGTTGGTCCAGTGGTGATGATGTTAAAACAAGCATAGCAGCTGTGTTGGGTGTTCACTGTGCTATATGTTTCACACATTGTCTCTGTTAATTCTCACGACCCTCTGAGGCTTGTCCTGTTATTTGCCACAGCACACAGAGGAAGAGTTTACTGGCATAGAGGTTAAGGAACTTGCCCTAGGTCGTACAGCTGCCAGGTGCTAGAGGCAGGGTATGAACCCATGTTTGCCTGATGTTAAAACTAATGGCTTTAACCTTCAATGGGCAGTGGCAGAATAACTTGGAGAACTTGGTCCAGGCACTGTCCTACCTCCATGAGCTTGGGCCTGTGTGTGTGTTCAGCTCTCCACATGATTCCAGTTTACACCAGAGTTTGAAAGCACTGCTCTAAACTAGTGTTATCATAAATGCCCATCTGGTTCTGAGAGTCTGTTATGCCTAGGTAAAAAGCTATACATCAAGTTTAGCTTTAACTTTTTTTTTTTTTTGAACTACAAGACTACCTAAACTCCACCCTCACCCACTGCCAACCATCAACCCCTACTTCAATCTACCATTGTTTTCTTAGTTATTTCATGAGCTCAATTCCTGAGAAAGGTCAGACTCCATTTAAATCTCATTGAGAGCCATGGGAACAGAAAGATCAATCTGGCCTCCCATGCCTCTGACAGGAGAGTAGGGGAAGCATCTTGCTAGTTTCACCAAATTCCTGTTCTAAGCTCATCCTGTTCCAAGAACACACCCTGGTTGGGGATGAGGCAGGATGCATATCATATTTCTAAATAAATAGAAGCCACTAATGGTATTAGAAGGATTTAGGTTTATCCCACCTTGACACAGGAGGGACCCACCTTGACTTTGTTGCTGGAGACTGAACCAGGTTTGGGGTTGAGGATGATAGGTGGGGAAGGAGAGCCATCTCAATGCAACTGGCACCATCTGACTGTGATTTTTTCCCTTGCACATGTCCCAAAGGAAGCTGGCCAAGAAGCAGAAGGAGACACAGAGTGGAGCCCAGAGGGAGATGGGGCCTGTGGCCTCGACCGACAAACCCACCACCAAACTCAGCACCAGCCGCAATGATGAAGGCTTCTCCTCCAGCTCTCAGGATGTGAACGGATTCAGTAAGTTGAGCCCACTCAAGGGAAGGGATATTTGTGGTCCCGCTTAACCCTGGTACCTCTGCTGTGGACCCCTCAGAGTGGGCAAGTGCTGCAGGGCATGGGTTTAGGGTGCTTCCCTGGGGCGGCCCAGGATGAAAGTTCTCCAGGGAAAAAGTTGGGACCACCTCTCCTGGAGTGAAAAGGAGAGTTTAAGAATTGCCTTAAAATGGGGGCAACCATTTTAACTGCCTGTGGCATAAATAAGACAGATTAAAACTAATAGTAGTTAAATAAAAATAAAAAAGGAGGAGCAAGACATCATTACACACTTACGGAGAAAAACATGCCATATTGAATTGAGTGTCTTATAGTTTTTAAAACATTTTCTATAAACCATGTAAGGAAGATGAGTCATGGATTATTACTGTATCTGTTTTGGATGCTTAGGAAACTGAGGCTTAGAGAAGCAACTTCTCTCAAGTCCCAGCGCTGATAAGTAGTATATTCAGACCTGGAAGCTATGCATTCCAAACCTTGGCCACTTAGTTCCAAGCTGCAGCCAGTGTTCTAAGAAGCATTTAGTCAGGAGCACCTGAGTCCTCATGAAGAGTTAATACTGGACCCCGAGCCAACAGAAATGGCTGAGATTTCAGGGTTGGCCCTCCTCCAAAGGGCATCCACCAGACTGGTGACCTAAAGTCACCTTAGTGATCAGACTCGAGAGAACTGACTTTTTTTCGGATCTTTCTGTCAGCCAGTTTTGTGTGTGTGTGTGTGTGTGTGTGTGTGTGTGTGTGTGTGTGTTTTCTGGGTTTAATGGAATGCAGGAAATCCAAAGGAATGTGAGCATGGACAGATGACCTCCACATGCTGTGTCAATGACAAATGGAAGAAACCATATTTTGTAAAAATTACTTTGGATGTGATTAGTTTGGGATGATTCAGATCTATGAAAAGATGAAAAAAGAAAAGAAGCAAATTTTTACTGACCACCCTCCTCCTCACCACAGCCAGAGTTATTGTTCCCATTTTCTAGAAAAGGTCTCCAAGGCTCAGTTTGTTGTACTGACCTGCCCTGAGTTTCACCACTAGTTCCTGATGGACCCAGGATCTGAGAGTAACTTAGACCCATTGTTCTTAACCTCCTGTGCAGCCCAGAACCAACCCACCCAAGGCAGTTTTCAAAATATGCATAGCTGGGCTCCAGGTCTCACCCACTGAATCAGAATCTCCTGAAGGAACAGGTATATAAAGGGGATGAGGGATAGGACAGGGATGAGGAGTAAGAAGGAATGTGGGCTTGATAAAAGCCACTCAGGGAGTTCTATAGGGACCTTGGTTAAGAGTACTGAACTTCAATGGCAAAATGGCTTTTTAAAATATTGATATGCTGCTTTGGGAAAGAGAGTTTTGTTTTAAACTTATAAAAATAATATAAAAAGATTGTGGGGGGTCAGTAATATGAATACTCTTATAGCCTTTGTCTTATTCACAAATTGCTCATATTTGTGGTATTTGCACTCTCCCTCTCTCTCCATATATATTTTTTTCCTGAATCATTTAGAAATAAGTTGAAGACATCAGGACACTCTACCACCAGAGAATTCAATGTATGTTTCCTAAGAATCAGAACAGCTCTTCAACATAACCACAATGAACTTATCCAACCCAAGAAATGTAACCTTATTTCAATACCTAATACACCAGCCCATAGTTGAATTTGCTCAATGGCCCTAAAATTTATTATTATTGTCACCATTATTATTATTTTAATCCAATAAAAGTGATCACATTAGATTGGTCATCATGTCTCTTAAGCCCCTGTCATCTAGAATAGCCCTCCTACCTATATTTTATCTTTCAGGATGCTGACTTTTTTTTAGAAGGTAGATCAGTTGTCCCATAAAGTATTCACCAATTAAGATTTATCTGATTTTTTCATCATGATTTATCTGATATTTTCATCATGATTACATTCAGGTTAAACATGTTGGCAAAAATACAACATAGGTGATTTCGTGCATATCTCCTTGCCTTCTATAAATAGACACATGCTGTCACTCTGCCCATTATTGATATAGCTCAGTCTGAGCACTTCTTATAGTTGAGTATTGGCTTTGAAGACAAAGTCTAATGGCACATAGTGATTATTTCATGAACAAATACTTAGCTTTCATTTTTCTCAGAGTGCAGAACAAGTTTCTGGTCTGCCAAACCATGAAGCCAGTCCTTTTCCATTCTCAGCCAAGATGAATTGCTGGGACTCACACATTCCCTGGGGTCTGGGAAAAGGGGATGTTGGCATGGGCCAGGAGAGAGAAAGAAGGGATGAGCAAGGAAATGGGTTTGGTGTGTCCTTACTGATCCCCCCAGGCACTGGCTGTATTAATTTATAACTGGATTTCCTGCTTTTGGCCCAGGGGCAAGTCTTGCTGATGACACATACTGACTGACTGCCACCCGTTTGCCCAAAACCTTTCCTGTACAGGCCAGTGTCTTGTGCACACTTTTTTTGCACTTACAAGAATGTCCTTGGCGAACTCCGAATAACAAAAATATATATATGGTCAAAGACACATAACAATCATTGTGACCTCAAAGTTGTAGATATGTGACCGTAAGCTTTCTGACCTGAAATAAAAACTTGGGTAACACCGATTTCTTAGATTTAAGGGGAAGCATCATCACCCGCTTCCTCATGGGCCAAAACTTAGACTCTTAAGAAGAAAGCACTTAAGACCGAGGTGGATTAGCCAGCCAGAGAGGAATAGGCAGCATACTGTGCAGAATCTAATCAGATATTTTAAAGTCCAGAGACACTATTTCCAGATGACTAATATGTGTGTTTTATATATACTCACACAGAGACATATATGTATATACATTCATTTTAATGAGACTGCTTTTTAAAAAGACAGGAAAAACAAATTTCAATTGACACTATACTCAATTATCAAGAAATGTTGCATTTGTTTGAATCAATCAGCATGTTAGGATTTAATCTATGCATCTGCTGTCCTCAGACTACAGCCACAAACATGCTCTGGGGTTCTTCTGAGTGCCCTGGAATGCATCCGGTACCTTTCCAAGCGCCTTGTGGAACCACCGGAATGAGATTTGAGGGAGAAAAAGTATATATAAGTAATGCTTACACTGGAGATATTGAAATTGCTTCTGAAATCACCCTGCTGTATATAAAATTGAATCTATTTTTGAGGCATTAGGGAAGTGACTGTCTGCTTCTGCGGCAGTGTCTTTAGGAGGCCCTAGGATTATTTGCAAATGTTGAGGAAGCACTGAGGAAAGCAGAGCACAAGAATAGATGTCACATTGGAAAAGATTACAGATGAATGTGCCCCGAGCAATTATTTCATTATTGAACAGGTGGGCCCTGACCTAATTCACACTCTGCTTTTCCATGCAGAGGTTTATTTTCTGGGGTTTTCCAGCCCAAGTCACTGCTATGCTAAGGTCTGCAACACCCATTCACTCAAGCCCCCCAAATTTGGGTGGCTTGGGTGATGGGGCTTTGTCGGGTATGGGCCATTGCTTTGACATTCTTGAAAAAAGGAGAGCATGTCATATTTTAAGGACAAACAATGTGCATTGTTTTCCATTTAAAGAAATGCTGGCTTTAACCAAGTAATCTGATTTTGATCTTACTGCCCTGTGTGCCTGGTTGTTTTTTATTTTTTCTGAGATCTTTCACTCACTGGGGTTGTTTCCTGGGTCATTTTTTCTGGGGCTTTCTTCTTAGATCCCTGCTTAAATCTTCATCTTTATATCTTTTATTCATGGTGTCATCATCCCCTTCTCCATTTTCAGGCCAAATCAGAATGCTTCAAAACAAATCCCTGTTGAATTCCTCTGATAGGGACTTTGGTTGCCTGCCTTTCCCATATGGCATTTGACAGACTCACTGACTCATTGGGTATCGTTAGTTAACTCTGTCTTTATTTTTATGCTTCCATTCTGTGGAGTGGTTCCATCTCTGGTGGGTGAAGACAGTCCAGGTAAAAAAAAAGGGTCGGGCACTGGGCCTTCTAGCTCTCTGTTGAGTAAGGAAATGGGCATGGCTGAGGCCTTGGAGGTGAGACTCATTGGCCATTTCTCAGCATTTAATATATGCCTGTCCCTGTGCCATGAGTCTCAGACACAGTTTGGAGAAGGGGATTATTGCAAAAATAAGTAAAATGGGGCATCATTTTACAAAGAATAAACATTTTCTCTTACAAGTTTTTATAGTTTATGAAAGTACTTTTGCAAAGGAGTGATAGATCCTATTCTTGTACAAGAGCTAGCCAGCATGTTTGTTATTACCCTCATTCTATAGATGAGAAAACTGAGGTTCAGGTTCTATGCCCCACATCATACAGGCATTTGCACAGTCATAGTGAGGATCCATCTCTCCTGATATCAGTTAGGTGCTCTCTGCCTATTTCTGCAAAGAATTTGGGGAAATAGCCTGTCAAAGTACCTAAAATAAGACAGCTGTTAGAGAAATAAATAATCAGGATCGGGAAAACATAAATGAAGGCAAGAAGGTCAAAAGATAGGTTGTATTAAAATGGAATTTATTATGTTAAAAAAAAGTAATCTAACGATGCAAGCTGGTAACTTTCAAATTCCAATTTGCCTCTGAGCTTCCTAGTAGGGAAAGCTCAGAGAGGAAGATAACTTTTATTGGCACATACTAGATTAGATCTCACGCTTTATACAAACCCCACTCTTAAGTCTCCTAGAAACCCATAATTAAATAATATTACCATCTTCTAAATGAGGAAATGTAGTTTCAAAGAATCAAAGTAAATAAACTCAGAGTTGCACACATAAAGAGTGCGGATGGGATCGAGAGCCAAATAGTATTATCTGGCTTCTTCTGGATCATCAACGGCAGCCCACTGCTCACAGGTCTCACTGGAGGGGGGGGAAGGAGGGGGGCGCCGAGGCTGGGAGCGAGCTCAGCTCCACTTCTCTCCCAATGGTCAGCCAGCTTTTCAACCATGAGAAGAGTAGCCTAGGCCACAGCTGTGTCCTACATGGAGGCCTGGGGCAGGCCCTGGCATGGAGCCAATCAGATGCCCACGAGGTGCCAGGCTCTGAGATCAGCATGTTCAAATACATCATCTTAGTCCATTTTGACCGGAACCCTGTACAATTGGTATGTTTGTCATTAGCCCCACTTTACAGTTGAGAAAATTGGTGCCCTGAGACATTAAAAGACCTTCCTCGAGTCACATGATGAAGAGATAGTGAGATCTGGACCCCAAAGCCCATGTTTTACTTTCAAAACCAAGTGCCTTTGTCCTTCCTCTCACCGTTAGCTTTCTCTCACTTCAAAGCTAGCGATGGGGAGAAAGGAGATCAAGATTGAAGAGCCTTGCTGCCTGGGAGCTCAGGGCCTTACCTTGGTTCTTCTGTCCACCTCAGAGCTTGAACTCCTGGGGCATCAGATGCTCGCACAGGCAGAATCTGTGGGATTTGTCACAACAGCTTCTTAAGAAGCTGGGACTGTAAAGCGATGGTCCCATCCTTGGAGATTCCTGAGCTAGTCCAAGCCCTGTAGGTGGACAGAGAGATGAGCATGCAATGACCCCTGTCCATAGAGAGCTCACAGCCTAGCGGTGCAAACAGATGGATCAGCAATGAGCATCTTGACACAGCCCAACAGGGGCTGCAGCAGCAGCCTGCACTAAGAGCCACCAGACCCTTCCCCTGACTTTGAACCTCCAGTGTGACTGAACATACACCTGGTAAGCAGCAGACACGGAATAGCCTTAGGAGATATTTACGGCTGAGGAGGAGGGTGGGTTCTGACTCCTGATGCCCCACCTGTCTTTCAGCCCACAGACTACGTAATAGTGTTTCCTTACAGGCATGTATGGAAATGTTCAAGCTTATACCCCATGAAGTGGTTTGGCAAAGATGGAGCAGGAGGGGGGAAGCACCAGGCAAGATTTTAACCTGATTATTTTAGAAACATGTTGTTTAACTAAAACAATTCAAATGGAGAAGACAGATCATGACTTTTTCAATGTAGTGGGGATTGGCTGGGGTGATGGCAAACTCCCGAGGAAGATTCCTTACCCCTTTCAGGAGGATGGTGAGGCAGCTGCGGAAATGGGTCTCTGGAAAGATTGGTCTGACCGTGGCCTTCCCGGGAGAAATGATGGATGTGATAGCATGCCAAGTTAAGGATTGCTAATGACACCTTCCCTTTGTTCAGGAGCTCCTCTAGGGCAGTCCTTTTGCTCAGCACTGTTTACATATTATCTGTAATTTTCAAAACATGGCTACCAGGGAGGAATTACTGTCATGATGTCATAAGAAAGGAAACCTAAGTTCAGTGAGGTTAAATATATTTCTGCTGTTCCCATCCTTGTAAT
The DNA here is from genome assembly GCF_014108245.1 of Pipistrellus kuhlii. Classification (NCBI taxonomy): domain Eukaryota; kingdom Metazoa; phylum Chordata; class Mammalia; order Chiroptera; family Vespertilionidae; genus Pipistrellus; species Pipistrellus kuhlii. Next base: position 5,025,244 of record NW_023425562.1, read on the forward strand.
ATCCCAACTTAACCTTTTACTCTTTTGCTTAAAATCCTTCAGTGCTTCCCCTTCCCCCTGAGGTAAATCAAGGCTAACGTCCTCAGAGTGAATTCCTGAGACCTTCATGGTTAGTGACCAGTACATACGCTGGCCATTGCTCAATGATCTGGCCCATGTGATACTCATTGAGATTTGTTTGGATGGATAAATTAATGAATGAATGGATGAATGAGTGATGAACTGGCATTCAAACTAAGATTTTCTAGCTCCAAGCCCACGTTTGGTTCCAATTCTTCTGGTGATGAATTCTGTCTTATTTTAAGCCAAAATCTTCTCTAACTCCCATTCATTCATTCTGGTTTTATACATAAGTATGTGTTGGTCAGCAACCGTATGCTGGCCCTTGTCTGCCCTCTGGTGTCACGTGGATTATGAAGACAGTCTTTCTCTTCCTGTCTCTCCCACCCCTCCCCCAGATGTTGGACTGCTGACACCTGTATGCCCTGGAAGTCCTTCCCTGAGGCTAAGCAGTCCCCATATCAGCCTTATTCTGGATACATTTCTCTTTTTCATTCTACTCAAATTTTTGAATGACACCTCTGTTTCCTTTTGGCCTATGTCTATGTCCAAGACAAATATGACCCCCTACATGGAGCTTAATTGCTGGAAGTTCAGAGAGCTGCCATTACCCTCCTGCTGGATGTCAAACCTGAGTTCAGATTACAAGGCTCATGTTTGAATAAACCTCCAAATGTCTATCACATATCTACCCAACAAGGCTGACTCATTCAGCCCAGGGGAAGATGAATTGAGGGCACAAGTAAAGGACTCTATATTTTATCCAAGCAGAATCTTCTTATGATATTTGACGCTGTTATCCCAGTGTACTGAAATATTTTTGATTTCTGATTATTTCAGCCAGTGAGCTCACTTAATCCTCCAAGTTTGGGGCCTCAAAATGAAATAATTATTCGTGTTCATAATACCAATTATCATCTATTGAGCATTGATTATGAGCCCATTTCCAGCTGAGAGTTTCATATGCGTTATCTTATCTCATCCGTATGTTGGGAGGATTAAATAACTGTCATGATTACCCCTGATTATTTATAGGTGAGGAAACTGAGGTTTAAAAAGTGAGGAACTTGCCCCAGACTCCATAGCTTTAAATAGTTGAGCTGAAACTTAAACCCAGGTCTGTTTGACACCCCTAAGCCCACAGCCAAGACCATTCCACTATGCTTCCCTTCGTAAGGTAGATGTATTATTCCCATTTTATAGAGGGAGTAATAAAATTATTATTATATTGTAATTTTGTTGGAACCTGGCCTCATGTTGTTCTGATTTGTATAAGTTCAGGTTTGCATGACAGGTCAGTAGGGACAGCGTTTTATCACCTACAGGCCTTTCCTTTGTGAACTGGTCCAGGCATTACTTCTCAATACCCTTCCAAAGAGACCTCAGTAAAGCTGCAAAGCTGAAGTTGCTTTTGACAATTTATGCCAGCCCTCTATATCTTCAGGAAAAAATAGAATTGTTCTGTACACTTCACAAGTGGTCCTGAATTACAACAGGACGCTTACAAAGTCATTTGCTCAAAGCTGTGGTTCTCAAAATGTGAACATCAGCAACTTTTTAGGAATAAATTTTTGGGCCTCACCTCAAACCTACTAAACCCCAAGCTCACTGTTTGTAACATCACCTTCCAGGTGATGCTAACACATGTTCAAGTTTGAGAACCCTAGTACTTGGTGAATCCCAGCTTCCAAAGCCCTGGTTCTCCATGTGCTAAGTTTTCCTGACAACAGTAGAGTGACAGGCACATGGGGAGAGGAAGGCTGTACCTCCCCTTTCTCGGAGTGGATTCCGCCGAGGAAACATTGACATTTAGAGGACCTGAAGGCTGCTAAGACCTTGGATAGTGAGGTCTCCTCCAGAGGTCCCCTCCCAACCATCTCTGGAACTTTCCTTTTGTCTAAACAGCAAACATCCTAAGAGTCAGGGTGGAAGGAGTGGAAATTTACAAGGAAAAGCAATCATGAGTCACAGTGAAACTAAGATTTCAACAGAACATTGTGAAGATGTTTTTTTTTTAATGCCCGAAATTCTATTTGCAGGGACAATTATATTTTCTGGGTGCTCCAGGATTAAATTGAATCTAGGAAACGAATTGAATGTTACAAGCTCGCTGCCTCCAGTTTTATCGAATATTTTACAGGGCTTATTGAATATTTTGTGATCATCCACTTGGTTGACAGATTAAAGGGCACACTTATTAAGTTCCTGGTAATTCAGTATTGAATGGGATTGTTTATTGCTAAGAAGTGAAACATGGAAATTTAAGTAGCCTTGAAAAAGTTGACAAATTATCCATCACAAACACTAAGGAGTTAAATGAAGACAAATTTTAGAAAAGGATATTAGACTCAAAAAGGGATATCATAGATCATCAAAACCAAAATCTTACCTTAGACACCATCTGATCCAACTCTTCATCTTAAAGATGAAAAATTGAGTTTTCTCAGGGTCATTTATTGAGTCACTAGCAGAACCTGGCCTAGCATTGAGGGCTTGATCATTCTAGTCCTGGCTTCATGGACTCCTGCAGAAGACTAAACTTGGGTTAATAATGGTTTGTCTTAAAATATCTTCTGTAGGCCCCCAATCTGATTTCTACACAAAACAGATCCTTCTATAATTGAATTGTATTTTTCATTTCCTGGTTATGGGAGAAGCTGAGGTGTTCCTTTAAGTATTCATCAAATGTTGACTATATACCAAGCAATGTAAGATTTTTAAAGTTAAATAAGATACAATGTCTTCTTTCAGAAATATTACTGTCTTCCAAGAGGAGATTTGGAAGTGGATTGGTTTTAATTAATGTGATAAGTGATGGAGAAAAGGCATGTATAGTGCCCCCAAAACACTGATCAGAGTACTTTGCAAGGAAATAGATTTTGATTTGAAGGAGGTATAAGAGGAAGATTTTCTCAGGAGGAAATGACAAAGGCTTGGAGGCATAAGGGGCATGGTGCGCTCAGAAAAGGGGGTTTGAGGCACAAGGTGCTCTGATTTGAGCTCATATGGCCAGAGATGTGGAATCTGCCTTTTAGCCTCATCACTTTCCAGGAAATTAGAGTGACCCTAGTGTTAGGTGCCTTTGCATGTTGTTGGAACCAGGCCTCATGTTGTCCTGATTTGTATAGGTTCAGGGTTGCATGACAAATCAGTAGGGACAGCGTTTTATTATATCACCTACAGGCCTGTCCTTTGTGAGCTGGCCCAGGCAATGCTTCTCAATACCCTTCCAAAGAGACCTCAGTAAAGCTGCAAAGTTGCTTTTAACAATTTATGCCAGCCCTCTATATCTTGAAGAGAAAATAGAATTGTTCTGTACACCTCACAGGTGGTCCTGAATTACAACAGGGCGCTTACAAAGTGCTTGCTAAAGTAATCAGGGATAAAGAAGTGATGTTGAAAATGTAAATACATGGTTGCTAGGTAGCAGAATAAACCCAGCTTAGAGACCTTTTTTCCCCCCTCAGCTCAAAGCTACAGCCTTGATAAGTTGAAAACATAACTAATAATTCTTTTTGTGAGTAATTGCTGGACAAAGCACTTTTCATGCATCATTTCATTTCATGTTTTCAACAGCAGTTAGGGAAACTGAGCTCAAAGAAATTAAATAATTAACTCAAGGGCACACAGCTACCAAGAAATCTAACCTGGCTTTGTTCCTGGGTTTATATGGTTGACATATTAACAGTCCATCCTTCCTGAAATACTTTTTTTGCTTGACTCCTACTCTCCTGCATTTCTCCTTCCTCCCCAGCCATTTTCTAAGCTTCTTCACTAGTTCTTCCTCTGGTTTCCATCTTCTAACCATTGAAGCATCACATTGTGTACAAGATGGTTGAAGACTTTGCCATGAATAAGGAAACTGAGGCACAGTGAGATGAAACACATTCAGTGGGATGCCTAGGGTCACTAAGCAAGTAAACAAAAGATCCAGAACATTCAACCAGGATTTACATGTGAGGAGTGATGATAAAAAAGCAACCAGTAAAGACTGAGGGCAAACAGGGGACTATAAAGGGGGCTGTGCAGATATGGTCCAAGTGCAGAACCTTCTAGTCATCCACCTGGGCCCTGAGATGGAATTCAGAGTGTAAGAAGGGGTCAATGGGTTAGGTGGCCTCCTGGCTGTCTATGGATTACTCAGTTTTGTGTTGTTGTTTTTAAGAGAGGGTTCAAGGGAAGAAGGGATAGAACAAAGGAGGGGAGGGGAGAAGAAGAGAAAGAAGAGGAGAGGAGAGGAGAGGAGAGGAGAGGAGAGGAGAGGAGAGGAGAGGAGAGGAGAGGAGAGGAGAGGAGAGGAGAGGAGAGGAGAGGAGAGGAGAGGAGGAGAGGGGAGGGGAGGGGAGGAGAGGAGAGGAGAGGAGTGAGATTTTTAAGAGAGACACATCAATTGGTTGCCTCCCACAAACACCCAGACCAGGAACAAGGATAGAACCTGCAATATAGTATATATTCTTGACTGGGAATTGAACCTACAACCCTTCAGTTTTTAGGCCAACACTATAACCCCTGAGCAACACTTGCCAGGGCAGAATCTCAGTATTTAAAGCAGAATTTTCTGATTCAGAGTAGAAATTTCAAAGAGCCTGAAGTCTGATTTATATGTTAGGAATTGGGGGTGGATCTACATACCTTAAAAAATCAATGAAGTCATATGGTTAACTCTACCACAAAGGTCAAGGAGCCCTCCTAAAGTACTTGCCCACGGAGAAGGTTATCCCATGGCCCCAGAGGTGGGACACAGATCTAAGATAGGAATTGGAGGTGTAGAAAGGGCACATCTTTAAAAAGTAGCATTTGAGGAAGTGGAAGAAAAGACTAAAGGGCCAAGGTTAGGCAAAACCCCTCTGTTCTCTGAGTTACGATTGCCATCATCCTTTGATGGTCTCCTGGTCATTTCAGATTGAGGGTGTCCTGATGTGGCTTGCTCAGGCTGGCTTTCAGTGGAATGCTCTTGACTGTTTTTGAGAGAACTATTCACATCACATCTAATATATCTCTAACCCAAGCCTACCTCCAGAGTGGGCATACATCAAGTGAGAAGATCCCCCAACCAAATTACTAAGTGTCGGTGACACACACAGAACAAAAGCATTTCTATTCAAAAAGCCCATGATGTGATAGTGAACACAGGCAACAGAGATATGACATGATGTAGTAGAGAGATGCTCGTGCCTGGTGAGAGGAAGCTGTCCTGGCCCATTAACCATGTGATTCATCTCCCCTCAGTTGTGGTTTGCTTTTCACCTGGTCAGCCATGTGCGTTGATTTCCTAATTTTATGGAGGCTGCAAATGAAAACAAAAATTATATATCTTAGAACTAACACAGGAGGCAATATGTTATACGCAAGAGTAAAGGTCCACTCATCAGAGATACGGTATAGATTCATCATGACATGTCCCTTTGCCTTACCCTCTACATCAATTCAACACCAAGTTTGGATTATTCTACATCGTCAATATGTCTAGAACCCATCCACATCTACTGCCTCCATCCTTGTCCAAGTCACATGATCTCTTACCTCAATAAGATCTGTAGTCTCTAAATCAGCTATTTTCAACCTTTTCATCTCATGGCACACATAAACTAGTTACTAAAATTCTACAGCACACCAAAAAAATTGATTTTTTGTCCATCAATTGACCAAAAAAATAGCTATAATTTTTATTCATTCGCACCAGGCAGCTATTGTTGTGTTGGCTTTTGTCATTATTTTATTTGACAATCTAAGGCAGAAGTGGCCAGTGCCCCTGACTAAACAGAAAGCTATTGCATGTTTTAAATTTTTGCAGCAAACCAGTGTTGAAAATCACTGCTCTAAATAAGCCTCATATTCATTCTTATCATTCTGTAGTCCACGTTTTCTTAACAGCCAGGGAGAGCTATTCAAGGTGAATCTGAGCATGCTGCCTCATCCATCCCTGGCTTCTGATTGTTCTTAAGCTGCAAACCAAAGTCCTCATCCTGACCTTTCTTACAGGTCTTGCCCAGCCATCCTTTCTAGGTTCTCACATCTCACTGCCCCTTTCTCTGTGGTCCACCAACCTTCTGGTTTTAGTGCTTCCCCTTTCCCACACCCCTTCTATCAAAGGGCCTTTGTTGATGCTGTTGTATCTTGAGCAGGGTGGGCAAACTACAGCCCACAATCCAGATACAGCCCTCTTTCTGTTTTTGCAAACATTTATTTGAACACAGCCATGCTTTTTTTTTTTTTAAGAATAGTCTATATGTAACTGTTTTTGTGCTATATCAGTAGAAATGAGTAATTGCTACAGAGATCTTCTAGCTCACAAAGCCTAAAATATTTACTCTCTAGCCCTTAACAGAAATGTTTTCAACTCCTCATCTAGAGCACTGGCTACATCCGCACTCTGTCCCTAAATGACTGTTATATTTCAACTCGTGGATTTCTTCCATTCTCCACCACCTTCTCCCCAGGCCAGATTGGATTTCATTGTTAAGTGCTGTCATAGAATTGTGTTCCCTTTTTTCTCAGCACTGACCTCATCTTCCAAGTGGGTTTATTGAAGGTCCAACCCCTGTGACAGATGGCAAGCTCCAAGGTGTGTGTGTGGCGGGGGGGAGCATTTATGTCTTGCTTACTACTCTATCCCCAGCATATAGCATGGTGTGTAGCACAGAATGCCCCCAATTCTTACTTAGTTGAATGCATAGGTGGATGGATGTATAGACAGATGGGACTCAGGTATAGCAATCCTATATACTAAGTAAGAATAAAAAAGGATGGTATTTAGAAAACCTGGTACATCTCACACTACATACTGTTGTCCTGTTTTCTGCATCCAGAATTGAGTGCAGACAGAAAGGAATCAAAGAATACTTCTTTGCCAGATTTCAGCATGTCTCCTACCCCTGCCACAACCCCTCATCTGTCAACACCAACGGGAACTTTGCAAGTTTCCTTTTATGGTTTCTGCAAAACTGGGAACTGCTACTCAAAGTGTCCTCAAGTAGTTGACCATTGGCTGGTCTGGGAATGGGATATGATCATTTCTCCAGATGAGTGATCTTTGGACTCAGATAGGCTGCTATCTGGCTCTGCCAGTGGAATAAGCGAGAAACACAGTAAATACAGGAAGACGATGGAACAGGAGGCTGTGGTTCTCTGTTGACTGACTGGCCTCCCAAATGGCCACAGGAACATCAGTTATCTGAGAAGGCTATGGGACACAGTGGGCACTTGTTATATGGGTTCAACATATATGGTATGAAAAGCTGGCTTTCCCACACCCCTCGTCTTGGGACCCAAGATGTTTCTTTAATTATTGAAACTTGCTTACTAGGAAGGGGTTTCGATCATATTGGTTTATGAGGTGAGAAAAAAAGCTGAGATGAGTTGGTAGAATATAAATAGGAAATGAAAATAGGCTTGTTGGTCTGCTTCAAGATGGTCAAGGAGATATCATAGAGGAGTTGAATTTTAAAGGATGAGTGGTCCGAGTTTGTCAAGGCAGAAAGTAAGACACATGTTATTGCTTTGTTCTGATATAGCACACCATGTGGACACTTAATGGCATAAAACAACAACCCTGTGTGTTTATCACAGTTTTGTAGGCTTGGAGTTTGGATAGGGCATGGAAGAGATAACTTGTGTCTGTATGGACATGGGGAGACTCCACTGGAATGGCCTGCATTGCTAGAAATAACTGGGACAGTTCTCTAAGGCCATGTCTCAGGGACTTCAGTTCTCCCTCGAGTGGCACTTGCTGAGGATGGGATGCCTAAATGGTTCTTTTATTTGAATGCCAGGACCCTTGGTTTAAATGACTAGAACATCTGGAGCTGGCTGGCATTGCACTCTCCCTCTGCGTCTAACTCAGGCTTCCTTGTAGCATGGCTGACTGATGGAAATGAGACTCGTACATGACGGCTGCTTCCTCCAGAGCAAGTGCTCTGAGAACACCAGGAGGAATGCTGGTCTTCTCAAAGCTTGGTCCAGACTGGCCAGCATCACTTCTGATGCACATGGTTATTAAAGGCAGTCACAGGCTAGCCTCAGAGAGTGGAGAAACAGGCTCCACCTGTCAGTAAGTGGAAAGGTTTATGCCTGTATGAAGAGAAGGAATCGATAGTCATCTTACAGAAACTACCATACTGTTATAAAAGAAGAGAATACATGTACAAGGGCACTGAGGTGTTAGAAAATCTATTGTACTTGGCTGATATAATCAAGAATAAATAGGAATATTTTTCAGATATCCAGTTTCCACTTAGGTTAGAATGGTAATTTTTGCATTACTAGCACATGATTCACCAGAGTCTCTGAATATTTTCAGAATCTGGAAAGAGCTTTTGCTCTCTTGTACAATTTGCTATGAGTGTAAATATATTTTCTTAAAATACAGAGTCCAAAAGACTTCAATAACATGAACTTTCCTAGGCCTAGGGCTTGAGAGAATGTGAAGGGCAGGTCTCTGTCCGTGGTGCTGATCCTTCTAACGGTCAGACTGACCCTGACTCTTTCCTCCAGAAGTCCCTTCCCTTGGATTTGTAATTATGGTTGTTTTGACCTTCCTGGGGTATTTGAAGTTTTAGCTCCATGGGGTTAAGTGGTAGGAAATGAACCTGAAAAGAAATCAAGGACTTTTTTAAAAGGTTTCAAAAACTAGAGAGTTAGAAATATATTTTCTGCAAGGAGCTAACACAGATTTTTAAAAGTGGAAGGGCAGGATTATGTTTAACATTAGAAAGATTATTCTAGGACAGCAAGGAGAATAGTACTGGAGTGGGAGTTAATAAGGCTTAAAAAAGCTAAGTATTGTTTCAGATTCAAGAAAAATGACAGCACAAAATATTGGACTACATGGAAATTTTATTTTACACGTATATCTACACCCACACCTGTACCCACACATATCTGGCTACAGAATCAACAGACACTGCAAACCAGTTGGTGTGACCAACTCTTCATCATGAAGCAGGTGGTAGAGAAAGGATGCTCTCTAGCATTCCCCCTGGGAGACTGCTTTTAAATTCACAAGTATTGAATCTGTCTCTCTGCTTGGTCAGTTAATATCTTGATGGTGTTATGCCTGGAAATATTCAGACATGTTTGATTTTTGAAACGACTGTCCTTATTCAGTTAATGTCTCATTGGGCCAGTTCAGTTTTTCCAAAGTAAAAACCCCTTTTCATCTTCAGGGACTTTGATCCAGGTTAGGTGAAATTCCCTCTGATCTACAGATGCGACAGAGGCTCCAAAAGGAAGAGAATCATTCCAAACTAGCAGTCACTTCTGCTTCTGCTGCAGTGTAGACCCATGTGGTCCTCCACTGAGTCTTCTGCCAGCTGTGCCTTGGCAAATGCATGCATTTGCAAAGCTGTTCCCTGGACACTCGCTTATTAATATCTCTTCTCATTCTAATACATCACTCTCCTTTCAAATTGACCCATTAGCTGAAGTTCACCAAATAATTCAATGTCATTATCATGCTTTACTTATAAAATAGCTACTTGTCTGGACTTCTCTGCAGTTTTAAGTTGCAAGCTTGACCATGTTACTGTCCAACTAAAAGCCTGTCACTGGGTCACCATATGTTTCATGGCCTCTAAGCCTTAGAATGATCTGATTTCTGTCTACAGATTTGGTCTCATCTTTGACCTCTCTCTGGATTGCTCAGTAGAGTCCATTCATATTGACTTTCTATTCTTTGAAAACATTAAGTATTTTCCAACTTCATGGCTTCCACAATTCTGTTTTCTCTCCCTAGAATATTCTTCCACTCTATAATTTATTATTTATCCCCTATTTATCCTTCATATCCATGATTAACTGTCACCTTTTGAGGGCTTCCCAATCTCTAATCTAAATAGTGACCTTTTTGTTAATAGCACTATGTTTTAGTCACTCCTGGTATGAATCACAAGTGTCATGCGTGCACATGTTTATTTACTTATGGGTTTTTTTGCTTAATGTCTGTCTTCTTCACTAGGCTGTAAGCTCCAAAGTGCAGAGACCACTTCTGTTTTGGCTACCCCTGTGTTTCTGGAGACTAGTATAGAGCCTGGCATATGATTGATGATTGATCAATGTTGATTGAATGAGTCATATGTTAATTTTGTGATTCGAGGTGGATCACAGTGATTCACTTTTAGTTATTCTGTACTCAACCAACTGTTCTGTGCACTGCTGGAAAAAATGAAGATTTGGAGGCATGGAGATGACTAAGGCTGCCCTTAGGTTTGACCCATAGTGGAGGTAAGGAGACCCTTGCACTAGTCTTAAGAGAACTAAATGGGGAGCACTTTGGTTTCTTAAGAAGCCTTAATCTTGCTAGCTTTGTCCCAATCATCACCTTTAAAGTCCTCATAATCAAATACTAGCTTCCTTAAACTCTGTAATTGAGCAAAGACCTGGAAACCAAAGGGACATCTTCAGAACTACTCTGTGCCCCCTGCTGCTTCTGCCCTTGTGACCTCTCCTCTCCCCTTCCAGAAGACCCGATGCTTCCAACTTCTTTTTCTTTCCTTCTCCTCCCCACTCCATTCACTACTTCCTCTTCTCCAACTTTATTTCCTTTTGGGTCTTGCAATGTTTGGGAAAACATGAAAAGTCTACTTACCCTTATGAATTAAGGATATGCTTTATTGTCTTTAAAGAGGAGAATAAAAAAACCTAACATTTATGGATTCCTAGGTGTATGTCAGGGATTGTGCAGGATGTTGTACATATGTTATATCCTTTAATTCTCACAAACTATAGAGCAACAATTGTTATTAACACTAGGCTTCTTTCACAATATAGAAACCGAGGCTCAGAGAGATTAAGTAACTTCTCAAGGTCACATAGCTAGTAAGTGATAGATCTTAGATTTAAACTTAATCTTTCTCTTGCATATGATCTTACTGCTGTAGCCCACTTCTCCCTCTTCTAAGGCCACTGGTGGGATGGCATAATTTAATAATGATGTCTTCAAATCCCAGGTTACAGACTATTCCTTACTCCATCTGTTTCTAATATTGTACTATTCTGCTTAATGATTAGAGGATAACAAGCTTCAGAACCCTGCTGCCAGTTACTCAATCAGTAATGTTTGGTGAGCACCTACTATATGCTAAACATGTTATAGGCTCTCTTGCTACATCAGTGAATAAAACAGAAAGAAACCCTGATGTCATAGAGCTTACATGGTAGTGATGGTAGGGGACAGAGAGAGATAGTAAACAAACAATGGACAATAATAAAAGATTAAAAAGTATATTATAGAAAGTAACAAGTGCTTTGAAAAAATGGAAGAGCATAAGTGGGGCTGGGAGTGATATGTGAGGGAGTATTTCAGTATTATAGAGATGAAATTGGACCAAAGACTTGAAAAATAAAAACTGTGTAAGCCATGTCAGAAAAACGTGTTTTTGCTAGAGACCCCCAAGGCAAGAGTGTGCCTGATGTGTTCAAGGAAAAGCAAAGAAACTAAGACTATGTTCCAACTATAAAGGTCCAGAGAACAGGTTTTAATGATGGAAAGTCTGCAGTGTTCTTTGTTGGATAGGACTTAAACTCCAAGCCAGTGAAGCCCATGAGAAGCATAGACTTCTCTGAATCCAGATCCTTCCAGAAGCACTATTATAAATGGGTTAATCCAAGATGATTCCCGAGATGCTTAGCCCAGTAAGGTCTGGCATTGAAGGCTACCAGCACTTGTCCATTACTGGGTTCTACTACGACTGCAGTCTGGCTATATTGGACTAGGCCAAGTCCTCATTTAGGCCAATCACCCTTGCTATGACAACAGTGATTTCCCTGCCTTTGCTCCCAGATCTATAATAGTACATTTACCCCATTCAGACTTACGACTTGGTCCCTGCTTGGAAAGGAGCCCAGTGTAATGCTGTTAGGATGTTGGCTGGCACAGTCACTTCTGTCATTGTTTTCTAAAAGCAGTGTTGCTTTCTCAACTGATCCTAGACAGGGCGAGTGTTTAGTTACCATTATGGGCCATTTACTTAACATGAAAATTTATTAGTTAGTCCATTGTCTAGCAGATTCATCACACTGCACTTTTTACTTAGCAGAATCACTTAATTCGTCTTTTATTACTGGAATCGACTGTCAATTATGTGGCTAATTAATTTACATAGGGAATGAATTTTTTATCTGGGTAGAGCCATTCAAAGTGCATTGTTAACTCTTTAGTGATTAAAGTTATTGTCAATGGCAATTTATGTTATGAGGAAAATTAAACCATTTATTTTCCTTGACGTGTCAAATGTTGGGGAAATGTTTGGAGAATTGTAGAAAGGGAAGTTTAGAACCTTTCATGAATTAAAGAACTTACATTAATTGAACGGATCAGATACTTAGCAAAGCTAAGTAAAATCAGTTGGAGAGTTTTGATTGAACCTCTTAGAATAAATTGTCATAATGTAATATTATATGTTATTTTGCTATAATATCTATACATGCTATTTTGTTGACATTATTTCTTTGGATTCTCACAAAAGCGTTGTGGAGTGACGTTTGGGATTTGTGGTTGGCAGTCTCTGAAATGACCCAAATAATCCCTACCTCCTATTTGGCATCTTTTCGTAATCTGGTCCTTGAATGCAGGCCGGATCTAGCCACTGACTTCTTTCTAATGACTGGGATGTGACAAAGTGCTCGGATGTAACTTTCAATGCTAGGCTATGGAAAGGCTGTGGCTCTCATCTTCTCTCACTGTCTCATTTGCTTGCTCTGTGGGAAGCTCTGTTGGGAGTTCCCTATGGAGAAGTGCTCTGGGCAAAGAATGGAGGGAGATCTCAGGCCACAGCCAACAAGGAGCTGAGGCCCTTGCTCCAGGAACCCATGGGAAAATTAATCACCAATGATCATGTGAGTAAACTGGAAATCAGATTCTCCAGGGTTGAGTCCGGAGATTCGAACATAACTACAGCTGATAGCTTGAGGGAAACCTCGTGAAAGACCTTGAGTCATGAATGCTACACTCAGACTTTTTGATCCACAGAAGCTCTCATATGCTAGATGCTTGTGAAAGTAATTGTACAAGACAATTTTACGACAAAACCAGGATGAGAATTCAGGGTGAAAACTCAAGAACTATTTCCAATGTCAACATGCTGTTGTCTTTGTGGTATTATATCCACAAACTCCCCTTAAGAATACAGGGCATCATTTGAGAATGGAGAAACCAGGCTCCTATCCGCCAGCAAAATGGCAAACTCATCTCAGACTGCTGTTGCACATTTCAATTTCCTCTCCCACACAAGTTTAGTCACTTCATTTTCTCTTCCTCACACATCAAAGAAACACAGAGTCACCTGTCAGACTGAAGATTGTGCAACCTGTCAAAATGAAATTTTTCCAGTTAAGCTAAGGATTACTCTGCAACTATTTTGTATACCTTTGTCTTTTTTATGATTTTTGATGAATGAGAGAGAAAATAAGACAAGCTCCCGTTTTCGGTGTGAGGTATTACTAGTATTTGAGGTTCTTTCCTATCATCACGCATCGTCCTGTAAGGCTGGAGGTCTTGGACAGCAGTGATACAAACACACCACAAAATGCTGGGCATCGCCCTGAAGCCAGTGAGAAACTAATCATGTCCTGCCCAAACTGGAGTCTCAGGGAAGCTGAGAGCCTTCAGCCCCAGAGGTGCTCCGTGGATCTGGGTGTCACTAAAATGCCAGAAGCCCACCTGGGGAAGAAATGCATTTACAGTAAATTTGACTTTTTGCTACTCAATATAAACCCCCCAGGCTGATAGTACTGAGTCAGGAAAAGAAGATCTGCTACTCTCGCCATAGAAACATGAAGACATGACAGGTGAACCTTGGAACCTCTATTAGCAAGTTGGAGGACAGATTTCAGAGGGAAAGGTGTCCCTACCTGACAAATAAGTATCTAGTGAGCAGGCACTTAGTCCTGGAAATGCCGCAGTAAATGGCAGAAACAGAGCACCTTCATGGAGCTTACAGTCAGTAAGGATACAGGCATTAAATATTTTCACTATGGATTTTTCAATCACTATTGTAATTAGGGAGATAGCATACAGGTCCAGAAAGCTGCACTGTGATTCCTGAAGGGGGTATAGTTAGGTTGTAACGTGGTCCTCTCAGATGGGGATGGGGCAGACAGGTGTGTGTTTCTTGATATCTTCAAGTATTCAGAAAAATTGATAGATTTTTTTCCAGTAAAGACCCATCTACTCACCACCTAGATTCTGCCATTAACATTTCATGACACTTACTTTATCACTTATTTTTCATCTATCCCTCTCTCAATCCATCTTGATTTTTTATGCATTGCAGAGGGAAATTTCAAACATCAGTACGCTTTCCCCTGTCCCTAGCACTGCACTATGCATATCAATGATGCAGATTCAATGTTCTATTTGAGGTAAAATTTACATATAAATAAATGCACCAGTCTTAAGCTTTCCATTCCATGAGTTCAACAGTTACATACATTGGTGCAACTCATCCCCCTAATAATATGCAGACAGGCCAGGAAGATCCCTCCTGCCATTCCCAGGCAAACCTTGCCCCCACTCAAGCCAATTGGTATCCCCTGTTCTCATCTTCTTTTCTACCATTGATCAGATTTCTGTTCTAGAAAAGGGAGTGACTTTTGAGCTGAGTTATGAAGTTAAGAATAGGAGTCCACTTGGAATCAGTAGTTTTGGGGAATGTTAACCATTCCAGAAGAATAGCGCACATATGCAGACTCTCAGGTGGCCAAGAACTTGTATGGCTACAGCCTAGTGAGCAAAGGACAAAGAGACACAAGCTGCGGCAGGTGAGAGAGGTGGGAGCTAGAGTAGTCATAGCCTTAGGGTCATAGTAAACATCAGGAACATAGCCATAAGGGAGTGGCCAGCCAATGAACGGCTTCAGAGAGAAGGTGCCATGCTTAGCTTTGAACTTCTAAAATTCTCATGCCTCACTGTAAGAAACAAAAGAGAATTTAGGAATATGTGAGGATGCTCTTTCAGCCATTGGGGAAAGAGAGGGGTAGCATATATATCTGGACATAGAGAGAAGGGACTATCTCTTTTTCCTCTATTGTGTAGACTTATACTAGTAATGTCTGGCACTTCTAACAATTATAAACCACAATGTTACATTTTCCCTTTCTCTAATGATTTTTTAGAGATAACGTTCATATTCCCTTTGTGGAATCTGTGGCTCATAGAGGTTAAATAACTTGCCTAAAGTCACACAGCCAGTAAGTGGTGTTGGTGAGGTTTATACTCAGGTTGATTTATGTTCAAAGTCAACACACATTTGACCACCTCCCTGTCTTCAGGGAAATATGGGAGTCTCTCAGTCTTCACAATTGGAATAATTTATTTTCTTGTTACATCAGATTTCTCAACCACTCCAGAATTTTCAAAGTGGAAGTCTTCCCCAGTTTCTAGCAATTCCAGCCAATATGGGTTCAATTTAAGGATAAATTCAGCTGTAGCCCAGATTTCACTTTAATGATGATTTGGGGATGGGGCCAGGTGAGTCAACCAATTGGCTCTACCAATACCCAGTTTTATTTGCATTGTTTGTAGCCCTGCCAAACACAGAAATGACATGTAG
Source organism: Pipistrellus kuhlii (assembly GCF_014108245.1). NCBI lineage: Eukaryota > Metazoa > Chordata > Mammalia > Chiroptera > Vespertilionidae > Pipistrellus > Pipistrellus kuhlii. The sequence goes on from NW_023425562.1 coordinate 5,040,852, forward strand.
GAGCTACCTAAGGTTCTCATGCTGCCGGCTCAGTAGATCCCTTTATGTGTAACTCAAACCCTTCCTCATACAATCTCAGCATATCTCTTTGCACAATTTCCCTTTCAAAAGCAATCCAATATCATTCTCTTTCCTACTTAAAATATTATCAAAATTCTACAATTACTTTTTTTTATTATTTCTGCTTCAAGTAACTAACTCATCTAGACACGTTTTTCTAAATTCTTTTGACTATTTATATTAACACGTATAAAATTCATGCACTGGAGAGGGGTCCTTCAGCCCGGCCTGCCCCCTCTCACAGTCTGGGAGCCCTCAGGGCTGGAGGTGACCTGGCAAACAGGGGAGGGCAACGTTCCATCACACCTCTGCTACTGCCACTGCCAACAGCTCAAGCCTCGGCTGGCCCTGGTTACCTGAGCCTCGGGTGGCCCTCCAAGGCTTGCCTGCACCTCGGGCCAGCCCTGGGTGGCTGGGCGTTTGAGGGGACTGGGGAACTCTGAAAGTAGGCGCACAGAGCGGCTGGGCCTGCCTAGGGGCAGGCCTGGCCTTGCTGTGTGCCTGCTGCTCAGGTGGGGCTGAGGGGACTGGTCACTGCCATCTTGTGGCTGTGGGCACCACCATTTTGAGGGCATGGCAATCAATTAGCATATTGCTTATTGGCTGTGAGCACCACCATATTTGAGGGTGTGGCAGTCAATTAGCATAATCCTCCTTATTGGCTGTGGGCACTGCCATCTTTGCAACAGCTTGAGGATCAATTAGCGTATTCCTTCTTTATTAGATAGGATGCACAGCCATATGCAGAACTTTTACTAAGAACATTTAATAACCCCACAATAGTATTAACCTTTCCAACACTGAGTAACCTCACTGTTCTTACTTTACTATACTTCACTCTCATCTGATAAGTCAGCATTTCCCAGGAATCCATTTCTTCCCAGCCAATATCTGTCCCATACTTTATCATTAGTTTACAAAATTGTGTAGACATCTATCTCTTTATCAGTATGGAATGTTTTTCTATTCATTAAGTCTATATACCTGCCTCTGATAGTACATACATGTATCTAATACCCTGTTTCCCTGAAAATAAGACAGTGTCTTATTTGAATTTTTGCTCCCAAAGATGCGCTAGGTCTTATTTTCAGGGGATGTCTTATTTTTCCATGAAGAAGAATACAGTACACATTTATTGTTAAATAAAAATAAAGGAAATTTATTACCTGTATACAGTACGGTAGTACGGTAGTTGTCAACACAAACCAGACAATCTGTGAATCCTACAGTATCAAGAATTTACTCATTTATTCAATGACAATCATGTCATCATCTTCTGGAACATCATCATAAGAACCCAATTCCTGAATTTCCTGGTGAATTTCTTGTGACTCCATTTCTTTCAGAATCAGTGGACCAAATCTCTCATGTATCAAAGTGGGGGGGTGGTCACTTAAAATGACACAGGGGGGATCAGAGGGGGAAATCAAAATGGCACAGGAGAATCAGGGGGGGATTACCATTTTAGTAACCCCTTTTGGTCCTCCTGTGTCATTTTGATTGCCCCCTCTGATCCTCCTGTGTCATTTTAAGCGATCCCCCTCCTCCCAGCCCTGTGCCACTGAACACCTTCACCAGACATCCCCCCTACCCCTTTATCGGACATTTACCCCCTGGGGCCTGGCTGGGGACTGTCACTGGGCTTGCTGGGGCCTGGGTCTGGGCTGGAGCAGGGTCTGCCACTGACTGAGAACCTTCAGTCATCGTGAGGGCAGCCGTGAGCATCAGGTAGTGTTTCCAGAGACAGGCCAGCACTCACCACCTTCACCGAGTCCCGTCTGCTCTGATGCTCTAATCCTCCTGTTCTTCTACACGCATCTGGAAAAGTCTCCTCCTCTCTCCCGCCCCGCACTCACTGCTCACTCTGACCTCCGCTCCACCTCCACACAGCAGTGACATCAGGACTCCGTGTAATGTCACTGGTTGCTAAACACCAGTCTGGGCGGCCCTAGTGACCAGTTTACAGTAAATTAATTTTCATTCTGAGACAGAGCCTAGGGAGGCCTTATTTTCTGGGGATGCCTTATACTTCACTCAGAAGGAAACCTGTAAGTAGGTCTTATTTTCGGAGGATGTTTTATTTTCAGGGAAACACGGTAGTACAAACGAATGGCGAATATGCAGTAATTAATCACTAGACTTAGGTGTTTCATGAAGTCCAGAATTCTCTCTCTTCTCCTTTGTGGTTAGCAGTGTATTTCCAGGTGCTTGTCCCCGGCCCTCAGCTTTATGCTCCTCCTTCCTTCTTGGGTCACTAAGTGGTTAAGGCCTAACCATCCTATTGCTGCTGCAGGTCTATTGCTTCTGACACACCCAATGGCTTCATTTTTGTCTCAGTTGAGTTAAGTTTATGAAGCCTGTGCCAGGGAACAGTGGTGTCAGCACTTTTGCTGTCTTGCTTTTCTATGAATTTTCATAAAATTGTGACCCCCTCATAAAAAATAGAAAAAAAATGCTTTTCAAAGGTTATGTTTATAGTAAAACCCTTTCTTCTAGAAGTTTATTTCATAAAACAGAGGTTTTAAATACCATTTAGCTCTTGCCGAAACTGGTTTGGCTCAGTGGATAGAGTGTCGGCCTGCGGACTGAAAGGTCCCAGGTTTGATTCCGGTCAAGGGCATGTACTTTGATTGCGGGCGCATCTTCAGTAGGGGGCATGCAAGAGGCAGCTGATCGATGACTCTCTCTCATTGACATTTCTAACTCTATCTCTCTCCCTTCCTCTCTGTAAAAAAATCAATAAAAAATATATATTAAAAAAAACCACATTTAGCTCTGGTTGGAGAAGTGAAGGAAGACACATGTATTTTCTAGGCCATGTCCCCCACACAGGCTTGCACATGTATACAGATACATGTGCACCCACAAGACCCCTCATGGGAGTCTAATTCTCTGCCTACAGAAGAGAGTCCCTTCCTAACTCGGCCTCAGCTCTTAGGATGCTAAGTCCACAGACTAAAAGTTCATTCATTCCTACCTTTTTACAAGAGTGAACCTTTCACTTTATGATTTAGGAAAATAACCACCTACCAATAATCACTTAAGACTGATGGCTTTTAATGAACAGGATGTAAGTCACAGAGCAAGGCCATTATATGAATGGCCCCTCTACAGTCGAGCAGTGCACACCATGATTGCCACACACGATGGCCCTATGGACCCCTGGATTATAGGAGCATCGGGGAGTGTGGGGCCTGTTTGTGGGGCTCTGGCAGACTTCAGGGTTACAATGGGAGATGCTTTTTGTTATTATTATTATTGCTACGGTCACCCAGAGTCCAATAGGCAGCCCTCACCCAAGAGACAAGAGAAAAACTCACAGGCTCCTTCTGTTTCTGTTGCATAAAGGATCCTTTTGACTGTGGTGGTGGTCACAGGAATCTGCACATGTGATTAAGTTGCATAAAATTAAACATGTATACATGCACAACATAAACACACACACAAGCACATGTAAATCTGTTGAGACCTGAGTGAGGTCCACGGAGTGTATCAGTGCCAGTTTCCTGATTGTGACGTTGTACTTCAGCTATGCGAGATGGTAACACTGGTGAAGAGTACATAGAGCCTCTCTTTATTATTTCTTATGACTACGAATCTACAGTTATCTCAAATAAGAACATTTTTGTTTAAAAAAAGAAGAAAGCCGGTGCTCTGGTGATGGGCTGATCTGACCTGTGGCTGCTGTCTCTGCCACCTTCATCCGTCTTCAGATGTGTTCACAGTGTGCTGGGCCATGTACTCACTCTCCAGTCTGAGCATGTGATAAACGTGTTCTGCCAATTTCTAGCAATTGGGAAGTGGTTTATTTTTGTCTTTTCCCCCCTCTGTCATTTTTAGCAGAGATTTGTCTAATTTATTGGTCTCTTCAAAGGAAAGAGCCAGCTTTTACTTTTCTTCAGCTTCGTTATTGCGTCTTTAGCTTCTATTGTGTTCCATTAACATCTGTTCTTATATTTATTTACTTGCTTTCTACCTTCAGTGACTAGATTTGTCATCTCCAGAAGTTAAATTTGTACTTTCAAACCGGCCATTCTTCTTCCGTGATGGGTTGCGTTACTGCTGTGGTGCACAGGCCTTCCGCTTCCTCTTTAATCAATCGAATGTGGCTATTTTATAGTCTCTTTGATTGTTTTATTATTTTCCATTCTTGGGAGGCATATTTCTCTGTGCCTTATGTCTCCTGACTCCCCCTTATGGGGACAAGCTTCTTCAGACGGTTTGTCATTCTTTATATTTTATTTTCCCTCTGTGAGTTTCTCTTCAGTGGAGGTAGTTTGGTTTGGGGGGTCGGAGGGGGGCATTAATATGTCTTGAATTATGGAAATACCTCTATAGGGTGGTTTTTCATTGACTTGTCAGAATAGGGGATGTTCAGTGGTGATTACACGGGTTTCTGTGTTTGCATTTTGTCTAGCACACCAATAACATAAATGCACACACAGACCACATGTGCTAAAGGTCCATGGTTTCCTTGTCTCTATTTGAAAGCTACATACCATTCTTTTTCTACCAATTGATATCTTTAGCTTAAATACACACACTTACACATATATGACCTTATGTGCTTGAGATCCTTTAAGAATAAGATTAATATATGTCGACTGTCTGTCATGAAAAGTGAAGATATACATTTAAAAGATTTTTTTAATTACAGTTGACATTTATTAGTTTCAAGTGTATAGTGATTAGAATTTATATAAATTACAAAGTGCTCATCCCCAGAAGTCTAGTACCCATCTGACACCACTCATAGTTATTACAGTATTATTAACTATATTCCCAGTGCTGTACTTTACATCCCCAGAACTGTTTTATAACTGGCAATTTGCACGTCTTAATCCTTTCCCCTTTTCACCCATCCCCCAACCCTCCTCCCATCTGGCAACCAGAAGCTGATATACTTGTATTTTTAGTGATGCATCCGTCACCTACTTCCTGGTTTTTGCTGGTAAAATTTCATACGTTAGGCAAGAATTTTTATATTACATTTTTATATAAATTTCTCTATAAGAACCCTTTTTTTGCAGTCTATTCTATTTCATTCACATTTGTTTTAATTTTTATATTCACATCTGATTTTGGTGTTTAACAAATTGATTCTTTTATAAAATGCCTACTGCCAACCTTGTGGAGTGTTTGTTTGTTTGTTTGTTTGTTTCCCCATCTCCCCATGCCTCTACACAAGAATCTGAGCCAGTAGGCTCCTAATGAAAAACAATGCAATTCAGTATGTCATTTAGGGCACAGCATTTTCCCCTCAAAAATTGTGTTCCGCTGCTTTCTGACATTTAAATTTGGGCAACAGAAAATATGGTTACCATTGTTTCTTTTCTTTTATAATCATTTTTCTCAGCCTAGATGTTTATCTGAGCATTTCTATATCAATACTATTTAAACAATTGTATCATGCAATCTGTCCTATTTTTAAGCTGTACGTGGAGAACTCTTGATTGAAGACTTAGGTTTTTATTCTGCCAAAGAGCTGCTTTTGCATTATGCCTCTTATTATTTCTTCTGTTCCATTTATTCGCTTCTCTCCTTTAGCAACACCAATTATGTGGCTGTTATTTGTCTGTTTTCTTTTCTCTGAAAATGTCTTTTTGGTGCCTTCGCACATGAACACACATGAGCAGATGATAGATACAGAGGAAATAGACATCTCATTGTTATACCCTTTCATTTTCACTGCAAGGTTCTCAAATTCATCTTCCAAAAGTTTCTGCCTATTGCTTATTCTCATTACAGATTCTAACGCTCATTTCAATTCCACCATTGTGTCTTGGTTTCCTCACAGTCTTCTCTTGCCTCACCCAACAAGGGTTTTTCTTCCTTTTTTTAAAAAAAATGTTTTTATTTATTTCATAGAGCAAGGAAGGGAGGGAGGTAGAGAGATAGAAATATCGATGAGATAGAAGCATCTTGCAGGCCCCCTACTAGGGATCAAGTCTGGGCATGCACCCTGACCAGGAATTGTACTGGTGACCCATTGGTTCCTGGGTCCATGCTCAACCACACAGCCACACCAGCCAGGCACCCAGAAAGGGTTTTTTTCAGTTGCTTCTTAACTTGATCCAGGTTTTGAAAAATCTGTCTTGTTATTTAATCTTTCACTTCCTTTATTCTTCCACATTTTCTAAAATGCATTTCTATGTAGGTTAATATTCCAGTAACAGGGGGAAAATCAAATTTGTCTAAGGAATAAGTTAAGAAGTCAGCAGTTGGAGCTGGTTCTATGGTTGGCTGAAGGAGATGCTTAAGGATGTCATTAAGGACCCAAGTTCTTTCAAGTTCTCCACTTGCCCACCTCATGGGGGCATTGTCCTCAGCCTGGCCACGTGAATGCAAAATCCCTCCTGCAGCTGCAGGCATCATCCTCATGTATAGTAATATGTGAGGAGCAGGGAGACCACTGGAATATTCCTTTTAGAAGTAAGGACAGCCTGGCCAGCGTGGCTCAGTAGTTGAGTGTCAATCTATGAACCGGAAGGTCATGGTTCGATTCTGAGTCATGGCACATGCTTAGGTGTGGGCTCAATCACCAGTGTGGGGCATGGAGGAGGCAGTTGCTAGGTGATTCTCTTTCATCATTGATCTTCCTGTCTCTCCTTCTCCCTTCCTCTCTGAAATCATTAAAAATATATATTTTAAAAAATAGAAGTAAGGACACCTTTCCTAGGAGCTTCCTTCTCATTGAAAATTTGACAAAGAGGATAGGGACACCTGTAAGTAAAGTGGAATGTGCCCCTAGATCTAAGGAGAGGGTCATCCTCCCCAGTCACATGGGAATATGTAGGCACCCAAACTAATTCGAGGGCTCTGCCAGCGAGGAAGGAGGTACCAGATGGTGGTTGGGTAAACAGCCAACACTGACTGCTTTTTCTTTTGAAAATTATCTTTTTCTCAGCATCCAAGAATGTCCTTTTCCTTATTTGTAACGTGGGTTTTTCTAAAACCCATGTTGTTTGTTTCTGTCCACTTAACTCTAAAGGAGGAAGAGATACCACTCCAGGACTGGCATTTACCATTATCTGAGCAGGCAGGTGCTCATTGTTGCCCTCGCTGTCTTGCTGGTTGGAATCCTTTCCTTGTGGCTGAAGCAGGAGGCAGGCACAGGGATGTGCACTTCCCCCCCCCCCCCCCCCGCATGGTCTATCTGACACAGTCCTTCCCTCTGATGCGGTGCTGCGGGGGGCATGGATGCTCCCTCCACAGAGAAGAGGATCGAGGATTGATTTATATATGGGAAGGAATAGATGAATCCTGAAGGCACCTCCCCCATGAGTGTTCCCATCACACATTCTTCCTGATACTGAACCTGCTTTCAGGGACAAAAACCTTTGACCATCATCTGTTCTCATGGCTGCAACGCGGACCCCCCATGAAAGGGACTGAGGGGAGAAAGGGCTTAGAGATGCCAACCCATCATGTTTGGTTGTTAGGGCCTCTGATTCTGAACCCCAGAAAGGACACAGGAAAAGAAAAAACACTTTATCTATCCTTCAGGCCGCTGTCAAATAACAAAGTAGATGAGTGTCAGTTGCCAGTTGTATTATGTCCATTTCAACTTTGCAAAGCATGGCACAGGGGGTAGCATTGTACTAACTCTCAGTTTTACCAGTTCTGCTCTTTGCATTTGGTCAGACTTAAGAAAGAGAAGTTCATTCATTCCATCTGCCATTACATTGAGTGAGAGCACAACACCTGTGAATATGAGAATTAAGAATGTAAAATATATCGGCAAAATATGTTGAAATATTAATTTTGCTGTATTGGGTTAAATAAAATGTGTCCTTGCTCCCTTTTGCTTTATTTAATGTTGCTCTGAGAAAAGTTTCAGTTACACATGTGGCTTGTGATATATTTCCACTGGGACTCTTTGCCCCACCATGTAGCTCCAGAAGGCTCTCCTCTCCCTGCCTCTTTCTTCCTCTAGATCTGTGTGGCTCAATACAGTAGCCTCAGGTGGCAATTTACCTTTAAATTAACTGAAATGAAATAAAATTTTAAATCCCATCCCTCAGTCACATTAGCCATATTTCACGTGTGGTGAGGGGCCCTCATAGCACACAGCACAGACCATTTTCAGCACCATGGAAAGTTCTACTGGACAGAGGTGATGTAGGTGGTAGGTAGATAGGACCAAACCCACAGAGATGGAGCGTGAATGCCTAAAGTGTGGAAGCGTTTCCATGGTGCCTAACTCTGCAGCACATCATCGTCGCATCCATCTCCTGGACGCGGGTCCCTTCCCGCCTTTGTTAGGCTTGTTTACGCACACTTATCTCTCCTTTTCTCCTGCTGGGGCTGCGGTGTACTTATCTCCCTCTGAGCACCCCCCCCCCCCCCCCGCCCCCCACCGCATGTGAACAAGGGATCTAACACCGTGCTTTGTACAATGTAGGTATTCAGTAAATGTTGTTAACCAGTTGGAGTAGCAGTTCCTAGCAAGCCATTGGAAATATGTGGATGAAGCTAGAGGGAGATAGAGAGAGAGAGAGAGAGAGAGAGAGAGAGAGAGAGAGAGAGAGGGAGTCAGTCAAAGCCAGACTCCCAAGGAAGACGGAAGAGGACCTGGTAAAGAGACAGAAAGGAGGAAATGGGGACGGTGGTGACCTAGGGATGTCACCAAAATCCCTTTGCTTGCCCCACCAGTCCCTCACGAGCAGCAACTAGAGTTATTGCAGGGGAATTCACAGGCTTAGGCAAGAGCTGCAGAAAAAGGGCCAAGGAAACCCAAAATATTTCTATGTGATAAATAAACATGCAGGACCCATACATGAGAAGTTGAATGATCTGAGAATGAAGGGTCCAGTGAGGAGAAAAATGAAAAATGCCCTCTCCCTGGGCCAGCTGGTTTGAGTTACATTTCGCGCATGCCGTGTGAGTTCCAGCGCCCTCTGAAAGCGGCAGGACCGCACATTAGTTTTAAGGCTCCCTCTCGAATAGGAACGTCAGAACGCTTTTTAATTGGGGCTGATAAAAACGTAGCATTACTTGTAGGTTCCTGAAAGAAGTGAGTTGTGAAATTGGGTTTTCATTAAACCTAATGATGGAAAATTAAGCAAAGTGCGTCAGGTGAAATGGGCTGTGATAAAGGCACCACGTCTGCATTATCGGAGGTTAATAAGGGAATAGGTGAGGTAGGATGCGTTGGAAAAAGAGTCCAACTAGTTGAATTAATAAACCTTGAAAATCCCTTGGTTCTGAGTCTTCATAGCATCATTAGCTCCAGCATTGACATTAGTACAAATGTTAGAGCAACACAAGTTGCTCAATTTCAAATGCATTTATTTTCCGTTGCAGCGTTGGTTTTGCTGACACCAAGTTTACTGTCTGTCTAGCCATGTGTTTAGGGAAAATATTCATATTGGTAGCTCTTTGGTTTTGGAAACATTTGGCATCTCACAAAAATTGCCAGGTACCCATTGCCAAGAAGCCTGTCTCTGCCAGGCAGCCAGTCTCCCAGGCTCTGCCAGCTAGCCGGTCTCCCAGGCAGCCTGTGCCTCAAGACCTTGGGGATACTATGGGTCTCTGAAGACATCTGGAATGGTGGCTTAGGCAGGAGACACTCACCGGGCTCCAGCTCTGCTTCTCCTGAGGAGCAGGGCAGGGTCTAGAGGAGCAAGCTCCAGCACTCTTTGCTTCTCCATCCCCAACTCTCTCCCCCTCCCAGTCCATCACAGGAGTGGTGCTCCCAACATGCCTCATGTCCTTGGCAGCTGACATGACAGCATGATGAAGTAGTGGGAGCCCTTACAGAAGAATTCTTCTTCAAACCCTTCGACAGCTTCCCACTGGCTTGGAGATGCTTGCACATGCACAGTCTTTCTAGACGGGCCCTCACACCACCTCTCACAGCTTGTCCCATCACATTTCTGCCCACCACCTTACTTCCTTCCTATCCACCTCCTTGCTCTTACCTAAAAGCACCTGGCTTCTCCAGCTCCTGTTCTTGTCTCTTTTCCTACATGACCATCAAGTCCTGAGGGTGGAATCTGCATTGCTCTGTGCACGGCCAATGCCACCCTGAGTCCCTGGCATAGAGTGGGTTCCCAATAAGTCTAACTCCTCATCACAAGGGTGTGATGGGTGGGGAAGGGAAGCAGCCGCCATGTTTGCCAAGCACTACGTTTAAGCAATGTCAGGGAGGATGAGTTCCCTGTTATTTAAAATCCAAGAAGAAAACATACCGGTAATCGGTATTTTGATGTGTTGACATCTCACCTAGACCCTTCTTCTTTGTGCAGAAAGCTGTTCACTAGATCTTTGTTCTGGCAATTCTTTCCTTCCTGGGAACAGTGTTTCTCAGGCTGTCATACAGAAGGAGAGCTCACCTTCACATGCAGAGTCATGTCTGATGGGTTACTCTGACATGAGGCACAACCAAGCTGAAGGAAACATGGTTTTGAAATCAGAAACATAGGTTAAGCCTCCCAGGAAATGGGTATGGCATAGGCCAAGGGGGGTCCCACAGGGGTGCCTGGCTGAGCCTGAACACACCTGGCTGAGATACATCAAATCTGACTTCTCACCTCATACATGCCACAGACAGAAGGTCCAGGGTATAGATTCCATGTCGTTGGGAAAAAGTTGGGCAGACCAACCCCAGAGGTTCTGGGGAAGATAAACCAGCCCGGAAAGACCAGCAAGGAATGCTGAGCAGTGAGGTGGTAGGACTAGAAGGTGGTTGTCCAAGGGGAACAGAGAATCTCAAATCCAACCTCAGTAGGTGTCAGTTCCCAGGGCCAAACTATTCAATATAATAACAGAGGACAGTGAAAACAATGCACTGGGTGTAAGATTATTACCAGGAGGAAATACCAATCTTTTATCAAGGAGGGATGATATGAAGGAGATAATGAGCTTAGGACCCAGGCCTGGGAGAAGTGAATGGCAGAACTAAAGGAGCAAGTTCGGGCCTCCCTACCTGCAAGGTGGGTTCCGCGACCCTCCTGGAGCAAGAGTGTTCAGTGGTGGGGGAGCTGGCCAGGAGGCAGAAGGTGGTCTCTGCTGTAGAGCCACAGCTGGAGAGAAGCTGAGAGGTCAGGGACCCTGCTGGGGCTGGGCTCCAGTTCCTTCCTCCCTGAGTGCCACCCAACAGAGACAAACTGGTAGAGACACCAGGCCCCGGGGATGTAGGCAGTGGACCCAAAGCACACACACACACGTGGCTCTGGTCTCCAGGATTGGAAGCACATATACATATGGCCCTGGTCTCCAGGACTCTGAGGCTTTGCAGGCAGGCACCCTGCTTCCTAAACAGGAGGGTGCTCCCAGTCTCTAGCCTGCTGGCTTCTCAGTGGTTCTGATATTGGCCAGGATTGGTCAAGACCACCCTGATGAGCCTCAAGGAAGGCCTGGGATAAGGTGGTGATGGCAGCCAACCTGGACTTGGTCTTTATTTAAATTTCTTTATTAATTAAGGTATCACATATTTGTCCTCAATCCCCATTCCAATCCCCTACGCCCCCTATTGTCCTCGACCACTGGTTAGGCTCATATGTATGCACATAAGTCCTTTGGTTGATCTCTCTCTTTTATCCCCACCCTCCCTTTGAGGTCCAACATTCTGAATCATGGCTCCTTATCTCTGGGTCTGTTCTTGTTCATCAGTCTATGTTGTTCACCATTTCCCCTAGATGAGTGACATCATATCCTACTGGAAATATACTTATAAGAATAAAAAAAAATGAGACAAGCAATAATCGTTATGCTGAAAGGCATATGAATCTTTACTCCATCAATATACTTGAAATGGAATGAACCAAGGGCTACTGTGTTCACACGTTTGATTGTTGATTTAATTTTTAAGTCTATCCCCACTTGGAAGCAATGTGACTCTTTTCTTTCTCTGACTTATCAGTTGAGTCATGAGTTAGTTCCCTCTGGCCTCCTCGGGTCCCACCAGGGAAGGCACAGAGCACCAAGGGCAAAACTCCCGTAGGTGATGGTCTGTTCTGCCTCTTCTCTTTGAAGCAGATGGCAGCCGCGGAGAGCTGTCTCAGCCCACCCTCACCATCCAGACCCACCCCTACCGGGCCTGCGACCCCATGGAGATGAGCTACCCCCGGGACCAGTTCCAGCCGGCCATCCGCGTGGCTGATCTGCTGCAGCACATCACCCAGATGAAGAGAGGCCAGGGCTATGGGTTCAAGGAGGAATACGAGGTAAGGGACCGCCTGTGCAGACACTCCCAGATGGGTGCAGAAGCTTCTGGGGCTACTGCTTTGCTACTAAAAGTATGATGTCTGAACCCATAGCATCAGCGTCATCTGGGAGCCTGTTGGAAATGCACCATCTCTGGCCCCACCCAGACTTACTGAATCCTCCGCATTTTAACAGAACCTCAGTGACTTGTATATCCTTTACATTTGAGAAGCACCAATGAAGACCCTTAAACCTCCTTTTCCCCTTTCCTCCTTCCTCTCTCTCTCTCTCTCTCTCTCTCTCTCTCTCTCTCTCTCTCTCTCTCTCTCTCTCTCTCTCTCTTCCTTTTATTGCTCAGTTATCTCCAAAGTTTCTGCACTTTGGAGTCACAGCTTCGCTCAGTATGCAGCTCCGATGGCTCCAGCCCCCAGCCCCCATGTTGAGGGAAGCCAGCAGGTCTCTCTGCCAGTGCATCTGGGAGGTTTGCTTGTTCCTAGGCTCCTCTTGCCTCATTCCCACACTTCCATTGTGTTCTCAGTGCCCCCAGGTCAATATCTCATCTCCTGTGCCTCTGTCCCCTCTCTGTACCTTCTTCTCACCTCTGCATGGGACACCCCTTTCCTTACCCCCAAAGCATCTCTAACCCTAGGGTTTTATGAGGGGCGGTTGCTACTGAGGTTTGGGTGGTAACGAGGCCAGGGGTGGTGGCTTGCAGCAAAGCACAAGAAGTACCTGAATAAAAGCAGTCCTACGGTTCTCATCTCCTCACAGGTCTCTACACCCACTGCCTTTCCCAAAAGTTCTTTTTAGTGTCCTCACCACTCCCATTTTTCCCTTCTCCCAGCAGCCAGGAAAAAGCCCACATCCTTTCCTTTCTGAAGCAGAACAATTTCACTTTCCTTGTCTCACTTTTTTTGTTTCAAAGCTTGCCTATTAGGCAACCCTCTTACAACTAAAAAAAAAAGTGAAATAAAATTGAAGGGAAACTCAATAAGATGCTTTCCTGAACTAAAGAGCACCTCACTCCCCCAGAGGAGCCCCGCAGCCCTCCACTCCCAAGTGGGAATGCATTTGCAGCCAGCTTTGGAATTTCCTTTTTTCACTTTTCCTTTCCTCTCTCCCTCCTCCCTCCCAAAATATCTTGGGAACACCTACTGTGTTATATGAGCTAGTTATATGAGCTAGTTTTTCTGTGGCTCTTTTTCCACATGCAGCGTGTGCCCCCATTATTCTCAGTTCAGTTTCATGTGTTCGATGAGAAGGCATGAACTCAGATTCTACCCAGTTGGAATTCTGGATCATGCAGACTAAGTTTATCTCTTAGACTATATTCTGAGAAGGAGCAGACCAAGCAATGATTGCAGAAGTTCTGTGAGGTCATGAAACTGTGCTCTGAGGGGGGCCAGAAAGCTGGGCTCCAGTGCAACACATTGTGTGATCTTAGCATCTCATCTTGTCACCTGAGCATTAAAATTCCTTTGTTGGCTGAGTGAGAAGTTTGGATAAGATGACTTCTGAGGACCTATCTGGTCCTAAACCTTTATGAGAGTGTAAAATGTGGTGGCAAGGGGCATGTTGGACACATTTATGAGAGCAGCTGTGTTTGTGTCAATGCACATGAGTGATTACCGACCCACTTAGGAGAAAAGGCAGTTCATTGCAAATGTGGTCAAAGGAAAACAGCATTTTTCATATGCTGCCTGCAAATTTTTGGAGGATGTCAGGATAAGAGTTAAAGGAGATTGTCTCATTACCTCCCGTGCCTGGGCCTTACCTCCTAGGGCATTGGCTGAATGGTCTCAAGCTCTTAAAGTATGAGAGATGGTGTGTGTGTGTGTGTGTCTGCTTATCCACACCTATATAGATCCATTGAGTGAATGTTCAGGAAAGGCTGTGTTGTTTGCAAAGGTATATTCAATATCATGGTAGTTTACTATGTCAGTCATAATATTTACTTTGCTTTAAAGTTTTAAATAACACCAGGGGAGCGGTGTGACATCAAAAAGGATGACAAGTAGTTAAAGCCTGAGAAACACTGTTGTCAGAACTTAAGATCTAAAGTTTGAAAACAAAAACATTTGACTACTTTGGTGCATTGCCATCCAGATTGATATCTCTTTTCAAAGTGTCCATCCCTGTGTGGTTGATTAAAAAAAAAATGGGGGGGGGGGGCCTTTTTGCACTTTTTAAACATTTTTAAATAAACAGTACAATATATTTCTCACAGTTCTAGAGGCAGGGAAGTCCAAGATCAAGGTGTCAGCAGATTCAGTATCTGGTGGGAGCCCACTTTCTGGTTCACAGATGCCCATCTTCTCACTGTGTCCTCACATGGCAGAGGGTGAGGGATCTCTGTGGATCACTTTTATGAGGGCACCAATCCCATTCCTGAGGGCCCCACCCTCATCATCTACGTACCTCCCAAAGGCCTCCTCTCCTAATACCATCACGTTGTGGGTTAAGTTTCAACATCTGACAATGGGGAACACACATCACATAGACAAATACTCAGATGACAGCACTTTTCCATAACCATGACACAGTGATAAAAGTGAGGCAATGTAACCCTGATACAATGTCTGTTTGTTTGTACATTTGTTTTTCCCAAACTTTCTGGCATGGAAGTAAACTGCCTTTATAATGAAAAAGAAAAATAATACATGTTGTCCCATCATTTGGAAATATCACTAACTAGATTAGCCTTGACCTCAATTAGTTCCAAATTCTATTAACCAGTTAGCTGAAATGCTTAGCTTCTAGTTAACAGCACTTTCTGATTAACTGGAGGCTAATTGAAAAACATTGCTGAATGGGAGTCTTTCCACGGTGTGCCAGTTCCCTCTCCTAGATTCTCGCCGGGTATGGCTTTGATCATCAGGCCCCTGTGATGCCTGGAGTCTACATGCTGCACAGGAGTCCCGGCACTGCTGGAAGACTGTGTTCTATAAGACAACATGTCTGGGTGTCGATCCCACTTTCAAACAGCATGCCATGCGCTTTGTTTACGGCCTGTCACTCCCCTACACTGCTCAGTGTGTTGGTTTTTCATACCAACGAGCAGGCTTGACAAGTTGACATAGAAAGAACCTCTATGCAATAAGGAAGCTATGTCTTCTAAAATTAAGTTCAGTCATACAATCACAAAGTTATTCATTAAATTTTTACTGAGTATTTACTATTCCTAAGGTCTGGTCCA
The DNA here is from genome assembly GCF_014108245.1 of Pipistrellus kuhlii. Classification (NCBI taxonomy): domain Eukaryota; kingdom Metazoa; phylum Chordata; class Mammalia; order Chiroptera; family Vespertilionidae; genus Pipistrellus; species Pipistrellus kuhlii. The sequence goes on from NW_023425562.1 coordinate 5,056,258, forward strand.
GATATTTTAGATATGACAGTGAACAAAACAGACAAAGCTCATGAAGCTTTTGTTCCATCAAGGGAAACAGGAAATAGCAGTAGACTTAAAACTAAGATATTGTACAGTCACTTAATGGGATATGTTTATAAATAATGCCATGTGCTAGTGACAAATACTGTTTGCTATGTTATAAACTACCCTAAATCTTAGTGGCATAAAACAACTAATTTACTGTGCCCACTGATTCTGTGAGTCAGGATTTAGACAGGGCACAGGGGGAATAGTTGTGTCTGCTTCATGATATCTGAAGCCTGGACTTGGAAGGCTCTAAGGCTGGGGGGCTGGAAGCATCTACAAGGGTCTTTACTTCATGTCTGGTGATGGATGCAAACTTCCAGATGAGATCTCAGCTGGGATTGTCAGCTAGAACACCTACACATGGCCTCTTCAGGTGGACTGGGCTTCTAACAACATGGTTGCCTCAGGATAAAGAACGTCTTACATGGCCGCTCCTAGATCCAAAGGTGAGTTTCATTCATAGCTAACAAGGTAGAAAGTAATCACCCTTTGTGACCTAGACTTGGACATCACAGCATCACTACTACCACATGCTATTGGTTATAAGCAAGTAATAACTGTATATGTTCTAGGGAAGGGAAAATAGATCTCTCTCTCTCTCTCTCTCTCTCTCTCTCTCTCTCTTTCTCTCTCTCTGTGTGTGTGTGTGTGTGTGTGTGTGTGTGTGTCTCCATAGATGGTGGAGTAGGCATTGCAAGATTCTAAGAGAGGATGCAGAACTTGGAGGTATTAGAAAATACAATCCTTGGATGATAAAATATATCATAGATGGGGGAGGAAATAGTAGAACAAGGAAGGGAGATGGGGTATCCTGGGGACATGGAGTGAAGGAGGGGGCTCCAATATTAAATAGGGGAGAAGGATAGTCCTTAATCAGAAGATGACATTTGAGCAGAGACATGATGGAAGAGAGTTCCAGATAAGAAAGTAATATATCTGGCATGTACAAGGAGGCCAAGGTTGTCATGAGTAAGTGAACAAAGAGCAAAACTAATAGAAGATGCTATTGGAGAAATAAAGAGGGTTGACCCCATAATGCCTTTATGCCATTATAGGACTTTTGCTTTTACTCTTAATGAAATGACAGCCACGACTTTTGAGAAGACACCTGATAACAATCTGACATTGTTTGAAAGACTCATTCTTGCTACTACCTTGAGAATAGACAACAGGAGGCAAGAGTAAAAGCAGGGAGACCAGTTAAGAGGCCACAGCAGAATCTCAGGTGAGAGACAGCAGTGACTCAAGCCAGGGTGTGGCAGTGGAGGTGGTGAGAAGTGATTGGATTCTAAATATATTTTCAGCATAGAGCCCATAGGATTTTCTAACAGCTCAAATATGGCATGTGAGAGAAAGGAATCAAGGGTGACTCCAATGTTATTACTGCTTGAGCCCCTGGAAAATGGAGTGGCCACCAATGGACATGGGGAAGCTGCAGGTAGAGAAGACCTGGGGACAATGGAGCAATTGTGGGTTTGATTTTAAACTGAGTTTAAGATGTTTTCTAGGTATCTTAGTAGACATGGAAAGTAGGTAGTTGGGTATATGAATATAGAATTTGGAAAAGAAGCCTGGGCTGGGGAGAAAACGTTGGGAATTTTGACATTTAGGTGATAGTAAAGCCATAAGACTTGAAAGTCAGCAAGTAGGTGAACAGAGAAAAAGATAGGGATCAGACACTGAACTTCGAGTAATTTCAACTTTAAGATGTCTGAGTACTTTCCACAAACAGACATTGTATGAGATTGTTGGAACAGAGGAGATGACATAGAGCATTCTGAGGAATTTGGAGCCTGTTTTTACAGACAAGCATATGAACTGATCATTTCACTATCTTAGCCAAATGTTACGATAAAGATATGCCGTTGGGGATGGGATGCAGTAAACCTAGCCTCAAGGTGGGTGGCCAGTGGCTTTCTGGGAAACATAAAGCCTGGACAGAAGCTGGAGAAGTAGGAATAACCAAATAAAAGCAGGGAAGGACTAGGACAGACAAACTATGGCATGGAGTTATGCACAGTAGGTTGAGTTACCAGAACTGGGAGAAGTTTGGTTACATATAAACCAGAGGAGGAAACATGAAGGGAGATGGGCCTGAAATTGTCAATAGGGGAGGCATGGGTGGGGACAAGGGGATATTTGTCAGGCTAAGGAATTTGGATTTTACTCTAGGGGCCATGGGATAAATTGAAGGGAGAAGGATTTTTTAGCTGGATTTGTGTTTTAGATGTAACTTAATCTGAGCAGGGAGAGCAGATAGGTAGGCGGCTGGGAAAGTGATTCAGGGAAAAAGTGGGATTGCCTGAAACAGGAGACTGGGCCCAGAGCCCATGCAAACCCACACACATTCTCTCATGCAGAGCTGTAAAATCAGCTCATTCTCTTTGACCTGAAAACTTGAGTCTCTCGATATATATTTTTTAAATCCAATGACTTGAAGTTATGTATGAATCGTCCTGAATTGATAGTCAAAATGCCTGGATTCAAATCCTGTCTCTTTCACTAAGTGTATGGTGACCATGGGCAGGTTGCTCTGTCTCTCTGAGCCTCCATTTACATAATTATGCAATGAGGGTGAGGGGGTTGGTCAAAATGGTCCAAAGAGCACTTCTATCCAGGATATTTTGAGAGTCTATGTAGGAACTAATGTGCAAGCCAGCTGGCTCTCCTCCTACTGATAGTACTACTGGACACCATTCTCTGGGGATTCTACCAAAGTTTTCTCCACAGCCCAGGCTTTTTCCAAAAATTCTAAACTCATATACCCAACTATCTACTTTCCATGTCTCAAGTCCTAGCAACTGTGATTGACCAGGGGCCTTGAGTTGCTAAGAACTCAAGGAGACCTACGGCAAATTAATTACACCTGCCGTGGAGATTTGAATCTTAGAAGTATTCAGTCTTGGCTGCATGTTAGAATTACCTGGGGAAGTTTTTACAACACCAATATTCAGACCATCTTTCTACCAATTAAATCAGATTCCCTGGGGTGGGATCCAGATATCTCTATTTTCTATGTTCTCCAGATGACTATAATGTACTTTTAAAGTTGAGAGACATTCATCTAGAAAGATCCAGAGTCCCTAGTGCATGCCCTGCTTATGCCCAAGACTCATCACCTCACAGTTGTATTTGCTGCTGGTCACATTTGATGCCCATGGAGGGGTGGGGGGACCTGATAATGGCACATAGTCACAGGAAAGTCAAAGGGCTTCTGCATTTGACTGTGGACTGGAGAGTCTTCCCTCCTCCTCACGCTACTTCTCCTGCCTATATTCTCTCACCTTCCCCAAAACAAAACAAAGCATGCCAGCAAATGCCAAGAGAACTTAGTTAGAGAATACGGCTGTCTGTGAGCCCTGTAACCTTAGCCATCACCATGATCAGAAGAGTGGAGGGTTTGGGGAAGATGAGGAACAACCAGAAGAGGTGACTGTGATGGAGAGAAGGAAGAGAAGCTGTTAATAATACCAGTCCAGTCCAGGCAGTCTGTCATCCTAATGAATGGAACAAGTCCAGTAGGGTGACCAGAAGGTATCTGGTTATTACAGCTCCATTAAGACTATTTAAGCAGCCACGAACAGCTGTGTGGAGTGAGATGCAGCCTACTCAAGAGCAAGCATTTGTTTGTTTTCCAGCTCAGGGCGGTCACACTGTGTGCTGACACACCATGTGCATGGCTTTGTAGAGAGAGGCCAGTATTGCCATCTTTTTCTTTGTCTTCTGTGGATGATAGTAGGCAGACAGCCTCTTCTGGGGTGTAATAATTGTGATGGATGCTTCAGGTCGCCCTAGTTGCCCTGTTCTCTGATCAGAGCCACCTAAACAGAGGCAGAGTAGACCTTCTGCTTCTCCCACAGCTTTTTTCTCTCCAAGGACTCTGTTCCAGCTTCTCCGGGAACTAGAAGAGTGATTCTGGGTAGAGGCAGGGGGGAGGAGGTCTGTAGCAGATGCCCAAATTATGAAAGGGAAGGCTGTGGTTGTTCTCCAGCTCTGGGAACTCATAATGACCCAAATAGGAAGTATTGGACTCCACCTTCTCATTTCACTCCATTCCCAGTGGATTACAATAAGGGGGAAATGGCCATTTCCAGCGGGGAGCCAAAAGACATTAGTAACTCATGAGGTTTCAGACCTGGAAATTTTTCCAACAGGAAAGAGCTCTAACTTACTCTTTTCCTTTGAGTTTATTATTTTTTCCACCTAACTCTATTTGTAACCCAGGAAACAATATTTTCTGTGTTTAATATAGGAACCCTTCCCAACTAAGTAAGCAGTTTTCATTATCAGAGAAAAAGTTCTTGACTGAGAGTCCAGACCTAGGTCTCAGTCTGCTTCTGCATGCTGGATCGTCTTGGACAAGACTCTTCCACCTCTGGGTCCCATTTCATCTTCTGTGATGAAAGCTCTGGCTATATAGCATGGACTTCTGAAGCCTGATAGTATAGGTGTGGACTTCATTGGGTCAGAAATACTTATTGAGCACCTATTCCATACCTTGCACTGTTTGGGGCATTTGAGGTAGTTAGAAAGCTAAATAAAGAAAGTGAAGACCCTTACTTTAAAGGAAGATCATGGTTTTACTATGCTGTGTAATTACAAAACAGAATGCTAGTTAAAATGCTTTATAGACCTGTGAGTCCTGCGTGTCAGAGTCAGCTAGAACATTAGTAAAGTACATTAAGACATGAGTTCATTGACATGGAACAGGACCCAGGCCTCTGCATTTTACCAAATCCCATTGGGAAATTTGGATCCCTGCCAAACTCTGGAAACCATTGGCCTAAAATTTGGCATTTAAAATTTTGTAGCTTTTCATGGGGCCTTTTAAAGGAGGTCTTGTGACTCAATGTGCAGACGCACATTTCACCAACCTGTTCCATTAAAGCTCCTGTCGGTCTTGCTGGGGTCTGGTTTTCTACTTAGCTTCCCCAGCAGCATTCATAAATTACCTTCTACCAGTGACATGGTGCACAACAATGTTTGCTCTCCTGATGCCACTCTGAGTAGACATCATCCGTCATCCTTTCCTGTCTTCTCTGTCCACATTTATAATCCCCGAGGCATATGCTTTCAGCACAGAAGGAGGCATTTGTTGAAAGCTTGGCCTCTGCTAAGGCCACCACTAACTCATACAGCACCTTAGAGTGAGATAGCAAAAGGTACACCTGTCTCGGGATAATAGACTGTCACCTTCCAGAATATGTTCATAATATAGACAGAATTCTCCCATGTCTACCAGACCATGTTCTCCCTGAGACATGGAGCTCCATACACAACCTTTACGGCCATCCACCAGCTAGCCACAGATGCCGGGAGACATGCGCTTTTACCAAGCAGAGGGACCACAATTGTGACCAGGCCTTAGGCTTCCAAGAGCTTATAAAACTTTTTTACTCCCTAAATACTTTGTCCTACCGGTACCTACAGTAAGCAACGTGTCCCAATTTCCTCAGAATGGTACCAATTTTATTTATTTTTAATTAAATCTGTTGGGGTGACATTGGTTTTAATAGATTATGTAGGTTTCAGGTATATAATTCTATGCTACATCATCTGTATATTGCATTGTGTGCCTACCACCCAAAATTAAATTTTTTATCACCATGATTTTGACCCCTTTGACTAACCTCTCAGCACCCTTCCCACTGGTAACCAGCATACTGTTGTCTGTGCCTGTTCGTTTTTGTCTGTTTTTCTTTTTGTTCATTTGTTGCTTTCCCACACATGCTGTCCTACATTTTAGGAGTCCTTGGGTCCAAGACAAAACAGTAGGGATGTTGCCAGGAGTCTCCTTCTTTGGTCTTGTGACAGTAAACTGGCTGTTTCTAATCAAAAAGAGGCGGAATGAATTTTAGGAGTGGGCCAGGGGCCCCCAATAGCATATTCTTGGGAAAGAGTGGGATGTGAGAGCCTCGGAAGACCTACTGTGGAACAGGCATTATGCTGGGTGCCTGGAGGCATTCTCTCAATAATCACTAGTCATCAGCAAAAATGCCCTTCCCATCTCTGTGCTGCCCCTTCATAGTCAAACTTTTCCCCCAACCCTAAACCGAAAAGCATATTATTTACTTCATTGTTGGGAAAATTAACAGAGACTCAGAGTAGTGAGATGATTTGCAGAAAAAAATCTTCAAACACTCTGTCTTTGACAAAGCTCTGCCTTCTTCCTGCCTCATATAATTAGTGGACAAGGTATATTAAGAGGTATTTCTGGACTAGATAAATGAATGAAAGACCCAGGTAAAAATGGCAGCTCCTTGGTGAAGATTGAAATATTCCCTGCCCAGGAGAGTACAGTTGTGGGCAGGGACCCAGGAAAATCCTGGCGGCCAGTACTGGTCATGGAGGAAGCAAGCCCTTAACTGTGCCCTGAAGCGTCAGCCAGGAACTGCCGGGTCAGCATCCCCCAGGCCTGGTTTTGCTGCATAGCAATTCCAATTATCTCCAGGGATAAAGTCAAGCCAAAGGGAACAATGGAGGCACCATAGCTGACAGAATCTGTGAAGCTAGTAGACGAACAGGTGAATTAAATGGACCAGATGCTCTCAGTTTTGGATTGGAAGTAAGCTGCTCTTAGAAACTCTGTTCTATTAAGACATCTCACTATTTGGGGAATAACTCCAAGAGGCTTAAGTGCAAAGAAGAGCATCCAAAGAAGGATGGCAAGCTTCAGAAAGGATGCTGTATCTCCACAGGCCCAAATCAACAGGTGGGAGAAGGAACCAGCCAAGGAGGAACCAGGAACAATTCTCAGTTCTAGCTGGAAATTAAAGTGGGAAAACTGAGGCAGGTTGCACAGTCCTATGGGCTGACTCAGCACAACAGGACATAAGAAGCCTGTGACTGTGGTTATGTGGTCTGAGCCCACCCTGCCTACAGGGGGTGCAGCTCTGTGGCTGGGAGGATGGGTTGGTGGGTGGATGGATGGATGGATGGATGGATGGATGGATGGGGGTTGATGGATGGATGGGTGTATGGAGTGATGGATGGATGGATGAATAGATGATAGGTGTGGATGGGTGATGGATGGATAGTTGGATGGGTGACAGATGAATGGATGGATGGATGAATGGATGGATGATGGATAGATGTGTGGATATGTGTGGATGATGGATAGATGTGTGTTGCAACTATAGGAAGAGTTAGTCTGGGGCAGGAACCAGATGACATTTTACTCTAGAGTCTATGAAGCCTATCAGCAAGGATGAAGGAAGGGCCGAAACTGTTTTGGCTCAGTGGATAGAGCGTCGGTCTGCAAACTGAAAGGTCCCAGATTTGATTCCAGTCTAGGGCATGAACATTGGTTGCAGACACATCCCCAGTGGAGGGTGTGCAGGAGGAAGCTGGTCAATGTTTCTCTCTCAGCAATGTTTCTAGCTCTCTATCCCTCTCCCTTCCTCTCTGTAAAAAAAATAAAAAATAAAATAATAAATTAATAAATTAATAAAATATATTTTAAAAAAAGGATGAAGGAAGAGTTCAAGAGACAAGTGTTGCCCAGCTAATGTGGCTCAGTAGTTGAGCATTGACCTATGAACCAGGCAGGATGTTATGGTTCAATATCCAGTCGGGGCACATGCAAGAGGTAGCCGATAAATGATTCTTTCTCATCATTAATGTTTCATCGGCTGAGAATAAAACTCCCATTCTTACCTGTGGTCCACAAGATGTCAACTGAGCACCACTCCTCCCCATTCACCTTATGTCGCTCTCTCACTCTTGTTCTCTCTGCTCTGGAGAGCCTCTCTTCAAGTTCTAGGACACACTAAGCTCATCCCATCTCAGGGCCTCAGCACTCACTGTCCCTCAGCCTGGCGCGTTCTTCCCCCAGCTTCTGCTCAGCACTCAATTTTCAGCTCAGGTGTGTCAATGGGAGAGCCATGGGAACACACCTGAAGTTGAACAAGCTGGTTAGGAATGAAGGGACAGCTTGGGTAAAGGATGTTCAAAGGGACCCATAGAATGTGGGTGGGCTGTATTAGGTGACTTGGGGCTTTGTTCCAGACTGGGCAGTGGTTGGGAGAGGAATGATTGGGTGTCTTAGTAAATCTTAACTATAGAAAGGGAACATGAGATTGAGGCTAGAGCTGTAAATATCAAAGAAAAAGCAGTCACTCATATTTGCCAGGATAGGAGATGTTTGGTCATTTATTTTTGGCTTGGCCAATGTTCATAGTTTTGTCTGTGTTTGTATATGACTGCAGAGTGGCCAGGTTTTGGTCTGTTCCATCCTGGTCTCAGAGTAGCCATGTCTGATGCTGGCATCCTGTGAAATTGTCTGTGTTCAACCAGAGGGCACCAGGGTCCAGCTGTGAGTGCTGTGCCAGTCCTCAGGAGCAGGGCTGCTCTTCTCCTTCTCATATGTCTTCTCTCAAACAGTCCTGCCCTCTTGTTCCCATCTAAAGTAGCCCATTGCCCCAAATCACAGTTGATCCCAGCACCCTGTTAATTCTCTTCACAGGCCTTATAAGAAACAATTACCTTGTGCATTTATTTATTGTCTGCACCTTCCCACAACTAGAACATAAAATTCATGAGATCGCCTGCCATGTCCATTGCTGTTATTTCTAGGACCCGGCACCGTGCCCAGAACCCGGTTGGTCACTGTGGGAGAGAGGGAGGGGGAAAGGGAGGGAAGAAGGAGGAGAGCAGACCCATTCAGTGCATATTACTCAACAAGTCATTTCCTGTCTGGACCTCACTTTATTGGTCTGTAAAATGAGGTAATAATTTTTTTTCAACATATCCTTGCAGTTCTGACTTTCGAGGATTCTGTGCATAACTCAACTCAGAACTCCAGGGATGAGAACATCCTAACATGCATCTTTTAGGTCTAAAAAAGAGGGAGAGAGAGAGAGATTATCTTAGAGAAGCAGCATGGTTGAAGAGTAGGAAACATTTTCACACTCAGACAAGGGTGTGAAAATAGAGCGCAGTCCTCTAAGGAGAAGAGGATGGGAAAAGGAAAGCAGAGACTGATAATGGATGGAGATAATGAGATGGCAATTTTGGTTTCAAAAGAATTTGATTAGCTCCTAATGACTGCCACAATTCCCTGGTCAATCTACTGTAACCAGCCGCTGATGTAAAAATAATGCCCTCGCTGGCTTGCTTTGAAGATGGAGAGGAGTCTCTCATACTTTTACCCCTTCGTATTTTTTTTCAAGAGATTATCCCCTATTAGATTGCAGCTCCCTAAAAAGAGAAATGGATGTGTGATCAAAGTATGCCAATTAGGGAGTTCTTACAGCTCACTCTTGGGTGAGCAGCTCCCTTCAGCCTTGCCTATTCTGCCTTTGTCACCATCCTCATGGCCTCCAAGCTCCAAATTGTTCTTCAGCCCCCGCCCCTGAGGGGAGACAGAGGCCCCCAGGGCTGCGGCAGGGTCCTGCATGGTTTCCCACAGAGAAGAGCCCTTTATCACAGGTGCTTTGTTTAGTTTGAGATTTTTCAAAAGAGAGCTGCATGCTGGGTGCATCCTGAAAAGCATAGTTGGATGCTGTGAAGACATCCAACTGTGTGTCATTCAAGGACTCCAGGGGTGGACAGGGACATTTATCAAATCCCTGCAGTGTCATGGGTACATGCTTATTTGGGGGCGTGGAGAGTCAGGGAGCAGGGCAAAGGTCAGAGTAAACAAAACACTGTCCAGTAGGTCCATTCAAACGTGAGATAGGAAGCTTTATTGGGTAGTGAGCTGCCTGTTGCTAAGGGTATCCAAGTAGCAGATGCTATAGATCAGCTTATCAGCTGTCTAGAAGGCTACTGTGGATAGGAATACAACCAGATGATTTTCAGACACTTCCCCTTCTGAGAATCCAGGATCTCTGCCTTCTGCATGCACAGAAGCTACCTTACCCACTCATTATTCCATTCATCTACCCATTCATTAATTTATTCAAAAGGGGTGATTCAAGCACATATGGAGTACAAAACCAGCATTGGGTTCTGGAGTGGCAGACACTATTCTTTCCCTGGAGTAATCCATCACCAAGTTGGGAGACAATATTATTAGATGTAGAAGAGTCCCTCTAATAATAGAAAAGGTGACTAAATTGTTGGGGATGCAGGCAGGTGGTGGGAGGGTGGATGGGGAAGTTTTCACAAAGGAGATATTCTTGAACTTGGTTTTGAAGGATATGTGGACGTTTACCAGGTAGACTCAGGTGGAAGAGAATCTTGGGCAGAGGGAACAGAATGTGTAAAGTCAGTCTTAGAAGTTTGAAACACCTGAAATTGTCTACAGTGTTGAATTTAGTTTCTTATCATTGGAATCCATACTAATAAAAGGGTAATGTGCAAATTGGTCAGGATGCCCTCACAGTAACAAATGAACAGCAGGCTATGTGGAGTGACCAGGCCGGCAGGGGGTTAGTGAGGGACAACCAAAGGACTGAACAAGCCAGCTGCATGGGGCAACCAGGCCAGCAAGGGGGGGAGGGGCAGTGAGGGGTGACCAGGCCAGCAGAGGGGGCAGATGGACATGACCAGGCCAGCATGGAGGGGGTGGTCTGTTAGGGGCAACAAGGCTGGCAGTGAGGGGGGGTGAATTAGGGGCAACCAGGCAGACAGGCAAGCGAGCAAGTTAGGACCCAGCGGTCCAGGATTGTGAGAGAGATCCCAGATTGGAGAGGGTACAGGCTGGGCTGAGAGGACACCCCCTGCCCAGTGCACAGATTTTGTGCACTAGGCCTCTAGTATTAATATAAGGGCAAGAACTGAGGCTACAGAGGCAATGCAGGGTGAAATCATTAAGGACCTTATATTAAAGACTTTAGAATTTATCTTGAAGACCATGGCATGGGGAGTAACTGGGTCCTGTTCACATTTTAGAAAGAGCTCTCTGATTACAGTGGAGAGTGGATTGGAGGGGACAAATCCAAAGAACGAGAAACCAGTGAGGAGACCCATGGGAAAATATTTCTCCAGGTAAATTCACTTTTTGTAAGAATCATGGCCACACATTAGACTCACCCAGGGATCTCTAAACATAACCAATGCCCATGTATCACCCTCTGAGTCTGAATTAATTGGTCTGGGCTAGGGCCATGGCTTTGGGAGTTTTAAAGCTCCTCCAGATTATGTTACTGTGTAGCCATAACAAAACCTTACGTGAACTGTAACCTGACCCCTGGCACATAGTAGGTACCCAACAGATATTTTCCCCAGGAAATTAGTATGAAAACATTCAGAATGTGCCCTTCTTGTCTTCATGTCACATTGGTGGGTATAATTGGATGTACATTTGACTTTTATCACAGAGGGTTTCAGATAGGAAATCACCACCAGAATATAAGCTTAAACACTGAGAAGTCCAGTGCTGCCACTGAAACCAGCATGACACACCCTTGCAGAGAGCCAGAAATACTAAATTGACCTGGAAAGTTGCCCAAAACAGCTGTTGCCACCTGGCTATGGTGGGAGGATGAGACCAAGTCCTGGAATCTGAATTCTACAAGTTACCTGCAAAAGCAAGAGCCATTTGCAGTCTAGAGATGGCCTGTGCTGATGGCAAGAGAGGTGTGGGATGATGGTCGCTTATAGTGAAGAGCAAAAAGAGGATGAGGGAGAGGAAGAAGACAGGGGAGAGAAGCCCTCCATCAGTAAAATAAGTATGTTACTATCTCCATAGCACTTTTCTCACCCTCATATTTAAGGCAGATATTGGTGCCCAGAGCCACACTACTGTTTTGCTTCTCCCCCAGGATGTCTGTCTAAAGGTTTCAGACACACAACAAATGTGTGATCCCTTGCTAGCTGGGAAGGCACTCTATTACCTTAACCTAAAGCCCTGGGAAAGCTAAATCGGGGACCATAACTTAGCTCAGGAAGCCCAGGCAGGGACCTCCCACCTCATCTCCATTCCATCTGGAATGGGCAACAACTCTACCTACCCAACTGCTTCACAGAGGAGGATCATGGTCATCCTTCTAGAACAAAAGTCAGCAAATGACAGCCATAGGCCAAATCCAACACCTGTTTTTGTGAATATAGTTTTATTGGAATGAAGCCATACCCATTTGTTTGCATTTTGTCTGCAACTGCTTTCACTCTACAACAGGGAGTTGAGTAGGAGTAATTACAACAGAACCCAAACTATGTACTATCTGGCCTATTATAGAAAAACATTGCCAACTTCTGCTCCAAAAATGACCCAGCCAAGTTGGCTTAACACATGAGTGACTAGAAGCAAGAAAGGGGGCACCATACAGGGGCTGGGATTTTTACAGTCAGTGGTCCTGCCTATTGTCAAACGTGGCCCACTGAATGGTTGAATTTCTGACCAAGCAGGATACAGATTCCTCTTGTTCAGGATGGAATAGATGGGCAAAGGCAAGGCTGGTGTATTGAGTACGTGGGTGCTCCTTTGCCATGCATTGCTAGCAAAGTCCTGTGTAGACTGAAGGTACTGCACATTCCATCCCAGAATCAGTGCAAGGGCCAAAAGCAGGGGATGGGAACACTAGTTTGAATGTTGCCCAACCTTCATGCTTCTGTAGCTCCGCTAAAACTGTCCCCACCCCCTTAAATGCCCAGCTTCCTTCTCTTTGAGATAACTAACTACGCCCTCCCTGTGTTTCCAGAACACTTGGCGCGTAACTAAGTCATTCCATGTGGTCGTTTACTTGTCTTTCTCCTCTTAAACTGATGACTCTCATCTCTTTCCTCCCCCAGTCTCTGACTCTGAACCTCTTTGTCCAACTTCCTGCTCAACATCTTCGCTTGGATGTCGAATAGTTATCGCAAACGTGGCCGCTGCTGCTGCTGTTGTTCTTATTGTTTTTGAACACGTGAAGAAGCACATAGTACTCAGCAAGTGCGAGGCACTGTTCTAAGCCCTTTATGTACCCAAGACACACTTAATTCTTGCCTCCCAATCCTGTTTCTCCCTAGCTGTTTCTTTTTCATCTCAGTGACTGTCATGGCTCTCTATTCAGTTCTCAGAGCCAACAGTCTGGGCCTCAGCCTTCATCCCTGTCTCCTTCACAGTCCACATCCACAGTGGATATGCTGGTGACCTGCCCATATTCCCTCCACACAGTGTTCCCAATGCCTGCCTCCTGGAAGCTCTGGTGGCTTTTTCCCTGAGGACTTCCTCAACACAAAAGAATGTGCACACCCTGCCCATGGAGCAAGGCAGAGCATTAAGGAAGTTCCGAAGAGTTGTCCTCAACAAATGATAGATGGAAATTGGTGGATAAACACCCAACTTCCTCCTCCCTCTGGTAGGAGAAGGAAATAGTCCCGTGGCATTAAGCCCCGGGCACACAGTGGTAACCTGTTCGTTGATCAACCCTATTTTGACTTTCTTCCCTTGATTGTCTCACTTCCCCGACTCATACACCCAGGCTTCTTAGGATTGCCTCCCAAATACAGTCTTATAGTCAGATCCTTGCTTCTTTCCAAAGCAGTGAGTCTGCTCCTGACCAAAACCTACAAACGTTAACTGAAAATATTCAGTTCTTGCTGCATCCACTGCCACCATCCTGGTATAGGGGCCCAAGGTACCATCATCTCTTACCTGGACTATTGCAACAACTTCTTAATTGATCTCCCTGAGCATGTATTTCATATGTGAGCCAGAATGTACTTTGTAAAACACAAATTATATCCGGTATCTCCCCTGCTCAAAACCCTCCAATGGTTTCCCATTACACTTAGAGTAACACCCAACTGGATACCAATGACCGCAGTGCCCCCTCTAATCCTAATTCTCCCAGCCTCTCCGGGTGCTCCTGTCACTGCTCTCCCTGCCTCATCCTTCACTGTAGTCCTTGGTTTTCATCTTTGCATCTGCTGTTCCCTCTGCCTGGAAAGTGCTTGTTACATTTCTTGGTCTGAGTGGCTTTTCACATCATAGCTTAGATATTACCTTCCCAGAGAAGCCCTCCCAGATGGTGTAGTCTGAAATAATGCTCTACCACTATCCCTTCTCCAAGCTTCATTTTCGTCATACAGTTTCCACCATCTAAAGTTATATGTTTTCTGGTTCATTTGCTGCATCTCCCAGTGGACTGGACATTCAAGAGGCACTTAGTGTATTTCTGTGTCCCAAGTACATAGAACAGTGCCAACCATATATTAGGGACACAATAAATATCTGTCACATGAGTGAATAAGTGATTCCCCTACTGGACCAGATCTGGGCCATGGCACACAGAAGACCTCAATAGCATTTGAGCCACTGAAGGAGGAAATAAGGCCATGGAGGAATCCACCACCACCCAGCCCTTTATGCTGAGTGGCCCATCACAGCAGGTGTTGTTTGCCCACTGGTTCATCTTCACCTGCGTAGAGCTTCTATCTCTGGCCGTCCTAACCACTCCGTCCTTTCTTTGTAGGCTTTACCAGAGGGGCAGACGGCTTCATGGGACACAGCCAAGGAGGATGAAAATCGCAACAAGAATCGATATGGAAACATCATATCCTGTAAGTCCCCTCTGGGAGGCCCCAGGCTTTGGGGTCACAGAGGAAACCAAGCCACTACAATTACTTACTTATAATTTGTGGTCAAGTAATCAATTCTTGATGTTTCCAGCTTTGGGTCAACATGCCAAGCTGGGAGCTGTATTTCAGCATGCGTGACAGAGCATGGCTGACCTCGGGGCCAGGAGAGAGGTGGGAAGTTGGGTTCAAGCAGAGTAGATCTGGAAGCCTCCAGAAGCTGCGTCTGGTCTGGTACTTCCCACTGCTCAAGAATTGCTCAGGTTGGGGAGGAAGCCCAGGCACAGGACTCCTTCCTGTCCCCAGCAGTTCTTCTAATGCAGAGGAAGGACCACCTTAGAAGTCACTCAGGGTACAAGCAAGGTCCAGCCCATGAGGGAGGGGCTGAGAACACCCAAGAGAGAGAATAGTGCTCCTCTAAGAAGGCAGAGTCCCATGCAAGGATTGATGTCCAGAAAAAGCCAGAAGCTCTGAGCTTAGGGCATCATGACTTCTGCCAGACCCACTGCCAGTGGGGCAGTGGCTCTAAGGTGAGTGCCTGCTGCTCAGGACTGCTTTGGCACAGGCATTTGTTGGCACTGAGCCTGCAGGGGGCAAGCATGTTTGGCGCGAAGCTCAGGGAGACATGGGAGGACATTACTTTGCTTGGCAGTGAGCTCTAGGTGGCCCTGACAGGGTGGAGCCTCTACAGTCAAACTGCTCGGTTCTGTCCTGGCTCTGGGACCCGGAGCAGGCTTCCTGGCCTCGCCAAGCTTCACTTACTCATCTTTAAAATGACGTAATAACAGAGATAGGGTGGTGGAAAGAAGGTACTTAGAACCCTTGGCCTCAGCACCCAACATCATCCTACTCTTAGAATGGAGTTAATTTTCTCAGAGTCACTGAAAGCAGTGTGGATGGATAAGCAGGGTGGTGGATGTATCATCCCATCACATTTTAACCAGAATTCACTGAATACCCATATGGGTCATGTGATAAGCCAGTTGGAGACGGAGGCATGATCATATGTCCATTTTGGAAAGATCTATAGGATAGATGTTTGGGAGGGTAGATTAGTTTGGGAGAGGCAGGAAACAGAGGGGCCAGTCAAGAGGCTACTGCACTGGTTCCAGCAAGGGATGGTGAGGCCTGAACAAAGTCTGTAACAATGCCCGTGTGTGATGGTACATGGTAGGGTTCCTAGAGAAGAGGGAAAGAGACAGGCTGCCATATAACTAAATATCAGGTTACACACAAGTATGGTCACTATCAAATATTGGTGTATGCAGCCTTCCACACACCAGGTACCGAGTGGACAAAGTTACCTTGTGCAAAATGCTGAGTACATATTCCCATTAGAACAGACGTCTACGCAGCTTTTGCCTGCCATGGTGTAGCCAACCTGGACCTTTGACATATCACCAAGGGTGCACAGCATCCCTTGGTCCAAGATCTAAGAGCAACCCAGTTCAACCAAAAAGAAAAAGAAAAAAGGACCATGAATAACAGATTATTTCCAGCACAGCGCAGTGTTTTGTTAACTGTCTAGACATTGCCTAAGAAAAAGCTTGGCGGGAGAAAGCATAAGATACAGGCAGCCTGTTGAGGAAGAAGGAGGCAGAAGTTTCAGCTTAGCTGTTTCCTGTGCTAATTTAGGAACGGGCTATGAATGGCAGAACTAATCAAAAACATTTGTAATTTGTCTGTTGCATGATAGTAATGCAGACAGCAAGATTTCCTGCAAGCAAAGCATTGGAAAGAGATATTCAAACAATTAGGAAATGTGTGTTGAGACCTATGATGGGTGGGCATCCTGTGAGCCAGGCCCTGTGGGGCCCTGGGCCTCTGCTCCCAGGAGACTCTCATTTGGGGCCCACATGGCTGCTCACTCCAACCATTCTCTGCTCGAGGACCAAGCCCTAATGTATTATACCTGGTCACGTGTCTGTTCCCCCTATTAGATTGTGAGTCCAGACATGGTCACTAAATTATAGGCTGTGAGACATTATGTGCTCACTCTAAGCTTTAATCTTCTGTCTGTAAAAAGGGCACAACGATGTTTTCCTCCCAGAGGTGTTATGCAGACAAGAAAAAATAGGTGATTGTGCAC
The DNA here is from genome assembly GCF_014108245.1 of Pipistrellus kuhlii. NCBI lineage: Eukaryota > Metazoa > Chordata > Mammalia > Chiroptera > Vespertilionidae > Pipistrellus > Pipistrellus kuhlii. Next base: position 5,072,855 of record NW_023425562.1, read on the forward strand.
AGACAAGAGACCCTGCCTTCCTGAGAGACAGGGATACCCAGGCTGGGTCAGGTATCGGGGCCAAAGCTTTGCAGGCCAAGGATGAGGGACCACACAAAGCCATGTATCCCTCCAGACCCCACTGCTCACCCTCTGCTCTCAGCACCTTTGCCCACGCCATCACCGGCTCTCACCTGGTCTCTGCCCGGCCTCCTTCCATATCCATCTTTGTCCCCAACTTTCTACCTGTCTGGTCTCTGACAGAAGCCAGAGGGACCTGAATTGGATCATAGCATCCTCCTCCTGAAAACTTTGCCCTTTGCTCATGAGCACGCCTGTTCCACAGTCTCTTAGCCGCCTCTCAGGTCTCCTTTACCACTGTGTCCGCTTCATGTTAGTCTCCTCTCTAGGCTGCACTGGCCTTCCTTCAGCCCCTGGAGCTTTCCAGGATCATCTGTGCCATGGGCCCTTTACACATCTGTTCTCGCTGTCAAAGTGTCTTTTCCTCCTCTCCTTGTTCTACTAATTCTACTTTTTCTTTTTCTTTTTTTTAAAATATATTTTATTGATTTTTTACAGAGAGGAAAGGAGAAGGATAGAGAGTTAGAAACATCGTTGAGAGAGAAACATCGATCAGCTGCCTCTTGCACACCCCCTACTGAGGATGTGCCCACAACCAAGGTACATGCCCTTGACCAGAATGGAACCCTGGACCTCTCAGTCCCCAGACAGATGCTCTATCCACTGAGCCAAACAGGTTTGGGCTCTACTTTTTCTTTAGATCTTAGATCAGTCACCACTTCCTCTAATTATCAATCTTCAGACGGTTTGAAAATGCGCACAACCCCATCATTCTCTCCTAGAGCGCTTTTCCTTAACTCTCCTCATTATGATGTCGGAGGCATTGGGATGACTCTCGGTTGACTGCCTGACTTGCTCACAAAAGTAGATGCTCTGTGACGGCAGGACCATGATTGTCTTGTGCTTCTGTGTCCCCAAAACTGCCATATAGTTGGTGCTCAGTAAATAGGAATGAATGTTGGAAAACACGGATCCTCTGTAAGACCCCACAGGCCTTGAACCGTGGGTCTCTCCCTCTGGCTTACCAGAGAAAATAGAGAACACCCAAAAAGGATGGATGGAGGAAGGCGGGATCAAGATGATTCTTGAAGTGACATCCAAGTAATGTCTCTTAGTGAGCAAGAAGGCGGTGAGCCTAAGTGAACAGGACAGAGGTTGGGTTGCAGGCAGCAGAGAGAACAACAAAGGGGTTAGACTTCTGCCGCTGGGGTGCAGAAGGTGCTGAGTCCCACCCACAGCCCACGGCCTCACCACCTCCCTGTGCAGCGACACCAGCTAGCAGTACCGACACCCAGGGCCAGGATGAGGGTAAGGAGGGTGAGAAACCCCTCTCTGCACCATTCAAAGAGGTTCCTCCTTCTCAGCCATTGACCTTGCACCTGCACAACCCTGAGAGCAAGCGCCTCCCTTAGTGTCCAAGGCACCTCCCTTGCTTGCCCTCATGCTGCCCTGTCTGTGTCTCTGCCTGAGGACTTTCTCCAAAGCCGGGCAGGATGCTCGGTCCATGCACAAGGCAGGTTCCTCCTGGACCATGAAATAGCCCAGCTCCTCACTCATTCAATCTCCCCAAACCCCCTTATGTGAGGAAGGGAAGCCTCATTCTGTAAAATCTGCAACCCCCCCGAGATCACTTCCTCTCCTGGGTGTGATTTCCTTTTCTAGAACTGCTCCACGGGGAATGCTCTGGTGTTCTTGAAATTTTCTCCTGTTCACAGTCCCCGCCCAGAGCTACTTGAAAGCAAAGACCCTCTGTTCTATTTTCCCCATTCATTTCCTCCCCTTTCACTTCCTTTTCATTCCCAGTCCCTGGAAACCCCTCCGTCTCTATTGCTAAACTCTAAACAGAATCACGTGGAAGAAAGGGCTTATTTGGCCAAGGTTTCTCCTTCATTGTTTCATTTGCAGGCAGTGCCCTGCCTCCTTCTCTTTCCGGCTAATCTTTCCCTTTTCCCTGGGCCTTGTCCTCCCCTCTAATCCCTCTGGGTTCCTTAAGATGCTAATTACACCTGCTTTTCCTCTTGCACCAGGAATATTTCTAATTATCAAGCCCTGGCAGATTCTGCCTTCCGGAGGGACTCCTCCAAGGGCAGGAAGACTTCCTGTTCCCCAGGCCATTTCTTTTTACTGTTCTCCTTGTAACTCCAGACTTCTCTTTTCTCCCTTGGTATGTCCTGAGCGGCTTTAGAATCCACTGGTTACCTTGGCACTGTCCCTGCTTCCGCCCTGATTTGTTGCCAAATCAGGGACCCTTAAACTAGAAAGGAGACTCGGATTTATTTAAGACAACCCAGGTGTATGAATTCCCTCTGCCTCCATCTGGGTTTCCCCAGAAATAGATGTTAGATGAGTATTGCAGTACGAGGAGTTGACATAGGAGGAGAGGGGTCACCTGAGGAAAGGGGGCAGGGAGACAGCCCAGAGTCTGGACTGCTGCTCAGGAATTTGCATTTCTAACATGTTTCCAGATGTTGTTGATGCTACTCGTCATGGGACTATATTGTGAAGACCACTGTTCGAGAATAATAGTCAAACTGAATGTATATATTTATGCTGATGTCTTACACCACCCCAAGTGTTTTAATACATCCCCTCTTATACCCCTGCCAAGGTAGATGTGATTTTGACTTTATAATTGGGTAAACTGAGGCTCGGGGAAGGTGCATAACTTGCCCCAGGTGATACAGTGAGTGTGTGACAGACTGGGGTCTGCCTCCAGAGCCCACCAACCCCTTGCCTCTCTCCTACTAGACACAAGATTCGGCTGCCAATTTTAGGACAGGACAGGCTGGGTCTGCAGGTGGTGTACGGGGTTTGCTATGGAGAGAGGATGAGTGAATTCGAGCACAGAATCCAGGCACACTCTGCCAGCCTTGTGTCCAAGAGAGAGCCTGGGGTCCCTGAAATCAACAGAATGGCTGTAAGCAAGGGGTCCGTCCCTCCCTCGTTCTCAGCCTTTCAGACACAAATAGGAATTCGTTTCGTGGACAGATAATTGTTGAGCCCCTGCTCTGTGGCTCACGCCATAGTGAGAAGGGTGCCCTTCCTGAAGTAGGGCCTGAGGAGAGCCACACAGACACGGACCTGCTTAAGAGCAGGGAAAGGAACGCACAGGGAGCTCTCAGGGTCCGGGGAGGAGAGATCACAGAAGACTTCCTGCGGAAGGAACACTGAGCTGAGAACTAAGGACTGAAATGTCGCCAGCCTTGTGGGGCTGGGGTGTTCCTTTACCTGTGCAAAGGCCCTGAGATCCGCAGACAGCATGCGTTTGAGCAGCTGAAAGGAGGCGGGGGGGGGGGGGGGGGCGCGCGCAGGAGGCAGCGCATGAGGCTGCACTGGGAAGTGGGTTCCACACCTTCAGATCAGACAAGGTATGTGCGTGGAGTAAGGCTTTCTTCTCTGACCATGGTGTCCTGGAGCTGGTTCGCGCCAGCTTGCAAGAACAGATGGTTAGGTTTCCAGGAATTTTGTGAGCTAGGGGAGGCCACGTTGGTAGTTGGAGATCAGTCATGGAGGGAGTATTTATAGCACAGAAATCGGTAGACGTTACAGCTCAGGGCCTTGTTCTCCTCAGGGAGCTGTTATTCAACATTTGCCAACAGACCACTGGTCTCTGTCCTGAAACTACCAGGCATAGATTGACTCCAGAGGGATGATGCTTCTTTGCCTCTGGAATAGTGTTGGGGGCGGGGGGGGGGGGGGGGGGGGGGAGCGCTTTGGATCTCGAAGTCTTTGCAGTGGTGTCTCTCCTCTACCAGCTGCCAGCGGTTGTCTCCTTCCCACCAGCCAGTTCCTGCCCATTTCCCTCCTCAGCTGGGAGCCAGGTGGAGCCAGGCCCCGGGACTCCCCTCACCCTCACCTCAGAGGAGCTCGCGTCTCCTCTGTATGACTCTTCTCAGTCCTTGTCTGGAATATCAAACAAGGAGCACCAATTTAGCTGCTTTTCAAGCTTGCAAAGTGTAGATAGAGCATAATGAATGTTCCGGGCTGCTTGTAAATTACCTTGTGTAAACTCCTTCCCACCGCCCGCTGCCCCATCTCTCTCCGTGCGCGTATGGATAAACACAATTTTTTATCCTTCTAATTATATAAAGTTGGACGAGGAAGGGGACACAGAATAATATTAGCATCTGCCGGAAGGAATAAATAAACCATGAGGACACTGCTCCTCCTCGCAGTGCCTTTCTGTGGACCTGCGGCCGGGGTCTGCCCTTGGATGAGCTCACACAGCTCTTTGCCTCTGCACCAAGGTGTACGGACATGTGGGACCAAGGGCAGATGGGAGCACTAAGTTGCTAAGTCTCTGCCATCCGTGCACAACCTGCCTCACATCCAGCCAACAACCACCGTTTACTAGGCACCTGCTGTATGCCCAGCACTGTCCCAGCACTTACAGCACTTGTAGATGTACTGAAAAATTGAGCAGAATGCACAGGGAGCCCCATACCCCTCCTCCTTCCCTCCCATTTCCAGTTTCCCTGTTCTAACATCTTGAATTGGCCAGATACATTTGTTCTGATAGGTGAACCAATATCGATCCATTGTTACTAATGAAAGCCCATAGTTTGTAGAGCTTGCTCTTTGCGTTGTATAGTTCTTTGCTATGTACTGGTGTATGATGACTTGTGCCCATCATGACAGATTCATGCAGAATGGTTCCACTGCCCTAAAAATGCCCTGTCCTCCACCTATTCCTCCCTCCCTCCAAGTCCCTGGCAACCGCTGATCTTCTCACTGTCTCCATAGTTGTGCCTTTCCCAGAATCCCATAGAGTTAGCATTACACACTTTTAATCCCTCATTCATATATCACTCCACAAAGCCCTCTAGCCTCTACCTTTAGATCTTGAGGTTTCACTGCCTCCTTATGCTTGATACTCGTTATCCTTGAGTATCACTTTCATGACCCTTTCTAAATCCCCTCACCAAGCCTGCGCATACTAGGTTCTCAAGGAATGAAGGTTGGCAAATACCATCATCTGGTAGTTAAAGGCAACTTTCAACTTTAATAATATTGAACGAAATAAGTTTGTTTCCTTTTGTTTTTTAATAATTTTGGCTTTCTGATTTTAAGTTCCATTGTATATTAAAGAAAATTACCTTTCAACATTTTACATCAGAATCTTCGTTCCCAGTGCTGTAGACCCCTGGAGCATAACACAGTAAGCAGAGGACATTTTTGAATCAATAAGTCATTAGTGAGACCAATGAGTGAAAGCACAACACGTATTTTCACTTTTTTTAAGACTTACAGATTTTATAGCTTCTGGTGACAAAGCTTAACGGCCCAAGCTCAGAGTTAGATGCTGGGCCCCATGTCACCTCTGCTGGGTGGAGGTCCTGCAGGAAGTTCCACTCTCCGGGCTAGAATACTCAGGGGCTGGGGACCAAACACTTGCACGGACTCCAGAAGAGGGACCTGGGAGATGTGAAAAGTCCAGGAACTACACATTGTGTGGAGTACACAGGTGAGCTCCAGGGTCAGACAAGCCTGAGATAGAATCTCAGCCCTGTTACTTACAGGCTGTGGAACAAGAGAAAGTTGCTTAACCTCTCTGAGCCTCAGGTTCTTCAACTGTGAAATGGAAAGAATAATAACACTACATCAGAGTGGTATGATTATTATAATGTATTCAGTTATTTGGGGGAATAAATGGTGGATTAAGGTCATGTATGTAAAGTCTCTGGGACCTGTAATTAGCTCCATAAAGGTTAGCTTCAGCCTCCTTCACACCCCACTCCCCCAGCCACCCAAAGGAGTGACTTAGAACTCCCACCTACTCCCTGGCTTCCACTGGCACTCTTCCCCATGATGAGTAAAAAAGTAGCATCCAGGCTCAGCTGGCATGGCTTGGTGGTTGAGGGTTGACTGATAAATCAGGAGGCCACAGTTCAATTCCTGGTCAAGAGCACATGCCTGGGTTACGAACACAATCCCCAGGGTGTGGTGTGCAGGAGACAGCTGATCAATGATTCTCTCATCATTAATTTTCTGTCTCTCTCACCCTCTCCCTTCCTCTCTCTAAAATCAATAAAAATATATTATTTTTCTTAAGTGACACCAGTGCCTAGTACCCTGCCTGGCACATGGCAGATGCTGTATGAATAGTTTTTTAAGTAATGAATTAGTCAGTGAATTAATGGCTAGAGCATGGTATGCTGCCCCGTCCTGGGCCTGTGTGTTCATCCTGGGACCCATTCCTTGCCTGCTCCCGCTCACTTTTTGCTCACAGAGAGCTGACCCCTGCAGGTTGCATTTCTCAGTCTCTAGGCAGCTGGCTTCTGCCTGGGTTTGGCCAATGGCACGTACCAGTGGGAGACTGGAAGGCGGGAGAAAGGAAGGGGCCAGGTATTTCTCCCCGTCTGTCCCAACCACAAGCTCCACCTTTTCTCCAATTTTCACCAAAGAAGCCACCCCAGCCTCAGAGCTTTGTAGCTCCGGTACCTCCACCTCCTCCCTCTGCCCCACCGTCCCACAGGAGGCGTGTCTAAGGAGACACCATGCTGATCTCTGAGTTACTCCACCCTCTTCTTTTTGGCTTCTCAACTTGCCAATCACCCAGGTAACCACTTCTCTGTCATTAATTCCTTCTGCCGTGGACACTTGAAGTGGTTTCTAATACCCACCTAGACCCCCAGGGTAGCTGGACCCAGAGTTGAGAGGACCCCACTCTTCCAAGCTCCATCTTCCCCTGCCCATGGCCAGCCAGTCCTCGTGAGCCTTGGTTTCCTCATTTGTAGAAAGGGCTTCTCTCCTGGCATGGCATCACTGTCAGGGTCCGGTGAGGTCACCCATTCATAGTCACCGAGCTCCCTGAGGACCTGCCCCCTGGGGCCCCTGGGGATCCTCAGAGCTCTGCCGCCCACTGACTTGGAACCCAAGCCCTGCCATAGAGTCATGACCAGAGTCATTCAGTGACCTGCACAGTGATCTGGCAACAAGCTGAGCCCCTCCTCCGGCCAGGGTGGGCTGATGGTGTGCGTCTGTGTCTGTGGCGGAGCTCCCTTTACTGAACTGTAAAAGATTCGTCTGATTCTCCTGCTGAACTTGTTTGTTTAGTGGTTTTTATTTGGTGCTATTTGAAGCCAGCGTGCCATCGACCAAAGCCTGCAAATCTTGTTTGTGCCGGGACTGTGTTTGGAATGGTGTGCTCTGTGACACGGTTTGTAGTAATTGATGACCTCTTTTATAATGGTTTAGTCAGCTCCGCGCAAATGGTAGTATTGATAGCAGTATGTGGCCGACAGTCTATTTGCAGCAATACTCCAAGAGGCAAAAGAAAAGCAATTTGTGCCCAAGTGGAAAATAGGTAAATTTGCCGTTTTTAAACAAGCATGAAAATGAAGCGTATTAATCCCCATCCACACATCTCGCCTCCCGAGAGTTTTCACGTAGTCTCCCTTGCACTGTCCTTCGGAGAAGGTATTTCCATCCCCATTTTAAGATGAAATCTCTGACTCCCCTAGGTGGCAATGACAAAGCCAGAATCAGGAGGGCAGGTGGGGAAAAGAGGAAACACGGGTCCTCTTTGGGGCACAGTCATCTCCCTGGGCCTCAGCTTCCTCATCTGTGAATGGGAACAATAACGGAGGGTAGCTGGTGGGATGAATGAGAGGGTTTGTGCAAGAGTCTCACGATGCCAAGTGTGCAGTAATTAAATGTGGCTCTAACGGCAGGCAGGGCTGCTCCTCACCTGATGGTGTCTTATCACCCATCCTCTTATATTTTCCCTCTCTCTCTCTCTCTCTCTCTCTCTCTCTCTCTCTCTCTCTCTCTCTCTCCCTCCCCCTGCAGATGACCATTCCAGAGTGAGGCTGCTGGTGCTGGATGGAGATCCACACTCCGACTACATCAACGCCAACTACATTGATGTGAGCGCCTTTGTGGGCTGGGCAGCCAGGGCCTGGGGCTGACTGCGGAAGGCTCAAAATCTGCAGCTGTCCCCGACTCTCTCCAGAGCTGGCCTTCCCAGAACACATCCAGAGCCGCCTGGGCTCCTCCCTGCTTTGTGTAGTTAGCATGACCCAAGTAAACTCCTCACCTAATGCTGCCTACCTCCAGGCGGGCTGAAGTAGCCTGCTCTGCGGGCCCCAGGACAAAGGCCAGTCTTGTTTGTTCACCTGCCCGCTGACTCATTTGTATATGTGTCTGTTTATCCATTCATTCATTCATTTGAAGGTACAGCCATTTAAACAACAAGAATTTACAAGTGCCTACTATGTGCCAGAGGCTATGAGAACCATAAAGCTTAAGATGCCATGGTCCCACCTCTAAAACCTTAGCAGGAAGATACGCTGTGCCCATCAATCGTTTCAAAACAAACTAGAAAGTGGTTGAGTCTTATGTTCAGATAAAATGCTACAGGGGTTCACAGATGGGGGAGATTGCTTCTTCCATCAAGAATGCAAAATGTGGTGTGAACCAAAGCTTCAAGCACAGGTAGAATTGGAAAGCACAGAGGGAGATTGTCTCTGGTTGGCGATGCAGCAGCTGGGAGAGCAGATATGCCCCCGCTCAGTTCGAGGGGAGCAGACTCCGGAATGGAAGGGGTGGTTCTAGGGGTGGTTGCAGCCTCCCACTGTGCTGACCTCTGGCTGCCCCACTGTTCCCTGTTTGGCTCTTCAGCCCCTTCATCACCTGTGTGACCAACTCCCTACACGCAATTCCCTCTGTGGGAGACACCTGGAGCGTTTCCTCCCCCTCCTCCCCTCACCCCACCCGGACCCTGGCTAACAGAGGGCCCACAGGTGGTCAGAAACGGGCTGGAGCTTTAGTCCCAATCAAGATAGACATGGTCTCGGCCACCTCGGCCCTTCCAGGAAAGTGCACGAGAGATGGCCAGCTCTGAACAGCCATCTCCAGCCTGTGAGTGAGCGTGTCTGTGTGTGTGCTCTGCACCTGAGCACTCACCCATCACATTAGGGTTCATTCCCCGAGCCCTGAGCAGATCCTCCACAGGGTGCTGGGAGCACAGGCCTTAAAAGGGACTCAAGTCTGATGAGGGAGTCGGATTCGAAAAGAGACCCTCACAGAGCAGGGCCAGTGGAGGAGCCCAAAGGAAAATCAGAGCCTGGAGGTGGAGGTGGGGGCCAGTGATGCCTCTCCGGAGGAGGAGACACAGTGCTGCCTTCTCTGGGAGTAAGTCAGCCAGGCAAGAAGGGCTGATAGCAGCCTGAGGGCTATTCATCACCTCCTTTGTTTCTGCATGACCTGAATGAGCACCACGAGTTCACAGAGTGGTTTCCAGGCGCGTGGGCTGAGGCTTTCTGGGTCTTGCAGCCTCCTCAGGACCACTCTGCTAGGAGGTGAGGGCGGAGGGAGCAGGAGTCTGAGTCAGCAGGGCCTCCCCCACACGCCCTGTGGGCTTTAGTAATAACAGAAAAGCAATGACAAGAGCCGGAGATGCTAATGAGTCTCTCCTGAGCCCTGTCATGGCTGGTTTTAAGTGAGTCGGTGTATTGAGACCTCTCAGTAAGCTCTCCAAGGTAGGCAGCCACCCCCATTCTCCAGATAGAAAAATGGGGGTTGCAAAGCTTGTCTAAGGCCATGCAGCTGGTCAGGGGCAGGACCAGGCAAGGAACCAGGCCTGAATGGTTCCAAGTCCAGGCCTCTCCCTGCTGCCCCTCCTGTGTGTGCTGAACCAGACTTAGCCGGACCCTTCCCTTTCCCCTTGACCTTGCCTGCAATTGAGTGGGTGTGTCAGCCTCGAGGGCCGTGGCCCATGTGGGGTCTGTTGGCCTGCCTCATGTGAGTGGTAACCTCCAGCAGAAATCACTTTTCTAGACAGACACTCCATCCAGGGTTGGGTGAGCATCTGACTGCGGCCAGAGCCAAAGTGCTCTTTGGTGGTTTATAGGCAACAAATGGAATGGTTGTAAAGGGAAGTGAATCTCTGCAGTGTCAATACTAATAGCGCCTCCCATTTCTCCCAGGTCCTGTCATTGCAATGCATTCTGCACGCCAGGAGGAAGCGCAGACAGGGCTGAGGTTAGGAGCCTTGCTAAAGGTCACACAGCTAGAATCCAGTTCTCTGCCTGCCTAGGACACGCCACTGCCCTCTCCCTCCATAAGGAGCAGGGTGTGCAGGCCGGCTAGGCAGCCTCTGAGAGATGCTGCCTTAATAAGTGTGCTCGGCTCTGTGCGGGGTCTCAGTGTTAAAGTCAGGGACTCATAGACCAGTCATGAATTCGGTCCTTATAGGGCCCAGTGAGCCCCGGCAGTTCTGCTTACTAATGTTTCATCTTGGGTAAATTACTTACTTGTTCTGATATCTGTAACATGGGATAATCATGTCCCTCCACAAGAAGGTGATAATTCATGTAAGGTGTCTGTCTGTCAAGGTCCCCTGGGAAACAGAGGCTCGTTCAGAGAGATTAACCCAGGGGAGGATAATAAGGGTGGAACAGGATTGAGGGGGACCCACAGGGTGGGGTGTAGTGTCCCCAAGGCCAGAGGGCAGACAAGACCCATTCACTGTGAACCTGCTGTACCCTCCAGCAAAGCTGAAACTCCTGGGGTTGCTGTGGGTGTTCCTGACAAGTTGGTACATCTAGACCAGCAGATGGCCAAACTTCGGCTCTGTTGACTAATGAGTTTGCCAACCACTACTGTAGACCAGTGGTTGCCACGCAGTGCTCTGCGGACCATGGGTGGTCTGTGAGGTCCAAAAGGTTGGCGACCTCTGGTTTAAGATAACCTTTGTAGCAGCAGTCGCCAACCGGTGGTCTGTGGACCACTGGTAGTCCAAAAGGTTGGCGGTTGCTGCCCTCAACTGCTCTCTTATCCTCACCCCTCTGTCCTGGTCTCCACTCCAGCCAAATCCTCCCAGCTCTCCCAATGCCCGCACAAGAACCACTTATCCACATCTGGATCTTGACAATCCATTAAACGGACTCCATGTGGACAGTGAGCGGAACGGGCCGGCCCTGTCTGCGCCTCTGGAGGCCACGGTTCTGCCACCGCCGGAACCGTCCCGCTGGCCGTGATGTTGGCACACCTGAGAATGTGTGGGCCACTAGACTCTGTTATAAATTACCTGTCTGGGAGTGAATATGGTATCTGGGTCCCCAGTAAGCAACAGATGCAAGAGTGTAGAGGGAGATAAATGTGTTTGGGATGCAAACCTCTTTCCCATTGCTCACAGACCGATGCAGGCCGGCCCGGTGCTGGTTGGCAGGCGGTCTGCGTGCCTCATAGGTGGGGCTTCAATGAACTCCGAGTTCTTTTAAGGTTAGGAATTCTTCTGTCCAGCTCTCGGCAGGTCCCCGGAGGAGCCGCAGTTGAGCAGTTCATTTCCTTTCATCAGCGCTGCTGGAGTCGCGCTCATGTTTAGAATGTTTTTTCTCTGGGGATGGTATGGGTTCTTGGAGGCCAAGCAGCGCCTCTCTGCTCAGACGCAGCATGGAGGGCACATAGCACGCACTCACTGAGCATTTATCTAGGCTGATGGCCCAAGCAGGCTCTCTGGGCTGGCACAGCCGTCAGCAGGCCAGACACAGACCTGCCCATCAGAGCTCTCCTCCCACTGGGGAAGCAGACAATGAGCACGCCAGGAAGCACAGAGCATTGTGCCATGTGGTGATACATACTCTGAAAAGGAGGAGAGTAGAGGAAGCAGAAAGGGGCTGACAGGATGGACAGGGAAGGCTTCTCTGGGGAGGTGACTGGCAGCCAGCAGAAGCCTGGATGAGGGAGAGAACAGGTGCTCAGCTATTGGGACAGACACAGCAGGCATAGGGCATGGCCGCTGCTAAGGCCTCCTGATAGAAACATGACTGTTTCTGAAGAAGAGCAAGACAGCCAGAGAGCCCAGGGCAGTGGCAAGAAACTTGAAAATGGCTGAGGAGGTGAAATGGGAATAACAGTGATGCTGAGCTGCCCAACTCCGCTTACAAGGCCACCTCAGAGAATACTTCTCCACCACTTCAGCTGAGTCATTTCCATGGGAACCCCACAAGCCCCACCTCTTCCTCTACCCCAGTTTGGTGTTGCTGATAGGCTGCTCAGAAGCAGAGCCCACCTCCATCTGGTTCCACTTTTGTGTTCCCAGAGTCTTGTCCATGGTAGTGGGTGCTCAGTTAGCACCTGTTGGTTGACTATCGAGTGACCAAGAGGACAAATGAATGAACACGCTGGGGGACCCAAATCACCTAACTCCACAATTGAAATGTAAATTTCTTGCTCAGAATTTTATCCCATTGACTTGAAGGTCTTCCCAGCCAGTTTCCTCCACAGGGCCTTTTGTCTCCTGGCCGGTGCATTAAGAGTGACCCAACCTCCCCTCAGAGACACAGTCATGCCTGTATGCCACCAACCTCGGCTGAAAACTGCACCCGGCTCTGGGTGGTCTGTCCCATGGCCCAGAGGGGGAAAAGCACAGAAAGCATAACGCGGTGCATGTTGGGAGCGTGGTAACTGGGCACATTCAGAGCCCTGCAGGGCCACTCAGGAGGTGGAGGTCTTATTTGAAGTGCAGTGTGGGAAGCTGGGACACAGGCACATGGGGCTGTGGAAGGGGACAGATAGGGACAAGAGGAAATGAGGCTGGGGACAGGATGGAGACAGATGACTAGTCCAGGGAGAAGGTATTTAGAGATTACTGTGCAGGCAGTGAGAGCTGCTGAAGCTTTTCTGTGGGAAGTAACCTAATCAGATGCGCATTGGGAATTCACTCTGGCAGGAAGCAGATGGGCTGTGGGACCAGACTGGAGGCAGGGAGGCCAGCAAGGGGCTGATGCCATGGCCCAGGTCAGGGAGGATGAGGACGATAAGAAGTAAGGGTGGGGATGGCAGAAGAGGGTAGACTGAGAAACAACATCTTTCTGCACTCTCGGGTACTATTTTCCATTCCCAAACCTACTCAAGAACACGCCTAGAGTCTAGTTCTCCCTGTGAGCCTGGGGAGCTCTGTCTGCTTTGACTTGGAGGGACAGTAGCTCTTAAGTACCTGCCACCTGCCTTCCTCCCTGTCATGTTCTAGAGAAGGGCCCAGTCAATTCCTGCATCAATAGGCAGAGCAGAGGGAAGGGGAGGAGGGCTTCCCAGCTCAGGGCCTTCCTAGGGGCCAACACTGACTTTTAGTTGTGATAGACACTCAATGTTTGCACATAAACCATCAAATAACAACGGTAACAAAGACTCTATGTTAAATCGTAGAATAGTGCCTGGCACAGAGGAACTGCTGTCTATTAAGTCATTTCATCCTAACAGCAACACTGTAATGTAAATACCATTATCTCCATTGAATAGCAAAAAAAAAAAAAAAAAAAAAATCATCTGAGGCTCAAGGAGATTAAGTAACTTAATGTGTAAGGGGCACAGCCAGGATTCAGACCCAGGCAGTTAGGTCCAGGGTCTGTGCACATAATCACAATGCTATGCTACCTCCTCGTTGTCCTCTCAATAGCATGTTTATTGGGCACTGCTCTGAGTTCCACGCTGTACTGGGCTCTATGGGATTCTTTTTTCCACTTACAAGGCAGTATGTGTCCTCAAGAAGCTGACAGCCTCGCTAAGAAGATATTCCCACTCAAACAAAGACTTAGGAAGGGGCTGTGATTTCTACTGGTCAGTCCCACAGTTCTGGTCATGACATTGGCCTTGGGTTGTACCGACAGTCAACCCAAGCATTACCATTGATTAGAAGGCCCTAAGTAAATATTTATGGAGCAGGTAGAAGACAGGTAGAGAAATGTGGAGGTCTTTGAATCAGAAAGCAGATCTAGAACTTCAAAGACGCCACATCTATTTCACCATAAGCCACACAGGTGGCAAGTCTGGCTCAGTCCTGAAGAAGGGGGTCTTGACGCAGCTCCCCCTCCTCAGCAGGATGGAAAGACCCACCACCAAAGCTTAAGATGGAAATAAGTAGGACTCGTTGTCTCCTGAGATGGTTAACCGGAAGGGAAAGTGATTTTCAGGACTGTCAGCAGCCTCTCCACCAGCAGACATAATTCACATCTGTGTTCTTTTAATTTATTCATTCACTAACTCATTCAGTCAATAAATGGTAATTACATTCAGTGCTATGTACTAAATGCAGATCTGCCCCCCGAAACTTGAACTCTTACCCAATAGGATACACCTCTTTTCTGTAATAGAAAGGGGACCCTCCATGTATGCTATGACCAGGCAAAAGAGAAAGTCATCTTTAACCTCTTCTCCAACTTTTAGGATGATGGGGCAGCAGAGTCACCTGCTGCCCTCACCAGAGCCCAGCAGGGCCTATGGGACCACTCTGTAACATACAGCGAAAGCTTGGGATCAGACAGTGGCGTTGTCAGCCTCTAGGTCACTCCTGCGCGGGGGTCCTCCCAATGAACAGGGCGGGCGTGGGTTCCGTGCTCAGCCACGCTGCACAGGGAGGCAGGGCAGCATCCATCCCAGTGTTCTCTTTCTAATTGTCACCCATGCAAGGAGCCATGAATGCAATTATTTCCTTTTCTCAGGGGCCCTCCAGGGCGTTGGGCAGGGCTCTGCACATAATCGTGGACCAGGAAAAACTTGTTGGTGGTTGATGTTCTACAGAAACCCCCAAATTTTCCTTTCCATCTCTTTCTGGGTGCAAGGGGGTAAGGGATGCCTACCTAATGCTGCTCCCTGTCTGCTGGCTCCAAGGCAAGCCTGAACAGGCATCTCCCAGCTATGGTCATAGAGTGATAGTGACCATTTGGTGATTTACTAAGCACTTCGCATGCATTATCTTATTTCATCTCTGTCCCTTCCCTGGGAAATGGCTAATGCTGTTCCCATTTACCTATGAGGAAGCCAGGTCTTGGAAAGGATAATTATTGCTGTTTGCAAGCTTGGTGGGTGGCCGTTCACTGTGCTTTTCTCTGTCCCCCAGGGCTACCATCGACCTCGGCACTACATTGCAACACAAGGTAAGCGTTCTCCTTTACCTCTAAAGGGCCCTTGCCCTTCGCTGAGGAGAGAAATGAGCTTCTGCAGATGAAGCTGCACAGGGTCAGGCTGGAGACCTCCAGAGATCCTGAGGCCCTTACGTTTGATTGGGGAAGAAGGAGGACAAGTTCAGCTACTGTGGGAGGGACCTGAGTGAGAGAAGAAGGCGGTGTCACCAGGACATGGTCAGGAGGACAGACCACAAGCATCAGACCCAGGGGGTGCCCCTGACATCCACCATCCAGAAACAGACCGATGGTACCTTATCTCTTTGGTGGGGGTGGGCCCAGAAGAAGCAGCAGCCAACTGGCTAGAGAGTAACCCGGCAGTGTGATCAGAAGGCTGACAACCCATCGTTCTTCTCAGACCCTCCGGGAGGAAATCCTGTGGGTACTGCAAGTGTGGACAGGGACTTGTACATGAGGATACTCTTCACGGGGTTATCCAGAACAGGAAACAAGTGAAAAGTCTTAAGTGCCCCGTATATTGGTAGACTGGTTAAGGTGTGATAGTTTCCTATTATGAAAAACTATGCAGCTATGAGAAATATCCTGCTTGGCAAGAATTATTAAGGGCTTGGGAAAATCCATACAATAGAAATTATAGATATGATGCTTATTACTATATATAATTTGCATACTATATATATAGATAGATAGATATAGATATATAGATATATAGATATATATATAATAGTATGCAAATTGTCCCCTTGACTGGGGAGGTCATCCAGGAGTTTAACCAGGGAGAGGGGTGGGCTGGGGGAAGGGAGGAAGTAGTCAGCCAGTAGCCAGCAGCTGTTAGGGACCCTATCAGTACTCGAACTTTGTGCACTGTGCCTCTAGTATCCTATATAATAAAAGCCTAATATGCAAATCGACAAAACGGCAGAACGACCAGTCACTATGATGCACATTGACCACCAGAGGACAGACCCTAAGCACAGGAGCTGCCCCCAGGTGGTCAGAAGCCGGGCCTAAGGCGTCAGTCAGATATTCCCTGAGGGCTCACAGACTATGAGAGGGTGCAGGCTAGACTGAGGGACCCCCCCTCTCCCTCCCAAGTGCACAAATCTCATGTACTGGGCCTCTATTATATATATAAACATCACTCAAATTTTTTTTATATAGTACATATATTGCTCTTACAATTTTAAAAGCAATGAAAGCCCAGAATGTTGAAGGAGGATTTTCCAAGGAAATGGCTTTGGAGTCTCCCTCCTGTCTCCTACTCCTTGTCTACTCCCCCCTTCTGTCTGAGCTTCAGACCAATGCTACAGACAGCTTCTTCTCTTTGTGCTCTCAGCATCTGGCTCCCAGCATCACCCTCTCCCCCAGTGTCCTTCTGTCTCTTTGAGGTCCGGAGCCCAATTTTTAGGAAAACCCCACTGAACTCTATTATTAACCCATAGTATAGTCTAGGTAAATAAGGTGATGGCTCAGGGTCAGGGGCTGGTGGAAAGGGGCTGAGCAGGAGGATGAGTGCGAGAGGAGGAGGGAAACTGGTAGTACTCCCAGGGGGAGCCATAGACCTTGCCTGCTTGGAATGTGGTTTTCTTATCCATGCTCTGACCTCCCCACCTCAGTCCCCAGTCCCAGCTCCCTGGGTGCCCCAGCAAGGATTCTCTGGCCTCGCTGTCACTCACCCATGTGGAGTCAGGGCTGAGCAGCCGGAAGGGTCATCCTCCTGGCTGCTCCCTGACACTTGTGATCTTTGACCCTGTCATCCCCTTTTCTGTTGGCAGGTCCGATGCAGGAGACTGTGAAGGACTTCTGGAGAATGATCTGGCAGGAGAACTCGGCCAGCATCGTCATGGTCACGAACCTCGTGGAAGTGGGCAGGGTAAGCCCAGCCTAGTGAGAGGGTGCTGGCGTCACACACCTGAGCACATGTCTGCTCGTGCAGTGTGCCAAGTGCCTCCTGTGCCAAATCCCACCTCCCAGCATCCTAGGAGGGAGAAATTCTCACTTCTGTTTCACACCCTAAGAACGTCCTTCTCCTTCAGACCCCTCATTCCTCTCTCCACCCTCGCTCTCCGAGGACAACGTCATCTCATAGAGTGTGAGGCACGTTAAGGCATCAGACGTGAACGCTGCCATCTTCCCATCACAAAGCTCGTATCTACTTGTGTCTACCACCATCTCATTCTTCCCCTCCATGGTCAGGTTGAACCAGAACAATGACTGTTTTTTGTTGGCCCCAAATGGTAGAATGTCAGCCTGTTCTTTGGCTCAGCCTAATGCGAAGGAGGAAGTGACTCTTGCCTTCCAAGGCAGCCACAGGGCATTGAGTCACAGATTCTGCTCAAGAACTTTCTCCTGGCCCCCTCACTTGACACGTAACTCTCTTTTTCATTGCTAGACGTTTGCATGCAAACCTCCTGAGCACCTTCCCCCTTAAAACTGTGCGAACAGAAATGATGTTCTTCTTCCTCCCTTTCTGCCAAACTCTTAACGACTGGCACTCGGCTCTCTTCTGCCCACTCCAGTGTAGCTCCTTCTCCATCCCACCGACATCCTTCATGGGGACAGCTCCAGCAGCCACTTCTCTCTTCTCATTGTGCTCAGCCTCTCAGCAGCATTTGACCTTTTGCTTCCTGACCTTTCAACCTCCACCTTCTTTGGGGCTCAGGCCTTGGTTTCTTGCTCTCTCTGTATCACCCTCCCCGGTGGGGCCCTCAGCAACTCCTAGGGCTTAGGAACAGGATGCTGTGTCCCACTGGCTGCTGCCTCCTTGGTAAACTGTGGCGTGTGGGCGGGCGGGCTGCGGGTTCTCAGGCAGGGTGCACACACACTAGAGTTCAGAGGGCCCCCCTACTTATGGGCTGACTAAAGAGGGGGCAGGTAAGTTTTCATTGCAATAGGGTCCTGGCCTCCGAGATAGCGGGGGAGGGATGTCTGAGCTATGAGTCATAACCCAGGAGAGGGCTGTGGGCATCTCATGTCCTACCAGGACTTCAGAGCCAGGAGAGACGGGTTCTTGAGCCCACTCTTGTCTAGTCCATTCCCCAGTTTACAGATGAGGAAAGGGATGGAGTAACTGCCCTGGTGTCACTCTGCCAGGCCCAGGGCAGAGTCTACAGCTCGACTCTCACTGTAATGCTCATAGTGGGACCCCCAGGACTGCTCCCCAGGGACAGAGGCCCAGGCTGTGCCTACTGCAGACAGATGCCATCCCAGCACTAAGAACTCAGAGGCAGATTCCAGCCTGTCCTGTAACACGTCCCATATCGAAGACAGGTTCCCTGGAGGGGTGCATCTTGACACTAATTTGGATTTGGGAAGGGTACGGTGGAGCCATCTCTGATGGAACTCCTGCCAGGAGCCAAGCGCGGTACCAGATCTTCTCCTGCCGATGATTCGATGATTTGGGGGCCCTGGCTTTGCAGCCTGGCTCCATCCCTTCCTAACTGTTGGCCTGGGGCAATTTTCTTAGCCTCCCTGTGCTTCCCATTCCTCATCTGTAATATGGGGATAAGAATATCTACATGGTTGTAGTGATAAGCAATTACAATAATACAGGTGAAGTGTTTGTAGAAGACAGCGTTAGACATCGTCAGCACTCAGCAAGGATTGCTGTCATCATTAACAGATGCTGAGGCTCAGAGAAGTCTCAGCCCTTTCTGGAAGCTGCACAGCTGCTGAGTGTTAGCATTGTGCAACACACCCATTTGCCTCCAAAGCCTGTTGCGCCCTACCAGCGTTTCCCTAAGTGGGTTCCGTGGGATGCTAGTCTGCAGGATGCTTAGTGAGAAGAGGGTTCCATGGTTAAATACGTTTGGGAAATGCTCTGTATTCTTTGCCCCCTTTTGGAGATCAAAAATAAGAAGAAAAGAAACGTTAGCATTAGTACCTTAAGCCAGCCGAGTAGTCCTGTAGCAAAACAGCCTGTTTGACTTTGTTGAACCCAGCATTTCCCAAACTCATTTGACCACAAAACCTTTTCTGTTTGTTTTCTTGTTTCTTACCGAACACCTGTTAGCACCCAGCGGAACACACTGTGGGAAATGCCACGCTAGGCCGTGCGGCGTCCCCCGGAATGGTAATGCTTTTGTTCTTTTAAGGGGAAAACCGTGAGCTCTTGTTCCTCCTGTGGAGTGTGACTCGGTCACGCGTGGGAATGGCTTGTTGGTAGCGGAGAGCAGGGGCAGCATCTTCCCCTTGAGCCCAGCACCTTCCAATCTTCCTTGTCCTCATGGCCCTGGTTCCCCACTCGGACGAGTAACGTTCCTCTCCCACCACTTCTGCTTTCCCTCTTCACTGCTTCCCTCCTTTTACTCTCATCTCTGCTCTGCTGCTATCAGCTGCCCCAGCCTGACAGACCATTCAGCCAAAGGTAGAAAACAAGACAAGCCACCAACACCTCCAAACTTGAGTGTTAACATCATCTGAAACACGGGGATAGCTCCGTCAGCCTAACTTGCCCAGATCTATTCGATATTTGATAGAGGATTTGAAAATTATACCGAGCTCTGCAAAAGAAGGTACCACCTTTATTCCTGACGGCTCCCTCTCCTCTGGGAGTGAGCTTGGCCCCGTGCACGCTGCCAGCCCTGGCCAGCCCACCCTTCTGCCTGAAATGCCACCAGAGTCGCCCTTGGGTTTGTTTGAACGGGAAAGCCAGGTGAGGCGGCTGCTCCCACTCAGCCACCGGCTCACCTGTCCTCGTCTCTGTCCTTCCTCGCAGGTGAAGTGTGTGCGGTACTGGCCGGATGACACGGAGGTCTACGGCGACATCAAAGTCACCCTGATTGAAACAGAGCCCCTGGCCGAATACGTCATACGCACCTTCACGGTCCAGAAGGTAAGTGTCCCTGCAGCCGAGGGTGGCCTGTCCGCTAGGCAAGCCGGCTAGTCTATTCACTCAGACACACCATGGCCGAGATCCACTCTGCACCCATCCCGCGCTTGGTCCCAGGGACAGATCCGTGATGGAGTTCGATGTGCCTCCTGCTCCAAAGGATCCCATCCCCAGGGAGGGGGGTGGACAGCATTCCACAGACTGATAAAAGTAATAACGGTGCGTGGTGATAAGAAACACGCCATGAGTGGAGACGGGAGGATGAGGTGGTCAGAGAGGGCTGCCTGGAGGAGGAGCCATTAGCTCATCTAATCCTCCAACCCCTTGAGGTAGGTCTGATGATCACTCCCATTTTGTAGATGAAAAAACTAGGCGGAGTGTTTAAGTCAGTTGTGCAAAGTGGGGTTCACCCATGAGCCCCTGGCTTGAAGCTCATTGTTACTCCACGCCACGCCAGTGCCACTTTCTGAAAGCAGCAGCATTAAGGGTCCAGTGGCCACAGGCCTGGCAATGCAGAAGCACTGGGGACATCGGGGGTGGACAAGTCCTCCTGAGCACCAGAGCTGGCCCTTGCCCAGTGCCAGTCCTGTGTGCACAGTTGAGTACTGAACATGCAGGTTGCTCCCTGCAGCGCCCCCACTGGAAGGAGGACCACAGGTACATGGATGTGGTCTAAACCGGGTTCCTTGGAAGCACAGCCTGAGACAAGGATTCGGATGCACATGGTCTATCCCGGGACCACTCTGGAGAGAAACTTGAAAGAGTGGAAGGGAAGCAGGAGAGAGGAGGGGAAGTCTAGCCTGGTTTACAGGTGCCTCCGGAGCATCAGCCATGCCATAGCGCTGGCCCCTTGCCTCGGAGGAGGGAGTGGAAAACTCCAGGTATTCCTGAAGCTGCTTTCTCTTCTCCTGCCTCACCCTGGCCTCTGTTCACCCCGCCAGGCTCTGCAGCGGCCCCTGAGCCGGGCTCCCTGCCTCTGACCTTGCTGTGTTGCAGTTTGAGTTTCAAGCCTGAGGATGGGATTTGGGGTTCCCTTGACGATGTGCTGAGAAGGGGAGGGAGGGAGGGAGGCAGCAGAGGGCGTGCAGGGAAGGAGTCAGCAAGGGTGATGGTCTCAGTTGGAGCCCAGCCTCAGCCTGGTCGCCCCGGAAGCTCGGGGGCATGAACTGCACCCCAGAGATGATCCTGTTGCGGGCCTTGTGAGGCACTGGTGAGGGTACCTGGTATCCTTTGGCAAGAGGCCTTGGTACCCCATTGAGATAACCCATCACCCTGGTTTGCCCAGGACCCTCCTGAATTCAGCACTGGAAGTGCCATTTCCTGGGAAACCCCTCAGTCCCGGGCAGACGGGCAAAGTCAATCGGTCACGCTAAGCTTCAGCCCCCAGCCAGGGGAGGTGGCTCCTTCTGGGTTGAGAGCAATTCTCTGAATAAGCGGGTTCCTCTGAGCCCTCTGCAGCCCACCCTCAGAGTAGGTGGGGGGTGCCCTGGCCCAGGAAAGGGGATCTGCCCTCCACACAGTCCTCCAACACACCCCGCCAAATCCGGCCTCCACCGGGTAGCTGGCGTGATCCTCCCAACATGCAAGTCCGGTGCTGCTTCTGTGCCACCTCCCTCTGCTCCCCTGCGCCTCTGGGACAAAATCCAAAGGCCTGCGATGGAATTCCAGGCCTGGCAAAGCCCAGCACCCGCCCCACCTCCCACCCGCACGCAGCCCTGCTGTATGCCCTCACCTGTCTTCCACTTCCCTCTGGAGCTGCTCCAGGCTGTTTGTGATTCTGTGCACATATCGTGTGAAGTCCTGTCCCTATGCTTTGCCTCACACCGCCTCTGCCCGGGAATCCCTCTGTCTCTTCAGCCGGTTCACACGCAGGCATCGGCGTGTCATAAAGCTCGGGAGTTCAGACTGTGGAGCTCATAGCCAGGCTTCAGATTGCAGCTCCACAGCTTACTGGTTGTGTGACCTCAGGCCTGTTCCTTAACCTTGTTCAGCCTCAATTTCTTCATCCATAAGGAGATAACAGTATGAGGATTGGTATGACAATTCAGTGAACTAATACATGGAAGTGTTCAGAGAATGGCAGGCACCTAGTCTATGATTAATAAATGTGAGCCATTATTTTCAGTATCGGTGTGTTTTAACCCTTTGCACTCCGAACCATTCTGCACATTGGCTTACCAGCTACTCGACGCTACTTTGCGGTGGAAACTCAATTCCCCGTAATCACTGATAAACTGCAATCTCCCCTGAGAGGGGACATCCGAATGAAATGCTAGAATTCCGATGTCCCCTGAGTGGGGACAGCGGAGTGCAAAGGGTTAAGATGCAGGTCATGCCTCACCTCCTCCGGGAAGCCTTCTCTGATTTCTCCTCTCCCCAGAAGGGGTTAGCTGGCACTCCTTCATGTACTTTAATAGGATCATCCACTTGGGAGACTATTTCTCCTACTAGATCATGAACTGTTCCAGGGACAGAGGCTTTTATTTCCACCTTCCTAGCAGCTGGGCATAGACAACCCTCAGAGACTCTTCTTTCACTGGAAGAGTGAACGATTGAGCATGCTTCCTATTCAGTGCTGTCCAGATATGTGCAGGAAACTGCTGGGCGGACACAGTAGGTAGGGGCACTGCATAAGCAAAGGCTCAGAGGTACGACCTGACCATAGAATGGTCATGGAACGTCTCTCGGACTGGGGGGGGTCTGTGTGAGGGGTGGTGAGAGGGGACGGAAAACCAAGTGGAGCTCAAGCCCCTCCCCACACCCCCCCACACACACACACCCCCATCGGTCAGAGAAGCTCCCCTTTTATTTGTTCCATGTCTTATCATGCCAACTAATAATCTAATTGATGACAAAGTCTGCTGATTTGTTTTAAAGCCACGGAAACTGTCATAGGCAGGACTGGAGACTGGAGGACCCCAAACCTGATCACAGGAAGGCCTCGTATTCCACTGAAATGATTTGAACTTGGTGTTTAAGGCCTTCATTCCTCTGAATCTGTTCTGCTGGATCCATGCAGCACTTGTCAAAAGAAGGCCCTTGGGCAACTCTGGGGTGTCACCATGCCACCCCTCCCCCCCTTGGGGATCCAGATGTATATCGGCACACTAAAGGCCCTGACAAGTCCTGCAGTGGTGCAGTCAGTCACTTTATCTGCTTCCTGAGCTCCCAGGTGTGGCAGACCGCAGAATCCCTCTGTGCAGCAGCAGCACTTCTTAACCCCTTGAGGGCCTTGCCTCCCCAACGGCAGGAGACAGGTTCCTCAGGGCCGCAGCCGTGGCTCCCCATGGAGCTGGTGAGGGTATGTGGGGGTGGCAGCTGCAGGAACAGTGGCCCATTCTCTCCTCAGAAAGGCTACCACGAGATCCGGGAGCTCCGCCTCTTCCACTTCACCAGCTGGCCCGACCACGGCGTCCCCTGCTACGCCACCGGCCTCCTGGGCTTCGTCCGCCAAGTCAAGTTCCTCAACCCGCCCGAGGCCGGGCCCATCGTGGTTCACTGCAGGTGAGTGAGGTCCCCCAGCCCCCCGCTCTCAAAAGATCTGGCTCTCGGGGAGGGAGACACCACCTGTCCGTGGCCCCTGTGTCTGTCTGCTGTGCCCGGTGCTTTCCAAAAAGGCCCAGGTCCCGCGGTCTCACAGGGACCATGGGAGTGGCAGGAGCATGCATTGTTCTCTCTATTGTTCTAAAGTAGTAGGTCAGTGGCTTGGCCCTGACAGCATCTTCTCTATGTGCCCTTCACCCTCATTATTTAATTTACTTCTCACCCTATGCTGACTGGTGGGCACCGTTATCATTCCCGTTTTACAGATAAGAACATTGAGGCACCGAGCAGGTAGATGCTCAGCCTGGGTCACCCAGGCGTACCGAGCCAGGACATCCAGCCTGCTTTCCTCCAGACACTGGCTCGCAGCTCTGTGAAACGGGAGCGAGGTGTCTCCGAGGAAGCGGCTTCTTTTCATTTCTATTATCTTAAAAATCAATTTCCAGCCTGCAGGGTCCCTAATAGAGAGGAAATGGACAGCGTCAGGTCTCGCCGTGTTGTAGAGAAGAGCTGTTTTCAGCTCTGACCTGGGCAGTCACGCTGGGAAGGACTCGCACATCTTTGAATCCTCCTAGATGAAGATGGAGTGCCGGGTCAAGGACTTGGAGAATCGGAGTGGAGAGGACGTCCAGGCCCGGGGGCTTGCTGGCCTGCGCTCTCCCCGCCTCCCTTCCAGGGTGCTCCTCTCCAGGGTGACCTAGGGCCAGCCCGTCCTTCAGGCCCTGCAGGCGGGCTGTCTCAGCCCTGGCCGGGCACAGCCATGTCAGTCAGGGACTGGGGTGGAGTCAAGGAGAGATCCACTCGCTAGGGGTGACTCAGAGCCACCCCTTCCTCGCTCAGCACCATCCCCCTCCTCACCACACAGAGATGAGAACTAGAGATCCCATTTCACAGATGAGGACATTGAGGATTGGGAGGCCCTACGCATCACACACCCTGGGCTCTCTGACGGCTTTCCACAGAGTCTCCGCTCACCGTCTCTCTTCAGTCCACGGACAGCATAATGTTAGCCCTCAAGTCCTAGGCCCCAAGGCACCGCCGGAGCAGGACACCGGAGACCAGTTACGGGGTCTTGTCTCCACAGCCAGTCACCTCAGTGCCGCTCACAGAGCAGCCCCGCTCCTGAGGTGCTTCTGAAGGTTGAATGGGTGGCCAACATGTACGAGGTGCCGGAGAGGATTCAGGACACTCTCTGCCTCTTACTGCTGCCCCCACTCCCACCTGCTGGTCCTGCAGGACAGGAGCCACGTCTTACTCATCCTCATGTCCCCACTCCCAAGCCCAGCTTCTGACGCCTGCCTAACAGGTACTCAATAAATGGCCATGAACACAAGGAGCAGCCGTTTACTGAGAAATTGCTGCGTAGCCAGGCACAGGGCAAAGCAATATACATGTGTTATGCTTTTTCAACATAATTTCCTGCAATTTACATGTATTGTGTCGTCAATGCGAGGTGGAGGGTCTGTATTATTTCCGGCCTCATTTTAAAGATGAGGGTATTGACACTCAGCGCCGCTGAATCACCTGCCCAAGGTGGAGGAAGAATTCGATCCCCAGGGTTCTGACCTCCCAATGGCACGAGCTTCATCACTGCACAATGCTGAAATCAACACAGCTCGGTTCCCGGGAAGAGCCCACACGGAGGTGTGTTGTGCGTGGAAGAACACTGAGCTCAGGGACACTAGACAGCTTGCTCACTAGTTAGGGATCCAAGGTCCAAAATCGAGTCAGATTAGCTCTTTCCCCTAAAACAGGTCCAGGGTGGGACTACAGAGAAGATGTGGTTGGCGGGGGGCTCTTAGAACCCGAGGGCCAGCCCCCCACGTCCCATCGGAGGCGTCTGGATCAGCTGGGGGATGAAATGTGCTACAGGGAAAATACAAATCAGACTTCCTTCACACCATGGCATTGTACCCCGAGTGGGGACTCTGCTTCCCCATGGTCACTCTCTAGATCGAGGACGGGCTCCCAGGGCTCTGCTCTGCCACCGCTGTCGGCGGCGGCCCCTCTCCCCGTCCTGCCTGGACTCACGCAGCCAGCATCGCGCTCCTTACAGTCCGTCCTTCTTCCTCTCTGTGATCCTTTCATGTCCACGTTGTGAGTCACAGACACTCATCTCCCTGAGGGAAGCCAGACGAAAACACAGCCCAACTGAGGCAGATGGTCCTGTGGCCTCCGCTTACCACCATGACTTTGGAACCTAGCACCGATCTGGGGCAGGCAACCGTGGCCATGGGTTTCCTTGACTTTTTTTTCTGTGTGTGTGTGTGTGTCTGTGTGTGTGTATATATGTGTGTGTATGTATATCTGTGTGTGTGTGTGTGTGTGTGTGTGTGTGTGTGTATGTGTGTGTGTGTATGTGTGTGTGTATATATGTGTGTGTGTGTGTGTGTGTGTGTGTGTGTGTGTGTGTGGCCATTTGGTGCTTGGTCTGAGACTCTCCTAAGGAAGCCACCAGCCATCAGAATCAAGTCTGGACCAGGAGACCCGATACCAGGGCAGGCTCTCAGGGCCATCAGCTCTTTGAGTTCACGGAGGCACTGCCTCGTGGTCCTGGGAGAGCAGGTGCAGGGAGAGCCAAACCTGGAGTGGGGACTCACTCTCTGCCTTTGGGGCAGTGCAGAAGGGCTGATTTCAGCCCTCACTTACCTGCTCTCCGGTTCTCTCCTCTCCTTCCACCTCTCAGCCCATTTATTGAAGAAGATACCAGGAAGGGTGATGAGGAGGGAGGGAGGTGGGGGCACATGTTTATTAGGCATCCCCAGTGTGCTGGGTACCTTCAGGTAGGTTATCTTTAGCCATCAGGTGAGGAAACTGTATGCATACGTGAGTGTAAGCATGCATATGTGTGTGTAAGGTTACGTATGTGTGTGTAAGCATGCGTATGTGCAATGACTGTTATTAAGAAGGAAGTGGAAGAACACAGAGTCTGGAGCCAGACGCCTGGGTTAAGTCTCAGCTGCACCACTAGCACAATGTAAGCACCCTGTGCCTCAGTTTTCTCACCTGTGAAATGGGGCGAGAAACTTCCCAACAACCTCATGAGAGATTGAATGAGTAACATTGGTGACATAATACTTAGAATAATGCCCGGTGCTTAGAATGATGCCACGTGAATGTTTGCTAAATGCATACAACAAAAGGAAGTCAATCTTGGTAAGATAGCCCCAAGGGCAGCTAGTTCTCCCCCGTGTTATAGGAGAGGGAACTGGGCTTTCTGTGTGATCGGAGTCTCCCAGTTCTGACCCCCGCAATGCACACCTCCGCAGGGTCCCTGCTGGCAGGGCTGAGTGTGAGAGCCGCCCAGGGCTGGTCCCGCTCCCCGGTCCCTGACAAACCTTGTGCTTCCTTCCAGCGCTGGAGCTGGGAGGACCGGCTGCTTCATCGCCATCGACACCATGCTCGACATGGCCGAGAACGAGGGCGTGGTGGACATCTTCAACTGTGTGCGGGAGCTCCGGGCCCAGAGGGTCAACCTCGTGCAGACGGAGGTGGGGCCCGGGGCCCAAGCCAGCCGGCCACACGAAGTCCTGGCCACGGAGAAGTCGGGGGGCGGGGGCGGGGGCGGGGAGAGGGGGTCGTCCTGGAGAAAGGGGCCTGGGTGTGAGAGAAACGGCAGTGAGCGAGCAGGTGGCCTGGCTGTGGTGAGACCATCACAGAAGCTAGGGCACCCCTGCCAACCCAGGGTCCCACAGCTCAGAGCTTTCCAGCAATGAGGAATGGCGGTGAGTTCCCATCTCTGGGCCCATCTGCGCAGGGACTGAAGGAACAGTATCGCCACCTTGGGTGAGAGAGAGAAGAGACGGGGAAGGTTGGCACATGTTGAATGCCTACTCTGTGCCCGGCATTGCTCCGGTCACTGCTGGAATGGCTTCATCGGTGCACTTGCCGAGAACACACAATCCCTGCCTTTGAGGGGAAGTAGGCCTTCAGGCACCCCTCCTTCCAGGGATGGAGCCCAAGACCCGGGAACCTGGAGGGGCTCATCGTTATGGTGGAGCACCTACTATGTGCCCAGCACCATGCTAGGTTCTTTGCATTCAGAAAACTGTTCCTGCTCCTCACAACACTACGGGGTAAATCTTATCTGCACCCCCACTTCACAGATGGAAACACTGAGCAGCTGTGCCCCCAAAGCCGCCCACAGCCAGATCATGGTGGGACTCGGGTTGGCGTGACCTCCGGGCATGCTTTTCCCGCTGAGTCACCCTTCCTCGCCAGGCAGCCTCTTCTGCCTTCCCTGCTCCTGGGCCTTGGTTTGTTGTTCTGTTATTCCTCTCCTGTCCCAGCAATGGCGGTGGGAGCCAGGACAGGCCGCATGGGACACAGAGCTGCTTCTGTTGTCAGCCCTGCCCAGGCAGCTGCCCGCGGCTCTGGGCTTGGCCAGGTGCTGCTGGCTCTGCAGGGAGGGCCCCTTGACGGGCTTGATCACGTTGGGTCCTGCTGTGGGCTCTGAGCCGGCTCCCACGGGCAGTCCTGGGCTTCCGGGTGAGGCTGCTCTACAGAGAGGCCTCCTCCAGCCCAGGTGCAGGCGTGCGGAAGGCAGGCTTGCTTGCTGGCTCACATTGGACACGTTGTGGTCCCTGCTGTCTGGTAGGGAAGACGCACATTCAAATGCATCACCTTCATGCAGCTGGATAAGCATTTTATATAAAGAGCTGGGCCAGGTTCTGCAGAAAACAGTCAGTCACTCAGCACACCTTGGTTAAGGAAGCTACAGCGCCAGCTTCCTCCCGGTGAATTTAGAGAAGACTTTCCAGAGGAAGCGAGACACTGAGGCAGAGAAGAGGAGGTGGAGCCCGGGAGAAGAGAACTGCTGGGTGCAGACAGCTGGGGATGGCACAGGGGTGTGGCGACTACAGGAGCAGCCCCTGAGACAAGCGGTTGAGGGCAAGTGGGAGATTTGGGAGGATCACTAGGCACACTGAGAGGGGGGGAGGGGGGAGGGGAGGACGAGAGGGAGGCGGGGGGAGGCGGGGGGAGGCGGGGAGGGGGAGGCGGAGAGGAGCACGAGTTTCCTGACACCGTGTACCCCTGGAACCAGCCTGGGGACCCTGAGAGAGTGGGGAGCACGGTTTTTGAAGGGACCCTCCCAGGAGAGAGGGCACCTAGGTCTTCGTCCCCAGCTCTCCACCTGGCATCGCCGGAGGCTCCTTCCTGAGGCATCCAGTCTCCGCCCTCTGGCTCGCCCCGCATGCAGCTCAGGGGGCCCCTGGGACTAGGCAGAGCCCTGGGCCTGGATGCCGGGCACTTGCCCGCAGCCCTCAGCAGGCCCGGGTGACAGCCGAGGGGACAGGGCAGGACACGGAGAGCGCCTGCTGCGGCACGCCCCCGTTTCTGGCTTTCGCCGGGGACTGTGCTGCTCAGTCTTCCCCAGGGGACCCGCGTCACCGAGCTCAGGCAGCACCGGAAACACGGGAGCTGGGCCCCTCGGGTTCCAGGGTGGGAAGGAGCGGTCCTGCGATGTCCGTCCTGCCCCTCCTTCCAGCCCCGGGTTCAGTGTGGACCCCAGCGCCCCCGCGGCCGCTCTGACCGGGCCCGTTCCCCCCGCAGGAGCAGTACGTGTTTGTGCACGACGCCATCCTGGAGGCCTGCCTCTGCGGCAACACCGCCATCCCCGTGTGCGAGTTCCGCCCGCTCTACTACAACATCAGCAGGCTGGACCCGCAGACCAACTCCAGCCAGATCAAGGACGAGTTCCAGGTATGAGCAGTGCCGTCCCCGGCAGCGGCTCAGCGCTGGTCCCGCGCCTGCAAGACTTCCTCTGCAGAGCACAAGCCCTGCAATTCTCCAGACGGTGCTGGAGTGTGCCCCGGGGCCCCTCACCCACAACCTACTCCCCCCCACATTCCCCTACCCGCCCACACATCCCCCCAGCCCGTCAGCAGCTCATCCAGCATCTCTCCGCCTTCTCTCTGAGGGGCACGCTGGTGAAACCGTCCCCCTCATTCGATGATGGCACTTTAGGGATATTGAACACGCATGAGGGGTTCCCTACCTCCACCCCCACCTTACGGCCTCCTGGCTGGCCCACCCTTGGCAGAGATGAGCAGCTTAGCTCAGTGGTTGGTTGGAGCTGGGAGCGTGGTGGTGGCACAGCCCCTGGAGGGGGCTCTAGGCTAAGGTGACCAGATTTTAACATTAGTAAAGTGGGACACCATTGACGGGGGGTTGCGGGGGGGGGGGAGTGTTCTTGATTAAAAATTTGGTCTATATGGAGCAACAAAAATTTTCATAGGATGCAAAAATAGTATTGTAATATATTTTTTTAAATTTCAACATAAGTACAATTTACAAATATAACAAATAAAAAATTATGTATAGTATTATTTTATTCTTTGGCATATTTCTCATTTGAGTGAATTCTAACAACTGATGAACAGTGCGAACTTTGATAAGCAGTTCTCGATAATCAGTTCTCAACAATTATTTGTTATTATTAAAGTTTAACATTATAAAATTAACAAAAATAATATAAAACTCATATCCTGGCTACATAGCCACATGGTCGCCGAAAACCGTAGATCCCCTTCCCGTTCTCCCGCCGTTCCCTAGCTTCTTTCCAAAAAGCGGGACTTTTTTAAAACGCTGCGGGACGCGGGACAAATTGTTAAAAATCGGGATGTCTGGTCACCTTCCTCTAGGCGCCAGAGGCCAGCAGATGGTAGGATCGCCAGGGAAGAGGATCTGTCCTAGAAAAGGCCCCGAGGGCCCCACCAGGAGGACAGGGATGGGGGGAGGCTGGCTGTGCACTTGGCTGCCTGGTTTCAGGCGGGTATCTGAGCTGTGTCTGTCTGTCTGTCTGTCCGCCTCTGCGCCCACAGACCCTCAACATCGTGACGCCGCACGTGCGGCCCGAGGACTGCAGCATCGGGCTCCTGCCCCGGAACCACGACAAGAACCGGGGCATGGACGTGCTGCCCCTGGACCGCTGCCTGCCCTTCCTCATCTCCGTGGACGGGGAGTCCAGCAACTACATCAACGCGGCGCTGATGGACGTAAGCGGGGCCTCCGGGGCGCCCTCTGCTGGCCTTCCAGGGGAAAGCCTCCCCCAGGGGGAGGTGGCGAGACCCCAGGGCCCTGGCCACCCTCCCTGGGGAATTCTCTCTTTGCTTTTCATCTTGCTGGCCCCAATGACCTCTGCTCCCCCGGAAGGCTCTTGTCCAAACCTACAGATAAACGGTGCTCTTGGCTCTTCTGCTCCCGGAAAGAGTCTAGAAAGAACGGACCAAAAGCTCAAGGTGGCCGCAGCCTACCTAGTCCCCCTCCTGCTGCTGACAAGCTGGCTCTCTGCTGTGAGTTCAGTTCGGGAAACATCCGGCGTGCCAGCCGGGCCTTGTGAGCCCTGGGCACACACGGGGGTGAAGACTTAGGCTCTGCCCTCCAGGAGCGCCCAGGCAGGCTGCCTCCCGGACAGCTCCCGTGCAGAGGCGAGAATGAGGATGGCACCTGTAGGTGCGCAGTCAGTGCGGTGGGAGGCAGCACAGGGAGCGTGGAGGGGGCATGACTAGTCTGTTAGAGTCCCCATCTCCTGTTTTCTCAGCGTTGGGTGCCCAGGAAAGGTGCCCCACTCCCACCTGGTTTGGGATTAGGGGTGATGCCCCTGTCCCCGAGGGGTTCGCACCCCTGGTTCTCCCCGGGGCCCTCCAGCTACTTGCAGTTAAGGTCCTTACACTCTGGGAGGTAGATGTTTGCAACAGGAAGGAACCAGAATCTTTCCCTCTCATCCTTGCACTTCTCAGCAAAGGCAGTTGCGGCCATGAAGGGAAAGAGTCTTGCTGAAGGTCACCCAGAGAGCCAGAGCCCAGGACTCCTGGCTCCCACTCTGGGGTCCATTCATTGAGCCTCCCCACCATTTACTCAGTCCAGTAGGACTCAGACAGCTTGCCTCCCAACGCTCAGAATTGAGATCACCGATGCCCAATTGAGAACGCACCCTTCCAGGCGCTCTTCACCCCGTGTCTGAGGTCACGTCCCTCCAGCCCAGGTGAACCTCCGATCTCACCCGGAACAGGCAGGAACAGGAGGTACTGTCTCCTGGGCCAAGACCAGGGACTTCGCTGGCCTCTGAGCCTCCTGAAACTTCCTCTCCAAGGCTCTTAGGATGAGACGTCCATGCCTATCGCCGCTCTGTAGGGACTGGCCTGGCCTCTGCCCAGAGAGAGCCCAGTCCCCCACGGAGAGCCTGGGACCGGAAGCAGGGAGAGTCTGGTCGGAGCAAACAGCCGGATGTGGAGGGAAGGCCTGTGGCTTTCATTCAGAGCAGTGGTCGGCAAACTAGTCAACAGAGCCAAATACCAACAGCACAATTGAAATTTCTTTGGAGAGCCAAATGTTTTAAACTTAAACTTCTTCTAACGCCACTTCTTCAAAATAGACTTGCCCAGGCCATGGTATTTTGTGAAAGAGCCACCCTCAAGGGGCCAAAGAGCCGCATGTTTGCCGACCACTGGCTTAGAGCATTCCAAAGTCAAGATGTGTACGTATGTACGTGTGTGTATGTGTGTACGTATGTACGTGTGTGTACGTATGTACGTGTGTGTGCGTGTGTGTGTGTGTGGTACAATGTGGGGCTGGGCGTGCACTTCCATGTTTAAGTTTCTCCTAGATTTGTCTCCCATTTGTCACGACTGCAGCTCCCTGCCTCCCTCATGGAAGCAAGGATCAAACGTGCTCCTGGCCTCCACTTAATGGGTTAGCCGCTGCCCGGAGTCACGTGCCTTCTGCCCCGCACGCTCTGAGGCTGATGGCATTCTCTTTGTCTGCAGGGCAGTCCTCCTGTGAGCCATCACGGGAGCCTTTGCCTTACAAAAAGAGCAAAAGAACAATCCTTATCTGAATTCCGGCTCGGTCTGTGCAGTATCTGGTAACCATAGCAGCTTCGCTCCCAGCAGAAAAATATGAAGTCCTCTGGGTTCATTTTTAATGTTTCCCTGGTAAAGGATGATGTTATCCATGAAATGGATTGCTGGCCGATCCCTGGAACCCGGCAGGAGCCGGATCTGGAACATATTTTCAGATAAGGCTTTGTCGGGCGCGCTGGCCTAATAGAGCATTTATCACAGAGATGGGGATAGGGAGGAAAATGAACGTTCGCCAAGAGTTGGGCGTGCCTCGGGCCCTGGGCTTACACTGCCCTGCTCCTCGTTTGCCTATCATTATCCCCATCTTCCAGATGAGCCCAGAGTGTCAGGGTATTTCCCATGACTCTGTCCAGGTCAGCTAGCGGAGAAACAATGGAGTCAGAGTAGGAGCCAAGTGTTTTACTCGGAAAGCCTGGATTCTCTTCCATGCTGCCAGTGGCCCAGAGACATGCTGTCTGCAGCTGGAGTTCAGCTTTGGGGAGAACTATGTTGCCCTCCCAGACCTTCCTCTGGCCATATGATTGACCAGAAAAGACCCTCAGGCTACAGGACCCTTAGTTAAGGTGACCAGATGTCCTGCTTTTGGCGGGACAGTCCTAATTTTTAACAATTTGTCCCACGTCCCAACGCCTCGGGACGTGGGACAAATAGTTAAAAATTGGGATGTCTGGTCACCTTACCCTTAGTGCAGAGGTGGCATCCACAATTACATGCCACTGCTTCTCATAGACAGGTGCTTTGGGTGATCTCCTTGGTAGGTCTTCACCTGGGTGGAATAGGCCAGCTCCTCTCCACTCCCCACCTTCCTGCTGGCTCCCGACTCCCCTGAACACAGGATGCTGTCTGCCACAAGCTGAGCCGACTCCCCCTCCAGCACTGTGGGCAAGGACACGGATACCCCACTGATCCCCAGAGGAGCCGTGGCGGGCAGAGCAGCAAATCTGCATCCAGAGCCTTTCATTTCAGAGTATAAGGATGGTTCTTTGCTGAGCTCCAAGACACAAATAATTTATTTGGATAATCCCCACTCGAAGGACACTTTCCTAATGAAATGTCTTTTTATAAAATATATTTTATTGATTTTTTTACAGAGAGGAAGAGAGAGGGATAGAGAGTTAGAAACATCAATGAGAATCATCGATCAGCTGCCTCTTGCACGCCCCCTACTGGGGATGTGCCCGAAACCAACGTACATGTGGCCTTTCAGTCCGCAAGTTGACGCTCTATCCACTGAGCCAAACCGGTTTCGGCATGAAATGTCTTGTTTTGGAGAATGCGTTCGCTATGGGGCGGTCCCCTCTGATGCCGGGGGTCCCCGGAGATCGCAGAGTGGCCAGGTGCTCAGTGTCACCCATTTGCAGGCTCGGGGCCCCTGGCGCCACCTGGGCCTCATCAGCGTGAGCGCGTCGCTGATGGGCGTAACGTGTGAAGCCTGTGCGGTTCCTTTGCAGAGCCACAAGCAGCCGGCCGCCTTCGTGGTCACGCAGCACCCTCTGCCCAACACCGTGGCGGACTTCTGGAGGCTGGTGTTCGACTACAACTGCTCCTCCGTGGTGATGCTGAACGAGATGGACACCGCCCAGGTAGGAGGAGGAGGCCGCACCGCCCTGGGTGCTCGGGTGCAGCAGGAGAGCTATGTCCTAGAGGTGGATTGAGAGAGTCCCGAGACCCAGCAGAGGGGGCCTCTGCCCAACTGACCTGCCGTCTGATGGGCACTGGGGCTGTGAGCACCAAGCAAGCCCACTCAGCTTCTGCGGGCACCTCCTGGCCGGCCCTGCACCCCGGGGCCCTCCATAGCCCAGTGCTGACCCCCCTTTGTGTGGGCTTTTTCTGGCCCCACACCGCCCAGCCCGACTCTGGCTCCATTTCCCAGGCCCTGGTTAGGGCCTTGCTCTGAGTCACACATAGCTCAGAGGAGACTGCCGGCCCCCGCTCTGAGGGTCGCCAGCCCTGCAGAATGTCCTGGCCACAGCCCCACCTGCTCCCTCCACGACGCAGCCTGCGGGATATGGGCTGGGGCCTGCACCTCGGACCCTCTGCCCACTGACCACCACACGGAGCCCAGGCTTTGCCCCAGGTGGCCCTCACGGCCAGCAGGCTGCAGGCCTCGCCTCTCTGGGTCTGAGGGCTCCAAGCATCATGCTCTGGACCCAGAGCATTCCAAAGTCAAGGTGTGTGCATATGTAGTACCAATCCAAACAGACTGGTGGACAAAATAGGGCCAGAGGTATAGAAGTAGGGAACAGAATAACAGTCTGATTGGTACTTGGGATTCTTAGTACCCATCATGCTCTGGGTCCAAAGCCAGTGGTCGGCAAACCTTGGCTCGCGAGCCACAGGTCCCTCATGAGACAGCTTCCGGAACCCACACCCCACGGCAGGGCAGCCACTCCTGGGCCGAGGAGGGGAGACTGGCCACCTCCTTTGGGTTTTCAAAAGCAGTGCTTTCACTGCCCGAAGGAAGCTCGCAGTAACGCGGTGCACCTGTGTGGGAGCGCGGGCCTGTGGGGATGAAATAAAGTTGGTCCGAGCTGTGGTCTCGGCCTCCGGAGCTCACAGTCTGGCTACAGAGACAGATGAGCAAATGGTCCCCCTACACAGGGCAGCGCTGTGATAGAGGTCAGCAGCCAGTGCTGTGTGCGAGGAGGGCGGGGAGCAATTAAGTCTGCCCACAGGGCGAGGGGAAGCTTCAAAAGGAAGGTGACTGTGGCCTTGAAGAAGGCAGCAGAGACGCTGCATGTGGGGGTGAGGTGGCTGGGAAAGGACATTCCTGGCGAGAGGAACAGCCAGGGCAAAGGCAGGGTGGGGTGAGTGCAGGCAGGCTTGTCCACAGAGCAGCTCACAGCTGGGTCCCAGGGTGTGCCAGCAGGAGAAGGGAGGAGGTGGTGACGCTAGCGAGTGCCAGGGGCCAGCCTGCAGAGGGCTGCCAACGCCAGGCTAAGGAGTTTGGGCCTTGGCCTGCAGCAAGGTAAGTGGTGGTTGTTTTAAAGACTTTTATTTTGTGTGCAACAGAATCCTTTCTTGAAATTAGAAGTTTCCATGCAGGCCCTGTGTCTGAAGGAGGTATGATTAACACCTGCGAGCACTGAAGTGGGGGCAGGGGGCCTAGAGCTTCACCCACCTGGTCTTTTGGCTCCTCCTGATGCCTCTCAGAGAGCCGCCTAATCTGGGTACCTTTGTGGAACCCCTGGGGTTCCTAGGAACACAGGTTTGAAATCCTGTACAGGGAAGAGAGATGTTGAGAGGTTGCGCAGCGGTGTGACAGAGTTCCTGTTAGAAAGCGGAGTCTGGGAACCAGTGAAGAGAAGGAAAAAGTCTGGTAACTGGGTGGTTGGGGCACAGCGTGTTGCCACTGTGCAGAATTAAAGGGGTTATCTGGCTGAGCAGGTGACCAGGAGGTGGGAGGACAGAGGTCGGATGTGGAAACATTGCCAAAGCTAAAGTGCCCAGGTTTCGGGACCAGATGGATACGGAGGTGAATGAGAGGAAATCATGGACA
Organism: Pipistrellus kuhlii; assembly: GCF_014108245.1. Taxonomy (NCBI): domain Eukaryota; kingdom Metazoa; phylum Chordata; class Mammalia; order Chiroptera; family Vespertilionidae; genus Pipistrellus; species Pipistrellus kuhlii. Next base: position 5,108,519 of record NW_023425562.1, read on the forward strand.
GGTTCCAGTCTGGGTCATCAGGCGTCTGGGGATGTGGCTGGCCCAGTGGGGAAGGCAGGGGAGGAGCTGGGAGGCTGGGGAGGCCAAGAGGAGCAGGTTACAGAAGGGAATGGAGTGCGACTTGGGTGTGCACGTGAGAGACATTCCGGACAGATTCCGCTTGTTCGTTCCACCATAGCTGCTGTTTGCCAGACGCTGTGCTGGGTGCTGGAATGCATCAGTGAACAAGATGTAGAAAAGAAACAGAAAACTCCTATCTCTTGTGCAGCTTCTATTCTTTTTCTTTTAATGGAATTTTTAAAATGTCGTTGACAGTATTACAGATATCTCCCATGTTCTCCCTTTTTGCCCCCCTCATCCGACCCCTGCCCAACCCCAGGCCTTCCCCATGCTATTCTGTATCCATAGGTTACCCATGTATGTTCTTTGGTTAATCTCTTCCTGTCCTCTCCTCCAAACCTCCACCCCTACACACACACACACACACACACACACACACACACTGAGACTGTTATTCTGTTCCATACTTCCCTATTTTGTTCACCAGTTTATTTTGTTCTTTAGAGTCCACTTATAAGTGAGATCATGTGATATTTGTCTTTCTCTGACTGGCTTACTTTGCGAAGCATAATACTCTCCAGGTCCCTCCATGCTATATCAAAGGATGAGAGATCCTTCTCTTTTACAGCCGCATAGTATTCCATGGTGTAAATGGACCATCACTTTTTTTATCCACTCTTCTACTGGTGGCCACTTGGGTTGTTTCAAGATCATGGCTATTGTAAATGATGCTGCTATAAACATACGGGTGCATATATTCTTTCTGATTGGTACTTGGGATTCTTAGGATATAGTCCCAGAAGTGGGATCACTGGGTCAAATGGCAGTTCCATTTTTAATCTTTTGACACAATTCCATACTATTCTCCACAGTGACTATACACACCAGCAGTGTACTAGGGTTCCCTTTTCTACACCTCCTCTCCAGTACTTGTTTGATTTATTGATGGTAGCCATTCTGGCAGGTTTGAGATGATACCTAATTGTCATTTTAATTTGCATCTCTCTGATGATTAGTGATTTTGAGCCTTTTTCATGTATCTATTGGCCATCTACAATATATGTCCTCTTTGGAAAAGTGTCTATTTAGGTCCTTTGCCCATTTTTTAATTGGATTGTTTGCCTTCCTGATGTTGAGGTGTATGAATTCTTTGTATATTTTGGAAATTAAACACTTATCAGATGTATCATTGGCAAATGTTTTCCCATACAGTAGGTTTCCTTTTCATTTTGTTGATGGATTCTTTTGCTTTTTAGTTTGATGTAGTTCATTTGCAAATGTTCCCCTTGTTTCCCTTGCTCTAGGCAAGTATCAGTGAAAATTCTGCTATGAGAGATGTCAGAAGTTTTACTGCCTTCTAGGATTGTTATGGTTTTGTAACTTACATTTTAAATCTTTTATCCATTTTGAATTTATTTTTGTGAAGAATGTAAATTGCTGGACTAGTTTTCTTTTTCTTTTTCTTTTTTTTCTTTTTTTTTTTTTCCCCCAACACTATTTATTGAATAGACTATCCTTACTCCATTGCATGCTTTTACCACCTTGTCAAAGAGTAATTGGCCATATTGGCACAGGTCGATTCCTAGGCACTCTGTTCTGTTCGATAGGTCTATAGGTCTGTTCTTGGGCCAGTACCAGGCTGTTTTGATTGCAATGGCTTTGTAGTATAGTTTGATATCTGGTATTGTAATTCCTCCAACTTTGTACTTCTTTCTCAATATTTCTGCAACTATCCTGGGTCTCTTTTGGCTTTATACTAGTATAAATTTTTGGAATATTTATGTAAATTGTGAAATATTCATGCAACTTCTATTCTAAAGCAGGGGAGGCAACAAGCAGCACACATTCTGTTTGCCCTTAATTACATGCTAGAAGGTACATGGATGGGAAAAGAAAAGTGAGGAGGATAATGAAGATTGGAAGGCTAGTTTGAAGCACAGGTTGCAGCTGTGATAGTGACAATGGGCGCCCTATGGAGAAGTTCATTCTGAGGGGAGGTTTGGAGGAGCTGAGAGAACAAGCAAGATGAGCATCTCAGGAAGAGCACTTCAGGCCGAGGGACAGCCCACACCAAGGCTGATGGTGGGCACGGCCTGGCCCATTTGAGGAACAGCTTGGAAGCCATTGAGACTGGAGCAGACTGTGGGCATGGCAGCAGCAGGTGACACAGAGACACAGCAGAACCAGGTCATGGAAGGTCTTGGGAGGATCATAGGGAGAATTTTGGGTTTTACATGGAGAGAAATGAGGAGACATTGACAGGTTTTGCAGAAAGGGGTGGCTTGGAAATTTCAACATTTTTTATAAAGCAACCCTGTGGCTGCTGTGTTGAGAATAGACTGTTGGCGGGAGGAGGGACAGAGTGGCTGCTAAGAGTGAAAGCAGAGAGAACAGAGCGGGACTTCGGCAGTAGTCCAGGTGACAGGAGATGGTGGCCTCAACCTACCTGGTAGCAATGGGGTGGATTCTAGGTATACTGGTATAAGATAGATCCAATAAAGTATGGAAATTGAGAGAAAAATAGATGAGTCCAAGGGTTGGGCCCAAACAACAGATGGTTGGAATCTGAGATAACCATGAAATTAAACCAATTTCCATAAAACAAAGACCCTTGCAGAGTTCCAGAGTCAGAAGGTCTCTCCACTAGGTTCCTTTGCCTGAAAAACACTGAGTGAACACAGAGCAGAGCCAGTGAAAGCCGATGTACTGTTCCCTTTACCCAACATGCATTGTGTTCGTGTTTTCATTGTTTTATCTTGATTGTTGAAAGTATTACAAATGTCTCATTTTTCCTCATTGGCCCCCTACACCTACACCCTACACTCTACACCTGCCTTCAGGTCTTCACCACACTTGTCTGTGTCCATGGGTTATGTATAAATGCATATAAATTCTTTGGTTAATCTCTTCCCACCCACCCACCCACCCCCACCTTCCCTCTAAGATTCCACAGTCTGTTCCATGCTTCTATGTCTCTGGGTCTATTTTTTTACAAAACCAGAGCTCAGGCACAGGGAGGGATTTTCAAAGAGCCTCACTTTGAGACACGTAGAGAAGCAAAGGTCAAGGTCATTGGCTGTAGCTTCCCCTTCAGGGCGGGCCCTGGGGGAATGAAGATCTCTCAGCCCCAGATGCTGATACAGCCTTGGAGAATTGATTCTCTAAATGCAAACACATCGGGCTCAGACGTTCCCCGAGGTTGGCTGCCACACGCAGCTGGCAAGCATCCCCTGAAATTGGTAGATGAATAGAGTACTTACTGATATAAATATCACCACCACAACAGCTGGGCACCTTGCGAAAATAAACAATGACACAGCACGAGCATCAGAAAAGCTGCCCTCAGCACCTGGAGGGGTGTTCTCTGAAGTGGCACCAGCATTTATCTGCCAGGGTGCCTGTGCCAAGGCAGCTTGCAGCCTCAGCCAGCGCAGCAACGCCGACAGGCCAGCCCCAGGTCCCAGGTGCATTAGATTGCTCCCAAGAGGATCAATGCCACATCCTGTAGTTTAGGGACTATAGGGATTCATGTTGGTGCTGTATCTATAAGTTGCAACGAATGAAGTTGAGAACTGGATGAGAGATCTGAGTGCTTTCCTGTCTTGCACTGCTGGCCAGATCTATCTGCCTCTGCTTAGAGTCCAGTATTACTTCGTTCAATCAGCCATTCCTAGCCACAGCTACGCTTCCGTTCTCCACAGTGGCCGCCGTTCAAAGCTAATTATGAGTGGGTGGGGCTCAACATAAAGACCTCTCAAAGCAACTACATTCAACCTTAGAGGCTATTCTGTGGGACTCCACAGGCCTGTGGCCAGATTAGTAGGGCAAAATCCCAGAACCACTGATGGGTACACCAGTAAGAACATTTTCCATCCCCCTCAATAAGCATTGACAAGAGCTTGTCCATCTTTAATGGTCTCAATGGTTAGACCAGAGTTGTGGGAGAAGGGGTCAGACAACAGAAGGAAGCCCTCTTCATGCTCATGCCACACCCACCATATTGTTTAGAAAGCTCAGGAGACCCTCTATGACTGCTATGGGCTGAGGCTGTGTAGAATCATGCCCCCCAAAAGGTGTCCACATCCTAATCCCATTACTGTGTTATCTTACATGGTAAAAGGGATTTAGCAGATGTGATGAAGTTAGACATGTTGACATGTGTAGATTGTTCTGGGTTATCCAGGGTCCTCATACGTGGAAGGGAGGAGGATCAGAGTACTATGTCTATTTCCTTCACCAGGCAGGAGAAATTTCTGTCATTATTTTTCTAAATAGGTTTTCAATTTCTTGCTCCCTCTTTTTTCCTTATGGCACCTCTACAATGAGAATGTATACTTGAAGTTGTCCCAGAGGTTTCTTACACTGTCTTCATAATTTTGGATTATTTTTTCTTTTTGCTATTCTGATTGGTGTTTTTGCTTCCTCGTATTCCAAATTGCTGATTTGATTCTCAGTGTCCTCTACTCTTGATTCCCTATCAATGATTCTTCATATCATTAGTGCATCCTTTATTTCTGACTCGTTATGTTTTATGGTTCCTAAGTCCTTTTTCATGCTGTGGAAGTTCTCATTAAGTTATTTGAAGTTATCACTAAGTTCCTTGAGCATCCATGTAACCACTGTTTTGAAGTTTGTATCTGGTAGTTTGCTTGCTTCCATTTTATTTAGTTCTTTTTCTGGAGTTTTCTCCAGTTCTTTTATGTGTAATATGTTTCTTTGTCTCCACATTTTGACTGCTTCCTAGTGTTTGTTTCTATGTGTTAGGTAGAACGTCTATGTCTCCAGGACTTAGTAGAGTGGCCTTGTGTAGTAGGTGTACTATAAGTCTCAGTGGCATAGCATCCCCAGCCACCTGAGCTGGGCACTCCAGGTGCACCCTGTGTGGGCTGTGTGCACAGTCCTGTTGTAGTTAAGTCTTGATTGCTCTTGATGTTGCTGGGAAGGATTGATCCCCAGACCAATTGGCTGGGAGGGCCAGTTGCAATTACAGTGAAAGACCTGCTGTGCAGGTGTGGACCCTATGGAGCAGGACTTACTTCAGTGGGGCTTTTGTGCTCACTGAGTCCACTCTTTGAGTGTGTCACTTGTGGATGTGGTAGGATTATAATCTGGTGTGGTCTGAAGCTGACCACCAGATGCACTACCTTTGTGGCCTCCTGAGATGTACCCTGCCTGTACCCTGTCGGAGGCCACCTGGCATGAGCTACTGAGGGATCTGCAGATGGCTGCTACATGTATTGAGCTTGGATGTGCCCAAGAGAGGCCAAGCTGTGAACCAAGGCTGGCTGCTGCTAGTGCTGGCTCTGGGGTCATTTGACTAGGTACAGAGTGCACTGAGGCTAGCAGCTGCTTGAGAGATTTTATGAAAGTCTGAAACATGTATGGAAAAGCCACTGGAAGGGGCTTGGATGAGTCCACAAATTGGGTGGGGCAGGGTCTCAGGGAATCACCTGGGGCAGGGGGTGGGAAGGTTTGGGGGAGGCGAGAACAGTGTAAACCAGATTGATGGAGACTCAGATATGGCATCTGCCAGTCAGCTCTGTGATGGAGGAGGTCTCGGCATAGAAACAGTGACCTCTGTCAGCACTTCTGAGTGGAGAATGCTGCCCCTCAGCTCTTACCCTGATGCCAGATAATTCAGTTCCTCCCCATATGTCCCTGTTTCCTTTCAAGCTGCTGCCCCAGCACTGGAGCTCAGAGAAAGTGAGTCAAGTGTGTCGCTGTTCAGGCCCTTTAAGAGGTGTCACTCAGCCACATCCCTGCTGGTTTTTACAGCCTGAATTTATGAAGATATCTCTTCCCAGAATTGGAAGCCTGGGATGAGGGGTCTGGTGTGGGGCTGGGACCCCTCACTACTCAGGGGGGGGTACCTCCACAGCCAAGATATCCCTCAGATTAAAGTAGGCCACACATGGGTGTGGGACCAGCCCATTCAGCACCTCCACCTTTCCTACCAGGCTCGATGTGACGACTTTTTAACTCCCTAGTTGTAGGACTTCTAATTCAGCCAGATTTCAGGTGGTTCTGAATGATGAGTGTACTGAATATTTGTTGTATTTTTGATGTGGTTATGGGAGGATTCTTGTACCTCATTTACCTACACCTCCATCTTGACTAGAAGCCAAAAATTGTTCCATTCTTAAGTTGCATAACTCAGTTGTCTCTTTCCTGTTTCTACCATGCCCTGGCCTTTGACTTCCACCCACCCTTTTCCTAAGCCGTCTCCCCCCCCACCCCCCACCCTTCCTACCCCTCCACCTCGCTTTCCTGGAAATGCACTCTGATGCAGGGTCATAAGTCAGTTTCCACCCTGATGGGGAGTGCACTGTTCACCTGTGGGACCAAGGAAAGGCTGCAAGGAGGAGGGGTGTGCAGATCGCTCTGATTGTGGTCCAGGGGCCTCTCCGTCCCTTGCTTTGTGCTTCACACACCATCTGTCCTCCTTAACTGGCCACAGTATTAAAACCAATTATGTGATTTAGGATCTTTATCAAATCAATGTAAAGGAATTTTATAATCATGGATCTGAATTTTAAAATCAATTCAGGTGAGGGGGACCCTGTCGGAGGCCACCTGGCATGAGCTACTGAGGAATCTGAATTGATTTTAAAATCAATTCAGGTGGGTCTTTTCTATTTTTCTCTTAACAGTACTAATTCACTTCATCTTGGGTGGCTTGGGACTGGTTCCCCCCACTACCACCACCACCCCCTGCTCTGTGGATTACGGGACCTTGCTAAATAAGAGTCCTTAATTTCTGAAGTTGTATATTCCTTGGCTTTTCCATTTTGTCAAAGTATTATTTAATTAACAAAAGGCGTACAGAAATATGCTTTAAAGTTGTTTATTCCCAAAATAGGACACAGGCTAGTTTCCATTCAACACATCAGGGCACATTTATATCCGTGACTAACTTTCTGATTCTATCAGTGGAAGAAGAAAAAAAATGTTTACCAGTGGAGCTGCCTTTGTGTTTGTTACAGTTCACGTATGAACTTGCTCTTTGCATGGCCCACGCAGCCATGGAGACCGTGTGGAACAATACATGGCAGCTGTTCCCGGTCATCCGCACAGGCGACACGAATTCTGCTCATTTAACTTGTTCTGAGGATAATTAGCAAACGCTGCTCTGCTTTTCGGGAGGAAGCCTGGCTGTTCCTAACCAGTAGCCGAGTTGGGCCGGCTCCTCAGCAGGTGTGGTCCTCTGCTCGGCCTTTGTATCTGAAGTGGGAAGCACTTACTTTGCTGCTGGGTAAGGAGATGGATACTGGAGTGAAAGGGGAAAAGGCTGTTGGTTCAGACTCTAGGCTCAAGGATGTGAATCAATTCTTGGAGACAGCTATTTTGACAGCTTTCCATCTAAAAAAGAACATCCCAAAGTGGGACTGAGTGTGTGTGTGTGGCCCCAGCTCAGCAGGGGCCTCGTGGTTTTAGAGGGTCAGGTGGGCTTCTAAATCCCCCCATTTCCAGGGTCTTAACCTGTTAACCGAGCAGGACCTATAAATGTGTCAAACATAAACAATATCGGGAACGGGTAGGACATATGAATATGTCTTTGAAATATATGTTGCGCCCTGAGAGAGACAGTATATATTTTTTGTAATCTTTATAATTGTTTGTAAAATTTATAATTTTTTAATTCGATGTTTCCATTTTTTTGTTGGTATTCTTTTCTATTTGTTTATAATTTTGTATTTTTCCTTTGTGCTTTATATTTAATTAAGTATAAATTAATAAAAATAATAATATAAAAAATAATATAAAATTATGTCCTCCGGGCATGGCGTACTGACATGTCCTAGTGAAAGAGTATGCGCCCGTTACAGGTTGCGTAATTAAAATGGGAACTTTCCGGTTAACAGGTTAAGAAACCATAAGTCCCCATCCCCAAGATTTCTATAAAATGTGAATGGCCATGTGCCCGTGGCCTGGCCCTCAGACCACATATATGTTTCTGCTCTGTTTCTATGGCACCCAGGGAGAAAGCTTAGTTCCTCGCTGGTTCCCATAGGAAATCAATACATATTGAGCACTGTGCACATTAGTGTAAATTTGTTGAATATTTAGGTTAGGAGGGGGGTCATATCGATTCACTGGTTCCACTGCATCCCAGTCTCTCTCCTTTAACATGCAGAAGAGTGTCTAGTCGCTACTGCTCCCCCAAGCTGGTTGATCAGAGGCCAGGAAAGCAGCCCCCGTTCGTTAGGTGTTTGCTATTTGAGACAGGTGATAAGAAAAATCCTTCAGCTTTAAACGTGAAGCATTATCGTAATTGTTATTCTCGTCGAGCACCGATAGGTTCAGTGATACGGTGACCGCTGGGATTCAGTGGGTGCTTGTGCATGCCTGTTTGTTCACATGCGCCATCTCCTTTATTCCTGAACAAGCAGACAGTGCAGGGGTGGGCCCACTCTCTCTGTGAAGGACGAGATAGGAAATGCTTTAGGTTTTGCAGGCTATGTGGTCTGCTCAGCTACTCAGCTGTCACTGTAGCTCCAAAGCAGCCATAGACAATAACACGTAAATAAGTACAGTGGTATTTCAATAAAACTTTACTTACAGAATCGGGTGCTGGGCAGGTCTGGCACATTATGTGACCAGTGTTCTCCCTGAGCTGGAACTTGGGTTGCACAGTTAGGATGTTTGGAGACATGCACTTTTCTCTCTCCCCCATCCTCCCTCCTCCTGGCTTTTCCATTCTGGTTCCAGCTCTGGAGAGAGAGAGAGAATAAAGACACTTTTGCAAGTGACTTATCTCTCTCCACAAAGGGGCAGCAATCCCTTTCATGAAAATCCTGTACCCGGGGTAGCTGTGAGGAGGCTACTGGGTTGCTGTGGGTCACTGCTGATCATCAAGTCCTTGTCTGCAAGCTGGTGTGGGCTGTGACAGACCAGCGGCCCTCAGAGGCCTCAGTGGGTCTTGTGAGTCTTGGCTCCATCCTCTGGGCACCTCCAGGTGGAGGGTCTATGCTGGAGTGGCCCCTGATGAGCGTACAGCCCCAACTTAGCTCTTTTCGGTGCCCAATGCCTATAGCCCGGGACAGAGTCCACCCCCATGATCAGTGGGTACCAGGAATCTGAGGAAGCAATTTGCCTCTCTGAGCCACAGCCCCTGCTAGCTACCTCCATGTTCTTTCTCCAACTGAAGTCACCTGGTAGCTCAACAGATACAGAAGAATGAAGTGTCTGTTTCTCTCTCTCTCTCTTGATGAGACTATAAACCTAATGAATCACTTGTGATCTTAGGCCATGGCTTCTCAGTCTCTGCACTATTGATATTGGGGCTAGAGCCCTGGGTAGGGGAAAGGTATACCTTCACTGGATATGAGCGGCATCCTGGCCCCCACTCACTCGGTGGCCATAGAAACCCCCCGGTGTGACCATCAGCGATGTCTCCAGACATTGCCACATGTCCGCTGGGTGACAGAACCACCTCTGGCTGAGACACCGTCTTAGGTTGAGGGGCCATCGTTGCCTTTGCTCTCAGCTATAGGATCTAATTCACAATTCCAGAAAAATAGGAAAGATCGCAGGCAATATCTCTCAGCACCATGCTACATCACCTTTTGTAAGGTGAGCGTAAGTATCCCCATTTTACATATTAGAAAACTGAGGCCTGGGTCACACAGCTAGTAAGGAGCAGAGCCTGGATTTGCACCCAGGCATGTCCGATGCCAAAGCTTATATATATTCTAAAGTGTATTGTAAAGCTTTTCCTAGAATGGGGATGTGTTTGCCACAGCTCACATTAGTGAGAAGAAAACTGGAGGTTATAGCTGCCCTTCCCTCGGAGTGTTCTACCTAAGTCTGACAGCGGCGCTTCGAGGTAAATACCATTCTCCCCATTTTACAGATGAGGAAAGAGAGGCCCAGCAAGTCTAACAAATGTGAAATCAGCACAGCAAAGTGTTTCTGTGTTCAGAGCTTTGACTTTTCAACAAAAACCCCCAAAATGGGTGGCTGCTCCCCAACAGGGAAGTGGGGTCTAATTCCCTACATTATACCCTGCATCTCCAGCGAGTGTGGTCTGCCTTCAATAGGAAGGGCTTAGTGACACATGAGACTAACACCCTCCCACCCCTGCCTCTCCCGTGGCCTCTCTCCAGCTCTGTATGCAGTACTGGCCTGAGAAGACCTCCGGCTGCTACGGGCCCATCCAGGTGGAGTTCGTCTCCGCAGACATAGACGAGGACATCATCCACAGGATATTCCGCATCTGCAACATGGCTCGGGTGAGTGTGCGGCCGCCATCGCATCCCATGCTGCCCTCCCCCCACCACACACACACACACAAATAGACGGAGCCTGTAGGAGAGGAACCGCCTCCGCTAATGAGCATCCGGGATGTGCTCTCAGTTCATCTCGTCTTTGGGGAGGTGATGCCTCTGCCGATTCCAGCTCCAGACCCAGCCATGGTTCAAACACAGAACCGCACAGGGCAGCATCCTGCCTGCCATCTGCCTGTTTCCTGACACACTTGCTGCCGTGTAGACAACACTTCTTAGAAATTAGCGCTTTCCCACGGTGCCTCGCTATGTTGGCAGTAGATGCAACCTTTGATTGGATCCAGCCAGCTTTGGGCTAGACCCTGGGAACCACACGAGTGAAAAAGAGCTGCTTCCAGAGGAAACTCATTGGCTGGAGGGAGGAGGATTGGGTGGGAGGGAGCGGATTAGTAATCCATGGAATGGTGGCTAACTAAAGTGACATTGGCCTTCATTGGGGCCCAGGGCAAACAGAACTCAGCCCCTCCCCTCAGAGGTCACCATCTAATGTGAAAGTGAGATATATTCTGGCACATGAACCTCGGGGAGAGGGCAGGCTTTTCCTGAGGAATGGAATGTTTGACTTGGGTTCTGAAGACTGAGTAGGAGTTTTCCAGGTGGAGAAGGGGGACAGGGCAGGAGAATCAGTGTGCACAAACGAGTAGAGATGAGTTAAGAGAGAGTCTATGACTCTCGCCGTGATGACGTGGCTTAGACCTCATTGAGTCTGTCTTCCGCCCAATGCTGCAGCGGCCCTAACAGCCTCTCTGTCCACAGCCTCAGGACGGGTACCGCATAGTCCAGCACCTGCAGTACATCGGCTGGCCCGCCTACCGGGACACGCCCCCCTCCAAACGCTCTCTGCTCAAAGTGGTCCGGCGGCTGGAGAAGTGGCAGGAGCAGTACGATGGGCGGGAGGGACGCACGGTGGTCCACTGCCTGTGAGTACTGTACTGTGGAGGCGTCGCCAGAGCCACAGGGAGGTGGGTGATAGGACAGCCTTGGGGATGCTGGCCACAAACACTGGTCATAGGCACGCCTGGCTGCACCACATCTCAACATCCCTGAATGGCCAATGGGAGTGTATTCAGAGAATCTCAGCCCTTCAGTGGACTGGGGTTGCCCTGAACTAAGGTTATGTGACATATTTACTTACGCAAAACCTGGCAGCCTTTCCCCAAACTTGGAGTGTGGTCAGACCACAGGCCATTGCTCCCAGGAGGCAGGGAAGTCCCACCTCCAGCAGGAAGGCTCAGGCGAAGAGGCTCCACCAACCAGACCTTCCTCTCTTTCCTGAAGAAGAAAAGGAGGGAAGGGGAATGGATTACGTGAGCCTAATGCCAGGCAGTTAAAATGAGTCACCTGCCATCGGGGGGTAGATTTTATCATGTCACAGTGAGAAGACTGAGGCACAGGCAGGTGAGGCATCAGGCAGTTAAAAGAAGCTTTGATTAGAATCCGCTGGCCTCCAGGCTAACCCACACTCCCTCTGAGTAAACCAAGGGGTTCATCCACCATGTCTGCAGCACTTTTCCCAGGGCACCATGGGCTCAGGATGGATGTTTCTATCCCTTCACCTCCTGTGTTAGGACAGGCATAGCTGGGTACAGGGATTTCTAGTCAGACAGACCCCAATATCATTACACAGGGTGGAGGTCAGGTGCCTTAAAGGGCTGTGGCTGACAAGCTATCTTCAAGGAAAACACTTAATTTTATGAGCCTTAGTTTACTCATATGTCCAATGGGTATATTGAATTAGGTCATTTTTAAGGCTCTGTGAGGCTTTGACATATTTAGAAAGCAAATACAATTTACCTGTCAACATACAAATATCATGCAATATCATGGTAGTAAACACGCAAATGCCTGTGTCAGAGTCCACCATTGGAGTATCAGAGAGGATCCTAGAGACCTTGGACCCAAAACAAACTGGGAGTGAGAACAGCTAGTGTGGAACATTGGATTCACAACCTTTCCCCTTGCTTCTTAGAACCTTAAAATCAGTGGGGAGACATGACTCTTTTAAAAGGTGTGTTAAGGAAGACCTGGCCAGAGACTTCCCCTTTCTAGAATAAGTATTTGTGGACTTGGTGGAGGCATTCATAACACCTACTGACCTCAGAATTGTCTTTTCAAAACCAGCTTATTGTTCTCCTTTCTAAAAGGAGGTGCACGCACATGTCAGAAAAGTCACAGAACTTAAACATGCACAGCTCAAGAGCCATCACCTGTAGCAATCCCCCTTCCCAAGGGATGCACACTGCAGTCCAGGAAGATGCCCTGAGGTGTTGCATGTCGCATTGGTGGGTGACGTCAGCCAGGCTGAACTGGCTCTGCCCACATCCCAGAAACTGGTGGCTGGTTCCCTGCCAGCTCACTCTGCTCCCTTCAGTTTCTCCCTCACTCAGGTGGCTCCCCTTTAGCTGAGAGCCACAACCATCCCACCAGGGTCTCATTCCACTTGGGCTCTGCTGTTCTTGCTCCAGAAAATACGGAACCCTCCCTCTTGGGGTCCCTCCCTATTCTTTCCATGTGATTGGTTTGTATCCCCCTCTCTCCTCTGTCCAAGGTGACCAGCAGTTTGAACCAAAGGAAACCACAGGGGTGTCCTATCAACAGGGACCTTGGCACACCTGGGAGCCGCAGGCGCTGGCCAGTGAAAGAGGGCAATTGTCTGTACTGGAAGCATCTGGTCGTTGGATGTCCTATAGATAAAACATCTGGGAGATTGAGTGCCTTAGTTTCGTCCAGATGTTCCTTAGACACAGACCATTACATGAAATCATTAGTTACTCTTGGCAACACGCCCAGGAGCTCCGAATCAGGCAGATTCCAAAGGGACTCTGTGAAGAGTGGAGGGTGTCTCTGTGAAGAGTGGAGGGTGTCTCCATGAAGATGACATATGGAGCCTCAGGAAGGAGGAGTGGCAGGGAGCTGGCCCTGCCAAGGGCCCTCTGTCTCCAATCTCCAGAGCTGTAGGGTCTTGCTTCACCGGGTATATAAATAGACCCAGCCTGGCCCCCACCCGAACACCTGGGCTGGCTGCCCCTAGGCTGAGAGAGATGTTTCTGGCATTGCTGTCCCTAGTCGGTGGGAAAACTAGGAGGAAAACCATACACAACCATAGCTGTCTTCACGGGATGTGTAGGTGAGCCCAGAGCACCCCCTTGGACAAGGAGGCAGGCACATGCATAAAGACACTCTGAGCCTGAAGGTTGGGGTCAGTGTGCCATGGGTGACTGTAACACACCCATAGAACCAGGGAAACATCAAGCTGATTGAACTGTCCTGGGTCACCAAGTCCAAACCCTCCATTGTATGAATGGGAAGCTTGGAGCTCAGACAAGGAAAGTGACTTACCCAAGATCACAGCAGATTTGGGGTACTCGAACCCTGGGACTTGAACCATGACACGTGGCTCGGGTTTGGGCTTTTGCCAGTGCCTTCCCTTCCCCTGACCAAGATAGCCACCCCCCCACTGCCGGTGCAGCACCCAGGAAGGAGTCTGACTCACCCTTCCCTCTGTTTAGAAACGGGGGTGGCCGCAGCGGGACCTTCTGCGCCATCTGCAGCGTGTGCGAGATGATCCAGCAGCAGAACATCATCGACGTGTTCCACATCGTGAAGACGCTGCGGAACAACAAGTCCAACATGGTGGAGACCCTGGTGAGTGTCCTGGGAACTGTTCCCTCCAGGTGGGGCATGACCCTAGTCCCTGAGCCGGAAAAAACCAGCATCAAATAGTGAAAACACTCAGTACTTTGCTCCTATCAGCACTCAGCTCCTAATCTCCCCAACTTCTCTCCCCTGCAGGCAGCCCAAATGTTAGTCCTGACACACTCTGCCCGTTCTTTCTGGAAGTACCACTGACCCAGGCTTAGGGGAAGGGCTTCTGGATGGGTAGGGTGTAGGTCCAGTCCCATCCCAGTCTCATTAACTTAGGCCAGTGGTCAGCAAACTGCGGCTTGAGAGTCGTGATTTGTGCTCTGTTGACTAATGAGTTTGCCGACCATTTGAATAGGAGCTTAATCACAGGGAGCAATAGCCTGTAATTATTGGAATCAAGAGTCTAGGTCAGTGGTCAGCAAACTCATTAGTCAACAGAGCGGCGAACCGCGGCTTGAGAGCCGCATGTGGCTTGCGAGCCGCAGTTTGCCAACCTTTTAGGCTAATTTTATGAATAAGGTATTGGTAGAGGACAGCGGAGAAAGGGATGGAAAGAGACTGGCAGGTAGAGCCCCAGTGATAAGGCCTGGTGCAATGATGGGAATTCAGATCTTTAAACTTACTCTCAGCGGGTCCCCCTCCGAGTCTGGTGTGTAGACCTGCAGTAGCGTATGGGAGCTTGGTAGAATGTCGAATCCTGAGTCCCACCCAAGATCAACTGAATCAGAATCTGCATGGATAATTCTGAGCGGACTGTTGGTACAGATGTAGGTAAAGTTCACTCTAAAATCGTACTTCTAAATGCATTTTCCTTTCCTTTCCCTCTTTCCTGTCTGCCTCTCCTCCTCTCAGGAACAGTATAAGTTCGTATACGAGGTGGCGCTGGAATATTTAAGCTCCTTTTAGCCTGACATGATGGGGGAGCTGCCAGAGTGCAGAGGCTGCTGCAGTCAAACCCCCTTTTCTGTGGATGGCAGTGGCGGGCTCAGGGACCAAGAGGCGGCACCCGGCCCAGCTCGGAGGAGAAGACTGGTGGTCCCATGCCCGGGGTGGGCCCTGCGCCTTCTGAGGGGCGCCTGTCACTGTGGGAGATGAGGCTCAGAGGCCCAGCTTCCCCTGCACCCCCGCCAGCCACCGACGAGGACCCACAACAAGGCCCCAGACTTCCCAGTTCCCCGACCTCTTGCTTCTGCGCTTTCCAAGTGTGTGGACATCATGGCAAGCCGGCATGGGGTGCTGGGAGACACAGGCTCCCTGAACCTCTGGGGCCTGCTTCTCCCTGGGAGTGACGGGGCTGTGTCTCCGCCTCCACGCTATGGGGGCAGTGGCTGGGCTCTTGGGGCCACTGCCCTGCTGCCCTCTGCAGTCTCCTCCAGTGACCTGGGGCCATCCTGCCCCCCTCCCTGCACAGAGCTATCCCCTCCCCAGCCCGGGCCTTGACCCTTCTGTCACTCACGCCAGCCTGCTGGGTCCAGTTCACGCCAGCCTGCTGGGTCCACAGCGCTGGTGGATAAAGGTTTTCTTTGCTTTTCTGTGGTTGATGGGAGGGGGAGGAACTGCAGGGAAGATGGCTGCTGCTCCTTGTCTGTGAAAAGGGCCCACTGCCCTGAGGCAGGGCTCTTGCTGACCCTTGGGCTTCCCCTTTGGGAGAGATAATAGGATAAGATTTGATTATTTTCCAAAGCATATATTAAAAGAAACCTCTTTTGGGGGATGTAAAATCTAAGTCTCTTATGTTAATAAAAAAAAAAGGAGGGGGGGGGGGGAAGCCTGGGAAGGAAGTTTGGATGTGCAGCCATAGGACCAATCTCTCAGGCCTGTCATCAGGCAACATCCCTAAAGGGACCCGCCTGGGATGGCACAGCCACTGACAAGACAGACAGCTGGACAGAGGCAGCTCCTCTGGCTGTTGGGCAGCGGAGTCCCAGCTTTCAGGAAGCCCAGCTGCTCTCCTGACAAAGGCCACTGTGGACCAGTGATGCTTTGGTATCACATAGGCTGAAGGGATTAGGCCTAGGAAACGAGGGTCCTGCCAAAGGATGCGTGAGTCGGGGACAGGGAGCCGGCATCTGCTAGGCATCTCCTGTGTGCCAGGGAGGACCATACTGTGTGCCATCCCAGATGCTTAGGGACACCTCCCCGGGGAGAGCTCCTGTCCTTCCATTATCTCCATGTTACATGAGGAGGCCGAGGCATCTTCCTCGGCAGTGAAATTCTCGGCTCCAAAAAGGCGAATAATGGCGACATCACTTCCTTACTTCCTTCATCCTTTCTCAGCCAAGCAATTATTTTATGGAGGGAAAATAGGGCCAGAAACTTCTGGGCAGAGAACTCCACAAATGGAAATTTAATTCTTTCTTTCTGGTGCCAGTTCTTCTGGGAGGCCCAGAATTTCTGTTCTATTTTAGTGCCTCGTTCCTGGCTCCCCAGGAAAAGCTGGTCTCGTGTAATCATTCCTCCGCCAGTGAAAACCATTCCCTGTTCCCTCCAGCGATGTGGTCTGCCAGCCAGACTCCCTACCTTGTCTCTCGCAGGGGCGTGGGCTCAAGACCAGACAGCCTTGGGATTGCTTGGGATGGAGGAAGCTGCATCGTGGAAGCTGCTCTAGCCCCACACAGGAGGACTCAGCAGCTCAGTGCGCACTGGGGAAACTGAGCCACGATGCAGCGCAGGCGCCATGGAGCAGGAGAGACTGCCTCGGGCTTCCTAGAGGAGGTGACTCCCACCCCGACTGGGTCTCACTGTAGGAAAAGCAAGAAAAAGAAATCCAGGCCACGATCAGCATGCGCAATGGCAGAGAGGGTTGGGAAGTCCTGGGGTAGAGGTAGTATTGGGGGGGGGGGGGGTAGCCCACCCAGAGGTCAGGAGAGGAGCCAGGGTCAGGGGTGAATGCTCTGCCAACAGTGCCCCAGGGAGCTCGGGGTGATGCACTCAGCTGTGTTGAGGAAGGCAGCCTCTTCCCCTTCATCAGACACTGTGAAAACACTGCCTTCAGCGTCTACTCTTTACTATCACCTCTGTCTGTCGCTGGAACAAAATACGCAGGGGATTGTGAGCGTCTGCTTCTGTGAGAAGCAGGGTCTCTGCTCTACCAGGGGACAGGGGGACCCAGCCGGAGGCCACAGAAAGGGACATGGAAGGAGCCCACAGACGCTGCTCCCATTGGCATGGGCTCGGGAGCTGTCTGGAAGTCCGGGGACTTGATCAAGGAAGGGCTGTCACTTTGGAGGTTCAAAAAGAAACATCTCAAAGCAAAGGAAGAAAAAGGAGCCCCACGAAGAACTCACTCTTTTCCTTTCATGGGCCCTTCCCCGTGAGCCCGAGCAGGTCCCCGGGCCCGAGCCCCCGCCCCCTGGTTCTGCTGGCCTCGCCTGGCTCCAGTCCATGGCTCCAGCCGGCACTCCCCCAGCCTTCAAAGAGCCTGCAGCCTAGCAAATCACCATGTTATATGCTCTTTTCTCAGATCTTGGCTCATCCATACAGAATGAGGGGACTGAGGCTATCTAACACAAATCCTGAGATTTATTCTGCTCAGGAAGGGGTAAAATAGCTGGCAGATAAAACATGGCAGTGGCTTCTATCCTTTCAAATGGGAGGAATTTAAAATGTGACTTCGGGTCAAAAGAAAAGTGTAAAAACTCAGATCACAGTGGAATAACCAAGGCCAGTGATGGTTCCCGCAGTTCATCCCTCATTTCCTCACAACCCAGCCCCCTCCCGAGATAGCAGGGCGATGGGCGGGTCTTAGGCCAGTTTACAAAGAAGAAACTGAGGCTGGTGGGTGGAAGTGCCTCCCAAAGATCCCACATGGCCAGGGCTTGGGTGAAAAGTGCCCAAGAACTTGACGTTTGTCATATACCACCTCTCCCAAGGTACCTTCCCACCCCACACTGACAGGGGGCACTCACCTTGCTCCATGCAGAGGAAAACTATCTGTGGCCTCTGCATCTCCACAGGTGGGATCAAAGGGAATACCCTCACTTAGTGCAGGGCCTTGTGCTTCTCACCTCCCAGCTATGCACCCTGTTTGGAGAAGAGGCAAGATGTGAATGAGGAGCCGGGAAGCATCCCCATCTGCCTGTGTTTATGATGTCCCTAGCTTTGTCTGGGTGGAGTCCACATGGTTGCTAACATAAGCAAACTTGAGCACATACATTGAGGGTCTGGGGTCTGGAAGGCTCTTCACTTAAACCACAGTATCTATGGGTTCCTATGACACACAGGGCCCTCCCTGCAGAGGGTGCTACCAGGAAGCACTGGTTACCATGGCAGAGTTCATCCATTGGTGAAGCATGGGGTTGTGGTACGAAAGAGCTCATTCTTCAGTTCTAATCCCAGCCCAGCCATTTCTTATCTGTAGATTGTTGGGCCAACCAGTTAATAGGAAGAGATGTGAAATGAAGAGCCTCAGCCAATAGAAGAGGTAGATTTGGAAAGCTGCAGACAGGAAAACAGGAAGGCAAGGCCAGGAAGTTAGGGCTTAAAAGGAATACTCAGAACCAAGAATGCAGTCCGCTGGGTCAGTGGTCAGTTCTATGACATAGCAGGTCAGGGGATAGGGAAGGACCAGCCAGAACCACCTAGAGCAAGGATGTTGCTTTATGTAAGTCTTGGATTCTTAGGGCAAAGGTGGTAATTTTCCCTCTGGCCAATCATGTTTATTCACACCAGTTCCCCATTGCTGAGCTAGCTCTTGCTGTGTGCTCTCACCGGGACCCACATTTCCTCAGCTCTTGGTGAATCTCTGTAGTGTGCACAGCGGTGTCAGTCTAGTAAGGCTGCTGCAGACAGCAGATGTGAAGGCCAGGGAGGAGCAGCCAGGAGGCACTGCCAACCCAGATTCAGAGACATTGAAGAGACTGACAATTATTCACACTTCACTGCCTTAGAATAGAATAAAGAAAGTTGCCCTCTCCTGGCCTGTAAATGGTCAATCCTGGGCTAGACAGAAAGACCATCAGCACCAAGATGAGTCAGAAGTAATGCCATGGAAAACACAGGTGATTCCGAAGGTAAAATGAACAGAATCCTAAGCCATGATGCTAACAGATTATATTGGGCCAACAGCCTTAGGAATAAATGGTCGACCCGAGCTGCAGGGCAGTTCTAAAGATGAGACATGATGGCCATTTCATCTCAAAGCCCTGACTTGCCTGCCTCATCATCTAACTAGTCTGAGCTCCTTAGCCAATGATGCCAGCTCCAAATCACAGCCGAATAAAATAGAGAAGCAAGCAAAGTAAATCCAACTAGAGAAGACCAGCTGAGATTCAGCCTTTTCCTAATTCCCATTCAAGGGTTCCATGCTGGAGGTTTTCCCAGTATCCTTATCTAGAGGTTATCAAATGCAGGGCCTTGGCTTCACCTCCCAGAGACCTGCCTTTGAGGTCACACACTGTCTGAACAACAGGGCGAGAAGTCAGTGGCAGAGAATAGAGGGGCTCCTCCAGCACACATCTCAGAGTCAGGGACATGATCCTGAGAAGCACAGCAGAGATGTGTACTAAGTCATATTTGCTCATATACACAGATTCTCTTCTGGTTCATTAATAAGCAGAAAGAGACTTCTGCATAACATTGGCTGTCTATACATCTGTCTTATAGAGACCAAGGTCATCTCTTGCAAAGGCCATCAGAGGGACTACATTCACCCTCTGAAAGCCATCCATAAATGTTAGGTCCCCAATATGAGCAGTCAGCGCCCACAATGTTAGACTCCAGGCCTGGCATCCTAGTTATCTAAGAAGTTGGGGATACCCATTGGAGCTGATACAAGAGATGTGGGAGGTCTCAGGATGGCAGAGGGCTCATAGGGAAGAGCTATTGGAACATCCTTCTGGATCTGAGAGGTGCTTTGGTCGTGAGAATTGAACCCTGATCCCTGGTTGAAATGTTCAGAGAATGAGGGTCTGGGGACCTTAGAGTGTTGAACAGAAAGGCAATGTTATGAAAGACTGAAGCTCAGTGTAAGACAAGTAATCTAATTTGTGGGTCATTGATGAGTGGGATCTTTAGATTTGGAGAGAGGAAGGGGAACGTGATGTAACCTGCCACAATTGCAAAACTGAAGTACACATATTTCAGCGCCTTTGGGCTTGTGAGTACAAATCAGTAGACCTCTCATATGATGGTTCAACAAACCCTCAGTGCCTACCATGCCCCCATCTCTCCCATGGAAGATTAATGATATAAGTTGTTCCTTGGGTCAAAGCACCCAAGGCAGTATGGAGGCTCAGAGGGCAAAGTTCTCTCATTCCAGGTCAAATCAGTCTGCTGAAGGGTCAGACACAATACTAGTGCTCATATCCTCCATTGGTCTGTAGATTGTTAGAAAATTCAAGCACAGTTTGCTAGTCCCAGGTCACTCCTGTGAGTGGAACTAGGATCAATGGGTGATACGTAATAGCTATACGGAAGAACTTGCTGTCTGCCAGAGAGGACAGGCTCTTCATATCAGCAATGGTCCAGCAGAAGCCAGACATCTCTTTAAGCGGAAGCAGGAACACTGCTGTCAGGGCCTTTCAGTTGCTTCCCCCCAGGAGGGTGAGAGCTTATAGAGCTGGGATCATGTTCGAACTCTCTCATTCCTGCAGAGCACAAAGCCAAGCAGGTTGTGCTTGGTTTATGCAGGTTGAAGATCCCTGCTCTCCTGCCCAAATCTCCCTACCACACAGGCTCAGATGCTGCTCTGCTACAGATGTAGGGCTCATCCAAGCTGGTTATCACCGGATAGCCCAGAAAGAACAGCCGCTTTTGTATAGAGCCAATGCCCAAGATCTCAGAGTAGACTAGCCATATGTCAGACCCACTGGCGAACAAGGCTGTCAGTGGTAGCCAGAACGAGTAAAGGTACAAGCAGGACCCAGAACAGGATTTTGCCTACCACATACATTATCTCCAGAAGTTAATTCTACCCCTATGCCCCACTCCCCACTCGAGGCCTGTTGGAGCAGACTGCAAAGCAAAAGCACAGTGACTGTTGATACACAATTATAACCATCCCTACTATTATCTATCTCATTGCCAGGTGGACTCTGGGCTAGGCCAGGCTAACCTATATTGGCAATCAGACTCAAAGCACTTTTCTACCTTCTCTTTCCACCTTATTAACGTACTACTCAATGAAAGGTAAAGGGTCGGGCTACTTCTACCATTGCCTTCACTACTGGGCACCATCATAGCCCTCTTGGATCATCATGGGGTTCCCACTCAACTCCCTGGAGACTGGCATTTTCACGTCCACTGGGCATATGCCACTGCGTGAGACCGAAGTCTCCACGGTGTTTGCAGCCTCTTCTGTGCACCCCGACGGCCTGCACTTGTACAGTTTGGGTGTTTGATAGATAAAGCACGTATGAGAAGCGAAAACAAAATAAATCAACTTTTTTAAAAGCCAGCACTGTGCTGTCAATGTTCTTTTTGTTTTCCTTTTTTCTTTCCAATTCTAGCTTAAAAAAGCAGAAGTAAATAATGTCAGGTCAATGAATATCAGATATATTTTTTGACGTACATTACAGTGAAGTGTAATCTTTTTACACCTGCAAGTCCATCTTATTTATTCTTGTAAATGTTCCCTGACAATGTTTGTAATATGGCTGTGTTGAAAATCTATACAATAAAGCTGTGACCCTGAGTTTCATGTTTTCCTAAGATATTCGCACTGGTGTCTTCCTAATGTTGGGTCAGGTAGAGAAGAATGATAGAAGAAAGAAGAGAAAAACCTATTATCAACTAGGTTTCATTTTATTTATGTTCACTTAATCCTTAGATCTCTGACACCGGAAATATTCTCCCCTCTTTGCGGATGAGAAAGTGGAAGTTCATAAATAGTAAGGGATTTCATGTGATTACACATTACACTATAAAAGGGTTGGGTCTAAAACAGTTTTTCTCAAGTGTGGTCCATATAGCACTGGCCTTAGAATACTCGGGAAGTTTATTAAATGCACACATGTTTAAGCCCCGACAGAATCACAGCGTCAGGCTCTGCCCTGGTTCCCTAGTCCTAAGTATGAGCTAGAAGCATGAGCCACAGGGGTGGGCCCAGGGTTCGCTTTGCTCTCACGCAGGCTTGGGAACGCTGGCAAGGTTCTGCAACCTAAGGGACCGAGGTATAGTGCCCAGCAGACCACGTAAGCCACAGAACCCGGGAACATGTGCTTCCCAGCTTGAGTCCTGAGTGGGGAACCTGGAGGCCAGCCAGCCAGTAATCCTCGTCCCATTGCCCTTGTTTTTATTAATGTCATTTAGTCTGCCCACTGTATTTATGCTTTTTTGCCACAAATATAACAGTTGGCATTGGGAAAATAAAATATTTTTAAAGGTTAACACTTTACATATCTCCTAATAACAAATTTACTGTGGAGCCTATCATTTTCCCCCAACTGAAAATATCTTTTAAAGAGTTATTATAAAAATAGCATATACTCACTTGAAAACCTCAATTCAAAATTGTTTGAGGCATAAGATGAAAGTAACCACTTCTCCAAGGTACTTGTTAATATTTTTATGCCATTCCAGACCTTTCTATCTATGCAAATACACACACACACACACACACACATTCTGAGATAAGCTTCTTTCCACTTAACTCCATGAAAATATGCTTAAATATCCCTTATCTTTCTTGACAACTTCCCAGTACTCCTGAGCCTGGATGAACTGGTTTGGGTGTGTCCGGATTCAGGTGTTCTCACAGTGATGCCTTTGGGCCAACATGCACAGTGAGGGACACCACCCCTGTGTGCCCTGACCTGGATACTGACCAGAGTGGCACACTCCCCTTTATCTGTCAGACCGGAGCCCGGTGTAGGTTTGCAGAATCTGGGATATTTTACAGCCTAAGAAGCATCACCCTGCTCTCCACTCCGAGTGCCTGAGAGCTAGAGGCTGCTATCCCAGACAATCACCACCCATGGTGATGGTTGAATGCGGAGCCTAGCTTTAAGAGCCAACTGAGCCGGGAGGAAGGTTATCACCTCCTTCTGAATGAAGAGGACCCTGGTGGCTCTATGTGCCTAGAGAGAAGGTGAAGTCATCCCTCTATAGGTCACAGGGTAAGCAGGGCAGGACCAAGAAGCCATCCTTGTGATCATGACTGGCTCCATCTCACCCCACTCTCCTCCACTATATCTGCAATGCAGAGTAAAAGCTGGGAATTCAGCCATCAGGCCCAAGAGGAGTTTCCTCTGGTTAAAAGACACAGGAGCTAAAATGAGAATCATCAGGGGTTGATGCTGAATCATGCTTTGCTACCTAGAAGATGTAAAGGGGCCTCCAAGAAGATGAGGCATTTCCACCCTCCAAATGGTCTGCACTCATTCAGAAAATTGGTCAGTCGTCCACTGCCAGCTCCTGGGAGATGAAATAACATTCAGAAGAACCTCTGTGGGAGAGAGGACCTTATAGAAATGCATGCTGAGGATATTAGCTTTCATGCCCCCTTTGGATCACCCCCGAGGGAGCACACTGTCTGTGGGATGTATACAAGGCCAGGTAAAACAGATGGGTATCACTGAATACTTAGCCTCACCTCTTCTCCATGGCTGTGCTCACCATGTCTAAGCAGACTTCTTCACATTTCCCACAGGGACAGCCCTGGTGCCTCCCCTCAGACAGGCGCTACACCTCTCTTCCTGCCCAAGGTTCCTGATGCTCTGCTGAGATGCCCATAGGAACCCACTCATAAGTGTGTCACTCAGGAATCAGGGGCACTAAGCCTCCATGGGAAACCTCTGATCAAGGGGAGACTGGAGCCTGCAGACAAATGCTTCCTCCTTTCTTTCCTCTGAAGATGGTTCTGAGCTGTATTTCTCATAACTTTTCAAGTGGTTTCAGAGTAATCAAAGGGACTCGTAGAAATAGCCAATTCCATAACAACCTTATGTTCCTCCCTCTCTCTCCTGCTCTGATTTACATCCCCACCCTCCTTGCTTCCTGGATTCATATCTACACTAACAAAAGAGTAAGATGCAAATTGACCATACCTTCACGAAGCCCACCAGCCAATCAGGAGTATGAAAATTAACCCAACAAAATGGCAGGTTAATTTGCATATGCAGGCGCTGAGCAGCTAGGGGCTATGTAGCTGCTCTGGGCCTCTGGGCAGCGTGGGAAGGCAGAAAGGAGGCTCTGGCTAGAGTGAAGGCGGTGCCATCAGCCAGGGGAAGGAAAGCCATTCTTGCACAAATCTTCATGCATTGGGCCTCTAGTTTCCAAAATAAAACATTGTCTGAGGCTTTGCATTAAGAGGATAACACCTGGTAAATCTGGCTTCAGCTACACACACTACCCCATCCTCTAGCTATTAGTCCAAGATGGGACCCTGCCACACACACAGGGTGGCCAGCTATCCCAGGCTCATCCGAAGGGTCACGTGTTAATTTGCTACTCAGATTTGGGAGCAGGGGTCCTACCATCTCATATTTTTGCTGAAAATCAAAAGCCTGCCCCAGTAAACAGTAAGAGGGACTATCCGTGGCCCCACAGGGAGCCCAATTTCACAATTAGCACAATCAACGGCCAGTGGAATAAGGGAGTTATCTGGATGGGAGATTCAGGCCTACACAGTCAGGAGCCATCAGCAATTCTGTCATCCTGCCCTTGGCAGGACATGTCTCTTGAGGAACCCTGTAGGCAGCTAGTTCCCAACGGGAGAAATGTGCCAGAAAAAGATAGGGGGCAGGGGAGTTCCAGCCAACACTTAATGCAGATCCAAACCTCTTCAAGGCTGATGCAGCTCCCTGTGCTGAGAGCCCAACCCTAGCTAAGTCCTCTGCCTCCACAAGCTGTAGGATGTCTGAACAGGCAGAGAAAAATAACACTAAATCTCAGCTTCCTTCTCCTCCCCTCTCTTTCCCTTCACCATGGCTTGGCAGCTCCCACCTCTGAGCAAGCTCAGAACTTCCCTTGTAAGGAGGAACAAACAGGAAAACATCCCAGACACATGAAAAGATGCAGGGGTTCAAAGCAGAGGTTCGCTTTGAGGAATGAGAAAAAGTGCCTGCCCATGAACTCAAGTCCCTGTCAGGAAAAGGAACATGTTCTACAACAAAAACAAAGGCAGAAAAACGTTAGGTTTAATAACTGAACTCAGGAACCCTTTTTTGTTTTTGTATTCAACAAAACAAATTACTGACAACTCTAATCAAGATAAAGCACAAATACTCAAAATGAGGAAATTGAAAAGAGATATGATAGTGATTGAGGAAATTACACAGTATTCTAAAAAATGATAAATAACTCTGGCTAGTATGTTTTAAAATCTTGATCAAGTAGGTAATTTGGAAATTTATGAATATTACCAAAATTGTTTTTTAAAAATACAAGACCCAAGTGGACCAATTAACAGAGAAGAAAATTTTAAGCTGTTAATCCTCTCTCCTAAAAGATACAAGAACAGATAGCTTTATGAGTGGACTTGATCAAACTTTCAAAAAACATTCTTATGCTATATATACTATTCCATAACAATGAAAATAAGGAAAAGCTTCCCAATTAAGCTAAAATAGCACAGATATCAATTCTATAAGAGTAAACACACACACACACACACACACACACACACACCCTCTAAAGCCTCAAGACCAGTCACATTTAAAACTGCCAAGATTTTTACTAAATAATATTTATTATTACATTTAGCTGCTTTTTAAGAATCCTAAGCCATGTCCAAGAAGCCTGTATGCCAGGAATTCTAGAAGAGCTCAATGTTAGGAAGTCTATAGGGAAAAGGATAGAGACATCGTATCTTCGTAATAAGTACTGAAAAGGCACTTGACAGAAATTAATATCAATCTCTGATTAAATATAATAGCATCAGTGAGCTAGTAAAATACCTTATTAGCACAAGAGTTAAAATAATGAGTAGCAAGCATTATCATCTACTTCTCTGTCCATCCAGGCTAAAGGGGTTGTGTGACAAGTCCTGGCCAGTAAGCTTGAGCCCAGATGATGGCATCAATCCTATGCTGCACTGTTTAATTGCTGCATATTCCAATGCGGAAACTCTACAGCATGTTCTCCCCGTTTCATCAGTCAAGGAGGTCTGTGTTTCAGATGGCACAGCCACAGGATGGGGAAGCCCCATCAGCACGGGTCACTGAGTCCCCGCATGGAGAACAGCAGTAGCTCCTGGGGGTTACCTGGGCCTCCAGAACTTTGGGGTACTTGGCCCCTGAGCATCTGAAGTTCTACATTACTGCAGAATGCCTTACATAGCCATGTATTAAATAATAAAGAAAAACTTGTGTATTTCCATTAAAATAAATGCTTACATCGTTGCTTTTACTGTTTTTTGGCTAATGCCAATCCAACTAATATAATTAGACAAAAAAAAAAAAAAAAAAAAAAAAAAAAAGACTACTGTATGGTTACTATTCTATTGCTGGATAACAAATTAGTCCAAACAACCATTTAAATTTTTTCAAGACTTTGTGGATCAGGAGTTCAGGGAGGGGTTATCTGGCCAGTTCTTGCATGGGCCTGTCCTGTGGTTAGAGTGAGATGTGGGCTGAGGTTATGGTCACCTTGAAGCTCTCGTTGGGCTGGATGTCCCAGATGGCTCACGTACATGGCTGCTGTGGATGCTGGCTATTAGCTGGGAGGTCAGCAGGGCTATCAATTTAGGTCTACACGTGACCTCTGAGTCAGACTCATCACTTGGCCCCTGCCTTTGCTCAGAGTGAGTGTCCCAAGAGATTCTGGTAGACACAGAGCAGCCTTTTTGGACTTGGCCTCTTATGTTACAAAGGGACATTACTGTTGAATTCTACTGGTTGTGAGGGATTCACTGAGGTCAACTCTGATTCAGAAGGGGAGGACATAGACTTGTCCTCTATTTAAAAAAAAAAAAAAGAGCCAAAGAATCTGTAGACAATAACTGAAACTACATAGTACCCATGTAGGGATGTAATCCGATCAATTCCTTGGGATTTCTTGTCACACTAGATATTAGAGACAATTTTCACATCTGTCAAGATACAATGCGAATAAAACTGGTTTGATGTTATTAAGTACCCATTGATCAAAGGCAAGAGAAAATGACAGGGACAACTTCTCTCTTACAAGTCATTAAAGCAGAGTTGTTGTTTCTTTTCTTTTTTCTTCTTTTTTTTTTTTTTTTTTGTCTTTTGGGTTTAGTTCAATTCGATTCATTTTATTGTTCCCAGTACCTCCATTTATGTTTCTGCTTAAGACCTAAGAAAGACATATTATTCCTTTGCTTAATTTTAAATTATATAAATACATTCACCTGGTAAAATAATCAGAATATTACTGATACAGTTAGGCCCTCTTTGGCCACCAACCCAATATCTAGCCCCTCCCCAATACAAACTGAAAAGTCTTTGGTCCATCTTACTACTCCAGATCTTCTCACTTCTCTAAGCAACCATGAGGACAAACAGGTTCCAAGGCACTATTCCGGGAATTAAAATCTAGGAAAAGAAATGGCTTTACCTGATTGACAAGATGGAAGCAAGCAGAGGAGGACCAACTTTAACAGGCTGACACCAGCCTGAAATAATGGGCAAAGCTGCCCCCAAGATTTATGCCATATCCCACCTTTCAGCTCCATCAGGTTCCGTGCAAAATTAAGAAGCGAGGTGAGGAATTTTCCTCAGAGGGGAATACATCTGTCTCTCTGAGAATGGGCTAGGGGAGCAATCAGCCATCACTAATGGTTCCAAGTAGGGCCCCGGGGACACCCAGATGGTTGTGGCATCCAGTTCCCCAGAGATGAGTGATGCTGCCCAGGGTGTGGAACAGGTGCCAGCTGAAAGAGCCTCAGAGAAGTGCCACATGTCTACACAGACCGCGGTGCCATCAGAGCAAAGTGTGCTAAGGCAGCTCATGACCTACTTGGCACACGCTGAAAGGTAAAGTATCCTGGTCACAAGAGACAGACAAGCACGTGATGTATGCAGAGAGAAAACTGCTGGCCTGTTTTCTGTTTCCTATGCCACCGGAGGGGGGGAAATATCTGAAGCCATGGGTAGGATGAGATAAATTCTCTAAATTCCTGGTCTCTTGGGGAAAAAAATAAGCTTAAAACCTACATTTTAAGCCAACACACTTGGATTTATGCCTTTATCATCCCAACCAGTACAGGCTTGGTCTCCGAGAAGAGGGCTCTGCTGCTCACAGGGGCTGAAGAAGCAGGTCTGCTCCTATAGTCTCACCTCCCTGAGCAGCAGCTCCCTCAGCCCTCAGGAGCCCCCCTCACCAATGCAAAGTCACACATCGCTTACCAGTTCCTGAAGCAGGTTAAGGAGGTTGTAGGGTTTTTAAAACTGGAGTGAAGATTGGTAGAGAGTCAGCCAACATAGAAAACTCCCAGGAACAGTGGTGTAGGCATAGGCGAGAGGAGGACCTGTGAGTCCAGGCACTCCTTCAAGACAAGGAAGCTGGGGAGAGGCCTCTGTCTGGGACAGGGCAAGAGATCAGTGGTGGGATCTGGAGTTGACTTGTGTGTGAATGAAATACCACTCCCAGAGTCATGGGGACAGAGCAAGATTAAATGTGCATGATATCGAGCACACTGTCATGGTTTCCACTCTGTAAGCTGATGAAGTCCCTCTGCAGAGACACCCCACACCCCTGCAGGCTGCCCAGAAAGGCGTCAACTAACCGTTGGAGAGATTGATGTGGATCAGAAACTCCTGGCCCTCACCCCTCTCCCCCTGATGCCCCAAGAGCTTCCCCAGGATCCAGGCCCCTACTCTGCGAGGGGAAAGCTTCCATTCTTTTCACATTTTAGAATTCTCAGCCAGCCCACATGGCATATGGTCTGACAAATGCAGGTGACCTCCCGGCTGACTCCATTGAAAAACTCAGAGAGTATGCTCCTCTTTGCAGGCTTCTGCTTAGCGCTTCCCACAGCGGGAAGGGAGGAAGGGGCCTGGCTCCTGAGGCCTCTTCAGGCCTGCCAGGTGGGAGGTGCTAACTCAGGAGGACTGGGGGCCTGGTAGTGCCATCTGCCTCCTGGTATATGCAAGGGAGGTCAGCCCCCTCTGCTCTTTCCCAACACTGGGCTGGGGTACCTTCCTGAACCGGACCTCTGTGAGCCTCCCACCCAGCTGGGTTGTGCTTGTAACTGCATGGTTTGTCTGTCTTCAAAAGGCAAAGTTACAAGCATCAGAAACAATGGATTTAAAACCACACAGCGCCTTGCATCAGGCCTAGAGGAAATGTCAGTGGCAACACCTTTCCAACAACTCACGCATGCAACTAGAGGTGCAGAATCAAAGCCCGGGGGAGACCAAACCATGGATCCCATCAGCATCCCAGGGGAGGTTTTTGAATAAACCAG
Source organism: Pipistrellus kuhlii (assembly GCF_014108245.1). Taxonomy (NCBI): domain Eukaryota; kingdom Metazoa; phylum Chordata; class Mammalia; order Chiroptera; family Vespertilionidae; genus Pipistrellus; species Pipistrellus kuhlii. The sequence continues at coordinate 5,137,820 of NW_023425562.1, forward strand.
ATGACTAATCCAGAGGTGGCTACAGAAGTAGCTGGAGTGGGAAGAACGTCAGCCTCTACACTTCCCCAACATCAATAGGGTTTCTCCCTTCTACTGCCCTCGCCAAACTCCTTCCTCATGGTGGCTATAAAGACAAAACCAAATTACTAGAATACATAAAAGAATAAGAAGTGATATAATTTTTAACTGAGAGTACCAGTATAGTAAGAAATACTAAACAGGAATAAAATACAACATTCCAGTAAGAAGATTAAACTATCAGCACATAAAAAAAAAAAAATGAGGCTTCTTTAAAAATAACATTTATGATGAACCTGGAGATTATTATGCTAAGTGAAATAAACCAGACAGAGAAAGATAAATATTCACATGATTTCACTTATATGTGGAATCTATTGAATAAAATAAACTGACAAACAAAATAGGCCCAGAGGCATAGATACATGGAACAGACTGACAAATCTCAGAGGGGAGGGGGATGGGGAAGATGGGAAGAAATTAAACAAAGGATACATATGCATATATACATAGCCCATGGACACAGACAACAGTGTGGGGAAGGCCTGGGTAGAGATGGGCAAAGAGGGAGGGAAAGAGGGACACCTGTAATACTGATAATAAATAAATTAGCACTATAGAAAAGTTGATATTTTTAAAAATAACACAACATTTTATATTTAACAAAACATCAGCAGCTCCCATTCCTCTCTGAGCAACAGTCACGTGGGAAGCTCATATGGAATGCAGATGCGTAGGCCCCTCCAACGATTCATTTGTAATTGGTCTGGGCATCAGTATCTTTTAAACCCTCACCAGGCAATCTTCCTATGGTAGCCGGGTTGAAAACCATGTGACTAGACGACCCAAAGGCTGTCTGACTCACACACACTGAACCTCTGAAGATGTATGTGGGTCCCTGTGAGCCGCCAGGGCTGAGGAAAGGACAGGAGCGCCTAGAAACGGTCCGGGGTCTCCTTAGTCTTTGAGGGCAGGTCTGCGAGCCCCAGTTCCCGCCTCCCGCCGTGAGATGGATGCCTGGGCTGTACCAGGACCCAGTCGAAAGGCCATTTCGTTTGGAGAAAGATTTCCTCTAGGCGCCTCTCAGAGGCCTCCTTTGCTGATACAGGGAATGGAGGCTTTTCATTTTAATTAGCAAATCCTTGTCGCCGCTGCTGGAAATGAGCCTCTGTTCCCATTTCCTTTCCAGTCTCTGTCAGCCGAGATGATGAGAAAAGGGCGCTGGGAAGGTGACTGGGGAGCTGTTATCTGTTGCAATTTCTGGGCTGGTGTGGGGCTCAGAAGACATGAGCGCAGCTGAGATGGCAAGGAAGCAAATCATACGCTTAAGGAAATGGCTCACGGCTTCGGGAGGGTGACTGGGGTTCAGGCCTCTTTGTGGGATGCCCACCTGTGTGCTCTGGGGAAGGCCAATTGCTGTTAGGCCCACCCAGGCTCCAAAGGCCCCGTGGATAGACATGTCACATCTCGAATTAAGAAAAGCTCCTTGAGGAGAAAACATACACATACACACACATTTTTAACAAAAATCCTATAGCTGGAAAGAAATGGAAGATAGCATTATCTAATGCATATTTTGTAAACCTCTCCAAGCTAGAAAGATGCTCATTGGTCATCCAGCTGGTACCTGATGCATTGAGAGAGACGTCTTCCTGAGGTGCCACAGATCACAGGAAGCCCCGCCCCGGTGCTCAGCGGGAGGGGAGGCCATCCATGTGACATCTCATGTAAGCGGCACACTTTCTAGAACCAGCCCTAGCATCTCTTTTATGAGTGTTCTTCATTGTTCAACTTTTATCCAAAACTGAAACAAATCCCGAATCTGGTCCTTATTCATCCTTTCATACCCACGTATAGCACTGCACTGGTGCACTGGCATATACATACGGTAGGTGTTTGGCCAGTGTTTTTCTGAATGAGTGAATAAACAATGCAGGCACTGAAAAGCTTCTAAAGATTCTCAGACTTCTTAAGCCTTCCATCTCACCTCAGTTGTCTATTTCTCATGCCCTGTGAGACTCCAAAGCATATTTAGTGCACATTTTGAGTTTGTCCAAGAGCCAAGGAATTCGAAATATATTTTTCCACTGCCTGACTTGGCCTCGGAAGTTGATAAAAGCATAATCTCATTAGAGGCTATTTGAATAGAAATTACAGGCTTCTTCTCTGAGTATGGACTTGAGAACACTTCATAAGACAATTACTGCTAAATATCTAAAGGGAAATACCCTCATTGGCTCATGAAAGCTCATCTCCAGTCATATCAACCTAAATTCCTCTCAATAAATGAGAACTTCAATAAGGATGAGAGAACCAAGACCTCGAAATGATGACAGATGCACTGTTGGAGGTCTGAGAGAGGGGACCAGGAGGGTGAAATGTTCTGGAAGGCAGCATTAAGCATATGGAGCATGCGCATGCATGCACACACACCGACACATTCACACACACACACACACACACACACACATACACACATTTGACTAAGAACAGTCAGCTACCTTCCCACAGAGAACAAACATGGACAGACATGGGTCAAGATTTACTCTCCTACTTCTCTGCCCTTTCTGTTCCACCGAGGACCAAGAAGAGACACGTGCCCTGGTCCAGTTTAGCTTCCAGGCCTTCACCAATAGTACCTCCTGCTCCACATGCTCTTTTCTTCTTTTTGCACCTCTTTTTCTCTTATTCCTTTACTAGAGGCCCAGTGCACAATATTCATGCATGGGTAGAGTCCCTAGCAGCTGCCAGCTGGGCTTCCCTTCCCTGCTGCCATCTGTTGGCAGGGGCCTTCCTTTGTGCCATCACACACACACACACACACACACACACACACACACACACCCCAGGGTCAGCACAGGTCATAGCAAGTGTTGGTTGAATTCCCGAGGGAACACTTTGCATATTAGGCATATAAACACAGATGGCCAGGGAAAGACAAGAGGGAGTGACCATGCTTGTCAGGCCAGGCTGCACCGCCCACCACCAGGGGTGCCACTCACATTGCAGTTTATGTAAATGGTGCCCTCAGAGATCAAGCACTCAAATGTGCTCCTCAAACCAAACACTGCTAACCTGGCTGCCTACACTCTGGCAACTATTACCTCCCTCTCTCTTGCCTCCTCCCCTGACTTAGAATCTTAAAGACAGAAATCCAGTTTCTCTGATAGCCTCACGCCCAGCTTTTGACACGGTCAGCAGAAAAACTAAGTCATCAAAAGAATGAATACATCTAAAACAACAATGGGAAGAGGCTCTTAATCAATCTGAAGGAAGAAGATAACAAAAATTGGGAGAAAACTTTCCAAGGTTTTAAGTGCCATTTGGAAATGTCCTTTTGTTTGTTTCATTGGGGGATGGGGGGGAGGAAAAAAGGTGGCCAGAAGGTGGTAATGCTGGAGGCTTACCTGGACATTGACGTAAGCACACCTTCTCACTGAAATACTCAGGAAAAGCAGTGAGTGCATGTGGACAAAAGCTTCTTTAAAACAACTCCTCTTACACTGGGTGGGTTCTTTGGTGAGACAGACCGCACCATTTCTACAGGTGACAGGTCTCTCTCAGTCTGTGTCCCTCACTGCCCAGTTGTCCACAAGGAGCATGACATGGCCACTGCCTTGAAGAACTCCTCTTCTGCATCTCTTCCCCACCTCTCCTCAGCTGAATGCATCTAGACACTGGTGAAGAGCTGAGTAGGTCTTCTCTGAATGGGCAAAATGCTTATTCCCCAGGCAAAGAGGGAATGAATGTGGGTGGACCCCTTACACTCCAACCCCAGCATCTCCACAGGCACCATCAGAGAAATGGAATATTCCAGAAAGTACAACTTAAAAACAACTCCTCAGAACAACCCCCGGGGACCCCTCTATCTCTGACATCCTGTGAGTTTAACATGGAAAAATATTCAGCTAAAATCACTGGCATAGAGAGGCGGTATGTTAGCAATTCCTTTTTATGAAATTACTGTCTCTCTACAATGCAAAACATCTTTCTGCTTTGGAACTCTGATTCACTCTTAAGATTGGCTGATCTTTAAATCTTACGGTGCCTCTCACCCCAAAACAAGTTCTACAAAAAGAGGTCTTCCTGATCAGACTATGTGCCTCCTGCCCTCACCCCAGTGAATACCATGATGAGAACGTAAGAAGATACTCTAAACTCCTAGCAAGCCCTTTCCCCACCTTGTTCAGGTCATAGGGTCCGGGTGCCTAAGGATGGATCTATCATGATTGGTGTTAATGATGCACATCATGAGAAAGACTACCCAATAAGTCCACCCATATTTAAGGTCTCTTGTGGCAATGAAGCTCAAAGAAATAGATTTATGTGTTTTAGTGACTTTCACTGTGTTTCTTGATCAGAGACTGACCCCTGATCCTGGGTCCCAGACTGACTCCTGATGTAGTCCAAACTCTTGCCCCAAATTGACCCCTAACTCTGATAAAAGACTGACTCCTCTTCTTCATTGGCCACATGAATCGTAGTAACATGAAGACAAAAATAATGTTTGACCCAGCTCTATTCCTGGATGCCAAAACAGTAGCTGACTCCAAATAAGTGCTCTGGAGATCCAGAATGCAATCTCGGTATTAAATGCAACTTCACTTCTTGCTTCCCTAATCAGAAGGAGGCGTGCCACCAACCCCCTTAATAGCCTGACACCCACTCTCACTGCTAAGTCTCAGCCTTCCCTTGCCCCTCAGCACTCCCCCTGGGGGACCTGCCTGTGTTTTGCAACTTTCTGTTGTCACAATACCCCATTGATGGAGGCTGAAAGGCAGACAAAGCAAGACAAGAATGAATGCTCACAATTCTTTTCCTTCCCTGCTTCACTTCCCTATTTCTCTATAGTGCTTTCCCGGAGCACCATCCAAATGAACCATTGCACCCACTCACTGTCCGAGAGCCTGCTCCAGCAGACACCCAGCTAAGACAGTAGGACTGCCCGGACACAGACCACAAAAATGAATCAGCTGACCCACCTGCTGTTTTTAGGGCTCAGGGAAGATTTGGGTCCACTTTTGGTACCAAACTCTTTCTTGACCAGTTCTTAATTAGCATTAGGTTTGGTACACTGGCCATAGTGAGCGACACATGTATTTCATTGGGGGCTGGTCTCATTGGTGGTGCTGAGATAGGATCAGAGCACCTCTCAGCATCCAGTAGCTAATCTCTAAGCCTCTCCTGTACAAAGCATTTGCAGCAGCTACAGAAGCTCTCTCTCCCACTTCATCCTCAGCAGGTGGCCCTGATGTAGGCTTTGCTCCCCCTGGTTGAGCTGATGTTCCTCCACAGGGAATCCTATCTTCATACATTTGTGTTTGGGATCACACACAGTTTCTGGCACTATTTTGTGTCAGTAATAGCAGCTGGCCCCCCTCAGGGACACAGCGACTCAATCATGGGCACAGCAGCCCCTGCCACTGCTCCTCTAGACCCGCTGAGTCAGCAGGGACCTGCTCCATCCCTCACTCCCCTCCATGACTTGAGACATGAGCCATTCCTGCTGCATATGGCATTCCTGTGGCTTGTCCAGAATAATGGGTGTGAACATCCCTTGGGGTGAGACTCCTATGCTAAGCTTGCCAGGAGCCAATGCATACACCAAATGCCAACATTTAAATTCACGTGGGAAGTGCAATGGCAAAATCAGCCATTATCTATCCATAGAGAATCTACACGGGAGAGCAATTCTTTACCAGACAGTTGTCAGGGGACCAGGGGCTCAGTGCAAGCAGAGCTGGGTTTGTGATCAGGATGTGTGACAAGCTGGAAGCAGAGGTCAGATCGTCTGTTTCCCAAGGAGGTGCTTATCTGCTATCTCCAGAGCAGAGAGTCAGACAAGCACTCTGACAGCCTGGCAGCAGTCCCCCCGGGCGGGTGGGGAGGAGCACATCCTTAACCAACTTGGCCCCCAGGGCCCCCATTTGCTAGGATGGGACTGTTCCCAGCTGCCCTCTCCCACCCAATTAATGACAATTTTTCTTAGACATGGCAGCATCACCCATTGGGCTGTAGCAAAGAGCTTGTCCCACTTCTGGTCTAAATGTCATTATGTATTTAAGACAACTTCAAAATACTCCCAGGCTCTCTTGATGGGGACAAGTTATAATACTTTTTCACAATAAGCTTCCATTTTTCATGTGAGAATTTACTCATATGCAGCGCAGTGCCTGACTCACAGATGGGTATGCACGGTAAATGGCAGCTGGAAATGCTATGTGATTCTTGAGTGACAGTATCAGGAATCCCAGCTCCTCTCACGGAAGGGAGCATCCTAGCTGTCATGATTGCCCCTAGAGAAAGTGAGTCCCTCAGGCGCGTTTCTATGGCTACAGGAGGAGCCAGGAATCCCAGGTGTACCACCCGCCACCAGCAACTGCCCCCACCCCAACACACCCACCCACTTTCAAGTGACCTTTCCAGTGTGCACAGAACCAGAAGTGCTCTTCCTCGGCCTAACAAAACAAATTCATCCAGAGTCAATAAGGTCCTAATTACAGGCTCTGCCCTGGAAGATTGATAGTGGGAGATGAAAAGGGGAGCACAGGCCCTTGATGGGCGCCTGTAATGAGGTGTCACTGGTCCCCACTGTAAGTCCTTTATAAGCATGGCCTCATGACTGTGTCTGTCAGCATCCCACCGGAGCTTAATGAGCTACTCCTTTCTGCCCTGAGGTTAATGTCAGAAGCTGATCATGTTTTCTGCTGCTGGAGTTCCTGCCTGATGGCTGGTGAGTTTCATCTGCAAATGTTCCCGTTCACTCAGGAAATACATTTTTTCAAAACTGCGGGGGTATGCATTGATTTTCCCATCTGAGCCTCTTGACCTCCAGAAAGTACCATTGCTCACTTCCCCATGGCAGCTCTTCCCTTGGCTTGGGTGGATACAGAGGAGTGCCAGCCAGGCCTGGAGTTTGGGACCTGAAGTGAGTGGTGAAGAAGGGAGACTTAGCATCTGACTACAGAGGTTTGAATCCTGGCTCTACTGTGCACAAGCTATGTCACCTCTCTAAGTCTCAGGCTCCTCATCTGTAAACTGGGAGCAATAATAAATGAAAGAGCACCTTTATGCCTGGAGCAGCACTGAGTGCTGTGTGTCCCCACACTGGCTCTCTCAGCTTCAGCTGACAAACAGCCAGGGCCTTGGAATGACCAGGACAGGACCCCCTGCGGAGAACTAAGTGAAAACTCTTTCTTGACCAATACACAGTGAGGTATTTAACCAGCTATGTTCGCCATCAAATCCAGGATGCAAACCACAGTTCTTAATTAGCATAATCACAATGAGCCTTCTTTTCCTAGCACATAAAATTTCTTAACATTGTCCCTTCAGGGAGCCACTTGGTGAATTTTCTCCCCAGCATGTCTTCCCTTGGCTGGTAAATAAGTAAGCTCAGTGATCACTCTTCCACTCTCCATGGCGGTCTTTGTCTTTCCTCTAACTGCACCTCTTTCAATAACAGCACTCTCTCTACTAGGCAGAATGCCATTCCCCAAAGATGTTCATGTTCTATTCCTCGGAATCTGTGAGTAAGTCAGGTTGCAAATAGAATTAAGCTTGCTCGTCAGATACAGAGTGGCATGGATGATCCAGGTGGACCCAGTGTAATCAGAGCATCTTTAAAAGAAGAGGGAGGCAGGAGAGAACAGAAACAACAGCAGGAAAAAAGACTCAGCCAGCACTGCAGGCTTTGAAAATGAAATGAACCACGAGCCAAGAGACACAGGTGACCTCTAGAAGCTGTAAAAGCAAGGAAATGGATTCGCTCCTAGAGCTTCCAGAAAGAAGAGAGACCTCCAAACACTTAAAATTTAGCCCAATGAACTCTATGTCTGATTTCTGACCCCCGGAACTGCAGAATAATAAATCTGGGCTGTTTTAACCCACAAGGTTTGTGGCGATTTATCACAGCAACCATAAAGGAGGAGCACAAGTACCTCCCTCTTTGAGTTTTTGGTGAGTTCTTGCAGGTACTAGTAAAGTGCTTAGATCCATGTCTGGTAAATCATGAGTATTCAATTACTATTATTTTGACTATGGTAATGTTATCAATGTCTTCCTTATAAAGCATCTTGCTGCCTCTATCCTTTTGACCATTCCTAGCCAATGGAGGAGGAGGAGGGAGAAGAACTGACCTTCCCTGAGCACTTGCTATGACCAGGCATGGTGCTGGGCACTGTGTTCAGCACTTGACACGTGCCTCTTCAATGGATCAGTGTCTGGAACTACCTTCTCTAGAAAATGAGACCAAGCCTGTGCTGGGATGTCTGTAAGATTCCAGTTACAAATCACCAGCCTTTGGGGCATTTGAACAATTGTCACCCGTCACTACCATCCAACCCTTTTCCAAACACAACAGGCAGCACTGTTCTGTGTGGCGTTTTCACATCATCATCTGCTATGGGAACTAAGCTGTCCTCAGAGCCCAAGCTTAGCAACCCCTATCCTATCCAGGCTCCTGAGCTCTCAGCTTGTCCCCCCTCTCAGAACCAATGACACCTGCTGCCCTTATTGGCCTGCCTCCTCATTTGAATGCGACCTCATCAAGGAATGGGACAGTGCCTACTCTGGCATGTGGGTCTCAGAAAGTCATTGCTGCACGAAGGAGGGGTGAGATTACAAATCATTGTTATTTGTCCCTTTAAAAAGCAATTGCTCTCCACAGCAATGTTTAGATTAATAGGTTGGGCCTTTTTATGCCAGGTCAGGATGAGAGTGAGGCAAGAGAAGCACCTCGAGTGTAAAATTTAAGGAGGCATTCACTCTCTGTGGCGAACCCGGTACTTGCACAAACCTATAAGTGAGCACTTCCTTAAATTTTACATCATAGGTGTCCCAGCTGTGTCCACTGTAGTCAGATATTATTTCAGCAGCAACCATTACTGGAGCTTGAAGCAAATCTCATTAAATGTCTTAATGGAAAACAAATCAATTGTCCGACACTCAACTGAAAGATGATGAATTTAGCTTGTGTATTGGTGAGAATAATAATGCTAGGTTATGCTGTAATAACAAATTAATCCTGAAATTTCAGGGCTTAACATAGCAGGATTTTATTTCTCACTCACAGTCCATCTCCACAGTGACTCCACACAGCCACTCAGGGAGCCAGGATGACAGGAAGGGAAGAGAAGAACACAGAGAACCCCTCCTGTTCTTCTATAGTTTTGCCTAGAAGTAACACATTTGTTTCTACTTACAGCCCATTAGCTACACACCAGTGCATGCCTCACCTAACTGCAAGGAACTGGGAGATGGAGGAACAAAGATTGTCTACTTGAAAAATATAATTTAGATCCTTGCCTGAATGGAGCGTACAACCTAGGGCTGTGATTCTCAAACTTCAAGATGCAAAAGCATTCATGGGGCCTTTGTTAAGAATTCAGATTCCTCATGCCTACCTCCCAAGGCTCTGCTTTGGTAGGTCTTGGGAAACCCCAGGCATTTATTCTTCTGCACATTCCCTGGGAAATTTAGATGCAGGTGGTATGTCCGCAGTCTGAGAAGGGACGTCTAGGGACTGGATCCAGTCGGACACTAGCTGGGCCCTGCCAGTTGGCCATGAGAGTAAATAATAATAGTAATACTACTAATACAAATAAAAGTAGGCCTACTATGTGCAGGTCTTATTTAATAACTCATCTATCCCCACACACACAAAAAAAAATTGTGACTTTATTATGTTAAATATGGGGCAATAATATAGCCATAGACTTTATGGCTATATTATTGGGGGCAATAATATAGCCATATTATTGCCCCCATTACATGAGAGAGAGTTGGTCAAGGTCACACAGCCTGCAATAATAGAGCCACAGTTTGAATATAGGCAATGTGTCTTCAAAGTCTGTGTTGTAAGCCACTGCCCCCTAATATATGTAAAAGTGCTTTATTAAGTAAATGTTAAAGTATTCAACAATGTAATGTATCACTAGGCTCCTGGATGTCTAGACAAGAGATATTAAAACAGAAGAAAGCAAACCAACCCAAGAATTAAGGACTTTCTGAGAGGTGACATTCTGACTTAAAGATACTCCCACTTAACCTGTGACCTTCCCCCTGGTGGGCAGGTATGTCCACCCAGCATTTCATCCTTGTTTCACAGTAACAACTGCTGTTTCAGGCACTGCTCTTTAGCAGGAAAAAAAAAATCCATCAAGCCTTAGGAACTGCTATGAACCAGATCAACCATCATTTATACCCAGAACTGGGCAGAAGAGACCAATCAGGAGCACAGAGGGTCAGTACTGGGTGGGGCTCTCTTGGCACCCAGATTCCATGAATAGTAGATAGTCTCAGTTAAAGGGGAAACAGCACAGACCAATAGAGAGGTCACCAGGAGATACCAAAGGGTCTAAGGATGGAGTATGAAAAGCTGAGCACAGCCAGGAACATAAGAACCAGCCCGAGTCAGACCGAATCCGCAGAGCTCCGTCCCCTGGGAGCCCTGACCCAGGCTTTGCCCGGCTGTCACATGGCGCTGGAAACACCTCCTCCAGCTGACTCTGGGCCCAAAGAGCAGAGCCGGCGCCATAGCAAAGACAAGGCCCTGAGGCATTAAGAAATGTGTGCCCCTGGAGACGGCATGGGGCATCCCCTGCAGTGTGGGAGGAAGGCTCTCCTGGCTTCCGAGTCCACATTTTGTCTGTGCTGGTGTGTTTATGTCAGATCTTGATCATCACACTTCAGTCCATTTTCCTTCCCAACGCACTAAATACATGTTTATTGCGAAAAAAAAAAAACGGAGTTCTGAGTTTACACTGCTTTGCACTCATTTCTTAAAATATCTTGCTGAGGTGTTGACGTTACCACGAAGCTAGCCCCACTTCATTCCAGTCTGAGAGAAACAAGCGGGGTTCCTCCCAGCACCCTCAGGGATGCTTAGCTCTCCACAGTCATCTCCCGAAGGGGCCGCTCCTTCGTGCTCAGTAAATGTGAGGACCACAGAGAAAACCAAGAGGGGCCTCTGTTCAATTTGATACAAATTCAGATCAGCAGACCCCAGGCCTGCCACCCCAGCCGGCCAAGACCCCGGCAGGCCCCTCAGCCTCCGTGTATGTGACTCCGGGACCAACGTGGCCTGTGGGGTCTCCCAAGGCTGCTGGGGTGAGGGAAGGAGGACCGGAGGGTCAGGCAAAAGCCATGGGTGTGCCCTCCTCATGCCCCCTGTGCTTCCTCACTCCTCTCCACCACTTTCCACTGCTGAAGCGTCAGGTGGAGACGCCTCCCCTGGACCCGGAAGCTCTCCATGTTTCCTAAACTGACTCACCTTCCTGCTCCCACTTGTCTAACTCACCTGCCTCATGCATTTGCCTTCCTGTCAACAGCCAGTAAGGAATGGAGGCCATCAGCCTAACGGAATTCACAAGAGTGGATCCTGCCAACAAACGTGAGCTGGGAAGCAGGTGTGAATCCTTCAGATGGGACTACAACCTCAGCCAACTGACTGCAGCCTGGGAGAGGCCCTAAAACAAAGGACCCTGATAGGGTGGTGCCCAGATTCCTGACCCACAGAAACTGGAGACAATAACGATGTGTTGTTCGAAACTGCTGGGGTTGGGGGGTAAGGCGTTATGCGGCAACAGGTGCGGTAACCAGAACACCTAGTATATTGATTCTTATGCCCATGTAGACATAGACAGCTCTTTTGGTTGCTACTGATAATAATGTGCTGGGACCATAATTAGGACTCTGAGTCCTAATTAATACACATAATTATTCTACAGTCAGCAACAGGGAGAAAGCAAGACAGGGAAAGTGAATCTGGATGAGAAATAACCTTGTGAGGCATCACAAATAATAGTAAGCAATAATCCTGGTAAGTACATCCTGTGCAGGGATACTCCTAGGCATGGCATCTTGTTTAATCACCACCACAACCTGTGGTGTTGGCACCGATCCAATCCCCGCTCTACAGATGAATCAATTGAGACTCAGAGAGGTTAAGCCATGTGTCTGAGCCCACAAAGACAGTGCTGAAAGCCAGGATTTTAACCCAGGCCTCTGGCTTCAGAACCTCCCTTCTTAACTACTGTATTACAACCCTTACTGGGCTGCAAAAGGGGTGGGGGCCTTTTACAGCCTGAGAGTGAGGGCCAGGGTCCAGCTCTGACTCTGTTTTCCACATCCGTGATATGAAGTCTGGCAGCTTCACAAGGAGCCCCCAGATCTATGTCTGAGGCTGTGGGTGGAGCACAGTGTCAATAGGTCTTCAGTGAGCCCCCTAATCATGCAATAAGCAGCATGCACCCCATTTTAGTTTAACATTAATGACCATAGAGAATGGTTAGAAGAGGAATAAAATAAAAGCCCCTGAGGCAAAGAAAACCGTAGCCTTGAAATCGATGGCAGTGAAGGCTGCTGAATTTATAGTCTTAAAAGGTCCACTATGCCAAGCATTTTTCAGACTCTGGCTTCTCCATATTTCCTCATTCTGATAATCCACCCAAATCTCTAGAGAGTGATTCTATTGGGGAATTTGCTTTTGTAACCGAAATTCCTTAGCACATGTTAATATACTTACTTCTCTGGCCTCGTCCTTCACTGTGGCCCCCCAGACCTACAGACGCCCTCGATTTTCTAGCCAGGTCAAACTCTATTTCCTCTGGCCTCTGTGACTGCTGCACTGTTTGGAATACCCCTCTGCAGTTGGCAAGCATCTGTTATTTTAACCATTAGTTTGATTCTAGCTCCCTCTCTAAAGCTAGTCTGGAAAAGTGTTTGTATTATCATGCATTCATTATCTATTGCTGCGTAACAAACTACCCCAAATGTAGCAACTTAAAATAACAAGTATTTATTACCCCACAATTTCTGGGAGCAGCTTAACTGGATGCTTCTGGCTAAAGGTCTTTCTTGAGGCTACAACCAAGGTGTCAGTAAGGTCTGCTGACATCTTAAAGCTCAATGGGGACTGAAAGAGCCACTTCCAGGCTCACTCATGTGGTTGCTGCTAAGCTTCATTTCCTTGAGGGCCACCACAGGCTGGGCCTCAGTTCCTCACTGCGTCTTGGGGATACAGGACTGCTCATGATGTGGGAGTTCATTTCCCTTGATGTAAGAGATACAAACAGACAGACAGACAGACAGAGAGGTGTCACAGCCCTTTTATAACCCAATCTCAGAAGTGGCATCCTCTCACTAACTACTGCCGTGTTCCATTCATCAGAAGCGCCTCTGTGAATCCAGCCCATTCTCAAAAAGGGGGGAATCACACAAGAATGTGAATACCAAGAAATGGGGAAATCACTGGAGCTTGCCTATGACATGATCACTTCTCATGATTAAGACATTATACTTTTTCATTTATCCATCTCCCTCCCCCACCAGGCTGTGAGTGCCTTAAGGACAGGACTAGATTGTTTTAGATACTTTCCCAATGCTGACACATGCTAGGAGCTAGCCTGGAGTGAGTAGCTCTGTCCCTTTTCTGCACATTGAGCTCTCACCTGGGCCCTGCACCAGCATGGGGCTCTATGGTCTATTCACCATCATGAGGAATGACAGCCTCTCTGATGATGGGCAAACAAACTTATTCCAAGGAGACACACCTAAGAACTCCCTCCTCTGTCCGTTCTCTTCCAGGTGACTGAGTGGAAAGACAGCCCTGCCCAGGTGTGTTTTAGGATGACCATTACTTTCCTGGCCAGATTGCTCAGCCCCACCTCATGGTCCTTCCTATAAAGATCCTGTCCCCTCTTTCTACCTTTATCTTTCCTTTTGAGTCTATTTCTTTCCCTCTCTCCCTCTCTCCTTTCTCCTCTCTCTGCTCCTAGGCCTACTTTGCTGAGTCAAATTCCAGTTTGAAGAAAAGCCGGAACATTCTGTCCCTCAATGTAGTGGTGACACACATGGACTTTATGAAAGCAGATTGCTTGGGTTAGAATCCTGGATCTGCAGATGTGTGACCTTGGGCAAGTTATTTATTTTCTGCTATTCATTTTCCTCATCTGTAAAATCATGATAATAATAGTGTTCATATCTCATAGTTTTGAGAAGATTATGAAATACTTAGAATACTGTCAGACACAGTGTTATAAAGATGCTTGCTAAATGAATGCATGATCCTGTCAAAGGTTGTGCCAGAATAAAATTAATAATCACTATCTCTGATCCTTATACAATGCCAAATTATTTCCAAAATGCTTCAGATAGAGACTCTCCCTTTTTTATAACAACAATGCAATGAGGAAGTATTTATTATTATCCAATTTTGCAGATAATTGAAGCATAAAAAGGTTAAATGTCTTGTCCAAGGTCACACAGAGCATTGGTGACAGAGCGGGGAGTAGACGCAGGCTCCCAGACCCCAGTTACTCCCCACCATGCAGAGAAGCCCATCCTCCTTCATGCCCGTACCTGGCACCATTCTCAAGCCACTGCATTTCTTAGTCGCTCAAAAAGATAAATCAACAATTAAATGAGCTGCATGAGGCCCCTGTTGATAGTCAGTTCACAGTAATATCTTTTTCAGTATGTCATTTAGTCACAGAAATCTCCAGCTGCCTGTGAGAGCTGGGTGGGCATGCAGGAGATGCTCTGCCATCGTGGACTACCTCAGACATGGGGCCCAGAAGGTGTTATGAAGGTGCAGATTGGATGGCATCTGCTCATCATGAAAAACCCTTTGCTGTCATTACATATTAACTTCCTGTGTTTTCATTTTCATGATGGCTCTACTGAGAAATGTTGTCAAGTTGGTTTATCGTCTATAAAATGAGGAGCTGGACCTTGCTCCCACCTTGAGGGAAATCACTGTTTACTTTTTAATGGTTTTCTTAAATTTACTTATTTTTTCAAACGTAACATGGGAAGGAGTTATAACTGGAGTGATAGCTCAATGGAAAGTGTATTCTAGATTTGGGGAGGGCTGAGCAAGGAGATACTCAGACCCTTCACCAGAATCCCTACCACTTGCTCATTGTGGATGATGATGTGCTTTGCGGATGTGGTTAGATACCAGCCAGCCTGGCGGATCTTTTTTTCTATAATACATCAAATCCCACTGAGTTACCTGGTGCCTGGGCTGAGGAAGAACCATCAGGCAAAGAGCATGGGCATCACCCAGGTGATGCTCTTCAAGCAACTGACCAACTTATCATGCCGTGCAGCTGCAACAGCCCTGTGGCCTCGCACACTCCCCAAACATGACAAGTGCTGCACTTGCCAGGCGCTGATGAAAGATCACTGGGCATTCCACCTCATCTCCAGCCTGCAGCGCAGTGCTGTCCTGAATTGTTTCTCAGCTAACTCTACATTCCAGCCCTTGACCAGTGCCTGGTGATGATGTGTTCTGAAAATCTGATGACTTTTAAAGCCTGGCCCAGCTCCAGCATTGACACTGATGAGAAAGGCAGACGGAAAAAATAAAACTATTCACAAAACACACAATAACTCAATGAATACAGCTATCTGAGGACACTCATACAAGGGTAAGCAGGATGAAATGTCTCAGCAGATTCTGCTACCCCTGAGTTCTGCTACTCCTTGGTCAACAACTGCCATGGTGATGATCCTGAGTCACCCAGAGAGAGTTCAGTTTTGTTGAAGGAAGCATTGCTGTTGCTGCAAGATTAACCATGTTAACTAGGGCACCCCCATGTTGGAGAGATGGTCTGTTGAAGACTATACTCGGTGACCAATAAAACCACAATAAATTCAACTCAACTGACATTTTTTATATCTACTGTGTATCACAAACTGTGTGAGTTCTGAGTGAGTTCTGATTCTCTGAGAAGCAACTCAGAGATTAAATCTGCAGGATACTCTTGGGGGAAATGCCTATGAAAGATAAAGGGAGCAGGACTAGTTGGGGAGAGCCCATACAGAGATGCTTAGGGGAAGAGCTCAGGCCACATGCCCTTCTGAGACAGTATCAGCCAGGACAATGGAAAGATCCCCTGCAAAGGTTGCCCCTTAGAGGAGCTCCACTTTGAGCAAGAACGGTGTGGCTCTAGGATTCCTGAAGTGGCTAGCCTTGGGATAGGAGCAGGCCAGGGAAAGGTTGGCCTTAGCCTGAGTGCCAGGGAGAGTCTGAATGCACAGCAAGGAAGATGCCAGTCACCCTGCAGGATATGGCATGTGTCCATGGTGGCCACAGGCACTACTGATTTCCAGGGCTACAGAAAACCTTTATTTTCCTTCGAAGAACTTTCTTTCTCTTACAAGAAGATCATGAAGAAGAAAAACTATATTAGAAGGGTTACTCGTAGCAGAAAAGAGACATTAACTTCTTTGGGAAAATGATGGTGACTTAGTGACTCAGAGAAGTGAGCTGAGAGGGCATGACACTGGTCAGTGTCGAGGCATCCTGGCTGGAATGAGGTGGCGGGAGCCAGATGTCTCTATGGACTGCCCTACAGAAATTTAAAGAATCAAACTGCCTCAATCTGTGAAAAGGGAGCCTTAAAGGGGTCCTAAAATCACAGTGCATAAAGGAAGAACAGAAGGAGGAAATGAACTTGCTCATCAAACCCCACAACCAAGGAACAAGGAGAGAGTATTTTAGAACAGATGCGGGGAAGCCAGCTCTACACTGAGGGTTGTCACCTTTTATAGCTAATCAGAAGAATCTGAAGATGTTACAGCAGTGCCCCAGTTAGCTAACCTTACCTTTCCCATAAGACAGGATTCACTTTTAAGGAAAACTAAAAGGAAAAAGGGGTAAAAAAGCATCCTGGAGAAATCTTTCTGAAATGAATGGACTAATACCCCGCTGTCCTAAGCACCATTTAAATTCTTCCAGGTGACTTGGATGTGCTTGCTATGAGTGTGAATGACTATGCTCAGATATATCCGATCAAGTGTGGAGGAGCATTTGCTCCTATACCAAATGGCTCCAAATTCTTCACTTCTGAAATTGCCTTGTCACCTTCTCCCTCCACTACCAAGTAATCAGCAAATCCTTCTTCCTGTTTTCACAGAATTTGCTTATAGGAAATGTAGACACACTATCCTTTCTAACCCCTCTGGGGTGGAAAACCTGATAACCATTCTATTGGAATTATATTTAGTATGAGAGCAAGGATGCTCAGAATGAAAAACAAGGTTCTCTTCTATGACTAAGTTGGTTGAGGAAGGGGTACTTGTTCCTTGGTTCTGAGATGTATTCTAGATAACTCAGATTGCTTGGCTAATAACTGCTGGATAAATGAGAGCCTAGATGACCTCACCATTATGGACAGCTAAGGGAAATTAGGGTATTTAGATTTTTGTTGTTCCATAAATATATCTGGGCTCCCAGCTTGCAATAGATTAAGGTTTGAAATCAACTTTTTCAATGTTTATACTCATGAGTTTTTCTCCCTTGGGTGAAAAGTGTGCATTTGTAACTAAAATTATTTCTTATGTCTCTTCTTACCATGTTCAGAGACTGACAGGTAAAATGTGGTTTTGTTTCTACTCATAGTTTGTGTTCACTCAGCCCCTTGCTGAAAGGAGCTCAGTGGAGCAGGAAAATCATGGCCTAGACAGGATCTCGGGTGTGTGGTCTTACCAGGAAGATCCTGGAAGCACTGCTGCCCACCCTACCAAGGACACTGGTGTCTGAAAGTGGGTGAGTGAGCAACAATTGCTGGAGTTTCAACGATGTGTCTGCCACTGAACTAGATGTCTTATCATCCACTATTTCATAGGGTAGCTGGATGGACATGAAAATATGACCCATATACACTGAGTGGCCGGATTATTATGATCACTGAACGCATAATAATCTGGCCACTCAGTGTATATCCTATATAATGTAAGGCTAATATGCAAATTGTCCCCTCGACCAGGAGTTCGACTAGCAGGCAGGCCGGCCAACCACCCATGTCCCCTCCCCCTGGCCAGGCTGGCCAGACCCCAACAAGGCGCAAATTCATGCACCAGGCCTCTAAAATACATTCATAGGTCATAATAATCTGGCTATTCAGCATATATGCTGTCTACTAGAGACCCACCATTACTTCAATTTAAAGATGAGTAGCCAGAAGCTCAGATAAATTAGTGCAATGGCCATGAGCTGAAGCTAGAATCCACATTTCTTATTTCTAGTCTGATGCCCTTTCCTTTACATGCAACATCCTAAGGAGCCTGGGAATCCCACCTCCCCCATGGAAGCAGACTGGTGGAGGAGAGTGGGAGACAGTATTAGCAGTTCCCCTGTCATTGTCTTCCATACACATCATGTGACCTCATGCTTCCCTGGATCCCCAGTGGTCAGCTCTGAGACCTGCTCCTCATCAGCTTCCATGGCTCCACTCTCCACACTGTTCTGTTGGAAGAGCATCACGTGTTCCCCTCTAATTCAGTAACTCAAAACCAGATCCCTCCTTACTTGGGATTTCTCATTTTCCCCATCATTTCCAGCTTACCCTTTCTGACCCAGAAAAGAAAACCTATTCTCAACCCTTCAAATGGTGAGTACTTCTGCTTCTTTCTCCACCTTTCCTTTGGGCATGCATCAATCTCAAGAAGAATATCTCTCTCTCGCTCCTCTGTCCATTTGAGCTCCTCTCCACCTTCAAATCCCTTGTCAAACTCACCTTCTCTGGGAACAACTGGTTAAATTCAGGCAATTTTCTAGCTCCTTAGCACATGGAAAAAACATAGATGCTGAAGTCAGAAAGAACTAGGTTCTAATCCTAATGTGACCAACAGCTAGCTATGTGAGAGGCGAATCACCTTTTTTAACCTTTCTAAAAACTTAATCCTTAGCTGCAAAACCAAGATTTAAACACCTACACTTGGCCCAACCATGGCAGAGGCATGGAATATGGTCTGGTTGAATGCTTGCCCTCGGGAATCAAAGTGCAAGAGTTGAATCCTGGTGATATCACCTTGAGCCATTATGGAGTTTCTCTAAAGCCTCAATCTGCTCATCTGCAAAGTGGGCTGACAGTTGTACCTATAGAGTTGTGAGGAATGCAAAATAAGATCATAGATATAAACCTCTAGCACAGTACCTACACATTATAATTGCTCAACAAGGACTAATTAGTAGTAGTAGCAACATCTACATGGCCAGCTGAATGTGAAAACACGAGAAATGAGAGAGCTGAGGCAGGCTTGTATTGGCTCCATTATTTAATGTTGGGAGCTTCTAAAAAGTTTGATGATAAGTTGAAATCAGCCATGATGTGAGAATTTCACTACAGAACTCAACAAATGCCATTTTTATGGGGGTGGGGGGGGTGGGCAGCTTAAGTTTTATTTTGTTTGTTTTTTTGTTGATGTTGTTGTTGTTTTGTAGAGAAAAATATTTACTGCCACACCATTGCCTTGAACTGTGCCTGGAACACAGGAGGGGGGGGGGGGGGGAAGGGAGAAGAGGAGGAGGAAAGGAGAGAAGGAGGGAAGGAGGAAGGGAGGGAGGGAGGGAGGGAGGGAGGGAGGGAGGGAGGGAGGGAAGGAGGGAGATGCTTTCTGTCATTGGAATTATACAAAGACTCTTCTCAGGTCCCACCCTCCTTCAGTACAATTCCTGCCCTAATCTATTCCTTCCTCAAGTTCCCAACTGTGGTTAAGCAGCCCAGTCTCCAGTGCACCTAAACCTCACTAATGGAGGGACGCCATCTAGTGACAAAAATAGTAATATAGTTTATCATGTTCACTACTACAGGGATCCCCAGTACAAACTACAACCTGGAGGCCAAATCTGGCCCTCTGCCTGATTTTGTAAATAAAGTTTTATTGGAACACAGCTACAGCCATTCATTTACAAACCAGTTGTCTATGGCTGTTTTTCACTACGATGGCTGAATTGAGTAGCTGTGGCAAAAGACCACATGGCCTGCCAAGTCCAAATATTTACCCATCCAGCCCTTTACAGAAAAAGTTTGCTGACCTTGACCAACAGTACAATTGTGTGAGCTGCTTTTCTTACATTCAGCCACCTGGGTTCATAGGCCCCAATCCTCAGATGCCTGGCTCCATGGCATTTGATTCCCTCTGGTTGTACACAGGTCATTTCCAGTATCTCTATGCTAAAGAGTACTGTAATGAATTGGTTGTCATTTCACCATGAAAAATGCCTAGGTATCCCCGAGGGAAAGAGTTCACTCTGTCAGCAGGAGAGAAGCATTCACCAAGTGTCTTCTGTTCACTGCCCGTGGGATTTGAGGCAAAGCACTAAAGCTTTCTGAACCTCGGCGCCTTCACCTGTTAAGTGGGACTAATAGCAGGATTTGCCTCCTTGGTCTGTTGTGGGGAGAAAATGAGATAATTTGTTAGCTATCCTTTCACAAGCTACAAAAACAGGTTCAGTTGGTTTTATTTCCCATAAAACTAAGGGAGGAGTATATGATTTTTCTCATTCATCGCCTAGGATACAAGTCCTTATTTTGAATGTGCTTCTGAAGGCATTTCCAACATCCCTGGTCTGGTCCCTAAGTTCCATATATTCCCTTCGAATGTGAGCACTTCCCAGGCTTGGGCTGTGGCCAAGAAGCAAAGAGTAAGCCTGGGGGCAGGTGGGAAGGGGAGATGCAGGTGCACATGCCAGTTGCAAAGCGGGACACCTGTGGAACAGGATGTCTTTGGCCCCTCAGTGGGTTGGGGGCTGAACCTGAGAAGAGAGGTCTCCTTGTTAAAAGGACAGAGATAGGGCTTCCTCCTCAGCCTCGCAGAGGAGAGGCCTCTGGTGAATGGCCTTGGGAGGAGAGCTGAAGAGCAAAGTCCACCCCACAAGGTGGGACATGACCTTCAAGCCCTCAGGGAGGTGGCCTGCTCCTCTGGCCTCACTAAGCCTCTGGCCACTGCTCCCTGGCGCCAGCTCTAGGGAGGGTGTTCCTCAAAGGTTAGGGTTTTCCTTCTCCTTCCTGCCAGTATCTTTGGCATCTCCTCCTTCCTTTGTCCTTGCTCACCTTGTCCCAACCACGTACTGCTTACAGAAGCAGACACCATAAGTGCCCCCAGCAGTCCCTTGGCACACCAGAGATGCTGCCTCGGGCCAGGCTGGAAGTGACAGCTCAGACCTCCCTCCCCAGGTGCAGTCTTCAACCAGGGACTGATGGCAGCTGGTGGTTAAACACCCCTAGTCCTTTGCCCCTCAGTTAAAATAACTGAGGAATGTTGGACACTCTCCCAGAGGTTTCCTGAAAAACTCAGGCCCAGTTGCCCACAGTAGTAACCGACTTCAGGTCTTGCCTTTTTGGCTTTATTCTTCCCTTTTCCCCACTCATAAACCGGTGCTCCCTGGGATCACCACCAGCACTCACCTTCTTAACCCAGGGTCCTTTTCTAGGGTATCCAATCCAGGACATCCCATTAGGGCCACCTACTTTGTGCCAAATTCTCTGCCAAGTAACTAATAGCACAAAGAAGGAGTGGGCCTAGGAGGCCCAGTATGGTCCGGCTCCTGCCCACCTTTATTGTCTCACCTCCAATCGTTCCCACACTCACTTTTCCTCAGCCACCTGAGTACCTCTGAAGTTCCTCCAGCATGCCAGATTCTTTCTAGCCACGTTGCAAATGCTCTCTTCTCTGCTTGGAACACCCTATCCTATCTCTTTGCCCAGATGACTTTTCAGCTTTCTGGTCTTACCTTAAGCTTCACATTTTCAGAGAAGTCCTTACTAATCCCCATTATTCCATCTTAATATTGTATTCATTTGCTGATTTAATAGAATAAAACTGATAATTATGAGCTTCATGGCAACTTACTTCTCTAATAACTTGCTTCTTTTCTAGACTGGGCAGGGATGATATCTGCCTCATTTTCTCTTATGTCACTAGTGCAGTCAGAGGACCATGCACACAGTAGGTACTTGATATATATTTGTTGGATCAATGAATGGATGAAGCTCATAGCTGATTTTCCATTATCCTTGCTTGTATACTCACCTACCTTGCCCTCACCAAATACTCGCATGCATGATTGCAATCTTCTTAGGTATACCTCTATGTGATTTCCTCCCCCAAAGAACTATGATTCAGTTCATCAAACTGAATTCATCGTATTTGTTGAGAGCAAAAATGGAAGGAAAAGGATTAATCATTCAGAAGTCCACAGGTCTGCATCTTCCCTTAGTCTTATTCTATGACCACGGAACAGAAAATGTCTCCTGGTGCCTGGTTGCATCATCTGTACAATGAGCACAGTAATCCTGCCTTGGTAGTGTGGAGCAAATGGTGTGTGTAAAGGGGGCTTACAAACTGCAAAGCACCACACAAAAGTCTTACTGAATCCCCTTGTGAGGTGTGAACTGCCACAGAAATCCCTTGCTTTCAACATGGCCAATAGCAAAATGTTTTAAGCCCTGAGAGTTTGCTTACAGTTACTAACAGTTCTCCATGTATTTTCACATTCCCAAGTGCACTTGAGGCAGAAAGCCAGAACAGAAACTTCCTGAATCCAATGGGGCCTGCCAAACAGCAGTCTAATTGCCTACAACTGGATTCACAATGCCAGATTCCCGGTCTGTTGTTTCAGGATGCTGGACAGCTCCAGGGCTCAGGGTGCTGATGAGATCCAGAGGGAGCCTTGCTTGAGAGGGTCTGTCAGTGGAAGGTCATTAGAGTGTAAGGATAGCAGAGATGGTGGTTGACCTTGGTTTTGTATGCAATGCATTCAAGCAAGCCCAAGGTTTGAATGAAGTGGAAAGGGTGGGAGATGACATATAAATGGAAGTTCCGTCAACATGGGATGAACATAGTCTATGTAACTGACTGATAACAGGGAGAGAACAAATATATATATGGGCTAGGCTACACCAGCCAACCCCACAGACTTGCAATGAAAAGCAAAGCCATCCCAGCCAAGTTCAGCTTGAACAAGTCAAGCTCCAGCCAATCCACAGACATGTAAGGGATAATAAACTATTGTTTTAAGACACTGAGTTGGGGCGGGGGGGGGGGGGGGGCTTGTTACACAGCAATTAACTAACAGATATAATAGCCAATAATACCTACCTCTCTAGTCATACAAATTGCATTAGAAAATATATGTATGCTTCGAGTACAGTGTCTGACACAAATGAGAAGCCAAATGAATGGAGGTTCTTTCTTCCTCTACTGCTAATGTGAAGTCTGGCTAGTGGCTGCTGCTAGTGTCTGCGTTATCCTGATGTTCCCAGTTTTTGTTTCTCAGACAAGCTCAACGACTTTGAGAAGAATGTTTTCCTTCCCTATTTCATTTGCCTGGTGCCAATTAAATCAAATGTATGGAATTTACTCTGGTTGGTAATTACCTTGGGAAATTTATTTCAGACTATTTAAAAAGCAACTTCACTCTCCTCCACCTCCCCAAATTTGCTTGCTTTTGGGCAGAATTACGACTGTAAAGTCTCCATTGCAAGGGAAAGAAGCTATTGCATTATTTACTTCTTTGTATTTGTATTTATCAAGACAGGTAAGGGATTTCAGGCTATTCAAATCTCTTATTAGAGTGGAGAAAAGTGTCAAGAATTTAGTCTCTGGGGCTGTTATTGCTTCACTATGACTAAGTTCAGACTGAAGTTAATTATATCACTAAGCCCTGAGTGGTCCCTACAAGGCTACATGGCTCATTAGTTTATTTTGATATGTTTATTCTTTCATTTGCTCTGCTGTTTGGAGATAGTGGTGACACACATGCGCTCTGGAGGTAGATTGCTGGGTTTCATAAACTGTCTCTGCCCATTGACAGATGTGTGATATTGGGTAAGGTACTTAATCCCTAGGAGACTCAGTTTCCTTGCCTATAAAATGAAAATAATAATATCAGTTCCCTCACACAGCTCTGAAGTCCAAATGAGACAGGACATGTAAAGAGGTAAAGTATTCAGCACAACACCAGGCTCAATAAAGGCTTACTCCACACTGCTGGAGGGCTTCCAGTGGGCTCTGTTCTGCCCTGGGGATACAGGAATGAGCAAGGTATTACCCACGCCTTGGAGAGAGAACAGTTCCATGACAGGCACAGAGACGTGAGTCAGGCTAAAGAGAGAGTGCTGTGGGGGCAAAGGGAGCCCACTCAACCCTACTTGGGAAGTGGAAAGTCAGGAGGGCTTCCTGAAGGAGGTGACATTGAAACTGAGTTTTGCAAGACCATCTGGTTTTTAGACTTTTTTATTTGTCCTGGCCCCCTGCCCAGCGCCCCAGAGCCCTGAGTGCTTCCACATGTCCCAAATGGAATGAGAGAAACACAGAAGGGCCTCGTAAGAAAATCAACTCGCATTCATTAAGCCCCTAAGATAAGGCACACATTTTCACATCACTTGTCTTACTTGATCATCACCAACCTGAAAAGTAACTTTATGCATTTCATTTCATGTGTGAGGAAATTGAACCTCAGAGAGGTTGACTTACCAGGAGTCAGAAAATGAATAAACAGCTGATCGCAGGTTCAAGCTCAAATTTCTCAGTTCTAGGCCAGTTCTGTCTTTGTTGTGTCCCATAGAACATTCTGAAAGAAAATAAAAGAGCGAGAGAACCACTTATTGGGTCACTAAAGATGAAAAAACTAGATCTCCCAATGCATTTCCTCTTGTATTTTCTACAATACAATTAGTATATCAGTATAATCATTATGTTAATCAACATCAAAGATTAGAATTAAAGCTTCAACATTCCAGAGATCATAGCAGCAACTCCCTTCATCAAGGGTTCCCAATTCCCTCATCCCCCACTCCACCCCCCACCCCACCCAAAAAAGAGAACCTCTGAATCCCATACAGAATTTAGGGCTGTTATTGAGTTCCCATTTCTTTGTAACTCCGAGGATATGAAAATATGAACTCTTCGTTTCCTCTGCCTTCAAATTCAGAACAGAAAACACAAGGACAAAAAATACAGCATGGAGGTAAATATATTTAGTTTTCAAATGATGGCAAATTAAGTTGAGAGGAAAGAAGCGAAACAGAAAGGAAAATGTGCGAGGGGGGGTAGTGGATGGGTGGGGGAGACAGTGAGGAAGAGGCTGAGAGAGAGGAGAGAAGAAAAGAAGCAGAGAGGCTGGCTCTGGATGCAAAATAAGAGACCCAGAGAGAAGGGAAAGAGGGAAAAGTGGGAGGGTACAGAGGGTGGTGAGAAAGAAAAAGGGAGACAAAACCCTGGGCTACTGGGCGAGGAAAAAGGCTCAGCAAGCTGTGACACAGCTCAGGTGGAGCTGCATTAGCTCTGGCTTTCAAAGGCTTTCTTCCACCTGTCCCCTCGCCCTCGGACACACCATGCGCCAAGCAGCATTATTTCGGTGCTTTATCCCTCTGTCTATAAAGAACCTTTACACAGCGGTACATCTTACAAGAAAGAAAACTATTCTCAGGACAAAGATAAACACACTTTGAGAACTGGGTGACATAAAACACTGAGTCAGAGTGCTCCCTTCCCCCCCCCCCCCCCCCCCCCCCCCCCCCCCCCCCGCCGTTCCCCTGTTTGCTAATCTGGCTTGGTATTAGAAAATAATTTCACTGTATATTCGAGATACTTCCAGGAAGACCTAGTCAATGACCCAGCTCCATGGAGGCCATTTTAAGCTCTATGGCATTGGAAACAACTTCAACAAAATCAGTTCTTAGGTCAAAAAGAGACTGAAGCAAAGCAGAGCTGAAATCAATTGATTTTTCTGAAGTCCCGCAGGTTTTCCCCGTGGAGGGAGGTAGCTGGTCAGACTGGCTGATGGAACTGCAGCTCAATGCTGAGTTTCTCTTTAGGCATTTTCCTCTGGAGCTTGGGCTCCTGCAGCCCCTGTGAGATAAGCAGAAGGAACTGCTGGAGAACAGGGCAGATAAATAAATCTTGTCTGACACCTCAGACTGTGGTCTGGGTGGCTGCTGGGCTCAACTGGCCCCAACCAGTTTGGGATCCTTCTTTCGTAAAGGGCCAGCTTGAGAGAAGTTTCCTTGTCCTTCCACTCCTCCCCCAAACCCTGAGGTGGTTCCATCAAGGCTAGCCTGAGTCTCTGAGAAGATAGGACCAGAGCCCTGGCCAGGTAGCTCAGTTGGTTAGTGCATCATCCTGATACACCAAGGTTGGGGGTTTCATCCCTGGTCAGGAATCAACCTGAGATACAAGAATCAACCAATGAATGCATAAATAAGTGAAACAACAAATCAACATTTCTCTCTCCCTTGCTCTCTTTCTAAAATCAATAAAAAGAAGAGAGAGGATCAGAATTTGCAAAAGTGTGGAATCCTCCTCACCATCCGGAGACCCTTCCTGACCTGGGTCAGGAGACTGAGGATGCGTGGGAACTCCAAACTCCAAGCCCACCAATGGTTAGGGAGTAGTCACAGCTGAGAGAATCGTCATGCCCCTTCATTTTGTTACCAAAACAAACAAACTTATCAAATAAGCAATATATCAAGACAATATCATAAAACTATTCCAAAATGCATAAACTAAAAAGTGAAAGCCCCCCCCTATTATCCACCACTCTCATCCTTTTCTTCTCCCCAGAAGTAATCCTATATAATAAAAGGCCAGAGGCATGGCGACCAGAACAACCAGAGAACAGACCACCACAGCCCGGCCCCTCGCAGGGCTGGCCCTGCCCCCAAGCAAGCGGTTAGGGGCAATCAGACAGGCAGAGTGGTTAGGGGTTATCAGGTAGGCAGACCAGCAATTAGGGATGATCAGATAGGTAAGCAAGTGGTTACAGGCAACCAGGTAGGCAGACCAGCAGTTAGGGATGATCAGGTAGGCAGACCACAAGTGATTAGAGGCAATCAGGCAGGCAGGCAGATTATGAGAGAACAGGTTATGAGAGAACAGGTAGGCAGACCAGTGGTTATGGGTGATCAGGTAGGCAGACATCCCCTCACCAGGCTGGTCCTGCCCACAAGCAAGTGGTTAGGGGCAATCAGGCAGGCAGGCAGGCAGGCAGAGTGGTTAGGGGCGATCAGATAGGCAGACAGTCCCTCACAGGGCTGGCCCCACCTCCCAGCAAAGAAAGTGGGAGGCCCAGACCAGCCAAGCCATCACACTGCAGCCTATCACCTACAGAGGAAGGCCACTAGTGGCAGGCAGGGGGGCGGGGGGGGGGGGGGGGGGGGAAACAGCGCTGCACAGATGGTAATCAGTGGCAGCAGTAGGGGTGGGGCCAGCTGCCTGAAGCCAGGGGAAGAAAAGCCCCCATAGGCCCTAATCTCAAGCCAGGCCAGGGAACCCTACCTGAGGGGTTCTAGATTGTGAGAGAGTGCAGGCCAGGCTGAGGGACCCACCCCTACCCCCCACCACCTGGATCTTTTCCCAAGCATTTGCCTATATGTCTATGTACATATGAAGAGTTTCCAGATCTTTTTATTTAGGAAAATAGGACTATGCTATATAAACAATTCTGTCACTTGTCTTTGATATTCAACAATGCATCTTTCCACATTTCCTCATATTTTCACATCAGTACACAGAGTTCCTCTTTATTATCTTCATTTGCTACAACAGTTTGATAATCAGCTGCTAATTTTTCACTATTATGAGCAATATTGCAATAAATATGCCTAGTACACACATCTCCGCACAGCACTCCAGTATTTCTGAACGATAAACAGATACCTGAAAGAGTAAACAGATATTTGGAAGGCCGAGGCAATTTTCCAAATAGGGAAACTGAGGCACAGGACAGGGAAGAGTTCTTGAGATTACATTAGTAGCAGAAATGAGAGGAGCCATCCAGACTCCAAGGGCCAGGCCAGGTTTCCCCGTCACACCAATCATATTGGGAATGTGAACTTGGACATGCTCAATCTAATCACAAAGGCTGAGGGACTTCAGACTCCACACTGAGAGGACAGGAACAAACATTCAAAGGCAAAGAGCGGTGGCAATCCCAGCATCAAGGAAAAGGGCAGGATGGCCAGCGGTAGACAGCTGAGCAGCGGGAGGAGCACTGAGCTTAGAGTTAAAATCCTTCAACTCCCATCCTGGCTCCCCTCCATCTGTGTCATTTCATGTGTCTGAGCCTCTGTTTCCTCCACTATGAAACAGACTTCATTCCCCCCTTCCAGGTTTCTTGTGAGGGCTCAGCAAAGTGATCCACAGACACCATGATAACAATTTCCTCTGCTGTGCTCTCGCTGTGTGCCAGGGACTCTGCCAAGTGCTTTGCCTGAATCATGTTATCTGACACAACTCAAGAGGTCAGTCCCATTTTTGTCCCCATTTAACAGGTGAGGAAACTGAGGCACAGAGAATGAGTCCTTGCCCAAGGACATTCAGCCAGCAAAGGACAGGCCCTAGAAGCTGACGCCAGACAGCCTGGCTCCAGAGCTCAGATTCCTGGCTCAGGAGGCTAAGAGGTGCCCCAGCATGGGCATGAAGTCCCTCAGACAGGGCAGGACATGCAGGCACAAGGGCCCATAGTAGGAATGTGCTAGACCCGGAACACTGCCGAGTGCTGATGCTCAGCCTCTGAGATTCTGCAGTCCGGCCCCCCTGCAGGGGGCCTCTCACCATCGCTGGTCCACACCATAATTAACCTGCCTCGCTGGGGCCGCCAGTACCTGGGGCTAACAGGGCCCTAATGGAAGCATGCTGACCATAATTGCCTCCATCCATCACCCCGGCCCATGGAAGGGGACAGAGCCTGGCCGGAGATTTAAACAAGCTGTTTCTCTGCAGAAACCAAGTCCAGTGACACAGCCTGTGTGCTGGGAGTTTGAACAGGAAATGCAGACCAAAGGGCCAGGCAGGCTTTCCTGTCCCAGAAGAAGGAGAGGGGGAAGGATGGAGGGGAGGAGGGAGAGGAGAAGCAAAGACACAGGGAAAAAAAAAAAAAAAAAAAAAGAGGAGGAAAGCAGAGATAAAGAAAGATGGTGAGCTTGGTAAAAGAGAGAGAAAGGCAATGTGCTAGAAAAATGTTTCTCAAACTGAACTCCCTGAACCCCTTAGAGATTGACATAGACATAGAATAGACATAGAATAGACATAGGCATAGACATAGAC
Source organism: Pipistrellus kuhlii (assembly GCF_014108245.1). Classification (NCBI taxonomy): domain Eukaryota; kingdom Metazoa; phylum Chordata; class Mammalia; order Chiroptera; family Vespertilionidae; genus Pipistrellus; species Pipistrellus kuhlii. The sequence goes on from NW_023425562.1 coordinate 5,166,680, forward strand.
ATAGACATACATGTAGAGATAAAGATAGGAACTGAGATGGAGATGGAAATTATAGAAATGTATGTATGTGTGTATGTATGTAAGTTTATGTTTGCCTATATATTATATGCATATATATATATATAAACACACACACGTATATGTATATACATACATATATATATTTCATTTTTATGATACTTTAAAAAATCAATATGATCAAATTCGGGATTTTTCAGCCAACTCTTGAGTAGAGTACTGCTATCCAATTTAACTGCCGACCTCCCTCCACCCCATCCCTGTGAAATAAGGATAATAACACTTCCTTTTCCAGGTTAATGTGAACACTGGGACAGATAATGGCCACAGAGTGCAGAGTACATGCTCATTTAATAGTACCCATTATTACTATTCTGATTATAAGATTCTCAGACAGAGTGGTTATCTGTGCAGACTGGGGAAAGTGTACTTAGAGGAAGTGACATCCGAGCTGGGCTTTGAAGAATGAAGAGAAGTTCACCAGGTCAACAGGGAATTGGCATTCCAAGGACTTGGGAAGTGGTTCCTGAGACAGGAGCAGCCAGGTGGACTTGGAAATGGTTGGAATATAGAGAGTAAGAAGAGGTTGGTGGGAGAGGAGGCCAAGGAAGTCAGCAGGAGCCAGGCCCAGGACGTTCTCCAAGACCACATTAGCAGGTGGGGGGTTCCCACGGCAGACCAAAAGAAAGGCATTCAGGGGAGAGAACCTTTTGGGAGTTTCTGTCACTGTAGACAAGAGCTAGGTTGTACCATTTTTATTTTACCCAGAATACACAAGTATCCTCTCTACCTACCCCATGTCATCCCTGCCACCCATGCATGCTCAGCTGTGGAAGTCTGACGGACAGTCACTTACACTATATTCACTGTATTTAGAGACAAAGGCAGTTTGGCTGAGCATCACATAGAAACAAAAGTGAGGAAGGCACTGCTGTATTTTACTGAGGCTCATGTTTTTCTCTTCTTCCTGAGGATAAATTACATTGCATTTCACATGCAGACACTCTCCATGCGTGGCCCAATCCCCTTGGGTTCTGTGTACTATTTCTGTAGGTCCATCCTCCTGTTTTGGAGAGCTCAGATCACAAGGCTTTGCCCTGCACCTTTTCTGTAAGCCTGTTGTCGGCTAATGGAGCCCTGTGAGGCGAAGAGCCAGAAATAGCCAGGAGTTCACATGGCCCTGGGCAGCCCTTTGCCCAGGTTTGAAAGCCTAGAGCCCTCAGTTGAGGTGAGACCTACTCAAAGGTGTAATTCATGCTCCAGAGCTCCCCACAGGATCATGTCAACTTCAGGGACTCTGAAATTACCCCCTTCCCAGCCCTGCCTGCTTCTGCACAGGTTTCTCTTGGGAGCACCTCCTACATAAATCACCTGCACATTAGTCGGTGGCTCAACTGCTTCCAGGGAATCATGTGACTGAGTGCCAGCCAGTGGAATGTGGGCAGAAGCACCCCTTTCTGGCCTCCCGTAATAGCCCACTCATGCCTGCCATCTTTTCCCTTCTGGCTAATAAGAATAGAAATGACCCAGAGGGTCACCTTGGAAGACACTTATTGATGATGGCAGATCTCCAACAGCCAGGACCCTGAATTACCACAAGAAAGAAATATGTGCCAACCAGGAACACTGCACTGGGAGGTGCGGGGAGGCGGGAGGTTTCAGTGCTGAGCTGCTGAAACATTTGTATTTATTTGTAGTGGCAGCCAGCATCCCCACGCTAACATAGAAAGGGACTTTAGCCCTCAGTGAAGTCTAGACTAGATGAAAGGTAAGAGTTGAGGAAACCATTTACATCCCCCAGGTTGGGTCTTCAGGGAACCCCTGAAAGCTGGGCATGCAGGCCAGGACATCCAAACAAAATGATAGGATTTAAGGCCTTTTCCATCAGGACCAGAGTTCCCAGAAGAGGGCTCTGCAAAGATTCCCAGATTCTGCTCAAAGGTGACCTTTAACAAAGCAATTCACACAGTGACTATATAATATGGACAAAATGTATTATGAATACATAATTATTCACGATTGTCCATTCTCCTCTGGATTCTCAGGGGGGGACAATGATTCTTGCTCTCTGATCTCCACCAGCACTTTTGCTAAAGAAAATCTGGATAATTGGCCAGCAAGAGAAAACATTAACAGATGTCAGAGAGGGTAAAACAATACACATAGAAAAAGAACCAAGACAGTTTGGCAGAAAGGTCAGGAAGAGAAACAAAAGTCATGTGAGCTGGGTATTCGTGAGAATTTAAGAGTTAGGAGTTGAATGTAAGAGTTAGAAGGAAGGTTAGCAGGAGCCACTGCCATCTGGGGAGAGGATGATAATGAAGGCAGTGCTCTGAGAGAGGAATTTTTCTGATGTTTTCTCTGAAATAAGGATTACTAACTATGGACTTGAAAGGCTCACAATTTTTGTTCCTGTACTGTTCCTGACCATGTAACACCCTAAGAAACTGGTCTGAGAAATTGGGGAGCCTGAGATATGTTGGGATTATACATCTATGTTCATGGGTCTCCAAGATTTTGTAGCAGAGTTCAGGACAGAGTTCATCTCTCCAGTCCCATGATTTAAAACAGCCAAGCCCCAACCCATTTCTTGAATAGCTACTGTGAAAATTAACCACCACCTTGCCCCATACTATCCTATGCTTGCCTGGCTATTTAGTTTCATTACCTACCAGTCAAGTTAGCTGATAACATGTTTGATTTTTCAACTCCATTGTAAAATCTTTAAGAATATGTATCATCTTTTTATTCTCATAGTATCTGTCTTACACTCATGAAATGTAAGGATTGCCAGGCCATTGTGGCTCAGTGATTGAGCGTTGAACCATGCACCAAGAGGTCACCGGTTTGATCCTGGGTTAGGGCACATGCCAGGTTGTGGGCTTGACAGGTTGTGGGCTTCACATGCAGGAGGCAATCAATCTATGTTTCTCTCTCATCGATGTTTCTATCTTTTTCTCTCTCTTTCCCTTCCTCTCTTTCTAAAAGTCAATAAAAACATATTTTTAAAAAAAGAAAGAAATGCAAAGATTTCTGTCTTATTCACCAGCACTTTCAAGTTTATCTGATTAATGGTAGATACTTGGTAAACGTTTGTTAAATGAATGAAATAATCAATCATATTCATCAAAATCGAGTTGATAACCATCATAGTCTACAGGTAAAACAGGTCATCATGTTGCCACATTGAAACTCAGGGGTGTTCTCAATGACATTCATCTTTGCAATCGCATTTGCCCTGTGCTTAGAGATGGGACCTATCTTAGACACAGCCAACCTCAGTTGAGAAAGACAGTGGGTGGGAAATGAAACCAGAGCTGAAACACACCTCATCTACTTCCTGGATTGCTAGAAAATCCCCAATTACAAATATCATAAAAGGGTACAAATGCCCTTTGTGCCAAATGAAAATCTAGCATCTGTATTTTTGATTCACAAAATATGTTCTCCTTGCTTTGTATAAGGGGTAAAATTCCAGCACTGGTGTCATATACCCCAGTTCTGTGTTGACTAGCCAGGTAGCTTTGGTCAAGATACGTCATGTCTGTTCCCTTGTCTGTAAAATGAGCAACACAACTCCTACCTTTCAGAAAGATTGTAAAGATTAGCAAGATAGCTGAAACCGGTTTGGCTCAGTGGATAGAGCGTAGGCCTGTGGATTGAAAGGTCCCAGGTTCAATTCCGGTCAAGGACATGTACCTTGGTTGTGGGCACATCCCCAGTAGGGGATGTGCAAGAGGCAGCTGATTGATGTTTCTCTCTCATCAATGTTTCTAGCTTTCTATCCCTCTCTCTTCCTCTCTGTAAAAAATCAATAAAATATATTTTTTAAAAAAAAGATTAGCGAGATAATCTGTGTAGGCAAATGGCACAGAATAGTAGCTACAAAAATCCTAGTCACCTTCCTGTGACTAGGCTGATGGCACACACACAAATAGAGATAGAAAACAATAAAAATCATTCTGGTATTTCCTGGGTGATGCAAAAAGGAAAGGGCTATTGGTCTCTCATGTCTTTTAAGTTTATCTATAAGAAGCACAGGACCACGAACAAACTCAAGGAGCAAAATTAAGTGTCCTCAGTAACTCACTCCTTCATGAGTCAGTGGCAAGACATAGTGTTGACAAGGAGAGAGGGTAGGAAATGGATTTGTTTATGCTGTGAACCTGGTTATCTCTTCAAACAAGGATGAAATGATAACTTTGTCCATTTATCTTAACAGGACAATTTACCATTGTGACTCAATCTGTAATGGAAGAAAAACACACTATTTCCATTTTTATTTTTCTAAGGGACTGGTGGAAGAAATTTATATAGCGAATGAAGGCCAAGGGTGAAATCCCTTTTACGAGAACAGAGAAAGAACCAGACTTCATTTTTGGAAATTTCCTTCCAATTGAGATGTTGCTCATAATGCCGGAAAACTTCCAGTTTTAAAATAACCACTCCCCAGGTGTTCTCTATCCACACAGTTCAAATACTATGGCAACAGTCTCTTGAGGAATATCCATATACACCCAGGTGATCTTATGCCTGAGTGAAGAATATAATTGTTACTCTGAAAAATATTTGGTGTGTTAAAATTATGTGGTATGTCAAAATACATTATTCTCTCAATGATAGTTAAATTTTCATGGTTTTTTTCTCTCTTTCATAATATTTAAATAGTTTGACTATGAAACTAGACTGCTTAAAAAGGAAAGTTTACTCACAACAACCACAGCCCTTTTACAGACTCACATTAAAAGGTCTGAATTCTCTTTTAGAAATGCCCTGTTTATATTAGGAAAGAGAAACAGGAACTGCATCAATAATGTAGATCATTGTAATTGAAGATTACTATAGATTTAAATTATTCGAATATTTCTAAGGGAAAGTAATTCAGGGACCATCATGACCTGGGTAAATCACCTTCAGTATTTAAGTTATTCTGCTAAATCTGGCTCAAATCACTGGCCTTCGAGAACTTTTGAATGAGGCATTTCAGAAAATCAAAATACTCAGAATACTTAACCATATTTTTCCACTCAATTCACAGGCCCACATGATGGGAAAGGTCAATGACTTAGACAACCAAAAATATCTTAGACCTGGAGGAGACCTCATGCTCACCATTTCTATAGAATCTAACAACTTACCCCCCCAAAAAAAAATAATAAATAAATAAAAATAAAAGTTTGCAGGAATAGTTTATCTTTGATCCAAGCAATCATTGTGTGAAACTTGGTCCCTAATCTCATCTTTTACAGGCTCCATGTCCAGAGCTCCTCTCACCACATCACAACTAAATTGAGATGTCTCTAAGGACTGGCAGAGGACCAGTTGTCACAAGGAGACATAAAAAACCCTCTTGTTAGTATGGCTATGTTCATTATTTCTAGGCATCTCACATCTAGGCATTGCAAAGAGTCAAGGACCCTAGACAAGAAATGAGCTCAGCATCCAGTCCTGTCTCTAATCTGGGCAAGAAGCTGCATAAGCTTACACCTCAGTTTCCCTATTTTACAGAATTGGTTATTTCTTTATCTCCTTCTCTCTTTCTCTAACTTGATTTTTAAATTCTGATTTTAACAGTTTGTGTTGTAGAGGATTCAGGGGAACAAAAAGATGCTTATGGTATGATCTAATAGCCTGTGACATCTAATGAAGCAAAGGCTAAATCAATGGTGGAAAGCATGACAGTGGGAAAGAAAGGCAGATCTCTAAGGGCTGGAGGAGAAAGATGAGCAGGATTGAGTGAGCAGTGGGTATTCCAGGAAAAGGAAATGACATGAGCAATTACCTTAGCAACATACCCCTTATTAATGAGGGTCTCAACAGCAAGTCCCAAGAACCTAACTCAAACCAGCTCTAAGAAAAAAAGGGGTGGGTGGAGTTTTACTGGAAAGATAACTGAGACACAGCTGCTGAGACACAGACTTGAAGACACAGGGCGAAGCCAGAAATGAAAATGTTGCCACCAGAATGTCTGCCTCTGTTTCTCTGGTATGTTCTGTTCAGAAAGGTTCTCTTCACACAGAGCTGGGATAGCTGCTAGAAGGTCTCATATCACAGTCTCAAAACCTATGGTCTAATAAAAAGAGGATGAACCTGCTCTCCAACTTGGGGAAATCTAGAGAGAGATTCTGAAGGTGGGATTATCTGAGTCTGGGTTACACATCCACCACTGTAGGCATGGGAATATGGGGTTATGGGATTCCCCTGAAAACTGCATGGACGAAGACAGGAGCAGTTCTCCATAGCAAGCAGGAGATGCCATATCAAGAAAAATGAAAAACAGATTCTAGGCAGGTAAATAGCAGTATCTATATATATAAAAAGCTAAGCAACTGCCTGTCCGGCCAGTAGGTATGATGCACACTGACCATCAGGGGGCAGATGCTCAACACAGGAGCTGCCATGCTGTGGTGACTTGGCAGTGGCGGTTCTTGGGTGATACACCCCAGAACTGGAAAGGAGGGAGCCCAATTCCAGGGCACATCAGCTGAAAACCACCCTCTCACAATCCGGGACCCCCCAGGGGATGTCAGAGAGCCAGTTTTGGCCTAATCCCCGCAGGCCAGGTGGAGGGACCCGACCTGCCAGAGGGATCCCACTCACTCCACAGACACCCTTCAAGCCACGGTGCCAACCCAGGTACAGCCAGCCCGGGAGGGACCTCAAGAGGTTGGCTCCAGGGCGTGTCCAGTCCATCTTGCCCAGTCCTGCCCTGCCGGCCACCTTCTAATTTATTTCCAATGTGCACAATTTCATACACTGGGCCACTCATCTCATATAATGCTTCGCATCTGTTAAGCTCATTTTACTGATGATGAAACTGAGGCTCTGGCTAAGGAGCCTGCAACAAGGTCACATGTTAGAGTGGCAAAGCCAAACCTGAACCCAGATCCATCTGGTCAAGTCGACCGCCCAGAACAGCTGTTATTCTCTTCTCTGATTTAAATACATGCACATTTTTTTTTTTAGAATGGAGACAGCATTTTAAAGATTCAGAACAAAATAAAAATGACCATCATGAAGGAATAGTCAGTCTAAATTTTGGGTGTGTTTTGTTCAAGCTGTTTCTATATATTTATGGTAGATATTTGGCATGTGACATTTATGAATTCATGGTTCTGACTAATTCACAAAGTAAATCCCAGGGCCATGAATGCAATAAGATCTGCCAAGACTCTCCTTACAGACCAGATAACCCATCCCCTAGCTGCTGCTAAAGGCTCACAGATAACCCCCAGCTGAGATGCTTGGGAGACTTTGCCCCCATCTGAGCCTCAACAGCCAAAGACAGACTACAACTGAGTTATAAAAGCTCAGCTCCCCTCCCTCATAGCACAAAATCTCTATAGAGTCCCATTGATGCTCCAGAAGAATTAGTTAGAAGTGAAACTTCAGTTGAAAGGACATTTTGACTTCTCTCTCCCTGCTGTCCTGCTTTTATGACACCCTTACAAGTGTCCATCAATGTTATCATTTGCACAAAAGTCTTCATCTCAGGCTCTGCTTATAAAGAACCCAAGGTAATGCCTGAGAAAGCCTTATCTGTGCTAAGGCATGGATTCTAATCACCTGCTCTTCGAAGATGGATATGACATTTATCTGCCAGCCACACCCTGCTGGCCATACCTAGCTGACCACCAGCATTCACATCTTGGTGATTTTTCTGTTCCTTTCTACCATTGCCATAACTCTTACAATGTGCTAAGAATGTGTTCCTGGTTTAAAGTTCATTATTTTAAGCATTATATAGTCATGTATTTATAGAATCATTAAGGCTCTGAAGAAAAATCTGCATTATTCAGTTAAATTTTAATGCACTTTAGGGAGGAAAGTATGTGCTGAAATAGAAGTCTTAATTTAAGGATTTCTGGAGATTTGGGAGTTATTGATTATCATATTCCCTCCATTCTAAGATATATAATTTAATGTTTTTAAAAACCTTAAAATCAATGAATACATTTAGTGAATGTTTATTCTTCCATTCCACTCTCCTGAAAACTTAAAATATTTTCTTTTCTTTTCCATTCACATAAATTCTGGTATCACCTCATTGAATTCCAAGACATTGCCCCTACTGAATAAAATTTATAATAAAATTAGCTAATATTTATAAATTAATATGAGAAAAAATGACATTTTTGTAAGACAGAGTGTTCTCAACCAATGGTATGATATGCCTCCTCATTTAATCATCTTCATTTATTTCTCCCAATTGATCACTGTCATTTTCTACATGTATATCCTGTACAATTCTTATTAAAATTCATATTTGTATTGCTACTAGAAATCTGAGTTGTTTTCCATTAAGTTTTCTAAATGGTAATGTTCATCTAGATATAAGCTATTTTTAATACTTCATAAATATTTGGTTACCTTTTAGATCTTATTATCATTTCAGTTGGTAATTTGAGATAAGCTATGCAGATAAATATACACTAGCAAATCATGACTCCCTTTTTCTATTGCTTACATTTTATTTCTAATGTATTATTACATTGACTAGAACTTCTATAAAAATTTTAAATGGAGAAAAAAGGAAATAACTTGGGTATGTCATCACTAAGCATGAAATTGAGTGCTTAATATAGATGTTTTTCAACATGTTATATAAAGTGTGTCTACCCTAAGTAATTAAATAATCTTTCTCAATAATGAGGTTGAGTATTGTCAAATACAACTTTAGGCATTTGTTAAATCAGGCTCAGAATGATGTGCAGAAACCCTTTTCACACTTTGGAGTAAGTTGGACTTAGAGTTGAATATCAGCCTTAGTGCTGGTCTTGGCTTTGACCAATTTATCTAAACCTCTCCCTGCTACAATTTCTTTAGCTATAAAAATGATAATAATCATAACTTAATGTTCTATGACCACTAATTAATCTAGTTTGAATGCAATGTCTAACACACTGATGATCCCATGATAGATGTTCAATTACCTGGAATTTCCAAAGTAAATCCTACTTGGTCATAGCATATCATTCACTCAATACAGAAATAGATTTAATTTGCCATTATTTTATTTAGAATGGTGGTAATCCATCTTTGTCACTGTGTACCAAATGGAAAATTTTTTCCTTAAAAGTTAGCAGTGATACAATTATTTTCATATTGACATTTAATATACATGCAAAAAATTACATGAAGGAATACATTCATAAATCCATTAGGACACAAAGTGCTGGATGGCTTATTTCCAATTTCTGTTCAGTGCCATTGGCCATTATGTATTAGACACTCAGATGGGCCAACACTGTGCTAAACATTTCATGGGTATCATTTAATATGATGGTCACAAAATCACCATGAGGGGAAATAGTCTCCCAATTTTATGGATGAAGAAAATGAGGCTGAAAGAGGTGAGTATCATGTCCAAGGTTACATAGTCACTGGTAAAAAATGATAAGGTTGAATCTAAAATAAATTCTCTTACACATTAAGCAATGGTGTCTTCATTGAAATGAAGAAATCTCAATTGATATAATTCTTTGTTCATTTTTGGTAATTCATGCTCACTTTCAACATCATGCAAGTCTTTGTCTACAATAGTTTCTTAGAATATATCATTTCTCCACTATCTACTCAATTCCTTTTTCAGTTCAGTCCTAATTTTATGCATTTGAGCTAGCGTTCTCTTTTTCTAAATTATAATTGTCAAAGTTTATTCTATTGTCATTTTTTAAAGCCAACTATTGGATTTATTTATCTTTCCCATCTGCTAATAAATTTCTGATTTTATAATTACTATTTTTATTTGAAATTATTAGTTAAAGATTTATTTAATGCTTCATTCCTTTTAATTCATCTTGTTTAAATTGAAAATAATGAGACATAGCTTTCCTTTAAACACACATTTGGCCATTTTCTATATGTTTTTAAATACAGAGTTGTCATTTCCACCAGGAAGCTAAACAATCTAGTTTAAAATGGGCAAAGGAGCTGAATAGACACTTCTCCAAGACATACAGATGACCAAGAAACATATGAAAAAAATGCTCAAAGTCACTGATCATCTAAGAGATGCAAATAAAAATGATAGTAAGTTATTACTTCATGCCTGCCAGAATGGCTACCATCAATAAATCAACAAACAATCAGTGCTGATAAGGATGTGGAGAAAAAGAACCCTACTACAATGCTGGTGGGAATGCAGACTGTACAGCCAGCATAGAAAACAGTGTGAAGTTTTCTTCAAAAAATTAAAAATGTAACTGCCATTTTACCAGGCAATCACACTTCTGGCAATATATCCTAAGAATCCTCAAACACCAATCAGAAATAATATATGCACCCTATGTTCACATCAGTGTTATTATATTTATAATAGCTAAGATCTAGAAACAGCCCAAGTGTCCATCAGTAGAAGAGTGGATAAAAAAGACGTGGTACATTTACACAATGGAATACTATGCAGCCATAAAAAAGGATATCTTACCCTTTGAGACAGTATGGATCAACCTGGAGATTATTATCCTAAACAAAATGAACCAGTTAGAGAAAGACAAATATAATATGATCTCATATGTGGAATCTAATGAACAAAATAAACTGATGAACAAAATGGGTTCAGAGACATGAATGCATGAAACAAAATGAAACATCTCAAAGGGGAAGGGGCCGGGGGGGTGGGGGGGGAGATGGGGAAAAATTAACCAAAGAACATATATGCATATAGGCATAGCCAACACAGACAATAGGGTAGGGAAGACCTATGGTAGGAGAGGGACTGGGTGGAGGGGGGCAAAGGAGGGGAAATGAGGGAAATCTATAATACCGTTCACAATAAAAAAAAAAAAAAATAAGTGGTGTCTTTCATCTCTATATCCACAGTATTGTGTTCAATCCTCCCCTGAAGGAAAACTAGGTGCTAAGTTGTTCAGATGGGTGGAGCTGGGACTAGGTGTTCCTCTAGGCTGGAGAGCGGGTGTCTATCTAACCTGGAGGTGCAGCTGTCCCTAAATAGTACAGAGTGGGGAGAGGGAGCAAAAGAAGAATTGGACGAGGCAGGACAAGGGATAGTAAGAGAAGGTGGGCTAAGTAGTTTCCAAAGCAAGAATGGGGATCTTGGGACAGATATTACAGACTAGAATGTAAACCAATACAACTAAGAACTACTAAGAAGAAAAGGCAGCAGAAACTGAAGAACAGGACTATTTTGTTGTTGTTGTTGTTGTTCCTCTGTAGCATGAAATGTGGACAGCAGCTATATTTTAAAAACAGAGCCAGTTGGATGTGACCCTTGGCAAATGTTTATTAAATTTACAGAACCCAAGTAAAAGATGAAAAGTAATATAACCTTCAATTCTCTCATCTCTTTGTCAGAAACCACCCCCCTCAATGAAGCATATATAAAAGTTATCATCAACACAACTCAAAAAAAAAAAAAAAAAAAAAAAGATAAAGCTTATGTAGGATTTGAAAATGTACAGGTATGTCACTTCAAAGCCCAGCCTTCACTTGTCTACATCCTTGGACCACTCCATTTCCTGAGCTCAGTTTCCTCAGCTGAAAAATTAGAATAAAAATTTGTCACGGAGCTCTTTAGGGGCCTGAATCACAAATCAGTATCTAGCATACCGGAATCCTTCAGCAAATGTTTGTCCTCCTCCTGCGGCAGCCTCGTGAGCCTAATGAGAGGGAAGGAGGGATGCTTACTTAACAAGGTGGAGGAAAGCAGCGCTGCTGAGCTGATGTGCATCCCTGATTTCATTATCTGCCAGGAGATGAAAATGAACAGGCCTGCGGATTGCGCCCCAGCCCTCGCAGCTGCCTCTGCTGAGGAATTTGCGTTCTGCGTGATTAGACCTGAAATGGACAGGAAGCTTTATTGTGCTAGGCTGACGGGGTGTGGAGGAGCAAATTGATAAAGATGCCTGGGTCAGCGGCAAGCTGGGTGGTTCCTGATTTATAGAAACACATCCAGTTCCATTACTCAGCCCCTTCCTTCCTGCTTCCAACCCTCTCCCCTCCTACTAGACCCTTCTCTGTCCCCTCTTGCCAACTGGTAACTTATTTATGGAAGGGAAGAGGATTTACTGATAAAGATGAGGCATCAGCCAAGCTCACAGCAAGTAAATTTCCAGAGAAGCAACATCTGGTCATTTGGCATAACACAGCAAACATCTGCTGAACTCTCTGTTGGGATGTCATAGGCGAATGCATAGGTGAGATCCAGTCCCGAAAACTTGGGCACTTAACTGCTCTGAGTCTCAGTGACTTCCTTGGGAAACGATGGGGATAATGCTAGTTCCTGTGTCACAGATAGTAAATGCTTAATGAAAAGTAGTAATTATCGCCAGTGTTACCCACCCAGGTTCCCAGACTCTACACCCTGGCATCTTCCTTAAGAAACCTGACCACACTGAGGCTCAGGATGCCAGGTTGGCAGAAACCACCCCACCCCTCTCAGGAAAACTGTGCTAGTTCTCATCTTCTCCAGCCTTCTGCTTCAAAGAAGGAAGGGGATACGGGCAGGAAAGGAAGGACTCTAACATTCACTGAGAAACTCCTTTGAGTCAGGCAGCATGGTAGTCATTTCAGGCTGTTCCATTTAGCAGCCTCCTAGTTGGACCCCCCTGCCTCCAGTCTCACCCTGCCTCTGGTCTCACCCTTTCCTTCCATCATCCACATCAGCCAACATGTATTTTCTCAAACACAAGTCTGACCTTCTTGGGGCTGGAATTTAAATCTTTGAAAGCTTCCCATGAGCTACCATAGGAAGGCCACAGTCCTTGGGCTGGCAGCTAAGTCTCTTCATAATCTGGCCCAGGTGAATGTTTACCCACTCCACTCTACCAACTCCACAGCCCACCTGGACAGCTTACAATCCATGCAATCAATTCTCACATCCCGAATCGATTTTCACTGATGTCGCTGTGATCATATACACTACTTTGGCAAGGACTGGCATCTTTAAGCTACTGACTCTTCCCATCCAGGACAGAAATCTGTCTTTTCATTGATTGTGACCATTCTTCATGGCCCTCAGTAAAGTTATCAATCTGGCATTATTTCTAGTTACCTCTTTTGTCACTGCAGCTACTATGAATGAGGTCCTTTTATACATTATATTTTCTGATTACATGTTTCTGATCAATAGGAATGCTATTTTTTTTGTGTGTGTCCATCTTGTATTCAGTTACTTTATTGAATGCCCTTATTAGCATCAACTGCTTTTAGCTGAAACTCTTGAATTTTTTTTAAAACCCAGCCATCTCATCTATAAATTATGACTGTTTTAGTTTAAGCAATTATGGTAAATTTATCATAAGGATATTGAGGCATAAACAAAACCCAAGGGCTCAGAAACAAATAGAATCAGAGTCTCAAATACCATGAGAATTCTCTCTCCATCTGTCCTTATGAACCTAAATTCAGCAATTTAATGTTAATTAATTTTTGCTTGGATTAAAGTATGCAATCCTTTCCTGTTTTGTTTACTTCCATTAGTTTATACATCAACTCAACCCTTCTGCAATGAACTCCCCGAAAATGACCCCTACGGGCTCTATCACCACCCTTTTTTGCTCTCTGGTTGTTGGCTGGACCTGAGCAATGGATGGAGATAGAGGGATGGGAGTAGAGAAAAGTCAAGGTGTTTATCTTCCAGCTTCCTCCCTGCTGACCCCAAGGCGTAGCTCCTGTCAGAGAGCTCTCTCCTAAAACCACAGCTCTCTCTTGGGTACTGGTAACTGTGCCCATGCCTTACCCGTCAGATCTGGAGTAACAGTTTCCCACTGTTGGGAAAGGCCTTTGGTGCTTCACCATCTCCTGTTACTTTCCTCTAACTCAGCCTATCTATTCTGTAAATTCTCTTTAATTACCTCTCTAGGTGCCCCTCCATCCATACCCCCACACAGCACTTCTAACCAGCCTTGTTCCCCTGTCCATTAGTCTGCCCTCTTCTCCCCTATGACCACCTCCCATTTTCCTCCTCCAAGGCACTCAACTCTCTGTCTGATGCCCCCACCCTCCACCATTCATACAGTCACTTCCGCAGATGCCATGTGCAGTTGGAGGAATTAGTAAAGTCTAACTTCTTTTGGGAAAACTATTTGGTCTGAGATAGATTCAATCCTTAATATTATGAGTGGGGTGGGAAGAAGCTCCAGGTCTTGGGGTGGGAGGAACAAGGGGGCTCAGATACCCAACCTACATCCTTAATAACGTGTATACATGGCCTTCCCTAAGACACTTCCCCTTCCTATGCCTCAGTTTCCTCAACGCCCTCTACCTTCTCAAGAACCTTCACTGGCTCCCCACTATCAAGAAAACAAGATCCAAACTTGAAACATGCCTATGTTTCTATCAGAGACTCAATATTGATTAATGATGATAATACTACTAGTACATCTAACTGCTGGTTTCGGTGCTAGGCTCTGTGCCAGAACATTACATGGAACATCTCAGGTTTCAGTTCAGTAATGCCATCCTTTCAGCAATGGTTCCATATCCACATTTTGACTTTCAGAAAGGGGATATCCTAATATGTCTACAAACTGGTCTCATTAAAAAGGGAACAAGTTATACTCAAAGCTTGAAATATTTTAGCTAAGAACTATATGATTTCACTCATATGTGAAATATAAAACTGAAAGTTATGAACACAAACACCAGAGGGAGGGGAATAAGGGGTCCTAATATGAGGTGACAGGAGAAGATTTGACAGGAGAAGGTTTCAGTTCAGTGATGCCATCCTTTCAGCAATGGTTCCATATCCACCTTTGACTTTCAGAAAGGGGATATCCTGAATTCTGCTGTGTCCATGTGTTCTAGCACCCATTCCTCCCCAAACTCAAATTAGAGATGTTACTTGACAGAGAAAATCCTGGGCCCTTTCATAAGGACCAAGAAAATGTAGGGGAAGCTATCCTAAAGCAATTAGCTAAGAACGCACACAACCGTTTGGTAGTGGGCACATGGTCCTATATACAGATTTTGTAAATTAGTAATCCACATATGAAACCTATATGTCCAGGATGACTAATGTTACCTCAATAAAATTTAATTTAAAAATTAAAAAAGAAAAATATTCCCCCAGTTGGAGGAATTAGTAAAGTCTAACTTCTTTTGGGAAAACTATTTGGTCTGAGATAGATTCAATCCTTAATATTATGAGTGGGGTGGGAAGAAGCTCCAGGTCTTGGGGTGGGAGGAACAAGGGGGCTCAGATACCCAACCTACATCCTTAATAACATGTTATACATGGCCTTCCCTAAGACACTTCCCCTTCCTATGCCTCAGTTTCCTCAACTGTATAATGAAGGGGTTGGATTAAGAGATAACCCAAGGTTCTTCCAATTTTATAATTCTACCCTGCTTTTTCAAGTTCTGTTTGGGCCTCTGGAGCACAACTGACTCTAATAATCTATGAAGGGAATTATCCTAAAAAGAGTCCTGGAACTCAACAGTCATGCCAACCACTGGAATGAAGGTTCTGGCTCAAAGTATATAGCTCATCATCCCAGCTCTCCCTCGCTCCCCTCCCCCCACCACACACAAACACAATAGCTCTTCCTTCTGTATCCACCAGTAGCCTAAACCAGAAACCTGGGGGTCACCTAGACTCTCAGAGTCCATAGCTGATGAATCACCAAATCCTGTTCAGTCTTATAATCTCTCACATCTTAACCTTCTTCTCTAGCCCTCTTCCCCTGCCCACTTTAGACACACTTATTAGTGCTAAGGTTTTTGGAACTGCCTCTACCTGATTTCTTAACTCTAGTTGCTATACATACCTCCTCCAATACCAGTTACCATAGTTAAAGTCCCCAAAACACAAAACTTATGCTCAACGCCCTCTACCTTCTCAAGAACCTTCACTGGCTCCCCACTATCAAGAAAACAAGACCCAAACTTGAAACATGCCTATGTTTCTATCAGAGACTCAATATTGATTAATGATGATAATACTACTAGTACATCTAACTGCTGGTTTCGGTGCTAGGCTCTGTGCCAGAACATTACATGGAACATCTCAGGTTTCAGTTCAGTGATGCCATCCTTTCAGCAATGGTTCCATATCCACCTTTGACTTTCAGAAAGGGGATATCCTGAATTCTGCTGTGTCCATGTGTTCTAGCACCCATTCCTCCCCAAACTCAAATTAGAGATGTTACTTGACAGAGAAAATCCTGGGCCCTTTCATAAGGACCAAGAAAATGTAGGGGAAGCTATCCTAAAGCAATTAGCTAAGAACGCACACAACCGTTTGGTGTCATGCAGATTGTAGTCAAAATCTCAAGAACAAGGAGAGGGAAACGAATCCAAAAAATAAAATAAAAGTTTTTTTTCTGCTTTGTCTCCCAGTTCATTCAAATCCTCTTTGAAAATTAGGCTTCCATATGGTTAATATTAGGTCTCTACAGCATTCAGGATCTGAAGCCTTAACTCATTACTATTCATTAACAAGACAGACTTCTAGTAATACCCCATTGCATCTGTGTGGCCCTTTATGGTTTTAAAGTGATGTCATGTGCATTATCTCATTTAATTGCCTTTAACCTGTGAGATACAGGGTTCATCTAGAGGAGCTCATTGATGAGGAGAGGACCACCCCCAGTCAGAGATCCTGGGAAAAGATGAGAAGACCAAGGGGTGCCTGAGATCTAATGAGGAGATGAAAGGGGTAAGTCAGTTAAGCATAAGCCTCTGAATTCCAAATACCTTTCAAAAGAAACGCTGCCATTGCTTCTTGTAAGAAACAGACTTAAGAGAGGGCTGCTTAAACAGGTCAGATAAGAGTTAACTTACAGTTAGCACATCAGAGTGCAGCCCATCAAGGACTGGGCTTGGTTTCTTTTGCAGCAATGAATGTGCTTGAAAAACCACACATTCACTGGCTAGATAAGTATTACTCTTGCCCGTGGCCTGTGTTTTCTCCATAAGCCAAGAGTGATGCCCTCACTTATGCAACATGGTCACCCACCCACACACACTTGGAAAGATGCAATAAGGGGGTTAAAAGCACTAGCTTTGGAATCACATCAGGGCATGCTGGCTCCTTTGAAACCTCTTATTTGCAAGTCATACCAGCTTTCCAAGCTTGAGTTTCCTCATTGGTAAAAATCATAATACTCCGTACCTCAAAAAGTGGCTGTGAAAATTAAGTCAAGTAATCCAAATGGTAATCTGGCAGGTGGCACATCCTCACTGAAGTTTTACTGTTGTGGACCACAACATGCTGCCTTGACAAGCTAAGGGGAGGCCTGCATGGCAGTCTTGCAAACTCAGAGAACTAAAGTCACCACAAAGGATGGCCTGAAATTAAACTTTAACTAAATGCAGTGATGGTAGGCAGTTCCATCATAGGCCAATATCTTTACCTTAACTGAGCCTGTCTTTTTTAATCTATGATAACATACCCTTTGAAATGTCTGTGTAACTTGTAACTTCCCTTTTTCTGGAGCCCCTGGGACACAACCAAATGTGGTGGGTGCCAGAATGAAGACCACAAATTTCTTCATTATCATGTTAATTTGTTCTTGTACCCACCTAAGTATGTGTTCATCATTTTACTTTTTATCCAATCCCAGGGGTTTCCCACAGCTTTGCTTTATCCCACCTCCTAATATATCACCAATGGATTTCATATAACCCACCTATGTCCCTCCTTTGGTTGCAATGTATAAATATTGATAGAAATGTAACCTGCCATTCTTCGGAGCATCATCTCAATCCGTTGAGCTTCTGCTTCCCGGCATATGTCGACAGTTTGGCTCAAATAAACTCGCAAAAATTCTTTACAGGTTTCAATGTTTAGTTTTGTTTTACATTAACACTGTTATTATTATTTAAATACCCAGAGGTGTCAAATCTGGGTTTGAATCTAAGCTCTGTCATCTACTAGCTGTGTGGCTCTCCATTTTGTTATCTAATAAGATAACAAAAATATCCCCCCATTATAGTGAGATGGGGACTCACTATGATACAAGCATGTTTGTGAGGTGCTTCCTGGCACCCAGTAAGTATTCAGGAAATTTGAGGTCCTTTCTCTCTCCCAACCCTATTGCCTCCCTAAGGCCAAGAATCCAATTGTTCTTGATGGTGACACTCTTAGGTGGTGGCCTTTCAAATCTGCCTCATCTCAGCCATACTTCCTGTGGCCCTGGACACTTGACATGCCCAAAGCAGAGGTTCCTTTCACCATCTTTCTGTGTCTCACCAAGGGACAGAGTCTCATGCACCTCTCTCCTTTTCTGACCTCATCCCTATGCCTGACCCGTACAGGCATAGCTGTCCATATCCCTAAATGTGATATCTCATCTTAAATATTTGTTGAGCAGACACATTTACATATGAAAAATCACAGGCTCAGAGACGTCATGATGCCCAATATCACACTGCTGCCTTAGATCCAAGCTCACACAGCTGAGCGTAACATCCACGCAGTTTTCATTTTTCAACAACATCTGAGCTTGTTTTCACCTGAGTAGGACTTGTGATTTGTTTTTATTTTTAATTTGGCTTCTCTCAAGCCAAAGTTCACCATCTGCAGATGGACCCAAATGGCTTCTGCATTTGTCAAGGCCATTCCCCATCTGCCCAAAGGGGTCACTGTGTGTCGATGAGGCTGTGCGGGAAGTTTCCAGGGGCATAATGGACTTCAGGGGCCAAGGCTGCTCTTCTGGCTTTGCACTGCCTCTTGTTAATGCGCTAACTGCCTCCTAAAAGAAAACCCCAGTCTCAGTGGTTGATATTGCATTATGCTCTTGAGAACTAGAAAGCAATTCACAGTGACGGGAAAAACAGATGAAGTTAGGAAACAAGTGGAGCGGCTCCATCCCTCACGTTTCCAATTGGTTTCTTAGCAGGGGGCAAACAGCAGGGTCCTTCTCTCCCCACCCCCTGCTGCCTCTGGTTGTCCCCACCCCCTGGAAGTTGGGCTGGGCCCTCAGACACCACAGCACTGCTATCACCAGCAGCACACTCCGAAGATCTATTGGGCTCTCTTGATGCCAGAAATAATTGCCTGCCCTTGGTAACAGGTCTCTATTTCCCCAAACCTTTCATTAAATAAGAAGACAAAGCATCCTATTCGAGGCTCAGGGTTCAAGCTTAACAGCATTTGGCCAAAGCTACAGATAACTGGGAGGCAGGGACCAAGTGTTTGCTTATTAATAATGCACCAGCTGTAATTGCCGGCCGCCACAAGATCAGCACGCTCACCCCGCTCCTTTGCTCTCTACCACACACTGCTTTTCTTCCTGAAGCTGCACAGATGAATTTGCAAGGACCTAGCAAGTCTTCTCAAAATATTAAGCAAGCAGTCTACAAACTTAATACAGTGATTACATGCGTGTGTGGTTACTTGATTAAAGTTCATCTTCCCCACTAGGAGGTGAACTTCAGGAGAACAGGGCTGGTCCCTATATTGTTTGCATTTGTTTCATAGGAGACATTCGATATTTATAGCATGAAAGATGCACATGGAAGGAGTGGGACTTCTTTCCAACCTGTCACTTATTTTCTGCCACTCACAAGGCACACTGGAAGCCAGCGGGGAGGAAGCTGGAAGACTGCATTTTGGGGAGTTCAAGCCACTTTAATGACCTGGCCCCCATAAAGGCCAGCAGCCTGAATCATATGATCTGGAGTGGGTTGTGAATTTTCTCTCCCTAGGGTCTGAGTGGATTTATTTCACCGTGACAATGACTAGGATCGAGTGGTTCAATGGTCAGGGGAGGGGGGGGGCTGTGTGGACACTGAATGCACACTCAGGCTGTCCTGTGTTGTCATTGTCCATCACTGTACATACAACCTGCCTTTGCCCAAATGAGTGAATTTCATCCACTTCCTGGGACCAGGAAGTAGGACTGCATTCATGTGAATCATCCTTTAGTCCAGGGGTCCTCAAACTTTTTAAAGTGGGGGCCAGAACACGGTCCCTCAGAGAGCTGGAGGGCCGGACTATATGAACTACTAATTCCTACTGTAACACCTCGGCTGCGCTCACTGCCCAAAAAACCTGGCGGGCCGGATCAGACTCCTCTGCGGGTCACATGTGGCCCGCGGGCCGTAGTTTGAAGACGCCTGCTAGTCCAACCAAAATCTCACTTGGTGTGAGTTAGAGCCAATCAATGCTTGACTCATAACATCTTTTTGCACCAGATGCTCCCCATTCCCAGATAGCAGCCTGTGTGACCATGAGGAGAAACCAAAATCAGAGCAGAAGAGAGCTTGGGGGTTCCAAACAAAAAGCAGCTTTAAGCCATTTTGCTGGGTGCCCTCCTCATGGCCCCTCACCCCATTGTAATGTAAATATCTGTGTTTTCCGATGGTCTTAGGCTCTATAGCAGTGGTTCTCTATTAAAGTTGAGACCCACAGGTTGAGAACCGCTAGCAGGATCGCCTAAGACCATACGAAAACACAGATATTTACATTATGATTCATAACAGTAGCAAAATTACAGTTATGAAGTAGCAACAAAAATAATGTTATGGTTGGGGTCACCACCACATGAGGAACTATATTAAAGGGTCTTGGCATTAGAAAGGTTGAGAACCACTGCTACAGAGAAAGCAAGCAGGAGTTGGGATGTCCTTACATGGACTGCCATGGTATATTCCCCCATCTTCTCCTGGTGCAATTGTTTGGGGTTCAGATGGAGGCCCTAATACAGGTGTAATCCAGCTAAATCCCATCTTGTTGGGCTAGGCCTTTGGTCCCAGACAGATGAGATGTGCAGGGGGACAAAGCCAAAGCTGCAGGTCTCATCAACCACTCGGGCATGACAGCCAGGGGACCGGCCTGACCACCCTGTGTACCTCTCCTCGTCTCTTCCTTGCCCAAGGAGAATGGCTACACTGGGGTGCGAGGTGAGGGTAAGAGGGGGGTATACTAGTAACACTTTAAGGCAATCTTCACTGCTTCATTTAACTAAAGCATTTTCCACACAAGTTCTCCTATTCAAGCATTCCTTCTAATTACCATTTTCCTTTTACAGTGTGTGGTGTAGAGCTCGCAAGAGTAAGCTCGTGGTGAGTGAGAGCCCCGGGTGGCAGGGAAAATAAGGCCTGGCTATTAGGGGGCTCGGTGAAGCAGCAGCTTCTATGTCTTCCTGGCAGGGGGGAGAAATGGCCTAGAAACTGCACGCTCCAGGCCAGACGCAGCGCCGTAGGACCTGGCTTCGAGATGGCTTTATAAGGTTAGGAAATACCATCAACTCTGAAGGGGAGGTGGAAGCTCTATCCAGAAGCCTGGAATGTACCAGAAAGTTCCGGTTACTCTGTGGATTGAGGCACATCCAGCGACTCCACCAGGACCTGATTTCCTCATGCCTGTTTTGGGTTCACCCAGCAAATAGGCAGTGAGTACCAACTATGGGGATTGGAAGGGTTAATACCCATCAAGCAATTAGAAAAGTGTCTGGAACATAGTATGTACTGAATCATGCTTTGTTGCTATGATTATTATGACACCCAGAAACAGCCTACATTTATTCATTTGGGCAGAGAAGTTACTGGAAGCCTTCGATGTACCTGGGAACACTCTGTAGGTGGCCTTTTGGGCTGGATGATGGAATATGTGTGGGACACCAATAGCATCTCCTACATTGAATATGTCCAATACTTGGGGACCATAACAAAGCATTTCTCAAGAAGATCTCCTGTGTTAATCAAATCTAGAAAACTAAAGACCTGGGCAGGGACACGCGAGAAGAATAAGATGGCTCCTAACTGGCCAAGTCTCAGTCTCCTCATCTGTAAACTGGGTATACCAGTAATGCCAACCTCACAGAATTCTCTGAGGAATAAAATGAGATAGGAAATAAATTTGGCTTAAGCCTGAGTGAGTGGCCAGTCGATGCTATCTCACTTGAGGTGATTGTGTGTTTGCATGTACACGCAAGCCCCTTTAAGATTCCAATGCTCCTGATCATTTAATGACTTTTGCCCTGTGTCATGTAGTGGTTACCAACGAAGCGGGTCTAACAACCACCACAAAAACAGCATGATATCCTCTGAGGGAATGAGACCAGTAAAAGAAAAACTCAAGAGGATTCAAGAGCCAGAATGGACAACAGTGGGATGACCAAGCCAGGGAGGACGGTGTCCCTGGATTCAGGGCACAGGACAGCATGAATCAGCCTGAGACACCACGGCCTCTTTTACACACATGGCCAGATGACCAGAAGCTGCAGCCAGCAGTGCTCCTGGGCACAAAATCCCAGCCTCTTAGGGAAACACAGATTAATTCCTTTCTCTAGACTGCGAGAGACAGTAACAAGCCCCCACCACCCGCTTCCAAACACATCTAGGAAAAGAGATTTCAGAAAGACAGCTCGGCCGCTCACCACAGAGGGGGCTCTGCATTTGGCTGTTTGTCTCCAGCCTCAGGGCCTAAGATGATTATTCTGATAAACTGGAATGAATCTTGCCGCAGAAGGGGAGCCAGCAATAGCCCTGCTGATTTATCGCCCTTTTCAACCCAGTTGGGTTCCAAGAGAATAAATCTTGCTTGCCTCTGGCTAGGTACCCGCAATCATGCCACGGACCATGACTTTCATATCCCATTAACTCTGAATTACTCAGTCTGGGGCTGAGCTGAGAGGTAATTTAAAATGGCAAAAGGGGAAAAATGTTCTGATTTAGATCTGATAGAGACTGGATTAAGTCCTCCCATTTTTCAGGGCTTAAATGTGCGCTTTGTAGAGGGGAACACCTGCGGGTTGGATTGGATTCCTGCGAAGGACCGGAGCCACAGATTAAATGAGAGAGTTTAAGTCAAACACGTGTTCCAAAGGTCGGCAGGCTCCACCACATACCCAACACAAGGCAGGTGCTGGGTTTCTCAGGGGAATCGGTCCATTAAAAATCACCATTCTCTGAAGTGTAAATCATCATATCCCTTTAAGGTAGCAATTTGGCAGCACCTATCAAGTTGGAAAAAAAAAAACAACAACTCACACCCTCTGACCCAGACATTTCACTACAAAAACACTTGGCTGTGTACAAAGGGGGGTGTACAAGGGTGCCTTATTTGTAACACGCTGTGCTGAAAAATCAGAGATGATCAATTGGTCCATCCAGAGTAGACTGCCTCAAGCTTTCTTAAGGATTGTACACCATTCGGTAAGAGGAGAAGCACTCATTGAAGAGACTGGGGTAGATGTTCATGGCATATTATAAAGTAAAATAAATAAAAAGAAAAGCACAGAATAGTTTCATGTAGAGTGTGCTCCTGTTTTTCAAAAATAAACCATTTGAAGATTAAATTGATACACTGTTGTTGTTTTTTCTTCCTCCAGCCTCATTGTCTTAATAAGTAAGGTATGCTTCTTTATCAGCAATCACATAGACTTTGAAATCTGAGCCATGCTCAACATCCCAAAATAAAATGCACATCCAACCGGACATGACATTTTAGTCTCTGATCAGGCCTTTTTGCCAGGACCATTCTGGAGTCCAGCCAATGTTCTTGGACTGCCACAATGACTACTGGGCCGGGGGGAAGAAGAGAGGGCTTTTCTCAGCAGGAATCTGTCTGGTTCTTGTCTTTCAAGTGGACACAACAGGGAGCCAAACTCCCGTGACATTGAGTCACCTGCCACAATCGCAGGGATAAGCGCTCAGACTTTCTCACGCCCTCAGACAGGCCTACGCTAGATGAGTATGTGGGACTCAACAGCCATAGGACAAAATTTGCTGGTGGTTTTTATTGCTCTTTAAGAGCAGATAGTCTTTAGACCAGCATTCAAGTCCATGGCAATCTGGTCCTGTATTAGTCAGAATAGATAAGATGTGCTTATCACAATTTAAAAATCCCCCAAAATCAGTGGCTAATGTAACAGAGCTATGTCACCCACATAAAGTCTGGTGCTAATTAGGTGGCCCTCTTCCATGCAGTGACTCAGAGATCCAGGCTGTTACATTTTATGGCTCTGCCGTCTTGCTATGTTGCTTCCAATGTTACTGCCACAGGGGAAGGGAGAATTGGGGGAGAGATCTATGTTCCTGACTGCCTCAGCCCAGGAGTCACTCCCACTAGTCCATGATCAGAAGAGTCACACAGTCCCAAGCTAATCCTAAGGGGAGCTGGAAAACAGAGCCCTCTTATGTCCCAGGGAAAAGACACTATGTACTTATTTCCTTGTCTCCACTCCAAATCCCAACATAGCTTTTCACACACATCTTGCTCTGTGCTTTTGTTAGTGCTATTCGGTCACTCGTCCATTCGTTCAAACCATTTATTGTGCATTGATACTATCCAGGCACTGTGCTAAGTCCTGAGTAAACAGTAATGAGCAAGAAAGATACAGTCTCAAACCCTCATGAAACTCACAGTGCAGGGGCCCATTTCCACCATCTCTGCCTTCTAAACCCTCCTTCCTCTCCTCATCTTTAGCGTGTTGGGAGGATCAACTGAGTTAATGCATGGAAGGTCATGACCCAGCCTGGCACAAGGCAAATGCTCAACAAATGTGGGTTGTCAGTAATAGCAGCCACCTTATCTCAGCGGGAACCCTGGGAGGCGCCCTATATTCCAGAGCCTGTTATTCCTAGTCTACCACACGCTCCTCTTGGGCTGAACTTCCAGCCCCTCTCCCCCACTTACCAATAGGGGAGGACTGTCTGTGACCTCGGCATAAGGCAGCTACCAGGTGTAAGCTGCTCGTGCAGTTCTTTGAGCTTTCTCCTTTGGACCTTGAGAGAAACTGGTCTTTATTATTATTAATAGGAAAGCTGAGGCTCCTAGAGGGGAGTTAGAGGCCTTATACCAAGCAACACATCAAGAATGAAGAATAAGCATTATAAAACCTTGTGGACCCACTTCCTGTAGGTCCCTACTCAGATGTCACTCCCCAGAGAGACCTTCCCAGACTACCCTGTATACACACACCAACTCCATCATTCCCGATTCCTTTACCCTGCTTTATTGTCCTTAACCCACTTATCACAGTAATAAACAATAAGCCTGTTCATGGTTTCAGAGCCCCTCGCCTGGCGAACGGGCCATTACCATACCAGAGGGGGCGGCACCAATTGACTCTAAATCTGTGCAGCAGGCCCCTGGGAGAGAGAGTGTGGGGGGTTATCCTTTGCATCTTCCTGGAGCCCAATCCAGAATCTGGAAGCATACATGCTCCCTAAAACTACACTGCTTGTCTGGATGAATTTTACAAAACGGGATGAGAGGGAGATCATTAAGAAGTATGTCTCAGTACCTTAACTTTTCAAATCATGTTAAACTCCAGGATTTCTGCAGGCGCTTGTTTAGAAATAAAATTAGAGTCACCCACAATTGAGTTATTCTTCATGGTCGGTTAGTTATTATTGGGAATTTTTAAACACTTATTTGGATAATATCCAGGTCGTTTGGAGTTGGCATCTTCTAAAAGTTGGACCCATTACAGACAAACACCCATGCTGAGCTCCAGGCACAAAAAGTGGCAACACGCTTCATTTCCTAGAGCAGTTGACGAAAAGACAACTCCTTCCCCCACCCCTAAATACAGCCTTTCTCTAAACACTATACTCCGTACCTAGCATGAGATTACATTTGTGTCCCAACATGGGTTTCCGTTAACATACCTCATGCTGCTTTT
Organism: Pipistrellus kuhlii; assembly: GCF_014108245.1. Classification (NCBI taxonomy): domain Eukaryota; kingdom Metazoa; phylum Chordata; class Mammalia; order Chiroptera; family Vespertilionidae; genus Pipistrellus; species Pipistrellus kuhlii. The sequence continues at coordinate 5,192,239 of NW_023425562.1, forward strand.
CAAAATCAGATAGATTGGTTAAATCCTTTTAAGAAAATTAGGCAAGCAAAGATGCCATTAGTTCTAGAAGCCCATCACATATGCGATGGAAGCATAGTAATTATTTTCAAGGCCATTCTTTTTCCTAATGCTTGTCATTTCTGCGTATTAGCTCAAAAAGCCAGAACTTGGACCCTCTTTAGCAGCTGCCCTTAGAATCAAAGATAATATAACTCATCACATCATTTGCTGGTTGCTTTTCATCTTTCATTCAATTCGCCTGTCAGTTACATATAGGATGACCATATCATTTCCTGCCCAGAGAAGACACTTAAAAGAGTGAAAAGGCTCAATTAATATGAATGATGATGCCAACACAGCGAGTCGCCCTATCTTTCTATTTGATGAGCTTCCCTCGGAACAAGGTGCTGAGCCAGGCTCTACAGCGAGAGTATGCCGAGTCCTGGGCATTCATCAGGGAAAGGAAAGTCAGGGCTAGATCAGGGGTCAGTCAACTTTTTCTTCAAGGGCCAGATAGTAGATATTTAAGCTTCACACACCAAGAGGCAAAACTGAGGAGAAAGGGTCGGGTGTTATACAATCACTTAAAATGTAACCACTTTAGAAAATTGTGAACACTATCCTCAGCAGTTGGCTGGGTTTGGCCTGTGACCGAAGTTTGCCAACTTCTGAGCTGGCGCATTGCAGACGTTCAATACTGGGCTAGGAAGTTTGGATTTAATTCTGTGGCCGGGAGTTTCCAGAACTATTTTTGTTTTAGGAGTAGAAACATGTCCTCAAATGAAAGCATATATGGAAGCCCAATATGTATGCAGAACAGATAAAATGGCTCTCTGTGTTTGAAATGGGATGAGAAGAGGCGAGACAACCTCACCCTCTCAGCAGCAAGCCCAGAGCCTAGAGAGGTCCTGCTGATCACATTTCAAAGCCACAGGCAGTCAGCGGGGTGCTATTAGAGACTTCTGAGGACGGGGGCAAATGACTGCGGCTTGTTCTACAGCCATCCCTCTGGGCACAGTAGGACTGGAAGGCAGAGACCCAGGACAGAGACCACAGGAGGGTCTGGCCTGGAAAAGCACTGATGAAGGGGTGTGTCTAAAGCAGTCACGAGGAACATGGATGTGGGTCTTGAGGGGGACCGAGCATCCATTAGGGCCATCTTCATGTGCATGCGACCTGAGCAGTCATGTCCCAACTTGCTTTAAATGCTCTACTGTCACCATCTTGAAATTCTTAATTTATTTTTTTAACCAGGGCCCTGCATTTTCTTTTATATTGGGCCCTACTGATTATATGGCAGATTCTGCACCCAAGGTGACTCCTGGGCGCCTGAGCACGCATGTCTGCACCTTTCTCCCAAGGCCCTGGCCAGGGGCACTCTGCATAATCCCTGGTGTCAGACGCTTCCCAAGCTCTCAGGTGTGCCCAGCCAGACGCCTTGTGCACCCAGGAAACACCAGTCACAAGTGATTAGCCCCGACTCCAACCTCTCAGGTTCCAACTCCAGCCAAATAGCCTCTGCCTGGTGCCCCGAGAAAACACCGCTGATCAACTCCTGCCTTCTGCCGGCCTACAGGGCTGTTCATAGACATGAAAGCCTGAGGTCACCTTTGAAGGGAACTCCACCAGGAGTGGACACTCAGCAAGATCTCGGGTATGAACAGCTTATTTGGGATGTGATTGCAGGAAGCCCCAGGAGGCAGTGAGGAAATGGAAATGAGGGCGAGGACAAGCCCATAACGGATGTAGGTTACCGTTCTGGGCCACTGGGGGTCTCTCTGGAGACCTTGATTATACGTCAGGATTTTTCCCCTGACTGAGGAGCAAGCTGGACTATTTATCACCAACATCCACCCCTCACTGACTGAGTTGCTCCTAAGTCCCCAGAAATTGTGGCTGGCCTACATGCAGGCCAAATACCCTCTGTGGCCAGAGATTTCTCTCAGGCGGAGAGACACTAAACTGCCATCGTCTACCAGAGCTGTCTTAAGTGGCCTCTGGGGTGGGCGAAGGGTGGGGATGCGGGGGGCTCTGAGTATTTGCTTCGCCCTCAGCGCTGCTAGAAAGGAACAACACAGATTTGGGGAGAAAGACTTTGGGGCACTCTTATCTGCCATGATTCTTTCAGCTAGCCTTTCAAAATATACTCCCTGAACACCTGTTATGCGCCAAGCTTCTACTTGTATGTACAACGCGGGTCTACATGTTGTGGGAAAAGAACACACACAGGATATCGCCTAGCATAATACCCTCTAGGTCCACCCATGCTGTCACAAAAGGTAAGGTTTCCTTCTTTTCATAGTCAAGTAGTATTCCACTGTGTGAATGCACCATAGCTTCTCTATCTACTCATCTACTGAGGGGCACTTGGGCCACTTCCAAATCTTAGGTATTGTAAATAGTGCTGCAATGAATATAGGGGTGTATATACTAAACTATATGCTTCTGATAGGCAAATTGTATAGTATCTGGCTTATTTCACAATGAAACTGTTATTATAAATGTAACATGACCTTCTAATATCAATGAGGGAACTGACAATATCACTGCCCTCTTGCAGCTTCCATTCTAGTGAGAAGAGAGGACAATGAATAGTAAATGCGAGAAATAAATTATACAGCATGTTGACAGGCACTGTGGAGGAAACAAAGCAGAGTAAGGAGATACAAAACCCGGAGTGGCTGGGAGAGCTACCGTTTTAAATATGGGGGTCAGGGTAGAGGTCACTGAGGTGACATGTGGGCAAAAACTCAAAGGAATTGGCCATGAGACGTCTGGGGAAAGGACATTTCAAGTGGAGGGTACAAAGGCCTGGGAAAGGAATATGACGGCACATCAGAGGAATGGCTCTGGTTGACTTGGAGCAACCTGAGCGAAGAGGGAACAAGTCCCAAAGGAAAGGTGACCGGGTCAGCCCTTTAGGGCTCAGTGGGCGGAGCCTGTGCCTGCTCAGATCACATGCACACCTTCCTCCAAAGGGAAGGGTGTGACTTGATGAGATAAAGGAGAGCTTGTCTCTCCTCCTCCAGTGGCTCACCTGGCTGGAGACCAGGGCTCTTGTCGCCTTCCCCTGAGCAGAGGAACCAGGTGGCCCAAGCCCACACAAGCAAAGGAGGAGGTCAACTGTGGGGAGTTGCAAGCTACATTCCCCAACATAAGAATGAGAAGTCGGGAAGCAGCAGGCTGACGGGAAACTGCAATTTCACCATCTAATAACCCAGCATGTTTGTGATTTTCAGGTTCCAATTTTTGTAACGTCATGGTCAATTACAGGTCACAAATTATTTCCAAAGTGGGCTCCCCAGGGAGGCAGTTGTGCAAATCCATTTTCCACAGCCTCCTGACTCCTGGCTCCTCAGAGCACGTGGAGCCAGAGTAGCGGGAGGGGGACCCCCCCCACACACACACACACACACACAGTGGGGGAAAGAATGGGACCAGCCAGGGCCCCAGATGGTGTTTCCTTCCCAGTTTTGCTATGTACCTGCTTGTGACCCTGCAGTCACCTCACCTCTCTGGGTCTTTTCCTTACAGAGACCACACCTGACTTCCCTCCCTCACAGGGATGTTATGAGATTCCCCATCAAAAGGGATAATGGGAAACACTAAATACCAAACTCAACCACACACCTGTCCCAAGCAAGCTCCTTTATTCCTTTTAATATCTTTACTGAGTATAATTATCCTATATATTAAAAGGGTAATATGCAAATTGACCCTAATGGTGAATGACCAGAACGACTGCTCGACCAGTCACTATGAGGCACTCTGACCACCTCTCAGTCCCTTTCCTTGGCCAGCAGGTTCCCATAACCCAATGGCGAATGGGAAACCAGGAGTGGGTAGCAGGGGACGCGGGTGGCACCAGGCCAAGGCCCCCACCCTGCCAGTCACCCCACACACAAAGGGCGACCCACAGTGAAGGTGGGGCTGGCAAGCGAGCAGGAATAGCCGACCACTCAGTCCACCCCTCTCTCCCCCAGCCATCAGGCTCCAATCACCTGATGGCAAAGGCGAACAGGGAATCAGGGGTGGATGGTGGTGAGGGCCAGCTGCAGGCCGCCAGGGAAGATGGCTCTGATTGCAGGCCAGGCCTAGGGATCACACCTGCACACGGATTTCATGCGCCGGGCCTCTAGTGTGTCATAAAATACAGTCATTCTAAGTATACAATTTAATGTTTTTAGTGAATTGATGAAGTTGTACAACCCTCACCACCATCAAAGATAGCTCCAGAGCAATTCTTTGGGGTTAGTGTCCCATACAGAATAACCTTAATGCTATACAAAAGCAAAATAAAAATAGCAATTTATTAGGTTCAATAATGTGAAATTATCATTTTTATATGTCTAAAATATCCAAATATGACAGTTTGACATAATCAAACCTTTAAAATAAATATTTATAAACACAGTACTATAAATTACAGTTTGCATATTAATTCTACTTCATGTGATTGCCTATGAATTGCTTATGTTATGAATTTATACATTATACTATACTGAAAATATAAGGATTTGAGATTTTTCAAGGGAGAAATTTTGACTATACTCAGCTTTCACTTTACGCACTGTATTTAGAAATGAACCTTCATAGGGATTGCCTACTCAAGCCAGTTCAAGCTAGAATCTCCCGTTGGCAGAAAAACAAAGCTTAGAAAGCTTAGATACCCTATTCATGCACTACCTACTGCACCACACTGTTTCAGGAAACATGAAGGGAAACACCTTGTACCTATAGCAACATAGAATTATGGTTTATACTTTATTTTTTTTTACTTTCTGGAGGGAGTGGGAATAGGGGTCCTCTATCTCCTGTTAGAATCTAAGATCCATAAGAAGCGATGCCAGGTCTTTTTGCCTCTATCTCCCCAGTATTTAGCTGTACAGCTCTTGCCATATGGTGCATGCTCAATGAATACTGAATAAAAGAAATAAATGTGATGGGGAGGAAAGACTGACTTATGTACACACATTCATACACATACACACCTGCACAGAGAGAGAGCCTGGCACCTTGTCGCCACTTTGCTAGGAATGACTGTGTAATCGTCAAAAAGCTTTTATGTCAATGCCTGGCAGATGCAATCAGAGCCAGCACAAGCAGGCCCTCCCGAATGGCTGAGATTCTTTCTGCTAGAGGAGAACACAGGACAGTCTGCCTTCCAGCACCAAAGGCAGAAGTTTCCAATCCCAAACCTGGGAAGGAAACGAAAGGCAGGGGATGAGGGCAGGTGAGATTCCCGAGAGAAGAGGCAGTGCCAAGAGTGCCACACCTGGCAGGCATCTCCAGTCTTTAAGGGGTGAAAAGCCAGACTCTCACCAGAAAAGGGTTAGAAGGAAAATGTCCAGAGAAGTAGGGAGACTGGATACTGGAGCTGGTGCTTCCCAAGGTCTGCAGGGCAGAAAAAGCTGTGCAGATGCAGGGAAGGGACTGGGGTGCAGGTGTGGGGGCAGTGCTGCTCCTCAATCCCACAGAGAAAAGATGCTATGAGCCCCACCCATCTCTCCCTAACTACCCCGAAGGGAAGAGGAATCACTAGTCTAACTGATCAAAGCCTAAGACATTGACTGAACACGTGCCAATGGGCAGCGCTGCGGTGATGAGATGAGTGCGGTGTGAGGCTCTTTGCTTCCTGCTTCCACGTGGGAGTCAGGTCCAGCAGTAACCAGACTTCTGCACCGGTAGGTGTTAGTCACTGCCTCCATTCCTAATAAAGCAGTCCTGCATCTCCCATTGGGCACGCTTCTAGCACGGAGCTCCCCCCAGGAAGCCCATCAGGCAGGGAGCGGTGATTAGCATGTCTAGGCTCATCATTCTATCAAATGGTTTCAAAATCCTGACAGAATCTCTAGCCTGGCTAAGACATCCAACTGTCTTCCCGGAAAGATGTACAAAGAAACTTGGGTATCACTTTTAACCCTAGAGAAAGGTCTGGAGTGATGCACGCCCAATGGTAAAGTCTAATCACCTCTGTTTCTCCGGGTTAAAGGAGAGACAAAAAGAAGGGAGGATAGGAGGACTGACAGGGAAGAGAGAGGGTAAAGGAAAGAAGCAGCTACCAGAATCCAAGTGACAAGTTCCTACTTGGGTTAAGCTAAGCTGCAGGGGGGGTGGGGGGTGTCATTTGGATGGATACACGCGTGTGCTGCCTGTTGTCAAGAAAAGAACGCTACAGACTTTTGTGTTACTTTATCTGCCATGGCAATCAGAAAGCTTAGAATCCCATTTATTGCTTGAGGAATAATCAGCCCCTTAGTCTAGCAGCATTTACTCCTGCTTCCCTCCCAGGGAAGCTGTCCTGATTTATGTTTCTTCTCTGCACCCCCTGGAAGCACCCAACCCCTGCCCTAAACCTGGAGCAGCACAGAGGCGTTTTCACGTATTATATTAATTGCACCGTCCTTTGATTCCGTATATTTCACTAGCCCTACACTGATCGTGGGAGTAATATCTACTGTAATTAGGTATCATAAGGATAATGATTTCATTAAAGCTCCTTTAATGGCTTCGGACACGTACAAGGAAAGGTGTTATACAACACAGTCCAACACTTTATCACCTTGTGATAATTGGAGTTGCTGAATTATAGCAACAGAGCAACCGAAGGTAATTTCCTATTTGGCCAAAGCCGTCTGGCCTCCCCCAGGCCTCCAATTATCATATTTCTTCTTGGAATCAGGTCTCCCTTCCACTCGGAAGCTGCTGCGGGCTCCAAGCTATTACAGTGGACTTTGAGCCTGCACAGGAGCTGTGAAGTTCTAATTTTCTCATTATACAACCTCATCTGTCAGCTATTTACTGGCTGACAGAGCCAGCCCTATTCTTTAGTTCAGGTGATAAATAGGCATGAACAGCTTAGCGAGCAGAGAAGCAAATAAACATTTGAAAATGATCAGGCCCTGAGAATCTTCTATCACATGGTTGTTATGGGTCACGGAAAACTTGAGCAAACCACAGAATGAAACATGAAAAAAAGGCTAAACCAATCTTGCCCCCTTTCATTCAGAATCGCAATAGCAGCAATAGGCAATTTCTTCTGTTACTCGGAAAGTCTCAGCTGGTTCTTTGGACAGTGCAGCCCAACTCAAGTAAGTTGATAGCATAACAAGGGCTATCATTTACTGAGCACCTAGTAGGTGTGCTACAGTATGGGAAGGCTTTTAAAATGTATTGACCCCATCCAAAATCAGGAGAACAGTTTATACTATGCACATTCACTCATTCATACATTCTCACCACTGAGATTATAACATGTCCTGCAGGTTACAAGCACTATAGAAGCGTTATCTCTCAGCTTCTACTCACTCATATGAATGACTCAATGCCTACTTTGAGACAAAGCAACAATATAAACATCAAAGGTGCAACTGTGAATGATATGGGACATAATCATTGCCGTCAAGTTGCTTACTGTTAGGGACTGAATGTTCGTGTCCCCACAAAAATCTTTATGTTGAAGTCTACTACCCAATGTGATGGTATTTAACGGTGGAGCCTTCATGAATGAGATTAGTGTCCTCATCAAAGAGACTTCTCCCCACCCTTCCACAATGTGAAGACACAATGAAAAGATGACCATCTCTGAACCAGAAAGGGAGCTTTCACCCAACACCAAATCTGCCAGCACCTTGCTCTTGGACTTCCCAGCCTCCAGAACTGTGAGAAGAACTGGTTGTTGTTAAAGCCACCCATACTATGACATTTTTGTTATAGCAGCCTGAATGGTCTAACACTCTTACAGTCTAGTAGAGTATAGGTACTATGTAAATCATCCCAAAAATATTATAATTATTAGCATTGCAATGAATGTAAACAACAACAAAAGTACATATGTCATAAAAAGATAGAACCAGGGACCTAACCTAGCCTAGAGCAGGAGGAGGGATCAGCAAGACCTCCTGGAGAAAGTGTTTTTTAGGTTAAGACTTAGAAGTTACCTTGGTGAAGAGGCAAGAGAAAGAGTGTTTCAGAAACAGGGAATGGCATGGATGAAGGATCTTATGTGGGGAAGAGCGTAGGGTAATAAACAAGTAAAAAGATTGTTAGACTGAAGTTTAGTGAGCTCTGTTGGGGAGATGATGGACACAAGATCATATGCATCTTGTAGAACAAGGGAAGAGTGTGAGTTTTATCCTCTCAGTGACAGGAAACATTGAAAGACTTAAAGAGGGATTGGCTCTGACTACCATGATTTGTATGATTTCTGGATGACTGACCAACAGCCCATTCACCCTGAAATGTTCATTTTGAAACTACTGTATGAAAATACTTATGCTATAATGGGGAAAACATAAGAAGTCTCTCATCATTTGCTACATTTTAAAAGAACAGTTTAACCAGAACTAGGAACCAGCAGAGAATTGGTAAACTTGCACCTTAAAATTCTAAGACAAGAGACCTCGTCTTTTTTTCTTTTAGAAAGGAGAAAAGAGAGAGGACAAGGAAACACTAACCTTCACCACTTGTCTCTCATCTGCCCTGCACTATGCCAGATATATTATCTACAGAAGATCTCATTTGATAATCCAAACTTTTGGAAATTAATTTAAGCTTCTCTACTCAATCACCTTCATGTGATCAAACTTCTCCATTTTGACTGCTGAGGCTTAGAAATATTCAAGAAATTATCCAAACTAAGCTCAAGATGTTAAGCTTTGCCTTCCCACGCTCACTTTCTAAGACATCCTATTCCTGCCTACATCCTACAACACAGAAATTCCCACATGCACACCTCTCCAGCCACAACTGCTCACCCCTAACACCTGGCCTAGGGGATCTGGTGACACAGGTAGGATGAGATGACCAGGTTCCACACTACTGAGACTCTCAACTAGATGAACCAGAGTTTGGATCTTAGGAGGTGAGCATGGGAAGGCCAAACTTAACATCTAGTATATATATATATATATATATATATTATATATATATATAGAATTATATATATATATATATATATATATATATATATATATAAAGAATTCATATAACTCAAAAAAATCCTATCAAAAAAACTGGCAGAAGACCTGAACATACACTTTTCCCTAGAAGACATAAAAATGGCCAACAGATATATGAAAAGAGGCTCAACTTCATTATGTATAAGGGAAATGCAAATCAAAACCACAATGAGCTACCACCTCACACCTGTCAGAATGGCTATTATCAATAAAACAAGAAATAGTGTTAGAGAGTAAATGGAGAAAAGAAAGCCTTCATACACTGCTGGTGGAAATATAATTGGTACAGTCACTGTGGAAAAGAATATGGAGGTTCTTCGTAACAATTAAGAATAGAGCTACCAAATGACCCTGCAATCCCTCTGCTGTGTATCTATCCAAAAAATTTGAAAACATTTATTCATAAAAATATCTGCACCCCTATGTTCACTGCAGCATTATTCACAGTAGCCAAGCCATGAAAACAACCTAAGTGTCCTTTGATAGATTACTGAATAAAGATGTGGTATATAAAAGCACATTACTCAGCCATAAAAAATACTGCCAGGTGAGACAACACAGACAGATCTTGAGACTATCATGCTAAGCTAAATAAGTCGACTGGAAAAAGACAAGAACCATATGATGTCACTCATATGTGGGATGTAAAACAGAAAGCAACAAACGCATAGACACAGACAACAGTAGGATGGTTACCAGAGAAGGGGGTAGAGGAGAATGCAGAGGATAAAGGGAGTCAAATATGTTGTGACAGACCAGGTTTTGGGTGGTGAGCACACAGTGCAATTTTTGAATGTACATATTATAGAAATATTATAGAAATGTACACTTGAAACTTATATGTTATCAACTTATGTTACTCCAATAAATTTAATAAAAAATATATATTTATAATTTTTTTAAAGACTTTGGGAGGCACCTACTCCTGGGTCGTTTTAAAAGAGTGTAGCTTTTACCTGACACAGACAAGCCAGGAATGTTAAAAATCTGAGTAAAGAAAAAGTTAAAATATGCAATAAAAATTTTAATTTATGGAGTTAAAAAATCAAATATACTAGAAAAAATATATCCATGCAGATTTTAAAAATATACTAGGAGCTTTCCCATGATTTAGGAGAAAAAATGGTAAAAATTATAAAAAAGAAGATAATAAAAATGGAGGGTAGAAAATGGCAATGTAACATACAATTTATTTTCAACAGAGGCTAGAACATAAAAGAAGCAATAATAAGAACTGAATGCTTTTCCAAATTAGGTAAATAAGAAGATTATAAAGATCTCTACATTTCAGATATCTGATTTCAAACATCAGGGAAAATGAGTATCTGGACACAGTTTGAAAAATTTCATGACCCAAGAATTTTAGACCCAGAAAAGCTGTCCTTTTCAGTAGAGAAGCAATAAAACAATATTCTCAACAAAGGACTTAGAAAATCTTGTTAGAATTTAAAAACAACATGAACACCAACTAGTCAAGACATGATACAAAGTTAACAGCTAAACTTTGGAAAAATCAAAAGTATAAAAGGACAATGGTAAGTTTTGCAGCTGATTAGAAACCTCTAAATGATATTTGTAAATCTGTATAAAATAATGCATATGTCACAAATTATTCTTAAAAAAGAATAACATGATGCAAGATACTAGATTATTTTCATAAAACATAAGAATTTAAGGATAAGAGAATAAAAACATATTCACAATGTTTATTAAGTAGAAACACTCAAAAATATGATTTTGTTATAAAAGTTAGAAAACCATCAGCTAAAGAATGCTTTTGAAAACTTAATAAAAACTACAACTCTAATTAAAATACATCTTGCAAAATAGCATTTTAAAAAATATAAAGTAGGAGGAAAAACTAAGATAGGGGCATAGGTAAACACCTAAACTACTGCCTTACACAACAATTTCAAAACTACAACTAAAAGACAAAATGGACATCATCCAGAACCATAGGAAAGCTGGCTGAGTGGAAATTCTACAAGTAGAAGAGAAAAGCACACTGAGACTCAGAGGAGCTACAGAAAGCAGAGGTACTGAGACACGTGCATGCAGAGAGGGCAGGCAGCTGAGTGCGAGGCTGACTTTCTCAAGTGGGAGGGAGACAAAAGTTGAACTCCAGTTCCAAACGAGACTCTGGGGACCCAGTCTCATTGGGGAAGAAACTGGACTGTCTGGCAGCAGGCAAAACTCGAGGGTGGCTTTCTCTCAGATGTGCTTGTAGTGATTACTGCAGGGCACTAAGACCCAAGGGCCTCTTAGGGCAGGGCTGACAGGGAAACCAATGCTGTCTGCTCCACCCTGAGACTCCGCCCCAAGATTCCTCCCCATCCAAACTGAGCACAGAGGCTTTTGTAAGTCTTGTCTTATAAGGGTGTCTCCAGCACAGAAGTTCTCCCAGCATAGACACAGCTGATCCTCACAGCCAATTGGCCTGAAGGTCAATTTCTTCCAGTGATACCAGGAACAATCAAAGCTTAACTACAAGACTATGCACACAGCCACAAAGAGGTGTACCAAGAGTGTACACCTCAGGTAACTGGAAGGCTGAGCCACTGAGCCCTATAGGGCACCTAACACACAAAGCCATTCTATCAACTCAGGGGAGCAGCCAAAATGCAGAGACAAAGAAACAGATCACAAATGACAAATGAAAGAAATGGAGGAAAGCAAACTACTGGATATAGAGTTCAAATCCATGGTTATAAAGTTTTTCAAGAATTTCCTAGAAAAGGCCGATAAATTTAGCAAGACCCTCGAGAATATAAAAAAGGACCAACTAGAAATTAAGCATACACTGACTGAAATAAAAATATTATACAGAGATCTAACAGCAGACTAGAGAAATGCAAGAATCAAGTAAAGGATTTGAAATACAAAGAAGCAAAAAAACACCCAATCAGAAAGAAAAAATGAATCCAAAAATATTGAGATAGTATAAGAAGCCTCTGGGACAACTTCAAGTATACCAACATCCAAATTATGAGGGTCCCAGAAGAAGAGAGAAAGCAAGATATTGAAAACCTATTTAAAGAAATAATGACAGAAAACTTTCCCCACCTGGTAAAAGAAATAGATTAACAAGTCCAGGAAGTGCACAGAACCAACCCCAAACAAAAGGAATCCAAAGAGGACCATACCAAGACACATCATAATTAAAATGCCAATAGCAAAAGACAAAGATAGAATATTAAAAGCAGCAAGAAAAAAACAGTTACCTACAAGGGAGCACCCATAGAACTGTCAGCTGATTTCTCTACAGAAACTATGCAAGCCAGACAGGAGTGGCAAGAAATATTCAAAGTGATGAATAGCAAGAACCTACAATCAAGATTACTCTATCCAGCAAAGCTATCATTCAGAATTGAAGGTCAGACAAAGAACTTCACAGATAAGAAAAAGCTAAAGGAGTTCATCACCATCAAACCAGTATATGAAATGCTGAAAGGTATTCTTTAAGAAGAGGAAGAAGAAGAAAAAGGTAAAGATAAAAATTATGAACAACAAATACATGTCTATTAACAAATGAATCTAAAAATCAAGTGAATAAAAATTTGATGTACAGAATAAACTGGTGAATATAATAGAATCAGGAGCATAGAAAGGGAGTGGACTGACAGTTCTCAGGGGGAAAGGGGTATTGGGGTGCGGGAAGAGACTGGACAAAAATCATACACCTATGGATGAGGACAGTGTGTGTGGGGGGGAGGGGTAAAGGCAGAGGGTGGGGTGGGAATCAAGTGGAGGGGAGCTATGGGGGGGGAAAAGAGGAACAACTGTAATAATCTGAACAATAAAGATTTATTAAATTTAAAAATAATAAAAGTAAATATAGTTCTGTAGTAAGTGATAAAGAAAAACAACAATAGGGCATAAAAATTAAAAGCATAAAATAAAGCCTAAAAAGTAACATCAAATGGTTTAAACAATAAATGCCAATGTTTTAAATTCCATTATTAAAAGAAAATTCCCAAATTAAGTAAAAGACAAAATCCAATTACAGTTTTCAAGAGATACAAATGAAGTGTCTTTTTATATTAAACATAAAAAGGCAAATGTGTATTAAGCAAGTGCAAATTTTAAAAGCTTAAGTACAACATTCATATCAGATAAAGTAAATTAGCGGCACAAAAACTTATTAAAAAGGACAGTAAAATTTGTCATATATTGATGAAGTCTAGGCTTCCTAATGAAGATGCCACTATCATGTATTAGCTTGTGTTCTCCCAGAAAAAAAAAATAATAATAAGACAAAAAGCTTAATACAAGGACACAAAAAACAATCATTAGAAAACTGGCCATACCCTAGCCAGGGGTCCTCAAACTTTTTAAAGTGGGGGCCAGATCACGGTCCCTCAGAGAGCTGGAGGGCCGGACTATATGAACTACTAATTCCTACTGTAACACCTCGGCTGCGCTCACTGCCCAAAAAACCTGGCGGGCCAGATCAGACTCCTCTGTGGCCCGCATGTGGCCCGCGGGCCATAGTTTGAAGACGCCTGCCTAGACCCATGGTCAGCAAACTGCAGCTTGCAGCTCTTTGGCCCCTTGAGTGTGGCTCTTCCACAAAATATCATGGCCTAGGCGAGTCTATTTTGAAGAAGTGGTGTTAGAAAAAGTTTAAGTTTAAAAAATTTGGCTCTCAAAAGAAATTTCAATTGTTGTACTGTTGACATTTGGCTCTGTTGACTAATGAGTTTGCCAATCACTGTCCTAGACTAAAGCAGGAGTCAGCAAATTTCAAAGGATTTAAATCATGCAAAGAAAGGTATCTCACTACAATGGAATTAAGCTTAAAATCAGAAACAAATAATAGCAAAAAGAATCCCATATAGTGAACATTTAAAAATAGAAATACATTTCTAAACAATGCATGGATCACTAAGAAAATGTGATTTAAAAAAAATTTAAATCATAATGAAAATATATCAAAATCTCAGGAATATAACTAAAGCTGTGTAGAAATTAGGAAAAATACAAGCTGAAAATCAATGAGCAAAGAATTCAATCCCAAACATTTAGAAAAGGAACAGCAAAGTAAACCTGAAAAAAAGTGCAAGGAAGAAACAAAGTTATGATAAAAAAAAAAAAATTAATGAAACTGCAAAGTAGAATGGAATAGAGTGTCTCGAGGTAGAGGAAGTTTTCTTAAAGCATACACAGAAAGTGTGAACCAAATAGGAAAAGGAATAATAGTTGAACTACATTATAATTAAGAATTATAGTCATTAAAAAAAATACCATTAGATCATGAAAAGAGAAATCCAAAGAAAAATTATTAAACTAACAAAGAAGTCAGAATATCTAAAGGACTCCTATAAGTTAATAAGACAGTCCACCCAATAGAAAAATACACAGGAGATGAATAGGTATTGTCCAAAAAAGAAAATCCAGATGTCCTACTCCCCAACCAAAAAAAGTAAAAAGATACTTAATCTCATTAGTCATCAGAGAACACATTCAAACAAGATACCACTCCACATCCACTGGAATGACTGACTCAGCAGTCTGACATGCCAAAGGACTGGCAAAATGGCTGCACTGGAAACCTTCCTTCACAGTTGGTGAAGGTGCGCAGGAGTGCAGCCTCTGTGGAGCAGTTTGGCAGTAACGTTAAAGGCTCTCAGACACTCTTACCCAGCAACTTCTCTGCTAGCAATGCAGGCTGACATGCATCAAGAAACATATATAAGAATGTTTATAACAGCATTATTCATAAAAGGGAAATCTAGAAACAAACCATTTAACCCCATTTCATCACATCCATTATCAACTCATTAACCAGAGAGCTGGAGAAACCCATTAACCAAAACAACCCATTAGTAGTCAAATGAGCAAGCAAATGGTGGTATATTCATGTAATAGAATAAACAAATAAATTCCAGTGTATTCATACAACGGAATAAACAATTGAAATGAGTGAACTACAGCTACACATCAAAAATGAATCTCACAAAGATAATATGAAGCCAATAAGCCAGACAAATATAAACTGCATATTCCATTTATATAATGTTCAAACATCAGGAAAAACTAAACTATACTGTTTAGGTACACATGTGTAGGTGGGAATGGTAAAAGGAAATGCAAGGAAGTAATTATCATGAGTCAGGACAGCCGTTACTTTGGCGAGGTGGGGAGGTGGGGGAGATTAAAGGGGTAGAGGTACAAAAGCAACTCTGGAGTGTCTTGTACAGGTCTAAGCCTAGGTTTCAAGATACACACTTCCTGTTACTCTCTCGAAGCCCTACCATCATCTTGTGAGAAAGCAAGAACGTCTCATCTAAACTCAGCCCCAACTGCCAACAAGATCATGTTGACTTTTCTAAGGCACTACATTTTGAAGTGGTTTGTTACACAGCTAACTAGACAAACTGTAGCCTAAAAGCAGAAAGACCCAGTAGTCTTGTTTGAGTGATTGAATATTATCATAGAAATGTATAAGTTCATGTGTCTTCATATCCTCTGGTCTGTTTAACTGTGGGCTCTTGTCAACTGTGCTGCAAGCAAAAGTGTAAGGTCAAGTTCAAAGGTGACTCAAGAAGAATGGAAAGTTCCTGCTTCTACGAACTTAAGGGAAAATAAGGATTTGTTTCTGTAAGTACTGATAAATCGATTTTTCATTTTTAGTTTTTAATAACAAAATATACCTGCAGGAAATGAAAATAAATGAACCTTTATTATTGACATTTCTGTAAGAAAAATTACTTATTGTGGGTCTGAAACTCCTAACCTTCTCTTGTCACATTGAAACCATTTTTTCATAATATAAACTTTGAAATGCAGTGTTTCTAATAATATGATTGTTTTATACGAGAAAAGATTGTAAAGAGAAATAGAAAAATGCATATGGGATCTTTTGCAATAATGGTTACATTCTTTTTTTTTACTTTTCAAAAAAGCATTATTCTATGCTAATAAATTAGAAATCCTGAATAAATTTGGGTAATTTATATTTTCCTAAATAATATTTAAAAAGTTGAAAAAGTCCAGAAAACCATTAATTGTATAAGAAATATTTTGAAGTGAGAGGGCCTGTTATTCTTATGAATAAAAGTACAAGAAATCCCATTCAAACTCACGTTGGCACAAAGGGATTTATTGGGAGGATAATGGGGCATCCCTGGTAACTACAGGTATGAAAAACATTCCCTAGAGCTGAGTATCAGGAACAGCTGGAACCAGACACTTGCGTGGTCAGTACTCTCTCATCGTTTTCATTGTTTTTCTGAGAGTAGTCAATTCATCTGTCCTTCATGTGGCAAGCATCCAGTTTAGCTGTAATTTCTCATTCCTCATATCAAGACTCCCACAATCAAAAGGGTATTTCATTTGTACTACATGGAACTAAAAATCTTTGAACAGAGAAGGAAACCATCAACTAGACAAAAAAAATCAATCTACCGAATGGGAGAAGATATTTGCAGATGACATATCTGATAAAGAGTCAATATCCAAAATATATAAAAAGCTCATTAACTCGATATAAAAACAAACAATACAATGGGCAGAGAATCTGAATAGACAAGTCTCCAAAGAGGACATACAGACCGCCAACAGACACATGAAAGGGTGCTCAACTTCACTGATTATCAGGGAAATGCAAATCAAAACCACAATAAAGTATCACCTCACACCTGTCAGAATGGCTTTTATCAAAAGACACAAATAACAAGTGTCTTTCTTTTAAGAAGAAAATGTCAAAACTTTAGTAAAACCACAGGGAGGAGAAAAACCTTATCTCACAGAAGAGAGAATGATACAATTGTCCTGATGTAAGACCCAATCACATAAAAATATGAATGATTCCAAATCAATTATAAATTTCAAGCAATTTGATCAAATTCTAAGGATTATGCTAGAGTCTAACTGCTAGAATACACATCTGAAAGAAGCCCCAAATTTTTTGGAAAAAGAGGAAATACTGGCTGGAAGAATGGGAGACAGGAGAAATTGCCAAGAGGTAAAACATTATATAATTTCAATTATAAAAAACATTTGGATAGATTAAAAGTTTAAACAGATCAATGAGCACAATAAAATGCCTCAGGTATAAATATATAGTATATGATAATGCAACATTATAAATCAATAGGAAAAAACTATATTTAATAAACATTCCTCGATTACTTAACTCTAAAGTGTACCTACCACCTGTACTATCTATGCCAAAATAAATCCCAGGTGTATTAAAGACTATTATATGTTGGATGTGAAACTACTTAAGTGTTAAATAATATATATGTAGAGATTTATATAAGCTTGAGTTCTAAGCAAGCAACCAAAAGAAGAAAAAACATCAGGGAAAACTTGATTGATCTAACTATATAAAAATGTAATATTTCAATATGACAAGAAATACCATGAAGAAAATTGGAAGCCAAATGACAAATGAGAAAAATAACTTCAGTGTGCCTGCCAAAGGGTTAATATCCTTAATATTTAAAGACCCCTTACAAATTAGCAAGAGAAAGAAGAATGGGCAGTATAAAATTGAATGCAGTATGTGACTAGAAAATGCATGAAACAAGACAAATTACCACTAAATACATTTAAAAAAATGACTTCCCTAGTAATCAAATTGACAAAAGTTAAAACAATAATTTGACACCATTCTTCATTCAGTGAACTGATAAGAAAATGTTAAAGTTCAGTATTATGCAGAATGTCAGGGTATGGGCATTCTCAAACAAATCAACACTTGAGAGTATGAGTTGATATTTTCCAGAAGGTAATTGAGTAATGCACATTACAAGCTTTTAAATCTTCATACTCTATTCTCTCAACTTTTGTAATATGTTTGAAATTTTTTAAAAAATATTTTAAGTTCATATTATACCTAGTCATTTTATCTCTAAAATTTATCCAAAGAAACTAATAAATGATGTACATAAAGATTTATAATGATGATGATAAAAGTTTGAGATGAGATACAAATTTTTGTTTCAAAAGAAAGGAATTTCTTTAACTTCTTATATACACAGAATCTGTGACCTTAAATAACTACATGGAAAATAAAAACAATCCTACCTGATCAGCAAAGGTCCCTAAAGTTTCCTACACTAACATGATTCTAGATTCCATTTGCTTAATAAAATAAATATTTCATATACTCATTCTCCTTTAACATCTTAAAAATCTCTTCTAAAATTTAGCATCACAGAAAAATGAGAATCAGTTTCTTCGGGATGATGGTAATGATCTAGGGAAGCCTTCCTCACCTCCATCCTGTGTCTTGCCCTTTTAGAGTTGGGTAGAGTGGGGAGGCAGGGAAGCAAAGAATTTTTAAAACCTATCATGTGGGGTAGGTCCTTCTTCCTTACTAGCAATCTGGAGCCAAATCCCAAACTCTGTGGTCCAGTTTAATGTAGGAGATACTTAGGCTGAAGACATTCACCTTATTTACATTTATCCAGGTTTCTTACTGAGAAAAAGAGTTGAGATTAACTAATTGCCCTGAGTATATGGGCTGATACACAGCAACACAGCAAACAAAATTTGCTTATTTCAAAGTGGCAAATGAGGCCTTTGAAACAAAATGAAGGTTCATCAACCACACACACACACACACACACACACACAAAATGGTCCATTTAGCCAGACTGAAGTACAACTGCTCTCTGCCAAGTGGAAACTTAGAAGTGTTAAATATCACGAGATATCAGCAGGGGCTTTGTTCTTTTAGAAATAGGTAAAAATTCCAGGAATTCCTTATCTTCCGAGAATCCTCTATCAGAGAATAACTGTCCTGACAGAACCATGTCTTTCTTCTGGGTTCTCTCCACCCTGGCTCATGCCCAGGACCTTGGAAAGATGGTTCTGGCATAGTCTTTATGGAACCAAGTCCAGCCCCTGTATAGGGGTGTCCAGGGGGCAAATTCTCTGGGTAAGTAAGTGCAGGCACTCTCTACCTTGAAACTAGCTAGCTGGCATGCCACCATTATGAGCAACCAGAACTGTGTGAGGTTGTTCAAATTAAACCTCTCTGGCCTTCTACAAGTGCTGAGAAACAATAGGTTTTAAGCAGCCCTGGGGTCGTTTTGGATTTCTCCTAACAATGCCTGGAGCAGGGATGAGACCCCAACAGGAGGGATGGAATGCCAGATGGCTAGCCAGAAGGAAGATTCCATTAAGAAGAGCAATATTCCACTTTGAACATCTGCCAAGCCTACCCAATAAGCAGAGACCCCCAACACTAACACCCAGAGAGCAGTAACACCAGGACCTGGTAGTACCAGCCAAGTAAAACTTTGCCTTCCTTACACCACCTATCTTCCCCTCTTGCCCAATTCCATCCCTGGAGAAGCCAGAGGTAGCTACTGGGGCAGGGTGGGGGGCAGGAGAGGAAAGGGAAGAAGCCAGCCTTGGACAACCTCCATGTCTGCTGCAGGCTTCTGGCCTGAAACAGGAATAAGGTCAGAGAGGAGAGAAGCTTGAACTTCTCTTCCCTCTTCCTGCAACGAGGGTGCTGTATGTGCCCTGGTATCAGACAAAAACTGCTCTCCCCTGGGACTCTGCACCCTGTAGGGGTGATGCAAAGTTGCAGAGACAGTTGAGAATGTATCCACAGCACCAGGGGGCTCGCACAGCAGGAACCAGCAGCCCAAGCAGAATGTTCCTGTGGTCCCTGCAGCCCAGTTGCCTACCTGCTCCTCAGCCTTCCAACTTCCTTCTCTGAAATCACCCACTGTCCCGTCAATAAATTCCTTTTCTGCTTAAGTTAGCCACAGCTGTTTTCTATGGCTTGAAAATGAAGCTGTGTCTCTTACATACCAACTGGGCTGTTTTTATCTCTAAGTGCCTCCTGCCTCCCAGGTACCACCGTCTTCCCGCAGAAGCAGAGCAACTTGAGACTGTCACTGCCAACCTCGGCATAAAGCAATAGACACTCATACCAGATGATTAGAGGAGGGTTTAATAAAGAGACGGTTTACCTGGGTGTGAGCAGGTGGTAGGGAAACTAGATAGTGCAATGCCCCAGATTAGTAACAGTGTGGTTGTTACCTTTCTAGGCTCAAACCGGTGAGGGGAGAGAGCAGATACCGGAACTGGAAGGAGAGTCACAGAAAAGGGGCCACCTTGAGAGGGACACTGACCTTCAGGTGAGAGGCACCGTCAGACTGAGGCAGGTCTTCGGGAGGAATCACCCCCCTGGCCGCTCTCTCCTCCCTCCATCCCCAGTGATGTGAGACACCTGGCTGACGCCAGAAGGCACAGGAACCTGCTGATGAGATCCTTAAGCATCGGCGTCCTGGGAAAAGAGCAGGTGGAGAAGGTGAAGGGGACATCTGAGGGGCGGGAGGCAGTTGGAAGGCATTTGGCACAGATACCAAGATAAGAACTGCAAGGTGATCTCCCAATGCCGGTGTTATGCAAAGTGCTGAGATCCCAGAAAACCTCAGTGAACTGTTCTTGCATTCCAGAGAAATAAGCCAGAGTGGCTGTAAAAGACGTGGGTTTATTAGGGCTTACTCATGCACCTGTGGCGGCCAACCGGGAAGGGGAACCGCTAAGTCCCATCTTACTGGGTAAGAGCAGCACCGGTGCTATTGTTTCGTAGAACACACACTTCTATGTTGGGCACTTAAATCAATTAATGCACCCATTTCCATTAAAGCCCAGACTTTCCCAGTACAAACTTTTATGGAGTACCGAAACAGAGGGAAACACGGCTTGCAGGGGGAGGGGCCGTGTGAAAGCTGTGTGAGATCAAAACCCTGTTTTCTTGACTGAGGTGCTGCTCAGGCTCCCAAGGTCTCCCAGTCCTTACTGAGGCCGACAGGTGGGAAGGGGAGTAGGCATATGGGAGGGGCCCACTTTCCCAGTTACCATATGGCCTGCATATCCACCCAACCTGGTTCCATCATCCAGGTTCTCCCCCGGTCAACTCCAGGTCAAAAGTCCACAGAGACACAAAGGACTTACTTCCAGGCTGCCGGGAACTCTGCCTCAGCTTCCTCATCTGGCCAGCACTGCTTTGCCATCTCCATGACTCCTTCCTTCCCACCCATCACACCTCCATTACTTCTACTGCAGCATGAAGACTCCTACAACAGAGAGCTGGAGGACAAATCTAGAAGTTACTGTGTCTACCCCAAAGCCAGCGGCTATCAAACCGAGTGGTACTCAGAGATAGCTCAGACCACAGGACACCCAGATCCGAGAAACAGAACAGAGCAGTAAACCACATGAGCCACTTACCATTTATACCAGCAATTGCCGGTAGGCATTTTGCTAAGAATATTAGAAGAACACCAGATCCCTTAAAAACACAGTTCAGAGAAAGTCTATACTAAGAACCATGAAGACTAGAAGCAATTGCAGATGGAGAGACTGGAATTTCTGAAGTATGAAAGGCACTAACACAGGGAAACAACTCATCACACAGACCACGGTGAGATGCAGAAGCAGAGCAGTGAGAACCACTGACCCAAGATCCATTTATTCAACTTTCCAACAATATTTATCAAACAACTATTGTGTTCTTGGCACTTGGCTGGATCATAAAAGAAGATCTAAAGAGCTTAAAACAGATAGTTTGCATTAGCTATATCTAATTAAATCTTTTCCCTGGAGAAGAGGGATTAGAGAAACAATAGCTACCATTTATTGGGAATTTACAAGTACCAGATATTATATGGAGCATTTCCTATTTACACCTCTCTGCAGCTCTATTAGATAGACAAATACTATTATTATCCCCATTTTACAGATTGTGCATAGAAGTATACACAAGATGTATGTATGGGTTGCTATGGGAGGATGAGGAGATGAAATACATGCTTCCCATGGATACTTTTTCAAGGGGTTCAACTAAAACTTCAGTCTCATTGATTCCCCCTTCTGCAGCTATTTTCCCCACACACTGGTCCTCTGCCAGAGGACAATGTTTTGTCAGAGAATTCTGATTCTTGGACAAGTAAATCAATTAACGCATCCATTTCCATTGCCTCATCATCTGTCAGGAACACCAAGTCCTCTTGCCAAAGTAAGTTCAGCAGCAGGGAGAGTGCAGAAAGAAAAGAAGAGTGTGTTTGGAAATGTATTTATAATTACAAATAAAAGAGAAGCATTCATTAATTCATATAGACAAAACAACTGATTATATAAATTTTTTTTTTTTACCAAAAAGAGACAATCAGGGGAGTGCCATCTGGCAGGATTTCAGCCTGCCAGAGTCTGCCTCGCAGCTCCCAGCAGTGCAACCTTGAGAAGAATCCTTAACCTTTGCAAACCTCAGAGGGAGAATGACAACATGGGGTTAAGAGCTCAGCTGTCTGCCACTGAATCTTCGTTCTCTGTTTCCTATGTAAGGCATGCAGACAGGGCCCCTGGCACAGAACGTTCGGGGCCGGCATGCTGAACACCAGATCTCTCCTGCTTCTCATAGGCAGGCTGTTTACTCTTGCACTGGTTCCAAGCTTATACCAGTTATACTTGCTACTGTCGTCACGATTTTAAATATCATCTAGGACTCAATGTATCTATGAAAACTGAGTTTGAATACTTTGCAAATCACTTTTTTTTTAAATTCGGTAGGATTAGGAGTTAGAGAAAAATGAAATTCCAGAAAAATTCTGCCCTAAGATTTCTTCACACCTTAAATTTTTGCCCACTCCAAAGAAAGCCAAACTAGGTCTCAAAATATATAACAAATTAAAATAAGAAAAAAAAAAAAAAAAGATTGGTACCTGGGGAAAAACACTGACGACCCCCTACACACACACACACACACACACACACACACCAAAAAGATTACTGGATGAACATACACTTTTATGTTTATGTTAAAATTAAATAATTTTTTTAATTATCTGGACAGAGACTCATCCTATCTAATAAAAGAGTAATATGCAAATTGACCATCATTTCAACACACAAGATGGCTGCCCCCATGTGGTCAAAGATGGATGCCCCCATGTGGACATAAGATGGTGGCCACAAGATGGCCAGCAGGGGAGGGCAGTTGGGAGGGAACAGACCTGCAAGGGAGGGCAATTGGGAGCAATAAAGCCTGCAGGGGAAGGCAGTTAGGGGTGGCCAAGTCATCAGAGGAGGGGCCAAGTCGTCAGAGGAGGGAAGTTAGGGCCACTGGGCCTGCAGGGAGGGGCACCTGGGGGGGACCCAGGCCTGCAAGGGAAAGCAGTTGGGCGGAAGGGACCAGGAGTGCAGGGGAGGGCAGTTGTGGGAGACCAGGCCTATAGGGGAGGGCAGTTAGGGGTGACCAGGCCTGCAGGAGAGGGCAGTAAGGCATCAATCAGGCTGGCAGGGGAGTGGTTAGGGGTGATCACAATGGCAGGCAGAAGCGATTAGGGGCAATCAGGAAGGCAAGGCAAGCAGTTGAGAGTCAACAATCCTAGATTGTGAGAGGGATGTCCGACTGCCCAGGATTGGGCCTAAACAGGCAGTCAGACATCCCTTGAGCGGTCCCAGATTGGAGAGGATGTAGTCTGAGCTGAGGGACACACACCCCCATGCATGAATTTCATGCACTGGGCTTCTAATTCTAAATAAGAGGATGTCTCCCGTGCCTACCTCCAAGGGCATGAGAATTAAATGGGAAAAATTAGGGGCCATGCCAGCCATAGTAAGCCCTCCTTAGAGTGTATAAACAATAACACAGGTGATAGAAGCTCCCAGAAAATGACCTCAATAAGCACACAATAAATACTAGTTATTAAAATAAGTAATCATAATAGCAGTCTAATTCTATCACTAATTAGTGGGTCATCCACCAAGTAAATGATTTTGTCTCTTGTTAACAGTATAGAGAATACTTAAACTTGCATAAATGATACTCAAACTCTAGTATGCATGCCAATCACCTGGGGGTCTTATTAAAGTGCAGGCTCTGATTGAGTGGAGATGGGTGTGGCCTGAGATGTTGCCTTAGTAACAACCTCCCAGCTGCTGCTGATGCTGCTGTGCTTGGGGCCACATTTTGAGTACCAAGGATGTAGAATACAATTCTAAAACTTAAGCTTGCCTCAGAATCAAGTGGAGGGCTGCATCGAGCATAAATTACTGGGTTAAAACACAGAAATCTCAGGGTTTCTGATTCAATAGATCTGTGTGGGGCCCAAGAATGTGTGATTCTAACAAGTTCTCCAGTGAGGCTGATGCTGCTGGTCCAGAGACCACACTTTGAGAATTAATGTCTTAGATGATCTCTAAGCACTCTTAAAATTTGAAGCAAGAACTAGAAATGGTACTTGACCATTTCGAGCCAAAGTGTTGTTGAGTTATAAAAGGAAGAGACCGTCTACACGGCAGGCTCTCAAACCTCGCACTCGCCCCGGATATATCTGGAATCAGGAGAGGCTATAAATCCTAGCTCTCACGTCCTGATGCAGCTCACTTCACCTCCGAACTATAATGCCTCCCTCAGCCAATGGGGTTCTTATTTCTGCTTCCCTTTTCTTTCTACCCTCCTTTCCTTCCCTTGCTCATCAAGAAGCCTTCCCAAAAATCTTAGCTAGGGATGGGAACAGAGCTTCAGCTCTCATCCTGGTATCTTGATCAGCTCAAAAATGCAAACATCACTTAACATGACAGGAAAACCATATGTGCCAGTACGAAAACACTGTTAGTCAGGTAAGGAGATAATGTGCACAGAACATGTTGAGCAAATAACAGCCCTTTGTGAATCAGCATTAGCATAATTACTGAACATCGGTAATTGCTGAAATTATGTTCACTAGGATCGCTTTTTAATCCTAAGTGAGAGGCCTCTTCCATGCATTCTCCCAGCAGGGAGGTGAAGGTGGCCTACCAGCTGGCCGCACTCAGAGAAATATGGCCACCTCCCACAGGGCAACCCAAGCATAGGTTTGGAGAGGCCCCAAACTCTTCCTGAAGCTTCCTGCTTCCACACCTTTATTCCTGCTGTGCCTCTCCTCTAGAATTTCATCCCCTTACTTCAATGTGACCCATGTTGCTTAGTCAGCAAGACATGGTCCTATAGTGTTTTGATTATGACATATGGAAAGTGCAGTGGAAGCTGGATTACCTATCCAGGTGAGGCCTTTTGAAGGTCAGATTCAACCAGGAAGCTGCCAAGTGCTACCAAATGCAAGGAAGGAGACGGACCCTCCTGTGATAAACAGCACCTTGCAGAGTATAACAACACCGTGTGGACCTGCAGCATAGATGGAGCTGTGCAAGCTGAGAGGAGGGGCTGTTTGTCAGAGTAACCTTTCAGCACGGGAACACAGGCACTGAGAAGCCACTCCCCTCATTTCCTCTCTTCCCTGGCACTAGGATGCAGATGGCGGAACACAGAATGTACAAGTGTTATTCAAAAAGCCGCGCTGAGAAAACCTCAGTGTATTTTTTGTCAATTAAAAAATAATAATAATAACCCGAAGGACAGCTGTGAAAGACATGGGCTTATTGGGACTTGTGTGCACACTGGACATGGCCCACCAGTGAAATTTTCTGCCAAGTCCCATCCCATCTGTGGACAGACCACACCAGGGGCAGCAGGCCAGTGAAAGTTTGCCAAAACCCAGACTTTGGCAATTCAAGGTTAAACAGAATGTATATATATATTTTTTTTAAAGGACATACAAAGGGAGGGGGACATGTTCACATACAAGCTGTGTGAGATCAGAACTCAAGCTGTTTCTCCGCAGTCGTTCACAGTCCAGGCTCATACCAGAGAGCGGTGTCTGTCAGGCCGTTTCTCTGGAGGAGTTGGCCAAGCTCCCAAGGTCGGTCCCACGGTCCGCTTACTGACGGCCTTCGTCATATTCCTGCAGGGTGGGAGGGCGTTGGAGCTTGGGAAGGGACCCACGTTCCCATTTACTACACAACAAGCCACCCTGGAAAGGCTCCAACCCTCACCAAGGAGGAGAGGAACTAGAGCAGTCAAGACAAGCCATGCACCGTAGCAACTTGTGGCTGAAGGCCTCCACACTGCATCACGAAGCGAATAGCAGCACACCATCCCCTCAGGCACAAAAATCACCCTCCTAACGCCCTCTCCTTCCCCTGAATTCCACCTCCCACCGGCACTTAAGCTACATAAGCACGTTTTTGTTCATTTTGTGTGCTGCTATATCCACAGATTCACACATGTGTCAAACACAAGGCCCGCGGGCCAAATCCGTCCCGCCAGGCCTTGCAATGTGGCCCGCACCACGCTGTCATCACTGCACTCCGCTGCGTTTCCATCACAATGACAGTTTATGACTGTTCAGTAAACCATTCGGCCCGCGATTTAGGCTGGATTTTAGATTTTGGCCCCTTCTCTGATTGAGTTCGACACCCCTATTCTAGAACAATGGAACTATTATAATAAACTGAATGAATAAATCAGTAAGTCCTGACAGCTCTACCCCCAAAGACCTCGAATCTGTCTGCATTTCTCCACTGCCTCTGCTAATGTCCTAGCCCAAGTCCACATCATTTTTGACCAACTGTATGACCCTCTGCCTTGTGTTCCGGTCTCAACCCTCAGAACCACACTCTTTGCAAAAGCCAGGTAGTTACTCGCCCCAGATCAGGTGACACACCTTACCGTAATTCTCCCCAAGGTGTAAAAAATCACGCCAGAATTCCCCTGGCTGCAGCAAGGCTCTCCTAAGCTTGCCACGTGTCTGCTATGAGTAGGCCCAGTACGTGCAGGCAATCCTCTTTGGAATTTCCAAAGCCTGCTCCCTCACAAAGTCCAGTCCAATCCCACCCTTTCTGGTGGGCCCTTTATGACAAGCCCTGCCCAAAATGTCTCTTGACACAGAACCTTTCTCTGTCCCACACATTTGGCATTTAGCATTTACCACTCATACCACGTAATGACCTTTTCATACATTTACTAACTCACGCCCCGTGCATTTCTAGTCTCAAAGTGTTTTTGTAACTAGGAGCATATAGCAAGCCTGCCTCTCAATCACTGTGATTTATCCCCATGGTACAGGGGAATTTAGCCCCAACTTCCAGGGAAATTGCTTGAAGTCATGAGCTAATGAGTGAAATTCAAACCCAGGATTTCAGGCTCCAGCCGCTATAATCTTTTATCAGGTGTACCATTTGCCTTCTGTGTGCCCTGCCTCCTCCAACTAGCCTGATTTATAAGCTTCAATGCCTTGTAAAATGACATATGAATAATAAATAGTGATTAATGTTTATCATGATCTCATAATGTTCTCCACATTTTAGAAGTGGCTTATGTAAGTTATTATTTAATTGTCACAGCCCTTTGACATATATCCCATTATTATGAGACCTCTGAGGCTCAGAGAAGTTAAATAACTTTCTGAAGGTCACACAGCAATTAAAGAATGGGGCCAAGATGTAAACCCAGACAGTCTGGCCCCTGAGCCTACAAATTTCACCATTGTACCACTCTTCGTAATAGGCCCCTAGAGAATATTTGTAGGTTGATTGGTGACACCACACTGTTGGAGCCTTGGTGAGATCAGACATTTACATTATCCATAAAATATCTATCTTGGAGTGACAGTTGGCAGTTGATAAGGTTTGACATTTTCAAATCAATTTCTATAGATTTTTTTCTCCTGAAGAAAGGACGTGAGCCTGGTGGATAAAGCCAGTGCTCAGTGTGCTTTGGAACGATGAGGAAAGCAGGCCGTGAGTTAGCTGTGCCGAGGATGGCGGGAAAGGCAGGAGCAGCTGCATGCTGTCTGTGAGAAAAACCCTTTCTTGGCAGCATCCTGCGCTGGGGTGTCCCCACACGGCGTTGGGTAAATAACACTGGCTTCATTCTGTTGTCATGTGATGTTTTCTGCAACAGAGGGGCAGCAAAACAGGAGCAAATGGTATGTGCTTGGGCATGGCCATGAAGTGATGAATATTTATGTGATCAACACATAAAATCCCATTTTAACAGATACCATTTTGATGGATTTAACAAGTTAATCTAAGCCATTTCCACATCCTGGTGGATGGCTGCAAGAGACGAACAGGTGGCATTTCCGTAAATTCTGTTGAGCGAGGAAACCTCTGAAACAGATGGGTGCATAAGCCCTCGCACATTTGGTAAACACACCGTTTCATGTGTCAGCACTGTCAGCACATGCTGAGCCTGCACTGTGGGCCCAGCACTGTGCTAGCTTCTCCTCATGTTGAATCCTTGCAGACACACAGGTCTTATCCCCACTCGTCATGTGGGTCTTGGTGACAGCAGGATCTGAAACAGGGATGGGCATAGGAGGGGGCAGAGCCCAAAAGAGTGTGTGGACAGAGGACGTAGGCCTGAGCCCTAGCCCGGCTGAGATGGAAACCTTGATACCCCAGGCAGGCCAGCTGGAGTTAGGAGCGAGGCTCCTGAGTCCAGCAGCCACGTCCTCTCACACCTCCTCTGCCTGCCAACCACTAAGGACAGTGTTCCCATTAGCTTTTTCCCTGACTTGGGCTCTTGACACAGGTTGCACATTTTAAAAACTAGCAAAAAAATTTACGTAACCTGCTCCACTGCAGTTGATCTTCCCAATAAGTAATGGTACTTTTGTCTCCATTTCCTGGATGAGGAAAATGAAGTTCAGAGAATTTAAGGGGCTTAACCACAAATGTGTACTGAAGAAGTTCCAGTCTGGTCAAAGATGTGAATACAGGTCTTTTCATTCCAAACCATGTGCTATAACTCCTGTTCCTCGGAGTGTTTTATTCCCCAAAGCTGAGGTCGATTGGATTGCTGTCTATTTTTCACTCCCTCCCTGTATTAAAATCACACCTCCCAGCCCTTTATCTTTCCTGCCATCACCTAAGCAGAGTGTCTATTTCCTCATTCCATTGAGGACGGGGTTGGCCATGTGATTTCTTTGAGCCAATGGGGTTGTGGCAATAACCCAAAAGAAAGCTACAACATGTATGTAGGGTTTGGCGCAGCCTCTGGCACTTTTGGGATCCTCCATGAGACAAGCATAGTCCAGGGAGAAGAGGGAGACATAGGCATAAACCTTAAACAAACCATATTAGTTTCCTGCAGCTGCCATAACAAATCACCATAAACTTGTTGGCTTAAAACAACAGTAATTTATTCTCTTACAGCTCTGGAGATCTAAAATGTGTGGGAAGGACTGCACTCCTTCCAGCAGCAGTAGGGAAGAATTCATCTTGCTCCTTTGGGTGCCTTGATTTACAGATGCTTCACTCCAATCTCAGCCTCCATTTTCATATTGTCTTCTCCTCTGTGTCTCTGTGTCCTTCTCTATGTCTCACAAGGACTCTCTCATTGGACTTAGGGCCCAGTATGATCTCTTCTTGATCCTTATCTTTTTTTAAATATATATATACATACACACACATATATATATATATACATATATATATACTATGTATATATGTGTATATATTTTTTTTTCAGGGATGAAGGGAGAGGGATAGAGAGTTAGAAACATTGATGAGAGAGAAACATTGATTCAGCTGTTTCTTGCACACTTCCTACTGGGGATGTGCCTGCAACCAAGGTACATGCCCTTAACCGGAATCGAATGTGGGACCTTTCAATCCGCAGGCTGACGTTCTATCCACTGAGCCAAACCGGTTAGGGTTTGATCCTTAGCTTAATTGCATCTGAAAATACCCTATTTTCAAATAAGGTACATTCTGAGGTTCTAGGTGTACATGAATATGGGGGAACACTATTCAGTCCCACTATAGTTTTCCCTTTATCCCAAAACTCACACTTATATCACATGCAAAACACATTCATCCCAAGCCAACATTCCCAAAAGTCTTAACTCATTCCAGTACCAACTCTAAATCCAAAATCTAAATATCATCAACTCAAGAAGTTGGGGCAAAAGTCCAAAATCTCACCATCTAAATCAGGTATCAGTGGAACTCTGGATAAGATCCATCCTAGGAGAAAATTCCTCTCCATCAGTGGACCTGTCAAATGAAATATACAAATTATCTGCTTTCAAAATGCAATGGTGGGACAGGCATAAGCTAGACATTCCCACAGGGAAAAGGTGAAAGGCATAAAAAGAGTCACTGGTGCCCGGGCCAGCAGGGCTCAAGGGTTGAGTATTGACCCAGGAGGTCCTGGTCCAATTCCTGGCAGGGTACATTCCTGTTTGCAGGCTCAATCCCCAGAATGAGGTGTGCAGGAGGAAGCCAATCATTGATTTTCTCTCATCACTGATGGTTCTTTCTCTCTCTCCCCCCCCTCCCTTCCTCTCTGAAATCAATAAAAATATGTATTTTTTTAAAGGGTCACTGGTGATGACCCCCTCTTCTGCATCTGTGGCAATGACCCTGCCTTCTATACGATTTAATTCATGGATCAGGAGCCAAGTTTATCTGACCTACAAACCTGCAAGCAATAAAATAAACTGTTGTTATAAGCCATATTTCTTAGGTTAGTTGTTATACAGCAAAAACTCATGGATGCACCACAAAATAGTGACAAAGATGCCTTCAGATGATGTGCTCAGAAATCCTCTACAGACCAGATCCTCACCTCTCCTCCTTAAAGGTAATGGTTTTTGCAGAGATGCACTCAGCACCAAACTGCTGTAACATTGATTTTGCCATATTCGGTAGGGTATTTTGCAATCACTTTAATTCAACAAATTTCAACACATCCCTTTGACTGAATATATGTTAAACATGAAACAGAACAGACAGAAGAAGAAATGTGATGCCGCCCTCACAAGTTCACAGTCTAATGATGGAGACTAACATAAGCATGAGTAACAGTAACCACAGTCCTTGAGAGATAAATACTGTAACAGGACAAAATAGCATCTGCTGGTAGACCTTGCAAAAGTCAGCATGGCAAAGATGACACTTGAAGTGGGCCTTACACATCGATGGGATTTTCCAAAGGCCAAGGTGGAAGAAATAAGGAAAAGACCAGAAAGCCATGTTTTACAATATATGTTTGCACAATTGGTCAACGGTATCCAAAAGGAGTGCCAGGAAATGAAATATGTCATGGAGAGCCTTTGATGCTAGACTGTGGGGTTTGCACAAGACTTGGTTGGCAATGGGGAGCCTGAGAAGGTATGAGAGTGAGGCAGCACTATGAGGGGGCTGTGTCTTAGGAAAGCATTATGGGTGAGAGCCGGGTGGAAGGATCGAGGCGTTCTAGACTGGAGCTGAGGATACCATGTAAAAGCCTGCTGCAGGTGTCAGATTTGGAGGTCTAGTAACAGAGGTTAGACCACAGGCACATTGGCAAAGACTTGGTGTCTGACTGAGCGCTGAGGACAGGGCTGCAGCAGGAATGTCCTGTTCACTCTGATATATGCCCAGCCCACTTCACCTCTCACTTCCCTTCCGTCCCTGAGCTATTCCTGCTCCTCTCTTTCTGGGAAGCCTACAGGGCTCTTCCTGCACACATTCTATCTCCAGCAAAGCATTAGCAAAAGCCATCCATCCATCCATCTGCTGACTCCACAGAAACCAGTGAGCACCAGATCCAGGGACAGAGGAGAAGGGAGGGAGGAAGGGAGGGGATGCTCTCCTGATTACAATATTTTATCCTCAAGCTTTTGCCACCATTCATCACTTTTGCTAACACGGCAAAAATTCAGGCTCTTGTCTCCCAAATGACCTGATAAAGCTCCCCCAAAAGCCTGGGATTTAGGGTTGGGCTAGATATCAGCATTGCAGGGACCAGAATTAGTGGCCTGGATTTCTGGGGTGCAGTGAGGAAGATGGGTGGGAAGGCAATTGGGAGGCCAACAGAACCAGGAGAGGGCTCCTGCTTCACTGTATTTAATAAGCATACAAATATACAATATACATTTTAAAGGAGGAGAGTTAGCAGAAATCACATGTGGGCTTGTAATTCCAGTCCTCCTCTGCACTCCAAGCAGAGGGCTCTGGTCAATGTGCCCACCCAAGTCCTAGGAATATCTACTACCTCTCATCTTTCCCCTCCAACGTTCCTTTCCCCACCCCCACAGCACCTGGCATCTCGGTCCTCACTTTTGTTTTCTGTGAGCCAGGAACTACGTCTGATTCATCTCAGCATCTTCAGCACCTTATGCAGGCCCTGCCACTGAGTAAATGCTAATAAACCTTGTCTGTGATGACCAGTAGAGGCCTGCACCACCATGCTCCCTTCCCAGAGGCTGCCCCTAAGCCAGCTGACCCAGCCTGCACAGCAAGAAAAGGGAGATGCCAGCACCCCTTACCCACGACCTTGTCTCCACAGGCCTCCTGCTCTCTTTTCTGGCCTAGGCACTACAGATTTGCCTCAAGCTCCTGGATTTTGAGATTCCACCCTGCTCCTCCACCAGAGACCTTGGCTCATGTGTCCGTAGTCATTTCCTGCTCAAATGGCTCTGAGCAGCCCCTGAGGACTCTGGTCCTCTCTGGACCTCAGAACCCCCTCACACACCACACACATGTATATGCACCACATATTCCCTTTACACATACTGCACACACACAACTGTATGCATATCATATGCATCCACAACATATATGTGTAGAAACATAAATAATAGATGCCACACAGATGTATACATACTATCCAAACTACATATACATCAAACATGTTTATACATACCACACATGTATACAACCATGTTTACTCTACACAGACACATCATACAAATATATAAATGTGTGTGGCATGCACACATGCATGTATATGTATCATGTACACTGCCCACACATGTGTATGCCACCATGTACACTATGTACACATACCACATAGCCTACCTAATAAAAGAGTAATATGCTAATTAACCATCACTCTGCTCAAGCCACGCCCACCAGCCAATCAGAGCGAGTATGCAAACTAACCCCAACCAAGATGGCTGCAGTAACTGAGAGCAGTTGAGAGGCTTGGGTTTCCCCAGCAACGGTAACAGAAGCCAATCTTCCCGCCTCCCTAGGCCTCCATTCCAGACTACAAAGTTTCAATTATAGAAGATACATAAAACCAAACAGAAATGGCAGCAGCGGGAGTGAGCAGGGGGACTTGGCTCCACTCCAGGCTACAAAGTTTCAATTGTAGAAGGTAAATAAATTCTAGATACAAGGGCCTCTGCTTGGGTCACCAGGGAGCTTGGCTGGCCTTCAAACCACCACAGGCCTCTCACTCAGGCCACTTCACACCCCAAGGGAACCCCCGCCCTGATCTGGACACCCTTCAGGGCAAACCAGCTGGCCCCCACCCATGCACCAGGCCTCTATCCTACCTAATAAAAGAGTAATAAGCAGATTGACCATCACTCCAACACACAATAGCTGCCCCCATGTGGTCAAAAATCCTAACCCCATGTGGACACAAGATGGCCACCACAAGATGACAGCAGGGGAGGGCAGTTGGGAGGCACCAGGCCTGCAAGGGAGGGCAGTTGAGAGGGACCAGGTCTGCAAGGAAGGGTAGTTGGAGGCAATCAACCCTGTAGGGGAGGGCAGTTAGGGGTGGCCAGGCCAACAGAGGAGGGAAGTTGGGGGCAAACAGGCTGGCAGGGGAGTGGTTAGGGGGTGATCAGGCTGGCAGGCAGGTGAGCAGTTGGGAGCCAGCAGTCCTGGACTGTGAGAGGGATGTCTGACTGCCCATTTAGATCGGGTCTAAACAGGCAGTTTAACATCCCTAGAGGTGTCCCAGATTGGAGAGGGTGCAGGCTGGGCTGAGGGACACCTCCTACCCCGTGCACGAATTTCATGCACTGGGCCTCTAATATATATATCCCATTACACTCCTGTTATATGCTTTATACATTCCTACACAAGTTAAATGTCATGTGCACCGCACATGTGCACATGCACACACAGAGCATTCAATGGGACCAAAATTCTGCCAAAGGCCCAACCAAAGGCAACCATTTCCTTGGAGCCTAAATTCTAATTTCTGTGGCTCTTTTTAATATAAAACCTAAAACTTTTTCCAGCTCTATTGAGGTATAATTGACAAATAAATTATAATATATTTAAAGTATAAAGCATGATGATTTGATATAACTGTACATTGTGAAATGATTACCACAATCAAGTTAATTAATACATTCATCACTTCACAGTTACCATGTGTGTGTCTGAGGATATTCTCCTAGCAAATTTCAAAATACAATACACTATTAGCTATAGTCACCATGCACTACCCTAGGTCCTCAGAACTTACTCATCATCTAACTGAATGTTTATATCCTTTGACCAACATCTCACCATTTCCCCCACCCATCCACTCCCAGCCCCTGGCACCACCATTCCATTCTGTTTCTATAACTTTAACTTTTTTAAAAAAAAATTCCATATATAAGTGACACCACACTGTATTTGTCTTTTTCTGACTAGCTGACTTCACTTAGTATAATGTCCTCCAGGTTCATCGATGTTGTCTCAAATAGAAGGATGTCCTCTCTTTCGGCTGAATAATATTCCATTGTATATATGTATCACATCTTCTGATTCATTCATCAACAGGTTATTTTCATATCTTGGCTATTGTGAATGATGCTGCAATGAACATGGGAATGCAGATAGCTCTTCAAGATAGTAATTTCACCTCCTTCCTTTGGATATGTACCCAGAAGTACAATTGCTGGATGCTGTGGTAGTTCTATTTTAATATTTTTAATTTATTTTCAATTTGAGGAACCTCTGGACTGTTTTCCACGGTGGCTGCCCCAGTTTACATTCCCACCAACGGGTTCCCTTTTCTTTACATCCTCACCAACACTTATCTCTTGCCTTTTTTATGATAAACAATCTAACAGCTATAAGATGATATCTCATTGTGGTTTGCATTTCCCTAATGATTAATGATATTGAACATTTTTTCATACACCTATTGGCCATGTGTATGACTTCTTTGGAAAACTGTCTTTTTAGGTCCTTTGCCTAAAATTGGGTTATTTGGTTTTTTGTTATTAAGCTGTAAAAGTTGCTTATATTTTCAGCATATTAACTCCTTATCAAGTATATGGCTTGAAAAACTTTTTCATAGGTGCCTTTTCATTGTTTTTGATGGTTTTATTTGATGTGCAGAAACTTTTTAATTAGGTGTAGTTTCTCTTGTTTATTTTTGCTTTTGTTGCCTTTGCTTTTGGTGTCACATCCAAAAAATCATTGCCAAGACCAATGTGAAGAAGATTTCCCCTGTCTTCTTCTAAGAGTGTTACAGTTTTAGGTCTCATGTTTAAGTCTTTAATCCATTTTGAGTAGATTTTTTTAATCGTGTAAGATGGGGTCCAATTTCATTCTTTTGCTTGTGGACAGCCAGTTTTCCCAGCACCATTTATTGAAAGGACTATCCTTTCTCCATGATGTATTCTTAGCACCTTTGTCAAAAATTACATACATGGGTTTATTTCTAGATTATCCGTTTTGTTCTGTTGTTCTCAGTATCTGTTTTTTAATGCCAAAATCAAACCGCAAAACCCAAGACTTGTATAAATGTGGAGTCTTTCAACTCTCAGATAAAGAGGGGGGGAGTGGGTATGCATCTGGCCTACCCTGACATCTTAATGGTTGTGGCAAGTGACAGCCAGGGAGGGAAGGTGTGCTAAGGGGCAGCACTGGACCATTCATTGCAAAAGTGCATGGTCCTCTTCTTCCCAGGGCTGGGGCTGAACTGCCCAGGGGCCCGCCAACAAGCCCATATAGGTGGCAGTTTCCACAGTACTAATGCCAGAACTGCCCAAGGTAACAGTGAGCACTGGAAGCAGAGGGGTAGATCAAGCCCACGAACACAGGTAAGCCAAGGTCTAGATGCCAAACAGCACACAGATAAAGCCCAGGATCAGGGCCAAAGATAGGCCACAGGTCTTTGTCCCTGAGATGAACCAGAACCCAAGCAGTTCTGCAACGAATAAAGGTAGGGAAGCTGGGGTGGACAGAAATGGGGCTTACTTTCCTGGGCCAGCAAGAAGATGGGATGGAGACTGACAGGCAGGCTTAAAGGACCAGGAAATGATAGACCAAGAGCAACTATGTGAAGTAGAGGGATGTGGCAGTTTTTAGAGGTCACTCATTCATTCAACTAATATTTTTTGAGCTGCTACCACATGCCAGGCACTAATGATACAATGGCAATAGACAAGTTACTGTACAAATTTGTTATATTTAACCACTGAGAGAAAAACTGTAAAAAAAAAAAAAAAAAAAAAAAAAAAAAAAAAGTTTAATTCTGACAGGTGGCCTCTCTGGCAAGAGTTAATTTCTGAACCTGAAGCCTCTGACTTTAACTTTTAGTGGCACCTCATACACACTCCCAAGTTCCCCTCTCACATACACCTCCCAGACACTCACTTTTCCCCACCAGCATGCCAATCTTGTTCTTAATTTAGCCCTTAGAATAAGCCAGGTTGTCAGTTTGCTATTCCCTAATACCATCTCACCACAGCAATTGAAACTGATGATTGCAATATTGCTGAGTTCCTTGTTCCACAATCCATTGTGCTCAGGGTGTGGGTGAGCCAGCTATGGCAGTTCACAGAGCCAGTGCCAAGCAAACAACAGCCCCTGTCCCTGCCCCGTCTGTTTCAACAGCACCTCTGGAGTCCTTCTGATGGACTAGAACCTCTTCTCCCCACCACCACCCCCCCAGGGACTCACAGTCCAGTGGGAAAGGCAGACCTGATGGGTTATTGACACAGTACTAAAGGAGGCCACCTAAAGTGGGTGGGGCACAGGGGGCAAGGCAGGGGCATCTTCCTGAAGGAGGGGCTGACCGAACTGAATTTTGAAGAAAGAGCAGGAGAAAGTGAGTGCCTGAAGATGTGGGAGGAGGACGCTCAGGTGGGGGCACAGTGGGAGGCAGCCACAGCACAGTGAGCCCGGAGATTACACACAGATGGAAGATGCTGGAGTCCAGGCCAAGGGTAGCAGGAGATGAGTCAGTAAGGGACCTTGAAGCCAGGCGCTGGAGGATTTTGTCAGCCAAGCTAAAGAGTCCGAGTTGATTCAGGAGCTGATGGAAAGTTACTGAGGAATGTTTTTCAGAGAAGGCCAGCTATATGGCTGTTATAATCATTCTGAAGAAAAGGATGATTTAACCAGGTCACCGGATGCAATTATTGGGCTCCTCCTAGGACACATCAAATCAGGAACCACCTTTACTCATAAGCTGTCCCTGCTCTTCAGGTCTAAGGCCTACTAACAGGGTTAAACAACCCCTTGAGGATGCCAGCCAATGTACTACCACTTGGCTTATAATGCAGGACATTATCCATGTCCATATCCAATTTATGTTTACTCTTAAGAAAATCCTTAAAAGAGAACCATTGGTCAAAGGTTCTTTTAAGGGTTTTCTTAATATAATCATAACCAATGGATGCAGACAATAGGGGGTGAGGGTGAGGGCAGGATTGAGAGGGGGGGAGGGGTAATGAGGGGATAAGGACACATTTGTAATACTTTAATCAATAAAGAACCATTGAGATTAAAGTCTCAGGCAGCACAGCCAATAACTCTCCTTTATAGCAAAGCCTTCTGTTTCCTGTTAAGCCCCATCACAGTGATTACTGTGGCTCCCTGACATGCAATCCACTCAGATCTCCATCTTTTATCAGCCCAACTAGAGTTTAAGCAGAAAGGTCTGAGGAAAGGACAGGAGCCTTAGGGTCACTGACCCATGTTCCCATCTGACCTTGGGCTTGAGTTTGGGGTGGCAGCTCATCCTGGTTTACCCAGTACTTCCCAGAGACTAGAAAGCCCTATGTCCCAGGAAATCCCTTATCAAGGGCAAACCTACTGGCTGATCATTCTACTTCATTCCCTCATTTGTGAAATAGGAGTGTTAATGACTGCCTCCAGGGATGCTGTGATGGTGAGGAGGTTTTGTAGAATCTCCTGCAGTATCATAAACATAGTAAGTGGTCCCGAAAATGCCAGTTCCCTGTTTTGCTTCTCTTCTGTTCCTTAGGCTTGCTCCCCCAGGTTACAAATAAAAGCATCAGGTCCCATTCTGCGGGAGGAAGCAAGTCAGTTTCCCAAGCACTTCCACTGATGTGATTTCCTTTGGTTCTCACAACAACCCCCCATGGGAAACAAGGTAAACATTCTGTGCCCACTTGATAGATGGGGAAATGGGAAGTCAGACGAGTTAAATTGCTCAGTGGAAACATCCTTTTCCACAACCCTTCACATTTCTCTCACATTTCTCAGGCCCTGAAGAAGGAAACTGCTACCCACACTTCCAGCTCCCTCAGGAGGCGGGCTAATGGGATCGATGGGGGTGTGACTTCCGGCCATGTCTCAGTGACGGTTGATGTGGCATGCGCCTTCCCTTCTGCCAAGCTGCTCATTCTCTCTGTAGAGTTATAGGTTTGTTTGGTGAAAACGAATACATGTTTAAGCAAAAGTGACCAGAAAACCCAGTTAAGCCTAGTGGCCAGAGCAACCTTCTCCAACTGCTTTTCTCCCAGAGGTCTTTGAATCGAAATTCTAAGCACCTTTTCAATCTTCTTTAAAGGGCTTTTGATTCTCATCTAGCAATTGATTCTTTGCCAGAGGACCCGGCAGTGGGGGAAGAAGGCTGAGTATCCTTATACAGGCCTAACTACTAGGTTCTCCTCTCCGACTTCCCTGACCCCCAAACCCCCACCACCACCCGCCCAAGCCATTAACAACAGACTGGATGACTCAGCCAACAAGTGGGACTTGAACCTGTCACAACTGCTTTTCCCTGCACCGGGTAACTGCACTCAGAAACCACACCCAGTAGGAACGCAATCAATTCTTGTTAGCACTCTCACTCCAGACAAGCAGCTTTGAAAAAAGCTGTTTTAGGCAACATGATCAGCCTTTTGCTGTTGTTCATTAAGGGTTTAGCAGCTCGGTATTGATTTCCTTGCAGCTGCCTCTGAACTTTAATTCCTATAGCAGAAAAACAAGGCTTTGTCTGCGACATTTCCTGTCCAAGTGGCGGGTAACAACCATTCCTTGGTTGCGATTTCCCCAGCCATGCTGTGAACCACAGGGTGTCTGCAAGGCGTCCTTTGTCTATTCCAAAGAGTGATTTCTATAGCTGCAGGAGGTCCCTTCAACTGTGAACTGCAATTCCAGCTCCATCCTAAGCCAGCACTGCCTTCAAACTTCTGCCTCCGGAAATTCAAAGACCACCCCCTTTTCTCACACTGATTTGCAGCCACAGGCTTTAAGAAGGTGCTGTCTTGTATTTACATCATGTTTGTTGCATCCAGGTTTCTCTTAAATGTTAATTCCTAGCCAGTGAAAAGGACCTTAATCCTCTCTTTCAAGCAATGCTCTGATATTTTTATCCTCTCTACAACATCCCCACCAAGTGGCCATTCTGGCTTTGCTTGAACACCTCTGAGGATAGGAAGCTCACCCCCGTCCACAGAAAAGCTACTGCCGATGAAGAAAGCTCTGAGAAGGACAAAACTGCATCGTGTGGGATCAAAACCTGCCTTCCTGAAGTTCTTATCTTTCAGCTAGTAGACCCTTGATACCTAGAATACCCCAGCACCTACAAAGGCCAGAGATTTATTTATCCACCACTGGACATCACATTATCTGGCACATAATAGGTACTCAATGTTTGTTAAATTAATGAACAAATTGAGTATCTAGCCAGGGCCATGCACTGCACTGGTATTAGCGTAGATAGCTAGATATTAATAAAGGAAGGGGGCAAAGGAAAACAGACATTAATCCTAATCAACTAGGGAGCTGAATTACACAATAAGCCTGAATAACACTGAAAATTACAGTTTCAGACACCGCAGGGGAGCGCAGCAATGGCCCACCAAGGAGATAAATACTCTCCCTCCCCCATGTAGGGAGGAAGGACCAGTTTGCCCATCGCCCCAGTGTACCACCAGTCCACTTGCCCAGATATGGAGGAGAAGAACAAACAATAAAAAGGAAATTCCTCTGCTGGGCACACTCCCAGTAGGAGCCAAGATGGCAACCATAGAGGCCTGTCTGTCTAGCCTCGGGAAAAGGGTTAGATTGGATAAGGGACACAGATTCCAAGAAGATGTAGGAAATGGATTGGTTAGGGGAGGGCCCAACACCAGCCAGAGAAGAACTGCGAAATTGAGTGGTTAGTTTGAAAGAGACCCTAGTCCTTCCCAGCCCAAGATATTATAATGCAAGCTTAAAAAGCAATTTCTTTCCCTCTCTCTCTCCCTTTCCCTCTCCTTCCTCTCCCTCTCCCCCTTCTCTCTTTCCTTTCCTCCTTCCTTCTCCCTCTCCTTCTCTCTTTATCTCTCTCCCTCCCCCTCTCTCTGTCCTTCAAGTCAATAAAAACATATTTTTTTAAAAAGTTATGGGCTGTCACTTTTGAGATCAGATTGTAATGACCCCCTCTCCATCTTCTTTGCCTTCTCTTTCTCACCCACTCTCAAGAAGGCAGGATATTAGCTCTCTAAGAGAGAGGCCCACATGGCAAGGAATTGAGAGAAACTTCAGGTCTATACCCAGCAAGGAACTGAGTCTTAGCAACAGCCATGTGAGTGAACTTGGAAGTGGATTTTCCTCCGGTTGGATCTAGAGATACCTGCAGCCACAGCTGACACTCTTGGGAGAGGCACAGAGGACTCAGCTAAGCTGCCCATGGGTCCTTCTCCCTAAGAAAATGAGCTAATAAATGTCTGTTGTTTTAAGCTGCTAAGTTTTGTTACACGGCCATGGATAACTGATACAGACAGAGAAATGAACAAGGCATGGTTTCTCAATACACCAGGAGACTGGAGTGACCAATCAGAGGCCCAGGGTAGAGGACACAGAGGAGTCCAGGATGGTGCCATGTTCTCATCATGACAAATTGCATTGATGTCAATGCCATTTATTTATTAAATCTGGGAACCCAAATGGTGGAACAAGCATTGAAGAAAAGAAATCAAAATGAGCTTGGGCCACGGTAAGTATGAAATGCCTCTGAGACATGCCAATGGATGAGTCCAGGAGATAGCTATATTTACGATGCTGGAGCTCAGAAGAAAAATTTTGGCAGGAGATAACCGTTTGAGAGTCATTAAGCTCCTCCCTCTGGAGCCATTAGGAATAAGTTTATTTCCTCACCCACATGACAGTTCTTGAAGTATTTCAAAAGAGTTCTCATGTCTCCCATGAGTTTGGCATTCTTCCATTTTTTTCTCAAATATGTTGATTCTGAGAGCCCAGCCTGCTCTGAACATCTCAAATATGAATTTTATTTCACCTGCTCTACTTATAATTCAGTGATTACAGGCCAGTTATGTAATTTTGTTTCCTTTAAATTTCCTTAATAAGCAGCCCATGTGGAGGACAGCCATGGGAGACAGCCGTGATGGACAGAGAATGGAGCAGCTGGAGCCCATAGTCAGTTGCACATCCTCAAACAGGAAGTTTGAAAGGTACATTCTATTTTCATGGCCACCACACTCCTCTGTTTTCTTTTTAATTAAATAATAATAATATAATAGCCCCTTCCTTTCATGACTCTTTTAGAAAACAGATTTTTTTTTTTTAATTCTTATGAAACTGGTAGAAATGGATAAGAAAATCCCATCAAACCTGACAGGCAGAGAAG
The DNA here is from genome assembly GCF_014108245.1 of Pipistrellus kuhlii. Classification (NCBI taxonomy): domain Eukaryota; kingdom Metazoa; phylum Chordata; class Mammalia; order Chiroptera; family Vespertilionidae; genus Pipistrellus; species Pipistrellus kuhlii. Next base: position 5,233,615 of record NW_023425562.1, read on the forward strand.
CCCTGGGAACCGGCCTGACTCTGAAATGACTAAGATGCCTCACTAAATCTGAGCAGCTGGTACAGGTAACCTTTCACACGGGTAATAAAACCACTGCTGAAAAATACAGGAATGAAGATATTTCAGAAATCAATGAAGCACATATGAAAAGCTGGAATTGTTCGCAGATCATACTTTGGTATTGATATTGGACATCATGCTGGAGAGGACTCCAGCCAGGAGCAGACTGGGGCAGTGTCTATTCTCCTGGCTGTTTTCACTGACCAGGCTTTCCTTGTTTTCAGGCAAGGGAGGACCAGCTGGCAACTGTTCTCTGAATGCCAGCTCTTGGTGCTCCTAAGAGCTAAAATGGTAGTCAGAAAGGCTGAGCATCTGCCCAGAAGGTGTCATAGAAAGGACACAATTCTGCATTCACAGTCCTGAGTTTGAATCTCCATGCTAATTTTAGCTTGCTCTGGGATCTTTTGGCAAGACAAAGCCATATTCATCTCACATTGTTTATTATGAGGGTTAAATGAATCTATGAAAACAATTAACAAGTGACTGGCACACAGTGGATATCTAAATGTCTGGTCATGTCAGAAACCAGTTACAAAGCAAGGCAGAATGTGGCTAAGGAATATAAAGCAAGAGAGAGACAATGATACAACCGTGATCACCACAATCCACTCTTGTGGGAGCCAGCCTCCAAGAGGCCCCCAACCCAGCACTGATCCCTACCCTCCCACGTTTACCTAAGTTGAGCTGTGTGACCAACAGGACAGCAGGAATGATGGTATGTATGTTACTTCTGAGATTGGGACTAAAAGGCAGTGTCTTGTGCATCAGGTTTGCTCTCTCTTGGACCAGATGCTCTGAGGCCGTGGTCAGCAAACTGTAGCTCGTGAGCCACGTGCAGCTCTTTGGCCCCTTGAGTGTGGCTCTTCCACAAAATACCATGGCCTGGGCAAGTCTATTTTGAAGAAGTGGCGTAAGAAGAAATTTAAAAAATTTGGCTCTCAAAAGAAATTTCAATCATTGTACTGTTGATATTTGGCTCTGTTGACTGAGTTTGCAGACCACTGCTCTGGAGGAAGCCAGTTGCCATGTTTGAAGGTACCCAGGCAGCCTGTGACAGGTCTACATGATGAGGAACTAAAAGCTCCTGCCAACAACAACATGAGTGAGTTTGGAAAATGGTTCTCCATCATCAAGATGACTGCAGACTCTTGAGACACTCTGAGCCAAAACCACCCAACTCACCAAATCCCAGATTCCTGACCCACAGAACTACAAATGGGGCAATGCCCAATCAGGAACAGAGGTGAACAAGAATGATAGGCAGCAAAATATAGTACACCTGAGCCCTGATCTTGAGTCTAAGGTTTACCAACCAAGTGAAGGCTCAAAGTTACTCTGCAAATAATAACTAATCTATCCAGCATATGTAATAAGAGCCATGAAAATATTTATACATTTTTTTACTCAAAAACTTGATTCTGGAATTCCAAGGTAAGAAAATGAACTAAAATGTGTGAAAACCATTATGCACAAAGATGTTCATCACATCATTGTCTAGTGTTTTATAAAATGAAATAAGCCTATTGTCCCACAATAGAGAAATAGTTAATAGCATCTTGAGTTGCAGATATGATACATACTATATTTAATTTCAACAATAGCCACTGTGTCCCTATAATAGAGATGAGGTATTGGGGTAAGAAATATTAAGTCATTGTCCTAGATTGCCTAATTCTTGACAGTGAATCAAATTATAATTATTATTAGACCTCGTACTTACAAAAATGTGCTAGGCATTATTCTCAGTGCTTTGAATATAATAAGTCATTTAAATACTGATTTGTCTGGCTCTATAACGCTCAAAATTGCATTAAAAACAACACTGTGAGCATGGACGTTAGCTACAATACCTTATTTATTTCTACAACCCTATAAAGTGTGTACTTATTATTAGATCCATTTTATGGATGAGGAAACTGAGGTTCAGTGAGTAAATGATTTAAAAGTATATGATTTTACCTCATTGGAAAAAAAATTTTTGAGTAGAATATTCTCAGGAGGAGGAAAACATATGTAAGAGTTGACAAAGAGGAAATATATATATATTTATTTATTGAACATGAACTAATGAGCTAGATATCACTCTACTAATTGCTGTGGGCACAAAGGCAAAGCTCTTGATCTCAAGACATAAAATTTAGAGTCTAGCAAGAGGGTAATAAACAAACACATATTCCTGATTGGCTGGTAGGCATTGCAAAGGTAAAGTCAATTTGCATCTTACTCTTATTAGTGTAGATCTGTGTACATATACATATGGTCAGGGGTGATTAATGCAATAAAAGAAAGACAAACAGAAAAGTAAGAGACTGCTAGACATGGGACAGGGTGAAAAAAGATGGCATTTGATCAAAGATCTAAAAGAAGTGAGGGAATGAGCCTCACCAACTAAAAAAAGAGCATTCCAGGCAGATGGGAACAGGTAAGGCCGAGGCTCTGATTTAGGAGTGCGGGAGTGTAGTTGAGAAATAATAAGGATGCTAGTAGCACTAAAATGAGATGACCTGGAAGGTTTTGGATCACTTCATAGGCTTTTTTAGGGCACAGCAAGGTTTTGGCTTTTACTGTGAAGGATGTGAGAGCCAGTGGAAGGTTCGGGGCAGAGGAGTAGCATAGCTTCCATGTTGAAACTGGACTGCAGGGAAACAAGGGCTGATGCAGGGAGGCCAGTGGAGAGACTGTTTTAGTAATCCATGACAGAGCTAGTGCCTCAGATTGGGGTGATAGAAGTAGAAGTAGTGAGAAGTGGTGGGATTCAGGATATGTCCTGAAGGAGAGGCAACAGGATTTGTTGATGGGTTGGATGCAGAATATATTGTAGAAGAAAGACAGTCAATATAACTCCAAGGTTTTTAGCCAAAGCAGCTGGAAGAACAGACATGTCACTTAACTAAAATGGAAAAACTCTGGGAACAGCATGTTGGGGGAAGAAGAAAATAAGAGTTGGGTTTTGGTCAAGTAATGTTTGAGATACCTGCTAGCTATCTATAATAATAAAAGCATAATATGCTAATTAGACAGGATGGCCTTCCAAATGACCTTCTAGATGAAGGCAGGACTGTAAGGGAACCCCGGGTCCAGGATGCCAGAGAGAAGCTGGTGTGGCAGCCAGGGGAAGGAAGACCTACTCTTGCATGAATTTTGTGCATCGGTCCTCTGGTGTGGAAATATTGAATACTCAATTGAATATATAAATCTGAAGTACAGAGGAGAGATTCAAGTTGGATTGATAAATTCTGGCACTATCCACCTATATTTAAAGCCACGAGACTGGGTGAGAAATAGTGAGTGTAGATAAGGTATATATTGAGCAATCTTTAGACTTCAAGGAGATGAAAAAGAAACAGTGAAAGAGACTAAGAAGTGTCCTGAAGGTAACTAAGGAAAAAGAAATCAGCTGTGTCAAATGTTGCTGTTAAGTCAAGTAAGATGGTGGCTGAGAAGTGACCATTAGACTTGGAAACATGGGGGTCACTGGTGACCAAGAGTTGTATCGGTGGAGTGATGGAAAGGAAAGCCTAATAGGATCAGCTTTAAAAAAGAATAAAAGGAGAGGGAATGGGGTGAGCATAGATATCCCTCAGTCTCAGGCACCAACTGGTTCACTGATGTGACTCAGGTGGGCACAGAGGGCATTTACCCCTTCACTGTGGTGACAGAGCTCAGAACAGAGGGGCGCTTTTCAGCAGACCAAGAGGCTTTTCAGAGTCATCAAGATACCAGAGAGAAAAGTGACATGGGCACAGCTCCATGCCTGGAGTGGCAGAGAGGGCCATGGCAGAGGCAGGGAACATATATGGCCATTCTTTGGAAGTGTCCTAGTAATTCATAAGGAACCAGCAGTGTGGGATTTGGGCCGAGGCTGAGCCAGAAACACAACTCTTACCATGGCAACTCATGGATGTGACCTAAGAAATGGGTGTACACATGGTAAACTGTAGCTAATTTAACTTAAAAAGCGAAGAATCAGTATTGTGATATATGCAGCATTATTAATTACTAGATGCCTGGTGCACAAAATTCATGCACGAGTAGGATCCCTAGGCCTGGCAGGCAATCAGGGTTGATCGGGGCCTTCTAACTGCCAACTGGGGCCTTCCTTCACTCTGCACCTCCCCCTGGTGGACAGTGCACATCATAGCAAGCGATCAAACTCCTGGTCTCCTGGTCAAATTCCCATGGGGACAATTTGCATATTAGGCTTTTATATAAAGAGAGATGTGGAAACATTAAATAAAATTCCAGGAATAAAAACAGGATTCTTGGCAAAATGTAAAACAATGCCAGCGTTAAAGCAACCGAATCACATGCAAGTTTTATTTTCTCTGTTTTTAAATTTGTGTTACTTAGATAGCTCTTATAATACAAAAAAATAGATAAATAAAAATTAAAGAGATAATAAATCCAAGCCTTTCTCTGAGAGTTGTTTTAAAGATTATAATAATGACTAATATTTGAATAGCTCACAAAGTGCTTTTCACACATGTAATCTCATTTAATCTTCATAACCAACATGCCTTCCCTTGACACTTTACAAAAGCTTTTATTATTGCACTTAGAAAACTGTGTTGCAATGCTCTGTTTATATATCTTTTTCCCACTCTAGACTAGAGTACCCCAAAGATAAAAGTCATGTCTTTTCATCCTTTTCCTTGACAACACAATACATGGTACATGATAGAAGTTCAATACCTGCTTGAAAAGGGATAGATAATGGCTGAAAAGATGGAAGGAAGGAAGGAAGGAAGGAAGGAAGGAAGGAAGGAAGGAAGGAAGGAAGGAAGGGAGGGAGGGAGGGAGGAAAAATGGAAGGAAGAATGGAAGGAAAGATACATGCATGGATGAATGGATGGATGGATAGATAGATGGACAAGGACTAAGGGATCAATAGATCACTACTATAGACACGAGCACTTGACTGTGTCCAAATCATATAGGTACCCTTAATGCCTACAGACTGAGCCAACCACCACTCCTACTCCTACCCCTCAAACTAAATATTTTTTATAATTTATGTCTAGTTAACTTTTTCCTTATCTAACATTTCTGGTGATCTTAGTCTCTCCTCTTAGCTGTCTCCTCCCATACTTACATTCCCACTCACTCTGCTTTATCTCTCCTGCCCTGCTCCCACATTGTTCTCATCTTACCCAAATCTTTCCACCCAGTAAATCAGAGCTCTCTGAATCATGAAAAATGCAGCTCCATCTTCAAACTTTCCTGCTCTGCACTAAAGCAAGCTTGAGCCTCACCTGTGGCCCCACCTTCCCTTCCCTGGGGAGCTTCTATTTCCCCCCTTCTCTAGGGCATCTTTGTAGGACACCTCTTCTATGTGCTGTCATCATAGCACAGAGTGGATCAGCTGATGTATTATTTACTGTAGCAGTTGCCTTCATGTTACACAGAAGTTGTACACACAAGCCAAATTCTGACTCCTTCACAGATTTGGAAGATTTTACAATTAGATATTTGCAAGAAACATGACTCACTCAGCATATGCATCAGGGCCATTTCAATCACCAGTGACAGAAAGCCAGCTCCAACTGGCCTGAGTTCAAATAAAGGGTATATATTGGCTCATGAAACTCAGGAAGTCTGACAGTGGCTCTGGCACCAGATCATCAGGGCTTTGCCTACTTTCTCAGGCAGGCTCTTTCTTCATGGTGAGAAAGATGGCCACTGGCAACCTCGACCCTATTTATCCCTCTAGCCCATAGTCTAAAAGATGGAGATCCTCTTTCCCAGCGCTCATCTGTCAGTCACATAGAAGAGTTCTCACTGGCACTGGATTGCATTACATTTCTGAGGTCAAGAGGAAGGTTGTATTATGACTGACAGCCCCAAAAGGAGCACATGAGTCTGGAACAGCGGTGGTAAGAATATGGATCCCACAAGATAAGACAACGTGCACACTACATTTAAGCCGAGTCTATATCATCTCAAAACAAGTCAATTGTGGACTGGCTACCCACACACCAAACAATTGCTCCTTCCACTTTTATATCTGCATTACTTTCCATCTAGCTAGGAATTCACAGCATCTAAATGGGATATGATTAGAAAGGGGATTTGTCCCCAGAAATTTACATATAAAAAAATTAGCCATGGTTTCCTCTAGGGAGAAGGGTGGAAGGGGGAGGGGAGTGGTAGAAAGAAATGGGATTTTTTGTTCTTGTACATTTTCATGTATGGTGTGGTACTTTTACATGGTGTGTGAAGGAACTGAAAAGCTCCCCATAAAGGATAGAGAGTGAAGATGTTGGAGAGTAGTTCAAACAGAGGCCAGGGCCTGCTCAGAGCTGCAGGACCTCAGCCCACGCCCCTTGTTCATGGAAAGCTACCACAGGCATGGGGCACAGAACGGTGACATCTGTGGTCCCTTCACACAGCTAAAGAGCTGGCACCGAGCTGAGGGAAATTGTTGTTTTTATTAGTGTTGTATTTGCCTACTGTTTAAATTCATACTCTGGTGTATCAGGAATTAATTCAAACGTGGAAATTACATTCATTTCCTTGGGCCAGGACGCTGATAAATTGAAAGTTAAATTGGGTCTAAAATCTGTTCTGTCTTTAAAAAAAAAAAAAAAAAGTCACAGACAGATTTCAGGGAAAAAAAGGCCAGTGTTAAAATAGGAAAACATCAAATTGAGAATTCATTTTCCCCTCCAAATTTGATAATTATTGAATTACTATGGCTGTAAGTTCTAGTTAAATTATCAACCATGTCTAGACAGAATGAGAATGACTTAAAAAAAAAAATAACCTACAAGTCAAGATAGGTAAATGATAGTGTATAATGTTAGTATATTTTGGAATGGGGAAAAAGTGAATGATATATTTGAGTGTCACTAAAGCTGCCATGGGTGAGAAATGAGGTCACTAAATCTGAGAGTGTGCTCATGGTTTGGGAGCCAAATCCACACGGAATGTAAAATTAAGAGAGAGGCACAGCATACCTAAGCTATGTGTAGGACCAGATGGGTTTCACCAAGAGAACACAATGACATTTGCTGAGAATGACTGTTTAAAGATCATCAACATTATATATGTGAGGATCATGTTTAGTTTGAAGAGTATGGATAAATTGAGAGAACAGAGTTTTGAGATCATGTGACGTTGAAGAATTTTACACTAATCTAAGTGGATTTAATTTCTGAAAGCAGTGCATTTGTTCTTGTCTCAATCCCCCATGGAGGTGGGGAACAGAGAAATAGATAAACAAGTGTTTAACATTCCTGGCTAGACCAAACCTCTGTGCATTATTCAAGATGCAGCTGCTCAAAGTTACCTACAGTGTCTTTCCACCGAAAGAGCAGGAACATGTGATCTTCTCACAGATACACTCAGAGATACCTCTCCTTTTATATTTTGTTAACAATAGCTCTATCCAAAGAGGTTTTCATACTGTATTTCTCCAAGGAACCAAGGAGGAGAGGAGTCACCTCAGAATTAAAGGCAAAGAACAGTGACATTAAATTGGGAATTGCAAACCAATTTAAGGTCTTTAAAATAAGCACTACTCAGAGAAAGGTGATTTCACTTATATGTGGAATCTAATGAACAAAATAAACAAACAAACAAAATTAAAACTCATATATACAACTGCAGAGGGGAGAGGAGTTGGGAGGCTAGGTGGAAAAGTTGAAGGGATTAAACAGTACAAATTGGAAGTTACAGAACAGCCAGAGATGTAGATTAAGGTGAGGGAATATTGTCAATAATATAGATAAATGTGTATGGGCCATGTGGGTATAATGTAGATAAATATGGCTGTTGTTTTTTTAAATAAAACAAGACCTACTATTGGGCAGGACAAAAAGGGCCATTTCTCCCAGTCCTCCTACCCCATTTCCAAATAACCTCAGACAGACATTTGTATTATCTCCAATGGATTGGTTATGTATCCAGTTGCAGAGCCAGCGGACAGATGTAAATCATACAGCTTAATCTTTTGTCTCATTACCAGACATCACCACGTGTTATGTACCATGAATTAATCCTGTAGGTTGTAAAGAACATGATTATATTTTATTATTTGGATGCTAAAGTGTTTATTTAATGTAATCTTCTTTTAAGATCTATAAATTTGTATCATTTCATTTATTTGTTTTTAATTTATCTTTATTGTTGAAAGTATTACAGATGTTCCCTTTTACCCCCTCCAACCTGCACTGCCACCCTTCAGGCCTTCGCCACACTATTAGCTGTGTCCATGGGTTATATATATCCTATATAATAAAAGCTTAATATGCTAAGTGTCTGACCATTTGTTTGACCGTTTGACCTGCTGCTATGGCATGCACTGATCACCAGGAGGCAGGTGCTCCAACTGGTAAATTAGCTTGCCGCTAGGGTCTGGCTGATAGAGACTGGGCGAGATGGACTGGACACTCCAGATATGCCCTGGAGCCCTCCCGCAGGCTCTCCCAGACCCAGATCACACCGAGTCTTGTTTTGAGCCTTAAAATATGGGGGGGAGTGGGGGAGGGAATCCTGTTCTCATCCATCTCTAAAAATCCATGGTCACCAACTAAGGTAATAACTAAGACAGTTAATATAATTGAAAGAGGTGGGATGAATGAGAATAGGGAGGGGTGGGGACTATAGCAGACCAAGAAGCTATGCCCAGAGGCCCCACTGAGAAAGGACAGTGGCTATTTAGCACCCGCTGAATGCTGCCATGTGGAAATTCAGGCTCAATATTTTCAATGGAAGCCATAAATCCAGATAGTCAATAAAAATCCCAATATTTAAAGGTTGGCTGATTTTTTTAACTCTTTAAAAAACAAAATATATCTGTCATCCAGAATTAGCCTGTGGATCACTAGTACGTACTTATCATATACTTAAAGTTAAGTGTCTAGTTGGGTAAAGCATTAAAAGGGTCATGGCAATGTGGTGGTCACTCTAAGGACAAGACAATCAGGACATGGTCCACGGGTCCTTGTACAGACATGCGTAAGACCCAGACTTAATGAGATGACCCAAATCCATTTTCTTCAATGCAGATGTGTAGTTGTTACTAGGGTGTGTATGCTATACAATAAATGTGTATGCTATCTTAAATGTGTGAATATTTCTGTTATAGGCCCCTCAGACCATGGGATATTGCTTTTTGGAAACCATAAACTTTTAATAATCTAATGTTATCCAAGAAAACAAGTAACAAGTAGATTCTAAATTATTTAACTATAGAAATTGTTCTTTATAAATTGAGATAAGTGGAGATGTTGAATTCAAGAACCTCCAAAAAAATGCAGAACTTGGGCTTTAATAAAACAATAACATATAAAACTGTTAAGATTTAAAGGAGTTGGATATATCAATTTATTTATTTAACAAAATATTTACTGGACAACTAATATGTATACACACTGTGCTAAGAGGTTCACATGTGTATGTTACTTAATCTTTGCCACAACCCTGTGTCTTAATTTGGGTTTTTCAGAAGCACAGTCTGAGGCAAAAATTTGAGTGCAAATGTTTATTTGAGATGTAACTGCAAGAAACACTGGCAGGGGTGTGAAGAAGTGAGACAGAGAAAGGCGGGAAGTCAGAAAAGGTGTATTATCCCGAGCAGTCACCACCATGAGAAATCGGATCTCATACCACCAGGGAGCTCTGAGATACTGGGTAGATTATGCACGTCAACTGCCCATTCAAGGAGGGAAGGAGCTGAAACATTTATACAACAACTCCCTTTAGTCCCTGCTCTCAGGGGACATTAGTTCCTTGGCATTTGCAGCTACCATGCTTGTGAGAAGAACAGTCTTTGGCAGCATGAGGGAGCCCCCAAGAAAAGAAATGCAGGTGCTATCAATAAAACGGTAGGTCAATATGCACAGAAATGGTAAGATCCAAAGAGATATGGATGGAGTATGAAGGGTGTCTACTATAGTCCTTAAGGTAGATCCTACTCCCCGTTATCAATGAGGAGACCTGTGGAATTCACTCTTCAAGTAGAAAACACTGCCTGGAATTGGCCCCTTGAAAACAAACCATTCAAGAAATGCAGACAAGGCTCCTTTAAGAGACAAAGACATGGAGGACAGCTGTTGCCATCTCCTTTGACAGCCAGAGGCAGAGGCACTGGCAGTCTGGACACTGATCCCTGGATTTAAGCATCAATTATGCACCAGCAGACATCAGCATGCAGAGCTTTGATGCAGTGAGGTCTATGAAGTTTGGACATCATCAGAGATGAAAGAGATCACAATAAGCTGAGATGAGAAAGAAGGAAAATAACAAATACCATATGCTAGCCAAAAGGGCCACTGTGAAGGACTAATGGAGCAAGCTACCCCTGGAGACTTCCAGCACCATCTCATGGAAGAGTACATCTCCCTAGACTGTTTGTAACAATTTATAGTAATGCAATTCTTACCTACAAATGACGGAAATTAAAACATGGGAGGTACACTGGGCTTCAGAAATACTTTCCCTTCCTCCATTGAAGGTTGCACCAATAATTTAAGATGTCATAGATCAATTAGAAAACTATTAAATGTCAGTTAACATCTCTGGAAACTGAATACAAAATGAACCAACTAGCATTGTCTTGCTATAACCCCATTGTGTATAAGAATTAGGTTTAAATGTTTAATGAATATATAAAATATAATTACCAAGTTACTTCTCTTATAGAGGTGATTAATAATCATATCATTGACTTTTCCATTGTGCTCTTCTGTTATCTAACTGGAATATTTCTAATAGGTTCTCTTCTCTGTAGCCTTTTTTGCTCTTTAAGTATTGTGACCACCTTCAACCTGCTTCCTGGTTATGAATGGAATGTTTATATCCCCAAAGATTCATATATTGAAGCCCAGACCCCCAATATGATGTTCATTGGAGGTGGAGCCTTTGGAAGATGGTAGGTTTAGATAAGATCAAGAGTATATTCATGCCCTCCTAATGGATTTAGTGCCCTTATAAGAAGAGGAAGGGACACCAATGCTAGCCCTCACTATCTATCATCTATCTATCTATCTATCTATCTATCTATCTATCATCTAGTTACCGCTACACACATGCACCAAGGAAAACCAACGTGAGCACACAAGGCAGCAATCTACCAGGCAGCCATCTACAAGCCAGTCAGAGAGCCCTCAACAGGAAGCAAATCTACCACAACCTTGATCTTGGACTTCCAGAACTACCTATATATAAAAAAAGCCTAAGCAAATGTTAAGGCGGAATGATTGGAATAACTGGAATGACCGGCTGCTATGACGCACACTGAGTAAGCAGGCAGGTGAGTGGTTAGGAGCAAGCAGGCAGGCGGGCAGGCAGGTAAGTGGTTAGGAGTGAGCAGGCAGGCAGGCAGGTGAGCGGTTAGGGGCAAGTAGTCCCGGATTTCGAGAGGGATGTCCAACTGCTGGATGTCTGACTGCAGGTATTGGGCCTAAACCAATAATTGGAAGACCCCCGAGGGCTCAGGCAGGGCTGAGGGACCCCCCACCCCACCATTTTGTGCACTGGTCCTCTAGTGAGAAGTAAATGCCTATTGTTTAAGTCACCTAGCTGTTATACTGATCAGAATCACAGCTGAGGTACTTTGTTATAGCAGCCTGAGTGACTAAGATACTCCCCTACTAGATTCTAAAATGCTTGGGAAGATACACTGCCATTATTCATTCTTTATTTCTAGTACCTGGCACATAGTATGTGTCTGTGAATGAATGAAGGAACCTACCTTTGTGGCTGAACACAATTGTTGTCTTTATTTTGGATATAACATAGAACTGCATGATCATATTCAGAAAAGATAAATGAGTTCAAATCTCAGGTCTGCCAGTTACTAACTGAGCAACTGGGATCAAGTCACTTGACCTTTCTGGATATCAATTTTCTTCACTGTAAAATGATGGTAATCTTAGCTTGGGTTCTTCAAAGTGATCCTTGAGATAAGGACTTGGATGCAGGTGGTTCTCTGTGGTGGGTGAGGAAGTAGAGAAAATGACTCAGAGAAGGGAAAAAGGCAGTTAAGTGTGTGTTAATAAGCAGGTTACTGCTGGGGGCCACCAAAGCACAATCCCACAGGGAGAGCTCTGAGAAATAGCATAAAACAGGCTCTACAGTCTTCACACAGATCAGAGGCTGGGGAAGATTACCTGCCGACTCCATTCTCTCACTGGTTAAAGGCTATCCCCAAGATCTTTAATTCTACTTTCAGGTTCTATCTATGTATGTGCAGAAGAGCAAGTTTCCATGGTGCCAGGTAAAGCCCTCAGGCTGCTTGGTAGAGAGCTGTTATACTGATAGGAATCACAGCTGGAGGTGAAATCAGGTGGGCTGGTGAGATTAGGTGCAGCATCACCAGCATCTGCTAAAGACCAACACCTATACCGAAGAACCGCCTCACAGAGAAGTCAGAAATATTACCAGTATCTACAGCACCAACCATAGTGCCTGGTCCATGAAAAATCCCCTATAAATTTTTGTGGTAGTGACTGCTGTGATTTTTCTTGTTAAATATGGTGGTGAAAATTGCAATCCATAGGGAACACGCTTGAATTTACAAGTCAGTGCCACAATGCTGACGTCTGTTCTGAATCGAGGTATTTTGCAGTCCATGAATTACAGCAGTAAAGAAAATGTGATCACTGCCACTCAGAGCTCACATTCTATGTGGGATAACCCTGCTCTGCCTCACTTCATATCTTTGGCTTGACTTGGTCTTTCTTATGGTACCAGGGGAAAATACACACACATTTTATTACTAACTAAACTAATACACAAACTACATCACCTCTGCAAAATCGTGTACCATATACATGCATTATAGGCAACAGCCACTGCCCTTGACCATAAATATGTTTATTCTCACATGGTTCTTTTTCCTCCTAATCACTATTACCCATCAGCAGTGTCTCATTTTGTGTTCCCCCGAATTAGACACTGAGAGGATTCAAGGGCAAGGTGTTCACTTGGAAGATGATCTCAGGAAACTCCAATAGGGAAGTGGAAAAGTGAGATTGGGGGTCGGGGGAGGATAGCCAATGTGGGCTGTATTATCCACCAATTATCACTGTGGGCAACTGCATCTTAATTGTACCGGAAACTTTGGGTCGATAGAGAGCAGACACCTTAGAATTGGAGATCATAATGAAGAAATGAGGAATCCTGGATATTTAATATGCCAATTCTCATTAGGCAGAGAAACAAGTCTCTGATTGGGACTTGCTTCCAGAGAGTGCTAATTCTCTGGCCCTTCTGGTCTGCTGAGCTTCACCAGCAGAGTCAGCTCTGGCTGCCAGAGAAAGCTTCACTAGGGGTGTCGAACTCAATCAGAGAAGGGGCCGAAATCTAAAATCCAGCCTAAATCGCGGGCCGAATGGTTTACTGAACAGTCATAAACTGTCATTGTGATGGAAACGCAGCGGAGTGCAGTGATGACAGCGCGGTGCGGGCCACATTGCAAGGCCTGGCAGGACGGATTTGGCCCGCGGGCCTTGTGTTTGACACATGTGCTTCAGGCAGTTAGAGATCGGGGCAAAAAGTAGGCTCAGCTGGGAGCTATTGAGTAAGCTCATGCCACAAAGCCACAGAAAGGAGATTCACTCCATGACATGAGGCCAGTGACAGTGTCTGTCTTCTTCATTATGATCTCCAATTCCTAACTCATTGCCTGGCATGTGGTAAGCATTCAATAAATACTTGGAGATGCCTGGATGGATGGATGGGTGGATGGATGGCATTTGCACTAAGTCTTAAAGGATGAGGAGGAATTTACTGGGCACTCCAGGAAAAAGGAACAGCATACTAAAAATATAGCATTATGCAAAAGCATGCCTCCATGTTGGGAAATCTCTCAGGGCAACCCAGTACTCTGTTTAAAATGTGCAGAGGCTCAGACCTACAGCTCCTCCCATGGAGGCACAATCTGCTTTCCTGTAACTTCCACTCTCTCATCCTACTTTTGCCTTGAAAACAACAACCTTCTCCACCATGGTGCTGTGAGTCACATCCCCACTCTGCCCCACCCTCCCCACCTCATCCCCAGAATTGTGAGCTTTCAATCTAGAACAAGGATGAGACTAGAAAACTACCCCACATCACTGGGCCACTGCACAGAGAATGTGGTCCCCTCTAGGCCTTTTCCCCTCCCCTCCAGCAGTTCAGAGTTAAGCAAACGCCCTTGCTCCTACCAAAGCTGGAATAAGTACTGCTCGCTTGTTCACCTGCTGAGCAAAAGGACTGATTACCCAAGAAAGGGAAGTGTTGCCCACACAAATCAATACAGATGTGGCTTTGAAAAGGTTGGCTGACTACACAGGATTAGATATTGATCTCGCTTGTTTTTCCAGTTATTGCTCTATTCACCACCTGTGGAGGCCACTTCTAATCTCCTCCTAATACCAAACAAGACAAGAGAGCTCAGCCCAGAGCAGATTCAGGTGTATGATGATTGCAGAACATGAAAGAATCCCCAGTACTCATGCCCAAATAACCAGGAACACAGGGGGAAGATATCCCTCAACACTGCATGACAACTCAGGACTGCGTGAGAGATTAAAACTGAACTGAACACACTTCATATCTGCCTCATAGAACTCTGAAATGTCCAGAAAAGATCAGGAGAAGGGTAGAAAGCATTTACATAAATGTTCATTGATCCTCTAGGAATACTTGAATAGAAATTTAGGGCAAAAAAATAAGAGCCTACATTAAAACGTATACAGATATAGTAAGAAAACAATGAAAAAACATTGTTTTGCCTACCAAATTGGAAAAGGTTTTTTAATGATAATATTTTGAGTGATGGCAAGTGTTCAAGGAAATGGAAGGATTGAGTAAGTTTCCTGGAGGGCATTTGACAATACACTTCAAAAGCTGTAAAATTCATCATACACTTTGCACCATGATTCTACTTCTAAAAATTGATCTGGAGAATGTAATTGAAGTGTGCAAAAGGCTTTGCTACAAATTAAAAGTCACATGCCCCTTCCTGTGACCCAGATTGGGACAGAAGAAGGCTGGTTGTGAAGCACAGGTAGGGTGGCAGAGGAAACCATGCCACGGCCAAGAGATCCTTGGCTAGTCAATAAGCACTGGCCGTCACTGTGTTAGGTCTATGGAGAAGACTTCAACCTTGCCCTAGAGATGTTACTTTATAAAAGGGGTCACAGGCACTGAAACAGAAACTTGGGGAAAATCAAGGTGGTGGATGCAAAAAACAAGGGGATTAATCCCACACAGTGAGTCTGTAAGTCTCCATCAGGGTAAGACTCATGAACTGTGTCTCAACAATGAGTAGGATTTACCAAAGAAGACAAATGGGGGAAGCATGTTTGAAGGTATAAGAAACATTCAAGGACACAGATAATAGTGTGGTGAAGGCCTGTGAGGGGCGGATGTAGGGTAGATAGGGATCAGTGAGGGGATGGGGGCAGGGGAAAGAGGGACAACTATAATACTTTCAGCAATAAAGATTTTTTTTAAAAAAATTTAAAAAAGAAAACATTTATGGACGTTCATGTAGATTGATAAGAGATGACAGGTACCTTTGGAGAACAGAAAAGTAAGATCATGAGGGTCCTTATGAGCCACAGTGAAGAACGTGGATCACAATGACCCAAGGTAGGATTCTAACACCAGGAAACATGTGGCTCACACTTTGCTTTATAAATAAAGTCAAAACTTGACCAGTGTTTAGTAGATAGAGCATTGGTCCATGAACGAAAGGATCGCAGTTTTGATTCCCGGTCAAGGGCACATACCTGGACTGCAAGTTCGATCCTCGACCCAGCTGTCTGTCTGTCTCTCTCTTTCTCTTCCCCCCACCCACGCCCCTTCCACTCTCTCTAAAAATATCAATTGGGAAAATACGCTCAGGTGAGGATTAACAAAAAAATAAAAACAAAAGTAAGTGCCTTAAACTTTTGACCCAGATCTCCTTTTTGCCTGTCCCTTCATGATATTTCTTCATAAAATAAAATTGATTTAAAAGCTCATACTCTGAAAAATCATGTGGAATATCTCTTGCTTCCAGGACCATTCAAGACTGCTCTGATGAGAAAACACTAGCTCTTACCAATCTTATTGACTTTTATCATCCTTGCATATATAGGCCCAATATTCTATATGAGGTGTAATCACTGAGCTCATTTAGTCTATTGACTATTGTTATATACTCATTAACATCTTATACAGAAACCTGATAAGACAACCTTATAGAGAAAAATTTAAAACTCAATAGATGGGCTCAACAGCAAAATAAAATAAAAAAGGGGGGGGGGGACGACTTAGTGAACCAAAAGATATAAAAGTAGAGATTACCTAATGTAGACAATAGAAATAAACAGAGAAAACAGAGCCTCAGAAACATTGGAACTACAGCAAATGATCTAACATTCATATTATTTGAGTTCAGGAAAAAGAAGAGAAAGACCAGGACAGAAAAGTACTCAAAAAGAAAATAGCTAAAAAAAACTTTCCAAATATGGAAAAATACATAAATCTACAGATTCAAGAAGCAAGTAAACTCCAAACAATATGAATGACAATTTGTAATCTAATGATTCCTCACTAACCCTGGAAGCCAGAAAGAAGTGGTATATTTTGAAAGCACTGAAAGATTTTTATCCAATGAAAATATATTTCAAGAATGAAGGAAAAGCATGACTTCTCAGGTGAAGGAAAACTAAGAATTTCTCACCAGCAGTACTACCCAAAGAAGAATGGTTACAAGAAATTCTATAAATAGAAATGAAATAATAAAAGAGAGAATCTTGGAACATCAGCTAGGAAGAAATATTGTGGGTAATTTCCTTCTCCTCTTGAGTTTTCTAATTGTGTTTGATGTTTGAAGGAAAAATTATGACAAAATAGGAACAATACTTGTATGACAAAAAACTAAACTCCCCTGTGAAAGAAATAAAAGAAGACCTAAATAAATTGAAAGATTTAACATGTTGGGTTGGATGACTCAACACAGTAAAGATGTTAATTCTCCACAAATTGATATACAGGTTTAATGCAATTTCTATCAAAAATCACAGCAAGATTTTGTTGTGTACATATAGACAATATTATTCTAAAACTTATATGAAAGCACAAAGGCTTAATAACTAAAACAATCTTATAAAGAAGACTAAAGTGGAATGAATACTCAATTTTAAGTCATTATATAATTAATCAAAATAGTGTGGTATTGGCAAAGGGGTAGGTAGCACAGATCAGAGGATTGAACCAAGAACCCAAAACCATACCCACACAAATATGCTCAACTGACTTTTGACAAAGTACAAAAGCAACTCAATGGAAGAAATGTAGCCTTTTAACAAATTATTCTAGAGTAATTGGACATCCAAAGGCAAAAGAAAAACGAATCTTGACCTAATTCTAACAATAAGAAAATTAACTTACATGAAAATTAACATTTAAAGGAGAACAGACTTGAGAGGAACCAAGATGGCAGCACAGGTAAACGCCTGTACTTGCTGCCTCCCATAAACACATAAAAATTACAGCTAAAATACAGAACAACTATCATTCATAACCATGGGAAATCTGGCTGATTGGAAATACTACAACTAGAAAGGTAAAGAAGAAAGTTCATCAAAACTATTAGGAGGTGTGGAGGCATGGAACAGGCTGGTCCAACATCAGGAAAATCAGGAAAGAGATGGCCTCTTTAGAGGCCACCAGGAGGAGTAAGGAGTCCCAGCCCCAAATTAGATCCCCAGCTCAGGGTTCCAGAGCTGAGGAAAGAAGTCCCTAAGGGCAGTAAGAACTACAAACTGTAAAAATCAGTGCAGATTGGGACTGAGTGACACACAGGCTGCTGGAGACCCACTGTTCCTCTTAAAAGGCTGGCACGACAAAGTGAATTTATAAGCTCCTGCTTGCTCTAAGCTCCAGTGCTGGGAGAGGCTCTGGGGGACCCAGACAGATACGAGGAGAAACTGGACTGTCTGGCAGCGGGGCAGGAATCCCGGGGCAGCTTTTTTCCAGGTGGAGATGCTCACAGTAGTCATTGTTCCTGTGCTGGGACCTTCCCAGTGCAGGGCTGACTGGCAGACATTTCTGTTCACTCTGCCCTAGAGATTCCCTGAGACCCCACCCCACCCAATTTACAACCCCACCCAAGCTATGTGCAGCAGCTTTTGCATGTGAATGGCCTGTCCTTTCTTAGCCTAAAACCTGTCAAACAAGCTGCAGCTGGGTCAGGGAGCCCCAAACCTTTCAATAAAAGGCCCAAGGCCAGCACCAGCACCAGTCTGCCTTGCTTCACAGCTGGGCCTCATCTGGGCACTTCCAAACCCAATAAAAGAGGGGGAATCTACAGATCTCTCTGTAGCTCATGCTGAGTGGCCCCCGGCAGTGGATGACTTTGCACCTCCTTGGAGATCCAAGAGTCAGTGTACCCAGTGGTCAGTGTGAGACCAAAACAGATTGAATTAATTCTTCACATTCATAAGTGACACACTCAAAGGGGCAAACTCAGTGAGCACCAAAGCCCCACTGAAGCAAGTCCCGCCCCATAAGGAAGTCTCCTGAAGAGTCTCCCACTATAGTCACAGCTGTTCCCTACAGCCAATTGGTCTGGAGGTCAACTCCTCCCAGTGACACCAACAGCAATAAAGGCTTAACTATAACAATTCTGTGAACACAGACTACAAAGGGGTGCACAAAGACTGTCCACCTCAGGTGACTGGGGAGGCTGAGCCACTGGGCCCTATAAGACACCTACAACACAAGGCCACTCTATCAACTCAAGGAGACTTAGCAACTGCCCAATACATAGAAACAAACACAGGGAAGCAGCCAAAATGCAGAGACAAAGAAACATGTCACAAATGAAAGAAATGGAAGAAAGTAAACCACTAGATATAGTGTTTAAAACCACAGTTATAAGGTTACTCAAGAATCTTCTAGAAACCTCCAAGGAACTTAGACCTTCAAGAATCTTAGTGAAAATTCAAAAAAAAAAAAAATGGAAAAGGACCAGTCAGAAATTAAGCATACACTGACTGAAATAATGAATAATATACAGGGATTCAACAGTAGACTAGAGCATCCCAAGAATCAAATCAATGATTTGAAATACTAGGAAGCAAAAAAACACCCAACCAAAAGAGCAAAAAAGAAAAAAGTAATCCAAAAATATGAAGATAGTGTAAGGAGCCTCTGGGACAACTTTAAGCATACCAACATCCGAATTATGGGGGTACCAGAAGAAGTGAGAGAGCAAGATACTGAAAACCTATTTAAAGAAATAATGACAGAAAATGTCCTCAACCTGGTGAAAGAAATAGACTTCCAAGTCCAAGAAGTGCACAGAATCCCAAACAAAGCTATCCAAAGAGCCCACACCAAGACTCATCATAATTAAAATGCCAAGGGCAATGACAAAGAGAGAATCTTAAAAGCAGCAAGAAAAAAACAGTTACCTACAAGAGAGTACCCATATGACTGTCAGCTGATTTCTCAACTGAAACTATGCAGGCCAGAAGGGAGTGGCAAGAAATATTCAAAGTGATGAATAGCAAGAACCTACAACCAAGAATACTCTACCCAGCAAAGCTATCATTTACAATTGGAGATCAAATAAAGAGCTTCACAGACAAGAAAAAGCTGAAGGAGTTCATCACCACCAAACCAGTATTATATGAAATACTGAAAAATATTCCTTAAGAAGAGGATGAAGAAGAAAAATGAAAAGATTTAAAAAATGAACAACAAAGTAACAACAAATAGATATCTATCAACAAGTGAATGTAAAAATCAAATGAATAAAAAAATCTAATGAACAGAATAAACTTGTGAATTTTATAAGAATAGAATCAGGGCATGGAAATGGAACAGACTGACGATTCTCAGAAGGAACGGGGTGTGAGAGGAGCAGTGCAGGAAGACATTAGACAAAGATCTTATATGCATGTATGCAGTACCTATGGACACAGACAACAGGGTGTCAAGAGCCTGGGGTGGGGTGGGAACCAGGTTGAGGGGAGCTGGGGGGCAGGGGGGAGGAGGGAGAGAGAGAGCATGTAATAATCTCAACAATAAAGATTTTTTTAAAATGGAGAACAGACTTAAATATAAAATATAACACCATAAAGCTTTTAGAAAAAAATAGAAGAAAAGCTTCAAAATTTATAGCTAGGCAGTCTTTAGGCTTGACATCAAAAGCATGATCCATAAAAGGAAAAATTAATAAGTTGAATTTAATTAAAACCATTTTCTGTGTTAAAGACCATGTGGAGAGTATTAAAACACAGCTATGGGGTGAGAGAAAATATTTGTAAACCACATGTCTGATAGAGAACTAGTCTCTAGAATATATAATTAATTCTTTAAAAAAAACACTAACCAAAAAAAAAAGAAAAAGTAATGCTATTAGAAAATGGGTAAAGGACATGGATAGACATTTCACTTAGAGAATATATAGATGATTAAAACCCATAGATGCTCAACATCCTTTGCCATTAGGAAAACACAAATTAAAATCACAATAAGATTTTCACTATACATCTATTTAAATGCCTAAAAAATGTTTTAAATGACATCACCAAATACCAGGGAGGATGAAAAGAAACTGGATCACTCATACATAATTAGTGGGGGTGTAAATATGTAATTGCCATATAAACCAGTAATTGTACTCTTGGACAATTATCCAAAAGAAATGAAAATGTATGTTTACATTAAAATCAACATGCAAATGTTATAAAGGTTTTATTCATAACTAGAGGCCTGTGCACAAATTCATGCATGGGTGGGGTCCCTCAGCCTGGCCAGCAATCAGAGCCATCCCTCCCAGTCCCGATCAGGGCTGATAGGGGCCAGCAGCCAGGGAGGGACCACTGGAGGTTGGTCAGCTGCGGAGGAACTGCAGAAGGGCTCCAGGGGGTGTCTGGCCCATCTAGCCGAGTCCCAACCAGCTGGACCCCAGCAGCAAGCTAGCTAACCTACTGGTCGGAGCGTCTTCCCCCTGATGGTCAATTCACATCATAGAGACTGGTAGAATGGTCGAAAGAACAGTCAAATGAATGGTTGGACACTTAGTATGTTTTTATTATATAGAATAGCCAGAAACTGGAAACAACCCAGATGTCCTTCAATAGGTCCCTAGTTATACAAACTGTGATACATTAACACCATGGAACACCGCAACAACAAAGAACAAACTTTTAATTCATGCAACAACCTGGATGAATCTTCAGGGAACTATGCTGAATGGGAAGGAAAAAACTAATCCCAAAGGGTTACATAAATTACAGTTCCATTCTTAAAGTGATTAAAATTATAGAAATAGAGAATAGGTTAGTGGTTGTCCGGTATTAAGATGGGGGCGAGGAAAAGAGGGAAGTGGATGTGGTTCTAAAACAGATGGATCTCTGCAGTAGTGGACATGTATGTTGATGTATCAAGGTCAGCTTCCGGCTTGTAACAGTATACCACAGTTTTGCAAGATATAACCATTAGAGGAAACAGGGAAAAGGATACATAGGATCTCTCTATATTATTTCTTGCAACTGTAATGTGAATCCACAATTATCTAAAAAACATTTTAATTTTTATGAGTAAAGTAAAAATATGTGGCAGGAGTGATGTACCAACTTTGAGCCAAGGTCTCAAGAAACCTTCACAGTTCCTTATTTGGAATCCTACCCAGCTGCCGTGTGAGCAAACCGTGGCCAGCCTGCCCGCTGGAGGATGAGGGACCATATGAAACGAGACAAACCATCCCAACTGAAGCAATCCTAGACCAGCCAGCTCCCAACCAACCTGGCAGTGACATGCAGACACACGACTAAGCCCCACAGAGACTACAAGAAATGCCCAACGAGGCCTGCAGTAAATGGCTAATGATTTTAGACACTAAAATATTGGAGTGTTTGTTAAATAGTAAAAACTAACTAACACAAGTCAAAATTTTCATATTTTAAAACCAATATTGGAAGCTTCCCTAGAAAGTTATTTTGTTTAAAGGGAGATAGATGTTTTGAAATCTTTTGTGTTTGAGTTTGACATCTAATAAACCCCATTATTTAAATAATCCAGGCTAAAATTATGAGGGCAGTGTTAAGACCCTTGATCTGCTCATAGGTATGCTCCAGGCTCACCTCATTAGGGAGGTGGGATGGCCCTGTATTCAGGCGCGGGTCCTCCACATTCATTAGAGGTCACCTGTGTGGCCCAGCCCAGCAGACAGTCAAAAGAACACAGCTCTGCCTTTAATGAGCTTCACAGAATAGCTGCTTCCCAGGTAATTGACCTCCGGCTCACTGACACTCAATCCTTATCAAGAGCTCAATATTTGTGGAAGAGTGTCTGAACCCTACAGCACCCTTCTGCACCGCCAGGTACTCTTAAGTGCCGTCCTTGAGTTAGGCCACATCATCGGAGAATGAAAGGACCACATGTTGGCCCCCATGGGATTGCTTTTATTGAACTGTACTTTGGCATTCAGCCACTTCCCTGTCTTACGCGACTTAAGAAAAAGTCCCATGAAACCCAATATTGTCTTTGCTCTGATGATAGGGCTAAAAGCCTTATCCACAATGAAAGCCTATAGGAGAACTCTCTCTCCATCTCTTCTGATTGTCAGAACAAGCAGTATAACTCTTCTAGGCTGGTTGATGGATCCTACATACGCCCCTGTGAATCATGTCACTGGCAGGCTTTCCCACTTGTCTGGGCAGCTCACAGCCAAACTAAGCACTGAGGCTCTCAGAGAACAGGCTGTGGCTCAGATCTCCACATCATCACGTTCCGGTCAGGGTCCTCACGAGCAGCGTTGCTGCCTGCCATGCACCCCAGCGCTGAGCTGATAGCCTGGCCCAGGGGATCCTCTCGTTTGCCTGGAGCCAGGCAGAATTATGAGAAGTCATGTGGGTCTAAGTTTATAAATGCAGCCTTGTTCAGTGGGTGAGTTCACCACCAAGCAAATCAGCCATGGGCTTCCAGCCATGGAGGACAGGGAGAGGGAAATCTTAAGCCCCTCCCTGTGACAGGAACTATGTACTAGTATATGCTATTTACCCTCAAAACAACTCTGAGAGATGGAAAGTGTTATATGCAATTGTCCATATGAGGAAAATAAGGGTTAGAGAAACAGTGACTCATCTAGAAATCACACCACTAACTAGCAGCCAAGCCAGGGTGCAAACTTGAATCTAATTCTGAAGTCCATGTTCTTTCCTGTAGACAGGAGTCGACGGACCATGACCCACGGGCCCAATCCACCTGCCACCTGTTTTGAAAATAAAGTTGTATCGGAGCTCAGCCACACTACTTGCTTACATGTGTTCTGTGGCTGCTTTCACTGCGAGAGCAGCACGGAGTAGTGGAAACAGAGGCCAAACGGCCCGCAGAGCCTAAAGTCTTTCCTGTCTTCCTGACAGAGAGCATCTGCAGACCCTGCTCTAGACAAAAAGCAGAACAAGAAGAGAAATTATCCATCATCTGTCTCTAAAAAGAGGGGCCCTCAGAATCACCTGCAGGACAAGGCAAGGGCTCTGCTAGGAGTTTCCTTGATGAAGTTAAACAAATGGTTTCTGCTAAGGGAATACCAAGACACTCTCCAGGTCTCAGCCAGCTCAGAAGCCCGGGAGAGGAGAGCCTCAGAAGGAAGGGTGCCTGGGGCTCAGTTCAAAGCCCAGCTGAGAACGGGGACTGAGTCCCTACCCCAGGAAATAGGACTTCCTAACCCATCTCCTAACCTCGCCTACAAATTCCATATTTTCCATCTCCCCAACTAACCCCCACTTACCCCCATCTGGCCCAGCCCCTCTACTCCCAGTGGACACTTCTAATCCCAGAAAGCCAAAGGGATAGCAGATTTCTGGTTGCCATAGAAACACAACCAGGTTCTAAGGCAATGAGTTCCTGTCAGCTTAGTGTTATGGTCAGTGGCCAAGGCAATTTCAACTCAGCCTCAGAGGTTAATTTGTCACAGTTTCCTCTGCACAGAAGCCCGCAGCATGAAAGAAAGGTGAGTCACCAAATCAAACCACACCACTAAGCCAGGACCAGTTCTGGTGGTCCTGAGTTTCCCTACTCAATCCTAAGAGATCAACTCAGGTAAACAGTTTATTGTCTAATAATCAGCCCATGATCTCTGAATATCTCATGGACAGCATCCGAGGGTGCATGAAGCTTCCAGCATTAGTTAGCACATGTTCACCAACACTACACAGGGGCTGGTGCTCTCCAAGCCCTCTCTCTCGGCCCTGCCCTGGGCTCAAGGGGGTGAGGACATAAGGGAGACACAGTCACCAGCTCCAAGGAGGGAGCCAGGCTAGGCTTGCAATGTGGCTCGTCGCTGGGAAACACTGGTGGCTGTGGTCAATGCCCAGTTCGGGGGGAGTACTGAAAATCTCCCTGGGACTTGTCAGAGGCAGTTCTCACAGGCAATCCTGGTCTGTGTAACAAGAAGGCCCGGCCCTGTCTGAGCCCTCTCACAGTTCCTCCAAAGCCTGCTGTATGATGAGTCAGGCCTGGGTAGGGACAATGTGAGCCTCCTCATTGCCTGACACTCAGAAGGCCCTTCATCTCTGGTACTGGCCTGCTAGGCCATGGAGACACTGGCACTGTCCTGCAGCTGAATCCTTTGATGCCCGCAGGTGTGATGCTCAGAAAAGGGGGCAGCTGGGTGGAGTTCTGTGCCGACGTACAGTGAGTTAGGGTCTGGCTTTCAGCATAAGTCCTAATCCATCCCCTTTGAATAGCATATTAAAATATTTGCTGTGTGGGTGGCACATTCCAGGATCCATATTAGAATAAGTGGACCAAAAACTGGCCTCATGGAGCTTGCAGTGAGATACCGTAGATATTAAATATATTACATAATATTTCATTACAATTATGGTAAGTGCTAGGGAAAAGTCTTTTTAAAAGGGTAATCTCACCTCATCTGAGAGAAGAACTAGAAAGGGTTTCTGCCGAGAAATGGTATTTAACAGTTAAAGTTATCCCAGGTAAAAGACATATGGATTGCAATCGAAATGGAAGTGCTTAAGTGTTCAATACCCTATCATGATATTTTCAAGGTCCTGACCTCCCCTAAATAAGCTATTATCTCCTTGTGAAAATGTTGAGAAATTGTCAATGTGTGTATGAGTTCACCCAAGGATTGCTATTGATTTTTTTGCTAATTTTAAATTCCCTGATTCTATCCTTGCTGAATGATAACATTATTTATACTGCAACCAGAGAAATCTTGATAAGACCATATTGCTGTCTGCTTAAAACCCTCCAATGACTTCCCATCTGTATCCGTTAATTATAGCCTCAGTAATGCTGGATAGCAAACCACCACTGGTGGGCTCAGATGCTTAGGGGTCAGGTGCACAGTGTTTGTTGTGCCAGGGGGTCAGGTGCACAGTGTATGTTCTAGGAAGGCCTCAGTTGAAATAACTGGATTGCCTCAACCCTTTTTCGCAGTTGTCATACTTCAGCAGGCTAGCCTAGGCAAATTCCCATGGCCAAGGCAGAGGAACAGGAGTGAATAAGCCCAATCATGCAAGGGTGTCTTGAGCTCCCATTTGAATCCTATTTGCCAACATAACATTGCTCAAAACAAGTAGCATGGCCAAACCTGGAATCAGATAGAAGAGAAGTGCTAAGTTACATGGCAAAGATCATGTCTATAAGGAGTGAAGAATGGGGGTCATTAATACAGCCAACCAACCACTACATCCCACATAGAATAAAATTCAAATGCCTTACCCCAGCTCACATGGTCCAGCCTTGTTGACTTCTGAATGTCACCTCACTTTATAGATTGGTAATTTTCAGGGCTTAGCATGGAGCCTAGAATATAATAAGTGCTCAATAAATATGTCTTCATTAAATGAATGTAACATTTCCTTCTTCCTTTAGTATCCTATCTAATAAAAAAAATAATATACAAATTGACCATCACTCCAAGACACAATATGGCTGCTTCCATGTGGTCCAAGATCCTGCCCCCATGTGGACACAAGATGGCTACCAAAAGATGGCCAACAGGGGAGGGCAGTTGGGAGGGACCTGGCCTGCAAGGAATGGCAGTTGGGGGCAATCAAGCCTGCAGGGGAGGGCAGTTAGGAGTGACCAGGCTGTCAGAGAAGGTAAGTTGAGGGTGACCAGGCCTGCAGGGAAGGGCAGTTGGGTGGGACCCAGGCCTGAAGGGGAGGGCAATTAGGGGCAATCAGGAAGGCAGGCAGATGAGCAATTGGGAGCCAGCAGTCCTGGATTGTGAGAGAGGTGTCCCACTGCCTGTTTAGGCCCCATCCCATCAGGATTGAAGAGGGTGCAGGCTGGGCTGAGGGACACCTCCCCCTGCCCCCTGCATGAATTTTGTGCACTGGGCCTCAAGTTGCTGAGTAATTGGGAGTTGATTTGTCTCTAAAAAATTGAACATGGTTGTTCTTTTACTTCTTTTTTGTTTCAGAATATATTACAGATACCTCTATACCTCCCACATGAAGTCTGGAAACTTAAAAAAAGTGTTTAAGCCATTGTAGTAACAAATATCATTAGAAATTAGGTTTATTTTAAGATATTAATTTGACATCTGCCCCATCAAGTTCCTGGAAATGAAACAGCAAGGTAGGGCCTCCTTTAAATACTCAGGATTAGAGAAGAGGACTGCAGACAAATAGATTTTTAAAAAGAAAGAAAGAAATTAGATTTCCCCAAACCATAGTTATTATAATGCATCTCACACAATGCTTAGGAGCTAATTTTTTGAAGGGGGATGTACTGAGCCAATAGTATGAGATTTGGGAGTCTTGCACAATTGGGTAGGTTGGGGAAATCCTGTACTCTAATTTTTTTCCTGGGGGCATGTTAAAGAGTTGCTAAGGTTTTGAAAAGGCCAGATTGTTACTCCACATCTTTGTTTATTAACTCTCTGTCTCTAGCATCTAGTTCAGTGGGCAGGAAATAAATCTCTGTGAAGTGAATGCTTCATCCGGGTAAAATGAATTAGGATAATGAGAATGTGAAAAATGACAGAAGGGCAATGCCCAAACTTGAGAACTGACTTGGACTGAGGTGGTTAATGAAGAAGTCATAGAGGACCTCTGGGAGCCCAGGAGCCAAATTGGTAGAGTTCAAGAGTCAGGAATGGCACAGCCAATTCCATCAATGCTCTGGCTATAATTCCCAGTTCCCCTTATCATCTATGTCACACCAGCTTCACTTCCAGTGGCCACATCTGCATCTTTGTCAGAGACCTTCCTTCAGGCTTTGCCACTGTACCTATATTCACCTGGTGCCTGAAAGAGAATATTCCCCCATGTATGGGGGTACAACCTTCCCAGCTCCCTCAATCTTTGGAATAAATCTGAGGTGTGTGTCCTGGGTCTTTCAAAGTTTCCCTCCATGAGACTAACCTCCAGTTGTCCACCGTGGTAGTTGGATTAATAATTCATTCTTTATTTGCCACTTTTCCTTCCTTAGATACCTCTTTCCTCATCTACTTATATTTCTTGCATCTCCCAATAAAATGCTTGCACTTGAATCCTTGACTCAGAGTCTACTCTGGGGGGGACCCCATACTAAGATAAATTTATTGTAAGCAAAGCTACCTAAGATCAGAACTTTGTTCCAGCAAGAACATTTTGCCACCCACTGGAGGGTACCCCTTCTACCCTCTTGCCAACATAACAGTGGCAAGATGTTCTTATCCATTCATCACAGTCCTCAGCTCTGAAGATTCCAAAGTGCCCCAGATGTGCAGCTTCACTGTTTGTTTCGTAGGATGCAGAATCCACTTTTGTTTTAGCTTCTTTCCAGACAGTTGGTTTGTTTTAATGGACTGCTCTTTGTCTGTGCATAATTCTTCTCTAAATTAAATTCTCTTCTCAGCTCCAAATAATACACACTGGGCTATCAGCTCATTACTTTTACATCCTCCCTGTTCTGTTTATGCAAAGGCTTAATTAACTATGAGTTGCTGTGTAGGCAACAGAAAAAACCTACCCCCCAGGTAGCTGTGAGGATCAATGCTGGAGGAAAAAGAAGGAATAGAGCACTAGGGGAAGGGCCAGAATGTGAGGTGAGAACACAGAGATTTCAATCCTCTCACTACTACTTTCAGCGATTCATTTATTCACTAAGTATTTATTAAGTTGCTGCTGTGTGCTTGGTATCGTTCTAGGTGTGGGAATGGTGAAGCAGAGAGAAATGAGGCCTGCCCTTATAGAGTTTACAGTCTACTAGGGGAGACTGACAAATAGTATCTTAGCTATCTCTCGCTGCACAACAAATTACCCAATACTGGCTTCGAACAACAATAAACATTATCTCTCATATTTTCAACTCCAATATCTCAAATGGGATGGCCAGTGGATCAGGTACTTGGGAGTGGCTTGGCTGGACAGTTATGTCTAAAGGTCTCTTGTGATATTTCAGGTAGAGTCATCCAGACTGCAGTCACCTGATGGCTTGATGCATTAGCCCATTTCCAAAGTGGCTCACTCATATGGCTGGCTAGTAGTTGCTCATATTAGTGGAAGGGCCCAGTTACACTTTATGTGGACCTCTCTATGGGGTGCTGGGGTATCCTGTGTCCAGGTAGCTGGCTTATCCAAACAGGGCAGAGCTGTCAAGCATCATAATTTCTGCTACACTCACACAAGCATGGAAGAGACTACACAATTACCTGAACACTGAAAGGTGAGGGTCATTGGGTGCCATCTTGGAGGCTGTCTAACACAACAAATAAACAAATAGAGAAGGCAATAATTGTGCACTGTGGCCAGTGATGTTAAGAAAATAGAGTAAATGTTGACAGCGATTGGCAGAAAGGGGATAGCCATTTACACAGTGAAGGTGCTCACGGAAGGCCTCTTTCTAGTTGTGTAAACCAACCCAAGTTACCTACCCTATTCTAACCTTCATCTATAAAAGGGGGATAACAATCATCCTTAGCTCACAGGATCGTGTGAGGCTCCAATGGGATCAGGAGTATACAAGTTTGATTGTTATTCTGTTTTCTGCATTCAACTGGCTACATCTGTTTGCTTCCAAAGGGGTAATAACCTTAATGGAGATAGGTGGGTAGCCTCCATGATGCCAGCTTCTGAAGGGAAGTCCAAAAAACATTTGGGCAGAGACCAGAGCTACCAGGACCCAGCTGAGCTACACAAGTCAGCAAAAGAGGAAAGTGATTGCTCTCCAGCTTCCAGCTAAGAAAACACATTTGGCTGAAAAATATCTGCCAAGCTCTGTATCCTAGATGGGGCATGGATGTTGGCAGGTTTGATTATCTCTCAGAAGAAAGACAGCTCCTTCACAAAATTTCAGCCTAGTTGGTGCTGGACAGAGTATAAGAATTCTCAAATTCGCAGTTCTGGGTGTGAAAGAGAGGCACTGCTGGGTTTTGTCATTTTTCCACCCTGAATCCTTTGACAGGATATGAGAGGCAGGATCCATGCCTACAGCTCCCTCTGCCTTATTTTGACAACTGTTGTACATCTCTGAGCTTCTCACTCCTCATGTGCAAAGGGAAGCAGTTTGTCCATCAGCAAGGATAAAAATATGATAGACAGTGCTCAAGGAGGTGCAAGAAATGGGCTATGTCCTATGAGGCTGAGTAGAATAAAACTGGTTTGACCCCTCTGGGGGCCATCATGGCAATAACTTATAAGCCTTCTTAAAAAATAATATATTCTGAAGAACCAATCCCACACAAGGAATTTGTCCTGATAAAATGTGTATCAAGTCATATACAAAGAAATATTTACAAAGAAATATTTCCATAATGCATTGTTAAAGAAATGCGTAAGATAATATATATAATATAATATAATATAATATAATATAATATAATATAATATAATCTACTTTAGGAGGGAAAGATACTGATATAGACTTTGGTCAACACAGTGGTGAGTGTTCTTATTTTAAACTAGGGGTGTCGAACTCAATCAGAGAAGGGGCCAAAATCTAAAATCCAGCCTAAATCGCGGGCCGAATGGTTTACTGAACAGTCATAAACTGTCATTGTGATGGAAACGCAGCGGAGTGCAGTGATGACAGCGCGGTGCGGGCCACATTGCAAGGCCTGGCGGGACGGATTTGGCCCGCGGGCCTTGTGTTTGACACATGTGTTTTAAACTTACATCAGACAATAGAGATACGTTCTTTTTTTAGCCCACATCAAAAATTTTTAAAAACTGATCATGTTGTAGATCACAAAGACAACCTTAATACATTTCAAAGAATTATATCATGTGTATATTATATAAGAGCAATTAAATTAAATTGGAAATCAAAAAAATACCTACTAAAAAGAAAAACAACATTTGGTGAATTAAAGGGCACTCTTATGTGACCTATGGGAATTAGAGAAATCACAAAGGAAATCCTAAAGTATTTGGAACTGAAAAACTATGGGAAGACTATATACCTACAGCTAAAACAGGACATCAGAAAAGAAGTATAGCCTTAAATTATCAAAGAAATAAAGTGGCTTAGACTAGTAACTGTACCTCAATATCTATTCTCCCTCTTTCCCATAATAACAAAACTTCTGGTTTCTAGGTAGATACATGGCTGCTAGACTGAAGACCACATTTCCAAGCCTCCCTTACAGTTAGAATAGCCAGTGTTGAAGTTTTGCAATGGACTGTGAACAGAAGTAATATGTACAGTTGTCTGATCATGTCCTCAAAGTGACTTCTTGACACTTTTCACCTTCCTGCTGACACAAGTATAGATGTGGTAGCAGTAGGTTGACTATAGCATAATAAATCACTTGTTTGGTCTCTGTCCCAGGTTTCTGACACAGAGCTTCGAAAACCCCAGGAAATTTCCTGAGCATCTCTCTTATGCTAATTAAATGACTCATAGTGGGACTCTAGATATCTTCAGGAGGGAGACTGGTCACCAGAAAGACCAGGCATGTGATTAGAGGACTAGGACTTTCAACTGCCCAACCTCTGGGAAGTGGAGGAGGGCTTGATAATGAGTTTAGCCATGTGGCTGTGATTTAATCAATTGTGTCTATATAATAAAAGACCAATAAAGGCCAAGGCCCAGAGGAGCTTCCTGATTAGTATGCGCACTACTGTGCTGAGTGGGTGATGTACCCTGACTCCACAGGCCAAGTCAAGAAAGCTCAGTATCTGGAACGCCCCTAGATCCCCCTGTGGGTATCCTTTATGATAGAACAGTAATTCTACGTTCAGCACTTTCAATGAGTTCTGTGGATCATTTTAGCAAATTATCAAACCTAAGGGAGGCTGTGGGAACCTTCTGGATTGGTGGCCAGTTGTTTAGAAATTCAAGTGGCCTGGGGATCCCATTTGTAAGTGGTGTCTGAAGTGGGGGCAGTCTTGTGAAAGAGTGAGCCCGTAACTTGTGGGATCTGATGCTCACTCTGGGTAGTTAGCATCAGGATTGTATTGCAGGACACCCAGTTGGGGTGGAAATAAAATAGTGAACAACCAATTTGCCCAGCACTGAGGGGGTTCCCAGACATGAGACTTTCAGAACTAAAACCAGGACAAATCGCCCCAGGTGGTGGTTCTTCTAAAGCTATAAGGACAAGGAAAACACCTTAAAGACTGGTGGAGCACAAAACAGAAAGATCCTGAGGATTTCATGGAGCAGAACCTCCTCCTCGTAGGCCGGGACTGCGTAACTCCAGAAATTAGTATGAGAAATAAACATTTATCATGTTCAAGCCACTGTTTCTGTTAAACACAAAGACACCTACCTAGTTTGGGTACCTGGAGGTGGAGTGCTGAATGTAATAAACGTATACTTAGCATTAAGAGTCCTGGCAGGGTCATGGGCAGTGCTGACTCCGATACTGAAGATTGGAAACTTAGTAATCTTTGTTATGCAGAAACTATCGGGTCTAGTAATAATTAATGTCGTTTTTAAACATTCATTTAAAATATTGCTTGGCGTTGACTTGTATTGACATAACCTTCAAACACGTGGTATCTACAGAACGTGTGAAGTGCAATTAACAAATTTTGCTTGAAAAAGTTTGTGTTTGGTTTGGTTTTTGTTGCAAAACTAGGGCTAAGAAGATGGCGGATGAAGAGCATATTCGGCACTGCATGCTTTACGAGTTCCAATTAGGAAGAAAAGCAAGTGAGGCTGCAAAAAACATCTGTAGTGCTCTTGGTCAAGATGCAGTTAGTGCCAGAAAATGCCAGCATTGGTTTGAGAAATTTCGCGAGGGAAATTTTTCGTTAGATGACAAGAGTGGTAGAGGCCCTGTGTCCAATTTTGATCAAGAAGCTCTTCAAGCTCTTTTGGTGCAAAATCCTCAAATTACCCAACAAGAACTTGCGACAACTTTAAATTGTTCACAAAAAAACAATTTCCAATCAATTGCGTGCACTTGGCAAAGTCCAAAAGTTTGGAAAATGGGTTCCTCATGAGTTGACCGACAACAACCGTAATCAAAGAGTCACAATTTGCAGTTCGCTCCTCTCTCGTCAAAACCGTTTGCCGTTTTTAGAGCAAATTGTTACCGGAGATGAAGAATGGGTGCTGTATGTTAATTTGAAAAGACGGCCTCAATGGTTGGACAAAAATGAGGCTCCGCAGCCCACGCCAAAACCTGACTTGCATGCGAAAAAAGTGATGTTGTGTGTTTGGTGGAATTTTAAAGGAATTCTTCATTATGAACTTTTACCATCTAACCAAACCATTACAAGTGCAGTGTATAGTGCCCAATTGGAAAGGTTAGCCCAAGCTTTAAGAGAAAAAGAACCCACGCTGATTAATTGGAAGGGTGTAATTCTTCACCACGATAACGCACGACCGCATACTGCAAGAATCACTGCTGAAAAACTGCGCCAGCTGGAATGGGAAGTTCTCCCTCAACCTGCATATTCTCCTGATATTGCCCCTTCCGATTACCATTTGTTTCGTTCTTTGCAAAACTTTCTTCTTGGAAAAAAATTTAATAATGAAGAATGCCTCAAAAATGCATTGACCGAATTTTTTGCATCAAAATCACAAGAATTTTACAACAGAGGGATTAAAATGCTTCCTGAGCGTTGGGCACAAGTAGTAGAAAACAACGGCAACTATATTGTTGATTAAATTTTGTTGTATTGTTTAAATAAATTCGATTTTAAAAAGTATTAGAAAACGACATTAATTATTACTAGGCCTAATAAATATTTAGCAATAGAAATTCTCTACTTTGGAAGATAAACTATATGGTCACTGAAGCTAGGGGAACATACATTCAGTGACTCCTGAACATCACTGGGATTAGTGGTGCCAACCCCTGTAAAGTAAAAAATCTGCATATAACTTTTGACCCCCCAAAAAACTTAACTATAGTTGTCCCCCGGTGTCCATGGAGGCTTGGTTCCAGGAACCACCCACCTCTCCCTCTGGTACCAAAATTCATGGATGCTCAAGCCCCTTATATAAAGTGGCATAGAACAATATATAAAGCCAGCCCTCCACAACCAAAGATCCCCAACTATGGACCAAAAATACTATTTTTGAGCTATAATTGGTTGTATTAATAGGTTCAAAACACAGAGATATGGATGGCTAACAGTATATTTATTGAAAAAAAGATGCAACTAGTTAACTGCCACTAAGTTGAAAGACAAAATAATGAGCAAGGCACATAGGAAAATTTTTAAAGTAACACAGAATTCTTCAGGTTTAAAAGTCTATTTCTAAACAAGAGAGCTGCAATGAATGTTTGACCAAAAATTGATTTGCCATGGACCAGCAAGAAGTGGGTTCCAAAAGCATTTTTGTCCACAAAAAGAGCAGATGTGGCCAGGAAGGATACTGGACAAGAAAAAAAAATCCAAAAGTGATGTCAGGAACATAAAAAAATGATGGAAAGAGAGAGTCAGAGCCTGCTAGATGGGCAATGGGGAGCATTTGCTATTCTGTCCTTCACCTTCTCTGTCCAAATGAGATTTTTGTTTGTTGGTTTTCCAGCTCCTACTTCAGCATTGCATGTTGGCTTCATGACAGCTTCATAACTTACCTTGTAATTTTTAAGTACCATGAGGAACCACATTTAGACTTGATGGACGGGACTATGCATTACCCAGAGATCCGATAGACTTTTAGTTAGATTCAGTAACTACAACGAGCTTTTGTGTTGTCTCCTTGGACTGTGGCAGAGACAGTTTTGTTCCAGGATCCATCCCTTTTAGCCCATAGTATTAGATCCCTTGATTTCTAGCTGGACATGTGGCTTCTCAGAATAAACACCAAATTTGCCTGTCTCTCTAGTGTGGCCAGGAGACTCAGTTTTGGCTAATGGGATGTGAACGTGCAACTTACATGTCTTATCTTCAAGGGAGGAAATCATTTCTTATTCCCTTCCTCTTCGTGCTGTGGGAACATAGAGATAGATTATCTTGCATCAGGTAGATAAGAGCAATGCTCTATATACAACAAAACAGAAGGATCCCAATTCCCTAAGGCTTTGGCAAAGCATAATTACCATACCAGCCCTGAATTTTTATGTGTGAGAAAATAAACTTTCATCTTACTTAAGCAACTGTTATTTTCCATCTCTGCTATATACAGCCAACTCTTATAATGATGAATAATATAAGAAATACTGAGAATACATGAATTATGCATTCACTTTTAAAGCTAGAATATGCAAGAAAATAGAAGGAACTAAAAATAACAGCAGAAATTAATAAAATAGGAAAAAGTAGAAATTTTGACAAGAAGTTTTGACAAAGAAGTTAGCTCTCTGAAAATACTAATTATGTAGATAAACTTTCTACAAGCTTGATCAAGAAAAAGAGATGAGACACAAATATTAGTCTCATTCAGCCATAATTAAAATACAACAAAATTCGGCTTTTCATCATAACATTACTAGAAACAATTTTAGGTTGACATAAAACATAGATAAAAGGAGAATTTTTGATAAAATTATAAACTACCATAATTGACACAAGGAAAAATAAAAAGACCTGAATATATCAGTAAGTATTTTTTTTAGGACTCTGATTTTTAGAGAGAGAGGAAGGGAGAGGGAAAGAGAAAAACATCAATGTAAGAGCAAAACATTGATCGGCAGCCTCCTGCATGCCCCCTACCAGAGATCAAGCCCCAGTTGTGGGCATGTGCCCTGACTGAAAATCAAACTGGCAACCCCTAGATGCCCAACCCACTGAGAAACACTGGTCAGGGGTCAACAACTATTTTTTTATTGAATCATTTGTAGAAGTTCATCTACACCCAAACATATACCAGACCCAGTTTTATAATCAAATTCTCCAAACATTTGAAGAACAGAATATTTCTGTATTATACAAATTCTTGCAGGGAAGAGGGGAAAAAAAGGTACCAGCCCATTTTATGAGACTAGATATCCCTTGATTCTAAAATTAGATGTGGATAACTAATGAGTCAGCTGTACTGTGGTGACAACCCAACAAATCTCTATTGCTTACAAAAACAAGCATGTATTCCTCATGTATATTACACATAGGCTATATGGCCTGCCATGTCCCAGACTGCGTCTCTGTTCCATGTGGGCCCAGGCCAAAGGAACTTCCTCTATGTGGAATGGGCCCATTTCAGGGCGGAGGGAGCCAGAGAGGTAGTAAAATAGTTGTAATGCCTCCTTTAAAATCTCTTGGTTTTAGCTTGGGACTGACACAGAGTTACTCTTACACACATTGGTCCAGGCATGTCATATGATCAAACTTGACAAAGGGCATGGAAATTCCAGCTACAGATATGCAATGCCTGTCATATTGACAACATACAAATCTGTTATAATCAAGGTAAAATTAAAAAATTATTAACAGAATATAATCCATAGATAAGAAAAGTATGGGCCAATTCACTTATAAATATTAATGTGAATATACTAAAAAAAATAGTCAATTAAGTCCAAATTTTTAAATTATAAAATATGGTAAAAAAAATTATAGAATTTGCTCCATAAATTTATACCAGGATGGTTAGAAGTCAAGAAAATTTAGCAATGTGATGTACCACATTGGCATATTAAAATATAAAAACATTAGCTCAATAGTTGCAGGAAAAAGTATTTCAATAAAACTGAAAGTCATTCCTACAATTTTAGCATGAGAAATTGTTTTCTTAACCTAAAAATGTATCTATAATAATAATAACTATAATAAACATAGTACTTCTGGTTAAATTTCAAAGAAATGTCCATAGAAATTCAAAACACACATGCACCTATTATTTCCCCCTTCTGTTCTTCTAAAGGTATTAGTCAATCCAACAGGCAAAGAAAAAGAAGAAATACAAGGATTGGCACAAGGCTTGGAAAAGTAAAAAGCAAAATTGTCACTATTTGCCTACAATTATATTGCTATCCTGAAAATCCCAGAGAATCTAAAAACTACTAGAACAAATGAAATATTTTGGTTCACTTGCTTACTTTAAGTTCAAATTTTTCAAATAGAACTAGTTATTTTATATACTAAATATAGCTGATTAGAAAATGCATAGAGAACTTTAAAAAAAAAAATGGTATTCAGCCTGACTGTGTGGCTCAGTGATTAGCAGGAAGTCATGATTCAATTCTCGGTCAAGGCACATGCCCAAATTGTGGGCTCGATCCCTAGGGGCATGCAGGAGGCAGCCAGTCAATGTCTCTCTCACCATAAATGTTTCTATGGAACTTGTGCTAATTCCAAAATTCAATGTGAGCAAAAATCCAACTATAGCCAAGGCAATTCTGAAAAATAACAAGAAACAGGGTAGGATTACCTTCAAAGAAAGGAAAGACAGGATTAAATTATAATAACTGAGGCAGAAAGGCAATGGTGCAAGAATAAAACCATAGCCGGTGGGACAGAATAGAGCACAAAAGCAGATCTATGTAAGTGAATGCAATATATGAGAGCATTATGTATCTCTATAGCTATTCCAGAGCTTGGCAATTTGACTTCTGTGTAAAATAAAATTACACCTTTATGCCACATATAATTTTTAAAATTGCAGATGGATTAGAAGCCTAAATGTGAAAATAATTTTAGAAGAAAATGTATACTTCCATTGTAAACTCAAGTTTGGGAAATTTTTCTTAAGCAAGAGAGAAAAGCACAAACCATAAAGGAAAGATTGACAAATTAAAACCTTCTCTATAAAAAAGGGATACTGTAAAGAAAGTGAAAAGACTGGACAAAGTGGGCACAACTGTTTATAATGCATGTAGAGAATCAAGAATTAGTTCCCGGAGCATGTAAAGAACACCTACAAGACAATAAGAAAACACAGAGTCTTCAAATTTGATCCCCACGTCAAAAGTTACAATAATAGCAGGTGTCCAAAATTGCAGGTGCTAATTTTTGACCAAGCTATTTCTTACTCGGGCACCTTTATACTCCAACACAATGAAGCTCAATTTGCTGGGAGCTGACAAATGCCCACATCAATCAGAAGTGGACAGGGGTTTGCGATAAGATTCGAAATGGAGTAATTTGGCATTGCTGGAGGACAGATAGGGTGAGATAGAACAAGCAGATATGGGAAAGGAAAAAGCAGTGAGGAAGGCATGGTTAAAATAAATATACAAACAAACAAGTAAACCCAGACTCCAGGGAAAGATGAGAGAGTGGGCTTATTGACAGAGGCACATGAGGATCAGTAAGGTCATGAAGGACATCTCTGCTCAAAGCCAGGGGAAACTGGTTTAGCAGTAGTGCGGTAAGGAGAAATTCCAGAGTCTGAGTCAACAGTGAAGTCAACATAAACCAAAAGTGGGATGTCACTATCAGACAGGCAAAAACCACCCTGAGCCACATCATTGGGAGAAGCATATTCATAGGAAAGAAAGTTAGAACTATTCCTTTTCCTCACTAATCAGCTCCACTTGGGAATGGTGCTCCCTTCCAGACTTCTCACTATGGGGAGGACATCTATGAAAATTGCTTTCCCATCAACAAAAGGTTGAAAGCCATTCCCATTAAGTAACTATATATTGTAAACCTACTGTTTGTTTATCAAACAATAATGATCAAGACATGCACAGTCTCCGCCCCTATAGGTTAGGCTGTGGTAGAAGGGGGCAAATGGGGAGAAAGTTAAAAAACACTTCATTGGGATATGTGCCTTTTATGATAGAGGAATTTGTAAGGTGCCATGAAAGCAAGGAGAGGCTTTGTATCAGTCAGCTTAGACTAAGTTTTGCTGTAG
Organism: Pipistrellus kuhlii; assembly: GCF_014108245.1. Classification (NCBI taxonomy): domain Eukaryota; kingdom Metazoa; phylum Chordata; class Mammalia; order Chiroptera; family Vespertilionidae; genus Pipistrellus; species Pipistrellus kuhlii. The sequence continues at coordinate 5,271,769 of NW_023425562.1, forward strand.
TAACAAACAGTCCCTAGATTCCACTTATTTATAACCACAAATATTTAGTTTTTGCTCTTCTTGATGTGCTTTATGGGTCAACTGTGACTCTGCTCCACCTGATCTTTATTCTAGAACCCAGAATGGAGGACCAGTCTCTATGCCAATCTTATGCAGAGTGAAAAGCTCAATGGCAGAACCATGCAATGATTCTTAAAGCTTCTGATCGGAAGTGACACACATAGTTTTTATTATGTTTAATTGGACAAAGCAGGTCACATGGCCAGCTCTTGTGGCAACTAGGTGGAAAGTAAAATCCTCTTGTAGAGGTGGGTCCAATGGGGAAAAGCTCAGGGGGAAAAAAGAGGCAACCAATATTTTGGAAAAGAAATGAAATCTTTCAGTTTCAATTCTTATAAAGAGTATAAGAAAAAATAAATGCATATGTTCAGCAAAAGACACAAATGTTCATGGCAGTATTACACATAATAGGCAAAAATTGAAACCAGCTGAAATGCCCATTAAGCATAGAATGGATCAAAAACGTATGGCATCATCATAAAATGGGTCATACAATGGAATAACATACGGGGGGTGGGGGGGAGAGTGAGCTACTACCACATGCAACAACACAGTTGAGTGCAAGGAGCCAAATATAAAATGTGAATTCAGCATGATTCCATACATAAGAAGTTTACTAGTAAAGAAGGCAATACTAACCTATGGTGACAGCAGTTACTTCTGAGAAGGATCTAGTAAAGGAAACATGAGGGAGCTTTTGGAGTGTGGGAGATGTTTTATATCTTTACTTGAGTGGCTGTATACTTAAAATGGGTCTACTTAAGTGTATATAAGTTACCTTAATTTAGAAGGAAAAATCTGAACCACAGACCACTGAGCTGGAGAGGTGGGTCCTCTCAGTGATGGCTTGCCAGAGGCAAGTATTTATGAACTACAGCCTGAAAAGTGAGCAGTTCTCCAAGAGGATCAGAGGTCTAGACTGCAGAATAAGGGACCTGTCTACATGAACACTGGGACCAGAGGTGTCATGGCACAGCTAAGACATCACAGTGCTTTCTGAAAGGCATATCCTCTGCCAAGGGAAGTGCTGGGAGCTGTGATTGGACCAAACACTGCAAGTCTTAAGGGGCATATCATGTGAAGATCCTGGGGAAGCCACTGGACGTTCTCAAACAGGGAAATGCCATTTAAGAAGCTGGCATTGAGAAACAATTCTTCATTTTAGAAGAACTGCTCTGCCTACAGTAAAAATTAAGTTGAAAAGGCTAAACAGAAGCCGGGAGGCCAGGGAGCAGGCTGCTGCATTTGTCTAACCAAAGAAGAGAGAGGTCCAAACAGAGTAACTTGTAGTAATGACCACATGCCTTTTTGTCTCATTTTCTATGCTAATTAATTATGGAGATGAAGAGAAGGAACCATATTCAAGAGACATTTAAGAGGAAGAATTGATAGGACTGCAAGATGTTATGTGAGGAACAGCTAAAGAAAGCAGAGTCTACCAGTAATCCCACTCTTAGGAATATGTCCCAAGAAACTAGAAACACCAATCAGAAAGGATATATGCACCCCTATGTTCATAGCAACACAATCTACAATAGCTAGAATTTGGAAACAGCCTAGGTGCCCATCAGCAGATGATTGGATCAAAAACCTATGGTACACCTACACAATGGAATACTATGCTGCCATAAAAAAGAAGGAATTCTCATCATTTGCTGCAACCTGGATAGAATTAGAGAACATCATGCTGAGTGAAATAAGCCAGTCAATGAAAGAGAAATACCACATGACCTCACTCATTTATAGATATTAAAGAACATTATAAACTGATGAACCAAAAGACAGACATAAAGAGAGTAAAGCAACAAGCAGACTGTCAAATTACAGCGGGTAGGGTAGGGAGATCTGGGGGAGATAAGAGATCAACCGAAGGACTTGTATACATGCATATAAGTACAACCAATGGATACAAAACTCTGGAAAGGGAGGGTAAATATAGGAGGGGGGGCAATGTTAAAATATGTACACAGATAATAATTTAATTTAAAAAAAAAAAAGAAAGAAAGAAAGAAAGAAAGAATGTCTAAGTGGGGTGCAGCCATGGCCTTACAGCCCAGAGTGGAAGGGTGTGAATCTTTAAGAATACCATCTGCACCACTTCCGCCTCCATGTGTAAACTACTTGTAACCAGGTATAAAGGATTAAAGGAATTTCTCAGCAACTGCCAATAAAAAAAGAAAAAAAAGAAAAGAAAGCAGGGTCTATTCATTCTGCAGGGGAATATGTGAAGCCAACCCAGAAGCAGAAATGATTGGGTAAAGCCAGTCAATGAGCAAAGTCACAAAAAAGTGCTATCTCCCATTGGTGCTCCCTAGTCAGGGTACGGACCTCGCCAGAAGAGCACCAGGAAGTGCCCTCCTGATACTGGATGATCACCTTGCAAGGATCCTGTGAAGAGGATCCAAGTGAAGGTTGGACCAGCTGGCCTCCAAGGTCCTACAATGCTAACAGGCCTATGAACAACAGGCAGTTCATCTGTCTCCTCTGAGACTAGCTCTTTCAACACTTTAGCTCTGGCCCCCGACTATATCTGCCACAACTCACACACGCTGATCTGGGCTCTCTGCCCAAAATGTGTCCATCACCCCACCTGTCTTAATCCCTATATCTCCATGAACTTGTCAGGGTATATTTTAATTATCTTTTCTGTGTTCATCAACTCCTGGGAGACTGTGATATGATACATCATATCAGGGATCATGTCTGGCTCATTTTCATTTCCAAGAACCTATCACCTGGTCAGGTGCTATTGAGTGGATGAGCAGACGTAGCTGGCTTTTAAAGTTGCACAGCATTCCATTTTATGAATGTACCAGTGTGAAGCTGTTCACCCCAGCAATACTGAAATCAGGTAGACTGGGGGGATGTAGCACAGAGTATCATAAGAGCCCCTTCATTTATCTTTTTTTTTTTTCTGGTGAGGGGTATCCATCAAAAAGACCATAATTTGCCTTTTGAATTGTTCCTAGGAGTGAATACACACTTACGAACATAAATTGAGAACTTTTCTCCTTTAAAAAAAATGTAAAGCAGGACTGAGTTCTTGGTAAGTAATGTAGGCTTTTAGAATTCAACATCTCAGTGGGAAATGCAGGTCTCAGTTCCTCTGACTGACAGCTCCTAATGACAGTAATAAGCCAATGTGCCCCCACAGGCCAAACAGATGTTTTGAGTTGACAAAGGGGACCAACACTGCCCTAGTAGTTATCGCTCTGTTTTCTAACTGCTGAACCCTGTTTCAAGGCCTCAGCTGTAATATGTATGTGCGTTATCATCAAATAAATGAATGTACAGACGACAGGAACATGCAGCCCAATAAAATCAGAAAGAGGATATTCTCAATGTGCAGATGAAGGCAGATAGGAGTTCTGACTGCTTCACTAAAATACTTCAAAGCAAATTCAGAATGAACTGGAGTGGAGGGAGATGGCGAACAAAATAAGAGAGGAATGTAGCAATTAAAGTTAATTACTCTTGTTACCATGGTAGCAACCCAGAACAAGGAGAGTTAAACACATTCAAGGTGAATCCCAAACAGCGCTCTGTGCTTTCCTTCACCAAGTACCTGAGAGCAGACAATTATTTAACAAACTTAAACTCCATTGTTAACCCCATTTACCCCAAAGACAAGCTTCCTCTTCGATCAGTTCCAGACTGTAACAGAACAAAGTGTTATCTGAATCCTAAGATCTCATACTCATATTTGCACTGGCCATTCTTTTAGGATAGCCAAGCAGGTGGATATTGCTTGGGGTCCCCCAGAAGCTGACCTTGAGGTAAGAATTCAAGTGCAAGTAGTTTATTCAGAGAGGGAGGAGGGAGAAAATGAGGCTCTCATCCTCATCCCCCAACACACACACACACACACACACACACACACACACACACACACCTGACAGTCCTCCTCCCTGAGACTCCCCGAAAAGTCTCTCACAGAAGGTCCAATGTCACCTGAGATTTCTATCTGACCCTCCCCAATGACTCCAATCCAGGTGGCTGACCTGGACATCCCTCAGGTCATGTATACCCTGCTGCTGTCACTACTCTGGACTTGTTTATATCTGGACTTGTGTGCCCCTCATTCTCTTGCCAGCAGTGAAGCCACTTTCCTTCCTTTCTCCTCTCCTCCAGTAGAGGGATCTCACAGCAGAGTTGGTGTAACTCCTAAGGTCTAGCATTATTATGAATTTTTTTTTTACACACCTAGAATTTTTTCACCCACCTGTTCTAGAAAACATACATGCTCAGAAAATGATTGACTGAGGAGAGGGGACAATTTATATTGTACCTGGAACACCCTACTCCCCAGGCCTGTGGCATAAACTAACAAGTTGGCTACCTGCTTTCTTTTCCTGTGATGAATTCTCTCCCAGGCATCCATATGCTCTTACCTAAGCCCTCCTGCTTCTTTTGAACCTGCCTAAAGATCATCAGACATGTTTAATCCCAAATGTGAATCATGTTTAATTTCTTTTGTAGGAGACTCCTAACATCCATGAAATCAGCAGCAATCCTGAGAATTTGTTAAAAATGCAAATTCTCAGGCCCAACCACCCTTCATAGAAGCTGGCTTTTAAGGAGCCCTCCAAGTAAAACATTATACTAAGGGAAAGACTCCAGGCACAAAAGTCATTGTATAATTCCTTTTATATGAAACTAGAGGCCTGGTGCATTAAATTCGTGCACAGGGGTGGGAGGGGAGGAGTCCCCTCAGCCCAGCCTGCACCCTTTCCAATGTGGGAGCCCTCGAGGGATGTCTGACTCACAATCCAGGACTGCTGGCTCCCTACTGCTCACCTGCCTGCCTTCCTGATTGCCCCTAACCACTTCTGCCTGCCAGCCTAATCACCCCCTAACCCAGGGGTCTTCAAACTTCTCTCATTATGAGAATCACCTGGTGGAGGTGTTAAAACACAGATTCCCGGATCCCAACTATAAGAAGTGCTATCAGGAATCTGTGTTTTAACACCTCCACCAGGTGATTCTCATAATGAGAGAAGTTTGAAGACCCCTGCGCCTAACCACTCCCATGCCACCTTGATTGATGTCTAACTGCTCCAAAATTTGTGCACCAGGTCTCTAGTAGAGAATAAAACCCTGAATCTCTCCTTTCCCTCCTCTGATCTACTGTCATCAGCCAAACTCAAGCAAAAGCCACAGAATACCAGAGCCAGGTAATGAAATCCATGACGTCAACCTGACATGCCACAGGGCACAATGGAAATGTGTGCAAACAGAACTAGGGGAATGGATGAGCCAGCCAAACACAGACTAACCAGCATCTGACCCAATTTTAGCCAGTTTTCTTCAAAGGCCGAATAAATCCCCCTTTCAAAGTGTGTGCAGGAAGATGTTCTCAAATGCAGCAAACACTGAGAATCCTAAGAAGCTAGAGGACAGAATTCTCAGAAGCTAACCTATTAGCCACAGCAGCAAGCAGAGAAAGCTTTCATTCAAAGCAGTCTCCCTGCCCTGGCCAGTTTGGCTCAGTGGTTGTGGGAAGCAACCAGTTGATGTGCCTCTCTCACATCAATGTTTCTCTGTGTGTCCCTTTCCCTTCCTTTCTCTCTAACCAATCATACAAACATATTTAAAATAAAACCAGTCTCTCCATGATGCTGCTCTGCTACCAGCAGTCCTTTGGTTTCTGGCTGCCTCCCTGAGTCACAGAATACTTCCCACCCATAGAGAAACGAAGCACAGCCACTGCCACCTGGCACATCACCTTTGAACAATCCCAGATGCCTTTATCATTTTCCCATGGCCCTGTGTAGAGAGCAGCTACAGAGTATGGACAGGTCCAAGCCTTGGACTAATGAGAGGGCACAGTCCTCTCATAGCCACGTGCAAGTCCCAGCTTGGAGGCCAGAGCCCTCCCAGCACAATGATAGCCAACAGCTATAGCTGTAAGCTTGAACCTGTGGTCTGAACACATGCCTGAGTGATGGGGGCTTGATAGAGTTCAGGTGCATATAGTTGAGTAGGATTGAAACCCACGAGAATGTTGTAAACATCTTGACCACGCCCTTACTTTTCGCGGCATCTGCTATAAAATAAAGTCACAGCTTGCAGTCTGTGGCGCTGTCTCTCCATCAGAGAAGCAGCATCCCACCCACACCCAGCTTCCATTCTCTTGTCTGCCTTTTCTAAGCCTTTCACCGGCCCCTTTCGGGGTCACTGAACCTGGCTGAGCTGGTGTGGCACATAAGGCACCTTGGAGTTGAGTATGCCATGGCCATGCCCGGCTTACCACAGCCCTGTCCTGATTTCACCCAAGAGGTCTCTTTAAAACAGGACCCTGATTGCACATGCCTGCAAAAGCAGCGCCAGTGTGGCGCAGGACAATCTCGGTCTGCCTGGCCCACGACCACACACTCAGCTCCCATGTTGTGCAAAGGCACAGGCGAAGGTGATATCAGGCTGCTGTGGCTACGGCCACTGCTGCTGTTTAAAAGCCACCTCCCTGGGTGCCAGCCATAATTAGTTGTTCTGTCCCACTGAGGACCCTATCAAAAGCCACTGCAGGGGGTGGTTTGCCAGATCATTGCTTCTCATTGGTTCTACATTGCCAAGAAAATGACATTAATCCAGGAAAGGGAACTTTGGACTTAAACCTTGAGGAGTCACTGCAATGCAGGCCCCAGAGAAAAGCCTCCCACCGCCCAGCAAATGAAATGAGGCCGCAGACAGCCCAGAGCCGGAGCACCATCCCTTCAGCTGGGTGTTCAGCCCCCGGTTTAAGAGATTTGATTTATTAGAGTTTTTAAACATTAACCTCTTAGATGAATTTCTTAGCCAACACTGATGAATTTCACCCATCCATCATCATGCTTTAATGTGACATGGAGCTTACAAAGCACATATGTTTCAACTTTGTTCAAAATTAAGTAGAAAGGAATGAAGGGGAAATACTAGAATTTTGGTATCTTGGAGCCTGTACACAAAATACACGAACTCATATATCCTCTAAGTCCTGGCTACCTGCTATGAGAGGTAACGAGGAGGGGGACTATAACAAACATTATAGAAATACCCTCTGTCTTTTCCTCCTATTTCCCTTGAAAAGCTCTTACCCAAAACCCAATTCACAAATCACCTTTTCTTTGTGCTCTTCCCTAACCTTTGTGATCCCCTTTGAGTCTATTGCTGCTCTTTTCACACTTTGTAACTTTTATACACATCTGTTGTCTAAACTCTGCAGTTTCTGATTTTGTCACCCTGCAACCTCAGGACCTAGCATGGTACCTGGCACATAGTAGGTGCTAAATAAATGCTTATTGAATCAAGAGGCTTAGGTTCTAGTAATTCTAGCTCTTTATCCTTATATAGCTTCACCTCCTGGCATCTCAGTTTCCTTGGGTATGAGATGAGACCAACCATTTTCTATCCTGGATCCAGGGGGATCCCTGGTTTATAGCATTTTGTTGTTGTTTACAGGTTTGGGCTAACCACACCATAGACTGCATGGCTTAAACAGGCATTTATTTCTCACAGTTCTGCAGGCTGGGAAGTCCAAAATAAAAAGTGCCAGCACATGCAGGTGCTGGTGAGAGATCTCTTCCTAGCTTTTAGATGGCCATCTTCTCATTGTGTGCTCGTGTGGCCTCTCCTGAGTACATGAACAGGGAGAGAGCAAGGTCTTCCTCTTCCTACAGGGGCACCAATCCCATCACAAGGACCCCACCCTGATGACCTCATCTGAATGTAATCACTTGCCAAAGGTCCCACTTCCAAATACCGTTACACTGGGGGGTTTAGACTTCAGCATATGGATATTGTGAGCACACAAACATTCAGCCTTTAACACCTGTTTACTCCTGAAGTTTTTAGGGTCAAAGAAGATGAGTTTAAGTAAGTGTAACTGTGGACTTTAGCCATGTTAGACCACATGGAAAGAGGCAACATCCTAGGCATGCAGGAGCAACAAGTATAGCAGCAGCCTCAGTCCCTGAGCACTGACAAAGGACAGAGCAGCCATATCATCTTGGACTTTTCTGTGAGAGAGAAATAGACTTTGTCTTTATTAAATCACTGTCATTTTGAGTTTTCCTTAGAGCAGCTGAAATTCTATCCCCACTAATACAATTTCAAATGCATTTCCATTTAGTTTTTAACTCCACAACCCCACCATTATGGGGAACAAAGAAGGTCATTTTCAACCCCATTCACCTCTCCCAATATAATGCAGGTGAGTACCCAGGTGAGGTAAGCCCTAGCTTTCAATCAATAAAGCTAAAAATTATAAAAATGCCTGCAGAACTATATGCCAAAGACCTCTATTATTACCGTATCACTATGTCAAAATTGAAAGGCATGTAAGATTTCTCCAGAGAGGCCATCCATAATGCATTGCAGAGCTGTGTAGGTGTTTTATGAAATGTGTTTTATTCAATCTAGAATATACAACACTAACATTATTGAAAGAAATTGAGAGTCTGTTCATCTCCTTTTAATACGTTCATTATTCATGTTATAGTCCTTTAACAAAAAAATAAAGTCGTATACATATTCAATTTAATTTAAAAATTTTAGTTGCTATTCATCTTAGGTGTCCAATGAAGAAGAAATATTCCCTTATTATTCTTATATTAGTTTCTGACAGTTCAATTTCTCTGACTGCTATGCCTCAGACAACCTCCAGTGAAAAAGCATATAGGTAATTGCTTTGATCAAAATTTCACGCAAAATATTTTAGATTCCATGTAGATTTCAGCCTCTGAACAGAGACACATGGTACCAGAGCCCATGGAGCCAAGCCTAAGGAAAGTTTCTCCATCCAAAACATGGATGCCCAGGTCCCACTCCAGAGCATTCGGTGTAACCCATCAGGGATGCTGGGCATGGGGCAGGAACCACTGACCTACTAGCTTGATGGGGAATGGTAAAAGGGGCTCTGGACCCTGGTTTATGCCATTTTGTTGTGTTTACAGGTTTATTCAGATGTTCACTTACCATTTACTCATTTCTATATTCACAGAGTTGTGCAGCCATCACAAACAATTTTAGAACACTTAATTACTCCAAAAAGAAACTCCATATCCCTGACCTTTCAATCTCCCTCAATTTCCCCCTCACTCCTCAAGCCTTAGGGAACTACTAATCCACTTTCTGTGTCTATAGATTTGCCTGTTCTGAACATTTCCTATCAATTAAATCATACAGTATATGGTCCCTGTTTACTGGTTTCATTCATTTGACAATGTTTTCAAGGTTCACCCATGTTGTATCATATATTAGTATTTTATCCCTTTTCATGGCTGAATAATATTCCATTTATGGATATGCCACTGTTTAGCCATTAATCGGTTGATGGATATTTGAGTTGCTTTTCATTTTTTGACTACTGTGAATAATCTTGCTACAAGCGTTCATGTACAAGTGTTTCTGTGGATATATGTTTTCATTTCCTTTTACTGGAATTCCTAAATTATGTGGTAATTATTATATGTATAACTATTTGAGATACTGCCAGATTGTTTTCCAAAGTTGCTGCATCATTTTACATTCACACCAGTGGAATGTGAGGGTTCTAATTTCTCCACATCCACTCCAACACTTGTTATTATCCGTCATTTTTATTACAGTTGCCCTATTGGGCACTCCCCACCTATTTTCTATGAGATTACTAACTTCTTTTCTTTCTGAAAGCTCTCAGATTCCTTGTCCGTAAGATGAAATATAGAGAGTACTTAGTTTAACCCAAACATGGTGGGCACAGGTGAGGTCATTAATGAAATCCCAATAGCTATGATCAGGTGAGGAGTTAAAAAGAATAAGACCGGAGAAAGGGAAAAAACTCTTCAAGTCCTTTATTGTTGGCCAATGGAGGAGACATTTTCAAGGTCTACCACCTAGTCCAACCACCATCTGCTCACTTAAACACGCCGGGGCAAGTTGCTTAGTTTTTGAGCCCCAATCTTTTTCAAGTCTTTAAAAGGGGTGTGATAAGGTTTACCCTACACAGTGGAAGGTAAAGTTTAGGAGGCATCACATAGATAAACACCTGGTTCTTAACATAAAGCAGGAAACCATCAATTTTATTCTTGTTCACTTTCTTTTCCATAAGAGGAAAGGAAAGGCTCTAACAAGGAACAGCATCATGGGGTTGAGAAAGCTTGATCAAGTTGTGAATGATAAAGCACCATCTCTTTAGACTTTAAGGTCATTATAGAAAGAACTGTCACAGGCTGTTGGGACTCCTGCCTTAATTACCCCTTCAGAGACAGAGACAGAGGCTCAATAGCATATGGATCCATCCCAAGGAGGGAACTCTTTAGCTTTACATTCCCTGGGCTCAATGAGGGGAGAGAAGTCAGGTGGAAGATGGTGGTAATCATGGTCTACTGACTCTAGGCCCCACCCACAGCCTGTCACAGCTCCTTGTGGCAGGAGGTGTTCAGAACTGCAGGTAAACCTCCTCAGGACCATGGGAAGGATGTTTCTGGCTTAGGAGATTGTCCAATAATCTATTACACAGAAGTTCTCAAACTTTAAAGTGCATATGGATCAACTGAGGAGCTTGTTGCAGTGCATATTCTGATTTAGTAGGACGAGACAGAACTTAGAATTTTTTCTTTCTTTTTTTTAAATATATTTTTATTGATTTTAGAAAGGGAAAGGGGGAGAGAAATAGAAACATCAATGATGAGAGAGAATCACTAATCAGCCCATACTGAGGACCAAACCCATAACCCAAGCATGTGCCCTGACAGAGAATCGAATTGTGACCTCCTGGTTCATGGGTCAATGCTCAACAACTAAGCCACACCAGCAGGGTGTGTGTGTGTGTGTGTGTGTGTGTGTGTGTGTGTGTGTGTGTGTTATCTTTATTATTGAAAGTATTACCTATGTCCCCTTTTTTTTCCGCATTGATCTTGACTAGCTCACCCCCATGCCCCACCCCAAGCCTTCACCACTCTATTGTCTGTATCCATGTGAGAATTTTTGCTTTTTTAACAAACTCCGTGGTGATACCCATACTACTAATTAGTGTTCAAAAAACATGTTTTTGAGGAACAAGGTATTATACCTGCTCTGCTGTTGTTTTTATTATTCTATTCAAGCAAGGAAAAAACTCAGCTCTGGAAGTGCTACGAAGAGAAAAGGTGGGTACAGATTTAAAGAGAAACAGGCATTTGCTGGGGTCCTGGGATTTGCTCTGGGGCTCAAAAACTAAGTAACTTGCCCAGTCATGTTTAAGGGAGCAGATGATAGTTGGACTAGGTGGTAAACCTTGAAAATGTCAGAATAAACGACTTGAAGAGTTTTTTCCCTTTTTCGGGTCTTGCTCTTTTTAACTCCTCACCTGATATACCGTGTTTCCTCGAAAATAAGACATCCTCCGAAAATAAGACATGGCACAACTTTGGGAGAAAAAATTAATATATGACACTGTCTTATTTTTGGGGAAAGAGGGTAGCTACTGGGATAGATCAGGTGAACCGTTTACTTTATCATAATAGGTGAAAGGCATACCCCATCCCTTTATATCCAAAACCATGAAATCTTAAATATTAGGTTGAAAATTTAAAATGCACTAAAATGTATCAACTTCAATATCTTGTTATGATACTGTACTATAGTTTTATAAGATGATATCTCTATATTAATCATAATTTTAACTCTGTTATTTCATATGATTGAATGTGAATCTATAATTACCTCAGAATTAAAAGTTTAATTTTTAAAATCTACAATAAAAATAAATGATTCTAATGAGAAAGTAACCAATTCTTTGGTATATCACAATTTCCAATTCTGTGCTTTTAACAAAATTGAAAAAACAACCTAATAGATTTGTTAATTAGAAATTTATTAAAAGTAGTTTTTGGTGTTAAAAAATACTCGGAATAAAAAGTGATTCAAAGTTGTACTTTCGTGAAAATCAACTTTAGGTGTAGTAGGGGAAAAGAATGGGTTTGCTTTTTAAATATTTAGACTTTAAAACATGCCGATTTCATTTTACAATCAGGAACAAAAGTCTGGCGTATAACCATAGAAAATGTATTTGTTTCTAAGTTTCATAGCCTGGCTACTGAGAGAAATAGCTGAGGAGAAGGGCAAGGACAGAAAGGAAGACTAGAGAAAGTGGAGAAGATGATGACATGCGAAAGACCCACAGAAACAGAATAGAAAAATGACTGAGTGAGGCTAATGGGACTCGGAGGTGATGTCTCACTGCCCTTTGAAACGCTGGTTCATAAAATTGAAATGATAGTTCAGGTTCTGTTAACACTGAAAGGACTCTCAGACGGTGGTAAATTTTTAACACCCTGCCTGGGAAGGAGCTGAGTGGGAAGCCCCTGATACACAGCATTTGCCAATTTCCAACGTGTAAACACTCCCCCTGAGGCCAATTTCAGTCTACCAACATGATATCTCAACACTGGAGCGCCTGTCGGCTGGGCCGAGTTGACTGGGAGGTGGGCCAAGGCTAGGGTTCCCCTTCTCCGAGTCTCCATTTTGGCATCTAGAATCTGGGCACCAAAACCCAGTTGCTGGCTCCTGTCAACTCGGGTGCTTCAGAAAGGGGAACACCAGGCTGGACTCATGAGGAGAAAGGCCTGGGAGGTAAGGGCAGGGCTTTGGAATACCCTGCATCATCCTACAGCCTGGGGCTCGGCAAGCGGAGGAGTCCCTGAGCCAAGTTAACTGCGCTTTCCACCAGGCAGCCTGTCCTGGCGTGCCCACTGAACTGTCACTGCCGAGGAGCCCGGGGGGGAATGGGGCGTGGGAGACAGGGCCGAGGCACAGACACAGGGATGAATCTCTCTATGAGACCCTTCTGTCCCCAGAACCTGGTCAAGCCCCAAAGAGAGGAGCAAGGAGGTGTAAATCCCTTAAGGCTGGGATTTACATGAATCTGTAAATTTGCTCCCATGAATACAGAACTGGCTTAAATAGACAGGAACACAGGCTCTCCCCGTACTGGGTCTGGAATCTGAAATCAGGGTGACTGGGGCTGTGCTCCTCCAAGGGCTTCAGGGGAGGGTCCTTCCTACTCCTCAGCTTCTGGGGCTCCTGGCCACATCCCTTCAATCTTCATGTTGATCCTTTCCATCCTCGCAGAACATCTCGTGCATAATGACCTCTCCCCGCCCCACTGTTCACCTGCCCACTTCCTGGTGATTAGGAGCCCCCATCCCTGGATTTGGTGGCCACTTCCGACTGATCACATGTTCCTGGCCCCGTCAGATGCCCATTTCCGGCTGTACCCACTTCCGGCTGTTCACATGCCTGCCTGTTAAGGTGCCCACTTCTGGCTATGCCCACTTCCGGCAGAACACGTGGCCCTGCCGCCCTATTCAGGTGCCCATCTCCAGCTGTGCCCACATCCAACTGCTCACTTGAACCTGTCCCCTTGTTCAGGTGCCCACTTTTGCCTCATCGTGGGGCTCCGCACCCTTGGCCGCTGGTGGAGCCACCTGTCAGCTGGGCTGAGTTGACTGGGAGGTGGGCCAAGGCTAGGGTCCTCTGCTCTCCCTCTCTGAGCCTCAGTTAAGAAGACACAATCAGTTCTCCTCAATCAGTATGAACCAGCTCCAGGATTCTAGTCCCTCAGAGATCATTTTCTCCAACCTCACCATTTCACAGATTATACAACTAAAGCCAAAGGGGAAGAGTGCCTTGTCCACATTTGCAGAGGTTGCAAGTGGCAGAGCTGAAAGCAAAACCCATGAAATACAAACTTTAAGTCCTGAGACTAATGGTTTTCTAACATATTCTCCACTTTCATCCTTATTAATAACCTTGGTTTTAAAATACATTTCACACTTCCAGCCTCCCTTACAGCTAGGGGGTGGCCATGTAGACCACGTCTGAGGCAATAACATGAAAACAGATTAGTATTTTTCTAACCAAAAAGAATATAATTAGCCTGCACACACCTTTAACTTTTCCCTATCTTCTTGCTACCCTGCAACCAGAGGATAAAATTTTCGTAACGATGGTAGACAAAGTAGTTAGAGGGTGTTTGGATTCCTGGTAAGCTCTTCAAGCAGCTCCATCAACTCTGTGCTTATTACGTGAAAGAAATCAACTTCAGCTTCTTTAAACCACTGTAGTCAGGTTTCTGTTACATGCAACCAACTGCAATCCCAGCTGCCGGACAATCCTTTGTCATCATCGGTGGTCAGGGGAACAAGTTAGAAACATCTGACTTTGATGGCTAAAATAAGAATTTGTTTCCCCATAGAATTCTATGGTTTGTATGTGTGTAAGGAAGTGATTTACATTTTGGCAACTCACTTTGGAACTTTAGAAGAATCAGTTCCTTTGACTGTCAGCAGCTGTCTGATTGCCTTATAGTCATTCTTTGAAAGATTGGGCCTACTATATTTAGTTGGAATTAGTGTTATTCTGTATCCTTTGCAAAAATAATTTAAAAAATCAGATTCCAGTCTGGAGAATCCAGCCTCAAGAACCCAAAAACTGAGAAGAGAGAAGGTAGCATAGGTAAATGTCCTAAGAGAAAAGGGCCAGAACCCAGAGACAGCTTGAAGACGTGTAGGGAGAGAGACAGCTGAAGGAAGACGATGTATTTATTTAGCCGGGAGAGGAGACAATGAGTAGGGGATGAACTAGGGGACATGGGGGTGGCCTTCAAACATGGGAAGGACTGACATTCAGGAGACATTTTATCTGGAGTGGAGAACTAGATCTAATAGGTGGAAATTTCAGGCAGGGAGACCAATTTTCATTGAAAACAAGTTGGAAATATTTTTTAAAATCAAAACTACCCAACAATTGGGACAGAATTCCTTATAATACAGTGAGTTCTCCATCACTGAGACATTTAAGCAAAGAATGAGTAACTATTCAAGTATTCTGTAATGGAATTTCTGGATTCTGTAGGAAATTAAACTAGAAAACCTGTTTCCTTCCAGCTCAAAAATGTTATAATTCTAGACAGCAGCCCCTGAAGGACAGCATCAAGTCCCTTCTCAGCAATTCGTGCCAAAAATTTTCTAGTTAGCAATTCATTCCTTTGGTACTAAAGTACCACTTAAGACAAAAACTATACTTTAAGCTGTTTTCAGTTATGATCACATCCGTGTGAATAAATCTATGTGGTTCTTTCCCAAGAATAGGTTTCCATGTTGGTTGACAAGAGGGATAACATGGTCCTGACCTGTGAACACAGCCATATTTGGAAGTCACTGAGAAGGAGAGAAAAAAGGATGCTCCAAGGACCAAGTTCACAATCTTGTATACCAACACACAAACTTTGGTTTGAAACTCCATTCTAATTTCCACCCCGTGGTCCAGTTCATGTGCCAATTACTCTCAGTGTTTCTTTAATCCGAGGGTGGTTAATGAGCACCAGACCAGGCTCTCAACAACTACACACAAGCTTGCCCACTCCACAATTGCCAGCCAGCTGTGCTGATGAAATTAACTTGCTCAGCTGGCCCTCCAAATAAAGCCATTTAAAGAGCGCAATGTACCACAGAAAGCAATTTGTTTCTTTTAAGATTTAGTACCCCACGTGAAGATTGATTTTGATTTGCAAGACAGAAGCTACTGCAAGGTGAATAATTTTAAGTTTAACATATTCCTCCTCTCAGGAGCCAAATGCATTAAAATTAGGTGCAAAGTGCTTCTAATTTGTCAATCACTCCTTGGATAATTCTGTTGCTGCATTGTCAGGGAAATTGCCCAAGAGACCTGGCTTTCGGCTCCTTTTATCTCCACTATTCTTTTACCTTGAGTTTGGCTGCAGTATGCAAATGTGTCTCTACCTCCAGGGGTTGGGTGAAGAAGGATCTAGGATAAAGACAGCCTGAAGCCTACATTAAGTTTGTTAGGAGGTCAGAGGTGTGACAGGTCTCTTAAGTTTTGTCACACACTGAGTTGTAGGACAGGACACTCAACGGAACAGCTGACAGAAGGCATCAGCCTAGGGATCCTGCTTGTCCTTTCTGTCCTCTGGAAAGCTCATACCACTGAGGGTCTGTTCTACATCAGACTCTGCTCAGCCTCTGAGCACACAGATGACCAAGGACAGATCCTGCCCTTGAGGAATTTAACATCAGAGAGGAGAAAACCAGAATTACTCCTGCAGGAAGACAAGTGCTGTGTTGGGGGTAAGCACAGCACACTCTGAGCCCCTTGTGAAGGAACCTCTTCCAGCCTGAATCACACAAGGCCTCTGAGGGAAAGATGTTCTTAGAGAACGAGCAGTGAACCAGCCAGTGCCCACCACAGACCCTGTAGCCCAGGAACTCAATGTGGGTAAAGAAATTCACTGCCCAAGAACTCAAAGGGACGCTACACTGTTATCCTGAGCACGCCCACTGCTGTTGAAGTAGATGGCACCCAGACCTGACTATTATATATACATGACTCCCAGCTCCTGCATGGCCTGGATCCTGGCAACTAGTGGCCTCACCTGTGAGATCCCTAGCCTGGGCTCCACGCAGGCCAGGAGGAGAACTGATGCCTGCAGGAGGGGATCTGGACTTCAATGAGGACAATACTGATGGGAACTGTGGTACTAAGGGTCTTGGTAACTGTAAAAAAAAAAAAAAAAAAAAAGAAAAAAAAAGAAAAGAATGAGCAGTGAACCAGACTACCCAGTTGGCGTGGGACACTTTCAGAGGAAGAACATCTATAAAGAGCATGTGTTATCACACCTGGCATTTGTTGGGTACTCCTGGCATTCCACCCACTAAACAAGATACTTCACAGGCATTTTCTCATTCAGTTCTCACAATAACACCATGCTCTATCACAAGGTAGGGACTATCATTACCTCTATTATACAGATGAGGAAATGGAGGCATGGAAAGGTCAAAGAACCTAGCTCAAACCAGAAAATGTCATTATAAAGACTGTGCAGCCGAAACCGGTTTGGCTCAGTGCATAGAGCGCCAGCCTGTGGACTGAAGGGTCCCAGGTTCTATTCCAGTCAAGGGCACATCCGCAGCAGGGGGTGTGCAAGAAAGAGCTGATCGGTAATTCTCTCTCATCGATGTTTCTAACTCTCTATTCCTCTCTCTTCCTCTCTGTAAAAAAATCAATAAAATATATTTAATGTCCATTAACCGGGATAAGGTTGTGTTGGAGATCTCCTTTCACACTCTGGGCAGGAGTCTGGGTCAACCTGAATGGTTATTGGAGCCATGTAGGAATGGACACTTTTATTCCATCCCAATCAGTTGAGTTCCATTCTGTGTTTCCAGAGATCTATTGGATATCTCCATATGCACATCCCATTGTCACTTCAATCTGTCACTAACATAAAATATATTATTTCCTTCCTTACATTGCTTGTCCTGGGAATGGCACTACCATTCACCTGATCCTTCAAACAGGAGCCTTTATTGCCACTTGTGATCTCTCTGTTCTGACTGAGCGAAAGAGTTTTGTTTAGTTGGGGCAAAGGGAAGATATGAGCAAAAGTGAGTTGAGAGAAGGATCAAGGCCAGAAGACAAAAGAGATGCTCCTATTGAAAACATTGTGATATTGGGCATAGGCAGTGTATCTTTAAGACGCAAACAATGAAGCACAGCACAGCTATGGGAATAGGGTCACTCTCCCTAATACCTACACACAACCCAGCCCTTCTAGGCAGTTTGGGGAGGGAGAGGCTAGAGGTCTACTTCACCTGCTCCAAAGTTCCAGCTTAGTCAGCCTCGATTGATTCTAATGTGTGGACATGTTACAGGATTCTGCAAGAAACTGCCTTCCTGAGATGGACACGATGTAACTACTCATGTTGGTGACACTGGAAATAAAGTTATAATACAGTCAATACCTAATGACTAAAGGAATGAATACACTCCACTTCATGTTTGATATTCAGACTTTTTGGCTGTCAATGTGGGCTCCTCTAAAAAGGTAAGAGTGCTCCAGTCTTGTAAGCATCCAAGTAGAGATAGGATGGGTGCACAAGCAATGCTGATGCAGGTCTGATGCAGTCAGAGAGGGTGAGTTGCTCCAACTCCATGAATGTGTCCTTCTTGGACTTGTCCAAGGTTGAAAGGCTAGAAAATGGTAAAGCCAGGACTGGAACCAGGTCTCTTCCAGCCAGGCCCAGCCAGCACCCTAGTATCTTGGTAACCGGGAACAGATTACTGCCTGGATACAAGTATTGACTCCAGAAAGAATGGCTATGCACAGCCAGCATCCTGCAATACATAAGGCTTAATTCTTACCCTGCATAACCAATAACCATTCTGTCTTAAACACTTGATTCACCAATATTAACTCCAGAGGAGCCCTCTGCTGTTTTTTTTCCAGAAATACCACATTGATTGCAGGTTGGTGAAGAAATGGAAACTGGTCAAAGGGAACTGGCTAATAAGCCACTCCTTATTCTCTTCCCATATGAAAGAAAGAGCAATTAAGAACAAGGAACCTGGGCCCACCAGCCTAGAGACTGCTGGGTGAGCCCACAATGGATCCAGCTGGTGTTTTGTCAGAGACAGCTGGCACATGGGCACATCTGTTTCAGGAACAAAGCACCTGATGTTGCCTGCCAACTACCAAAGCTCCCATCCCACCCTTTAGCCAAGCCTGAGAATGCTTTGCGCCCACATGGAGCGCTTGTCTCTGAACTGCTGAATCACTCTTGAATTTGTATAGTAATGGGCTGTCAGTGGGTCATCTTCCAGCTCTCTGTTCCAATGGTGGCTTTGCAAGAAAAGATTTGATCATTTCTGGCAGCAAAGTCGGTGTTCCAAGCAAAGCGTGAAATGACAAATAGGCACATTTGCAGCAAAATCTCCCTGGTGGATTCACCAATGGTGCTCATCTTCCTGTGCCACCCAGGACACAGCACCTTTCAAATCAGGGAGCTCATTAGAGGGGAAGTTGGAGGGGACATGAGAGGGACTGTCTCAGCTCTCAGCGGTACTCAAGCTGATGTCTGTAACTGAGATGCAGCAATACACAGTGTCATAAAGAGGTGTTTATAATCATCTAGCAGGGCATCCTGCACTGGTGTGTAAAGAGACTAGGCTGGGAAGGTCCAGAAGCAGAGATAAAGAACAGAAATGGTAGGAGGGATAAGGTGAGTTGGGGGCCCTCAGCAAGAGGTCAAGTGCCCCAGGTGGTCTATGCAAGCAGTGATTGCTAATGAGTCCACCTCTGGGGCTGGAATTGACAGCAGAGCTCTCAAACAGAAAAAAATACTCGTAGTCCAAAAGGTGCAAACAGGTTATCCATGAAGCACTGACCAGGAATCCAGCCCAGCAAACGGCTGGACGTACATTCAAAGACCCTCCCCAGGAAAGGGTGCTAGTGGGGGCTGAGTATCTGAGCCCAACCATACAGACACTCAGATCCAGCCAGGAATTACAATGTGGAAGGGAAACTGAGACAGCTGCCCTGTGCTTTGATGAGGGAAGTCATAATCTGTCATGTATTATATTTTTTTCATTTTTATTAAGATATATCATACATAAAAGTACAAATCTTAAAGGTCAACGAATTTTTAACCTATGTGTCACACACATAATCACCATTCAGATCAAAATACAGTCATTTCTAGTCTTGGCTGGTGTTGTTCAGAGGTTAGAGCACTGGCCCATGCACCAAAGGGTCAAGGGTTTGGTTCCCAGTCAAACGCATGAACCTGGGTTGCAGGTTCGATCCCAAGCCCTGGTTGGGGCACCTGCAGGAGGCAACCAATCAATGTGGCTCTCTCATAACGATGTTTCTCTCTTGCTCTCTCTTTCTCTCTTCCCCTCCCTCCCTTCCTTCCATTCTCTCTAAAAACCAATGGAAACAATATCTTTGAGTGAGGATTAACAAAACAAAAAAGTATATGTCTAGATATAGTAGCATACTCCAGAAGGTTTCTTGTGCCCATTCCCAATCACAAAAGAATCACTATACTGACACCAGAGATTAATTTTCCCTCCTTGTTTTTGAAGTTCATATAAACAGCCTCGTTTAGTATATGCTCTTCAATACTAGCTTTTTTCACTCAACATAACATCTGATATTCACCCATGTCAGTGTCTGTTACAGTAGTTCATTCTTTTTCGTTACTTTGTAGATTTCAAAGAATGAGTGCCCTATAGTCTATATATCCATTCTAACTTGATAGACAAATGGGTAGTTTTCTAGTTTCTGGCTCTTGGGAATAATGCTGCTTTTAACATACTCATACTTGCCTTTGTCGTTGATGTATGGTGGACATATGCACTCATTTCTCGGGTATGTACCCAGGACTTTGTTGGCGCACACAGTAGGTATATGTTTAGCTTTAGTAAATGCAATTTTGCTATTGTACTTTGTATCTTTACTAGAAGCCCGGTGCACAAAATTCATGCACGGGTATGGTCCCTAGGCCTGGCCAGCAATCGAAGCGCGAGCTTCTGGCATGGAAGGGCAGGTCCCAGCTGACCTCTGAGCCCTGGGCAGCACCTGGGTCCCTCAAGCCCCTGCATGCCCCGCTCTGTCTGAATCACCAGGCCCACACCGGTTCCCTCAGTGCCTGGTACCAGATGATGGCCCTGCCCCATGCCACTGTAGCTAGTTGTCATCTGCAGGGAGATCACTGGAGCATTGGGCCCCACTCGCAACCACCTTGGCCTGGTGCTGCCTGCTCACCTGCTCCACCATCCCGCCATGATCCCACTCCTGCTGGGGCCCATTGTGGCCGGCAGCGCCTACACTGCCAGCACTGTGTCGCTGACGCCCTGTTCCATGCCACCCCCTCGTGGTCAGCACCTGTCATAGCGAGTAGTCCAACTCCCAGTTGAACTCCTAGTTGAGGAGACAATTTGCATATTAGGCTTTTATTATATAGGATAGCCATGCATACTATACAATGTGACCATGCTCTCTGCTGTGTATTCTCCATTAATTCTGTTAGTATTCTATGATGTCCTTCTCTGTCCCTGGTAATTTTCTTTATTCTGAAGTCTACTTTGTCTTATATTAATATAGCACTGTCAACCTGGCCAAAAAAAAAAAAAAATCAAATATCCATTCGTAACAATTACAAGGAAAGGGCACTCTCACACACTGTGATAAAGATATATGATAATAAAACATTTTATATAGATGACATTTGGTAGTATCTACTGAAAAATGTAGATAGCTGCCCATGGATCCAGTGATTTTAATTACAGGAATCTATCCCTCAAAAATAATTACACATGTGCAAAAAATACTAAATGTGCAAGGATGCTGATTGCAGCATTGTTCATATCAGTGAAAAAAATAGAAGCAACCTAAATGGCCATCAATAGGGGAAATGACTCAATAGTTGTATTCATACTATGGAAAAGCATTGCAGCAAGTGAAAGAACGAGGTCAATCCTTGTATGTGATCATGACCTTAGAGAGGGAAAGAATATTGAAGAATGGGCATGAGAATGCTATTTATATTTTTAAGCCACAAAATAGTATTACACTTTCAATATAGCCTGTGGTTTGTGTATATAGTAACTACATGTAAAAAAAGCCTTGAAGGCTAATACCAGAGCAGGGGAAGAACTGGGTAAGACCCTGAGATTAAGATAGAAGGTCAGCCAAAACAGGTTTGGCTCAATGGATAGAGCGTCGGCTTGGGGACTGAAAGGTCCCGGGTTCAATTCCTCTCAGGGGCATGTACCTTGGTTGCGGGCATATCCCCAGTAGGGAGTGTGCAAGAGGCAGCTGATCGATGACTCTCTCTCATCGATGTTTCTAACTCTCTATCTCTCTCCCTTCCTCTCTGTACAAAATCAATAAAATATATTTTAAAAAAAAAAAAGATAGAAGGTCAAAGAAAACTTTACCCTAATCTACAGTTTTGTTTTTATATGAAGGTGTTTTAATTCATTACTGGTATGAATAAAAATTAATCAATAGTACCCATTGGTAAGATGTTATCATTAAGGAAAATGGGGTGACAAGTGTATAAGAACTCTTTGCATTTTCTTTGTAACTCTACTGTAAACATGAAATTATGCCAAAATAAAGTTTATTTAGAAAAACTAGTGAAGGTAATTGATGGAAATATAAAAAAGAAAGCACAAGTAAATTACAAGGTATTTTTATTATGGATTTCTATGTACTCACACTGTAATACTATCAACAATAAAGATAAATTTGCCGAAATGGGTTTGGCTCAGTGGATAGAGCATCGGCCTGCAGACTGGAAGGTCCCAGGTTCGATTCCGGTCAGGGGCATGTACCTTGGTTGCAGGTACATCCCCCCAGTGGTGGGTGTGCAGAAGGCAGCTGATCGATTATTCTCTCTCTCATCAATGTTTCTAACTATCCCTCTCTCTTCCTCTGTAAAAAAATCAATAAAATATATTTTTAAAAAACAATAAAGATAAATTTAAAATAATAATAATCTGCCATGGAATAATCTGCAAGACATCTAGTCAAGAAGGGAAAAGTCAAGTCTCAGAATAATGCACAGAGTATGTGCATCTTAATTATAAGATGTGTGGCTTGAGTTTGGCTTTTCCACAAAATACTACATGCAGGCACACACGTACAGTGCGATTGAAACGTCGTGGCCCAGGCACAGAAGTCGATTTTCAGCCTGAGCCAGTCTATTTCGAAGAAGTGGCATTAGGCCTTAATTGGTTTGGCTTAGTGGATAGAGCATCAGTGTGTGGACTGGGGAGTCCTGGGTTAGATTCCAGTCAAGGGTATGTGGCTGGTTGCAGGCTCGATTCCCAGTAGGGGGCGTGCAGGAGGCAGCCGATCAATGATTCTCTCTAATGGTTGATGTTTCTATTTCTCTCTCCCTCTCCTTTCCTCTCTGAAATCAATAAATATATATATTAATTTTTTTAAAGTGGCATTAGAACACTCAAGGGGCCAAAGAGCCACATGTGGCTCAAGAGCCGCGGTATGTCGACCACTGTCTTAAACTATTATTATCAGAGCAGTGAAATGCTTATTCTTAAAATAGTTTACAGGAAAAAAAAAAAAAAAACTTAATATTATTTGTATTAAAAGTAAAAATAGAGGGTACTAATGTAGCCCGAGGCATTAAGGACTGGTCCATATATGTTGTGCCCTATCCCCTTCTCTGTCCACCACCCTCTGCACCTAATCACAGGGTGCCTTCATGTCTAACCCGCCAAGATGTTGTAATGACTTGACCCATGTCATTCAGTTTTGAGGCTATGAGCTAGCCACCCACGGAGGAAAACAAAGATATGCCAGTTACCACAGGTTGGCAATGAAATGAGCTCTGACTCCCTAACCACTTCACGGGAGGCCCACCCGGAGATAGGAATCTTCCAGAAGTCTCCAGGCCCTCTCGGGAAAACAGCTGAGGAATATGGTAACTGGCAACCAGGCTGAGTAACAATTATATTCGGGAGTGATTTGCAAATCGCATACCCCTGGAGATTATTAGTGGACTCATTAACAGTACATTACTTTCTGAAATTCTGATCTAAGCAGAAAATTAAAATTATTTGCTAAATGACCTAATAAAATTGAATAAAATGTGCTGAGAAAATGAAAACCACAATAGATCATCTTGCAGAATTTGGCTAAAAATAACATCTATTTTCTGTCACTGAGAAGAAGCTCGGTGCCCTTTGTGCAGGCCTGAATGAACATGGTGCACGGGCCTCGGTTGCCCCCCCCCCCCCCCCTGCAGAATGACTCTCTAGGCAAAGGGGACTGAACCTGATGCCAGCAGGAGGCTGAGGACCCGGAGCCTGTAGTCCAGGCTGAAAGCCCAGCAGTTCCTTCCACCTCCCACATGTTCATCCCCTTAAAACGATCTAGTTCAGGCCTCACTCATCCTCTGTTCAACTATTTCCGCCACCATCTTACTGACCTCTTTTCCTCTGACTACCCACTCCAATGCAGTCTCCACTCTGTCACAGGCTCCTTCCAACGTGCAAGTCGAATTCTGTCACACTCCTTAGAACATTTTCAGACGCACTCTCTTGCTCAAAGAGCCAAACTCTCTTGCAGTGATTCTCAAAATGTGGCCCCTGGACCAGGAGCCCCACCCAGACTTACCGAATCAGAAACTTTGGAAGAGGGAGGGGCCCAGCCATCTGAGTTTTAACAGCCTTCTAAGAGACTCTGACTCACACTGAAGTTGGAGAACCACTCATTGGTCTATAGCATGGCACAAAAATAATATTACAGTCTGGTCTTGATCTTGATTTCCTACTCCCATTCCCATTCCCACTCCCACCTACTTCCCCTTCCCTCTGTCCCCACAAAAGAAGCCTTTCGACCTGTCCAGAGAGACTGCATGTTTGCTCCTGTTGCTCCCTCTGCTGGGAAGGCCTCCCCTTTTGCTTGGTGAACACCACACCCTTCAAAGACCCAGAACTAAAACATCAACTCATTTTCCCATTTGAAAGGCCTACCCTAGACCTTGTTGGCATCTTCCTCCAAGTTAGCGGTCCAGATGGTCTCAAAAGCAGCCTTGTCTGAGAGCCCCCGGTCATTTTCTTCCTTATCTGTCCCTACATAGCTTTCTGTGTTCCCTTTAAAGTCTGTCTAGAGCACATGTGTCAAACACAAGGCCCGCGGGCCAAATCCGTCCCGCCAGGCCTTGCAATGTGGCCCGCACTGCACTGTCATCACTGTACTCCGCTGCGTTTCCATCACAATGACAGTTTATGACTGTTCAGTAAACCATTCGGCCCGCGATTTAGGCTGGATTTTAGATTTTGGCCCCTTCTCTGATTGAGTTCGACACCCCTAGTCTAGAGACTGGCTGCCCTGCTCAACTATGAGGAACCAGGGGTCAAACCAGGGTCTTCTCAGGACCTGGTATGGGGTCTGGGAGTTAATGCCTAGAAAACACTTGCATAGAAAAGAATCTTATTAATGGATAGAGAAAACATCTAAAAATAAGTCTAATTCACAGACAGTTTTTCTTTTACCTGCCCCTACAGAGACAGCAATATTCAAAACAGCAAGCCCCCTCTCAAACATCAAAAGAAAGCAGAGCTTTGTTCCATGCATTGTATGCAAGTGATTGAGCTCCTCTGTGTTTTCAGCCTAAGTTAACAGTTCACTCAGCTGGAAAGAAGTTAGTGTGGGTGTAAAGGTGTTGCCAAGCTATAGAGGCAGAGTTTACAGCAGCTTTCTGAGGCCTCATGTTCAGCAGCCATCCCTTCAGGGTGTGTGAGGCATAGGTGATATACTTCTCAACCTCAGACACGTCTGCACTGAATCAGTTTAGTGAATATCAAAACTGACTCTAACCAGAAATATCTAAGCCCACTTAATTTATTAATCTCCTGAAAACTAAGAGATCTACTAAAGAACATGAACCCTAAAACCCAGGAATCGTACCAGCCTCAACCTCTGAATTCTGGGGCCCTAGGAGATGACCCGTGAGAGGCCCTGGGTGACCTAAAACCACAATCTAAGAACTGAGGAAGCAGCTTTCAAAGCCATGCACTCAAACTCCTATTGATGTGGAAAAGCTCCCTGGCTACATCCTCAAAAAGCTGTGGACCAATGGTAGGAGCCCAGGCTCAGCACCTTCCCATAAGATAATATCACATCTTCAAGCTAGGAGGAGAAACCTTAAATATCACTTAACTTAGTCGCTATGGATCCAAAGATCCCCAAGCTATTGTTCAAGAATTATAGTCTTTGGTCAAAGAGACCAAAGAAAATTAGATATTTGCCAAAAAAAAAAAATAAGGCTAACCAGGTTGTTACCGAATTACACATTATATTTTTGCAACGGGGGTAATAATATCTTAAAACATTCCCACAAAAAAGGAGAGTTGGTTGATGGAAGCCCCTTGAATAGAAAAGATGAACACCAATGATCTAGTTTAACCTGTCTCAGGGAGGAGGAAAGTGAGGCCCAGAGAGGGTTGGTTATAAAGACCCACAGCTAGATGGCATAGCAAGCAGCAAGAACTAGGGTCTCTTTATCTCCTGGCCTGATGGTTTTTCCCCAGTACACCAGTTATTTGTAAAATTACTGAGCCCATGGAGAGCAGTTCTCAAAGCATGGTTTCCAGTCCAGCAGCAGCATCACCTGAGTACGTGTTAGAATCTCAAGTTCTGGGACCCAGCCCAGACCTGCTGAATCCAAAACTATGGGCATGTGGTCCAATAAGTTCTGTTTTAACAAGTCCTCCAAGTGATTCTGACACACTTAGGAGTTTGGGAACCACTGCCATAAGGAAACAACACCTTTGCCACTTGATGTTCTTCTCCGTCCAACTTGAAAGGAGGCCTTGGCCCAGCAGAGATGAACAAACCATAAACCATAATCTCTAGCCAAAACCAGCTTAACCCAAACTGCCCACACACACACACACACACACACACAAAGATCCCCTCTATGGTACCCTGATAAATGGCTATCCATCTTTGGCTGGATGCCCGCAGGACTGGAAACTGGCCACCCTCTAAGATGGCACTACCTTTATTGTAAAGCTCTTGTGTTAGAAGTTTCTTCCTTATGGACAACAAAGATCTGCTCCCTTAACCTCCACCCTCCACCTAGCTCAGCCCTGTGCTCTCTGGGTGGCCACACCAGCCCTGCAAGCATCACCTTCACTGAGGCCTCCATGGCTGCCCAAGTCACTGGGAAACGTTGTTGAGTCTGAGCCCAAATAATCTCCCTTTCTTAGGGATTTCTTAAAAGGAAAGTAATGTCAAGGAGCAGCCTGAGTTAAATGAGGAAGGAGGAGAGGTGTTAGCAGTGGAAGAGAGAACCAGAGCTGAAGAAACAAAAAATATAAAGACTTCTATTACCCTTAGGTTATGAGGAAATAACCTGAACAGAAAGGATTCCCATAAATACAATGAATGTCTCCTCTTTAAAAAAGTAAGATATGTAAACATTTTGCATTGAATTATTAAAGTATAATAATAATGATTAAGAATGAGCCAGGAAGGGAAGGCTAGAACAGTGGGAATTAATTTTTAAACCCATACCCTGATCTCAGGTGCCAGAATTGCTCTGTTCTGTTCACACAGGTGGGTAGGACACATCTATCCAGGAGGCAGGTCAGCCTTTGCGGATCTTCCCTATTTATTCTACCCATGTACACAATCACTCTTTGAAGCTCTTTTATTTTTTTATTTCTAAGATATTTCCAAGATGCTTCATTGGTTAAAGCTCACTGATGTCACTCGTTCCCAGGATACTCAGCATTAACTCATCTAAGGCCTCTAGCCCAGCCAGTATTTCACAGGAGATGCTGGTATTCTACCTTCACAGCAAACGCATAGTCAAAAACACATTTTACACGCACTGCCAATCCTACCCAATTTCAAGTAGCCATATATAGTTACCATATAGTTAAAAAGTAAATCACAACTTAGCACATTTAAAACCACACAATTCTTAGTACAATGAACACATTTTTACTAACTTTCAACTATGAACAAGCATGCTTAATCTAATCTTAAAATTCCTTCTGGGCTTAAAAATAAAACTTTATAGTTCTTAGTTCATTCCTAGGTTTTAGAAACCATTGGCATATTTGAGTTCTGGGCCTAGCATTTCATGGCTAAATTGACAACTGAAACCCTCATAGGATATTTCTGCATAATCTTTCCTTTCATTAAAATCAGAAGCTTTTAAAATTCCTACTTAAAATGTAATAAGAGAAAGCATCACATACCTTCTGATTACTCCCTCTCAATTTCTTGCCCATATTTTCTTTGGACAAACTCAGAGAAGTGAAGACAAAGGAGAATGCACAGCATTCACTCATTCATTCAACAAAAATTTTTTTTGAATGGTCACTGAGTATCAGGCACTGTGCTGAGTGCCAAATGCTGAGTGAGCAAACAGATTCCCGCTGCCCTCGGGAGCTTTGTAGTCTAGTACAGGGTCAGTAAACAACAGCCTGTAGGCCAAATCTGGCCCACCACCTCATTTTGTATAGCCTGCAAGCTAAGCATGGGGGTTTTTTTTTGTTATGTTTTTATTGGTTTTTAGAAAGAGAGGAAAGGAGAAGGAAAGAGAGAAACATCAATGAGTGCTGCCTCCTGCATACCCCCTACTGGCGATCAAGCACACAACCCTGGGTATGTGCCTTGATGGGGAATTGAACTGGCAACTTCACTTGATGCATAGGATGATACCCAACCAAACGGAGCGATGATGGCCACAACAAGAATGTTTTTTATACTTTTAAATTGTTGGGGGGAAATCAATAGAAGAATATTTTGTGATACATGAAAATTATATTAAGTTCAAATTTTGGTGTCCATAAAGTTTTATTGGAACACAGCCATACCCATTCACTTAAGCATCATCTTTGGTTGCTTTCACACAGTGGCAGTTTCAGAGTTACAATAGAAGCCATATGAATGGCAAAGACTAAAATATTTACTGCCTGGCCCTTTCAGAAAACATTTACCAACCCCTGGTCTAGTGTGAGAAGGGCATGGCTACCTCCTCGCTGAAGAATGGAGTAAGTGTCCCAGCTAACAGATGGAGATACCAACCACTACCCTCATTCTTGCAGTAAAAGGTCCCATCTCACTCATTTTTCAGTCAAGGACTTTACTGGCTTTAACCTGACTTTACCATCTGATCAGACTTCTTTTTCCTTGCTATTGTGTTGTATGAGTTATTTATGTTTTGGGGGTATTAACCCCTTATCAGACATATGATTTGAAAATATTTTCTCCCATTCGACAGGATGCATTTTTATTTTGTTGACTGTTTCTTTTGCTGTGCAGAAGCTTTTTAGTTTGATGTAGTCCCACTTATTAATTTTGGCTTTTATTGTTTGTGCTTTTGGTGTCATATCCAAAAAATTATTGCCAAGGACAGTGTCAATGAGTTTTTCCCCTGTTTTCTTCCAGGGGTTTAATTTCAGGTCTTATGCTTAAGTCTTTAATCCGTTTTGGGTTCATTTCACCATTTGAAAGCCACTCCCTTCTTGTCCCTTTGCTAGTCAAACACTGATCAACTCTGCCCCCAGCCACGCTTACCCCCATTGTTCTTACAGGCCTAACTAAGAGCCACCTATTTCTGGAGATAACTGATCAGAGTGTTAGCAATCTGAGTCACTTTGAACACTTCCAGAGAGCACACTTCACAGAGTCCAGTGCACACTCAGCTCTTTCTTCTCTGAAATCCTATGACATTGATCATGATGTCACTTGACACTTAATTCCTACTGTTTCCTGCCTTATCTTCTCAAGAGAGTAAGTTCAGGAAGCTTATCATAGCTGTTGGCATGTCTTCTACAAAAGCACCCAGTGGAAGCACAGTGTCTTGGTTCGTTCGTTATATGGATGAGCCAGAATGATATCTGAAATAAGTACTCATCCTCAAGACAGATTAATTCAATCCATGGATCTTGTTACTTCACAGCTGTGTAACATCCTCTCAGCCTCTGTTTCCATAGCTCTCAAGTGGGGACAAGGACTCCTATTCCACTGGTTTATGCTATGGGTAAGAGCAATGGTTCTCATTCTAAAGGGCATGTCAAAACACATCGCTGAGCTCCATGCCCAGAATTTCTGACTCTATTGTTTTGGGGTAAGGCTTGAGAGTTTATGTTTGCCAAGACTGCTGGTCCATGGGCCACATGTTAAAAAAATAAAAAGACCCTGTCTCAGATGGTGGAGCAAGAATTTGTGGAGGACGCATTATGATCCCTCATAAAGAGATGACAGGGATAACGACAATGATAGCAATATGCACTATGAATCTAGAACTTAAATTTTACACCACAGGCAAGTTTTCTATCAAAATAGTTTCAAATTCATTCAGGCACTGGGAAGATGGTATGCTTTCTGCATAACCATATGAAAAAAAATTTGATGTACTTAATTCTGTCACATGAGTCAGGAACCATTTTACGAGCAGAAAATATGACTCTATTATATGCATTCAGGTTTCTGCATCTAAAAAAATAACTACATAAAATTCTCCTTTAAAAATCACATTTTTAATTTTTTATTATTTTCCTTAATCGTCACCCAAGGACATGCTTGGGGAGAGGAAAGGAGAAAGGGAGAGAGGAAGGGGACAGAGAGAGAGAGAGAGAGACATCAATGTGTGAGAGAAATATTGATTAGTTGCCTTCCATACATGTCCTGATCAGGGATCAAACCCACGACCCAGGTATGTGCCCTGACTGGGAATTGAACTGGCAACCTTTCAGTGCACAGGATGACACTCAACCAACTGGGCCACTTCAACAGAGCAAAAAAATCACATTTTTTATTTCGCATTAATATTTATTGTTCACTTATTTTTGGCTCAGTTTAAAGAAAATTTATGGGAGGAAAAAAACTTAAAATTGAGACTGTTCTATGCTAAGATCATGACTGATGAGTTTGGAAAAGGCCACTATGATGTGATTTTGTGGTGTAAGAATTTGAACAGTTCAGGGAACTCAGGGTTCCCTATGGGCATAGTTTGAGAACTATCATCACCGTGTAGCTATGCCAGACCAATACTGCAGGTTGAGCTCTGTGGGACATAGCACCTTGGCAGGTCCCTCCATATTGCTTGTCTGAAGTTCTATTCCGCTGCCAGTCCTGTCCCCGCAGCTCTCTCTGCCTACAGGTTGTGGTAACTAATCCCTCTTTCCTTTCTCCCCCTAATTCCCTCACCCACCTCCCCATTACTAACCCCAGAATACTATCTATTCCTTGTGATTTCTCTATGCATTGCACATGCCTTAAGCTCTATTCAAATTACCCACTTTGAGCGTGTCATTTGTTTCCCACTAGCACCTGACTCATACATTATTCAGATGTTCCCAAATTTTTTGTCTCCAGAACTCTTACTGACTCCATAATTTTTTTCATACAATTACCAGACCAATAGAATGTTTATTGAATAGTTAAGTCCAAGTAATTTAATAATTATTTATGTCCTAATGTAACTGTTTTTTAAAATAATGCACATAAATTGAAAGAAAAAATAACATCAATTTAATTCTCAAACAACTACGATTACTCAGTAGTGGGGTGCATGTCCCTGTTGGGCACTGCACAACTTCTTAAACCCTGGAACCAGACTGGACACCACCACCCGCACTGCCTGCTCCACGGTGAATACAAACCCTATCTGATTTTCATCACAGCAATGACTAAAAACCCAGCTTTGCAAAGATATGACATCATCAAAAGAAATGTAGCAAAATCTAACGTTGAAACTCTGAATTACCTCGAGCTACTAGTTAGCACAACATCCAGAGGATGTCGAGTTTCCCTCGAAACATTTAAAATATCCAAAGGGGCCACTCTGAGTTGGCTGTTGTGCTCTCTGGCATCTTGGCACAGTTTGGAAACCATGGATATAGCATCATTCTCATTCTCTTGGGATCTAGTATGCAGTTTTGAGTAGGAGAAACCAAAACAAAAACAAAGAGTTGTGGTCAGCCTGACAAGAATCGAATCTAGGAAGGTGTCTCAGCAAGGGTTGCGAAGAGTCATTGGTATAAAGGAGCCACCCCATGACTGAGTGACCTCTTCACTGAATTCGTTTCTCATAGTCCTCCTGCATCTGACCTTGGCTCCCAATCCTGGGAGTAACCCTCCCTCACATGTAGGGCCAGGAAGGCCCGCTCCTCTATCTCAGAGAAGTCTAATAGCTGCATCCGTGTCCTTCCTCGGTTCGTCTCCTGTCTACGAGAAGAGCCAAGCAACAATTCGGCTCTCATATTCATTGTTCTGAGCCTCATTTTTCTCTTGGTTTCTTATCTCCTCTGCTCAAAGCCAATGTCTATTACCACTTTGCAGCCAACATGGCCAAGATGGAAGATTCTGTCATTATTTTCCCTACGTAACAAATCACAAAGCTGCTTTACCCCATTCCTTGATTGCCTCTGTTTCAAGACTCATTGTTTCTAACCATCAGAGGCACATATGAATTTCCTCTTTATGCCTTTTCTCTTCCATCCCTGCAAACATTTAGCCATTTACTCATTTTTATCAACACAAACATCGGTAACACTTTGGAATAATCGGCACCGCTATGATAGCTCATTTATTATTCATAGCAATAACCTTCAACTCACTCGACATCAATAAAGCAGAGAGGGAACCAGCTCAGCCCTCCCACGAGGGCGGGGTGTGTGCTCTCAGAGCTGCCGTGGGGAGCCCTCTGCACACAACACAGGCGGGAGGCCTGGACCCTGCCTCGGATCTCACACCAAAGCGACTGAAATTAATCAGGCAATCTGGGCTCCTGCCGAACCTCCCCACAAGTTCCCCACTGTTTCTGCTGACACGAGGCTGAAAGAGAGGGGGCAGCAGGCTGACTTTGAATTCCAACTGAGCTCTTCACTATGAGCTGCCTATGAGCAAGTGACAACCTCTTAGAGTCTTAGTTTCTTCATCTGCAATACAAGGTTATCACCACCTTCCTCTGAGCTTAGGTATAATGATTAAACACACCATGTGAACTGCACGATGCTGGCACACAGTAGGTGCATGCTGTCCTTAGAGCCCCAGGGTCCGGCACACACTGAATCCAGCTGGTAGGCTTCACAGTGACAGAGGCAGCAAAGCAGCTGCGCACATGGACTTTCCCGCCAGATTCTGGGTGTGCTGGGACATTTCCTCACTTCCTGGGTCAGTGGCCTTGTATAAGTTTCTTAAACCTCTCTAAGCCTCTATGAAAGGAGGCTGGTAATAATCGTCCCCACAGACTTGTTAGGAGGATTAAGTATCTTAGTGCATGGGAAACAGTAACACGTTGCCTGGGGCATGCTAAGTACATAGCAAATGTTCAGTGAACTGTTTTACAACCATTATTAATATTTGACAAAATCCAGGCCACACCAGTCTGGGAGTAAAATGGGTAGCAATCCCACCACCTGGGATATTTCTCTTGCTCCGACTCCATGCACTACTAAATGGTTTTTCAACCCGCAGAGTCTCCTCTGTATTGGAGGTGAAACTGGAAATTACACCCCATCATCTGGAAATTAAACCTCCCTCAACTCCGTTTCTAGCTTCAGGATGGGTTACTGACTTCCAGGGCTGGCAAAGACATTGACACTGACCTCTGCCCCTGGTTTAGAAGCCATTGTCAGAGCTCAGGGCAATAGAAGGTGCGCTGGGGGACTAAAGCCACCAGCATAGCACTTTCCAAAGATGAGGAAACTCCTATAACCTAACCGCTGGGCCACATGCCCA
The DNA here is from genome assembly GCF_014108245.1 of Pipistrellus kuhlii. Lineage (NCBI taxonomy): Eukaryota > Metazoa > Chordata > Mammalia > Chiroptera > Vespertilionidae > Pipistrellus > Pipistrellus kuhlii. The sequence goes on from NW_023425562.1 coordinate 5,304,866, forward strand.
CACGCAGACTTGTGAGCCCACTTCTTGCTCCTGGAATCCCCCAGCGTTCAGGGAAGCTTCCCCTTCAGGCAGCTTTCCATGATCTGTTTACTCCTCCATCCCTTCTGCTGTTGGGTTTTACTGACTCCCTGCCAATATGCCCCCCCCAAAAAATGGGTCTCCATGTCAATAGCACAGACAGTCAGGGGGAGGCACTGCAGAACGGGGAGGGGAAGGAAGTCTGGGGGCCAGGAATAGCATGGATCACCACCGAAGGTCACGAGATGACTCCCTTCCCAGGTGCCCTCAGCTGGACTTGGTGGGTGAGGCAGAGGACACCCTGAAAACCTCACAGGCCACTCCCATGATAAAGTTGCTCAAACCTAAAAGATGTTTAGAAAAAAACAAACTGCAGCTTCTTCAGTCCCATTAGGAAATTTGAAGGAAAGGGTGTGTATTGCTTATATATTGCTGCATAACAAATTACCCGAACACCTAGCATCTTAAAATAACTCCTTCTTGTTTTATAATCTAATCTTAGGAGACAACCTATGACTTTAGCCATATTCTATATGGGGGGGCTAAGAAGTTGGACATGATTGCAGAAGTGGTTATAATTATAATTACTTTTGGAGCGGCAGTGTCACGCCAGGATGACAAGAAGCAAGTCAGTAGGTCAATAGGTATGACTCATACTCAAGGGTTCAATGGAATTACCTGGGCTTGAATACAGAAGGCAGAGTCCTCACGGGTCATCTTAAAGTCTGCCCCCACAACTGTGGTCGATAAAAAGACCAGAAAATTAGAGCCAATAGGAGGCTTTCTCTAGGTGGCCCCATGAAAGGAAAGCAAAGTCACACAGACAGGACAACTGAAGGGAGTTTTTTGTGGGGAGCAGGAGTGAGGTCTCAGATTTCTCCAAAGTCCAGGTGACATTGATCAGCCAGGACTCTGGCCTCAGACAAAGTTGTGTTCCAGCACCAGCTCTGCCACTCCGTAGCTGTGTGTTCTGTGGGCATGCTACTTAACTTGTCTAAGCTTTACCTCCCTCCTGCACCATTCAGGACTCTCAACAGAGCCTGCCTCATCGATTGCTATTAAGACAATGCTCATTAAGAGATGGGCACAGCACTCTGCACAGAGAAAATAATGAATAAACCATTAGTACTAACTCACTGCACAAGCAAGAAAATGCTAATTTTGCCTCCCAGATACACTCCACCACAAGAGGGCACCATGAATGAAGGGGTTTGGGTGTTCTGGCCACTGGAAAAATCTTTCCTCAACCAAAATTTAATATGGTGGCCCCTGGCTCCTAAATTTTTGCATCTTAGGAGACTGACTCTCCTGCCCACAGGGAAATAAACAAATATGGATGTATTCTTCTACTAAGTCTGCCATGAGAAAGTACTATAGACTGACAGAAATTTATTTTCAACCAGCTATGGACATCAGAAGTCTGAGATCAAGGTGCTGGCAGGTTTGATTTCTTCCAAGGTCTCTCTCCCTGACTTGCAGGTGTATCTTCACACAGTCTTCCCTCTGGGCATCTTAATCTCCTCTTCTTCTAAAGACACCAGCTCTTGGACTGGGGCCCATCCTCATGAACCACATTTTAACTTAATCTCCTCTTTCAAAGACCCTATCTCCAAATACAGGCACATTCTGAGGCCCTGCAGGTCAGGGCTTCAGCAGATGAACTTGGGAGAAACACAGTCCAGCCCATAATAATAGGCAAAGGACTTCAACATGGAGAGTTGCTCGAGGTCAAAACTCTGTCTGTCCAATCCTGTGAACTGTTGGCACAGAGCATGTTCCCCTGGCCACAGGGATCTCACCTCCACACTGCCTCTGAGGGAGCCCTCCCTGCCAACAGCCCTGTCTCATGTTTCACTGTCACAGTCAGCACTTGCATCCGAAATAGCAGGAGAAAAACCTAAAGAGCATCACAAAAGGATGCGAGAAAAACTGTCATCCTGGCGTGACACTGTCTATATTCCTCCGTGTAGGCCCCCAAGGACTGAGAGCAGAGCAGCAGGTTTAGGACAGAGGTGGTCTGAACAAAGAAGGAGTCTCTGAGGGGGCAGGACAAGGCACCATGACCATCACCACCCCGCGGTGGAGAGGTGAGACAGACAGGCCTCCCAGAACTGGGCCACTTAGGCCAGTGACCATGATCTCACACTCCTCAGCAGGGGGCTAAGAAGTTGGACATGATTGCAGAAGTGGTTATAATTATAATGACCTTTGGAGAGAGCTGGAAAGGGTTTTATAATAAAGACTTGATGAGGCTGATGAGGAGTGAAGGGCAGGAAGAGAGCCTCGGAGAGGGTGGGCAGGAGCATATGTGTCTGGGAGGTGGCATTAGAGACCTGCTTCTTGCCCAAGGACATTTCCCCTGCAGAGTCAGCCCTTCAAAGAACAGACAGGAGCTCACAGGGAGCCGCATGGCACTCCCTGACAAGAAACAGAAAGCTAAGCCTGGTTAGATATGTTGGGACTGTCAACCTCACCTCAGGGCCTCAGGCCAGCCAGACTGAAGGGGAAGAAAAACAGACATCATTCTTACCACGTAGCAGGCACTATTTTACTTTAACACACTCCAGCTCAGTTTGACCCTACAACTCTGTAGGGAAAGCAAAGCTTCAGGTGGTTCCTGAGAGCTCAGGAGGAAATGGGCAAGAGGATAAGGCAGAGCTCAGTGTAGCAGGCAAAGGGGAAAGCAGGTGCCAAGACACAGAGATATGGAACAGCTGAGTCATAAAATGAAAAGGCACTGAGAGGTTGATTTTGAAAAGAGAAGTGTAGGCCAATTACCCAGAGCCTTCAGTGCCAGGCTGGCCAGCTCAGACTCTTCCCTTGGTTGGTTGGTTGGTTGGTTGGGAGGGATGGAGGCTTTGAGGCAAGGAGAAGATATCATTATCAGATTCCATTTATTTAACAAATCCAGTAAGTACTTTGTGCCAGGTAGTGTTCTAAGCACATTGCAGACACTAACTCACTTAATCAGTGCAACAACCCTGAGGTAGAACCATTTGGCAGATGAGGAAACTGAGGCACAGAGAGGGTACGTGGCTTGCCTAAGTTCCCATAGTTAATAGTGGCAGATACAGGATTTAAACCAAGACAGCCTGTTCCCATTCTTAATCACTACACTGCTATTTCTCTACCCACTCAGAATTAAGAGAGTTTGCTTTGGCCAAGGTATAGATAAATGGACATACAGGCAGAAATTGAGACCTGGGGGCGGGGAAGGGTAGTGAAAGAGGAGCTTTTTAACAAGTCTGTTTTAGTTGTCCCAGAGGGAGAAGTGGGTGGCCTTAACTAGACAGGGACATCAGTGCAAGAACTCTAGGTAAAGAATGCACCAACCTTACAAAGGCATGGCCCAGGGTGATGGCTCAGAGAGGGAAGGCAGGCAGGGAGACAGCCTTAGTGAATGGAGCTTGGTGGGGGATGGGAATATGCTTAAAGGAGGATGAGAAAAAAGGGGGTGGCAGAGTACTGTGGATAGGGCTTCGAAGCAACAAGGGCATTTTATGTACTACTAGAGGCCTGGTGCATGGATTTGTGCACTGGTGGGTTCCCTTGGCCTTGCCTGCAGTGATCGGGTCGAAACTGGCTCTCCAACATCTCCCAAGGGGTCCTGGATTGCAAGAGGGTGCAGGCCAGGCCAAGGGACCCCCACCCCCACCCCCCATGCACTGGGCGTCAGGTATGCATATAAGATCTTTGGTTAATCTCTTCCACCCTACCCCCTCCCATCTGAGATTCATCAGTCTGCTCCATGTTTCCATGCTATGGTTTCTGCTCCTATTGTACATTGAGAGTCTGCCCCCTAGTGGTCAGTGCATGTCATAGCTACTGAACAGTCAGATTGTGGGCTGGTCACTTAGGCTTTTATAATATATAATAGATGAGAGAGTCTGGTTGACAGGTGGCAGAGGGAAACAAGCATATCAATGATGCTGCCTCCTTGTGATGATTCAAACATGGTCTATGGGAGAAGAGCATTCTCCATTCAAGCAGGCAGCAGGAGTTGCAGCATCCTGGGGCAAAGCCAGGGCTGTGAAACACAAGAGACAGACAGAGCATCCTGCAAAGCAAAGAGGAAAGAGATGGGTCATGATGCTTCATAGGAGAGCGCACAGGAAATGCAAATGGCTCTTATTCCCACCTTCAGCCAGATTATTGACATGTAGGACCAGTGCCAAGCAACACGGCCAGGCATAGGTGACAAAAAGCAGAAGAGCTTCAGCCCTGGCCGGTGACTCCCTATTTAGAGCATTGGCCCACATACCCATAGGTTGCAGGTTTGATTCCTGGTCAAGGACACATCCCTGAGTTTCAGGTTTGCTCCCTGGCCCCAGTCAGGGGAGGCAACCAATGGATGTCTCCCCCTCACATCGATGTTTCTCTCTCTCTCTCTCTCTCTCTCTCTCTCTCTCTCTCTCTCTCTCTCTCTCTCCCTCCCACCCTCCTCCCTTCCATTATCTCTAAAAATCAATTGAAAAAATATACTTGGGTGAAGATTAGCAAAAAAAAAAAAAAAAAAAAAGCAGAAGAGCCCTTAAAGCTTTCCTACTCTACACTCACTGGACAGATGGGAACTTCACTGGCTAAGGATGCTTACTGCAAACATGTAACTGCCTGGGGCTTTTTCTGGCTGCAGGAGATTTCATTACCCTCAGAAATACTCTCAACTAATGATGGCCTGGGAGTTGGGGGAATAAATACCCCAGCATCCTCATCCCTGGGGTAAGATAACTCAGGTGTGTATCCCCCACAGTTCCCGGGCAAAACTGTGCCCCAGTTGCTCTGAGGGTAACCTGTTTGAGAACACACACTTCATTGACTTCCTTTCCCTTCCCTATCTCACTTTCCCAGTCCTTACAAGAGAGGCTTCCTGGGATCAGCTCCCAAATAAACTACTTGTACTCGAGTCTTTGTCTCTGGGTCAGCTTCTAGGGTTACTAACTAAGACAGGGGCAAAAGGGGCCAGAGAGGGGAAGAGATTTGCCCTTAGTCACACAGCTTCTCAGTGCAGAGCCACAACCCAGACTCGGGTCTCCCAACTCCAAATTCACAAAGGTAGAGAATAAAAGCACAAAATAAATCATCATGAAGATCTGGGTTCAATCACCTGTGCAGATTTTACAGTTGATCCTTGAACAACACAGGTTTGAACTATGCAGATCCATTTATACACAAAACTTTTTCAATACTATAATTTTTTTTCTTAATAACATTTTCTTTTCTCTAGCTTACTTTATTGTAAGAGTACAGTATATAATACATATAACATACAAAATACGTGTCCATTGACTATTTATGCTATTGGTAAGGCTTCCAGTCCACAGTGGGTTATTAATAGTTTTAGGGGAATCAAAAGCTACACGCAGATTTTCACTGTGTAGGAGTCTGTGCCCCTGTGTTGTTCAAGGGTCAGCTGTATTATTATTCCCCATTTTCTGCCCTCCCTACAAGAAAATTAAAAACTTTCCCCATTGTTATTAATTACAGTAATTCTCTGTGGGAGGAGTGAACTTCCTCAATCCATTGAAAGAAAGCTTGGTCATGTGATCTCCTTTGGACAACGAAATGGGAGCAGAAGTGATACAACTGGTCCCTGGGTTACCTAAAGTAAGGAACTAAGCCTCTGTGAGTCTTGGTTTCTTTTTTTATAAAACTAGTGCTAATAATAATAGTATCTGTTTAATGGGACTTTGTGGGAAGTACCTGAGCTAATACGTGAGAAAACTTAGTACAGTGTCTGGCAGAGAGTAAGAACCCAATAAATGTTCAATGTTATTATTATTATGTTTTTCTCTACCCCACCAAGAGACCTCCTCAGAGACAGAGCATTCTCTGGAGAAAATATATTGTTCCTGCAGGGCTTACCTCTGGCTTGTTTGCTAAAAGGTACTCGCTTTCCCCTCCTAATGGCCCTTCTCAGAAGTGTGCTGCCCCTAGCCCAATGCCAAGAGTAGTGCCACGCGAGGTGCCCACGTCCCAGCAGGCCTGCATGCGGGAGACGCGTAGCAGTTAATGAATCCCCACGGAGAGGTCCGTATTAGACCTGGTTTAATACCCCGAAATGGCAGGGAGTCATTTATCCATGAGCTACGGCCTCTCTCTGGTGCCTGAGCATTACAAGTTATTTATGAGGCAATTTGCACAGTTTCACACTGGCTGGCCATTATGCTGCTGTCTGCTAACCACTGCTGAACCCAGAGACAAAACGGCCCTCCCCCTTCCTCGCTTTGCCAGTGACAATGAGCCGATGATGCTCCCCGGTGACACAAGTTTGCTCTTTGCAGAGAGAGCAGGGCCCGAGGCTGGAGGAAGAGAACTCTCCAGCCCAGCACTCAGAGTGCACCTGGGAGCTAGTGATGAAAGGCAAGACTCTAGAGAGGTCTGCTGGGAAAGCCACTGGTGGACAGAGGGGTTTTTTTAACAGGCACTGACTATGGAAGGAAGGTATGCGGGCTGTCATGACAGAGACACTCCTTTTGACCCTTGTGGTAGGGAAATGGTATAATCTTATGAAGAATTTTTTGTTTGTTTGTTAATCCTCACCAGTGGATATTTTTCCATTGATTTTTAGAGAGAGTAGGAGGGAGGGAGAGAGACACAGAGAGAGAAACATCAATGTGAGAGAGACACATCAATTGACTGCCTCCCACTGAGGCTGGAGATTGAGCCTGCAACCAAGGTACATGCCCTTGACCGGAATCACACCTGCAGGTTGATGACCCATACTGGCCAGGGCGTGGCACATCAGAAAGCCTCACTAAAGGTTACCTATTGTTATCATGGTTCTGACCCCAGCTGGCTCCCATAGTTTTGAACATGCTACTCTAGCACACTGGTCAGTCTGCTACTTCCCCGAGGTCAGTCCACAGGTGCAGAAGCTTCTGATCCAAGCTACATGGGCATCAGCAACTATACATAAGATTCTTCTACAAACAAGCCAAGATCTGAACAATAGCCTGACAGTCTACATGTTCATACCAGCCCAAAGCGACGCTACATATGCAATGCTGTCTGCTGCTGACAAATTGTTATCTTTGAAGTTCAGCTTCATATCTTTGAAGTCCTTGAGTAGAATGGCTTCAGTGTTCCAATCACTACTGCAAAGTCTGTCCCCAATTACCACCGTGGCTCCTGCAACAGAGAAGGTTCTGGGATCACGTTCTGAAATGGGGCTCTACTCTCCCTGTCAGCAGACGTGTTTCTAGAGCTCCGTGGTTTAGGTGAGAAAATAAATATTTGAGCTGAATGTGGCCTGACTCCCATGCCCTTTCTTCCATGCCTATTTCCTGTCTGCCATTCTCAAAACACCCCCACTTACTGCAAGGACTGCATTTATTAATCATTTCATTCTATGTCACATAGCTTCTGAATACAACCTCGGCTCACTTTTTCTTGTCCCTTTTCCCCATATCATTTCCAATGTCTGAATGTTCCCCATTCCATTTCAGTAGGATGAATATACTAACAAAAATAGCTAAACTCTGTTGAATGGTTGCCTTGTGCCAAGTAGCCTGCAAGTGTCTTGTGTGCCTTATCTCTCCTACTCTTCACAGTCACCAGATAAATTCTGTACTATCATATTTCTTATCCAACAGATCAGAATAGAGAGAGAGGTTCAGTAGCTTGCCCAAGGTCATACAGCAAACCTCTGGTGCAGATTAAAAAGCCTGGCCTTTGGAGCAGACAATCCAAGGTCCAAATCCCAACTCAGATCACACTGTGTCCTCAGGCCTCTAAACTTCCTAAACCTAGCAAGTGCCTCATAATGAAGTACCCTGTTAGTCAAAGGAGGAGAATCGTAACTTTTACTTTGTAGGGTTTGTCATAGGTTCAAAGCATGGGTGGTGCTTAGAACCAACCACTCATTCCTCTTCGTCCTCTGGGCTTGAGGATCCACAGACGGACAAGGAACAGAGTCCTGGCTTTATTAATAGCCAGCACGTGTACAATATCCAAGAGCAAAAGTCTCTAGGGAAAGGGACAGTGGAGCACACACCAGTCCTGCGATCTAAGTGAGCCCTCCTACCTCCCACCCCAAAAGCTAAATCTTGAGATGGACATGCCCACCTATGAGAAGAAAGCTATGTGACCAGGTCTTCAGAGCAAATCCAGAGTCTATGGACCCCACCAGCCATGTGGACCAGGATGGCCAGTTCCTGGCTCTGTAACATGCAGTGACCTCACTCACAAGCAAGATGTAGCCCAGTTAATATTCAGCTCTGGCCAATTGTGCTGCCAACCATTGAGGGGGTTCAGAGAAGCCCTGAAGCCCCGCTGTGGCCAGGGAAGCAGTATGGGGCTTCCCTCCCCAGGGCTTGGTTGTGAGGTCTTACCTAGGAGGCTAGCATAGAGAAGATGTCTGGAGTTCCCTGGAGGCAGAGCTTGAGACAAAGATTCGAATGCACATGATGTACTGAGGGGATGCTCTTAGGAGGAACCTACAAGGGAGGGAGGTAAGGAGAAGGAAGGAAAGAGCCCAGGAACGATGGGGTTGGGTGAAGTCTAGCTTGACCTGTGTGTGACACTCTGGAGTACAAATCCCACTGCAGTGTTGATCTGCCTGGTGCAAGGGGCTGCCTATACACCTGGGGCCTTTTACACACAGGAGTGCTCACCAAACAGGAGCTCTCTTCTCTTGCTCCCTCGCTTCCTTCAACAGGTTCCCCAGGGAATGACACCCAATGACCTTTGCCAGACAAAGAAGAGTTTTCTCAAATGTTGTCTAACCTTCATCCATGCGTCAGTGGTTGCCAGGCTGACAAGAGTGGGATGAAGGGAGATCAACATCTAGGCCTTCAGAGAGAGAAACTCATCACATCCTACCCTTACCTCAAACCCTCACATCCCCCTTAGAGAGTAGTGGGCTGTTTTGTCAACCTGAGGAGGTGTTGTCAGGCTCACGAGGAGCTAGAAAGGGTATGTTTTGCCAACGGGTAAAAAAAAAAAAGTAAGGAAGAAGAAAACAGAAATTCTGCCTTTGTCTGAGAAATATGAGTATTTATGCACATACTAATTGAAATTGGCTCAGTCACCATATGCACACAGTTAAAGGGGCTGGTGTTCTAGACATGAGACAAAACAAAAGCCATTTGCAAAACATGATGCATTATGCAGGGCTCCTGACAGAACCAAATAATCATTTCTGGTGGTTTTATATTCAAATTAACTCCACAAATATTCCGTGCCCAGCACTGTGCAAGTATAAAATACAAAAACGAATAAGAGGCCACAGAGGAGACTGATATACAAAAAAGCATACAGCTGCAGCAGAGCTAGCTATAGCTAAGGCATGCAAACCCACTGCTGAGGAGCTGGGGCCACAAGCAGCTCACAGGAAGAGAAAGGTGCTCCAATAGCTGAGGGCAGAAAGGTGCATGACCTAGAAAGGCCAGGAATTTGATGTGACTGAAGCATCCCCATGTGAGAAGAGAGGAGGTGATGATTATCATCAGTTAGGCCCCAGCTGGAATGTCACCTCCTCAAACAGGCCTTTTTTGACCATCCCATCAAAATACTGTCATTTCCTATCACCTCACCCTTTTTGCTTTCATTGTAGCACTTACCATTCTCCAAAGTTACCTTAATGATCAGTGGATTTGTTTGTATTCTCTTCAACCAGAATATAAAAGCCCTGTAAGAGCAGGGCCCTTGTCGTGCATGTACCTGTAGCTCTTAGAACAGAGCCTCAGAGATGTTCAATAAATATTTGTTTTTTAAAATGAACAGACGAATAAATCAATGAGTGGAAGATTTGCAACACGGGTTTGTGGAGCACTTCAAACCAGTATACCATTCTACATATGATGGCTTTATTAGTGAGAATAACACCAGCTGCTATAACAAATAAACCCAACATTTTCACTGTCAATACCCAATAGAAATTTGTTTCTCACTCACTTAGATGACCCACACAAGTGTTTCTGGGTGACAGGTGGCTTTCTTTTGCATGCTGATTAGGGATCCAGGTAAATTCCATTTTGTGGTCCAACCATCCCCCTTGGCCTCAAAGTCCTTTGTTTCCACTAGTGGAAACAGAAAGAGAGCCTGGAGAAGCCCCACCAGCTTCTTAAAAGCCTCGGCTGAGAAGTGGCACACATCACTGCCACTAACATCCCTTTGGGGAGAACTAGTCATATGGCCCCATTTCGATGCACATGTAGCTGGGATAAGTAGTTTCTTGCTACACTCTCAGTGACAGCGCCACATTATGGAGGGGAGAACGAGTTAGCAGTGGAGAGCTACCTCAGCCATCACAGCCCTGGGCTTACGTGCACCCAAGAACATGCCACCCACAAATAGTGCAACTGTCCCTTCAATTTAAGAAGCAGCCATTTGCTTCCCCTTCTCTGCTCTCACTTATGCTAATTTTCCAAGCACTGAAGTTAGAAGGTGACATTTCCTGACCTGACCCAAGATTCTGAAGAATTTCCCTATCAGAATCCTAGTCCCTATGAGCAGCAGTTCATTTGTTCTGTTCTTGGGGGACATGCAAGGCAAGTTTTCCATCTGAAGGGCCAATTTTGCCATGAATAGAGAGGGTCCAACAAGTGCAGCAAACAAGATGCCAGAGAAGAAGGGGGAGGGAACAGCAAAACAACCAGGTATGGCCTAATGAGCATGCTTCCTCCCACAGCAACCCTCCAATAATAATAATAATAATGACAATAATGACAACTAATATTTATTTAGCATTTATTGTAGGTCAGGCACTGCACCAAGTGCTTCAGAAAACCTGATACCATAATTACTGTTATCCCCATTTTTGCAGATAAAGAAACAGACTCACTAGACCAGGATGACCCAGCCAATCAACGAGATGGGATTTGAGGAGTTTGGTGCCAGAACCAAAACTTTTCAGCATAACGTTCAGTGGTTTCTGCATCTAGTGGGGCTTGTGGCCAGGGCTTGAAGGTAGACAAGGCTGTGGTCCAGTCAAGGTTGTCATCTTCACTGATGGTCTAGTCTCTTGTCTGCCAATCTTGTCTGCAGAAGGCCTCCACCTAGGGGAGGTGAACTCTATTGGCTCTTAGGATCAGGATGCCTATTTTGCTCTACCATGAAAACAAGTATAGTTAAGCCTTGGAGTGCCTTCTGGATCACAGCAGTGATTGCCCTACTTGCTCTAATATTCATGCTTTGTGTCCATGCTTTCTAGTTCCATCTTCTGTCCTGAGGGACAGGGCAAATCTGAAGAAGCATTGAGTGTCAAGAGTCCAGACACTTCGGTCTTAGCACCCCCCAGAGCATCCTTTTTTTTCTCTTTGACCAAACTCTTCCCCTAGGCTCAGCAGGTAAGAGTCTCTCCAGCTTATCCATCCCCTTCCATGCCACCTAAAGTTTCTTGACTTTTTTTAACCAAGGACTACTTTGGGAATTCATTGAAGCCTATAAATTGCTTCTAAGAATAATATTTTTAAAAGCATAAAATAAAACACAATGGATTAAAAGGAAACAAAAGATAATGAAATAATTATCAAAATGTTTTAATGTGATATAGAAATATATGTGCTCCTTTATTAATGCATTAAAAGGAGATTTATCAGAGGATCTAATAAAATCCATAATTTCATAGTAGTGATGAGCATGAATGATGTTTGAGATACCTACTATACTATAATGGGAAATAAAATTAATATAATGGTAACAAAGACTTTTATTGGTAACAAAGTCACAGGCACTGCTACAGTCTGTTGCCTACATTCAATAATTGAAATAAATGGTAAGTTTCAATTAGATGCTAGTAAAAATATAATATTTTCCCATTTAAGTTTATAGACTCCTGGAATTCAAGACCCTCAGTGGACCCCAAGTTAAGAACCTGCTCTCATTCCAGATTGAACCAGTACTTGTCCCCTTCTGGACTTGAAGAAGGAAGAAAAGAAGAGCTTCCTAAATTACCATCTTTGAACCCTGAACTTATATCCACACAGGGTCCCTGAGCCTCCTCTTCTCTGCCTCTATGTGAAAACAGCAACCTAGGCTATTTTCTAGAACCTTGGCTTCCTACTTGCTTTCTTGTATCATTTCCCTTTTTACCAGCTTTTCTATTTATCTGTGCATGAACCACATCCCACATTATTTTCCAGCTCCAGCTCACATCACACTGCTTCGCAGCATCTTCAGTTAGGGCTTCACAGTGCATGTTAAATTTCACACATCACAACACATATGGGTGAGAGAATGTCAGCCCCCACACATTTACAACAGGCACCTCCAGTCCCAGGTGGGACAGCCTCCACTGCATAGTCTCCATCCCTTCCCCAACTAGGGGAAACCCAATTCCTGCCTTGGAATTACATAACATGTTATGAAGACTGTGTTTTCTCCCTGAGATGGCCTTACACCACGGTAAGAAGCATGGACTCTGCATTAATATCAACATGATGTTAATATGGACATGACAGATTCAGCTCCCTTTAAGGCAGAAAGTGATTATGGAACACTTATAAATGAAAGGAAGCCAATAGGAAGTGTTGGGGAATTTATTATTAAACAGTCAAGAGGTCAAGTGTGTGCAAAAGAGAAAAGAGAGATGCCAAGCCAGTGTATCGACAGCTCAGTGGTTGAACCAGGAGATCATGGTTCAATCCCCGGTCAGGGCACATGCCAAGGTTGTGGGTTTCATTCCCAGTGTGGGACATGCAGGAGGCAGCTGATCAATGACTCTTTCTCTTATCATTGATGTTTCTATCTTCCTTTCACTCCCTTCTTCTTTGAAATCAATAAAAATATTGTTTTAATAACAAAAAGAGGAAAAAGAGATACTTCCAATCCCTAAAGACACACCTTTCTCCCCACCCCACCCTTTAAAGGTACTTGCTCTCCAGCCGAAACTCTGTTCTTTGGAATTGAGACTGAAAACAAACTTTGGAAATGATCTGAGCATATGCTTGAGAGTTTTCCAACCCCACTATGCTTTTAATTACAGTAGCATCTTGGATTGAGCAAGGAATGGTGTTGATTGGATTTGTTCATGAGTTCTCCTGGCTTTTGCAATTTGTCATCAAAAAAACAGTGTAGATCCACATCTCTTGCTCCTGGTATTTCCAGATGGGTATGCAAAATAGCCAGTGGCTGTTGTTTGTTTTGATGGGATTCAAAGTTGTACAACTGTCAATTTTTAATTAGGGAACTCTTCAGACCATCAAAATTGCACAGCAATGGGCAAGAGGAAGGCAGGATCTCATACTGCTGTATGCATCGTACACAGAACCACATAATGAAAACAGGCAGCACATCAGGTAGGCTGTATTCCAAGTGCCTTACCTGTAGTTTCTGCCCTTACCCTCACATCAACACTAGAAGGTAAGTGCGGTTTTGTCCTTATTTGATAGAAAAAGAAATGGGGCTCCTGAGAGAACTAACAAGTTCACGCAGCTAGAAAGCAGCAGGGCTGGGATATGAACCCGGCCACTCTTGTTCTAGGATGTGTGCTTATAGCCACATAGATGTATAAAGTGGTAAAAGAAACCTATGATTTAGAATTCAGGCACTCATGCTTTTGCCCTAGCTCTGACAGGAGTTTAGGCATCTAAACTTCCTGTGGTGCAATGGGGAAGTCACCTCTCCTCTCTGGGGGTCACCCAGAACACTGTATTGAAGAGCATAACAGTTTTATAGTGTGAGGCACAGAAATGGAGTTAGCAGGCTATGTGAGCCTTGATGGAGGTCAGGAAGGATGTGGAGGAAAGATGTGAGATCTATGGCTTTGCAAGAGGCAGAAAAATACTGATATAGAAAATAAATTTAAAAAGCAGGGTGCAGGTAAACCTCTCTGAAAATTACCCAATAAAAAATTACCCAATAAAATACAAGTGACCCCCAGCCTCATCTCATCTTGATACAAGTGGAAAGGAAGCAGGATGCTGTTGGGCCTCCTGCCACTTGCCCAGTAAACCCAAGTGCCCTAGAAGGCCCACCTAACCTTGGTACGCCCTCGTGAAAAATTACACTAGTTACCCAACCAGAGAGCTGAGGGGTGTGGACTTCTGGTGCACACCAGTCTGCATCTGGGTGGGTGCCAGGGTCCCAAGATGCAGAAAGGGGCACCCAGAAATGAGCTGCAGCTGCAATCATATGATCAAGATGCAGGAAAAGATGAAGGAAACCAGTCTCACTAGATACCTCCAACTAACTAGTACTTGGGTGGGGGGTGGGGGGGAGGTGGAGATAAAGCTGAATGCCTATCTCACTTCCTATACCAAAATACAATCCAAGTGAATCACATATGGAAATAGAAAAAGGGTATGCAGAAGAATACCACAAGGACATTTAAGTAAAGAATTTTATAATTCCAGGATGGTAAGGGCATTTTTCTAAACATTAAGTCAAGAAGAGAAACTAAACAGGAAAGACTGGCAGATTGTACTACATAAAAATGCAAACCTTCTGTTTGACCAATAAATAAACTTGGAAAAACATTTTCAACATATGTTATAGACAAAAGGTTACCATTATTCATAGAAACAGAAAGCTCTTACCAAAAAATAAAGGAAAAAATGAACAACAAAAGAAAAAGAAGTTACCTTATGACCTTGCCAACTCCATCCTTAGGAATATATCCAAGAGAAATGAAAACATGTGTCCGCATAAAAACCTGTACATGAATGCTCTAGCAGGATATTTGTAACTTGAGGCCTGTGCATGAAATTCATGAACTCCTCTCACAGTCAGGGAGCCCTCGGGGGATGACTGACTGATGGCTTAGGACCAGGAGCAGGCCTAAGCCATCAGCCGTACATCCTTAGCGGGAGAGGCTCCCTCCACTACTGCTGTGTTCACCAGCCGTGAGCCTGGCTTCTGGCTGAGCGCACTGACCACCAGGGGAGAACTTAAAAAGACTCAGTTCTGATCAAGGGAATTAAAAATAAGCAGGACTGCCCTGGGCAGTCCTGTTCAGTGGTTAGAATGCTGGCTCCGAATGAAGGGTCACAGTTCAATTCCAGTCAAGGACATGTACCTCAGTTACGGGCTCCATTCCCAACCCCAGTCAGGGAGCATGCAGGAGGCAGCCAGTCGATGTGTCTCTCTCACATCCATGTCTCTCTCTCACATCCATGTTTCTCTTTCTCGGTTTCTCCCTCCCCCTTCCACTTCCTCTAAAAAATCAATGGAAAGGGTACCCTCGGGTGAGGATTTTTTTTAAATAATAAAACAACAAAAGAATAAGCAGGACTATAGAGAACCTGATTAATATATAGATCAAATAGATACATTTCAAACTCTATACCCTCCAAAAAGTATATTCTTTTTAAGTATCCATGGAGCATTTACAGAACTTAACACCCTAAAGAAAAGCTTAATAAATCCACGTAAGTAGAAACATAGCACATTTTTCAAACACAATACAATGAAACCTAGTAATAAAAACCTAAACAGAAAGTTGACACAAACAAAAAGGAGAGAGCCAAATTACTGAAAAACAAAGTACACTGAATAATCAAAACTGAAATTGTGCTAGAATGTGTGCTCCACAAATTCTAAGACCTGGTTGCTCCTTTCAAGTGTTTTGAAAACAATATTTTTCCACAGAAGCATAACTAGATAAAGAAGCCAGATTTCCTTTCCCATTAAATGCTGCTGGCTCCACTAACCTGTGTCCTTTAATTTGTCCTTGCACATTGAATTGTGCTTTTTTATTACTTTTTACAAAATAGCATGTGTCATCAAAATATGTAATATAGAAACTGCTATAAATACAAGAACTTAAAAAAAAGACTCAGTTCTGATCCTATGATAGATCAAGGGAACTAAAAAAATAAGCAGGACTGCCGAAACCGGTTTAGCTCAGTGGATAGAGCATTGGCCTGCGAACTGAAAGGTCCTGGGTTCAATTCCAGTCAAGGGCATGTACCTTGGTTTCAGGCACATCCCCAGAAGGGGGTGTGCAAGAGGCAGCTGATCAATGACTCTCATCGCTGTTTTTAACTCTCTATCCCTCTCTCTTCCTCTCTGTAAAAAAAATCAATAAAATATATATTTTTTTAAATAAACAGGACTGCCCAAACTACTGTGAAACCTAGAAATTGTTTTCATTCTTTCTGTTTAATAATTTTAGTATTAAAGGTAATGAACTTTCTACCAATAATAGCTTTACTTACACCCCAGAAGATAAAAATATAAAACTTTTCTTCTGATTATAAAAGTAGTTCGTTGTTTTGTAAATAAAACACTAAACATTCAGTAATGCATGACTTAGATGAGAAAGTCCTATTTTCTGTAATCTAACCCCTACTGTACCTTAACTCCTTTAACTAATGTTACAGTTTGGATATTACTCCAAAATTTTTCTAGGCTATTTATGAGAGAGACAGTGTGTGTGTGTGTGTGTGTGTGTGTGTGTGTGTGTGTGTATCTATATATATATATATAAAATAACCTTTTTTTAACTGAAATAGAATCATATTTTCATACTTTACATAAAATTCATTATCTTCATTTAAACATATAAAGGGCAACTTTCCATATTAGTACATATAGGCTTCTCTCAATGGTAACATAATGTTCATTTTTATGGGTATAATCATATGTATTTAACAACTCCATTATTGACTGATGTTTCAGTTGTTTCCAATTTCGGATATACATATTGCTGCAGTGAACATTCTTACTCATATATCTCTACACACTTATACAAGTATTACTGCTGTAGGATTTGTCCTTTTCTCATTATTATTCCACAGGTACCAAACAAAGTTGCTTAGCATCACAAAGCCCATTTTAAAATAGCATGATTAAAGAGACGACAAAAAGTGCCTGTCTAATATGGTTTTAGGATAGGTAGCAACAGATTACAGACTCACCCACCCCCTCACCCCAACCCCACCAGAGAGATATAAATAGGGATCTGAATGGAGAGAAAAATAAGAGGATTTCAGGTTTTATATGTCTGAAACCAAATTTATAGGTTTCAAAACTTTGGGGGCACTGTAGACTGACTTTTTCTCTGACTCCTGGCAGTCAATGAAGGTAAAAATTCACACACACTGACTTCTCTGACTGTTCTACCAGTCAATGTGGGAGCTGTAACCATGCACCAGAGATGCAAATTCTAAGATCAAAGGGAGCAAAGAAAACTTCTGCTCAGATGCTCTTCCCACTCTCACAGTTGCCAAGGGAGACAGAGCCCACCTGCAGAGGGGGCAGGACAGGGAGCCAACACAGCCAAGAAATCCTAACTAGAGCAGACAGGAGGAAGAACTAAGATAACAGGAACTAATTCATTGGAAAACAGAAAAGAGCTGAATTGGACTCATTTTTTAAATATGGTTTTAGAAAGAGAGGAAGGAAGAGGGAGAAAGAATTATTGATCGGTTGCCTCTTATACTCACCCTGACGGAGGATCAAACCCAAAACCTAGGTATGTGCCCTGACCAGGAACCAAACTGGCAACCTTTTGGTGCATGGGACAACACTCAACCAACTGAGCCACACTGGTCAGGGTTGCATTTGTTATTTTTAAAAGCTCACATAATAAAAATAGATAAACCAGGACACCCTGCGGCATAGCAGAGTCTACCCTGGCAGAGAAGAAATGCTAGTTGGGGTGATTAGAGACAATGCTGCAAAGGCAGCCAGCTGCCAGATGATGAAGAACCTGGTGTGTCACTAAAGAAAGTGGACTGTGTCCCTCAGGTGGGGGACATTTGGACAGAAAAAATATTCTAATTGTAACCCTAGCTGAGGAAGTTGGGGCTGTGGTAAGGGGTGCAATGACAGAAAATAGAGGACTTCCTCACCTAAGTATACATTCCTTTCTAAACAGAGAAATAGCGGAATTGCTCTTTGCTTTGACAGCAGTTGCTGTGGACAGACAGTGGGATGGAGGAAGGGGAACTTGAGGCCCAGGGAATGGGGACATTGCTGCAAACGAGAGGCGAGGGCTGACAGGGGCAATGGGAGTGGGGGGAGCTGGTGCTTACGGAAATGAAGAGGGAAGTATAAGATCATACCCAGGTTTATGGCCGGAGAAAGGTTTCTTATCTACAAAATGAGGATAATAACGAGTCAGGTTATTGTAAAGATGCTGCAAGTGGGCTGGCTTTAAAGTTCACTGACACCCCATCTTTGTTCCCGAAAAGACTTAGTGCTGCTTAAATTAAGGCAGCAGATGTGGAAACGCTGCGAAAAGCCCACAAATGTGAGACATTACCATTCATTACCGGCACTGACACCAGCAAGAACACCTGTGCGTTTAGAGACTGGGTTTGCACGCAGGGCGGGGTGGGCAGAAAGGCAGCTGGGCTGACGCAGCCAGCAGGCAATTCCAAGTGTGACCTTGGAGCCTGGAAGAAAGGCCAGAGTTTATGAGACAAATCTGGGAGCTGTGCGCTCAGTGGGTCTGGAATCGGGGCGCTCACTGTGACCCGGGCACCATTTATCTCATTTAATCCTCAGAGCAAACTTGCAAGAAAATTGTTATATTTTTTTAAAGAAAAGACTGCAGATGAGAAAATGAGAGGCTTGCAAAGGTTAATTAGCCACCTCTGTGGGAATCCGAGGGCCCCCACAGACTGTCTGTCCTTTCCCAGCGATGCTGAACGCTGTCTGAAAGGGCAGAGCTCTGGTTCCACAGAAATGTGTCTGCCTTGGCTGCGGCCCACACAGGGGTCTCAGGCTGCCTGCCAGGGTGGGCCTGGCTAGTTGTGACTCTTATAGAGGAAGACCAAGCCTCGTCCCCTCTCTCTCTGTGGTTCTTCATTCTCACTTTCATTCAACACCAAGTGGCCCCCGGAGCCCTCCCTCCCCCTGGCAGAACCCTGATGCCACTCTCATGCTGACCTCGGAGTGCAGCCTGATCTCTGTCAATGTGGCGCTGCGTCTGCTGTCCCTGCCAGTGCGTCACTCAGTGCCACATCCCAGCTCAGTTACTTAGCTGCAGTGGGACCCTCTCCACCAAGGCCACAGCTCTCTCCTTAGGCCGCAAAGCAAGGGTTTTGAATCGCTATTTCCCTGCAGGTGGGTCGGGTAAGTCTTTGGAGCTGGCACCATCCACTGTCCCTCCGGCAGCATGTCCAAAGAAAAAGATGCTCCTGGACCAATGAAAACATTTGACACAATTCCCCAGTGTCACTTTCACAAGTCACCTGCTCTCATTTGACAGCCAGTCCCCTCCCTGGTTCCCACCTTGGCTTCACCCTCAACTTGGGGTTTCTGGCTGCCCCAGGAGGGTTCCTGTTAGGTAAATCCTGATAGGACCTCTTCCCCCCAGGGCTGACTCTCAGAGGTCAAAAATAGCTTGACTCGATACTAGGTGCCCTCACACTAACCTGGCCCAACCTTGATTCTGCTTCGACCAAGTCCTGTAGTGGCCCACACCAACCCCCACTCCATGCACTCACACACACACACCCCACACATGAGACTGTCTGTCCTGGGTGACCACCAGCCACCAGGAATGGTGATCATTAGAGACAAATCTTAGGCTGCAAGTTCTACCCAGACAGCAGGAGGCATAAAAGTCAGAATTGGGGACAGTGAGTGTACACCTCTGTTCTGCAATAAGGCCAGGGTCGTGGAAACAAAGAGGAGGAGAAGGGAACACCCAGGTGAGAGCGGAGAAGGAGTTAGGGAAGCTGAGCACAGGCCATGACCTGGAATCTCGCTGAAGCTTAGGGGGTGTGGTACAGGATGCGTGGGAGAGTCCGCTGAAAAGGCGGGGCCAGGATTCGGTGCCATGAGTCAGGGAGGATGCCAGGGACAGGGCACACGACCTCTGACTCTACATGGAGTAGTGTGTGAATGCTCCTTCCCAAGGCTGGGACTGCCCTCCACCCACCTCAGTCCCCAGGCCTGACCCCAGGACCAAGTCCCAGAGCAAGGATCAGCATCAAGACCTTGGAAGAGCAGACCAAGAACAAAGGGAGGCGGGGTTCCAGGGATCAGTAGCAATACTCAACAAGGCATGTGCTCAGAGCTCACATGGTGTAGAGAAACTGTAGTTTGGGGAGGCAAGGCAACCAAGATATAACTCCAGTGCAAATCCTGACCGACTTATTTGCAGTTGTAAGCCTCTGTTCCTAGCACCTAGAGAGCTCAGTGCATATTGGACGAATGGACGCATGCATGGCTGAGCCATCACCATTAAATACAGCCCTTAAGCAGCTAGAACAGATCCCCACACCCCCAATGGGACCCAGCTCAGCGGTATAACTGCTAACCCACAGGATGGATCCGTGGCAGAAGCGAGGGGCCAGGGTGGACAAACCCGTGTCAGACAGGTTTAAGCTGGAGAGGACACCCAACAGGAGCTTGCTGCTGGTGGTAGTTCTGAGGGAAGATGCTGACCTTTCAGGATCCAGCCAGTTCTTCACTGAGGGGAGACCCAGGCAAACATAGCCAAGACGACGAGCCTTTCCCTGAGGCCTTCTCCAAAGGTCATACTTGTGAGGAAGTCTCCACCATTAGCCAAAATTCCAGGCCAGACAGGCAGGGTTTTCGTTAGGCAATCCTTTCTAACTTGTAAAGCAGTTTTTATAGCACTTATTGCAGCCGCTACTTGCAGGGTTCCTATGGTCAGGCTCGGGAAGCAGCAGCAGCGCCACCTTCTGGCGTTCTTGAGAATATCACAGGGCTGTTTCAGCCCCTTCACCTGTCTGGGTGTGTACAACACACACTTTCTGAGAAGTCACAACTTTGAATAGCTTAATGACATCTGCCCTGCCATTTAACAATCTGAACCACTGATAACCCTTTATGAAGATTAAGGAGCAAAAAATAATTCCCCGAATCATTCTGGATTTAAGAACACGTAACCTTTGTGTTTTCAGAAAACTCGGAGCTTCCTACAGAGAGCCCACATTTGCTGAGCTAACTGGCATGTTTCACCCAGGTGCAAGTTAGAGGAAGACTACACCTCCCAAGTCTTCCGTTCTCTCTCTATGGATACACGCCTTCTTGCTCATAAAAGGAAATATGGTAGTTGTCCGCCATGGTGCTAGGACATCAAGGGTAAATCAATTCCTGAAATAATAATGCCCCGGGGCGATGGCTATGTAGGAACACACAGGTGCTGTGAGCCACTGTGATGAGGCAGGGCGTGGGAAGTAGTCCAGGAGATCAAATGAGGCTTCTTCTGAAATGCCAAGAAGTAAAAGTCTGAATAGTCTTCCAGGAAATTCAGAGGACACGAGCTTTCAGTACCTTACAGCTATAAGCCTAATGCGACATGACTGCTGGGGACAATTGGATTGGACCAGACCCCCAGTAATGGGGGTGTTTTATCTGGTTCCTATTCATCCCACCACCCCAACCCCCACACCACATAATACACAAACATTTCAAACACGTCCCGGTACATGTGTGCACACATTCACACATGTACCACACACCATTGATTTCTCACCTTTTGTATTGAACAGGAATTAAATTACCTGCAGACTAGAGCTGCAGTCAGATGGGAGTCATGCTCAGGTGGAGAAGAGCTGGAAGGATTAAAAAAAAAAAATACCTTATCTCCGAGGTTCAGACAGGTGAGTCTGTAGAACAGCGGCTGAGGCTGCCCCCGGGCAGTGAGTCTCCAGTCTGCGTTCCCCATGGAAGAGAAGATGAGGTTATGGCTTCACACAGCTGGGAGACTTCACAGATGCAGAAATTCAGGGGCCTTCAAGCTCACTTCCTTCTGATGTTTGAAGGAGGGTGGTGGAATGCATGAGCATTGGAATCGGTCAGATACAGGTTCTAATCCCTGCTCCACATGATTGATCGAGTTAACCTCCCGGAGCCATTACATCATCCGTCTATAAAATGAAATTCAGAGTCTCTATGCTGCTGGGAGGCTCGGGCTCTCCTCTGGCCCCCACGGCTGGACTCCTACCTCTGGAAGCCCCGATCTCTCTTGCTTTGCATGATAGGGAATTGTTTTGCCAAATATTATTGGTTCTCTCTTTCTGGAGAAAAAATAAAAAGATCCAAATTCAAGATTTTTAATGTAAAGAATCAATTTTTAAACATCTTTATTTTCCATGCTGGATAAATAAATCATTGAATAGATATATCAGAGGAAAGAGAAAGCTCTTCCATACAAAAGAATATCAACTAATAAGTATAGAAGAAATGATGGAATAAGGAAAACACCAGTAGATAAACTCCACGGTAAGAACTGTCACAAGCAAATACCAGTGAAAGTACAATGAGAAACAGGATATTTGAATAACCTCCAAGTACCTTCCCTATAAGACATTTATTAAACCAAACAGAAAAATAAACAGGCACATGTTAATATCACAAGGAATAAAACAGATTAAAATGGGTGATATAACGGCCTGAGAAGGATGGCATGTCACTTCTGTGACATTCTTGCCCAAAATGTATAACTTCAGTTGAATTAGGAGCGGGCCTAACACATCAGTCAAACATCCTTAGCGTTGCCGCAGTGGTGGGACAGGCTCCCGCCACTGCTGCTGCACTCGCCAGCCGTGAGTCCAGCTTCTAGCTGAGCACACTGACCACCAGGGGGCAGCTCCTGCGTTGAGTGTCTGCCCCATGGTGATCGGAGTGTGTCATAGCAAACGGACATTCCACCATTCAGTTGATTTGCATATTAGCCTTTTATTATATAGGATTATCATCATATAGGATACTGCTGTAAAACCTTGTTTATGTGTTGTATGTGTTTGAGTGTGTATGAATATATAGAGAATATAAATAATATATGCAATAGTCTTAGATGGTAAATGGTTGAGTCAAAGTGTAAGAAAAGTTTAAACTTTGATCATATCACCAACAGCAAATGAAAATGACCATTTCCTCATGGCCTGAAAAATAATAATTCTTGGCATTTTTCCATTTTTTTTCAATACAGTGAAAAAACATAAATCATTGGATTATCAGCCTATCTGAATATTACTCCCAGGCCTCTGACCATACCCAAAGGAGCTATGGGTGCCTTGCGTAAGGTGACCAGACATCCCGCTTTTGACGGGACAGTCCTGATTTTTAACAATTTGTCCCGCATCCCCCGGCGGGACGTCTGGTCACCTTAGCCTTGAGTGAAGTTCAGTCTCTCTGATGGCCGAGTTACTCGAGCTCTCTATTATGGGAAGCCTCCAGGATGGCCCCCAGTGATCCCTGTCTACTGGCATGGGTGTCGTTGTGCAGACCCCTTCCTCATTCTATCACAGTTGGTCTGTGTGGCCAAGAGAATATGGCAGCAGTGATGATAGGTGGTTTCTGAGGCTAGTCAAAAACAGGCATGTGGCTTCCCCTTTGTCTCCCTCAGATTACTAGTCCTGAGGAAACAACGGACACTCAGGCCCCCCATGGAGGCCTCATCAGTACTGTGTGATGAGGAACGGAGGCCTCCTGACGACAGCCATGGGAACCATCTTGAAAGCAGATTATCCAGCCCCAGTCAAGTAGTCAGATGATTTCAGCCCAAGCCAGCATCTTGATTTCAATCTAATGAGGAACCCTAAGTTAAAAACCACCCAACTAAGCCACCTCAAAGTCCCGATGCTCAGAAACTGCATGAGGTAATAAATGATTGTTATTTTAAACTGCTAAATTATGGAGTAATTTGTTATACAGCAATAGATAACTAATACACTCTCAACCTCACTTTCCTCGTCTATAAGATAGAAATCCTATATAACAAAAGGCTAATAAACAAATCGTCCCCTTGGGAGTTTGACCAACCCAGTGTTCAACTGCTTGCTATGGCATGGGCTGACCACCAGGGGGCGGCACAGAATGAAGGAAGGCCCCAGCAGGCAGCTGGGGGAAGGAAGGCCCTGGCTGGCCCTGGTTGCCGGCCAGGCCTAGGGGCCCTAACCATGCACAAATTTCATGTACGGAACCTCTAGTGATCATCATCATAATAATGCTCAGTTCACAGACAGAAAGTTATGAAAGCACCTGCCAGCCTAGAGGCACTAAGTCTTCCTCTCTCCTTTGGAGGACCTGTCAAGACTGACTAAACAGAGGAGTGTTTTGAGTTGCATTGCTTTTGACCTTTTCATTCAAGATCCATATCAAATCAGTTTCTAATTCATTTCCAGACACATTATCCTGAGAATGAAGCAGGGAGTGAACTTTGTGGCCATGTATCCGCTACCCTTTTATTTGATGAAATTTCAAAAGCAAACAGTTAAGTTGCTCTGGTCTTGGGAGAGCTTTCAAACCCCTCTCTCAGTGATCAGGAAGTGGCTGCTTGGGGCCCTGGCCAGTGATGAGCTAGTGTGGAGGGCTGAGGGCTAAGAAAAAACAGCTGGCCTTAAGGTATCTGCCAGTACAGCAGGCACACCTTTGCTTCCAAGCAGTGTGGACACATATATACAAAAGTTAAATTGTTCCTCCATTCTCATCTGATGGAAGTTCCTGTTGATGGACTGAGCCCAGTGCTGGGGTGGGGGCGGGGGGTAGGCAGAGAGGGGAATGCCAGGAACCACAGTAATCCCCAGGGATGCTGGTCTCCCAGCATCCCGCCCAGTGAACTCTGAGACCCTGAGCTAGCAACGTAGGAATGACTGACTGCTCCTCTCCCCTTCAGCAGCCCATACTGCCAGGCCGGCGTGGAACCTCACGGGAACATCACTGGAAACCCAGGCACCTCCTGCTTCTCTCTCACAGGTCGAGTTCCACCCACACTGTAATTAGTGCTGCTCACCACTCTGCCATCTGGTGACCATAGTAAGCAGTTGCAGCTTTCCCACAGGATAGTTACCTTCAGCAGGATGGGGATGTCACCTTCCATCTGTTATCAACTATTTATCCCCACCCAGAGGAGTGACCAGGCTCTTGTGTTTGGTCCTCTATGCCAAGAAACTTGAGTGGATTGCCAGAAAAGGGGTAAGAACGTTTTAAATAGACAACATTCTAAGTCCTTCACAAAATTATTCCTCAGCTGGCTGCCAATCAGAGCCCAGGTTAGAACCTTTCTCTTGCCTCCAGCCAAGCCCTCTATGCCCGCAGGACACTTTTCCTGGAGGTTGGAGTAAACTCGGTCCTTGTCTTTGTTCCTTTGTTAATACCAGTGTCCCAAACCATTAATCCTCACAGTCCCTCCCTCCATCCCCTGGAGGCTCCTAGCTACAATTCTCCAGGTGGGCATGAAGACTCAGCTGACCCTATGCATTATGAATCCTGTGTCCAGACAGGACCTAGTGGTAGACAGAATCATGGTCCCCACAAAGATATCCACATCCTAATCCCCAGAACCTATGAATGTACCTTGCATGACGTGGGTCCCTCTGTATTTCATTTTCTTTAAACTGAGGAATATTCCTGTATTCCTCAGTTTAAAGAAAATGAAATACAGAGTAAGTTGCCCATAATCAATCAGCTAGAAACTTCATCTTTTGCTGAAAACCAGCCCCGGAAATGGTTATCTAAAGGAGGAGGAGGAAGAGGTAGGGCAGGTGTAGAAAAGAGGGGGAGGAAGCGGGGAGGAAAAGAAAGACACAAATTTTCGATGGAAGAAAATTTCCCATCAAGGAAACTGGAGCCTGTGTTGGCTTTAGAGTCTGGGGTCTGGGATTCTGGCACTCTCTCAACAATGTCCAATGTGTGGCCAAGGTGATGGCCTTCCCTTCTGAGACTGTCACTGAAGGTTGGGAAGATAAACAGGCCTGAGTGTGTATAAACAGCAAGTGCTGGAATCAGGACCTAACCCCAGCTCAACTCGCTCCAGGATCGGAGATGACCTGACTCTGGCAATCCTGTGGCCTGGGAGGAGGGAGCGGGAGCCCCTGGTGGAGGTGGTGTACATGGCAGGCCCAGAGCCTAGAGGTCATGTCCTGGGAAAGAGCTGGGGGAGGTCAAGCCAAGCATTGAGGAACTGGCTGAAGGTTGGGATGGGTGTGGAGCTAACATGAGAATGTAGGGACTGAGGGTCTCTAAAACCGAGGACCAGAGAGAGCATCAGGCAAACAAGTGCAGCCTGGAGGGCTCTGGAGGCACCGGGAGGCGGCAGGCTGGCTGAAAGAAGCCGCCCTTCCTAGCCCACACAGAGCATGTCAGACCTCAGCAAACCCTCCAGTTCCATGCACAGGAGGCCATGGGAAGAGGAAATTCTTCTGAGTCTCTACACCACAGGAAGCACTCATTCCTTCCTTAGGTCATTTTATTTTTTAGGTCAGCTCTGCTGAGGCCTTTTGTTGGACACTGGAGCATTGAAAAGGTGGCAGGAAGCTCAGATGCCACACCCAAAGGAAGGCAAGGAGAAAGGAGCAATGGGGCGCCTGGTGGGCTGGGGGGAGAGGGATGCCCAGCGGGGGCTCTCCTGAGCTCCTCACCCACCATCGTCCCAGGAGCAGCCCGGCAGACAAATGTGTGATGGGGAAAGGAGCAGAAGGCGCTGTGCTCACCTGCTGAGGCTTTGGGAACCACACAATATGCTTGATTGAAAGGCTCTTTGAGAAGCTTAATTTTTTAACATTAAAGAATTAAATCAATAATGTCCCCATTTCAGCTTCTCTGTGATTATGTCCTTTGTGTCCTGTTTGCTATTTAGTAGCAAGCTTTCTAAAAATTTCAATCTATGTCATCTGTACCAAAAGAAATCAGGAAGGAGGAAAGAGGAAGACAATGAAATTAGCATAAGATGAACCCCTACTGTGTGCCAGGGACTCTTCTGTTTTACACCACAACCCAAAAAGGAATTTGTGGCTACAATCCTCACTTTATGAGCTGGGAATCTGAAGCTGGGAGAGGCAGAGACTTGTCAGGTCACACAAAAGAGCAGAGCCTGGGCTGGAGACTCTGGGCGGTTAGATTCCAAACCCACCCTCCCCCACCTTCCTTCGTTTACTCCACTCAGAGGCCCACCTGATAACAGCACCCCCTGTGCAGGCAGCTCCTGTTTTCAGGCATGGCTCACGGAGCCAAAGGGAAGGCTTTCCTGACCCATCTGGTCCCCTCAATGGCCCCAGGGATGGGAGGGGGAACCCCAGACCTCCTGTCCACAGAGGTCAGGGCATTAGGCTAAGAAGCAGGATTTTAATGTGCAGGGCCCCCAGTTTGGGACTCCGAGTGGGACAGCTGCCAGATGCACCTTTGCTACTCTCCAGCTGGGAGACTTCAGGCGGCCCACTTCCCTGTTCCGAGCCCGTTTCCTGGTCAATAAAAGGAGACCAGCACTGCCTTTCATGGGGGTGGGAGGGATTAAGTTAGAGGTTGTACAGGTAAGTTTCTGGAGTTTTTCCTACATGGTGTCCACAGAAGCGACCAATGTTGTAATGCTCTGTGATGGGGACTGGCTGTCACAGGGGGCAGAAGTGGAGCTAATGGCCAGTGTCCTGGGTGAGGCTGTGCCCTTGAATCAGCTCAGTCACAGTAGGGCTCAGAACCACAGTGCCCCCTCACCATGTTCTGATGACTCCTTCTGGTCAAAGTCAGGCTTCCTTTCCAT
Source organism: Pipistrellus kuhlii (assembly GCF_014108245.1). Classification (NCBI taxonomy): domain Eukaryota; kingdom Metazoa; phylum Chordata; class Mammalia; order Chiroptera; family Vespertilionidae; genus Pipistrellus; species Pipistrellus kuhlii. Next base: position 5,332,227 of record NW_023425562.1, read on the forward strand.
CGTCTTCAGTTCACCACTCCCACCGTCAGCAGAGGAGGGTGGGCCTGGGCCTCCAGGCTGTCTTGAACGCCCGGTCCCACCCCCTTCTGATCACACCCAAGGCAGTTGCAGGCACTGTGGCTCCCATTCTGGGAGGCCCACAGAGACTATTCTGCTCTCTAAGGGCTCAATACAATCTTTGTGCGTGGGGAGAGGTGGTCAGGCTTGTAGACCCCACTGGGCAACCTCAGGCAAACCCCTCATTCCTCATTTATTGTCATTCACTCAAGGGATGAACCTCTATTGAGATCACTGGGTCCAGCCCCCGGAGACATGTAGTAGGTGGACCTGGTCCCTTCCTACACGGTGTGGCTGCCTCATCTCGCTTTGGTTCCCCATCCATAATCTAAGAATCAAGGCCCCTGCCATGCAGTGTTGTGGTGAGAATTAGGAGATAATGTGTGTGGATGTTCCTTATAAGTTTCAAATAGCCACAAATGTTCTTGGCAGATTTATTCACAAGAGCCAAAAACTGGAAACAACCCAAACGTCCGTCAACAAGTGAACAAATAAAAGCAAACTGTGTTAGCAACTCATTCTCTACATCCCTACAATGGAATATCACTCAGCAATAAAAAGAAACATATGATTATGTGCACAGCATGGAAGAATCGTATAATAATTACGCTGAGTGAAAGAAGTCAAGGGAAAAAAACATATGTGATTCCATTTACACGTGGAATTCTTGGGGAAATAAAATTCCAAGGGAAATACAAACTAATCTAGTGTGACAGAATAAACCAGGGGTTGTCTGGGTGTGAGGGAGTGGGGAGGGAAGGAGGTGCTCCAGAGTCAACAGGGAAATTATGGAAGAGAGAGATTGTTGTGGGCTGAACTGTACCCCCCACCCCCCAGATAATCCTACCCCCAGTCCCTCAGCCTGTGGCTGTACCTAAAGCCCTGTTGCCAGAGCCACCTGTCTGTGGCACTTAGTATGGCATCCCCGGGAGGACACTAATCCACAGACATGCTCGTGGTCTGGATGGTGGTGATGGTTTTGTGGGTGTATACGTATGGCAAAACTCATCAAATTACACATTTTAAATACATAGAGTTTGTTGTGTGCCAATCATTCCTCAGTAAAGCTGTTTTTAAAACCCACTATTAAGATGCTGTTTTAGTTTAATGAATTAAGCATCCACGCAGCTTCCAGACCAACTGTTGTCTCTGGTTGTGCCCAGCAGAGATGACCCAAGACCAGGGGCCCAAAGAGAAGCCTCCAGCCCAGTCCTGTGCCCCTCAACCTTGCTTGTACCTTTGAATCACCTGGGAAGTTTTTAAACTCCCATGCCCACTCTGTCCCCTAGACCAATTAAATGAAAATACTTGAGGGAGGGGTGGGGATCTGGGCATGAATATTTTTTAAAGCTCCCAGGTTATTGCAAAGTGTGTCCTAGGCTAAGCAGGGGCTGCTTCAACCCACCTCCCACCCCTCCCCCATCCCCAGGAAGCCGACCTTAGAGAAACCAGCTCTTTCCAGCACCTGGCTGAGCCAGCACCTGAGCCCAGCCAGGTTCAAGGATGCGCTCGCCTGCACTGATTGGAAAACCTAATTGCCTAAGGTTCTGTGAAGCCAGCCATTCTGCTCACATCAAAATGTTTATTCCAAATGGTCATTTCCACCTGGAAGGGGCTTGCAGTAGCCAGGGGAGAGGAGAGGAGCCCCGGGTTCAGCACACCCAGTGAGAGAAGCAGACTGTCTGCAAAGGCTGCAGTCCCCATCATCCAATACACAACCATCCCCCACCCCCGAGAGATTTCTTAAGTGTTTGCACTTTAGTGTTCCAAGGTCTGATTCATTTGCTTCTGCCTGGTGCAGGTGCTGGTGTTTGGGAACATACAGTAGGATGATTTGCATAAAGTGAGTTATTTGCATAGAATGGAAATTTTGAATGCAGTAAATAGCTAAGGGGAAGATAAAACAACGTCCAGAAATGGCCTAAAATAATGTGTTAATTTGTAGCCCCAGTGTAATCTGAATGTATCTCTGAAAAGTGAGCATCTGCCTTCAGAGAGAGAGAGAGAGAGAGAGAGAGAGAGAGAGAGAGAGAGAGTTAGTTAGTTCCTGGCAATTGCTATCAAGAGGTAAGAGGATTGAAGCTGGGTACATTACTGTCCAAACATAATCAAGACATCTCTGGTAGGGAGGGTGTTGGAGCGGGATGGTGAGGAGGAGAAAATAAGAAAGAACTCATGAACACAGACAACAGTGTGGTGATTGGTGGGGGTGGGGGTGGGGGTGTTAGAGGGTATAGAGGGCATAGGCATAAATGGTGATGGAAAAAAATAAAATAAAGAAAAAGTAAAAAAGATTCTGTTAACTGAGAAGAATCAGAGAAAGTCTGCCGGGCAGAAAACCAATGATCAACCAGTAGCAATAAATATCTGTTAAAGAAGAGATGATGCAGTTATTTATGGGACCTAAGTAGGGTCGTCTCTCTCTTCCTAAGCCCAAATTCAAATATTGGGATCTTATTAATACACTAGAGGCCCAGTGCACAAAATTCGTGCAGGGGTAGTGGGGAGAGTACTTCCCTCAGTCCAGCCTGAGACCCCTCGAGGGCAGTCAGACATCCCTCTCACAATCCAGGACTGCTGGCTCCCAACTGCTCACTTGCCTGCCTTCTTGATTGCCCCTAACTGCTTCTGCTTGCCAGCCTGATCACCCCCTAACCACTCCCATGCCAGCCTGATTGATGTCTAACTGCTCCCCTGCCAGCCTGTTTGCCCCTTAACTGCCTTACCCTGCCTGCCTGATCACCTAGGAACCAGGAGGTCATGATTCGATTTCTCAGTCAGAGCATATGTGGCCTCAATCCCCAATCTGGCAGAAGACAGCAGCTGATCAATGATTCTCTCTCATCGTTGATGTTTCTAGCTCTCTCTTTCCTCCCTTCCTCTCTGAAATCAATAAAATTATATTTTTAAAAATAGAAGTCTAGATCCCTGGAAGAGTTGGGTTCTCAATACCTTCTGCATCTCCACAGAGCTCAGCAGAACTAGTTTTGCTCCCATCTCCACCAACAACTTATTGGAAAGTTACTTAGCCTCCCTGTATTTGTTTCCCTGTATGTGAAAGGAAAATACTAATAGCACCTGCTTCCTAGGACTGCTGTGGGAGCTGACGAGATAAGACCTAGCAATTTTACTTTTAGAAACTTATTCTACAGATAAATTCATGCCTATATGCAAAGAAATACACAGAAGGATTTTCACTGCCCTGTTCTCTATAAGAACAAGAATCTGCCGAAACCGGTTTGGCTCAGTGGTAGAGCGTCGGCCCGCGGACTGAGGGGTCCCGGGTTCAATTCCGATCAAGGGCATGTACATTGGTTGTGGGCACATCCACAGTAGGAGGTGTGCAGGAGGCAGCTGGTCGATGTTTCTCTCTCATCGACGTTTCTGGCTCTCTATCTCTCTCCCTTCCTCTCTGTAAAAAATCAATAAAATATATATTTTTTAAAAAGAACAAGAACCTGGGAACAACCTAAATGTCCGTCGATGGAAAAGTGGTTTAATAAGTGATGACACACCTGTAAAATGGAAAAGAATAAATACCACGTGGCTGTAAAAATAAATAAATAAATAAATAAATGTGATCTTATTATGCTAATGGGAAAATTACCAAGATATATTATTACATGTGAAAGAGCAAGGAGCCGTGCAAAATGTATAAAATGCAACCATTTCAATTAAAGGAGATGCCCATATATGATGGTTCATGGATTTAAAAAATTCAGAATAATGTGACATAAACCATGTTTGCTTCTAGGAGGGGAACTGGAAACCTGCAGGGGGAGGGGGACTTATATTTTACAGCATGTCTTCTTGTACTCTTTCCATCTTACACTTGTTGTTTTTAATTCAGTAATGTAAATAAAGTGCTTAGTAGTCTACGCCAATGAAGTATCACTGCTGTTGGTGATGTTGTTGTAATGGATTGCTATCGATTTCGTTTGGCTAACATGACATTTCAGGGGACTCTGCCTCTGGCTCCCTTGAAAGGCCTGTGCCCTGCCTCCTTGCCTTCTCCCCTTTTCCTCTAAGGAAAATGAGAAACAGAAAACTGGGGAGACAGAATCCCTATTTCCGGTCTTCTCTGGAAGAAACAATTCTACCTGGACACACCTGCACACCAGTCCCAGCTGCCTCTCAGAAAAGGCGTGTGGGGAGATTACTCCAGCAGAGGGGCCTGCTGCTGCACCCCAGGAGAGGGTTCTGAGAAGCACCGTCCTGGAACAGGAGCCCCCACTTCAGAGTGTGTAGTCCAAGGTGACTGCCATCGCTGCTGCTGTATGTCCTCCACCTGGGACTGGCACAAGGAGGGGAGGCTGGGTAAGAATACTTCCTCCCCAGTGCCGCCACCCCGGCAGCCCGACAGGGAGTTTCTGGATGAGGTTAACACCTGAATCGGAAGCCTGGGTAAAGCAGACTGCCCTCCCAGGATGGGGGGGCCTCTCACAATCAGTGGAAGGCCTGACAGAACAAAAAGTCTGACCCTCTGCCAGAGAGAGAATTTTTCCTGCCTGACTGCCCTCAAAATGAGACAGTGTGCTTTTTCTGCCTTCAGGCTCAACTGAAACATCAATTTTTCCTGAGTCTCAAGCCCAGCCGGCCTTCAGATTGGAACTGTACCGTCAGCTGTCCTGTGTCTCTCTTGCCAATACACCCTGCAGATGTAGGGACTTCTCAGCCTCCATAACCATGTGAGCCAATTTCTTGTAACTGATTGACTGATTGATGATTCAGCTCCCCTACTGGCTCCATATCTTGGAGAACCCAGACTAATACAGTGCCCAATAAATGTTTGTGGAATGAATGAATGAACAAGCCACTTACAAATCCTCTTTCTGAAACCAAGTCTATGTTAGACAGCCAAGTTCAAAAACCACAATGTGAACCCAAGGAGTTTCCCAGAGTCACTGCCAGCAACCTGCATGTGATCTCCATCCACTGAGCCAAGCCAGTCAGGGCGACAATATAATTTTCAAACACAAATTTTAAAGAACATCTTTCATCAAGAGCCATAGTAAGGAGGCCTAGAGCATTTGAATCAAAAACTACCAGACTCCAAGGACACTGTCTCAACCCCACGCACCCTCCAGCAGTACACTGCATCTTAGTTTAAAGAGGCCACTTAGATCTCTCAACAGTTCCCATTTCCAAGGCATTAGGAAAAGTCATTTCACTTTTCCACAGCAGGTCAGGCAAACAGTAAATACGCAGTTGTGTGGGAGTGAAGAATAGAAGAAAATAACTTACGTTTGCTGTCCAATACTTCCCAATTCAATTTAATGTGCCAAATTCTTATGATAATCACATTCTATGTTACTTTAATCAAATCAGATCCTTCTAACTCTCCAACTCAAACAGGGAGGAAGTCAGGCTTCCACAAGCAGGGAGGAAAATCACTGTGTAATTGTGAATTAGAACTGCAATCAGCCCTCTGGCCTCTGGGCCCTCTTCATCAGGAGGCTGTGAACCACAGTGACTTCCTGTGAATGCATCTGCAGAGGAATGCCAGGCACAGGACCGAGAAGTGCCTGTTCCCAGACCTAGTTGAAAGAATACTAGTAGCAGGGAGAAATGTTCATGAAAAATGAAAAGCGGAGGCTTGTTATCCAGTGAACAAAGGCTCTGCAAGCATCAATATTCTCTCTGCAGCTAATTTGTTTTTAAATATGACAATGATACATAAGTTAAAAAAAAAAAAAAGGTCAACAGTAAAAATGTATAAGAGGAGTTATACCTAAACACTTAAAACATTTACCAACTCTGTCAAAGAGGGCACAGACCAATCAGAACAGATTCCAGCAACTGACCCGCTCTGCACACACAACAAAAAAAGAAGTTTCTCACCCTAGTCTTCCTGCCGCACTCCCGAGAGGTAACCACTGTTCGTGTCTTAAGACTTGGTCTAGAAATGTTTTATGCCTCTACCGGTATATCTGTGGACTTAGATACCCTTTCTTGTGTAGCCCTGTTTTTGAGCCATACTGTTGCATTGCATACTTTTTAGCAATGTATCTTACAATCTTTCTGCATTTGCAAAGGTGGAGCTACCTCATTTTTGTGAAGCTGGAGCAGTGCTACTCAAAAATGTGATGTGTGTACCAGCGCTAGTCTGGGAACTGCCTCCAGCTCCATCTCTGCCAGCAGACTGGTAGCCAACAGCAGACTGCCTACTTTGAGCAGCACTGCAATAGCGTATGTACACGCAAGTTATTTAACCAATCCCCCCACACACACACACACACACCTTTGGTTGTTGTTGTTGTTAATCCTCACCCAAGGATATTTTTCCACTGATTTTTAGGGAGCATGAGAGAGGGAAAGACAGAGAGAAACGTCAATGTGAAAGAAACACATCAATTGGTTGCCTTCTGCACAAGCCCTGATCAGGGCCTGGGCCAGGGAGGATCCTGCAACCAAGGTGCATGCCCTTGACCAGAATCAAATCCAGGACCCTTTGGTCCGCAGGCTGACGCTCTATTCGTCAAGCCAAACCAGCTAGGGCCCAATCCCCCTCTTGATGTCCACTTAGGTTCCTGCAGGTGAGAATTCTGGCATGTGGTTGGGAGAGTATTTCTATAGGACAGATTCCCTGGGGTGGAATCAAGATTGTGCAATTGATGACAAAGCTGATCATGATGGTGCCAGCGGTTAAAAACCTCAGAGAGCACTAGTCCAACTCCCGCATCTCATTGATGAGAAAAGTAAAACCAGAAAGGTCAGAGCAAAGTCTAAAGTCAAACAGGTCCACGGCATTAGTAGGAATGGCCCAACTCCCCTAAAAGGCACTGGGCGTCAGTGAAGTGACAACCTGGACAAGTGCCTTAGAGTCCAAGGGAAGGAAGTAGATGGATACACGCACCCAGTAAGTAAGTCTATCTTCAACGTCAGCATAACTTGGGACAATTAAGAGTGTCTCAGAGGCCCTGGTTGGTGTTGCTACATGGTTAGAGCATTGGCTCATGAACACAAGGGTCATGGGTTCAATTTCCAGTCAAGGACAGATACTTGGGTAGCAGGTTCAATCCCTGGACCCGGTCTGGTGCATTCTGGAGGCAACCAATCCATGTGTCTCTCTCACATCAATGTTTTTTTTCTCTCTCCCCCTCCCCCTGCTTTTCACTCTTTCTAAAAATCAATGGGGAAATATTCTGGGGTAGGATTAACAAACAAACAAACAAAAGAGTATCTCAGATGCACCTCGGGGCCTGGTCAGCAAGAAATCCAGGTCAACCGAGACCGGTTTGGCTCAATGGATAGAGCGTCGGCTTGGGGACTGAAGGGTCCCGGGTTGGATTCCGGTCAAGGGCATTTACCTTGGTTGCGGGCATATCCCCAGTAGGGGGTGTGCAAGAGGCAGCTGATCGATGACTCTCTCTCTCTCATCGATGTTTCTAACTCTCTGTCTCTCTCCCTTCTCTCTGTACAAAATCAATAAAAATATATTTTTAAAAAAAGAAAGAAAGAAATCCAGGTCATATTTCCACAGGTATTGCTAGGCCTCTTAGGAAGGCTAGTGAAGGAGACTAAGGAGCACACTGCTTGGGCCTGATTTAAGCTATCCCATGGAGGAAGGAAGAAAAAGGCTGCATTAAACCAGGATATCCTAAGAAGGCAGATAATTCACTTGGAACTTAGAAGAGTTAAATGATAGTGGGCTCTGACTATCATTTCAGAGTAAGAAAAGGAAATAAATTAGATGCAAATGAAGCATTAATAAGGCAGAGAACAGAGCTGAGTAAGACAAGGACAGAGGGAGGCCAAGGTTTGGCAGTGTCTAGAGGAAGTGATCCAAGTTAGGAGAAACAGCAGTGGAGTCATGGAAGCCAAGAGAAGGAAGTCCCAAGAAGGAATAAGCAGACAGCAGTATCAAATGTTGCAGAGGGCTCAAATGAGAGAACTCTAAAAGATCAGCTGGCCCTGGCCTGTTAGTTGGTTAGAGTGTCATCCCTATACACCAAGGTTGTGAGTTCAATTGATCTCCATTACTGATATGAGTCAACCAATGAATGTATACATAAGTGGAACAACAGATACCCCTCTCTCTCTCTCTCTCTCTCTCTCTCTCTCTCTCTCTCTCTCTCTCTCTCTCTTTTCCACCCCCCCCATTCCTCCCTCCCTCCATCCTTCCCTTCCTCTCTCTCTAAAAATCAACAAATGAACAAATAAAATATTCTTTGGATGTGGCAACATAGTGACCTTGCTGAGTCACTTCAGTAAAGTAGTGAGAGCAATCCAAACTTCAGTGGCTGAGGAGAGAATTAGATGTGAGAAAATGGAGTCACTGAGTATAAATGGTAATGGTTGGGAAGGAGAGAGATTGGGGGGGAGGTGCGGGGGAAGTAATGGTGGGGAGAGGTGGGGGACAACAACACAGAAGCATGTCCTAGATCTTTACTCAAATTCAGCATGCACAGGCTAGAGACCAGAAGTAGCTGAAGAAAGAAAGAGGGAGTCCCAGCTTCCTGAATCAGCCTCTGCTGAATCATGGTTCCTGGGGATTTGTATAATTTATCCATAGTAACAAAACTGTGCCCATACTGTTTGCAAGAAGTATGTATGGGGTATGATAATAACAATAGCCACCGCTTACTGAGAGCTTATGTATGCAAAGCTAAGAGCTTTGCATAAATTATCTCATTTAATCCTCACAATAATTCTGTAAGGTAGGCTTTATTTTCTTCAATTTGAAAATGATGCAACCTGAGAAAAGAGAGCTTAATTAGCCTGTTTACAGGTTATCCAGTCAAAAATGGCAACATCAGGATTCAAAACCAGGCTCATCCTCCTCCAATGCTGGTCCTCCCAACTGTTAACCTGGGCTCTCTCAAGCTGGACTTTATGATTTGCAGGCCTTGATTTAAAAAATGCAAATCCCCAGGTTCCACAAAAGAGCTAACTGAATCTATAAAAGCAGAGCTCATATCTGTACTTCCATGGAGCTCCACAAATGACTCCCATGCTCACAGAAGTCTTCTTATGTGAAACTAGGGGCCCGGTGCACGAAATTCATGCATTGGGGGTTGGGGAGGTCCTTCAGCCCAGCATGCCCCCTCTCACAGACCGGGAGCCCTCAGGAATGTCCTACTGATGACTTAGGCCCATTCCCCATGGGGAGCAGGCCCATTCCCCATGGGGAGCAGGCCTAAGCCCAATCTGGCCTCCCTCTGCGGGAGGCAACCAGGCTGATCAGGGGAAGGCACCAGCCCCATCACCTGCTGCTGCAGCCACTGCCAGCCAATGCAGCCGCCAAGGTGTTTTCATCAACACGGACTCCAGTCCTTTCACCACGAAAAAAGGACAACTTTCTTTAGGCATTTTCAAGATGTGTCTTTCGTAGGATATGAGCTTTCTTTCTTGATTATTTTTATCCTCACCTGAGGATATGTTTCTATTGATTTTTAGAAAGTGTGGAAGAGAGAGGGAGAGACAGAGAGAAACATCAAAGTGAGAGGAACACTTTGATTCATTGCCTCCTGCGTAAGCCCTGACCTAGGCTCCAGCCAGGGAGAAGCCTGACACCAAGGTACATTTCCTTGATCAGAATTGAACCTGGACCCTGTGGTCGGCAGGCCGAGGCTCTATCCATTGAGCCAAATGGGTTAGGGCAGAATATGACATTTTTTAGCCCCTCCAGCAGCGTACCTTCGTTTTTTCCTCCAAGAGTGTGGTGGAAAAACCCTAGATCATCTTTTTGGATTCTTATTACCCAAAGTACCAAGAATACTGCAAGTGGCAGAGTACAGAAGCTTAGCCAATAAATGGTCATAAAAGGTGCTTATGCTCAAACTGGTTTGGCTCAGTTGATAGAGCGTCGGCCTGCAGACTGAAGGGTCCCAGGTTTGATTCCTGTTAAACACGTGTACCTTGGTTGGAGCACATTGCCAGCCGGTGGTATGCAGGAGGCAGCTGATCGATGTTTTTCTTTCATTGATGCTTCCAACTGTTTATCCCTCTCCCCTCTTCTCTGTAAAACAATCAATACCATATATATATATTTTTTTTTAATTATTATTATTATTTTTTTTTTTTAATGAAAAGATGTTTTCTCTGCAGCTCATGTGCAGAAGACCCTCTGCGTTGTGTCCACTGGGCTAGGGGCATGTCCCCACAGCCCAGAAAGGCACGGTCCCCAGGCCAGCAGCCAGCCCCATTGTGGGTGCTGGCCTGGGGGGCGTGAACCCAGGCCACCACTTGGTGCCAACATATACACGCCACATTGCTATGGAGACGCAGTGGACGTTCCCACCCCACCCCTAGCCACTTGGTGCCTACTCACAGACCTACAGGCTAGGAGTGGCCTGGGTCCCAAGGATGTTCCTGGGACCCTGGCTGGTCAGAGCCTGCATATGCAAATTAACCACCATCTTTGTTGGATTAATGTGCATACTCGCTCTGATTGGCTTGTGGACATAGCGGAGGGCTGATCAATTTGCATGTTTCTCTTTTATTAGTGTAGATATTTACCTCCTTACTGTTTGAGCTGCCTGCAATCTGTCTTCATCCACATTGGAGCCTGGACTGCTAGTTTGCAATAAGGTACTATCTTGGGCTTTACCCTGGACCTGTTGAATGAGGAAGTCCTCCAGGCAATTCTTATCTTCAGAGAAGACTGAAAACCTCTGTTCTGGGACTCCTAGCTGAAAGTATCCTTAGCACTACCGTAGGCTAATGTAGGTTCTAACTCTTCATCATTCCTCATCTGTAAAATGGATATAAATGTGCCTGCCTGATAGAGCCATCATGAAAATTAGTATTCTACCAATTAGGATTAGATTTACCTGTTTATAACAAAACAAAATAATCCCTTAAACAAAAGGGTTTATTAATCTCTCAGATTAAAATATGGAGGTAGGTAATCCAGAGCTAGAATGAGGGCCCTGAAAATTAGGGGCTAAGACCCTTGCTATTTATCTGTTCGAGGCCACAGCCATTTTGCCTACAGACCAGTCATAGGGGAGAGAGAAGAGAGGAACCTCAGTAGCTGAGACAGTAGCCCTTAAGGAGCCTTCCTGGTAGGTCCTCATTTATAGCTCATGACCAAAACTCGGTCACAGAGCCACACCAGCTCGCAAGGAAAGCCGAAAACTAAAATCTTTCAGTTCAGCATGAGGCCTTTGCCACTCCAAATAAAGGAGGCTTCTGTTACTCAACAAGAAAAGAAAATAAATATTGGTGTGGCAGCCACAAAAATGTGCTTCTGCAGCCTTCCTACTGCAGGGAGCTGAAGGCCCCAGCTGTGGCGCTTTGAAGTCCATTGGCCACGCCTCCCATGGGCAGCACCCCACCAATGACTGAGTGTGTGTGGTGGGGTACAAAGACAGGCCCAGTCAGTCCTGAAAGACAAGGGACTCCTTTGTTAACTAACTTTGGCTCAAGGACTCGCTGACCAAGCGGAACCTTTGTTAAACTGAATCTTCCTTAAACTGTGAGGCCATCTGGGACCCTTGCATCCAACCTCTCCTTTTCTCTTCCCTCCGCCCCCTTCCCCTCTTCTCCCCTCCTCTTCTCTTCTCTCTCTCTCTCTCTTTCTCCTTTGCATTTGGAGTCTATGGCCTTCCTGGTGTTCTCCAGCTACTTCCCTTCTTTAGCCCTCTCCCTATTTCCTTTCCTAACTGCTTCTCCAAGGGCCAGGATAACAAAATTAGTGAGGCAAGTCAGTCTCTAGCACAGATTCAATAATACATGCAACACTCACATAACTCAGGGATGGGCATGTGTAGTAATAAGCACTCAATAAACAGCTGTATGGTGATGATGGTATTGGTGATGGAGGAGGCAGAGGAGGAGCAGGAAGAGCAAGAGGAGGAAGTGTTCAAAAACTGAGGGACACAGGTTCTGAGGCAAATCACTCTGTTTGATTCTCCTTCAACCCCCAGAATATTCCTTTTATAGTAAAATCTGGTTAAAATCAGCTCCAAAAGCAGTATAAAAGAGGAAAAACAGACTCTAGCTGTCATCACTGGGAAATCGAACTGCCATTACTTAGCATCAGTCATTTCAAGTCTTTTTTTTCAACAAAGAGAAAGGGAAAAAATAAAGAAATAGGTCAGGCCTGAGACAAAATTGCACAAAATAAACCCAATGTCCTGAACAACTCTGGTTCTTTATTGTAAGAAACAGCCACCAGAAATTACTTCTCATAATGGCCTAAGAACACTATTTCCATGAGAAAGTTTTCAGCATGGACGTTAAAGCACATGCAAATCTCTAGAAAAATAATAAAAAGAATTCCAAGGAAAAAAACACAGAGGGAGGGAATACAAAAGGTGGATGTAATCAATATGATACAAAAGTTCCATGGAACTTAACCAACGTTATGCACTTGGTAGACCATAGGCGCTTAATGAATCATGGTCGCCCAGGTGTCTGAATGGCTCTCTCAAGGTTGTACTTTACCATTAAAAAAAAAAATTGTAGAAAACCTACTCTGTGCTAGGCACTGAGGGTACAATGAACAAGACAGTTGAGATCCTTGCCCTTACCATCCTTTTACAAAGACATCTCCTTTGTAGACATTTTATGTAGGACCCTCTTCATCCATTTTTCCACAGACACAGCCTGAATTGGTACCCTCATCTATTAGATTTAAAGCCCAAATATTGCTTCTGAAATATTTTCTTGGTTTCTCAGGCCAAGTTGATCCACCCATGTAAATTTATTCTTGATATAACCTTAGATTTCCATTGGCCTCTGTATTCATTATCTATTGCTGCATAACAAATTACCCCCAAAACTCAGCAGCTTAAGATAACAAACATGTATTATCTCACAGAGCTAAAGAGTGACTTGGTTGGATTGTCTAGTTCTAGGTCTCTCATAAGGTGTCGGTTGGGGCTACAGTTATAGTTATCTGAAGGCTTGACTGGGCTGGAGGACCTGCTTCTAAGCTAGTTCACACATGACCGACTAGCAAGTTGACACCGGGTGTTGCCAGGAGTCCTCCATTCTGTGCTACATGAGTCTCTCCATCGTTGCTCCTTCTGATATGGCATCTCGCTTTCCCCAGAGCAAATGATATGACAGACAGACAGAGATAGACATACCAAGAGAGAAGCTGCAATTTCTTTTATAACCTAATCTCAGAAGGGGTATATCATCACTTCGGTATCCTGTTGATCACACAGAGCACCTCTTGGGACAATGTGGGAGGGTCTCCAGGAGGGTGTGAAAACCAGGAGGCAAGGTTCATTGAGGTCATCTCAGACTCTGGTTACAACAGCCTTCAAAGAGAGCCTTCTCTCCCCAAACTCCACCCAAATCCCAGTGGGGACAAGAGTGTGTGCACAAATTCCTCTGTTTGGAAGTACAGTAGTCCCCTTTATCCGTGGTTTCACTTTCTGCAATTTCAGTTACTCATGATAACCATGGTCCAAAATATCAAATGGAAAACTCCAGAAATAAACAATTCATAAGTTTTAAATTGTGCGCCATTCTGAAACATGATTGAAATCTTGCAGCACCCCACAAGGGACATGAATCATCCCTTTTGTCCAGTGTATCCACACTGTATATACAGTATAAGGTATTTTGAGAGAGCGAGTCAACATTCACATAACTTTTATGGCAGTATAGTGTTATAATTGTTCTACTTTATTATTATTGCTGTTAATCTGCCTAATTTATAAATTAAACATTATCATAGGTATGCATGCATAGGAAAAAATATAGTACATATAGGGTTTGGTATCTGCAGTTTCAGGCATCCACTGGGGTCTTGGAACATAACCCCCATGGACAAGCAGGAACTACTGTACAAAGTCACACAGCGGTGAGCTTACAGTCCTAGAAACCCAGTGTTTGAGCCTCACAGAACTACTTTTCCTCAATTGTACGTTAGCATCATGCCACAGGCTTCATAAAGTGACGTCACAGAAACAGCTCTAATAAAGTTACTGGTGTTTTTTACTGCTCAGTGTCCTCTTTCTGAGACCCACTGGAAAAGTATCACTCTGGTCTTAGGACCAGGAAAAGTGTGTTTCTCCTAAATAACTACTTTGTTTTTCTCATGTAAAATTTGGCATTTTGTTACTACTCATGTTTCCTTCTTTGCTAAGGCTGTTTAGAAGCTCAGAGCCAACCGTATGCTGGCACCCATCTCCTTGGGCTAATGTCATCCTAGAGTTATTTCTTCCACTTGTTCCCTATTTTTTTCCAATTACCTCAACTTTTAATTAGTTAATTAATTTATTTACTTATTTATTGTTTTTTTTAATATATTTTTTATTGATTTTATACAGAGAGGAAGGGAGGGAGATAGTTAGAAACATCGATGAGAGAGAGTCATCGATCAGCTGCCTCTTGCACACCCCCTACTGGGGATATGCCCGCAACCAAGGTACATGCCCTTGACCGGAATCGAACCCGGGTCCCTTCAGTCCCCAAGCCGACGCTCTATCCATTGAGCCAAACCGGTCCCGGCTACTTATATATTGTTAATTCTCACCTGAGGATACTTTTTCCATTGATTTTTAGAGAGAGTGGAAGGGAGAAGGAGAGACAGAGAAAGAAACATCAATGTGAGACACACTGATTGGTTGTCTCCTGCACGTGCCCTGAGCAAAACCAGCCAGGGCCCTCAACTTTCAATTTTAACCTTTTGTACATTTTGTGCTTTTATAAATCCTCTCAAAGCTTTTGTGGACTGGATTATAAATACATAAATAAAATTGAAGTTTTGTTCAAAGACTGATGACTTGCACACATGTGCCATCTAGTGGTAGGAGTGGTACCTGCCTGGCTTTGTGAGGGAATTGAGACTGGTGGGGATTAAAGAAACTCCAGGCAGGGCATAGAAGCAGGTGAATCAATTGCTGGAATCCAACATGATTTATTAGAATCTAAACAAGCAGCCAAAAAAATCAGTAAAGATCTTGCAAGTGAGGAAGACACTGGCAGTGGAAGAGTTAAGTAAAGGGTGTTAAAAAGAAAGAAAGAAAAAAAAAAAAAACTATCAGTGAAAATAGACCAGATTCAAACAAATGATCACTTGAAAGGTGTTTTGATTACAGATGTGACCAGCCATTTTTTAAAGCATTCGCATTACCTTAGGAAGAAGCTCAGAGTCTAATGTTTTCGTTTTACTCGAAAACAGGAGCCCAGAGAAGAGCATCGTGTCCAAGGTCATAGAGTCTGTTAGTCACAGGTTCAGAGTGACATTGAGACTAGTACTCTTTCCCCAGAACCACACTGCCCCTCATCAAATGTAGCAGATGCTCATCTGGGTTTTCATTTTGCAAACAGGGTTTCAAAATAAAAGCCCAATTATCACAGGAAAGTGCTGGATCCATCAGGTTTCCAAAGAATTATTACTCACTGGTTTTGCAGGTGTCCCTTGGCACACCCCCAAAGGGTCAGGATGGAGGAGATGGTGATAACGCACTGGCCTCATTAATCTCCACTGAGTGGCATGCGCCATTATTTGTCCACAATGAAAAGGAGGGATTCTAGAAGCCAACAGCAGTAGCTGAGGAAGCCCTGGGCTGGGAAAGAGAAAGTAAGTTCATTTATCCGCAATGTTAATCTAGGCTCCAGGCATGGATATGACCAGAGCAAGCTCTGCCATGCTCTGGTCATATCCAGGAGCCATATACATCCCATCTGTCTGTGCCCTGGTATGTTTAGGGGCACGGCGTGAACTATGGCTAAGGTATAGCTTGGATCTGCAGACCCTTGAAGACCTAGACCAGGGGTCTTTAGTCTCAGGGTGAACTGTGTTGGAAACAGTCTGTAGTTGGGGACCACTGGGGTGCGGTGGGTGGGGCTACTGTGGAACTTGAGACGTTATCGTATTGAACACCACAGACATAGAACCGTTTAATCAGCAAGAACATGGGAGGGGGCAAGCCAAGCAGAAGTACCAGCACAAAGGAAAAAGTCAGGGTGTGGGAGTCAGCTGGAAAGCGAGGTAAATCCAATTAAGGTCTTTGAGCACTGGGCTAAGGAGTTTGGCTTATAGGGGTCACAGCGACTCTAAAAAGGAGGAACATCATATTTGAGTTTTGAAAAGATTTCTCTATTGCCAGTGCAGGATGGCCTCGAAAAAAAGCAATACTGGAGAAAAGGAGGCCAGTCTCCATGTGTTCCACCCTCTCCCAAACGCAGGATGCTCCAGTCCCAGAGAACTTCTCAGGTCCTGGAGTAACATAACACCAAACTCTTACCAGCCACAGGGCCTTGGCACGCAATGTCGCCTCTGCCTGGATCCCTCTCTTCTTTGCTGTTACCAAGTTTCTACATTCTCTGCTTTCAGGTCTCAGGTCAAGCAGTGCTTCCTTCCCTTAATCTTCCAGCCTATTTATGGCTCCCCCACCTTGTCCCTTACTCTCTCTTGTGGCACCCTGTTCCTCTTTTCTATTGAGCACAGCTCAATAATTTTATTCTTGTTTGTGTCACGCAATCAGTGTCCGTGTTCCCTCTTAGATTATGCATTCCGTGAGGGTGGGGTTTTTGTCCGCCCTGTTCAACACCGTGTCCAGCACACATGACGCCGGGCATGTAGCAAACCCTCAATGAATGCTGGATGGATAAACTGTCAGGGCAGCCAGGATGTCCATGGCTTACCACCAGGGCGGCGGCAGCAAACCTGAGACAGGGAGATGGACACCGTCCGAAGTGGACAAGCCAGCTGTGAGACCATCGGAGTTGGTTCCGATTGTACAGAGTTCTGGCTGTGCAACCGTCTGTGTAGGCTGGGCAGGTGGACAACCCTGTATCCACCCGCCACGCCCTCGGAGTTCCTCTCCGAGAAATGAGAACAAACGTCCGCCGGCAGGGAAATGAGATTTGGGCCGGAGCGCGTGGCCGTGCTCCCTCACTCGAGGCCAGTTACGTGGAGAACACCCGCCAGGACTCCCGGCGCTCCCTGCGGGCGGAAGTAACCGCCGGAAGGAAGTCCTGACGTAAAACGGGTCCCCCACATGCGCAGCGCCACGGTTCTGGGCACCCTCATAAAGCGTCCGGGGAGCAGCAGCGCAAGGGGGCCAACTTAGGGCCGCTACCTTTCATTTCTTTAAAAATATATATTTTCCAATTTGCTCAGCAGGTCTCTTTAAAAACTGCGTAATTGGAATCGAAAGAATTCTCAGGACTGTAGGATAAAAGGGAGATTCCAGCACGGGAAAAGCAAGAGGTAGGTGGGTAGATGATGTGCCTGCGCAGCGCCCTCCTCTTCCCCACCGATCGCGCTCCACCCGCGACCACCAGGCCCGGAGCCCTGAGCAAAGGCGGGAGCTGAGCCGCTCCCCTGGCCTCCGGAGATGCTTTCATCCTCGCCAGCCAGTCACATTCCCCTGGGACAAGGGTGTTTGGGGGAAGGGGGAGGCGCAAACCCGGCACCACCCCCATCTCATCAGCCTGGAGGGAATAAGCGCCGCAAGACCCTCTGGGAAATGTAGTTTTCAAGCAGGCTTCTGGGAACCAGAGGGAGACCGCGCCGGGTCCGGTCACGTGGCCTGTGTGGTGCGCTGTCCTGGGCTTTGGCCTTTACCTGCGCTGCGGGCGGGAGGGGTGCCCAGCCACGGGGAGTAGCTGCTACCACTTTCTGGACTCCATTTCCGGGCTGGCCCGCTTAGCTCTGAGCCTTCCCTGTTGTATGTTTGCATGTACATATGGCGCCTGTGGCCTCAAGTTAACTTGCTCTTTTAGGTCCTCATCATGCTCTTCCTCTGCCTTGGCCTGTGCTGCAGCCAAATCACCCTAGTTGCTTCGAAGCTTTACTTTAAATAAGCCATTAATCAATTATTGAGTTGCCTCATCTTTGGGCACCACTACTGTTCACACTCCACCACCTTGCCCAGGTAATTTGGTATACGTTAAATGAGCCCAGGAAGCAAATGGCAAAGTCCTTTAAAAAGCATTATACTGGAAAGAGATTGGATGTTTCTGATGGAAAGCCAGGCATAGGCAATGTTTTGTTAGCTTTACCGAAAGATTTAAAGATTATAAACCAAAATGAAAAATCTTGAGAAGTGACAGGTGTAAGAAGACCTTAGGATCAATAGCTAAACTAGCTTCAAAAAAATAATTTTTAAAAATGTGTCTTTGCTTGAGGAAAAGAGGAGATCTAAAACAAATATGTTTGGACAATTTAGAGTTCTCTGCTGTGTTGTATCTCGGAGGTAGAATCTTGTGTAGATGGGGCTCCTACTGTCACACAGGCCATTAAGCAAGCTTTGGAGTCCCCAGGTGGAGACCACACACACAGCATGGAACTTCTCAAGAAGAATGCTACTGTTACAGCTTAACAGAGCCCCTTGTGCCCACCAGCTGCTGGGGAAGTGGGGTTCTTGGAATGCCACTAGAATAAGAATTTCCGGAAACCCCCTCGGGAATATCAGATATTGTAGGAAGCTTTATTTCTGTGGAATTACACCCTGGAGTTTCCAAGATCTCATTGTCTTTGCCCTGCCATAGAAGTGTAGCTTTGGCTTCAGCAGAGCCAAGATCAAAGCCACTGTCCACAGTTTCCACTCCACATTGGAACACAGATCCAGTCCAGTATCAGGCTAGCTTAGTTTGTGCTCTCCACTGCTGTCCATCAGTCCATTATTATTTTGGGGGGGAGGAGGGGTCTACAGGGCTATCAAGGGAACACAGGCAAGTGCAAGAGAGCCATGAGAGCAACAAGAGAAAGACTTCTATGTCTAGGGGGATCATGTATTCCAAATTTTCACATTTGGAATGTAACCCTTCCCCCTTTAGCCAGTGATCTCTATTCCCAGGTTTGACTGACAGGCATCTTCCCTGGGTCACCTCGATTTTACTGAGCTTGCCTCTGTCTCCCCTTTGTTGGATCCCTTCCCCCAGTGATCTGTGGGGAATGGGCCAGTGGCTCAGTGTGGAGTGTGAAATTGCAGCTTTCTGGTGAAGCTGCTCAGATGGCCATGCTTATAATGTCTGGCCTCTCTGGTTTGGTTCAATTTTGACCCCTTAACAATGATAATGTTTTGTTAAGATATATCTTTTGTTTCTTTATAGCATGAAGTCCATTTGTCATGCAAAAAAGTCCACGAAATACTTTAAACTCTATCAATGGTGTTTTCACATACCATGTGATATTTGGTATAATTTAGTAAAGAAGAAGACTGTGAGTTAACAGTTAACTGGAAAAGGTATTGCTTTGAAAGCAATCCAATTTATTACACTTCTACATACTAACCTTGCTACCTGGTTCTAAATTTAAAGACTTGCTGTTTACCAAACAGGAAATTACAGCTACATTTACATGTGTCTCTGGGGAAAATGCATGCAGAGAATAGCCACATCTCTCGTATAAAGTAATTTTATGTGAGAAGATAAGGATCGAGGTTGGAGACGGCTGTTTCGTTGGTTCAGGAGGCTGTACTGTCCAGTAACACCTCTCCCGTGTCAGTGAGAGGTGCCTATAACAATTAAGTATATCATAATTAAGTATGGTTTAAAGGTCATCCAGAAGTACAGGTTTTATTTACTTATTTATATATTTATTTATTTATTTATTTTATTGATTTCAGAGAGGAAGGGAGAACAAGAGAGAAGCATCAATAATTCAAGAGAAACGTTGATCTGCTACCTCCTGCACACCCCCCACTAAGGATCAAGCCTGCAACCCAGGCATGTGCCCTGACTTCGAATCAAACTGAACAGTGTGGCTCAGTGACACTCAACCACTGAGCCACACTGGCCTGGCAGAAGTACAGGTTTTAAAAAATAAGAGTTGCTGCACCTTCCTTCATGTCCCCACTCACTTTTTCTTCTTTTTTTCTCTTTCCTTTCCTTCCATGTTTCTGAACAACAAGCATATAATGCTGAGTGGCATATTTCATTCCAAGGTACAAATAATGATAAATATCCATCACCCATCTTAAAAAATAAAGCATTACATTTATAGCTGAAGCTCTGTATTACCCTCCCTGGTTTCATTCCCCCTGCCAAAAGTAAACCACATTTGATTTTTATTGGGGTTTATTATTCTCCTACATGTCCTTTTATACTTTTACTAGATATGTCTATATTCCCAAACCAAGTATATATTGTTTTTTATAAGAAATTTTTGAAAAATAGCACAATACTTTCTGAAACCCTTTTTTCCCCCCTTAATAAGATGTTTTTGAGGATTATCCACAATGATATATATATATAGCTGTGGTCCATTAATTTCCTCTCTTCTGCAATACCTCCTTATATGGATAACCCACAATTTATTTACCCATTCTCTGTTGATGAATATTTGGACCGCTTCCATTTTTTATTATTACAAACAGTGTTGCAGTGAGCATTCTTTTAAATGTGTCTCCATGCACAAATGAAAGAACCTAGAGTGTATACATCCATATGATTCTGTGTGATTTATATATCCATGAGTGAAACTGCTGGGTTGAAGGGCATATGCACCTTCATGCATCTTCACCTTGAGATATTGCCTGCTTCATTTCCAAAATGCTTGAACCAATTTACACTTAATTCAGCAGTGTAGGGGAGCTCTCATTTCTCCATTGGACCACAGCATTTGAAACTGTCAAACTTTTTAATTTTCCCAAGCTGTGGATAGTAAATGGTACCTCATTATGGTTTCATTTGTATTTCCCTGATTAATAATGAGATTGAGCATCTTTTCATACATTTATTAGCCATTCTGGCTTTTTATTCTGTGATTTACCTCTTTATCATTTACTTGTTTTTCTATTGAGCTTTTGTTAGTATTGATTTGTGAGTTATTTATATATTCTTGGTTTGAGTCCTTTGTCAATTATATCTTTTAGATTTATTATGAGGTACTTTATAATTTCTTTCTTACTGTTGTAAATGACATCTTTTTTAAATTTTATTTTTCAACTCTTTGTATCTGAACTATAGGAAAGCAGTTGACTCACCTTGCTACACTCTCCTATTAATTCTAATAGTCTGTAAGTTATCTTGGCTCTTTCTATGTATATCATCATATAACCTATGAATAATTGCATGGAAGTAATAGGTAATAAATAGATTGAATAATGCCTCTCCCCAAAGATGTCCACAACCCAGTTCCCAAAACCTGATAATATATTACCTTGCATGACAAAATGAACTTTGTAAATGTGACTCCATTAAGAGTTTTGAGATGGGGAAATTTTCCTGGATTATGCAAATGGGCCCAATATAATCACAGGTCCTTTTCAGGTGGAGACAGAAGGGTCAGAGACAGTGAAGGTTATGTAATGACAAGTAGCACAGAGAGACGATGTGACGATGGAAGCAACGATTAGCGTGATGTGCTTTGATTATAGAGGAAGGGGCCACAAGTCCAGGATTGGGAGCGGCCTCTACTAGTAGAAGTTGGAGAAGACAAGAGGACAGATTCTCTCCCAGAACCTCCAGAAGGAACACAGCCCTGCTGACACCTAGATTTTAGAACCATGGACTAGACCCGTGGTCGGCAAACTGCAGCTTGCGAGCCACATGCGGCTCTTTGGCCCCTTGAGTGGCTCTTCCACAAAATACCATGGCCTGGGCGAGTCTATTTTGAAGGAGTAATGTTAGAAGAAGTTTAAGTTTAAAAAATTTGGCTCTCAAAAGAAATTTCAATTGTACTGTTGACATTTGGCTCTGTTGGCTAATGAGTTTACCGACCACTGGACTAGACTAATTTCCAACCTCAAAAACTGTAAGAGAAGACATTTGTGTTGATTTAAGCTACTAAAGTTGTGGCCATTTGTTTTAGCAGCAATGAGAAACTAATACAAAGTATACATGTAAGATCAACTTTTTGAGACCTATTTCTTCTGAACTTGTCTTAATTCTGCTCTCCCATTTGCAAGTTTGGTCTCTCTAGAATTCTAGGTTGGAATCCTATTCTCAGAATGAGATAAATAGTTTTTTCTCTCTTTACAATTTTTATGTCATTTATTTCTTTTTCTTGTCTTGCTATGCTTGCCAGACTCTGCAAGTAAAATGTTGAGTAGAAAGGTGTTAAAAGATGCCTTTGTCATTTTCCTGATTTTGAAGGAAATGTTGCTAATACTTTACCATTTAAATATCCTAATTGCTATAAATTATTGGTAAAGTGTTTTCAGTCACATTAAAGAAATTTCCTTATACTCCTCTTTGGCTATGATTGTTTTTAACATGAATGAGTACTGATTTTTATTAAATGCCTTTTCTGTGCCTATCAAGATAGATTTTCTCCATTAATCTATTATAGTGATGATTTATATGAATACTTTTTGTTTAAGTTGGGCCAACTTTGTATTACTGCACTATGACCAGCTTGGTTCTGCTACCGTCAGCTTTCTAACACTGCAATTAAAACTTGGATTTTACATGCTTATGAGTGAAACTGACTCTAAGTTCCTGTCTTCTGTCCTCATCTAGTTTTGGTTCAGGTTTATGTAATTGAGTTGGGGGTGTTCTCCTCTCCTCCTATTTTGTTTGTTTTGTGTATGCATGTGTTTTTTTTCATTCTAGAAAATAATCATTTATTTATAGCTACAGAAGATACCGATTCAATTCTGTTAATTTCATGCACTCTGATCCACAAACACACTTCCATTGCCTTCATTTTCCCTATATAGTTAAATATTTTTTGGTTTAGCATTATCTGGATTAAGTAAATGTTATATACTAATCAGCCCCATAATATATTACTTTAATATATCCCTTTCTGTACAACTTTGGTTTTTCCCTGGAGTGCATAAATGGCCTCTTTTTATTTGGTTGTATATTTTTACTTGGTTTTCTATGTGCTAATCAGTAATTCTTCGAAAAACTCTCTCACAGAACTATAACTCAGTTCACTTCAATATTAGGCAGCTGATATTGTTGTTTTACATGGAGAAATCTCTCCTGGAGTTTTCTTGTTCTCTCCTTCCAAACTGGATTGTACTGTGCCTGTTCCTGCTATTTTGGAATTATTTCCCTCTACTAACACCTTTTGTATTCCTTTTGTCTCTTTTCTATTTTAGAAAACCTTGTTTTCAGGATTTTCTTTCTTGATTTACTGGTTCATTTTGGTGGAGCACATTCTCTCATTTTGAGAAAGGGAGTATGGAAGATAACATTTTTGAGGCCTAACTGCTCTGAGTTTACCTTCCTTCTGCTCTCCCACTTGCTTCTTTGAGGGGCCCAGAGTTCTAGATAGGAACCTTGTTCTTTCAGAGTGTAAAGGCATGTTGTCTTCTACTTCCAGTTTTGATGGTGAGAGACCAATACCCTTCTATTCTCAGTTTTTTGTAATGAAGTATTTTTCCTCTCTTGTTGCTTCTATAATATCCTTTTTATCTCCAATGTTCTGAAATTTCATAAGGATATGTTTTGGTGTAGATTTACCCCTCAATGCATTGGACTTTTAATCTAGAAATGCACATCCCCAATTCAGGGAAAATTTCTTATTTCTGTGTGTGTGTGTGTGTGTGTGTGTGTGTGTGTGAGAGAGAGAGAGAGAGAGAGAGAGAGAGAGAGAGAGAGGGAGCGCGCATCTCACATATATAAAAGAATATGAATAAGTTATGAAACATAGTAGTAAAACAAACATCTATGAAGCCACCAACCTATTTAGGAAATAGGATATTATCAATACCTTTACCTTCCCTATATGTTCTTTCTGATCTCATTCCCTGCCTTCCCATGCTGCCCCCCTTCCTTCTCCCTCCACCAGCCACATGATCACTCTCATGGCTTTTCCCCCCAATTTTATTGCCTTTTAAATTGTTTAACTACACATGTATGTTTTTCTAAACTACTACTTGCTTACTTGTGCTTGCTTTGAATACTGTAGAAATAGCATCATAGGAAGAAATGGCATTCTTCTGTGGCTCACATTTCATTTAACATTGTTCATACATAGCCATAGTTCATTACACAGTATAGCATTCTGTTGTATGAAGATATTACAATTTCCTTATTCTCCCAATGACAGGCATTAAGTTATTTCCTTTGTGCCCTAACCAGTTTGGCTCAGTGGATAGAGCATCAGCCTTCGGACTGAAAAGTCCCAGGTTCAATTCTGGTCTAGGGCATGTACCTTGGTTGCAGGCACACCCCAGAAGGAGGGTACAGGAGGCAGCTGATCGATGTTTCTCTCTCATCTATGTTTCTAGCTCTCTATCCTTCTCCCTTCCTCTCTGTAAAAATATCAATAAAATATATTTTAAAACAAAAACAGAAATTTTTTTAAATAAAGTTATTTGTTTTTCTTCCTATCATGCCTAGTAGTGTCATCATTTCTTTTCCTCATTTTCTCTCTTCTCTCTGAAACTTATATTAGTTGTTGGGTCTTCTGGAATGAGCCTTGAATTTTCTTTCCCCTTCTCTCCTGCTTTCTGTTTCTTTCTATTTTTTTCTACTATCAGAGAATTTCTCAAATTATGCTCTAATGCATCTATTGAATTTTTTATTTCTGCTATCAAATTTTGAATTTTTAAAAGCTCCTAGTCTCTGGATGTCCCTTTTTCTAGCTTACTGTTTTGTTTTCATAGTTTTCTTTTTGCTTTGTGCATTTTCTGCTTTCCTCTAGGATAGTTGAATGGGTGGTTGGTGGAGTTATGTCTCTGTAGTTTATATTAGAAGCTCCCCCCTGATATCATGGGATGCTTAGCTATCTGCTCAGATGTGTGAGCCCTGGGTGCATGAGAGGGGCCCATATTCCAGCGGGCTTCATAACAGGGTGATCAAGTGGGGACCCAGCCGTTTCACTGAGGGAACACCAAATGCCAGTAGGTCTTTTCTCTTGGCCTAGTCAGCTTCTCCAGAGAGGAATCTTCCATTCTTCCTCCCAGAGGATGAAGCTTGTGTACCATCATTCTGGCTGCTCAGAAGGAGAGTGTGGGGGGGCGAGGGGGTGGGAAGGGAGGTTGACTCACAGGTAGACTTTCGCTCCGTGCCTTTTTTTAGGGTTCTCCTTTGGTGAAGAGTGGGAGTGGAGATCTGGTGTCTCACTGCTGCTCAAACACACAGCCAAGATGCAGCTCCTATTTTCAGCCCTCCCCGCACGCCCCACTCCCCCCCCCCCCCCCATCCTCATCCCAAGTGGATATTTCAGTTGGAGTCCCCAGAGTAAAAACATCCACCTGCTTCTTGTTGTGCATCACTTTCCTTCTCAGGTTTAAAACAGCTATTTCTGCTCTTCTAAATCAGTTACCACTGACTCTCCAGCTTCCAAAATGTTCTGGACATCTGTCATCTGTCCCCGTACCCTCTTCAATTCACTTTGTCCTTGTGCATATATGCTTTTTTGTTGTTGTAATTTCTCTTCTCTCATTTTGAGGCTTTGGAGAAGAGGCGGAAATGAATGCACATGTTTTCAATGTCATTATCCCATAAAGCAGAGAAGTTAGAGTGTGGGCGAGTACCTGAGGGGAGGGGCATTGGAAACTGCAGGAAGTCCACAGGGCCTTTTTCAAATTGAGAGAAAATTGGGCTTCTGAAGGGAACCTGGAGCAGTGAGAAGGGGAGGAAGCCGGGAGTTTGGGGTGGAGAAGGGGCTAAGCAGCAGGGCAGGATGAAGCTTCTCTATGGCTCCTTGCTTTCAGTAAAGACTGCTACTCACACAGCCACCGAGTGGAGTGATGTTTGGGGCAAGGGGGAGTCAGTGAAAATGCTGCTGGGGGTGCGATGCTGCAGTGCCGACCCGAAGACAGGGCGATCCTAGAGCTGTGCTCATTCAGTGGAAGCAGCAACTCTGAGCCAGAGAAGAGTAAGGCAAATGTAATCCAGCATGCATGCGCCACACACACACACACACACACACACACACACACACAGGAACCCACCAAGAGGTAGAAAAGGAAAAAGTACTTCCTCTGATATCTGAGTTAGACATGCAATGACAAACTTGAAATAACTGAAGGATAAATTCTAAATTCATCCCAAGAACACCCAAAGGCATTCTATCAATATAATATCAGAACAGCATTTGGCCATTAAAATCTGTTAGTTGATTCCCACAGCAAACAGGAGTTGCTGGAAGGTGGGGACTACAATTAGAAAGGACAAGCTAAGCAAGCATGTCAAACTCAAAGGCTAACACGGGCCAAATAAGGCATGCACCCCGTAGGCCACAAGTTTGACAAGCTTGAGCTAAGGCAATGTCATCCAAACCCACCGTGGGGTCCTAGGACGTGGCATTCCTCTTTGCACTCCCATATGACCTCAGCCCTTTCCCTACTCCATGCCCATGGCACAGCCTGGACATCCCGGGGACGCCCTCCCTCTACCCTGCTCCCCTCGGGGCTCAGCAGCCTGTGCTGTTAGCCCTGCCCCTTCCTTACCCTCCCTGTCCACCCTGCTGCCAGCCGCCTCCCTGTGTGCCAGGGCCTCACGGTGGGTGCTCCAGGGTGAATAAGCTCTAATGCAGTCAGGGAGCTGGGGCCCTGCCTCCGGATCCACTCCTACCTCTGACGCTTTCTCCTTTCAAGTCTTTATTCCACAAACATTTATTCACCACACGCTACTCACCAGGAACTGGTATCTTTGTTCTGCCTCTATTCCTGATTCTGTTTCTTTTTCTCTTCCCACTCTCCCTCACCCCCACCCCACCCCCGACACCGTTCCTGCTTATTTCCTCCTCTTTTCCCCTCTTTTTCTCTGGACGCGTCACCCTTTCCCTCTCTGTTCCTTCTCTCAGTCCTGATCTCTTCTGAGTTTCATTGGCCTGTAGCTCTGAAGAGAGATGACACAGCAAGTTTGACAGTGCCCACAAAGCAGTTTGTGCAAAAAAAGTTCCATTGTCTTTTGCTACGAGGCATGACTGTGTAATGAACACGACTGTAGATCTTTTTCTACCTCTCAGATTAACGACTGCAGAAGAGCTCCTGGGTACAGGATGATTAGGTCAAAGGGTAGAGACATAGTTAAGGCTTGTGATATATTGGGAAATTATTTTCACAGCAATATGTACATGTAGCTAGACTTCTTTAAGTTCATACCAACCTCATATTTAAGATGAGAGGGTGGTCACACATGTTTTCCCAGGGTTCCTAATGACACTCACATTCTGGAATATCGCTACAGATAGGTTGGTTTGTAGAAGATGCGCCTAGTAACCTTTCTACATACTTGTTTGTTGATTGAATACATAGTAATATCAAGCATGTGCCAATTGAGTCTGTTAATCAAGACTCCTCCTTTTTTCAAACATCTAAACAGCTTTGATGTCCTATAATTTTTAGTCACATTTGCTCTAGATTGAATGTTTGTGTTTGTGTTTTTTTATTGATTTTAGAGAGAGGAAGGAGAAAGAGAGAAACATTGATGTGAGAAAGAAACATCAATTGGTTGCCTCCCTTATGCATCCCAACCAGGGGCTGAACCATCAACCTAGGTATGTGCCCTAACCGAAAATCAAACCCTTACACTAGGGGTGTCGAACTCAATCAGAGAAGGGGCCAAAATCTAAAATCCAGCCTAATCGCGGGCCGAATGGTTTACTGAACAGTTATAAACTGTCATTGTGATGGAAACGCAGCGGAGTGCAGTGATGACAGCGTGGTGCGGGCCACATTGCAAGGCCTGGCGGGATGGATTTGGCCCGCGGGCCTTGTGTTTGACACATGTGCCTTACACTTTCAGTGCACAGGATGGCACTCCAACCAAGTGAGCCACATTCCATGCTTAGATCTCTTTGCACCTGGTTATCATGACAAGATAGGCACGTGAGAGACCAAGCCTAACATGCAAGCACATTTTTTTTTATTTTTTTAATATATATTTTATTGATTTTTCACAGAGAGGAAGAGAGAGGGATAGAGAGTTAGAAACATCAATGAGAGAGAATCACCGATCAGCTGCCTCTTGCACACCCCTTACTGGGGATGTGCCCGCAACCAAGGTACATGCCCTTGCCCGGAATCGAACCCGGGACCTTTCAGTCTGCAGGCCGATGCTCTATCCGCTGCAAGCACATTTTAAGCCTCTGCTCACATCATGTGTACCAGGCATCCTCAAACTTTTTAAAGTGGGGGCCAGATCACGGTCCCTCAGAGAGCTGGAGGGCCGGACTATATGAACTACTAATTCCTACTGTAACACCTCGGCTGCGCTCACTGCCCAAAAAACCTGGCGGGCCGGATCAGACTCCTCTGCGGGCCGCATGTGGCCCGCGGGCCGTAGTTTGAAGATGCCTGATTGTGTACTAATATCCCGTTGGCCAAAGTAGGTCATATGGCAAAGCACAAAGTTAAGGTGCAATGAAATTCGTTCCTCCCATAGAGGTGTAGTGAGAAATTGTGAATATTTGTTGAGTCATCATCTAATCTTCCACAAGCTGGATCTTGAAGAACCAAGGAAGGTTGTTCTAGGGAGCAATGGGAGGAATGAGTGTTCCAGATTAACCATATCAGGAAAGGCTAGGAGACACTGCATGTATAGTATAGTTAGGTAGTTGTGAGTGGTTTGAAGGACAGAATCCCAGGACACTGTGAGAGACGTTAAGTATCCACAAGAAACTGAGTTAGGGGAGGGAGCCAGGAGCCAGTATCTCAGGGTTGAAGGAAACCCAAAAGATCTGAACACACTAAGGCAAAGGAAGAGGCCTGCCCTCCCTATTGGATTTTTCAGGGGACTCCTGACCTGTTAATTTTTTTTAAATTAATTTTTAGAGAGAGAAGGAGAGAGTGAAACATCAATGAGAGGAACATCGTTGATCAGCTGCCACCCGCACACCTCTCACAGGAGATCAAGCCAGCAACCTGGGGACATGCCCGGACTAGGAATTGAACAGGCAACCCTTCGGTGCACGGTATGATGCCCAACCAACTGAGCCACATTGACTATGGCTCCTGCCATGTTCTTGAAGTATCTACTTGCTCGGATAGGGGAGATTTCCATCAACTATCTATGCTTTCTAGGCAATAAATATTACCTTCTCTTCACCATTCAAGGAAAGAATTGCACTAACTCTCCTTTTCCTCCTGTGTCCAGCAAAGCATCAAATCAAGCCTATTGTATATACTAGAGGCCCGGTACAAAAAATTCGTGCATGGAGGTGTGTGTGTGGGCGGGGGGGGGGGGGGGGGGTCCCTCAGCCCAGCCTGCACCCTTTCCAATCTGGGATTCCCTCTCACAATCCAGGACTCACAACTGCTTGCTTGCCTGCCTTCCTGATTGCCCCTAACTGCTTCTCCCTGCCAGCCTGATCACCCCCTAACCACTCCCATGACAGCCTGATTAACGTCTATCAGCTCCCCTGCCAGCCTGTTTGCCCCCAACTTTCCTCCTCTGCCGGCCTGGTTACCCCTAACTGCCTTCCCCTGAAAGCTTGATCGCCCCCAACTGCCTTCCCTTGCAGGCCTGGTGCCTCCCAACTGCCCTCCCCTACTGGCCATCTTGTGATGGCCATCTTGTGTCCACATAGGGGCAGGATCTTTGACCACATGAGGGCAGCCATATTGTGTGTTGGAGTGATGGTCAATCTGCATACTACTTCTTTATTAGATAGGATACCCTAGATTGTGTGAACAACTGGGAGTTCTTTTTTCAAAATAATTTTTTTTTTTTCTGGTCAGGAATACCTATTGAAAGAATGGTACAAAATGGTGAATGTGAAAGATACACTGCCTTTGGGTAGAAATAACCAACCTTCACACTTTGACCAATAGCCTTCCAGATTACATACAATGTGATTACATAGCAAGAACCATATCTATTATACTTAACCAGTTTTTTTAATATCAACTCAAAACATAAACTCACCACATTCTTTTTAATGCTGCATTGTACGTAACTGTGTTGCTATGTCATCGTTTATTCACTCTCTTATTTTTCACTACTTAAACTAGCATGGGAAAAGATGTAATTTATAACACAAAAATGCAATGCATTTTATTGAATATAATACAAAAGTCTAACTGGGCACTTACAGATATGAAAGTCTTAAATAAAATATTAGTATTATAACTAATACTCTGAAAAATAGCCTTTTAAATAAATACTTACCTCCTGGTCTAGTTATTTGTCTAAGAATAAATTGCTGAAAGTAGAATATTTGTTCATATGCATACCCATTTAAACTTTTCAAACATATTGTCAATTTGTCTGCCAGAATACTCCTACTAGAGATGTCTGAAAGTGACTTTTTCTCACACATTTCATAACATTGGGTATTTTACACATTGCTAATTTATCTCATTGCTATAATGGAGCAAAACTTTTTTTTATTTCTTTGTCAAAAAATATTTTGAACTAGAATTCTCACAACAAATGTGAAGATAAAACACAGATAATAGGAGAGGAATTATTAAATATAGTTGCAGAAACTAATAAATTAGAAAGCAAAAAATAATTAGGCTGGATAAATAAAAGTAAAAACTTATTCTTTTAAAAAGAAGGGTGACCCTAGCCAGTTTGGTTCAGTGGAGAGAGCATTGGCCCATGAACTGAAGGGTCCCAGCTTCGATTCTGGTCAAGGGCACATACCTTGGTTGCAGACTTGATTCCCTGCCCTGGTCGGGGCGCATGTAGGAAAAAAACCAAGTGATGTGTCTCTTTCACACTGATGTTTCTCTCTCTCTCTCCTCTCTCTCTCTCTCTCTTCCTTTCTCTCCCCCACCTCTCTCTCTCTTCCCCCTTCCTTCCACTCTCTCTAAAAGACAATGGAAAAATATCCTCAGATGAGGATTAACAAAAAAATTATAAATAAATAAATAGGTTGGTAGATAAAAAGAAGGGTGAAGGGTGGAAGAAGAAGAAAAGAAAAAACTATCAAGCACAAGCAAAAAAAAAAGACAGAAAGATATAAAACAAAAAGCACACAGTGCCAGCTATAAGGAATAGGGTCTGCACTCCACATATAAAAAACTAAAAATTATATAAATTGTTACGCTAATATTTTTGTTAATACAACTGAAATTTTATTTGAAATGACTGGTTTTCCTTGAAAATATAATTTCCCAAATCTTATTCTACAGAACCTATGTACCAGAATATACAAAAAATCCATTGATAAAATAAAAGAGGTCATAAATAATTTATGCCCCCAAGTGACAGCGTCCCAGATGGTTTATGAATGAGTTCTAGGAAATCTCATTTTAAAATACAATTTCTCTGTGTTACTTAAACTAGATATTTAAACTAGCATGGGAAAAGATGTAATTTATAACACAAAAATGCAATGCATTTTATAATACAAAAGTCTAACTGGGCACTTACGGATACGTAAGTCTTAAATAAAATATTAGTAAGTTATACCCAGCAGTGTATTAAAAGAACTGTGCACCATGACTGAGAAGTGTTTATTCCCGAAAGAATGATTGGTTCAACATTAAGAAATCTGTATTGAATCAAGCATTCTGTAATACATCAGATGGTGAAAGAAAAAAGCATATGATCATCTCAATATATGCCAGAAATGCATTAATTAAAGTGTGACATTTATTTCATGCCCTGACCAGTGTGGCTCAGTTGGTTGGAGTGTCCTCTGGTGTACCAAAAAGTGGTGGGTGCTACTAGTATTCCTGGTCAGGGCACTTACCCAGGTTTCAGGTTCCATCCCTGGTCGGAGACTGCTGATCAATGTTTCTCTCTCTCTCTCTCTCTCTCTCTCTCTCTCTCTCTCTCTCTCTCTCTCTCTCTCTCTCTCTCTCTCTCTCTCTCTCTCTCTCTCTCCTCTTTCTCTCTTTCTCTCTCCCCAAATAGGCCAAGGATACTTTTTTGGAAATTTAAAATAGAAGCCACAAGCAGCAAACTTAATGGTAAAACATTAAAAACTGTCAGTGGCCGAAACCGGTTTGGCTCAGTGGATAGTGCGTCAGCTTGGGGACTGAAAGGTTCCGGGTTCGATTCCAGTCAAGGGCATGTACCTTGGTTGCGGGCATATCCCCAGTGGGGGGTGTTGCAAGAGGCAGCTGATCGATGACTCTCTCTCATCAATGTTTCTGAACTCTCTATCTCTCTCCCTTCCTCTCTGTACAAAATCAATAAAATATATTAAATAAATAAATAAAATTAAAATTAAAAAATAAAAACTGACAGTGTCTCCATTAAATGAGATGCTCACTATTATTATTAATCGCTATGTTCTTGAGGTCTCAGAACAATGCCTTTAGTTAAGAAGAAGAAATATAAAGGGTCCTGGCTCAGTTCATGGAAGCATCGTTCTGTACACTAAAAAGTTTGTGGTTCAATTCCCAGTGAGGGCACACACATAGGTTGCGGGTTCATTCCTTGGTCAGGGACCATACGAGAGGCAACCAATCGATGTTTCTTTCTCACATCAGTGTTTCTCTTTCTCTCCTTCCTTTCTTTCTAAAATCAATTAAAAAACACACACACACAACATACAGTATCTCCTCTGGTGAGGTTTAAAAATAATAATAATAAAAAGAGTTAGATATTAAAAGACATAAAGATAGCAAGTTATATTTATTTCCTGACTATATTATTTGCTTCCTATACAACCAACTGAAATATTATTGAAACTAATGAGCGGTTAATGAAGTGGTTCAATATAAGAAATACATAGACAAATCTTATATACTATCAATAAGTAGTAAATGTAATGAAAAGAAGAGAGTCCATTCATAATTGCAATGATAACTACAGAATACCTGTGTATGACTGGCCAAAAATATATGATTTATATGAAGAAAAGTATATATTATTTCTAAAGGGGAAAAAAAAACACAAGAAATTGGAGATACCACATTTCATGGCATAACGATACTTGTTTTCCCTGAATTATTTTATGAATTTAAAATAGTTCTAACCAAAACCCCTATGGGATTATTTTTGGAACTTGAAAGATTGATTCTAAAGTTGTCTGGAAAAAGGTATGCATAAAGCCAAGAAATTTTGGATGGGCTCATAGCCACACAGAATAAAGACTATACATTCCCCATTCTTTTCTGCAGCCAGATGTGTTCATGTGATTTTTTTGACCAGTGTATTTTGTTGATGCATCTAGAAAACATAAACAAGGATATGTTTTTCATTGATTCTAGAGAGAGAAACATCGATTGGTTGCCTCAGGCATGCTCCCTGACCTAGGATCAAGCCCATGACCCTTTGGTGCACAGCAGATGCTCTGACCACTGAGCTTCACCAGCCAGGGCTAGAACCTTTTTAAAGAAGCAATGTACTTGCATCATTCCCCCTTATCTCACTCCTTTATCCATTCTGCTGCTTGGAACATGAAGTCTGAAGGCGGGGATGTATATAGGCTGGACTTTAAAGGAAGAAGGTCACCTTCTAGTAGTGACAGAGCCTGGTTTCCAGTACTCAATATTTGGTTTCAGCAAGGAGAGAAACCACATCAGCTCCAGATCGCCTGTATCTGGACTTAAACATGAGGGAGAACAGAAATATTTTGTTTAAGCCACTGATATGCTAGGTTTTCTTTATCCATAGGTGAATATAACCCTATTATAATAACCTTTCATGTTTTCCCCATTAAATAATTATGTAATTATATCCAGGTCTATTTCACACACACATTTCACATAGGTTTTTGTCACTGAGGGAGAAAAAACTGTCTTCAGCTTGTTTTTCTCAGACAGTACAACCTTGTGAAATGTTATCCATGTCAATTAATATAGCTCTACTTCTTTTTTTTTTCGAAATGATAAGAGAAAGTCTATTTAGAAAGTTACAGAGGTAGTAGAAGTGAGCCAGCTGGACTGCTTAGGCTTCAGGAAACAAGTTACTGAAGCAGAAGGAGGGCCCTTAGAGTTTAGGGGAGAGAAAGGCAAAGGTAACACACCTGGGGGGGGGGGCGGGGGGGGGGAGGAAGGGGATAGCATAGGCGCACTCTAGACATTACTTCATTTTTTTTTAAGAGCCAAAATGTATTTCTCCATCCTCTCATTATTGGGCATTTGCTTTGCTTCTGATTTTTCTCTCACTATTGACAATGAAGTAATAAAGATATGTTCATGTGTACTGGTGCTCTTGTTTCTAAGGGATAGATTCCTAGGCGTAAGTTAGCTGGCTGAAGGGTGCATGTGTTTTAAATTTTAATAGAAATTACTAGATTGCTTCCCAGAAAGCCTGAAACACTTACATTTCCATCAGCAATGTATGGGAGCACCATTTCCCCATATCCCCACCAGCAATAGCTCCTTTTTATTTCAACCATCTAGTGCGGTGGTCAGCAGAGCTAAATATCAACAGTTCAACGATTGAAATTTTTTTTTTGAGAGCCAAATTTTTTAAACTTAAACTTCTTCTAACGCCACTTCTTCAAAAAAGACTCGTCCAGGCCATGGTATTTTGTGGAAGAGCCACACTCAAGGGGCCAAAGAGCCGCATGTGGCTTGTGAGCCACAGTTTGCTGACCACGGGTCTAGTGGATGGAAAATGTTACCTCATGTTGCTTTTCCTGACTATTAATCAATATCTGCTAATGTAAGACTCCTATCTCTTCTTTTCATAATTTTAAGGCATTTATTCTTGCATATAACAAGATCACTTTATTCAATTCAAACAAACCCCTATGGGATTCTAAGTGGAATTACAATAAATTGATATATAAATTTTGAGAAAATTAAAATGTTTTGTATTAAGCCTTTTCCCAAGAACATGGTAAACTTTTTATTGGTTCAGTTCTTTTATGCTTTTCAATAAATGTTATAGTTTCTTATATAGCTTTTCCTATGCCTTTCTTTTTTTTTTTTTTTTTTTTAATAAATTTTTATCCGAAACCGGTTTGGCTCAGTGGTAGAGCGTCAGTCTGCAGACTGAAAGGTCCCAGGTTCGATTCCAGTCAAGGGCATGTACATTGATTGCGGGTACATCCCCAGTAGGGGGTGTGCAAGAGGCAGCTGATCAAGGTTTCTCTCTCATCAACGTTTCTAGCTCTTTACCTCTCTTCCTTCCTCTCTGTAAAAAATCAATAAAATATATTTTTTTAAAATAATAAATAAATAAATAAATAAATCTTTATTGTTCAGATTATTACAATTGCTCCTCTTTTTCCCCAATTGCTCCCCTCCATCCTATGCCTTTCTTGTTAAATTTATTCTTAAATATTCTGTAGTTTTTTTGTGTGTGTGTTTTTTGTTTGTTTGTTTGTTTGTTTGTTTTTTCTTTTAACAACCATGTTTTCCAGCCATTTGCCTGGGATCTTCATCAATTCCACAGCCTTGCTAGGTCACCAGGAGACATCCTGAGTGGGCAGTGTGGCACAGTGGTAAAGGACATGGGCTTGTGTCCTGGCCAGACAGCACAGTTGGTTAGAACATTGCCCCTATCCGCTCCGGTTGTGAGTTCAATCCCCTGATCAGGGCACATACTAGAATCAACCAATAAATGCATCAATAAGTGGAACAACAAATCCATGTTTCTCTTGTTACACCCAGACTTCGTGATCCCCAAGGACCACCAGGGAGCTGAGTCTGGTGCAATAAACAAAAGAGCCTTTCCATGCTAGCATGGGCTCTGTCCCACTCACGCTGGCAGCATGACTGAAGAGAGCGAATTTCACCCAGTCCAGGGGTTTTATTCTGGTCGGTGGTGATGTCACTGCCTCGGCTAACCCTGATAGGTTGCGTGAGGGCTAGGGTTCAATTACAGAATGGAGGATAACTCCTCCCTGCCCTCTCATTCCTCCCCTTGTCTAATGTGCCTAGTCAAATCATTGACTCAGTCTACTTCCTTTCAGCATAAACAACAAATACAGTTACTAAGACCCTTAGTACCACAGTTCCCATCAGTATTGTCCTCACTGATATTCTGTAGTTTTTAAAGTTAGTATAAATATTCTACTATTTACATTTCTAGGTATTTATTGGTAAAATAGAGAAACATTATGGATTTTTGTATATTTATTATATAATGAGATACCTTATCAAATTATCTTATTTACATAATCTTTTTTTTTAAATACTGGAACCACTTGCATTTTCTTGTTAAATAACATCAGAAAAAAAGAAATAGTTTTAGCAATCTCTTTTTCTTTTTTTTTCTTTTTTCATTTTCTAGAACTCCCAAGACTATGACTAATTTATGCCAAATTTATTGGTTTTTAAATTCCTCTTCCTCAATTGCTAGCATTCTTTCATTTCTAAGTTGATTGAATCTCTTAACATCTTACTTGAGGACAAGAATAATGTCTGATTATCCCAACACACTATCCCTAGACATTCTATAAAAATGAAAAAAAATATGTATTCATTTTAAGAAGGAGAAAGTGGCCAATGTTGAGTTCACTAAGATCAGACAAGAATTCAAAATGTATTTGAAATTTAATAACAGGAAGGTTATTGATGAATTTAGTGGTAGTATTTTAATGGTAGGAACAAAAGCCACAGGACAGAAATTTTGGAAGTCAGACAAGCCAGGCATGAGGAAACTTTTTGTACAAACATTGGGGGTCTGAGTTTCCCTCATGGGACACTGACTATATTTCAGGATGGTGGAGCTTGGTGCAGATGGAGATGAGCAAGAGCCATGATGAGGATTTTCATGGCACTGTGGGTAACTATGGAAGAACTTTAAAGAGTTATGGCATCAGACTTACTTTTTAGAAAGGTCACTCTGATGGAGTACTATTTTATTTAACTCACCCATTCCTTCTGGTAGTTATTTGCATTGCCTTTTCTTAGATTCCCCTCCCCACATAGGGATTGTTGCAACAACTTCCTGGTCTCTTTGCCCCTCATCAATTCATTTTTCACACCAGCTTCCAAGGCAATCCTTTTATTTTTCAGAGTAATCTTTTCCAGAGTACAAATTTAACCGCTGAGGATCTAGTGACCATCCTTTGAGATGTGGGGATGCAGATTTCTTCAAACCTGCTTATTCTCCCACCCTAGAGCCAGTTCATATTGTGCGAAAAGCTTAGGTTATGTCATCCCTCTGCTGAATGTTGCCTACAGGAGGTCCAGATGCCATCGTGTCTGTTGGAATGGGAGAATGAGTTCTTTGGAAACAGCCTGTGCTATAGATGTGTGTCTGAGGAGAGAACTAGGGGGGTTTGCATGAGGTTTAGGGAAAAGTTCTTTTTAGGAAACCTCACATTCAAGCCAGTTCAAGGCTAAGATTCAGTAACAATAATGGTGATGATAATGTGGCAGGATGGTTTAGCTGCCACAACTCTCCCCTCTTCTCCTTAAAGCCTGGCATCTCCTGAGGCCAAGACAGTATAAGTAATGAGACTTGGTCAGATTCTGAATACATCATGATGAAAGAGCTGATGGGAATTGCTGGCAAATTAAATGTGGATGAGAGAAAAAGAGATGGATCCAGGAAGACTGGAAGGCTTTTAGCCTGGGCAATTGGAAGCATGGAGTTGCTACTTATTAACATGGAGGAAATGATAGCATGAGAAAGTTTTTTTGTGTGTGGTTTTGTTTGTTTGTTTTTATGCACAGAGGTAGATATATGTTTTTTATTGATTTTAGAGAGAGAGGAAAGGGGAGGGATAGAGAGATAGAAACATTGATGAGATTGATCAGCTGCCTCTGGCACACTCCCTACTGGGGAGCCAACCCAAAACCGGAACATGTGCCCTGCCCGGGAATCAACCAGTGATCTCTTGATTCAGGGCTCGACACTCAACCAGTGAGCCACACCGTCCAGGCAAGATGAGAAAGTTTTGTAGAAGTCTGGAATTTAATTTTTTTTAAAATATATTTTATTGATTTTTATACAGAGAGGAAGGGAGAGAGATAGAGAGTCAGAAACATCGATGAGAGAGAGTCATCGATCAGCTGCCTCTTGCACACCCCCCACTGGGGATATGCCCGCAACCAAGGCACATGCCCCTGACCAGAATCGAACCCGGGACCCTTCAGTCCCCAAGCCGACACTCTATCCATTGAGCCAAACCGGTCCCGGCTGGAATTTAATTTTAGACATATTATATTTGAGATGCTACTAGACACCTAAAGGAGGATATCAAGCAGGTAATTGGATATACAAGTCAAGAGTTTTGGGAGAAGCCTAGGTTGGAGATATAAATTTGGGAGTGTTTAAAGCCATAGGACTGGATGAGGTCACCAGGAAGTAAGTGAAAATAAAGAAGAGGATCAAGGACTGAATCTGGGGAAATTCAACATTTAGATGGGAAAATGAAGAAGAACCAGCAAAAATGACTAAGAGAAATCATGAAAATAGAAGGAAAACTGGAAGAATACAGTGTCATGAAAGCTGAGCACAGACAGTGTTTTCAGGAACAGAGACTCATCAACTGTGCCAGATGAAAGATTGTATTAGTCCCAGTGGAACTAGCTGCTGTAATCAAGACATCCCCATATGTCAGTGGCATAGACGATATAAGTTTCTTTCTCACTCACATAAAGTATATTCATCAGCAGAGAGAAAGGATAAAAGGTAGAGAAAAGCATTTCTCTGCTCCCTGATGATAATCAGGGCCCCATGTTAATGGAGGCTGAGTCATTTTCAACTTGTGGCTTTCAAAGTCACTCAGGGTGTCATTGTCCTCCAGCAAATGGGGGTGGAAGGTGAAGATGGTTCATGGGAAATGTATTGGTAAGAGGCTGGCAAGAAATAGAGGGCACACTCCAGCCGGGTAATTTGAGAAAGGTTTATTGAACAAAGAGACTATCTATAAAGGTATGAGCAGGGGCAGGAAAACTATCAAAGGATTTTCATAACCTTGAGGCTGTTGATCGTAGAAGCTGTTACCACCCCCGATCTGAAGAGACAAAGTTATGGTTAGTGGAATTGGGAGAGAGACACAACTGAGTGGGAGGCATGCCTGAGTGAAGTGTTGGTGTAAGAAAACAGCCAACTCAAAGCAACCCCACAGTAGAGAGCCAGGGGAACAGATGCCCTACCTCACTCTTCTCCCTCCTTCCAGTCCCCTTTAGGTATCTGCCATAGACCTAACCTGGTTGAGTCAACCAGAATCCAGAAATCTCATTGATCAAGTCCCTGATAGGTAGGCTCCTGATACACAGAGCAGAAAGGTGAAGAGCGGGGTCTAGAGAAGCAGATATCCAGTAAAGGACATTTCTGTGAATCAGACTTGGAAGTTGCTTGCATGCCTCACATTCCATTGGCCAGATCCAATGGAATTAGGGAAATATGGTCCAGCTGGTACCCTGGTGGGAGACGAGAGAGATTTGGTGGGCAGCTAACCTTTCTCTACCACATGATCAAGCAAGGTGATAACTGAGAATTAACATTAGATTTAGTTAGCAATATGGAGGCAGTTGACCTCGTGATCATCAAGCCTTGGTGGACTGGTGCATGTGAAATTGAAGTGAAAGTGGGAGGAGGATAATTGGAGCAGTTGTTAACTTCTTTCAATAAGGTTGCTGTGGAAAGAAGACAAACAAAAAGGCAGTAGCTGGAAGGTTGTGCAATCAAGTGGGTTTTGCTTTGTTTTTTTACAATGAAGAACTAAAAGCATGTTTTTATGCTGATGGGAATGTTCCAGGAGAAAGAAAAAATTGATGATGCAGGAAAGAGAGAGAAGATTGCTGGAGTGATATCCTTGAGTAAGCAAGAAAGGATGGAATCTAGCGATAAGCAAAAGGTCGACCTTGGAAAAGCATACAGGCAGTTCATCTACAGTAACAGTAAGGACAGCAGAATATATGAGCAGAGTCCTGGCAGGGAGTAAATTCAGTGGAGGGGCTTGTCGAAGTTCTTTTCCAATCACTTATATTTCCTCAGTGACACAAGAAGGAAGATTCTCAGCTGAGAGTGAGTCTGGAGGAGGAATTGGGGGTTTCAGCAGAAATAAGACAGTACGACACAGTTATCCCAGAGAATGTGAGCTATTATACCCAGAATCTAATCTTCCCAGCGGAGATGGTCCATTTGTCTCTGAGATGTTCTACTCTGAGCTCACACCCAGGTGAAATCTCTAGCCCTCTTTTCTCTATCTGCAGACCTCTCCAGTATCAGAACTGGTATAGGAATAGATAGCACTTCTTGAGCACTTACAAGGTCCAAGCACTGCTCTGTATTTAGTCAGAGTAACTCTATTAAGTTGATACTACAAATTTTTATTTTATTTACTTTTATTAAATTATTGGGGTCCTGGGATAACACTGGTTGATAAAATTATGTAGATTTCAAGTGTACAATTCTGTGATACATCGTCTGTGTGTCGCATTGTGTGCCCACCACCCAAAGTCAAATCTCCTTTGATCACCATAAGAAAGCACTCCTACCATCAACCCCATTTATAAGGTAGTTAATATAGTAGATGTGTGAACTGAATTCAAATTTGGGCAATTTGGCTCCAGAACCCTTGCTCTTGACTCCTACGTATCTATCTGTACATACTCGATGTGTCAGTGTGAGAAACACTAGCAGGGGCCAGGGCTCGAGAGAAGTAACTTAAATTTTAAAAGGTCCAAGGGCTGTGGCTGTGTAGGTGAGGATGAGATGCTGCACTTAGGAGATGGTTGGTAGAGACTTGCTGCCGAGAGAGGGGTGGCTACATGGTGACTCAGAGAGCCTTGGACCAAAAGGCAGAACCAAGGTCAGGAGCACAGGCAAAGCTGAGTTGGCTGGAGGAGACCCTGGTGTTTTCTCCATCTTGTGTAGGTTCTGCATCTTCACCACATAATGTTTCATTTCATCTTAATTTAACATACTCCTGGCTTCCGTGTGTGTTTCCCTGGCTGACAAAATCGGTTCTGTTTCCATGACAGGGACACATAGTGCTGTGATCGTAGCAATAATGATGCTGATATGGTAAAATAGCTCCCAACCAATGAACACTTCATCGGTGAACAATGAACTTCATATAGAACTTTGTCAATGAAACATCCATCAATAAGCAACAATGAAAGCTTTTATTTACA
Source organism: Pipistrellus kuhlii (assembly GCF_014108245.1). Taxonomy (NCBI): domain Eukaryota; kingdom Metazoa; phylum Chordata; class Mammalia; order Chiroptera; family Vespertilionidae; genus Pipistrellus; species Pipistrellus kuhlii. Next base: position 5,372,948 of record NW_023425562.1, read on the forward strand.
TTATATCATTCAATGCTTAAAATACCGCTGTGAGGGATATACCATTATTCCCATTTTCAGATGAGGAAAGTGAGATCCCAGAGAGGTTGTATCACATGTTCAAGGTCACCAGGTAATAGGTGGTGGAGCTAGGCCTTGGGCTCCAGCCTGTGAGAGTCAGAAGCCTGCCCTGGTTACACTGTACCAGCTGCCTCTCTGCCTTGGGATGAAGCACTGGGAGCATTAAGGAACCCTACGGAGCCCCAAGGGTGAGAGGGACTCCCGTTAATGAAGGCAATTGAGAAACAATCCTCCTCTTTATTTGCCTGTAACAGAGGCTCAGAAAAGCTAATTATCTTCCTGTGAACCAGTTAACTATTCAATTTTCTCCATTCTAGTAATTAATTATCAGAGTCAAAGGCAGGATCCAGCTAATTTTAGAAAGATGCAGCTGTAGGGTCATCTGGGGAACAAGCTCAGCTGAGAAAGGAGGAAGCGAGGGCACCAGCCTCTGCGGTGGCTTGGAGCGGACCAGCACATTGAGGGGCCTCAGGTTGGCTGGAGTGGAGGAGCAGGCAGAAGGCAGGCTGGCTGGGATTCCCTCATCACCACAGAGCAGCAGAGTCAGAGTCCTGGGCCCGGGAAAGCAAAACTGCCATTGCAGCTGCCAGCACCACATGAGGGTAGACACAGGGACATTTCAACCACCAGCTGCTTTCACTGTCTCCTTTCACCCTTTGAGGGATCAGTGGAAATCTGCCATCCCCTTGGTCCTGTCTCTGGATATCAACACATGTTAACATTGTTGTATTTAATACTATTATAATAAATACTTAATAGTATTTATCAAGAGCCAGGTATATCTCATACGGAGGAGGCTAGGTACTATTACTTTTCTGTATTAAAGATGAGAAAACTGAAGCTCAGGGAGGTGAGCTTCATGAGCAAGATCTCATGATTAGGACATGGCAGGCGATGGGATTTGAACTCAACTCCTGAATCTATCCTCTCGTTGTCTCTTAAAGTGACATGATGCTTTTTTTAAAAATATATTTTATTGATTTTTTTTACAAAGAGGAAGGGAGAGGGATAGAGAGTTAGAAACACCTATGAGAGAGAAAGATCCATCAGCTGCCTCTTGCACATCCCCCCATCCCCCACTGGGGATGTGCCCACATCCAAGGTACATGCCCTTGATCAGAATAGAACCTGGGACCCTTCAGTCCACAGGCCAATGCTCTATCCACTGAGCAAAACGGGCCTCAGCAACATGCTGCTTTTATAATTTTCTGGACAGCACCAAGATGAAGAGTTGGTATATTTGGGGCAGCAAGGGTTGGAGGAAAACTTGGTTCATTAAACAAAGTCAATGGGTCAAGGAGAGTCAAACCCTCAGCAAGCTCCACAGGGGAAGTGATCATGTTCCTTCCACCTGCAAAAGTAGAGAGTCTAGGCTGCATGGCACTATCTACTCTCATGTGCTCTGGGGGCAATTAAGGAAGGCCTGGCCACAGAGTCTGTCTTCTGTCTTCTGGGCCAGTTGCTGAGAGAGAGAGTTGGGTGGAGATAATGATGATGTTAGTTTTCCTGAGCACTTACTAGCCATCAGAAAATGTGATGATCACATTTATGTGGGTTAACTCATTAAGTCCTTACAATAGCCTATGAGGTGGTCATTATTATCATTCTTATTATACAGATAAACTGAAACACAAATTTTAGTCCTTGGTCCTTGGGTGAGGAAGCTGAATTCACATCTCAGCAGTTTGACCTCAAGCCTACTTCCTGGTCACCTGGGCCCTGGGAGAGGGTCAGAGAGAGAGCTGGTGGGGAGGGCCACCCAGGATCATGCCCATGGCCTATAGTTGAGCAGCCAGGTTCCAGAGGCTGGCTTGTTGTATCTTCTGGTGCCCACTAATGTCCACCCATTTTTAAGAGCTCTGCTTTCTTGCAGAGGAGAATTCTTGGACTGACTCCCAGGGATCAGATGCTTGGACTTGAGTGCTTAGAAGTCCTATGATTTCTGTCCTCTCCTCTGAAGACCCTCCTCTGAAGAAGCGTCTTTCTGAACTCTGGTGTAGCCCTGCTCTTCCTACACCTGCCATTACTTCTCACATCCCATTCCGCTGGGCCCTGCAGAAGCCCAGGGCCCAAGTGGAACCTGCCCAAATTAGGTCTTCCTCCTTTTTTTGCCAGCCCTGATTGGGGTTTCCTCCAAGTTGAAAGCCAGGCTCCCTGGCCCAAGCTGCGGGCTCAGAGCCCCAGCAGGTGCAGCAAAGTTGCTAAGCAACATCTCTGGCGCTCTGTGTGTTCCTGTCACATGATTATTGTTGCTAAGGAAACAAGTCCCCTGGCATCCCAGGACACAGCAAAGCCTAGACAGTGGTGTATTACCTGAAGCCTAACAAAAATCTTCCTGTCCCATATTTTTGATGAGTTGTGAGCCCCTAGTTGCTATAAGATTGGTCCTTGTCTTTTGCCCAGGCAAGAGCACTGGCTCTTGGAAGGGTGTGTCTATATTGGAGTTTTGGTCTCTCACTGGGCACTCCTGCAGTCTAGGTCTCTGGGAGTGAGCCATAATAAGAGAGGCTACAGAAGGCTGTATTAATATGCTAGGGTTTAAAAGATCATCTTAGCCGAAACCGGTTTTGCTCAGTGGTTAGAGCGTCAGCCTGTGGACTGGAAGGTCCTGGGTTTGATTCCAGTCAAGGGCATGTACGTTGGTTGCAGCCACATCCTCAGTAGGGGGCGTGCAGGAGGCAGCTGATCAATGTTTCTCTCTCATTGATGTTTCTATCTCTATCTCTCTCCCTTCCTCTCTGTAAAAAAAAAAAAATCAATAAAATATTTTTTTAAATATCATCTTATATCCCCAATTCCTCCCCCTCTCCTCTCTTTTTTTAATCTTCATGCATGGGAAGCTTTTTCCATTGATTTTTAGAGAGGGTGGAATGGAGAGGGAGAGACAGAGAGGTATACCAATGTGAGAGAGACACATCAATTTGTTGCTTCCTGCATGCCCCTTGACCAGGGCCAAGAACCTGCAACCGAGATAGGTGCCCTTGATGGGAATCGAACCTGGGACCCTTCAGTCCGCAGGCCAATGCTCTATCCACTGAGCCAAACCAGCTAGGATCCCAATTCCTCCACTCTTTATCACAGACACAGCTGGGAAAGATTTGGATTGGAGGATGGGAAAGCCGTGAGGGGCTGTGGACAGAGGGTTGTAGCAGATGTCCAATACTATACCAGCAAGAGAGCCAAAGGGGGTTTGCCCCCAATACTATCTCCCAAAGGAGGAGGTAGGATGACTGAATAATATGAATTCCCAAAATAAAGAATGGAGAAAAGTAAATTATCAAAGAAATAATATAAATATAATGAAAAGGTAATCATGAGTTTCCAAAGTGGCCAAAACAAACACTGAAAATATTTCTATCCTAACTCACATCTTTGGGAACTATCAGATCATTGGGGACAAAGAGGAGACCCTAAAAGCTTCCAGAGAGTCAACATTTTTTCAAAAATCATAATGATATCACATTTCTCAAGTAGAAGATGGAAGACCATGCAGTAACACCCTCTAAATATCCAAGGAAAATAATATCATCCCAGCTATCAGAGCTGTTTTCATTTCCAAGACTTCCTTTTTTTATGAGTGTTTCCTTTTTGTAACACTGTTATTTTTTCATGGGTACAGTATCTAATCTTCCCTCTATGTCATCTCGAATTCCTTCAAATTACACCTATTAGTTTGTGTCTCTATTGTCACATTGGAGGCTTTCCTCAAATATTTGAGAATGTTTAGTGGTTGTTTGGATATTTAGATTGCCTGATCAACTTCAGAATAAAGCACCAAAAACTGATCAGGAGCTGGTCAGTGTTGCTCAGTGGTTGAGCGTCAACCCAGGAACCAAGAGATCAAAGTTCAATTTCTGGTCAGGGCACATGCCCAGGTTGTGGACTCAATCCCCTGAAGGGGGCATGCAAGAGGCAGCTAATCAATGATGTTTCTCTCTCATCAATGTTTCTATCTCTATCCATCTCCCATCCTCTCTCTCTAAAAAATCAATAAAACCATATTATTAAAACAAACAAAACAAAAGAAACCAAGGAAAGAATTTAAAAAGCAACAACTGATCAGAAGCTTTTGGCACTTGGCTGGGCATGCAGTTTGTGAACTTTACTGTAAAGTGATCTCCCAGGATCCATGTGTTAGAGTAGGGGTGTCGAACTTAATCAGAGAAGGGGCCAAAATCTAAAATCCAGCCTAAATCGCGGGCCGAATGGTTTACTGAACAGTCATAAACTGTCATTGTGATGGAAACGCAGCGGAGTGCAGTGATGACAGTGCGGTGCGGGCCACATTGCAAGGCCTGGCGGGACGGATTTGTCCCGCGGGCCTTGTGTTTGACACATGTGTGTTAGAGCCTTCTTCGGTTGCTTAGATTCCCTGGAGAAGAGGGTTGCCCACTCTCCAGTCTAGAGGGAATGTTCCTACCTACCAGCATACTAGCAAGAGATAGCATGTGAGATTACAAAAAGGGAGTTTTAACTTTTAATATGCAAATTGACATCCAAGCTCCCTATTGTCATCAGGGACCACCCCTGCCTTCAATTGAAATTGGCATTCCCCAATTCAGAAAGCCCTCTTTTACCCTCTCTGGAAACCAAACCTGCAACCTTCTGCTGGGGGGTCTGCATCTTAGACTTGCGGACCAGAAAAGAAGGTACCTACTAAAAAGGGCTGCCATGGTTAACTGGAGTCTAACCTAAAACAAACCAAATTAAAAAACAGCCTAGCAGCCATTTTTACACAGGGGCCTCTCCTACAAACTGCACTTCACTCACGGAGAAGCCTACACTGAACTGCCTACATGCACTGTAGCTGCCGGCTGACCCCTTATAAAGGAGTTCCTGGTATCCTATTTCAACCAATGGGACAAGGCCTTTCCTCATCCAATCAGAGCAGCCTTTCCTCATCCAATCAGAGCTGAGCAGCTGTATCTCAACACCCCTTCCCCCACCCCACCCTCTCCCTCCTTTAGCTTCTCCACAGAAAAATCAGGGCAGTGCCTTTTGGACCAACCAAACTTCAAGGATTTGGAATCTTCATTTGCATGAGAATGGGCCAATCAGGGATCACAGGGAGGTACTTCTATCTATATATGTCAGCTCCCAACTGGCTCTGGGAACATTCATTTCCTTTCATCCAAAAACTGTTTTTCCTCAGCTGAGCTGGAACACCAACGTTGTCTCACCAGGCAAAGCAGACCAGCACTGAGCGGAGCAGAGCTGTCTGTCTAGCCAGGCGGGGGGCCTGCCCCCAGGGTGGCCTCCCAGCCCAGCTGTTTTCACCGCCATTACAATTGAGCTATTTTGCACTGGATAAAGTTTCCTTCTTCACCGCACCTCAAATTGGGGGTTCCCGTTGGTGTTGAATTGGTACCAACAACTGACCATAGATTGATAACTTAGACCAATCTTACTGTTCTAACCATCCAGGGGTGCGACCAATCCCTGAGCTTTAGGAGTTTCTGCTGTGAAATAGGTTGTGTTTTTCTCGGCTTTTTCCACAGCCAGTCTAGGATTTAGCTTTCTGGGTCTCCTGAGTCACTCACCATTCGTTCCTCTGTCTTCCAGCTTCTAATATTCTGTTGCTACTTGGGGGATATTGTCTCCTCTCCCACCTTCTTTGTCTACATAGATTTAAACTTTAAAAAAAAAATTCCTGCACTATTATTTTAGTAGGACTTTGGGAAAGAAGGTTAGTAATCAGTTGCACTTATTGAATCTTCCGTTTTGAACTGAAGTCTTCATGTTGAATAACAGCCAGGACTGAAACACACTGGATCCAGACTGCCTGGGTTTGAATGCTGGCTTTGGCATCCTGGCTCTGCACTGTGAATGAAAGGAGCCACATGCTCACCTGACAGCTCAGAGACCTAACATAACCACAAAAGATGGTTTGAAAATTAAATATTTAAACTACAAACAGGTTACAGTGGGTAGTCATGTCCTAGGCCAATATTTTCCCTGACAAAGATCAACTTAGATCTTCTTTACTGAGCCCATTTGCCTTTTTTGCCTCTAAGATAACATATCTGTGAGACGTCTGGGTAACTTGTACTTCCCTTTTTCTGGAGCCCCTGGGGCACAACCTAATGTGGTGGGCGCCAGGACAGATGCCTCAAATTCCTTCTTTATCATGTTAATTGTTCCTGCACTCACCTAAGTACCTTCCATCATTTTACTTTTTATTCAATCCTAGGGGTTTCCCACCACTTTGCTTTATCCTGCCTCCTTAATCCATCACCAATGGATTTCATGTAACCCACCTATGTCCCTCCTTTGATTGCAATGTATAAGTAGAAATGTAACCCGCCATTCATTGAGGTTCTGCTTCCTGGCATATGTCAACAGTTTGGCTCAAATAGACTCACTAAAATTATTTACAGGTTTCAATGGTTTTTTTGTTTTGTTTTGTTTTGTTTTTTCGTTAACAGCACATAGTAGCTGCTTAACTATGGGGAAGTTACAGAAACTCTCTATGCCTCAGTTTCTTCATCTAAAATGAGGGTAATAATACATTCTTCACTTGACTATTGTGAGCTCTTAGAATAGTGCCTAGCACGTAGTAAACCATTCTACCAAGGTTATTATTATCATTATTATAATGTGTTGACCATATGCCAGTGCCTGTGGTAAGAATAGTGGGTCTGGTAAAACTGAGAACACTTCATGCGAATTTCCACTCTTTCCAGCCTTAAACTGGTCTGACCAGTTTTCCCATTCTGGTCTATACAATATAAACACAGTATGTGCCCTAAGTAAATCGCGAGCAGGTGAAAGTTCTAGTTGTGCAAATAAATCTAGTAACAATGTAAATAGAGTATTTAAATGAACCGGAGGCCAGGAACGCGGGGCAGTTGTTTTCAAATATGGTTGAATTTCTTCTGTTTAAGGATAATGTTGCCGGCGTCATTTTCCAAATTTCTGCTCATTCAGACCGTGCTGTCTGTGACTTGTTGTGCAGAGCAAACGACACCATCTGGACTATGGGGAGCAGCTCTTGCTCAGGGCAGTGTCCTCCTCCCACCCCAATGGCTTCCGCAAAGTCTCCTCCCCCTTCCAAGAGCTCCTCTGTGTTTCCTTTCTTCTGGCCGGCTCGGCTTTTCATCTTCCTCCCTCTGCTCTCCGTCCTGCTGAGCTGGCAGCAAACCTGCCGTTTCTGTGTTCCTGCTGCTCAGCTCTAAACCAGACAACCAAACCAAACCAAAACAAAAACGCTTTTGTAATTGGTAAACTTCCCCTCCTAGAAGGCATAAGCCATCAGCCTTGGTCTAGTAGCTACTCCAATGTCTTAAAAATGTGGAGAAAGAGAGAGGAGAGAAGAGAAGCATTGAGAAGAGGGAAGGAGGGAGAGAGAAAGAGAAGGTGGGTAGGCCAGCCAGCCTCCAGGGGGAACAGTGTACTCAACCGTTAAGAGACAGGGCTTTCTCTAACAGGAATGCGGATACCAGCCAAAGCATTTCCACTGCAGATTCGGTACCACACTGAAGATGACTAGACATTTTTAAAGGGATAGCAGCTGGGCCAGCCATGGAAGCTGCAGTGATTCAGGTCATTATTGTCTGCACACCTCCCACTCCCTCTGCTTGGAATGGTCGTCATCCAATAACCTGTATTTTGATGGCTTCTGCTCCCTGCTTCAAACACAAAATGCCCAGTCTCAGGGGAGAATCTCACACCAGATCACTCAGGGGTCCAGGGGTTATCCTGGGAGGTATAGTCTGCAGGTATAGTCTTCTTTGGCTCCTGCCACCCTCCCAGTGGATTCAGCTACATTTCTGGGTAATGGTCTCCTCCTTCAGACATTGCTACTGATACTGAAATACACTGGGGTAGCAAGATGTCATGCCGTGGGAACCAACAAGACTGATAGCTGTCCTGTGCTTGAGGCAAGGGCTTTATAAAGTCTCTAATTTACAGTATGTTTTCACTTTGCAGAGTTCAGTATTTCCTCCTCTCTATCTCCCCCTCCCCCACCTTAGCATTCAGATATGTGCCCATGGGACTCAACTCTAAGTGGAAGCGACCTTTCTAAACTCAGAATTCATTACCCAGGATGAAGACCTCACTCACTAGGTCATTTTGTTCTTGGAGCCCCTTTTTGTTTAGGGTAAGTTTTCTCCCGAGAAATCCCCCATACCCTCAGACCAAGAGATGTCTGGTTTTATCAAGACAAAACCAAGCATGTCTACACCCCTTGCATAGACCCAACTTAGACCAAGTCAAGCTGACGTTCCTGCCTCCCTGCTGATCTCAGTAAATCTTTAGTTCTTTTCATGATCCTCTTCTTTCACCTACCAATATCTCTTTAAAAAGTGAAGATATGAGGATTCTTCTATTAACCAAGACCCTTGAGTGCTTCTTAAGGGCTTAGCTCCCAGAGACAATGATGTCTTGTGCTAAATAGCTCTGTGCTAAATTCTAAGCACAACAGTCGCTGTCCTAACATACCTCAGGGACAGAGTCAGTAGCTCTATTCCTGCCCTATGATGTGGCCTCCTGTCTGGGAATCTGCCTCCACCACGTCTTGTCCACTCCCAGAAGTGATGAGTTTGGAGATCACCCTGCCAGGCCCTGAGTTACATGGAGTTACATGGAAGCAGGCAGCTGTCTTTGGCTCAAAGGTAGAAGCAAGTCCATAAGGATCATCTGGTCCCCAGCCAGGGTCTCTAGCAACAGCTACTTCATCCTCAGATTGGCCTCCATTGGGGTTCTTGGTCAGTTTCTTGGCTAAACAAGATTCTCTTGTTTTCTTTTGGGGCCACTTTTTATGCCTTACTCTTTACTTTTACTGTGGATCCGGCAGCAAATAACACAGCTTTCTATCTGTTTTCTCTTTGGGGAGCAAACTACTCTGCTTTGCCTTTGGCCTTGAGGTCCTGCTCTCCTTGAAATTGTTGAGCACTCAACTCATGCTGAGCCAATTGGACCCTTTCTCTCCCTTCCTAGATTTTGAATCTTGAGCAGAATGACCCAGGGACAAAGCTACTTTAATCAAACTTTTTAAAGAGATGGCTAATTTCTGCTCCCTAGATCCTGGAGCTACCCTTGTTCCTGATCAGTCCAAGAGCTGAGCAGTCCGCTTTCTTTACAATTCTGAGACTGTTCCTACTCTCCCAACAAATCCCTCTTATCTTAAGTTAGCCCAAGTGTGTAGCTGTTGCTCGATTCCACAGGGATGGCCCTCTCTCCATCACCCACTGTCACCTCCGTGTCCTTGCCCTGAACTCATTCAACCCAGGGCTGGGAGGGCCCAGGTTCATTCCCTTACCACAGGCCCACTCCTCCCAGGCAATCTTCAGCTTCTGGTTCTTCGTTACCCTCACTCAGAACGTTGTCATCTTCAGTTTAAAAAACAAAAATGTTCCATCCATGACCCCTTTCCATTGATGTGACATTTGTCAGGCAGGACTCAATTGGGAAAACAGAATCACGCTAACTATTTAAAGGCGCTAAAGATTTAAAGGCGAGGGAATTCAACTCCGAGAATCAGTTATGTAAGTGATGAGAGAACAGATAGAGGATAAAGCAGCAACACAGAGTTTCACACCAATAGGAAGGCACTATTACGCCTTAGCTGGAGGGACAAAGAAGGAGGTGGTGATACTGGAGTGTGGGGTAGAGTCACTACGGGAAGCGGGACCATGCCAGGTACGTCTGATGGGAGCTGGACTCACAGAAAAGACAGATGCTGTTGAAAATGCTGCCTGTGCCAGAGCAGGAAAGAGACACCCTGGGTTCTCCTTTCCTCCTGCTCTCCAATCGCATGTCAGTACCTGCCGGGCTGCAACCCAGCTGACAGAGGAGCCCGAGGAAGGAGCTGTGGGGTCAGTCCTGCTGTGACACGGAACAAAGCAAAGACCAGGAGTGGATCTGAGAACAAGCAGACCTTGGACAGCACAGGCTTCCATAGTTAAATTACATTTGTTAGAGTGTTATTCAATTTTTAGAAGTAAATTAATTTAAGTAGCACTTAATTAGTATGTACCAATGTTCAGAATGTATGCACTATTTTAATTCCTTATTAAATGCAGATATTATTACATGAAACAAGAGTCTTTTTTTTTCTTTATTGGAACACTTGCTATCATTAAGATGAGGGTCTTATCCAAAGTGGTCTACAGATTCAATGCAGTCCCAATCAAAATTTCAGCATGAGTTTTTGCATAGCCTAACAACCAAGCTCTGAAATTTATTCAGAAACACAGATGATCATATAGAAAAATAGGAAAGTCTTTTCTATTAGAAAAAGCTCTGTACTTGATCATGCTCTTGGCATAATCAAGGAACCTGTTCCTTCTTTACTATCCATATTAACACTTTCTCTGACTCAGAAGTCTGTAGGGTGAAGGGATGCAGTGGCCCCTCCACAGAAGTTTCACTGCAGAAGCAGCATCCCAGCTCCCCACACCTCCAGGCCCTTGGTGACTTCATTGCACAAATCTCTCAACTGCTCCCACCCTCCCCTGCCTTCTCCAGGCTTATTTCCAGCTCTCAACGACTGCAGGGCAGGCTGGCCTCACAGCAGAGCCCCGAGAAATGGGAACGTCACAATGAAAAAACAGGATTCTGTTTGTTATATACATAAGGAGTGGTCAGAATACGTACAAACATTTTGTTTGGTGACTTGTTTTCATTTAGCTTTGCAATTTTAACTAGAAAAGCAATACAAGCACTATGTGATTTGAGCAGTCCGTTTCCTCCGTCTATGCGGGCTGAAATGAAGGCTCCGGCATTCTGTAAGTAGCTTACATAATTCTGAGAGAGCTTCTGCTGCAGTGTTTGGGCTCAGTCTCCCTAAGAGAAGTGCTGACCTTCTTTCCTGCAGTTGTAACAAAACAGTGAGCCTGGGGATGGGGTATGGAAGGGAACACATCAGGCGAAGGTGCAAAGCAGGCCCTCAATGTTCATTACATAAATGTTTAATGGCAAAGCTGGGGCCAAGTATAGGCCATGGACTTCAGAGTCCCAGCATCCTCGGCTCCAGTGTCCCAGCTGGCACAGACTCTAGCACTGCTCTCAGGGATTGCTAAATGTTCACATGGAATCCATGTGGGTATGGGTGGGCTTCCCCAGGGACCTCTCTTGTAATGAACTTCCCAGTGGAAGTCTCTACCTGAATGTTCATGCCATAGATGCCTTAAACAATGGGTCAGCACATTCATTTGTTCATTTCTACCTCATATCTATTCTTCCGGTTCCTTTTCTCAGGTGATAGTAGAGAAGTAGAGATGAACAAATAGGTATGAAGTAGAGATGAACAAATGAATCAGGATATTGTCCTTGATACTTTGCTACCCCTGCCAGCATCACTATACCACAAGCAGTATCTAATTTATTCTGTCACCCAAATATCCGATGAATCTGGCCACTTCTTTCCATACCCACAGCCATCACTAAAGGTCAGACCACCTATTAATTAATATTTGGACTAGAGAATCACTTTCTAATTGATCACCACTCCACAGTGGTCATTCATTCACCCATTTAAAAAATATATATTTATATATTTTTAAAAATATATTTTATTGATTTTTTTAAAGAGAGGAAAGGGAGAGGGATAGAGAGCTAGAAAAATCAATGAGAAAGAACCATCGACCAGCTGCCTGCTGCACGCCCCCCCCATCCCCCCACCGGGGATGTGCCCGCAACCAATGTACATGCCCTTGACCGGAATCGAACCTGGGACCTTTCAGTCCTCAAACCGACACTATCCACTGAGCCAGACCAGTTTCGGCTAGAATATATTTTTATTGATTTCAGAGAGAAAGAGGGAGAGAGAGATAGAAACATCAGTGATAAGAAAGAATTAGCTGCTCCTAAACATCCCCCACTGGGGATCAAGCCTGCAACCCAGGCATGTGCCCTGACCGGGAATTGAACTGCAACCTCTTGGTTCATAGGTCCCTGCTCAACCACTGAGCCAAGCTGGCCAGGCATTCATTCATTTTATAATTGTTTACTAAGCACCTACTTTGTGTTAGGTGATGGTTATACAGCAAAACAAAGTCCTCATCCTCATGGGACTAACATTCTTACAGAAGTCAGTTGTCCTTCCTAAAGCACAAATATTGTCATGTCTTTTCCCAACTTAAAATATATCAATAGTACCCCACTGTCCTCCATGATAAAATACAAACCCACTAATATTCTTTCTTCTCCTGCACATCTGCATCTCACTCCACCATCCCCTTTGCTTATCTTCCCAGCCACGTGAAATCAATGTCAGTTACTACCAAAACACACCAAGGCTTTGCACATCCTGGAATAAGCTTTTGCATAGCCTTCCCCCTATCTCCTACTCACCCTTCAGGTCTCAGCTTGGAGCTCTCTTGGCCAGAATAGCCAACTGTAATGAGTTAAGTCGTGTTCAGGATAACAGAGGATGCCCAGAATTTCCTGAGACCTGAGACCCATCCTGTCACAACCACTGCTGTCCATCTTTGTCCCGAGTCTTTGAAAGAGAACAAGGCCAGAAAAGCTTTTTCTGGAGTTGTGGCCTATTGTGCTGAGTTGAACAATGGGAGGGTTTCTTTGACCTGGGCTGGAGGGAGAACACACTGGCCTCAGAAGAGGACATTTACCACTTTTTGGCTGCTCAGCATCTGAGCACCCATTTTATTTGGAAGAAATCAGAGCCCAGCACATTGGAGGTATTTTTTCCAGTGACAGCAGAACTGGCAGAAATGACCTAACAGGATTGTCCCTTTAGGAGGAGCTTATCTGTCTTTTCTGAGACCAGTTTTCCAGTGCTCCTATCATTTTCATATGCTACTTAAGATTCGTCCAATAAATTCCATTCTCTTTATGATCACTGGGTATGCTGTCTATTGATGGACAGCAGAAATCCCAAATGGTTCTACATCATTTTTATTCTATTCCCACCATGGGGCCCATCCTTACTCCCCACTCCAGTGGTACAGAGTGGCAAACCCAAGGACAAATATATTGAGCAAGATAGAGATCTTCAGTTCTTCAAGGCCTAAGCTCTACAGCTATATTGCTCAGAGAGGCTAAAGATGTATAGCAAGCATGCAGATCAAATGGATTCCACTCTAATTCAGCATTCCAAACTCAACTTGTATAAACCTAGCATGTCATCTTCACTGCCAGGTGTGTTCCTTCTGTGTTCCTGAGCTCAGTGACTATTCTGCTGTTCAGCTATAGAGATCTGGTCTTCAAATGAAGTTCTCTTCTGTAACCTAGTTTTTCAGCTTCATCTACCTCACTTCCTCTGTACCACAGCCATCTGACTCTCAAAAGGTAATTCTTAAAGTGAAATCTGCTCTCCCAAGCCCTCTGGCCAATGCTCTCTCCTTTCAGCCTCATTGAACACAAGGGAGTTTTGTTTGGACTTCTTTGTTTCTGCTTGCATTTTCTCTACAAGAGCTCAACCTGGAATGCTTTAAAACTTGCTCATCTGCTGGACCATGAACCCTTGGGGGCAGGAATGATGACGTAGTAATGTCCGAGGCTGGTGTATTGGGTGTCAGTGAGTATGTGGAGACTAACTCAGTTATGACCCTCAAACATCCTCACCCTAGAGCTCAGAACACATATTTCCCATTATCTGATCCAGCAGCTCATCTTGAGGAGGTGGACAAAAATGAGGGTCCTAGAGACAGGCATTGGGGGGGGGGGGGGGGAGAAAGAGACAGAGTCCTTCCCCTATGCCAGGGACCGCTTGTGTGTGAATGGATCTGTAGGATTGGCACAGAGAGCATTTCTTTCCAAAGAGTCGCAACTCCTGGGAAGACACAGTTGTATCTAGCTGGTTCTTTGCCTGACCTGCCTGGGACTTTAGGCTGCCTGGCTGCTCTGCGGAATGAGCTGATTTCCTTTTCCGTTGATTTCGCTCATGATGGTGATGCTGCAGAACTACTGGCCCAGGAGTAACTCGGCTCATTTGCTTTCTGACATGCTTGAAGTGGTGTGGGAGGTGGGAAGAATGGTAGGGGTCAAGTTGGAACCAAAAATTGAATCTTATGGTCATGAGGAGGCCTGGTCTTATGTTTATAAGACCATGGAGATGGCCAGAAGGTTTAGGACCTGGTCCTGAGCTTGCTCTCGGAATATGGCCGGATTGGGGAAACTGCCAGCTCAGGTAGGATTTAAGAGGTTGCAGGGTTTCTCAGTGAAATCCAGGCTCCGAGATTCTGCCACCAACCAGCTGGAATTACTGGCAGGTAACATAAAGCAAAAGATATATCAGCCCCTCATAGCAAGATTGAATGGGAACCAATCTTCACAGAAAGTTGAAGAAGGGAGCAAATTATTCAAAGAAACGAATCAGAGTGAGAGCTAAAGCAGGTCTGTGTGATGTGTGCATTTTCTCCCTGGGCTCACATGTATGTGGAAAGCTAAGTTTTCATGGGAAGATACATACTAAGAAACTTAGAGGCAGAGCAGTGAGACTCAGAGGATCTAAATGTAAAGTGGTTTTAGTCCATGCTACCTCAAGCCAGCAATTTCATGTTAGGGAGAGCCCTGTGAGGCTGGGAACAGGTTGGCTGAGGAGAAGACCTCAGGTTCAGAAGCACCATCATCCATTCATCAATCTGAGCTGGCACTGGAGATGCAGAGAAGACTGAGCATGCTTTCTGCTCTGGAGGACACCCTTGTTTGAACTTGGTGGAGAATCTAGATATACAATTTAAATGGTCAAACTCATCAATGTTTTCTTTTTATTTAAAAAAATATTTTTTATTGATTTCAGAGAGGAAGGGAGAGGGAAAGGGAGATAAAACCTCAATGATGAGAGAGAATCATTTATCAGCTGCCTCTTACACACCTCTTACTGGGGATTGAGCCCGCAAACTGGGCATGTGCCCTGATCAGGAATGGAACTATGATCTCCTGGTTCATAGGTCGATGCTCAACCATTGAGCCATGCCAGTCGGTGAATATTTTTCTTTTTAGCTGGGTCAAGAGGATTAAGTTTCACAATACACAGCATGGGAAAGGCTATCCCCAATATGAAATTGCTGGCTTGGGGTTTCATTTAGATCCTACTGAGTCTCACTGCTCTGCCTCTAAGTTTCTTATTATGTATCTTCCTAGGAAAACTTGGCTTCCCACATTCGTAGGAGGCCAGGTAGAAATGCACAGATCACACAATCCCTGAGCATTCTAGTCTTTTCAAAAGCTCAATTTCTCTGAAAATTAATTGACTGTGATTTGCTTTATGAGTTTGCCTTAGAGGTGAATCTGTTATCAATATTGACAAAATCAGGTTCCTGAATTGTAAGTTTGAGAGTCGGACTTTAGGCTGAGTTAATTCATACAGATCTTAGAATATATATATATATATATATATATATATATATATATATATATATATATATATATATATCTGTATGAATATATATATATATTTTTTTTATTTTTTTTTATTAATTTCAGAGAGGAAGAAAGAGGGAGAGAGATAGAAACATCAATAATGAGAAAGAATCATTGATCGGCTGCCTTCTGCATGACCCGCACGGGGGGATGGAATCTTCGCAATCCAACCTGGGCTTGTGCCCTGACTGTTGGGAGCACATGAGACTTAGTTGGAAAGTTGGAAAGGAGGACATTCTGTGAAAAGGGAAATGTGTGGAAGGCTGCCTGCCCTATTTATTGGAATTCCGACTTAGGGGAGAATTCGGGGAGTGCCGAAGGCAACACCCCTAATTATTCCTTGACCTTTTCAAACCAGTCTGTGCACATGCAGACCCCCGGGGTATTTACTGGAATCCTTTTGCTTAATCTTTTAGGTGATCTTGCTTAAAAGACTACAACACTGCCGAAACCGGTTTGACTCAGCGGTAGAGCGTCGGTCTGCGGACTGAAAGGTCCCAGGTTCGATTCTGGTCAAAAGCATGTACATTGGTTGAGGGCACATCCCTGGTAGGGGATGTGCAGGAGGCAGCTGGTCGATGTTTCTCTCTCATCGACATTTCTAGCTCTCATCTCTCTCCCTTGCTCTCTGTAAAAAATCAATAAAATATATTAAAAAAAAACAAAAAACACGTGTGTCCTCCCAAGATTACTTACCCTGCTGATTGTATCTAAAAGATAAACTGTATTTCAAACTGCTGTTACAATAAAAGGCTAACAAGGCAGGAAACCGAGGTTGCCTGGTCCCTTTGGCCAGGGCATCCCTTAGCCTCTCTTTCACAGCAAACGTTGTGTCAGAGTAATCCATTCATCCATCGTTCGGGGGCTGCTGGTTAGCCCCAGCACCTGACCAGGAATCAAACCGTTACCACTCAACCATTGAACCATACTGGCCAGGCTTAGTGGACTTTTTAATAGCCAGACAATGTATATGCTATAAACAATGCTAGTTTCTAATTTTCAGATGCAGAAAAGGGGGCTCAAAGAAATGGAGTAACATGACCAAAGTCATGAAATCAGAATGATTCTGGACCATCTGCTTTCTCTGTGCTAGTCTTTGTAATAGCTAAATATGACCCCATCTGGACATCTCTCTATAGGTTAGTTATCTTCACTGCTATCTAATTAGTCCACTAACTATTCTAAAAATAGGTTGATAACCCCTTTCCAACTGATTTCTTCATTTTCCCCCCTGAATTTTCAAATCTTCAGGATTAAATTATTCACGTGAGCACTCTGTGGGTAACTCACAGGGACCTCCTGCCAAATCTCTCTTCCCAGGAAATGTAGGCCTCCATTCTTCCTCTAGCTTCGTGGCTGCTGTGTCCAATTTAAAATATAAAGGGTTTCTTGTGCATTGTCTTCTAGCCAGAGGCAGCAGCAATAGGCTGACACATTCCATATAAGGTCTTAGGCCTCCAGGAAAATATCTTTCCCTTACCGGCTTCCAAAGTATTTATTTAGCTCTTTATTTCCTGGATGTGAATATAGAACTTTATTTACCAGTTTCAGATGGCTTAGTAATGCTGGAATAACTAAAATTGACCAGTCTATAATTGAATGGAGTTATTTGGAGGATATAAAAATACTGTGCAATTTTGTTTTTTATGTAGTGCTATTTTTATGAGGACTAGAAAAGTGTTCTGGAGACAGAAAAGTGGAAAATAGAAAGGGAGATTGCATTTTGCCTCAGGAAGAAATAAGAGAGAAAAAAAACTTGGAAGAAAGAAGGGAAATTAATAATTGATTGTCACTCGCTGATGCCAGTCATCACGCTAGATGCTTCATTTATATCATCATGCTCAATCGCCAAAACCACCCTGAGACATATTTATTGCATCCATTTCTCTGAGTAGGAAACAGGCTCGAAAGGGTTATATAACTTGCACAAGGCACACAACTAGTTCACACAGAGCTGGGATTTGGGTGCTGCTCTCCCAGGTACAGAAAGGAATAGATGATAAAGTTCAAACTGAAGCCTAGCAGATAATTGTAAATGTCAAAGTGAAACTAAGGAGATGAGAGAAAAGAAGGATGACCAGAGTGACAGAGAGGTTGTGTTAGCTGTCTGTCAGAGGTGTGGTCTCTGGATCTGTCGGCCTGGAGCAGAGCAGGGGCAGGTGGCAGGACCTGGCACTGATGGAGGTCAGGGTGGGAGATGGCTAGACGGCCTCATTCCAGGACCATTGAGTAAGGAGGGTCTGAGTTAAGCCAAAGAGATAGTTAACCCAGACTCTGGTCTCTCTAGGTCAGAGGAAGACTTGAACTCAGTGGATGGCTTTTTTTTTTTTTTTTTTTTTTTTTTTGGAGGAGCACATTCCTGGTCAAAGTCTGCTATCAGTAAAACCAGACTTTGTCACCAGGGGATCAGTAATGGCCTGGCTACCCATGAAGATCTTTCCTGGTGATTTGACTGGGAATGCCACCAAAAAAAAGCACATTTTCTATGGGCCAAGCACGACTCAAGGATGGGGATAAAATGGTTTGCAAAAACATTGGATCCCTGCCCTTGTGGAGCTATTGTCCAGCGGGACAGACTTATACTAATTAAAGGTCATACAAATAAACGTAAATTTGAAATTTTAACAAGTGCTGCAAAGGGAAGGTACACTATATCATAAACACATTTTAAGTAAAGCTTCCCTGAGAAAGCAGTGCTTGTGCTGTGATGTAAGGAATGGGTAGAAATTAATTACTTGAAGAAAGAGTATTACATTCCAGATAGAGACACCATCGAGTGCAAAGGTCTCTTGTTTTGTTTTGATTGATTGATTGATTTTAATCCTCACCCAAGGATATTTTTTCCATTGATTTATTTTTTATTAGAGAGTGGAAGGGTGGAGGAGAGACAGAGAGGGAGAAACATCAATGTGAGAGAGATACATCAATTGGTTGCCTCCTATATGCACCTTAACTGGGGCCAGCAACTGAGGCTGCCCTTGATTAAAACAGAACCTGCAACCCTTCAGTCCATAGTCTAACGCTCTAACTATTGAGCCAAAACAGTGACAAGGTCCCTTGTTTTAAACTGTTCATCATAGAGGATGGAGGCTTAGTGCACGAGATTTGTGCTCACTTTATAGAATATTTGGATGTGCCCTTTCTAATTGAAAACTTCCCTACTGGCCAACATCCACATTTCTGGTTAAAGGTAGTGCTTCTGTCTTTAAGCATAAGCTACCAATCCATGTATTGTCCACCCACTCATCAGAAAACCATTTATCTGTCCAACTATCTACCACATTCTGTCTTTCCATGTGTTTACATAGCCACTTATCTGTTCATCCTCCACCCACTATTTACCCATTCATTTACCCATGTGTCCATCTATCAGTTTATCTATTCATGTATCTATTTATTCATTTATGTATCTCTCTATGATATAATAAGAAATATATGTTTGAATTCAGAAAGGAAGGGAGAAGGAGAGAGATATAGAAACATCAATGTTTCTACCCCCAGTTTCTGACACAGACCTCCTAAAGCCCTTGTAATTTTCTTAGTGGTGAGATGATAGAATGTCTTTCACAGCGCTCCTAAGTCTCTCGGAATTTCCTGGGTGATAAGAATAGCTTTTGTCCTAAGGGAGGGATTCTTGGTGGGCTCCCATATAGCTTCCATATGGCAGCTAGTTACCAGAAAGATCAAGTAGTGATTAGAAGCTTGGAATTTCCAGCTCTACCTGTCCCCATCTCTGAGGGGGAGGAGGGAGGAGGAAGGACTGGAAATTGAGTTAATAAGCAATCATGCCTATGTGCTGAAACTTCCATAACAATCTCTAAACTATGGCCCCACCAGCGTGGCTCAATGGTTAAGCATTGACCTATGATGCAAAAGGTCAGAAGTTTGATTCCCAGTCAGGGCACATCCATTTATTATATATCCATATATTATACCATAATTTCATTATTCCCATTTATGCCCATGTTTCGAGATCAATAAGTCTCTCTCATTATTGACGTTTCTATCTCTCTCTCACCCTCTCCCTTCCTTTCTGAAATCAATAAAAATATATTTTTTTAAATTTCTAAACTATGGGGTTTGGAGAAGTTCTGGGTTGGGGAATGCATCCATGTACTGGGAGGTGGTGCACCCCCCAAAGTCCACCAGAACAAAAGCTCCTATGCTCAGGACCCTTCTAGACCTCACCCTGTGTACCTCTTCATCTGACTGTTCATTTGTACACTTTATAATATGCTTTATAATAACTTTGTAAATAGAAGTACAGCATTTCTCTGAATTCTGTGAGTTGTTATAGCAAATTATCAAACCCGAAGGAGAGGGTCATGGGGAGCCCCTATTTGTCTAAATTAGACAGAAGTGTGGGCAACCTGGAAACTTGTTGCTTGTTATTGGTATCTGAAGTGGAGGGCAGTCTAGTGGGGATGAGCCCTTAACTTATGGGGTGTATGCCAACCCTAGGAAGTTAGTATCAGGATTGTTTAAAGTGGGGGAAATACCACACATTTGGTGTGAAAAGCATTATGAGTGGAGAAACAAGTTTTCTTTTATCCCCCCTTCCCACCAACCAACCATTTATTCGTGTTTCTATTCACCTATCCTCCCAAACATCCATTCATCTACCCATCTACCTGGTATTTATCTCTTTAAAACATCCATTGAATCATCCAGGTACTTATTCATCTTCCATTCACTTACTTACCTATTGATGTAGTCATCCATTTCTATTGCTGCAGTGGCCAATGACAAACTTAGTTCTAGAGTTCAGAAGTCCAAGATGGGTCTTAAGAATTAAAATAAAAATGTTGGTAGAGCTGCAGGTTTTCTGGAGGCTTTAGAGGAGAATCTGTTTCCTTGCCTTTCCCAGCTCCTAGAACCATCTGCATTTCTGGTCTCAAGACTCCTCTCACCAACTTTAAAATCAGCAGTATAGCATCATCACATTTCTCTGACTCAGTTCCTTCTGCTTTCGTCTTATAAGGATACTTGTGATTATGTTGGGCCCACCAAGATAATCTCCTCATCTCAAGGTCATCTGATTAGCAAGCTTAATTCCCCTTTGCAATATTATCTAACATATCCACAAATTTCAACGATTAAGACATTTTTGGGAACCATTATTCTGCCTACCATACCATCTACCCATTTATACATTCATTCATCCATTCATTCATTAGTCCATCTTTGTGTCCAACCATCAATCTATCAGTTTGATAGTTCATTCATCTATCTATCTATCTATCTATCTATCTATCTATTCATCCATCCAATTGTTCATTTATTTATCCATCCATCCAACTAATCATTCTCTTGCACACCATCCATTCATCTGTGATATCAACATCAATTCTAATTTCATTATACCTATTAATCCATTCATGCATCAATTTATCTATCCATTTCACTATTCATCTAATCATTTATGAGCTACCCTTATCTACCTGACTCTGAGCTTTTATTAACTAAACAGTACCTTTTTAGGACCCCTAACACATCCACGTGCCCAATTTGGACCTATTTACCATAACAGGTCTTCCTACCTGGATCTTTGTCATTTGTTCTCAACCACCTCTTTTTATGCCAAACGACAGGAAGCCCCTGGCTCCTCACCCTAACTCAGCTTTGCCTGTGACACCCTGTATGCTGGCTGCATGCCAATGGATCTTCCTGGATTTTATTTAGTTTACAGAGCCTTGCTTGTGTTGGTCCTGATGTGCCCTTTTCCTGGTTATGCCCAGGAAGGAGTGAGAAGAACCAACAACTCTAACACATGTGAATATATGTGTAGGGGAGGTACTGGATTACAACTCTATCTCAATGTTTTTTCCTGCTCCACCCCCCAACCCTCTAATGAGGAGGTTTGGGTGAGACCCATACTCTGCACAATCTAGATTGATTTTTTTTACCCCCAGGGAAGTAAGACAAATAATACTAAAAATATGTGTGGTACAATGGTCATAAAAGCATTTTTAAAAATACAAAACAAAGTTAAAGAAGTTTTAATTCTTAAAATTGCTGTACATAAGTAAAAAATTAAGTAAATGTGGTTCACTTTGTTTTTAACAAGATATGTTTTTCCTGTAGATTTTCAGTCATATATGAGAAACCACATGTTACCGAAGCAAAAGAATTAACTGTGGCAATAACTATAAAATCACCACTCCAAGCACCACCATAATTCATACTTGTCAGAACTGGTAATGATCGTTCACCACAGGCTGAGGCATGAGTAAGGTAGACTGCAGACTGTGTGACAGTCCCAAGGCCCAGTTAAAATGCCATCCTTGGCTCTATTATTCATGAAAGCATATTAGAATACAAATGAACAGAAGTGACAGTATTATAAGAATATATGCTCCCATTTATTTATTTTGTAAAAGGCAAGTCATTTGGACTGTGGTACTTTATATATGATCCAAGACAAGTTACTTGCCATATAGCTCATGACTGGCTATGTCAAAACATGATCACTGACAATCATGACTAAATGACTGCTGCTGGTTTCCTATAGAGTTTTAAGGTCAAGAATCCATCATGGGTACAAGTTCAAACTGGAATGAAATTGTTTGGGCAAGTCTTGGTAGTTCAGCTCTTCTCCTGCAAATGCCATTCACTCGAGTGAACAGAAGTGCTGGCACTTCATATTGGAGCTCAAACTGGCCCTTTGAGGGTTCAGTCTACACCAAGCATCTCAAACTCATGGCCTGCAGCCCACATGCAGCCCACAATGAATATTTTTGCAGCCCAGCCAATATAACGGTATGTAAGAAATGTTTTAATAAAAATTTCATACCTTAATTTTTACAATACCCTATTATACATAATCTATCCTATATATTAAAAGCCCAGTGACAGAATGGCAGAACCACCAGAACAGCTGGTCAACCAATTGCTATGACATGTACTAACCACCAGGGGGCAGACGCTCAATGCAGGAGTTGCGCTCTGGTGGTCAGTGCACTACCACAGTAGGAGCGGCTGCTCCCGCTGTGAACCCCCAGGCTGATGGGCAGGAACCTGGGCTGCAAGTATCATCTCCTTGCCCCAGCTCCTCCTCCTTGCTCCCTCCCACCTCCTCCTGTAGGCTGTGCAGCCTTGCTGCTGCCAGGTTCGCAGAGCTGACTGCAGAGGCTGGGAGGTGGGGTTTATATCTGCTGTGAGACTGGGGCCTACCTGGATACGCGAGTGCTCCGGCTCCACAGAAGATGCTGGACCAGGGAGCAGGCACTCAGAGGGTGGGTCCACAGCTGTTGGGCAGACTGGGGTGAGCTGCACTCCCACAGTGGGCAGATCCCTGCAGGCCATGCCCCACACCAGCACACCAATCCCATGCACCGGGCCTCTGGTATATATGACCGACTGTACATCCATCCAACTATTCGACAGACCATCTATCAATAGTACATTTGATGTGCACTGGCAATTTAAAAATAAACATTGGCTCATGCATGGGTGATACATATAAAGCTCTCAGTGCTGCCAATGGCATGAGTGTGTTTTGATCTGTCATTGTCCATTGTGAATTTGGTTGACACTTTTATTATAGAAAAAGGGCGAATAGTGATATTAAAATATGTATTCTAATTAATTTCCTTTCAATGTGCATGAATCTGTGCACCGGGCCACTAGTTATTAATAACAAACTACAACATTTGCTAATGACTGATTACTATAATCGTGTTGCATTCATTTCCCTTCTGCACCTTATGTGCAAGAGCACCAGTTCTTCCCACTAATACTAGCAGCGAATATTTTAGCAGCTGATTGCCACGTCATTAGTCTTGGACTGACTTGTTTGGTGTGTGCAACAGGAAATATTTCACTTTCGGAGAACAAGGAAAATAGGTTTATTTGTGTTACGCTTATTCATTTGTGCAGTTATTCACTGTCTGGTAAGTTAATGTTCAAGAAAAAAATATTAATTTTTATTAAAATGTTCAATTATTTTATGTTAATGATTACTCATTTGTTTTAGCTCTTTATATTCAGCATATCTCTATCAAAATAAACCTGTGTTTCCATGAAAATCAAAGCTTTTGGTTTTGTTTTTTGTTTTTTTGTGACCCCATAAACTTAAACCTTGTTTATTTGACCCATTGAGTTTGGCATGCTTGGCCTACACTTTTTCAAAACCATTCGAGAAAGATTTGATGGAAAGTGTGCTACTATCAGAGCCGTGGCAAAACAACTATTTCAGAAATGAATGGAAAGGGCCAGTGCCCGAGCAGTACTCTATGTCTTATCGGCAGTCTGGTCTGGGAAGATGTCACTCCTTCGCAGATGGAAGATTCTAGGGCTCTGGGTCAAAAGATCTTGAAAGAAACGACATTTCAACATGAGACCACTGTTTTGTAACTATGGGCTCTGGTCAAATTACACGTAATGGGTTTATACTTTGATGTCCTTTGTATAAAACGCTACACCTGAGATCCTCAACAATAATCCTTGGGTTTATGTCAAAGCTCTTTCACATGCTGTATCTCATTTGACTTTTATAACAACCCCTGAGACACAATCTGGACAGGCATTATCCCCATTTTACAGGTGAAATGACTGCATCTAGGAAGTTAATGTCAAGAGATGGCAAATAGGTTTCGCACTGCAAGGCATTCCTAGCAGCACTATTCATAATAGGAGGGACATTGTAAGGGTTTGAATCCCAGCACATGGAAATGAGATCATGATGAACTGCTGAACCAAAAGACAGATATAAAGACAGTAAAGCAACAAGCAGACTGTCAAATTACAGCGGGAGGGTAGGGAGATCTGGGGGAGATAAGTACAACCAATAGACACAAAACTCTGGGGAGAGAGGGTATGTATGGGAGGGGGGGTAATGTTAAAATATGTACACAGATAATAATTTATTGATAAATAAATAAATAAATAAATAATACCCCCCCCCCCAAAAAAAAATGAGATCATGGAGGCCTATCTTGAAGCACAGTGACCATCCTTACATCAGGAAAACATGGAAAGTAATTAATTTTGAAAGGTGTGCTTTATTCCTATAGTGTAAAAGAACATTGCTTCTTTTTATTTTTTAATTGATTTTAAAGAGAAAGGAAGGGAGAGGGGGAGAGAGAGAGAAACATTGATGTGAGAGAGAATCAAATATTTATTGCCTCCTCCCATGTGCCCTGACCAGGAATCAAACATAAGACCCTCTGGTGCATGGGACAACACTCCAATGAATGGAGCCACACTGACCAGAGCACAACATTGCTTCCTTTATTGTCAATTTGCAGATGGTAGACCCTCTAAAACGTTCAATAATGCTAATGGTAGAATTGTGCATAAGGAAAAGGATTCCACAGCAACTTGAAGCTTGATAAAAAGCCTCGGCTTATGCAAGTTTTTATGGCTAAAATTGTGTGTCTGCAGGAAAGTACACTGCTGAGTGAAAATGAGGGATTTATGTTTCAGGGCAGAACGACCAGTGATATTTAAAAAGTCCTGCCCGAGAACATTTGAGGAGTGGCTTTCCATAAATCATAGTTACTGACAGTATCTCAGATTTTAAAAAATCAAAATTGTAGTAGTGCTACACATGGGTGGGATTCTGCCGCTCTTGAAGAGTTAAACCAGTCAGATTAATACGCAGAGGATGGAAGCCATACATTAGCAGAAGGCACTCTAACAGACAGGTCTCTCTGACCAAAGACAGGAAGAGGAGAGATTGACTTTAGCAGTTAATGGAATTAATGTTTCAAAAAGAACAAGTCCACAAGAAGGAGATCCACACAGAACGTGAGGAAATGGGAGCCAGAGGAAAGGATGTGATAATAACGCAGTAATTAGCAATTTGTTGAGCAGTTACCAGGTGCTAAGTAGTTTATATGAATCACTTAATCCACATAACAACCTCATTATTAGAATCAAGAAACTGTAAGTTAAGTGACTTACCTAAGGTCACTAGTAGTAGAGCTGGGATTTGAACCAAATTTTTTAGGTTCCCAAGCCTGTGGGTTTCACTATTCTTATCCAGTTTTGTCCACTCTTCTTTTACATCTGTAAGTTTATTTTTACAAACTCCATGAACCCCTTTCCACCAGCTCTGGGGAATCTGGTCCATGATGAAGCAGGGGAATTCCATTTTTGGCAACAAGTGAGATGTGATTCTCAAGAGTTGCAGCTCATTCTCTTACATGGCTTGTTATATGAGTCATGGTCTAATTAGAAAATGAGACACTTGGAGAGGTTAAAACCAAAGGACTGAGGACAAATAGGCCTGGGACCAGCACACTAATAAAGTGGCTGAGAATCGTTTGCCAGAGCGGCATTACTAGAAATAAGAGTATGGCCTCATAAGATATTACTTTGAAGGGCAAAATTCATTGAGGTGATATCAATTCATATCATATTTCAGATCTCAGCACATGAGCAGTTTTCCTGACCTTGAGCCCCTCAGCTGCCCAGGCCTGCTCAGGTGACCAGGGTCAGCCGTGGCTTGCGCTGCCAGCAGTGGCAGCAGCAGAGGTGTGATGGGGGCGTTGCCTTCCCCTGATCACTGGGTTGCCTCTGGCCCCTGAAGGCTTCCAGACTGTGATAGGGGGCAGGCCAGGCTGAGGAACCCCCGCCAGTGCACGAATTTTCATGCACTGGGCCTCTAGTCTATATTATAAGAAGCCAGTGGCTGGAATGCTGGAATGACAAAACAAATGGTCACCAGGAGGGGCACAGATGGGTCCCGCGGCGGTAGGGACTCTGGGTTTCACGAGCTGGGCCTCTAGTTCTGTATATATAAAACTTTTAGAGAAGACAAAATTTACAGAAAAGAAAGCAGATCAATGATTGTCTGAGCCTTGGGCAGAAATGGGGATTGACTACAAAAAGATCTCACTCCTTTGTGAAATATAATGAACAACATAAACTGATGAACAAAAATAGAGCCAGGGGAAAAAATATTTTAGAATAGAAGTAATCCTGTTATTTGCAGATTTTTAATATTTCTAACAACTTTTGTAATATTATACTATGTTAATACAGTTTTTATAATATTATTATATTTAAAAAATTTTCTTGAAATATTAATGTTTAATGCATGTAATATTATTGTATTTAAAATTGTTTTTTTGAAATATTAATGTTTATTGCATGTAATGACTAATTATTTTGTATCTACAATCTGGTAATAGACTTATTTTGTATAATGAAAAATATAATAAAAAAAAATAAGAGAATTTTTTGGAGGTGATGGAAATGTTCTAAAACTGATTGATGGTTGCACAACTGTATAAATTTGTTAAAAATCACCATTCATTTGCAATAAATGAATTGTAAGGCATATGAATGATACCTCAATAAAGCTGCTACAAATGTTTTTTAAAAAGTAATATCCTTATTTATTTATTTATTAAACTATTTTTATTGATTTTTTACAGACAGGAAGAGAGAGGGATAGAGAGTCAGAAACATCGATGAGAGAGAATCATCGGTCAGCTGCCTCTTGCACATCCCCTACTGGGGATGTGCCCGCAACCAAGGTACATGCCCTTGGCCGGAATGGAATCCAGGACCTTTCAGTCCACAGGCCGACGTTCTGTCCACTGAGCCAAACTGGTTTTGGCTATCCTTATTTATTTTATCCCAACTTATGTTCTGTGAGAAATTGTGCCAGAGACTGTTAGTTGAATCTCTTTAGTGACAGAACCTCACTTTTTATTTTTTAGAACCTCAATTTTTAACTTGACATCTAGCCAATCAAAATAAAAATAGCATATTTCCCAACTTCCTTTGCAGCTTGGTGTGGCCATGTGACCAAGTTCCTGGCCAATGAGATCTAAGCAGAAGTGATGTGTAGTATTTACAGGAAGGCAGTTTAAGGAACATGACTCAGCTCCACATTTTCCATTTTTCCTTTCCATTTTTCCTTCCAAGGACACGTGGACTGGTGCTCCAGTGGCCATCTTGGACCATGAAAAGGAAAGCTAAGGATGGAAGAGCAAAATTACCAAAGCCTAGACTG
Source organism: Pipistrellus kuhlii (assembly GCF_014108245.1). Lineage (NCBI taxonomy): Eukaryota > Metazoa > Chordata > Mammalia > Chiroptera > Vespertilionidae > Pipistrellus > Pipistrellus kuhlii. The sequence goes on from NW_023425562.1 coordinate 5,400,306, forward strand.
CTCACGATACCACAGAGCCGCCATACCACTCCGGAACTACCCGCTTCCCAGTTTTCTTTAAGGCAAGGCAAAAAAACAGACCTCAGTCTTGTGTCCTTGTTCTTTTTCTATTATATGAAGGCAAATCTAATCCTAATATCAGTATTAAATGAAAGGGGAGTGTCTGTGGTTAAATAATTTTGAGAATTACCGGTATTATGTCAAAGTTTAACAGATTTCATTAATTTTCAGAGTTTTTAATATGCTACTGAGCATCAATAGGAAGGGGCTATTTGCAATTTACCAAGCCAACTTGACCACAAAACCTCTTTAAAAAAACATAATATATATATATTTATATTAATTTAATATATATATATATATATATATATATATTAATTGACTTTTTACAGAGAAGAAAGGATAGGGAGAGAGAATTAGAAACATTGATGAGAGAGAAACATCAATCAGCTGCCTCCTGCACAACTCTGACTGGGGATGTGCCTGCAACCAAGGTTCATGCCCTTGACAGGAATGGAACCTGGGATCCTTGAGTCCACAGGCCGATGCTTTATCCACTGAGCCAAACTGGTTAGAGGCAAAACCTCTTTTCAATGGAGCATCTTATGGAATGATTTGGGGCAAAGGGAAATGTTGCTTTTAAAAATCATATTTTTGCTTTCTCCTTTTTAATTCATCCTTCTTCTAGGCTGCTAAAAGTATTTTTCTTAAACATAAACTTGATATCACATCCCTGTTTAAAATCCTTGAATGATTCCTGTAGGATATAGTTCAAACTTCTTCCATAATGAATAAGACCTTTTGTGATCTGGCCCTTCTCTCCAGCCTCATCCTAGCCATTTCCCTCTCACACCATCAATCATTTTGCAATATTGAGAACTATGTATGTTCTCCCCAGTCTCTGCTCTTCACATGCCATGCCCCTCTGAATAAACCACTTTCAACCTTCTACCTTGTCTGACATTCTACCATTGATCCTTTTGAATCAGGCTCAAGTATCAGCTCATTCACACCCATTTACCTAGTATTTATTGAGCAGTACCTACTACTATATGTCAGGCATCATACAAATACTTGGGTTACAAAGCCATCCATATAAAAATGATCCCTGCCCCTGATGGACACAGATTTATTATTATTATTATTATTATTATTATTATTATTTAATCCTCACCCAAGGAGCGAGGATATTTTTTCCCATTGATTTTTAGAGAGAGTAGAGGAGGTTGGGGGAAGAAAGGAGAGTGAGGGGGAGAGAGAGAGAGAGAGAGAGAGAGAGAGAGAGAGAGAGAGAGAGAGAGAGAGAGAGAGAGAGAGAGAGGGAAAGAGAAACATCTATGTGAGAGAGACACATCAATTAGCTGCCTCCTACAGGCTCTGGAAGGAACCTGCAAACCAGATATGTGCCCTTGATTGGGAATCAAACCTTCCACACTCTTACTATCCTTCTAACCACTGAATATACCAGCCAGAGCAGGGACACAGAATTAAATGGAGTCAGGCAAGTAGTGTATTAGTCAATGTGCTAACAGCTGTGACCAGCAGCCTTCATATTTCAGTGACTGGACATCATGGCACTGTATTTCTCCCTCACAGCACAGTCTACTGCAGGGAAGCACAGGGGTTCTGCTTCATGCAGGCAGTCAGGGACCCAGTCTCACTCCATTGCCATTTTCTGGGATGGTACTTCCCCAAAATATCTTTGCATCTGGCCAGCTAGTAAGGAATGGAGGGAAGTTTGAGGATTACACAGGAGGTCTTAGGGGATGCCCAGAAATGGGATATATCTATCACTTCTGTCTAAATTTCATTGCCCAGAGCTCAGTCACATGGGCCTGCCTGATTACTGAGAAATGTAGTTTTGCTCTGAGCCTCGGAGGAAAATGAAATGGGCTGATGAAAATGCCTTTCCTCTGCCACAGACACATAAATAAGGACAATAAAGAAACGAACAAGTGAACAGAGGCAGGAAGGTGGAGCACAACTTGTGTTTATGGAGTTACTATGAGAATGTTCCAGAACTGCTGGAAGCCCTTCTGTAGCTTCCCTTGAGAGCTCTTGAGGATTTGCTCTTCTGGGGATTTTGTAAACGTGGACATACTCTAGAGTACAGAAAGTTGTGTGTTACTGGTGTCACCCCCAAGGCAGACCTGCAGAGCCTCTGGTGTCAACCATCTCTTGTTCCAGCGGTTGCTGTGGGACCCAGCTCTACAAGGCCTCCATCTGGTTTGCAGCTGTACCCTGATAATGCTCTAACGCACGGCCCTGAGTTTTGGGATGCCACAGTACCCCACTTGGTGCTTATTCGTGAACAACTGGAGTGAATCTTTCAGCCAATGGGAGATGAGCAGGTGGATACATTTCCTTCCCTTCCCCCTCCCGCAGGCTACACTGAGACTCATTTTATGTGGCTTCTCAGAGGGTAAGCCCTTGAGCAGAAGCAATCAGCCACACTGAGTGGAGACCAGATGAATAACCACCCTGCCTTATTCCTTTTGCCTCTCACATCTGACCAATAGAACCAGATTCTGCATTCTGGTGAATCCAGGCTAAATCATCCCCATGCACAGCTGTAGCTAAAAGCCACTGAGCTGTCTGTTTCCCTTCCAGTGCCTAGCCACGGGTCCCTAGAAGCCGTGGATGTATTTCAAGGGGCAGAGTCCACGTACCCTGTTCAGTCCTGCAAACCGGACTCTTTGAAGGTCAAGCCCGCTGCCTCTCCTGAGTGCAGCTTCCAGATCTTTCCGTTGCTTATACCTGCTCCATTCGTTTGCAAATCAATCATGTACACCTACTGATTTATTTAGTGACATACTGTGTCTCTCTGTGTGTACTTCTTACATGCGACTGACTTTTCTCAAGTTTAAAGACAGGAATTATTGACAAGTCTACCTTCCCCCTCCCTCCCGCTCCCACACCTCCCAATGCTGTCTCTTGCTTCTGTGTGTTGGCATATATATATTCGGTACTTCCTCTGTCTGGATCCCATTCCTCTCTAGCTAATCTATTTTATCTTTTGTGCTCAACGAGAGGACTATATAGAATATCCAAATAGGATGCAAGTCCATCTCTAATATAACTCTGCACCCACCTCCTTTCCAGAAACTAAGGTGCACAAACCTGAGCCCCATGATCACGCTTGGGAATTTTAGACCCCTCGATCCTGGCGTCAAAAGGAAGAGGCTGTGGCTATCAGCTGCCTGGTCCTGCCTTAGCCCCAGTAGCAGCTGGCTCAGGAGAGCAAGTTCCTTGTCCCGTGAGGAAGGGTTGGGGGGCAGGGGACAAGCTGCTCTCTACACACTCACTCACCAACAGCCTGGCAGGATTGGAGGTCCATGTGTAAATCTCTAGCTTGTCCTCAACTAGTTTATGAGTTCCCTGAGGATAGGGATCTTGTCTGCTTTATTTAACGTTGTATCCCTTGTGTATGGAACAATACCTGGAACACAGTTGGTGCTTAATAAAGATTTAAGGAAGAAAGAGGAGGAAGTACCACGAGCCTTCTTTTTTTTTTTTTTTTTAAAAAAAATATATATATATTTTATTGATTTTTTAGAGGCAGGGATAGAGAGTTAGAAACATCAATGAGAGAGAAACATCGATCAGCTGCCTCCTGAACACCTCTGCTGGGGGTGTGTCCACAACCAAGGTATATGCCCTTGACCAGAATCGAACCTGGGTCCTTTCAGTCCGCAGGCCGATGCTCTATCCATTGAGCCAAACTGGTTTGGGCAACGAGCCTTCTTTACCAGGGCTGCTCTCTCTGTATTTTCAAACTGGTGAACTCTCTGGCAGAGAAGTGGTCCTCAGTTGAGATCACAGGCTGCAAACCACAGGAACCCCAGGGGTTTCAAAGACACTAAAAATATCCTCTCTCTGGGGGTGCAGTAAGGCTCCGCTTAAGTATTATAGCTCCCCCTGACAAAGGCAAATTCTGTTTTTCTGAAATGTATCAGACATACTGCTCTTGAAATCATCAGGACTCACGTCGCTGCTAATTTAATGAAGGTAAAAATGAGCCTCTACAGTTACAATAGAATCCAACTTTTTTTTTTTTAATGCTTTTATTGATTATAGAAAGAGGAAAGGAGAGGGAGAGATAGAAACATCCATGAGAGAGAAACATTGATTGGCTACCCAACTGGGGATTCAGTCCAGCATGTGCCCTGACCAGGAATTGAACAGGTGACCTCTTGGTGCCTGAATCGATGCTCAACCATTGAGCCACACTGGCCAGGCAGAATCCAATCATTTGTGTGTGCATGTGTGTGAGTGCACGCTCCAAGGAAACACCCATGGTGGGGACAGGCAGAGGGTGAGGGGTAAGATGATTCAGAAGGTCCTAGCAGGGGGTCATTCATAGGATGCCATACTCAGCAAGGCAGGGCAAACTCCCCATCCTTCCCTGCCTGCATATATTTTTCTCTAGAGCATTTATCACTGCCTGCCCACTGTATTTATTTATTGTCTTTCTTTCCTATTAGCTTGCCTATTCCCTGGGGTCTTTGTCCTATTGACCGCTGTATCCCGTCTTAGATCAATGCTTGGCATTTAGTGGGCACTAAACAGTTAGCTGCTAATGAATGAATTTAAAAATTTTAAACCATTAGTTGAATCTCTGCCCTGTGCTGGGTCCTGTCCTTGAGGATGCTACAAGGATGGTGCAGGAGAGAGGCCTGACAATATAGACACCACAGCGCAGACACCAGCTTTCACACAGGTATATCCAAAGCGCCGCAGGACACAGGGCCTGGAACACTCCCGGGGTGTGCGAGGGCCTCGGGAAGAAGCAGCAGGTCGGGTGCCAGGGAGCCAGGCGGAGGAGAGGCAGCAGATGCGGCTGCAGACAGAGCATAGATTTCCTTGGCTTTTCGCTTAAGCTTTTCGGCACCTTCGTTTCTGGCCCTGCGGGACCCTCGCCTCCCCTGGATTCTGTCTGTGGGACCTCCGCCGCAGCGGCGTCTCTCGGTGGTGCCACCCCAGGCACGTCCTTTCCCATCCATAACCCGGAGGCGCCAGGCCCGGGGCTTCCAGATGGCTAGCCCGCTACCTGCGAGCCCTCCTCCACCTGCCGGCTCATCCCCGGCCCCGATCGCGCCCTCCGGGTCCCGCCCCCTGCCCGCGGTCCGCAGAGCCAGACCCCGCCCCCGCCCCCAGAGCCCCCGGACCCCGGCCCCGCCCCGCCCCCCGTGGCCCCTCCGCTCCGTCCCGGGGGGCGGGGCCGCGCGCAGCGGCGTCTCCAAGGCGTGGGGGGCGCGCGAGGCAGGGGGCGGGGCGGTCCCGGCGCGGGCCAATCAGCGCCGCGCTCACATCCATGCAAATATAAGCACAATGGAGCGAGCCCATCACTCGCCCCTGCAAGCAAGCTTGAAATGGGCTTCCGCCTGAGCGGCAGCCGGGCCGGCCAATGGCTCTGTGTTTTGGGCTGGCGAGGCCCAATGAGGTGGCCAGGGAGGCGGGCCCGCGCCGGGTTAGGGTGTCCTTGCAGGGTGTCTGAGCTAAACTTCACCAAATAATAGCTGTTTGTATTTTGGCTGCTGCAGGAGCCATTTTAGGTAAGTTCTCCTCTTAACTTTTTATTTTTCTCCCCGGCCTCGGGGGGCCGGCCTTGTCCGCGGGGCCCCGGCCCCGCCCCGCCGGCCGGGCTGGGGTGGCTCCTATGAATGGAGTCGGGATGAGGGGCTGCAGCGGCGCCGAGGCCCGGGCGGGCCGGGTCCGAGCTGGGTCGGCGGCGGGCGGCGGGGCTGCCTGGCGGAGGGCAGGCGGCGGCCTGGGGCCTGAGGAGAGGGGCCGCCGCCGCCGCGCCGCCTCGCTCCGGCCGCTCGGGAGGGGGAGGCCGTCCTTGGGAGCGCGGTGCTGCGGGCCGCGCGGAGGAGGGGCGCGGGGCCGCGCAGCCCCCGGCCCTGGGCCTGCCGGGCGGGGGCGGGGCGTGCGGGGAACCCCCCTCGGGACAGGTCGAGGGGTGACCCCCGATCCCCCAAAACCCGGCCGCGCCGCGCCTCGGCGGGGGTGACCGCTATTCGCGGCCGCCCCCGCGGAGAAGTTGCCCCGGCGGCGTCCTGCGTCTGTTTGCAGGGGCGGGGGAGGGGGCTGGGGCCGGGCCGCTGCGCCCGGAGCGCCGGGGGCCCGCGTGGCCTGGGGCGCGCACTCCCGTCCCCTGCTGCTTACGCACTAGCGCGCAGTCAGGGCCCTCCCCCCACCCCCAAATTCCCAAATTGGCACCCCGGAGGTGCCCAGCAACCCTGCAGCCAAGTTTGATGCTTTATGAGATTGCATGTGTGTGAGCTTTAAGAAAAGCAGGCCTGTGTCCTCTTCCAGGGTGTTTATCTCCTTTGCCGTGGAGAAGTAACGGAGTCTGTGGCTACCCAGATTTCCAGGGACCTGTCTGTCAGATGTGCAGAGGGTTTTTTGTTTTTTTTTTGGCAGCGGACTCGTTTTTGTGTTTGTTTTTTGTTTTAAAGATGCTATTAGGAAATCCCCCTCACTCGTGAGATAATTGAAATTTGAGTTTGTGTGCAGCCTCGGTTTTATTTGATCCAATTAAAAATACATAAGCAGGCACTTATAGTTGTGGACCTAAAGTATGCCTAGTTCCAGTTATGACTGATGGGACTGTGGTTTTCGATAGTGTGGGAATCTAATAAGGCAGTGTAATTCAGTTTTGAACTTGTAGGCCTATGTGCTCCAAATTAGGGGCTTATGAACCATTCGTGATCTGGCCAAGGATTTTAGCGAGTCCTTGGCATCTCCAGGCATCTCTTTGGGGCTCTGTGTGGGCATCATTCCTACTCCTCCTCCCCTCAAGATGACCCTTTTCTCGTGTAAGCAGATGCATGAACAGAGAAAATACTTTAATTTTTTTTGTTTTACAATTTTTAGAATGTCTGCACTATTGCCAGAGCTTTTATTGTTTCTCAAATACTGTAGAGGAATACCATCCTAGCAGGCCCCAAATTTTGACATATTTGGTAGGGATACATTTGTGGCCCTTAGAAAAGTCTGGACAGGAACCATTCTGAGGTCCCAAGGCTGAATTATCTTTCTTACTGCGGATGTGTACTCATTAACTGCATGGCACGATGGAGTTTTTGGGTAAGCCAAATTGGAAGATCAGGTTGGCAGACTCAGGGAGATGGTTTTGGTGAACTTTGTGGCTCTCTGTCAATAGAAGGAAGGTTTGAGATTCATGTGTGATAACATGATTAGGCATGAATCGTCAAGTAACATGGTTTATGCCAACCAGAACAGGTGGTTTTGTATAAGCCATGCATGACTATAACCGCAGGCCTGGGAAAATTCGGAGTGATAAAATTATTAGTTTTGGACTGCTTTCTGTACTGGGGCAATTTCCAAGATGAATTGTGATGAATTATTTAAACATTTTTTTGATTAATGGGCTATTAAAAGCTATCCTCTATAATTTTTCCCCCTCCGTTTTGCTAACTTTGGAATCTCCCTTATAGTAACTAGACTTTGATACCCTTCTTTCTGTAGCCTGGCTATGGCAAGTAAATCTAGCCATAGATTTGGGCTTCTACCTGAGCGGCAGCCAGACTGTGTCTTATCATGGTATCACAGCCTGCCTAGAGCCACATCTTTTACACCGCAGTTATTTCTTGGCTTTTTACATTAGCCCTTTTGATGGTATAGCTGTGAAAACTCTTTCAGTATGATCACTTTTACCACGACTTGTTAATATTCTCTTTATAATTATTTTTAGAATTTATTATTAATATCGCTAGAAGTTCTCTGGACTCTTCAGTATGATACTTCATGCGAACCACACCAGATGTTGAAAGGCCGGTTCTAAGTGAAATGGGGGAGCCATGACTAACACCACTGCATTCCTGGAAAATCCTTTGGCAGATAGTTTTTTGCATTTTGTGGTTTACTTTTTTTGTAACTTATTTTAAATACCAAAGGAAATCTGAAGTAGAATGTTATCTCTTCAGAAACCAGATCTCACTGTGACTGTTGCCATTCATTATATCACAGGAAGCCTATCAGAAACAGGCCCTTGGGCTACTGTGTCTTGGAAGTGTCTGATTTATAGAAGCTTCAAAGGAGTTTTTTGGTTTTCTTGAAAGTATGGCTTTGCCCCCCGAGCAGAGTTTATGGTTGTGTCTTCCTGTGTTAAACCAGGAGGGAAACTGGTTTCACATCCTCAGGCTTGTTTTTCAACCTTCATAGAGAGACTTTGTATTAGTTATGACCAGATGGAGTCCCACGTGGACCATTCATGCTCTGAACCCTTTTGAACAGGTTTTAGGATTCAAGGATTCTACCTGCAAAAAATACCTTTGGTATATGACAATGACAGCAATTAGGACAGTGACGATATCCAAATCTTCTTACTTAAACTAGTTTTATTTATTTATTTTTAAATATATATTTTATTGATTTTTTACAGAGAGAAAGAGGGATAGAGAGTTAGAAACATCAATGAGATCAGCTGCCTCTTGCACATCCCCTACTAGGTATATGCCCATAACCAAGGTACATGCCCTTGACCGGAATCGAACCTGGGACCTTTCAGTCCGCAGGCCGACACTCTATCCATTGAGCCAAACCGATTTCGGCCACTAGTTTTATTTTTAATAAATATTTAATGGTTCTCTTTATTCTTTTATTCCTCACGTAAAGCTTTAGTTGAATTCTGTGGAAGAGCTCCAGTGAATTTCATGGTACTTGCCTGAATTCTCCAGTACCAGGTTACAATGGTAGTTCCCCTATATCCACATGGATATATTCCAAGACCCCCATGGATGCCTGAGGCAAAAAATAGTACCAAACCCTGTACGTACAGTTGACCCTTGAACAACATGGGGGTTAGGGGCGCTGAACAGCTTTGCAGTTGAAAATCCACATATAACTTTTGACTCCCCGATAACTTAATCGATAGCCTATTGTTGACCGGAAGCCTTAGTGATAACATAAACAGTCTATTAACACATATTTTGTATGCTATATGTACTCTATACCATATTCTTACAATAAAGTAATCTTGAGAAAAGAAGATGTTAATAAGAAAATCATAAAGGAAATACAAATAGAGTATTTCTGAAAAAATATGTGTCTGAAACAGCGCAGTCCAAATATGTATTGCTCATGAATCAACTGTACTATGTGTTTTCCTATACATACATACCTGTGGGAATTGAATTTATAAAATTGGTGCAGTAAGAGATGAACAACAAAAATAAAATAGAACAATTATAGCAATATACAGTAGTAATGTGATCTTATTGCAGTACTAACCCTTTTGATGATGTGATGATTTAATGCCTGTATGATATGATTAAGTTGAATGACACAGGCATTGCGACAGTGTTAGGCTACTATGAGGTATAAGAGTTACTTGAACACAAGTACTGCAATACCTAGACAGTGTCTCTGATAACTCAGATGGTTACTAAGTGACTAACAGGTGGATAGTGTACAGAGCGTGGATAGACTGGACAAAGGGATGATTCATATCCTGGTGGGACAGAGCAAATGGTGTGAAATTTTTATTACAGTACTCAGAACGGTGCGCAGTTTAGACTTAGGAGTTGTTTATTTCTGGAATTTTCTCTTTAATGTTTTGGACCATGATTGACTGTGGGTAACTTGAAACCACAGAAAGTAAAACCGTGGATAAAGAGGGGCTACTGTATATTGAAAACTCTTTGAAATACATAAAATAATAGCTAGGGCTTAGATATCTGTTCCCTAGAAAACATTTTTGTTTGCAGCAGAATGTGACATCATTGTGAAGGAAGCAAAAAAGGAGCATTGAATGATTACCTGGTGTGTGTGGAGCACTCAGCCAGGTTCTGGGGCTAGAGATGAAAAACTGTCCTGTTTCACAGCCACCCGGTGAGTCTGTCATGTTTCCGTGGTCTGGTGCTAGGTAAAGTGACACACCTTGTCTCTGTTCTTCCCTGCACACGCCCATTTTTACTTTATCATTTAAAGAATTTGTCACTGAAAAGTCATCTTGGAATGTAGTGTGGGCACCCTTTTCTCCCCTTGTCTCTACATTGTAGGAATGTTCTAGGACTTAGGAGTTCAGGCTTAGCTGGTACAGTAATAACCATGAAACGCAGAGGGAGAGTGCAGAAAACTGGAAAGTAGAATTTTAAGATAACTTCAGGAAATGAATTGAAACAACTACAAAGTGATGGGTACATATTGAACTTTCTAACTAAGTAAAGAGAGTCTTCAATTTTTCTGCTCCTTTATTAAAATTCTTATGGAAAGTACTCATTGATCTAATAGAGTATTTTCTCAGTAAATTTATATATACACTAGAGGCCCGGAGCATGAAATCATGTGCAGGTACGGTTCCTAGGCCTGGCCTGCAATCAGGGCCATCTTCCCTGGCTGCCTGCAGCTGGCCCCGCCCCCTGCTGCCACCACCCCGGATCCCTGTTCGCCATTGGGTGATCTCTGGTGATCGGAGCCTGCTGGCCTGGGAAAGGGACTGAGAGGTGGTCAGTGCGCCTCATAGTGACTGGTCCAGTGGTCATTCTGGTTGTTCTGCTGTCAAGGTCAATTTGCATATTACCCTTTTATTATATAGAATAGAGGCCTGGTGCACGGACGGGGGTCTGCAGGCCTGCCCTGATGGGGACCCAGAATTGGGGTGGGGATCCCTGCTGGGGGTGGGGTCAGCTGGGGCAAGCGGCCACAGGCAGTTTGCAGGCTGGCCACACCCCTGATTGGGGTGGGAATCCCCTCTGGGGGGTGGGGCTGGCTGTGGCAAGGAGCTGCGCCCATTCTGGTCTCTGTTCTGGTCATTCTGCCATTTTGGTTTCTGTGCTTTTATTACATAGGATATATGTCATTGATTTCAGAGTGAGGAAGGGAGAGAGAGTGAGTCATGAGTGTAAGTGAGAGAAACATGGATCGAACCTGCAACCTGGTTATGTGCCCTGATTGGGAGCTGAATCCACCACCTTTTGGTGTATGGGATGACACTTCAACTAAGCCACACCAGCCAGGGATCTCAACATTTTTAATATGCTTTGGATTATCTTGCATACCATGTGACCAAGATACTTTATTTTTAGAATCTCTTTATTTTTTTATTCAAAGATTCTTTATGTAAAAAGATCAGGCTTCAGATTAAAAGGTCTAACTACTGTGGTAACATTGACCTTTAGTTCTTACCTATTTAGGCTGAGACTTTTTATCCTGGGCTTATGGATCCCTAGAGAGTCTTTGGTCTGTGAACTCCCCTAAACGGTATGCAAAGTTTTGTTTGTGTGTGCACTTTTATGTGAGGTGAATCTTTGCTTTTTAGGATCTTAGAGGGGTTTGTGACTCCGACTCTCCTGTCCTCTCCCCAATCTCTTCTCATGCACATGCAAAAACAATAAGGATCATTGATTTAGGTCATTTCAGAACATTTGCCTTGTGTGGCCATAGTCTTTTGCCTGCAGCCTGACTTCTCTTGTCCCCCTTTAGCAGGACCTACCATCAGTCTCAGTCTGGGTCAGTGAGCCTGGTCTGGGGGAAATACTTCCGCAACCCTCCCGGCAGGGTCCGGCAGGGATCCTCCCCAGACTTCTCCCTTGCCTGGTTATACTTGGGAAGCTGTTCTGCACTCTTGCCCATGCAGCCTGACGTGGAAAGGTTGAAGCGGGAGGCATGAGGTCAATTGCTAGACCGTCTTAGAGGGCCCTGGGCCTCCGTGTCAGCCATCTGCCTCTGCAGATGGGACTGGAAGGGTGGCCATGGCAGCAGCTCCTGACATTTTCTTGCTTTGAGTACTACTTTTTATTCATTCTGTTACTCTTTATTCAACATGTTGGGAGGAAAGGAGTTTTCTTTCATACACCGAGAGAAGAGCAATTAAAATTGTATTCTTCAGATTTTTTATGAGATACTTTGCAACTTCTTTTTTTAAGTAAATCTTTATTGTTGAAAGTATTACATATGTCTCTTTTCTCCCCATTACCTCTCCCGCCCCCATCCCCCTAGCAACTTTTCTTTTAATGTTGTGCATTTTAAGTGGAATTTATCTTAATATAAAGTCTAGTTGAGTGTATAACCTTACTTTACATGCATATCTGTCAAGTTCTATTGAACTAGCTTTTACTATAGGAAAAAGGATCTCATAAAAGTTCTCCAAACCCTATTTTATGATTTACTTAATAAAAAGTCAGGCAAATTGGCAAAACAAAATTCTAGAGCGACAAGAAAATCCTAAGATTGGTGTCTCAAGAAAATGGTTGAACTTGAAGTTGCCCTGAAGATTTTCGTAAAAGTCCATTTGTGGGGCTGGACCAGAAGCTGGAAAATCTGTTTGACTTGACAGTAAATTGGGGAAATCACCTAAGCTTCAGGCAGTTCCTCCCCTAAGTGTACCTGGTAAAGAAGTGTACCTGGACTCTTTACTTTGGCTTCAAGGAAACCATCAGTACGCTGAGCAATCTTTTACAAGATTATATCTGATAAGCTAGATTTTATTGACTGAAAGGAATTTTACATAATTTAACACAGACTTTATTAAAGTTCATTGTGTATTTTGGCATAACACCTTCTTGAAATGTTAGCAGCCAAATTCAACCATGGGTTAGCATGAAAAAGTCAAGCCATCATGCATGTTTTACCATGTGACAGAATTGGATCACATTATAACTGATGATGCTATCAGATTGCTTCTATCAGTGAACCCTGTATAGTGTCATTTTAAGGGACTCAAGGGTATTATGCATAATGGAATTAACAGGTGTGCCTTGAGTTGTAAAAATCCACTGAGGAAATGATAGAGGGTATGAAAGGATAATTAACGACCAGCTCCAGAAAGATTATTGTAAAAATGGAAAATAAGCTCTCAGGTCTGGGCTGCTCAAAGTTAGTCCGCAGATCAGTGCAGGTCTATGGACTGTCTGTGACCTGTCTGTGACGGGTAAGTCCAGAATTTGAAAGGAAGCATTTAGATGCTTTTGTAGCAGTTTTTAGAAAAAGGATTTTTCTGTTGAATCTAATAATAAAGAATGTAAGTTTATAGTGTGGTCCTTGTTTAAAATATATTTTTTCTGGTAACTCATTTTTCTAGTATTTTAAAGTATTGGTCCACATGGTTTTGGTAAAGGCAAAAACTAGTCCTTCATTATAGAGAACACTACTCAGGCTGATAAGCAACATTAGTATTATCTTAGAGCTTGTTAGACATGGAAATTTTTGGCCCCAATCCCAGACTGACTGAAATAAACTACCTTGAGTGGGGACCCAGTGATTTGTGTTATAACAAGCTGTCCTGGTGATTTTTGTGCACATTAAAATTTGCGAAAGTGTTCTAGATTAGCACTGTCCAGGAGAACTTTATGCTGTCATGGAACATGTCCTATGTCTGTGTGGTGCCTGTTAGTCAGATGTGGCTTCTGAGCTTGCAAAAGGTGGGTAGTATGAGTGAGGGACAGAATTTTAAATTTTACTTACTATTAGTTAATTTAATTTAAATAGCCACATATGGCTAGTGGCATTGGCATTTGACAGCAAAACTCTAGACCCTTTCGCTGCCTCACAACCTTGTTTAGAGGTGGGGGAAGTAGAATTTTTTTCTTCATTTACAAAGGAAAATACATTATAGGACAAGACTACTCTTTAGCCTAAAATGAGACTAAGCAAATCATTTAATAACATTTGGCACGTTATACCCATTTATATTTACCTGTTTATTTTTATCTAAAAGTTGATTTGATGTTAAGAAAATAGTAGGATCAAAAAAATAAATTTAGATTTGTGCCTTGTAAGGTTTTGAAAATAGCAACGTTGTCCCAGTGACCCCTTCATGACTGTCACAAATGTGCATGATGTTTTTCAACATGACTTCTGAAGCATTTTCCTTTCATATAAAGATTCATGACAGGCAGCTGTTAAAGGCAGTACTGTATTTTTCAGTTCTCAACATATAACGCTGGTTATTGAGGGTTCTCATTTCTTTAGACTAGTTAATGGAGATTTTTTCTATGTAAAGTATTTTTGGTTTTTCAGCTTACTTAGAGGATGGTTTTTAAGTTTATAAAGGTAATCTTTGTTTTTAATAATATTCATGAAGTCTCCCTAGAAAGATTGAGACTTACCCTCTGTTCCCAAATATTTAAAAATTGATTCATTAAAAGAAAGGGTGTTTTTTGTTGTTGTTGTTGTTTGTTTTTTCTCATTCAGGGCTTTTTTATGCTTCTCTGCCTCCAGCCCCATCTTCCTGTAATTCTGTAATTTAGATTTTAAACTCCTAAAAATCAAGGGTAACAATGATTCCAACATATTGTTCAATATCCATTTCAGAATTGGAAATTATTTTGTGATTGACAAGTAGAATGAAACTAGGCTATAGAAATAAATGAAGTGCTGGCCAGCATGACTTAGAGTGTTGGCCTGTGCACCAGAGGGTCACCCATTGGATTCCCCCTCTAGGGCATGTACCTACCTGGGTTGTAGGTTTGATCCCCATCCACAGTGGGGGCATGTGTGGGTGGCAGCCAATTGATGTGTCTCACACTGATCTCTCTCTCTCTCCCCCTCCCTGCCCCCCAACCCGCTGTTCCACTCTCCAAAAATTAGTGGAAAAATGTCCTCACTCCTCGGGAGAGGATTAAAAAGAAAAAAAAAGAATGGAAAATGAAGATCCACATGTGGAATCTTAGCTTTTTAAGATTCTGCTCAGGCATAATAAGATGAATCTTTCTAATCATACCATAATTTTATTAAATATATTTGCCAGACGTTAGGTTTTCAAGCAGGAGATTGTTAGTCATTTAGGCAGCGACTCTTGAAGCATGAGAGGCAGTAAGGGCTCCCAGTGTGCTCTATACACTCAGAATGTTGGAATCGGAAGGCTTCTTAAAGATCATGGACAGGGCTGCAGGAAAAGAAAAATTATTAATACAGCAGTGTCTGTCGCTTTGTTGTAATGATCGTCTTATATGCTCAGACATGGTTGTCTGGGCTGAGGCTTCTGTTTAACCGGAAATGACACAATTATCACTGATTGGGGTCTTATTGTTTTGCAACATGCTTTGGGCTGTTTTTGTTTGACTTTCTCCCAAGGGTTTCTAAGCTTATATTTGGATTATTGCTTTGGGGTCTTAAAGGCTTGGAAAACCCAATCTGTGGGGTTTGAGATCTGATAGTTGAAAGTTCCTTGGTCACGTTTGTACCTATACTGTCACTGGTTCCCATGGCTGCGGCTGGAATGTGGTGTGAGATGTTACTGGAAGATGGATTTCATAAGCCATGCCCAGTCTCCTTATTTATACATGACAGTCAGACTCTGTTCCCTCCTCTGTGCTCTGACTGCAGCATCTCATGCCAGCAGGGCTCTCCCTGGGTACTGACTTGCTTCATGTTCACCCTTGAACAAAGTTTGTTGCCACCATTATAGGTGTGGTCGTGGCAGTTATTTCTGGTTCAGGATTCAAGCATTGTCAGTTTTCACACAATTCAGCATATTCACTAGGTTCTTCTAAGTCAAAGCCTCTTCCCGGCTTCTCAGACTTGCATCAGAGTGGAGTGGGAAGGGACTTAAGAGGCCATCCAATCCAAATATGGGTGATGCACAGAGTCCTAGTCATGGAAATATCTTTTGATGCCATGAATTGGTCTATGGCCAAGTTAGGATTAGAATTCGACTCTTTCCCTATCAGTGGTCAGCAAACTGCGGCTCACGAGCCACATGCGTTACTTTGGCCCCTTGAGGGTGGCTCTTCCACAAAATACCACGGCCTGGGCGAGCCTATTTTGAAGAAGTGGTGTTAGAAGAAGTTTAAGTTTTAAAAATTTGGCTCTCCAAAGAAATTTCAATTGTTATTGTACTATTGATATTTGGCTCTGTTGACTAATGAGTTTGCCGACCACTGCCCTGATGAAAACCCATATAAAAGAATTTCCCTTAAGAACTTTTGGGGAAAATATAGGGAAGGAGTGTTTTGAGATTAGAAATAAATTTGTGAAAATCTACATAATTTTTTTTATGTTCTTAAAAATAAAGATAATTATTAATGAAATTTTACATGTCTTAAATGAGTAAGAATGAGTGATACTATTTTGGTAACTCTTGTTTATTAGAAACATTTTGTCATGTCCTTCCCTTTGGTAGCTCTGTTTACTATATTTTGCTTACTGGAAACTTTGTGGCATGCCTCTCTATTATATCATGATGAAATTCACCTTTGCTTTATTACAAATAACATGCATGATAGATTTTTTCACATCTGCTCAGCTCTATGACTTAGGGTTATTTGGATAGGTTTTTCCCAGACCCCCTCAATAGTCATAATAATAATAGCAGCTATGCCAGGTATGGTCATCGGCTCTTTCATGGTGTGGTGGTCATCAGGACCATTCACCAATATTCTCTTTCTCCTAGGTCCATTGTCAGACTGCATTTGTCCATCACCTTGAAGTTGAGCAAGGCTGTATGACTGCTTTGGATATCATTTCTACTCACATTTCAAT
Organism: Pipistrellus kuhlii; assembly: GCF_014108245.1. Classification (NCBI taxonomy): domain Eukaryota; kingdom Metazoa; phylum Chordata; class Mammalia; order Chiroptera; family Vespertilionidae; genus Pipistrellus; species Pipistrellus kuhlii. The sequence continues at coordinate 5,416,755 of NW_023425562.1, forward strand.
ATCCAAAGCAGAGTGGAAATGATGTGAGACACTTCGAGGCAGATAACTTTATTTTTTCCTGAAAGAAATCTGCAGTGGTTATGTAATATAAGCAAGTAAGCAGATGCTTTAAACCACTGATATTTTTGTTTGTTTTTGGTAATCCTCATCCAAAGTATTTCTTTCCATTGAGTTTTAGAGAGAATGAAGGGAGGAAGGGAGGGAGGGAGGGAAGGAGGGAGGGAGGGAGGGAGGGAGAGAGAGAAACATCGATGTGAGACACATCAATTGGTTACCACCCTGCATGCACCCTGACCAGGGCCAGGGATCAAAACTGCAACCCAGTACATGCTCTTGACCAGAAATCAAACCTGCAACCCTCCAGTGCTGGGGCTGAGGCTCTAACCGCTGAGCATGCCAGCCAGGGTGGCACTGAGTTTTTAAAATGGAGCTTTAACTGCACATAGCCAAGCCATCCTGATGAATGCATGTGAATTATTTTCATTTATGCTCATGGCTACGTGCTAATACTGAGCCCATTCAGCAGTTGGGTAGATGAGACCGGAATTAAGTTGTCTGTAATTGCAGAACTAGTAACCCAGGCAGTTTGAGCCCTACATTCTTAAGCACTAGAGTTTGCTGTCATTCTCTATGCTGTGCTTTCTCAGTACCCATTATTATATACAGACTATGGACTCTGCCCATGATAACTTCATGCCAAAGCTTACACTTACCTCTGTTTCATCCCTTCCTTCAGATGCCCTTAAAGTTCTAGTATCAAGGGTGCTTGTCTCTTATTAGCACTTGTCTTTCCCAATCTTGTTCTTGAATATGATAGGACCAGATAAAACCCAGGCATCCCCATCCCATCCTAGAGCAGCAGAATAATTAGAGCGAACATTTATCAAGTGTTTGCTATATGCTAGATACTAAGTATTTTACATTTATTCTCTCAGTTAACCCTTTAAAAGTGTGGGAAGTTGTAGGTTGTGTTATTATCCCCCACATCCCACCCCCATTTTACTAATGAAACAGATTGAGGCCCAGAGAGGTAAAGAAACTATTTAGGGCCGAATCCGGTGTGGCTCAGTGGATAGAGCGTCGGTCTGCGGACTGAGGGGTCCCAGGTTCAATTCCGGTCAAGGGCATGTACCTTGGTTGCGGGCACATCCCCAGTAGGGGGTGCGCAGGAGGCAGCTGATCCATGTTTCTCTCTCATCGATGTTTCTAACTCTCTATCCCTCTCCCTTCCTCTCTGTAAAAAAAAAATCAATAAAATATATATTTAAAAAAAGAAAGAAAGAAAGAAAGAAACTGTTTAGGGTCACATGGTTACTTGTTCTTCCATGGAATGTAAGTGCAGGAACTTGAAGAGCCTGCCTTGAAGTGAATGAACCCACTGCTTCTGGGACCACGTCTGCTGTACCTCACCTCTCTCTTCTGGAGCAGAGCCTGTCTGGCAGGCCCCATGATCTTCATTTAAGTCACATGTGTCAAACACAAGGCCCGCGGGCCAAATCCGTCCCGCCAGGCCTTGCAATGTGGCCCGCACCGCGCTGTCATCACTGCACTCCGCTGCGTTTCCATCACAATGACAGTTTATGACTGTTCAGTAAACCATTCGGCCCGCGATTTAGGCTGGATTTTAGATTTTGGCCCCTTCTCTGATTGAGTTCGACACCCCTAATTTAAGTCATTCAGTCTCTACATTGCTTCTCCAAAGTTCACTCTTGGAGGCTGGTGACTACAATACTAAAAATAACATTGTCCTAGAGAATATTTATAGTTTTTTTTTTCACTCTTCTTAAGTACAGACTATGCCTTATCTGGGAAATATTACTTATTTCAGGACTCTGTAGTTAGACATTTAAATGGTAGGGTTTGGTTGGCGGTAGTCCGTTCAACAGATATTTGCATGCCTCCAAAGTACTCTGCCATGCGCTTGGTGCTGGGGTGAGAGATGTGATTACAGTATAGAGGTCTAAGAATGCCAAAATAAACACGATCAATATTTAAACTGCAGTGAAATAAAGTATACGGAAACATTAAAAGGAGCAGAGGAGGGTGCAAGGTTAAGAAGAATTTCCCAGGAGAGTTAACATCTGAATTTGGTTTTGAAGGATGAATAAGAGTTTGCCACGTAGGCTGCAGAATAATTAAATTAAGTTATAATTGCTAGAGAGATGGACAGAGGCTTCCTTCTGATATTATTGCCAATGTGTCTAGATCCTTAATGTGGTAGAAAAAGTTGTGAAATTTCCTTTTTTCCGCTAGTGTCTTAAAATGTCACTGGGATTCTTTGTCTCAGCAGTAGGGCTGGTCACGTAGGGATTTTGCTTTCGGCCAGTTTTATGAGGGAAACATTGCTACCCATTTAGCACTTGCAGGCTTGCTGCAGCTTGGGGCAGACGTGAGTTTTCTGCTTATGTGGGGATGATAGCGTTCCCTAGCCTCGCTCCAGTGTAAGACTTTGATTGCAGTGCTCGCTGTGACTTTTCTTATATGAAAAGGGTAGGTTGGTTATTGTTTTCAAAAGGCATTTAGGGCTCTGGCTAGTGTGTCAGTTGATTGAGTGCTGTACCATGCACTGAGTGGTTGCTGGTTCCATTCTTGGTCAGGGCACATGCCCAGGTTGCAGGCTCAATCCCCAGTAGGTGGCATGTAGGAGGCAGCCAGTCAGTATTTCTCTCCTTCTCCCTTCCTGTCTCTCTAAAAAAAAAAAAATCAATGAAAACATTTTTTTAAAGGTATTAAGGCATTCAGCCACAAATGTTAATTGAGCACTGACTTTTTTGGATGGAGGGTGGGTTAGGACCATAACATAGAAATTGGATTTTTTAAGTATAACATACATTCAGTAAAGTAAAATGTATTTTTTAAATGTGTGAATATACCTTTGTAATCATCACCTTCAGATTAAGATAGAGAACATTTCCTCCCCCAACACCTATTTTGACTTCTGTCACCAAAGATTAGTTTTGCCTGTTCTTGAACTCTATTTAAATGGAATCATACAGAATATGAGCACCCCAGCCTGCACCCTCTCCTATCGGGGACCCCTTGGGGACTCCTTGGGGATGTCCACAGGGATTGGACCTAAACCGGCAGACGGACATCCTGCTTGCAATCTGGGACTGCTGGCTCCTAACCGCTCATCTGCCTGCCTGCCTGCCTGCCTGTTTGCCCCTAACTGTCTCTGCCTGCCTGCCAGATTACCCCTAACCCCTCTGCCTGTCTGCCAGATTGCCCCTAACTGCCTCTGCTTGCCTGATTGCTCCTAACTGCTCTCCCCTACTGGCCTGATCTTGCCTTCAACTGCCATCCCTGCTGGCCTGATCTTGCCCCCAACTGTTTTCCCCTGCTAGCCTGATTGCCCCTAACCACCTCTGCCTCGGCCCCCGCCACCATGGCTTTGTCTGGAAGGATGTCCAGAAGATGTCCAGTCTAATTAGCATATTACTCTCTTATTAGTATAGATTCTTTGAGTTGTAATAAACAGAAATTTAGGCCAAGTTAGTTTAGAAAAGTGGTGCAGTGGTTGAGTTATTGGCCCTAAGTTTTTACTCTTGTAGTAAGTAGTATTTTACATTTACACCCTTGCCATAACCTCATAGTAGGTGGAATCATGTCCCTACCTTTTGATTTTAGGTTTGGCCTTGTGAGTTGCTTTGGCCTAGGGTGATGTAAGTAGACATGAAGAGAGCAGAGGTTTGCAGGACGAGTGTGCTGATGGCTTTGTCTTCCTGTGCTTTTGCCATCACTGTGAGAAGAGCCCTGAGTAGCTGTAGCCTTTTCAGGGTGGGCCTCAGGGTGAGGCCATAGAGCAGAGCCAATCCAACTCAGATTCCTGAGGGGAAATTAAGTGCTTCTTGTTCTAAGCCCTGAGATTGTGTGGTCTGCTGTTGTGTAGTATTATTGTGGCAATAGATGACTACAGCTGGGCAGCTCTAGGCTTTTAGTAGCAGGCTTTCTTGGATGGTCTCTCTTAGTTCCTTGCCATTTACATGATGTCCAGTGGGTCTGCCCCACTCTACTCTTCTCACCCATAAGTTTCCTCATCCTATGCATTGCTCTCTTCTACTAGTACTTTACAGTGTCTGCCTACTCATATATTATGTTCTTTCAACTTTTCCATGATGTCCAAGGCCTCTTAAGAGTTCCTCCAGGCTCTCTCAACTTCATGATTTATGAGCTTCTTTAATGCCTTGTTCTTTGGGTACTTTTCATTTCAGATTTCTGAGAAGACAGATTTTGCCCAACAGGTTGTTCCCTGCCCTCAGAAATGTCATGTCTTCGGTTGTTGGCCTGTTTTTAGGCATTGGCTGCCCTTGGGCTAGAGGTCCACCTCTTGTCCAATATCTAATAGATGTGTTGGGGGGGGGTGTTGGGAGGGGGGACATGTCTTGAAATACATGGGTGCAGTAGCCTTATTTATAGAGGCTGTGAATGTGTGGAAGGCTTAGTGATAAGACAAGTCTTTTGCACAGTGTTGTATTTCATCTGGGATTTTAGTATTAAAGCTTGTCAGTGTCTGGGTTCATCAGTCACCAGAAGGGAAGCTTTTAATTTGAATTTTGCAAGCTTTTAATTTTCTGGGGCTGCATTTCATTTTTGTTTCTTAGTTCCAAGATATCAATCACACAGCATGAATTCTCAGGATGAATCTCTTCTAAGGGAAAATGGGAGGAAAGGGACTATCTACTGGAAGGAAAGCTTACTCATTCAAAACCTTCCAACGAGTTGAGAAGAAGATAAGTCAGCTTTCTCTGAAGTTTTAGCCTATGTAGGCTATACACAGCTTTTCTGTATAGAGGAAGAAGCTGGTCAAATTAAAGCTGGTTTATAACAGTTACAAAGTTGCTCTTAATTTTGATTTACGTGTAAGTATTTAATGTTTTGGGGTACTCTTATAAGTGGTACTTTTAAAAAATGTTAATTTATAGTCCTGACTGAGTGGCTTAGTTGGTTGGAGCATTGTCCCGTACATCAAAAGTTTGTGGGTTCGATTTCTGTCATGGCACATACCTTGGTTGTGGGTTTGATCCCTGGTCTGGGATGTAACTAATTGATGCTTCTCTCCTACATTGATATCTCCCCCTCTCCTTCATCTTCCCTTCTCCTTCTCCCCTCTTTCTAAAAATCAATTAAAAACATATTCTTGGGTGAGGATTTCAAAAAGTTAATTTATAGTTGTTCCTAGAATATAGAAATATAATTGATTTTTGTATAGTGATTTTATATCCTGTGACTTTATTAAAGTAATTTACAGTTCTAAAAGCTTTTTTTAAGATTTTTTACATTGATAGTTATGCCAAATAAAGACAGTTTTATTTCTCCCTGTTTAACTAACTATATTCCTTCTATTTATTTTTCATGTCTTATTGCACTGGTTAGGAGCCCAGTATGATATTGAATAGATGTGATGAGATTAGACATGCATGCCTTATTCCTGAGTTTAGGGGAAAATAATACAGTCCCATCAACTACCGGTATATATTTTTGTGTGTCACTGCCTTTTATCAGGTTTAGGAAGTTCTCTTTTATTTCTAGTTTGTTTTTAAAAAAATTATAAATGGACTTTGGAATGTGTCAGATACTTTTTGTGTATCTATTAAAATGATCAGGTGGGGTTTTTTCCCCCTTTGTCTGTGAGACAGGGAAACACAGAAATATCAGTCTGAGAGAGGCACATCGATTGTTTGCCTCCTGCATGAGCCCTGACCAGGGCTTGGGCTGAGGAGGAGCCTGCAACCCAGGTACATGCCTTTGACTGGAATTAAACCTGGGACCTTTCAGTCAGCAGGCTGACGCTCTATCCACTGAGCCAAATTGGCTAGGGCACATTAATTGATTGATTTTTTAATCTTGACTCCCTGTTGCATACCCAGAATAAATCCCACTTGGTCTTGATGTATTATCATTTTTAAATATTGCTGGATTCATTGTGATAGTATAGTTGATCCTTGAACAGCATAGGTTTGAACTGCCAAGGTCCATGTATATACTTTTTTTTTTTTTAAATAAATACAGTTGGCCCTTTGAATCTGTGGGTTTTGCATCCACATATTCAACCAACCACAATTTAAGTACAGTATTTCCAGTCTGCAGCTGGGAATCTGTGGCTATGGGGGGGAGGCTACTGTATGCATTATTATGCCATCTATAATAATAAAAGCATAATATACTATTTAGACCACACGTCCTTCTGTCCTTCTGGACGAAACCAGGGCTGCGAGGGAATCCTAGGTCCTGGGTGCCTGCTGGTGGCTGGAGGGAGTGAAGCCCAGTCCTGGGTGCCAGAGGGAAGCTCAGGCCCTGTGCCCACAGCTGAGGGAAGGAAGGTTACTCTTGCACGAATTTTGTGCATTGGGCCTCTAGTTTAATACAAGGGACTTGAGCATCCATAGATTTTAGTATTCACAGGGTTCCTAGAACCAATCCTCCCCCTCACCCCATGAATACTGAAGCAACTATAGTTAAGTTTGGGGGGAGTCAAAAGTTCTATGCAGATTTTCAAGGGTCAGCTGTATTTTGTTAAGAATTTTAGTGTCAGCCAAAACCTGTTTGGCTCAATGGGTAGAGCGTCGGCCTGCGGACTGAAGGGTCCCAGGTTCGGTTCTGGTCGAGGGCATGTACCTTGGTTGTGGGCACGTCCCAGGAGCAGGGTGTGCAGGAGGTGGCTGGTCGATGTTTCTCTCTCATCAGTGTTTCTAACTCTCTATGCCTCTTCCTTCCTGTCTGTAAAAAAAAAACACAATAAAATATATTTAAAAAAAAAGAATTTTAGTGTCAGTGTTTTGAACTTTGTCTTTAAACGATGGTTTCTTGTATTACCATTGCTGGAGTTGGTGTTGGAGTATTGCTAGCCTCATAAAATGAGATAGGAAATGTCCTCTTTTCTATTTTTGATTAAGAACTTAAAAACAAAAACAAAAAACCTGTATGTAATCTCTGAGGTGTCTGGAAAATTCATTTATGCGAAGTATTTTTCTTTTCTGATTATGCCTAGTAAACGAAGTGCCATGTAGAAAAGTATTTGTTTTTGAACGAGTTGTCTTTAAAAGGTTTTATGGGATTATTAGCCACTTGTGAAATATTTTTATCTACATTAGAGCTTGCTCCAAAGTTTACCAAGTTTTAAGGTTTCTTTGGTTGGGGATTATGGATCATGAATTCATGTAAGTCACTTGAATCCATGTAGGTCATCCTCATTACTGTGATCATATATTATTTTCCCTGTAATCCTACCTACATGGCTGTTGTATAAATGTCAGTAGTAATATTTGTCTTATATAGCACTTCTATATGTCATATACTGTACTTTATAATTTGCATGTACTAATTAATTAATCCTCACATGATTATCATTCCTGTTTTACATATAGGAAACTGAGGTAGAGAGATTAAGTAATTTGCCCTGATCACATAGCTAATAAATGGTGAGTGCCAGGATTTGGACCCAGTTTGGTTGCAGAATTTGTGCTCTTAGCAGGACAGAGTGGATTATGTAGGCTCTGTTACTAGAAAAATACCTCATGTACTGTCCTATGAGCCCTGGAGGATAATCTATTTGTATAACATATAACTTTGGTAATTATTATTGCATGGTTTAATTTTTCCCGAATTTAGACTCCAACACACAAATGACCGCCCCCATATAGTCAAAGATGGCTGCCACAAGATGGCCAGCAGGGGAGGACAGTTGGGGGTGACCTGGTCTGCAGAGAGAATAGTTAGGGGCGACCAGGCCTGCAGGGAAGATAGGATCAATCAGGCCTGCAGGAGAGGGCAGTTAGGGGCAATCGGGCCAGCAGGGGAGCAGTTTGGCATCAGTCAGGCTGGCAGGAAAGTGATTAGGGGGTGATCAGTCTGACAGGCAGAAGCTGTTAGGGCAATCAGGCGGCAGGCAGGAGAGCAGTTGGGAGCAAACAGTCCTGGATTGTGATAAGGCAGTTGGACATCCCTTGAGGGGTCCCAAATTGGAGAGGGTGCAGGCTGGACTTAGGGACACAAACACACACCCCTATGCACGAATTTTGTGCACCGGGCATCTAGTATAAATAATAATTTTGTATTTTTCTTTCCACTTTATACATCTCATAATTTTCTTCCATGTTCTCTAGAATGTCTAGAACAACGCTTAATGGATGGTGTCCTGTCGTTCCAGATTTTTTAATAGGAATGCCTTCGGGATCTGACTATAAGATCTAATATTGTTGCAGTTGGATATTTATAAGGGTTGATTCTACTTTACCCGGATAAAGTATCTTAGTTCAGGTTTTATCTTTGCAAATTAAGGAGGATACAGAACATAGAAGGTACAGGAAAGAGCAGGAAAATATATAGAGTATTAAATAATAATATTAAATATCTGGGAATATCTGCCCTTCCCTGGAAAAGGAAAAGAAAACACACCTATGGGATGATTTCATTATCCTCAAGTATAGGTATGACCTATTCAGGCAAACTAAAACTTTCAGATCATCTTTGAGAATAAGAAAACAGTCTAATGCTCTGGGCTTGTGAATAGATAGATGTCCTTACATGCTTTCACCGGTGACTCTGGAGTAGGAGCAAAAACAAGCAAAAGAACTGCACTCAAACATGAAAGACCAGCTATCTTCTTCTTGCAGTGTCCCTCCACTGCCCTCTCCTGACCAAGTTTAATATCAGACTCTTAAAGGAAAAATACTTAAGAGCACAGTGCATTATCACAGAGCAGGTACTGAAGGGTGATTTGGGAGTTGAGAGACAGTAGATGCTAAGTATCACAGAAGCCACACACAAGAATATATACCATGTAATTCCTCTTTTATAAGGTGCAGAAACAAGCAAAACAAATCTATACTGTTAAAAGTCAGACGTGCTTTTCCTTGGAGAAAAGTAGTAGTGATCAGAAAGGATTATGGATAGAGCTTTCATTGTGCAAATAACCGTGTTCTGTTTCTGGACATGGATGCTGGTTACATGCTTTTTTATATAGTATTTATATACTTGAGGGCCAGTGCATGAAATTTGTGCACTCTGGGGGAAGAGGGGGGGCTCAGTCTGGCCTGTGCCCTCTCCCAGTCCGGAAGCGCTCAGGGGATGTCTGACTGACAGCGTAGGCCTACTCCCCGGAAGTAGCTGGCAGTCAGACATCCTTAGCGCTGCCGCAGAAGCGGAAGAGGCTCCTGCCACCACCACTGTGCTTGCCAGCCATGAGCCGGCTCCCGGCTAAGTGGCACTACCCTGTGGGAGTGCATTGACCACCAGGGGGGGCAGCTCCTGCATTGAGCGTCTGCCCCTGTTTGTCAGTGCATGTCATAGTGACTGGTCATTCTGCTGTTTGGTTGATTTGCATATTAGCCTTTTATTATATAAGATAGCTAAGCTCTGGAAACAGTCCAAGTGCCCATCAGTAGATAAGTGGATAAAAATGGAATACAAAGCAGCTGTAAAAAAAGAAGGAACTATTACCCTTTGAGAACAACATGGAGACACAGTGAATTAATCACCAAAAAAAAAACAAACAAAAACAAAAAACCAGTTAATTGGTTAAAAGCTTTTAAAAATGAACATGGTGTTAATTTTCACATACGGCATAGGGACCAGAAGTTTTGTCCCTTACATCCAAAGTCCATTAAATTGAGGTCCTCAAAATTGTTTAGCTGTTAGAAGTCAGTAGTTTTAATAATATGATGCTTGCTAATACATTAATTTAAAATAGGCTGACTTCAGCCAAAACCGGTTTGGCTCAGTGGATAGAGCATCGGCCTGTGGACTGAAAGGTCCCAGGTTCGATTCCGGTCAAGGGCATGTACCTTGGTTGCAGGCACATCCCCAGTAGGGGGTGTGCAAGAGGCAGCTGATGGATGATTCTCTTTCATCAATGTTTCTAACTCTCTATCCCTCTCTCTTCCTTTCTGTAAGAAATCAATAAAATATATTTTAAAATAAAATAAAATAGGCTGACTACATATTTACCAATTTGTAGGCACATTAGATGGCTCACCTGTAATGTAGATGGTGTTACCAGGTTTTAGTTAATTGGATTGCCTGCGGTGGGTGGCCTCTTAAGTGTTCTACTTGTTGCCTGCAGTTTCTATCTTGGTGCAATACAACCAGAGTCAGAGAACCAAGGCATTGTATTGGTAGGAGACTTGTTGCCAGCCGTCTGCCTCATCAGTCAGCTTGCTTTTGCAAGCAGAACCTTTTGCATCTCAGTCACATCTTGCCCCCACACACTGATTCTGCATTCATCACAGCACTCTCTTCCTTTTAGGTTTCATGGGATGGGGAATTGAGGGTGAGAGAGGATTAAGAGTAATTTTTTTAAAAAAATTCAGAGCTTAAAAAATTCTTTGCAATTTCCATTACACTGAAATCCCTAGGCCCTAAGGAAAGTGCAGGAGGTGCCAGAGTTAAACAGCTTTTAGGAGACGGAAATGACTGGGAGCCCATCAGGGTGCAGCATCCTCCTGGGCTGGCAGCAGGTGATTCAGTGCAAGAAGTGGAAGTTCGGTTTTCGGGCTGAAGGAAATTTGTGTCATTTTCAGAATCCATTATTTGTGTTGTCTTTAGACAATAGGAAAAAACACTTGGGAAAAATCCTGGGTTTTTATTTTACTTTAACAAAACGGAGTTGTAGAAATAGAGGCTAATATGCAAATCAACCAAACAGCAGAATGACCAGTCACTATGACATGCACTGACAAACAGGGGCAGACGCTCAATGCAGGAGCTGTCGTGTGTGTCCTGTCCCGTCCCCCCCCCCCCCCCCCCCCCCCCCCCCGGTGGTCAATGCACTCCCACAGGGTAGTGCCACTTAGCCGGGAGCCGGCTCATGGCTGGCTTTTGGTGCTTGTGTTACTGGGGCCTGAGTGGCTCTGCCTCAGGTGAGCTGGTGGTGTGTGGGTTCTTGACTTTGTGCAGGAAAAGATGTCACAACACAAGCCCAGGTAATTTTGAGAGTATGTTTATTAAAGCTGGGGACAGTGAAAGGAGGAGGGCCTAGGAGAGAAGCAACAGGGGAGAGCCTAGGTGGGGCTACTTTGCTCTCTAGAAATGTTAGGAAAGAAATGAGCCAAGCTCACTGGAAAGTCAGAAAAGGGGGCTTTGGGGACAGGTTCAGGGGCTTAACCTGGCATGAGCTGCCGCTGCCCATTGCTCCCCTGGTTGCAAGTCTTGTGGGGACTCCTAGAGCCTAGGAGAAAGTAAAAAGTTCACCAGGGTGTGTTCCAGAAAGAGCACACCTTCAGCTTGTCTTGAGGGGTTTTATCTGCTTTCCAAAGGTGGGGAATTTAGGGGAGATTACAGTGGAGGTTCTCAGTTGAATGTTCATCAGCTTTTCCAGGTGTGATCTCCACTGATTGGTCAGTGCCAGGGCAGGGGTCATTAGTCATGTAGCTGGTTCTGGTGTCACCCCCATAATTTTGCTGCTTTTTTGTGCCTGGGGCTGAAATACAACTGAGGCCTACATATTGTCTCTATGGAGGAAAGGTCACAGGGCTCTCAGCTGCAGGGCAGCCATATGTCAGGGTAGGAAAGGCCATCCTGGGGGTGAGGTCTGGCACCAGTGTGCCTGTCACTAGGTCCCCCAGGGCTTTCCAGCCAAGGGGAAGTGTATCTGGCTTTAAATTGCTCCACCAGTTTGTTCAGCTGTCTTCAGTTTTCCCATCCATTTGCCAAGGAATTTTCCCAGCTCCTCACTCTCCTGTACCTTATTAAGAATCCCACAGGTCTAGGTGATAAAATGTTTTCATATTGTACAGTGGTTTGCACTTAGGCGGCTCTTCTGTTTCCTGTGGAATAGAGTGCATAGCCTGGGTGGCGATATATCATTTTTCTTTATTCTATCCCAAAGTAAAAACTCTGCTGAGTATTGTCGATATTATGATTCTGTTTCCTGCTATCAGGTAGACTTTGTTACTAACTGTAAATTGCCTCCAAACAATTTTGAATTCAGAATTCAAATTGGAAACTTATTGAAAGTAGATAAATAATTTAAACACTTATTTGCAGTTATATCACTAAAGGTTTTATGTGTGTTTATCATATTAGTAATTTATATATTTTGTTCTCTTGTTTGCAATATCTGAAGGGTTCATCCATCTTGTGTAAATGTGCTCAAAAGGTCCACATGAATGATAGTTATATCAAACTGTTTTAATTGCTTTCTTTTCACCCCATGGATGGATCAAATAAATGCATTCTCTGCTATAGCCTGCCCCTCCCTTCCTTCCTTCCTTCCTTCCTTCCTTCCTTCCTTCCTTCCTTCCTTCCTTTTTTTTGCCATATGGGCTTTCTTTTTTTAGAATGTTGTAATTTATCTACAGAATAGCGTTCTAACCTCTGCCCACACTCTGTGTTCCAACTAGAACATCTCCAAATTCTGACTTTTTACCATTTTCATTTGCCTACGAGGCAGCTTGATGTAGCGCTAAGAGGGTTGAATTGGAACCCAGGAAATCTACTTCTGAATAACTTGTGAGCCTTTGGGCAACCAGGCAGCTCTCAGTTTCATTAATTTAAGATAAAAGGATTGCATTGCCTGAGCTTTAAGTTCCCTCCCTTCACTTTGTTGCAGTCTGTCTCTGTTTCTCTCTCTCATTCTCCCTCTCTCTCTCTCTCTCTCTCTCTCTCTCTCTCTCTCTCTCTCTATATATATATATATATATATATGTATATATATACTTTTATTGATTTCAGAGAGGAAGGGGGAGAGAGAAATAGAAACATCAATAATGAGAGAAAATCATTGATTGGCTGCTTCCTGTACACCCCCTATTGGGGATCAAGCCTGCCACCATGGCATCTGCCCTTCACTGGAATCGAACCTGGGACTCTTCATCCGCAAGCCGACACTCTATCCACTGGGCAAAACTGGCTAGGGCTGTCGCAGTCTTAATGTTCCTTCAAATTTAGCCTGTTCAAAATAGAACTCATCCATCTCCTCTCCCCAAAGATGGTTTTTGTCCCTAATATCCAAATGAAGAAACTGAGACCCAAGAAGATTGAATAAATTGTACAAATACTACTCCCTGAGTGAGTGTTCAGAACCTACATATCTTCACTCCCAAACCTACAGGTTTTAATCCTTCTCCACAGTATTACTGGTGAGACCTGTTGAGTTTGAATGTGGAGTATTATTTGTAAAACCTTTGGTCTTTCCACATATAGTTAGTTTGCATTTTCAGGGCTCTGATCCTTGAGTGCTAGACTGTCAGGAGATGTGATTGTTTTTGATTTGGATCAGTTGACATTATGGTGTGTAGGGTCTAATGACAAAAAAAAAGTACAATCAGGTTTTACTGTACAAGGTGATCATTTGATAGCACTGATTATATCGATAAGTACCTGATTCCTTGCTTCTACTCTCCTTAATAGTGACTCTTACCGAGGAAGTTGAATTTTACCACCAGATTCGGAGTTAAAAGTATTTTCTCTGATTGAAAAGATGAACTAACTGGTAGGTAGGGTTGATGTTTCTTCTGTATTACGCAAATGTGACTCTTTCATTATTAAAATCAAAGTGTTTGGCTGGAGGAGCTCAAAGCTCCCATTTACTTCTGATTCTGTGAATGCATCATTGTTGAAATGTTTCTAGTCAGTGGAGAACTTCCTTAGTTTACACTAAGCATGTCAAACTCCTGGCCTGCAGGCTGCATGCGTCCCACAGCAAATACTTTTGCGGCCAATATGACGGCATGTAAGAAACATTTTTAAAAATTTCGTAACTTAATTTTTATAATATCCTGTTATACATAATTATTAATAACAAACTACAATGTTCACTAATGACTGATTACTATAATCGTGTTGCATTCATTTCCTTTATGCGCCTTATGTGCAGGCACACCATTGCTCTCCACTAATACCAGCGGTGAATATTCTAGCAACTGATTGATTGCCACATCATTAGTCTTGTATTGACTTGTTTGGTGTATGTAACAGGAAATATTTCACTTTCAGAGAACAAGAAAAATAGGTTTATTTGCATTATGCTTATTTTGTGCAGTTATTAAGTGTCTGGTAAATTAATGTTCAAGAAAATATTAATTTTAATTAAAATGTTCTATTATTTCATGATAATGATTACTCATTTATTTCAGCCCTTTGTATTCAGCATGTCTCTATAGAAATAAACCTACATTTCCATGAAAATTGAAGCTTTTGTTTTTTTGTGGCCCACATAAACTTAAACCTTGTTTGGTTAGCCTTTGAGTTTGACATGCTTGGTTTATACTTTTATACTATCTCAGGCACAACAGATTCTAGTAAGGAATTATACAACTCAAGACAGAAGTCACTAGTATTAGATTAAATAACCAGAGGAAATTCATTCAGTTAATAAAAAGCATTGTTATGCAGTTAACCAATAAGAAGCCTTTCAAAATGGAGTTTTCTAAAACTCTTTGATTCAGTAACGAGAGTTTACTAGAAGGTTATTATTACGTATACTTACTGCTGACTATGTCTTCTCATAGAGGATTAAAATCACTATTCTTGATTTGCTTTTTGGCGTGTATCACCCACAAACAGAGTATCACAGGTTTCACTATAATACATTAAGTGTTTAAAACACTTGTTTTTGGAGCAAAGTATTTAAGTTAATGTTGGTGGTGGTGTACTTTCCAACTTCACTTTGCAAGTTGACAGTACTATGCCTTCTCACTAGTAATGTTTGGCTATTATTTCAATTTAGGCATCTACATTTTGGAGAGAACAGTTTTTAGTCCAAGCCTGATATATATCCCTTACATCAGTATGATTCTTCTCTTTTGACTCCCCCCCATTGATAAATTTACTTCTAATATTAATATGTTTAATTTATTGATTAAACACTGTATTAGAAATTAGCTATATAGTAATAGTCATCACTGATTAGGTGGCATTTGAGGAAACACCTGAATGAAATGAGGAAAGACTAACTGCAAAGTATCCCGAGGTAGCTGAGAAGTGGGGGAGGATGGATCCCAAGTACTGATGCAAGGGTTAGTTGTCCTCAGGCGAGAGGGCCGCCTTCTTTTGACGTTGGAGGAAGCCCATAAGGTCAGGCAGTACTAATGCTCACCACATGACAGACACTATAGATTCTCATACCTTTTAATTCTTAAACCCCTTTGAGCTAGTTATTGTCAGCATTTTGCAGGTGAGGGGGAAAAGTCTGGAAGAGGTTTTACCTGGCTAGTCATTATGAAAGCCTGGATTTACCCTCTGCTTCTTGACACTTCAAACCCTTGCTGTTATTCTCCTGTAGAGGGCTCCAAGCTAGCAAAAGACATAGCTAAATTTGTCCAGTTTGTGGGAGGCGATGGGGAACTGATACACTGAAGGAGATCTTGCCCATTACCCCCTCTTTGTGGTCAAGAATGACTGTCAGGAGTCTTGGTGAGAGGTGGTTGGAGAGGGTTTACTGGTAAGCCAGTTGGCGTTCCCCAAGACCTCACTGCCTTCTTGAGTAACTCTTCCCAAGTGAGTTACTATTCTTCATGTCCCTTTCCTATTCCCTTCTACAGTAGCATCCTACCCTATAACAAAATGGGATTGTATTATTTGTGCCTGCTGATGTCAGAGTAGTTCTCAGGAACCAACTTTGAGGTTGAGGCTGGGCATAGATTATAAAAGTACATGTTCATTTTTGGAAAATTTGAGGTGTATCTGTTTTTTACAGTTGCTTCCCACATACTCTTTGTCCCAAAGGGCCTGACAGAGTGGAAGGGACGGGGGCCTGTTAACAGCAAAGGTCCCCATCCTTCCTGACGTCCTTTGCTGTCTCCTTGAATATAAAGAACCATGGTAGCGGTTTGCTGTGTGCGTTCGTGTGTGTGTGTGTGTGTGTGTGTGTGTGTGTGTGTGTGTGAAATACTCTTGGAGTGAAATAGACCAGGGGAACTGAGAGGCATTGTTAGGGTAGCAGAGTTCTCAAAGTATAATAAATGTAAATCTCTGTGAATGAATGGTGGAAGAGTGTGTACCTTGTTTTATTATTTTTAACTAGAGGCTCGGTGCACAAAATTCATGCATGGTGGGTGGGCGGGGTCCCTCAGCCTGGGCTGCACCCTCTTACAATCAGGGACACCTCGAGGGATGTCCAACAGGGATTGGGCCTAAACCAGCAGTCAGACATCCCTCTCAATCAGGTACTGCTTTCCTAACCTCTCACCTACCTGCCTGATCACTCCTAACTAGTCTGCCTGTCTGATTGTCTCTAATCCCTCTGCCTGCCTGCCTGATGCCCCTAACTGCTTGCCTGCCTGCCTGATAACCCCTAACCACTCTGCCTGCCTACCTATTGTCACTACCATTCACCTGCCTGTCTGATCACCCCTAACCACTCTGCCTGCCTGCCTGATCACCCCTAACTGCTTGCCTGGCTGCGTGATTGCCACTAACTGCCTCTGCCTCCGCCCCCACTGCCGTGGCTTCATTAGGAATGATGGAAGGTTGTTTGGCTATCCAGTCTAATTAGCATATTGCGCTTTTATTATTATAGATTGTCCATAACGGCACCATGGAACTTGAAATGGCACAAGCACTGTTGCAGAATTTTTGAAATGGAGAGAGAGAGAGAGAGAGAGAGAGAGAGAGAGAGAGAGAGAGAGAGAGAAATAACAATAACTTTCAAATGTTCTATTTGAAACCTAGCACCCACCCATTTTTCTTAAGGGAAGCAACAATAGGTGGGTGAGAGTAAAGAATGGGAATTTTATATTGTTTTCTTGTTATATTATTAGCTTATCTTCTTGTGAAGGTAATTAAATCCTGTATTCATACATAAGCACTGAAACGGGGTGAGAAAGAGAGCCGGAGTCCTACCAGTTTTCATATAATTCAGAAGTTATACACATTTCTCCCCCCTGCTGACAAATTTCTTGGTTTGCCCACACAGTCTGCATTATGTTCTAATTAAGTTGTGGGATGCTGAAGTTACTGTTTAATTTGTTCTTTATTGAGCGAGAAAAATTTAATCACAAATTTGAGCAATGGCAATGTAGCAACAGAGGCTGCAAAGCCATTTCCAGTGTTGTGCAGAAGTACAGCATGAGTATCGCTGAAGGTGCAGGTGGCAATGTCTCACATGTGAACAAATTGGGGTGGGGGAATATTTGGTTTCCTTGATCTCTTTTTCCTCCAAGTCTTTCTGTGCTGAGTAATCTAATTCAAGCCATTCTTGAGTCAGTCCCACCTCTTTCCGAGTCATTCAAGCCTGTGTTCTCTGATCTTCTCAGGCCCCGTGATAAACAGGCCCAAGAGTGGTGATCCTGTGTGATCCCTGTGCCTGTGTGATCCCTGTGCCTGTGTGATCTTCGTGGCTGACTCCAGTGTCAAGCATTTTATGTCACACTTCCACCTACCTCATCCCTGAGCTCCCGCTAAGGCCCGAGTTCTTTCCTCCTAACTTGTGGAATTGGCAGGGAAAAGGACTGCAGTCGTTTCCATATCGCAGGGCACATTGCCTGAGTACTCTTCAGAAAGCTTGAAAGAATTGAAAGTGCCATTAGCATTGATAAGTCGGACCTGGTTTCCTCACGTTCCTGGCAACGTTGTGGCCCTGCTTATTTGCATGCTAGCTTGTGGTACTTCATCGGAAATTGCTTTTTGTTTTATGTGTGTTTTTGCGGTGAAGGAAGCTTTATTCAGTGCAAAACAACCCAATTGTGATACAGCATGGCTGTAGGACAGCTCTGCTCCGCTCCTCCACGCTCTGCTCCGCCCTGTGCCGGTCCGCTCCGCCCTGTGCCGGTCCGCTCCGCTCCGCCCTGTGCCGCTCCGCTCCGCTCCGCCCTGTGCCGGTCCGCTCCGCCCTGTGCCGGTCCGCTCCGCCCTGTGCCGGTCCGCTCCGCCCTGTGCTGGTCTGCTCTGCCTGCCATGGTCTGCTTCACGCTGCTCTGGCGAGACATCTTCAGTGTTTCAGCCGAGCCCAGAAGACGCAGCCTTTATTCTTTGGTGGAAAGAAAGTGCGTTTGGAAATTGTGTTTTTGATGTCTCTATTGCATTATACTTATTCTTTTATATATTAAGAAGTAATTTTTGCCCTGGCTGGTGTACAGCTCAGTTTGTTGGAGCATCGTTGATTCCTGGTCGGGGTACATATCCAGGCTGCAGGTTCAATCCCTGGACAGGGTGCATACAGGCAGCAACCGATCCATGTTTTTCTCTTTCTCCCTCTCCCAGTCCTTCATTCTCCTCCTCCCCCTATCCCTCTCTGTAAAAAATAAATTTTAAAAAAAATTTAAAGGAATTTTTATTAGCATTGGTGAAATTTTTCTTTACTTTTTTAAATTAGGGGTGTCGAACTCAATCAGAGAAGGGGCCAAAATCTAAAATCCAGCCTAAATCGCGGGCCGAATGGTTTACTGAACAGTCATAAACTGTCATTGTGATGGAAACGCAGCGGAGTGCAGTGATGACAGCGCGGTGCGGGCCACATTTCAAGGCCTGGCGGGACGGATTTGGCCCGCGGGCCTTGTGTTTGACACATGTGTTTTAAATGATTGATTTCATTTTGTTGGGCAGAATTTTGAATACATATGTCTGGTTATAATATATATCCTGTTTTATTTTTTATTTTTTAAAATATATTTTATTGATTTTTTACAGAGAGGAAGAGAGAGGGATAGAAAGCCAGAAACATTGGTGAGAGGGAAACATCGATCAGCTGCCTCTTGCACACCCCCTACTAGGGTTGTGCCCGCAACCATGTTACATGCCCTTGACCGGAATCGAACCTGGGACCCTTCAGTCAAAAGGCCGACTCTCTATTCACCGAGCCAAACCGGTTTCGGCTATATCCTGTTTTATTAACTGGATTTATTTCTCAAACTTCATTTCAGAATTTTTGATAGTTTGTAACTGTTGAGAATGGTTTTCTGAGGCCTGGTAATTTAAAGTTGAGAAATAAAGGAGATAAACTCATACTAATGTAATTTACCTAAAACTCACTCCACTAGTGAAGATTGAGGGGTAAAATTCATTTAGTAACTATCTTGATTCAGAGCACTTACATTTATCTGGTATTTATAGTTTTCTTAAGGTGAATAATTGTTCCATCAATTGCTAATCCTCGCTGCGATTCTTAGAAACATCTCTGACTAACCTGACTTTCCTTTTCCAAATTCCTCTCTGCCCTCCTCCCTTTTCCCTCGGTCTAGGCTGACTACACCCACTGTGAAGTTTGTTATTACCTCTTTGTGAGTACCAATGTCCTGGCAGCGTTTTAGCATCCTTTTTATAGAAAAGCCTCTGACTCCTGGAGAAAAACCCGCACTAAATATACAGATATTAAACTGATAAACTGTAATTGTGGCCCTAAGAATGCTGGGAATCACAAGTCCTTCGTTTTTCATCAAACATCCCATGAACACAGAAAATGGGGCCATCTCACTTTCCAGTTCTGCTTTATTGCCTACATGACACATTGATTTGGGTATGAGAACTAATCGTGATCATAAGGATAATTAGGTGCCTCTGGGATGGTTTCCTGGGGGTATGGTGTTCTGTAGCTCTGTGGGATGTTTAGGAAATCAAAGTACGTAATAAATATGAGGCAGTGTCTGTGTGGGCTGGAGTGGGCAGCTGAGACTATGACCTGTTTGTTCACTGTTTGTACATGAGGAAGGTGAGTGCTTCAGACCCCACGCAGTACATTCCAGGTTTCCTAGGCTAGGATTGTTCCTGTTCCCCCGATGCTCAGTGCACCGCCCAGACCTCTAAAGCCGCTTGCTGGGCTCTTATTATTATGGTGCTCCAAAGTAATTTATTAATTAAAAAAAAATGTTTTTATTGATTTCAGAGAGGAATGAGGGAGGGAAAAATCAATAAAAATATATTTAAAAACAAACAAAAAAAGTCATATGAAATATTGGAATGGAATTTATTTTGTCAAGTAATATATGCACATGATTTTAAACATCAAACAATACAGGATTGCATATTATGAAGTGCAAGAGTGATCTTTCCTACCTCACCAATTCCTCTCTCATTTTTCCTTTCTTCTTTTTCCGTTAATCCACATCCGAGTATATTCTTTTTAATTGTGGTGGTTTTTTTTAAGAGAGAGAGTGAAAGGAGGGAAGGAAGGATGGAATAGGAGGGGAGAGAGAGAGAAACATAACTGTGAGACAGATACATCAATGGGTTGCCTCCTACACATGCCACGACCAGGGCCAGGGTTGAACCTGCAACCCAAGTATGTCCCTTGACTGGGAATTGAACCCTTCACCCTTTGGTATGCCAGCCGAAGTTCTAACCAGTTAGAAACACTGCCCAGGGCTCACTTTTTTAAAGAAATAATTTGAACTCTTTTACCACTCATTTTTATTGTGTATATTTGTATTTCATGATTTATCAATTACAGATATTATTTATTGATTTTCTTTCAAAGAAAAGGAGAGCTTAGCTTATTTCTGCCCCCTATCTGGAGAAATAAATTAGAGTTTGGGATATGATTGGGTAACACCAGGGCTATACTAAGGACTCTGTGGGTTGTTGGATTACAAGACTACTGGTTACAAATGTTGTGTAGAAGTATTCTTTTGTTTGTTCTGTGTATTCCTCATGTGTCACAGTTAATCCTGAGACAATCTAAAATAGTTTATTTTGGTTTTTATCTGAATCTTTGCCTTTTTTTATATTTTACAGAAATAAGTATCTTCCTTCAATAGATGATAATGAAAATACAGAAGAAAGAGAAGCAGGTAGGTGATGTTACTTATCTTTTTAATTTTTTTAGTTTATCTTCATTGAGCTATTTTTCCCATTGATTTTTAGAGAGAGTGGAAGAGGGTTGGGTAAAGGAAGAAAATGATATGAGAAAGACACATTGATATGTTGCCTTCCACATGCACCTGACCTGCATTGGGGATTGAACTTCTAACCCAGATATGTGCCCTTGACCGGGAATTGAACCCAAGGCTCTTTGGTGCATGGGCTGACACTCTAACCACTGCTCTGGCTGATTTCACATACCGGTCTTTTAAGTGAATGCATTCAGCATACACCAGTGCTTTTTTAACAAAAGGGAGAGTCGGCAGTTTTGACTCCTATCTTAGTCTCTGCTGCCTCTGTTTCCTATTGTCCATGTAGTAACTGAGAGCTCTGTTCTACATGACTTAATGTATGGGTTTCTAAGTTTTTATAAAGAGCAATGTGATCAATTATTTATATGTTTATCACTTTTGATGTTTGCCTAAAAAAAAATTCTCATTTATAAATTCTGAACGTTTCCTTCTAGAGAAAACATTAACTAGTTGGTCCTTGGTTTCTGCAAGAGAAGGGAATTGATTAAAAAAAGAAATAAAAAAGGCTTTTGTGACTGATCCTGCCAAGATGTTTCTCCATAGTTGGTACTTCGTGCTCCAGGTGCTTACATAGTTAAAGTAACCCAGAGACCTCAACCAGTGAGGCCAGGGAGGTGAGATGGAGGGACCTGCTTCTGTCTCTTAGAAACAGGCTGTTCTCATGAGCTGGTTTTCCTTCTATAGAATCAGATGACCACCGGGTAACTAACTGGGAGTTGTGAATTCCTGCCCTTCACCTGCCCCCTGTGCAAACATGTTGCGTGGGACCAGCCAACTTTCCTCTCCTCTCTGCTCCTAAGCAGCAGTGACCACTTAGATAAATGGCAGTTTAGGGATTTGGTTAAAAGGACTACCTTCTGGCCTGTCCTCAGTGGATAGGTCCTTGTGAAACCAAAACAAGCGACTTGTTTTGAGATATTAATTGACTCATCTGCTGCCAATTCTTAACAAGAAGAGCCGAGATTAAATACTTTTTACATACTGATTTCTTCCTGTCTGGCCCTACGGGGTGTCAACTGGTGGATAAACACCATAGGGAATGCAGTTACATCTGCCAGGCATTTATCCTATGGATATACTTAGGTATGCAAAACTGAATATATAGGGCTCTCATTGATACTTTGTTTAGAATAGCAAAACTGGAAAGATTTACATGTCCCTCAAAAAGGGGACTATTTGCCTTGGCCAGTTTGGCTCAGTGGATAGAGCATCGGCCTGCGGACTCAAGGGTCCCAGGTTCAATTCCAGTCAAGGACATGCATCTTGGTTGTGGGCACATACCCAGTAGGGAGTGTGTAGGAGGCAGCTAATCGATGTTTCTCTCTCATCAATGTTTCTAATTCTCTATCCTTTTTCCTCTCTGTAAAAAAAAATAAAAATCAATTATATATATATATATATATATATATATATATATATATATATATATATATATATATATATTTTTTTAAAGGGGGACTATTTAATCATAGCATATTCACCTAGTGGAATAGTATGCTGTTGTTAAAAAGAACACGTTATTGAAGAGAGCCTCCAAACTCAAAAACAATTGGCATATTTAATTTTTAAGACATTCTTTAAGACTGCAGTCACCAACCTTTCGGACCTCAAGAACCACTGGTCCGCGGACCACTAGTTGGTGACCACTGGGTAAGCTTTAGTTCAATAAAAACATTCTTTACCAGAATTACCCCCAAATGAATTAGAATTTCTTTCTTTTGAAGTTTTGCTTGTTCATATTAAGATCTTTGTATGTCAGCAAGCTATTGAATAGTCTAAATAGAGGGGTTTTCATTTTAGACTTCACAGTCAGCATTTTCATTTAAAAGTTAATATTAGCTGTGGTAGAGGAGCAAGTTAATTAAGTGAAGACATTTTCAGGAGGAATTGATTCTACTCTTCCTTTAGCACTGGTGATAGATAGACCATACTGATGATTGAACCACCAGAAGTTGCAGAGCATGAAAACAGAAAATTATGATCATGCTAAAGCAGTCCTCAGACTTCAGGACCAGCATATGTGCAGAGGGTTCATTACCTGACAAAAAGGCACACACAGCCCTGCAGGCTCCCAGCCCTGATTAGGGGCATGCCAATGTGTCTCTCACATGGGTGTTTCTTTCTGTCCCTCTCCTTTCTACTCTTTCTAAAAATCAATGGAAAATATATCCACGTGTGAGGATAAAAAAGAGAAACAAAAACCTATATTGTTGCCCGACTGGCATGGCTTAGTGGTTGAGCTTCGACTATGACCCAGGAGGCCATGGCTGGATTCCCGGTCAGAGGACACACCCGGTCAGGGCACACACCCGGTCAGGGACACACCCGGTCAGGGCACACACCCCGGTTGTGGGCTGTAACCCCGGGAGGAGGAAGGGGCATGCAGGAGGCAGCCAATCAGTGATTCTCTCTCATCATTGATCTTTCTATCTCTCCTCCCTTCCTCTCTGAAATCAATAAAAATATTAAAAACAAACAAACAAAAACACCACACCATTTCTGGTGGGTTATTGATAGATAATAAGTTTATAATTTTTATTACTAACATCTGACTTTTGGGGGGAAATCCCTGTTTTTATCATTAATTGTGCTACATTTCATGTGTTTCCCTTTTCCCTCTAGTATATCTTAGCCCTGCCACTGCCTAGGAATCTAACCATGACAGATTTCTTCATCTATTTGAACTAATGGTCTTTTTAAAAAATATAAATAATTTATTGTTGAAAGTATTACACATGTCCCCCTTTTTTCCCATTGCCCCCACACCCAAAGCCTTCACCACCCTATTGTCTGTGTCTATGGGTTATGCATATATGCAAATGAGTTCATTGGTTGATCTCTCCCTCACTTTCCACCTTTCCCTGCCTTCCCTGTGAGGTTTAACAGTCTACTTGATATTTCTATGTCTCTGGATCTATTTTTGTTCATAAGTTTATGTTGTTAACTAGATCCCACATATGAGTGAGACCCTGTGATACTTATCTTTCTCTTACTGGCTTATTTCACTTAGCATAATGCTCTCTAGTTCCATCCATGCTGTTGCAAATACCGTGTTTCCCCGAAAACAAGACATCCTCCAAAAATAAGACCTACTTACAGGTTTCCTTCTGAGTGAAATATAAGGCATTCCCCCGAAAAAAAGCCCCCCCCCCCCCCCAGGCTAAACATGAGAGATTTGGTCAACTGATTCTGAAAGAAATGGAGTCACAAGAAATTCACCAGGAAATTCAGGAATTGGATTGTTATGATGATGTTCCAGAAGATGATGATATGATTGTCATTGAATAAATGAGTAAATTCTTGATACTGTAGGATTCACAGTTTGTCTGGTTTGTGTTGACAACTACCGTACTACCGTACCGTATACAGGTAATAAATTTCCTTTATTTTCATTTAACAATAAATGTGTATCATATTCTTCTTCATGGAAAAATAAGACATCCCCTGAAAATAAGACCTAGCGCATCTTTGGGAGCAAAAATTAATATAAGACACCGTCTTGTTTTCGGGGAAACAGGGTAGTAGAATTCTTTTTTTTTTACAGCTGCATAGTATTCCATTGTGTAGATGTACGACAGCTTTTTAATCCATTCATCTGATGGGCACTTAGGCTGTTTCCAAATGTTAGCTACGGTAAATTGTGCTCCTGTGAGCATAGGATGTATATCTTCTTTTTAATGGGTGTTCCTTCATTCTTGGAATATATCCCTAGAAGTGGAATCATTGGGTCAAATGGGAGTTCCATTTTTTAATTTTTTGAGGAAACTTCAAACAGGCTGCACCAGTCTGCATTCCCACCAGCAGTGTATAGGTTGCCTTTTTCTGCACATCCTAGCTAACACTTGTCGTTTATTGATTTGTTGATGATGGCCATTCTGACAGGTGCATTGTCATTTTGATTTGCATCTCTCAGATGATTAGTGACTTTGAGCATTTTTTTAATATGCCTTTTGGCCTTCTGTATGTCCATTTTTGAACTGATGATCTTATTTATGAAATGAGGGATAGACGAGACAACTATTTATGATTCCTGGGAGTGGAATTGCTGGGACATGAGTTAAGTATATGTTTAGTTTTATAAAGAAGTATCTGAGTGTTTCCAAATACCACACATAACATTTCTAACTTTACGTGATCCTGTGGGTCTGGTGTCCCAGCAGATGTTATGATTCCCAGGGATGGCATAAAATGCTTAATGAAATGAGCATTGGCTTTTGGCCAGAGGATTAATGTCCAAGCTCCTCACTCATTAGTTGTATGCCTCCGGCATATCACTTAACATCAACAATCTTCTATTTCTATATAAAATGACATCTTTACAGTAACCTTATAGAATTGTTGTGAAGACTAGAGATAATCATGAAGCATGCTATGTGTTCAGTAAGTGTTAGCTGCACTATTGTTATTGCCAGTTTCCTTGAATTGAATATCCAGTTGCTTCCATCTGCCTCAGCTTCATTGGAGAGCCTATCCCTCAAAAGTCAGACCTTGACATGAGGTATGAGTTGAAGCGAGGATCCCACTCTTACCTACAGAGACCTGCTTTACTGAAATCAGGTCTTTATAATGTATTGTTTTTAAAGCCTCTTTAATAAGCAAGTCTGTATCTCTTGCTTTTGTAGTGTGTTCACCTTCACATGCTAAGCAGAAACTTTCTTCCTGAGGGCCCTGTGCCCCTGGTGCAGAATTTAGTAATACCAGGGATGGTTATGTACCAACAGGATCCGAGCTTTAACTGGGCACCTGCTGCTGCACTGTTGGATTTCTTGTTGCCTTGTATTTTCTTTTCTTCTTATTGCAGTAAAAAACACATAACAAAATTTACCGTTTTCCTAGGCATTTTCTTGTATTTGATTTTTAAATTCCTTTTAAGTTTCTTTAGCTCCTCCTTTTCCTAAACCACTCAAGTACTGAAATCAGTAGTTACCCTGAATTGTTTTTCACTTTGTGTAAAGTAGTGAGACCTGCCAGAATGACCAGTTTCCTCTGGATTTAAGGTTGTTTATAAGGCTGGCTTTAGTTATGAAAAAAATCCCCCTTCTCTTCTTTCCCCCCAACCTCCCCCCCCCCCCCAAAAAAAAATCCTTTCTTTCATCTTTTTTCTCCTGGGATTCTGAGTGTTATGCTTAGGATTATGCATTATGCTTGGGAATATCAGATGAGGGAGGGAACTGGAAACAGCAGAAGGGGAACCATGCCGCTGAATTTTGTATTCTCCATCACTCCAGGATGGGCCAGGAAGGCTGAGCACAGATTGGGTAACCAGAACACTGGAGGCAGACCTCACCACCTGGCCAGTGTCTGTGCCCTTTTGCACCAGCCAGGCCTCTTGTTAGGAGAGCAGGCTCCTCACAGATGGTGCTGTTCCTGAGCCATCAGAGATCACTGTAACCATCTTCCTGGAAAGCCTGCTTGTCCCTCCCAGGTTCTCCTGGCCCAAAATAAGGGAGTTACTCTGGTTATTACAGGAGAGCGTGTTGCTCTGTGAAACTGGCATCCATGGTATTACTAGATTGCTGCCAACCTTAGCTTAGTTATGAAATGACAAATGCACTTCGCCTCACCAGACCTGAATGTGTGAGCTGTAACCTATGCTTCCAAAGAGATGTTTCCTTAGAAGTGGTTTGATGGTGCTCAAAAACAGCTTTGGACATTCCTTTTTCGGGTTGCCTGTAGCCTCTGTGACACTTTCTTCCTAATGGCATCCATCACAAGAAAGCTTCCTCCTATATGGTAGTTGTTTTTTTCATGTGGGCAAAGGTTGTTTGTTGCTGAATCTGGTAAACAAGTTAGGTTATCATACAGCAGAACACCATTTTTAGTTAAAAATAAAAGGCATAGTTTTGAATGATGCAGATTTTCTTATTGAAATTAAACCAGCTGAATTTTGATGCTGCTTAATGATATGTGAGAGCAAAGATTTGGGGGATATAAAGCAACATACTGAGTTTGGCCCAGCATCCTTATCACCCGAGTAATATTACCTTTATTCAGGAACACATTTGAACAGAAATTTTGTGTATGAGCATGATAAATGCAACTCTAGGTGAGAGCAGTGTTCCTTGGGTTTGTTCTGTTAGTACCTTCTAAAGGTATTTTGTGGGAAACTATTGTTGTTACCTGCTTAACAACATGGAACTTTAAAAATGTTTCAGAATTTTGCATATCACATGGAAAATCCTTGAGGTTTTTACATATGAATTTCTTACATAATTTCTTATTAACAATGGCTTGGTATAGCTCCACCAGAGGAAAGGCAAATAATGTGTGTCCTGTTTGCCACCATATCCCCAAGGCCTAGCCCAGGACGAACTAACACATAGTAGGAACATAGTAAATGTTGAATAAATACATGCCTTCAAACTTAACAATGCTCCTTGCATGAAGCATGCAAAAGAAGAGTAATACTCTTGTTTCTCTCTTTTTATAGTTGTCACATTTAAAAGTTCTGAATCACTCCCCAATGTCTGATGCCTCCGTCACTTTTGACTACAAATCCCCCTCCCCGTCTGACCGCAGCACTGATCAGGAAGAGAAAATCGAAGATGTTGCCAGTCACTGTTTGCCCCAGAAGGACCTGTACACTGCTGAGGAGGAAGCTGAGACCCTTTTTCCTAGGAAAATGACATCTCATAACGGGATGGAGGACAGTGGAGGAGGCGGCACTGGAGTGAAGAAGAAACGGAAGAAAAAGGACCCAGGAGAGCAAGAGGGGGCAGCAAAGGGAAGAAAGGACAGGGAGCCCAAGCCAAAGAGGAAGAGAGAACCAAGAGAGCCAAAGGAACCCAGGAAGGCCAAGGAGCCCCGGAGGGCCAAAGAGCCCAAGGAGCCCAAGCAGAAGGAGGGAGCGAAGAAAGCACGGAAGCCCCGGGAGGCCTCGGGCACCAAGGAGGCCAAAGAGAAGAGGAGCGGTGCTGACTCCACAGCCAGGACGAAGTCCAGGAAGGCCAGGTGCGTCCCCTTCACCCCATCCCGAGCTCTTGGCTCTGTCTCCATCAGGCAGTTTGCCTTTGGGCTTACTCCAGTCCCTGGACACAACTTGAATACATTCAGCCAAAATGAACCATTTTCTCATCTCGTAATGAGAGAAAGATAACCAAGTACTGGCCCTACAATTTCTTGCCATTCCTTTTGAATTAAAAATTAAGAGTATGTAGCATGCACAGCATGGCAGGGAAGGGATGTTACAAGTATGATTCAGGGTAGGCAGTGGGTTTTAGAACAGCAGCAGCATACAGCAGCAAAAAGGGGTACAGTCCTGGGAATCGGTGCAGGTGACTTGCGAAAGCCGTGGTGTGTGCAGAAGAAAAGGACTGCCAGGCTCCCTTAGGCTGTAAGTTCCTGAGTGCAGGACCATTCGTCCTAGTCTTTATTTGCATTCAGTAATTAGCACAGCGCCTGACATGTCTGTAGGCACTCAGGAAAGAGTGAGTGAATGAGACCAGAGGAGACCACATGTAGAGGGAGATCAGAGGACATGGAGCAAGTATAGAGTTGGGTGATAACTGAGGGCCCTGGCTGCAGATTCTATCAGGATCCAAATGCACTCGGGGAATTCAACATTTGTCCTCTGTATACAAATGTAATATCTTACGTTTGGTTTATTTCTCAGTTCTTTCTGCAGAACATATTTTGAGGACATACAAAAACAAATATATAACTTTTTATATATATTTAAGAGGAATTTAAGTTTCTAAAATCTAAGTGCAGAGATAGAATATAGACCGGGGCACCCATAAAACACAAAAATGCAAATGCTAACAGAACATAAAGTGATGCGTCCATCCTATATGAGGTGAGGTCTGGAGGAAGTAATTTTTAAAGAGAGAGAGCATTGTAGGTGTTGTCTACTGCAACTCCGAACTTACTATATGGTTCAGTTAATATTCAGAAAGACATTTGGTTAAGACCAGATGGATAATTTTGTAATCCAAGTTAAGACTGTCTTATCAAGCTCATTCCCTCTGTCTGGTGGGAGATTCATCTTTTGTCTATGGTAGAGGCTTGGGTGAGATCCTAGGAATGTCTGCTGCCCCAGAAGGTCAGGTAAATAGGGAAAATCAAGACTCTGACCAATGAGGAACTTACGGGCTCTGTTTCTCAGTGAACCTAATCTCTGCTGTGTAAGGGATGGCAGAGTGAGTTTCTGTCTTCTGCCAATAGCTTTCCTCTTCATATTACTTTGCGAAGCTGAAGTGATACTCGGGTAATGCATGTGTGAAGAAGGAGTCAGATGTGAGCCAGTGGAGTGACTTATTTTGGTTATTACAGAACACCAAGAGGATCCTTCAGGATAATGTTTTAGAATCAGTGTAATTGGAGGAGAGATTCACAGCTCTAATAAGGGGCTTGTGTGTAAGGCAGTAGAAAGCCAGAAAGCCACAGGTATCTGGTATCTGAGCTCACTTTAGCCACTGGTGCTTACAATTTTCTTCCCTTTCTGAAATGAATTCACAATTTTCTTCCCTTTCTAAAGGGAATTCCCATTTACTTGGATAAAATGTGAAACAAGGTGATGGATACAGACATTGCTGGAAAGTCCATTTTGGGGCAAATGAATTGAAGGAACCTGATTTTGATTTGATTAGTCTGTATAAAATATGAGTTGGAGAAGTGTTTGGTAGTACTTTCAAGGGCTGCTGACTTAGAAAATAGAATCTCCTGAGGTTTAGACATTCAGAAGACACCCTTTGGAAGGATGCTGATGGATAGATAGGGCTAGTTATTCCTTTATAAATGTGGGCAAGTTCCATGAAGCTTTCTCTCTCTTGATTTTGGGGCTATGTTAGAGGGACTTGTAACATAATAGAATTTTTCTATGTAGACCATTAGGATTCTGAATGTCAAGCCTTTCACTTCTTGTCCTTTATATATTTATAAAATTATTTTGGTTTCTTTAATTAATGACCCTACTGGTCAGCAAAATCAATTTTAGTTATGAGAGAGTGACATTAATTGATAAAAAAAATATATGTTGGTAATTAAGTCTTAGTTTTTTGTTTTTGTTTTTTAGCTCTTTGAGTTATCATCTTGCAGATTGACTCAAGTACATGTCTTGATGTAAGCAATTATTGATTAGCCCCCAGACAATACTTGATGGTTACAAATGGTTCGCTGAATGCTTGGATTATTGCAATTGTTCCAGAGTGATTTAGGGGCTTCCATTCTTTTCCTCCTTCAGTCCATCTTGCTAGCTACCACCTGGCTAATCATTCTGAAGTGCTGCTGTTTTCTTATTTATGTTTATAATTGGTATAAATCAAACGCTTCTTCCCCTCTCTTCATTCACACCAGTTGAGAAATAGTCAACAGTAATGGGGATGTACTATCAGCTTTATTATTGATAACTGGGTTGACAAATTTCCATTGGCTTGTGGTCAGAATTAGACCTCTAGTGGGTGGCCTCGGGAGGGTTGTGGGAGGTTGGCTGGCCAGCGGTGGGGCAGGTGGGTTGTGGGAGGTTCTGATCGGGGACAGCCGGGGAGAGGGGCCATGCACGGGAGGTTGGTTGGCCGGGGGAAGGGCTGTGGGAGGTTGGCTGGCCACGGGAGGTTGTTTGGCCACAGGATGTTGGCTGGCCATGGGAGGTTGTCTGTGGGAGTGCACTGACCACCAGGGGGCAGCTCCTGGATTGAGCGTCTGCCCCTTGGTGGTCAGTGCATATAATAGCATAGCAACTGGTCCACTGGTTATTCTGGTCATTTGGTCATCACAGTTGCTTAGGCTTTTATATATATAGAATGTATATATCTCTGTATGTCTGTGTGTGTGTGTGTGTGTGTGTGTGTGTGTGTGTGTGTGTGTGTGTGTGTGTGTGTATAAATATATATATATATATTAATTATATATATATATATATATATATATATATATATATATATATAATTTGATTGTTTTCTTGGGACTAATGGGTAGAGCTCTTCTCCCTGAAAATTAAGATTCATATAAGATAGCATATAATAACTTCCATTGTTAAATACTAGTAAGTGGTGTTTTCATTTTATAATTAAAGAAATGAAATGTTCTAATGAGACAACTCTGGGTGGGTTACTGGGGGCTGGTCACCAAAGGCAAACCTATGATTAGAAGCTTAAAATTTTCAGCCCTACTCCTTATCCTTCAGAGAGGGGAGAAAGGCTAGAAATAGTTAATAATTGATCATGCCTATGTGAGGAAGTCTCCATAAAATGCTTTTGTAGGGGTTTTGTATGCCAGGTTGGTGACCGCATTCACGTTCAGGGATGGTATTGCACCCCAGCTCCACAAGGAAGAAGCGCCTGTGCTCAGGACTTCCCAGAGCTTCCCCAATGTATGTCTCCCTCTGACCGAGCATCTGTCCTCTATCATATCCTCAAACAGACCGATAACGTGTTTCCCTGGGTTCTGTGAGCCACTCTTGCAAATTAATTGAACCTAGGGAGCGGGTCATTGGAACCTCTCATTTAGAGGAGGTTGGTTAGAAACATGGGTGACAAACTAGGCTGGTGACTGGTGTTGAAAGTGTGGTGGGGGGCAAGCTGTCTTGGCACTGATCCCTTACCCTGTGGAATCTGCTGCTTTCTCTGGGTAGATGGTGTCAGAGTTGAGTTAAATGCTGTTTTTGTAGGAGGAGAAAAGCTTGGTGACCAGAAGTGTCAGAAGTAAAGTGACTCGAAGGATAGCTGAAAGAATTTACAAGATTAAGAGTATTTCATTTCTGTTCCAGGGAATCCCTTGGAAGAGGTGGATATTGAGCTAGGTATTAAAGGAAGTAGTACATGAGAAAAAAATGAAGCAAAAAACCAGACTGCATTTAACAAAATGTTCTTTGGGGGGTATTTTCAATGTTATGATGGTAGACTGAGCATACTTTTATTTTCCGTTCACTAAATGTTAATGAAATGACTGGGATAACAGAGGGAATACATTCTTCCAAGATGAGCAATGTTAGGAGTTTCTGGATGAGGAAGGCCAGTGGTATCACACTGACGGATACATGCTGTGGAGGGAGTCCCAGCTCAGGGCACGTGCAGGACTAGGCTTGTAGCAGAGGAAGAAGTGCTTCCTCATAGTGGACCTTGCAGGGACTGTCTATCCGCTGAGTGGCGGTGTGGATGTCAGCTATAGGCTGAAGTCAGCCAATTCCTCCAGAACCATGGTTCCCAACATGGGGCACATGCCCCACAGGGGGGCAATTCGAGAATGAGTTATTAACAGTGAATTTCAAAAATGATTTCTTAGTGATTTCCCCTCAGTACTTCAACTGTCCTTTCGTTCTTTTATTTTTCTCTTTCATGGATGCCATGTTCTTTGGAAGCTTGTTTAGAGCAAGTTAATGGCTTTTCAGGCTTCCTCCACGTGACTAGGAAGAATAATTATTCTTTTTGAATAATAAGAATTACATGTTACGGTGGGGGGGGGCAGTAATCAGGATTTCAGAGATGTGTAGGTGGGGCATATCCACCAAACGGTTGGGAACCACTGCTCTAGGGGTATTGAGCAGTTTACTCTGGGGGAGGTTCTGGGACTGCAAGTGGAGACTCCGACACCCACAAGAAGGGAGTGTAGAGGCACTGGCTTCTCTGCCTTTCCTTGCCCATACTCTAAGAGGGAGGGAGAGGGGCACCTGTATGCCTGCTCCCAGGCCTGGCCTCCCAGTCTGAGGCTTGTTGATGGAGAAAATGACCTATTAGGCAGCAGATAGCCTCACCAGGCACCTGCATTGTCAACCTCATTCATTTTAAATAGGAACAGTTCACCAAAGATCATGAGGCTGTGAGGAAAGCAAGCAGCAGAGAAGAGGAAAGGAGAAATGAGAAATGAGCAGAACAGCTGCCTTCAGGAGAAACAAGCCAAAGAAAAGAACTTGTAAGATTTTAAAATAGAATCCTCAGATCAAGATGAAGCTTTGTCTGCAAAACAAGAATGGGTTAAAAAAAAAAAGTTTAATAAGAAAAATGTAATACATGGTTCCCTTGATTAAAACAATTCAGCAAAAATATTGAGTAGAGGAAGAAGTGGGGAGATATGTAAGATCTAAATTCACTTTCCTATCAGGTTGCCTGTAACTGAGCTTTATGTGGATAACTAAGAACTAGAGGCATGAGCATATTTGGAGTCAGGGAGGTATCAGTGAAAAGTAATGCTGACTGGAAAGTGGGATTTGTGTTAAAGGGACTGAGGACAGGGTGATTTGGTTCTCATTTTGTCTACAGCTGACTATATCGGCACCAAGACAATTAGGGTGGGTTTTTTGTTTGTTTGTTTGTTTGTTGCATTTTCCTTTTAGCCAATATTTAAAAAATCTGTACCCAACTCAGTTCTCTGAATATAGGCTGAACTAATATGGGCATTAAGTAAAAGTTGAATTAATTTTGCAAATGAGCTCTTTGGGGGCAGTATCCCTGTTTTCAGTGTTGAACTCCTGGGAAGAAGATCAGAGCCTGTGGCTAGGCCTGGACTGGACGCTCCTCTGAAGAGTTGTTCCAGGGTGGAGCAGTGGCTCTCAGGCTGGACTCCCCAGACCTACGCATGCTTGTCTGTGAGCGCAGTGATTGCCATCATGAGCTGTTTTCAGTCATTCTGAGCTGGGGAATTGTGGCATCTCACTATGGCAGTAACTAATTCTTATCTGCTAGGACTTTGATGGACATGCTATAAGATTTAATTTAAAAATGGGAACACTAATCTTTTTTTAAAATAATGTAATTTGTTTGGTAAATGAAAATTTTCATTACCTGGAATCCATAGGAGCAAAGTAAAATCAAATCAAATCAAGGTAATACAGTGACATGACACATACTCAGACTTTTCTCCTCATACTCAGATCTAACACCCAGTCTCTTAACTACCAATTTTAGCCTCCAGTAGTTCTATATATTTGAAGTTTCTTGCATGTTATAAACATATGGTATATACTTTCTTTAAAGTGGGTATATGTTTTATTATAAAATCAAGGTTTTTTGTTTTAATTTTAAATATATTTTTTTTCTAGTTGACTAGTGGGTTAGGGTTAGGGTTATGGCTGGCTATCATCAGTCTAGATAGAGGGATTATGTATTTTTGTCCTCCTGCTGAAAAAGGCTCCCCCTGCCCCATTTAAGCAATTCTATTCTATTTAATCTAGCTATACTATTAAAAAGGGTAATATGCTAATTAGACTGGGTTGACCGGCCATCTTCCAGACGTCTGACTTCCTTCTGGACAAAGCCATGTAGTGGGGTCCAAAGCAGAGGCAGTTAGGGGCAATCAGGCCAACAGGGGAGGAAAGTTGGGGGTGAAATCAGGCCAGCAGAGGTGGGCAGTTGGGGGCAAGATCAGGCCTTCAGAGGAGGGCAGATGGGGGTAAGATCAGGTTGGCAGGAGAGGGCAGTTAGGGACGAGATCAGGCAGGCAGAGCAGGCAGGTAGGGGAGATCAGGCTGGCAGGGGGACAAGCTAGGGGCAATCAGGCTGGCAGGCAGAGGGGTTAGGCGCAATCAGGCAGGCGAATGGTTAGGAGCCAGTTGTCCGGGATTGTGAGAGGGATGTCTGACTGCAGTCAGACACCCACTGAGGGTTCCCAGATTGGAGAGGGTGCAGGCTAGGCTGAGGATCCCCGCCCCCCTTCATGCACGAATTTTGTGCACCAGGCCTCTAGTAAGTATACAAGTTCTTTATCTCTTGCCTGCCCAACTGCACAACGACATATATCAGACTGTCCCATGCCTATAGGCTTCAGATCTTATTTTGTTGGTCAGCTCATTTTGTTCATTAGATTCCACAAATAAGTGAGATCATGTGATATTTGTCTTTCTCAGATTTCACTTAGCATAATACTTTCCAGGTACATCTTTGCTGCCCCAAAGGGTAAGAGATTCCTTTTTTTTTTTTTTCTTTTTCTTTTTTTTTTTTCTTTTTTTTTTAAATAGTTGAGTGCGGGACTTTGGGGCCTGGGCTGCTTTCAAACCTGTTTTTTCATCTGGATTAGATGACTGCTCTGCTCCCGCATGGAATCGTGGTTTTAATAGTTCAGTGAGGCTCAGAACTGGAGAAGTGCTTTGTAGAATATAAATTGCTATACAGTTTTCTTAGTGAGAAGCCACATAACATGAGATACGTATTCCTGTGAAAATTTAGCATCTTTTAAAACTGTTTCACCTGAATCTCTTGTCCTGAACTGATAAGTGGAAGAAGTTTTGCTTCCCTGCTCCCTGCTCGAGAGGGCAAGCCTCTTGTTCAAAGGTGTAACCCTCTAAAAGGGCAGGACCCCTTAAGTTTCATTGCCTTCGTTTGGACCAGAGTAATTTTCATAACTTTCCTGATAGGTAGACGAGCCAGTCTTCAACCTGGGGGGCTGAGAGTGGGCTGCTTGTGCTGATCTGACTGTGTTGACCAGTCATGACTGGCTGCCAGTCCCGCCACAGGTCATCATGCTGGATTTCCCTTCTCCAAACAAGGCTCTCGGTTCTCCTTTCCCCTCTCACTATCCCGTAACTCACTTGATGGAAAATACATTTTCCCATTCTGTCATTTGCCAAGACTTACTAGTTCTACTTCAGCTAAATCTTTAAAATCATTTCCACCTTTGAGTTTTTATTGATTATATCTAGCCTAGGTCTTCATTGCCTCTCGTGTGGGCACACCATCATGGCCCTTTCACACAGAATGAAGTCTAAATTCTCTAGGCTGGTATACCCCTGGTTTCTTCTCAGCTCTGTCACTCGGCACTTCCGTTCTCTTCCCTGTCACCCAGTTACGCAGACTGTCTTTTACTAAATGTGCTCTTAAAACTTCCATTCCCCAAAATGTCATGATGGTTAAAAGCATGTCTGGGTTCAGATCTTTTCTCTGCTGTTCACTAGCCATGTTACCCTGGAAATCTGACTGAACCTCATTGTGCCTATTGATAAAATGAGACTAATAAGATTAGTGTCTGCTTTAAGGTTGTTGAGAAAAGGAAAGGAAGTAATTCTCATAAAGGTCCTAGAGAATTGTGTCTGCATGTATCATTTATAAATATTAGTTGTGATGAGGAGGATGAGGAGGATGGTGATTGTACCTGCATGTATTGTTATATAAGCATTAGCTATGATAATGATGATTTCTATCTTCTGTCAAAATTCTATTTCTATCCCCACTCAGATACATTTTCCCAAATCTCCCCAATGATAAGTTATCTAATCCATCCATTGATAAACTCCATCTGTCTATATATTCAATAAATATGTATTTAATACTTACGTATAAGGCAAATATAAAACTTAACCAAATACATGTTGTCCTGTAGGAAAACTCCTCATCCATTTCACCAATGCTTATCAAGCAGCTGCAGAAGATCTAGGCACTGTGTGGTACTGAGCCCATGTCAGAGTTAATTGCTAACTTTGGTGACAGATCAGTTTGAGTACCTTAACTCTCAAGCCACATGTGGCTCTTTGGCCCCTTGAGTGTGGCTCTTCCACAAAATGCCATGGCCTGGGCGAGTTTATTTTGAAGAAGTGGTGTTAGAAGAAGTTTAAGTTTAAAAAATGTTGCTCTCCAAAGTAATTTCAATCGTTGTCCTGTTGATATTTGGCTCTGTTGGCTAATGAGTTTGCCGACCACTAGGAAAGAACAGTTGAAATGCTTTGGTAGTGTAGGAAAGAGGTTCTATGCTCTGGGGGAGGGACAGGAAGCCTTTTTAGAGGAGATATTGCCATCTTAGCAGGGTTGCAGAATGGGTGGTCTTTGGACTCTGGCTCTACATGGTCTTTGGAATTTTCGTAATTGTAATCTCCTTAAGGGCAGGGTCAGTGTTGTCTTCGTTTTTCATTTTTGAGTTTTTAGTACTCACTTTGAGTCTTATACACAGATTATTCTCAGTAGAGGATGATGACAGATGAGGGAGATGTCTTTTCCCATGTAACTTAAAGGGAGATTGAAATTTGATGATACTCAATATCTGCAAAGCGAGTGCATTTCCCAGAGAAGACATTTATATAAACTGGAAGTGAGGTTTTTGGCAATGTTCATATTATAGTGGGGTCGTTTCTCGAACTCAATTCGTTCCGGAAGGCTATTAAAAAACCGAATCATTTTTTTCCCATTAGAAATAATGTAAATTGAATGAATCCATTCCAGACCTCCAAGTGATTCCCTGTTTTAACCTTTTTTATATACAGTACATGTCTATTGTACTGTTTAACTATAAACACTTTAAAAACAAAAAGGACATGAAATATAAATGATAATTTAACAAAAAAGAAAGGAAGTGTACAGTAAAAAATAAAGTATAGCAAATAATAAATAGCAACAAAAGCAAAACAAACAAACAAAAAACAACCCACGAAAAAATTCACAGCACATATCCTGAGATGCTAGCAGTGGTAAACTGACTCATATTTGCGGATTCTCTCCTTTGTTTGTCATCTGAGAGATGCGTGACTGATCACTCAGATATCAGCATGAAAAGGTTGTCAGGTTGAGAAGCGAATTGTTTGAGATGGGAGCCATTTGAGTAATAAGGTTCCACTGTATTTTATTTCTTCTCACATTAATCATAGCCAAAGGAGTCACAATAGGGGTGTAAAAAGTGAATTCTGCAGCGGAAGCTATTTCTTCCCATGTTTTGGTATATTTGGGGGAAGAAATTCTTTTAAATTTTCGATTAAAGCCTACCCTGGTCCAAGGATTCCAGGATGTGATATCATAACTTCGATCACATGAGAAATCTTAGTTTAAAATACTGGCCAACAGGTTTAATTTTGAATTTCTCCTTGTAGCAAGGAGCCAGGACCAACCCCAGTGGAGAAAAAGAAGAAAGGAAAAAGGAAAAGTGAAACTACAGTGGAGAGTTTAGAGCTGGATCAGGGCCTGCCGAATTCATCCCTGCGGAGTCCTGAAGAATCCACTGAGTCTACAGACAGCCAGGTACAGCTGTGACCCGGAGCCCTGGTGAAGGTTACGGCTGCCAGATGGGATCTTGCTAACGCGATCCTGTCACTCTTCTCCCTCTCTCAAGCCTACGTCCTTTGTGCACAGACCTAGGCTGGCTTTCATTGTTTTGGTGGGTAAGCACCAAAAGACCACAGACCTTTCCCCTAGCATTCTGATCTTTAGTTATTATTAGTAGTATGAAATAATCTCCCAGTTTTCTTGTGGTGTTTGCGTCCTTCTTAGAAAGGAGAATATTTGGCTGCAGAGAGAATGAATGTGGAAAATGAAGTTGAGAGCTAAGCTAGGTAAGACACAGGGCCCTGTTTTGCAATGTAAGTATGCATTTAGGACTCAAGGCTTGGCCAGTCTGCACAAGGACATTTTCATAGTCCTAGATGCTGGAAAATCAGGATGTATTTGTTATGCCAAAATAGGAAGGAAAGTTTGGCCAAACATGAAAACTAGGAGTTAACCCACCTACATGCAATTTCTGACAATATGCCAAGTGTGCCCATGACCTTGGTGATATATGACCTTGGTCAGCATGCGCTCCCTGAGTGAAGCAACATAAGTCTCCCTTTTGAAGTGCTATTCCTCTAATGCCCATAGCAGTTCATCTGACCTGTGATGCTGCAGGGGACCATTGAGAGTAAGACCAACTTGCTTTAACTTCAGTGTCATCTGGACCCTCATAGGTTTCTAGTTGATCTTTGTTGTAGGAAGGTGTCAGCTCCTGATGTCATCATGGTAATAAGTCGTAGTGTCTGGAGTGTCAGAGCCAACCCCCCTCACTGCCTATAAATTTGGGCTTATAGCTGCTAGATACCTGATTGGCAGAGGAGAAAGCAAATTGGGTTGATGGGAGTTGGCAGGGAGGGGCTTAAGTGTTTCCTAGGATGGTGATCTGTATGTGGGACGAGGGGCAGGTTTCTATGTAGAACCCCTCATGTAAAGTTAAGCATCAGAAGTGACACAGTGAAGACATGGTGGGAAGGCATAAGAGAGGCTCAGGAGATATCTTTTAGGAAATAAGGGAGGCGGGATTTTGCTTTTGTTTTGTTTTTTAAGGTTTAAATACTTAAGAGTGAGCTAGCTGGTGAGTGGTTCCCAGCATGTTTCTGCTACCCGGATGATGTGTACACAGAAATGAACCATGTGTTTCTATATTGGAGGAAAGCCACTGGGCCACTTCATTGCAGAATGTTGTCTCTGAAAGGTCACAAGCTGCTTAATTATAGACGAGCCCTCAGATGGTGACTCATGAGTCTTGTTTTGTCACACTTAAGATGTCTCATGTCTCCCTCTGTTTCAAGGAGTATTATAAGATTCTAATAAAATTGGTATAATTTAATTTAGGAGGTATGTAACTTGGTGAATTTAAGCAAAACCAAAATCAACTATTATATATCATTGTCATGAAATCAGAGCTTCCAGCTAGGATAGAAGGGACCTCAAAGAGGATGAAGTTTACCTCCCGTCTCTGTTTTACCGGAATAGAACCCACTTCTAGGAGGAGGTGAGAAGTCACTGCCGTTGATGAATAAAACATGCCTCACTGGATCCCAAGACTGCACCTTCTCAGTTCCCGGCAGTTTGGACTCCTTCCCTCAACCAGGTCCCATTTGGAGTGAATTTAGCTCTTAAAAGAGTTGTGTTTAAGGAAGACTCCTTTTGTAATGTAAGAAAGGTCTCCTTGGCATGTCAGCGAGTGTGGTTGAGAGGATTCTTTTACAAGTTTCTGCCTCTGACTCACAGAACTCTCTGATGTGTTGTCCTTGCAGAAACGACGCTCCGGGCGGCAAGTGAAGCGCAGAAAATACAACGAGGACCTGGACTTCAAAGTGGTGGATGACGATGGGGAGACAATCGCTGTGCTTGGAGCTGGCCGGACATCTGCCCTCTCAGCTTCTACGCTGGCTTGGCAGGCAGAGGTATGGCCTTTGCATGGGATGTTGGCCTGCCAGATGGAGCTGTTCTGTAGCTCTTTGCTAGAACAAGTTAGATCATTTTAACTACTGCCTATAAAATTCAGACCCTCACTGTGCCAAGCAGGATCCTCTGCCATTACACTGTTTCACCAAATGCATTTTTCAGATAAATGACTTTTCCTCATTCTTCTCATGACACTGCAGCCAAAAGACTTTGTCTTTGAATGCCTCACCTAGCAGTTCTTTCCCACCTATTGGCCTTTGTGTGTGTTGTCCCTTCTCCCTGGAATGCTCTTCAGCATGTGCTTTACATGTTACACGGCTGGTTCACCGTCATTTAAAGCAGGTTACTGTCCCTCAGCCTAGTTATTCTGTATTGCACTCCTGTGTGTTTCCTTCATAGTGCTTACTACACTTGTAATTTGAATTTATGATTTCATTTTGTTGTCTCTCTCACTAGAATGGAAAAGTCTGATATGTGATAAATAGTTGTTCAGTGAATAAAATCATGTGAACTAGTCATTACAGTTGGAACTTGGGTTCTACAAATATGTACTGAGAGTCCACTGCAAGACCAGGTCCTGGAATTCAAGAATGAGCGTGAAGGGTTGGTCCCTGCCTCTCAGGAGACTTAACTACCCTGTTTCCCTGAAAATAAGACAGTGTCTTATATTATTTTTTTTCTCCCAAAGTCTTATTTTCAGGGGATGTCTTATCTTTCCATGCGCTAGGTCTTGTTTTCGGAGGATGTCTTATTTTCGGGGAAACACTGTAGAAGAAGGAGCTGTCCTACTTCCATGCTAAATGCAGTCCTAGAAGTATGTACTAGTTACTGTAATGCACAGAAGAAGGCATGGACAGAAAAGGGAGGGCAGTCAGGGCTCTAGGAGAGGAAATGTCCAACATGAACCACAGCCCCAGAGCCTGGATGGTACCACAGGCTGTGGTATGATAGATAAGTGTGGCTGGGTGGTGTGGTCTAATTTGCCGAGTGGTGGGAGATGAGATCTGAGTGGTTGGTAGGAAAAGTCACATGATGTAGATCCTTGGATGTCAGTTAAAGTATTTGGCCTTTATCCTGTAGCTCAGAGAGGCAGAGGAGGCATTGATGGGCTCAAGCAGAAAAGCAGGATGGCCATATTTGCATTTTAGGACTTTCCACTGGCAGCAACATCAAGGAGGAAGAAGAGAGCATTAGGACCTGCTGCCCAGATGTTAGAAGAGCGGTAAATGTTGAAAAGGAGGAGGTGTGTGCCAAGGAGCTTACAGAGAAGAAAGTAGAAGCAAAAGGAGAAGCAGGCTGAGCATGTAGGAGGGCATCATTGCCAGCAGCACCTTCTGGCTATCTGTTGTTTCGGAGTCACCGTTGCTGACCTGGCAGAATCCATGCTGTGCATGTGCAGCAGCAGCACAAATACCTGTCCTTTCTCCTGGGCGCCGGCGTGGCTCACTGAAGCCGATAATCCTTTATCTGTTGAAACCACCTGGCCTCCTATTGTAAGCTATTTTACATAACTTCACATGTCCTTTCACTCCTCTGGCATGGGAGGTAGCTAGAAACAGGGTAATTGTTCCTTTTTTATAATCAAGAAAGAAGCACAGAACGACCCAGGTCATATAATTATATAGTAGGTGTTGATCAGTGACTAGCACCAAGAGTTGGTTTCATTGGGATATAAGACTTAATAGGAATAATAATTGATGTATTATTAAAAATATCGTAGTATTTTTCAAACAAATAGTTAAGAGTAGCTCTCGAAGACTGCCGTGCATTGATAGGATTATATTGCTTTATAATGCGTTTTTCTTCCCTGGAGATTTAATGGTTGGTTTGGTATTTAAAAAACTATAAGGGAGCCTCGGCCCGCATGACTTAGTGGTTGAGAAGGTCATGGGTCAGTTCCTGGTTGGGGCACATGTGGGGAGTTGTGGGCTCGATCGCCAGTGTGGGGCGTGCAGAAGACAAGACGATCAGTGATTCTCTCTCATCCTTAATGTTTCTCTCTCTCCCTCTCCCTTCCTCTCTGAAATCAATAAAAATATATTTTTTAAAAATCTATAAGAGATTTTATTTTCTCGTACTAGCCATTTAACCTAAGTCATTAACTATATTTCGGTTTTGTTATGACTTCTCCCCTGGTACCTGACGGGCAGGATTAGCTGACCTGACAGAAACAATTCAGGAAATTGTATGTATCTTAAAACTCTTTTTATCCTCTTAAAGATACAGCAAAGAGGGGATGTGTACGGTGAAGTACAAGATAGGATCTGAATTTGAATTAATTATGCCTCAACAATTGTTACTAAATCTAAGCAAGAAAGAGGCCCGATCAGAGGTTTTGGTACTGATGTTCAGAAAAGCAACCAGACTATAGGCCTGGCCCAACACCCAGGGCAGACCAGATAGCTTGCAGGGGGTTGAGTGGGTTTCAGAATCAGTGCTCCATGGAGCTCTGGCTGCTGCAGAACCAAACGGCTTCCCTTTCATCTGCTGGGCTTCCTGGTGAGGTGTGAACAAAGATTTCCTGGGCTAATGCAAAGCTTAAAAGCCTTGGATCTCATCTGGGATTCCAGACAATCCCCAAAGCATCCCTTGGCACAGAGAACCAGTTTAAGAAGTGAGGCTCTCTTTCATCTTTTTCCCGAGGCCCTTTGGATGGGTGTCTGCTTGCTGGCTGGCTTTTGCTTGGGGCAGAGAAGGGTGTGGAAAAGGCATAAAAAAGGCCCCGTTGGCACCTGTTGGCAGTTCTGTGCTCTCTCTTATCAACATGCTCAGCCCAGTGCTGTGGCTGCTGGCCCCCATCCCAGCCCCAGATTGCAACCTCAGTATTGGTTACCTAGTGGTGAGTTGCTAAAAACATCTTTACACATGATTCATTCTAGTTCAAGACTGGCAGATTAGCACAGCCTGCTTTAGAGACCAGAGGACAGTCCCCTTACGGGAGCTGGGATTCAGGGGCCGGAAATAAGTTTCCACCCTGACACGAACTCCTTGTTTTCCTATTCTTTGTCACGTGGATGTTAGCGCTTGGAACACAGGGAACTTGCACAGGTGTACGTTCCCAGGGTATAGATTGTTACAAGGTTGTCTCAGTGTTTGCCTCCTACAATTTGTGTGGTTTGAATAATTTTGCCTTTTGGTATAAAAGGGCTTTAATTTGAATGTAGTTCAACTCATTGTGCCCCCCTGTGCCTCACCACTTTTGCAGACAGCCCCTCTGCTTTGGCCTGTTCCTCTGCCTGGCGGGTTGAGCTCAGTTATTGCCTCCCCCAGCAACTCCCTACTCCCCCTGCGCTAGGGATAAGCTCCTCCCTCCAGTGCTCCCAGAGCACTCTCACATGACTTACCTTTTCATTGTCCTCTCAACACCTGCCAGTTTTTGCTTTCATTCTAAACCAGCAGTTTTCAACTTTTTTTCTGATAGCACTCATAAACTAATAACTAAATTTCTGCAGCCCACCAAAAAATACCCCAAAAAAGCATAATTTTGATTTATTTACAGTGGATATCTATTGTTGTGTTAACTGCTGTCTTTTTAATTTTATTTTATTTGACCGTCTAAGGAAAAAGAGGTCAGTGTCCCTGACTAAATAGTCAGGTATTGCATGTTTCAAATTTCTTGCAGCATACCAGTTAAAAATCGCTGTTCTAAACCATGAACTATTTAAGGATAGGGTTTGTATCTTTTTTTCTTCTTTTCTGTATCTCTCAGGCATGGATTTTAATAAAGTAAAATTTACATGAATTCCCAGGAACTATTCAGGCAAAAACTCACTTACGGCACTTTCCAGCCTCTGTTTTGTGGTGTGATGACTGTTTATTATCACCAGAGTCAGGAGTCAGTTGGAATCCATAGCCCACGTGTCCAGTTCCTGTGACTCTTCGGATTTGTCAGTGCCTCTGTCACACTGTTCTGTATATTATTCCCCATTGTTCCCTCAGTCAGATTATAAACTTGCAAAACAAGTGTCACTTTTTTTTAGTTTAGTATAATGTTCACCTAACGTAGGTAGTACTAATGTAAAGACTTGTACTAAGTTGTACTTACATATTTATTTAATACTGGTGACCCAGCGTGCGAAATCGTGCAAGATCCAGGACCCCAGAGTTCCGCCAGCACCATGGGACTCCCCTGAGTTCTGCCCGTGCTGCGGAACCCAGAGCCAAGTCCCTGCCCACCCATGTGGGCCTCCCCATGCACATAGCCTCCTGGAGACCGGTCTTTGGTCATTACAGTGTTTTGATCACTAGGTTTTATTATATAGATATGAAATTGAATAAAGATGCTTAAAACCCATTATATAAATAGATATTATTTTTAACTCCTAGGTTAGAAAAACAAGAACGAGATACTTTTCTTTTTT
This sequence comes from Pipistrellus kuhlii, assembly GCF_014108245.1. Taxonomy (NCBI): domain Eukaryota; kingdom Metazoa; phylum Chordata; class Mammalia; order Chiroptera; family Vespertilionidae; genus Pipistrellus; species Pipistrellus kuhlii. The sequence goes on from NW_023425562.1 coordinate 5,460,684, forward strand.
CTTTCAGCCTCTTGTTTTCTCCATTTCTTTATACTGGCATATTTTTCCCATGGGTGTTCATTTACTTCTTGCTCCAAGCAGACACTCTAGCCTGCAAACCGACCCCTTGGCAAAAATGACTCGGTGCTCTTTGGCATTTGGCACTGCTCTAGTTTTGTACCAGCGTCCGTGATTCAGTGCTTTGGCTCCTACCCACTTGGCCGGGGTGGATGATCTCGATTCTTCCTATTTCTTCATTGGCTACAACCACCACTTCCCACCCTGAATCTTTCTTCGGATCATCTCCTGTGCTTGTTTCCTCTTGGTTTCTGCTGCCACCCATTGTGCTGAGGCCAGTGTTCAGGATATTGCAGTATGCACTTGTATAGTTTCCTGCTGCAGTCTCTGTCCTTCTAATCCATTACCAAACTAATTTTTCCACAATACCAGGGAAAGGTTGGTGTTTCTCAGTGTCCTGCTTAAGAATCTAAGCTGGTTACTTCTTAACTCCTATAAAAGGTGAAACTCCTGCCTGATTTGTTTAAAAAAATGTGGCTGCACCTGTTTACCCTCATTTATTTCCACTCCTCATTGTGTATAATGCTTCTGCTCTGCTGAGACTGGTTACTGAGTGTTCCAAATATGCATCCTATTCCCCACAGACTTCTTTCGTTCTTAGGGTTCATTTTGGCTTTTCTTCCTGTTTGCTGACCTCTTATGAACCACCATTCTATCCTGTGAATTCCAAGCTGTTCTTGCCTTCTGCATTCTGGTTAGCTTATGGTCACTGTCACACTAATTACCTTTATCCTGGAACATCTAAGAAAAATCTGTTTAAATTTGCTTTTCCTGAATGAGTAAAACCCCTGAAACTGGGCATCTTGTTTGATGCTACTTTTGTATTTTTTTCCTTGACACTTGGGAAATCCTTGATGATTTCACAAGGTGGTGTGCTTCTTGCTATAGTTAAATAGAAATAAATCAGGTGGTTGATTGAAGTTGGGAGCAATTTGGTTTGGAAATTTTTGAAATTTTCCCTAAGAAAAACTGTTATATTATGTGAGTCTCTGACATTAATGTGAATGAATTAAAATGGTCTTCTTTGAGAGATAATTTGAGAAAATTCCAAGCAGTTGAGAACAGATGGTTGTTATGGAAGTGTGCTTAGCAAGCAGATTTAGTTTATATCTGTATACACTAAGTGTTTATACACACATGATCCTGCTTTTATGCACAATCTCTGTTTAGGGAAAAGAATCTTTGATTTCACAATTTCCTTTCTGTTTTGATGTTTATTTTGGAAATGCTACTCTCCTTTCCTTTTATTAGGATAGAGTAAGAACCTGTTCTCAGTATTTTGATGATGACCATTGATATTTTAACCTCTGCCAAAAAAATAAATTGAAAATGTATTTTCAATTTCTTAATTGAAATTTTTTTTATAATTAAGAATGTTTTAAGTCTTCCATCCTTTAATAGTTAGAATAAAGACCTGTGCTTTCTTCATCCATGTGTTACTATTTCCTTGGATTTGGTCCTAGTTAAAAACTCTTAATAGCAATCAAAATTCTACCCTCAGAAACCATCTTTTCCTGTTTTTTATGCTAGATAAGAATAAGAATATTTAAAGCAGTCTGGTAGTGAGGAAGAGGTTTCCCTCAGTATGTATGAATGCTTGCTAGTCTGGATTATGCAGATTTAGGAGTAGGTCCAAAAGGTAGTTGGCAATTATGACACTTTAATGCTGGCTAGAAGGGGTCTAACTCGGGTATCACTGCATTTCCAAAGCCTCTGCTCATTTTCCCACATGCTCTGGCTTCTGTGTATCCCATCGCACTTGCTTTATACTGTTGCCAAGATGTATAGCAAAAATCTCTTAGCATTATTTATTCAAAAATAGTTATTGAGCACCTACTATATGCCAAGTAGTGTTCGAGATAACATCAAGAAACAAGAGAGACAAAAACTTCTGCCCTCATGAAGGGAGCCTACAACAAACGAAGAAGCAGCCTGCACCCAACACACCACAGCCTCTCCCTCCAGATATTCGCCAGATTTTGAACCCATGTGGGATGTGAAGCCAAACAGATAAGTTCAAAACTTCCAAAGGGTAAAACTTTCTAGGGAATGGCTGTAAGTAAACCTAAACATAAGCAAATTGTGTAGTCAGTGGTGGTAAGTTCTATGGAGAAAAAAATTAGAATAAGAGAGTGATACGGATTTCAGAAATGGGGATTACAGTTTTAAACAAGGTAGTCAGTGTTGGACTATAAAGATAACATTTGAGCAAAGACTTGGAGGAAGTAAAGAAGCAAGGGAGTTCTGTAGGGGTGAAGAGCACTTCAGGCAGAGGGAATAGCCCACGCAAAGTCCCTGAGGTAGAAGCATGCCTATATGTATGAGGAGCAGGCAAGGAGACCTCAATGTTAACAAGATGAGATGGGAGACTGGGTACAGATACTATAGAGTTTTGTAGACTTTTGAAAGATCTTTGACTTTATTATTATTATTTTTCTTTTTTATTGATTTTTAGAAAGAGAGAGAAAGGGAGAGAGGGAGAGAGAAGCATCAATGTGAGAGCAAAACATCAATCAGCTGCCTCCTGCATGCCCTCTACCAAGATCAAGCCCACAACCCGGATATGTGCCCTGACTGGGAATCAACCAGCAATCTTTCTGTGCATGGGACGATGCTCAACCAACTGAGCCACACCAGCCAGAATAAGTCACTGCAGACTATTATTATTCTAAATCTACATCATGCAATTAAAAAGTCCCCACCTTCTCCATATCCTCGGACCTATCCTATACTATCAGCATGGCTAACGGAAAAGGGCCAAAGCTAGGTGTATTTTTTTTTTTCCTCTTTCTCTCTTTTTTTTGTCTCTTTCTCTCTCTCTGAAAAATCAATAATAAATGTTTAAAAAAAAAAAAAGTACATCTAGCTTTGGCCCTTTTCCATTAGCCATGCTGATAGTATAGGATAGGTCCGAGGATATGTAGATGGAGACTTTTTAATTATATGATGTAGATTTAGAATAATAATAGTCTGCAGTGGTTTATTCTGAGTTAGAGAAATATTTTAAGTAGTTAAAGCAAAAGGTGTCATAATAAAAAGGACCCTTGTGAATGTTTGAGAAACAGAGTAGCAGGGCAAGACTAGTGAGGATGCTCTTGGAAATAATTGGGGTGAGAAAAAAAGGTGGTTTAGATCAGGGTATAAGCAGTGGAAATGGTTAGAAACGATTGGATTCTGAACATATTTTGAAGGGAGAGCCAATAAGATTTCTTTGCTAATCAGAAATACATAAAGAGCTCTTGCAAATCAAAACAGAGGACAGTTTTAAAAATAGGCAGTGACTTGAATAGGAGTTTCACAATGAGGGTATCCACATGGCGAATAAGCATATGAAAAAGTTTTCAGTAGCCACAGTTATAAGGGAAATGTGAATTAAAGAGACAATATTACACATCCACTAGAATGACTAAAATTTTAAAGATTTTTAGTCTGCTGACAATATCAAGTCAGCTGAACCATCCATACCTTGCTTGTGGCTGTAAAAAATGTTGAGGTCACTTCGGAAAAAATGTTGACTGTTAAAACCCAACATATAACCAAGCCATAGTTTAGTAATTCCACTCCTATGTATGTATCCAAGATAAATGAGAGTACTTGTCCAGCGAAAGATATGCATGAACATCGGAAGCAACCCAAATATTCCTTCACAGTAAGATGAATAAATAAATGTTGGTGTATTTATATGATAAAATACTAAATAGCCGGGACCGGTTTGGCTCAGTGGATAGAGCGTCGGCCTGCGGACTGAAAGGTCCTGGTTTCGATTCCGGTCAAGGGCATGTACCTTGGTTGCGGGCGCATCCCCAGTAGGGGGTGTGCAAGAGGCAGCTGATCCATGATTCTCTCTCATCGATGTTTCTAACTCTCTATCCCTCTCTCTTCCTCTCTGTGAAAAATCAATAAAATATATTTTTTTTTAAAAAAAGAAAAAAAATACTAAATAGTAATACAGAAGTATAAACCATGTACTATAATGATTCAATTTACATAAAGTTTAATAAAAAACAAAACTAATTAGTAATGGTGGAAGTCTGAATAATAGTTAGTTCCCATGAGGGCACAAGGGTTTTCCAGAATGTTGGAAATATCGGGTCTAGTAATAATTAATGTCGTTTTTAACATTCGTTTAAAATCTTGCTTGGCGTTGACTTGTATTGACATAACCTTCAAACACGTGGTATCTACAGAACGTGTGAAGTGCAATTAACAAGTTTTGCTTGAAAAAGTTTGTGTTTGGTTTGGTTTTTGTTGCAAAACTAGGGCTAAGAAGATGGCGGATGAAGAGCATATTCGGCACTGCATGCTTTACGAGTTCCAATTAGGAAGAAAAGCAAGTGAGGCTGCAAAAAACATCTGTAGTGCTCTTGGTCAAGATGCAGTTAGCGCCAGAAAATGCCAGCGTTGGTTTGAGAAATTTCACGAGGGAAATTTTTCGTTAGATGACAAGAGTGGTCGAGGCCGTGTGTCCAATTTTGATCAAGAAGCTCTTCAAGCTCTTTTGGTGCAAAATCCTCAAATTACCCAACAAGAGCTTGCGACAACTTTAAATTGTTCACAAAAAACAATTTCCAGTCAATTGCGTGCACTTGGCAAAGTCCAAACGTTTGGAAAATGGGTTCCTCATGAGTTGACCGACAACAACCGTAATCAAAGAGTCACAATTTGCAGTTCGCTCCTCTCTCATCAAAACCGTTTGCGTTTTTAGAGCAAATTGTTACCGGAGATGAAGAATGGGTGCTGTATGTTAATTTGAAAAGGCGGCCTCAATGGTTGGACAAAAATGAGGCTCCGCAGCCCACGCCAAAACCTGACTTGCATGCGAAAAAAGTGATGTTGTGTGTTTGGTGGAATTTTAAAGGAATTCTTCATTATGAACTTTTACCATCTAACCAAACCATTACAAGTGCAGTGTATAGTGCCCAATTGGAAAGGTTAGCCCAAGCTTTAAGAGAAAAAGAACCCGCGCTGATTAATCGGAAGGGCGTAATTCTTCACCACGATAACGCACGACCGCATACTGCAAGAATCACTGCTGAAAAACTGCGCCAGTTGGAATGGGAAGTTCTCTCTCAACCTGCATATTTTCCTGTATTGCCCCTTCCGATTACCATTTGTTTCGTTCTTTGCAAAACTTTCTTCTTGGAAAAAAATTTAATAATGAAGAATGCCTCAAAAATGCATTGACCGAATTTTTTGCATCAAAATCACAAGAATTTTACAACAGAGGGATTAAAATGCTTCCTGAGCGTTGGGCACAAGTAGTAGAAAACAACGGCAACTATATTGTTGATTAAATTTTGTTGTATTGTTTAAATAAATTCGATTTTTTAAAAAAATATTAGAAAACGACATTAATTATTACTAGACCTAATATTATATAATTTGCTCTGGATAGTATTTACACAAGTGTGTATGTGTATATGTAAAAATCCATCAACTGAACACTTGAGGTCTCTGCATAGTGTATGTACGCTATACCCAGTAACTTAAAGCATTATGTTAGTATGTCTGGTCATGATGATGAAGACTATAGCTCATTTATTTCTGTAAGACTAGCTCATAAACTTAAGACACTCAGTAAATAATATGGAAGGAAATTAGAAAGGAAGTAGAAAGTTAGGAAAGAAGTTGGTTCATTAATCTGGTTTCTCCTCTTAACCTAGCACCTGCCAGCTTGCCAAAGAACACTGTTTGTTGGCTGCAAGGTCCGGGTAGTGATCTTTGCAGCTGAAGAAAATACATCTAGCTCTGGCTGGTGTGGCTCAGTTGGTTGGACAACATCCTGTGCACTGAAAGGTTGTGGATTCAATTCAGTCAGGGCATATTCTGGTTGCTGGCTCAGAAGGGTTTGTGTAGGAGGCAGCCAATTGATGTTTCACTCTCACATTGATTTTTGTCTCTTTTTCTCTCTCTGGAAAATCAGTAATAAATGTTAAAAAAGAAAAAAAAAGTATACCTAGCTTTGGCCCTTTTCTGTTAGCCATGCTGATAATATAGGATAGGTCCGAGGATATGGAGAAGGTGGAGACTTTTTAATTGCATGATGTAGATTTAGAATAACAGTCTGCAGTCTGTAGTCCTGGTGAGTTTAATGCTTTTTCTCCTTGTTTATTACCTTTTAAAGCATTATGAGACAGTACTACACATCCATTAGAATGGCTAAAATTTTAAAGACTGACACTATTAAGTCTCTTTCTCTCTTCCTCTTCAACAATTCAACGAATACTTGTTGGGACTCTCTTCCAATTCAAGAAATATTTGTTGGTCAGCCACAGTTGCCTGGCATTTTTGAGGTATCGAGCAACATCACTGAATAAAATAAGGATCTCTGCCCTCAAAAGGTTCATATCTAATGGGAGAAGACAAGCAGTAAGCAATAAACTGCATCCTCCTTTCCTAACTTGTGCTTAAGAATTAAACAGGACAAATACACAGAAAAACAAAAGCTTCTTCCTGTTGTATGGTGGGCACAATTCACTTGCCTTCTTGTTGAGCTGTGGGGAAAGACATATCATTTTGGATTAACTTCCGCATGGAACCTAGCACAGTGCCATGTGTGTGGGGGGACGTAATAAATATTTGTAACCTTTGGGAGCATCTGTCCGTGCCTGCTGATTTCCACATTTTTTTCCTACCATCTGCCCTCCTAATTTTTTGTAAACTATCACTTTTATGGGAAAAGCTTGATTTTAAGATCTGAGAAAAATACAAGTTTTCCGTAGTGGTATGGCTTTGTGACAACCAAACCCTAGAATGAGTAGGCAGTGATATGCAGAATATACCATCCTTTTGGTAAGTTCTGATCAGGCACCCAAATACTAGGTGTACTGGTTAATAATGGAGGATTTTGTAATCAAAGAAAACATAGTAATTTCAAGAGAAACATCAAAAGTGCTTTATTCAAAGTAATGTCCATCGCTAGCTACATTTCCCCATCTTTCAGGTAATTTGTGGATACCATCACAATAGAACTTTCCTTGTATTGAGGCAAACCATTCAGAGACCCAATTTTCCACTTGTTTGTACATTTTGAAGTGCTGCTCAGAAAGTGTGTGCCGTCGATCAGGAACAAGTGGTAATCTGAAGGAGCAAGATCTGGTGAATAAGGCGGGTGGGTTAATACTTCCCAGGCAAGATCTTTTAATATGTCTTTAACTGGTTTTGAAGTGTGTTATGGTACGTTATCATGAAGCAAAATTACTTTGCCGTGCTTCTGGCCCATTCTGGTCGTTTCACGAATGGGAAAAGACTTATCATTTTGGATTAACTTATGCATGGAACCTAGCACAATGCAATATGTGTGGGGGGATGTAATATTTATTTTTATTAATTCCTTTATTAATAGACTAGAGGCCCGGTGCACAAACTTCGTGAATGGGCAGGGTCCCTAGGCCTGGCCAGCAATCAGGGCTGATTGGGGCCTTCGAGTTGCTGGCCAGGGCCTCTCTTCCCCAGCTGCCAGTCGCTGGCCGGGGCTTTCCTTCATTCCACACTGCCCCTGATGTTCAACACACATCATAGCAAGCTTTCAAACTCCCAGTTGAACTCCCAAGGGTACACTTTGCATATTAGCCTTTTATATATATAGAGCACATGTGTCAAACACAAGACCCGCGGGCCAAATCCGTCCCGCCAGGCCTTGCAGTGTGGCCCGCACCGCGCTGTCATCACTGCACTCCGCTGCGTTTCCATCACAATGACAGTTTATGACTGTTCAGTAAACCATTCGGCCCGCGATTTAGGCTGGATTTTAGATTTTGGCCCCTTCTCTGATTGAGTTCGACACCCCTAATATAGAGATTTGGAAACCATGAGGTGTTCATTGACTTGCCCAAAAAGACTGGTAGGTATTAGGATTGGGACCTTCTGTCCTAGCCAGTTTGGCTTAGTGGATAGAACATTAGCTTGCGAACTAAAGGGATTCAAGGGCATGTACCTTGGTTGAAGGCTTCCTGGCCCTGGTGGGGGAGGCAACCAATTGATGTGTCTCTCTCACATCAGTGTTTATCTCTATCTCTTCCACTCTCTAAAAAATCAATGGGAAACTATCCTTGGGTGACGAGGATTAAACAAAAAAAAGAATTGGGAGCTTCTGATTCTAAAGCGCCCAGACGGTAATTTTTACACTTCTCTGAAAGTTACATGTGGCAACATGTAGGCAGTTTTGGCAGAGGAAGAAAATCCTTGGACTGTTTTAGTGATGCGTAAAGGCAGATCTGAAATAAGAGTCTGAAAAGCAGAATAACTTCTCAGCATGTGTTTGTTTGTGGAACGCGTAATAGGATTGTGCCCAGAGGTTAGAAGGTTTTCTATCTTTTGCCGAAACCAGTTTGGCTCAGCGGTAGAGCGTCGGTCTGTGGACTGTAAGGTCCCAGGTTCGATTCCGGTCAAGGGCATGTACGTTGGTTGCGGGCACATCCCCAGTAGGGGGTATGCAAGAGGCAGCTGATCGATGTTTCTCTCTCATTGATGTTTCTAACTCTCTATCCCTCTCTCTTCCTCTCTGTAAAAAAATCAATAATATATATATATATATATATATATATATATATATATATATATATATATATATAAAGGTTTTCTATCTTTTGATCACTCTGTGGTCTGATAGAAGGGAGGCCTCAGTATTCAAAGGTGAACTTTTGGATTTAATAGTACCTGTTGTATTATTTCTTAACAGAATTATTTCTTGGCTTCTATACTGCTAGTGATTCTCTTTCCTTTTAATGCCCATTTCCAGGAGCCTCCAGAAGATGATGCAAACATCATTGAGAAGATCCTGGCATCTAAGACTGTCCAGGAGGTCAGTGACTGATTATTTTGACTTTTATATCACTAGCACAGATTATATCCTCTGTGAAGAGATGTTTGGCTAGCCCAGCTGGTGTTGCTCAGTGGTTGAGCATTGACCTATGAACTGGGAGGTCATGGTTCGATTCCCAATCTGGGCATATTCTGGGTTTCAGGCTCGATCCCCAATGTAGGGCATGCAGGAGGCAGCCAGTCAGTGATTCTCTCTAAATAATGTTTCTTTCTCTCTCCCCCTCTCCTCTCTCTCTCTCAAATCAATAAAAATGTATTAAAAAAAAAAAAGCCCACAGATATTTGGCTAGAGAATCTGGGATGGTCATTCCTGGCTGGAGTATGAGCTAAGCTAGTCAACATTTATTTTAGGACATAAAATTCTTAAATATTTGAGAATGGCCCAAACTGGTTTTTTGTTATCCTAGCAAAAGATCTTTATCCCTTAGTTTCTGTAGGCCATTGGAAGTCATCAGAGAACCAAGAAGAGATGGCAAGATGAAAACATTGGAGTTTTTCCTTTAGATATCCCAGGTCCATTGTAGGTGTTCTCTAGAGAAAGTTCCTGAGTGAAAGTGCCAGTGAGAGCATAAAGACTTCAAATATTTATGAAAGTAACATTCCTTACTTTGAGAAAACTGGTGTTTTGCGGTGTCGGTCATGGGGGACTCCAGAGTTATAATACATGTTCTTACTTCTGCACCAGACTCTGCTCCTCATAGGTCTCAGAGCCCTGGGCCAGTTTGTGGTTATCAGATGAACCAACGCTGTCCCAGCTGGACCTTGGAAGGACACTTGGAGGATCATTTTTGTCTTTTTCACCTTATAGCTAGCTGTGAATTCAGCCTTATTAGCCCTGCTCAGTAGCTGTCAGAAAAAGACCTGGAAAAACAAATATGTCCTCAAGAAATCTGTATTAAAACCAGGCAGAGATCTCGGTTTACGTTCTTTCTGCGTACAAAGGCGATCTGCCGCTATCTGGGCTAATTAACTGCTTGCTGTTGGTTACAGGTTCATCCTGGAGAACCCCCATTTGACTTGGAGCTATTCTACGTTAAGTATAGAAATTTGTACGTCTATTTAATGTATTATTTGCATTTGATTTATATAAATGAAACTTCCTTTCCCTATCACATCTTCTTCTGTATTTTTCAAGAATGACCCCTAAGGCATGACCCACAGTTAGTTGACTCAGGTTCCCCTTATGTGACAGTGCTCAACTTTGGCTGCACATAGATCACCTGAGAGCTTTTCAAACTCCTGAAGCCCTTGGTCCACTCAAGACCTGTTGGCTCAGACCCTGGGCGTATGTCCTAAGAATTGGTGTTTTTTTAAAACTCCCTGTGTGATTCTCATTTGCACCCGGGTGGAAAACCACTGTTCTTATAGCCTAATTCCACCCCTCTCCCCCTCCTCTCTACCCCCCCTCCCCTCCAACCCCCCTGCATTTTTCTTTAGTTCTCTGCAATGCGCTCCTTCTACTTATGTTGTAATGATAGCCTGCCTGAATCTGACCTCTGCTCTGAGCCAGTTTCTTCCTATAGAAGCTGCAGAGTGCTCCATTACTTGGAATTGCTGCGTTATTTCTCCTGTTTGTGCCTTTAAGGGCAAAGCCCTTGTAGGCCAGATCTCCAGCAGTTTCACAAGAAACCACTCCAGTTGCTTCTGTGCTAGATGTTTATCCAGTTTATTGAAACATTTTAAAGCTCAGTGATTTGCTAGTTCCATGCTTGTCTCACAAGTTGTGTGTCATTGGATAGTTCCTACTTACACTGTAAATGGGCCACGATGGAAGAGCTGGAAAAGGATCCTCGCATCGCACAGAAGATCAAGCGATTTAGGAATAAACAAGCCCAGATGAAGCACATTTTTACTGAGGTGAAGCAATATTACTAATTAATCTGACCATTGCTTTTCTTGCAGAATTCAATACTGGGTATAAGTTTCTTAAATTGATGTTTTGTGTAGATCTGTTGCTTAAGCCAAATTGATAAGTATGCACTGATTTATAGCAAAACTAGTGCAGATTTAAGCCAAAGAAAACAAATTACCCACCGAGGTGTGAAGAGCAAACCTTACAAACTGACAACCCACAAGAACAGACATCTTGGTCAGAATACCAGTGAACAGCTAGGGTAAGAGGAATATGCACCCAATTCTTTCATCTCCCAACTCCAAAGGCAATTCCAAAGAGATCCAAAATTTGAATGTAAATAAAAACAAAGCCCAAATGTCCAAAAATAAATAAATAACTTTATTTTAAACTTGGGAACTTCTAAGCATAAGGCCTATAGCAAGAGGAAGGGTTGGTGAATTTAGATCTTAAACAAATCTATAATATCTATAGATTAAAAAATACTATAAACAAGTCTTAAATGGTGTGTATGTAATAAATATTTTTTTATGGACATACATAGTAATTAGAAAATACGTATCTGCCGAAACTGGTTTGGCTCAATGCATAGAGCGTCGGCTTGGGGACTGAAAGGTCCCGGGTTCGATTCCGGTCAAGGGCATGTACCTTGGTTGCGGGCATATTCCCAGTAGGGGGTGTGCAAGAGGCAGCTGATCGATGACTCTCTCTCATTGATGTTTCTAACTCTCTATCTCTCTCCCTTCCTCTCTGTACAAAATCAATAAAATATATTAAAAAAAATATGTATCTGCATTATATATACATACATATTTTTTAATAATACACATATACACATACATGCATGGTATACATTTTTTATCTAATGTGAGAACCTTCCTATTTATGTTTTTATACATACACATAAATTATACACATACATATACATATAACCAATTGTTTAATAAGAAATACTCTTATAACTAAGAAAAAACATAAAACCCAAAATAGAAAAAAATGGACAAATTAACCTATAAAAATGTAGTTAATTTGACTAGTCAAAGAATGTAAATTAAAATGGGAATCTTCTAATTTTTCTTATCAAGTATTTGAAGGTTTTCAAAAGAGGTACTGTCGGTTGCTGGTGAGGGTATAGGGAAGAGACACTGGTCCATCATTGGGTGGGAGCATCGCACCATATGACTGTCAGAAGATCAATATGGCAAATGACATCAAATATCTCAGAATTTGCATGTCGTCTATTCCAGCAACTAACTGTCCTTTATCTTAAGGAAACTATCAAGTCTTTGTGCAAAGATTTAACAGTGATAAATAGTTGTTTATATTGGTGAAAAATTGAAAATGAAGTGTTAGATAATAGACTTTTGTTAAGTTATACAGCCTACAAGATGGAATACTGTGCAGTCAGTAAAAATGGTATTGGAGGACAATTATTAATGACATGGAAAATCTCTTCTCTGGTTGATGGAATTGTGGTGATTTTTATTTTCTTATTTTTTAACATGTGATTTTTAAATTTTATTTAGATAATTTTTGAAGAAAGGAAGCAATAAAAATTATTCTTAAAATGTAATCATAAGTATTGGACCTTAAGAGAGCCCTCAGATGTCATCAAATTGTAGTAAATAGCTACAGATATTTACCAATTATTTATGTTGTACTCCCTTTTCTTGTGACAAAAATAAAATTATTTTAGGATAATGTCAGTAAGCATTCTTCATGTCCCAACATGGGGTTCTTCCTCTTTAACCTTAATGTTTGGCCCAGGTCTCCCCCCTCCCCGCCCCTCAGTAATTGTTCTAATGCCTGTGAGAACTATTTTCAGGGCATCATCCCTCTGGTAGAGAATTGGGAAAGGAAGGTGACTACTAGAATTAGAAAACCATCTTGAACCCTTGTTGGATACTCTCCCTCTGATCTTGGAATATTTTTTGCACACCTCTATTTTAGCAAGTATTTGCAGTGCAGTAACTTGTTTACAACATGTCTGTATCTTCCATTTTGAGCCCTGGAGACAGATAGGGCCCTGTCTTCCTTGTATTTCTAGCCCTGGTACTAGGCACAGAGTCGGTGCTCAGTAATTATCTGGCTGTCCCCAGGGAGTGAGAATGGTTTGACCTATGCTATTTGTTACCCTGCTCCAGAACCGTCAGCATTTCCCATTTTCTTGGAATAAATTCCAAGCTTCTTAATATAGCCTTCCAGCCCCATGTGTCCATTTTCTGATTTATTCTCAAGGGTGTGAGTATTCCTTGATTGGAATATAGAGAAAGGAAATTGTGTTGGGTTTACAGAAATACTGATAACAGCAGTTTATACTCTTGTGGGAAGAAAAGGGTTGGAGGACATCATGAAATTAAGGAGTAATCCTGGGGACTAGTTCCTATAATACTGTCTTTGGTTCTAACATTTTTATTAATAACTTGGTTAAATGCTATTCTTTTTTTTTTTTAATACATATTTTATTGATTTTTCACAGAGAGAAAGAGAGAGGAATAGAGAGTCAGAAACATCAATGAGAGAGGAACGCCTCCTCCTGCACACCCCCCACTGGGATGCGCCCGCAACCAAGGTACATGCCCCTGACCGGAATCAAATCCAGGACCCCTCAGTCCGCAGGCCGACGCCCTATCCTCTGAGCCAAACTGGCTTCGGCTAAAAGAAATAATAACTTAGTTTTGAGTAGAATGTCTGCGTATCTATTATTTCCAGGTGCTTTATGAGGTAGCCAGGGGAGAGGGTAGTCCGGTGAAGGAGACTCCAGTTGGAGAGACTGGAGTTCCCATACTCCATAGGGATAGAGGCCCAACTAAAACCCTTCCTAAAAACCAGAAATAATGCTGGGAGAATAAATGACAAAGATAATCTTCAGGTTTACCTGGACAGGCCAGGATGACTGAAATACAATGGTTGTAAATGTAATGTCATACATTTGTATTTAAAGATCTTTACATTTTGGAGTGTGGAGAATGACTGGATAGCAGTTCTAGGGAGGAAAGATGTTGCCAGTTTAATTACAAGTTTGCTGTGAGGCAAGAATAGGGTGTGGCTGTTTAAAAAGTAACATTAACCCTGCACTGTACCAATTGAACAGCCCTGCTGTGCCTTGCTGTTTTTATTCCTAAACTAGAGGCCTGGTGCACGAAATTCATGCTTGGTTAAGATTCCTTCTCCAGCTGCTAGCTGAGGCCCTTCTTCATTCCATGCCGCCCCCTGGTGGTCAGCGCATGTCATAGCAAGTAATAGAACTCCCAGTTGAATTCCTGAGGGTTCACTTTGCATATTAGCCATACACACACGCGCGAACGCGCGCACCCGCGCGTGTGTGTGTGTGTGTGTGTGTATATATGACTTATTTTTGAGTACCAGGATTCAATGAGGTTCTGCAAAACCTGAGGGCAGCTGCAGGAGGACTGTAATGGTGGTAAAGGGATCCAGCCATGGCTGAGTGATTGAGAAGAAAGGTGGAAAGCAGACTGCATGCTGCTAGGAGCCTGGGTTCTGGAGCCAAACTATTCCCCCTACACGCATGCACACAGGCCACTTGCATAATATCCTTCCTAATAGTGTCAACCTCACAGGATACCTGTCACAAAACATTCACACAGTGTTTATACCAGTAGAAGTGCTTAGCACAATACCTGACCCACAGTCACTCCTCCACAAGTGTGAACTCTGTGTCTTTAAGGGATCTGGAAACATTAAAGCATCTGAAGGAAAGTTAGACGCCGGGGCTATTTAACCCAGCTCCGGAGGTGTTGAAGAGCCAGCACAGAGAGGTAGAATCAACTTGGTCACCATTGCTGGAGAGGAAGCAGTTCTCACCAGTGAATCACTGTTACAGGATGGAAATGGAGCTGTAATTTAATAGTCATAATGATAAAGATCATGATGCTACTGCTGAGCAGGCAGAGGTAGAGCTTTCTTGGCAGTGGGTCAGGTCTCAGAGAATAGTATATTTCTGAACATGGGAATAATTGAATCTGATTGCACTGGTTAGAAGATGAAACTAGATAACGTCCAATTTAGGGGCCATAAGAACATTCCAGCTGTCCAGGATTGGGACTTCCGTTTAAGAAAGACCTGGGTAAACCTCCAGTTCTCAAGCTCTGTGTTCTTCGGTCATGTTACGTAGCCTCTCTGAGTCAGCTTTCTCATGTGTAAAGTAAGTGTACTACCTACTCCGTAAAGTAGTTTTGAGACTTAAATGAAAGCATTTAATGTGATTCTAGACACACATTAAATATTTCTCAGTGCAGTTTATTGTTGTTTTGTGAGTACCCCCCCCCTTTTTTTTTTGAAGCATAATGTATATAAAGATAAACAGATCCTAAGGTCATTGAATTTTTACAAAATAACCATCTCCTGGTTCAGGAATTGGAACATTATCTGCACCCTAGAAGCTCCTCTCATGCCTCCTTCCATATTAGCTATTACTGTTATTTATATTAAGAAGGAAAAGAACCCTAACCGGTTTGGCTCAATGGATAGAGCATCGAGGATCCCAGGTTTGATTCCGGTCAAGCGCATGTACCTTAGTTGCACACCTGGTGGGGAGTGTGCAGGAGGCAGCTGATCGATGTCTCCCTCTCATCAATGTTTCTAACTCTCTCTCCCTCTCCCTTCCTCTCTGTAAAAAAAGTGTGTGTATAAAAGAAGAAGGGAAAGAAACCAAGGTGTCCGGGGGTGATCTTTGGAGCAGGGAGCAGTAATGAAAGGGCACCTCTGAGCTGATTTTTGCACAGCACTACAGTAACCAACACGGAGGGCTTCCCCTGGCTGTAGGCAGCCTGTGAGGTGTGGTTGGTTCCTTCCCATGTAGTCATGGAGAGCAGGCTTTAGGACAGTGAAGAGTGTCTGAGGTGACTTTTATTCTCAAGTGAACCAGTTTATGTGCTTCCTCATAGGTCCAGAGTAGGGGGTCACTTAAGGGTAAAGCAGGAAGTGGGATTTGAGGGCAGGGGACACTCTTAAACTCTTCTCTGTTTGCATTAGCCTGACGAAGACCTGTTCAACCCAGACTATATAGAAGTTGATCGCATCTTGGAGGTGGCCCACACCAAGGACGCAGAAACAGGAGAGGTGGGTATTTCCTATGCTGACTCTCCTGGTGTCCTCCCTTCTTACCTTACATTGTGCTTGTTTGGTCAGCATGGTGTCTTTGTCAGCATGGTGTCTAATGGCACCCGTGTGTTGTGTTGTATTATAGGGTGGGTTTCCATAAGTTGGATAGAGTATGACCGATGCCTTTTATCTAGTAGAAAGAACGTTTTTCTCTCTCTCCTCTTCTCCCCCAGGAAGTGACGCATTACCTGGTGAAATGGTGCTCACTGCCCTATGAAGAAAGCACATGGGAGCTGGAGGAAGACGTGGATCCTGCGAAAGTTAAAGAATTTGAATCTCTTCAAGTTCTCCCTGAAATTAAGCACCTGGTAATCTATCAGTTATATGTAGAATTTGGTGTTTAATACGGAAAGATAAAGTAATAAGATTGCTAGTGTGTTTATGGAGAATTTAAGGAATTTGTGATTTTGATTTTACAGGCTTTCTGCCTGATGTTCTGACTCTAGAAACTAATCAAAATATTTGACCCAGCCGAGACCGGTTTGGCTTAATGGATAGAGCGTCGGCTTGGGGACTGAAGGGACCCGGGTTCGATTCCGGTCAAGGGCATGTACCTTAGTTGCAGGCATATCCCCAGTAGGGGGTGTGCAAGAGGCAGCTGATCGATGACTCTCTCTCATCGATGTTTTTAACTCTCTATCTCTCTCACTTCCTCTCTGAACAAAATCAATAAAATATATTTAAAAATAAAAAAATAAAAAATAAAATAAATAAATAAATAAATAAATCAAAATATTTGACCCAGGTACTTTCCTGAGCTCACACCACAGGCACAAAGAAGTAAAAGAAATTCTGTCTATAGAAACCAAAAAAACTGACTAATATTGGCTTTCAGGGAAATTAAAATATAAGTAGGATTGGAGTAAACTAAACTTATCTTCTAAGAGTCTAAGTAAAACAGTATAACATTTAATAAGATTGGTGGATCTGTTTCTCTTTTTTATTAATTACTTGCAAATATTACAGAGATATTCTTAGTTTATCCAGTGAAACCTAGAAAATGTAGGGCCTAAACATGGGTCAGAAAACAGTCACTGTAGTCTGAAGCCAGATGTAGGGCAGTGTTTTGAAATTTACTGCTTTCCCCATTATTATTCTGTGCCCCTATTTGTTTTATGTCTCCAGTAGTGTGTCTCTGCTTTTTCCCACTAGGAGCGGCCTGCTTCAGACTCCTGGCAGAAACTCGAAAAGTCTCGTGAGTATAAGAACAGTAACCAGCTCCGGGAGTACCAGCTGGAGGGAATGAACTGGCTTCTATTTAACTGGTATAATAGGTGAGGATCCAGAACCATATCTGTCTTCATGGGGATTTTTTAACCAAGTGTTTGTACTTGGAGGCGGCTGGCTGCCTTGGCCCACTTAGAGTAGAGCAGCAGAGAGCTGAGCGGACAGTGCAGCCATTGGTTCAGGCTGGCGGTCCTTGCATGTCCCTCGTACTAGGATCATATTTTTATGTCAGGCATTTCTCCCAACCAAAGGAATGGTCTTTACACATCATCGACTTCGTGCCCCCCCCCCCCCTTTTTTTTTTCACCTTTGCCGATCTAGGCAAAAGGTAAGGCTCTATCTTGGTTATGCTCAAAGGATCCTTTAAACATGTGTTCTATCTCTGTCTTTAGCAAAAATTGGCTTTAAAGAGGACTAGATCTGGGTTCTTGCCCCAACTCTGCTACTTGTTTGTGAGCCACAGATGTTCTAGACTTGTTCTAGAATGCTCAGGTTGGACTCTTTATCAGAATAGATGAAGCAGATGAAGTTTGAGAAAGATGGGTTGAGATTTTCTTAACATTCTAGAATGTCCCCCCGAGTATTGGTTTTTAAAGACAGCATGTTGTAACGGAAAACACACCAAGATAGGACTCTGGAGGCTTGTGTTCTGGCACAGTCTTCTGCCCGTATTCTCAGCTCAGAGCGTTGCTTTCTAGGTCTGAGGTTGCCCTCTATCCAGTGAAGGATGAGACTGGATGGGGCCATACCCTTGCTTTAAGCATCTTGGCTCTGTACCATCTGTGACCTGAATCACCAGGCGAGACAGGCATCTTTTCTCTGATTAGAAATTTATTATGTGGGTTAAGTTTGTCCTTTGATAACACAAGTGAAAGGCAATGAGAATCTTGTAACTTAATATTTTATTTTTGCCTTTGCTTCCATGAAGTTTGTTGGGTACAGAAACTGACTTTCGTTTGAGGCATATTTTTGTTCTCTATTTTTTTAATTTTTAGTGTTTTTAGTTTATATTTAAATGGATCCATTTCATGTATTTTCTCACAATCTGCCATAGTTCCTTTTTGGAAGCAGGCAAGATATGACTAAGAATAATAAAAACTTGCCTTAGTTGCATCTCTGGCAAATGCTGATAAGACCTTCACTGACATTCACTTACAGGTCAAGGTATGCATCTGAAGTATCGTTTTAGTTATAACCAACCTGTACCTCTGTCCTGTATTGATTGTGAATTGCCTGTATTTCTTACTCTCTGCAGGAAAAACTGTATTTTGGCTGATGAGATGGGCCTAGGGAAGACCATCCAGTCCATTACATTCCTTTCAGAAATATTCCTCAGGGGAGTCCATGGCCCTTTCCTCATCATCGCCCCCCTCTCCACTATCACTAACTGGGAGCGGGAGTTTCGGACGTGGACAGAGATGAATGCCATTGTGTACCACGGCAGCCAGATCAGTAGGCAGATGATCCAGCAGTATGAGATGGTGTACAGAGATGCACAGGTGAGCCTCATGCCGACACAAAGACTCAGTGACCCTCGATGTCATAGTTGAGAGCAACATTTCCGTCACTTATCTTCTGGAGTGTAGTGTCTTGTGCCTTGGGTTACTATTTACTGATTATGTAGAGTCAGTCATACGCTTATTGAGGCAGACTTCTTGCTCCTCCCTGGTAGTTTAATTTATGATAAACACAGAATTATAGGACATGCTTTACACTCCCTGAGATATACCAGCGACCCCTTTTAGGACTCTGAAAGCGTGGCTTCTGGGTTGGATTATGAAGTTACTTTTACACACAAAATTTTATCTGAATTACTATATGCTCAGTGAAGAAAGTGAGCAGCAGAATTGTTGTATAGACAAGGGGTTCCTAGCCAGGGAGTTTGGAGAAGAGGTTAACAGATTTGACAGGGAAAGATAAAGAGAAAACAAGATTCAAATCATTAAAAGCACAATAGGATTTTTAAAAAGCTTTCGTTAAGTATTATAAGGACTTTGCCAAGTATGCTAGTCCTGGGCACTGGATTTTATAAGTAAGGTGAGAATTAAAAGAATCTAATCAGAGAAAAGCCAGCCGGGAGCTTTGTAACTGCAGGAGACACTTGGAAGGAATTTACAGTATGCTCTGACATGATGTAGCTCTGTTCTTTACATGTGATGGCAGCACTGAGACAGGCTAAAAGACAAAAGTGTGCTCTCCTGGTAGCACCTGTCCCAGGGGAATCAAGATCTTTACTGTGACTCTGTGCTAGAACCCAAGTGACAAGTTGAAATTAATTGCATCTGAAAGGTAGCAAAGAAAGTTTGCTTGGGCTTACAAGCTATGCATGGTTTAGACCAGTGGTCGGCAAACTCATTAGTCAACAGAGCCAGATATCAACAGTACAACGATTGAAATTTCTTTTTTAGAGCCAAATTTTTGTGGAAGAGCCACACTCAATGGGCCAAAGAGCCACATGTGGCTCGCGAGCCGCAATTTGCCAACCACGGATTTAGACAGACTCGTGACTAGAATATGTGAATCAACACCCATCTGCTTTCCTTACCCTGGCAGTTAATTAATAGAAAGCTTCTTTGCTGTGCCTTCCATACTGTTCACCTGTCTCACCCTGTGAGGACACAGGCTCTCTTCTGTTTCACCCATGTAATGAGGTCTCTCTCTTACCTGAAGAGCTGGTGCGTTCTTGTTCTCTTTTCTCAAACGAGGAAGAGCAGTGCTTATTGGCTTCTCACCTGGGCCCTGGCATTACTAGTGCTGGCTCCTCTTGGTCAGCTGGTGCCCATTAGCTGGATTCTGTGGCCATTGCATAAAGTTCTGCCCGCTGTTGTATCATCCTCAGGGAAACCCCCTTTCAGGAGTCTTCAAGTTCCATGTTGTCATCACAACATTTGAGATGATCCTGGCAGACTGCCCAGAGCTGAAGAAGATTCACTGGAGCTGTGTGATCATCGATGAAGCCCACAGGTTGAAGAACAGGAACTGCAAACTTCTGGAGGGTCTAAAGCTCATGGCCCTGGTGAGAGTGCAAGCTCTTCACATAAACAGCGGGGCTTCTCTTCACTATGGAGGAAGCATTATTCATGTGACTGACTTCTGAGTAGTTGCTTTACTCTAGATTTATGTTTGCCCTCTATAGCTATTATAGTGTAGGAATCAAATGTGTGTGTTCGTTTTTTGTTATGAACTAGGTTACCAGTTTGACCTTTGCCACAGATTGATTCCCAAAGGGACACAAGGGAATCTTAAATCCCAATAAATTTGTGACCTGAAACTATAAAGTGTTCTGGTTTGTTTCTGGGTCTCAGAATGACCTGATACAAAAGATTATGGCTTTTTAACATCATTGTCTTGACACAGTGCCCAGTTTGTGGGGGAAGGCACTCAATAATATTGAATGAATGAATGAATGAATGGTTTCTGTAATTAACATGAAATTGCTGCTGGAATTATTAATGTGAAAGGAAGGTTGATCTGTCCATTAGCTGTACTCCCATGAATGTTGGCACCCTGTCTTTTCATTAACGCACAGTAGAACTGCCCCAAATTGAGCACAGAATGCCCTGGCCTACTGTTTGGGGAGCTCAGACACTCATCCTGTGTTAATCTGTGCAGGAACACAAAGTGCTGCTTACTGGGACACCCTTGCAGAACTCTGTGGAGGAGCTCTTCAGTCTGCTCAACTTTTTGGAGCCATCACAGTTTCCTTCAGAGACTGCTTTCTTGGATGAGTTTGGAGATCTGAAAACAGAGGAACAGGTAAGTAGGGGCCTGAAGGAACAAGGAGACAATGTAATGATTACTTTACCATCAAGGAGAGAAACCACTGTGGATTCGGGTTGCCAAGTTCTGACATCCATTATTTAGTGTATTTTTTGTTTATGTTGAGGAGGATAAGCTGATTATTAGCAGTTCTTATTACTACAAAGAATAAATGAATCAGCACCTAAAATATTTTATGTTGACATATCAGGCCTCAAGCCTTCACTAATCTCCCATGTAAGTTCAGTGATTTTGGGCATAGCTGTGATTTCAGGATCATGGTGCTTTCTTTTGCTCCCCTCCTTTTTCTTCCTTCCTCCTACATAATCTGTAACATATTCTCAGGCTCATTTTTTAGTTCAATAAAATACTCAAGAGCAGTGAAAAAAAGAAGGCAGTTATATATTAGAGTAGTTGGTAAGTCCATCTTTGTTGATATCAACTGAATTTCCTCAATTTTGAAAGATTTAGTCCTGAGTCTGGCTTATTGGACTCAAAGCTAATTTAAAACGGCCAACATTAATAATTCTACTAAAGATTACAGAAATAAGCCAGAGAAGTTTAAATGCCTCAGGAGAAACAAGAATAGAATTGGGGGTTTTATTAGGAGAAAAAGGTCACATCTGTTTGGAAATCAGGAAAGCTTTCACAGAGAGATTACAGTTTGAAAGTGGACTTCAAAGAGTGGATAATTTTTCAGTAGGTGGAGAGAGGAGATGGTGACTATTTTACATAGGAAAAATGGGAATTTATTGTTTTTTAAACAGAATTTATTTGGGAATAAGGAATCATTCACATAAGCTGGAAACAGGATGGATGTTTATGGAGTACTAGAGGCCCTGTGCACAACATTTGTGCACTCGGCGGGTGGGAGGGTCCCTCAGGCTGGCCTGGGCCCTTTGGCAGTCCAGGATCTGTGGGGAGTGGGCCTACATCCTTAGCACTGCTGCAGAGGCGGGATAGGCTCCTGCCACTCCACTCACCAGCTGTGAGCCCAGCCTCTGGATGAGTGGTGCTCCCCCTTTGGGAGCACACTGACCACCAGGGGGCAGCTCCTGCATTATCTGTCCCCTGGTGGTTAGTGCACACCATAGCAATCGGTCATTTCACTGTTCAGTCTATTTGCATATTAGCCTTTTATTATATAGGATGAGGACAGAGATTCAGAGCTATATTTGGGGAAGAATTTGGAGGGTATTAGAGGAGCAATGCAAAGCTTTGATTGCAGGAGTGACATAATTAGTTCTGCTAAATTAATCTAGTAATGGTGTGACAGTGGGTTAGGGCAGAGAATGTAGGGACTGAGAAACCTAGGGACTTCCATTAACAGATGTCAAGGGTACACTCTGTGGTTCCAATCTGTTTGCTTCTACTTCTCTGGCAAGGCAGCCTTTGAGAACAATGAGTAATCAAACTGAATTCCACTTCTGCTACATGTGCAGAATCTATTGATCCTTCAAAAGCCAGCTCCAGCCCCCTCTCAATTTTTGGACCATTGGAAATGCATTCTTTTCTTCCATTGCACTTATTTTGTAGTATGCATTTTTTCTTCTTCCTCGACAATGGCCTTCTTGAGGAAAAAGCCCACATCTTCTCTAAAGCTGTGTGTGTTGTATTGACCAACGCAGTATCTGGCACACAGTATAGTCTAAATCAGTGGTCACCAACCGGTGGTCCGTGAGGTTAAAAGGTCGGTGACCACCCCTCTAGATGATCCAAGGTATGAAACAAGTGAAGGGCAAAGCGGAACCCAGCATGTGGCATATGGGCATTTGTGCCTATTTCTTTTCTCTCTGGGTTCTTATGTAGTAACTAGAGGCCTGGTGCATAGATTCATGTACATTGAAAGGAAATTAATTAGAAGGTGATAAGAACTTTTAAGATCTACTCTCAGCAACTTTCAAATATGCAATACAGTCTTATTAACTATGGTCGCCTTGCTGTTCATCCTGGAGACTTGTTTATTTTGTAACTGGAAGTTTATACTTTTTGACAACTTCATTCATTTCGCCCATCCCAGGCTGTCTCTCCTTCTTACTTTGTTCTTTCAGCATCTAAGTCTTCCCTTTATAATATGTCACTCATACCTCTTAATGTGGCTTAAATATTTCTCAGTTAATTGCTGCACACACGTACATGTTAGAGGGGAGAGGTTTGTTTTCTCCAGGCTGGCGAATAGGTACTGTCTTTCGTATTTTCCTTTCTTTATATCTTGTAAGGTTGTCACATAGTTTCTCATTAAATACTAGTGAATAAAAACCAGGCCCCTTTTTCCCTTTCAGCCTCATGGTCAGGGTTCAGTTATGACCTTTCATTTAGTCTGTCACCACAGTACTGCGCTCACGAGTTTGTAGTGAAGGTAGAATACCCCGTAATCACTAAATCAGGATGTACCTGGACAGGTGAAGAAACTGCAGTCTATCCTAAAACCAATGATGCTTCGGCGGCTGAAAGATGATGTGGAAAAGAACCTTGCTCCCAAACAAGAGACAATCATTGAAGTAGAGCTGACCAATATCCAGAAAAAGTACTACCGAGCCATCCTGGAAAAGAACTTTTCCTTCCTGACTAAAGGGGCATATCAGCACAACATGCCCAACCTCATCAACACCATGATGGAGCTGAGAAAGTGCTGCAACCATCCCTACCTGATCAATGGTGAGTGAGCGATGCAGGGGCATACTCCGGGTTGTTGTGGGTCTCTGCCACAGGCTCCTGATAACCAACAATTGTAGTTACTGAGAACCCATTAGATGCCAGATGTGTGTATTCTCACCTTTTTACAGAGTACTAAACTGAAGTTCAAAGAGGTTGATGGATCTACCTAAGCAGTTTAATGAGTACAAAGAGCCACATTTGGAACTGTTTATCTGAAGATGGGGATGTTACTCATCAGTCTGTTGTCCATTATGTCCTTGTGGGGACAGAATATGTGTTACTTTGTCGGGTAAATGGTCATGATGCAATGAGTGAAAACTCTGTAGATAAATGAAGTTGCCTATACAATAAGAATATATATTGGAGCCTTTTTTTTTTCAATAAAACTTTTTTCATAAAATTTTAATTCAATATCTGGCTTGGATTTGCTTACAGTTAAATTTTTATGACATTTAAAGATATGTCTGTTTGTCAACTTTCCGTAAAGGTTTCTTTAATAGCATAAGTCATCTTGGTATCTCAAATTCTTCTCTACCTGGTGAGACTTCCCAGGAGAGCAAAGCACCTGAGTTCCCTGTACCTGCTGCCACTGCAGAGCCCTCTGCTGGGGCACAGACTAGGGTTGCACATACAGCATTGCCTCACTGAACGTGGTCCCGGACCCAAGAATTCACTTAATTTCCCCTAGGATCTGTAAGGCAGAGAGCAGCTTTTACCCTTAACGTTTTTTCAAGTATTTTGCTTTGTTTTGTTTTCAGGGGCAGAGGAGAAAATTCTGGAAGATTTCCGGAAAACCCACAATTCTGATGCCCCTGACTTTCAGCTACAGGCCATGATTCAGGCGGCAGGGAAGCTGGTGCTGATTGATAAACTACTCCCTAAGCTGATTGCAGGTGGCCACAAAGTACTTATCTTCTCCCAGATGGTTCGCTGTCTCGATATCCTGGAAGATTATCTCATCCAGAGAAGGTGAGACTGATGTCAAAGCTGCAGGCACTGCCTTCTTTCTGATACCTTTTGATTCATTCAAAAATTGTGCTTTAACAACAAAGCATTCAAAAAGGGAGGAAAGGAATCTTTTCTTAAAGATTCTCTAAAACACAGAGTTAATACTTATGGCCAAGTATATCCAAGTTTAACTCTTACATGTTTCTTTATATTCTTTGTAGTTGGATGAAACAATTTAATCAACATTAGAGAAGGTTAAAAAAAATAATGTGTTTACTTTTGTTGTTTTGCTTAATGATGATGAGAGAATACATCCTAGAAAGCATCACTATGCATCAGGTTACTAAAAGAGCATAATCTGACAACTCACAGGAAAATAATTTGGGGATATTTCATGTCCTTTTCCACAAACTCTCTAGATTTTATGATGCACTAGCTATGGCATCCCAGTTTATTTTCTTGTTCACATTCCAATAATTTCTTGATTCTAGGTCCATTACTCACGAAGGTGGAAAGTCACTGGTGTTTGGATTCTTTGTGGGTACTGCATTTGTTACGTTGGGATATATCAATGATCTGAAGATGATAAATGGATTTTTAACAACTCTTAATGATAAAAGATTTTTCAAGATCATAGAAACTGTTAGTCTAGGCATTGCTAAGTTTACAGGAAATTCTTTTTTTCTCAAAGTAAAATCATGGCAAATCTCAGTTGTCTAAATATTCTTGTACTGGAAGATTCTGTCTGTTCTTCTAACATGTAATTTCTAGAAGAGAGTTAAATGACAAATTTAGGAATGGGTTATGCTGACATTTAATATTTATATAAATAATTCCTTGAAATCAAAACTCACTTTAGATTAGGGACCTATTGCCAGAACACTTGCTTTTCATAAATATATTATTTTGTCTTCAAAATATATATATATATATAAAACAACTCTTAGTTTTCAGTATTTTAAAGAACCTCGCAAAATGAGTAACAGTATAATTAACATACTTTTATTAAGAAGGATATCCTTATTTAGCTCCCTTTATACTATTTTTATTTATAATTTATTGCTTACTTTGTTTTCAAGTTACTTAAAAGTAATACAGTTTCTTCTGATAATATGGGCACATATAACACCAACATCTGCCCAACGCCCCCCATTCAGACTTAGATGCATATCTTCTTAGTCTTTTTTCTTTGTTCATACATATATTTAGCTTTGTTGCTTTCTTTTTAAATATTCTACATTCTACTTTGTAACTCACATTTTTATTTATTATGAAAAAAAATTTTTTTAATTATTTTCCTATGACACAATTTTGGTAATCTGTTTGATTTTCTTATTATGTCTTACGAGTTGTTTTCGAATTTTCAGTACTTTAAGAAACTCTGAATATGCCTTTATAATCATTGTAAATGTTGCCAGTTATTTTTTAAGGACCAATTCTGATGTACATTTTTAAAAGCATTTAGTACATATTTTCAAAACCCCTGTAGATATTTAAATTATGTTTTAGTTTGTATTTCTGATTAGTAATAGGTGAATTTTTATATATATTAATTTATATTGCTTTTTTTAAAAGTTGTTCATGTTCTTTCTCCATTTTCTGTTGCTCTTTGTCTTTGTTTATTAATTTGTAAGATTTGTTAGTTTACTTAAGAATATGGTGTATATATTTCCCCAGTATTGTTTTTGACTTTTGGGTGTGGACTTTTGTATGTTTACTTTATTCCCAGGAGTTGTAAATTTTATAATAGTTAAATCTCTCTATCTTAAAACAGCTTTAAAATAAATTTAAATTATTAAATCAATATGCTTAAATAGCCTTCACTCACCTATTAACCATTATATCATATGAATATTCTGAGGTGTTTCTTTTATGGTTTCTTTCTCCTGATAACACCTAACACAGTTCTCTGGGCTTATTATCATCATTACTCTTCTCCTTTTAATTCAGGTGGGTTTTTTTTTTTTTTAATGTTTTTATTGATTTTAGAGATAGAAACATCAATCAGCTGCCTCCTGCAAGACCCCTACTGGGGATCGAGCCCACAATCAGGGCTTGTGCCCTGACTGGGAATTGAACCAGCAATCTTTTTGTGCATGGGACAAGGCTCAACCAACTGAGCCACACTGGCCAGGGCTAATTCAGTTTTTATTTTCATTAAAGTTATGCATTATTCAACATAACTTAAAGAGGCAAATTATTTTATTAGAATTATGAAAAAATGCATTTACTAATTTACTCCCTTCTGGCCCCTGAGTTTTCCCACCTCAGAAAAGAGTAACTACTTTAAATATAATAATTTATAGTTATATCTAAAAAATGTTAATAATTATAATTTTTTTCGGTTTTAGATATTATCTGTTCTCACTATGTAAATGCCACATGTGCAACTTCTTGTCCTCCCATCTTCCCAAAATGCTACATATTACTTAGATTAATGTTCAGTGTTTATTAGGTCTTATGGAAATACTAAATTACAGCTTAGTCATGTAGTACCCTGTTATTTCTTTATTGCATAATTTTTATTTTCCCTGAAGCTAAAAATTAGCTTTCTATTCCATTGCTTGATTTTCTGTGTAGTTATTATAATTCAGCTCCACGCTTTACCCTGGTTGCCTAAATCTCCTCTGGTGGTGGTCACAAGTATCAGTTTCATCTTCTCAGGGTCATCTCTTCTGGGACCCTCTAACGTGCTCCTCTGTGTTCAGTGCTCTTCTCACCTAGTACACAGTTGTCATCTGTTCCCTCTCTTCCTTCATCAGTGCTGACAAGTTTCTTTCCTTCCCACTTGAATCAAATTTCCTTATTGGTGGATCTCATGTACCTCCTCTGGGAGCTTCTGAAAAAGGGTGAATGATAAGTGAATTTTGAGACTTTGAAATGTTTGTAGTCTACTCTCATTCTTGAGTAATACTCTGTTTCCCCGAAAATAAGACAGTGTCTTATATTAATTTTTGCTCCCAAAGATGCGCTAGGTCTTATTTTCAGGGGTTGTCTTATTTTTCCATGAAGAAGAATATGGTACAGATTTATTGTTAAATGAAAATAAAGGAAATTTATTACCTGCATATGGTACGGTAGTACGGTAGTTGTCAACACAAACCAGACAAACTGTGAATCCTACAGTATCAAGAATTTACTCATTTATTCAGTGACAATCATATCATCTTCTGGAACATCATCATAACAATCCAATTCCTGAATTTTCTGGTGAATTTCTCGTGACTCCATTTCTTTCAGAATCAGTGGACCAAATCTCTCATGTTTAGCCTAGGGGGGCCTTATTTTCGGGGGGGGGGGTGCCTTATATTTCACTTAGAAGGCAACCTGTAAGTAGGTCTTATTTTCGGAGGATGTCTTATTTTCGGGGAAATACGGTAGTTTGGCTGGGTTTGAGATTCCAAGTTAGAAATCATTTCCCACAGAATTTTGAAGGGTTATTTATTAGTTCATTGTCTTCTTGTATCCAGGGTTGTGGTTTAGAAGTTCAGAGCCCTGCCCTTCTCATTCCCAGTCTGTGTATGTGACTTTTCTTTCTTTCTTTTTTTTCTGTTTATAAGTTTTGATATATCTTCTTTGTCCCAGTGCTATGAGGTTTTACAATGAACTGTTTTTTATATGGGATGCATTGAATTAGATACTAAGTAGTTTTTCCTATCTGAAATCTAAGTTCATCAGCTCTAGAAAATTTTCTTGGATTTTATCTTTCATTATTTCATCATGCTTTGTTTTATCTTTGTGGAACTCCTGTTATTTGTATGTCAGATCTTCTGGATTGATCACCTGATTTTCTCTTTTTTCTCCATCTGATACTTTGCTATGTTTTCTGATAGAATTTTTTTATTCTCTCCTCCAATTTTACATTTTATTGATTTTACACAGAGAGGAATTGAGAGGGATAGAGAGTTAGAAACGTCGATGAGAGAGAAACATCGACCGGCTGCCTCTTGCACACTCCCTGCTGGGGATATGCCCACAGCCAAGGTACATGCCCTCCACCGAAATCGAACCAAGGACCCTTCAGTCCGCAAACCAACGCTCTATCCACTGAGCCAAACCAGTTTCGGCTCTCTTCCAATTTTAACCCTAGGTTTTCTTTATATAATTATATTTTTAATTTCCTAGAGCATTTTCTTCTCTAAATTTAATTTCAGTTCTTTCATAAGTGCAGTGTCTTCTTTCGTTTTTCTGAAATAATCATGATAGATTTGTTTTTTCTTCCTGCAGCTTTCTCCAAGTGAGAATTGGAGAAAGCTGCAGGAAGAAATTATTTATATATATATATACACACACACACACACACACACACACACACACACACACACATATATGTATATGTATATGTGTATACACACACACACACACCCTGTATTTTCCGGTGTATAAGACGACTTTTGAAACGAAAAAAAGCCTGCTCAGATTGGCCAGAGTCAGAGAGGCGGTCTATTAAAAAAAGAACTGGTGTTGCCTCGGAAGTGGGGGTAGTCTTATACAGCAAATATAGGCCTAAACCTATGTTTTAACTGTAAAATTAGGGGGTCGTCCTATACACCGGAAAATACGGTGGGTGTGGGGGGGTGTGTGCGCGCGAGCACACACACACACATTTATATATTTATATCTTTTATATTAGAATTCTGGGTTTGTTTGTTTACTTGTTTTTCTTTCTTTCAATACTTTTAAGTATTATTCCACTGTGTTCTGGCCCCCATAGTTTCTGATGAGAAGTTCTGCAGTCCTTTAAATCACTGTTCTCTTGTATGTAATACTTTATTCTGTGTAGTGAGATTTTTTTTTATTTTGGATTCGCAGTTTGACTGATGGGTGGGATTCAACCTCTTCAGGGTTCATGGAGCCTCTTGAATGAACGTGTAAACGTGTATCATCAAATTTGGGAGGATTTGAATCTCTATTCTTCTATTTTGTTATTCCTTTTGCCCTAGCCTCTGGTTTCTTTGTAAGACTCCAATTATCTTTTGATGTTGTCTCACAGATTCTTGTCTGTCTCCCTGCCACCATCCGATCCTTTTTCTCTTGTTTTGATTTCTCTGTCTTCAGTTTCTGACTCTTCTCTGCTATTTCTTTCATGCTTATTAAGCCCATCCAATGCTTTCTTTACCATACAGATTATATTTTAGTTCTAAGTTTCATTTGTTTCTTAATTTGATGTTTCTCTGCTGTGATTTTCTATCTTTTTGTTATGAAGTTCTTATCTGAATAATTGTAACTTTTTGGATTTGACACCTGTTAATTAAATTTTTTGCTCTTGAGAATGGGTCATATTTTTCCTGTTTTTTCATATGTTACACAATTTTGTGTTTTTCCATGTACATTGTGAATATTTTGTTGTGGAGATTCAGGAATCTGTTACATTTCCATGAAGATGATGGTTTTTATTTGGAGGTATTATATGAGATGTGACTAAAAATGCAAATTCTGTCAATGTCTCTAGTAGATAACAGCTGCAGTCTCAGCTCAGACTACTCTTGGTCTGTCCCAAGCATGATTGAGTCTATTTTGAAGAAGTGGCGTCAGAAGTTTAGGTTTAAAAAATTTGGCTCTCAAAAGAAATTCCAGTCGTTGTGCTGTTGATATTTGGCTCTGTGGACTAATGAGTTTGCTGACCACTGCCCTAGCCAAAAGGATGGGAACTTGATTGTACCTGGAGCTGATAGTTGGGAAGCAGGGTGGAGAGAGGTAGGAAGATCACACTCTCTCTTCCTTTTTTTCAGTCTAATACTTCTACCTTTAACTGAGATTGGAACTCCTTCGGGTAGAGAAGGGTATGGTTCTTATGTTTTATCCTCTCAGGGCAGGGATGTGTGATCTAGAGGGCTGATATTCAACCAGTTCCCCTGGTTTTTAGACTCTTTGTATCCGCATTTTTCTGATGCCATCAATACCCAATCCCTTTGGGTATTCTGCAATATTAAATCAGGCTATTTCTCACCTGGGATTCTGCTTTCTTTAAATACCATATAGCTGACTTTCCATCTTCTAGAATTTTGTTGTAATTTCTCCTGTTTCTGGTTTATTTGGGGGAGTGTATTTTTATCATTTTACTAGAAGTTTGAGAAGATAAAATATAAAATATGCATGTTAATTCATAACCTTTAACTGGATTTTTTTTTTTGATATGTCAATCTGCAATCCTTCTGTAATTTTGATAAATCATATATAACGGGCATTTAATCTAGTTTATTTCTAAATATGTCTTATTTTTATTTACTAAATGGTCCATGTTTCCCCCCTATTCATCTAATATACTATCCATTAAACATACTGAGATATTATATATGCTGGGTATATCCCTAACCTTTCTGTTCTGATCAATAGTTTTATTTTTTTCTCATATATAATTGCAGATAAACTTCAGAATTATTCTTTTTTAGTCTATCCTTGACTACTTCAGTCTCCCACTATTAAAAAAATTGTGTGTGTGTGTGTGTGTACACACACATTTACGCGTCTGTATTTATCCCTATATACATATATCTATTTATTGGGATTTTATTGATTTTACACATTTAGTAGAGTAGGATTGACATCTTTACACAACTGAAGAATATAATTTTCACTACACTTATTCAGGTCTTTTATATACACTGTGGATTTAGTAAATATTTATAAAGTGCCTTCCTCGTGCTAGAACTTTTGTAGGTGTTAGGGAGATGGTGAACAAACCAACATAGCCCCCATAGCATATTGCTAAATCCTTCATATTTCTTACTAAGTTTCATGCTAAGTGTTTTACATGTTTATGGCTGTTGTGAATGGGTGATTTTTCACTCTATGTTTTCCAGCTGTTTATTGTTGGGAGATAAGAAAGTCATTCATTTTCCTTGAGGCCTTGTGAGAACATTTCCTGTTGTGCCAAAATGTATCCCTCCTCTCCAGGCAAAGTACACAGAGGTTTCCCAGAGTGCCACCTGCTTCTCATTGATGTTTGACAATGGCTCAGAATTACAGTTTCATGAACCACATCGACTCCTAGGGAGTTAGTTCTCAATACAGTTGATGCAGAGGGTTAATTGCTGCACTGATGTTTGATGTGGGGAATTTTATGATGTCTGATTTCTTTATTCAGACTTACTCGCCCTCAAGATTTTCTTTGTTTTTGAGCCTTGTTGCTTCTCCAGCTGTCACTTTCCTTTTGTTCCATTTAATTTCATGCCAAACTCTCATCCAGGGTGAGGGCACGGCCAAAGGACTTGGCTCGGAAGTGACGGGATGAAGAACAGTTGAAATAAACTCTAATAATTGAATTTTTATTTTAGTTTAGTTTTTGTGTTCTTCGAGAGCACCCCCTCAACACTGAACAAGTGATGGAAATAAGGATTCATGTTCCAATCATCCTGCACAATTTCTAAAACCATCATTAAGTCATAGCTGGCAGAATGCTGTCTAATTTTATGGAAATAATTTTCCCCAGGTGATGGCCAAGCTATGTCATCACATTCGTTGACTTCTCCCAAAGCCATGCTATCTCCCTGCCTCATTCTCTGATGGCTGTCAAAGAACATTGAGTCCTCTGTGCCTGTGGTTAAAATGGCTGGCATGTGTGATGGTCGGGGTGGCAGCTGCCCCTGTTTCATTGTGTCAGCCCTGTCTCCTGTCTCCAGACCCTGTGCTGCTTCCACACATCACATGTATGGCCCCGCTGCGGAGGGAACCAACCCAGACCAGATCCTCGCTGCATTGGCTTATCAAAATTGTTTTGATACCTGTAGTTTCTTCTTTCATTTGCTGCCAGAGCTACAAGTTTCCTAAGTTTACTGGTGTTTCTTATTTAACTTTCTCTTCCAAGTACTTAGGGAAATCTTTCTGTTCTGCTGCATTGAAATGCAGGGCACAGTATGAAGGCCACACAGCAAACTGGTTAAGAGTGTGGACTTTGTTTGAATCAAATGGATCTGAGTTAACTCACCAGCTAGGTCATTGCAAGTTATTTTGATTGTATGGGTTTTTGAAATTTCCTCAAGTGTAAAATGGGGATGGTAATAGTAAAACTACCTCATAATATTATTGTGAGAGTTAAATGTGATGATACATGTCAAGCACATATCAGTGCCTGGCACAGAGTTGACACTTTGGTTGCTGCTAATATTGTTGCTGTTGCTATTATTAATGATAATGATAATTTTATCTAATTGCTTCATAGTGTTATAGAATTTAGAATGTAACTCTTACCTTTTATCTTATGATATGATCTTCTTAGTCTGCCTTCTTGACAATCCTGTCATCATCACTCATTTTATTTGCTACTGTAGTTTCAAATATTATTCCTGTTTGTTACATTAAAAAAAAAAAAAGAAGAAAGAAAGAAAAGTACACCTGTAATTCCAGGTATGGATGCACTGCAGCTTTGTAAGAGAAAGACATATGTTCGGACTTGGTTCTTTGCTGTGTTACATGTCCCTTAGAGTCTGAGTTGGATTGTTATTTTTTACATGGATTTCCTCGGGTGATTTCTTTTCATGGATTTTCCTTTTCCTCAAGAAAGTCAGGATTGTGTTGCCCAATTTAGTTGTCTATAGAGTCAGACCCACACAGAGTCATCTGCCCCTAGACTATCTACTATTCTCTTTCCAATTATTTATCTGAATTTTTGGAGGCCAGATTTTCCAAATTCTGGGCTACTGGTAAGATTTTCATCAGGATTCACGTTCATGACTATTGTTGGGTCTATGATGACTTGGTCCTCTTCTCACAAAGTTCTGTTACTTCTGCTTTACCAGCCAGTTCATGCCAGGGGTCCAGGGCAACATCCCCTTGTTAATTCATGTGTTGGCACGGGTAAGAAAAGAATAAGACTCTAAGCAGCTATCTAGGTTGCTACAATATTTTAATGCTCTGTTAATAACATTATTTCATCGTAAAAGTACCATCCGTGTTTTCTGATTGGGTAGACAGACAGTAATATGATCCCATAGTGTTTTATTTCTTTTATTCTCCTTCCTTTTCCCCTCTCCTTCACCATGCTTTCCACCTTTATTTCTTCACTTCCACACAGGTGTATGCTTTCTTAAGGACATTCACCTTTACTTCCTCACTTTATTTTGCTTTAAAAATTCGTTCGTTCTCCGCACCCCTGCCATAGCACAAAGCATTTTCTGTGAGTCTCCCCGTTCACGTGGAAATGTGCTGCCCAGAAGACTGTGGTCTCAGCTGCGGCCTGGAGGCTTTGCTGGGCACCTGTAGGCGCTGAGGAACCGTTAGGCTAGAGCTGACCAGCCCAGACATCAGGGATGGCCTTTCATTACAATCTCCCTCCCGTTTCCAGTTTCCCAGAAAGCAGTGAGGGGCTGATCTGAACTCTGATTCCTTGTAGGAGCGCGACTGAAAGCAGGTGGTGGAGGCTTTTATTTGCTTTTCTGGGTCTTAGGGTTACGTTCAGTGCAAGGTAAAATTGGGAAATGACTTGAGAGTAAGTTGTTTGGGCAGTGGGAATTGATATTTTTTGCGTTTATAATTCTCCCAGTCCTCCTTAGTTTGTGGCTGTTTTTTTGTTTTGGTTTGGGTTTTGTTTGTTTTGAGGGGTGACACTTTGCAATGCAGTTTTAGATGTCTGCCCTGCTGCCTATGTAGAGGGTGGGGATTCTTCTAGACTGTGGACACTTGGTCCATATGTAGAAGTGAGGGATTTAAGGCCATCGGTCAGCAGCTTCTTGCATTGTTTGCTGTTCTCCATTGAAGTCATGATTAACACGTGGGCTTTCGTTCGTTTGGGTCCCCTCAGATACACCTATGAGCGAATTGATGGGCGAGTACGGGGAAACCTGCGCCAGGCAGCCATCGACCGGTTCTGTAAGCCAGACTCAGACCGCTTTGTCTTTCTTCTGTGCACCAGAGCGGGAGGCCTGGGGATCAATCTCACAGCCGCTGATACCTGCATCATATTTGATTCAGACTGGAACCCACAAAATGACTTGCAGGTAACCATTAGGATGATTGCTGTTTGCCTTAGCCACCCGGAACCCAAGAACGTATGGCAGGGCCTGGCATGGTTATAGAGTATCTGCCCTCTTCCATGCTATGGTGTGAGCCAGAGGGCAGGCTTAGGGCCTCAGCCTAGGGGAACTGAATGAAAAGTAAATGTCGGCCCTTCCTACTAATCAGAGAATTGATTTTCCCTTTTACTTTAAGTCAAATGATATTTCATAGTGGTAGCCTCCAAATATAGAATTGAACTATTTCTTTATTATCATCATCAGACATAAAGAACATTATTGAGCTTGACTGATTCTCAGTTCTGGCGTTTTCACTCATCATGTTTGTTAGCGGGTCATATGTCATACTCAGCTTGGGAAATGACCCGGGCGGGACATCTCCACAGTGTGTCAGGGTTCAGGCAGCCTCACTAGCTCATTTGTTCTGCACTTAATGCAAAATGTATAAATGCCCTTTTAAGTGGATTTGCAGGTTGTGTTTTCTAGTTTTACCCAAGTTAAGTAATGGTAACTTTAAAAGATGATTTACAAAGATTGAAGTTATTCAAAGATCAAAGTTTATACAGTTAAAAAGTAAGCATAGACAAACAAGAAAATGACAGAGCAGACACTTCCTGTTTAGAGTTTTTCATCAGCCCTGTTTGACAGTGAAAACAGTGACCAGATCAGACAGTGAATTAGCAAAAGAGATTCAAGAAGATCGCCTAGAGTATAGATTTACATTATTACTAACCATGAATTTATCCTAAGTGTATCTTGATATATTTTCTAATACTCAGAATGTGAGTGTAGGGTAGGGAGAGTGGTGAGTACCTCACAACCTTTTTTATGACGCAGTGATTAATAAGAGAAGTTTGGCGGATGCTTCTTCACAACACTGAAGAGGTAGCCGAGGGGATTCCACAAGGAAAGGAAGGCCAGGAGGGAGAGCCGAGCTGATGCCTGTTGGGCCTTCTTCCATGGCCACCACTTCACGCAGAGCATTCTGCTTTGTCCTTTCCATTCAATGAGTTTCCAAGCAACATTTTATTTGAAGAAAGCTAAATACTAGTTAAATAACCAGTCCTTTAAATAATTAAATTGATGACAATTGGCTAAAACTCAAAGGGAAAAGTCATTGTGAAACTAATTGTGTGGCATTGTGTTCAGTAAACGAGGACAAATATATGAGTTACAGAGAGCAATACTTATTCCAAAGAGATAAAACAGTGCTCGCTTCGGCAGCACGTATACCAAAGAGATAAAACAGGATAAGGGGATAAGAATGATGAGGGTTGGATGGCCTGGTTTAGAAAATGGTCTAGGAAGGCTCCTTTAAGAAGGTGATGTGAGCAGAGACCTCAGTGATGGGGAAGGATCTTAAGTTACAAGGTCAGGAGGAAGAATGTTCCAGACAGAGGAAATAAGAAGTATAACCACTGGGGGTGGGAGTGAACATGGGTGGCACCCTGAAGCAGTGGGCTGGGCACTCACTGTACATTCTCAGTCCCAAATAAAGTGAGTCAGGTTTCCTTTGAGTTCTCTCCTGCCTCTCTTGTCAGTGTCCTCTCTTTTCCACTCACTCCTCCTTTCTTTTTCTGCTGCCCCAAAGCATCCTTTTCCGTCTCCCATGCTGTCAACTCCTCTCCTGTTCTCAGCCAGCTCTTGACTGACTTATTGACACGTTTATTGAGCCCAAACGTAGGCCTGCAAAAGGAAGAGCCACTTCCCAGTGCTCCCTGACTCATGCTGCCAAGAGCCCAATTCCGCTTTTGCATGAGTGGTGACCCTGTGGAGGCAGGCTTTTAGATTGGCAGGAGAAATGTGAAATTGCCAGGCTTGAAATAAAATACTTGTGTGTAGAAACTGGGCTACAGTATTATACCAGCATGCTAGAAGTGGTTGGGTTCCAGTGGCACTGTAGTAATTTGTTTAACCTCTGATTATGCAGTTTTTACATCAAGTAATAAGTAGTATTTTTTAAAGTATTAAAGAAAATCTGCTTTTTAAATGTAATAGAGCTAATGACTTGAAGTAGTAGTATAAAGGTCAAGAGAGGATATAGTATTTTGCTTGGTTCTTTGTACCAGTTATTTTATTTTCACCCTAGAGGCCCATTGCGTGAATTTGTGCACAGCTGCAGTCCCTCTGTGTGGCCTGCAGAGATTGGGCCAAAACTCACAGTCCAATGCCACCTGCAGCTCTTGCCTACTGCTCCCACTCATCCTGGCCCGACTGTGCCTGCCGCTGGCTCACGCCCAATCATTCCCAATAGGGAGAGGTTCGCACTGCCACAGCAGCGCTCACCAGCCATGAGCCCTGTCTGGCACCCTTCCAAAGGGAGTGGCCTGCAGGATTGGGCTGAAACCAGCTCTCCCACATCCCCAAAGGGTGCAGGCCAGGCTGAGGGACTCCCTCTGGTGCACGATCAGGCCAGGGAGGGACTGTGGGAGGGACCAGGCTGTGTCCGGCCCATCTTGCTCAGTCCCAATCAGCTGCACCCCAGCAGCAAGCTAACCTACCAGTCAGAGCTTCTGCCCCCTGGTGGTCAGTGCACAACAGTCGACTGTCTGCCCCCTAGTGGGTAGTGCACATCACAGCCAGTGATTGAGCAACCTTAGCATACCATTAGCGTATTACACTTTGGTCATTCAGTTTTTCTGCCATTCGGTCTATTTGCATATTACCCTTTTATTATATAGGATGATTGTAAAGGCATGGTGAAAGGTTTTGCCAAGTTCTGGATGTGAAAGTGACAATAGTAAATTAAAGGCCTGAATTAATTTAAAATCTCACTGCTTGGGCAACTAAGACAGTCCCCCTTCCTTCCCTTTGCAGTCACTGGGATCTGAACATCACTCCTTTTTTTCATAGGCCTTTGTTCACCTCAAATATATTAAAAACTAAAGAACTAACCGGGGGCCTGCAAATTGTGCAGGAGCACATCAGAGCTCTGTAATTTTTCCTGGTGGAGGTGGCACCACTGCCCTCTCTTGCCTAACTACTCCAAGCTTCTGTATTTATATCTTTGCCGATGGATCTTATTTGGGCTTCATCTCAGTTGCTGCCCTAGTTCTCTCTCTGCCACGTGTTTTTATATGTGATTTTGGAAAATTAGGAATACCTGGTTAACTATTAGATATTTGACTGTAAAATGACGAGTCTCTAAATGTGACAGGACTCCTCTTGTTATCCTCAGGTAAGTCATCTTGGTAGAGCACATGTTTATTTCCTGGTATCGTATAGCTGCCTGTGGCAGTGGTCTCCCAAACAGGTTCGCTTTTCTCAGTTAATGAGAAGTCCAGAGATGTGTAGTCAGGACTACTGGGGTTGCTTCATAGTGTCATCAGAGTCCCAAGTTCCTTCTGTCTTTCTGCTCCTTCATCCTCAGTGAATGTGGTTTACATCCTCTTGGTTCCCAGATGGATACTTCATGTCCCAGGCAGGAAGGTGTGGTGCTTTTTTCAGGAGAGCAGAACCTCCCCAGATACCTCTAGTACACTTCTGCTGCATCTCACTGTCCAGACCTGTGTTACCTTGCCATCCCCGGAAGGCTGGAAGTGGTTTCATTTGGACATGTTGCTGCCCTTGGCAAGAATCAGGGTTCTGGTGATGAGGAAGAAAGGAAATGTGGATGCTAAAGAGGTAATTAGCAGTGTCTGCAGTGCTCCTCTTAGACCTTTGCTCAGAACCTTTCTTAAACTTCCACCTGTAATTTACTCTCAACACTAGATGAGCCAGGAACAAGAAAAATCATTGTAAAAGCCATGGCCACATATTGTTGCTGCTTTGTAGATTCCATAAACTGTATTACCTTGATTCCTTTCTTTACCAGAGTTACCCATCAAACTTTCTCCTGATACTAAAGACTTAACTACCACTAAAGATACAGAAAGAAGTTATGGCAACTAATTTTAATAGCCGAAGACTAAACAGCTTGGTTGTCCAGTAATAGAAGACTGATTGACTAAGCCATATATAAAAGAATGAGGAATGTGTCTGCAGACACCTAAATATAGTGTTGGGTGAAAAAAAATTACGTGGAAAAGTACGCATAGTATGCTAGCATTTATCTAAAAAGGCTGTCTCTTCCTTTCTCTTCCCTGTGGAAAGATTAAAACGAACAAAAGCTTTATTTTTATTTTTAAATATTTTTATTGATTTCAGAGAGGAAGGGAGAGGGGGAGAGAGGGAGAAACATGATGATAGGGAATCATTGATCAGCTGCCCTCTGCACACTCCTACTGGGGATTGAGCCCGCTACCTGGACATGTATGTGCCCTTGACTGGAATCAAACCGGGACACTTCAGTCCACAGACTGACTCTCTATCCACTGAGCCAAACCAGCTAGGGCAAAAAGCTTTTTTAAATGGTTACCTATCGCGGCAGTAAGGAAATACGATGGAAGTTACAAGATAGAAACTAGTTTTTCCAAATATGCCTTTTTGCATTTAAAAAATACTTTCATATGTTTTTATTGATTTCAGAGAGAGTAAGAGAGGAGAGAGAGAGAGAGAGAGAGAAACATTAGTCAGCTGTCTCCTGCATGCCCCCCAGAGAGAGAGAGAGAGAGAGAGAGAGAAAGAAACATTAGTCAGCTGTCTCCTGCATGCCCCCCAGTGGGGATTGAGCTCATATGCCCTGACTAGGAATCGAACTTTTACCTCCTGGTTCATGGGTTGATGCTTAACCACTGAGCAACACTATCTGGGTGGGTAACTTTTTGCATTTTTGACTTTGGATCCATTCTAAGTATTTTATAGCATTATAAAATAAAATTAATTTTTTAAAATGTACCTTTATTGTTAAAAGTTTTACAGCTGTCTCCTTTCTTCCCGCACTGACGCCCTCCACCCCATGGCCACCCTCTACCCAGGCCTTCACTACACTGTTGTCTGTGTCCATGAGTTATGTATATATGCATATAATTTCTTTGGTTAATTATTTCCTGCCCTCACTCCCTCTGAGATTCATCAGTCTGTTAAAAAAAACAACTTTATTTTGAGATCATTTTAAACTTTAAAAATGTTGCAGAATAAGTGCAGAATTCTAGGACCCTTCACCAAGCTTCCCTTAATGTTAATATTTTATGCTAGAGGCCCGATGTACACAAGTTCACGCAAGAGTAGGCCTTTCTTCCCAGGCTGCCAGCACCGGATTCCCTCTGGCATCCTGGACCTGGGCTTCCCTCCTCCGGCTGCCAGCAGGCACCTGAGACCCAGGCCGCTTCCCTTGGGCTGCTGGCAGGCACCCGGGACTCTGGCTTCGTCTGGAATGACATCCTGAATGATGTCCAGTCTAATTAGCATATTAACCTTTTATTATTATTATTATAGGAGATAACCATAATGCAATCATTGAAACCAGAAAATTATCATTGATAGAATACTTTATCACAGACTCTCTTCATATTCCTTCAGTTTCCTACAAATGTTTTTCTTGTGGTATGAGATTCAGTGTAGGATTTCACACTTCCTGTAGAAGTCATCACTCTTGCCAGCTCAAGTCTAATTACGTCCATCTTATTTTTCATGACCTTGACACTTTTGAAGGGTACTGATCAGCTGTTTCCTAGAATGGCTCAATTTGTGTTTGCTTCATGTTTTCTTATCAGATTTTGAAGTTATGCATTTTGGATAAGAATATCATAGAAGTGATGTTATAACCTTTTCTATGTATCATATCACAAGGTATAATAATGTCAATACATTACTTGTTATGTTAATTTTGATTACTTGGTTGAGTGGGATCTGCCTTGTTTCTCTACTGTAAAGTCACTCTTTTTACCTTTAAAATTAATATCTTGGGAGGAGATATTCTGAGACTTTAACCTGTTTCTCATCATACTTTTGCGTATTTTAGCATTCATCAATGGCTCTTGCCTTCATTAATTATTATTGTGTTTGGCTAAAGGTGATTTTCTGTTTCAGTCTCTCCTTCTGCAGATATTAATTGGAATTCTACTCTAAAGAACAGTTGACCTTTGCCCACCATTTATTTACCTGTTAGTACAGATTCAATATTTATTTTATGGGTTATAATTCATTACTCTCATTGTTTATTTTGTTGTTCAGATTTGGTCATATGTAGCTCCTTCACCTTGGCTCCTGTGTAGTGTGGCAAGTTTTGAGCACTTCCTTTCTAGCACCACGAGGTGTTCAGGTTCATGCCCCATGTTTCCTGGTTTAACCATGGAATTGGCATTTCTCCATCGATCTCTTGTTCCTTTTATTTGAGGGTGGCATTTAGAAACTAAGATTTGATACTAGGTACGCCCATTGCTACTGGAGTATTATTGCTTCTAGACACTCTGAGCAGACAGAGCTAGGAATTGTTGTGTGTGTGTGTGTGTGTGTCACACAAATACTCAAACCACACATCTCTATTTATCCTGTTTCTGTCCTTCCATAGCGAGATTTTTTATTCCAGACCAATTCTTTCTAGCCCCCTTTAACTTGAGTCAGTTCATCGATATTTCTTTTCCTTCTATGATTTTGATGTTTTTGAAGAGTACAGTCATTTTATAGACTGTCCCTCAGTTTCTGTTTTGTCTCCTCAGGATTGGATTCAGGCTTAATAATACTACTCCTGAAGTGATAGGTCCTTGTCAACAGATCATAAGAGGAACATATGATGTCTGTTTACCTGATAATAGACTTTGGTCTCTTAGTTAAGTGGCATCTGCCAGATTTCTCTATTATAAGTTGATATTTTTTTCCTTTGAAATCGATAAGGAATTTTGGATAGTTTGAAACTATATAAATTTCCTATTCCTCATCAACATTTACACATTGAGTTTAGTTCCCATTGATTATCTTTGCCTGAATCAGTCATTATGATGGTTACAAGGTGGTGATTTTCTGTCACTCTACATTTTGTTGGCTACTACTATTTAAAAAAAAAAAGATTTTTTCCTTTTCTCCCATTTATTTATGTCAGTATATCTACTCACGGATTCTGTTTTATTGAGTGGGTTATATTCCATTACTATCTTTATTTCTTTTGATGTTTAAATAGTCCTAGACTTAGCCAGTGGCAGCCTCCTCAAGTTTCGAGTGTTATTTTAATATATTTCCATCATTGTGTGAGTACTTCCTTGCATTCTGGCACAGTAATATGTTTTAGGCTCATCTTATACTTTGCACCGGCCCTCCAATTAACCATTTCTCTAACATGACTTTGTTCTGTCTTATGAGCAATGCAATTTAGAAACCAAGATCAGATAGTCAGTTGTATTCTTTGCCACTGGAATCTATTGCTTCTAGACCCTTTCAGTGAACATAGCTGGAATGCTACACACACAGAATAAAAATATGCATATACATATAACATGCTTTCATATGCATATGTGTATATGAGCAAGTGTACATATAAACTTAATTATGAATACACACATATATCCACAGAAATAGATGTGGATATATGTGTGTATTCATAATTAAGTTTATATGTACACTTGCTCATATACACATATGCATATGAAAGCATGTAACATACACACACACACGTATATATACATGCGCATACCTAGCCATGAGCTAACATTGATAACCTCCAATCTATTCCTATGCCACTGTCATTCTAGTTTTCCTCCTTTCCATATTTGTAACTTCCTTTTTCAATTCTCAATATATGTATTAATTTGCTTAATCCTAAATTACACAGAAAGTAGTTTTGAAACTGCTAACCCTACCACTGTGAAAAAGAAACCTACCTGCAAGTGGGTATTTAAAACACTATGATTTGACTATACATATGTAGTAGGATATAACCCTAAATGGATGAAAACAAAAATCTTACATGTTTTTCAGTAATTACGTTTTGGTGATATTATAATGATACTGTTTTTCTGAGACTAATATATATATATTAGAGGCCCGGTGCACAAAATTCATGCACAGGGGTCGGGGGTGTCCCTCAGCCAGCCCCATCCTCTCCAATCTGGGACCCCTCGAGGGATGTCCCTCTCACAATCCAGGACTGCTGGCTCCCAACTGCTCGCCTGTCTGCCTTCCCCTAACTAATTGCTTTTGCCTGCCAGCCTGGTCACCCCCTAACCACTCCCCTGCCAACCTGATTGATGCCTAACTGCTCCCCTGCCAGCCTGGTCACCCCTAACTGCCCTCCCCTGCAGGCCATCTTGTGTCCACATGGGGGCAGCCATCTTTGACCACATAGGGGCAACCATCTTGTGTGTTTGAGTGATGGTCAATTTGCATATTACTCTTTTATTAAATAGGACTAGTGGCCCGGTGCACAAAATTCGTGCACAGCGGGGGTTTGTCCCTCAGCCTGGCCTGCACCCTCTGCAGTCTAGGACCCTTTGGGGGATGTCCGACTGTCTGTTAAGGTCCGATCCCTGTGGACATCCCTCCTGCAATCTGGGACTGCTGGCTCCTAACCACTCACCTGTCTGCCTGCCTGATTGCCCCTAACCACTTAGCCTGCCAGCCTGCTCGCCCCCAACTGCCCCCGCCACCCACCTGCTGGCCCCCACCTACCCTGCCTGCTGGCCTGATTGCCCCCAGCTGCCCCCCCACTGATGGCCTGCTCACCCCGAACTGGCCTCCCCTGCTGACCTGATCACCCCCAACAGCCCCCAAAAAACTGACTTTTAAACATGGTTGAAGGGATACAGATACATGGTTAATGAATTTAAAATATTGTTATGATCTCATGATGTATTTTGTCTTATATGTGCAATGTATATACTATACACACACAAACACTTCTATTTTTTCCCCATTTAATAGGCTAGAAACAGTGACCAACTAGTAGCAGAGAGCACCTCTAGGGCATCTAGACTGTTGTCTCCAACTACCATTTCCTATAAAAGAGA
Source organism: Pipistrellus kuhlii (assembly GCF_014108245.1). Classification (NCBI taxonomy): domain Eukaryota; kingdom Metazoa; phylum Chordata; class Mammalia; order Chiroptera; family Vespertilionidae; genus Pipistrellus; species Pipistrellus kuhlii. Next base: position 5,503,901 of record NW_023425562.1, read on the forward strand.
CTAGGACTCCTTGAAACAAATGGCTGACTCCGCTTCTGGGCAGGAAATATGCAATAGGAGCATGAAACATATTGTCATACTAGAAAGCATGGGAGCTATCAGAGACTACTGGTCTTTGATATAACATACAAACATAAATACAGATATACCCATGTCTTTCTTTATCTGTATGTGTATGTATGTATGTATGCATGCGCATGTGTACACACATACACACACGTTAACCATGAGCTCATCCTGATACCTCCTACTGCATTTTAATACCAGTGTTTATTCTAGTCTCCCTTCTTTCCATATTTGACTGGATCATGTCAAAAAAACACAGGAGCCAACTTGAAAATGTTGCCACAGGACATTTTTCTACAGCAATAGAAATAATAGCAGTACAATAAAACATAGAACATGTATTTAAATGTAATCTCATTGTGTTTCTGAAACAAAATATTAAAAATCTTCCTCAGTAGCTTTGGTGGATGTTATTTTAGAAACTGATTAAATAAAGAGAAAGAATTAAACATTTAGCTTGTCTCTCCTATATTAACTGTATCATCAGCGGTTTCAAAAATTTGACGGGAAATTATAATCCTAATGAAATAATCATTTTGGACAGAGATCATCAATTCAAAATAAAGATAACCGGACATCATGTGCCTCTTGATGGAAATTCAGCACTATCTATGAAACACACTTGCCAAAAATGAAATCTTAGCCTGCTTAAGTCTCAAGATATAACTTCCACTTTAGGGGAGATACTAGGAGCAGGGGCTCATATTCTCAGCCACAACCAGAATAAAGACGGCAAAATGTAGACTGTCTTAAACTATAAGACAGATACCTGGTTTCCTTTAAAAAAAACAAAACAAAAAACATTTACATATGAAAAAAGAGAGATCAAAGACAGGGAGTATCTATAGATTAAGAGACTTGAGACATGTCAACCAGTTACAGTGTAATGTCTTTCCTTGGATCCTGATCCAAACAAGCAAGCTTTAACGAGTATGTATGAGATAAGCAGGGAAATTGGAAGAAATGGAGTATTAATTTTTTGAAGTATGGCAATGACAATATGTTTTACAAGAGTACTTATCTTTAGAAATACATATTGAAATGTGTAAGGATGAAACAATATGGTGCCTAGGATTTGCGTCCTAATGATCTTGGCAGGTAGAGGCATGATAGATGAAACAGGATTGTCTACATGAGGTTATTATACTTTACTTTTGTGTGTGTGGGATTTGCTGTAGTAAAATTAAAAAGCAGTGCTGCCAGCTCTGAGAAATTTCCCAAAAGAGCAGGACCAGATCCCGGGAATGAGCGCCTCCACTAGGATCAGAGGCTAGCAGGGGCGGGGGGCACGCCATGTTCTTCTCATCACTTTACCCTAGCACGCACTGGTCACTCCATAAATAGCGGGTGATGAAACAAGTGGCCTTGAAAGGGCAGCTGGCACTTTGGTGAATTCTGTCCCATGACTCATAACTTCAAGACCTGACCACTCAGAATACATGGAACTTAAGCATTTCCCTGTTCCTTGGGCCACTGCCATTCTATCTGGTGATGTGACGTATGTGGCCCTCCTTCCTCCCCAGGCTCAGGCCCGGTGTCACCGGATAGGCCAGAGCAAAGCTGTGAAGGTGTACCGCCTCATTACTCGGAACTCCTATGAGCGAGAAATGTTTGATAAGGCCAGCCTGAAGCTGGGTCTGGACAAGGCTGTTCTGCAGGATATCAACCGGAAGGGCGGCACCAATGGGGTGAGTATGACGGTACCTGTGCCAGAGCCTTGAGCATTGGTCACACAGCTGGGGCCTCTGGATTCTTCCTGCAGCTGTGTTAAGATTGACTCACCAAACTGAGTCCGGCCAAACAAGTTTGTTGGGTAATACCCTACCCTAGAGGGTTTTTCGGGTTAGGTCTCTGTATCTGATAGATGGATAAAGGAAATCTGTAGAACAGTTATATAGTAGGGCTGTCCAACATGCAGTAACATTTCAGTAAACAGTTTTTTAACAGTGCCTGTTAGAAGTGAGTAGATCTTTATACTTAATTCTTAAGTTATCTATTGTCACCATGCTTTTATCTCATACTCCAGACAATGGAATCTATTTTATCTGTATCCCTCAATGCCCCTAACAGTCTTTGGCATATTAAAGATGTTCAATGCATGATGGTCAGTGAGTAAATGAGTGAGTAGATTAGCAGCTTAAAGTAATAAAATATTTTTTCCCCTCTAAGGGGGATAAAAATTGCAGCTAAGATTCTTAAATTGTATTAAAGTATAGACAAATAAAGTAGAATATTTCCTTAATCTCTGGGTTCAGGCCATCAAAGGTTAGGAATGAAACCTTCTAAATGAATTCTCTTTAGTCCAGATGTTCTATATCCTCATAGCTGTGCATGTGTTGCTAAGTATAATACTTCAAGTTACCAGTGCTGCGAGTTATGGAATTCCCTCTTGTGATTGATATAAAGAGAACCAGATTCTTAATTAAAACCAGGAAGGGGTGTTTTGAACTCCCCATTTCCTGTTTTCAACAAGCAATTGAGAAGATCACACTTGGCACAGGATCCTCTCTTCGGTTAAGAAATGACATCATTTCCAATACTAATGTATTTATTTAATAATGAAGAAATCATTCTTTAGCTCATTTGGTACATCTGGAGGTTTTTAAAGATACAGACTCAAACTGAAATATAAAATAAACATTAAATACATCCTCTTTAACGGTGCATAGTTTTAATGGCTTTTGACATTTGGTAATAACCAGCGTGCTGAAGAACGTTAGGGTCATTGGGTCATGGACTGGGCTTTATTCTGGAGCTCTCTATAGAGGATCGTCTGCCTGCCCTCCCCATGGTTCTCTCGAGTGCCTTTATCTGGGCTTTCATTTTCTAAAGCTTGTTGTTCATGTCTCTGTTCTTCCGACATGTGCAGTTAGTGGAGGTGCTGTGTACTGAGTCACTCGGGCCAGGTTTGAGGCTGTCTTTCTCCTGTGCATTTTCTACTTTGTGAGTAGCCTTTGGTGACCTGTCCAGGTGCAGCAGCTTTCGAAAATGGAGGTAGAGGACTTGCTCCGGAAAGGCGCTTACGGAGCTCTGATGGATGAGGAAGACGAAGGCTCCAAATTCTGCGAAGAAGACATAGACCAGATTCTGCAGAGGAGAACCCACACCATCACCATCCAGTCCGAAGGGCAGGGCTCCACCTTTGCCAAGGTATACAGGACCTTCTCTCCGGAGTCCATGGTGGGGAGCGAGAAGAAAGACTCTCATTAGTCAGACTTCTGTTTCCCTAAGTACACTATGGACATTTTCTGGCTACACACTCTGTGTTACACTTAGAGGATGTGTCAGTAATGGGCTAGAAGCTACAGAAAGAGCACCACTCCTAACCCCTGGGAGCTGGTTTTCAGCGAGCGGGATAGACACCTTAGCTCGCAGGCGCACTATCACTGTTCACAAAGCCTGCTGCGAAGCTCTTGTGGTCACTTTGAGTCCCTTGCAGAGCACTCATTGGTCAGTTTCTAGTGAACACCCCAGTCCTCAACCTCAAGCAAGTATCTTGTTCATTTCATGAGAAAATACATTTCAGTCAATTATCCCAGCTAGGTGCTGCCCTGCAAGTTACTGGATTTAGAATTCAGCTAACAAGACCACTTATCAGATCACTCTCAGGTTTCCCCGACCACAGGCTCTGTGAGCTTTGTGACCTGTCTAATTAAACTCCTGTTTGGCATGGGACGTTTTCAGTAGAATATTTTGTGCTTTATAGCCATCACTTATCTCTGCCCACCTCAGTGCCTTTTCTGTAGCAGGCATTTGGTAACTGGTGAACTGAAAGAAAAGTTTTATCTAGGGAAGTTTTAAAAGTTAATTCTTTCACAGGGAACTAGATGTCAAGTAATACATTGCCATTGTCTTCCAGAGCTCTCTTCCTGCTTCCAAGTTTAAGTTTCAAAAAATGATCTTGTAGGTTGAAATTGTAATTTCCTGAACCAGTCTTTTAAAAGAGACGAATAGCTTTGAGGCTGTTTGAGTTTCTGATACATTTGAAAGAACACAGGTGCTTATTAATGTGCGCTGTGTCCAAGCACAGCTCACTGATGCTTTTCTTCTTCACAGGCTAGCTTTGTGGCTTCAGGGAACAGAACAGATATTTCCTTAGATGACCCGAATTTTTGGCAGAAATGGGCTAAAATAGCTGAACTGGACACTGAAGCAAAGAACGAAAAGGTACAGCATTAAGAATACTTTATTCCATTGAACGTTTCACTGTGTCTTACAAGAACATAACTTCTCACACAGCTCAAGTCATTATTTACTCCTGAGCCCTAATTCTTAAATGAGATGGTAAATGTAATATACTTAAAACATGCTTAGCTTCATAAACATTAACTGTTAGAATTTAAAATTACCTATGGGACATACTGGGCACCTGAGAAATCAAGGCAGTTAGAACTGGAACTGGCCCAACAGGTCAAGTTTAGTCCTCTGGCCCAAGCCAGCATCCCAATCTTTGTATGTGACCATTTTACCTCCTTTTCACCATTCCTACGAAAGAAACAGGAATTCTAAGAAGAGGGGAAAAGCACAATAAGTAAAGTTTGTTGGCTTCACTTCCTTTCTTTCAGTATCTTGAATTTTTCTATTTCCATGCATAAGAGAGAGAATGGTCTTAAAATAAAGCCAGAGTTTGAACACTGCCTCTGCCCCTGACTGGATGTGAGCCTTTGGGCAAGGCACTTGACCTCACTGAAACAAGTTCAAAAGGGGGTGGTGATAGAACTCATGACTATAACTGCCTAGGACCTTGTGAGGCACCCTGTGCCTTAAGTGTTAGTTCCCCCTCCCTCTGTCTCAGACTCTATTGCCTCACTGCAGGATGAGCATACATCCCTTTTTACCTGTCTTCTTAGGTGAGTATTGAACTCCTGTGAACCCACAGGCCCAGAGACAGTTCCTGCAGATATCCAGCTGATTCAATAGCCAGCACCCAGCCTTAGCTCTTCTTCTATAGTAGGGGTGTCGAACTCAATCAGAGAAGGGTCCAAAATCTAAAATCCACTCTAAATCGCGGGCCGAATGGTTTACTGAACACTCATAAACTGTCATTGTGATGGAAACGCAGCGGAGTGCAGTGATGACAGCGCGGTGCGGGCCACATTGCAAGGCCTGGCGGGACAGATTTGGCCCGCGGGCCTTGTGTTTGACACATGTGTTCTATAGGATCACCAGAGGCTGTTTAATTCAGCTCTCTCCAAATAGGAAGATTGTGCAGTCCTTTAGTAACCTGTGTTTTACAGTTTCACAGTCAAGAAGTTACTCAGTGCAGGGAAGTTGGCAGGTGGGGTGGGGGGGTGGGGGTGAGAAAAGGTTTTTGACCTATGGACGGTAAGAAGCAGTTGGAACAGGTGGAAAGTAAGGTGACTGAAGCAGGGATAACGCTAGAGATTTACCTGGGCTACATAGGGGAGGATTCAGGACCTTAGCTTACCTTTGGGGATTTAAGGGGAAGGAGTGAGACACATAAGATGATGAAGATAAGAGGGCCGATGGTTGTGGCCAGGGGAGCCACTAAAATGAGAGATTCCTGGGCTGGAAATAATGTTTTCAGTGAAAGACAAAACATTAGTATTTAGTGCCAGTGGAAGGCAGAAAATGGAACAGCTGGAATATGTGTTTGTCTTGAGAAAGTTGCTGAGCAGATGGAATTCTCCAACTGGTCCTGTCTCCAGAACACAGCCTGCCTCTGCATGCTGGGCAGAACGGCTGAGGTACACCACTCCGTCTTTCTTGGCCAGAGCAGACTGTCACTCTGGGCACTGGGGGGCGTTGCCTGCCCATACTGTTAGAATGACTGCAGAGACAGCAGATGGTGACGGATGACACATCAACTTCAGCCAGTCCCAGAGAATCCCCGCTGCTTGTCATGGACAGAGCAGGTGTGCTGGGACAGCCTTTCCTGCTGCAGGATCAGACCAGGGTGTGGTTCTTTCCCAAATGTGTCTGGAGGAATGTCAACAGGATGTGCTTGTGCATTGTGATGGGGAGACAGAAGCAGGGCTTTCTCCCCAGCGGTCCTCTCTGTTTCTAGGAAAGCTTAGTGCTCGACCGGCCTCGCGTGAGAAAGCAGACCAAACACTACAACTCTTTTGAGGAGGATGAGCTCATGGAGTTTTCAGAGTTGGACAGTGACTCTGACGAAAGGCCCACGAGGTCAAGGCGCCTCAATGATAAAACCAGGCGCTACCTCCGAGCCGAATGCTTCCGGGTAGAGAAGAACCTGCTCATCTTTGGGTGGGTATTGGCCTTGCCTATTAGTTGTTGGTGTTCGGTCCCTGAGATTTGTCCAGTGTGTGTCTCCAGTCCTCTCTGGAGTTGTGGGCTGATGCAGGCTCGGTTAGAGCAAGAGAGAACTGTGCTTTCTGCCCGTGACCTCCCTCACCCCAGTCACTGGACACTCTGCTGCCCTATTGTAGATGTGCCATGATTTCTCATATGCTTGTCGCAGCGAATCTTTGCTACTAATTTGCTGCCTGGCACTGATTTCCTGCCTTTCCCCCCACCGAGGATATATAAGGAGTCAGTGCAACAGATGTTCCCGTTAAGGCATGATTCGTGCAGGGCTCTGGCTTTGATCAAAATAGAAGCTTTACCTTCTGGGAGCTCACCATTGTTTTTGAATACTGCAGCTGGATTCCTTTAATTCCAAGTTTTTATTTTGTGATCCAAATATTTTTGTCCCTCTCTTCTTAATTCAGTGACCATGTAAAGCGTTCAGTGGCCAGCGGCCAGGTCACCTTAGTGACATTTGTATGCTACAACATACAGGCCTCCAAGGCCTTGCAGGACAAGGCCCTTGGACCAGTTGATAGACCCAACAGAAGATGAGAAGCTCTCTTGGCCCCTCTTTGTCCTGCAGTGTTGAGGGCATGCTTGGCCTTCGCTCCCCCAATAGCCTTCTATATTTCCACTCAGCTGGGGCCGGTGGAAGGACATCCTGACTCATGGGCGATTCAAGTGGCATCTGAACGAAAAGGACATGGAGATGATTTGCCGTGCCCTGCTGGTGTACTGTATCAAGCATTACAAAGGGGACGAGAAGATCAAGAGCTTCATTTGGGAGCTTATCACACCAACCAAAGATGGGCAGGCCCAGACCCTCCAGAACCACTCAGGTGAGGTGGCCTGAGAAGCACAACTCTCCTACACTTCCAGCCCTCCTCCCACGTTGGTCCACGTTGCTGTGCTTTGGAGACTTCTCTTTCTCTGGTCTGTTTTAGAATGTTACCTGTGGGAAAGGATGATGATTCTTTCAGTTCCCCTTCAGTGTTATCCCGAGCTACTGTGATGTTTTGTTTAAGTACTATTGGGCCCTCCAAAGTTTGCCAGGTGCCAGTCCTACCCATTTACTTGAGCATCACAAGGGTTCCTCTTCCGATGAGTCTCACACCATGTGCTCCATGGTTTGTCTTTGCATCTCACGGTGCCATCTCGGCTCCCCCTCTGTCTGCGCCTTTCCTTGTGCTGTGCTTCTCCCTTCTGTGTTTGACCATAGCTTAACTTCAGGTATCAGATCAACTTCCTTTTCCCTGGCTGTGTGGTAAGTTCCTAGAGTGCACAGGTTATGGTACACCTTTCTTGATCCTCTTGGGATACTTGGTAAATTCTTACTTCCTGACTGAACAGTCCTGAGGTTTACTAAGTTTGGGACCAGGCACATCTCTTCACCACCATCAATCACTATTTGGTAGATGGAGTAGTGGGGTCTGTTGTCCAGAACCACCACACACAGCCTGGCTGCCTTTTTGCAATCCCAGCCCAGTTCTGTTCTCAGGCCCATGTTTATGCTTCCTGTCTCATCGACTAGCCTTTCTGTTTCAGGGTTGTCTGCTCCAGTCCCCAGAGGGAGGAAGGGGAAGAAGACGAAGAATCAGCTTCTGCTCCCAGAGTTAAAGAATGCAGACTGGCTGGCCACCTGCAACCCCGAGGTGGTCTTGCATGATGATGGCTACAAGAAACATCTCAAACAACACTGCAACAAGTGGGTGTGCCTCCCCCTCCCCCTTTCCGTCCCCTACTAGTAGCTCTACTCAATGTCCAAGTTTTTCGGACCCCTGCAGGAGCACATGATGTTCCTGTACTGCCATGCAAGGTTTGGAAAAGCAAGATATGGGGTCTAAGCTGGGTCATGATTCACTAGCTGTAAAGCCTCTCTGACCCCTTTACCAGTATCTCTTCACAGAACTTAACCTCTCTGCTAGTGCAGTTTTTACCACCGAGGATATTTTTGGCCTGACTCAAAATCTAATTAAGACCCTGGCGATTTCACTGTCTTTTTATTTGCCTCCCTCTTCACGGAGATCACATTAACTTGAGCAGAAGACCAACCTAGTAGGCATCACTCTCAGTCCCTCATGTCAATTTGCTTCCTCTTCTCAGTTGCTATTGTCATTCATGGTCTCCAGGTATTTGATAGACATGCATCTGAGATAGTATTCTTATATCCCTAGGCTGTCAGCTGGATAGGGTAGGGAGAGACAGAGGAAAAAATAATAGATTATGAAATTCTGTATGTATAAAGTTTAGTTTTGAGAAGTTAAAGCACTCAGCCACTGAAACATTGATATGCTTGCACATGGAAATTGCATCATTATATAGTGTATCTATTAGAATTAAAAGGACCCTCGGAACCCATCTAATCCTGCTTCCTAGATCATGCAAGAATTATATCCCTGACATTCCTGGTAGGTAATGAGAGGGCTTCTACTTACATATCTCTGATTATAAAGAGTTTAGTACCTTATGAATTAAGAGGATTTGCTAGGTTTTCCCTTATTCCCTATAACATCAACCTAATGGTTTTATAGTTGTTTGGAGGTTGATTGTTTTTTGTTTTGTTTTTTTTCTTTATCAGATAAAGTCTAGTCCTTTCCCTTCATTCTTCCAAATATTTGAAGATAATGTCTCATGTCCAATACTGTAACAAAAACTGTACACAAAGTACAAGCTCTTTAGGGACAGTAGATCTCAGTCTCATACTTAAAGGTCACATGCTGTGGATAATGGAGCCTGAATGGTGCAGGACCCACTATTGTGGTCACTGTGACTGAATGGAGTCACACGGAAAGAGGAGGCGGGCTAAGCAAGAGACCTGTTGATGACAGCGCTTAGGCAGCAGGCTAAATAAGTAATCTATTATAAGTAAACTAGAGGCCGTTGTACTAAGATTCGTGCAATAGGCCTTCCTTCCCCTGGCTGCTGGCACTGGTTTTCCTCCGTTCCTCTAGAACTCAGGACCCAGGCCTTCACTCTGGCCACCACCTTCAGTCTTCACTCCAGCCAGAGCACTGTTCCTATAGCTTCCTCCGCCTCCCATCCTCTCCCATAGCAGGTGTCCTGCCCTGCCCTGCTGTTCAGAGGCCCAGAGCAGCTGGGGGTGTGGGACTGCCATCATCTTTGTCAGGTTGATTTGCATACTCACTCCTGATTGGCTGGTGGACATTGTGGAATGACGGTCAATTTGCATGTTCTCTTTTATTGTATTGAGTAGATATTAAGCAATCATTGCTTCTTGAACAAGTTAGTCATGATAAAAATAAAGTATTTGGTGAGAAAAAATTAATCTGGCAATAATTTGAACGGAATGGCCAACTGTAAGGGTTCTGTCATAGTTCAGGTATTGATCATACGGACTTAGATTAGGATGCTAAGTAGAATTGGAAAGAAAAATTAAATAGGAGACACATGATTAAAGAAGAATCCATAGGGTGTGACGAGGAGTACAAAAAGCAGCTAATTCCATGACGATAAGCTTTGATGGAATGAGCAATGATGGAATGAAAATCATTACATTCACTAAGAGATGAAGGACTCAAGTTTTGCTTTGTTAAGTTAGAGCAGCAACATTTGGCTATTCCATCCACAGCTACAGATGTGGGTCTGGAGCACTGAAAACAGGCTGAGATGGAGAGGTTGACACAGAACTTCCCTCTGCACCTGAAGGGATGATCACAGTATCCCCACAGGGCGTCTTCCAGCCTCTGCTGAGCCTTCGGACTTATGGGAGTTTGCCATTTCTCAACAAGGCTCATTTAATTACCAGATGACTCTAATTAATTGTCCTTCTGTATATTAAATCTAAATTCCGCTGCCTTGAAACTTGAATTTATTCAGCATAAATGACTATGAGCTCTAGATTGCAGGCTCTCTCAATTAGTAAATTTACTGCCACCCAACATCAGATAAGGGTTAAGACAAGCGCTGGGGTCAGGACTGCCTGGATTTAAATTCTGGCCCCATGGCTGACCGGCAGGTGAATTCTTTAACCTCTGGGTGCCTTTTCTTCACCTAAAAAATGAGATTAACAGTAGTGTCTACCTGTTAGCATTGTTATAAGGATTAAATGAGCTAATACATGCTGGCACAGAGTAAGTACTAAGTACTCAAAGCATTGTTTGTTATTAGTGGTGTAGTATTTAGGGACATGAAATTGTCATTTAAAAAAACTTGAAGCGGAAACCGGTTTGGCTCAGTGGTAGAGCGTCGGTCTGCAGACTGAAAGGTCCCAGGTTCGATTCCGGTTAGGGGCATGTACATTGGTTGCGGGCACATCCCCAATAGGGGGTGTGCAAGAGGCAGCTGGTCGATGTTTCTCTCTCATCGATGTTTCTAGCTCTCTATCTCTCTCCCTTCCTCTCTATAAAAATCAATAAGATATATTAAAAAAAAAGAAAGAAAGAAAGAAAGAAAGAAATTTGAAAAGTTAAAAATCAGCTGCTTCAAATCTAAGCTGTAAGAAGTCAGGACAGAGGTTGATCATTCGGAGTGGGGGTAGTAACTGGAAGGGAATACCGGGATTCCTGTTGGGGAAATAAATGTGCTTCCTGATCTGGATACTACATGCACATGTGTGATCACTTTGTTAAAATCCCACCAAGCTTTAAGCTTATGCAAAGGGGACTTTTGGGAAGTATATTTCATATCAGCAAATTGTTTTGGGTTTTTTTTTGTGTGTGTGTGTGTGTATTTTTTGTTTGTTTGTTTTTTTAAGAAAGAGATGCGGCCCTCGGTGGGTAGTTCTGTTGGTTAGAGCATCATCCTGATACGACAAGTTTAGGGTTCAACCTCCAGTCCCCACTCCTTTGACCCCACTGTCACCTTCTGTGCTGTGATTCTTTCTTGGTTGGTGTCATTTCACAATTAGACTGCTGTGGCTCCTCCAGAACAGGATGAGATTGTTTACTTCCATTATGTCCCTCACATGGTGCATGGCACACAGTGTTGCCCCACAGATACTTCCTTGATTGCCTTGTCTCAAACATGTTTGGTGTGTTCCCATGGGGCCAGAGTGTGGTCCTTGCAGAATCATAGTGAAAGATGTTACTCTCTGATAGAATTGCCATGAAAGGGACTTTAAAAGGTTCATTTAATGATGTACAAGTGGAACTGTTTGAAGGCAGTGCCATTCACCATGGCCCACCCTTCAATCAACTGGTAACCAGCCTCTTGGAAGGCAGCTCTACCAAAGAAATGTTTGAGGCCATTTAGGGACTCTTTTAGGGACTGGGAGGAACTGTTTTTGCTGTCTCCCCCCATATGGTTCACAGGATGACTTAGCAGATGACTGATGAAATGCATTTTTTTCTTGTGTAAAATGGGATGATCACAGTAATGTCCGCCATTGGTACCTAGTGGTTTGTTTTTCTAGTGCTTTCTCATATATTCCTTCATATTACTAATGTAATGACATGGGAATGCCCAGAATCTCTCTGTCAACTGGGGGTGGCAGTTTACAGGCAGCTCCTGGGTTCTAACGTGTTTGCATTAATGTGTTCACCTTTCATAGGGTACTTTTGCGAGTTCGGATGCTCTACTACCTAAAAGCAGAAATACTGGGAGAAGCAGCTGATAAAGCATTTGAAGGAACCCCCGCCAGGTAAAACGAGTCAACCCTACCTCTCTGAGGTAGAGAGTTGTCATAAATGCCTGTTCCTGGAAATGGGCCAATGTGTCCATGTTCCCATCTCACCTATCAGTTACTTAGATGGGAGAGCAGGTAGGTGGAGTAAGGACAGTGCAAGGAGAAGCACTTTCTTAGAAACACAGCTTTCAGTGAGGCTTTACTAGTAAGTTAGTTTTTTTCTCTTTTTTACAGTGTTGTAAAATCTTTTCAGAACAGTCATTTCTCTTCCTTAATCATTGTAGAATGAATGTTAATTACTGTCATATGTTTGATCTAACTTTTACTCGGAATCCCATTCTTGGCCTTTGAGGGCTTCTCCTTTATTTGCTAATCCTGTCACCTCTGACCTGTTTGATTTCTTGCACCTTGATTTTGTGAAGTGGTGTTTCTAAAGCTGTAGAATTCTGTGGGAACTTCCCGAGATTTGGGGGACTAAGGCTGTCAGTTCCCAAATCCCACTGAAGCTGTCAGATGGTCACAGTTTGTAGGTGGGATCACCAGGCAGCCCCCTTCCCCTGCTCCACATGTGCAGTTAATTGGCTCCAGCCTTGTGCTATGCCCGTCATTTCCAGAAGTCTTGGTATTTGAACTGTGCCTTGAGATGACCTGGGACCATGGTTTGTTCTTTCTCTTCCTTTCCATTGGGAAATTCTAACGTTTAGTAATCATAGCTGCACTGAAGAAAGAGAAGGATGAAGAACATTGGCAGCCCTGTTCACAGGCAATCTGCGATCCAGAGCAGTCATCACAGTGACTGCGGTTACTTGACAGGGTTTCTGTAGTTACTGTGGTCATTTTTAGGAGGAATAGGGAAGTTGAGTGTTTGGTAAAAAGGTTCAATTTGTGAGTCATATAGATACAGCAGAATTCAACCAATCATTTGTATTGGGTGTTACCTGCCACATATAATCTATCCGAACTTCCTCATCCCCATCATTGCTTTCATAGACATGTAGATAGATGGAAGCTAGACAGATGTGGAGAGTGCCAATCTACTCACCACGCTTTTCCCCAATCCTGGTTCTCCCTCGTCCCGTTCAGATTTAATGTCTTATTGTAGAGAAGTTGCCATAAATAATACATAAAAGTTCATCCCAGAAAAGTTGTTCAGCATATGGCACCACACAGGCAGAGCAGGGGGCCCTGCAGGGGAGCCAGAGAAGGGGAGCTGCCTGGAAAGGTGGGGCTGGGGACACCATCGTCACAGGGGAACTGGGCCTGGCAAGGGCCTCAGCCCTGGGTCACAGTAAATGAACCTGATTGAATAAGAAACTTCAAGTGCAGCAGAGGAACCATCCAGGAGCTCAGAGGTGGGGGAGGAGCCATGCAGGTAGAAGTTCTCTCCCAGGGCAGGACAGATGAAGACAGTGAGCTGAGGGCCCATGTGAGCTCTCGGAACGTGGACAGAGAGTCAGAAAGGGGCTGATGGTACAGGCCTGCAATCCCCTCGTGTCTACTCTCTAGGACAGTCATTGTTATTACTTTGGCCAGGAGCAGTGCAATTTGTGGTCATTTTTGACCCTACAGAGCATTAGCAGGCCACTGCCACCCATTGTGGCCCATGTCCTCTGAAGGGCTGTCTTCATATCCCTGCATGTTCCAAAGCCCATCATCTTGTTCTCAAATCGAGCTTGAGATCTCTCCATGGTTTGGACACTCATCTTCTCAGCATTTTTATTTTTTTATTTTTTATAAATCTTTATTGTTCAGAGTACTCAGCATTTGATTATGTATAAATTCAACCATCTGAGAGGTGTTCAACCTTCAGAGAATGGTATATAGATGGATTTTGCTGTGGTTCTCAACTGAAGGTGCACATTAGAACTATCTCGAGCATGTAGATCCTAAGCCCCCACTCCAGACCAACTGACAATTTCCACAAGGTATACCAGTCAGTCTAGGGTGGAGCCTGGCAGTCAAGTACACATGCAGAGATCGCTCACTGGGAAAGCCCTGTAAAGAACCTTGGCCCACAATTCTTGCATCCTGCTACTTAGTGTCTAAGCCTGCAGCTAGCCATGTGGCTTAATACCAGGGTTTGACCAGTAGCTCTGACGTTGTTTTCTGTCAGTTGAAGGAACTCTGAGTCTGTGCCCTTCCTTCCACAGGGAACTGGAAGTGCCTCTGCCCGACATTGACTACGTGGAGATTCCAGTGGACTGGTGGGATGCTGAGGCCGACAAGTCCCTTCTGATTGGCGTATTCAAGCACGGTGTGTATTTCCGTGTTCCCCCTTTCCTGAAAACGCCACATTCCTATTGCACATATGTCTTAGAAAGTAGAGTCTTACCTCTGCCCTCTCAGAATTTCAACCAGAGGAATGTGGAATCACAAAATACAGTGAATGTTAGGATCAGTGAGGAACGTCAAGAGAGTGATTTGGCTATAAAGACCTTGTATCTTCCTTACCTGACCTGCCTGTATGCTTGGGCTGCCTCATACTCATTTACTCCATTGTCCCAATAGTTGGCCTATTGTCTGGCATGTGGTAGGTGGGGAAAATGTTAAGGTTTTAGCATTTCATATATATATATATATATATATATATATATATATATATATATATATATATATATATAAAATTCTAAGGTCATTCCAGATATCCTTTACATTTCTAGTTTGTCCTACTGGGTATAAAAATTTGAGAATAGAAGATGGCATGGGCATTTTTTTTTTTTTTTTTTTTTAAATGTGGTAAGCAAGTGAGCAAAGGATATTAAGAAACCTTTTAGTAGCTTTGGAAACTTAAATAAGTGCCCCCTTTTTCACTTCTGACACTGTTCTGAGCACCTACCCTTGCTTTCAGCCAACAGTTAAAATGAATGATGAAGATGCCAGGTGACAGTCAGTGTGCCTGATACCCCTCTTACCTGCCAGGCGAATTAACTAAGATTTAAAACTGGAGAGCAGGGTTTAAAGTGGGAAGATTTCGGTACACCTAGCTTTTGCTTTCAGCTCTGCCACTTAATAAATGTCTGATCTTGGGCATTTCATAAACACCTACGATCTAATTCCTTATCTACAAGGGGAATGCTATCAAAACAACTAACGTGGAGGGTCGTTAGAAGATTAACTAGAACAATATAGGCAGACTGTCTAGAACAGTGCTTGGTACTAATAGATTCTTGCCATTATTTCACTGTTGCTTATTACTCTGCCTTTGGAAAGTAAACTTTCTAACACGTGCCCTATGAGTAGGATTCTTCAACACTTACAGGCTATAACCAGTTGCATTTTCTTCATATCTGCAGATTTCTTGTTCACCAGTTCAACCAAATTCAGATCAGAAATATTTCCCAAAAAATAGTCCCAGAAAGTTCCAAAAAGCAAAACTTTGAATTTGCCATATGCCAAACACTACACTGAATCCATGTGACTGGATTGCTGTGTAGCGATACCCTGCTATAGCCTCTATGCAAATACAGGTTTTATGCAAATAAAATGCTGTTTTTTTGTAAGGCACTTAAGCATCTGTTGATTTTGGTATCTTCAGGGGCATCCTGGAACCAATCCTCCCTGGATACTGAGGGATAACTTTACATATTTTAATGAGGAATTCCCTCAAAACTTGGATTCTGGCCAAAACCAGTTTGGCTCAGTGAATAGAGCGTCCAGTGCTGCTGAGAGCTCTTTGTCAAACCACTGGGTTAGGCTGGAACAGTGCTGCCAAGGGACTCCCTGTCATTATGGAAATGCCTTTCTGCACTGGAAGTCAGCTATGGAGGAGCCACATATGGCTGTTGGGCACTGGAAATGTGACATACAACAGCACTTTTTGGGGGTTTTTTGGCATTGTAATTAAAATAGCTGCGTGCGGTTCCTCTTTTGGACAGTACAGGGCTGGAACTCAGCTCTGAAGGAAGAAGGAGAAGCATGTGACCTCCCTGTTAAGCACAAAGGGCCACAGTGTAACTGAAACTTGGTTTCATCTAATTTTGGAAAGAATCCAAAAGTAGGTCGGCTGCTGCAGGCAACCACATTCCAGAGCATGTGAGCGTGGTGTGTGCAGGAGCGTCCGCTGACGGTGTCTCATCTCGGTGGTGGCTGCGGAGCACATTGCCAGCTCCCTGATGGAGCCTCTGTGGCTGTCAGGAGGACACACCTGCAGCCCCAGCAGTATGGCAGGCAGATGCACATGCTTCCTCTCCCTCCCCCCACCCAACACACTCACCACAGTCATGCGAACGCTGAGGTGAATTATAGCTGAAACTGAAAGAAATAAAGGAAAGCCCCAAATGAAGAGGCCACTCCAGATACCCTACACATTATAGCCCGATATGGTCTGCTATCATCTATCATATCATACAGAAGCTGATATGATAGCAGACCAGGCGGTTTAATACCCACACTGAAACAGGAAGCAAGCTCCTCCAGGGAAGGAGGGCAAGAAATGGCTCTGGCTGGCCCAGGGAAGCAGTGCTGGAAGTGAGATAAGATTAGATGGAAGATAGAATGAGATTGATATCTAAGGGGTAAAATAAGATATTCCGGGCAAATACTAACAACCAAATCAAAACAAAAACCTGCTATGGCAAAGTCACTAAGCTTTCGTTTTTTGGCCTAGCACTACTCAGAGGTGTCTACTTTAGCTCAAGGATCTTCCCAGATAGGAAATCTTAAAGGATCCAGTTCATCTTCAATAACTATTTTTGTTTTGTTTTTACTTAATAAGAGAAACAGAATGACCATCCAGATCCCGGGGCAGATTGTGTGAGTTCTGACATGATTCTGATGTTTCTCATTCCTCTTGACCAGGGTACGAGCGGTACAATGCCATGCGAGCAGACCCTGCACTCTGCTTCCTGGAGAAAGTTGGGATGCCAGATGAGAAGTCCCTTTCTGCAGAACAGGGTGTTACGGATGGGACCTCAGACGTTCCTGAAAGGTGAGAAGCTGCATAGGCCAACTGTGCCGTAACTAACGTGTCACGCCACGAGTCTGTGACCCCCTCCACATATGTCCAGCACACTCAGTCTCCTCCTCACAGCGTGACATCTCCTTTAGCCTGGCCATGTTGGAGCGGCCTTCCAGAATGGCTGCTTTGGCTCCATCCTCTTACACGTCAGGCCTTTTCTAGGACTTCTAAGCACTGTGAACCAAGAACTGGTTCTTGTGCTACCTGGGCTCCCTAAGCTGCTCACCATCCTCATCTCTTACCTGGTGAGAGGATTCTCGAGGAAGCATTCAGAGCTCTCCTACCTGGCAGAAAGCTAAGAAGAGGCACAAGTACAGGCTTCCTGCCCTCAGCGTTCCTCAGATGAAATTCCAGCATTGTTTAAGAACTGCATGGTCTGGGACTGAGGTGGATTTAGGAGCTTGACAGCCATAGAATATCAGCCTTATCCCTGAGTCTGCAAAAAAAGCACGGAGGTGTCCTCTTTCCTGGGTTTTATTTACTGTGGGCATAACCTCCAAATGCATAAGTTCATAGGAAAGCTAAAGAACCAAAACTAGTTCTCCAAAATACATGTATATACATTAAAAAAAAAAACAAAAAAAAAAACCATAACATATATGTCTTGTTATATGTTTGGTGAGCTTTTGACCTGATCTTCTCCCCCAAAGTGGCAGATACTGCTTTTCATTGCCTAGAGCTGTGGCCAAGCCTGGACATGAGGGCGTGGCTCTGTGTGGAGCCCTTCACTATTTCTATGGCGGAGAAAAGAGTGAAATGCATTTTCCATCTGTTCTTAACCCCTGATTCACACTTTAGCTACCATGACATTCTCTACCCACAGGTGTTTCCTCTAGCAAAAAGTAGATGCAGTCAGAGATGTTAACAAATGCCCAGGTGACGGGTGTGGCCATTAGACTCACCAGGTCTGGGAAAACATGGCTGAGTGAATGAGGCCCCTGGGTGTGGCTTGAGGCTCATTTTCTTATGGGCTGGCTGTTCTTCCCGTGGTTAAGCAGTGAAGGTAGGAGGCTCTCCTGCCTCCAGGATCTGAGCAGCAAAGATAAGAATATTTGAGACAGGAATACCTCACAGGCAGTTTTAAAAGGAATGATGAAAAACAGATAGACACCAGCAGTAGTTAAGCTCACAAGAGAGGAGACAGCTAACCTAGAGGCAGGTGGTTGGTGGTACAGGGGGCAAAATGTCATTTCTTGGAAGTTTCAGCAGAGCTTCTTTTCAAAGCAGTGACTGCTGCCAAGAGAGTGATTCTGTGCGAAGATCGTCCTATTGTGATTATAGGGGTTGGCATCTCAGGACTGGCTCGGTTTGCACAGCCTTCGGTCTCTAAAGACTTCTTTTATCAAAGCCACAGATCCAGAAAACCCTGCGTGGGTTATGATAGAATCATTGTTGAACAGCTGGCCTCTTTCTTACTTGACTGAGTGGATGCTAGAGTCTCCGTCTGACAGGGGGCCTTGCCCATAGAAGTTACAACATTGGAAAGACCCATATTTTGAGGCCTGCGGGGGAAGTGATCTACTAATATTCCTTTTACTCTGTGATTCAGGAGGCGTTCTTGTAAGCATACTGGTTGCCAAATAGCTCGTAGGTAGTATATGATGCCTTTTTTTTTTTTTTTTTTACTTTTATTTAGAAGCAACACAGACAAAGATGACAACACTGAAGACAAACTAGATGGCCTCCAGAAACAAATGGTGAGTCATATGTGCTATATTGGTAATACTCATGATCTGCCACATGAAGGAAGAAAACTCCATCTTAGCAGTGCTTTGGGGGAATTTGATTGCATTGTGTTTCCCCCAACATTTTATTATAAAAATTGTCAATATACAGACTAAATTGTACTTTCATTCTAATGAAACTTGATTTTGAGATAACTAGATTTTAGGTGTGGTTCTAAGATACAATACAGAGTGACCCCTTGTACCTTTCATATTCGTTTCTCCACTGGGGAACATCTCTATAGTACAAGATCACAACCAGGACGCCGACACTGATGGAGTCCTGACATTTCCATGGCCACAGTTATCTACCATGTTGCCCTTTTATAGCTACTTCCACTTCCCTCCTGCCTTCACCTCCTTTTACTCCCCGGCAACCACTAATGTGTTCTCTATTTGTGTAATTTTATCATTTTAAGAACTAGTGGTCCGGTTCATGAAATTTGTGCACCTCAGGGGGTGTCCCTCAGCCTGGCCTGCGCCCTCCCGCTATGGGAGCCCCGGGGGGATGTCTGACTGACGGCGTAGTCGGACGCATTGCCAGGGAGGCAGGAGAGGCTCCCGCCACTGCCGCTGTGCTCGCCAGTCTGAGCCCGGCCTCTTCCTGAGCGGCGCTGCCCCGTGGGAGCACCTGATTGCCCCTAACCGCTTCTGCTTGTAGAATTTCCACTCAGCCAGCCTTCCTGTGGTTCTGGATGATGCTCGTCTTTTCTTTTAGTTATAGTTTTGAAGTGGTATTTCCAGGCAGCAAGTTCAGGTGTTCACCTATGCTACCATCGGTTTCTCCACACCATTCTTTAAATCACATGTGTCAAACACAAGGCCCGCGGGCCAAATCCGTCCCGCCAGGCCTTGCAATGTGGCCCGCACCGCGCTGTCATCACTGCACTCCGCTGCGTTTCCATCACAATGACAGTTTATGACTGTTCAGTAAACCATTCGGCCCGCGATTTAGGCTGGATTTTAGATTTTGGCCCCTTCTCTGATTGAGTTTGACACCCCTACTTTAAATTGTACGTGGCTGTTTCGCAGCTGTACCTGCTCAGGGCAGGGCTCCAATCTCTTGGAGTGGGGTGGTGGCCGGCCAGGGTGGAGCCAGGCGGGCTAGGAGGGCGGGTTTAGCCATGTCCCCAGCAAGGTTCAGCATGCTTCAGCTGCGGAGACCACACTGCTGCTGTCAGGAGGAAGGGTCTGACCCTGAGGGGCCATTCAGGCCTGCTTCTACCCGGGTCTGGAGTTGTAGGGAGGAGAGGGGTGCCTGGCCACAGAGGAGGGGTCCTGGCAGCAGCTTGCTGCGGGCCCGAGTGCTGCAGGGGCGCTGATGGGCAGTTGCTGGCATGCTGTTGTGGGCGCCTCTGGCGGGGGTGGCGGGGAAGAGATCTGGAGTCGGAGGTGTGGGCTACAGTTAACCCCGAGGCTGGGTCTTCTCCCTGTCCAGTCAGCCTCCCCGTGCTCCCAGGGGTGCGGGGCTGGGGTAGGGTGTCCATGCAGGGGGATAGGAAGAGCTCTCTGTGGCTACTTTCTCTACCTTCTTTGCAGTCTGGGCTCCTGTCAGGCACTGTCCTCAGACCCCCGGGAACTTGGCCCCAGCCGCTGCCCTCTGCTGTGTGCGCAGCCTCCTGCTGGTCTGTCAATATGCAAATTGGTCATTACTGTTAGAACCAATTAGCATATTACCTCTTTATATATATAGATGTTCTATAAATGGAATCATAAACTATGTAACCAAAATAGCTAAATAAATAAATAAACTATGTAACCTCTGGGAATTGGCTTTTTATCACAAAGCTCTCTGCATGGTCTTTGCTGACACCATGAGTGGGGTGGGCACCTCATTACCATCAGAGATGAAAGTCCCACTCCCTGTTGGCTTTTTGAAACCACCCCAGCATGGGAATGGCGTGCCCTGTTATAGCCTGGTGAGGGTGGAGATCTAGATTCCCCACGCAGCCTCTGGTATGGGTATCCTGAGCCACTGTTTTTACTTTGCAAAGAGCAGGCTTTTACTGATAGCTCCCCCCACCCCCATCTGTATCATTTGCCTTTTCCAGGTAGCCAGCTTCTTTATTTCCAAATCTGGGATGTAAAAGGCAATAAAATAAAAAATAAAAAAAAGAACTCACCACTGTGTCATTCCTTAGGTCCATGATCCCTAGGTGGTCTGCCTAATTCTCTTGGCATAAGAGTTTCCTTATGTTTGTTTCATGTATAATGTCCAGGTGTTTTAGCTGTGCTTAGAGTGAGGAGTGAAGAAATGTGCACCTTCCCAGAAGCATAAGTCTGTATTGCATTTTACAAATGAGCTTCTGGGACTTTGCAGAAGACAACAAAATCTTACCAGGACTCAGGCACCATTTACTATTTTCCCCTGGCTTTGAGGATTAGAGCTGATTTTATGAATTCTGGATCCCAGCAGCTACTGTAGCATTGTCCCCAACTTACTCCAATGCCTAAATAATCTCTCCTCTTCTCTTGGTCACCACCTAAAAGTTATCAATTCTTTTCTTTTTGGTTCGAGTTTGGAGAATGTGTGATATTTACTTTGGCTTCCATCAGCTCTGATTCCTGTAATAGTAATAATGACATCACTTTTCCCAGAGTAGGAAATAACTATTTTTTGAAGCTATGTTTTCATGTCTCCCTACGGTGAATTGGGGAGTGGTAGATTGAAGCAAATCAGCATGAAGCTTCAGACCCTGGACCAGATGGAAATTGAGTACTGGTCTTGACAATTAAAAGCCCCAATTCTGCCGTTTTGGTCATAGCTTATTCTACATATTTTGTCTGGGATTTGGGGAGTGTTTTTCATAGAAACCACTCTAGTGCCAAAAAAATGAAAGCAATACCTTATGCTTATGTGGAACTTGACTCTTTCCAAAGCACCTTTTCCATTTGTTTCATTTGATTCTCACCTCAACTTTGTAAAGTAAACACTTCAGATATTACTGCCCTTCTTTGAGAGCTGAGCAAATTGAGGCCCAGGAAGTTAAAGAACGTGGCCAAATTCTCTCAGCTACTAAATGTTAGAGCTCAACCTAGGTATCCTCTCGATATTCTGGTATTCTCTTTTCCAATTAAGTATTCTTTTCATAATGAGAAGGGAGAAAGTACTTCAGCTGTGCATACATGCGCCGTCCTCCCTGCAGTGCCTCTGCAGAAAGGCAGCCACCAGACCTCCTGCAGGCCAGGCCGGTGAGAGCTGCTCAGTGAGGTTTACCTGCCTAACTGGTCAGTCTTTGATCTTGGAGAGCTTTGGGCACTGAAGGGGTTGCAGCAAAACTGGTAAAATAACTTACGTTTTCTTATAGTAAGGAAAAACTCCTCTGGAACTACCTTTTGATTCATTTATAAAATTAATGCCTATATTATTTCTTTTGCTTTTGAAACCTCTGAAACCTGGGCTATAAATACAATATAATCTAAAGCAGATGGAATTGAGGGTGGCTTCCCCCAGATTTTGAGGTGGGCAGATTATATAACAGATTAAGCTTGATTTCTAGTCCGTGTGCTAAAGTAACAAATGCAGGAAAACAGCCAACATCTGAAGCAAGCCTGCAGCCCAATCCCTAATCCCCTGCCCTCAGGCAGATCAGCAAGCAGAGTTCAAGAAGCCCAAAGAGCCTATCATCCATCCCTAGAGTAATTCCTCTGAATTAAATAGACCTGGACGCAGAAAGGTTAGCAGTTGATAGATTGGGAGGCTCTTAGCACTGCAAGGAGCCCTAACAAGCGTCTGAGTGTCTATCCCCTCGGCAACTTCCATGTCAGGGGCTCATTCAGGTAGGTTCCAGAACTTCAAGAGTCTGTGGGGAAAGAGGAGGAAGGTGCTGCCTCCAGGAAAGCCATTTCATTGGGTGATGCTCCCTACACTGACCCAGACATCTGGCTCCCAGCTGGTTCCATAGATTGTGTCTAGTTTTCATTGGTAATGCAAAGAACAAAACTCTCCTTTCTTTCCTCTCTCACAGGATTTCAAATCCTTGAGGCCAGTTAGCGACCTCAATCTCTTTAAGTCTGCAGGTGTGGTTTCCCTCGTTCCTCTGCCTTTCTTCATATCACACCGTCTCCAGACCCTTGCCGCTCTGGTGCCTTCTGGAGCACACTGTGACAGCTGTCCTCTTCAGATGTGCCAGACGGAGAACCATGAAACGTTAGAGTTAGAAGGGACGTTTGAGATGATCTAGTGCAGTGATTGCCAACGGTTTGGACCTCAACGAACCAAATGGCCCGTGGACCACTGGTTGGTGACCACTGCTCCAAAGGTTTCCTTAAACCAGCAATCGCCAACCTTACGGACCTCACACACACCACCACCAGTGGTCCGAGGACCACCGGTTGGCAACTGCTGATCTTGTGTACTCCCTTTCCCCAGTCTCTCTTCGTTTAATAGCAGAAGAACTTGGGTAAACAGATTTCAGATGCAGCTGGAGTCCATGAACCTACAAAAACCTTCAAAAGCAGTTGGTCTAAAAGTATACTTGTGTTTAGAATGGTTTGGAGTCTTTCTTTACCAAAGCCATTATGTAGGGAGATTAACATCTCTCACAACAGAAACAGGAGTGAGTAGTGACACAGCCTTTTCTCATAAACCTAGCTGCTGCTACTCCAACTGCCTCCGAAATCTCCACAGTGAGCCTGAGAAAGATTCTTACAGGGAAATATGGTCTGGGGTCCCATTGTAAGAAAAATTCCGTTAGGAACTGAAAAGTCACCCTTTTCTTCCGAGTTAAGAGTTTGAGGGTTCTCTGAACACAACAGTAATATTTTCATGTAGAATACTTCAGGCTTACAAGCGCGTTCCCCTTCAGTTAGGCATTACTCTTATCCTCGTTCTAGAAAAGAGGAAGCTCCGTTTTAATCCACTGCACAAAAAGTTAGTCTTCACTCTGGGGTCATTCTCCCACTGTTCAGATCAACAGACACTGGTCAAAAACAAGTTTTCATGTTAAAAATGGAGTCCAGTGGAAAAACAGCACACTCTCTCTCCTCCCACCCCCAAACTCCACATGCCTTAGATATATGGAGCTTTTGAAACCGTGAAACCAAGAAGTTCTTGAAGGAATTCATTAGCGCCAGTTTGAACAATGTTCTCGCTTGGATAAGTCTCATGCCTGTGATGCTACTCCAGATTCACCCAGAGCTCGGAGTGTGAATTTATTTTTAAATTCCTGGGATTTGCACCATCCATCTCATGCTGCAGCAGCCGTGTTTCAGGGAAATAGCGTCTTTGCTGTAACTAAAGTAAGCTAACCATAATGTACATGAGCATGATACTTTTCTCAGCAGAAATGTAGGCACAACCTTTGCGAAATGACTATTACATTTCATGGTAAAGCAAATATTTAAATTCACAGCTAAAATAGTGCTTGTAAAATGTAGCTGCCAGGGAGAACATTCAACTTCATCATTCTTTGTGCTGTAATTCTCTGCATTCCACACAGTTCCAGGGGGAAAATGCTTATTTTAAATAAACTGCCTTCTGGCTCTTTTAAAATTGTGCCTAAGTGAGCTTCATTTCTCAGGGCCATGGCGCTGGAGCTGCTCCTGGCAGATCTCTGTGCGTGTGTGTTCCTTCGGGACAAGGGCTGTCTGGGTGCTTCCCTCTGAGCTGCAGCTCTGCTGATGGCTTCCTTTGTCCCCAGGAGAGTTCCAGTGATGGAGGGGACGGCATTTTTGGTGAGAAGAAGGATGACAGCCGGGCAGGTGAGACTGTGACCTTCTGAAGGCAAAGAAAAGTAAGGTCCCGGTTCATAACATGCTGTTTTTGAAGGAGGCTCTTTCAAAAGCCACGGCAGTGGGTCTCGGTCAGACTCCCCTGGAGCAGCCCACGGAGCTGCAGCTTGGCTCTGGCAAGCCGCCTCCAGCTGGCACTGAAGCTCAAACCTGAAATCACTGATAGGCTCTGACGTCAGGTGGAGTCTGAGGGAAACAAAGGAATTGTGGTTTCTTTTCTCTTTTTTTTTTTTTTTTTTCTTTTTCCATTTTTTAATTTAAATGTTTGGCGAGGGAGAAAAGTTAGGAGGGTTTGGTTTGGTTTGGGGTTTTTGGTTTGTTTTTCTGAATTCACACTTTATAGTCTTTGGCAGTTGAAAAGCCTAGCTACACAAAAGCCCATAGTTCTCCATGGGGGAGGCCTCTGAGGCTCTGCTTGTTCCTGGCTTAGGACAAGGTCCTCCATCAGTTCTATCCCCACAGGCAGGCACGTTTGTGTTTGAGAGAGAGCAGCCAGCTACAACAGAGCTGTATCTAAAGCAAACTTGCGGCCTACCAGCTCTGCCTAACACTTGAGCTCCTTCAGTTATTCAGTCACCTCCATTGGGTTCTGTTTGTAAATACTAATGTCCTCACTGATGTTTGAAGCCCAGGATGGCTCCGACCCAGACAAATCGCCCTGGCCAGTTTCATCTGCGCTCACAGCTCGGCTCAGGCGACTGGTCACTATTTACCAGCGTTGGAACCGCAAGGAACTCTGCCGGCCTGAAATTCTGGGACCTGGTAACCAAGGATACTGGGTCCAGGAAGAGATGTTCAGGAGGACTTCTGAAATGGACCTCATCAACAAGGAAGCCCAGAAGAGGTAAAATAAAAGCCGGTGGCCGAGAGGGCGTGCTGAGCTGCCCGCCGGGTAAAGGGGACAGAACAGAAAGCCGAGAGTGCAGGGAAGTGTACTTCCTGTTCTCTCAGGGAGATAGGTGGTCTCCAAAATTAACTAGAACCAGCCTCCAGGTGTTACTGTGTCTTGCGGACTGGGGAGTCCGATGAGATCTAGGACAGCCCCTGTTCACAATTCCAAGACTTTTATGATTTTTCAACTTGACCCTCTTTCCTAAATGGGACCCCAGTCTTTGGGGTTGGGGCTTAAAAACACCATGCTGGATAAAAGTGACAAAGGGTCTAGAAACACCAGTCAGAAAAGATATATGCACCTCTATGTTCGTAGCAGCACAATTCACCATAGCTGAGATTTGGAAACTGTGCCCATTAGCAGATGAGAGGATTAGAAAACTGTGGTACATCTACACATTGGAGTACTACGCTGCTGTAAAAAGGAAAACAGCATGGATGGACCTGGAGAGTATTATGCTAAGTGAAATAAGTCAGTCAGAGAAAGATAAATATCACATGATCTCACTCATTTGTGGAATATAATGAACAACATAAACTGACGAACAAAAACCGATCCAGAGACAGAGAAGCATCGATCAGACCATCAAACCTCAGAGGGAAGGTAGGGGAAGGTGGGGGTATTGGGGAGAGATCAACCAAAAGACTTGTATGCATGCATATAAACATAACTAATGGACACAGATGAGCTGGCACTATTCCCTTTGCTGCTAAAAGAACATCTGATATATGCCCTTTGTCACTTTAAAAAAAAAAAACTTTTTTTCTTTATTGATTAAGGTATTACATATGTGTACTTATCCCTTTCTGATTAAATCTCAGGTGGACGAGGAGGGAGCAAGCCGACTTCTACAGAACAGTGTCTTCCTTTGGCGTGGTTTATGATCAAGAAAAGAAAACCTTCAACTGGACGCAGTTCCGCATCATTTCTCGTCTGGACAAGAAGTCGGATGAGAGCCTGGAACACTATTTTTATAGTTTTGTGGCCATGTGCCGGCACGTCTGCCGTCTGCCCCCGTGGAAAGATAGCGGTGAGAAAACTCTGTCCTGGTAGCCCAGATGGGACAAGGAGAGAACATACTTGAATTTCCAGGTTCAGATTATTTTAGGTATAATTATAAAAGTGGAGTCTACCTGCAGGTTTCAGGTGAAAACAAGTGGGTTTTCACAAATTTATGAACTCCAAATTAGGTCCACCCTCATAAAGTAAAATCTCTCTCCCAAAATGATATAACTCCAATAAAAATAGAAATTCAAATTAAAACCTCACAGAAATATTGAGACTACTATTAATCACCTTTTCCAAAGTATAGTTTTATTTTTGTAAGTCTCATCGATGTATCCTGCTGTGAACTTTGCACCTTCCTCCGATGAAATCTTAACTTCGTTTTCTCATGTGTTGACGTGTAGCTAGAGAAAGGAAGTGGCTGTCGTTTAACACCTCCTGGTCTGATAGAGGCCTCTTCTGAGAAATGTCTTCCTACTTGGAATTATTTGCAGCAGCTCCTCCAGAGCCCTCTTCACCCTCATCCTTGTAGATAGACTTGTTCTGGGCCACGTGACTGTATTTTTGGAAAGCTAAAACACACATTGAGCCTACCCAGTGTGGGTGCTGGGCTGTAGGCAGCAGATGTCCCAACTCTTGCCCCCAAGTGGCATGGTTAGTGTGTTTTCACATGAGCGGGAAGAGCTGGACCTTGGCATCGCACTGACAAGACCTGGATTAGAGTCCTGGTTCTGCTACCTTGAGCAAGTTAGCTTGTCTAAACATGTGTCCTCAACCTTAAAGCAGGATGATGCTTGTATATCTTAGACTTTCTGTGAGAGCTAATGTGTGTAAAGCACCTAGTGTCGAGGGCACATAACACATGCTTACTGCAAGGGAACTAATCCTACTTCCAAAACTGAAGTTTTTGTGCTCTTCTCTAACCCTTGCTGAGTCTGTCCTGTTTCATAGAAAACCTCCCGTTCTCTTTTAGCTTTTCGTTTTGACAGGGGCACACACACCGAGACTGCCATGCTGCGGGACTAGGGAGCCAGCCTGTGAGACCAGAGAGCAGGGACTCGGGTGGGCAGCGGGTGACCCAGGGCTCCCTGAAGTGATGGGCTCTTTGTTCACCTCCCCAGGTCCCCCAGATCCCACCATCTGTGTTGAACCCATCACCGAGGAACGGGCTGCAAGGACTCTGTACCGCATTGAACTGTTACGGAAGGTCCGGGAGCAGGTGCTGACGTGCCCCCAGCTGCACGAACGCCTCCAGCTCTGCAGGCCCAGCCTCTACCTCCCAGTGTGGTGGGAGTGTGGGAAGCACGATCGGGACCTGCTCATCGGCACTGCCAAGCACGGGCTGAATCGCACTGACTATTACGTCATGACTGACCCGCAGCTGTCCTTCCTGGACGCCTACAGAAACTACGCCCAGCATAAAAGGCCCGACCCCCCGGCTCCAGAGAGCCTCTACTGCCTTTACCAGTCCAACCCCAAACTCTATGAATCTCCTCCATACACGCAAATGAGCAGGACTTCGGAGTCCCTTGAAACTGAACCTGAGAATCTAGGACAGATAGAAGGGAGGGATGATCATCTTGGTCCGCCTGAGGGCAGCTTATCGGACATCACGTGTGAGAACTTTATTTCTAAAGTTCAGGATGTCATCTCCCTCACCCACGAGGAGAGTCTGCTGCCCGAGTCCTTGGAGAGCATGATGTATGGTAAGAAGGGGGTCGGCCGAGGGCCGGCCTCTTTTCAGGAGAGCCCACATACCAGCACAGAATCCAGAGCGGATGCTCTTGGCATCTCCGCAAGCAGAGGCGTGAACTGCCGGCCCGGTGGCCACAAGGCAGAAGTGGCTGCAGGCCCCTCGCTTATGGAGAGTTTGGAAGCAGGAGTGGCTCAGATGAACATTAAAAATGGAAAACATTTGTTGTTGTCTCGTGCAAGAGACGAGGAGCTGTGCTGCAGTGAGGCCAAGCAGAGGCCTGAAAGCGTCGGGCAGCCGGAAGCCAAGTTCTCGGCTTCCCCTTCCTTGGATCAAGGAAATGAAAGCGGGTTTGTCGATATGTGTAACCTTAGTGTCTGTGACTCCAAAAGAACCCTATCCTCGGAGCAGCAACTAATCCATCTACTAGAGAACAAGAGTTTAGAAACTGAT
The DNA here is from genome assembly GCF_014108245.1 of Pipistrellus kuhlii. Lineage (NCBI taxonomy): Eukaryota > Metazoa > Chordata > Mammalia > Chiroptera > Vespertilionidae > Pipistrellus > Pipistrellus kuhlii. Next base: position 5,532,281 of record NW_023425562.1, read on the forward strand.
TTGATGCTGAGTCAGAACCACAGCGAGGAGGAGGAGGAGGAAGAGGAGGAAAACGAGGAGGACAGCTTGGGTGTGGCAGCAGGCGGGAGGGGGAGGCCAGACGTCCTGCCTCTGAGCGAGCCCACCGCTGGCCCTCCGGGAGAGAACGCCGGAGGCTTCCCTGCAGAGGACGCCCAGAAGGGCCGCCTGGGCGCCGGGAGCCAGGGCGCCGGGCTGCAGGGGCCTTTTCCGCAAGCGGCCTGCCAGTGCCACTGCAAGCACCTGGAGAGGTGGGCACGCGGCCTGGACAGTGATGACTTTGAAGTGGAGAAGCCCATGGGTCCTAGCCCAGACTTGTACAAAAGCAAAACTAATAACATCACCATGGAGGGTGAGCTCACGGCCACTCCATTGGAGCCGTTTAAAGCGAAGCACGAGCTTGTAAAAGAGCCGTGGAAAGAAAGTGCAGAAGGGAAGAAGGGGTTCCCTGCGTATCCTCTGGAAGGAAGTGAGCTCAAGGCAGAAGACATGGATTTCGAGAGTAAAGATGACTATGACAGAGACGGCAACTGCCATAGTCAAGGTACAGTCCGGGGATCTTGTGGTATTTTGGATGAGCCAGTTCTCACACGACATGGAGGGGGAGGGAGGAGGGCGAGCTAAAAGTTTTACGGCTTCTGAAACAGGTCTACTGGCACTCACCATGTGTTTAAAACTGACGGTCCCGTGCCTTGGTCTGAAAATGAGACAGGAGCTTAACTCTGGTCATTCCAGAAAAGCAAGGAGGGGTGTAGATGATCATAGCACCTTGACTGCATCAGCCATGTGATTGGAGCATAACCTGTGTCCTTTTTATCTGGTAGATGCTGGAGGAGGCATCAAGGAGAATAATTGGCATTTCAAACTAAGTAGAACAGAACAGCCAGGGAACCTCAGGAATCTGCACCTTAATATAGATGGAATTTTTTAAGACACAAAAATACAAATGCGATCTTTATTTAGGTGAAGAAAGATAGTACTGTTCATTCATTCATTGTTAAATCCCTGTGACCTAATGTTGGGGCATTATAACTCAACAGAGTCCTTTTAGTAACTCAACAGAAATTAAACTAAAATTATAAGTAACTCAACAAATATGCAGACATACTTGATCTTTTTTTAAATAAGGAATCTTAGATGAGAGTTCAAATTAGAAGGAATTCTAAAATATTAAGAATCTAGTTGCCCCTGAGATTTTTCATGCCTTGCAGGGATTTCCCAGTCTTTAGTTTTAGTTAACTGTGATGTGATTATCTTGGGAAGTCTTCTGAACACAAATTAAAATTGGCACAATAGCTAGGATAAGGACAGAGGAGCTGAACTGAAAGTGGCTTGTGGCCCCAGATGACTAAGAGGAGCCAATCTGTGACCTGCCAATCCTCCTCACCCAGCCACGAAGGACAGTGTGATTTATATAACTGACTTTGATTTTTGAAACCCAGGCAGTCAGACAAGTGCGGGGTAAAGACGAGTATGGTTTAGAGGAGAGCTGCATGCACTAACTGATGTCCTTTGGTGGCAGTGGCCGCCTTGCTGAGTTGAGGTGGAGGGGCAGTGGCCGCCTTGCTGAGTTGCTGTATAAGCCGCTGGCTGCGGGGGGCGGGGGGCGGGGGGGGTGGGTGTAAGACAGTGGCAGCCTTGCTGTGACGGTAGGGGCAGTGAACTTGATAAGCTTCTGCATATTCATGGATGAAAGTTCTTCGCACGATGCTTTTAAAGCTGCTTCCGCAGCCCTCGGAAGGGGCCCTCGGAAGTGTGTGATGTGGAGTAGGTGGGGCAGGGAGGGTTAGCCCATTCCTGAGACTGGAATTCTGCAGCTGAAGGAGCAGCCTTTGGCATGGCTATCGGGCCAGTTTCCGGATCTTCTGGCTCCTTCTCAGGATTTTCTCTCACACATCATTTTGCTTTTTCTGAAAACTTAAATCCGTTTCCTCTGCTTAACACCTTTCATTGGTGCTCCCCACAGGATCTAGAGTAAAAATAGCATTTACTTTCCTGGCCTACGGAACTCAGCATGACCTGGAAGAGTCTGTCCCTCCAGCCTCATCCTGTGCCTTTCCCTGGGTGTCTCCTAGTTCCCCCACATGCCCAGAGCACCCTCCCCTTTGCCTCATCTTCTTGAGAGTTCTCGCCTGTGGGATGCCCTCTCCCCAGCCTTCCCCTGCCAGCATGCCCCCTGTTTCTCTCCCTTTCTAGCACTCCTCATGGCTCATAATTGGAGTTATTTGTTTATCATTGCTGTGGTGGTGGTTTTATTTGCTGTTTTCCTTTCTTTCCCCATGAAACTGTACGATCCTTGCGGGCCAAGGCCACGTCTCTCTTGTGTATCCTTGAATCCCCTGGCCTAGCACGGCCCTGCTCATGGTAAGGGTCTCTCCAGCTCCCCAAGAGTCTTGTACAGTCAAAAATGAACTCTATGGTGCCACATGGGCTCTTGAAATATTGGGGGGACCACTCTGTAAAGTATGTGATTGTCTGACCACATTGTACATCTGAAATTAGTATAAAATATTATTGAGTGTAAACTGTAATTGAAAAATAAATTTTTATAAAAGTGAAATCTGTACCTATCAGAGGATACACATTCCTTATCATTTCACCAGGAAGAGAGGTTCACAACTTCTCCTGCCTGAGGCATTTTAACCCCCTCTAATTCACTCCCTGTCCTTCCTGGTAAGTGGATCTTTAAAGATCCACTGAAGCTTGAAAGAATAAGTTGCATTTCCATTTCTTTGTATCAGTGAAGTAATTTAAATGTTCTAGGTTCCTATGCATCGTTTTTCACACGAACCGTGTGTTTTACCTTTATGGTAGGTTTTATGACTTTTCATCCTTTTCGTTAACAGCCTCTTGCCCTAGCCAGTTTGGCTCAGTGGATAGAGTGTTGACCCAACAGACTGAAGGGTCCCGTTTGATTCCTGTCAAGGATATGTACCTCAGTTGCAAGGCATGTCCCTGGCCCTGTTGGGGCACATGTGGGAGGCAACCAATCGATGTTTCTCTCTCTCTCTCTCTCTCTCTCTCTCTCTCTCTCTCTCTCTCTCTCTCTCCCTCCCTCCCTCCCTCCCTCCCTCCCTCCCTCCCTCCCTCTTCCTCCCTCCCTCCTCCCTCCCTCTCTCTCTCTCTCTCTCTCTCTCTCTCTCTCTCTCTCTCTCTCTCTCCCCCTCCCTCCCTCCCTCTCTCCCTCTCTCCCTCTCTCTTTCTCTCCCTCTCTCTTTCTCCTCCCTTTCATTTTCTCTAAAAAATCAATGGGAAAAAAATATCCTCAGGTGAGGATTAACAAAACAGATCATCAACTTCTTACTGTGTTGCATTTCATAGACTGTCCCTTCAAATGCAACTATGGATTATATTGTTTGATTTCCTCTTATCCACTTCCCCAAATGAAAGCCTCTCTTGTCATTCACTCATCTCACTCTTGGGTACACAGGAGAACATTCTTTTTCTTCTGTCTCCTCGTTTTTGTTGAGGTGTGGATGCAACTCTCCTCATGACGTGTATGGGTGGCCCTAGAGCGGCATCTGCCTTTAGTTTAACCTGTGTGGTTCTTCCGGAGATACTTCTCTGTATGGTAATTACTGTTCCATTTAAAATGCCGCAGAATAGGCTAATTTACAGAGATCAGATATCCTGATCTTTCAGAGTATCTAAATGTTTAACTCTCCTCCCAGATTACCCGGGGAAGTACTCGGAGGAGGAGAGCAAGAGCTCCACGTCAGGCTTCACGGGCGACATCGGAGACGACCCGCAGGAAGCGCGGGCCCCCACCATCGCGCAGCTGCTGCAGGAGAAAACCCTCTACTCCTTCTCCGAGTGGCCAAAGGTCTCTCCCCGCGCTCCCTCTCCTTCCGGCCACTCTCCGCTCCGAGTGCTTTATACTTACCTTCCAGAGTGTTTCTGAGTAACAGATTCAGAGAAATGGTTAATATCTGTAAAAGGTATTGGCATTGTAACATTTGAACATCGAAGGTATGTGCACTTGACTAATTAGACCATAAGACAAAAATGTTGTCTTCATATTTACAGCAACTGTGGCTTCGATCTTTATTGTCCAGACTACGAACTTTAAGGATTATAAAGTGTGCACTCCTTTTTAATCAGGTCATTCTGGTTAGAAAACTTGATCTCAGGGGACTTTTCAAACTTGGGTAACTTGGTACTTATTCCTCAGAGGTTTTGTCTTTTTTTATTTTTTTTTTTTACAGGATCGAGTAATAATCAACCGCCTAGATAACATCTGCCACGTCGTGCTGAACGGGAAGTGGCCCTCCAGCCAGCCGTACGAGCCCTCGGGCACGCTGCCCGCCCCTGTGCTACCCAGCAGCCTCTCGGAGCCGGAAGCATCGGAGCATAGCTTCAGCAATGGTGCGGCACTGGCGGCCCACATCCAGAAGGTGAGGCTGTGAGAATGGTGTTGACCGTGAAACAGAGAGTGGGAGACACTTTGCACTTCTCGGCTGAGTCATCCATTCAACCCATTTCCTGAACGGACAGGGTTTTTTTGTGGGGGGTTTGGTACAACCATTAATGTTAAAGAATTTGGATTTTTATCCTGTAGGCAGCGAAGAGCCGTTACAAGTTTTAGAGCAGGGAAACGCGTGATGAAGGAAGGGTTTTGCAGGTCAGCTGGAGTTGTGTGCAGGCTCACAGGAGCTGAGGTCAGGAAAGAGGGGCAGCTGGAGGCACGGAGGAGCTGTAGAAGAGGTGAGGTCCTAGACTAGGTCAGTGGCAGAGTTACTACAAAGAAAGGCAAGGAAATTGGCAGGCATAGGAGGAAGGGGGCATGAATGGATTAGTGTGTTCAACACAGGGAGCACTGAGGAAGAGTGGCAGCTGATAGAAATTAGGAAAATCAAAGCAGGAATGAGTTTTATTTTATTTTTATAACTTCAAACTTAAAACTCAAGGTTAATTGTAGGTACACTAATGAGTACACTGACCCTCACTCTTGCCTGCACATTGGAATCCACTGGGAACCTTGAAGAGCTGCTGGTTATGATTTAATTGGTGTGTGTGGACTGAGTATTGGAATTTCTTTTAAACTTCCCAGTTGATCCTGATGTACAACTGAAGTTGAGATTCCCTAAATTAAAATCTTGCAACTCCAAGTGTAGGTAGGTCATAGACAAACAGTGTTGGAGCATATGGCAACCTGTTAGAAATGCGGACTCTTAGGCCCACTGAGGTAGAATCTTGGTACTAAAGTTTGAGAAGGCTTGAGCTAGAAGATGATTAGAAATCATAATCGGGCCTGAGGAAACAGCTAGCATTCAGCCCTGTGTGTGTCCACAGGACAGCTTCTTGGCTCCAGTGTTCGCAAAGGATGACCAGAAGCACAGACATCCTTACGAGTTTGAGGTGGAGCGGGACACAAAGGCGCGGAGCCTGGAGCAGTTCTCTGCCGCCCACGGGCACCCCCCCCTCGTCCTCAATGGCTGGCACGGGGAGTCAGCAATAGACCTCTCCTGCACGTCTGAGGGGTCCCCCGGAGCCACGTCCCCTTTCCCAGTGAGTGCCAGCACCCCTAAGATCGGGGCTATCAGTTCGCTTCAAGGAGCCCTTGGCATGGACTTGTCTGGGATTCTGCAAGCTGGCCTGATCCACCCGGTGACCGGGCAGATCGTCAACGGGAGCCTCCGAAGAGACGATGCTGCGGCGAGGAGGCGGAGAGGGCGGCGGAAACATGCGGAAGGAGGGATGGACCTCATCTTTCTGAAGGAGCAGACGCTTCAGGCAGGAATCCTGGTGGGTATACGAGGCCTTCGATAGAAACCTTGGCCTTTCTACACAGAGCAATAAGCCCTTCTTCTCAGATACAAAGCTTTTTGGTTTGTGGCTCTCTTCTCCCTTTTTCAGTTGCCCGGCTTATTTTCATTATGTCTTCATAGTAAGTTACCCTCAGTTTTTCCTAGAAACAGATGGTATTAATCCGCAAGAGCCTTTCATCTGCAGGCATCCTGGGGAATAAGCCAGGAGGCCTTGCCATTTCAGATAGAAACAACCCAAAGCCTCGCATATCTCGGAAGAGCCCCTGGTGATGAGTGAGCAAAGGGAGCCAGCAGGGTAGAGTCTGTGGCCGGTAGCTCCAGGTTAGCAGCTTTCCAGGAGCCGGGGTTGGAGGAAGGATCAGGAGTAGGGCTTCTGCAGGCTGGTCATGGCTCTCCTGCCTCACTTTCTGGTCAGCATGAGGCACATCACCACCTCACTCTGCTCCCCTGTAAAGTGGGGCCCCAGCATCTCCCCCAGAGGGCCACTGTGAGGAGTCACTGAGATCACACTAAGACGTTCTAAACTCACAGGGGGTCATTGTAAACAACGGAAAAGGTTCAGCAGCTGAGAGAGAGACCCCTTAGACTTCGTTTACTGTGTCAAAGACAATTGACTTCTCTTTATATTTTGGTTTTTCCCATTTATTGATTTTTGAGCTCCAAAACGGGGATCACATTTCATGTTTTCTTATTTTCTCCCTCCCTCCCTCCTTCCTTCCTTGATTTGAGAGAGAGAGAGAGAGAGAGAGGAAGGGGGCTGGAGAGAGAAACATTGATTTGTTATTCCACTTACTTATGCATTCATTGGTTGCTTATTATATATGCCCAACCTGGGAGCAAACCTGTAATCTTGATGTATCAGGAGGATGCTTTAACCAACTGAGCTCCTCAGCCAAGCATGTCTTCTTATTTTAAAGGATTGATAATAGCCAGTATTTGTTGAGTACTTATTGTGCCAGGCACTGTGTTCAGGGTTTTACATGATTGTCCTGTGTGATCCTTACAACAACCCTGTGGAGGTGATGGTATCATTCCCATTTTATAGATGAGAAAACTGAAGCTCACAAGCATGAAATAATTAGCCTAAGATTGTCCAGCTAGTAAGTGGCAGATCAGGGGACCAAGCCAAGGACTTCTTTCTCTATTCGCCAAGCAGCCTATTGCTCAGGTATATTGTTTGAGATGTGTCTTCCTCTTAGACTTTGTATAATTTGGGAAGCTGAAGTGGCAGGTTCTTTCCCTGCCCAACCCTGCAAGCTTTTGGGGTGGTTGCCTAATTTTTCAGAGGTGCAAAGCCATAGTTTCTCTGTAATGATGGTGAGATTCCAATGGAATGACTGATGAAATTTTCCCCTTGAGAGCATTTTTTAAATTTATGAAGCAAACATTTATTTAGCATTGACCTTGTACTTTATCAGCAGACCCAAGTACAGGCATTGGGAATACAGAGATGAGTAAAAGAGGTATTGGAACTATAAAGGGAGAAATAGGTAAGCAGATTGCAGTGAAGTGGGGGAACCCTGCGAAGGGTGTGTGGGGAACAGGACAGGAGTGGCCAGTGTTGCCTGGCACCGCCTGTGGGGACTGCCAGTGATGGTGACACGGGAGGTGACCCTGAACCTGAGCAGATAGGATGGGCTTAACGTTTACCAAGTAGACAAGACAGGGAGAGGTGGATTCGGGGGGAGGGAACAGCCCTCGCAGGCAGTGGCAACCGTGTGGGTAAGTAGTGTGTGTGGTTCTTACTCGAGCACCCAGCAGAGTAATGTCCAGGTGGAAACAGACTGAAAGATTCAAAGAACACCTTACACATTTTCCTTCTAGAAACTGGTTTTCATTCTGGCATGACTAACTACACATGCTTACTTTCCCTTCATTCAGGAAGTCCATGAAGACTCAGGACAGGCCTCTCTGAGCACCTCACTCCCTGAAGGGCCAGTGCCTGCCCCTTCGGCCCCGGAACCAGCCCCAGCAGCCGGCAGCCAGGCTGAGAAGACCATTCCCAGCAAAAGTCTGCTCGACTGGCTGAGGCAGCAGGCTGACTACTCCTTAGACGTCCCCGGCTTTGGAGCAGTAAGTGCTTTTGGTGCTGCCTGGGATCGCTGGTTTACTTCCTGCCTGCTTGGTGCTGTTTTGATAAGGAGTATGCTGAGGGAGACCAGGAAGTTTGGGAGAAATCTCTGTCCACTAAGGACATCATTTTAAAATCAAGAAAAAAGTTATAACCCACGTCAGAACACTATGCCACATAGACATACAAAATATGAAGGCGACTAGCCCAAGCTCAGCCCCTTCCCCCAGGAATTCCCACACAATGTCTTAAGCTCACAGAGAAATCATTAGGTTGCATAAATACTGCCACTTCATGGAAATGTTCCCATGTGTTCCTTTCAAGTTAGTACATGATCATTTTATAGGAGTGTATCTGTTCTTAGTTACATAGTTCTTGCTTTGGGACTTTTCCTTAAGTCCTCTTACTGCCTTAGCCCTAAATCTTTCAGATTAGAAATCTATAGGAGAGGGCTACCGAGCACAGATGTCTTCTCCTGGTTTTTCTTTCCTTATTTGCTCATCTACCCACCACCATCTGTTTTGGGTGCATCTGGCTAATAAGAAATGGAGGTGGAGAGCTCACAGGAAGAGAAAGGGAATACATTCACAGATGCACACCCTCAAGGACAGGCGAGCTACTGGGTAGGTTGCAGAGGAGAGAATCTGAGAAAGTGCTGACCAGGAAAGGGCTCGGGATCAGGCAGTGCCCAGGTGTTCTATTCTGGGCGTTCAGGAGCCCCCCTCCCTAGCCTGTTTTCCAACTTGCTGCTGATTCAAGAAGAGAGCCTAGGCAAGGGCCAGGTGCTTTTTCCTTCAGCATGACCTGGCTGGGTCCTTGCAGATGGCCATTAATGAGAAAAGAGCAAACCTAGGCGGCATGCCCCACTCCTCAGTCTCTGTGACAGAATGTTTTGTAATGTTGATTTCCATTTGTCTCCTAGGCTTTTTCAGACAAACCAAAGCAGAGGAGGCCACGCTGTAAGGAACCTGGGAAATTAGACGTCAACTCTCTGATTGGGGAAGAGAGGGTGTCCGTTGCCCCCAAGGAGCCGGGACTGAGGGTAAGGAAGAGGGGCTGTCCCTGCAGAGCCCAGCCTTGCAGGCTCAGAGAGTGAGCTCCACAGGGAAGCGGGTTTCCCAGGCGGTTCCCAGGGGACAAGGGCAGCACAGGGCACCTGTAGGCTCTGTGGTCATTTGTCTCAACCTTTACCTGCAAAACATTTAATTTACTTATGTATTATATTTAACCCATTGCCAAAGCTTGATATTTCCCCCCTATTTGTAGAGTTCAGGGAAAACATGCCTTAACTCATCAGCAGTCTGTTTCCAGTGTTTAACAAACTTCATTATTGGACATTTTCATTTTCTAAGCTTTGCTTCTCTGGCTACCATTTAAGACATTTCCTCCCAGTCTGTCCTCACTGACAATGAGAAACAGCTGACTCCAAGCTCGGCCCTTTTCCTATTACAGAATCATGAGCCTGGAAGAGACTTCAAAGACATCTGCAAAATACTTCTAGTGTAACAAATATGAGTTAATTATCGCTTACAGATGAGAACAAATTTGGAATAGAAAATGCATAACCTCTAGAGGGCGGCAATATCATTTTAACCTGAAAAGGCGTTGCGCTTGGGAAAATCATTTCTAAATGTGTTATTAACCCCCTAAAAGTGTGCTCTGCCCAAATGGGGAGCCTCTGACGACCCTCCCGGGAGCCTGCTCTTCCTGGGAGTCCCCACACCCGCAGCCTTCCCGAGTGCCTCTCAGAGCTCGGCCAGTGCAGCCGTGCTGGGATCCAAATTCCCTTCGTGAGATTGCTGGAGGTGATTTATTGTTTTAGCTCCAAAAGGCCACCCACCCTAGTCATTTCCTCCTCTGTGCGGAAAGAAGCTGTTACCGAATGTTCTCCGAGCTTGTTACTGATTGTCACCTGGGTGATTCCTCGTCTCTCCTGCAACTCGACAAACATAACTGCTCTCTCATCTCTCTCCACTGCAGCCACGGGGGTGGAGGCCTGGCCCGTCCCTCTGGCCTGCCTCTTAGAAAGGTTGCCATGTTGAAAAGAGGCCCTTTTTCCAACTCTCTTGTTCTCTCCTCAGAAAATGTCCCTCCTGCCCCCTTAGACCGGCTTGTGCTGGGCGAGCTGATTCAGCTTCAGTTCTTATCCCATCTGTCTCTCTCCAGCCCTCATGCTGCCTCCTGCTCTCTGCACTCAGCAGTGTGGTCCCGTGGAGACCTCACAGTTCTTGCTTTGTTGTAACTCAGAGCTCTTGGTTTAGAGATTCGTCAGGAAAACCATGTGGTTTCCCCTTGGCCCTCTCATGTCTTTCTCCATGTCTGACAGTTTCCCTCATGTTCTCTGGAAATTAATGTTCGTCGCTCCCTGCAGACCCTGACCCCTTGCCAGAAAACCCATTTCTAAGTTGTTCTTGCAAGTCAGCCTCTTACCAGAGATGCACTTTCCCTGCTTCGTTAAATAAACACAGTCCCTGCCTCGGAGGCCCTTTCCCGCAGCTCAGCAAGAACAGGAAGCACTTCCACCTGGTGCTCAGGGCTCCACAGCCTGCTCACGGGCAGAGCCAGCCGGCTCTGACAGCGACACTCTGCTAGGCTCCAGGAGGCCCATTCTCAGCCCTGTCCCCGCCGCTCCTGGGGCAGGGGCCCTCTGGTGCACTGCCCTCCTCTCTCCAGGGGAGACCCCACCCTTCTAGGACAGGCTCCCCTCCCACAGGGCTTCTCGCTGCTCGGTGGGCTGTGGCTCACTGGTGCACGGCAAGGCGGGGGATTCAGTATCGGAAGGCCCAGTACCCGGTGGTTGCTCATTAAATGTATGTGTGTACACATACGTACTTCATATATTTCATATGTGTAAAAGTTACATTTGTTTCACATTATATGCACACATGTGGGTATAGTTTTGCTGTTTGTTTCTCACTGGGTCATTTGACATGACACGTCACCCCTAAACACTTCAGCATGCATCTCCTAATAGCGTTTTCCTATGTAACTATTTCCATTATTGCGCATGTGAATATTAATATCTAGTTCATTTTTAGATTTTTTTCAGTCGTTCCAGAATGTTTTTAGAGCTTGCTTTTGTTTTATTCTGTCTTGTTTGTAGGATTTTTTAAACTGGGATCCACAGGCTGCATCTAGTTGTTAGGTCTCTTGCCACTGGCTGGCTGTTTGCGGGCTGAACCTGCTCACCTTCCTGGGAGGAGCAGGGAGGTGCTCGCTCTCCCCTCCTCTGCCCAGGAGGAAGCGTTAGCAGTGGGATCTGCAGGCTTGGGAGTAAGTGCTCCCAGGTGCTGCTGAGACAGAGGCGCTTCTCGGGCGGGCGGGAGGGAGGCCCTGTAATCATCCGCAGAGGCAGCTCTGCCCGCTGCCGCCTCATGGCTGCCTCCTCCTCATTCTCCTTGCCCTCTCCCCAGGCCTCCCTGGAAGGGAAGCAGGTCTGCTCCCAGGGTGTAATTACCAGGAGGGAGCAATGCCAAAGCCCCCCCCCCCCCCCCCCCCCCGCGCTGCTGTGTGTGGTCCGAGCTGCTGGGAGGGGCATCTGATGAGGGTGGGCAGCAGCTGGGTGGCTGAAGCCCTCTCCCTCCCACAGGAAGTGGTGAGAGCCGCTTCCTCTGCCAGCGCCCCTGGCTGTGCTGTAGGTGAGAATTGTTCTCTCACGCCTGGGCCTCACTGCAGCTGCTCTCAGGCTGAGAGAGTGGCCAGCCTGGCCTTCTTGGCACGTTCCCAGTTCGGAAAGGGCCAGCGTTCCCTTGGCATCAGTGGTTCCGAACAAGGTTGGGAAGGGGTATTTTCAGACATCCTGCTGCCTGAGGCGTGCGACGTGAGCTCGGTGGGCAGGGCCAGAGAGCTGCTGGTCCCGCAGGATGCAGCTGTCCTCAGTGCCCTGGCCGGTCCTGAGTGCCCCGATGAGCTCAAAGTCAAGTGTGCGACTTCTAGCAGATTGTTTGAAAATGGATGGAGCCCGCTATTCCCCGAGCTCTGGGTTTGCTGGCTTCCCACAGAAAGACTTCCCCAGGAGAGTCATAGGAGAGCGAGGAGGGGGAAGGAGAGGGACCCACCAGCACTTTTCTCTGGCTCTTCTGTGGGTGGGCTGCAGGAAGCCTTGTGGTTGAGCTGTGGTTACCCTGCCAGGGCTCTGGGCTGAGGTACTGTGCCCAGCAGGGGCCTGAGACTGCGGTGGAGTCCAGAAGGAGGCAGTTTTCCTAAATGGGCTCAAGACACACTCGCGAGAAATGGCGTTTGTAGCCTGACCCCAGTCCATTAAGTCCTGCTACCTCAGTTGAGGAATTGTTCCACCAGCACCCCAGACCCGGAGTGAGACAATGGGGTATGGTTCGGGGCCGCCGGACGTGACCAACTGCCCCAGCGGCACATCCCTGTCCCTCACTTTGTACGGAAGAAGGGGGACCACGCACGACAGTATTAGAGGTTTCTGCTCTCCTAAACCGAAGCTTTTGAGAAATGACCATCATAATGCTCTTTGCCTGGCTTATGGTGACCTGGTTGCTCTTTCATATTCGTTGGGAAACAGATGTAGGACTTCAAAATTAACATTATTTGGGGGGAGTTGGAAACATTCAAGTGCACGTTTTCTCACGTGTCTGTGAATTCGTAAACGCCCTGTAAAATGGCTCAGATAGCGGCACTAACTCCGTGGGGTCGGGGTGGTGATTAATTGCAGTAGTGCAGATGGAGCCCTCAGCACCGTACCTGACATGGGTAAGTGCTCATTTAACCTGCCGTCAGCACTCCTGCTGCTGCTCCTCTTACCCCACCCCACCCCACCCCACCCCCCACCTCCGCCCCGCACCCTGGCAGCCAGTCTCCCTTGCATCTCGGTTTCTTCTCACACATGGGTGTACTCACGGCTTGTGGAGAACCTGACCCGGTGTCACTGGCACACCCTGTCTCTACAGCAGCCCCTTAAGCAAAGGTCTGTAGGGCTTTCTAAGGATTTGACTTGATAGTTAAGGGAGGGGAGAGGCAGTGAACCAAATGGGAATGCAAGAGCAACTCAAAGTTCAAAGTAGGTGTCCTTGAGAAGTTTGTAAAGAGATTTCTTAACTGCTCTGACTTCTTTCTCCACACTCACCAGGCCTAACAATGTTTTCTGGTCCATCTGCTATCTCTTGGTGAAACCTGCCCTTCCTTTCTTGCTCCGAGTGCTCCACTGAGGAGAGCAACTGGGTCCCTGCCTCTGAGCCTCAGTGGGCTTGCAGGAACGGAAGGCGTTCACACAGGCGCCTGAGAATCCTGGAAAGGCAGCCCAGCGTCATAGAAAGTCAGCCGAGAAGCCTCACTGTTGAGCCCTCCTGCCTCCCGCCCAGTTCAGGAGCTTCTTAACCCTATCACATGTCCACACTGCAGCCCTAACTGTGGCCTGCGTCCCAGGGCGAATCCAGGGTCACAGATCCCACAAGGCCACTCTGAACATTTTTTAGCCTTACCATTGCTGTGATCAAAGAGGAGGTTGTAGCCAGCTGATATGGCTCAGTGGTTGAGCATTGACCTATGAACCAGGAAGTCATGGTTCCATTCCCAGTCAGAGTACATGCCCAGGTTGTGGGCTCGATCCCCAGTAGGGGATGTGCATGAGGCAGCCGATCAATGATTCTCTCTCATCATTGATGTTTCTTTCCCTCTCCCTCTCTGAAATCAGTACTTTTTTTTTAAGAGAGAAGGTTGTAAAAGAACACCCACTTTGTGACAAGAACCACAAGGAGGAGACACCAGAGTAGTTACAGTTGCTTCCTCTCACTGTGGCTCAGAAAGGGATGATGGATGACTCCCTAGGAACCCACAGGAGAAGGCCTGTTCCTTATGCTCCTAAGCAAAGAGGACTGAGGCCTTAATACTGTGCCCATTCGTCACCTTGATGAGCCTAATGATCGCTGTGAAGAGCACGGGGCGTAGACATCACCCAGAGGGGTGTAGGCATTTCAGACGAGTCCCGGAAGAAATGTCGCCCTTTCCGTGAGGAAAACATTTCTCCCTGCGCATGGGGGTCATTCTGGCCATTTTTTGAAGCACATTCAGAGTCGGTTGCATTGTAATGGCAGTGGTTGGTTTAATTCTCTGTAGCTGCTGCGCTGGGGGAGCAGGTTCTCAGCAGGTTCTGGCTGCATCATTTCCCCCCAGAGCTCCTGAGCCACAGTCACAGGAAGGAGCGCATATGGCTGCAGCAAACCCACTGTAGGTGGGTGCTTTCTCCCTGCCATCTGCCTGCCAGTCACTGATACATTAGATAGCAAGTCCTCCTCTCTGATTCTCTTTAGCTCGGTCATCCAGATGTGTGGCGCCAGTGACCTGTGTGCAGGCATAGCTGTAAGTCCCAGGCACAGTCATAGTACAGTCCATGTGGAGAAGAGCGCTGAGTTCTGGAGCTCTCCACTAAGTAAGAACACTGGAGAGGAAAGAAGATCGTCTCCTTAAAGGGAAACCAGAGTACTGCTGCTTTTTGATGCATTTCCCCAGTAATAGCCAAGAATGCTTTCATTTCCTGGGCAGATACATAGGTGTCTGAGAATCATTGCCCTCCAGGAGCTGACAATCCAGAGGGGAGTGGGGCACACACAGCCAAGTGTCCCTTTAGCAATACTTCTTCCTGTGGGCCGGGTAATGTATTAAACACTTCACTTTCAGGTGCCTACTCTGCTCTGCGGCTGATTGAGAAATCTTCCTGTGCCCGGCCTGTGTGGCTCAGTGGTTGAGAATCAACCTATGAACCAGGAGGTTATGGTTCAGTTTCCATTCAGGGCACATGCCTGGCAGCAGGCTTGAGCCCCAATAGGGAGCAGGCAGGAGGCAGCTGATGGATGATTCTCTTTCATCACTAATGTTTGTTTGTTTTTTAATATGTTTTATTGATTTTTTTTTTTTTTTACAGAGAGGAAGGAAGAAGTATAGAGAGTTAGGAACATTGATGAGAGAGACACATCCGATCAGCTGCCTCCTGCACACCTCCTGCTGGGTATGTGCCCACAACCAAGGCACATGCCCTTGATCAGAATCAAAATTGGGACCTTTTAGTCCACAAGCCAACACTCTATCCACTGAGCCAAACTGGTCAGGGATACTGATGTTTCTCTCTCTCTCCATCTCCCTCTCCTTTCCTCTCTGAAATCTGTAAAACATTATTTTTTTAAAAAATTTTAAAGAAAAAATCTTCCTGAGTCATGAGGAAGACGAATCTTGTCAAGGAGTCGCAACCACAAGAGTCTTGACTGTACACATTGGTAGCACATATACTACACTTGGGACGATTCCGAGGAGATTAGCATGGCCCCTATACAAGAATGACACACAGTCCAGTGCACCAAAAGGTGGCAGGTTCGATTCCCAGTTGGTGCACATGTCCGGGTTGCGGACTACATCCCCCATATGGGTTGTGCAGGAGGCAGCTGATCCATGTTTCTCATATCGTTGTTTTTCTCTCTCTCCCTCTCCCTTTATCTCTCTCAGGAACCAATAAAAATCTATTTAAAAAAAAAAAAAAAGACATGCAAATTCCTGCAGTATTCCATATGGTTTTTACATTGTACAACCAAAACTAATAGGTTATGCCAGTTATACTTCAATAGAATTGTTTAAAGAGTCTTGACTAAGACCTGGGCGTCTACTACTGGTCTCTAGCTCCCAGCACTGTCAGCTTCTCCACAGGGTGGACACTGCTTTTGCGCAGTGAGCATGTTGATGGCGCTGCTTGGTGGTGACAGGCCGTGTGTCGGCCGCAGAGGGAGGAAGCCTTCAGGTGCAGTGAGGCAGGAGGCAGTGCCATCAGGGATCCTTCGCAAGCTGGGTCAGATGATCACACGTCATCCAGTAACCTTGGCATCTTGTGTTTCTTTGTCCCTGTCCAGGGGTTCCTCCCAGAAAACAAATTTAATCACACCCTGACCGAGCCTGTGCTTCGCGACGCGGGCCCCCGGCGGAGGGGGCGGCGGCCTCGGAGCGAGCTGCTGAAGACTCCCGCCCTCGGGGCGGACTCCCCCTCCAGAATGGGGCCACTTTTCATGAACGGACTGATTGCTGGGATGGACCTGGTGGGACTTCAGAACATGAGGAATATGCCGGGCATCCCCCTCACGGGGCTGGTGGGGTTCCCGGCCGGCTTCGCCGCCATGCCCACAGGTGAGGAGGTCAAGAGCACCCTGAGCATGCTGCCCATGATGCTGCCGGGGATGGCCGCCGTGCCCCAGATGTTCGGGGTCGGGGGCCTCCTCAGCGCCCCCATGGCAACTGCCTGCACTTCGACTGCGCCTGCGCCTCTGTCAAGCACAACGAAAAGCGGCACCTCGGCGACCGAGCCGACTGCAGAAGACAAGCCGAGCAGCCGTGACGGAAAAACGGACGTGTCTGCGGAAGACAAGCCCGGTCCTAGCCCATATTCCGATCAGTCCGAACCTGCAATAACGACGAGTAGTCCTGTGGCTTTTAACCCGTTTCTCATCCCAGGAGTGTCTCCTGGACTCATCTACCCACCCATGTTTCTCTCCCCTGGCATGGGCATGGCTCTGCCAGCCATGCAGCAGGCCAGACACTCTGAGATGGCGGGGCTGGAGAGCCAGAAGAGGAAGAAGAAGAAAACAAAGGGGGACAACCCGAACCCCAACCCGGAGCCTGCTCCCGGGCCGGACAGGGAGCCGGGCAGTGACCAGAACTGCCCCGAATCCAGGGCACCCGTGCCCTCCGACAGAGAACATGCGGCACAGGCCGGAGGCGGGGGCCTCAAAGACTCCAACAGTGACACCAATTAGAACTTTTTCATTTCATGACGTGACTTGTGAGTTTCTTATCCCATAAAGGTTTGTTACTTCCCTCCCTTCGCCTTCATAACCTGTGTTTCCATAAGTGATATGAACCCACCTAATTCCCATCTGAGAACCATGGTAACGGATGTCATAGCTGCAGGGTCTTGCCACTTCATTAGCTGAGTGTCGTCGACCTAGTGTGGGAGGCACAGAATTCTCCCTCTGTCACCCCGTTGTTCATTCCAGCAGTCGGAGTTAATGCAGTACTGGTGACACGCCCTACCCCCTTCTCTCCCAAGTTTCCCGCGGATCTGAGGAGGAGAAATGGCATAAGAAGGCTGTCCAGGGACTTAACTGTTACCGGGCCAAAGGACAGACAGAGCAGCTCCTTTTTCGTGAGCTGTGCTGGATGGGAAAGAATGTATTGGGGAACCAAAAAGCACAGGAAAAGGAAGTGCTGGTGCACATTTTTTAGTTGAGATATTTCCCTATTTTATCACGATTACTAAATGAGTAGTATAGACAGAAATATATAACTAATGATTGAAAATGCATATATTCATTTCTTTATAAGACAAAATGCTTATCGGTAATAAATTAACTTCCCCCTTTATGGTTTTTCAGCACCTGCAGCAAGAAGAAGTACTGACTAGGCATTATTTTATACACGGATGCTCTCCCCCGAGTTAAAGGATGAGTCTCAGTGTGAGGACACTGTACACAGCTTGAGTTATTGCTGGCGACGGGGCTGGGTGAGGGGCTCGCCCTCCACGGAGCTGCACACCACCCACAAGCACATGACTAGCACTCCACTCCCTCCCCTCATTCTCCGTTCTCCAGAATCGCGCTCGCCACCCCTGGGCCTGATGGGTTTTTCTTTTGTGCTTTCCTCCACCAAGAATCAGGCTCTTTCTGGAGCTTGTGGGAAAACAGTCACTCAATACTTTCACGCTTGCCTAGGTCCTTCTGTCAGAGTCATCTGAGGTTGTCCAAACGTGTGTACCACCTTTTATAAAATGACTGTGAAAAGTTTTATTCTCCATTTTTTCTCCATTTAGTTTTGTATTTTACAGTTGGACCCAGATTCCAAATCATCACGTTAGTCAAGACTGTTGCAAATTAGCATTATTTTTCCTTCCTCCTGCCCAAGCAGCACTTCAGCCACTTCCTTTGGCCTTCCCATCCGTGTTCCAAACCTTCCGATGACCTTACCCTCTCCTGACAGGCCACACTCTGAGGCTTGAAATAAGCTCATAGCTCAGAACTCCGGGGGGGGCACAGGGCGGTGCAGGACCATTGGGAATGTTGGAAGTGTGACTAGTACCAGTTTCACTTTTCGTTGTCACAATTTACTGTATTTTTTACTTTTTCTGTTACCGTTTTGCTAATTTATCAGAAGGTCCAAAAGTTTGACATAACTATTTCAGTTTGCATTATTTATTTATCATGCTTTTGTCATTGTCTTTTATACATTTGGGATTATAAATTATGTAAATGTTAAAATGAGCATCTCAAAGAAGTCTGTTAAATCGTGACCGGAAAGAATCAAATGTATTTTCAAAAAGTGGAGTCCCAGTTTTGTGAATCAAAGCTATAAACCAGAAAA
This sequence comes from Pipistrellus kuhlii, assembly GCF_014108245.1. NCBI lineage: Eukaryota > Metazoa > Chordata > Mammalia > Chiroptera > Vespertilionidae > Pipistrellus > Pipistrellus kuhlii. Next base: position 5,550,494 of record NW_023425562.1, read on the forward strand.
TCTATAACTGATCGTATAAGAAGAGCCCAGTGATTGAACAGGTCCTATTTAATGACATCTTTGTAGCACAGATGGTCTGTGATGCTGACAACAGATTTCTTAGAAATGCTGCTCTCTCTATTTAACTAACATTTTGTTCAGTTTTGCCTCCAGTGGAAGCAGAAAGGGTTTTTTCAGCTGTTAAATCCTGAAAATCAATATAATTTATTTATGTAAAAAAAAAAATCACTCAATCAATATATTTTTGAACCTTTTAAGTACTAATTTTCTTTTTATCAAGTAGAAAAAAAAATGTATTTGCCCTAAATCCTTAAAATACAAATGCTATAAAAATTCATGTATCTTGAAAGCCTTACTGCAAATGAGTGTTATAGACATCCAGCAGAGCCTGGGCTCGTCCTCGTCGTCGTCCTTGTTCTGTACGGAAAAGCTGCTTCCCCGGGTTCCGCTCAGAACCCCCCGTGGGTCACAGGGTTCGGTCTGGATTTGCGTTTGAAACCCACCAGCATGCGAAACCCCTTGTTACCGCTTCCCGGGCCTGTATGTTCGCTCTCCCGGCGTTTAGGCTGATAATTTGACTGCTGTTGTGTCCCTGTTTGCAAAATGAAAATGACACTTTGTGGATTCTTTTCTCTGTAAGGCATACGTGCTTTCTTCTTATTTTGACGTTATCAAGAGCAAAAGCCAAATTTAAACTTACTTCAGCCAACTCGAGCCTTTTCATCCAATTCCATGTCGCTCACAGCCATAAATCCCCTTGGTCGTTCCTCACCCCGTGTCTTACATAATAAATTGTCTGTGGTCTTGATGCTGGATTTAAAAAAAAAAAAAAATTTTTTTTTTGAAAAGTCCAATTTGTACGTGAGGACGTCAGTGGCATCGGGTGTCTCTTGCTGCCTGGGTACTTTCTGGGTGCACCCTGTGGCGGGCTTGTTAAGTACTCAGGAAGGTGGACTGGACCTGCCAGAGCACCTGGTTGAAAGACACCACGGCAGGGGGCGCAGCACAGCCTCTGGGACTCGGGCCTGAATGCCTCAGTGGCACACTTGACTGAGCGCCATTCCCAAAGTCCCCCCCTCGGATCGCACAGCTAGGACTTAAGAGTGCAACAAGACTTGTGGGTTGGAGCAGGTCCGTAAAACTTAGGGATGCCTCAGTAGCTGAAGTTCTTAGGCTCGTTGAGAATTTCAGAGTCCTTCGTTTTGGAAAGCATCGCTTCTCAGGCCCAAAAAGTCTGTCAGGAATTGTCCACAAGGCTGGCAGGAAGTGCTAGGGTCTCGGTGAGACAGAAAAGAGATGACCTCCCTCTCCCTTGCTGGGTCCCCACTGAGTACCAATAGGTGGTGGATGACCTAGCCTGAAGGATGGCGAGACATCCGACATAATAAAAGGGTAATATGAAAATTGACCAAACAGCAGAACTACTGGTCACTATGACACGCACTGACCACCAGGGGGCAGTCGCTCAACATAGGAGCTGCCCCCTGGTGGTTGGTGTGCTCCCACTGGGGGAGCACCGCTCAGCCAGAAGCTGGGCTTACAGCTGGTGAGCACAGTAGTGTGGCGGGAGCCTCTATGCGACAGAGCTAAGGATGTCTGACTCACCGCTTAGGTTCGTTCCCATGGGAAGCAGGCCTAAGCCATCAGTCAGACATCCCCCGAGGGCTCCTGGATTGCAAGAGGGCACAGGCTGGGCCCAGCCCCTCTGTCCCCAAGTGCACGAATCTTGTGCATCGGGTCTCTAGTCCTATATAATAAAAGTAACATGCAAGTGGACTAAACGGCAGAATGACCAGTGGAATGACCGGTCGCTATGATGTGCACTGACCCCCAGGAGGCATACGCTCAACACAGGAGCTGCCCCCCGTTCACAGGCCCCAGGCCAGCCAAGGCAGGGGGCCCCCAATTAACCCACCGGTCACCCAACAGATGGGTCCTAATCCCCAGCCAGGCCTAGAAACCCTACCTGTGCATGCATTTCATGCCCGGGCCTCTAGTTGTTTTATAAGGTTTTGCAGTTCTACCATTTTTAAAGTAAGGATTTATTATAGGCTTGGTAGACCTTTAGTGTTGAGACTGGGTAGAGGAATAATTATTTTTTTAATCCTCACCCAGAGAGATGTTATTATCAGTTGCCTCCCATACACGCCCCAACCAGAGATCAAACCCGCAACCTTTTGGTGTACTGGACAAAGCTCCAAGTAACCGAGCCACCTGGCCAGGGTGAGGGATGATTTATGCAGAATAAGGAAAGGGTCTTGGTTTCATTTGTGACCTCAAAGCCTGCCCCAGTAGATGCCTCCTTGGCCAAGGACAGTCCATTGGGCCAGGGTTTGAATGTTTTGTGTGTTTGCCATAAGTGGCCTCCTTTGTCTCATATTGTCTTGGTTGCTAGGTAGACACTGGCATTGATCTGTTAGCCTAATGAGAGCCAACAGAAGGCTGCAAAGCTACTCATCAGTGAGAACAGAGCCGGGGCTAGACCCTCAGTCCCATGGCCACGGCTGGAACACTAGCCTCTATGATAGTCCGGGACCCCTCCGCCTCAGAAGCCAGATCCAACCGAAGTGCACTCAGGAAAGCTGAGGCTGGGAAACGGAACAGTCAGATCACACCCTCTGGAAAACTCCATGCTTGGGTCATTTACACCAAAGTTCTTACAATGGTTTCTTGCAAGAATTCCTGTTCATTTGTCTGGTCTGCAAGTCACGCAAGGATCTTTCTCAGGTCGGCGTGGAGGACTTGCCCAGCCCAGAGGCTGACACCCGGCTTCTCAGGACCCAGTCTCAGGCGCAGAAGCACGAGGGCAGGTCCTCTGGACATAGTTGGTACAGCCCACGGGCCTCATGTTCCAAACGGGGTCCCGTATCTGTGGGCTAAGATAGGAGAGGAGGGAAAAGGAGAAAGTAGGCCCTGGCTCCTACAGGGAGGGTGTTCGGGAATTCTGTTTGGGAATGAAGACCTGAGCATGATGGTGACTCAAGAGGTTGGTCCACTTATCTGCCCTGTGGCTCAGCCCTAGCCCAGGCCTGGAGGCCAGAGGGTGAGGAGAATGGGGCGGGGAGGAGAGGACAGTGGTAACCTGGGGAGAAACATGGCTTCCCCACCTTCCACAAGCCTGTTTCCTCATCAGATAGAATAGGGGTCATTCTGAGTTGGACCTTTAGGGTTGTTGTGGGGTGGATTGAAATGATCAATGTCAGGTCTTAAAACTGTGCTTGATGTATTTGGTTTGTGTATCTTTGTTCCTTTGGAGTAGCGGGGGAGGTGAGGATTACCAGTCCCCTGGAAAGATTAGGTAATCAAATCAGTGATCCAGCAGGAAAGTGAAGAAGGAAGATCTTGCCGAAACTGGTTTGGCTCAGTGGTAGAGCGTTGGTCTGCAGACTGAAAGGTCCCAGGTTCGATTCCGGTCAAGGGCATGTACCTTGGTTGTGGGCACATCGCCGGTAGGGGGTGTGCAAGAGGCAGCTGGTCGATGTTTCTCTCTCATCGACGTTTCTAGCTCTCTATCTCTCTCCCTTCCTCTCTGTAAAAAATCAATAAAATATATTTAAAAAAAGAAGGAAGATCTTGCTCTAGCCTCAAGGCAAGCACAGGGTAGATATGGCGGGAAGCGGGCTTTCTGGCTGGCTCTGTCCCCACAGCCCTGCACACAGCCTTTGCCTGTGAGCCCTGACCTAAGGGATGGGAACAGGAGGCCCGGGGTCTGTGAAGCCCCCTCAGTGTGGAGTTGCCAGGTTTTGGGGGGGATGGGGGGTTGGCGCAGAATGACACCTAGTTATATTTGAATTTTACATAAACTTATTTTTTTTTTTTTGGTGTAAGTATGTCCATGTAATGTTTGGTACGTAATTTTACTCAAAATATTTTATCTGGGATTTAGATTCTTGCCTGCAGACGTTTTCTTTGGTGACCTTACTCAATGTAGTTACACATTCACCAGGCACGTCCTTTAGCGGGGCTTGTCCTCAGTGCTCCATGGCCACGTTCTTCATCTCCACGGTTACTCTGTGAGGTTATCCCCATTTTACAGATGAGAGCACTGAGGCCAGGGAGGCTAAACAACTTCCCCAGTCACCCAGCTGGTCAATGGCGGGCCTGGGATCTGGGGGCTCGGGGAAAACAGATTTCAGAGCCAAAAACTGACCAGTAGGGGCGTTGGGATGGGCAGCGGCCTGAGGCCTGGGGCTGGCTGTCCCTCTAAGATGCAGCTTCCTAAAGCAGCGGTCATGGAGGGATGAGCAAGGGGAGAGGGGCTGTCCGGGCCATGCTGCCCCTGGGCTGCAGCTGCCAGCCCCCACTCGGAGGAGCAGGGGCCCAGGAAGAAGGTGTTTCCTTCCCATCCTGCTGTGCGAGCCCAGGGATGTTCTCAGGGCCTGGTCTCACCCGCCCAGGTCCAAGGGGCCAGGGGAGAGGCAGGTCCAGAAGGTGGGAAAGAAGGTTTAGGGGGTGGGGGTAACTGTTCAGCTAGAAGGGCCCGGGGGAAGGGGCAGGGGAGGAATCCCCTGGGTTAAGAGAGAGGCAGATTACAAGTGATAAGGAATGAGCCCCCTGACCACGGGTCCTCTCCGAAGGCAGAGCCTCACCTCCAGCAGGTGTGAGTCACGGCCCGGAAGCAGGACCAGGAATCCCACCTGGGAGAGCTCTGACTCAGCCTTCTGCTATGAACACTGCTCACCCGTCGCCTTAGGGTGTTCACGGATCGCCAACCTGCAGGGCTGGGCGCTGCAGGAGCCGCCGGGAGGAGGCGGTGCCAGGCCCTGGCTGAGGCCGCCCTCCACCCAGCGTGCCTCAGCCACGGGCAGCTTCGAGGTGCCCCGCACTGCCTCCCGGGTGCCCTCTCCGCTGCTCACGGCCAGGCCCGGCCAGCACACGCTCATCCCAGAACGCGTCTTCAGGCGAGGACAGCACTTTGGTGGCACAGTTCAGGAAGAGAACCAAAATCTGCACGGAGTCTGGTACCCCAGAGCTCAGGCCCAGCACTGTCTTCCTGGGGTGGCGAGGGCAGAGCACGGCCTTGGTGCAGCCCGTGAGCCACGAATGGACATCACCGTTTTTAAATAACGGATAAATCAGGAGGAGAACACTTCGTGACCGTGACTGTCGTGCCAGATCACATGCCAGAGACTGAGAGCAGAGCCGCACACTCCTGTACAGACGGTGTGGAACCGTCGCAGAGCCACGCGGCCTGCAAAGCCGAAGAGGCTTACTGTCTGGCCCTTTTTACGGGAAAAGGTGGCCGACCCCTATTTCACAGCATCCATTTTCTTCATACATTCAGCGAAACAACCAAGTTATTGAAGTATTTTGATATCAACTCAAACATGGTTTTGTAGAAATACGAATCAGACACTAGTATCAGAGTGACATCAACTCTTACGGTAAAATAGACGTCAGGGAAGCCCTGGGCGTGGGGATTTCTCCAGGGGCCCCCAGACCCGCAGGGCGTCTTTCCACTTGGGAGGAAACTCTGAGCTGCCCTGCCCTCTCTCTCTCCACACGACACCCTGTCTGGGATTAAGAAGGGGAGTCGGAGCACAGGTGTGACGCTGCTGGTGAGAGAGAAGAGGTCGTTTTTTAGCCAGAGGACCCAGAAAGGAGAGGGGGACACAGGCAGGAGGAGATGCGGGATGTGGGTTGAAGGACCAGGAGGTGGAACTGCCCCTGCCTTGGGAATATTAGAAACAAGGCGAGCCCCCCCTCCACTCCCCCCGAGTCAGGGATCCTGGTAGAACACAAAACACGCGGGAGCCAGGCAGCAAGGCAAACGTATTTACTTCTGCTTAGAAGGGTGCACACACGTGGTCTGGGAGCTGGTGCGCATGGAGTAGACCACATGTGTCAAACACAAGGCCCGCGGGCCAAATCCGTCCCGCCAGGCCTTGCAATGTGGCCCGCACCACGCTGTCATCACTGCACTCTGCTGCGTTTCCATCACAATGACAGTTTATGACTGTTCAGTAAACCATTCGGCCCGCGATTTAGGCTGGATTTTAGATTTTGGCCCCTTCTCTGATTGAGTTCGACACCCCTAGAGCAGACTGTCTGCTCGGCTTTATAACCCCTGACGCACGGGGCCTATCCTCTGCTCCTGATTGGAGCTCGGGAGCACAGTCTTTCCTGATTGGCTGATTCACAGGGCGGCCCCCAGGGGAGCTGCAAGCCATGTGGCCAACATGGCGGCTGCCAAGTCCCGTGGCCCAACATGGTGGCCGTCTAAACTGCTCTTTGACAGAAAAGATGACTTGTTTATGGGCCAGTTACCTGCATGTGAGCGGAAGGGAGGCCTCCCAGGAAGCGGGCCTGGAGGGTGAGCAGGTTCTGGTCCCCTTCCCACCTGGAGCTCAGGCAGCAGGAAGGCCACATGTGGGGGAGCTGAGTGCCCAAGGCCCAGGCTGACGGGCAGCCCCATCCTGGAAGCAGAGTTCAAAGGAAGACAGGAAAGGGCAGCTGGGACCAAGTCTTCGCAGGAGAAAGTGAGTTCCCATCTTACCCAGTCTCACTCCTAGAACCGAAGGCAGCACCATCAGGCCCAAGCCATGGCCTCCCAAAGGCACTGAGCCCTTGGACACGGCCTGGGGACTCTAAGTCTCTCCTGCTCTCCCAGGAGACAGAGCAGACACCACCCTGTCGAGCACCTCAGAGTCTGGTTGGGGGAATGACCAGCCCAGGGACCATGGAATCTAGATGTTACCCTCTACTGACTCAGCACCAGACTCTAGTCTGTGGGACCGCCTCGGGATGATGCCTGGACCTCCCCTGTCCCGGTCCCAGCACACTCGGGTTCCCTGAGAACTCTCGGGGCCTTCCGGCATGCCGATCAGATCACACCGAGGGCCCCTCCACAGGTGCCGTGGGGGGGAGGAAGGCGGGACCGGGCGGCCAGGCCCAGCAGGGCTGAGAGGCACTCAGCCTTTTTCCTGGCTCAGACCGAGAGGAGGCCAGACCAGGAAAACTCACGACTCCACTCCCCCCAGCCCCCTCCCACCCCTTCCCCACTCCAGCTCTGACCCAGGCTTTTCCATTCACAGATCCCAAACTTTCCAGCGCGCCGAGGAGCCAGGCCGGAGGGCCTGCCAAGGCTCGGTGAGCGCCTTCGGCGGGGGCCTGTCGAGTGGACCTGAGGGGCCTGCGGAGATCGCCCAACCGGGCCCTCGCAGGGTGTCCCCACCAGGAAGCAGGGTGTGTCTGTAAGGAGCAGAGCCCTCAGTCCCGGGCTCCCCACGTGGGTGTGCGGGGGAGAGAGCTGGACGGCGGGCCGGGGAGTGGGTGCTCTGACGGGCTAAGGCCCCGCAGACACTTCCTCCCGCTCCCCAGGTCATTAGAGATCAGGAGCATCCCGTCCAGGGAGGGGGTGGGGAGGCGTCTCTCCTGGGCTGGGGGCAGGGCGGGCGCAGGAGGGCTCGGAGCCCCTCCTAGGGCTCTCTCTGTGCACAACCCAGCGCCCAAAGCAGGCCCGAGGGTCAGGGCCACGGCCATCCAGCCTCTCCAGGGACAGGGGTGCAGAGAGAGTAAACACCCGCTCAGGTGACACTGTCCCCGCAGTCGCCGTGCGGGCACAGACGGCGGAGTTCCTGGCCTCGTGTGTTTCGGTTCCCGGTGATTCCCTGCCCCTCGGGCTCCCCCTCCCCTCCGTGCTGCACCCGCCAGCCCACGCGCTCTCAGGGACAGCCGGCACCGGAAAGAGAAAGGCAAGGTGTTCTCGCTGGCTTTGGGTTTCCAGAGAAGCCGCTGGCCCGGACACGGGTGCCAGGTAAGAGGGACGCTTCCCAGTCCCTCCCTCCCCGGCTGGGAGCGGGTTCCCGGAGGGAAGAGGAGAGGGGCGGCTGGGGGAGGCGGGCGGACGGCAGGAGCCAGCCTCGGGCTCAGCCTGTCCCACTCCAGCAGCCGGGGCTCATTGGCGGTGGCCCCTCCGTCAGCAGCAGCTCCGGGGGCAGGTGGACCGGGCGGTGGGAGCGGCTGCCTCCTGTGCCCTGAGCCGCACTGGGATCAGCCCTCCTTCCAGCCGCCTGGGACACCCCCAGGTCCCTGTGCCTTCAGAGGGGGGCCAGATGTGAGGGGAGAGCAGTGCGGGAAGCCCCCACCCTGTGCTTCCGGTCAGAGTGCGGAGGGACTGGAGGCCTCCTATTCCTAGGTCAGGGGACACCAGACAGAGCCCACCATGTGACGTCGGTGCTGCTCAGATATGGACTTCTTTTTTGTTTATTTTTTTTCTTGTTTTTAAAATACATTTTATTGATTTTTTACAGAGAGGAAGAGAGAAGGATAGAGAGTTAGAAACACCGATGAGAGAGAATCATCGATCAGCTGCCTCCTGCACACCCCACATTGGAGATGTGCCTGCAACCAAGGTACATGCCCCTGACCAGAATCGAACCCGGGACCCTTCAGTCTGCAGGCCAACGCTCTATCCACTGAGCCAAACCGGCCTCGGCCAGACACTGATTTTCTGACGTGGGGTCTGGAGGCTCTGGGCTCTGGGTAGGCGGACGGAGCGCCTCCAGGGAGGCGGTGGTCCTGGGGGCAGCACCCTGGCCGGGCACCCCCAGGCCGGGGCAGCAGGGTGCCGGGGAGGGCTCAGCCCTGGAGGCCTGGAGCACCTCCCGGGCCTCACCCTCTCTGTGCTCGGCGGCTCCGGCTCTGCCCCTCTGGGCGGGAGACCCCTCCTCGGGGTGGAGGGTCCTCGGATGGAGCTCCGCCTGGGGCCCAGGGCCTGTCCTGGGGAGGCTCCAGGGTCGGATGTTCCCATTTCATCGTGGGGCCTGGGATGGGGGTCCTGAGCCCCCTCGGCAGGGTCCCCTCCTTCCTGTCAGACTGTTCCCCGCAAGCCTTTTCTGCAGAGCTCGGCAGGCGGCCAGGGAACGTTCGGAAAGTGTGTGGGCCAAGCCAAGCTGCACAAACCTGTCTTCCTCCCGCGCTGAGCGGGGCCAGGTTGTTCCCAGACAGACGCAGAGGCGGGGGTGGAGCGGGAGGAAAGGGGCGGCTGCAGGAGGCCTCGCCCCGCGGCGGGAGCAGCAGCCAGGGGCGAGAGGGATGGGGAGCCCGGCCCGAGGGCGCAGGGACCTCCTGTAGACACACACGTGACACATACCCACACGCCCAAGGCACCTGGGTACAGAGATAGCTACATAGGTGTGCAAACATGTAGGTGTGTGCTGGTGTACACAGAGATGTGCCCTGGAACATACATAGGTCTAGGCAGCCACACATGTTCAAGCATGCTCACACATACAGGCCCAGAGAGACACGTACATACACGCACACACCCCCACGCATGTGTGCAAAGGAGGCACGCAGACTGAGAAATGCTGGGCTGCACCCGGGCAGTGGGCACGGAGAGGGCTTGACTGCCCCATGACCCAGCTGCCTGGGACCCAGTGTACGTGCGCGCGCACACACACACACACACACACACACACACACACACACCCTGGGAGGGAACCACTTGCTTCACAGGAGCTTTCGGATCCAGGGCAACGTGCACTGGAGACCTTGTGCTGGGAAAGAAAGCGCCTTTGTCTGCGGGGCCCGGGGCTGTGGGAGCAGCTGCAGCCTCCTCCAGGATGAGGGCCGGGCCAGCTCCTCACCCAGGAGAGGAAGGTCAGGCCAGGCCGGGGACAGAGGGAGAGGGAGCTGGGCTCTGGCTTGCCGCCACCCTTGGGACACTGTCTCCTACACAGAGCCCAGAAAGCCAGTGTCCCTCAGGCCTGGCCACTCTGCCCCTGACCCTGGGCTGGCCCTGACCTCACACTGACCCCAGCCCGGGTGCTGCCCTGACCCAGACGGAGGCCGGCCCTGGCCCCAGCACCAGGCCTGGCTTGTGCCTGTGGCCTTGCTGTTTTTAGCAGAGTGAAAAAAGGGGGAAAAAGGTCAGTCTCTGGAACTAGGAAGATGTGAACTTGAGTCTTGGCTCTATCCTTCGCTAGCGGGTGACCTCAATGAGAACAGACCTGGCCTTTTCGAGCCTCAAATTCAAGTCCCTGTTACACAGTTCTCACCGCCCGGAGGCTCATCCTCATTACTGAGCCCACAGGGCCCAGCAGCCTTCTCTCTCTCTCTCTCTCTCTCTCTCTCTCTCTCTCTCTCTCTCTAGGCATCGCCTCTCTCTCCCTGGCTTCCTGCTCTGGCTCCCCCCCTCCCTTAGCCCCACCTATGGTCCTTGCCTCGGCCTCACAGGTGCCTGGAGCCTGCGGAGAGAAGGGGAGGATGGGAAGCCGTCCTCGTCACTCTGGAGGCACCTGTCCCTCCCGCCCTGCCCCAGCCTCCGCTCCCTCAGAGCGAGGTCCTCTGGCAGCGGAGCCTCCAGTGAGAACAGCCCCCCCTTTCTCACTCAGGGGTGTCAGCCTGGGGAGACCCCCCACCCCCACCCCACCCCACCCAGAGGTGACTTCAGCCCCCTTCTCCAGGCTCTGTGCCGGACTCACTCCAGTCACTCAGTGAACAAACGTTCCCTGAAGGCCTCTGATCACCAGGAGCTTTTCCCGGTGCTGGGCATTCTGGGACGGGCGGAGAGACAGAACCCTGCCTGGGAGGGACCCACTGGGTTCCTGGTTGTGCAGCACTCATTCCCCCCTCCCCACCCCTGGAGCTCTCATCCCACTGCAGGCGCACCCCTTCCTTCTCTGTGTCAGCACCAAACCCAGGAATGCCCCTGTCTGGCTCTTTCTCCCCGGAGAGGGTGGGCATCTCAAGGGCAGGGTGTGCTGGCACCGAGCCAGGTACGAGGCTATGCTTGCTGGTCTCGGCCACGGCCATCCGTAGTTCAAGTGCGTTCACATACCGCTGCCCCTCGGTGTGTTTCTTCCTTTTACTTTTATTCGTACTGTAATCGGGCACCTCTCTTTGATGCGTTTCTCATGACACAATAGTCCAATAACCTATGTCCAGCAGTGGATGAAATTTTATGGTTTTAGGGAATCACTTGATTGACCCTGAAGCTCCACCAGCCAACGTGGGGAGTGTCATTACAAGTGCCCTGCTCTGTCCGTCACGAGGCAATCTGTTGGTTTGTGCAGAACTGGTCAACACCTGCCCCATGCCGGACCTGGAGTGGGGAAGGGGGCCATGGAGGCCCTGTCCACAGGCGGGCCAGACAAGCAGCTGGACGGGAGAGCGATGGGCAGGCGCTGCGGGGCCTGAGGGGTCTCCGTGGGGGGCGGGGCGGATAGAGATGGTTTTGCAGAACAGGTGACCTTGGAGCTGAGCCTGCAAGGAGCAGTTGGGTCTTTTTTCTGGTAATGAGAATGAGCCAGGCAGAGAGACCAACGTTTGCAAACGTCATAGAGACGGGAAGTGCCCGGGGCGTGTGAAGGAATGGGGAAATGTTAGTGGACTGGGGGAGCTGGCACTGATAGGATTGTGGGTGCCAGGGAGCCTGGGGAGCACCTGCCACATGGAGGGCACCCCACCCGGCCCTGGGGCTGCCCCATGCGCTCTCCACTCCATTCTGAACCCCCTGGACAGCCCCACCCCCAACCTCGGCTGTGGGCTCAGTGTGGTCACATCCCCTCTATGCTTGGCTTGGCAAAGAAACAAGTGGCAGGAATTTTTGTAAAAGCTTTTTATCTATTGAAATTCTTCATTCTTTGTTATATAGGACTTTTTTTTTTCTTTCAGTTTGACCTTTATTCTATTTTGTTTTGATGAAAAGGGGGGTACTATGTGTTTTGTTATCAAATCTGTCAATCTGTGCATTTGAGGTCTTCTTAGGAAATCATTGCCTATCTAAAATTGTGTATGTTTCAAGATTCTTTTTTCAAATCATCACTCAAAGATACATTTATTGATTTGAGAGAGAGAGAGAGACATGGGATGTGAGAAAGAAACAACAATTGGCAGCCACCCGTGTGCGCCCAACCGGGAACCAAACATGCAAACTAGGTATGTATGTGTCCTGACTGAGAATCGAACCCGAAACCCTTTTGGTGTACCGGACAGCGTTCCAACCAGCCGAGCCACCGGCCAAGGCACGTTTCAGGGTTCTTTCACGGTTTTACTTCTAACACCGAAATCTTAAAGCCATATGAGGTTATTATGGTGCAAGGCAGGAATCTAGCTTTATTTTTTCCAAATTGTTAGCCAGTTGTCCAGAACCGTTTGTTGAGTAATCCATCATTTCTGCACTCGTTTGTTTATTTTGTTCAAAATTCACTCCTCCCCTTTTTGGCTTTTAAAGCCATACCTGGAATTAGAGAGAGAAGGGGAGGCAGAGAAGCAGTCCGAACATCATGGAAATATATGGCCTACAAGGTGAAAAGCTTGCCCTTTGATTATTGGTGTTACAATACCTGTTAGATTTCAGTACAACAAAGATGTACAAAGGAGAAAACCCGAAGGAACCAAGATCTCTAGCTAACCTATTGACCTAAAAATATGTTGACATTTAAAAAAAGAGTATCACATGCATGAAGTCAGAAAAGCCAGTCATTCTGAAAGATACAAAATGAAAAATAAACCCTCTCTCACACACACCGCCCTCCCACACCAAACCCCTCGCCCCGAAGGCAGCCCCGAAGGCAGCCCGCGAGCACTGCCAGTTGCTTTCGTTGGAAATGGATTTCTTTACCGCATTCCACAGCCTCACCTGCAGAGGAGTCTACATCGGGACCTCTAGTTTGACGTGCCATTTATTTTCTCTGCTATCCTGGTGTTAGAACCATACTGTTTAAACTATTAGAGTTTCACCATTATGTTTGGGGTATTTTGTTACTCTTCACCCAAGGATATTTTTTTTCCATTGATTTTCAGAGAGAGTGGAAGGGAGGGAGGGAGGGAAAGAGAGAGAGAGAAACATCGATGTGAGAGATTACACATCGACTGATTGCCTCCTGCACACTCCCTGACCGGGGCCTTTGGGAATCGAACCCATGACCCTTTGGTGCACAGGCTGCTGCTTTAACCACTGTGCAACACCTGCCAGGTGTTACCATATGTTTTAACAGCTGGGAGGCTAGGTCCTCCCTTACTGTCCCTCCTTCAGAGAGATATGACTGTCTCAGTCCCTTTGAGCTGCCATCACGAAATGCCATGGACTGGGTGGCTTCAGCGACAGAGATGTATTTCTCATGGCTCTGGAGGCGGGAAGTCTAAAGCTCGGGTGGTAGCATCGTTGGGCTCTCTTCCTGGTGGCAGAGTACCACCAGGGTCCTCACAGGACAGAAATAGGGTGAGGGGGCTCTGCCATGAGGGCACTAATCCCATTTGTGAGGGCTCTGCCCTCTAATCACCTCCCAAGGTCTCCACCTCCTGATACCATCACCTTGGAGATTAGAACTTCAATATAGGAACTAGGGGTGAGGGGGGACAACCATTCAGTCCCTTACAATGACCACTCTGCACTTATTTTCTAAAATATATTTTATTGTTTTTTTACAGAGAGGAAGAGAGAGGGATAGAGAGAGTTAGAAACATCGATGAGAGAGAAACATCGATCAGCTGCCTCTTGCACACCCCCCACCGGGGATGCGCCCACAACCAAGGTACACGCCCTTGACTGGAATCGAACCGGGGACCCTTCAGTCCGCAGACCGACGCTCTACCCACTGAGCCACACCGGTTTCGGCTGCACTTATTTTTCATGTCACCTTTATATTGCCCCCCCTCCCCCAGCCCAGTTTGGTGGGGAGGTGCTGGCATTGCGTTGTTTCCGCCCATTAACTTGGGATGGTCGTCCTCCTTTCCACAGCGGTGCTCCTGGCGCGGAAAGAGCGTGCCTGTCTCCTGTGGTCACACTTGGGTTCTGGGCTGGTTCTCCTTCGCCACCTGAATCCGCCGGATGCTGTGGCTGCAGCCAGCGGAGAGGAAGAGGATGGGGAGACCGGTCCCTGCCTCCCACACCTGAGGGCCCACAGGTGGGCGAGGGAGTGGACGAGCTCAGCAAGGCTGCAGAGAGCGGAGCTCTGACCACTGGGGCCCCCCAGAGGCTGCCTTTGGCTGGGCCGGGGGAGAAGGTTCTGTCTGTGGGAGCCGCAGGGCAGGGGGACACGTGCTGGGGGTGGGGGTGCTGAATGCTGCACCGCTGGCTCTCTTCCAGCTTGGGGCGGGGGGAGGGGGGGCCTTGGGGTGTGACGGGTTACAGGGATAGTCCTTCCACGGACCCAGGGGAAAGGCCCAAGGCTTCCCAGTCCTCCTCCGTGCCCCTCACATTGCTTCACTCTTCACAGGGACCCGTAGGGGTAGCACGGTGTTAACCCCCTTTACCTGCCAGAACAGTGAGGATGGCAAGGCCTTGCCCAGAGACTGAACCAAGGTCACCGGGCAGCGCTGGTGCAGCCTGATTCCCACGCCCACGCCCCTTGGGCTGTCTCTCTGTGATTGCCCACGGGGAGCCCTGCTCAGAGTGGGGACGGAGCCGCAGGAGGCGGGGCACTCTCCCAGTCCGGGGAGGGCCGCTGGGCAGGTGAGCGGCCCGGTGGGCAGCTGGAGGGCACCCCCAGCTCCTCTCCCGGGCCTGGCTCCGCATGTCCGTCCGTCTGCTCTCTCCCCGGGCAGCTCTGGGCTTGGCTCACCAGGTCCCCGGGGGGGCCCGTGGGCTTCTTGATTCCAGGCTGCACATCTGGAAGTTGACGCTATTAAAACAAACCCCATTATATAACAAACGGACATCTGGAACCCGTTAGCACCGAGTTTTTAGAAAAAGAAATTGTTTTGGATGTGCTCTCTCTCCGAAAAATGTGGCAAGGCGCCCTCCCCCTGGCCGTCCAGGAGCCGGGAGCCCCAGCGGCCTCCGGGGCCGTGCCTCCAGGCATCGGGGGCCAGGCCGGAGGTGGGCCTGGCGGAGGCAGAGACCGACTCTCCACTGTCTCCGAGGATTACGTCCCGATCTCTTTAAATTCAGTACTTGTGAGCCTACTATGCACTGCCAACTCCATGTCATCCGCATGTCCACCCCAGCACTCTATGGTGTCATCATGGCTTAAGGAAACAGATCATAGACTGCCCTGGATTCCAAACGGCAACGCACCTCCGCTTCCTCTGACCCTGAGCCTGCACACCTCAGCTGGTCCCAGGAGCTCCCTCCCACGCTTAGGCCTCTCCCGGAATCGCCTTCCTCCCTGGACACAGGCGTCCGGGGGCCACACACTGCGGGCGCTGACCCCCCAGTGACCCAGCAGGAGTCCTTGCCATTCCCTCCATTGCTGAGCCTTGATCTCGAAATCAAGGAGACTTTATGAGAAATGTCTGGCTAACATTTTTAAGTGGAAATTTTAGTTTTAAAAATATTTTCCCCCTGCATATTGTGATGAAAAATTTCAAATATACAAAAAAAAAATAAAAAATGAAAGAATTGTACAGTGATTACCCACCCACAAAACCCATCACCTGGACTCAGCAATTGTGAATATGCTGCTGTATCTATCCATCTAGTTTCACATCAATCAATTCAAAAGCAATTTGCAGACATCACTACACTTTACCCCTAGACACTATGCGAGCATAACATTAACTAGAGTTCAATATTTGTTTCCTAGAGGCCTGGAGCATGACAATTCATGCACTGGAGGGGGCGTCCCTCAGCCCGGCCTATCCCCTCTCACAGTCCAGGAGCCCTCAGGGGCAGGAGACGACACGGTGACGCCCCCATCACACCTCTGCTGCTTCCACTGCTGGCAGCACAAGCCTCAGCCGGCCCTGGTTACCTGAGCCTTGGGTGTCCCTGGGCGGCTGGGCAGCTGCCATTCAAGGCTCACCTGTGCCTTGGGCCAGCCCTGAGCATCTGGGGGGATGAGAGGACTGGGCGACTCCGGAGGCAGGTGTGCAGAGCAGCTAGACCCTCCTGGGGCGGGCCTGGCCGTGCTGCACACCTGCCACCCTGGCGGGGCTGAGGGGACTGGGCGCTGCCATCTTTGAGGGAGTGGTAGCTAATTAGCATATTTCCTCCTTATTGGCTGTGGTCACTGCCATCTTTGTGAGGGCATGATGGTCAATTAGCATATTCCCTCTTTAGTAGATAGGATGGTTTTCTTGGAGGTGAGATTGACATCCAGTGAAATGCATATGTCTTAAGTGTATTGTTCCAGTATCTTTAACAAACACAGCTACTAGTACTTATGTAACCCAAATGCTTGTCATTGTATACTATTTATTGTCAACCCCAGAAAGTTCACCGTGGCCCAGTCCACCTCTATCCCCCACTGCTCCCAGAGGCAACCACTGTGCTGGTGTGTTCCCATAGGCTCGGGCTTATGGGCTGAATCGTGTTCTCCCAAAATTCCCACGTTGAAGCCCCAACCCCAGAACCTCAGAATGTGAGTGTGTTGGAAGAGATAACTAGGCCTTTAACAAGGTCATATAGGTGGGCCCTGATCGAGTTTAACCAGCGCCCTTACACAAAGAGACTGGGCACAGACATGTGGGGCACAGAGGGAAGACCCTGTGAAGACACAGGGAGAAGACAGCCATCTACCGCCAAGGAGAGCGGCCTCAGAAGGGACCAACCCTGGCCACACCTTGATCTTTTTAAAATATATATATTTTTATTGATTTCAGAGAGAGAGAGAGAGAGAGGGAGGGGGGGGGGAGAGAGAGAAACATCAGTGATCAGAGAGAATCATCGATGGGCTGCCTCCTGCATACTCCACACTGGGGACCCAGCCCCCAACCCGGGCATGTGCCCTTGACCGGAACAGAACCCAGGACCCTTCAGTCCGCAGGCCGACGCTCTATCCACTGAGCCAAACTGGTTAGGACCACACCTTGATCTTGAGCTTTTAGTCTCCAAAACTGTGAGAAAAATTAATTTCTGTTGTTTAAGCATCCCCGTCTGTGTAGCCATCTGACACCTTAGGTTTTCCTTTTCTAAGACTCTATATAGACAAATGCAGTTTCTGTTCTTTTGTGTCTGATTCACTCTATCCAGCACAAGGCTTTCGGGGTTCAGAACTATGCCCCTTTTCATTGCTGAGTACTCTTCCATTATCTAAATATTGCACCATTTGTTTAGCCAGGGAACTTTCTTTTTGAACGGCGGAGGAAGTTTTCCTATATCTCACGGTAACATATGTTCTTTACGTCATCCCAGCATCAGAGACGGCGTGCCAGCGCCAGCGCTGCTCAGCAGAGAGCTTCGGAATTCTATAGGAACGTCCGGTCACCCAGAAATGTACACGGAACACACGATGCCTCCTGAAATGAAAAGTTCTTTGAGATGCCATTAAAGTGGTGGCACACTTTTAGCTCAGCTAATGCGGAAGACTCTGTGCCCCGGCTCCTCGTCTCTTTGCCCACAGATAACGTAGTGATTATACTGGCTCTGGTGTCTCGGGCTCTGGGTTTGGGGCTTCCTTGCTCCATGACCTTGGGCAAGCCACTTACCCTTTCTGAGCCTCACTTTCCTCACCCGAGAAATGAGGCGTTAATCCCTTCCCTGGGGGTTACTTGAAGACTGAAGGAACTAATGAAGTCAGGATATTCCCCGTGGCTGGAGGAAGTAAGGACTCAGGAAGTGTTCACTGTTGTGGATTCGTCCTACTGGGCAGCCATCAGAGTCAGTACCTCCCTCGTGGTTGGCAGCAAAAGGGGACATCCAGGCCACCAAGAGTAGAAAATGAACCTTCTGTGCTGCCATCTATAATAGCTGAGATGAAGGAACAGGGTGGTGAAGACCTTGCCAATCAGCAAGCCTCAAAGATCCATTAGGCCGAGGCAACCACAGCAGAAGTGGTAACTTCCAGAGTTTTCGTAAAACATGCTCTGAATTGTGGTATCAAAAGCTGCATGTGGTTGCCCTGGCCAGGTGTGTTCAGTGGTTAGAGTATTGACCCACATGCCAAAGGGTCATGGGTTTGATTCCAGGTCAAGAACTCGTTCTGAAGCTCTCTGAAGGTTTCATCCCTGGCTCCAGCCAGGGTTCACGCGGGAGGCAGCCAATCAATGTGTGTCTCTCACATGTCTCTCTCTCTCTCTCTCTCTCTCTCTCTCTCCCCATTCCTCTCTTAGATCAATGAAACATACCCTCGGGTGAGAATTGAGGGGAAAAAAAGTTGCCAAACCAAAGTTGGTCATGTTTAACCATTCCTATTTATTATTTCACTCCATCTGAATATGGCAGTTCAAAAATTTATTTCACTGTGTCACGATGGTTTCTAGAAAAGTGTACATTTAAATCAATAACCTAAGACCCCTCCCGCAGAACAGTTATTCATATAGCTCTTCTCTTCTGACAGAACAGAAGACATGCCTACTCTGAATTGCCACCATTTATTTTATTTCAGAAGTTCTTTTCTTTGGAAAGAAATAGTTTTCGAACTTTGAAGTCCTTAGGAATTGTTTTTTGGCATAATTTATCCACTCTGTCCCAAGCGGCTTTGCAATGTTCATAATTTCTCTCAGATGACGATCCTTGCTAGCTTTTAAGACAAAGAAAATGTCTATAGTTTCCCTTTGAAGCTGTTTAGGAAAAAAAAAAATTCCCATGACACTTACCATGTGGTAAAGAAATTTAAAACAAACGATAAATTCAAATTTGGAAGCAGGGCTATCGAGGGGACCACCGGCCTCCTGCAGGATGAGAAGAATCCTTCGCTGCCCTGCCCCTTGGCCTGGCGGCACCTGGGCCCTTCCTCACAGCTGCCGGAGGCGCCCGGCGATCACCGATCACCGTGAAGCCTGCACCACCGCCTGCACCTCCGCCTGCACCGCGGCCAGAGGCCGGGAGCTCTCCGCCTGGGTGCATCGCGTGGTGCCACGAACAGAACGGAGAGCCTCGGAGGTCCTTCTCGCCCCTCATAAAGCTCCGTTATTCTCAGGATCAACAGACATGCAGAACCCCTCAAAGTTTCCTCAATGTGATTCACCAACTCCACTCTGCTGCTTTGTTTTATTTTTATTTTATTTTTTGCTGACATGTTTTGTTGTTTTGTTTTAAATCCTCACCTGAGAATATTTTTCCCATTGATTTTCTTTTTTTTAATTTATATATTGATTAAGGTATGACATATTTGTCCTCAACCCCCCATTCCAATCCCCCCCACCCATGCCCCTACTCTGCTATTGTCCTTGACCACTGGTTGGGCTCATATATGTGCACATAAGTCCTTTGGTTGATCCCATTAATTTTTTTTTCTCATTTTTAAAAATTAAGGTATTATATGTGTACATACCTTACCAATCCCCAACCCCACACACACACTCCCATACATGCCCTCCCCCATTGATTTTTTAGAGAGGAGAAGGGAGGGTAGAGGGAGGGAAGAAGATAAAGAAAAGAAAAAAAAATAACACCCACGTGAAAGAGACACATCACATGGGTTGGTTGCCTTCCACATGAGTCCTGATCAGGGCCAGAAATCCAACCTGCAATCGAGGTAAGCACCCTTGACCCGGAATCGAACCCCAGACCCATGCTCTAACCACTGAGCAACTGGCCAGGCGCTGATGTGTCTTTATAACCCTGCATGAGGTGGTTGGTCCCAGTCATCTCTTTAACATCCATGAAACTTGAGAATCTCGCTCTCTCGTTCAGCTTCCTGGACGAGGGCTGCCTGCTCCCCGGCTCTAAGGCTGCTCCTCGGCCAGCAGCAGGCCTGGCCGCTCGGCGGGCCCTGCACTCGGAGGGCTGGCTCCCTCCCTGCAGACAGCAGAGACCCCCGTAGAGAGAGCTCAGCGCAGGGATCCACCCGAGAGCTGCTCCGGCCGCCCTGGGTGCTGCTGGGAGGACCCTCAGAACCCATTGCTGTCCCTGGGAGATGGGGACCCAGAGTGCTCCCTCCTGGGGCAGCCTGAGGCACAAGCCAGTCTGTCAGCTGGGCCTGAGCCTGGGGGTGGTGAGAGCCGCAAGAAGGAAAGGATAAACTCCTGTCAGCAGCTGCTTCTGCTACATCCCAAAGCTTTGTTGTGTTGTGTTTGCGTTTCCATCCGTCTCCAGATACTTTTTTTCAATTTCCTCTTGATTTCCTATTGGACCCAATAGTTGTTCAGGAGTGTGCTGCTTAATGAAACATCGATAAGAGAGAATTATCGATCAGCTGCCTCTTGCACACCCCCTACCGGGGATGTGCCCGCAACCAAGGTACATGCCCTTGACCGGAATAGAACCTGGGACCTTTCAGTCCCCAGGCCGATGCTCTATCCACTGAGCCAAACCGGTTTCGGCATCATCATGGCGTTCATCTTAATGTCCTTTTTATCTGCCAGCGATACCTCCGTAATCACTGGAGAAAAACTGGGACGTAATAAGATTGACATGGACATTCTGGGGGAGAACAAGACAGAGTGGAAGGAACGGGCGCCTGGGGGAAGCCACCCGCCAGGAGGATCCGCTCAGAACCCCGGGAGGAGACACCCCGACCTGCGCAGCCACGGGGGAAAGAAAACAGGACACCACGAGAGCGCTTCTAACAAAACGCTCTCTGGAGCTAGGAAATGGGATTTTAACGGAGAGGACGGAGAACTGGGAAACCAAGGGGAAGAAGAGAGGATGCAAAGGCCAAAGCAAAAAGAAAAAACAGAAGGCAGAGCCCGTGAGGAGATAGAGGAGCCCGGGAGGAGAGAGACCCGGAGGCGTCCTGCGGGAATCACACCCAGGAGGAAAAAGGCAGCGGGAAAGCGCCATTTCCGTGGCTCGAAGAAAGATGGGGTTTGAGAGGGCTCGCTGAGTTCCAGGCAGGGATGATGGAAAAAAAGCAGACATGCAGGCACAGCCTGGGAAGATTCCTGAATCCCACGATGGAAGGGGAAAGTCTCATAAGCTTCCCAAATGGACAAGCTGCACGGAAAGAAAAGAGGGTAAGACTAGAAACGCACATCTTCTCGTTTGCTTAGGAAAGAGCAAGGCATCCGGTGCCACCTGCCCAGGAGAGAAAAAACACAGGGATCCAGGGACGTGCCCGAGGAAGGACCCGAACCCGGCGATACATGGATCAGGTTGGGGACGTCATCGCTGGCGAGCCAAGGACCTGCTGCTAGCCTGCGGCTGAAAGTGCCAAATGGTCTTGGCAAAAGGTAGGCGCTGAGGAGGGGACAGGGAGCCGGCAAAAGCATTTTAAATGTCTCCACTGGGTGGGGGAGAGGGGAGAAGGGGAGGGAGCCGGTCGGCGGGAGGGATTGATAGGTACCTTGTTGACAAGTAATAGAACGTTTTTCCCCTATGAAAACCAGAAAGGGGCGAGACAACAGGAGTGGAAGACAATATAGAGTAGAGCTTCCAAAATGAGAAGGGAAAAAGAGGGATGACCAGCATCTATGGTCAATTGTTCCATCCTTTCCCCCTGCTCTCTCTCTCTCCTTTTTTTTTTTTTTTTAACTTGAAAAACCTTTTATTATGGAAACTTCTAAATACACACAGACAGGAGAGGGAATAGCTCAAGGAATCTCAGTGACACAGGCCAGGGTTCGTTACTCGTTGCTTTTTTCAAGCTGGGGGAAACATTTATTGCCGCAAAATGCTGCAACATTTCACTTTTTTTTTGTTTTTATTTGCCCAACAATTTATTTAAGAGTGCACCCTTTTGTAGAAATCAGCCCTCCTCTTCAATCAAAAGAGCTCTGTGCCTAGCCAGGGTGGCTCAGTGGTTGAGCATCGTCCCCATGCACCAAGAAGTCACAGGTTCGATTCTTTGTCAGGGTACATGCCCAGGCTATGGCCTCAATCCACAGTTGGGAGCCTGCAGGAGGCTGCTGAGGCAGGGAAGGGGGGAGCAGCGGAGGCTGCAGAGGCTGTCCATCGTGGCGGGCGGGGACGGGACTCACTGGGTGAAGAGGGACGCCCTAATCCCCACACAGCCTGGGCAGGGGGGCGGGCGGGAGGGAGGAAGGCCACCGTGGGAGCCTCCTGTCTGCCCTGTCCCAGAGGAGCGGGTGCTGCCAGCCACCGCCAGGACAGCCAGGAATGTGGCGTCACCGGCTGCAGGGCCTCAGCCTGGGGAAGGCCCCCTGGTCACATGGTGGGTGGGCTGCTCTGGGTTGGGGGGGGAGGGGGAATCAGAGTGGTTTGGCCCTGGCAGGGAGCTCTTTAAATTGGTGCAAATAGACCATCTATCCCTAAGCATGAGATGGGGAGACAGGCTGGGACCCTGCAGGGTGTGGGCCCCAGGACTCTGACGTTGGCCCTGACCCATCTCTCCAGCCAGCTCCGGACCCTCCCTCCAAACGCCTGCCCTGTCCCGTTCCCAGCAGCTCCTGCCGAGGCCCCGGTGCCAGCCGCCCCCTGCACCTCCCCGTGACCACAGAGCGGCCCATCCGCACGGCAAGCACAGGCAGCAAGGGGCCCTGCATCGAGCAAGGACTGCCGATCACGCAGGAAGACAATGGCGTTGGCGGGAGGAAGAGGCAGGGGAGGGCTCACAGCGAGAAAGCCAGGAGTGTCTGTGCACTACCTCCCGAGGCCGGGGCCTGCACAGGCCCTCCCCCACCCAGCCACACCGTCTCCTGAGCCACCCCCGGGAGTCTCCTGCCCCTCTCCGCTCCCCAGGCTCTTTCCCTGACCCCTCCTGAGCTTTCTCCCAACTCCCCGCCACCTCTGCCTGCCCCTGGTCTGCGCTGCTGGCACCGAGCGGGGCGCCCAGCCAATGTCCTGAGGATGAAGGGATTAAGGCGGAGCGGGTCTGAGATGAGGGCAGTGTCCGGGTGGAGGTCAGGCCCTGCCTAGCCAAGCCTGAGTTTCCATAGCAATGACCCCCCCCCAACCCCCTCCCATTCCCAGTGGAGGGCAGCCCCTGCCCGGCCTGGCTCGACCTTGCTGCCCCCACCCCTCGCATGCCGGCTCCTCTGTCACCGGGTAATCCTGTGGTTTTTACTCCGCTGCCCCTGAATAGGAGAGTGAGAAGAGGGCGGGCGGGAGCCCTTCTCCGGGCCTTACACCCCGCCCTGCGCGGGGAGCAGCTCCCAGCCCTCTGGAACCTGGAACCCAGCCGCGGTGCCACCCACTCCTGTCAGCGCCCGCCTGCCCGGAGGCCGCCCCCTCCAGGCCCAGCCTTCCCCGCCCGGCTGTGGCTGCCCGCGGCCGGTCTGCCCTGCTCGCTCATCAGGCCCTCCTCTCGCCCACACTCGCCCACACATGGGTGCCCGCCCCTGTGCCAACGCTTTGTCTCCCCTCCGCCTGGCACTCACCGTCCCCAAACCAGCCACCGAGGCCTGTCGGCTCCCTGCCCTCCGAGCCTCTGGGATGGACCCCCGAGCCACCCACCCCCTGCCCCGTCAGCAGCCGCCGCCTCCTGGCAGCCTCCCCCCCACCCCCCAGCTCTGTGCCATGACAGCAGCTCTGAGCGCTGTGCCCTGGCTGTGCCGCCAGGCTCTTCACTGGGGTACCGGTCCCTCCTGTGTGGTCTCCGGCAGCCTCTCTCAGGGCCCGCTCCTGAGAGCACAGGCTCCCCCCCAGCCCTGCGGTTCTCCACGCACACCCACCGAGCAGCATCCTGCCTCCTGGCCTCGCACACGCTGCGCCTGCCGCCTGGGGTGTTCTCTCCTCACAGGGCAGCTCCAGGGACATCTCTGAGCCACCCAGGCCCTTCCTGTGGCCCCCCCTCCCCTGGGCCCTGGACCTCGGTGAGGACCGCGTGCACTGTCCAGCTCTGCGTGCAGGTGAGGAAGCGGCTGCAGGTGGAGCCCGGCTGTGGCCCAATCTGAGCGCCTGGGACCTTCAACCCCTGGAGCGAAGAGGCCAGTCTCCTGTGCCGTGTCTCGGCCAGTCACTGGCTGTGGGTGGAGGGTTTGTGACTTCCCAGGGGAGGTGGCTCTCCTGTCTGAGGGCAGGTCACAGGGAGGGCAGCTGTGAGCATCAGCCGTCACCACTCGTGCAGAGGGGGATGGCGGGGGCACTGCTGGGCACAATGGGGCCTGTCCGGGCTCAACAGGCATCCACTAAGCCCCTGGCAAGTGGGACCCCTGGCAGATTTCTGGACAAACGAGGAGCACGTGGGTACTTGGCCCATCGGCACTGACCTTCCCGAGCCCAGGCCGCGAGGCTGCCCCTGGAGAGGGTCCTGTTGCGGCAGCCACCAGCTTCAGCGAGTGGAAAGCAGCCCAGACGTCCGCCTCTCAGTGCCTGGCCCTGCAGATGGCGGCTTAGCCCATGTTCGCGTGTAGCCCTCATGGTAAGGTAACTGTTTCACAGCTGGGGAGACAGAGGCTCAGAGTGGTGACATGGCTCCGTGAAGCTCACGCAACGTGCAAATGGAGGCGCTGGGATTCAAACCCCGGGCCCAGTCGGCTCCTTGTCGGATCCCCTCCCCGGGGGCACAAACAGCCTCAGAGCTCAGCCCCTTCTGTCCACCACAAGAGACTGACGCGTCCGAGGTCATCTCCGTTCCCCACAATCAGGCATCCTCGGGGTCCCCAGGGGCCACATCTGGCATTTGGGAGCCTTGGGAGGCCCATCCATATATTTTGCATATCGTTTGCATAAACGATGGCATCTGGTTCGCATGTGTCCACACGGAGGGTCCACCAGCACTGCACGATTTTTTTTTTAAGATCCCTTCTAAGCAACTCGAACTCGGTGGCAGTCCCTCCTGGCTTTTCAGAGTCCGGGGTCCATGATCTCTGGGCCCTCTCCCAGGCCCTCGCCTTGGGGCTGCACATGGACACAGCCCGGGGTCCCGGAGAAGCCGGCGTGCGGGTTTAACGGTAACCTTCTCTGAAGCTGTGGACCTGCAATCAAAATGCCGCCCGGGTTTTGCGTGCCGGTGTTTATGTTGAGGAGAGCAGAAACTGGGCAGAGCTCGCTGCACAGAACGTCCGCAGGTGGCCCCGTGGGCAGGGAGGGGACTGCGCAGGCTCGGAAGAAAGGAGCTGGGGGCGGGGGGGAGTGGAGCCAGAGCTTGGGTCCTAGGATGGGTGCTTCCACCTGTGGACTCCGGGGTAGGTGAATTTCTCCCATCGGGGACTCCTCCGTGGAGGGAAAGGCTTGTGCCAGAAAGCTAGCAGGTCAGGGCTTTCTGCTTCTCTCTCTCTCTCTCTCTCTCTCTCTCTCTCTCTCTCTCTCAATATATTTTATTGATTTTTTACAGAAAGGAAGAGAGAGGGATAGAGAACTGGAAACATCCATGAGAGAGAATCATCGATCAGCTGCCTCCTGCACACCCGTACTGGGGATGTGCCCGCAACCAGGGTCCATGCCCTTGACTGGAATCGAACCCGGGACCTTTCAGTCTGCAGGCAGATGCTCCATCCACTGAGCCAAACCAATTTCAGCATACTTCTGTCTCTTTTAGGGGAACGGCTTCCCATAAGGTTCTGTGACGCTCTCTCTGACCCTGTGTGGTGGGTGGGCCTCCATACAACGCAGAGAACAACCTGGGAGGTGGGAGGAGCCTGGAGAGGGAGAGGAGCCTGGTGTGCTGGGAAGCCCTCGGAGGCCTGGAAGGGCTGTCCCAGGGGAGGGGTCACCACCGTGCAAACCCGCCTCTGGGTCCCAGGAGCCGGCTTTCCTTCTGCGCCGAGAGCAGAGAGCCCCGGAGGAAGGATGCTTCAGGGTCTGGCAGAGGCTCCTACGCACGCCCCCCACGGTGCCACTCACTGATGGACCCCAAACGCAAGACTCTGCTCCCTGCCCAGGTTCCCTTGCTGTCCCGATGGCATCCTGTCCCTCCTGAAGAGAGAGGTGAAAGTATGCTTCTGTGTGTGTGTGTGTGTGTGTGTGTGTGTGTGTGTGTGTGTGTGTGTACAGGGAATTGGTGTGGGGTGGACCACATGTGTCTGGCTGTGGCCGTGCACGTCCCCATGAACAGAGAGTGTGACCCTGTGCCTGGCCCCTCCACTGCCTCCATTCAGGTGTGGAAACTCCAGTCTGAGTTTGGGGGGAAGGACAGGTCCGCCTCCCTCCGCTGCCTCCGGCCTGCCTCGGTTTCCTGTCTGGCACATGCAGAGTGGCCTCAGCCTCTGCGGGGGAGACCCCGGCCTCTGCCTGGATCCAGCCAAGACCCCGAGCGTCCCCACCCCCACCCACCCACGCGCTCCCTCCCCGCCGGGAGGGGCCCCAGCGCTGGCTCCCGAGACCGTTCTAATGAAACACGGTGTGATGTCAGCCACCGGGGGAAGGGGAGCCGGTCCGGCTGTGCCCTCAGCCCCTTGCTGTGTGGGTTTTTCCAAGTTCAGACCGGATCTGGCCTCCTCCCCGGGAGCCGCGGGCCCCACATCTGGGCCGGGGAGAGGAGGAAGAGGAAGGGGCGGGACCCCTTGGAAAAGGATCGCAGTTGCTGGGACGACGGGGAGGGGGTTATTGGCAGAGCCACGGGGCAGGGTGCTGCCAGGCAGTCGGAGCCCGGCCGGCAGAGAGCGAGGGGCAGGGCCGGGCATCTCCCTCCGATGTCTCCCGCTCCCCGCGGGGCGGAGCGCGCCCTGGACGCCGCATCCTGCCCTCAGCCACACGGCTCCTGGCATCTCCGTGGAAGGCGGGGGATTAAAGTAACGCGTTCGGGGGGCCTGTGGCGGAGGATGAAAGACTGTCTCACTTAGACCGGCATCGTTTGGTCGCCGGGACCAGAAGCCCATTCGAGCTAGCTCAAGGGGAGTGGGTGACTGGGAGCAGACGGGGGAAGGCAGGCACCAGATGGCCACTGCCTCTCCACTCTGCCCCTCTCTCCCGGCGAATTCTCCTCCTTAGCATCCCCCCTCCCCCACCGTAATTCCCGCAGAGCCATGGCCACAGAACCACACGCCTTGTCCTCTCACCACCCCGCAGGCATCCTGTGGGTTGGATCATGTCTGTGCCCCCCAAAATGTATGTCCACCTAGGCCAGTGGTCGGCAAACTCATCAGTCCACAGAACCAAATACCAACAGGACGTTCTTCTGCCGAAACCGGTTTGGCTCAATGGATAGAGCGTCGGCTTGGGGACTGAAGGGACCTGGGTTCGATTCTGGTCAAGGGCATGTACTTTGGTTGCGGGCATATCCCCAGTAGGGGGTGTGCAAGAGGCAGCTGATCGATGACTCTCTCTCATCGATGTTTCTAACTCTCTATCTCTCTCCCTTCCTCTCTGTACAAAATCAATAAAATATATTTAAAAAAAATAATAATAAAAATAAAAATAAACTTCAACTTCTTCTGACGCCACTTCTTCAAAATAGACTGGCCCAGGCCGTGATATTTTGTGGAAGAGCCACACGCAAGGGGCCAAAGAGCTGCATGTGGCTCGCGAGCCGCAGTTTGCTGACCATGGACCTAGACCCTTCCAAGGTGGCCTTCTGTGGAAATAGCGTCTTTGCAGTGTTACTTCAGATTAGGTCCTACTGGATTTGCCCGGGGCCCTGACTTCTATGGCCAGGGATCTTATGAGAAGAGAGGACACAGTCTAGCTGGTTAGGAGAAGGCCACGTGGAGACAGACGCAGACTCCGGAGTGATGTGCTACAAGCCAAGGACTGCCAGGGGACCCGGAGGAGAGGCACGGTCCTTCCCTGGAGCCTCTGGAATCAGGATGGAGGAAGCCTGGCTCAACAGCAGCCCTCTGGAAACACCTGAAGGCTATCTCTGAACAGATACTAACAAGGAGCCAGCGCTGCGGTCCAGCTAGCCACGAGCTCCAAGATGCTCCGAAAGCAGCGGCGCATCCCGGGCTGAGGGAGGCAGGGATGACACGGACCCCACCAGGAACCCAGAGGGACGGCCACCAGATGAGGCTGCAGAGGCTTAGGGAGGAGGAGTCCGCAGCAGTTATCCCGTGTCCTGGGCACCTCGGGACCACGGGGGTGCCCAGAGGCAGCGCTGCCCACAGGGAGGGTCCGGGGCCTGTTTCCAGGAGGTGGCTAAGGAGGTGCTGGCGGGCGCAAACGCCGGTCCTCCCGGCTTCGGAGCCCGGTCCTCTCTGCTCCGGCGGCCCCAGGTGCACAATGGGGCTTAAAGACCGATGTGTCGGGGCGGATGGGGGGCGGCTCCCGGGAGCCCCGCACCCAGGCCAGCCCGGGGGTCTGGCTCCGCTGCTCCCCGGTGCATGTGGATGGGGGAGCTGGGCCTGCGCCCCCACCGCCCCGGGCCGCTTCCTCCTTCACCTCTTCCTGGCGGGCGGGGCGGGGCGGGGCGGGGGGCGGCGGCCGGAGGGAGGGGCGGCGGAGCGCGGAGGCCCGGGTCCGTGCCGATCGGCGCAGAGCCCGCCCCGCCCCCGCCCCTCCGCGGCCCTCCCGCGCAGCGGCCACTCCGGGCGGACCGGCGGCGGCGGCGGAGCGCGGGCGGAGCGGCGGACCAGGCGGCGGGCGGGCGCGCACGGCGGGTCGCGGCGGCGATGGGCCGCCTGCCGCTGTGGCTGTGCGCCGCGGCGGCGCTGCTCTCGGGGGCGCAGGCCAAGGGCACCCCGCTCCTGGCGCGGCCCGCGCCGCCCGGGGCGCCCCGCTTCAGCCTCTACACGGCGGGGTGGCGCCCGCGGCTGCGCCCGGGGCCGCACAAGTAAGGCGGGCCGCGCGGGGGCCGGGGACAGTGGGGCCGGGGACAGTGGGGCCGGGGGACTGGGGGGCCCGGGGGAACGGGGGCCAGGGAGCCGGGGACCAGGGGGACGGGGGGGCGGGGGGCTCAGGGGGGCCGGGGAGATGGGAGGCCGGGGGACCGGGAGGCGGGGGCTCAGGGGTCCGGGGGGCGGGGGGACTGGGGGGACTGGGGGCCAGGGGCGCCGCGGCGCGGGCCGGGGACAGTGGGGCCGGGGGACTGGGGGGCCCGGGGGAACGGGGGCCAGGGAGCCGGGGACCAGGGGGGCGGGGGGCCGGGGGGCTCAGGGGGGCCGGGGAGATGGGAGGCCGGGGGGCCGGGAGGCGGGGGCTCAGGGGTCCGGGGGGCGGGGGGACTGGGGGGCCTGGGGGCCAGGGCGCCGCGGCGCGGGCCGGGGACAGTGGGGCCGGGGGACTGGGGGGACGGGGGCCAGGGGGCCGGGGGGACTGGGGGCCGCTCCCACCTGCCCGCCGCGCGGAGCGGCAGGCACGGCCCGGGCGGCGGCGCGGAGGGGCGGCTCCGCTGAGCGCCGGCGGCAGGAGCCCCCGCCTCGGGGCGCGGGCCGGCGGGAAGGGGAAGCGGGGCTGGCGGGCGGCGGGGGCTGGCAGTGCCCGCGGAAACCTCTCCAGCGGAGTAACATTTTCCAGCTGCGCTCGCCGTGCGGCCGGGCGCTGGGACCAGGTGGAGGGAGGGGAGGCGGTGCGCACGCGGGGCGCGCTCTCCCCCACGCGGCGCGGGCCTCCACCTCCCCTCCCTCCCCTCCCTGCCCCACCGGCTGGAGATGGAGCCCTGCGCCTCGGTGAGCTTGGCCCCAGCAGCCCCCTGGGCAGCACCCTCGTGGGTGGGCCCAGAGCCGGCTGGGTGGGACTCCTGGGTCGGTGCTGTGGCTGCAGCCCCACGCCGTCCACAGGTGGCCGGTGCATGCCTGGCGGCCGCCGTCCCATCCCCGTGGCCTGTGAGTGGGGTTGCAGCCGCTCCCCTGTCTCCGCAGCATCTGGGCTTGAGTAGGCGGCAGTGGCATGCCAACTGGTCCCCGGGGCGAGGTAGGGGCTCTGCTGCACTTGAACTCCAGCTGCATGTCAGAGGTGCTGGAGGAGAGGGCGGGCCAGTAGCTGACACTGAGCGGGCCTGGGCACATCAGGGCAGGCTTCCTGGAGGAAGTGATCTGAGGATGAGGAAGCAGAACAGAGGCAGGGGCCAGAAAGGTACGAGGCAGGTGTGTTGCCCCAGGAGCCGGTCATCGGTCAGGGGAGGAAGAGAGAAGGGTGATTTCAAAGGCCTCGGGAACCATAGTGAGACCTCAGACGCCTCCAGAGCTAAGGTGCAGAGCCGAGAGCCAGTGGAGGAGTTAGAGTGTGGCAAAGCCCAGGATGCGGAATCCAGGGCGGGCCTCTCCGGGCGGGGAGGGCAGAGGGCAGACCAGGGGAGGGCAGCGGCACCAGACTCCTGGTTCAGTACAGAGCTGAACCCAGTGACCAACCCACTGGGGAGGCTGGAACCAGCAGTGGGCGGGACCCCAGGCCGAGCGCCCTGGCTCCCAGGAATAAGAAGAAGCAGGAGAGAAAAGACGGGGGTCCCCTCTCGCGCTGAGGCCTCCAGATGCAGGAGGGGGGGAAGGAGCTTCAGGGGGCCTGGCCCGGGCCAGATATTCCAAGGCTGCCGTTCTCCCTGCAGGGCCCTCTGCGCCTACGTGGTGCACAGGAATGTGACCTGTGTCCTACAGGAGGGAGCCGAGAGCTACGTGAAGGCGGAGTACCGGCCGTGTGGATGGGGGCCCCAGTGCCCCGGGACAGTCACGTGAGTGCACCCCCGTCCCGCCCACTCAGGATCCCTGGGCCCAGGCCCCGGGCCTGCCTGAGCTGAGACTCTCTCAGAGCCCACACCAGCCCCGTGGAAGGGCCAGGGAGGGGTGGGGGCAGGCTGGGCTGGTCAGCGCCCACATGGGCACCAGGGGAGGGTTTCTAGGGGAGAGGCAGCACCAGGCAAGGAAGAAGCAGGGGCAAGGGGTGGGGGTGGGGGCACAGGGGAGAGCAGAGGGTCACACTGGCAGTGGTTAATGCCAAAGGGGCCCCGGGCAGACTCAGGTAGGGCTGTGGTGATGTGGAGAGGGCAGGCCACGGGGGAGGGTGTGGGGCCCTGTCGCCTTCAGCACAGGAAAGGGAGGGGACGGGGTGTATGGAGGCAGAAAGACATCGAGACTGTATCCGGTGTCTGAGAGGGGCCCTGAGGACCCGCCAGGGGGCTCAGACCGGACCGACGGGCCCTGTGAGGCTGTGCGGTACTGCACACAGGGGGGATGCTCAGGTCTGTGCTTGGAGCAGGCGTCTTCAAACTACGGCCCGCGGGCCACATGCGGCCCGCAGAGGAGTCTGATCCAGCCCGCCAGGTTTTTTGGGCCGTGAGCGCAGCCGAGGTGTTACAGTGGGAATTAGTAGTTCATATAGTCCGGCCCTCCAGCTCTCTGAGGGACCGTGATCTGGCCCCCACTTTAAAAAGTTTGAGGACCCCTGGCTTGGAGAGTTCCAGTGCGGGACTGAAGACGAGCCTGTGGGCTCAGGACTCTTGGGCACGTGCCCCAGGTACGCCTCCAGCGGGGGAACAGGTGCTCCCGCCCGGGCCCCTCACCTCTGTGCTCAAAGCCAGAGGTGCCTGGTCGCCAGCCTCCATGACCAGAGCTGGGTTTCCGGGGTAGGGGAGGAAGGAGTGGAGAGGATAGGGAGCTGCTGGGAGTCCGGAGTGGCCCCGGGGGCAGTGAGAGGAGCTGCTTGCCCCAGTGCCAGAGCAGCAACCTTTGTCAGGATTCTTCAGGGTCCCACCAAAGCCACAGGGAAATGTCTGATGGCAGGATGAGCTCCAGGGTGTCCAGGTGACCTTGGGAGCCTTGGGGCTAAATTTTTTTTTAATTAATTTATTTTTTTACTGTAGCTCTATTTAAAAAAAAATTAAAAATATATTTTATTGATTTTTCACAGAGAGGAAGGGAGAGAGATAGAGAGCTAGAAACATTGATGAGAGAGAAACAACGACCAGCTGCCTCCTGCACGCCTGGGGATGTGCCTGCAACCAAGGTACATGCCCTTGACTGGAATCGAACCTGGAACCTTTCAGTCCACAGACTGACGCTCTATCCACTGAGCCAGACCAGTTTTGGCTAAAGAAAAAAAAAATTTTTTTAATTTCTTTATTAAGATATCACATATTTGTCCTCATCCCCCCCATTCCCATCCCCCACCCTCCTATTGTCCTTGACCACTGCTTAGGCTCCTGTGTGTGCACACAGGTCCTTTGGTTGATCTCTCCCTTTTAACCCCACCCTCCCTCTGAGGTCCAGCTGTCTGGCCCATGGCTCCTTCTCTCCGGGTCTGTTCTTGTTCATCAGTCTATGTTGTTCACCGTTTCCCCCAGATGAGTGAGATCATATCCTACTGGAGGTATAAGAACTTGGGGCTAAATTCTTGTTCCCCTTTTCCCCAGGCTCACAGGATGAGGTGGGGCTTCTCCCTGCGCCCCCCTAACCCTTCTCTGAGCCTTGGCAAGACCTGCTTCCATCCCCGGCCCTGCTGCCTTCAGCACAGGCGAGGGAACCCTGGGGGCGCTGTGGAGGCAGGACATCCTGACTGTGTCTGGGTGTCAGCGTGGCCCTGAACACCAGCCCGGGGGCAAGGTCACCTGCCAGGAGGCAGGCGCCTCAGCCCACAGACACCGAGCCCTGCCCTCTCCCCACCCCTGGCCCAGGTACCGCACGGCGCTCAGACCCA
Organism: Pipistrellus kuhlii; assembly: GCF_014108245.1. NCBI lineage: Eukaryota > Metazoa > Chordata > Mammalia > Chiroptera > Vespertilionidae > Pipistrellus > Pipistrellus kuhlii. The sequence continues at coordinate 5,582,607 of NW_023425562.1, forward strand.
AGTACAAGCTCGGCTACAAGAAGGTGACGGAACTCTCCTGGCGCTGCTGCCCTGGGCTCACTGGAGAAGGCTGCCCCGAGCACCTCACAGACCACGGGGCGGCGCCCCCCCAGCCGGAGCCGGAGCCCCAGATTCCCTCTGGGCAGCTAAGCCCAGGCCCCAGGCCCCCTCCTTCCAGCAGAGCCACCCCCAGCCCCTACGGTGAGTCTGCCCATGGGTTGGGTTTCCGGGGGGAGGCGGGAAGGGGACTGAGCCAAGCTAGCTGAGCGTGGGCAGGGTTAGGGAGGGTGCATCTCGTGCCGGGCAAAAGGGTGAGCCCCCAGGCTCGCTCCCCAAAAGCAGAGCTATGCCCAGCAAGGTTGGCTTAGGACAGAAAGTCTCCCAGGTGGCATGGTACCGGGACAAGCTGGGAGAGCCAGGCCAGCGATCCCACCCTGGGGTTCTCTCCTCTTTCGCAGGACGGAAAAGCCTAGGGCTGTTTGGTGAGCGGCTAGAACGCCTGGAGGGCGATGTCCAGCGCCTGGCACAAGCATACGGCACCCTCAGCGGCCTGGTGGCCAGCCACGAGGACCCCAACAGAGCTCCTGATCCCCGTGTGGGCTTCGGAGGCATCCCCGAGGGGTTTGCGAACCCCGGAGACGGGGCCGGAGGGCCGCTCACACCGCCTCTGGATGAGATCTTGAGCAAGGTGACCGAGGTGAGCGACACGCTGCGGACCAAGGTGCGGCTGCTGGACGAGGTGCACGGGCTGGCCCTCGGCCACGAGGCCCACCCGCAGCGGCTCCGGGAGGCGCCCCCGTCTCCGCTCACCTCCCTGGCCCTGCTGGACGAGTACGTGGACCGCCGGCTGCACCGGCTCTGGGGGAGCCTGCTGGACGGCTTCGAGCAGAAGCTGCAAGGCGTGCAGAGCGCGTGCGACCTGCGGGTGCAGGAGGTGCGGCGGCAGTGCGAGGAGGGCCAGGCGGCCAGCCTGCGGCTGCACCAGAGCCTGGATGGCCGGGAGCTGGCCCTGCGCCGGGAGCTCTCGCAGCTGGGCACCCGGCTGCAGGGCCTGAGCGTGGCCGGCAGGGGCAGCTGCTGCAGCCAGCTCGCCCTGGTCAGCGCCCGCGTGGACAGCCTCGAGAGCAACCTGCAGGCCGTCACCGAGGTCCAGAGGGGCCGTGGCGGCCCCGGCACCGGGGACGAGCTCACGCGGCTCTCCGCTGCCATGCTCGACGGGGGTGTGGACGGACTTCTCGAGGGCCCGGAGACCCTCAATGGGACAGAGCGCGGAGGGCGGGGCTGCTGTGGGGGGGTGGGGGAGGGGGGAGGCGGGGTGGGCGGCTTCAGGACCGTGCTGGAGGAGCGCGTGCACAGCCTGGAGGAGCGCCTGCTGGCGCTGGCCGGGGAGCTCGGCGGCAGGCCAGCGGGGCCCCTGGTGCGGGCGGAGCTCGCCGTGCTGGAGCAACGGCTGGTTTCGCTGGAGGCCTCCTGTGCCCCCAGCGCCACCTCGGCGGTGCTGAACAACCTCGTGGCGGAAGTGAAGGCCTGGCAGAGCCAGATCGAGGTCCTCCTCGGCCAGGTGGCCGGCCACACGGCCTTACTGCAGCAGCTCAACGGCACCGTGGCCGAGGTCCAGGGGCAGCTGGCCGAAGCCACGGGCAGCTCGCTCCAGGGCGAGATCACCCTGCTCAAGGTCAACCTGAACTCCGTGAGCAAGTCACTCACAGGCCTCAGCGACTCCGTCAGCCAGTACTCCGACGCCTTCCTGGCCACCAACAGCTCCCTGGACGAGCGGGAACGCAAGGTGGAGGCCGAGGTCCACGCCATCCAGGAGCAGGTCAGCAGCCAGGGCTCGCGGCTGCGAGCCGGCCAGAGGCAGGTCCTGAGCCTGCGGGGGGAGCTGGAGCAGCTCAAGGCCGGCGTGGCCGGCGTGGCGGGCGGGCTGAGCCGCTGCCAGGACACAGCCCAGGAACTCCAGCTGGCGGTGGGCCGCTTCGATCAGAGGGTGGCCCAAGTGGAGGGCGTGTGTGGGAAGCTGGGCCCCGTGGCTGCAGACCTCAGCAGCTTGCCCGCTGACCCACGCAGGCCCGGGGAGGGCCTGTGGGGCCACGTGGATCGGCTGAACCGCACGCTGGCCCAGCACGCACAGGACATCGCCCGCCTCCGGGATGACCTGCTGGATTGCCAAGCCCAGCTGGCGGAGCAGGGGCGGCCGGGGCGGGCCAACTAGGCAGGCTGGACAGGACCCAACCCCTCAGATCCTACCAACCCTGGGGACATCGCCCCAGAGCCCAGACCATGCTCCCAGCCTCCCTCGGCCATTGCAGAGGCTACTGAAGGAACAGTCTTGGTCCAGCTGCACGTGACTGCCTCAGACATGAACCTCCGTGCTCACTGCTGCACCAACTGGACAGCTCAGGGCAGTGGCCAAGGCGAGTACAACGTGCCTGCACACCTAAGAGACCTCACCATCCAGTTTGCCAGTTGCCTTTCTGCAGACATGACTTGGCTCCTGGGCAAAGACTGCAGGTCCGTTCTCAGACAGTGGCCTGTCCACATGCCCCTTTGCCCACGGGCAGCAGGCCCGAGCCCACGGAGGCTCCTGGTTCCTTTGTCCCCTTAGCTTCTCTCCCGCCCTCTGCAGGAAGGTGCTGCCCATCGGCCCTGTCCTCACACCTGGCAGCTCCACAGAAGCTATTTCTGAACCAAGGACCGGAGGCTCCCGCCACCACACGCCCTTCCGGGCAGAACACTCACACAGACTCAGGCACGACTTCTCTTTATTCCTTTGGGTCCTCCCCCAAGGTGGGGGCTTGGGGGATCTGTCGATTCCCAGAGGACAGCCTCAGGCCCAGGGGATCTGTTCGGAGATCCCCACACGGTCCCCTCCTCTTCGTGTGTGAGAATCTTGAGGGCCACTCTCATGTACGTCATGGCCGGAATGGGGCCAAGCCCTGGGCAGGAGGCCACGGCTGGAGGAAGAGGGTTCCGGACCTCGTTCCCAGAATCCTTGCAAACGCCTCGCCTGGATGGTCATGAAGTCGTGAGGAATGCAGGTGGAACATGACCAAGGAGCAATCTGGAAGTGCGAGCGTGCATCTGGCCTGCACAGGTCCCAGAGACCCTCCTGGCCTCAGTTTCCCCATGGCAGCTTGGCCCCCGCACCCCACCCCTGTGCTGCTCTGCAAGTTCCAGTCGCCCTGCCTCCCAGCTTCTGGACACTTTGGAATTCCGCTCTCCACTATGGTGCTGTCGGGGAGGGTTATGGTGCTCTCGGGGAGGGTTATGGTGCTGTCGGGGAGGGTTATGGTGCTGCGGGAGGGCCGGATTAAAGCTTTTAGCCTTTCTAAACTGAAGGTACTTTCTTCCCCAGAGTCGGTGGGAGGGATGACTGCAGCGGGTGTCTGTCCTGCTTCCCACAGCTCCTCGGGCAAGAGTCTGCTCAGCAGCTGTGTGGGCACCGAACTCGGGGAGGGCGGCAGGCCAACCCCACCTGCTTGGCAGGATCTGGGGCTGCATCCTCAGGGGACGTGCTGAGGTGTCTGGCTCGAGAGCTGTGGGAAGGGGCCAGGGCTGTGTAAGGGCCTGGCCTCAGAGGCTCCCTGAAGGGGTGGTGGTGGGGGGGCCTTGTGTTCCTCCCAGATGCGAGTCTGTGCCCCGCCGCCAGCCTTTCCCTCTGCTTACCACTCTCAAGCCTCAGTGGGGCCTCCCTCTTCCCTCTGTCCCATCAGGAGTTGAGGTAGAGTCTCAAGAGTGACAGGGACAGAGACATCGAGGTCTCGGAGAACACTGCAAGGGCCCAGGTGACAGTCATTTAATCGCCGCAGGCCAGCTGAGGCCCAGAACAGCCGCCCACCCCCTGCAGCTGCGCCGGCAGAGGCAGGGGACAGGTCAGGGAGGAGCGAGGTTGCCGACCAGCCGTCATCTCCCCGCTCCACGTCCGGCTGGTCCTGCGGCACCGAGCTTCCCACCCCCGATGTCCTGGGATCCCTGGTCAGTCCTGGGCCAGGCCAGGGAGGAAGCGAGGTCAGGCCAGGGTGTCGAGGTCCACAGTGGTCAGCGGCTCCCGCCAGTAGCAGAAGCTGCTGTATTCAGGGCTGGCCAGGTCTGTGCTGGGGCCACGGTCCAAGGGCGGGAAGAGGAGCTCAACCACCTCGCTGAGCCGCTTGTACCTGCGAGCAAGAAGGGGCCGGCACTGAGGGCCTGAGCTGCTGCCGGGCCGCGTCCCCCCTAATCCCCACATCCCATCAGGCCGGCTGCACCCTGCCTGGGAGCCCTGGCAAGCCACAGAGGCCCCGGTGCAGGGCTGGAGCTGGGGCCCAGGCAGAGGCTGGGGTGTGGGGACAGGGCAGGGCCCGGGGACCCGGGGCAGGGTCTGGCCTCACGTGGATTTGTGGTTCTTCATGGGCTCCTGGATGAGCTCCCCCCGGGGGTTGACAGTGAAGATCCGTGATGCAGGCAGGCCCACGTGCTGGTAGGCGGTGACGTCCTACGGGGACAGGGAGGGGCTGGTGGGCTGCGGGGCGGGGAGCGGGGCCTCGGGCCTCGGGGAGGAGACACTCACGTTGGGTCTGTTCCCAAAGGCGGCATAGAAGGGCTGTCCGTGGGGCAGAAACAGCTGCTGGATGTCGCTCAGGCAGGCGATCTTGAACACCTCTGGCTTCTTCTCAATCACCTCCCTGCGGGGTGGGGCCGGGGCAGGAAAGGCAGCGGAGGGAGGAGGGGGAGCAATGGGAGGACGGCAGGTCAGGTGACATGGGCCCAGTGCCGGCCTGGGCGGGTAGTGGGCCCGCACCCCCTCCCGGGCTGTGGGCTCGTGCCCTGCAGGGACTTACCTGTGCAGGGCGGAGAAGAGGCTGCTGGGAGACAGCAGGATGGGGCCCTTCGGGAGTCCGCAGCCCCGCTCGCTCACCCACTGCAGGTACCCCTTGGTGAGGTCGGCCATGCCGATGGCCCGCGCTGAGCAGTACAGGAACTTGTACCCGTTTCTGGGGGTGGAGACGGGTGGCACGGAGCCATGAGGGGGACTCTCTCGGCACAGGGACAGGTGGCACCACCCATCCTGCCCTCTTGGCTTCAGCCAGCTCAGCTCAAGCCTCCAGACTTATTTTAGAGGCCTTTGCAGGGAGCGGTCCAGGAGAACAGCTGGGCAGGCTGAGAGGACAAGGTGTGAGCCAGTCTGCAGACTTCCTCTGGAGCAGGTGTCTTCAAACTACGGCCCGCGGGCCACATGTGGCCCGCAGAGGAGTCTGATCCGGCCCGCCAGGTTTTTTGGGCAGTGAGCACAGCCGAGGTGTTACAGTAGGAATGAGTAGTTAATATAGTCCGGCCCTCCAGCTCTCTGAGGGACCGTGATCTGGCCCCCACTTTAAAAAGTCTGAGGACCCCTGCTCTGGAGCGTGAAGCCCAGCAGTCAGACCCCGATCCCACGCCCCAGGAGACGAGTCTTCCTCGGGAGGCCTGGTGGGTGGGTCTCGGCACTTCAGTGACACGGCTCAGCTTCTTCCTCTCTGGGCCCTGCTGGTCCCCAAGCCCGGCTTCCCAGGGCCGGGGCTATGGCAACCTAGACGGTCCTGCCGCTCCCTCCCTCCCTCCCTGGGGCCCTGCCCCGGCCCCAGCACTCACAGGTGGATCTTGTGGTAGAGACTCGTGATGCCCTGGTGTGTCCAGTCTTTCCCCAGCTGGGGCAGGATGTGGCCCAGAGCGTCCGACCTAGATCCCAGAGGAGGGGTCACTCCAAGGCAGCCTCAGGTGGCCCTCATGTTCCAGGCATGGGGCCCAGCTCCCAGCCCCAAGATGGTGCACTGGGGAGGGCTCTCCCCTGGCCCCGCCCCCAGCGCAGAAGACAGCACATTTCCAGGCCTCCCCCCTCACCCCCACCAACCAGGCCTCACTTGGTGATGGTACCGTCGATGTCCGAGATGACCACCTTGTCGTCCCACTGCCACAGGTAGATGGTGGCCCTGCAGCGGCAGGTACCCTGGTACTGGGTGGTCACGCTGAAGACCACTTCGTTGGCACCTTCTTGCAGGTTCAACTGCCGCTGGGGCCGGGCAAAGGTGGGGAGAGCTGTGATCAGCCACAGCCAGGCACCGCCCGCCCCTTGCCACCCCAAACTGTGGCCTTCAACCCCCAGGCCTCTCCTTCTCCTCTCGTTCCTGGCTCAGAGAAGCCGCCTGCATCCCTCAGAGAGCCACGTGGCAGAGGGTGGCCCGAGGAGGCAGTGAGGGGGTGTGGGGTGGGGGGCGGCACAGGGCCAGCACAGGAGCCCTAACCTCCCTCTGTGTTCCTTTGGGGTGAAGCTCGAGGACAGAGCCTGGCCCGCAGCTCCCACTCCAGCTTCTCAGGCCAGCCCCGGGGCAGGCATGGCCCCTGACAGGGAGACACCGCACTGTATGGAAAGGCCCTGTGACATCCCAACGAGAGACCCTTCCCTTGGTCCACAGGGAAGGAGGCGGGCAGCTCAGCCATCGCCGGGGTGGCTCCGGGGCACCACGTAGGTGGCAGCCGCTCTGTGCTGGACTGGCCCGGCCCCCAGGCATCTCCTGGGATGTTTTCAGAGGGAAAACATCCTTATTTCGGGAGCCACCTGTTACTGAGCTCAGAGCCGTGAACCCAGGGCCAACATGTGATTCCTGTAGGTGGCCTCCAAGGGCCAGAGCGCCGCCCGCCGCCCGCTACAGGCTGGTATTTTAGGCGGAGAGAGGGCTCCTCCCGCGAGGGCACTGGAGGACACAAATGGACCGGCAGTAAGAGCAGCGAGCCCATCTCCGGGGGGGTTCAGAGGCTGCCAAGGGGCTGGATTCCGGGCTTCAGTGGCCGTGGGGCTCTGACAGAGTTGCCCCCACCCCCGCCACCCCCCATGCACACCCCCGGGACCCACGTACGATCTGGTCCGAGGAGAGGCGGAGGGACTTCTTGTAGGCGGGCGTGTAGGCAGGAGGCAAGGGCGGCCGGGAGGGCGCCTCCAGGATGACGGGGCTGTCGGGGGCGTCCTCCTCGCTGCTCAGGACATCCGACTTCTCCCTGCGGGCACCCAGCTGTCAGCACCTCCGCCCGCCTGCCGGAGGCGCTGCACTCCGGTGACGCCCCTCGGCCCAGGCCACCGGGAGCCTGCGGCCCAGAGTCTGCCAGGGGACTGGAAACCCCTCCCTCCGCCCAGAAAGGCAGTGGCAGAGCCGGAGCCAGGGCCCGGGCTCTCGGCCCTCGGTGCCTCTCTGTAACCAGGATGCCAGACCTGCCGGGAGGTATTTACCTAAAAAGCCAGAAATGTGTTTTACGGTTTACGCCCAAACGTAACCTGCTTTGGCTGCCGTGCGTGGATTCACCTTGGCCACCTTCTCCCGCGCGCCCTCCCGCCTTGGGCATTCTGGCTCAGCTCGGAGGTGAAAAGGGAAGCAAGATCAGCAGGCAGAGAGGAGGGGCTCTGCCCTCCCTACTATAGGAACCCCCTGTCTGGGCCAGGAGTCGAGGCACCCACTCCAGCTCTGCCATTTCTCGGCTGCGGGGCCTTTGGTCTATCTCTAAGCCTCAGTTTTCCCATCTGTGAAATGGGGGCGCTTCTCAGGAGAAAGAAAGGGTGTAGGAGTGATGAGGGAGCGACAGAGAACCACGGCTGGGGGAGGGGTGCCTGCACCACTCCCACCCTCCAACAGCCCTCCTCCCCACCGCCAGCCGAGAGAGCCACTCACCCCCCTGCCTCCAGGGCCGCGGTCTTCTCCCTCGGGGCACTTCTCTGTGGGAAGAACATCCAGTGAACAGTCTGCTCCTGCCCGGGCTGACCCCACCCCGGGACCGTGGCCACCCACCTCCTCGGCCGGGAAGTCCCTGCGTCGCCAGGAGAACCACCACCGCCCACCCTTCCGGGGCATTTTCTCCTTCTCCAGCTTGTCCACGGTGCTCTGCGGGCAGACAAAGGCCATGGCGTTTCCCCCGGCGTCTCGCAAACCCGCCTCAGGCTGCCCTGGGGGCCAGCATGAGCCCAGCGCCTGGGGCTCGCCTTCGAGCGAGGCGCTGCCAACATCGGAGGCCGAGGAAGCGCACCCTCCACCGTCGTGGGGTTCATGTAAGCAAGCACGGGAGACCCAGGGCCCCTCCGTCCCAGCCCTGACCCCCGACCTCTAGCCCAACCGCGGCCCGGCTTCCGAATCCTGTGGGTCAGTCCCTCCAGGGCAGCTGAAGGCAGAGCTTTGGGACGTTTCTCTCCCTGCCTGATGCCACCACGTGACAGAAGGACAGTCTAGGGGTGTCAAACTCAATCAGAGAAGGGGCCAAAATCTAAAATCCAGCCTAAATCGCGGGCCGAATGGTTTACTGAACAGTCATAAACTGTCATTGTGATGGAAACGCAGCGGAGTGCAGTGATGACAGCGCGGTGCGGGCCACATTGCAAGGCCTGGCGGGACGGATTTGGCCCGCGGGCCTTGTGTTTGACACATGTGGTCTAGAGCCAAGACTCCCCGCAACCTCCGAGACAGACCGAGGCCACCCGGGAGGTCGGTGATTCAGTCCCACAGATGCGCCCTCCGTGTGTCACGTTCCTGTCCGGCGGGGGTAACGCGTGCTTGTGGAAATTACTGATTAGAGCTGTGCTTCCTACAAACTCAGAATGGTGCGCCCACGTCAGGAGGACATGGGCTTGGGGTGGGCCGGCCGGGGTGCCCACGTGAGCTGGGGACGGGCTGAGGCAGTCTCCCAGGGGCCTCAGAGGTGGGGATGTCTGGGTGAGGGCAGCCACGCAGAAGAGGGACCCTCTTCCTCCTCACAGGCTGTGGGTCTAGCTCGGACCCAGAGCCAGCCAGAGGATGGAGCTCAGCATCCCCAAAGGGAGGCACCCTCTGTCTGCGTCTGGCTAGTGATGCTCTTTGGGCAACAACTCGAACCAAGTGGAGAACAACAGGCCGGGGCGGGGCCCTGCACCACTTCCAGGAGGGCACAAGGGGCAGGCGCAGCTTAGGACAGGGAGGAGGCTAGAGGAGGGACTGAAGAGGCTGGTTCCTCCCCGCCTCTGAGCATCAGCACATGCTGTTCCCGCCCAGCCTTACTCGTCCTTCCGATCTCTGCCCGGGAGGGAGGCACGTGCCCAGCAAACTTCCCTGGTGAGGCTCTCAGAGCAACCCAGACCCCTCCTTCCCGACACGCACGGCTGAATTTCACGTTCCCCTGGCTGCGTCCTTAACTGTCTTTCTTTAGGGCAAATGTGTCAAACACAAGGCCCGCGGGCCAAATCCGTCCCGCCAGGCCTTGCAATGTGGCCCGCACCGCGCTGTCATCACTGCACTCCGCTGCGTTTCCATCACAATGACAGTTTATGACTGTTCAGTAAACCATTCGGCCCGCGATTTAGGCTGGATTTTAGATTTTGGCCCCTTCTCTGATTGAGTTCGACACCCCTACTTTAGGGCATGACTGTCCCTGGCACATAGTAGGTACGTAATGGAATGCGTGCTGATAAAGTGGGCAAACACCCGCAGCCCAGCCTCAGAGGGTCTCGGGGACAGGCGAGGAGTGGGACCTCCCTCTCCCAAGCCTCATCTCCCAGATCTGAGAACATCTGTCCTGCTGGAGGCACATCCCTGTCGAGTGTTCGTCCCCCTCCGGTTTGCCCTGAGCTCCTTTGCGGTGAAGTCCGAATCCAGTGGGATCTGGCTGCGCCAGGAAGCCAGGGACGGGGCTGGCTCTGCCCACACGGCAATGTTGGCAGCAGCGTGGGCCTTGCAAATCCGTCAGCCCCAGGCCCCGTCTCTGCCCACCCTCCGCGCCCCGGCTAAGGGCCGCCCACCCCGAGGCCGCGGCACGGTCCCCAGGAGGCCCCGTGGTGCTCTCGCCATTACCTTGGGCAAGTTCTTCTGGAAGGCTTGGAGGGAGAGGACCATGGGGGCAGCCACGGCCCAGTTGTAGTGCCTGGGGGGACAGAACGGGGTGTAGGAGCCGCAGGGCCACGGAGGAGCCGGGGGACTCCCGTGGCGGCCGGCAGCCCCGCCCTGGCACTTACTTCTCGTTGATTTTCACCACCAGGTTTGGGTCGTCCAAGAGGCCAGGGTTCTGGACGAGGTCCTGGTAGGAGACCACGTGCTTGTTGAACTTCTCTGGGCACAGAGGCAGAGAGGGAGGGGAGAGGCTGATGCATCTTGCTGGACCCACTGCCCCAGTCCCTCCCACACTCCCACGGGGCTCCTAGCTTCCTGTGGCTTGGCAGCTGCTATTCCAGCTCCAGGCACCCCAGGCACTGGAGCTGGAATAGCAGGTGCCAAGCCACAGGAATGGAGGAGCCCCGTGGGAGTGGCCATGGCCTCGGGGGAGGTCGGGGGGCGGCCCTTAGCCAGGAAGTGAAGGGTGGCAGAGACGGGCCTGGGGCTGACAGATTGCAACCTGTGAACCATCCTGGACTCACAGGATACGTCACAGCTGAGCATCAGGCCTTGGTTTCCCGGGCCCTTGGGAATGCCCCATCCCCGCTGGCTGAGTGTAGGGAGCCTGGCCCAGCCTCACCCCTCCGCTGCCCCGCCCTCGGGGGTCCTCCCGCTCTCCCCAGCCCCGGGGCTCGGGGCCAGTCCTTGGAAGGGCTCCCGGTTGGACATACCCAGGGAGATGTCCCGGCTGTCAGCCAGGCCTCCGCAGAGAGACAGCACGATCGTGTCCACCGTGTCCGGAGCGGGTTCTGCTAACTGTTCGGGGTTGGGGTCCCCCATTGGCTTCTGGCCACCGGGTTCACTCCACCTCCTGGGCCCCAGCCCACGGTCACTGGGGGTGGGAGGGTGGGGAGGGGAGGGGTCAGCGGTGACATGAACACAAGGAGGCTGGGAGGAGGGCCTCACCGCTCTCAAGCCCCTGACAGCCCACCCCTGGCCCCTCAGGTCCTGATCCCAAGCCTCCGGCACCCAGAACCCGGGCACCTCTTGGGGAAGTAAAGGGCCGCATTCTCAGAATCCAGGGAGGACAGGTCATCCAGGTAGATGGGGCCCAGGTGCTGGCTTCTCTTCAGGGAGCCTGAGGGCAGAGGGGGTGCCGTTGGCTGCAGACCTAGCGTGTGCTCCGCCGTGTGAGCAGTAGGAGGCCCCCTTGTCTTAGAGCACCCTAACGCAGCACTGGCCAGAGGACTTCCTACGATGCCAGAAACGTCCCATGTCCGCTGGCCCAGTCCAGTAGCCAACAGCCACAGGGGACTGCCAGCACACTTAAAATGTGGTGTGATGGAGACATGGAATTTTTTTTATTTTATCGTTACTTCGTTGTAATTTTAAATAGCCATGGGCATCCAGGGACCAGCCGGTGCCTTCCCATGCACTCAGAATCAATCCCAGCGGGTGAGCGAGAACAGCTAGCCTCTGCTCATCTCCTGGCCTCTCCCCGCTCCCCCCCTGCTCTCCCAGGCCTTGCTCCAGACACACCAGCTGCCTCGGTGCCTAAACATGACACCTCTCTCCTGCCTCGTGGCCTTGAACCATGCCGTTCCCTCTGCCTAGAACTCCCCTCCCCCGATCCTCACTTGCCTGGGCCTTCATTGTTCATGTCTCCGCTCAAACATGGCCCACGTGACCGCGTGATCTAGACGGCCCCCGTCCCACCCAGGGAACGGCACCGCGCCATCGCTGTAACGTTCCTCCTGGCTTTTGTACGCATTGTCTGTCTGGCCCCCACGAGGGCTGGTGTCAGACACAATGCCAGGCGCACAGCAGGTGCTCGGCCCAGGCCTGATGCCCCGAGTCCACCCCGGAGGTAGCGTGAGGCCAGGGAAGCACAGGGGGAGGAGGGAGTCCGGCCATCACTCACCTTTCCTCCAGGAGAAGCCCTCTGGCTGCCCGGGAGGAGCCGGACCCTCCAGCGAGGCCCAGCTCCAGGACTTTGAGGCCGGAGAGAGACCCGCGTCCTTGGGTCTCTGAGCCTTGAGTTCCTCTTCTCTCTCGGGGGCAGCGAGAGGGGGACCCACCAGTGTGGGCCCCTCCACGACGGCCGGAAGGTCATGGGTGCTGGGCTCTCCGTGAGCGGAGGCTGCTCCAGCGCTGCCATCGGGGACCGTCGAGGACACGGGCCTCTCGGCTTTGGCCACCTTCCATCGAACAAGCGGGAAGGGTGTGGGCAGGGCCGGCGCAGCGGCTGCCTCCCACACACCACTAGGTGGGCCCCGTCTCAGTCCCTGCGGTCCCCGGAGAGGCAGGGAGGGGGTGGCACAGGGGAACTCACCTTGGGCAGCCTGCCCCAGGCCCACTGCATGTGCGACTCGGCTCTCAGGGGGCTGGGCTCCGGGGTCCGCACCTCCAGCTCCGAGTCACTCTTAGGGGATGTGAGCTCACCCGACGAAAGGCTGCAGGAAACAAGAGTTCAGAGACCCCCAAACCAGCCTGCTGCCACCCCTCTTCTGCCCCCTGCCAAGCCTGGGGAAAATATTTTCAAAGCACAGTCATGCTTGTGTTGCATCCCCAGAATATATAAAGGATATGTTAATATATAAAGAACTCCCACCAAATCTTACTATTGGAAATCAATAAGAAGGCGGCGGGAGTTCAGTAAAAAAAGCAGGGGATGGGGGGGGGGGGAGGACAAGTTTGTGGCTGCTTAGTGGGTATAAGATTTCCATTTGGAAGGGTGGAAAAATGCGGGAACTAGAGCGGGATTGACTTGGATGGCGGCACAACATTACAAATTTATTAAATGCCATTGAATCGTGCCCTTCGCTAGGATTAACATGGTACATTTTATGTTATGTGCATATTACCACCGATTTCTTTTTTTAATGGGAAAACAACTTAAACGCTTTACAAAGGAGATATACACGTGGCTGGTAAACACATTATTTATTAGAAAAAATGGAAATGGCCGAAACCGGTTTGGCTCAGTGGTAGAGCGTCGGTCGGTCTGCAGACTGAAAGGTCCCGGGTTCGATTCCGGTCAAGGGCATGTACCTTGGTTGCGGGCACATCCCCGGTAGGGGGTGTGCAGGAGGCAGCTGATCGATGTTTCTCTCTCATTGACGTTTCTAGCTCTCTACCTCTCTCCCTTCCTTTCTGTAAAAAAATCAATAAAATATATATATTTTTTTAAAAAAAGAAAAAAAAAATGAAATGGAAACCGCCTCGGTCCTGAGTCCCCGCCTGCAGCCACCGGGTCCTCACCTGGCCGGGGAGGGCCACTCGCCGTCGGAGAGGGGGTAGATGTCTGCAGGTTGCGACAAGGACTCCTCTTCCCGCTGGATGCTGTGAGAGCCACAGGGAAGGAATGGTCACGGACGGCACAGGGCAGGGAGCCTGGACCTCAGGGGCTAAGCCCCGAGAGGCCAAGGCCCTCGCCCAGGGCCCCACAGCACCCGCAGAGGGCACGGTGCCTGAACCCGGGCTGGCGTCCTCACCCCCGGGGCGCCCCCCTGGCCTGCACACACCCTGCGGGCTCCGGCCTCGGCTTCTCCAGCGGGGCCAGCTCGCTCTCGGCGCCCGCCTCCAGATCCTCGGAACTGGAGTCGTCGGCCACCGTGTCCTCCTTCCACCTGGGCTTCCTCCTCCGAAGCCTCTTCTTCCTCCCCGTGGAGGCCGCGCCCAGGACCACGGGCTCGGATTCGCTGGCCGTGCCCAGCTGGGAGTCCGAGGGGAACCCCGACAGGCCTCCCCACGGCAAGGGGGACGTGCACAGGCGGGGAGGCACGTGCTCCTGTGGGGACGATCAGGGGGACAGCTGAGGGGGACCGCGCTCGTCACCAGGCACCCTGAGCCCTGCCAGTGTCCCAGGCCCTGGAGCGAGCTCCTCTGGGGTCAGGAAAGCAGGCGTGGAGGCTGGACAGAGGTGGCAGCAGCATGGCCCTGGAGCTCCCTCAGGGGTGACGCAGCCCTGACCCCAGGGTGTGGCCCGCACTGTCTGGACAGACCTGGGCATCCACCTCTCGTCGTCTCTGCCCACGCCTCCCCCAGGAAACACCCACTTCCCTTTTAAGACTTAGCGAGGCGTCGCCTCCTCCAGGAAGTCTGCCCTGACTACTCTCAGCCTCGGTTCCCGCCCCCTTCGCTGTAATGACCGAAGGGTGTCATCAGCCATTATTTACGTGTCTGACTCCCAGGCCTGTCTGGGAACCTCCTTTGAAGTTGGGGTCACCCCTCGTCCGAGTTCACCGCAGTGTCTGGCATGGGGCTCGGTGTAAGCGTGTCAAGCTCCAACTATTTAAACACCTCTGGGGGCTCTGGCTCGTGCTGGGCCTGCCTCCCTCCGCAAACACCCCTCTCTTGTGCTCCACCCATGTCCCTCCCTGTTCCAGCGGCCCTGAGCCCGCCCAGATCCAGAGCGAGCCGCCCAGATCCACAGCAAGCCTTCTCATGCTCTTCAGCCCTGGCCACGCCTCAGCCTCCTCCTCTCCCAGGCTGCCAGGGAAGGCCGCCTCCTCACCCTGCAGGGACCGGCTCCAGTGTCCTCTTCCCCCACTTTCCATGGGGAGTACCTTGGCCCGCGTCCCCTCCCCTCCCCCCACATTCCACCCAGGCTCCAAGAGCAGATCATGATGGGACCCTTGCTGACAGTGACAAATCCCAAGACCCTGCCCAGAGGGGGCACCAGTGCGGGGCAGGGGCAGGTGCTGTCAAGGACAGAGGTGCTTACCTCATCGCTCTCCAGCTCCTGGACGAAGAAGGCCTCCCCGCTGTCCCCCAGCTTCATGTGCAGGTCCACGGGCTCCCCGTTGATCTCGATGTCCACCTGCAGCGGGGCAGGGTGGGCCGCCGTCTGCCCTCACTCCGGTCCACGGGGGCGCCGGCCTCCCAGCGGGGCCCAGGGACGGGCTCCTGGCTGCCCCCCTCCCCCAGCCCTGCATCTGCTGGGACCTCTCCCCAGCCCAGGGTGCACCCGGCTGCTCCCCGCCCTGAGGGCCGCTGCCCCCCCCCGCCCCCCACCCAGAGGCTGGCTGAGCCTCCGTGCCCGCCCCAGCACACTTCCCCATTCCTGAGGCTCAGAGGCACGAGCCTGGTCTCGGCATCCTTGTTTATGCTCTGGTTTCTGTGTTCCTCTCTCCCTGCAGCCCAGGGGAACCAGGAGGTGATTCATCTTGTCACTGCCAGACCCCGGCCCCAGCGCAGTGCTCCACCAACCATGGAGAGAATGGCCACTTCCTTGGCACTCAGCGTCCTGTTTTATCTAGACCATCTTGTTCAATCTTCCCAGCCTCCAGTCATTATTCCCACTTTACAGATGAGGAAACTGAGGCTGGGAGGGGTTACGTCATTCTCTGGGAAGTGGCCAGAGGAGGCTATGAATCCAGAGCCCAGTTCTTAACCACAGACTCTAGTCTATGTCCCACAAGGCTACGCTGTGACTCTGGACGGTTCCCAGTCACTCCGTGTGAAGGGGCCTGGGCCCACCACACCCCCTTTCACAGACCAGAGCCCAGTGACAGCAGGGCGGGTTTCCTGAGGGAGAGGAACGGACCTCTGAGTGTGACCCGGGCCTGGCCCGGGGATGGCGTCACCACCTCCTATCAATCAATCATCAGGCAGGAGACACCACCTGCACAGGTGATGCCACGTATGAGAACACACAGGTAAGGCCTTACCGAGCCTCAGGCCTGATGGTCCCACTACGCTGCTTTTAGGGGAAAATAGGAACCCCTCGGACCATAAGCCCCAGACTAACCTAAAACCATCCAAGGAAACACAGAGGGCCGGAAGCCCGTCCGGAGGACGGATCCCCACCGAACGGAGGCCCGGGTGCTCTCCTGGGAGCGCGGTGGCTGCCCTGGCCCTGACCCCCGGCCGCGGCCCTCGGCGGCCGCCAGCACTCACCACCTTCTCCCGGGACCGCAGGACACCCAGCTTGCCGAAACGCACGTGGAAGGGCGAGCATCGGAAGGAGCCGTCCCCCTGCCTCACCACCAGCACGTCGATGCAGCCGCTCAGCGTGGCCGGGTTCAGGCCCTGGTACAGCTCCTTCACCGTCCCAAACACGGTTCCCGCCAGCTGGCCCACGTAGTTCATGGCTGGGGCTGGCGAAGGGAGGCGGAGCTGGGACCGAGGCCCGGTCCCCGCCCACCCCCTCACCCCCCTCCCGTGGGGAGACTCCGCATCCTGACCCCCGGCTTACAGCGTGTCGCGCTCCGAGCGCCTTCGAAGTCACGGGCTGGGACGGGTGCCAGCAGACGTGGGTTCCAGCGCTGGCTCGCCTACCGACCTGCCGCGAGGCTCCCGGCCAGCTGCCTCCCTCCTCCGGGTGCCGAGCCCCGCATCTGCGGAATGAGGGCACAGGGTAAGGCGGCCTGGGCTTCGCTGGGCCTCCGAATGCCATGAGTAATGATGATGACCGCGGTGCTCAGCGACAGGGCCCAGCTCCTCGTCACAACACCCTGCCCGCGTGGCCGCGTGGGTGTCATTATCCCTGTTTACAGACAGGCCGGCGGAGGCTCAGAGAGGCGGAGTGCACTGCCCGGGACCTCACAGCCAGGAAGGAGAAGGGCGGAGATGGGGCCCCAGCACCCCAGGTGGCCCAACTGTGTGAACAGGAGGAGGCAGGCACCCCTCCCTGGGATCCATGGGGACCAGCCTCATGACCCTGGCCCCTATGCGTAATAGGCAACAGCCTAGCCCTAGAGGCAGGTATCCTTCCGGTAAATAAAGAGACAGGCATCTCAGTTTTTCCGCCTGAGAAATGGGTTCAGCCATCTCGCTGCCTCCTGGTCCCCGGAATTGGAAGGGGCCTCGCTGGCCCATTGTGGCTGGTTTGTGAGGTGCCAGCAGTGGGAGCACCCCAGGTGCCAAAGGCTTTGCCCAGCTCTATTCTGGGGCTCATCTCCTCGCCGCTGAGGGTGGAGGGAGCTCCGGTTTCAGGCTCCAACTACAAGTCCTTCCCAGTGTCCTTAGGAGGATGAGAAGTCCATCCACGGCCCACCGCTGACCGCGGTGTCTCTAGGCCAGTGGTCGGCAAATAGAGAGCCACACGCGGCTCTTTGGCCCCTTGAGTGTGGCTCTTCCACAAAATACCCTGGTGCTCACATACAGTGCGAGTGAAACCTCGTGGCCCACGCGCAGAAGTCCGTTTTCGGCTCTCGAAAAAAATTCCAATCGTTGTACTTCTGATATTTGGCTCTGTTGACTCATGAGTTTGCCGACCACTGCCCTAGGCCATCGTTCTCAGGCCCGACCGGCAGTCCTCAGGCCACTTATTCCGGCCCAGGGCTGGCCCGTGCCACCAGCTCTCCTCCCCCTGGCCAGACCTGTCCCTCCAGCTCTCCCACACCAGGCCCAGCTCTGTGAGCTGGAAGCAGGAGGCTGTGGCCACCACAGAGACAAACCAGAGCCATAATGAGAGCCGCCTCCATGCTGGCACGGTGCCCCTCTGCCAACTTCAGCTCATTGCCCTCCCCCCTGTCCAGGCCAGGGGCCCACTGCTCTGTGGCTGCCAGGACACGGGCCACCCGCTTCCACAGGGCACTTCCCTCTCCCAGACCCTGAATCAAAATTCCTGGAGGACTGCCGGCCGGCCGTGCGAGACCGGCCCTCGAAGAAGTGAAGTGATTTATCCAGACTCCATTAAGCTAAGAGGCCATAGATGGACGAGGGAGAGATGACTCATATCCTGGTTTCCTGACTCCACGCCACGGGTCCTTCCGCTCCTCGGCCCACAGCTGTCTGCGGGGGGAGCAGCCCGGCCCACAGCCCCCTTCCCGCAGCCCTGCGATACCTGCCACTCAGCGTGCTCCGTCCCCGGCAGCTCCAATGTCACCGGGGAGCCCGTGAGAAGTGCGGAGCCTCACACGCATAAGGTACAATGTGAATCGCTCAAGTGAAAGCTGAGATAAGACGAGGTTCTTTGGACCCTGAGCATACCACTCAAACGTCATAAATATTTTATCTGCAAGGCGCCTACTCTGCGCTATTTGGAAACTTCCACGTTGGTGTCTCCACACCTAACACCAGACTCTGTGAAGCTAGGTCTGGGGAGACAGACACACGGACGAGGCGGACGTGGGGTGGGCAGGACTCTGCTAGGCCACTGTGCCCGGGAAAAGCAGAGAGGACGCGAGAAGCTACCGGAAATAAAGAAGCAGCCATGGGAGGGGCAGGCCAGGGCTGGGGGCAAAGGTCTGCCCAGCTGGAGGCCCCAGCCTGAGCTGTCTGCCCTGCGGAGGGCAAAAGAGCTTGGGGGCTGGGGAGGTGTGAACGCTGAGCTGGACCAAGCGCAGGGTTTCTCAGCTTTGGCATCACGGGCATTTGGGGCTGGATGATTCTTTGCTGTGGGGGGATTGTCGGATGGTCAGCAGCATCCCTGGCCTCTGCCCACTGGACACCAATAGTAACACCTCCTGCAGGTGTGACAATCCAATTGTCTCCAAACATTATCCACACTGGCCTTGGCTGAGAGCCCCTGGAGGTAGTGGAAAGAGCTGAGCAACAGGGATGTCACCCAGGGGACTGTCCTGGGAGACCCACCCACACAGGGTCCGCAGGCAAGTACTTTGCTGGCCTTGATTTCCCCTTCCTACGAAACAAGGCCTCAATCTTTCAAACCCTTCTCAAGCCTACCATTCACTCCTCAGTCTGTTCTCCCATGCCAGGCGTGGATGCCCCCACTCTGTCTGCTCAGCATCGGGAGGGATTCCCATGAGCCAGGCTCCGGCTGCCTCCCCTACCTGCGTCCACCCCTCCCCAGGACCCAGCCTCGAGTCTTCCCCGGATGGAGGGAAGCTCTGCTTGGCTCCCCTAGGTCACCCTTCACCCCAAACCAACATCTAAAATTAAATCCTTCACCTCCCTCCAAACCCGGGTCAGCCGAATTTCTCTCAGAACTCATGGGTACCCCCCCCCCCAAAAAAAACAAACAAAAAAAACCCTCTGAATCCCATACCCCAACTTTCTGCTCATCTGGTCCCTCCTTTCTCCTCCTGCTGACTAGGTCAAGGCTTTATGACCGGATGCCTAGATCCTAGACGGCAGCAGGGCACTGTGGGTAAGGCACCAAACCGCCTGGGCTCCAATCCCCTCCTTGACCCCAGCTGTGACCTTGGGCACGTCTCTTGACCTCGCTAAGCCTGTTTCAGCCTCTGAAATGGGGATACCATAAGGGATGCACGGGCAATTCGTGACATCATCTAAGTAAAGTACTAGCATGCAACAAGTGCCCACACACGTCACCTATCAGCTCCAGCATCCTTACTGGCCTGGTGACAGCCCCATTCACCCAGGCTGGTCCCGACGACACTACGGGTCAGACTCCAATGCACTGTCCCTGCTCACAGCTGAGAGTCTAACTCAGCATTCGGGGCCCCCGTGCATGACGTGGTGGCCCGACGGTTAGCAACGTAAGCAGGTGGGCTCCAGGCAGGCCTCCCAGGGTGCCCAGGCCTGAGACAGCTCCGGGAACACCCACACTGTCTCCCAGGCCAATACACCACCCCACCACCGGGAAGCCAGGGCAAGCTGCCCTGGGTGGCAGCGTTCAGCATTTGGGGCTCCCAGATTTGGGGCCAGGTAGGGGCACGGTTCTCCACCTAGGAACCGAGGGAGCAGGAGGATAAGAATTCCTATCGTTGTGGAAGGGGAAAACCCCAACCCCAGGTTCCCAGCAGCCTTCACGGCTCCCCTGCCCGCCTGGCCAGTCTCAGGGCAGGCCGGGCAGGTCAGACCCTGCTTGGCCACGGAGACTCAAAGTGCCAGCATGGGTGGATCACCTCCGAAAGGTCTCAGTCAGCCTGGGATGATGCTGGGCCAGCCAACCCCCTACCCCCACCCCCCACCCCAAAGGTTTCTGCATCTCATTCTCTCCTGATACCACATTCTGGGTGTCCAAGCCCCACCACCACCACCACCACCACCACCGCTGAGCTGGACAGAAGGACGAAGTGAGGAGTTCCTACACCCTTGGGAAAGTTCCCTTCTGGGCTCAGGCCCCGCGATCAGGAAGGAGTGCGGGTCGACCGGCAGGACGGATGGGCGGGGCCGGCGGGACGGGGCGCGGGTACCTCTCCGCGGGCCCGGGCGGGGCCCTGCCTCCGGCGCTGCCCCCGGACCTCCGGGACCCGGAGCCGCCGCCTCTGTCTGGGTGCACGGGACCGGCGGGCAGTGTCCTTGGCCCCGCACCCGCATGGCACTTCCGCCTCCTGCAGGGCCCCGCCCCTTCCACCGGCCCAGCCCCCGCCCGCCCCGCGCCCGCCCCGCGCCCAGGCCGCCCTTTCGCCCATAGGGCGCGGGCGGGCGCCCCGGCTCCACCCGCCCCGCCCCGCCCCGGGCCGGGGTGCAGGAGGCATTGTGCGGGGGGTGGCCACGTGCCCCGCTTCCCGGAACCGCGGGGAGGCGGGGCCCTTCAGATCCTCTGACTTCGGGTGAGTTTCCCCCAGTCTGAGCCCCGTTGTCTGCTCTGTCCAAGGGGCGCGCCGCGGTGTAGGATTTCCGACCCTAAACGGAACGGCTTGTGGGAGGTCTCACCTGATGTTCCAGCGTCACCCCCTCCTCGGGGCAGGTTCCCCGGACCCCTCTCCCTACCACCCCAGCCTGGCCAGGACCCTCCCATCCATCCATCCATCACGGGCTCACAGAGCCCGCGGTGGGAATGTCATAGCTGCTCGGATGACCGTGATGATGGCCTGCCTCCGCCTTTGAACTTGAACTCCGCGTGTATTGTGACATTACATACATACATACATACATACATTACATACATACAGCAGGCGCTCAGTACATGCCCGGAGCTCCCTTCGTGGCGCCTCCTGGACGCGCAGCGGAGCAGCGGCGGACTCAGTACCGCCACCGGCCAGCAGGGGGCAGGCGATGACCAGCCTTCCGGCCCAGCCGAGCATCCTCCCCGGGCCGGCCCGCCCCGCCGGCGCGCCCCTGTGAGCCAGGTGCGCGCACTTCGGACAGGTCCCGTGGGCACCGGCCAGGCTCGATCCAGAGAACGTCTTTTCCCCTTTGGATCTGGGGTTCGCGGCCTGTCCTGCATCAAAAGACCTCCCTGACTGCCTGCCAGGATGTGGGCCCCGCCGAGAAGATGCGCCGAGAAGGCTCAGGAGGTGAGGGAATTTGCTGCTAAGAGGTCGGGCATGGAGGTCAGGCTTGGAAGGGTGGGAGAGGCAGACTGAGCAGCGCTGGGCGGTGGTGGGGAGTGAGACCTGGCTGCCCGTCCTGGGACCCAGGAGGACAGGACCTCGCTAGAACCTCAGTGATCCCAGGCCTTCCCCAGCCTCTACGACATCTGCAGAGATTCGGACCCCTGCGGTTGTTTTTGCTTCAGCAAAAGTCATTTGGGGCCAGTCCTGAGCCCGGGGCAGTGTTTGGCTGGCGTTTCAAAAGAGCCTTGTTGGGAGCAGAGCTGTCTCGAAGTGGCCAGAGGGCAGTGCCGTGCCACACGCCTTTCTGGGGAAGCGTTCGATACAACTATTATACCGAACGGAAACACTGGAAACACCGGCAGC
Organism: Pipistrellus kuhlii; assembly: GCF_014108245.1. Taxonomy (NCBI): domain Eukaryota; kingdom Metazoa; phylum Chordata; class Mammalia; order Chiroptera; family Vespertilionidae; genus Pipistrellus; species Pipistrellus kuhlii. The sequence continues at coordinate 5,603,959 of NW_023425562.1, forward strand.
CCCTGCAGGGAGCCTGGGAAGGGAGGACGGAAGGAGAGAGGTCAGAGGTTGTGGCTATGGGTGCAGTTACTCCTCTTCGAGCCTCAGTTTTCTCACCTGCAAAACGGGGATAAAACCTCCCTTTCAGGATTGTATTGTGAGAATTAGACAGAGTGAACAAAGTCAGTGATTGCCCATTGGAATCGCTGTGTCCTGTGCAAGTACTGATGCCTGGGGTACTGGAATTAAAAAAACACACACAAAACACCACCTCTCCAGGTGATTGTAATGTGCAGCCAAGGCTGAGAACTGCTGGGCCAAATAAAATGCTAAACCCAGCACAGGGCACACACTGAGCATTCGATAATGTTTATCGCATATATATTTTTTAAGATGGGACACAAATTGCCTTCGTTGTTTCTCGTTAGGTGGGGTTGGTATAAAGTTAGTTGCAGAAGTTGTATTTGTGACAGGCTAGTTTGGGGTTGGTATAAAGTTAGTTGCAGAAGTTGTATTTGTGACAGGCTAGTTTCTGGAACTATCGATCACCAGGGATGTGGTGATTCTGAGGCGGGGGGACCGAGGCAGCCTCTGGGAGAAAGAGGTCCTGACGCCCACGTGGACTGAGCGAGGCCCAGCCCAGCCTGCCATGGCTGCTCGTGTGTGCCCCGTTCTGGGCTTAGGGACAGAGGCTATGTTCTCCGCTCTCAGAGGACACCCACCAGGTGGGCGCCTGCTCCTGGCAGCGGTTGGTTTCTTAATTCACTCTTTGTGGACCTGGGTGATCTTCCGGGCTTGGCTAGGTCAGGCCCCGGGATGAGTGACTGTGTCCCGCTGCTTTCTCACTGGGTGAGCCTGGTGTGAGGCGAAAGGACCCTGTCACCCAGGCCTGCAGCGTGGACCACTCCCGAGGGCCTTGGTGAAGGTGGGGAGGGAGGCAGAGGAATCCCGGACCTTCTCCCTCCGGCGTGCAGGCCTGGGGGTTGGGTGGTAAGCAGTTGGTATCTGGCTAGGGCGGTCAGATTTAGGATGCCTAGTTAAGTTTGAGTTCCTGATAAATAACATAAGGTTTTATTTTTTAGTGTGTGCCCCATGCAATATCTGGGATACGCTTATACTAAAATTATGTGGTGTTTATCTGAAATTCAGATTTAAAGATTAGCCTTTTTTTATTTGCTAAACTTGGCAACCCAGCTGAGACCGGTGTGGCTCAATGGATAGAGTGTCAGCCTGCGGACTGAAAGGTTCTGGGTTCGATTCTGGTCAAGGGCATGCACCTTGGTTTCGGGCATATCCCCGGTGGGGGGAGGTGTGCAGGAGGCAGCTGATCGATGTTTCTCTCTCATCGATGTTTCTAACTCTATCCCTCTCCCTTCCTCTCTGTAAAAAAAATCAATAAAATATATTAAAAAATAAACAATAAACCTGGCAACCAAATAGCCAAGGAGAACCCAGCAGGTGGAATTCGCTGCCGGCAACAGCCTCCTGCCCAGTGGTGCCACATTCAGCTCCCGCCTGCTCCCAGCTGCTTCCATCACGCAGTGTGGACGCTGGCTGCTGTGCTTGGCCGTGACTCTCCGGTCAGCCCGCTGCCCTGCTTGGGCCCTTTCCTGCCTCTGCTCTTGCCTGGGTGTTCCCTGCTTGGCATGTCTCCTGCCCTCTCCCATGAGCCATTGCAGACCCTGTATTGGGCCCAGGCACAGTGCTGAGTTCTCACTGGATTCTCACAGGACCTAGGTGGGAACAGCCGTTATCCTGTTTTAGCGGTGGGGGAACGGGTGCTCCCCGGCATGTCACACTCGCGGCCGGTGGGTTTGACATGCCTGGGAAAAGGGATTCCTCACGTTTGTTCCTGGGCTGGCCGCAGCAGCCGCTCCTGGGGACTTCTTAGAAATGCAGACTCGGGCCCTCCTCCAGGCCTACTGAAGCAGGAACTCGGGGGGTGAGGCCTAGCCATCTGTATTTCATAAGCGCCGTCCCCCCATTCCCGCCCACCACCAGGCGATTCTGATGCCAGTTGTGGTTTGGGACCTGCTGCTCTAAGACATGAAGCGGCGGTGGGGGTCTCCCCAGTCCAGGCAGAGGTTCAGAGGACCCCAGGCAAGGTGCTTGTGGTCTTACCCGGCACCATGCCTGGGCCAGACACCGAGATGCTGCAGCCACAGCACAGGCCTGGGGGGAGGGGAGGGGAGGGGAGGAAGGAGGAAAAGAAAGACAAGAATAGACAGGCAGTCGGGTGGCTGTGATGTTAAAAGAGGAAAGCTGTGGTGGGCCCAGCCCTGGAGCCCATCACAGGATGGGAGGGGGCAAGTCCAGCTTTCCTGAGTAGATGTCTCAGCCTGAAAAAAAAAAATAAATAAAAAGGACTTTGTTTGGCGAAGAAGGGTGGGAACCATGGTCCCCGTGTAGGGTCTGGTTTGTACAAGGTCCTGGGGGTGGTTCACTCCTGAGGACGGAAAGGGAAGCCAGGTGGGTGGGAGTGTGGGGTGGGGAAGGACGCTGATTGGGTCCAGGTGCTCAGAGCGAATGAAGCGTTAATGGGCACTGAGTGAAAGCCCTCTGGCTTCCAGGCGGAGTGGGCACTAGGGAAGACGGGCATGGGGGACTCGGGGAGCCAGGCCTCCCCCCACCTCTAGACCCCAGGCTGCCTCTGCCCTCTAGGACATCTGCAAAGATTCAGACCCTATGGCAGCAGTGGGCAGGGGCGTGGGGCCAAAGCTGAAGGTTGAGGAAGCAGAGCCATCCCCGACGGCCCCGCCCTCCTGGCCCGCCCCCTGCCGCAGGCCAGAGGAGGCCAGACTTCTGTAGGGCCACAGGCCTGGGAATCCTGGGCTGAAGGGCGGGAGACCTCTGTGCTGGTCCCTACTCCTTGCACAGAAGCCTTTGGTGCCAGCCTGGCCAGGCTGCCTGGCAGCGTGGGCTGCGGCTGGGCAGTTCCTGGCTCCGGCTGTCCTTCCCAGAAAAACTTCAGTTTGACCGAAACCCTTTGAACCCGCTGGTGATTTCCAGCCTGGGGAAGCATCCTGAGAGATCATGAAGCATTGCATGGAGTCGAGCGTTCTGGGCATCTGAAAATCCCTGTAGGACTTACCAGCTGCCCCATGAACTTGATCTTCAGCAGCAAAGGAACCTTCTGTTCTTCCTTTTCTTATTTGAGGATACCCTCTGCTCCCTGCTCTGCACCTGGCGTTCAGGATCATGCCTCATCATGCTTTCCAGTTCAGGGAGGGGCTAGCATGGTGCTCTTCCCTTACACATAGGCTCAAAAATGTCGTTTAGCCGAAACCGGTTTGGCTCAGTGGATAGAGCGTCGGCCTGCGGACTGAAAGGTCCCGGGTTCGATTCTGGTCAAGGGCATGTACCTTGGTTGCAGGCACATACCCGGTAAGGGGTGTGCAGGAGGCAGCTGATCGATGCTTCTCTCTCATCGATGTTTCTAGCTTTCTATCCCTCTCTCTTCCTATCTGTAAAAACTCAATAAAATATATTTTTAAAAAATCGTTTAGGGGAGGATCAATTTATGCTCAGCCTTGAATGATAAGTCGATGGAGGCTATGCAAGAGAGCTTACTTAAATCAGCCTTCGGAGACTCCTGCCCTGTGGTGTCCTTCTCTAAGGCTGCCAGACCCTCGTCTGCCAGCGCTTTATGTGATTCCAGCCGCTCCCAGCATCCCTCTCACTGACTTCATATAATTCTGTATCTTTGGTAAGACTTCCTTCTGCAGCTACGACTTAGATGTACGCCCAACAGCCCGGGTAGAATTTAGGGCATCAGGAGGGGACAATAGTCACAGATTGAAAGCTCCACACGTTCCCAGTTTTATTGAGGTGTGACTGGCGTTCAGTACACCACACACGCTTCACGTGTGCCTTTGAGTTTTGTTAGCTGTAGATACCCACGAGACCATCGCCACGCTCAGCAGTTTCATTTTGTTCTCTTGCATCCTACTCTCAGAGGTCAGAAACACCTGACGGGGATGCCGTTAGAACCACAGTCAGTTCTGGTTAGATCTCTGCTCAGAACCTGCCCGTGGTTCCTGGTCTCCCACCTCTCTGCTCTCAGCTCCCTCTCATCTCCCCCTCACTGCCTGCAGCCACCACATTCACCTCCTGGTTGGTTCTCAGCACACCAGGCACACTGCCCCCTCTGCCCTGGTGGTTTCCTCTACCCAGAATGTTCTTTCTCTGGACACCCACATGGCCCGCCCCCCCATCTCCAGATGACTCAGATGTCACCTTTCTACGCTGACCCCTCCCATCCACCTTTCCCCGTTCTAATCTTTTGTGGTAGCCCTACCACCTTTTCATATGCTACCTACTTTACTAATTTATGGTCTTTGGTGTTTGTGGGTTTTCCCCCAGGAGAACGTAGCCCTCAGGAGGACAAGACATGGGATCTGCCTGCACCTTTCTATTCTCAGAGTGGTATTTGGCACAGAGTAGGTCTGCAGGCAAGATTAGTGAGTCAATAGCTGCATCTCTGATGGTCTTGAAGTCTCTCTCCCTTGCTGCTGTCTCCCGCCGCCTCTCTCCAGGTGGTATAGCCCCTGCCCAGGTGGTATGGCTTGTTGCTGGCATCTGTCTGATTCAGTAGGTTGCCAGTGTTTTGTTTTGTTTTTTAATATATTTGTATTGATTTCAGAGAGGAAGGGAAAGGGAGAGAGAGAGAGAAACATCAATGATGAGAGAGAATCATTGATTGGTTGCCTGCCTCCTGCACACCCCCCACTGGGGATCGAGCCCACAACCCAGGCATGTGCCCTTGACCAGAATCGAACCTGGGACCCTTCAGTCGCAGGCTGAACCTCTATCCATTGAGTCAAACCGGCCAGTGTTTTGACCTCAGTGCCCCCACAAAGTCTCCAGCAGCTGTGAAATACTAAATTCCAACCGTTTAAGGGCAAAAGGGTGAAAAAGGGAAGGCGTGAGGAGAAGGGAGCTGCTGAGGATAGCAAAGGCAGAGCGGAGAGGGTGGAGAGGGAAGACAGCCATGGATTTTCCCGGGTCCCCGCCCTGTCATTTCCAAGCTGCTCAGGGGAGTGGCCAGCAGTGGGTGAGGGTTGTGTGCCACATGGCAGACAACCCATTGAGTCATGGGGCACCCAGCCACCCTGCTTTGCGGAGTTTGGTGCAGTGAGTATTTTTGTTTTTTTGCAGCCCAGCTGTCTGTGTAATGACTTCCTTTCCCTCTGCCTTGTTCCCTGGGGTGTTCCAGGGCGACCAGCTGGATTGCTGCTTCAAACCCCGAGGCCAGCGCCCCCTGTAGGTGGACCTTTGAAGGCCGCCAGGGCGTGCCCTGAAAGACAGGAGAGAGAGCTCCTTTCTCTAACCTGCACCCGTTCCCCCAAAACAGGATTAAAAAAAAATAATAATAAAGTGAAAAATAAAGACATTCCATCTGTGACGCATGTATGGCATGGCCACAGCCATGTGCCTGGAGAATTCTTTGTCAGCAACCACGAGGTTGCTACCAGATGGAAGGGGGATGCCCTGGACCTCAGTCCTCGCCCCCTGTCTTGTTGCAGCAGGAAGGGGTCAGAGACTCCAGCGAAGAGACTGGGACCCTCCTGGCAGCAGGCTGCACGGGGAAACTCCACTCGGGCACATTATTCAGCATCCTCACTCCTTAAAGTGTATTTTGAAGAAAGTTTGCTTAGATACATGATGACAAAGAGGAGGTTATTATTTTTTTAAATATATTTTATTGACTTTTTACAGAGAGGAAGGGAGAGGGATAGAGAGTTAGAAACATCGATGAGAGAGAAACATCGATGACCAGCTGCCTCCTGCACCCCCCCTCCCCCCCCCCACTGGGATGTGCCCGTAACAAGGTACATGCCCTTGACCGGAATCAAACCTGGGACCTTTGAGTCTGCAGGCTGAGGCAAGAGAAAGTTATTGATGAGTAGAAGCCCGGTGCATGAAAATTCATGCACTGGGGCAGAGAGGGGGGAGTGCCTGCGCCGTCTCACAACCTGGGAGTCCTCGGGGGATGTCCTACTGACAGTTTAGGCGCCCCCCCCCCCCCCCCCCCCCCCCCCCCGCCAACTGGTCGTTCAGCCGTTCGGTCGATTTGCATAGTATGCTTTTATTATATGGGATAGCACTGTCTGAGGCATAGGTGAGCGGGAGGCAAGGACGGGATGGCTGAATGATGTGTCCTACACCGACCCCATTTCACTGAGGACTACCTGCTTATTTTACAGCTTATCTCTACACAGCAGAGAGCAGCTTCGAATTTGACACACAGACAGCAGACTGGATGGAACTTAGAGTGTTAAGTGGGGAAAACAGTAAAAGATTTCAAGGCACGATAGGTTTCCTGTTTTATTGGGGTATGAAGGACATGCAGTACTGACATGTTTAAAGCGTGCGTTTGAGTTTTGACAGGTGCAGATACCCATGGAACCATCACCACAATCAAGATAATAAATATATGCATTACCCCCCCCCTCCAAGTGTGAACTAGATCTATGTGTATTAAAATGGACAGATATTCCATACCTAATGTAGTAATAAAATACCTAATAAAATAAAAAAATAATTTGATCATCTGAATAGGCAGTTTAAAAAAGCATTTGCTAAAATTCAATACCTATTCACAATAAAAAAAGTTTAGTTCAGTTTTTATAAAGTTCAACCCGCCCAGGTGGCATGGTTCAGTGATTGAGCATTGACTTATGAACCAGGAGGTCAAGGTTCAATTCCCAGTTAATATTCAAAAGGAGCTCTAGCTGGCTTGGCTCAGTGGATAGTGTTGACCTGTGGACTGAAGGGTCCTGGGTTCGATTCCAGTCAAGGGCACATGCCTAGGTTGTGGGCTCGATCCCCAGTAAGGGGTGTGCAGGAGGCAGCCAATCAATGGTTCTCTTTCATTATTGATGTTTCTATCTCTCTCTCCCCCTCCCTTCCTTTCTGAAATCAATAAAAATAGATTTTTAAAGAAAGAAAATGAAATATATAGTAAAAAACGAAAATTTAACAATAATCAGTAACCCAGGGGAAAAAAAGCCCACAAAAATATACACAGCACCATTTCCTGAGGTGCTAACAACATAAGGGTTAGCGGCAAACTGACTCATGCCTGGGCATTCTCCCCTTCGTTGTTGCCTGAGACATGCTTCATTGATCATACAGGTATTAGCATGACAGGGTTGTTGGGTCGAGAAGTGAATTGTTTGAGAACTGAGGTTTGTCTGAACTTGTCATTTTTTGTTGTTGTTGTTATTTCAAAACTATTTTGACTAGTCTTTTTAAAAACTGTTTTCTGACATTTGCTGGACGATAGAAATAAGGCTGATTTGGGGACAGTATTAAGTTTGCAACCCAGAGAGGGCCTTCATCAGAACCCGACCTCAGACTTCCAGCCTCCAGAACTCTGAGAAACACATGCTTATTGTTGATAAGACCCCGTTTGTGGTATTTCATGAAAGCACCCAGACTAAGAAGATCATTTGTTGGTCCTAAAAGTTTAGGATTTCCTATCTCCACTATCATATTTTCTTTGGATAAAGACAGTTTTACTTTTTTTTTTTTTCTTTAATATCTTTATGACTTTTTTTTTTTCTTGCCTTACAGTCCTGGCTGGGACATAGAGTAAAATGGTGATTAGAGGTGGTGACAGCTGATATCCTTGCTCTGTTCCTGACCTTAGGGAGGAAAGCGTTCAGTGTTTTATCGTTAAGGATGATATTACTCCAGCTTTGGTGTTTTTTTCCCCCCCCCCCCCATATTCCCTGTATCAAATTGATGAAGTTCTATTCCTAGGTTGCTAAATGTTTTTTATTGTGAATAGGTTTTGCATTTTAGCAAATGCTTTTTTAAACTGCCTATTCAGATGATCAAATTATTTTTTATTTTATTATGTTAAAGTGGTTGATTTTAAATGTTAAATGGATTTGCATTTCTGGAACAACCTCCACTTGGTTTTTATTTATTATCCTTTTTATTTATGCTGTATTTGATTTGCTAACATTTTGTTTAGGGTTGTTGTATTTGTGATCATGAAAGATACTGGTCTGTGGTATTTTCTCTTGTCATATTCTTGAGAGGTTTTGGTAGTATTATGCTGACCTTATAAAATAAATTGAGAATTGTTCCCCTGTCTTCTTATAGAATTTATATAAGGTAGGTAGTATTTCTTATTTAAATGTTAGCTATATTTCCGTTTTTAGTTTTCAACCTATATGTCCTTAAATTAAAGTGTGTCTCTTATAAATATTGTATAGTTGAGTCTTTTTAAAAATATATATATTTTATTGATTTTTTACAGAGAGGAAGAGAGAGGGTCAGAGAGTTAGAAACACCGATGAAAGAGAATCATCGATCAGCTGCCTCTTGCACACCCCCTACTGGGGATGTGCCCACAACCAAGGTACATGCCCTTGACCAGAATCGAACCTGGGACCTTTCAGTCCGCAGGCCGACGCTCTATCCACTGAGCCAAACCGGTTTCGGCAGTTGAGTCTTTTTGTTTGTGTAATTCAGCATGTCAAACTTTTTCTTTTTATTAAATATTTAGTCCACTTACATTTAACATAATTAAAGGTATGGTTCCAAATCATTTACCGCTATAATCTTATTTGTCCTGCCTGGTGTTTGTTCCTGTTTTTCTCACTTCTTTTGAATAAATTATTGTCTCATTTTATCTTCTGCATTTGATTTTGTTTTGTTTTGTTGATCCTCGCCCGAGGATATTTTTCCTTTGATTTTTAGAGAGAGTGAGAGAGGGGGAGGGACAAAGAGAGGGAAACATTAATGTGAGAGGGACACGTGAATTGGTTGCCTCTCACATGCACCCCAATTGGGGTGGGGATTAGCCTGCAACCAAAGTGCTTGCCTTTGACCAGGAATCGAACCCGTGACCCTTCAGCCAAACTGTCTAGGGCTCCATTTAATTTTTCTAAAAAAAAAAAAACTGTTGTAAAATACATATCACAAACCCTGGCCAGTGTGGCTCAGTTGGATAGGTGTCATCCTATACCCTCAGAGGTCACCAGTTTGTTTCCAGTGGGGGGCACATTATCAGGTTGTGGGTTCAGTTCCCAGTAAGGAGTGTGCAGGAGCCAGCCAATTGATGTTTCTCTCTCCCCCCCTCTCCCTTTCTCTCTCTCTAAAGTCAATAAAAGCATAAGAAAATACACATAAAATGTGCCATTGTGGCCATTTTAAGTGTACCGTTCACTAGCTTTATGTAACTCCCACTTCAGGCAGTCGGTCTCTAGAATACTTTTCATCTAGCACAGCTGAAACTCTATCTCCATTAAAACAAAAACTGCCCATTCCTCCCCCATCCCAGCCCCTGGAAACCACCATTTTATTTTTTGTTTCTATGGATTTGACTACTTTAGTTATAGGTATACCTTGCTTTATTTCACTATGCTTTATTGTGTTTTGCAGATATTGCATTTTTTTTTTTTTTTTTACAAATTAAAAGTAATCCCCCTCCACAAGCAAAAAGATTGACTCATTGAAATCTCAGATAATGGTTAGCATTTTTTTTTTAGTAATAAAGTATTTTTAAATTAATATATATATATATTTGATGTAATGCTATTGCACACTTAATATACTATAGGATAGTGTAAACATAACTTTTATATGAACTGGGAAACCAAAAAAATTCATTGCTATATTCACTTTATTGTGGTGGACTGGAAATGAACCCACAATATCTCTGAGGTATGCCTGTAATTCATATAAATGTAGCCATAGAGTATTTGTATTTTGTGACTCACTTCTTTTATTTTTATTTTGTGTGTGTGACTCACTTATTTTACTTAGCTTCATGTCTTTAAAGTTCATCTATGTTGTAGTATATGTCAGAACTTTCTTCCTTTAAAAAAAAATACATTTTATTGATTTTTTACAGAGAGGAAGGGAGGGGGATAGAGAGCTAGAAACGGCGATGAGAGAGAAACATCGACGAGAGAGAAACATCGATCAGCTGCCTCCTGCACACGCCCTACTGGGTATGTGCCTTTGACCAGAATCGGACCTGGGACTCTTGAATCCACAGGCCGACACTCTGTCCACTGAGCCAAACCAGTTAGGGCAGAACTTTCTTCCTTTAAAGGCTGAATAATATTCCACTGCATGAGGATGTTACGTTTTGTCTTTTCATTCACCTGCTGATGGACATTTGAGCTGCTTCCACATTTTGGTTATTTTGAATAATGTTGCTATGGACATGAGAGTATGAATATCTCTTTGAAACCTTGCTTTCAATTTCTTTTCTATTGGAAATTTAGATAAACCATTTTTATATTTTCAATGTTTACTTGGGAGATTTACACCCTTACTTATTGCAGCATAACTTGAATTAGTATTTTACAATTTCCCCAACAATATAAGATCCCCATAACAGTATAATTCTCTTTATTGCTTCTACCTTCTATGATATTTCTGTCATAATGTTTATTTTTACGTGTTACAAATCTCAAAATACATTGTTATTGCTTTAAATAGTAATTATTTTACAGTTAAAGTAGTTTCCATGTTTATCCACATATATACTGTTGCCTGTGATCCTCATTTTGTCCTATAGTTCTGTGTTTCTACCTAGAATTGTTTTTCTTTGACCTGAAGATCTGGTAGTGCAGGCTTGCCGGCATTAAATTCTCCAAGGTTTCCACATCCCCCTGGATCTCATGGTGCCGGCACCATGTAAGAGTTAGATTGTTGACTGACCAATGTCTGCCCTACTTATTAGGCTGTACGCTCCATGAAGGTCTCTGGTCTTACTCACTGCTGCATACCCAGAACCTAACAGAGGGTCAGGTACATGGCAGGTGCACAGTACATATTTCCTGGAGATCACAGGGTGGGGACAGACAATTCCTGGAGCTTGGAGAGCTCATGGACATTCAAACTGGTCTCTAGTCGAGCAGAAAGTGCCTGTTGAGGAAATGAGATATGATTCCAGGTCCCACCCTGTGTGAGGACCGGGTCCTGGGCTGGGCTGCCCACAGAGGCAGCAGAACCCTCGCTGTGCGTGCTGGCAGAAGACAGGCCTCACCCCGATCCTTCTCTGTGCTGTGCCTGCGACGTGATACTCATTCTTGATAAGGAACTGGCATATAAATCAGGTAGAATTGTCAGCTTCTCTTCCTGCAATTGTTCCTAGCCCAGACTCCTTCCCACCTGTGAGTCAGTGGCACTGGCAACTGCTCAGAAGTATGTGGTGAACAGTCATAGTTGGTTTCAAGTATGAGAGACTCCAAGTCAAATTAGAATCAAGGATACAGGGAATTTATTGACTTACATAACTTTATTGGGTAGATTATTGGGTAGATGGGTTGATCAGCACCCCAACTCTGTTTCTCTTCAGTTCATCTGCCTTTCCCGTTTCCATGCGTCGGTGCCAGCATTAGGCTGGCTCTCTTCCTGGTCACAGAGTATAATAGCTGCCGGCAGCAAAGACTTCTTACTGACACCCAGGGAGACAGTGAAGGGTTTACGCAACTATTGCAATGACGTGAATATTGGGTACTGATAGGTTTAGGCCAGGGTAAGAGGGCTATCCCTGGAGCAGCCAATACAAGGTGCCTGAGATTACTTCAACTGATGTAGGGTCCACACCCCATGTGGGAGATGAGGGTCCATCCTACTCAGATTGTCTTGCTGTACAATGGGGGCATGAGATAGACTGGATGTTAGGAAGATGCATCTCTCAGGATAGGCTGGGTTTTGCTGTGATAACAAACAAGCACCATTTTTTTATTTTTTTAGTAACAGCAAAGGTGTATTTCTTGCTAATACTACAATACATGTTCACTGTGGGTCATCTAGGGCAGTGGTCGGCAAACTCATTAGTCAACAGGGCCAAATATCAACAGGACAACGGTTGAAATTTCTTTGGAGAGCCACATTTTTTAAACTTAAGCTTCTTCTAATGCCACTTCTGCAAAATAGACTCGCCCAGGCCGTGGTATTTTGTGGAAGAGCCACACTCAAGGGCCAAAGAGCCGCATGTGGCTCGCGAACCACAGTTTGCTGACCAGAGGTCTAGGGGCATTATTCCATGTTTTCTCACTCCAGGACTTTGGCTGATGGACTTATAAGTATCTCAAGTATTGTCTTTTGCTGTTACTGAGGGAAAGAGAAAACAAAAAATAGCCTACTAGCTCTTAAATATTTGATCTAGGAGTGATATACTTCTTCTGCTCATACTTTATTGACCATAGTAAACAGAAGTGACATGACCACTCCTGACTCCAAGATGTAAAGAAGTATAATCCTAACAGGTGTCTTATAAGCAAACCCAAAAATCTTTGGTGGCTGGCATTAATGTCAACTACCATAGGAGGCCATCAGAATACCCACTACAGAGGACTAATGGAGACCACCTCAGTATCGGTCCACTTAAAAAAACAAAAACACACACACACACACACACACACACACACACACACATATATATATATATATATATATTATTGATTTTTTTACAGAGAGGAAGGGAGAGGGACAGAGAGCAGAAACATCGATGAGAGAGAAACATTGATCAGCTGCCTCCTGCAAGCCCCCCACTGGGGATGTGCCCGCATCCAAGGCACATGCCCCTGACCGGAATCGAACCTGGGACCCCCCAGTCTACAGGTTGACACTCTACTCACTGAGCCAAACCGGTTGGTCGGGGCTCAGTCCACTTTTTGTTGGGAAAAGAACAACTTCCTGTTTTGATTGCTGCCTACAAAGAGGCCTCCCTACTAAGCAGAAATCAGAAACTCAATAATCTTCTCCTGTGTCACAATCAAATGTCTCCCAGATGTTTTTCCGTTACGTGAAATTAATGGTTCTATGAGGGAGTTCTATTAAGTTATCTCCTCAACTCAAAACAATTTCTTTCTTGCGGTCCCGATCCACGGCGGTGGTTCCTGGTGAACTAGGAGGGGGCACCTGGCCCAAGTTGGGTCAATGAGAGCCTCTTTTCTGAGATTTGGAAATTGGAACAATTAGTGGTTTTTAGTCTCTCTGGATAGTTGGAATTGTCCTGTACTTGGGAGTGGCTGGCAGACATACATCCATTTTATTATCATGAATCAGAGAAAACAAGTTTGCAGAGAGAGATGGTCCTACTGGTAACCCTTGCTCTGCTTCCAATTCATCCAGAAGTCCAGCTGGGTTCTTGCCCTTGGCCTGAGAGAACCACCCTCCTGCCCCACCCCAAGCTTCTAAGTACTCCTTTTATTTTCCTTAAACTGGCCTGCTGGGTAACTGGTCCTTTCAGCCAGCAAACGTCTAATGATTCATGCTCTTTGCCTCTGGACCCTGACATAAAAAAGTCACAGGTGTAGCTCGCTCCAATAGAAATGGAGCTCAGATTATAACTCTATTGCATCAACTCTTCTTCTGATAGTTTCTTTCCCACTTGAGAAAGCTCATCAGAGTGTAAGTGCAGGTGACATTATAGGAACCACCTGGAATCTTCTTAAATTATTTAAAAAATAATAATTTGGCCGAAATTGGTTTAGCTCAGTGGATGGAGCATCAGCCTGCAGAATGAAGGGTCCCGGGTTCAATTCCAGTCAAGGGCATGTGCCTTGGTTGAGGGCACATCTCCAGGAGGGGGTGTGCAAAAGGCAGCTGATCGATGTTTCTCTTTCATCAATATTTCTAACTCTCTATCTTTCTCCCTTCTTCTCTGTAAAAACTCAATAAAATATATTTTAAAAAATAATAATTTGCCTCCTTCGGCAAAGGAGATTTGTGACAAACCTCCCAGTGCTGGTTCCTCTGCCTGGAGTCTCCTCCCCCTCATCTCTTTAGAACCAGCCTGGCGTCACCTCCTCTGAGAAGCCTTTCCACCCTCTCTTATGTAGTATGAATTATGTCCTTCTCTCCACTTCCCAAAGCAGTTGGCTTATCCAAGAGCTTTCCATACTTCCTTCCAGAGGCCCTTCTTTACATGCCTGTCTGCTCCAAAACACTGAGTTCTCAGTGGCCAGGAGGGTGACTCCTTTACCGCTGCCTCCCACAGGGCCCGGGCTAGAATACATGCTCAGAAGAGTTGGTTGAGTAAATGGAGTCCTTTGGAACAACACATTCCATATATACTTTCATTCAACAAGTATTTATTGAGTGCTTGGGCATGTCAGGCCGTGTTGCAGATGCTGGAATATAAAGTCCGTGCCCTTGGGACATTACAGATGATAGGTCATGTCAGGCCATGCTCCAGATGCTAGAACACAAAGTTGCTGCCCTTGGGACATTACAAATGATATTCAGGTCATAAGGGCCATGAGGAAAAATAAAACAGGATGAGGAAAAAAAGAGTGAAGGGGGTTGGGCCTTGATATTTTAGAGTGGCCTGGGAGGTCTTTCTGGGGAGTTGATTTTTAAATATATATATATTTTATTGACTTCAGAGAGAAAGGAAGGGAGAGGGGGAGAAATAGAAACATCTAAGAAAGAGAAAAATTTACTGGCTGCCTCCTGCAGGCCCCCTACTGGGGACTGAGCCCAAATCCCGGACATGTGCTCTGATCAGGAATCAAACCCCTGAGCTCTTGGTGCATGGGTCAATCAGTGTTCAACCAACTGAGCCACACCAGCCTGTCTGGGGAGCTGGCTTCTAAGCAGTTATTTGGAGTAAGGATGCACGCCTTTTTGATATCTTGGGGGGCAGGGGGGAAGAAATACCAAGGGCAAAGGTCCTGAGGCGAAAGTGGCCTGCATGATCTAGGAGAGGAAGGAGGCCATTGTGGCTGGAATGGAGTGAGGGGGTGGATTGGAGGGAGGCGCAGAGTGCTGGGGAGCAGAGGGGTGCAGTCGCATAGAATCTTGAAGGTCCTCGGTTTTTGTTCTGAGTGAGGTGGGAAGCCATTGAAGGCTTTAGAGGAAAAATATGTTGTGACTTAGGTTTCAGCAGAATCCCTCTGGCTGCTTGAGAACTCTCCATGAGAGCAGAGAGAATTCAGGGAGAGCAGGTAGCAGGTTTCTTGCAATTCCAGGAAAGAGGAGAGGAGGCTGCTTACTGTAGGGAGAGCTGACAAGCTTTGCTGCTAGATTGCAGGTGGGATGTGATACCAGCCACCAACTGAGGATGATTCCAGCTCAGGATGGTTTGTCCCGAGCCACCAGAAGGATGGAATTGACATTGAGGTGGGGAAGACTGTGAAAGGAGCAAGATGATGAGCAATTTTCAGTTTGGCATTGTAGCTGGCAAGTTTGACATATTGCTCAGCACTTGTGTGTGGGGGGGGGGGGGGGAGGAGGGGCAAAAGTAGGTTTACAGTTCATATAGAAAAATATATAATACAAAAATAAATTTTCACATGCTCACTACATTTGCCCACCCTTGGGTATGTTCACTGGTTTTCAGGCTCTGAAAATTGTAAGCAAACCGAAGTTAAAGCCAGCCTTAGTTATTCAACATCAGGCACTGGGTGGAAAACCTCACATGTGCTGCTGTGATTTAATCCTTTCCACCATTCCTGTGGGCTTCGTTACTACTATTTTCATAGCTCTTTTACGGAGGAGAGATTAAGCAGTATATCCAGAGTCACTCCACCAGCTATGAATCTGCTGATATAAGGCAGATCTGGGATTCCAACCCAGTTAGTCAGACGGCAGAGCTCTTGCGGTTTATTAATCACTAGATTCTAAAGGTGGGGACCACTTCCTGGGCCTATTTGCTATATAGACTTGGGCTCCATAACAAACATGGTACCTGGAGCCGTGGGAGGAAGAGAGCCCCACTCCCACCCCAGGTGTTACCGATTACACAGCAGAAGCTGTGAAGAGGCACATCATTATTCTATCAGGGGGCTGATGGATGCTTCCAAGTTTCAAGCACCTGAACATTCATCGTTAGGAAAGCAGTTATCAAAAGTTTGTTCTGCCGAAACCGGATTGGCCCAATGGATGGAGCATCGGCCTGCGGACTCAAGGGTCCTGGGTTTAATTCCCGTCAAGGGCATGTGCCTTGGTTGCAGGCACATCCCCAGTAGGGGGTGCAGGAGGCAGCTGATTGATGTTTCTCTCATCCATGTTTCTAAGCTCTATTCCTCTCCCTTCCTCTCTGTAAAAAATCAATTTTATATACATACATATATATATATATGTATGTATATAAAATTATATTATTATATATATAATATATTATTATATTATATTATTAAATTATATTATATATATATATATATATATATATATATAAACTGTTCTGCTGAAACCGGTTTGGCTCTCTTCTCTCTGTAAAAAATCAATAATATATTTATTTATTTATTTATTTATTTATTTATTTTTAAAGTTTGTTGTTCTGTTTAGGAAACAAGAGTTTCAAAGCTGCAGTGCCGTGCCAGTCGGTGGGATAAAGGGAAGACGGACTCCCAAGGTGGCGCGTGTTGGGAGACACTGGCCCGAGTAGGGGAGAGGGCGGGGATGGCCGGTGGCCTCTGGCCCCTGCCCTGCCCACATCCTTTTCAGAGTGTGGCTTGGCGTGGCCTTCCTTAGCTGGTCCTCCAAAAAGGCCAGGATGTGGAACACAAAAGCCGGGAACCTCTGGGGCCGCAGCATCCGCCCCGGCCCCTTCTTCCCAGCCCCCGCCGGTCCCGCGCGGGGCAGCGCCGCCCGCCGCCCGCGCATGCGCCGGGGCCCGGCCCGCTCTCGGGAGCGTCAGGGGGGCTCGCGCCGCGCGGAGCCCCGCCCCCCGGCGCCGGAGGCGACCTGGGCGGGGGGCCTCGGGCCACGCCCCCAGCCGGGCCGAGCGGAGCCGAGCGTTTCCGAGCGCGGCCGAGCCGAGCCGAGCGGCCGGGAATCGGTTGGTGCAGCTGCGTCCCCCGCCGCTCAGCAGTCTGCGGCCCCGCCGCCGCCGCCGCCGCCTCAGCGGGGCCTGCACCGGCCGTCCGGCCGGCCGGCCGCCGGGAGGGAGGCCCGGAGCGCGGGGAGAGCCGCCCGGCCGCCGCCGCCGCCGCTGCCAGGTGAGCGCCCGCCGCGGCCCGCCGGCCCGCCTGTCCCCGCGCCTGTCAGCCCCCGCGTCTGCGTGTCTCTCCGCCTGTCAGCGCCCCCGTGTCCGCGCGGGCTCTTTCCCGCCACGCCCGGCCCCGGCCCTGCCCGCCCGCGGCGTCCGCGCCCCCTCCCGCCGCTGCCCGCTCTGCCTGTCAGCCGCCAGCACCTCCATGGCGGGAGGCCCCGCCCCTTCCCCCCGAGGCCCCGCCCCGCCCATCTGTCAGCACCTCCCCCCCCTCCGGGCCGGTGGGCCGGTGCGCCGGGGGCGCGGGGGACCCCGCTCCTGGCGGGCCGTGTGGCTCCGGTCGGCCGGGCCGCCGGGAGAGGAGCCGCGAGGGGGTGTGGAGGGGAAGCGGGTCCGCGGATGCTCGCCCGCCTGCGGGTGCGTGTCCGGGGGGCGCCGGGGGCGGGCGGGGGGCGCGGCACGTGCGCCGGGAGCCGGGCGGGGAGCGGGGCGGCCTGGCCGGCGGTGGTGGAGGTGCTGGGCGGGCAGAGCCGCGCGCTCCCGCTCCCGCTCCCGCCGGCCCGTGTGTCCCGCGGGGGAGGCCCGGCCGCTGCCTCCGGTGTACAGGGCGCCGGCTCCGCCTGGGAGGCAGGTGGATGGGGCTCGATCCATTTCTTTGAGGAGCAGGAGGGTCTCGAACCCTGGAAGCCTTGTTTGGTCTCGTGAAAGCAGAAAGCCCCGGGCGGGCGGGCGCCGGGCCCCGGATGGGATGCCGCGGGGGGGCGTGTGAGCGGTGGGGGGGCTGGTTGAACCTTCCCGGTGTGGGGTGTCCGTTTGGAGGAGCCTCTCCCGCTGACAGTGGGTCGGGTAGAGCAGTGTTTCCCAAACTTCTCTCCAGATGAGAATCACCTGGTGGGGTTGTTAAATTACAGATTCCCGAATCCCAACTAAGAAGTGCTAAACTAGAATTTTGGGGAACATATAGGTAAAATTCTAGTTTAGCAATTCTTAGTTGGGATTCGGGAATCAGGCGTCTTCAAACTACGGCCCGCGGGCCACATGCGGCCCGCAGAGGAATCTGATCCGCCCGCCAGGTTTTTTGGGCAGTGAGCGAAGCCGAGGTGTTACAGTAGGAATTAGTAGTTCATATAGTCCGGCCCTCCAGCTCTCTGAGGGACCGTGATCTGGCCCCCACTTTAAAAAGTTTGAGGACCCCTGCACCAGGTGATTCTCATCCTGAGAGAAGTTTGGGAAACACTGGGGCAGAGGGTGTGATGTGGCGCTCAGGTGCAAAGGGTTTGAGAGCCCCAGTCCTTTTGAGTTGAGTGGTTTGCATTCCTGATTGTCCTGAGCTTGTGCCCCAGGAGAAACTGTTAAATGATGGTAAAGGAGTAGGGGAGGGCATGTGTTCTTTCTGTTTTAAACTATGTGGACACATAGTAATTTACTCAGGAGACCCCCCCACACTTATCCTTGCTTTAAAAAAGGATTCCCGTAGTTTCCACGTATACACATTTTTGTATATTCTTATCTCGATGCGCTTTGTTTGTAGTAACGTAGTATTACAGTATTTCAAAACTTAAGAGAAAATGCGTCCTGAAACAATTTGGTATTTTGCTGGGTAATTCTCAATCACGGGGAAAGAACCCAAAGTACACTTCATTAGCTGGAACAACTTATTCTGGCTTAATTTGTTTCTAAGAGACGTACAGTGGAAAAATCCAGAAGCAGCAAAATATAGTATCAAAGAGGCTTAGGAAATTAATGAAAAGGGCTTTCTGTTGCTGCCCTGGAAAAGATGGTAATCAGAGTTGCTTTAGAGGACTGAGCTATCTATACTAATAAAAGCCTAGGTGGGCCCCGCCTCATCACAAGATGGCCACCACAGGATGGCCGGCAGGGGAGGGTAGTTGGGGGGCAACCAGGCCTGCAGGAGAGGGCAGTTGGGGGCAAACAGGCCAGCAGGGGAGGGCAGTTGGGGTTATGGTGTGGACAGGGGAGCAGTTAGGGGGCGATCAGATTGGCAGGCACACCAGCAGTTAGGAGCCAGCAGTCCCGGACTATGAGAGGAATCCCAGATTGGAGAGGGTGCAGTCTGGGCTGTGGGACACCTTCCCCTCGCCCCCTCACGAATTTTATGCACTGGGCCTCTAATGTAATGATAAACATATTAACCAAGTTGGTTTTGTGACCTTGATACATTGAGCAGCACTTGATTTGTGCAGTGCTTCGTAACAGACAAACATTACATAGAAAGTCGAGTAATTTTTGGAGATAATGTTTCCCATGCTTTATTTTTCTTTTGTTTTCCCCCCCCATAATTAAAATTTTAGACTAAGGCAGTCTCACAGTGGCAGTGCAGCCCCTTAAGATAACATTTAAATTTTCAAAAGTAATTTGAGTTTAAGGCAGAAAACTAAAAATCAAAACCTAAGAAAAAAATCACAATCACACAAAGCATAGTAAATCACAATATTTTTAGTTTTTTGTTCTATGTGTATTTTTTTTTTTTTTACAAAAATGCTACCATACTATAAGGTTGTTTTAGTGTATGTTTGTTTTTTTTTTTGTTTTTTTTTAAACTTATGAATAGATTGAGAGATATCTACTTGTTTTATTTTTATGAGTAAGAACTTGTGTTCCCTTTGTGATCTTTTAAAAAAGTTAGAACTTCTGTTAGAGCACTCCAGTAGATTATCATTTTAAAGTAAAATTGGAAATTCTTGCCTGCTAGGCTTACCTCCCTGTCCTCACTTTCAGCCATGCTGGATGGTTCTCTTTGCTATGCCTTAAAAACTTCAAGCATACTGAAACCGGTTTGGCTCAGTGGATAGAGCGTTGGCCTGCGGACTGAAAGATCCCGGTTCAATTCCGGTCAAGGGCATATACCTTGGTTGCGGGCATCTCTCTGGTAGGGGTTGTGCAGGAGGCAGCTGGTCGATGTTTTTCTCATTGATGCTTCTAGCTCTCTATCCTTCTCCCTTCCTCTCTGTAAAAAAAATCAATAAAATATATTAAATAACAAAACAACAAAACAAAACAAACTTCAAGCATACCCTAGCCTCAATGACTTTGCACTTGCTGTTCCTCTATCTAGAACTTTGTTCCCTGCATATCATGGTACTGGCCTCAAGTCTCTGCTCAGGTATGACCATCAGGCTTTCCCTGATCATCGTGTGGAATATACCCTCCATTCTCCAGCCTTCTTTCAACCCACTTTTCCTTTCCTCATAGCACTTACACCACTTGGCAAATACCTATGTATTTAGTTGTTTTATTGTCTCCCCCATTAACCCCTAAATGTGAGCCTTTTCACTGATGTAATCTCAGGACCAGAATAGCACCTGGCATGTGACGGGTGCTTAATATTTGTTGACTGAATGAATGAATGCTCGTTATCCATCAATTCATGTGACCTTCCTGGTAGCCTCCTATGCTTTTGCATAGTTACATCATGAAATGGATTAACAATCTCTTACAAGTTAGGCTAGTCCTCTCCTTTATATATCTGAACAGAAGAATTTTACAAAGTGAGTCTTATGATTGTAAAAAAAAAAAATTCAGTCTTGATTTAATTTCACAATCGAGGGAAGGAATAGTTTTGGCAAATGTTACTGACTTTCCTTCTTATGCATCACCCCTTGTGAAACATTAGGAATCTTTTAAACATATAAAGTATCCCAGTTATGTTTACAACTATGATTTCAATTTGGTAGTTCTTAGTGATAGTGTAAGCCTCAAGAGCATAGAGTTTTTTGGGTTACCAAACACCCAGAGATATAATTACAGCTTTAATGTGTTTTCAGTTGAGGAATAGCTATTATATTTACATATTTTTCCTGGCAATTCTATCCTTTTTGGCTCCTTGCTTATCGGTTTTTGGATGGCCTAGAAGGTACACTTAAGTTTTTGTTTTTTAACATTTTAAAACAAGTTCTTGATTTCTTGAGCATTTTACACCTCTCATATAACTCTTGGACTATTTGAAAGGACCAGTTGATAATGATGAAAGGACATTGATAATGAAACATATAATTGCATTTTTATTATAAGGATTGGAAAAAGTGTATCTTAAGGTAGAATGTTTACAGAGAGGACATAGTGTGAGAGTAAGCGTTTTAAAGTCTTGAATTTCAAGTAGTGAGTTTTTGAAAAAAATTTCACTTTTGTTCTTAAGGAAAAGGATCCTTCTGAATACAATCCAAACAGAGAACTTAAAATTTTTTTTAAAATATATTTTATTGACTTTTTTACAGAGAGAAATAGAGAGAGATAGAGAGCTAGAAATGTCGATGAGAGAGAAACATCGACCAGCTGCCTCCTGCACACCCCCTACCGGAGATGTGCCCGCAACCAATGTACATGCCCTTGACCGGAATCGAACCTGGGACCTTTCAGTCCGCAGACCGACGCTCTATCCACTGAGCCAAACCGGTTTCGGCTTAAAATTTTTTTTCTTGGGCCTCCAATATACAGAAACTTTCAGGAAAAATCCAAAGTGAATTTTTTTTTTTTAAAGCCTAAAGGTAATGTGTTAAGAATTTATTTTTAATTTTTCTCTGTGTTTTTAACATTACTACAATCAGTGTTAGATTACCAACCTGTTTTATTACTTCTCATTTCTCATTTGATTACCTCCCTTCTCTCATCATATTCTCTCCCTAAATGATCTCATCTGTTCCCAGGATTTAATACCCTCTGACTGCAGATGACTCCCTCAGTTACACCTCCCACCTGGACCTTTTTCTGGTTCCAGAATTGCATTTTCAACTGCTGCCTTCCTGTTATCTCTACTTGTTTGCCTCACAGTGATCTCAAAGTTCACACATAAACAAAATTGATCTCTCAGCCTTCCTCTTAAACTTCCAAATTAGTATTCCTCATTCCTGGCCGCTTCCTCCCCTCTCCTCCAGCCTTCCCTGTCTCATGGTCATTACTGTTCACTCAGTGTGCAGGCCTGACACCTGAAAAACCACATTCAGTCCATCAGTATGGTCTGTCGCCTAGTCTTCAGAATAGCGCAGATCCTCCAATCCCTCCAGCCTCCTTAATCTACCCACCATCTTCTCTCAGCCTGGTGCCTGCCTCCACCTGTTACCTGGTCTCTTCTAACCCATTCTCCCCCCTACTGAAAATCTAACCCACATCACATTAGCTTCTTGCTTAGTGGCTTTCCACTGCACTTAGCCCACATCCACACTTCTTACTCAGAAGTGTCAGGTCTTGTCCCCCTCTCTGCCACCTCTCCAGCTCCCCATGCTTGTCTCAGGTTGGAGCACTGTCACTTCCTCAAATACGCCAAGTCCCCCTACAGACCCTTCCCTCTGCCCTGCACTCCCTCTTCCGCCCCCCTCTTCCCATAGAGCCTTCTCAAACAGCTGAGGGCCTGTCCTGATCACCGTTTTTATAGTAGCTACCCACGGTCCCTTCTCTCCGTCATGTGCATTTCCTGCTTCGCCAAAGCTCCAAGTATCCTATAAAATACAAGCCCAGCGACCATAACGGCAGAACAACAAGAATGACCCCTCAGCCAGTCACCATGAGGTGCCGATGGTGAACAGGGACCAGGGTGGGTGGTGGGAGATTCAGGCAGCACCAGGCCACAAGGCCCCAACCCCACTGGTCGCCCCATGCACAGAGGGCTACCGGCGGCAGGGGTGGGGCCAGTGAGTGGCCGACCTCCTAGTTCATAGGTTGATGCTCAACTGCTGAGCCACACTGGACAGGCGAGAAGTTAAATAATTTTTAAAGTTACATAGCTAACAAGGTGCTGGAGCTGATTTGTATCTACGTACATGATCTGGCCATAGAAATGTCTCTCTCATTATGCCTTCTAATATGCATGGAGTAGGAATGAATAAATAGGATGATATAATACAAGCCCAGCAACCATATGGCTGAATGAATGAATGAATGAATAGGAAATAGGCCATAATATTAATATTTAATGATTCCTCATAATTTTGTTTCTAAGCATATATTTGAGTATAAAAAAATAAGAATGTTAGGGTTGGGATTTTGCATTTCCTGGGAAGTTTCTGATAACTCCTCTGCCAAAAGCACATAGATTAATTTATATTCAGGATCTGTGTTTTAATTTTACCTTTGCCACTTTCCAGCTGAAAACCCTTGGGCAAATTACTTAACATATCTAAGTCTGTCTTTCAGCTACAAATGGAGAAAAAGAATAATTATCTCACAGAGTCATTGTGAGGAGCATAACGAAACACAAAAAAACCAACCAATGATAGCTATTAATATTATAAGAAGGGGAAAAAAGCCCCCCCCCCCCCCGAAAAAGACTTGTGTAGCTCTATCGACAAATTACAGTTTGGATAAGTGTGACAAAAAGATCATAATAATATCTCACTGACTCTGGTTTTGAATTTATTAAAATTATCAGGGAATTAATGATTTGCCTTGGGATTTATAATTATTCTTTTGCTGCATGGCAACTTTGTTTGGATTTAAACGTCTTAAATGCTTGTAGTTGAAACAGCTTCCTTCCTTCCTTCCTTCCTTCCTTCCTTCCTTCCTTCCTTCCTTCCTTCCTTCCTTCCTTCCTTCCTTCCTTCCTTCCTTCCTTCCCCCTTCCTTCCTTCCTTCCTTCCTTCCTTCCTTCCTTCCTTCCTTCCTTCCTTCCTTCCTTCCTTCCTTCCTTCCTTCTTTTTTTCCTTTTTAAACTCCTTCCTATCTTAAGCTACATTCTCAGGGTAAAGAGATTTTAGAGGGGCTGGCTGTTTTTGAGAGGTTGATTATTTTTATACTTTGCACCAGAAACGTACTTACCATCATTGCTGCTTATTTCAGTAATGATGATCACCGGGAGCATACTTCAAACACCCAAGCAAACAGTTGACCTGGCACAGATGCAGTGGATTTGACATTATGATGGAATATCTGGGCACAGTTGCATTTTCTGAGCTTATAAGCAAGTGCCAGTCTGGTGGCTTCCATCATCTCTGTTAAACAAAAAGTGAGATTTTCTGCTAAAAATGGGAAGAGTTCAGAGAGAAAACAAGGAGATTTGAGTTACAACTGAAGTCAGGAAGAGGAAGAGTGATCTTAGGGTAACAACCATATATCCAGGTAGTGTGTAGGGCCCTGTTGAGGTAGGAGACCATGGATTGATTAGGACACCATAGCATGCAGCTGCCTGATTTTAGAGCAAAGAAAGCATATAGTTGGATTGAGCCAAGATAGCGGTTTGCGGGGGGTGAGCAGCAGAAGGACAGAGCAGAGGAACTGAGGCCATTGGCCTGGGAGTGATTAACATTATAAGGTAAAAATGTCTAAGCAGGATGAGGAGGAGAAAAGGACCAGAGGTGTTGATGAAGTAAAGGATGGGTGCATTGGAGTGATGGAGTAATAGGAGGATGTTCTAAAGAGGGACACGTGAGAGGAATATTTCAGAGTCGGAGCAGTTAATTACGGGGTATGGCAGGCTCCTGGGTTTTGCCCCTGGCATGAATGTCTGAAGTGAATGAACCCAGTGAAGGTGACTAAAGTCAAAGAGGGAAGTGTAGTTGTAGTGGATAAGAACATGGCGTCTGAAAGTTGACTGCGTGGGTCTAAAGCTTCAGTCATGGAAATGAGCCTTCTCTTATGACCCTTAATAGACGACTGTCTTTCCAGGTCTGTCTGATATCAGAAGCTATGAAGTAAAGGGCCCCTTCTTGGAGGCAAACACACTGACAAAAGCAAGAAGAAACAGCTAGCTGGTGATGACAGAGGCAGAAATATTTTGAAGTATAGCAGTTTGGGAACATTCATTGTAGAGGAAACAGTCTCATTAGCCTCAGTGGTCTCTGAATGCAGTAATTAATCTTAATTGTTATCCTGTTCAATAATAATAGGTCAAATGATGGTTTGGTTAGTTCAGAAGGCTAAGAAGGAAGTAATGCAATTTAGAAACCTTCCCAACATAAGATTGCATATTTTAGTTATCAGTAAAATTAATTTATGTGACACAATTCTGTCTCTGAAGACACTAGATTAAAAAGCTACTTCCTCCCTTCTCTCTAACTGAGCTGAGGATTACATGTTGCCCACCCTTCGTGGCTCTGGTGACTGTGTCACAGCTTCTCTCTCATGTGATATATGTAGGAAGGACTCAGGGAGACCCAAGAAATCTAGAAATGAAGTCATATAGTAGAGAGAATATGTGGTGGGAAAGAGAGTAGTCAATGTGAAGAAAACATCAGTCTTATTCTAAATTTCTCTGCATACCAAAATTCTTCCTGGAGTAAAACCATGGGAACACAGTGTGTGTGGAAAAGTCTTTATTCTTCTCATAATATGCACATCAGTTGTCAAACTGAATGTAAGCCATGTAAGTATCAGAATTATGGAGAGAAACCATATATATGTATAATAGTATATGTGGGAGAGCTTTCAGTTATCTCAACTGTTTTGAAAAACATGAAAGAAATCACAGTAGAGCAAAAACCTATCAATGTAAGGAATATGAGAAAATTTTAAGTTCTTCAACTTCACTTCAAATACTTGAAAGAACCCACACTGAAGAGAAACTCTTATCAAAGTCCATGGGTGTCACCAAACTTTTCCAACACATCACTCAAACAGGAGAGAAACCCTATGAATGTAAACAACGCAGTAAAGTTGTTTCCCAGTGCATGCCCGAACTTACACTACAGAGAAACTTCTCAATATAAACAATGTGGTAAAGCCTACAAGTGTTAAAGTGCCTTACAGACCCACCAGAGAATTCACACAGGCGAGAACTCCTGTGAATGTCAGCAGGGTAAAACTTTCAGTTGTCATCTATCGATAGAGATCCAAACACATGAAAGAACTCACACTGGAGAGGAACCCTATGCACATAAAAAATACGGAAAATTCCTCACGTGTTATCAAAAATTTTGAAGGTATGAAAGAAAATTCACTGGAGAGAAGCTTTATGAATGTAAGGGATGTGGGAAAGCCATCAGATGTTATTAGATGCTATCAAAGTTTTCAAATACATGAAAGAAATCCCACTGTACAGAATCCCTTTGAGTGTGGAGAATGTGGGATAGCCTACAGATATTATGGCACCTTCCAAAGACACAGAAGGACTTACTAGAGAGAACCCCTGGGAATGTAAGCCATATGGTGACGCCATTAGAGATCACAGTTCCTTAAACACAAAATAATTTCTACTGAAGAAAGAAAGCTTATATAGATAAACAATTTAGTGACACCTTTAGTTGTTTCAGTTATCTTTAAAAACCATGAACTAATTCACACTGGAAAGAAACCCTATGAATGTAAAAAATGTAGTGAAGTATTAGGCACCTCAGCGATCTTCAAAATCATGAAAGAAATCTCATTGAAGAGAAAGCTGTTTTGATGTAAACAATGTGGTAAAGCCTACTTAGATCCCAGTTTCTTACAAAAATGTGAAAGAACTCATATTGGAGAGAAACCCTATGGATGTAAGGAATGTGGAAAAGCCTTCATTAATCACACAGATCTTTGAAGACATATGACAGTGTCCACTGGCGAGAAAGCATATAGAATTGCAGAATTTGGGAAAGGCTTAAGTTAACCCAGATCCTTTCCAACAATGAAAAGACTCATTGGATAAAATCTCTCAAATGGAAACAGTATAAGGAAGACTTGAATTGACCCACACCAGTACATATGAAAAGAAATAGAAATGTAAAGAAGTAGAAATTAATTTCTACCAAGGAGAAAGCTTGGTAGAAATTAATGCATGTATGATGTGCCAGAAAACTTTCAACATGAAAGAGTTCTTATTAATGTTATAAATTTAATGTTTATTGAACCTCCATAGTACATCATTGGGCTGTGAATTTCTACTAATTTCAGGAATGAATATTCATGTGAGATAATTCTGAGACAATAGTACATAAGATTAATGGGTACTGCTTTTTCTGAAAACATTTATTATTTAAACTTTTAAATATATATTGATTTCAGAGAGGATGAGAGAAGGAGAGAGAGATAGAAACATCCATGATGAGAGAGAATCATTGATTGACTGCCTCCTGCACACCCCACACTGGGGATCAAGCCTGCAACCTGCGCATATGCCCTTGACCGGAATTGAACCCAGGATCCTTCAGTCGGTAGGCTGACGCTCTACCCACTGAGCCAAACTAGCTAGTCCTATTTAATAATATTTTCTCTCCATTTTGATGCCTGTTAGATTTATAGGTGAGTTGCAATGTATTTTATATGCAGTTAGGTTAAATATCTGTTTATGTTTTATCTGTATTACGTTAAGGGGCTATTGAAAAAGGACAGTTGGTAGATTTTCCTAGTGACCTTATGTATATTTTACCTTTCGCTCTAACAAAGCTCTTTTTTGGGGTTACTTAGAATAGGAACCTTTTGCTATTTCCCATACTAATAATTGGAATAAATTTTATATATGGCAAGTTTATGAAAGAATATAGTTTCACATACATTATTATTTTCATGTTTGGCTCTTTGCTTTTTGTCCTTCCTTCTGACTGGTATTTGG
Source organism: Pipistrellus kuhlii (assembly GCF_014108245.1). Taxonomy (NCBI): domain Eukaryota; kingdom Metazoa; phylum Chordata; class Mammalia; order Chiroptera; family Vespertilionidae; genus Pipistrellus; species Pipistrellus kuhlii. Next base: position 5,631,327 of record NW_023425562.1, read on the forward strand.
TGAATAAATTTTAACTTAGGATGAGGGATCTGTGATGGGCCATCAAAATCTAGTGTTGGAGACATTCTCCTGTGTGGGTATGTTAGGAAATTGATTTTCTTTTATTTTTAAAAAATATATTTTATTGATTTTTTACAGAGAGGAAAGGAGAGGGATAGAGAGTTAGAAACATTGATGAGAGAGAAACATTGATTAACTGCCTCCTGCACACCCCCTACTGCAGATGTGCCCGAAACCAAGATACATTCCCTTGACTGGAATTGAACCTTGGACCCTTCAGTCTGCAGGCTGATGCTCTATCCACTGAGCCAAACGAGTTAGGGTAAAAATTGATTTTCTAAAACCCACCTTCTCTATGCTTCCATGTTAGAATGCATTAATAGCCACACTTGTAGGAGATTGGAAGGCAAAAATGAAGAGGGCATTAATCAGATTTTTGAGCCACCGTACAGACTGATAGATAAACACTCAGTAGCTATGGAAACATCATCTTCTAATCCATAATCGGAACCCTTTGACCTTCCAATCAAGACTATCCTCAAAAGCACCACCAGCTATCTGGTATTTATATTCTGAACTCTCCACTGGTTTTTTCATAAGATCCACTTCAAAGACCCAGCAGAGTTTGGATTTTTAAAACATATATATTTTATTGATCTTTTACAGAGAGGAAGGGAGAGGAAGAGGATTTTTCTGTAAGCCCGCTGTGTCCACCAGGAAACTGATCAGACTTATTCCCCTCTTTTCTGTATTGTATCTATATAGGGTCTGATTTGTATAGGAAACATCTTATGCATTGTGCATTAACAGTGCTAGTGAGTATGCTGCCCTGATGGACTGTGATGTCCACAATTGTGCATCCAGAAGGAGGACATGGGAGTTTCTCTGCTACTTGTGCAGTGGCTGCCTTAACCCAGCCCTTCCTTCTGTTAGGCAGACAGGGTACTTCCTGTCACTTGTAGCTGAATGTAAGTGCTCAGTGTGTTTCAACTATGTTTGTGGTTAAAGTATGTGGTGTTTTTTTTTTGTTTTTTTACCAAACGAACACTTCTGTAGGTGTTTCATAAAATATTTTATTAAATTTTCTAAGCTGTTGTCTACTAACAAATATTGTTTTTCTCATTTCCTGAGAAAATATATTAAAATGTTTCATTATAGCCGAAATTAGTTTGGCTCAATGGTAGAGCGTCGGTCTGCGGACTGAAAGGTCCCAGGTTCAATTCAGGTCAGGGGCATGTATGTTGGTTGTGGGCACATCCCCAGTAGGGGATGTGCAAGAGGCAGCTGGTCGATGTTTCCCTCTCATTGACGTTTCTAGCTCTCTATCTCTCTCCCTTCATCTCTGTAAAAAATCAATAAAATATATTTTTTAAAAATGTTTCATTATAATTATGGATTTTTAAATAAACTTCATTAAAAAAAATTTTACTCAATGACAAACCAAACCCCAAAGGGGCTGTGTATATGATTAGATACTTAATATCACAATACCAGTAATCCTACAATCCCATTCTCCCTATTTTCACTAAGAAACTTCAGTTCCTTTTCATGACAAGAAAGAAGAATCCTCCAAAAGAATAGTTGCTGTGAAGTATCTTGAAAGTTAGCCATCCTTGGCTGACCACTTAGAATCCCCTATTGCCAAGTAAGGAGGTTTTGAGTTGAGTTGAAGTATTTAGAATCCTTAAACTATACCTACCACCCTGTGTGTCAGACCGAAACACTAGGGCTTAGGAAAAGAATGTTGTCAGCCCTGCCACAAGTGGTTGCTATGGACCTTGAGCCTAAAACTTGATTTGCTCTATCCTGTGTTCCATTTCTTATTTCCTCTTAGCACTGCTGGCCCTGAGAAGCCTGGCTTTCAAACTGGTGTACAGGTGCCAAACATGGCATAGCATCTTGGTTATATTCCTGTCACTTACCACATCCTTCCACTCACTGTCTCATCTCCCTGGTGAAGTGCAGGAAGCCACATGAATGTACATCTTGAGACCTAAAAACTGTGGCATTGGAAGGTTAGCAATGCCCACTCAACCAGAACTTTCAGTTTGCAAGTTGAGAGTTTAAAAAGTAATTCTATTTTAGAAAAAAAGAAAAATACCAAGAATTCAAGGTATTTTTTCCCGTTAGAAAAACATTTTCTTCTAAAGGTGAGAAGTACTGAACTAGACTAATGAGTATTTTAATGATAGTAACATGTTCTCTACTATCCTACCTTCCTGCCCTGCAGAGCTCAGGAACCCTTGAAGGCTCAGCTCTGTTCTGATGCTCTTTATAGTGTTTGAATCACTTTAGATGGAGTATCCCATTTGTGAAGTTTTTGTATGCTTGCTGTGAACTAGGCCCCTTAGTTAAAAAAGAGGTTCCTGGTCTCAAGGAACTTATTTTTTTGAAAGACAGAAAGTGCATTTAAATCTCTAACCTCAAGCAGGCCATGTTATGTGCTACAAAGGAGTTCAATCAAAATGTAGGCCCACGGACAAAAGAGGTTATTTCTGGCAGTTTGGTGGAAGTGGTGAGTGGATCAGAGGATGCTTTCAGGGAGTGATTATAATCAGACTGCATCTTAAAGGCTGGGTAGAATTTTGAGTGATTATATTTGACTAGTGTCCCAGTGCCTGAATTTGTGCACATTGAAAGGAAATTAATTAGAAGAAATATTTTAATATTGCTATTTGCATCTTGCTAATGAAAAGAAAATAGAATTCTACTGAGTGTCCTATCTACCTACACCAGGTCTTCTGGAGGAACAAATGAGATGAGGCACAGGAAAACGCTTCACAAACATTTGGTTAAACTAAAATGTTTGCATCTGGCTATAAAGCAAGCCGAGTTCCTGGCTTAAAGAAACTCCAAGGAGGCTAGTCAACTAGGAAGAGGAAGGTGGGCGTTGCTACGTGATGTAATTACCCAGTGCTCACAGTCACCGTTTCTGGGCTGGCCATGGGGCCTTGGTAGCATTGGCTGTGATTTGGTGGGGTGTTGCTCCAGGATGGTGGCGGGGTCTGTGTCCCACTTGGGGGAAGCCAAATATTGGTTTGTTGGTGCCAGGTCTGTGGTGCCGTTTATTTTAAAATGGCCATTGCTCATCATGGCAGCTCCTGTGTTGAGTGTCCCCTGGTGGTCAGTGTGTGTCACAGCTACCTTTTGGATGGACGGACACTTAGCCATATATATATTTTTTTATTTTTTTTTCTCTGTTAACTAAGGCATCCTTTATTTTAGCAAGAATTTTGAATGATTATATTTTATATTTTCTGTTTACTAAGGCATCTTTTATTTTAATTATGGATTTAATTATATAATTATATTTTATATTCTCTGTTTACTAAGGTATTCTTTTTAATGCTTAATGAATTAGCTTTCAGTTATCTGCATAACTCATTAAGAATGCCTCATTCCTCAGTCATTTGGGTTAACTTGTCTATGAAATTAATATATGTTAATTAATTAATAAGTGTTAAGGAAAATATGGTGGAGAAGGGCTTTTATGGAAGCCCTTAAAAGTAATTTTGGGAGCCAAGACCGGTTTGGCTCAATGGATAGAGCGTCGGCTTGGGGACTGAAGGGTCCTGGGTTCGATTCCGGTCAAGGGCATGTACCTTGGTTGCGGGCATATCCCCAGTAGGGGGTGTGCAAGAGGCAGCTGATCGATGACTCTCTCTCATCGATGTTTCTAACTCTCTATCTCTCTCCATTCCTCTCTGTACAAAAATCAATAAAAAATATATTTTTTAAAAAAAGTAATTTTGGGGCCATAGTGAATGTCTCAAATGGTGGTGAATAGAAAATCAGAATGATAATGGGAGGTAATATTTGGATATATGGTTTAGAAGTTGTGAAGAGATGGAGTTTTAAGTGATGTTGGTGAGGCCTTCATAGGAAAGGCATAGTCTGCCAGGGTAGGAGGCCTCTTGAACACTCACCGTCTTATTCCTGAGTGTCTTTCTCAGGGAGAGTTGGCAGTGAGGGTAGGAGAGCACTGTGGGCTGGGCCATAATAAGCTGAAGGGGGCCAGCTCCTCATTTGCCTTACTCTAGTGAAGCAAGAGGAGTTTACAGGAAGGCTGTGAAGCTGTGCCCACAGTTACTCTTCCTGCCCAAGCCTCTGTGTACCTTGTTTCTGGGCTTGTCCTGCTTCACAGCTATATCTCCCCACCGCAGAGTGGATTCCCTCTCGCTGACGTGTGGCCCTTTGGGTGAATCATCTCTCCTTTAGCAACACCATTTCTTGCCATGGTGGGTTAGATACAGCTGGAACGTTGTGCCAGCCTTGCAAATGGTCGTTATGCCTGACATCTTGCATTTTTCTCCTCCTGTTAAAGTTCTATTTTCTATTTTTGACCTTCCATTTGCTCCATCAATTCAATACAATTCTCCAGGAAGTGAAAACATACTACATTTTGTGCTGAAATAGGGTTCTGGCTCAGAATTCTGGATATCTTGGAAATCATCACGTTCTTTGAAAATACAGTATTTCCCCTTTTGTTTATTCCTGCTAATGCTAATAGCAAACTTTTTTTTTTTTTAAATCTTCGTTGTTGAAAGTATCATATACTGTAGATCCTCCATTAACCTCTTCCAGTCTGTTCCCATCCCTCCCAACCCAGGTCCTCACCACCCCATTGTCTGTGTCCACAGGTTATGCATATATGTATACAGGTTCATTGGTTGATCTTTCCCACCCACCCTCCCCTGCCTTCCCCCTGAAGTTCAACATTCTGTTCATGCTTCTCTGTCTCTGGGTCTATTTTTGATCATCAGTTTATTTGGTTCATTAGATTCACATATGAGTGAGAGCATGTGATACCTTTCTCTGACTGGCACCAATAGCATTTTAAAAGCTAATATACATATATGGCAATGCTATATGCCCCATTTTAGCATGCAAGTGATTAAAGCAGCTCTAAGATAATGAATTCAGTCCCTCACCAATTATGCACCTATTGTGTGCCTACTATGTGTCAGGTACTGTGCTAGACACCAAGTCAGACCTGGTCTCTCTGGCCTCAGGCCACTTATAATCTGGTGGCTCCATGGCCAGGAGCCATGATAGATTTACTGGCATAGCATAACTACTGCCCAGGGGGCAGAAAGGCCTGGCTTCTAGTCCTGCTTTCTCCTTTTATCAATTATATGACCTTAGGCATTTGCTTCTGTTTTCTGTCAACTGGAATAAAACACCTTTTGAAAAGGTTTATAAGAGTTTTATAATAAAGTGATATTATGTAGAAAGAGTTTTGAAAAATTCAAATTACTATAGATGCAAATATAAGGGGGGATGGTAATCGGCCCCACCTTGTTTAATTGGAACAGCTAGTGGAGGGTTTCCAGAACTTTGTGGCCTCAGAGAATGCCATGTAGCTTCAGCAAATTACCAAATAAAAGACTCAGACTAAATCTTTTAAAACTGCACTAACTCTAATGTTTACTAATTAATAAGAAAAACGGCTATTTTGGGGTGTCTCAGTTAAAATAGGCTTCTTAGTCTTCCCTAAAGAAATGTAGATTTAATACATATTGGCATTATTTCAGAAAACAGTGCTTCTAGATATATATTTTATAACCCGAAATTTATTACAACAATGGGTATATGACAATGCTAACAATGTAATACATATCGTGGAGTTATAGTGCAGTAAGACCAAAAATTGATCTGAACTGTAATTAAAATAGGAAGTTTCCTTTGTAAAAATTCTAGATAGCTTTAGTTCTTGCAGATTTAGTACACAAGGAGCTTTGAATTTCATGGTTCCCTTGTGGTTCTGACCTGTTATTTTTATGGCCCTCCTTTACCTGAAGAACTAAGACCTTTTATTGTAGATATTTTCTCTAGCAAACTAGACAAGACCAACTTTTGAACCTCAGTTTACTCATGAAATGCCTTTTCTTTGCCATGTCAGCTTCACAGAGTTGTTGATTTGAATAAAGTACAGTGGAACTTTGGTTCTCAAACTTAATTCCTTCCAGATGGGTATTGGAGAAGCGATTTTAAAAAAAGCCTAATCCTTTTCCTGCCCCCCTCTTGAAAGAATGTAAATTGAATTAATCCTCTCCAGATCCCCAAATGATTTCATTTTAACCTTTCTTATTTAATCTATAAATAAACACCTCTTTTTTTTAAAGTTTATCGAATCATCCCTACTAGCCTTAAATAAATCACTTTTTTGCATTTGGTCCAGGGATGTCTTTCAGGTCATCTTGCAGCTGCTTTGCTTGTTCATATATCACTGCTTCTGAAATGGCTGTCACTGACTGTTTTTTGTTTATCCAAATCAACAGTTTTTCTACCTCTTTAATTGTCTGTGGTCATTTTTCTTTCACACCCTTAGCAACATTAGCATTCAATGGCTTCTTTATGTTTTAAAATTGTGCTAATTGAAGTTTGGTTCCACAACCGGCACATTTTTTCTGTGAACTGAATTGTTTGAGATGGGAGACATCAGAAATGAGGTTTGACTGTATCAGAATGGATGTGCTTCTGTCTACATGATAATCGTCATTCATTCACAGGTGTATTGGCAGGTAATTCTGGCAAGTGAATGCCACAGCAGGGCCATGTCAATTTATAGCACAGCCTTTGTTCAAGTTTCCCGATTGTTCCTCATTATGATTCATTGCCTTCCTCATCCTTTTGTACCCTTCTCATTTAATAGCATTTCACTTTCTACCTGGTTGGCCACTAGCCAATATTTAAGCTTCCGCTGTGTATCAGGGGAGAGGGGAGAGGGCCAGACCGTGACTCCAGAATGCCCTTTTGAGTGGGGGATGTGCTCGAGCCTAAAATTAATTCTTGCCTGAATTTTCAGCTGGCTAGCCTTCCCTATAGATTTCAGACTTGCCAGTCCCTTTAGTCTAAGGTGACAGATGTCTCACTTTTGGCGGGACAGTCCCGATTTTTAACAATTTGTCCTGCATCCTGTGGTGTTTTTAAAAAGTCCCGCTTTTTGGAAAGATTCTTTTAAATCTTTTGAACTTTTTTTTTTATAATGCCACTGGACGCAGGACAAATTGTAAAAAATCGGGACTGCCCTGCCAAAAGTGGGACGGCTGCTCACCTTACTATAGTATAGTCACATGAGCCAATTACTTAAGTCAATCTTTATGTGTGTATGCATGCACACGTACACACATATATCCCATTGGTTCTCTTTCTCTGGAGAACCTAGACTGATACAGCACTCAACAAATGCTCTCATTATCAGTACAGAAAGAGGAGGAACAAATATGGTAAGCAAGATGGCTAGTGTGGTTTTAGCCACATTGAGTTTGAGATGCCCATGCAATCAACATTAAGGTACTGGTAGGCAAATGTAGCCACGGTGTGGAGAACTTATTCAATACATGAGTGGTCTGGACAGATAAGTTTTCAAGGCACCAATGTGTAGCTATCAGTTGAAGCTATGTTTGTGGGTGATTTCAATGAGAGAAAGAAAATGTAAGATAAAAGGTGGTACTCCAGGAAACACCAACATTTAGGGGAGAGATGGAGGAAGAGAGGCCAATAGGAAGCCAAAAAGGAGTAGACAGGAAGAGGAGGAGGAGAAGTCAGGGCAGGGAGGATTGTAGAAAGGAGGGGGTGCAGCTATGAAGAGGTTGGGAGATTCCATTCTGTCCACTGGAATCTGTCCGTGAACTAAGCTCCTCGGTGGTATTGTTAGAGTGACTGTTTCAGTGTCAAGGTCCATTACAAAGGGTGGAATAGAGAAGCCATGGTGATGAAGTGGAAATGGGTGTGTGTTGTTGCTGTTTGTTAAAGAAGCTCAGTTATGCAGTAGAAGGGGGGCTGTGGGCTTCTTGAAGAAGGGATGATTTTAGGATAAAAAGGACTGTTCAGAGACTGAAGAAATGGAACCAGAAGAAAGGAAGAAGTCAGAGATTCAAGAGAGAAAAGGACAGTGGTTGATTCAGGTATCCTCCATGGATGGAGGGACTTGCACCGAGGGTTGTCAGTAGCGTTTCCAGGGGAGGGATGCCTCTCTCACTTGGCCTGGAAAAAAGAAGGCTATTTGGGGATACAGAAATGTTTATAGAAAAAAGGGGGCTGGAAATTTTGCCCTCATAAAAGCTTCTATTTTCTTTGGAAAGTGAACTATTGGCAACAACTGATAGCCAAGAGGAGATGGTGCAGTAAGGTCTTTGAAGACAGAGGTGAAGTATCAATATAAAATTACTGCTGTGGGGCTCGAAAGTGGAGGCTGATTATTGTTCCCATTGTCTGTGGAATGTAAGTTATACTCCGCAGTGTGATGTTTAAAAGTCTGATGCTCTACCGACTGAGCTATCCGGGCTCTAACGCAGTGTGATGTTTATAAAGTCCTCAGCAACCATCCTCTAACCATTCCTGCCAGACTGCCTATCTTTTTTGTTTCATTTTAGCACCTTTCTATTTCAGCGAAGAGTATCTCTGCTGTAGCACGAGAAGGTGGCTTTGAGAGACTGGATGCTGTAGCGAATATATTATACCATTGGACCGAGAGTCAGTATGCTCTGGGCCTCCCATTTACTACAATAGCTATGGGACCTTAGACATACCTTAACTTCTCTAAGGATGTTTTTTCATTTGTAAACTGTGATAATGAAAACTTAAAAATACCGATGCTGATGGTTGTATCCTATGAAAAGATGTATTTTAAATTACTTTGAAGGTGATAAGTATATAAATGGAGCTGGTGTCATCAGGCCATGAGTAATTCTGGCTCCAGGCTTTTGTGTGAACTCTCTTCTTTACCACTAAAGTCTTCCCCCTTCCCTCCAAAGATCTAAATTCATCCTGTATTACACAGAGAAATGCTGCCTTCTATAACAGATAAACCTCCTGAAATCTCAGCGACTTAACACAGAAGACATCTGCATGCTTATTTAAAATTCAGTCAGCCATGGGGGTAGGAGGGGTCCAACAGATGGTTGGCCATCTTCAAACATGGTTTCCAAGGTTGCCCTGGGTATCGATGTCCAGGCAGCAACTGGGGGAAGAGAAAGAGTGGAGGATTGTGTCAGAGGCTCTTATGCACCAACCCTAGAAGGGAAAGGCATTGGGTGTATGTATACATTCTAGTGAGCACAGAATGATGGAGGGGGAGCTGAGGAGAGTGAGGCAAGGCTGGTGCAGCCCTAGGACAAAACAGAGGCTACCCCCGTCTGCCTCGATGGACAGATTGGGAAGGGCTGAGGGGCCTAGGAGTGGTTTCTGGTTAAGCCAAGTGCTACATATGTGAGGGAGAGGGTCTTGGGACAGGAGAACTAGATGGGTGAGAACTGGGATGTTTACATATCATCTGACTTGAGCTTCCTAACATCAGGTGGGGAAAGGGGGACAGACGTTTGTCTTTTTCAGGATGCGAAACTGATTAGGTGGTGTCTTGACAAAAGCCACACAACTAATAGCAACAGAGAAATGAACTAGGTCTTGAGTCTTTTGCTGTCAAAGTGCCTGGTAGTGAGACCCTGGATATATCCCACCTGGAGAGCTGGAAAACGTGGACTGTGAAGTTGGTTTGAGGAACTCCTGAGCGCAGGGTGGAGGAGGAACTGTGGTGTGTTCTTTTATAAGTGACTCACCCATTGGCAGCTTTGGTTGGAGGAGGGAGAGTAAGAGAGGAGCATTCCAGGCAGAGGGAGCAGCCTGAACAAAGATCCTAAGGCAGAAAAGCGCTGAAAGAAGACCAGATTGGTCCACAACCAGCAGGAGGGGGAGGTGCATTGCATGAGAAGATGCTAAGGAGGGAGGCAGGCCCCAGATCACACAAGAACATATGGCCAGGACAAGGAGTTTACTATTCTGAGGGCATCAGAAAACCGTTGTACATTTTGAGTGGGGGCTAAGAGGGTACAACTTACAATTTGAAAAGACCAATCTGGTTTTTGTATAGAAGGCTATAGTGTATACTGAATGTAGTGATGAGGGAGAAAGAGAAGTGAGTCTGGAGCTCAGAGCAGAGAGGTTCAGGTTGATGAAGAAAATTTGATCCTGTATTTCCTGTTAGCTCACTCCTTTTTCTTAGCCAAGCTTCCTGTGAGTAGTTTTATCCACAGTCTCTACTCCCTCACCTCACCTCAACCCTCTGTGCCCTGGCCTCTGTCATTGCTACTTCTCCGAAATGTCTTGGGCAAAGGGCACCTGAGGCTCTTTATGGTTAGCCAAGTCTAGGCCTTTGGCCCTTGTCTGGCTTGACTGGCGTCCAGTTACATGAGCCGTTCCTGCCTTGAATGCTCCCCTCCTTAGCCCTCTGTGTCTCTGTTCCCTCATCCTATGGCCCTTTTATGGATCCCCAAGTCCTCTGGCCTGACTGAATGATAGCATTCCTCAGGCTTCTGACCTGGTCCTCTGGGATTTCCTCTGTGCCTCTCTGAATAAAAAGAACCCTCCCCTTGCCGAAACCGGTTTGGCTCAGTGGTAGAGCATCGGTCTGCGGACTGAAAGGTCCCAGGTTCGATTCCGGTCAGGGGCATGTACATTGGTTGCGGGCACATCCCCAGTAGGGGGTGTGCAAGAGGCAGCTGGTCGATGTTTCTCTCTCATCGATGTTTCTAGCTCTCTATCTCCCTTCCTCTCTGTAAAAAATCAATAAAATATATTTTAAAAAAAAGAATCCTCACCTCTTCATCAGACTAATGATTGCTTGCCTTTCCAGCTTTATTGCAGATGCCCCCTCCTCCAGGAAGCTTTCCCTGACCCCTCAGACTGGATTAGACGCCACTTCTCCTGGAGCATAAAGTGGATATGATCACACTTAGCACCCTGCTTGCTTACTTGTCTCCCCAGTCTAATAGTGCTTGAAGGATAGGATTACAATGAAATACCCAGTGATCTAGGACAGAGATTGCTTTCTCCAGTTCAGATGAAAGCCTCGCTTTATAATGAAGGTATCTGCACTTGATTGTATAATATGTCTTTTACTAGAGCATTCATTCCTCACTGAGTTTGAGGGCTGTGAATTCTGGTATAATATATTCTATGAACAAAAGAATTAATTTAACTCAAAAGAATTAGTAATTGTCTCCATCTTCTGAAAGGAAAAAAATCTGAGAACTTAAGAATATTAATTGCTTTGGAACAGCTTCCAAAAACCTGTATTGCTTGGTAATTTGGTTCCAACTCCCTCACTCCAATTCCAAAATGTGCTACATGGTTCTCGTTTTGTGGTCTCACAGTTTTGGGCTTGTGACATTACAATTGCCTCCATGGTGATAAGCACTAATGTTCTCCTGGGCTCAGTTGTGATAGCTGTGGAAGGCAGCAAATAGGCTGAACGAAAGATGAGCTTCCGCCTTTATACCTTCCCTCCTGCTAGCCAGCTTATTCGTGAACGAAAAAGAAGAAATATGTAGAAACAGTGCAATATACATACGCTTAGCTCTATATATCACACATCTGGAATTTCTGTAAGGTTCTGGGTATTTTATGTCAGCAAACTCTCATGCTTCTCTTTCAAATGTCTTTTTCAACTCCTTTAAATTCTTTGTTTTTGTCTTTCTCTCAGTTCCAAACACACTTTATCTTTTTTGGCAGGTGGAACAAAGAAAATAAAATGTTGAATCACTTTCTTCTCAGTGGTTTGATTTTTAGAATCTTTTTTTTATTTCTTTTTTCAGTGTTTAGTTTTCTGAGCTTAACAGAGTAAAAAGCAGAGATTCCTTTGACTAAACAAAACCTTAGCTTCATTAATCATATGCTACAGATTGTACTTGTGTCTTTTTGTTTGTTTTGTTGTACTTGTGCCTTTTCTTCCCTCTCCCCCATTGATTTTTAGAGAGAGTGGAAGGGAAGAAGGAGAAGGGGAGAGAGAGAGGAAAAGAGAGAGAGAGACATTGATGTGAGGAATCACATCACAGAGCTGTGATGGGGATTGAACCATCAACCCAGGTACAAGCCTTTGATTAGGAATCGAACCCACAATCCTCTGTTCGTGGGTCAGTGCTCTACCACTTACCAACACTGGCCAGGGTTACTTGATTCTTTTTTTCCTTTAAAAAAAAAAAAAATATATATATATATATATATATATATATATATATATATATATATATATATATATATTTTTTTTTTTTTTTTTTTTTTTTTTTTACAGAGAGGAAGGGAGAGGGATAGAGAGCTAGAAACATTGATGAGAGAGAAACATTGACCAGCTGCCTCCTACACACCTCCTACTGGGAATGTGCCCGCAACCAACGTACATGCCCTTGACCGGAATCAAACCTGGGACCCTTTAGTCCACAGATGGACGCTCTATCCACTGAGTCAAATATCAAAAGTATAACGATTGAAATTTCTTTTGAGAGCCAAATTTTTTTTAACTTAGACTTCTTCTAATGCCACTTCTTCAAAATAGACTTGCCCCGGCTGTGGTATTTTGTGGAAGAGCCACACTCAAGGGGCCAAAGAGCCGCATGTGGCTCATGAGCCGCAGTTTGCCAACCATGGATTTAGACAGACTCATGACTCGAATATGTGAATCAACACCCTTCTGCTTTCCTTACCCTGGCAGTTAATAAATATAAAGTTTCTTTGCTGTGCCTTCCATACTGCTCATCTGTCTCACCTTTGTTTGCCGACCATGGACTTAGCATAATGCTCTCCAGGCCCATCCATGCTGTTGCAAATGATAAAAATTCTTTTTTACAACAGTGTAGTATTCCATTGTGTGGATGCACCATAGGTTTTTAATCCTCTCATCTGCTGATGGGCACTTGGGCTGTTTCCGAATCTTAGCTATGGTGAATTGTGCTGCTGTGAACATAGGGGTGCATATATCCTTTCTGATTTCTTGGGATATACTAGTGTATTCTTAGAAATGAAATTACTGGGTCAAATGGGAGTTCCATTTTTAATTTTTTGAGGAAACTCCATACTGTTTTCCACAGAGGCTGCACCAGTCTGTATGCCCACAAGCAGTGCATGAGGGTTCCTTTTTCTCTGAATCCTTGCCAGCACTTGTTGTTTGTTGATTTGTTGATGATAGCTATTCTGACATGTGTGAGATGGTACTGCATTGTCGTTTTGATTTGCATCTCTTGGATGATTAGTGACTTTGAGCATGTTTTCATATGTCTCTTGGCCTTCTGTATGTTCACTTTCGAAAAGCGTCTATTTAGGTCCTTTGCCCATAGGACCTAAATTTTTTGATTGGATCCCCTATAAATTTTGGAGATTAAACCCTTAACGATATAACATTGGCAAATATGTCCCCCCATGCAGTGGCTCTCTTGTTTTGTTGATGGTTTCTTTTGCTGTGTAGAAGCTTTTTATTTTGATGTAGTACCATTTGTTTATTTTCTCATAAGTTTCCATTGTTCAAGGAGCTATATCGGTAAAGATATTTTTAAAGAAAAAACACTTTGAGGTTATTTATTAACTATAGATGTCTCTGAAATGAAATAAGAGTGCTACATCTATGTAATAGTGGACTACATTTGACCTCTATAATACTCTCTTAAGAGTTTATTCTTATCAGAGTGAGAAATACTTACACACATGAGCTGTACTTTATTGATTCCATGAATGTTTATTTCTGGTGTTCAAACAAAACATTAGGATTTCAGACTGTCAGATAGGAAATGACATAGGGTTTTCCAGTATGCCCCCTGACGTGATGCCAACTCCTCTTTGTATATGGAGGCCCTCTGTTAGCCTGAGAACATTCTCACAGGAAGCTGCAGTCTGTGTCTTGTGACTTTTGAACCTTTGGATTTACTGAGTCTTTCCCACCTTATACAACATATACATCCTTTCAAGTACGTGAAGACAGCTAACATCTTCCTTTTCATCTCCCAAAGCCTTCTCTCCAGACTCTGGATCCCCAGTTTCTTCAGATGTAACATCCTTCCTTATTCTATATCTTGTGATCCTAATAGATAATCCCAAGATTTTGTTGACTTTTTCTTTGGTGGCTCCGTTTCTTATTAAACTTATTCTCAGTTGATACTCTTTTTCTTGGAACCCATCTCTAGAGTAGGGCTTCAAAATGTCTTATTTAATGGAATATTTTTATCTCAGTGGTCTTAACAGTAAAGCCTTTTGTTACATTCAATAATATTGTAATATATTGCTCTCTAAAAGAAAACAGAGGCTTTTAAGTCCTGAGATGCAGATAAAATGCCAGTAAGGCCGTACAGTTTTATTACTAGCTAGAGGAGAGATTTAAGCAACTGCAGCTGGGTCTGATATTCAGAGCTAGCATTGATTGAGCCCTCACAGCGTGCCAGCTACTGTGCCAAAGACACATACCATTTAGTTCAATACTCATAGCCCTGGATAATAATGATATCATTAATAGTAGATACTGTTATTGACCACATCTTAACAAAGAAGAAACTGAGGCTTAGAAAGGTTGGGATTTGCTCCCTGTGTCACATGTAGCAAAGTGGTCCAAACCTTGTGCTCTTTATACACCACTATATGGCTTCTCCAACACCTGGGTAAAGCTCCGTGTATAATTCCCTTCTCTTATGCCTCATATTTATCCCTTGACATTTTTTAATTGGATGATTTTTGCAACTCACCACAGCTCCCAGAAGAGTACTGTTCACATGGTAGGTGCTGACTGTAGAACTGAGGTCTTTGATTCTATGTCTCTAGACTCAGTAAAAAGAAATTAAACCCTTGAGAGTTCTTTGGTCTCAGTATGGCCAGGGCCTCTCCAGATTCTACAAGTCAATCTTAAAAGTCTATTGCCATCATGGTGGGATTGGACTAAACATTTGATTAGCTTTTGGGCAACTGGCTGTCATAGACCATATGGGAGAGATGATGGCTGTTGTAGCTGATGTTGGACGGGTAGCCAGATACCTGTGTTTAGCCTTATTATGCTTGCCGTCTGTGGGTGAATCAGTAAATCCAATGTCGTCAGTTCTTGGGAGTTGGGAGGGAGAGAAAGGTATGAGGGTGGTGGAGTTGGTTATTCTTTGTTCTTTCCCTACTCTTTTGGTGTTGGAGGGTCAGTTCTTGTGCCCTATTCCCCAACTCCACACTTGAAGCAGTGGCACAATTGGAAGGTAGGGACTTTGCGAGGCTGTTGTTTCCCTTTCCCCGAGTCCCTAAGAGATTGGTGAGTTGGACACCATTATTAATTAGGGATAAAACTGGGACTTGTTCACTGAGCCTGGACTGAGGAATTAAAATATGGGACTGCCTAGAACTTCTCCTCTGAGAGTTTAGGAACTGGTTAATTCCCCTGTGGTCTGAGGACAGTGGCTCAGTTGTTGGACTACTTCAGGCCAATTGGGGGAGCACAGGCTAGTCTTTCAAGTCTGGTATTTTAGAATCATCTGGTCCTGCCTGTGCACACTATTCAGCCTGAGATGAACACTAGAACTGCCCCTTCTCCCTATGAGTCAAGATGTAAATAATTCTGAAATGCTGTAGATGGGGCTTTATCAGAGTCCCTACAGGAAAACTTGGTATTCTCAACTTAAGATAATTCCAGGAGCATTTACTTAAAGAGATGTGGGTGGGATGTAAATCATCCAATTAAAAATCATCACAACATGCAACATTAGCATATCATTAGCATATTACCCAAAGTTATGGTAACAGTGGAGTTAATACCACTACTAGCTCCCATGGGACAAGTGGATGAAGTGCTTATCAGAAGTCAGAAGGGATTGTCATTTAGAAAAGGTCACCTTGAGAGGAGTAGTGACTTCTGGTTGAGGGATATACCCAGCCTAAATGGAATGAATTTTCAACTCCTTTTCCTTTCTCTAATCTTTTTCTGGGACTCAGCATTGGACAAACTCAGAAGTCAAAGGCACAGAGCCTGGTGATGTGATCCATAAAGATCAGCCTACTGGGGCAGAGAACAAGGTAAAGTAGGGTGGAGAGTGAAATTGGAGGAGCCATAGGAAGATATTAGACACTAGAGGCTTGGTGCACAAATTTGTGCACCAGTGGGATCTCTCAGCCTGGCTTGTACGATCAGGTTGAAACCGGCTCTCCAACATCCCCTGAGAGGTCCTGGATTGGGAGAGGGCACAGGCCTGGCCAACGAGCCTACTGGTGCATGATCGGGTCTGGGGAGGAACTCGGAAGGTTGGCCAGCTGGGGAGGGACCACAGGAGAGCTCCCGGGCATGTACGGCCTATCTTGCTCAGTCCCAATTGGTGGGACCCCAGCAATAAGCTAACCTACAGGTCAGAACATCTGCTCCCTGGTGGTCAGTGCACATCATAGTGACTGGTTGGTTGGCTGTCTTCCCCCTGGTGGTCTGTGCATGTCATAGTGAGTGGTTGAGCAGCCTTAGCATATTATTAGCATATTACACTTTGATTGGTTGAACGGACAACCCGATGACTAGACACTTAGCATATTAGACTTTTATTATATAAGATAAGGACCATGCAGTTTCATAATGGGCAGAACTGTGTGCATACTCGTGCGTGTGTGTGTGTGTGTGGTGGAAAGTAAGTAAAAAGGATGAGATAAGCATTTCTCAAGCATCCCCTAGTAACTTTCTTATGACGCAATCATGTTTTGGGGTAAGTAGTATTTCCATGTTATAGATGTGGAAAACTTGAACTCAAATCTCTTGGCCTTAAGTCAGCTCAGTTCTGGTCATCTCTGTGGTGACAGAATGTAGCCAGATATCCCTCACATCTGACACTCTGTGGAGTCCATTCCAGAAAGCCACAGTGTATGGCATTGCTGGGAGAACAGGGGAGGACTGTTCAGAGCTGCTGTGTATTTTTTTTCTTCACATCTATGAACTTGAAGAGACGGGGAAGAGGAGGGAAAAAATTCAACTTGGCATGAATGATGTTAAGTGAGATCAAATAAGGTGAAAAGCAAAATAGAATCCAGAAATTTAGTTTTGCTTTTGCTCAAAGTTCATGGGCGGTTACCGTACAAAGTCCTTTTTACTTTCCTCAAATGTTAAGCACTTTTTATAACATGAAAATTATTACCTTTTAGTTTTGGTTGTTTATGAACTTAAATAGCTTCAGAAAAGACAATGAACCAATTGAACATTAAGATTAAACTACATGTTTTCTTTATTTTACTTCTTCCTAATGTACAAATTATTACACTTATGGTTAAAATTATTTTGGTTCCTGATCATACATTGTAAAAGTATTTACTGAACAATCAACAGTGAAGCTGAAATTTTAAATTAAAAAAGAGAGGAATCGTAACCCTTCATAAACTAAACATTAAAATTGTCTCTGTTCTTCTAGTTTTTGTTGTATGCGTGCATACATTTACATGGCTAGAAACTGTGCAAATTTATACTATCTTGTCATTCTGAGTATTTTTCCATGTTGCTGTATAGCCTTTATAATTATTTAGTTTGTCAGTTTGCCTTTAAATATTTTCCAATTTGTTGGATATTGTTATTTACTTATTCTGTTCTATGCCACAAAAAAGACTGGCAATTTTGTTGAACATTTAAATGGTTTATTTATTATTTTTCTTTATAAACATCCATTTGCATCTTTATGTATCTAGTTTCTTACTTTCTTCTTTTGTTCTTTCTGGCAAAAGGAAAGGAATTGTTATTTTTTAAGGGTAATTTCTCAGAAATAGGATAAGCATCTCCAAAGGTATATAAAAGAATATGAAAATAGTTTTAGGAGTTGCTGAGAGAAGCAAGATTATAATTAAAGTGAGTCATTTAGCAGAGTTATAGTTAAAATGTTAATCTTGATTTTTTAAATCCTAAGGTGTATTTTTGATCCTTACCTGAGAATATTTTTCCCTTTGTTTTTCTGAGAGAGTAGAGGGAAGGGAAGGAGAGGGAGAGAGAGAAGCATTCATATGAGAGACGTTGCCTCCCAGATACCCCCTGCAACTGAGGTATGTGACCCAAAACCCTCCTGTTCACAGGCTGACGCTCTAACCACTTAGCAACTCCGACCAGGGCTAAATCCTGTTTTAAAAATTATTATTAAGAGAGAAATTAGACATCACTTATCTTTGCCCACAAAATTTAACTGAAACCCTAAATTGTGATTAAGTTTTAAAAAATGTGTTCTTGGCTCAATTGAACATAGTGTAATTCTGAACAGATCTTGTATTTGATTTATGATATTGGCCCCTATTATCCTGCAACTCTGTAATATTAGCATTGGTCAGGTAGTCCCCTGGGAGGTGGTCTTTCCATTCCAAATCCATTCTGTTCACGTGGGGGCCTTGGCCCCTTCTGTCTGTCCACTATGTTACAAAGCTGGAGCCCTCTGGCCAGAGAAGCTCCCTTGAATGGTGCGGTTGCCCTTCCACTTGTTTCCCACTGGTCACAATTCTGCTTTCTGGAGCAACAGACAAGCTTCTACCACTAGTCAGGAGTCTTCAGAACATCAGAGATCAGGTCTGGTTTTCACTCTCTCTGTCCTTAACTCCTGGCATAGTGCCTGGCACATAACAGATGCTCGGAAACTAATTGCAGAACGAACTGTCTTGAGATAGTCCTTCAAACGTGTGAATACAACTACAGCGTCCCCACTTAGTTGCCTCTTCAGATTTAATGTCCTCCGGTTTAGCCATTTGTCATGATAGAATCTCCAGATCCCTTTCTTCTAGTCATTCTCTCACCATTGTCTGGGACCACAGTTTGCTGTCAGTTACTCTGTTAAAATATGTGGCCAAATTTGCATCCAGCTCTCTAGAAATGATCTGATTTGCAGTAATGCATTCAAGTGTGTATTACTTTTCTTTCTTTAGCAAAATCCGGTTACTTGTATCTTGCAGGGGTCCTCAAACTTTTTAAAGTGGGGGCCAGATCACGGTCCCTCAGAGAGCTGGAGGGCCGGACTATATGAACAACTAATTCCTACTGTAACACCTCGGCTGTGCTCACTGCCCAAAAAACCTGGCGGGCTGGATCAGACTCCTCTGCGGGCCGCAGTTTGAAGATGCCTGTAACGTGATCTGCTGCGTAATTTTATCCTTCTAGATTAGTGTCATTTGGGATTTGATGAGGGCTCTTCAGTATCCTCATGTAAGTCCTCAGTATAAATGAGGACCAGGGGAGCTCTGTGGAAATCTCCTTCCAAATTGACAGTAATCCCCTAATCCCATGCTTTTCAAACTGTGATGCACATATAAATTACCTGGGAATTTGGTAAAATGCAGGTTAATAAGTCTGAGTGCAGCCTGAGATTCCATCTTCCTAACAAGTTCCCAGGTGATGCGGACACTGGGGCCTATGAGGCCATACTGTGAGCAGTAAGGCACAGTTTTGGGGCCCAGTTGTTCATTCGAGCAAATCCTTCAGTGTTTGGATGGCTGTGCTGTCCCATTAGAGCCCCCAACAAATGCTGTGTGATGCAGGTACTCAGCTTCCTCTCCTAGCTCACTGGGTAAATGAAGGAAACGTGAGTGTTGCTGTTTCACCAGCTTCGAAGTGGTTGTGGACCTTTCTGTGCATGTTTGATTGACTCTTTATTCCAGCCCAACAAGCTGTTATTCAACATAATTGATATCTTTTCAAGTTTCTTGTCATCTGGACATGGATAAAATGCTCATGTATACTGAGCACTTTTTAAGTTATAAATCTGGTGTACTTTTGTATATGGAAAGTTACCCAAAGAGAAACTAAATACTTAGTGTTTTTTACCCAAAGAGAAACTAAATACTTAGTTTTTTAAGCATTGGCTAGAAAATACAGTGTTACTGATAAAATTCTTTTATAAGAAATGTTATGGAGCATCCAATTTTTCCCCTCTATTGGAATTTGGAGAAAATAGATGCATTGTTGAAATTACATTCCTAAACTGAAAGATATTCTTGCAGCTGGCTGCCTTTCAGTTATAGATTAGCAAGTCAGTTCTGTAGCACACAGCACAGGGAAGTCACCTTATCTCCCCTTCCGATCCCACATCTTCTGATCTTTTAAAGCAAATTCCACATATCCTAGCATTTCATCTGTAATACTTCAGTATATAACTTAACATAAATATTTTTATTGAATTGTAGTACACATAAAGAAAAATGAAAATGTGAAGGGATTAAGCATACAAAACAAAACTCGTTAAAAACCAACCCAAACCAGGTATTATTAGTCTCAATGAGTTGATTACTTCACCATTGTTCATTAATATGTTTAGATGATTCTAATCCTAAATACTAAATACTGTGTCTTCCAAATATGTTACAAAATTGAATCCTGTAACTAGACATTAAATTAGAAAATGTCAATCAGAGTAGGAAAACAACAGCAGCAAAAAATTAAGTCTTGGCATTGATAATAATAAGGCTTTTAGTTTCAGTGAAAAATAATCATGCTCATATTCAATCCAGGTTGAAAAGAATGACTTGGATGTGTTAGCAATGATTAAATAATAGAACTTAAACCCCATAACTGTAGTGCCATTAACATCTCTAAAAATAGCAACAAGTTTTTTAATATCATCTAATACTCAGTATATTAAAATTTTCCTGATTGCTTAAAATGTATTTTTTTAAAACTCATGTTTTAGTTTTAATTGATGGTCTATATAAGAATTACAGGTTTAGAAAATATATTTTTAAACCAATGTTTTATTTCTTTTACAGAACTGCAACTTTTATGTAGTACTTATGCTCTGTGCTTGCTAAATTATTAACAAAGAAAATATAATTTCTATCATGATTATTGCATTTTTGTTTAAAAGAGAAGATATTTTTAAAAATTGCTCCACTCAGCCTTTCCAAATCTGTACTAAATTGGTTTAGTACAAAACCTACTTACAGATGCTGCTGTAGACTTCCATTTGCAAAGTCATTTGCATTATTCTGGATTTGCCTTCCTCTGGTGGCACCTCTCATCTTTTCCCACATATTCTTAAAGTTTTATATGAGTTCTGTTCTCTGTCTTCCTTGTTTATGTGGGTAGCCCATCTTGAGGTTATGTGACTCCCCTTTCAGCAGTGACAGGAGCACTACATGGGGGGAGAAAAGTCCTGATTTCGGATCTCAGCTCCCCCACTTCACTGCATGACTGAAGCAATGTGCTTAATTTCCCCAATCATGACTAATATGTTAAATTGCTTTTCAGTGGCCTGCATCAGACAATACCACAAATTGTTCAAAATATCCTAAAGCTCCCCAAACTTGTAGGCAGGGAGGAAGCAAGTTATTGAGTCACTGCTTATCTTCCCAAATTACAACTCAGAGAACATTGCCTAAGGAGCCAGGACAGAGGCCCCTAGATGAAGTGGGAGAGGAGAAACAGGAAGGTAACTAACTAATATTTAGTAAGTGCCTTTAACTACTTTTCCACATGCTCATTTGGACCACATAGCTGCCGTGGCAGTATTATGATCAGAGAAACATTGGGTCTGCCAGCATAGCCTAGTGGTTAAGAGCAACAGTCTTGCCAATGGATGACCTAAGCCAGGTTTCTTTGCCTCTCTGTCTGATCCCTCATCAATAACGTGGAGATAACGGGCATTTGCGTCATAGGGTGTTCGTGAGGATTACATGAAATAAATGTCAAGTGCCAAGCACAGTACCTAGTACATAATAACCTGTAATTTATCCATCACTTCTTTTTAGACTTAGTCTTTTTAAAGGAAGGCTACGGAGTTTTAGTAACTTAATAACAGAGTTTTGAAGACTGAGTTAGTAGGTTGTTCAACAACCATAGCAGAACTTCGTCAAACCTGAGTGTTCCCTTTTCAAACTGGTCCTCTTGAAATGCCCTTATTTACTCCATTATTGCTTTTGCTAAAAGTGTGTTTGGACTTCTTATTGCTAGTTTTTAGTCTATAGGTGTGTTTTGTTTGTTTGTTTGTTTGTTGACACTATTAACAGATATCCCCTGTTTCCCTCACTTCCTTCCCCTGGCAGCCAGCACCACCCTCTGCCCAGCATCTACCTCCCCTCCCCTGGCTAGTCTGCTTTTGATCAAATTACAACTAGGATAGAGGTGAATAGTTGTTTATTCAACAAACTTTTATTGACCACCTACTATTTGTAAAACATACTGTTAAACACTAGGAATATAGCAGTGAACAAGTAAAGGTCATTTCCCTGTAGCATTTGTAATCTAGGGGGCAAAAAAAAAAAAAAAAGCTTTCATCAGCACCTTGAATTGTGTCAAAAATGTGATAGTCCTAAACATTGTTAAAACTGCTGAAAGGAAAAATGCAAATTTTGGAATGTTTGGTAGGTATATCCAGTACTTTTATTGGTATAAGATCATATCGTTGATATGTTACCCAAAGGAAGACAGATACCTTCTTTATGAATAAAATGAGATGTACTGAGGGAGATATCAATCTGTATCCAGTTCAATGATGTAATCAGCCCTTTAAATTCAAATTTGGGCTAAAACAAGGACCTCCTTTATTTTCCTTCTGTTTGACTGTGACTTTGGAGTCATTCATGAACTTGAATTAGGAAGCACAATTGCATTGAACAGCACATTTGACATTACGTTATCATTCACCAGTGATCTACTGATGATTGAAAATGGTTATATATTCAGTAGTATTAAGTTCTATTAGCATGTCTAAAAAGCGTGTTGATGTCTTCTTAAAGCTTTGCAAATGTTTGTGTCCATTCAACTTAATACCTTAATCTACACTAATAAAAGAGATGCAAATTGACCATACCTTTGTGATGCCCACCAGCCAACAAAGATGGGTTAATTTGCATACAGAAGTGCCTAGCAGGTGGGGCAGGGCGCAGGCATTCCGACTGCCCTAGCATTTCTGGGCCTCTGGGCGGCATGGGAAGGTGGAAAGGTGGCTCCCGGGTCGGCAGCCAGGGGAAGGAAGGCCCATTCTTGCACGAATCTTTGTGCATCAGGTCTCTAGTGTTAAATAATTACAAAATACAGCTAAATAAATAAAATTACAAAGTCCTGAAATTCAAAGGGGAGTAAAGGTAATTTAGGATAGTTGTCCTTCCAATACAAAAATGCCCAAGCCTATGCCCAACACTTCTGGTGATGGAGAATGTTTAACTAAAGACCACAGGTCATGGGCATATATTATAATAATATACCAGTAAAGGTGGGAATTTGTCTGCTGTAAGACAGGAATGGTAATTATCTATGGGAAACTTTGAGGCCCTATCTATAAGAACAATTTATTTTCCCTCCAATATCACTCTGGTCACCTAAGACTTGTTTTCTACAGACCAGTTTCTCTGCCTATGAACCTCCAGTTCGTCACCCTTCTGGTAAACTTCAGCATTGGCTGGAGGAATATCCCCCAATTTTTCTTAGTTTTCTAAATTTTAGTTTCTTATAGCACACATGTATTTATTTAGCAATTATTTAAGAAGTGTTTATTGTGGGCCAGTCACTGTTCTAGATAAAAGGGATGATAGATGGTAGCACTCAGCAAAAAGTTGGTACCATCATAGAAATTTCAAATTCATGATTGAGTGGCTCTAAAGCTGCAGTCAAATATGAAATAAAGGAAATGAACCCAGTCTGAGGAAGATGATGATCCTGGTTTGGGACATGGTGAGCTTGGGAGCAGTGGGTCTTTCAAGAATAGAAATGCTGTGGGTAGTTGGCTCAGTGGTTGAGAGGAAGCTGGGTTTGAGGATCATTGGCATGTAAGGTGGAACTTGCAGCACTTGGAACAGAGGTCAGCATGGGAAGTGAGTGGTCTGAGAGCAGGAGAGAGTCTCGGCCTGATTCTTGGCACCTTGTTAGTACCAAATAAATGTTATGAATTAATTTGTTTGATCAATAGCTGTATCCCTTTTTAAGTACTTATGTAATAAGCATTCTTTGTTCAGTAATTATAACATTATGAAGTAAGTCAATTTTCTTATTCCTTTGGGGGAACTAACTTTTCTATTACAAATGTTTGAGAAATGAGGTTTTGTGTAATAACTTTTTAAAATTAAGTAGCCCTGACCATTGGGCTAAGTGGTTAGAGCATCGGCCCAGGCACCAAAGGATCTCATGTTCATGTCCTGGTTAAGGGCACTGGGTTTCAAGTTTTAATTCCTGTGCTAGTGGGGCATGAGCAGTCTCTCTCTCTCACACACACACACACACACACACACACACACACACACACACAAATAAGACACCTAAAGAACTGTGAAGAATCTTTGGTGATGCACTTAATTTTGAGTGTTATAACTTGTACTGGTCTCTAGCTGATCAAAATAATTTTCTTCAGGGAATGTTTAATGAGAAGTAGTCATAAGTCACTGTACATCTTGTTATGCTTATTTGCCCGGTTTTACTGCATGTAATGGAACTAGGTTTCTATAGTTTATGTTTGGCTGTCTTTTAGAGGTGGATCTCATTAGAGGCATTGAAAGCCTAATTCTGTCTAATGAGAAGTTATGTGATTGCACTTGGTTATGGCAGCATATCCTTTGGTTTCCAGGCGTTTTACAAAGTTTCTTATTCATTTTCTACATTATGCCTATTTCCTTTCAAGAGTTTTTATTAGCAGTTGTGTTGCACTTCACAATCTATTTGATAAATAATTGTCAGGATTTAACTATAAGTGTTTTTTTTTAAGGTCTCACACATTTATTACTGAACCAACCTACTATTAGAGAGGGGAGGGGAAATCAACAGAGCAAAATCATAAATCCATTAATTTCCGAATTAAAATGCCCCAACTGTCCAGACAGTAGCATCTTTTCAATCATTTAAAGGTGGAGGCAACCTGAATATATCATAAATATGTGAGTCATCTCTCATGTGTGATTTCTCATAGGCCCAGTTTGATTCTTCTCCAATGTGTCCTCTTTGAGTTGTACCTGATTTTATTACCAGTTTTCATCTGAACCCTCTAGGGTTCGGGGCAGGGGAGTGTGCCTTGTCATTTGCCATGCTATTTCTTCATCCTCTCATCCTAGCACTTATGTGGGTGGTCCCCCACTTTATTATAAAGAGCTGGCTGGTGTGGTCAGTGGTTAGAGCATCAGCCTGGGGACCAGGAATCTCAGGCTCAATTCCCAGTAAATGGCACATGCCTAGGTTGCAAGTTTGATCCCGGGTCCTGATTGGGGCACGTGTGGGAGGCAACCAATTGATGTGTCTCTCTCATATTGATGTTTCTTCCTCTCCCTTCTCCCTCCTTCCTTTTCCCTCTTCCCTCCTCCATCTTCCATCTCCTTCTCCTCCCTTCCCTCCCTTTAAATCATACTTTTCTACTCTCAATATGTGCTTAAAATATTTAACTTGGATGTTAGAGTAGGAGAAATTTGAGAGAATGCTTTATGTAATTCAGTTTTAAGAATTAAATGAATACACTGATATAAATTTCTATACTACTTCAAAGGGCTTTATCTTTGTTTTGTCTAAAGAACTATATGTGAGTACTTCAAATATCTTTCCTCCTAAAATGTTAGGCACACGTACAATAAGATGGAAAACTGCCTTTTTACCATTTTATTAAAACTTTCAAACTTTATTCATAAAAATTGAGAAATACATACTGCAAAATGTTCATGTTTTATTTATATATTTTAAAATGTTTTTATTTTTAGAGAGAGAGGAGGGAAAAGGAGAAAGAGAAAGAAACATTAATGTGAGATCTGAGAGAGAAACATCATTTGGCTGCCTCCCATATGCACCCCAACCAGGGAGCAAACCTGAAACCTGAGCATGTGCCCTAACTGGAAATTGAACCTGTGACCTTTTGGTGCATGGAGAGATGCTCAATCAACTGAGCCACACTGGCCAGGGCAAAATGTGCATATTTTGAATGTATAGTTCAATAAGTTTTAAACTCATGTGAACACCACCCAAAGGTAATCTCTATTCTGATTTTTACCATCATAGAGTTTTTAAAAGAACTTTATGTAAAGAATCATATAACATATTCTTTTATGTCTACTTTCTTTTGCTCAACATAATTATGAGATTCATAGAAACCTCTTTCTTTTTAATTGCTGAATGATATTCCATTGTATGAATACCACCATTTGTTTATCCATCCTCACGTTTACAGACATGTAGGATGTGCCCAGGTTTGGACTATTTTATTTTTTTAAATATTGTTTTATTCACTTCAGAGAGGAAGGAAGAGGGAGAGAAAGATAGAAACATCAATGATGAGAGAGAATCGTTGATCAATTGCCTCCTGCATACTCCCACTGGGGACAGAGCCCTCAACCAGATATGTGCTCTGACCTGGAATCAAACCATGACCTCCTGGTTCATAGGTTGATGGTCAACCATTGAGCCATGCCAGCCAGGCCAGATTTTGACTATTTTAAACCCAGGATGGTTAATGTAGCTATGTGATAAACCCCTTCATGCCCCCCTGCTTCTCTTTTCCTGTGTAATAGTGCTTGCAAATCAGGCATTTGCTGACAGTTAGGGCTTGTTTCCAGGAGGGAGCTTATAACCAAGGGCACCACAGAGAGCACAGAACAAAACTAGAGTGGGTCTGCCAAGTCCAGGACAGATGTCTCAGGAGTTCAGTGCCTGGGCACAGAGTGGCAAGCCTGCAAATTAATGGAAAGCTCCTGAGAGAGAGAGAGAGAGGAGGGAGGAGGAAAAAACCTAGAGAAAGCCATCACAGCAGTTGTTCAGGTTTACTCAGAATGCTGAGTGCTGATGACACAGAGTGGGTGGGGATGGTTCCTCCCAGTTGGCCCTGTTGCAAGCATCACCAAATGCCCATCTGGGCTCCCTTCTGCTGGACATCTGGGGTAAGGAGCTTTCCCCAGATGACTTGAAGTATTTGCTGTGCAGCCCTTCACTGCTCTTCCAGTACTGGCTACATAAAAAACCCCATGGCCTCTTTGGGCAGATGTTTTGGTAATTGGAAAAAATACTCCCCCTAGCCTTAAATGGTTGTCATATATTCAGATAGTCATCATATTACCCAAGAGTAGGAATTGTGAGTTCTTGGCAGAGTGGTTTAAGGGAGATCAGGCAGGCAGGCAGATGAGCAGTTAGGAGCCAGGAGTCCTGGATTGTGAGAGGGATAGCTGAGTGCCAGTTTAGGTCCAATCCCTTGGATCGGGCCTGAACCAGTAGTTGGACATCCCCTGAGTGGTCCCAGATTGGAGAGGGTGCAGGCTGAGGGGGAACCTCCTCCCCTGCACAATTTTCGTGCACCAGGCCTCTAGTAGTATATAAAAGCCTAAGCAACAGTTACAACCATTCAGCCGAACAACCGGTTGACTGATCGCTATGATGTGTACTGACCACCAGGGATTAGACAGTCAATGCAGGAGCTGCTCCCTGGTGGTAAGTGCGCTTCCACAGCCAACCTCCTGTGGCTGGAAAACTTCCCATGGTCCTTCCCACCAGCTGTCTGGCCAGCCTCCTGAAATCCCACCCCCCAGCCAGCTGACCCTGATCGGGACTGGGCAAGATGACCGATCACTGGCCAGGCTGAGGGACCCCACCTTTGCATGAATTCATGCACCAGGCCTCTAGTGCTTTTATAAACATTTGTGTATAAGTATTTGTTTGAATACCTATCTTCAAGGTAGACACAAAACATCACATATTGTGTGATTGCATTTATATGAAATATCATTGGAAGTAAATCCATAGAGGCACTAATATAAGTGGAATAGGAAATGGTAGTGACTGCTTAATGAATTCAATGTGCGACTAAAATGCTTTGGAGCTAGGTAGAGGTGACAGTTGTACAACATTCTGAATGCCACTGAAAACTTGAACATGGCTAATTTTATTTTACTTCAGTTTTACCTCAATTTTAAAAAATTGCATCATATAGTTTTTGTGATCTCATAAATAACTGGCTTTGCTGTCATAGTTACCTTGTGACTGCAGGAACCCATGTGCTTACAGTAGTAGAACACTGGGGAAGTTCTTTCCACCTGTGGGCAGGAAAACTGCAAGATGGATGATCCCAAGTGGGTTTCTTTCCAAAATAACCATTAAGGAATATAGTTTGTTTTTTTCATTTTTATTTGTAGAAGTTGGTAAAATTTTTATCTTGAACAGGTCCTAGGTTTTAAAGTTTGATCTTGACTGATACTGGTTGGTTTCTTTATTTAATTTGAGAAAGCATGTCTAAAATAACTTTATATTATTTGGAGATGGAGCAGATTTTGCTTTTATAAAAATTAAGAGTAAATTTAAAAAAATTAAAAGTAAATGTTAAAAAAAAGAATCTATAAAGGAAAGAAAAGGTAGCGACTTTACAGTAGAGAAAGTAATTCTCCTAGTGCTAATTAGTTCCTGTCGTCCTCTTCCTTATTTAATGTCTAAAATAACTTTATATTATTTGGAGATGGAGCAGATTTTGGTTTTATAAAAATTTTTAAAAATACACATGGAATTGTAGTAAGATTTTTCTAATGATTTGCTATTCTGCAAAACTGCTAGAGATTTTTGTGACTATTAAAACTAGTACTTTCTATTGTCAGTGGAATTGATGTCAGAAATAAAAATTCAAAA
This sequence comes from Pipistrellus kuhlii, assembly GCF_014108245.1. Taxonomy (NCBI): domain Eukaryota; kingdom Metazoa; phylum Chordata; class Mammalia; order Chiroptera; family Vespertilionidae; genus Pipistrellus; species Pipistrellus kuhlii. Next base: position 5,659,615 of record NW_023425562.1, read on the forward strand.
AAAAGAGAAAATACTGTTTTAGATCAAGCAGAGCTTGTGTAAAAACTAAAAACCTTAGTTCCTTTCTTTCTTTCTTTCTTTCTTTCTTTCTTTCTTTCTTTCTTTCTTTCTTTCTTTCTTTCTTTCTTTCTTTTTTAAATCTTACACCTGTTTTTTGAAGGAGAGACTTTAGGTTAGATTCTGGCAAAAGGTCTGAGATTGAGAAGAATTTCTTACTCAGAAGAGTAGAACTGCTCTGCCAATATGATCATGAAACTTTTCTTTATGAGTAAAGTTGATGGCCCCCCCCCCCCCCCCCCCGCTTCTCCACTCCTCACTCCCCTCATCCTGCGCCCCGGGTTATATGTGGACTCATTCCTCCTGCAGATGTATCTGTGCTGTGTCGCACACACCCACCTGGTTCCTCTTGGGATCCATAATAGGCCATCCAGACTAAGAGTTTGTAGACTTGAAGCCAACAAAGCTAATTGGTTTCTAGTGGATTCAACCCACAGCTTCTGGCATCATGAGCATCATTCCCCAATCAGCTGGACTAGAGAGTAAAAGAATAAATGTCTTGGTTGAGCCAGGGCCTTGTGATTTTAAAGTTAGAAGGAAATTAGTAAGCATAGCAAACTGTCAGGAATAAATCTAGTAAGCTAAAGTAGTGGGTGAATGTGAGTATTCAGCTAAAAATAGTTATTGCTTCTGATTTCCATAAAATTATGGTTTCCTTTTTTGTGATGTGCACTGGATAATTTTTTAAAATAAGAAAAGGACAGTTTTTAAGTTGTGGAGAGTTAAAATTGTTTTTCTTTTTAAAATATATCTTATTGATTTTTACAGAGAGGAAAGGATAGGGATAGAGAGCCAGAAACATCGATGAGGGAGAAACATTGACCAGCCGCCTCCTGCACACCCCCCACCAGGGATGTGCCCGCAACCAAGGTACATGCCCTTGACCAGAATCGAACCCGGTACCCTTCAGTCCGCAGGCCAACACTCTATCCACTGAGCCAAACCGGTTTTGGCAAAAGTTGTTTTTCAATAAAATATTAATTAGGAAAAATTTCCAACGAGAGCTAATTCCACTAAACATTGAGCTACTATACAATGGCAGCAGCAGAGGAAAGTGAAGCAGGTGGTCGAGACTGCAGCTTACACGGCTTACATTTGCCCAAGAACCTCTGCCTGTGACCTGCACTTGGTGCATTTCCTTGCACAATTTACTTAACCTTTCTGTGCCTTAATTTTCCATCTGGGCGATTTGAATACTAGAATCTTCCTCATAGGGCTGTTATAAAGGTAGAATTAGTCAATCTAGTTAACACTCTTAGAACAGTGCCTGACAGAGTCAGAGCTACCTGTGTGTATGCTAAAGACATAGTGGTGGTGAAAGATAAGTAGAGTTACTTCGGTAAGGAGTGCTTTTTTGAGGGGCAAACGTGTTAAAATTTACAGTACTCACTGTCCTGACCCTTTCTGGTGTACCGATGCACTGTTCTGTTTCATGTTCTGAGATCCTATGGCATATTCTCTTTAGGGTCACTATCCTGCTAGTGTACATTTCAACCAAAGAAAATGCTTTGGAAAAGAAGTAAAGAACTTAAAAGAAGTGGTTTTTTAACTGTTTCCCAAGTAATTATAAATCACATGAAGCATCTTTGGTGTTTGTTTTTTTAACATAGTTACTGTCTTATTTTTTACTCTAAGAGTTGCTGTGTTCTTCATTGGCCCTGGGCAGAAGGTGAAAACATAGGAGTAAGGGTCAGAAACAAAGAGAACAGTTTTTGGCCTAGAACTCACAGCCTAGAACATTGTGGTACCTCTAGATTCCGTGCCAGGAAAACCCCAGAGCTTTGAATGGAAAAGCGGTGAGAAAGAACAGATCCTTGAAGGTGCACAGCCTTGAAGTTGTAAGGCCACATGTCAGTTAACTTTATCATTTCTGCCAAGCTATCTCAAACTTAGCTAGGAGGGAGAGAGGGAAACTCATGGGTGCAAAGAGGGTTAAAAATACAGATTTTAATGAGTCATCTTGTTCTGATCTATTATAAAAGACAATTGACTTTGCCTTATTTCCACTTATATTTTTCAGTTTCTACTAGCATTTTAAGTAGTTTTAACGGTCTACTTTGTATTTTAATGATCTCTTTTTACTCTCTCCATCACCTTGGCTTTTCTGTTTGTTTGTCATTCTGGTGAAAATGAATTAGGAAGGGAGATTGATGAGACTGGATAACTCAGCTCCCAAAATATACTTGATCTTTTTTCTCATGGAGTGATGATACACCGCTTCTTTTACAGGACTGAATTGCAACTGCAGAAACAACAACAAGGGAACCTTTAAAGATGCACACGGGACTGCATAAAGTGGAGAGAGATACTGGAGAAGCCAATGAAGTAAGAAAAAAGCATATTTCCCAGGTAAGTCGTATGCTTCTGAATTATAGCACGTTTCTTGCTATCGTATTTGCCATAATATTTAGTCCTTGTATTGCTGTTAAGCTTTTGGTTATTTTATCCTCCTTCCATTTTTATTGCTGAGGTCTTTGATCACATGATTTGTTTTGAATTAATCTAAAAATCTATATTAAATATGCAATTTATGTGATTTCTTGGATCACTTAGGAACCTGTCATGTCTTAGATGACAATTGGGTATTATAAAGGTACAGTTGTGTTTCTGTTATATGCAGATGTAGTCCAAGGTCAACTTTAAGTCTGAATGTAGAACTTATACTTTTGTTTTATTAAATTACTGCCTTGAAAAACTAGAACACTAATTTGAACACCAGTTTTTAAGTTATGATCTATGAGATGGGCAGCAATGCCCTCAGGAACAGTAAACATTTTTTCAATGCTAAATTTAACCCTAAAAACAAAGCAGACTGGTTAATCAATGTAAATAGACATAGCCTTCACTTTATGAACTATATGTGTCCTAACAAAATTTTATTATTATTAATTTAGTTGGGAACTCAATTTATTCTGTCATTCAGCACTCATAAGCTTAGACTTGGGTTTTTGTTGTTGTTAACATTTTTAAATAAAAGAGATTCATTACATAATTTTTCATTATAACATTAAGAGCTCTTTTCCTGTATACTGAGTAGAAATTTGGGGGGGGGGGGGGGGGAGTGGAGGAAATTGAGTCAGAGTCATTGGTGGTAATAGTGCTGGAAGCTTGTGCACAGCATCCTGACTTAGACATGGCAACTCCTCCACAAGCCTGGGGCCAACCAACCCATGGGAAATTCTAGCTTCTGGAACTTTCTGCCTTATGGTGGATTACAATAGGGCTGCTGTTGAATATGTGATGTATTCCAGCTTGCTCATTCTTTAACTGAGTTGGCAGCTTGAGTTAAAAAGTATTTCATGGTCTTGTATATTAGTCCTATAAACTAAAAATAAAGAAGACAAGTTTATTTGCAAGTAAATTTGTACACACATTTTCTATTGCTCATTATCATGCTGAGTCCTGCCCAAAATCTCCTCCCAGATAGCCACATGGTTCCTGTCCTCCTCCTCCTCCTCCAGGTTTCTGCTGTGGGGGCAAAATTAATGGGAAGGACAAAGCCAATTTTCTGTTATGTCAGAGTCTATACCTAGTATTTTGCCTACCTCCACCTTACCTCATTTTTCTCATCCCACTTCTATCAAGTATGATATTTTATTTATTCTACACATCATGCTTTTTCTGCTTCACCTTTAAAATATTTGTAGATTAATCTTTCACTTTTCAAGGTACATACCATTTAATTCAGCAATTGTATTTCTAGGAATTTATCTCACATATAAACTCATGCAGATGTGTAGGTAATTGTGTATCCCCTCAACCTCTATTAAATCCTCATGCATGCCTCCTGTCTCATAGCACTTAGACAGAGACTCAGTCTTGCTGGCATTGTTCTGTCGTGTCCATAGGTCATGTCTTTTGTAAGCTAATTCTAATATCAGATTTATCTTGATGTTGATATCAGTTTATTATATTTTCTCACTCAAGTCATGGTTTTCCTAGCTCTTGATATGTTGGGTGCTTTTTAATTCTATTCTGGACAGTTGTCAGTTATGTTAGGAGACTCTGGGTCCTATTTAAATTTTTCACCAGGAAGTCACCCCAATTAAGTTTAGCACACAGGTTGTATCTACTTTTGTAGGCTGTGATTCCAATGACAATTCACTTTTAAGAGCCGTGACTATTTTGGTCTGCTTGGCTATCAGTTGCAGCTGGGGCTCCCACTGATCCCTGCTGGTGCTAATGGGAGGAGGAGTTTCCCCAGACAGTGCTGCCTAGTGCATGTGGGTGAGAGAAGGGAGTCTCCCTCCTGCTGGAATGAAGAGTACTTCCTAGAGGCCCTGCAGGAGGGAGAGTGCTTTCAGCCTATTTTATTATCAGTGGCCCCTGATCTATCCTCCTTGTTGGTGCTTCCAGAACTTCCATTCTGTCATGGGGAAAGATATGCCTACCTGGGTTACCTTCGCTGCTAGGTTGGGGCTTGGGAAACACTGGGCTTGAGTTAGTTTTTTAGTTGGATGGAGTGGGGGTGGGAGGTGGTAGTGTCATAAGATGCCCTTGCTGCTATGCTGTCCCTCCACTCCTGGGATCTCTAATCTGTTCGCCTTCCCTTTTCTACCTTCTCCTTTGGTTGCCTCTTGTGTTATTTCCAGAATTTATAGTTTTACTTAGGAAGGTGGCTAGGAGAGAAATAAGTTACATAATCTTTTCTGAACCATGACTGTGTTCTCTTTAACCATTCATCTTTTGGATGATTAGGTTGTTTTAAATGGTGAGTACTGGCCCTAGTTGGTTTGGCTCAGTGGATAGAGCATCAGCTTGCGGACTCAAGGGTTCCAGATTTGATTCCAGTCAAGGGCATGTACCTCGGGTGTGGGCACATCCCCAGTAGGGAGTATGCAGGAGGCAGCTGATCGATGTTTCTCTCTCATGGATGTCTCTAACTTTCTATCTCACTCCCCTCCTCTCTGTAAAAAATCAATACAATTTATTTTAAATAAATAAATAAATAAATGGTGAGTACTGTAGACATCATGACTGGGGTGGGGTGGGGGTAGGGTTGCTTCCAATAGCCTTGGATTCTGAAAGGCTTCCTTACTCCACAAGCTGGTTGGCTGCCCAGTACAGCTGTTATTCATCTGCTTGCTTGGCTGGTGATGTCAGTTCTTTATGTCTGCTTCAAAGGCAGGCATTTCTTGTTGTTGTTATGCTTGTTGAATAATGCAGTAGTTGTCACACTTTCAGTGTGATTAAAACTTATTTATAGAGTCTTTTCTTAGTATATCTCTTTGGTCTGTTTTCTTTGTCTTTGGCAAATATTTTATATTAAATTCCATCATGCAGATTGTATTTAACTGTGATTTAACTATAGAATATTTACTTTTTATGTGACCATTTCTATTTCAGTGCTGTATAACAAGGACCAAGATTTTTCATAAATTACTGTGAAAAGTTTTTTACATTTTCCACTTATATATGAGAAATTCAAGGTCATCTCAGTTCTTCCACAGTAAATGTACCTTAAAAAAATCAGAGTGGGAAATTCTTTATATTGGAAGCCATGGGTCCCTTTGAATAGTTTACAATAATAGTTTTGCACAAATAATTTCAGGTTAATATTGCATACTATTTATTCCCACCCATTTCCTTTATTGGCTGTGACACACAGGAATTACGCCCATTGCTTGACTAACCTTTCTGACCTTTTGTTACTTGGCTATAAATTGACTTGGGTCTTTTGCAAAAACACTGTCGGGGAGAGGAGGCGGGGGGAATCTTTTTGTTAGAACCCAGCCAATTCCTGCTTCAGCGCAGAACAGTTTGTTCTCCTGAAGAAATGAGCCAGTTCAGTGAACAGAAAAACATAGCCATAAACTGGCATCACCAAAAATTGCAAAAGTGATTGCCCACGATCATTCCACAGAACAGGAAACTTTATAAAAAAAGACACTTCGGAGAGAAAAATACAGTTTTGAGTTCCACGGACTTTAGGAAGATGTAATTGACTTGTTAGAGTTGTAACCACATAAAGGGTTTCTTTTTCTGAGTTCTAGCAGTCCCCAACATTTTAACATTTTAAATGGGGATGTGGTAGAATTCTCCCTCTGCCATCTCAAGTCACAGACCTTTGTTATATCACGTATTCTCACATTCACACATCTCACTAGGCTGGAAGCTGCTTCTGTTAAACAATACAGCCATTTCCTGAGTGACTGCTCTGTGTAAGACTGAGTCCTGGGTCTGTCCCCCAAAAAAGACATTTATAGTGGTCAAGTGAATTATAAGAAAAAATAGAAAATAATTACAGTAATGGCAGGTGTGGTAACAGAAGAATGTACAAGACACAGATTCGGTACTTTGCAGACTGTCACAGAAGTGGAGTCATTAGAGTGAAGTGTAAAGACTGTCTAGGAGTTTGCCAACTAGATGAGAGGAGAAGATAATCTGGGCAAAGAGAGGAGCATATGTAAGTTGACAGACGAGTGAGGAGACAGCATGGGAGTTCCAGGCCCTGTAAGTATAATTGCGTGTGTATAAGTATGGAAGGAAAGGTGTAGTGGACAGTGAAACTGGAGAGTGACAGGGACTGGATACCATGTGTCTCAAATGCCACTTGCAACCATTTGAAGTTTCTGCTGTGGGCTTTGGGGGCTGTGTTAGGATTGAAATAGGGGCATGGCCTGGGCGAGGTAGGGTTTGTAAAGAGCCAGGAGCTCAGAAAGCACCGGACTGAGGCGCTCACAGCAGGCTAAAGTGGGCGAGCTTATCCTTCAGGGAATCACTTAAGACAGTGATCTGTGTGTTTTGAAAAGGCAGATATGGTTGTGATGCAGAGGACTGCATTAGGAAGGGTGTGTGTGTGTGTGTGTGTGTGTGTGTGTGTGTGTGTGTGTTTGCAGGCAGTAGAAGTCACTGAATTCACAGCATGCAAGAGGGGGTCAGTGTTCAGATCCTTGTACAGGATTCACAAAGGTGACCGAGGATTTCAGGGGGCCAGGAAGGAGGCAGGAACCCCAAGACTTCTGCTTAACTCTCAATATGCCCCATAAGGATGCTTTCACATATACCTTATTTACTTTTCACAATGAACCTTACACTGTATACACTGATACCATTCCCAGTTTGAAAAAGAGAATTCTGAGCTGTGGAAGGTTAAATACTTCCTTCAAGACCCAGTGACCTGCACTGGGAAGTTGCCACATCAGGGATGGAACTCAGGTTTATCTGACTCCAACCCCTGTGACAAGCCACTTTGAACAGCACTTGCTATACAACTGAGCCGACCAGTTAGCAAGTCTCAAAATGTCTTACTACTCTCTAAGAGCTATGCCTACAAATACTGCTAATACTGACCTAATACAATACTTAGATTTAAGTATTAATGCTGATACAATTCATATTTTTAAAGCCTGTTTTTCTTGTTAAACTGTCATCCCATGAAAATGTCAAATACATGATTAGTAGCTCACCATTTCAGAAAAATTGGTGTGGGGAAGGGCCCAACCAAATTAGCAAAAAGTATAAATGACTGCTTATACTTAAAGATATATAATTTTTAATGTTCAAGCAAGTGTGTATATGTAACAGTTTATAGAATAACAAACTATGACTTTCAGGAATTAGAAAGCTTCTAGTAGTGGCACAAAGTTAACATGGTAATTTTTAGTAAATGTGTGCTTTTAAACTATTCACTCCCCTCACCTGAGGATATGCCTTTTATTGATTTTAGAAGGAAAGAGGGGGATAGGGAGAGAGTAACAGACAGACAGACATCGATTTGTTGTTCCATTTATTTATGCATTCATTGATTGATTCTTATAATTGGCATATCAGGATGATGCTCTGATCACCTACACTATCTGGCCAGGGCTCCAAAAGAGATTTATTAAAGCAAAAACCACCTTCAAACAAGTCCCAGGACAAAGGAGTGATTCTTCCTATGAAACATTCATTCTATGCTCATGGGTCATGAATTCCAGGATTAGGGCCTAGGAGACAGATGGAAAAGAACCAAAAACAAACCTGACCTACTCTCTATCAAAACTGTATTTCTGGTTAATGGATCAGTCCCTGTTTAGTTACCAAAGGGAAATACTGTCCCATTTAGGATTGGAGCCGAAGGTCCCAGCATCAAAGTCTGTAATTATGGAATGTGGCAAGCTTCTCTTCAGCATCTCATTTGACCCTTCATTTGCTTCTGAAAGTGGAACCAGGAAAAAAAAGAGTGTTTTTTGAGGTAGAAAAATGCTGAAAATGTGAGGAAAGTATCTAAATCTTAAGCTAAGTCTGAAGTATTATTTTGTGGCATCAATAGTAAAAACAACAACAAACAATTGTTGGGCTTTGAAGAAAAAATTACTATCTATTATAACAGAGCTGTGGAACTCCAGCGTGCTCCCTGCCAAAACAGAGATTATATATAGCACAGGGAAGAAAGCCCTGCTTTGCTCCAGTGGCTGCGGAGCCGAGTGGGAGAAGCTCTTATGTAACTGGGTGTGCTCATTAGTTCGGCTGTAAGTCTACACAGCTCGGCCTGGCCGGGCTTTGTTCTCCTCAGTATTAACTCTTGCTGGCTTCCTCTGTGGCTTTGGGGGCTGGGCCTGGCACATTAGAAATGGTGGAGACCCAGAATCCCAAACACAGCCCCTGTCTGGTCTAGTGAAGCAGACAGACAGGCAAGCAGCTATGGCTCACCTGGAGCGGGAAGCTGTGGGCTCTGGAGCCCAGAGGAGGCCCAGCATGGAGGAGCTGCCAACCACGCCTGGGGCCTGTGGTCATACTGGGAGGCCCCTCATCTGTCAACAAAGAGAAATGACTTGACTCCCTACACCGTATATTCCTCTACTATAAAAAGATGATAATACCCACACCATTTGTAGACATGAAGCTCTAAAACAGAATGAATGGTCATGTGATGCACCTTACCTAGAATATCCATTTCTCTGCCACTTTATGTCCTCAAACCCCCCAGGTCCGGTTGTACTTATTTTTCCCAACTGAGCAACAAAGCCCCCTTTGTAAGCTCTTGTCAGAACTTCTCTTGAACCTCAAAATTCTCTCACTGTCACCCCCTTCTTTTCCCTTCCAGCCTCCCAGGAATAAGCATTCCAATTCCCGTCTACTTTTCCAGGCTGAGGATGAGAGGTGCAGGAGTGGGAAGAAAGGGTGACAGTGTAGTCCTAGACACATGTCCGCTCAGTACTTTTCCTAATCCGGGTCCCCTCAAACCCTCCCAAATAGGTTTGGGAATTCCAGGCTCCTGTAGCATTCCCCGTTTCTTCTTCTCTTGCTTCCATTTACTGAAAGGAAAAAAGAGAATAAGAGTTTGCCTTTCCCAAATGGCCTAGGCCTAGATCATTTCTCTCCTGTGGACATTTTACTCCCAGCCAGCATCCTGCTGGGCATTCTCCCAGTGGACCCCTTTGTGGGATCACCTTTGGCTCCATATTTCCTCAGCCCTTAGCTGAGGGAGCTGATGAAAGGGCACCCGGGGCACACGTTGTTCTTTCTCCTGTCTGGTTCATGGACTCTCCTTCTTATAGTCTTTCCCAGGCCCCACATCCAGCCAGGCCCCAGTTGCTGACACACACTTCTTGAAGCGTCTAAGGCAAATGTCTGGAGTCTTTTTTAACTGTCACATCAAGGGGGTGGGTGAGATGTGCTAGTGGAACCTAGTGGATAAAGGTTAGGGACATTGCTAAATTTGCTATAATGCACAGCCCCTCCCTCCCCTGAACAAAGATTTATCTGGTCTAAACTGTCAATACCAAGGATGAGAAACTCTGATCTAAGGGATTTCCCATACGTCCCTTTACATTCTTGCCTGCTTCCTTGTCTGCATTGGGGGACGCTTGTTAACCTCAAAAGCTCTTCCTCCCCAGGGGATGGCTTCACCTGTCTGAAGTCTTTCCTCATCCCTATTCTAGTAGAGTTGATACTCACCCTAGGGTTTCCAAACCTCTAGTGTTCATTCATTGTAGCACTGACCATCCTCTGCCTTCTGATAGCCCCCTTTAATCTAATTTATTCTATCTCTTTTGAGAGCAGAGTAAGAATTTGGCTATAATGAGGATGACCATTCACATCCTTTTATATAATAACTAGAGGCCCGATGCAAGAAATTCGTGTGGAGTGGGGAGGTTGGGGGAAGGGTCGTCCCTCAGCCCAGCCTGCTCACTCTTGCAATCCAGTACCCCTTGCTCCTAACTACCCGCCTGCTCATTCCTAACCTCCCTCCTGCTTGCTCTTTACTGCTTGGCTCGCTGCTCTTTAGCTGCTACCTCAGAGGCGGGAGAGGCTTCCACCACCACCACTGCACTCGCCAGTCATGAGCATGGCTTCTCGCTGAGTGGTGCTCCCACTGTGGAAACACACTGACCACCAGGGAGCAGCTCCTGCGTTTAATGTCTGTGCCCTGGTGGTCAGTGCATGTCATAATGACCAGTCATTCTGGTCGTTCTGCCATAATGGTTGCTGGGCTTTTATTATATAGATGTTCCAAGGCCCCAAGCACTACACTAGGAGAGTCAATGGCACAGTGTAGAATAAACATCAGGAGATTCAGTCTGGTGCCCAACTATTACATTACAGCTCTATGACAATATATTAATATATAACCTCCTTGAGCTTTTGCTTCTACACAGGTAAGATAGAAGTAGTGATATTCATTTTCTAGAGTTGTTGAAGCTATGAGGATTTATTAGCACAGAATCTGGCACACAGTGGTCAGTCAAATGTGGGTTGAATTTGAAAAATGAATCCAGGGTCCCAGATGTGACTCTGAAAACAGAGTTCTTTCCCATTACACTCTTGGCAGCAATCTTAATTCCAGATAACACCTCACATTACACCTTATGAGGATGAGCACCAGTAGCACATTCTATTTACTGGAGTGTTGAGACTTTTCCCTAATCCCATGGAAGCAGAGGAAATCCCATACATTTCTGACTTCCCGCTGTTTTATAAGGAGATATTTCTGCCCCTCTTGGAACACTGAGGCCCTAGAACCATGCCCTGAAGTTTGGGCAGTCTGCCCTGACCAGAAGTAACCAAAGTCAGCTGCTCTGTAAGGGGGCTGCTGAGGCACTAGAGGGACACTGCATCCATTCACTGCCATGACTTCCTTGTACATGGAGACCAGCACAGAGGAAGTAATATTACATTTTGTTCAGACATTATATTACCTTTTTCCACAGTGTTAGAGGTTAGTGACTATTGATCCTCTGGGCAAAGGCAATGTTCATATATTCCTAGAGCTGGGTTATAAAAACCATATCAATATCCAACAGTGCAAATACCATCTTGGATTTGTCCAGAGAATTTCAAATGTACTTGCTACATATGGCCTTATTTTTAGAACAGAGAGGAAGTCTATGCACATCAAAGAAAACTAATTCCATCTTTGGAACAGCTATGTCCTAAGGCATGCAGAAATGTTATTGGCCTTCCATTTTTGTCAGCAGCTACAGAATAAAGAAATACTACATGAGTAGGTCATGGGTCAGAGGCAGGGGATAGATGGTAAATGATCCATTGGACATCAGCATTCACAGGGCTCACCCACTAATTCATCATGTGAGGACAAGCTCATTTTTAGAAATTTGATACATAAGAAGGAGTCTAAGATAAGTCAGTGCCTGCTCTTTGCAGTAAATTAGATCATTTGTAAGGAAAGCATCTGGACCATTTCATCTCTGCCCTGTGCTTAGATTTACTGTCACGTCCTCTGCCTTCCAGGGGATCATCGTAAAGGTAGCTTTTTTGAGTATTTCAACGTATCGTTCCAAACTTAGCCTGTCCTCCTTGCCTTTACCCATTTTCCCTTTTATAGCGTTCCTAGATGTATTTCTCCTTGAGTTTACCTTCAAGAAAATTTGACTCTCTTTAAGAATAAACATTAGTCTTTGTTAAATGATCAAATGTCACTCAAAATGCACTTCCATGTTTGCCCTTGCTACTGAAGATCTGAGTCGAATTCAGTACCAGGTGAGGTGTGGAGGACATTATAATTGTCCCCATCCCAAAATCTTTTCTACTCCCCCCTCCCTTCCATAGCAAACCGACTGTGTGTATGTCTTCTGATCGAGAAGGATTGGTCCCACCCTCAGCTCCAGGACGGGTCTTGATTGTCTAAACTCAATCATTTAACTCCTGCAGGTTGCTGCAGTGATTAACCCAGTAGCAGGCAGTGCCTAGGGGTTAGTTCAGGGCTGGCCTGTGTGACCCAGTTCAGGCCGTCAGAATGTTTGCTGAGGACTTTGGGAAGAAGGCTCCTCGGTGTTTTAAGAGGTCTTCCCAAAACCAACCCGCTCCCAGTCCTGGATGGTGGGGACGGGAAGCCTGGGACTGCTGTCGCATCTTGCAGTGATTTATGGAAGCTACCCCTTGGAGGCAGCTAACGAAACAGAAAAACAAAAAAAACAAAACGCACAGGCCCTTGCTTTCCTTATAAAGCAACTGAACCAGACCCCACCTCCGGACTTTCAACTTATGCATGCCGGTAAGCCCCCTTTATTATGTAAGCCATTTTGAATTGATTTTCATTACTTGTGCTTTAGAATTCAAAATGGAGTTACATTTCCTTTTATTTTGTGTATTTTAGTAGATTTTAATCTGTGGACTAAGCTTCTACCTTGGAGGAGGGGAAAGAATGAATTACTTATATATTTCTTCAAATTAAAGAAATTTCTTGCCTACATATTAATATTTTTCATATTTATCTGAAGGTTTTGCTTCATGAAATACAAATTTAGGTAAAACTACTGAACTTATAGGTTTCTGTGATGTGTTTTTACAATGAACAGATGTTAAAAGCATCATGTACATTTCTTCAAAAATGTTTTTGGTAGGGAAGCTATTGCTTAGCTGTTTCCTTCTTCCCCCTTATCTTTCCTTTTTTTCTCTCTCTTTCTCTACACTATTTATCACCCATTTCTTTTCTATTTAGCCTTATCTCAATCTGTTATAAAATAAATTCTAATTAATTTTGTTTAGATGGCTACATTAAGATTCAGCTTAACTTTTCAAACCCTGTACCTATGAGTTCTACACACATGCAAACAAATTCTGGGTATTGAGTGCTTTAGTATCAAGGGACTCAAACTTAATACTAAATCCCATACAACAAAATGAGTACTGGATGGGAACTGTTCTCCAAACACCAGTCTGCATTCCCACCAGCAGTCTAGCACTGATTCCTGATCAGTAATTCTCAGTCTATTTTTCTGAGCAATACACAGCAGAGTTTTGACATAGAAACACAATGTTGATATTCCTCCCAGCCATGCTCACACAGAATTTGCTGCAAGAAAAACATTATAATAATAATTCATAGTTATAACTCATAGAAAAGAGGCTGCTGCTGGCTCTACATAGACATAAGCAAGCTAGCTTGAGCTCTATTAGTTTCTTTCCTCCTAAATAAAGTATAGCTAAGTGCAAAGGAGAGAGACTTCTTATAAGGACAACCTTGAATTGTCACCCAGTTGGTTCAAAACAAAACATAAATGCTGGTATTTCATGTCACCAATGACAGAAGCTCACTGGGCTCCCCAGCAGTTGCCTGGCCCTGCATGCTGCTTCTAGAATGCCAGTGGGAAGGCCAGGCTGAGGTGGCCAGCTGGCTGTGGAGTCCTTATTCTAAGACTGTGCTGCCACTTTCTTGTGACACTGGAGTCAGAAGCAAAAAACGTTTGCTGCCAGTGCCCGAAAGGGCTGTATTCAAGCAGTGACCTATTTTTGCTCTGTAATCAGGTTGGGTTTCTTTTTCCCTGGAGAGGCAGCAATCTCACATTCTTCTGAGTATGCGAGAAGCCAATTCCTTGTTACCTCTTTGGCTTGGTGGTTTCATTTTGCCATGGGTCACTCTTAACTGGGGACAAGAATATCTGCCATCTTTCCCCAATTAGAGGATGGGAGTTGGTTTAGTGGAAGGATAGGAAAACATGAACCAGCTTATGAGGAAGAACAAAACAAGGGGAAGTAGTAGAGGAAGGTGTTTGGGATTTACAGGTCCAGGCCTCTCCACTTTTAAATCCTAGTCATGCATCTGAACTAATCCCTTAGCTTATTCATTACATTTTGTTTGTGCGCCATGTATGGTGAGTGATGGAGGCATAGTGATAAAGAGATACAGCTTTAGCCTCTGCCCATCATCATGTGAAAGGGGAAGATTGTACCCAAGTTAATGCATCGTCTGCAGTGCTACATGGGCACAGGATAATTAGCTGATTAGCTGGCAGGACGATGCCAGAGGAATACCTGCTTGAGCTTCCCAGCCAGACCACCGGCCTCCTAGTGCTCTCCATTCCAGCCTGCTCTCACCTCCCTCAGGCCAGGGTCTGGCCTGCTTTGTTTTTGTTGTTTGATGTCACTTGGGTGTGTGTTCCGTATACAATGTGTAGGGTCAGGTTGTTCAGGTGTGTTTCTCATGTCTCCTCAAGGAGACCTTTGGGATAGGAGGAATTGTCCCACATGGTGATGTGCCAGGGGCCATTCTTTATTTTTTAGGCCTTGGAGTATTTACACCTAGAATGGTGTGTGCTCCCATGTCCTCTGCCTAGACAACATCTTCTCACCCTTAAGACCTGCTTCCACAGGATTTATGTCTTGCTCTGATGTTCTGAACAAGATAGTTCTCTGGTGTTTTCACTGCCCTTTACTTTTCCTCTGTTGGTACGTAGAGCTTTGAGTTTCAATTTATCTATTTTCACCTGTATCTCTGTCTCCCCCACTGGATTGTGAATCTCAGACACAGGGCTTGTGTTGTGTTTATCTAGGACACAGCAGCTGCTTAACTGTAGTGAGTCACATGGATGAAGTATGTGTGTCACTTCAATGAAGTCCCACCCAGAACCAAGATGACTAAAGATATGGAGAGGGATGCAAAACATTTTTGATTGATTCTCAGACTTTTTGAGCTGGTCCAATGTCTTTTGTATTTAAAAATAAAAGGAAGGTAGATGGATAAAGTTTTCAGCACATAGCCTCAGAGATGCTTTCAGGAGACAGAGTTCCAGATTGGTAAGGAAGGGCTCTATACGTTATGACACAGAGGGGGGAACATGTTGAAAGAGCACCCAGTTCAGGTGTCCCCTAACTTCTGAATGCAGGGCAAAATTGAACTGATCTGGTGGAGAGCATTGTCATGCCTCAGCATGAAATGTTTATGTGCCAGCTGAATGCAGCATTCAAAAGATGATGGGGAAGCAGCCATGTTTAATGTTTACAGAAGTGAGGATGCCTGTGTAAGAGCCTTCCTGGTACCAAAGGGGGAATACATAGTACATGCTTGATAAAGATGGATGTAGCAACGAAATGAACACTAGGACCAGCCTGGTATATGTTTCTCTTGATTCTATCATGGTTTGGACCTTATATTTTGATAAATACTGATATATATCAAGAATCTTCCTTGATTGAAAGACAGTTATGTACACCAGAGGGTGCTGTGTTTCAACTTTCATATCTTTAGTTCTTTTCCATTCCTATGGTCGTATGTTACTTGATTCATTTGAAGATTAGCCAGTTGAGGATATGCCCTCAACAAAGGATTGTGAAGGCCTAACCACACTCTATCCATTTGCTGCTGCTTTAGCATGATAAAAGCATTTGGAAGTGGCCACTACATACTTCTTGGATCTGCTTAACTGCGTAGTAGTTGTTAGCCATTAAGTTCTTTCTTTAAAACTAGACTTTTCTTATGCTGCGGCTTAAGTCCATTTTCAGTATTCTTTCTTTGATGGAAATGGAGACCATCTGGTCACCATCATCTGTATAATAACAATGATTGAAGATGGTTATTAAGTCACCCTTCGGCCTTTTCTCTTGTCTAGGCAAAATTGTCTCTGTTCCTGTGGCCATTCCCCATAAATCTCATTTTCCAACTCTTTAATCATCTTGGTGGCTTTCTTTGGAAACTACATCAAAGGCACAGTTTTAGTGCCTCTATTCTGGTGGGGTCTGGGCTTTCAGCTAATGGATATGGAATGTGGTTGTTTTAACCATCCAGTTTCCGTAGCCAATCCCCACATTTCCAAGAAAATCAGAGTCTTCTAACCATTAAGGGGCTAATTATTTCACTTAATTGTGACATGCTTTATAAATATTAAGGTATTGATTTAATGTAAAACACAAATTTTAGCTTGTAAATAAACCTAGCTATTGACTGATACACTTTTGCAGCCTACTTTGTTGCATTTAGGATAGTTTTCTATGCTGTCTGATTGATAAGTGGACGTGATATCTCTTATTGGAGAATATGAATTTTGTTGTGTTTCTTTCATTATTCACTCAACATATATGAGTGCCTACTGAAACAAAACATGGTTCCATACTCAAAGAAGCTCACAATCTAGATCAGTGGTTCTCAACCATAAAATTATTTTCGTTGCTACTTCATAACTATAATTTTGCTACTGTGATGAATTGTAATGTAAATATCTGTGTTTTCCAATGGTCTTAGGCGACCTTGCTGTAGAGCCTAAGACCATCAGAAAACACAGATATTTACATTAAGATTCATTAATCTGAGCTGGTTTGGCTCAGTGGATAGAGCCTGTGGACTGAAGGGTCCTGGGTTCGATTCCAGTCAAGGGCACATGCCCAGGTTGTGGGCTCGATCCCTAATAGGGGGTGTGCAGGAGGCAGCTAATCAATCACTCTCATCATTGATGTTTCTCTCTCTCTCTCTCTCTCTTCCTTCCTCTCTGAGTTCAATAAAAATATATATTTAAAAAACAGGCAGCTCTTGTGAGGTGACTCTAGTACACATGAAGGTAAGGAGGCTGGTATGTCAGGGTTCATGCAGCCAAGCGTGAACTTGAGTGGCTGATACCAGACTGAAAAACTACCTGTGTCACGCCAACAGGTATCCAACAGAAATATAATGTGAGCTGCATATGTCATTTTATAATTCTAGGAGCAATATTTTAAAAAAATAAAAATAGGAAATGAGCTATCAAGCCTTGGAAAGACATGGTGGAACCTTAAATGCATATTGCTAAATGAAAGAAGCCAATCCCAAAAGGCTGTGTGCAGTTAACAATGTGATTCAAGCTGTATGACATTCTGGAAAAGACAAAACTGTTGAGATATTAAAAAGATCGTGGTAGCCGAAACCGGTTTGGCTCAGTGGATTGAAAGTTGGTCTGCGGACTGAAGGGTCCCAGGTTCGATTCCAGTCAAGGGCATGTATAATACATTGGTTGCAGGCACATCCCCGGTGGGGAGTGTGGAGGAGGCAGCTGGTCGATGTTTCTCTCTCATCGATGTTTCTAGCTCTCTATCCCTTCAATCTCTCTCCCTTCTTCTCTGTAAAAAAATCAATAAAATATATTATAAAAAAAATAAAAAAGATTGTGGTGGTCAGAGGTTAAGGGGTGGAGAGGGATGAATAGGTGGAGCAAAGAGGATTTTTAGGGCACTAAAACTATTCTGTATGATACTAAAATGGTGCTGACATGTCATTCATTATAAATTTGTCCAAATCCTTAGAATGTCCAACATCAAGAATGAGTCATAATGTAAACTGCAGACTTTGGGTGTAACGATGTGTACATGTAGGTTCACCAATTGTAACAAACGGGACACACACAGATGTGACAATGGGAAAGGTTATGCATGTGTGGGAACAGAGGTGATATGCGAAATCTCCATACCTTGCTCTCAATTTTGCTGTGAACCTAAAACTGCTCTAACAAAATATTCAAAATAAGTCTAATTTTAATAATATATTTTATTTAACTCAAACTATAAAAAATTTAATAATTCAACATATAATACAATTATTAATGAGATATTTTACAAAACTTTTTTTACTTTTACTTATTTTTAAACTTTTATTATTTCTAATTAATCTTTATTATTAAACATATTACAGATGCCCTCCCCATTTTTTTTTCCATTGACCTCCTCCACCCCACATCCGTCCTTCCCAGACCGTCACCACACTATTGTCTGTGTCCATGGGCTTTGCATATATGCATGTAAGTTCCCTGGTTAATCTCTCTTCACTCACTTCCCACCCCTGTCTTCCCTCTGAGATTTGTCAGTCTATTTTATGCTTCTATGTCTTTGAATCTATTTTGTTCAACAGTTTATTTTGTTCATTAGATTCCACATATGAGTGAGATCATGTGATACTTATCTTTCTATGTCTGGCTTATTTTGCTTACCATAATTCTCTACAGCTCCCTCCATGCTGTCTCAAAGGGTAAGAGATCTTTCTTTTTTACATGGGCATAGTATTCTATGGTGTAAATATAACACAGCTTTTTTTTTATCCACTCATCTACTGATGGGCACTTGGGCTGTTTCTAGTTCTTAGTTATTGTAAATTGCGCTGCTATGAATATATTCTTTCTGATTCGTGTTTCTGGTTTCCTAGGCTGTATTCCTAGACATGGATCACTGGGACAAATGGCAGTTCCATTTTTAATTTTTTGAGGAAACTCCATACTGTTTTCCACAGTGACTGCACCAGTCTTCATTCCCATCAGTGGTGTACAAAGTTCCCTTTTCACTACATCCTCACCAGCACTTGTCATTTGTTGATTTGTTGATGATAGCTATTCCGACAGGTGTGAGGTGATAACTCATTGTCATTTTAATAATTATATTGCATATATATATATTAGAGGCCCGGTGCACGAAATTCATGCATGGGGGGAAGGCCCTTAGCCCAGCCTGCACCCTTTCCAATCTGGGACATCCCTTTCACAATCTAGGACTACTGGCTCCTAACTACTCACCTGCCTGCCTGATTGCCCATAACTGCCCCTCACTGCCAGCCTGATCACCCCTAACCACCTCTGCCTGCTGGCCTGATTGTCCCTAACTGCACACACACACACACACAACTTCCCCCCCACGCAGCCTGCTGTTCAGTTGTTTGGTCGTCCCTCACTTCTGGACTTGTTGCCCCATGCAGCCTGCTGTTTGGTTGTCTTTCTAGTTGTTTCAGTTGTGACAGCCCTTGACTTTTTATATATTAGGATGCATATATATATTTATAATATGTTTTTATTTATTTCATAGAGGGGAAAGGAAAGGGAGAGATAGAAACGTCATATATGTCCAAGTATGAAAGTACTATATTCGTTTTTTATATATTTTTATTGATTTCAGAGAGGAAGGGAGAGAGAGACAGAGATAGAAACATCAATCATGAGAGAGAATCATCAATTGTCTGCCTCATGCATGCCCCTTACTAGGTCTGAAACCCAGGAATGTGCCTCTACTCCCAGTAGATGGCTTGCAGGAGGCAGCCAATCAATGATTCTCTCTCATCATTGATGTTTCTATCTCTGTCTCTCTCTCTCCCTTCCTCTCTGAAATCAATCAAAATATATATAAAAAGAATATAGTACTTTTATACTTGGACATACATATATATGAATTTTTGGGGGTTCTTTTTGATATAATTTGTTATGAATTTTTGGGATTTTTTAATATAATTTGTTGTATTTTATAATAGTTGCTGATTTTTCAGTAATGCATGAGTAAGATAAATGTATAAAATTGTGGATTTAATTATAAAAATTCTTTCATATTTAAGTTTCAGTCATTTTCTTTTATCTCTATGTCAGTGTGCAGAATGTAAAAATAGTTTACAAAAAAAGAAGATACAGATCAGTTCTTTTCCTCTTTAAATAAAGAACTCTGTACTATTAAAAAATAATTGAGATGTTTTACACTCCTTTTCATACTAAGTCTTCACACCTAGTGTGTATTTTACCCTATCATACATCTCAATTTGGACAAGCTACACTTGAGGTACTGAAGAGCCACATGTGGCTAGTGGTTATTGTATTAAACAGCATAGGAATAGAATCTTCTGATTGGAAGTAGGAATTCCAAGAGGAATTCTTTAAACCAAGGAGTCATGAATAGATTTATTTTTGAGGATGTTGACTGTTGATAATGTTAGAGATGGACGGAAGAGGAGAAAGAACTAAGGACTGGGAATTTGAAGGGTTTTTGTAGCCAAAACCAACAAAGAACTGGATTATGGTAAAAGACAAGGATAATGCCAGGAGCTATTTCTGTGTTGTACTTGCTATGTGTCAGGCATGGTGTTGCACCCCTCATACCCATATCTTTTTGTTTGTTTGCTTGCTTATTAATTCTTACCCAAAGATATTTTTCTGTTAAATTTTAGAGAGTGTAAAAGGGAGAGGGGGAAAAGGGAAGAGAGAAACATAGATGGGAGACACATCGGTAGGTTGTCTTCCCTGGGAAGAAATGCATCCCGACTGAGGCTGGGGACGATTCTGCAATCCAGGTATGTGGCCTTGCTGGGAATTGAACCTGTGATCCTCTGGTGCTCGGGTTGATGCTCTAACCATTGTGCACTCACTCAAGGCACTCACACCAGTATCATAATTCTTGCAAGAACTCTGAGAGATGGAGGCTATTATCTCCACCTACAAAGAGGAGGAAATGAGGACATAAAAAGTACAAGTACTGTGCTTGTGTTCCAGAGCTCATAAGTAGCAGAATCAGGATATAAACCAGACCTGTCTGGCTCCTTTGGACTGTGTCTCACACAGATGGAGACAAGAGGTCAGATTTAAAATATTCTTAGACTTATAGGATGTGATAGCAGCTGGATAAAAGATAGAAATGAGGCCTGAATAAAGGATACACAAGTGATTTGGAGATCGGATCTCTTGCTTGGAAATCTGTACACATGGTGAGAAGTGAGATGAATATCTAGGCAGTAGAACATGGTGGCTCAATTTTCGTTTTGCTTGTTTTGTTTAGGTTTATTTTTCTTGAGGGGTGAATGCCAAAGTAAGGAGGCAGAAACTATGTGTGTAGTTTTTAAAAACCTACAGGGACCAGTGGCAGTTGGAAGTGATGGGTTTAGAGCTTGGCAGATAATTCAAGCCTCCTCAGGGTGATTTGGAGGTCACTTGGGTACAGGAGATTGCAAAGCCCTGGACAGGGCTGTGTTTGCTCCCTGTGGAGAGGTTTTAGAGGCATGAGTCTAACCTCCTTTGGGGCCTGAATGACTCTGAGACTCGCCAAGGAGTTGGAGAGAGCCACTTGACTGGTAACCTTGGTGCAAGTGGTTTGGGCAGAATGGGAGGGTGAAATAGAGCCTTCAGCATGCATGCCAAAGACTGACTGGGCAAGGAAGTTCAATAAGTGGGATGGTGGAGGCTGGCTCTGCGGAGGAGAGGGGAGGTGAAAGGGTAGAGGGCCAATTAAGAGGATGATTTCTATACTTATGAAAGTTAAGTAGTATTTTAAGTAAAGTCAGATGAAATTTTATTGTCCAAGATTATCATAGAAACCAACACATAATATTAAAGCAGTCCTTTTGTTTAAAAACGGATAAATACAACTTCTACCAACTTTATGATGATAATTGCATCGCGTCAGTTCTCATATAAAAAAAAAAGTTCTTAGAAACTTTTTATTTAGGCTCCTGAAATCTCATAGAAAGAAAATAAGGTACGTCTCCCCGAACTCTCCTGAGTGTTATCAGTGTGTGCCTGCATGTGTGCCCTCCCATATCCTAGGGAGAGGGTCAAGATGGGAATAGGGAGATCTGTGTACTTTATTCCCAGTTTGACAATGGTTACGAAGAAATAATTGTTGAAATTTTATATTTTGCACAATCATAGCCACTCTTTCTTTAGTGAAGTGATTGACTTTATACTTTATAGACTAGAGAAGGCTCAGGTGCTAAGGCCTATTGTTCCTCCTTACTCCTGGGTGACCTTGGCACCCTAAGGTTCCTCGGGAAACAGCTGAGCACCACCAGCGACCTCCAGCATGTCTTCCATCTGGTGTTCAACACCTCTGTTCTGCTGCCCTGCTCAGGAAGATGATGTAAAAGTGACCCTGATCTTGAATAGTTCTGGAAAAATGTGGAATTTTTTAAAATCAAATTCAGTTGGTCCCTTTGGTTGGGCATCATAAGATTGTAAGTGAATTTGCATAGAAATATCCTGGCTCTAAGTCACAAGGCTGATAAACCCAGTTAATGCCAATTAATCTTACTTGTCAAGGGAAACTTATAACTTCTTGATGAAATACTAACAACATTCAAAACATTACTCATAAAGTGAACATTATTAAAACTGTCCTGGGCCAACTGAGGCAGTGCCACAGCCCTGAACCGTTCCAGGGCGCTGTGCCCTGGTTTTCTGTAGCCATTCTACTCAGGCCTAGGATATTTTTCAACAGAGGGAGAAGGAAAGTTTAATAGATTCCTTTCCTCCTTGACCAGGAAGTAAATTTGAAATTTGGCCTGTGGAATTCACTTAAAAATAGAGGAACTTGGAGAACATAGGAAAGGACTAGGAAGCAAACTTGAGAGGGAGATAATTTGGTGACAAGAGTAAAAGTAATTTGAAGACAAATATGACTTCTATGACTGGTACAACTCTGCTGGCATCATTGGGTGGTGGGGAGCATAACATAAACGCAATATATAACCAAACGAATTGCATACAGGGTTTTAGAGAGATATTTGCAGACCAATGTTCATAGCAGCATTGTCTATATATATAAACCCTAATATGCAAATAGATCAAACAGTGGAACAACCAAACAACCATTTGCTATGACATGATGTGTGCTGACCACCAGGGGGCACTCACAGACCGTGGTGGGCATTGGCAGTAGGCGGCAGAACATGGAACATGGTGGGCACAGGCCACAGTGGGATGCTGGAGCAGGTGAGCAGGGGCGCCAGACCAAGGTGGGGTGCCTGTTGCTGTCATCGGGGTGAGCCTCTGGTGTTTACTGAAAATCCTTTGCTCCCACGGACCACAGTTCTGTCTGGCACTCACACCTGCTGCTGGCAGCAGCCCTGCTTGCACCCACTGCCGGCACCAGAACCACCACTCACACCTGCTGTCAGCGCCGGGTGCTGGCTCTAATCGCTTGGTGCTGTCAGTGGCTGTGAGTGGTGGATGCTGGCCCTGATCACCCCTCAGGGCTTCTCCACCTCCCCCTGCTCTGAGGTGCAATCAGGGCTGGCACCTGTTGATGGAGATGGCCTCACTTGCACCTGCCACTGGTGCCAGAGCCGCCACTTGCACCCTCTGCCAGCACCAGCACTGCTCATACCCGCAGCCAGCACCAGAGCTGCTACTCACAATCACTGCTGGCGCCTGGTGCAGGCCCTGATTGCTCAGCGGTGTCAATGGGTGTGAGTGACGGCTGCTAGCCCTGATTGACCCTGAGGGCTTCTTCACCTCCCTGCTCCTGAAGGGCAATAGGGATAGCAGTTGTCACTCACACCCACTGCTGGCACTGGCCCCAATCGCTCTGCACCATCAGCGGGTATGAGTGGGGCCAGTGATGTCTGCCGTGGGAGTGGATGCGATGGAAACTGGGCTAACAGCAGAGAGGGGACCGGGGTAGAGAGGAACACTTTGGGAGGGGCCAGGTAGGGGCGTGGAGGATGGGCCAGGACCCACCCCTGTGCCAACCACAGCCTCATGGCCCATAGTTCCTTTCAAGATGCACGAATTCATGCACTGGGCCCCTAGTTTATTCATAATAGTCAAAAGATGGACATAACCAGATGTTCATCAACGGATGAGTGGATAAAGAAAATGTAGTCTATACAATGCAATATTATTCAGCCTTAAAATGGAGGGCTTCTCCCAGTCTTGGCCTGGTAGCTCAGTTGGTTAGAGTTTTGGCCTGATACGCCAAGATTGCAGGTTCAATCCCTGGTCAGGGCACATACAAGAATCAACCAATGAATGCATAAATAAGTGGAATAACAAACAGTGTTTCTCTCTCTCCCACTCTCTCTCCCTTCCTCGCTCTATTAAAAAAAAAAAAAAAAAAAGGAAGGAAGGAAATCCTATCACATGATAAAACTTGGATGAACCTTGAGGACATTATTATAAGTGAAATAAGCCAGTCGCATAGACACAAGTACGGCATGATTCCACTTGTGTGAGGTGTCTGAAGCAGTTAAACTCTTAGATACTGCAAGTAGAATGGTGGTTGCCAGGGAGTGAGGGAGGGGAAAGAGTTATTGTTAATGGATATAGAGTTTCAGTTTTTCAAGATGAATAGCATTCTGGAGACTTGTGCATGTACAATAGTTAATATTTTTGTACTGTGCCGAAACCGGTTTGGCTCAATGGATAGAGCGTCGGCTTGGGGACTGAAAGGTCCCAGGTTCGATTCCGGTCACGGGCATGTACCTTGGTTGCGGGCATATCCCCAGTAGGGGGTGTGCAAGAGGCAGCTGATCGATGACTCTCTCTCATCGATGTTTCTAACTATCTCTCTCCCTTCCTCTCTGTAAAAAAATCAATAAAATATATATTTAAAAAATATTATTGTACTGTACACTTAAAAATGATGAAAATGGTTCTGGCTGGTATTGCTTATGGTTGAACATCGACCTAAGAACCAGGAGGTCACAGTTCAATTCCTGATGCCTAGGTTGCAGGCTCGATCCCCAGTGAGGGGATGTGTAGGAAGCAGCTGATCAAGTATTCTCTTTCATCATAGATATTTTTGTGTCTCTCTTCCTCTCCTTTCCTCTCTGAAATCAATACAATTTGTTCAGTGAGAACTGTGTTATGTGTCAGGTACTGTGCTGGATGCTGAGGATAATGTGGATATAGGCCCTGACTTTACAGAGCTAACAGGGGCGACAGACAGTAAGTAGGAGAAACAAATAAAGATCCAGTGATGAATTTTAATAAATGCTGTAGAGAAGCAATCAGGGAACTGTGATAGAGGATGACTGATTTGTGTGGAGTTTGAAGACTGACTTAGACATTTAACAAGGTGATCGAAGAAGATCGTACAAGGGCTGTGATACTTAGGGAGAGAGGTGTCACAGACATAGAGGGTCCCAGGTGCCATCCCCACCCAGGCCTTCTGCATTCAGCAAGAACCTCATGTGCCACTAGTGGTCCCATGTGGCATGGCTATAACAAAGAACAAGAAGCAAACGTTCCCTCCTAAAACAAGAAGGTAGAGTTCAAAGAGGCAAAGGGGAAGAAAGCCCAGAACTCCTGTGTCAGAATTGTAAATGAGTGTGTTTAAATGTGTCCCCACATGGCCCTGTGAGGAAAGAACCACAGTGCTGCCAAATTCCGGCAGTGCTCCCTGTCCCTCTGCATCTCAAATTCCTCCTCTGTGCAGGGAGAAAAAGAAAACAGAACTTCTACCCAGATAGATTTCTGGTATTATTAGTGGTAGTAGAATGATTAAAACACTGCTTTCATTGAATTCTCTCTGGTTGGACTACAGTTGAATGCTTGTTCAGTTCTAATTGCCATATTTTGAGAGCGACATGGACAAATTAAAATATATTCAAAGAACAGGTCACTAGAGAATGTGGAATGAATTCAGGATGGTTACAATGCAGAAGTGAATACTAAAGGATGAAATGACAATCAGCAACTTGTGACAGACAGGCTGATATATAGAAAGAGAGTGGACTGATCACATAGTGAAGAGTGTTGCCTTGTTTTGTGTTGGTTTAAAGATAGATCTAAACCTGGGAATCGGGTCCAGGTAAGAAAGAAGCTCTGAAATAGTTGTAAGCGATAATGAGTTTCAGACCATGGAGATGATACTCAAATGGAGACTGGGTAACGGGTTGCTGTAGGGTTTTTGTTTTTTTTTAATGGGAAAGAGATTGCTGTGCATGGATTGTCCCATTCCTCTATTGTGGATGTCTCTTAAGTTATTTTAAAACCATGTCTGGAGCTGAAGGCCTAGGGATTATATTTAGATGCAGATGAAGTGCCCAGAAGCAGCACTACAGAAGTGAAACCCAAAGCCCACCTGTCCTTATTAGAAGTTTGGATGTAAAGTTCTACCTAGTATTCAACCCCAGTCACATACTCTTTAAGGACCTCTGCTTCAACCCCATTAGCCACTCACGTTCTCACTTGTTGCTCTTTGTATTAACAACCCACATACTTTGGAAAACTTTTTCCATTTATATATTTATTCAAATTTTGTTTTTAATAGCACATTTGTAATTTTTTAGAATTTAAAAAGGTTCACATGAAAAGCTTCTGTCTTTCTGTGCCCACGCCCTCCCCTCTCCCCCAGGCAATGACTAGTTTCTCTAGAGATATTTTAAGTGTATATATACATAAGCACAAGAATATGTTGCTTTAAAAATGTCAAGATATCTTGAAGATGACTCCATAGCAATATAAAAAGTGTTCGCTTGTTCCTTTTCACAGGCGCATACTATCCCATTCCTTTTTGGACAGTTAGGTCATTTCCAAGCCTTTGCTTTCACAGTGTTGCCAGTGGCTTACCTTATACATGCTTGAATGCACACATGTACAAGTACACCTGTAAGCTACATTCCTAGAGGCAGACTTGCTGAATCAAAGAGATTGGGCATTTATAATTTTGTTAGCTCTTAAAAAATAGTTCTCAATAGAGATTTTACCAAGTTTCACTCCTACAAGCAGTTTATGAGAATGCCTTATTTCCTTAAACCCTTGTCAGCTAAGTATATTGTCAAACCTTTTGAGCTTTTCCAAAGTGAGTGAAAGAAAGAGAATCAAAGTGATTTTAATTAGCATTTTTCTTACTCTGAGTGAAATCGAGCATCCTTTCTCCTATGTAAAACCTTAATGGGCTTTGAGGGAGGCCATTGAAGAAGGCGCGGAGGAGCGCTGTGCTCACAGAAGAGAGCCAGAGTTCCTTCTCAATGAGTGTGCTTGGGAGGTTCCAGCAGGCCCACTAGCCTTCAGGCTGTTTTAGCCTGTAAACTCTCTGGCCCACACTGGAAAAGTTCAATTAAAACAAATGTAATTCAGAAGTAAAACCATATCCAGAACAAACCATTATATTGCTTTTTTAATTTTTAGTTTTAAATTAAATAAAGTACTTTGCTTTTATACTTGGAACAAGATTTAGGATGCAAATACATTTTAACGGAATGTGCTTAACTTTGGAAGGAGCTGTCTCACACCTCTGAGGGTGCAGCTTTTGACTAGTTGGCCCTCAAGGTGTCCTAGGCTTGCTCCCAGCCTCCCCCCTTCCACCCTTCCTGCAGTTTCTCTGTTGGTTCAAGCAGATTTTGGCAAAGACCAGAGTCTTTTCACTGGGAATACCGGCATTGCATAGCCTCCATGCTGATTAGCAGCCTGACCCATTAGTCCTCTGAAATGCTTCTGACCAAACCTGTTTAGTCCAGTTTTTCACCTAGAAAGGGACCGTCCAGTCTTAGTAGCACAGACCTGACTTAGTATCTTATTTGATGTCAATGCCATGCTTTCAGTTGCTTAGGTCAAAACTCTACATGACAAAGCTCCCCTATGGATATGCTCCATCATTCCCTGAGGAAATCTGGTGGGCTCTACTTCCTAAATGTATTCAGAAACCAGCCACTTCTCTTTACCACCATCTTTGTCATCATGGTCCGAGCTGCTATCTCCTGCCTGGGTTGCTGCCATAACCTCCTGACAGACTTCCTGCTTCTCCACTCGTTTTTCCTGCAGTCTGTTCTCACCACAGCCAGAGAGGCGTCCTGTAGGCCCCAGGTCTGGTCACGTGAGACCTCTGCTCCAGGCCCTCGCATGGCACTGCCAATCTCAGAGAAACCTCAGTCATTACAGTGGCTCTGCTCACTCAGCCTTCTCACCTCTTTGGCCTTGTCTTCTCTTGCTCTCTCTGTGACCACTGCTACTCAGCTGGACTGGCCTCGCTCTGCTTTGAACAAACCAGACTCACTCCCCATCCAGGTCCTCTCACCAGCTGTGCCTCTGGACAGCTCCTCCCACACATCCAGATGCTCACTTCCTCACCGCCAAGTCTCTGCTCCATTGGCCATTCTGAACACCATATTTAAACTTGCGGCCTCATCCCTTCCCCACCCACCCACCCTGTCCTGCTTTATTTTTCTCCATTGCACTTTAACACAGTTTCATTTACTTGTTTATTCAGTTTATTGTCTCTCCTTCAAACTAAAATGTAAACTCCAGGAAGGTAGAGTTTTTATAGCTCTTTTTTTTTCTCCCACCCATATTCTAGCATGTAGAACAATGCGTAGCATAGTGTGGGCACTTAGTAAACATTTGTTAAATGAATTATCTTTCTTTTCTCTACCAAACTTGTTCTCCAAAGTCTGCCACACCTAAACTGAAACAACATGTGTTGAATTTTGATACTGGTACTAGTTTAGTACACAAACTAAATTCTAGAGCACTGATCCATAGTTTTCTGGTGAATGTCACAGTATAACACCTGGAATCATTTGGGTAACAACTCTTGTGGAAGGATTAAGTATAACCCAAGAACTTCATTAAGGAAAGTGACAGATACATTTGGGTGACATCTGGAGACTTAGATTTAGATCCAGGTACCACTTCTGAGAGGGCTATAGGCAGGTAAGAGCACATTCGGAGAAGAGCAGTGGGAATGGTGCGGACATTCCAACCCATTACACCAAAGGCAGGAACGGGGATGATTGGCTTGGAGGGGGAAGAAGATTCTTGAGGAACATGATTCCTTTTTCCAAGTGTTAAAAAAGATCTTATGTGGAAGATTAAGAAGTCTACAGATCTGCTCTCTAGACCTATAATCACCTCCTTATTGCCTTTCATCCCATCCAAAGCAGGTCCAGCTTTTGTGGAACCTGAACATTAGAAGGGAGCTCCTCCTAAGGTAAAAACAAAACAAAACATAGTATAAAGAGTATAAGTATAAATGTATAAAACTATAGGTACAGGCTACGGAAGGTATAGGGTCCTGGGAGTTCAGTTTCATTATCTTCACCACATTTAGATTTCCCCTGCCAGCAAAACTGAGCTCCTTGTAACTTTCCAAAAATGTTTTCTCTTCCCTCTGGCTCTGCATGAAGTGTTCCCTCTGTCTAGAGCACCCTTTTCTCAACATGTCTACTTGGTAGTATCTACTCATCCTTCAGCCTCTAATTCAAAGGCTATCCCCTCTGTGAAGTCTCCCCCCCAGCCCTCCAGAAAACTTAGGTGGGTGCTAAGTCTTTCCCTGCCCTGGTGAATCTTGTGCATGTTTCCACTACAACACTCGGCTTAGTGTTTGAGTTTGGTTAATTTGTTCGTGTGGCTTTCCTTTTGCTGTGTATCAGGTAGGATGGGTTGAACTATGCTGTAGTAACAAGCAACTCCAAAACCCTCAGTGGCTTAAATAACAGGTTGTTTCTTGCTCAAACTGTGTGTACATTGTGGGCCAGCTTTTGTTCTCCCTCTTTAGGACCCAAACTAATAGAATAGCCACAGTACGGGACATTGCCAGTTGCTCAGCCAGAGAGTAAATTGTGAACCAAAGCATGAACTTTCTTCTAGAACTTTCCCCTGGAGATAACTCGTTTGCTTACATTTCATTGGCTATATACTTGAGTTCAGGTGGACAGGGAACTCCAATGTGTCCAAAAGGAGAGTCCACCCCAGAATATTGATGAATGGCCTGGTATCCACTAGACTATTAGCTTTTTGACTACAGTATGGCATCTGTTAAAAAATCTCTGTACAGCCAGTACCTAGCAAGTAGTACTTAGTACATAGTAAGTCATTGACTCTTTTTGAGTAAAATATTAAATTTAGTGAGTAAAACCTACAGGAAGGTAATTTTTGGGATGCTTAAAAAAGGAATCATTTACAACATGTTTTCTGCTTTAATTGGTATTTCAAGATGATTCATGTGCTCCCAGTCTTCAGAGATATTCAAATATAGGGTATCCTAACCACCTCATGGTATTTCAAGATGATTCATGTAAAGATGAGTGGTTGAAATCTAAAGTGGTCTCTAAAGTCCCTTTAATTTCGAGGCCTTTGTATTTATATTATAATAATCTTTTTGGCTTGAGAAAGAATAAATTAGTGTTCACCTCAGAGGTGATAACATCTGATTGGAGCAGCCTATTTCTGTTGGTGACTTGACAGAAACAAGAATTATTTGAGGGGGGAAACAAGTAGAGAGCTCTGGCCATGACCCTTTCACTGAATGGTAATTACAAAGTGCAGAAAGTATTGTGCCCCTTACTTAGTACTGAGAGAGCAAAACAAGGCCAGCTCTGAGCTCGATGTTGCTTTGACACTTGAGGATTTGGGTTTAGAAACAGACTTGAAGTTTTCAGAAGCCTTCATTTCAGTAGAAACCTGGAGATTCTAGCCAATAGGTCTGTTGGTCAGCCAAGGTCATGCCCCACACATTCCTGAGGATGGATTTTTTTCCCTTGAGTTGGTTTTGTTATAGATTCCTGCTGACTAACCTTGGTCTCATCACTTAGCCCACTGTACCAGAGTTCTCTTGTCCTAGGTAATAGTAAATAATGCATCCTTTCTTCAGACTGTACAAAAGTGTTATAAATAATAAGGCTCATGATAGCCCTGCCAAGTCATTTTAATTTTAAAGAATAACAACACTAGAATAATTGAGCTTTAAGAATTTTGAGCCCTTTGTAGGAAGGCTCAAAATAATATAACTGCCCATGTAAATAATGTCAAAATAATTAAAGGTGATAGATTTATTATCCAGTTGATATTCAGAGTGAATGTGGCCTGAAAAAGAACATTAAAACTTACTGTCAGAATGTCAGTCTCACCACAAATCTGCTGTGTGACTTTGATTATATCACCTTCCCTTTCTTGCTCAATAGCTCCTCAATGCTAAAACGGGGGAAGGGACAATAATATTCAATTCAGGAGGCTATGGAAATGGATCAAAAGAGATGAAACTGCTCTGCACACCATGAAGCACTCTGGGTGATAGAATTGAAGAAAATCTAGTGTCCTGGTTGGTCATGGAAATTTCTCAGATTTACTTTTTAGCAGAGCAGTGGCGCCATCAGTGCAAACTGATCCACTTGTACGTGGTGTTATCTTATACTTCAGAAGTCTCTTGAGATGGAACCCATTGTTTAATTTGGAGTTTATGGCAGTGGTTCACAGTGCCAGCTACTACCACTGTTGGGATCACTTGACTCATGCCAGAAATCAATTCTAAAAAGTACTCATGCATTCTATCACTTTCAGCCTTGATTCAATTCACATGAGAACCTGATGGATTATTTGTTATGGTTTATTTGCATATATGGCCCCAGCACAACTTTTTGACACTTCCAGGGTATGAGGGTCACTAATTTTTTCAGCTATTATATGCGGCTTCACACAAATATGCATTTTTTAAGAATATTTGTATCTAGGACTTTTTTCAAAGTCAAACTCTGATTTCCTAAGGATCTTGCCTCAATCAAATTGTGCCCTTATGGATTTCAGGGTGTCTAGAGTTCATTGAAGTGGTCAAATCCATTGATGATTTGAAATTGATGCAATTTCCCCCCTTGGTATCTTTAGGGGATTGGTTCTAGAACCTTCTATGGATATCAGAATCTGCAAATGATCAAGTTCCTTATATAAAACTAGGCACCTGTTGCAGGAATATTCCTGCAAGACTTCTGGCGGGCTTCCTTCCCACCACCCCCACCTTTCCCGGCCTCCCCCATCTCTCTCGCTGGGGCCGGCAGGGCCCCGCCCATCCCACCCACCCCACCCCACCACGCCCGTGGCCACTTCCACCACCATCTCCACAGCCAAGCGTGTTGCCACCACTGCTGCGTGCCTCGCCCTGCCCACCTGACCCACCGCACCCGCCACCCCTGCTGCCTCCTGCCGCTGTGCACCTCGCCACGCCCCACACGTGCTGCCAGCGCTTTCCCTCCAGCAGCCACAGCTGCCTTGCTTTCCACTTTCTCTCCCACTTCCTTCTATGCTGTGTCAGTCTTCACTCCTCCCTCCCTCTGTATATGCAAATTAACCACCACCTTTGTTGGGTTCATTTGCATACTCATTCTGATTGGTTGGTGGGCATGGCTGGTGGGTGTTGCTTGTGTGACCGAGTGGTGGTTAGTTTGCATATTACTCTATTATTAGGTTAGATACTATAGCATATGCATATAATCTACATAAATCTCCCATATACTTTATTTATATATTTTAATATCATAAATATTCTTTTAATCTTTATCCCATATACTTTAAATCATCTCTATATTACTTATAACATTTAATACTATGTAAATGCTATGTAAATAGTTGTTAGACTCTATTATTTAGGGAATAGTGACACGAAAAATGTCTGTACACGTTCAGTATAGGCACAACTATTGTAGATCTAACTATAGGGGGTACATGTAAGGAACAGCGTAACTCTTTTTGCATATTAACTTCTTTTATTGGTTAAAGTATTACATATTTGTCTTCATCCCCCCCCCCCCATTAACTTCCCACCCACCCCCACTCCTGCCCTCACCCCCCCCTGTTGTCTGTGTCCACTGGTTAGGTTTATATGCATGTATACAAGTCCTTTGGTTGATCACTCCCCATTTCCCTCACCCTCCCCTACCTTCCCTCTAAGGTTTGACGGTCTGATCAATGCTTCCTTGTCTCTGGATCTGTTTTTGATCATTAGTTTATGTTGTTCATTATTTCCCATAGATGAGTGAGATCATGTGACATCTTTCTCTGACTGGCTTGTTTCACTTAGCATAATGCTCTCCAGTTCCATCCATGTTGTTGCAAATGGTAGGAATTCCTTCTTTTTTAGCATAGCATAGTATTTCATTGTGTAGATTACCACAGTTTTTTAATCCACTCATCTGCTGATGGGCACTTGGGCTGTTTCCAAATCTTAGCTACTGTAAATTGTGTTGCTTTGAACTTAAGGATGCATATATCCTTTCTGATTGGTGTTTCTATTTCTTGGGATATATTTCTAGAAGTAGGATCACTGGGTCAAATGGGAGTTCCATTTTTAGTTTTTTGAGGAAACTCCAAACTGTTCTCCAAGTGGCTGCACCAGTGTGCATTCCCACCAGCAGTCTAGCACTGATTCCTGATCAGTAATTCTCAGCCTATTTTTCTGAGCAATACACTGCAGAGTTTTGACATAGAAACACAATGTTGACATTCCTCCCAGCCATGCTCACACAGAATTTGCTGCAAGAAAAACATTATAATAATAATTTATAGTTATAATTCATAGAAAAGAGGCTGCTGCTGGCTCTACATAGACATAAGCAAGCTAGCTGAGCCTATTTTCACCACTTCTGTTCAACATACTACTGGAAGTCTTAGAGCAATTGTTGAAGAAAAAGAAAGGGGAAGAGCTGTGGTGGTAGCTACACTGGCCTTGTGTGTCTCTAGCTGCTAGAGGAAGATGAGGCTGAAGATTGGGTTCAGCTTATGTAGTTTTCTGGTGGTGGGAAGCTTCCTGGGGGTATTGGTCCCCTGATCTTTCATATCCCCATGGCTGGATAACCCTCGCCTGCTGAGCAGGATGAGGATGCAACTATTGGCAGTATGATGGAAATCTGCTCACTTCCAGTGTTGTCATTGTCTTTTATAATGAAGGATGGTTAGCCTTCAAGAGAACAGTACACAGTGTAATTAAAACGTTTCTGAGCCGGGACCGGTTTAGCTCAATGGATAGAGCGTCGGCTTGGGGACTGAAAGGACCCGGGTTCGATTCCGGTCAAGGGCATGTACCTTGGTTGCGTGCATATCCCCAGTAGGGGGTGTGCGGGAGGCAACTGATCGATGACTCTCTCTCATCGATGTTTCTAACTCTCTATCTCTCTCCCTTCCTCTCTGTACAAAATCAATAAAAATATATTTAAAAAAAAAAAATAAAAAAAAAAAAATAAAAAAAAAAAAATAAAACGTCTCTGAGAAAATATTTAACAGAAATTGTGTTAATTCGATTATTTAAGCAATTAAAAAAAAACATTTAAAAGAAGTAGTTGGCCCTGGCTGGTGTGGCTCAGTTGGTCATGCACCAGGGAGTTGCAGGTTAGATCCCCCTCAGGGCACATGCCTGGGTTGTGGGCTCAATCCCCGGTAGGGGATGTGCAGGAGGTGGCTGGTCGGGTTTCTTGTGTTTTTTTTTGTTTTTTTTGTTTTTTTTCTATTTTGCTTTGTTTTCTTGTTAGTCCTCACCCTAGGATATTCTCTCCATTAATTTTTTAGAGAGAGTTGAAGGGAGGAAGAGAAAGAGAGAGAAACATTGATGTGAGAAAGACACATCAATTGGTTGCCTCTCACATGTGCCCAGATGGGGCCTGGGGATTGAACCTGCAATGCAGATAAGTGCCCTTGACTGGGAATCAAATCCACAACCCCTCAGTATGCGGGCCAATGCTCTAATCACTGAGAAATACCAGCCAGGGCTTACATTTCTGTTTTTCTCCATCTCCGTTTCTCTCTTTAAAAATCAATAAACATTTAAAAAGAAAATGTTTTAAAGAAAAACTAAATGACTATGCTAATCTGTGGTCTGACTTATTAAAGATATTTTGAAATCAGAGAAGAGAAGGTTTAAATCAAGAATGAAGTATTGGTCCCCAGAAGGCTAAGTTGGACAGGTTTTAATATACCTAGTTAACTGTTATGCACCACTTGCAGATCCCATTTCTAAGGACAGAACCATTTATACTGTGCTGATTACAGATATCATAAATGGTAACACATGAAATTATACCCCAAGGGGTGATGATGAAGCTGGGTGTGCCTAGGAGCATGGGATTGGAGTATGCTCTGGAAATAGGTGCCTCTGACCCTTCAAGATAAGAGAATGAGACAAAAACTGAACCACATATTTATGACCTAGGCCCCCATATTTGAGGTAAGAAAACTTTGAGATCTCATACAAAATATAGCAGTGTGGTGGCAAATTACTGTTTGTCCTTTGTTCTTATGTGGGGCATATTTACCATCTTGAAGGCTGGCAAGGGAATCCTCTGCTCACTTACGTTAGGTCTTCTGCAACTCTGAAGAATTATGTTAGAGTTGTAGAGGTTTGGTGGAATGAGTATAAAGACTACTGCTGTGCTAGTCATCCTGTATCAAAAGGTGTTAGCATATGGGGATGTCTCTGAGCTGAAAAGTTTCAAGAAGATCACAACGCAAAAGTTTTAAATGGTTCCTGGGAGAAATTGCTTATGATATCACCTTACACTACCCTTTGCCACCCAAACATGTTGACTGAGAAACATCAGAGGCTTGGAAATGTTTGCTGCATTAGCTAGTATGGGAAAAACAAATGGAGGCTTGTTGAACTAGGACCCTGCCTCTGTAGAGGAGGGAACCAGCTTCTCCAAATCAACAAAGCTAATCAGCTCATGCAGTATGACTTGTATTTGACAGAGGGGCCTAAAGGGTCAAAAATTATGGTTACACACTGTAATCTAAATGAGTTTAAGGAATGGCAGAACTCCAGGACCTGCACAGATTCACTCCCATCCTTTCAGGAATGTGCTTATACTGCTCTGACATCTTCCATCCTGTTCCCCTACAATTGTGCCTCCAGTCAAATGACTCAGAAGTGGGAAATGAATAACATCCAGAATGCTTAGAAAGAATAAAAAGAAAATTTTTTAATAACTTGCCTACTGACACATGCAATTCCACAGGATTGAAAACTGCTGTAGCTATTGATTCTGTTCGGCTCCACGCCCAGCACCTCCTGATTAGTTTGAAGGATGTTGATAAAGTATGACTTTACAATAACATTGTCATCTGCAGTTACTGTTGACAAACCAAATTGCTTTTACCTTAACCTTTGTAGATGTTTACATCTTTTTTTTTGTTTTAAGTGATGTTGGAAATTTGTGCACTTAGCTCTGTTTAGAACAGAGTTAAAAGCATCATTGTCTTCTTTGGGATTTCACTCAGGGGTCTAACAGGTAGTTTGGTGTGTTTTTTAAACACTTGAAAAAAGGTCAGAGTAATCAGATTTTCACATATAACTTGTGATTATCAACCTATTGTGAAGAAAACTTGTTTGGATTTAAACATTTATTAAGACAGTATAGAAAAAAACAATTATTGCAAGTGGTCAATTAGACTTTAATTTCTAAATTGTCTTTTATTATCCAAAATATTAAAATTATATGTTGAGTAGGGGTGGGGAATAACATGAGGGCGGAATAGCAAGAAAATTAAGCATTTTTGATCCTGTAATTTATAATACCATGACAATGAAAGGAATTGAAAACTTCTGCTAGAGGGAAATGTTTTTAATTAAAGCTTAAAGAATCAAAGGAAAAATACCTATATTTGTTTAAAAGAAAAGCCCACAAATTTGTTTCCTTTCAGCTTAATTCTTATATTTGGAGAATCCGTTAAATATCTTAAACAGAATTTTATTTATAATTTGAATTGTTAGTTTGTATTTTGCTGCTGATCTATGATCAACCATTTTAACTTTCATTCATCTTCAGTGATGTTTAAAAAGGAATCTATAATAATAAAAACATGTATGCTAATTAGATGAGACAGCTGAATGACCTTCCGGACATCCTTCCGGACGAACTTCTGGACGAAGCTGGGGCTGTGAGGGCCAAAGCAGTCCTTACTCATAACTCATAACTGTAAACCTACTTTTGCCAACCTTGTATTACAAAAGTACAGTGATAAAAACTATATGACACACACCTGGCTGGTGTGGCTCATTGGTTGAGTGTCACTGTAGGAACCAGGAGATCATGGTTCAATTCCCAGTCAGGGCACATGCCTTGATTGCAGGCTTGATTCCCAGTAGCAGCCAGTCAATGATTCTCTCTCAGCATTAATATTTCTGTCCCACTCCCTTCTTCTCTGAAATAAAAAAGTATATATTAAAAAAAAAACAAAAAAACAAAAAAAAACCTGTATGACCCTGGCATAAAGATTTCCATAGACAAATGAAACAGAATTGAGTCCAATGCATTCTTTCATATATAGTCAAATGATCTTCAACAAGGCTGCCAAGGCTACACAAAGGAGAAAACACAGTAGCTTCAATAAATAGTGCTGGAAAACTGTATATCCACATACAAAAGAATGAGGTTGGACCGTTACCTTACACCATATACAAAAATTAACTCAAAGACCTAAACTAGTGATTTTCAACCTTTTTTATCTCATGGCACATGTAAACTAATTACTAAAATTATGTGGCACTAACAGAAATATACGTTTTGTCTCACACAAAAATAGGTATAATATTGATTCATTCACTCCAGTTGACTATTGTTGTGTTGGCATTTTTTTTTGTGTGTGTGTGACAATCTAAGAAAAGAGATCAGTGCCCCTGACTAAATAGTCAAGTACTGCACACCAGTGTGCCATGGTACACCATTTAAAAATCACTGACCTAAACATAAGACTTGGAACTATAAAACTGCTAAAAGAACAACAACAAAAAAAAAAACAGGGCAAAGGCTTCATGACATTGGTTTCTCAATGATTTATTGGATTTAACAACAACAAAAAAACCCCCACAAAAATAAACAAGTGGGACTAAATCAAACTTAAAAACTTTATGTCAAAGAAACTAAACATCAGAGTGCAAAGGCCATACTGTTTTCTTTAGAAGCAATACAATGTTACATTTCCATCAACAATGACAAGGGTTCCAATTTTTCTACATCTTCCACAACTCTTGATATTTTCTGTTATTTATTTACTAGAGGCCTGGTGTATGAAAATTCATGCGCTGGAGGGGTTCCCTAAGCCCTCCTGTCCCTCAGGGCCAGGAGGTGACCCAGCAATCGGGAAGGTGATGCACACCTCTGTTGCTGCCACTGCCGGCAGCGCAAGCCTCAGCTGGCCCTGGTCACCTGAGCAGCCACCATCTGAGGCTTGTCTGCACCTTGGTCAGGCTCTGGGCGGCTGGGCAGCTGCCATCCAAGGCTTGCCTGCGCCTTTGAGCCGGCCCTGGGCTGCTGGAGGCTGAGAGGACTGGGGACTCTGGAGGCAGGCATGTAGGGTGGGCCCGGCCTTGCTGTGTGCCTGCTGCTCCAGTGGGGCTTAGGGGACAGTGTGTCGTCATCTTTGAGGGCAGGGCAGTCAATTAGCATGTTCCCCCCTTATTGGCTGTGAGTACAGCCATCTTTGAGGACAGGGCAGTCAATTAGCATATTCCCTCCTTATTGGCTGTGGGCGCTGCCATCTTTGGGATGGTGTGAGGATCAATTAGCATATTTCCTCTTTATAAGATAGGATTTGTTTAGGATTTTTTTGCCATCCTAAGGGTATGAAGTGATATCTCATTGTGATATCTAGATCTGGGCTGCTCCACTGCTGCCTGGATGGCCATGGAGCTCTGAGCTCCACCAGTCATCACTGTTGAGCACTTTTTAAAGTATTTACTGGCCATTTTTTTATATTTTTTAGAGAAATGTCTTTCAAATCCTTTACCTATTTTTTAATTGGGTATTTTGTTTTTTATTGTTGAGTTGTCAGAGTTCTTTATTCTGGATACAAGTCCCTTATCAGATACATGATTTGCAAATATTTTCTCTGATTTTGCAAGTTGTCTTTCTCTTTCTTGATGCTGACCTTGGAGGCCTAAAAGTTTTTAATTTTAAGACTAATTTATCTGCTTTTTATTACATCTCTTGTGCTTTCAAATATTCTATTTGATGTCTTCAGTTATTTACCCTAAAATATGAGTTGCTCACTGGAAACATAAATGTGTTGTTCTTAGTTTCCTGATTTGGAATTATAAAGCACATGATTGAAAATGTTAGTCAATAATATATAGAGGAATTCAGAAATGTTGATACTCACTGAGCTGGTAAGCCCATTTCTGTGAACTCATCCTTAAGAAATCATTTAGTGGAATAATACATTCTATATATCCAGAGGTCATTTCACTGTCACTTGTGAGCAAGGGATGTTCAATAGCAGAGGAGTATGAATTAAGTCTATAGTGGTACATTATTAAGCAGCTATTGAATGTTATAATTATGAAGCTTATTTAATGAAAATGTTTATGATGTCATGTTCAGTGGGAAAAAAAACAATGTGCCCAAGATGATTAAAAATATGTGTGAGCCCTAGCTGGTTTTACTCAGTGGATAGAGCCTTGGCCTGTGGACTGAAGGTCCTGGGTTCAATTCCAGTCAAGGACACATACCGATACCTCAGTTGCGGGCTTGATCTCTGGCCCTGTTCAGGGACCATGCCGGAGGCAACCAACCAATGTTTCTCTCTGTCTTTCCTTTTCCCTTCCACTCTCTCTAAAGACAATTTGTGTGAAATATTTGCAATAAAAAATGTGTGAAATATTTGCATTAGATGGAAGAATATACAAAATTACAGGTGGTTTTATTTTCTTAAATTTTATTTAATACTGATATTTTATTTTTACAATTAAAAATTGAGTATAGAAGATATGTTCATGATATTTCAAA
Organism: Pipistrellus kuhlii; assembly: GCF_014108245.1. Classification (NCBI taxonomy): domain Eukaryota; kingdom Metazoa; phylum Chordata; class Mammalia; order Chiroptera; family Vespertilionidae; genus Pipistrellus; species Pipistrellus kuhlii. The sequence goes on from NW_023425562.1 coordinate 5,698,793, forward strand.
TTGGTCGGGAAATGGTGACAGGAGATTAGATCCTAGGTGTATGTTTATCCTTCCCACACTAACTATTTTTTAATGGTAATTATTTTTTATTATGATAATTAGCATTAGACTTACAAACAGAAAAAGTTTGCTGTGTTTATTCACTCAGAATATGAATAGAGATATTTTACGTTTCTTTACACTTTTATATAAAATCCAAACACTAATGATAACATTATTTTGGTATTAAAATTATTTTAATCATTACTAATATTATCATTTGCTAAAAGAAAGATGATGATGATTATCGTGATATTATGTTAATGATAGGAATCACAGAAGCGCTTTCTCATTTCAGGAAAGAATGATTGCAGTGGCCCTGGCCAGTGTGGCTCAGTTAGTTGGAGCTTCATTCTGTACACTAAAAGGTCAGGGCACATACCCAGGCAACTAATTGATGTTTCACTCTCACATCGATGTTTCTCTGTCTTTCCTTCTCCTTTCTTCTCTCTCTAAAATCAATAAAAGCATGTCCTCATGAGACTTTAAAAAAAAAGTTATAATAACTATTTACATGTAAATAAATCAGTCACCCAGCTTTTGAAATAAATTTCAAATGGATCAAAGATTTAAGAGTTTGTATTTTTAAGGAAGGCACTGAAAGAAATAAAAATGAAATCAGCACAATACAATGTTATGTGCAGTTTGTGCACCAAGGTGAGGCCACACTGTAAATGGCTGCGCCAGAGAGAGCATGTGCAGCTGGGGGGCGCAGACTGGGTCTGTGGACCCCCTGACCCTGTGGCCTTTGGCTCCGCAGTGGTCTGGGGTACAGCAGTAATGGTGAGGTGCTCCCTCTCCTGCAGCCTGGAGGGTGTGTGACAGGGCGGCAATGGTGAGGTGCTCCCTCTCCTGCAGCCTGGAGGGTGTGTGACAGGGCGGCAGGCAGGGAAAGGGCACGGAGCAGGCCCGGCTCCAGCACCCCCGCCCGCTGACTTGGCCTTGGCCTGGCTTGGGCGAGGCAAAGGCGTCATCTTGTTCTCATATGTGGGAAGGCTATGAAAAGAAAGCCCTGCTTGGCCCAAACATTTAAACAAGAACTACACTAGGATCTTTTGTTCTCACTCAGACGTGGTCAGAATGAATTTGGAGGTTCAAGAGAGGATTAGTTCATTGTTGTCGTTTTTGTTTTTGAATCTGAGTTACTTAACGCATGGAGGCAGAGGGAAATACAAAACAGAAACACATGTCTGAAGTCTGTCAAGTGGGATGGGAACATCTCCAGGTCATTCTTCAGGGCACGGTATTGTCAGCATTTGGGGGGCTCCTGACTCCAAGTTGACATCCAAGCTGCTGCGGAACTTCCTGCCGGCTGTCCCCAAGTGGCAGAAGCGATAGAAGCCAAGCAACGGAGTGTGTCCGAGCATCGGAGAAACACAGCAGAGCTTCGGAGATCTTAATCATGTTTTTTTCTTCCTCCTCAGGTTTAATAGGGAAAACTTGCTTTCTGCAAACTGAAAAAGCTGCCTTTGGAAACCCTCTGGCCCTCATGCAGCAGCTGGAACTTGCACTGTGAGGCCTTTGACAGGACAAGCTGCCCCCAAGCCATCACCCGGAGCGGCTTCGCCATGGCCAGCAAGCGGAAATCCACCACCCCGTGCATGATCCCCGTGAAGACCGTGGTGCTGCCGGAAGCCGGTGCAGAGGCCCAGCCCGCGGAGGCTCTGCCCGAAGGCCCCCCGCCGGACCTGCCCCCAGAGGCGCCTGCCCCCAGCAGCGAGGTCGCCCAGGCCTCCAGCAGCACCGACAGCGCTGCGCTGGCCAACGGGCATCCGAGCACTGTGGATGGCTATTTGTATTCTTGTAAATACTGTGATTTCAGATCCCAGGACATTACCCAGTTTGTGGGACACATGAACTCCGAGCACACAGACTTTAATATAGACCCGACCTTTGTATGCAATGAGTGCAGCTTTCTGGCAAAAACTCCTGAGGCGCTTTCTCTGCACAATGCCAAGTGCCACCTGGGGGAAGCCAGCTTTCGGTGGAATGTGGCCAAGCCAGACAATCATGTGATCGTGGAGCAGAGCGTCCCTGAGAGCAGCAGTGCTCCTGACGCGCTGGGCGAGCCCAGCGCCGACGGGACCGATGGACAAGCCGAAATCATCATCACCAAAACTCCAATCATGAAGATAATGAAAGGCAAAGCTGAAGCCAAAAAAATCCATACGCTCAAGGAAAACGCCCCCAGTCAACCTGCCGGTGACACCTTACCGAACCCGCCAGCTGGGGAGGCAGACGCGAAGGAAGCGGACCAGTCCTCTGTCAATGGGGCGGTTCCCGTCAGCCAGGCACCCACCAACCCGGCCAAGCCTCCCCACACGACCAACGGGCCCCTGCTGGGGACGGTGCCGGTTCTGCCGGCGGGGATAGCACAGTTCCTCTCTCTCCAGCAGCAGCCCCCGGCACATGCCCACCCCCACCCCCACCCCCACCAGCCACTGCCCACCTCCAAGTCCCTCCCCAAAGTGATGATCCCCTTGAGCAGCATTCCAACGTACAATGCAGCCATGGACTCCAACAGCTTCCTGAAGAACTCTTTCCACAAGTTCCCCTACCCAACCAAAGCCGAGCTCTGCTACTTGACCGTGGTTACCAAGTATCCAGAGGAGCAGCTCAAGATCTGGTTCACAGCCCAGCGGCTGAAACAAGGCATCAGCTGGTCCCCCGAGGAGATCGAGGATGCCCGGAAAAAGATGTTCAACACGGTCATCCAGTCCGTCCCGCAGCCCACAATCACCGTTCTGAATACTCCTCTGGTGGCCAACGCTGGCAACGTCCAGCATCTCATCCAGGCCGCCCTCCCGGGCCATGTTGTGGGGCAGCCAGAGGGAGCGGCGGGGGGCCTTCTGGTCACTCAGCCGCTGCTGGCCAATGGGTTGCAGGCACCAAGCGCGTCTCTCCCTCTGGCAGTGACGTCCATCCCCAAGCAGCCAGCGGTGGCGCCCATTAACACCGTGTGTTCCAACACAGCGTCAGCGGTGAAGGTGGTCAATGCAGCTCAGTCGTTGCTCACAGCGTGCCCGAGCATCACTTCCCAAGCCTTCCTTGACGCCAGCATCTACAAAAACAAGAAATCTCACGAACAGCTGTCAGCTCTGAAAGGCAGCTTCTGTCGGAACCAGTTCCCGGGACAGAGCGAAGTCGAGCATCTGACCAAAGTGACCGGCCTGAGTACCAGGGAGGTGAGGAAGTGGTTCAGTGACCGGAGGTACCACTGCCGGAACCTGAAGGGCTCCCGCATCATGATGCCCGGGGACCCCAGCTCCATCCTCATTGACTCTGTGCCAGAGGTGCCCTTCGCCCCAGTGTCCAAGGCCCCCGAGGTGACCTGCATCCCCACGGCAGCCATCCTGGCCACCCACCCTTCCGCCAAACGACAGTCCTGGCACCAGACCCCTGACTTCACACCAACCAAATACAAGGAGCGCGCCCCCGAGCAGCTCCGCGCCCTGGAGAGCAGTTTTGCACAAAACCCGCTTCCTCTGGACGAGGAGCTGGACCGCCTGAGGACCGAAACCAAAATGACCCGAAGGGAGATCGACAGCTGGTTCTCTGAGCGACGGAGGAAGGTGAGCACCGAGGAGACCGCCAGGGCCGATGGGAGCGCCTGTCAGGAGGAGGAGGCCGCCGGGGAGGAGGGGGGAGCGGAGGCTGCGGCCGGTGACCTGAGGGTCCCTGGGGAGAATGGCTCCCCAGACGTGCCCAGCACCCACACCTTGTTTGAGCGCAAAGTCAGCCCCATCAAGATCAACCTGAAGAACCTGCGGGTCACCGAGGCCAACGGCAAGGGCGAGCTGCCCGGGCTGGGCGCCTGCGACCCTGACGACGACCCGTCCACCAAGCCGGCCCTGCAGCCGCCCGGCAAGGTGAGCTGCAAAAAGACGGCCCAGCAGCGGCACCTGCTGCGCCAGCTCTTCGTGCAGACGCAGTGGCCCAGCACCCAGGACTACGACTCCATCATGGCGCAGACAGGCCTGCCCCGGCCGGAGGTGGTGCGCTGGTTCGGGGACAGCAGGTACGCCCTCAAGAACGGCCAGCTCAAGTGGTACGAGGACTACAAGCGGGGCAACTTCCCCCCAGGGCTGCTGGTCATCACCCCCGGCAACCGGGAGCTGCTGCAGGACTACTACGTGACGCACAAGACGCTGAACGAGGAGGACCTGCCGGGCCTCTGCGAGAAGACCCAGATGAGCTCCCAGCAGGTCAAGCAGTGGTTTGCGGAGAAAATGGGCGAGGAGACCCGGGCCGTGGCGGACACCGGCAGCGAGGACCAGGGCCCCGGCGAGCCTGCAGCTGTGCACAAGGGGCTGGGCGACACCTGCTCAGAGGTGTCCGAAAACAGTGAGTCGTGGGAGCCCAGTGCCCCTGAGGCCAGCTCGGAGCCCTGTGACATACCAAGTCCCCAGGCTGGTCGTCAGCTGGGTAAGGAGCCCGTAGGAGCCATGGCTGTCCTCCTGGGTGTGGGGAGCGGCACCCATGGGCGGGCACTGGGTTTACTGCGTGGGAACGTGTGTTGTTTCAGAGGCTGCCGGCTGCTTTGGGGTAACTGGCATAAGAAGATCAGGGGTGGAGAGTTGTTTATTTTATGTTTCTTAAAAACTGGTGCAGGGCAGGCACATAGTGAGCCTATAAGGTCCACACTTTTCCAGCCATTTTTCAGCAGTAGGAGAACAGGTCAGAACATCACCAGGGTCAGGCAGAACCCAAACTACTGGGTAGGAGAGAGCAATAGGGCTTTTGAGGAAATTCAACTCAAATTGGTAAACAAAAAGAGAGTCTTTAATTATCCTTAGAGCCGAGACCGGTTTGGCTCAATGGATAGAGTGTCAGCTTGGGGACTGAAGCGTCCCGGGTTCGATTCCGGTCAAGGACATGTACCTTGGTTGCAGGCATATCCCCAGTGGGGGTGTGCAAGAGGCAGCTGATCGATGACTCTCTCATTGATGTTTCTAACTATCTCTCTCCCTTCCTCTCTGCACAAAATCAATAAAAATATATTTTTAAAAATTGTTAATTATCCTTAGATACACGTCTAAGTTTTTTAATAATGAAAATCCTGTAATTTGCTCTTTAATTGTTCCTGATGTGGAAGTAATGGAAAATCATTCCCTCTTGGACATATATGGAATCAAATGGTGGGTCATGTATTAGTACTTGACAGGAAATTCTGCAAGAGTATTTTATTTAAGACAGATTTCTTTTAAAAATACATATTTTATTGATTTCAAAGAGGAAGGGAGAGGGAGGGAGGGAGGGAAACATCAATGATGAGAGAGAATCATTGATTGGCTGCTTCCTGCACAGCCCCCTACTGGGGATTAAGCCCACAACCCGGGCATGTGCCCTGACTGGGAATCAAACCTCGACCTCCTGGTTCATAGTTGATGCTCAACCACTGAGCATGCTGGCCAGCTAGGACTAAGACAGGTTTCTTGAAGCTACGGACACATCACACTGTCCATCACTATCAGGTGCTGATTTTCCAAGGCCTCTCCTCCCTCCTTCCCCTGAGGTATCTGTCTCCTCATAGAGGCCCCTCCCCATGAGCAAGGCCCTCCCAGGGGCGTCATGGGCACCAGAGACAGGTCTGTCCTCACAGGGCTGGTCGCCTTGGCCTCCTCCCTGCACGGACTTGCCCCTGGGGAATGCCCACCTGGGCTTTGGCTTCGCCAGCAAAACAGCAGAGATGCTGGGACTGGAACCAGCTGTTTCTTTTGCTTTTTTTAAATTAAAGTTTCACTAAATTCTGTTCTCAGGCAGCTAGAAACAGGGTGGTAGTTACACAGCAGCGTGACTGTACTTAATGCCACTCAAAATGGCAGATTTCTGTTATGTGTATCTCACCACACTCCTAAAGAAAGCCAATCTGGGATTGGATGAATGGGCATTTGCCCCCCTCAGCTACTAACCCACCAGCCAGTGATGTGCTGCTGCCGTGGGTGGGACAAAGCAGGAGCGGCGGGCGACCCTGCACCTGTGGCATCATCCTCTCCTCTCCAAGGCAGACACCAGTGCAGGAAGACTGTCTGTCTGCCCTGCTTCTCCGGCCCTGGCAGCAGCCACAGGCAGGCTGCCTCTGAAAGCAGCAGGAGTGACGGACCTCTGAACAGCCATGGCTTTGACTGGGGGTTGGAGTTAGAAATGAAATCTCAGTAAAATGCCTGTCAGAAATCAGCCCCAGCTGCTGTTACAGAGAACAGGGTGTTCTGGGGAGCCGGAAGGAAGCGGGTAGGATGAGGGGTTAGGACAGGACTCCCGAGGCAGCGGCCTGGGGAGCGGGCCCAGAGAAGACGGTGCACCAGCTGCGAGGCCTGGGTTGGGCAGTGGTCCCTCGCCAGATTTAGCCAGCAGCCCGTCCTTTACCCACACTCCTTCTTCACACTCCCTCCGCTGCAGAGGGGGAGTGGCGGGCAGAAAGGCGTTGCTTATGGAGTTACATCCCCAAACGGGGGCTACACACGTGGCAGCTGACATGGAGGTGACGGGCGTGTGCTTTCTCCTCAGAAACGGACTGAACTGAACCGACGACTGTGAAGGACTGGCCAGTCGGGGCTGCCGCCTGCCACGTGGAAGGGCCCCACCCAGCTCTCTGCCGCACATCATTCCCATCCCGGCCCGGGGCCCAGCTCCGGAGCCTCAGACAGCCCAGACCCTCCTGCCACCTCTGCCAGCGTCACCAAGAAGAGGGAGACAGAGTTCCCGTCAGTTTCCCAATGTAGGACCTGTCCTTTGCCTTTCCGTGGATAAAGTAGTTCAGATTCCATAGTCATAGACACAGAATCCAGTTTTTAACATAGTCCGCCTGTGCACACGTAATGAGACACCGGATCATAAGCACTTATTGTTACATAGCCACTTCGTTAGCACAGCAGTGCTTTGTCTTCATCATCTCTGAAAATGGCCTGTGTCTGCTCTCTGGACATCGCTGGCCACCTTCCCTCTCCTTCCAGGCCGGGCAGGGTGACGCGCACACAGCACATGTGGAGCCGGGCTCCTCTGTGCTCCCCAAGGAAGGCGGCGCCTCGGGCGTGCTCTCCCCCCCTTAGGTGGAGCAGCAGGATCTCCTCGGGCTCACGCCTGGGGGATAACCGGTGCAGAGCCTGCCGTTCCTGCACTTAAGAAAGGACTGGGCTATGTGATTGCCACTCTCGTGAGCTGTCGTAGTCATTCTGCTTTGTTTGTGGAGTCTGAATCGTGGACGTTACTTTTTAGTTACCAGATCAACTAAAAAAACATTTGCTATTAAGCCTATTGTACTGACTATATGACCGCATTTAAAAAAAATATCTAGACATGCTTAGAGAGGGAAATGGAAAACAGAAGCGATAGTGCATGGCCACCGCCTGTTCACAGCCCTCGTCCTCTCTGCCAGCCCCTGTGCTCCCCTCTGGGAGGAGAGCCCCACACCTGCCCGGGTGAGGGTGAGGACGGATGGGATTATCAGAACTGGGGTGGCCTTCGGCATAGTGACCTGCATGTGGGGTTCCTGGCAGAACACCCAGAGTCGTCCTGGCCCCCATGCCAAGGGCCTGGCTGGTGTGCTGGGCACTCGCCCACAGGTGCTGGGCATCACTGCACAGGTGCTTGCAGGGTTTATGGGGTTAAAGGTCTATATTTATATCTCACACTTGGGAACAAGACCTCTGGCTACATTAGCCTAAACATCGTGTGTTTTTTTATTGAGAAAAGTCACAGGAACAGATGCCTTTGGCACGTGGGGAAACTTGCTTTCAAAGCTGTACTGAATGGTAACCCTTGTACCCCGCAGCAGGTACAGAGCGTGGAGCAAAAGAAGGGTCACCTGCAGCCCCGCTCACCTGGACACCACCTGCCTCCCAAAGCACTGGGCCTCCTGGCACAGCCTCCTGGTCCGGGCTGGTGGGCAGCATGAGGAGACCCCGGAGAGGGGGCAGGGGTTGTGGGCAAGAAACACTGGTGCTGGGTTAGACATGGTCCCCCTTCCGATACGCCCACCCTCCCTCCACCCCCAGGAACTGGACCAGGCAGGCTTCTCACTGGCCGCCCGGAGAGGGCCTGCCTTGCCAATGAGGAGTCTTCAGACCTTGTTCTTTGGAAAAGTCGTCTTCTGCCCTCTCTGTCCCAGTAGGTACCACCCTTACATGTTTTAAACAGGTGGCCTGTGCATATTGGGCGAGCTTTGCAGTCTATTGTTTTTGTATCCTTTCCATTCTGGGGTGTGAAGCTATTTAACTCCAAAGCTCTCTGCAGAATTGCCAAGAATGATGAGTTATTGCCTTCCTTCAGAGAACAGACACCTGGAATTTTTCCTTTAGTGTTTATGTACATGCAGATTAATTTACATATACACACATATACAGTACACATACTCATTTGATACTTTGCTCGTGACATGGACATCTGACGTGTACACCTGAGGAACTTGGTGGCACGTGGGTGCTGGGGGAGTGCCGGGGGCAGCCCAGCACAAGGCCATCTTCAAGTGCAACCATCACACCGGCCAAAGGGTGTGTCTTTAGAGAGGATATTCTTCATTATTTGTATTCACATTTCATTTACAATCCAAACAGCAAGACAGGAAAAATAAAGTATGTGATGGACAAGTTCATGCAAGACAGAGCAACCCACCCTTGGCACCAGCTCACCTCTAACAGGTAGAAAAATTGGCATGTTCTCCTCACATTGTTGGCCCTCCACCCAGCAGGTCACAGGAATAACAAGACTGCCCAGGTAAGGGGCCAGAGCGGACACAGCGTCTCCCCCGTACTCTTGGCCGGAGGGATCAGTGGGATGGGCCTTATGCTTGAAAGAATAAACGATCAAAGGTGATGATGGGGGGAGAGGCGATGACATTAAGCAGGCGCCTAAAAGGATATCGCAGGTACCCAAGGCTTTGGTGCAAGACCATAAACACAGCCACTGGACACAGAAATAGCCACGCTGGCCCAGAAATCAGGACTGTACCCGTGCCGGGGCACGAGGCCCTGCCACAGGCAGATGGCGGTGGTTTTGCACTCGCCCGAAGGGGGAGCTTCTGTGATGCCGCTGGGGCAGAAGGCGGTCTGGGCTGCAGAGCTGAGGGCGGTGAGATAGTCTGAGAGGAAACGCCTGTTTTGTAAGGTGACTGACCTTTCCCTGCTCTGTGTGCACTGGGACTCGTCGCCCATGTCTTCTCTGTGTTCGGCTTATAATTTTTACAGTGAGGTTGTAGGCCTGGTTGTAAGAGGTGAAGCCAGATCTTGATTCTGATACAGGACATCTGGGTGTGTGGTACATAGGGTTGGCATAGTTTGGTCGCTTGTTTGGGTCTCGGGGAGCATTTGGTCTGGGAGGAGGTCCTGTCTCTGGGAGTCGCGGGCTCCTGAACTGGAATGCGAGGGGGTGGCCAGCACTGGCCTCGGCAGACTCGGGTGCTGAGGGCTCCTTTCATGGCCGAGTGACAAAGCGCCTCAGCCCGAGGCCCCCGCACCCTGCTCCTCAGAAACAGAAGGTGGGGACTCGGCAGAGGGTGGGGGGGTGCCTGCTAGGCTCCCACGTGTACTAATGGCCCTGGCCCGCCTGGCCGAGGGAGGCTGTCCCCCCAGGAGTGTCAGTGTGTCCGGTCCGTGGTCCTGTGTCCTCCTCTGACTCGGACCTCTGTGACAGGCTGCCTTCCGTGCACGTGGGCATTGCTCTTTCCGGTTGTGTCTCGCCTTGCTCTGCACACCCTCTCCCGTGGCCTCCTGCTTGTGACGCCCTCTTTGGGCCCTATTGCCTCGTCTTCCTTTTCTCGGACCAAAATTGGGGATTGGAGCAGCTTGTCAGTTCAGACCCCACACCCAGGTGGAGAAAGGCACTCTGCAGGAGAGGAGAAAAGCCAAGAAGAAATCTTAAACCAAACCTGGAGTTTGGGCTTTTCCTCAAGTATTCCCCCTTTCCCTTGCTCAGAATTTTCCTGAGGTCATTTGACTCACTTTTTGTACGAAATTTAAATTTTCATGTATCCCACTGCTTTGCAAAGCTCAGTTGTGTTGGAGAAAAGAATCCTCTAGATATGCGAGGTCTGCACAGCCAGCAGTCAGCACGGGTCAGGTTAATGGGGTTCAGTTCTCCTCCCTCTGCAGGACCCCTGGATCGGCTTCCTCTGCTGCCTGCCCCTAGCACAGGCCTGCCCAGCCTGGGGGCCATCTCCCTATGGCTTGGGGAGCACCTTCCTCAGCAGGTCTCCAGCACCTGAGAAAGGGGGTGTGGAGCCCCAGCCTTCTCCTCACAGTCCCCTCCCTGAGCGAGGCTTCAGTCTGAGGAGCCCGCCTTGCTGGCCTCTCTGGCCCATTTATGGTAGCTGAGCCCTGTGACACCAGGGCTAAGGAGACTGGGCAACCTCTCAGCAAAGTGGTGGGTTTGGATTTAGGCCGAGTGGATGCAGGTAGCTCTCATGGGTGCTGTTTGGCTTGCTCCCCAGCTCAGCTGTAAGTCCAGAGGCTTACAGTTCGAATTCATTTTGCTGGAATCTCTATGTATCCCAAGTGCAGTCCCACTGGGGGCTCACCCCGGTTCTCCCTGGCTTGGCTGAGCATCTACACGTAGTTGGGAGGAGCACAGACAGCATTTGGCCCCAGCGAGTCTGCTTCTCTGGGTTCTTCAGTCCTGAGCTCACTTGTCGAAACTGGCTGTTCTGTGATCTGCCTGCAAACCTGGCCTCTCCTTTGAGTGGGGCCCTAGTCCTTCACAGACTGGAGACATGACAGCCTGGATCCCCCAGGAACCAAGCATTCTCCCTGCCCCCAAATCTGGAGCAGGAGTAGGGACCCAAAGTCTGGGATGGATGAGGAGACCCTGGTTACCATATAGACAGGGCAAGCACCTGCAGCCAGGAGCTTAAAAATGAGATTTTAGTTTGCAGTTCTGCAAGGATTCACAAAGAACAGGTAGTTCCTGCCTTGTTGCCAGCCCGAAGGCTCCCACAGCCCTCAGACCTGGTCACTGCTGTGCTCAGCCTGAGCCAGGCGCAGCGGAGGGAGGTGAGCACGGGGGGCTGTGGTCCCCTTCCCTCCTCTCCTCTCTCCTGCTGTCCACCAGGGGCGGGCGGTGAACCAGGCTCCTGAGAGGGAGTGTTCGCCTGTCTTTGTGCCTCTTCAGGAGACGGCTCTGATGGTGTGTGTGGGCCTGTGAGCACTTGAGTGTGTCAGTAGCTTCTCTTTGCTAGTGCTCTGTAACTCCTGTTCTTCCCATGATGAATGAGGGTTTAAAAGTGCTCAGTGTAGCTGGGGCTGCAGTGAACTGTTCGGGATGACACAGGCTGTGCAGACACTGTCCATAAAAAGCTCCATCTTCCCCAGGAGTCACACTCCGGATAGACTGTTCGGGTAAGAATCTACCCACAGGTCCATGCTAGTCCTGAGAGAAGGCCACTTGCCCGTGGCTCCTGCCCATACAGCTGTCTCAGTCCTGCAGTTTACTGGAGCCCAGGTTCCCCAGAGCCAGGAGGGGGCCTGCCCCCGCCCTGCCCCCAGCAGGGTCGTCACTGTGCAGTGAAGCCGGCCAGTGCCAGGGGAGGTGAGCACTGTGCGGAGGAGGCTGCTGGTTTCTGCGCAGCTGCCTTGCCAGCTGTGTCAGGAGGGCCATAGTGTAAAGAGAAAACACGCCACCCTTCCCCCCTGTCCTCCGGCCATTGTTTGTTGAGTTCACTGAGCACAGTCTCTCTGGAACTCAGGGAGTTTGCCAAAGGCCTGCAGATTCCTTCCCGATGGTCCTGCTTCCTGGCTTCCACCACCGGGCAGATTCTGGGCTCAGTACAAACCCTTTGTTCCAGAGGGCTGCTGAGGGGGGGGCTGTTGACCAGTGCTCTGGGTTCGCTTCCTGTCTCCCAGAGATGGCTGCAGAAGTGATCACCGTGGTGCTAAGAGGCAGCTGCCGTTCCTGTTTGTCTGGAGGCAGATGAAAACGCTACCTTACCGTGTAGGGGGTCCCACCTCCCGCGGTGGCCCCTGTGAGCGCGCCGAGGGGCGCCTTGTGGCTTTGTCCTTGGCCTGTGGAAGGGGGTTCTGCCACAGGGGCATGCTTAACAGGTGGTAACTTGCCTTGGGACCATGGCTGTGCCGAGGCAAGGCTGGCACTGGGCCGTCTCCAGGCTCACCAAGGTCCCTGTCGGGCTGCTGCTATTTCTAAGATGCAAATTGCACATTTCCTAGGTTTTGTATCCGTGGACGTGGATAAGAGAAGGCAACAGGGAAAAACTTCTTGTACAATTTGAAATGGGCCGAAATGGTACTTCAACTCTTTCAATTGTCCCTAAATAAAAACTTAAATACATTTCCTATCTGCTGACTTTTGTTTTGTGGGGGAGTCAGAAAAAAAGCTAAACACTTCACATGTGTGGGTTCACTCTGGGTAAGGCGGCTGTGAGCTGGATGGGTGAGCAGGGAGTTTCCCTCACTCACTCAGAAGTTTCTCCTGCTCGGCTCCTACGTGGCAGAGACAGAGGCTGAGCCAGGCCAGTTGTCACCCAGTATCTGGTGAGGACAGCCTGGGAGCTAGAACAACCGCGAGTGTGGAACCTGAGGCCACTCAGCTGACCCCAGGGTGGGTGCAGACCCGGGCAGCGGCTCGCTTGGGACACACTGTGGATGGAATTGGCAGAGGTGGCCAACAAGGGGTGGCTGTGGGTTTCCAGGCAGGGAACAGAACCCGACTGCCATCTGGGCATGAGTGCTCTGGAGATTACCAGCTAAGACCCGGGGAGGAGGGTCCTCAGACTGAGTCGGGGCTGGACCAAGTAACTGAAGCGTGGAGGAAGCATGGCCTCATTTTGTTCCCTGAGCTAGTTTGATGGGATAACGTGATGCGGCTTAGCTACCTTTTCCTCAACGGAACTGGAAGTTCGAGGTGGGCTCAAGTGGAGACAAGTGAGTTCCTAGCCCCAGCCTTCAGGTGATGTTCAGGATGCCTGGTCAGGAGGGGAGGCCTGCCTCTGCCATGGCCCAGGTCCTTGCAGTGCCAGCGTGTCAGCAGGTCAGAAACGCTCTTGCCGCCTCTGCGCCCAGGGCAGCCTTTAGAGTGAAGGGCTCTCACCCGTGACCAGGCTGGGGACGGTGACCGTGGAGGCAGTGCTGTGTGCGCATGGAACCCGGGTGAGTCTGCTTGTCCCTGGTCTGCAGCCAGCCAGGCGCAGAGGACCCTGCAAAGGATCGTTGTCTTGCCTTTGTCCCAGTACCACTGACTTCCTTTTCCTGCCCTGCTCTCAGCCCTGACCACTCAGGTCATCTGGGAGCTTTTGAAAAAGGCATGCTAGGGTCCCCGAAACCAGTTTTCCAGAACAGAAGCTTCCCAGGCGATGCCTGACTGGGGGTGGGAGGCAGCCAGCCCGCCCGCCCACGCTGCGGGACTGCAGGGACATGCCTGAGGCATGGTGTAGGGAAATAGCTACCAACCCTGGGTCTGAGAGATTCAGTCCCTCCCAACGGAGGTGTCCCCTCACCCCTACCCCTTGCTGGGCCTCTGGGTCAGCCATGAACCATCAGGTCTGTCTGGAGGGACTTTGAGGTGAGACTGATGTGCGAATGTGCCTGACGGAGGGCTGTCCGTTCCTTCCAGGAGGCGGGCCCAGGGTGTTGGCAGTGGAAGCAGAGGCAGCGCTGCGGCAGCCGCTCCTCCCCGCGGTGCTCCTGCTCCGGAAAGGCTTGTGCTCAGGAAGGGGAGGTACGTCACCACAGGCACGAACGTGGTTGCCATGGCAAGGATGACAGGCGCCCCTAACCGCCAGCACAGGCTCTTCCTTCGCTGACCGGAGAAGCGCTCTCCTGTCCCCTGGTATCCGGGGCCGGAAAACACGGGCCAGGAGAGCCCAGGTTAACCCCCCCACTCCCGCCTCTCCACCCCCCATTTCAGTTTACATTCAAAATTGCTTTGTAGTACAATAGTTTCAAGTACACAGCACAGTGGCTAGACAATCATATACTTTACCAAGTGGTCCTCCTGCTAGTTCAAGTCCTCACTGGCCACCGTTACTGACCCTCTCCTCTGTGCTGTTCTTTACATCCTGGGACTGTTTGGCGGCTACCAATTTGTACTCCTTAGTCACTTCACCTTTTACCCAGTCCCCCAACTCCCCTCGCCTCTGGCAGCCATCAGTCTTTCTCTGTACCTGTGAGTGTTTTTATTGATTTTGTTCGTTAGATTCCACGAGTAAAATCATATGGCCTTTTATTCTGATTTATTTCCCTGAACACGATGCTCTCCAGGTCTATCCATGCTGTCGCAAAAGGTTTCATTTTTTTTTTTTTAATGGCCAAGTCACATCCCATTGTGTAAATGTACCACTGCCTTTTAATCCTATTGGTGGGCACCTGGGCTGCTTCCAAAGCTGGGCTGTTGTGAAGTACCGCAGTGAACATAGGAGTGCATCTATTCTTTTGAATGAGTGTTTCGGGTTTCTTCGTATATATTCCCAAAAATGGAACCACTGTGTCATAAGGCAGTTCCATTTTGAATTTTTTGAGGAAACTCCATATTGCTTTCCACAGTGGCTACACCAGGCTGCATTCCCCACAACAATGTAGTTTTTTTCTCCACATCCTCACCAACACTTGCTTATTGATAATAGCCATTCTTACAGGTGTGAGGTGATATTGTATTGTGGTTTTAATTTGCATTTCTCTGATGATTAGTGATGTTGAACATCTTCTCGTTTAATTTTTTTTAAATTTGAGTTGTATGAGTTCCTTATAAATTTTAGATATTAATTCCTTATCAGATGTATCATTGGTGACTACCACTCAGTGGATTGTCTTCTCATTTTGTTGGTTTCCTTACTGTGCAAAAACTTGTTTGATGTAGTCCCAATGGTTTATTTTTCCTTTTGTTTCCTGCGGCTGAGGAGATATGTCAGAAAAAATAATGCTAATGGAAATGTCAGATATTTTACTGCCTATGTTTTCTCTAGTTTTATGGTTTCAAGTTTTATATTTAAATCTTTAATCCATTTTGAGTTTATTCTTACATATAGTGTAAGAAGGCATTCTAGTTTCATTTTTTTGCACGTATCTGTACAATTTCCCCAACACCTTTTACTGAATAAACCAGCGCTTTTCAACTTTTCCATCCCATGGCAGACATAACTAATTACTAAAATTCTGTGGTATAGCAAAAAATTTATTGGTGATCTGACAAAAAAAAATATAGATGTAACTTTGACAACTTACCAAATTACCTACCCTTCTTTTTCTAATGAATTTGTAAAAAAAAAACAAAAAACCAAGTGCCCATACTTGTATATATGATTTCTAGTACCAAGAATTAACCAATTGGACACAATCTTATGCGATGTGACCAGTAAGATGCAACCTATTATATGAACTTTGTTATGATTCAAGGCAGCATATTCAGACCCGATGGCTATTGTTGTGTTGGCTGTTGTCATTCTTTCATTTGACAATCTAAGGGAAAAGAGGTCAGTGCCCCTGAATAGTCAGGTATTGCATGTTTTAAAAATAATTCTTGTGGCACACCAGTTGAAAAATGCAAGAACAGATTGTCTTTACCCCATTGTATGTTCTTGCCTCCTTTGTTGGAAGGCATGGGCTTCTTTCTGGGCTGTCCCCCCTGAGAAGGGCAGGAAGCTCTAGGGGGAAAGCCTCAGAGGCAGGAACCTGAGCAGTGGCAGCCTGGGACTGGCTGGGGAATGACAGGAAATATTTTAAATGATGAGCCAGTTCTCCAAGCGGGTGATGCTTAGAGGGGCCTCCAATGAACTAGGACTGGCCCCACATCCGTGGACCTGAGAAATGCATGTCTTTGGTCTGACTTGTCAAATGGGAAAGGGATGTTTTAAACCTACAACTCTAAATCCACACTGGGCTTGTCTTAAACAGTCTTGATCCAAAGCCACCAACCATGCTTCGGACTGTGCAGGAGGGGATAATCACCATCCTAAGAACCAACTAATTACACTTACCTGTATCCCTTCGATGACAGGTCTTCTCGGGCTCGCTGGAAAGCCTCTCTCCACCCATCCACCCACCAGGCAGGCAGGCACTCTGTATGGTGTGATTTTTTCTCCCCACCAGCAGACCACGATAAAAGCAACACAGGGAGGATAGGGAGGGAAGGGCCTCTTCAACCATATTCTCAGATTTTGGTTCATGCTCCAGAGGCAGCCAGAATGGCACATGGCACCCATGTCTAACACTGAGTGTTTTGAAAGGAGAGGTTTCTGTGGAAGTGCCCACTGCCATAGCTGGCTGCCACACTCCACCCATCAACACCCCAGGTGGCACCCTGGAGGAGACGGTGGCCTCATACTCCTTGTAGCCCAGAGGCGGCAAGTTCTGCTTGACCGGGAACGTCCCACCTGCTTCTCCTGCAGAAAAAATACCAGGTGATGGTCCCTTGTCAACAAGCCAACAGAAATCTGGCTTCCTATGCCCACAAAGAACACACCAGTTAAAGGAAAAAGGAGACAAGGATGATTTATTTGGCAGTCAGAGCTTAGAGAGCAGCAGAACTAGCAATGGCTAAACCCGAGCCCAAATGCAGGCAACGGGGTTGCGTGTGTGAGGCACCTCAGCACCCTCGGGCCTGGCCCCATCAGCTCAGAGGCTTCATTCAGCACCTGACCGACTGCCTGTCCTGCCCCTCACCTCCCACAGGCAGGCAGCTCCTCGATCTCTCTTCCAGTCCTAAGGGAAAGCGTATTAAGTCTTTTTTGCCTTAAAAAAAAAAACCACCTCACCAGAATAAGCTTTGCTATTTCATCTCTTCCCACCCCATTACTATCAGTGCCTTAGCACCCCAAACCGAACCCCAATAGGGCAGGCCGCCCACTTGCTGCTCTCGGAGGCTTCTCCATGGTGAGGAGCGTGAGGAGTAAGTTAGTTATACCACCGAGAAAAAAAATACTTTTTTAAAAAGTTTTTTTAGAAGGAAAGCTTTCCCGATAAAATTTAAAATTTTTAATATTTATATTATAAACCCAACCTTGGCAATCATATATAGACATGTTTGCTATGGATAAATCAGGATTTAGGTCATCCTTTCTACCTTTTCTCAGAAATTGTATGATTTCCTTCAGTTTACAATTCATGATAAGGAGAGTTTAATATAATGTTAAATAATTTACCACCTACCCTAAAAGTAAGCTATAGGAAACGGAATCAATATGGGGACCAAATAATAACAAGGCTTTAACGGCTCAGTGGTTTTTCTTAAGAGTAGATATAAACCGTGAAAAAGTCCCGCTGTTAGCTGAGCTGGAAAACCCATAAAAATAACAGTCTGCCACAGTGCACAGCCGAATCCTTTCACTTTGCTTCCCCGATCCCATCACCGAGCAGCTGTCAGGTTAGACATGGAAGACATAGAAAAATCATACATGTATGGGAAATAATGAAGAGGGAGAAATAGTGTGCAAAAAATAAACTTTAAAATTCTATGCTCCAACATCACGTGTGTCTAATACTGGGTTTTCAGTTGACTGAACACTGGAGAACCTCAGGCAGCACCCTCTGGAGGGCGGGCTGGCCCCAGGCCCCGGGCTTCCACTGTGACAAAGAGTGGTCTTCAGTATGGTTTTATAGCCAATCTGCTGGGGCCTCCGGAGAGCCTTGTAGAAGGAGGGCAGGGGAACTGTGTGCAGGAGTTTCCTGAATGTTCTGGGCAGTCCCTAGCTGGGCTCTGCCTTAGCGACTTGCTCCTCCATTCTGGCCACACTGGTGCGATCATCCCGACAAAGGCCTCAAGAACGTCCACAGACTTGTCTACTGGTGAGCAGGTCCTCAGTGGCGGGCAGTGGCAGAGTGTGTAGCCCAGTGGTGTGGTGCGCCCCGCTCTGGGCCCTTGTCCTCTCATGGCCCTGAGGCGTGGCTGTGGCTCTGGGACACGGTGCCTGTCCCTGCTGCAGGTGGTGCCCTGGGGCTCAGCCTCCTCCCTGGCCCCTCGAAGGGCAACCTTCCGTGGCTTGCGACGCCCAATACTGCTACTGTTAACATGATCCCCTGTATCTTTCAGGCGGGGGTGTCCCCGCCGTGGGCGATGTGCCCTTGTGCTGTGTCCTCCTCCTCGGGCAGGCCCTGTGCTCCTGTGCCCTGACTCCAAGGCCAAACGGGGGGGCATCCGCCCCCACCCTGCCCGGCTGTGGTTTTAAAGCTGCAGGACAATGTAAACGTGGTTTCCCTGGCCCAGCAAGGCGGCGGCTGCTGCTGCTCAGAGCCTCCGTGCTGCCAGCTGAGGCAGCCACTCTCTCTCAAAGGGGCTTCGGACGTGGTCCCGGCCCCACAGACGGAAGGATCCACCTCCAGAAGTCAGGCCAGATGTGTGTGCTTAATGCGAGAGACAGAACAGTTTTTGCCTTCGCCCAGGCTGGGGAATGGAGGCCCCAAACAGGAATACATCTTAATGGCTTGGTTTTTGTTTAGCATTCTCTGCTGGAATTCAGGCTCCAGGCTGCGAGACAGGAAGGGTGCCATGGCAGGCCGCTTCCAATGAACGCAGGTCACGGCATTCCAGGAGGCACGCAGCCCCTCTGCTCTCCACGAGCTGGGGCCCAGCTAGAGGCGATTGTCTCCGTTGACCCGAGTCCTCCGTGGGGCCCTGGCAGAAGGGACGAGTGTCCTTACTGGCAGCAGGGCCTTGCAGCCCAGGCCAGTTACCGTACAAGGCTTATACCAGGAGAAGAGGGTATCAAAGGATGACCGACGGAGCCACTTCCCATCTCTCTAACACCACCCCACCCCTCACCTTCTCTCCCGGCTGTCAAAATGGTCTGCAAGGTGTTCCTGGGAGATGCGGAAGTCCTCAAACGGCTGCTGGTAGCGCGTCTCAAAGGAGCCTTCGCGGGCCCGGCCGTGGAAGAGCTGGCCCGAGGCATCGGAGCCTCGCTCCCGCAGGGACGTCCCGCTGAAGGGACTGAGGTCACCGTTCTCCTGCTTCAGGGAGGGAAGTGCACCTGAAGTCAGCAACTCCCCTGCACCTGCGAGGCCGCAGCCTGGCCAGGCCCCCCCTGCAGTTACCTTGGCAGGGAAGATGTCGACCTTAACCAGCAGGGAAGCCAGCTCCAGGTCCTCGCTGTAGTTGTTCTTCAAAGGCACTGCTCTGTACCCTGGGAGGAAAGCCCGGCCCTCAGCCTGGGAGGGAGCTGAGGAAGGCCCCGCTCCCCCCGCCCCCCCCCCGCCCAGATCACGGGCAGGGTCCTCACCTGTCTTCAGGCCTTTCACCGGGAAGGTGGCCTGAGCCAAGAAGTTCTGGTCACTAAACATGTCTTCCTCGTAGACCACAAAGCGCAGGAAAGCGAACTCAGGGTTACTGACTTGGAAGTGGAAGGGCTTGGCCGGCCACACGGGGTTGAGGCCGTTGTCCACTGCGAAAGCAAGGATAAAGGCCTTAGGCCACCCCCTCCAGAGGACAGGGCCACTGTGCAGAGGGAGGATGAGGACAGTGAGTGGGGAAGGCTGGCTCACCCACAAACTCTGTCTTCTGCTTGCTGTTGTCATACTCGGCTCCAGCAACCTCAATCTCCACAAAGGGACACACAATGCCCCGGCCATTCTTTGGTAGATGCCGGGCGCCTAGCACCTGTAAGGCAGACAAAGATGGGCCTGGGGTTGTCCTTCCTGCTCCCTCCAAGTCCTCACTACTCAGTGAAGGCCATGCGCCCTCTGCTGGGCCCCCAGGAGTAACTGCTGACAGCAAACATTCATTTGAAGGTGTCATAGCTTTAACCAAAATTTTCATGTGAGTTTTTGCAGTCTACTTCACATTATATCCATGTCTGTTTTAACATAGAAATCTTTCAAATTACCTCTAGAGGGGAAAATGAATCTCCTCTCGGAAGCAGATGCTCACCCCATACTCTCCTCACACTTCCTCCAAGACTGCTCAGGCCCAAGCACCCTGAACCCCACATGAGCAGGGGCATCAGGGGTGTTCCAGAACTGCTGCGAAGGCGTGCGAGCCTGGGCCTGGGGCGATTTGCTCTCCTGAGCACCGAGTTCCTGGTTCACCATTGGCACTAGCTTCTTGCCCACATTCTGCCTGCTCCTTCCAGGCAGTGGTTACCCTCGACTTGACTTCAGAGCAGCCTGACTCCTTAACCAAGAGCCAGCCCTGTTCACCTGCCGCCTCTGGCCTGTGCCACTCACTGTCCAGCCCGCTGCAGAGACTGCTAGCTGCCTTTCCACCTCCGAGGACATTGTCTTCCTCAAGCTCAGCAACAGAGCAGTGCCCTTCCCCAGTCGTACTGACTAGCACCTCATCTCTACGTCCTGAAACGAGGCCAGTGGAGCAGCCCTTCCCCTCTGAAGCCCACCTCGATGCAGATGGCGCACGGCTCCAGCCCGCGGAGGCTGCTCTTGTCGAAGGGGTCGAAGGCCTCGTCCCGCATGGTGCTGGGCTGCAGCACGTAGCCACAGTGCCCGCCGGTCATGAAGAGGGCCTGGTTCATCTGCATGGGCTTGTCTGCAAGAGCCAGGTCAGTGACCCCCAGCCCACTGCCCGCTGCTCCCCACCCCACAGAGTGCCTCCTCACCGGGGGTCTGGAAGTTGAGGGCCACCAGCTGACTGCCGCAGATCCACATGGGCAAGGGGTCATAATTGGAGGAGTCCAGCCGCTGGCCCTTGGGGTAGATGCGGGAGAGCTGCAGCCGGTTGTACTGCAGGAACTTCTTGCCTTTGGCCTTGTTCACATACTTCTCAGCCTTGGTTTCCGGGAAGGATGACATGTCCCGGTAGCAGGCACGTTCTGTGCCAATCTCTGGGCCAAACAGGGAGAATACTTACAGAGCCCGCCCACCCAGGCAGTGTTGGGGGGCCGGCACCTGGGACTAAATACTACTGCACCCCCCATGGAGAGCGCCCCCACTGGGCCTCGGCCCTTACTCTCTTCATCGAAGGGGACAGGCCGGCAGTAGACGACAAGCTCGGAGAGTTCCAGGGCGATCTTCTTCCTCCGCTCCATCATCTTCCCCTCAGTGAGCTGGTGACACACACAGGACGCTGTAACCCCAGGCAGAGCTCCATCGAGAAGCAAGTAGCCCCTGCCAGCCTCGGCCAGTCCACACTGTAGGTCCCCTGCACCTTCCAGACCCCACTGGACCATACACAGAGCTCTCTACTTCGGCCTCGACCCAGAACTGTCCCTCCTCTCTGCCCAAGAAGGTGAGGTCCGGGTTGGCTGCACTACCCAAGGATGCCTTGTCACTATTTGGTGCCTATTAGCTTTCCTCAGGCCAAAGGGCCGTCACCTCATGGTTCCCTGTGACCTCACTGGGGACTTGGGCCTTTGGCTTGGCCTTCTGTACCCCAAGGACCCTCCTTCCACCACCCTGAGCCTTATTGCCTCAGCTCCCCTCGTCCAACACATCTACTTCCACAGCCACATTTTGGCGACAGAAGCCCCATGCAGGTCCACTTCCACCAGGACTCATGTACTCATAGCCTTTCTTCACTTTCAGCCTCGACCCTGGGATCCATCCCTCCAACCCCCTGATCTGCCAGTCCCTTATCCCAGACCACACTTTTGGCACAATCCTCAGACCCGTCCCCCTCTGTTCAGCTCACAAATCTGTTTTGAGGCTTTTCTATCCCACCCTAAATGACTAGGGCAAATGGCCACCAAGTAGTAATTCCCTTATCCCTGCCAGTACTTCCTTCTCTCCGTTCCCTAGGCTCCGTGGAAGGGTCCTCCCTCCCCCAGAAGGCTGACCATTATTCTAGCCAAGCTCGGGCTCCTGAACTATAGACATTAATGCCCACCAAATCCCAGCCCTCTGCTCTCCCCCACAGCCAGGTCCTAAAGAGCCTGGCCACTGGCATCCAATACCAGCCCTGACACTGCCATGGCTCTTGATAGTGTCACCAATGTCATTTTCTGCTGCCAAACCCAACGGGTACTTTCAGATTCTTACTGTGCCTGTGAGTGACTCCCCAGCCCTGTCCTTCCCAGGCTCTTCTTCCTCCTCTACAATCCTCATGCCTCCTGAGCATACACACCTGCTTCCAGCCCAGGACTTTTCCTCTTACCGCTGCCCTGTGTATCCAACTGCCCGACTGAGAAGACCCACCTGGATGGCCTCACATATCCCAACACACCCACAGGTCACGTTGCTAGCTCATGTGGGTTTCTTCCAGATCCTTGCTTAGAGGCTCACATGCTGCCCACCCAGCACCCCGCAGACTCTGGCAGGCACTCACCCTGGCATCTGCAGTCTGGGCCACTTCACGGATCTTTTTCACCCAGTCCTGCAGCTCCTCCTGCGAGTCGGCCGCAACATCCAGGGACCACTGTGCCACTGAGGTCATGCTGATGGAGAAGACGAACGGCCGGTTGTTCTTGCCCTCGGGACGAATGGCTGGGGGAGCAAGAGAAGAGCTTGGTCAGGCATCTCTCGGTGCTTTCACCGAGTTTTCTCATCACCTTTCCGCCTCCCAGCACTGGGAGAGAAGCAGCGCTATTCTGCCAGGCCTCTTTGCACTGCCGGAGTGGGGAGACCAGGGCTTGAACCCGATCTGTCTGATATAGGCCTCAAATCTGGACCCTGGGCCCCTCCCCAACTATCTGTCACATCCTGTGACTTCACCCATTGGGACCTGGATGTCAGCATCAGATGCTGAGCCTGGCCCAGGGTGAACTTGCAGGAAGGGTCCTGCGTGGTGTCCAGGGGTGTCTAAGTATGGGAAGAGCTCAGTGTGAGAGCAGCCTTTGGGGCCACCACTGGCCTCCCCACCTGGAGCATGGAGAGCGCCTAACTCTGAGGAACAGTGGGTGAGAGAAGGGGGTGGGGCTCACCAATCTGACAAGCTGGAACATCCAAGACCCCCCGCAGCAAGTCCCCCAGGGGGCTGTTCTCGTCCAAGTGCTGTGGGAAGCAAAGCCCACAGGGTCGTCAGCAAGTCTCCTGCATACATGCGTGTGAGGAGATGTCTGTTGCATATGACAAATACATCTTGTGTGCACATGATTAAACAGGTGGCACATGTATGTTGGAGACCATGGACACCACGGCTGTGATGACCACATGTGGGGTGGCTGTCACGCGCAGGCACACCTGACTGTGTGATGGGTGTGTGCAAAGGGAAGCGGTGGTGGGACTCCCGTTCTGCCAGCAGTTCTAGCCTCACCTCCCTCTCAGGTTCCAGGACTGCTGGGCTGACCATCTCCTCCACGTAGTTTGACGGGAACCAGAGCTGCTTCTTCCCACCATAGTCGCCCCGCCACCTGTGGAAGTCATGGGCTGCTGACCCCAGCGGCCACCCAGCCCCCACGAGGGGGGTATCTTCTGTTAGGGACCCCCACACCTAAGCCAAGGCAGGCACTGCCGAGACACGGGGGCAGACGGGCACTTATAGGGCTTTCCAGCCCAGGGGCCCAGCTCACCAGCCTCCGTCCTGCTTCTCCACATTCTGGATGATGGCGCTCTTGGTGAAAGTCAGCTCGTCGTCTCTCTGGGCCTTGTAGTCAAAGAGGGCTTTGACTGCACACTGTACGGGGAGAAGCAGCGGTGAGCCCAGTCCCTGCCCGCCACTCTGCCAACTGCAGCCTCATGTGCACACACCAGCGCCTGGACTTCCCAGCTGGGCCCAGGCAGCAGCCCGCCTAGTTGCAGTCCTCAACACTGCCCTGCAGGAGGCTCCAGGACAGACGCCACTGGGACAGAGCCACCTCTACCAGGGGAGCACCTCGGGCCCAGGTGAAACCCTGCAGGTCCCGGCCTGGGCCCCAGCAGTGGGGGCTGGCGGGCCGGAACGGAGTGCCTCCCCTGGGACCCCACATTCCTCATCTGAAAAATAAAAAGAAGGAACCTTCTCCCAGGCTCCCCAGGAAAATGGGGAGGGGGGGGATGGGCACAGCTCTTGCACCTTAGAGAAAAAGGCAAAAGAGAAAGGTCCTGCCGGAAAGATTGCCACGAGGTGAGGGAGTGAGTAGTAAAAACAACGTTTTCTGACAAGTGTGCTCCCCTTCCTCCCACTGCTGCCAAGGAAACCAGGTTACCCCGGGGAGCAGTCTACAGGGTCAGTGCTGACCCCCAGGGACGGGCTAGGAGGGGTTGGCCCTGAAAGAGCTGCGGCCACACACCAACCACACATCTCTCACCTCTCAGGCCTCGGAAAACCACAAAGACCACAGATGGGCTCTGAGCAGAGAAATGTAAGCCCCAAGCAGTTGGGGACTATCCCCAGCTCCCTGTGCCCACAGGCCCGAGGCTGTACCTTAAAAGTCGGCATAGGGTTTGCCTCCACATAAAAGCCAGGGTTGCGTCCCTCATACAGGGCTCCATAGTCAGGCTCCTAGAAAGGGGACAGGAAGGGACACGTTAATGCCCAGAGACGAAAGGAGTGCTGGCTGCCACCCTTTCCTAGGGCAGCTGGGTCACTAAGTCTGCCCTCTTCACTGGTGCCTGGTCTTCCTACCTCAGTGGGCATGGCTTCACCCTTTCCTCTCTCCACGTTCTTAGCTTGAGACGCACCCCATTAGCGAGCTCCCTGCAGCAGAGCTGTTTGGCAGTCCCTTCACTCACTGCTGAGCCTGACCCCCGCACACCCCTCTTCCACTCAGCTCTAGCGGATGGCGTCTTCTCCCTGGCTCAAGTGGATCTCCCATCCCAGACTCCTTCCTTTTATCTAAGGCCATGACCCTGGTCCAGAACCCTCACTGTCACTGCACCATCAGGTCCTGCCTTTTCACCACTCTCTTCCCCTGGAGCCTTGTCCTCCACGATTCCACTTCTGTAGCCTACTCTCTCCTGCCCCAGGAACACACTAGTCCACACCGGCTGGATAATCCCCCAGTCCCTGTGTGGACTCCAGGACCCCCTCACCCACAACTTGGCCCACAGAGACCTCTGCTTGAATGGCTGTCCCCCACCTCATCGGCCTAACTTGTGCCCAGTCCTGCTCCACCCATCTGGATTATCCCGACTGGTAGATTCTGGGCCGCCCAGCAGTGAGCCCGGGAGGGACATGCTGGTGTCTCCCCTGCCTGCTGCAGCCCTCAACCGGTCCTCACAGCTGTGCCTATCTTCTCCAGCGCCTCCTCATTGATGGGATAGCGCAGCTTCATCTTTCGATACAGCGGATGCTTCTCATAATAGCTGATGAGGTCAACGAGGCTGTCAAACTCCGAGTTGCCCAGCATCACCGTCTGGCCCTCCTGCTGGACGCGGCAATGCTTGATCTTGCCCTCAGCCCTTGACAAGGACAGAACAGTCACACAGGGGACCAGCTGCAGGCCAGCAACACCTCAAGCACCCCAGGCCACACGCCTCACCGGAAGGAGATGGCGTAGGAGTTGGGCTCATTCCGTTTCCGCACCAGGAAGGCCCCGTCACGGGGGACACGCATCAGCATGTGCTCAGCCTGCGCTCTGGTCAGGCTCGCGTGGTACCATCTGAGGACAGGCCTGAGTCAGAACCACTCCCTCCATCACCACTCAGGTCCCACCCGCCCCTATCCCCGCCCTCACTCTTTGCTCTCGTGGGCGTTGGTCTGGGGGACAGGCTCCGAGAGGCGCATCTCAAATTCATTGCAGCGCAGGGGCACCTGCTGGTAGTGCGTGATGAGGTCATAGAGTGAGTCAAACACAAGGTTGTCTGTCAAGAAGAACTTGGGGGTCCCAGCATCCTGCCGGGAGTGGATCCGGCAGTGTTGGACCTTCCCGTTGCGCCTGAGGAAAGAGGGGAAGCGGTGAGCACAGGCCGGAATCCCAAACAGGCACCAGATCTCAGAGCGGGGACAGGGCAGCCCTGCAGGGGGAGGCCGCTGACTGGGTAAGTGTGTGTGAGCTTGTGGGCGAGAGTAAAGGTTTCCCCTGGAAGCCTGGGAGAAAAGAAAATGAACCCGGCTACCTCAGGGTGGCGCTGCACCCATGGGCATAGCATAGGGAGGGGGTTACCAGAAAGAGAGGGTGTAGTCGCCAACGAAGGTCTCGCTCTCTCGCACGAGGAAGGAGCCGTCAGGGGCCCCCGTCTCAATGCAGTACTCAGTCAGCAGGCGCTCGGCGATGTGCCGCCCGTCCCGCCCTGCCCCGAGCTTCCCATGGAACCACTTCTCATTGGAGTGCAGCTCGGTGCTGCCACTGGCCTGCACAGGGGAGGATGACAGCAAATCACTCCGTGACTCAGAGACCAACCCAGCCCCAGCCCCCAGCCCCGGGCTGGCCCCTCACCTCCTTGGGCTCTTCCTCATCCTCATTGCCCTGGTCACTGCTGGTCTCCTCAGAGTAGTAGATCTTGCTGCTGGTCAGAACAAAGTAGTGGGGATACCACTCCTGGGAGAGAGAGAGAAGTGGGACAGTGACAGGGTGCTCCACCACCTGTCCCACCCTGCCCAGCCCAGCCCGTTCTGCCCTCACGTGGTTCACGGGGTCTTCCAAGTAGAGGATGCCATTCTTGATGGAGTTGCTGATGTCGTTCTCAGAGTACATCACAGATGAAGGCACCTCCTCATAGGCACTGCCCTCCGCCAGCTTCTTGTGCTGTGGGTAGCAGGTCAGGATATGGCAGTGCCAGCTGGAGTCCCAGAGCCCCACTGCCTCACTAGGCCCCAGACCAATGGCCATAGAGAGGTGCTGAGCAGGGGGCCCACCAGCCCATCACCCCTACCTTGATAAGGATCTTCCTCTTGAGCTGGTTGGGTGAAGGGAGCCCGTCAGCAGCAATGTCCACGGGCTTGGTGAGGAGTGTGTCCCCGAGCACTTTCTTGAAGTACTGGGCCATGTTCCTCTGCTGAGCGATGCTGCAGTGGTCCTCGATGGACAGGATAACCGGGTACCTGCAGGGGAGGGGACCAGGTGGTGCGAGCACCCTGTCACGACTCTGGTCTCTTCCAGAAGTGGTATCCCCACTACTTCCTTCTGACACAGACCCTACAGTTGGTTTTGCAGGGTCAAATTTCAGTCCAAACAGCCCTCACAGTGAGGTGTCAGGAGCCAAGAGCCTGGGGTCCCATTTACAGGGCGCTATCCCAGAGAGGAGGAGGGTTCTGGCCACTGGAAGGTGGAGAGGTGCTAACGGGGCACCTTGGGGTCTCGGATCTGCCACAATCCCCTGAGTTGGTCCCACGGTGGAGGCTGCCACACCAAAGAGGTCAGGAAAGAGGAGAAGCAATCTCCAAACTCAGCTCCTGGGGGGCCCTGTTGATTCCTTCAGTGAAGCAGCAGAGACCACAGCCCTGATCTCCTCCCAGAACCCTTCCCTCAGTGACCACAGGTGAGGTGAACAGGAGCTAT
This sequence comes from Pipistrellus kuhlii, assembly GCF_014108245.1. Lineage (NCBI taxonomy): Eukaryota > Metazoa > Chordata > Mammalia > Chiroptera > Vespertilionidae > Pipistrellus > Pipistrellus kuhlii. The sequence continues at coordinate 5,726,007 of NW_023425562.1, forward strand.
AGATTGGGACATGGGACAGAGACAGTTTTCTGGGCTGTGAGGGGAAGAGTTGGCAGGACAATGGTCAGGGTTAAGGAAGGATCTTTTTTAAGGACAGGAAGAGTTTGACTATGTTCCACAACCCAAAGAGAAGGACCCACGAAAGGGGGCACAAGGGCAGGAAACAGGGAGTTTCGTGGGAAGCAATGGCAAGCAGCAGGAGAGGAAGGATGGAGATGAAAGGCAGGTGAAATGGGGCAGGGCCTCTGAGGGGGCCTATGCCTTTTGCCATAGGGGAAAGCTGGAACCCAGCCAAGCCAGGTCCCTATCCACACGCACTCTGAGGCCACGAAGGCGTGCTCCTTGATGGTGTGCAGGACGTCTGAGAACTTGATCTTGGTGGTAAGGGTGTGTCCATGGTAGATGACCGGCATCCCATCTGGGCCGTCCCAGCAGTCCACTGGGGAGCAACATGAGTACTGTCAAGTGGGCAGGCCTCCCGTCCGCCTCCCCCAGCCCTGGCCCCAACGCACACTCAATACAGCGACAGCCCATGCGCAGGCAGCGAGCGTAGGCTTCCAGCGAGGACTCGCTGGAGAACTGGTCCCCAGTCAGGTACCTAGATGGGGAAGGAAAGGCAGGCTGGTCAGGTGAGTCCCTCCCTCCCCAGGTCGGGCTGGGTGGGGCAAGGGCACCGCTCACGTGTTGTGCGAGGAGGAGATCCAGTAGTGGGAGAGAGGATTGTTCATGGTGTCCGGGGGCACAGCATCCAGCTGCGAGTTCCACACACTGTTCTCCTTGGAGAACAGGAAGGTGACAAACTGTCCAGGAACAATGGGGAAGGGAAGAGACACTGAGCTCCAGTCCTAGCCCACTGGTGGGGGAAGGAGAGAGAGTGCTCAAACTCAAGTGGGTGGGCAAGGTAGACAGGGAGGAGAACAAGGTTGCAACCTTTAGGCAAATCGGCTCCTGGAAACCTGGAGGGGTTCTGGTCAGCCCGACCATCTCTCTGACGGGGGTGAAAGGCAGGCCTCACCTCCTCCAGGGAGAAGTATGGCTCCTCAATCTCTCTCAAGGGGTCTCGGAGGAAGTCGAGCATGAACTCCTGCACCTGGAGTGGGTCGACAGCCCACAGCTCCTAATGGGGGTGGGCAAGGTGGGGGCCCATGAGAGGCTCCAGTCAGTGATGAGCCCAGCCCCCTCAGCTGGGAACCCTGGCCCAGCCCCAGCCCAGCCCAGCATACCGCCTGGTACTCGAGGAGGAACTGCTGGAACTCCGGAAGGGACATTCGGCAGAGCTCCGGCCGCTCCCCTGCCCTGCAGGAGAGAAGGGAAATGCCTGGCGGCCAGCTGGCTCGCATGGTCCACAGACAATAAGGGGCCCCTTGGAAGGCAGGGCCCAGCTCCCAGCCAGCACAGCTGCCAAGAATGATACAACATGGCTCCCTCCCTCCCCCCACTGCCTTCCACTTGCATAAGGAACCCCAACTCCCCACTTCAAACCAAACCTTGGGGTGCAGGCTTCCAAGAAGGGGAGGTCCATCTGCAGGAGACAGAACCTGGTCAGAGTGGGAGGCCATTGGGAAAGGGGCTCTCAGAAAGCAAGGCTGGGGTGACAGATGGGGGTAGGCCTCAAGAGAAGAGCTGGAGAAATGGCACCCAAAAGCCCCCAAGCAGGGCAGCAGGGCTGACGCAAGCAGGGCTGGGGCAGGAGAGCAGGGGCAAGGGCCGTGGGAGGGCAGGCAGGTAGCTTCATGCACCGTCTTCTGGTCGCTGTACATGAGGCTGCGGTACACCTGGGCAAACTGCCCATAGGTGATATCGCTGCTGCGCAGCTCCAGGTCCTGCAAGGTACACCACAGGGTTCTGGTCAGCCCCTCTGGCCATGGCTCCCAGCCTCCCCCCCCACCTGCAGAAAGCCCAGGAGGCCCTTACCGTCAGCCGCTCTCGGAGGGAGCGCATGTTGGGGACCCGGTAGTTGACCTGGGACAGCATATTCTTCAGATCCTTGGCTGATATACTAAAGAAACATGAACATCTCCAGTGGCCTCACCCAACCTCTCATGACCTCTGACCTGTAGGCTGAATCCACCTGGGACTAGACAGGTAAACGGCACTACTCTGAGACTTAAAGTCCTGAGGATGAGGCTGGATCAGAGGCCTCTCTCAGTTTGGTTTCCTCTTCTGAGCAAAGAAAAGCTCCGGGCTCTGACAAGGAGTGACCAGTCTCAGTCACTCAGTAAAGTGAGGTCCTCCTCCCACCAGCCCTGATCCAGCCCGTACCTCTGGCCCTCGGCTCTCTGGCTCCCATCTGGACAGAGGGGGGCAGCCAGATGCTGCAGCTCCCCCGCCCCCCGCCTCTAAGGGGAAGTACAGCAATGCCTCCAACACCACCCCAAGGATGCTGGGAGTTTGAGCCTCCGCAAGGGCACTGGGGGACTTAAAGGGAGGTCACTCAATCAAATACCAGTGCCGGTGACTTGGCACCCTCTTAGGCCTGACGGGAAGCATCCCCTGCTCTCCAGGGGTGCCCTGCCAGGAAGTGGGCTAGAGGATACTGCTGGGCCTAGAACAGGATGGAGAAGATGGGGGAAAGGCTTTCTCTCCTGGGAGGTGGTATCAAGGAGGGGAGGATGGCAACCACTCCTCTTCCTGCTCAAGAGCCTGGCAGTCAGCACCAAAACTCGCGAGCGAATCCAGCTCTGTACTGCGGGGTTTGGTCTGCCACCAGCAAGTGCTGTTCAGAAGCACTGGCCTGTGTAGATGCCAGCTGTCTGACCCTGTCACCAGGAGGTAGGCCGTCAGGGTCCTCACTTCGCAGGTAAGAAACTTGCTGCATCACTCCACATTCGCTCTGTGGACTCTGCCATCAGCACTGCAAGCAGGCTGTTCTCTCTCTCACCCAAAACACGTCTTGCCCTTGTGTACCTCTGTAGCTACTGCCCACCCAGTCTGCTCCCCTTCACAGCAATGCCTTAAAGGAGCCATCCATTCCCTGAACCCTCTCCACTGCCTGTCTCAAGGTCACCACAACCTCTGTGCTATAAGTCCAAACTGGTCTCTCTGGGCCACCATCTTCACCACACCTGGAGGCCTGGCACAGCTGACTGCTCCCTCTCCCTGGGCTTCCAGAACCGTGCCCCCACTCACCTCACAAACTGCTACATCACTTGGCAAGATCCTCATTACCTCTCCAATCCCAACACCCAAGCAGCCTGGGACCAGCTACTGGCCCTTTTCCCTTTTCTTGTTAAGCTTACCCCCAGGTGATTTTAGCCTCATGGCCTTCCTATCATCTAAATGCTCCCCAGGTTAACATCTCCACCACAACTTCTTCCCTACAATCCATTTGCCCACTTACCTACTAAAGTCTCTACCTGAACATCTAAAGGCATCATGAAACTTCACACACCCCAAATGATCTGGTAAGCCCCCAAATGTGCTCCTCCCAGGCTTCCCATCTGTCAAGGGCAGCTCTGCCTTTCCAGATTCTCAGGTCAAAAAGCTGTCACCCTCGACTCCTCTTTTTCTCACACCCACAAGTCCCACCTCCGCCCTGACCCAAGCCCTCCCCCGATCTTTCACCCACAGTGCTAGAGGGGCTGCCCTGGACTCTCCACTAGCAGCTAGCAACCCTGTGTTAAGTGAACTCGGGTCGTGTCTCTCTTCCTCCCTGGCTTCCCGTCCCTCACAGAAACAGTCATGACCTGGCCTTTGTCCCCATCTCCCCTTGGCCCCTCTGGCTAGCACACTACAGCTTCAAAGTACCCCCTGCACACATTACAAGCCCCCTGGCCTCTTTCCAGGATGCCGAGCCAGCTCTGCACTTCCTGTCTCTGCCTAAAGTGGCAGGGCACATGGCTTCTTGTCCCTGGCCTCTCTTGCCAGCTTGCACCATGGCCACCAGAGGGCTTTCTGCAGGAAGCTACTTGTGCCAGAACCACCTGCCAACCCCCAGCCCCTTGGAGGCAGGTCCCCTGAGTCCTCTGGTTCTTTAGGCAGCTACCCTGAGGCATGGTTACTGTTATGGGTGCCCCAGCTCACCCTGCTGGGCTAGAGCCACAGCTCAGGACCTACCGATCCTCACGATTCCGATCCACCGAGTAAAACTGTTTCCGCAGCCACCTGGAGGGAGAAGCCTGCAGTGAGGGCAAGGCCCAGGGAGGTCAGCAGGCTGTCCCTGCCCTGCTCCCTAGATCCCAACACCCCCAACTCTAATCACAGGGTCAGGGGTGGTTTTTACCTCTCAATCTGCAAGGGTGTGGCTGCCTGCAATGTGTCCTCCATCAGCCAAGTCAAGCCCTTGATCCACATATTCACTTCATCCTCAGATGTAGCTGTGAGTGAGGGGTGAACAGCTGAACTGAGGACACGTACCACCCATGGAGCCAGAGACCAGGGACATTCCCCTTAACTATTCCCCTGCCTCCGCCAGCCCCTAAACTCCCACCTTGCAGACTGAGGGTCTTCAGGCGGAATTCCATCCCATACAGGATGACAAAGCAGTGTGATTGGTCCGGTCGGAAAGCAGGGTCCTCTTGATAGCGATCAAAGTCCCGTGAAGTCTTCCCTGGGCGGATCTCCTTGATTTCTCGAATGTCAACTAGGAAGATAGAGAAGAGGTCAAGGTCAGGCTGAGGTCTCTGAGACTTAGCACTGAAACAAGGGCAACCTGGTTTCCTCAATACCACACTCTCCCTCATGGAGGGACCACAGAGAGACTCCCCTCCTGGGTGACGAGAGCTGAGGTGCACCTAAGCATGTCTCTGCTCAAAGCTGAGCTGTCTGGGGGAGGGTCAGCTTGGTCCCGTGTACCTTTCCCTTGCTAAGAATACAACAGGATACTCTGACCTGAAAAAAAGCTGTTCTGTGAGGACCATTTCCTTACACAAAGTACACAAACCAAATTGCACAGTCCCTTGGGGAGGGCGGGGCTGGGCAGGATCAGGCCCAAAAAACTGGTGCACCCCTGAAATGGCCAACCCTCTGAAGTCACCCACAAGCAAATGTCAGCAAGAGGCCTCTCCCCCAAAGCAGCAGCTGTCCATGGGGTGTTTCCTAGCCTGGTTATCAGGCCCTAACACAACACAGGTGGGGAGCCATAGGCCTGAATGGCAGACACCTGCCTCGGCCGCTGATCCAAAGATGATGCTGAGTGACTCGTTTGCCTCTCAGTCTCGGTTTCACCATGTATAAAGTATAAAGAAAGGGCTAGACTGCGCTTCTCTAGAAGGCAGAGTGGTAGAAAACCATTCATGGACTCTGGGCTGGAACCCAGCTCAGGTCGTACTAGCTGTGTGACCTCAGCAGAGTGACAACTGCCTGACCCCACTGCTGCTTCGGCGGGAACACAGTAACCAGTAACGGCAACGTGAGGATGATGGTAAGATCCAAAGTACTGAGAGCAGCGTGACAAGAGCTCATCCAGTGCCGACTCCTTCACCAAAATCAGCCCCTGCACACAGGTTGTGAACCAGGCCTGGAGAGGGCTGCCCGGCCACACACCCACTCTACTCTGGTGTTAGCTGGGCGCTGGACAGAAAGCAGACTTACCAGCCAGATAAAGGGACTTAGGGAGGCTCAGGTCAAATGAAAGAAGCCTGGCTTTCTGAGCACTCCCCGAGAGCCCCTCTCACCAAATGTGCTCAGCCCAGACAGGCCTGGAAGATGTGGGGCCAGGAGCAGTGCCAACATGCTACCTGGCCAGCCTCCCCCTCAGGAGCCCTCCCAGCCCAAACTGCACCCCACCGGCTGGAATGTCCCAAGGGGACAAATTCCCCAGGCTCTTCCCTGTCCCTCTAGCCACAGCTGGGGTACATCTATCCCACCTTGCACAGTATGGCAAGGCTTCTGGCCCCAACCCCAGCTCCCCCTCCACACATCACTGGTTCTACCGGCCTGCTCCATGTCCTCAGCAAGCCCCTTGGGCCTGGTTCTACAGCCGAAAGCCCCGACTTTCCTGCCAGCTGCCCTGTCCCCAGTTCTCACCAATGAGCCATCCTTCCTGAGTCTTCAGAATCTTTAAGAACATTGCTCTCTGGTCCCTCCCCAAGTTACTCACTAAGGAGAACATGCTTCTTTTCTGGCCTTTAAGGCCCTTCATCATGGGCTCAATGATTTACCCTCCAGCTTCTGTCCTCCCATCTTCTCTACTCCATCCAAAGTAAGCTGGGCCAATGGAAAGAACAGCCAGCACCTTCCTGTCCCCCATTTCATCTTGGTTCCCAGCCAGGGACTGTCCATCTCCCAGACTCCAATTCTACCAAGTCCCAACTTGGAAACGCCTTCATGCAGTGGCCATACCCTTGACCCCAGTGGCACTATGCATATACACACCTCATCTCGCCGTAGACCAGGCAGTGCTTGCTCAATGACCAAGTGAACAAATGAAAAAGACAGTCACACCGGTGGGGGGAGGGGCAACAAAATGGGGGTAGCTTTTTTTAAATTGGGAGCCATACTCAGGTAGAAACAGGGAGGGGGAAAATTGAGTCACAAAGACCCAGCCCAGAAAGACAGTTTCCAGGGATGGAAGGAGGAGCGGAACAGGGGAAATGCCCAGAGGAGAAACTGCAGAACCACCACAAAATCTGCCCTTTGAAATAGAAACCAGCATGTTTTTCCGGTGCAAAGCTGCTGTCATCCTCCCACATCTCTGACAGAGGCACAAAACCTCACACACACGAATGCATGTAGCACAAGGCCTGTGTGGTGCATACTGGGGCCCTTCCTCTCAGCCTTCCCCTCAGTACATAGAAGTAGTCACAGCGTGACAGCTAAGAGGTCAGTACGAAGCCTACTGCTGGGCTACACGCAGCCACCCCACACACGTGCACATGTGCACAACACACTGATGGGCGGTAGCCATGAGTGAACCCCAGCCATCCCTGTGCTCCTGGGCTAACTTCCATTGAGACCAGGCTGGAGGCAGAACAGGCTCCCACCCAAGACAAGTAGGCACAGAGCAGCTCCATCTAGGCCAGGTGTCCAAGTCTCCGAAGCTCCTGTTGGCACATCTAGTCCCTTGTACTTCCCTCATAAGGAGGTGCCAGCCTGGTCCTGATGCCCTCCAAGGCCATCAAGCCAACAGCAGGCTGAAAGGACACAACACCAGAGTGAAGCACCTTTACAGGTTCTTAAAAGCGACACCCTGTGCGATCTCGTGCCTCCCAGAACAAACAGAGCTGGGTCCAGGGACTGTCATCATTGAGGGGACACTCCCTGGGTCAGACACAGCCTTGTCCCTACTTTGGGGGTTTGGGGGCTGGGCCACAGTCAGTCTGGGTCACACCTGCAATGGGACAGAGAGAGACCCTACCAAGGGCCAGGGGGGAATTGCTTAGAGGAGCAGTAGAACAGCAGCACCCTATTCCTAGCGACCCATAGCCCAGCACTCATACCACTCAGAACCACAGGAGAACACGCTCGGAGGAACACGAGGGAAAAGAAAAGCCAAAGGCACTCAGAGGTCCCTGCTAGGCTGGAGATGGGAGGGAGCCCGCTACCTCTGTCAGGACAGGGCTCTAAGTTCAGATCAGTGCATGCAGATGTGGCTCAGGCCAGAAGCTGCTTCCTGAGCCTGCGGCAGCTACAGCACCCCTCTTGCACACGCACCAACAGCCTGAGGCATGTGCACACCACCGCCTCTCCTAGGGTGGGGTACCAGAATGGGAGACTAACAGGTCTGAAATCACAACACCAAGTTTCAAGTCCCATTTCCAAGCTCATACATAGCTTGGGCTTTAGACATGCCGGCTCTCCTCACTGGCAAGCCATGGATAAAGGGAAGGCTGTAGAGGGGATGGGCCTGCCAAAAACCCTTCACATGTAGACAGACTGCTACACCGAGAGCCACATGGGATAGTCAGCCTTAACCTGCCCTGACTGCCCCAACTTTGGACTGTTTTCTGTTGGGTCTTTACGCAGAAGGAAGTGGCTCACAGCATGGCGGCAGGGCTCTAAGCACTGAAGATGCCTGATGATCAAACAGGGAGAGGCTCCCTTCTCTCCTCTCTTGGCCCGGGGATAGGCTCCTTGCCTGAGACCACAGAGACTAAAGGCCAGCAGTTACTCAAAGCCCAGTGCTCAGGTCATGCAGACTTGAAGAGCAAATATCTTCCATATATATTGTACAAGCAATGGCAGTCACTTTCTCTTTAAGAGCCTCAGGTTCCTCGTCTGAGCCACAGAACTGACCCCAAGCACTCAGGGAGCTGTAGCCAGATAGCAAGAAAGGGCAATGCTGCTCAGGACCAGCTCAGGACTTGCCGTCACAGGAGAGTAGGTCTCTACCCCTCGGACAGTACCCGCTGTCCTGAGTGGGGGAGGAGAGGGTGCTGTGAAGGGACAAGCTAACTGGCAGGCAGCCAGTCTGGAGCCGGGGAAGGGTAGAGGACAATGAGCACAGAGGACCTGCCTGTGCTCAGCCCTTCTGAAGGTAAGGCTACTTCCTGTCTTGGAATCCAGCTCCCCACCCACTCCCAGACATTAGGCCAGCCCACGAGGGCCCCACCAGCTCTGCTTCTGCCCAGGGCTTCTGGACAGCAACTGCAGGGCTGTGCTGGGGCAGCATTTCTGTTGACCAGACAGACTCCTCGGACAAGAATCCCAAGGAAGAGAAAGGGGTGGCAAAGGTGGGACACGGAGATTTTTTGGGTTCCTCAATGAGCACAGCCCAAGAAAGCCGGCCGGTGCTCCTTGTGGAAACATGGCTTCACCCTGACCATGGTGGGCTGTGGGAGAGGGTGTCCAGAATCACGTCCAAGACCCTAAGTTAGATCCCAGCTTCTTGGTCAGGAACCCATGTCCTAGGTCCCCAGCCCTCAACTGAGGCCACTTTCCAAATGGTCCATCAGGCAAGGAAGACGTATGAAGAGTCATGAGCAAAACTTCCCCCTCTGAGCCTCTTTCCTCATCTGCAAAGGGGATCAGCACTCCTGGCACCCTCTTCATGGGCTGCTGTGACATATTAGTGCGATGACAGACACAAAGTGAGCTTACCAGGAAGGGACAGGAGAACATACTGAAAATTAAAACCCCCAAATGAAGATATTTCCAAGAAAACCACCACGACAAACAATAACAACATACACACACAGAGAAGGAAATGACACAGATTTCTGGACATGAAACATGCTTTTAGTGCAAGTTTCTTGAGTTTTCCCTTTATATGGTAAAGTAATTGTAACTGAGTTAACTGATGTAAACTATAATAGAAATGGTTCACCTTAAAATGCATGCAAATATATTTTGCAACTTAAAAATATCACAACTCATGGTTAAGTATGAAGGTTCTTTTTAAAACCTGACTGTCTGACAGAGGTGAGTGTATGTTAACCCAGACAGGTCCCCTCCCTCTGGGGGTTGTCAGTGTGCCCACCTGTGGGACATGGACGCCCTGACCAGTCCTGCAGAGGGCACTGGAGGAAATGGGGAAAGCCCCGCCTTTCTAAAAAGAGTGCAAATCCAATCAAGGCAACGAGACGCAGAGCCCAGCCTCACGCTGGCTCCCAGCCTTCCTCCTTACCTCTGAGCCTGCACTTTGGGCTCTTCCCTCCATTCCCCAAACCCAGGTCCTGTTTTGCAGAGTGCTTACATTCCCGAGCTAATTACCTATGAAGCAGCAAAGACCCCAGGTACTCAAAGATGATATAAGGGATGAAGAGGGTGGAGGTGGTGTTGGTGGTGGGGCACCAAAGCCTGAGGAGCTACATAAAATATGCTAATACAGTCGTCAGTGAGGTGACTCTGGGGGCAGGAAAAAGGACCAGGCACAGCTGGGGGGATGTGGTCTCTGGGGCCATGTAATCGGGAACAATGGAAGGTCCCTGCACAAAGGCACCGCACCTACAGCCAGTGGGAGCTATGGGAAACCAATGGAGCTATGAGGCAGCAGGAACAGTACAAGTACAGGCAGGGCTCCTTTAAAAAATTTAAAAAATAATAATATATATATATATTTCTTTATTGACTTCAGAGAGGAAGGAGAAGGAGAGAAACATCAATGATGAACATCACTGATCGGCTCTTTCCTGCACGTACCCTAATGGGGATCAAACCCACAACCCAGCATGTACCCTTGGCCGGAATCGAACCTGGGACCGACCCTTCAGTCTGCAGGCTGACCCTGTATCCACTGAGCTAAGCCAGCTAGGGCTACTTTTTTTTTTTTTCCCCTTAAACTTTAAATATCTTTTTTTTTTTTTAAATATATTTTTATTGACTTCAGAAAGGAAGAAAGAGGCGGGGAGAGAGAGAAACATCAATAGAAAGATAGAAACATCAATGAGAGAGAGTCATTGATTGGCTGCCTCCTGCTTGCCCCACAACGGGGATGGAGCCAGCAACCCGGGCATGTGCCCTTACCTGAAATTGAACCCAGGACCCTTCAGTCCGCAGGCCAACACTCTATCCATTGAGCCAAACCGGCTAGGGCGTGCCAGGGCTCCTTGAGCACCACGCCCTGCTTAGCTCTAAGCCAAGGCCACCAGGGGATTCAGAAGAGTGGGTCCCAGGGGTCAGGAGAGGTGTGCACATCTTCCCAGAAATGCTCTCATCAATCACCTTCTCCATGCACAGTCTGTGCACACAGATGGGCCATTCCCAGTACCCCCACCCTTCAAGGCAGCCAACCACTTCATCATCCTCCAAAGAAACTATGTGCCAAGCGCCCCAGAGGGAGCACAAATGGAGCTTACCCTTCTCCCCCAGGAATGCGGAGGTGCAGAAAGGAAACCTCAAGGGGAAGTGACTGTGCTCTGGCCAATTCCTGGCCCTGCACCTCTGCCACCAGTACACTCAAAGGTTCTGAGGTTCCCTCACGGTGGCTCCCCAGGGTAGGGCAGGCACCTGAGAGCCTCTTCACAGGGAACAAGGCAAAGGGGCTCTGTACCCCAGGACACCTGTCCCAGTCAGGAATATCAGCTTCAAACAGAGCCTTCACAGCTCTAAAGGCAAAAGATGGAGGTGGCCAAAGAGAACAGAGACAGAACCTGGGCGCAGGCGGCAGAGAAACCTGGTGCTGCAGGCCAGGTGTCCGGAGGGCCAGCAGTTTCCCAGATGTCTGCCCACTGAATGCCACAGCCTCCAGGAGGAAGAGGTCCCCTCCCCTTCCTACCTTACAACAGAAACAGAAGCAGCTCCCAGCAAAGCGGAGGCTATCTACCTCGATTTTACAAATGAGAATCCAGGCTCAGAGACCCAGGGTCACAGGGCTGCGCAGCAAGAGGAAGGGGCAGCAGTTGCCTTCAAAGCCAACTCGCAGGGGGGAGAGGAACAGAGCCCCTTCCCAGGATGCACACAGGAAGGCCCTCACCGAGTATACCAAGGGCAGAGGTCAGCATCTGCCCCTGGCTGGTGTTTCCTCAGTCACTATTCCCTCAACACCTGACTGAGGAGAGCTGCCAGGCCTGACTCAGCATCCGGCTCTCTCCCACCTTGATAAACAGGAAAAGGCTATTCAGTCAGCTGGCCGGAGGACTGTGGATCCTCCCAATGGAACCCTGCACCCCATCTACTAGCTGCCTCAGCCACCGCTGTAAAGGACCCCCACTGTACAGAATGTTATCTAGTCTAGAGTTTAGATGAAGCTCCTCTTTGGAGCCATGAGGAAGTGACTCCACAGCAGCCACCATTCCTGAGAAGCAGCAGGGCAGCCCCACCTTCCAGGCAGCGGCCCTCTTTCCTAGATGCTAAGTGAAGCCCACCCATTCTGAGGCAGGCACAGTATGCCCAAGCCCCAAAGGAAGAGGGAAAGGAGGCACCATTCCATCATCTGATCAAACACCTACACACTCCGGGCCAGGCCCTGGGCTGGGTCCTGGCTAAATGGAAATCAATAAGGCACTGGAGTTCCTGCCTCTGAGAAAGTCCCTCCCTGGTGGAGGAAACATGGGAAGCAGGTAGTTATGAGGTCATGCCAAGAGGGGAACAACAGGGAGACCCAGGTCTGGTGCTGAGAGCACAGAGAAAGTGAGCAGTTTTATTTGGAAAGTCTCAGACTGCTGCAAAGACAGAGTAGAGGGCTGGCCTGCCCATGTCACGCAGAGGGCCAGAGCATCATTGCAGTAGCTTGTTCGGGTCACAGGACGTTTGTTCAGAGTTCTGTGGACGAGGGGAGAGAGAAAGGAGCCTAACCGGCCTGCAACACCACCGAGTAAGGGAAAACAACTGTAAGGGTAAGTGTAGCAAGAACCAAGGATTTATATGCATTCATATAAGCATAACCAATGGGCACAGACACTAGGGGGGTGAGGGTATGAATGGGGGGGGGGGGGAAGACAGGGAAATGGGGGGATAAGGACACCTTAATCAATACCAATAAGTAATACCTTAATCAATAAAAAAATAATAAAATTTAAAAAACAAAAAGAAGCCGAGACCGGTTTGGCTCAGTGGATAGAGCGTCGGCTTGGGGACTGAGGGGACCGGGGTTCAATTCCGGTCAAGGGTATGTACCTTGGTTGCGGCATTTCCCCAGTAGGGGGTGTGCAAGAGGCAGCTGATGGATGACTCTCATTGATGTTTCTAGCTTTCTATCTCTCTCCCTTCCTCTCTGTACAAAATCAATAAAATATATTAAAAAATAAATAAAAAACAAAAATAAATAAAAAACAAAAAGAAGGGACTGTCCCAATTTTTCTGTCGGTCTGCGGACTGAAAGGTACTAGGTTCGATTCTGGTCAAGGGCATGTACATTGGTTGCGGGCACATCCCCAGTAGGGGGTGTGCAGGAGGCAGCTGATCGATGTTTCTAGCTCTCTATCCCTCTCCCTTCCTCTCTGTAAAAAATCAGTAAAATATATATATATTTTTTTAAATCTCTTCTCTCACATTCCTCTCTCCCAATCTAAACTGTGAACAAGTCCTACTGGCTTTATTTATTATTCACAACTATGTTTACTGAGCACCAGATGAGTGGTAACTACTTTAAAGTAATTCCACTGACAGTCAATACTCTCTACTGGCCTGTAAGCTCCTTGAGGGCATGGGCCATGCTGTCAGCTTCAATTCCCCAGTACCTTGCAAGAAATGGGATGAGTTAGGAGAAGAAAAATCTGGGGCCTCCCTCCCCTCAAGGAATAAATAGGGGCCTCTGACTGGGGTCTCAGTGACAGGGACTGACGGGACAGCAGAGGCCTCCTCTTGTGGAGCTTGCTGGGCCCGATGCATTCATTCTCAGCACCCAGCCCTGGCTCCTCTCTGGTTTCTCTGTTACCACCACCATGAGCCCTGTTTCTTCTTGGGGAGATCTGGGGCAGCCTTTAAACCCCAACAGAGTCAAGCTTGACTAGGAAGTTGGGGATGTTCTAAGTCAGGGCTGGGGAATGACGGCCTACAGGCCAAATAAAGCCAGCAAAATCTTTTGGTCTGGCCCTGCCAAGGCATTAGGAGTGAGTTAATTAAATGTTTGACCAAATACAGCAAGAAGCTAATTTTAAGTCTATAACATTGTATGCCCTAAGAATCCTATATAATAAAACCCTAATATGCAAAATGATCGAATGACAGAATGATCGGCCGCTATGACGTGCACTGGCCACCAGGGGGCAGATGCTCAATGCAGGAGCTGCCATCCCCCGCCCCCCTGCTTGGGCAGGGGTCAGTGCACTCCCACAGGGCTCACAGCTGGGGAGTGCAGCAGCGGTGGCAGGAGCCTCCCCCACCTCTGTGGCAAGGATAAGGACCCTTTGAGAGATGTGCAACTGCCAGCTTAGCGGGTCCCAGACTACAAGAGGGCGCAGTTGGGCTGAAGGACACCCCCCCCAACCGTGCATAAATGTCATGCACCAGGCCTCTAGTGATATAAATTTCCAAATGGCTCTTGACAGAAAAAAGGTTTCCCACCCCTGTTAAAAAAATAAATAAATAAATATATATATATATATATATATATATATATATATATATACACACACACACACACACACACACATATATATATAGTGTGTGTGTATATATATATATATATATATATATATATATATATATATATATATATTAATTACAGGGGTGGGAAACCATATATATACATACATATATATATACATATATATATAAAAAAGCCAGTGACTAGAACCCTGTAATGTCTGGAATGATCAGAGGCTATGATGCCCACTGCGGCCAGCGAACCTGCCCACTGGGGGGTGGGGCCAGCTCCCCCCAGCCAGCCCACTCCCAATAGGTCTCTTCCACCCCAATCAAGGGTAGAGCAGCAGCCAACACCCTCACGGCCCCTCCTCCCCAGCCCTGTCCATAAACATCTCCCTTACCCCCAGTAGGGGGCAGAGCTGGCTAGCCAACTTCCTGCAGCCCCTCCCCCTGCCCAGCCCCACCCCAGATTGGCCCCCCCACCTTGATTAGGGGCCAGCCGGCCAACCACCTGTGGCCCCTCCCCCTGGATGGCCCTGCCCCAGATTGGCTCCCCATCCCATTGGCTCATGGCCCCTCCCCCAATGGGCCCCCCACTCCAATTAGGGTCTGGGCCAGCCGACTACCACGGCCCTTCCCCCTGGCTGGCCCCACTCCTGATCAGCCCCCCACCACCCTGATCAGGGTGTGCCAGCCGGCCAATCTCCTACCATCTCCTCCTCCGACAGGCTGGGCTCCAATCGGGCCAGGCTGGCTGGACCCCACCTATGCATGAATTTGTGCACTGGGCCTCTCTAGTCTAAGTAATAAAAGGAGTCACCCTCAGAGGTCTGCTCACTGGGCATCCACTCCTGCCACCACAGTAGCCACTCCCAGAGCTGCTTGGCCCAGCCTCTCCTCAGCATCTGGCCACACTCCCTTTGGGCCATGCCAGCCAAAGCCAAGCCACTCTCCTTGTCCTCCTTTTGCTTCCTGGGGAGGTGAGGCCCCAGTGCTTGTCTAGACTCTGACCTCACTCTGATGTGACAAAGAACCCACCCACTCACTGCCTCTCTCTCTAGGATAGGGGTGTCGAACTCAATCAGAGAAGGGGCCAAAATCTAAAATCCAGCCTAAATCGCGGGCCGAATGGTTTACTGAACAGTCATAAACTGTCATTGTGATGGAAACGCAGCGGAGTGCAGTGATGACAGCGCGGTGCGGGCCACATTGCAAGGCCTGGCGGGACGGATTTGGCCCGAGGGCCTTGTGTTTGACACATGTGCTCTAGGAAGCCCAGCTCTGATTTTTAGGGATGGCCTCCCCTTCCTTATTTGAACTCCCTAGTTCTACCATTTTAAGACAGCACTTGATCTCCCCTCTACTAGCACGCATCCTAGGATAGCTGCCTCTCGGCCTCCCCCAACCACCTGCAGAGCCTCACCCTTCCAGTGTGAGCCAGTATCAGGCCAGGGACCAGGACAACCTCGAGAGCTCTGTTCTCACTGACGGGGTTTTCTCTGTATGTCACTGCTGGTCTCAAGGCCCTAAGAAACACCCCTCAGCAAGTGACATACACACCCTTTTCTACTCTCCTTGGGAGAGTATGTTAACATCTCCCAAGAAAAGTCACAGTCCCATTTAGGAACTGACTTGTGAACATAAAGCTTCTTATACCCAAATATTGTTGTGGGTGGAGAAAGTGACTAGGGTAGGAAGAACACTGCCTCCAAACAGCTGGACTACCAGGTGCAATGAGGGGAAGTGGTCTGCAGAGCCTCAGAGACCCACCACCCCCACCCGCTCTTGTCCCTGCCCAATGTCCCAGTTGACCTCCTGGAACATTCCCCGGTGGGCTGAGAAGCCTTTTAGACCTGTGGCAAACTCCTCCCCTCCGTCCTAGGATTAGTCACTTCATGAACTCTCTGGGCCTGAGGCTAGAGTCAATCAATCCCAGGGGTTAGAATTCCCCCACCACACACCCACACCACCAGAGTCCCAGTGTGGCCAATGCCTTACTCCCCCACTGACAAGGCCAAGCCAAGGACACTGTGACCTGGGGGCATCCCTTAAACAACTACTTCCCACAGGATTTCAGCTCAGCCCTATCCCCAGGTGTCCAAGAAAACAGGAAGCCAACCCCGAAGTAGACGTCCCACCCCGACTGAGTTAGAATTAGATCTCACACAAACAAGTGGCCAAGCTCGCTGAGGCCCATCCCCTCACCAGTCTGGTCAGTTGTTTGCTGCCAGGCCCTGAGTTTGGGTCAGGCCATTTACTCCTCATCGTGCCCACATGCCCGTGCCTTGCTCCCAGGCAGGCCCCTCACGACCTTTGCAAAGATCCTCTAATTAATGCTGCCAGGCCAGCCAATAGGAGAAAGAGCCCCCAGGGCAGAGAGAACAGATTCTGTGTGGACACTTGGGCTCAGCGTATCGCACTTTAGGCACCACTACCTCCCACCAGCCCTGGGTTTTCACGGTTTTCTGCTTGTTCCAGATCTAAGCTTCCCAGGATCAAGGACTGGGTCACCTCCTTTTCTTGCTTCCTAACCCGACTCCTCTGTGCCAGGCTTGGGCTCAGCAAAGGAGATGCCAATGTTTTGCAAGAGAAGAGCCCCGCCCCATTTATTCCGCATCCTGAGTGCTGCGAGGCCAGGGCCACCTGCCAATACCGGGAAGGGCCCAGGAGGAAGCAGCAGAGCCTATACACAAAGCCTACATGTGGGCTCTAAAAGGAGCCCTCCCAGAATGGGCCGGGTTCCTAGGCGGTGACGAGTGGGGAGAGCGCTCGTACTTGTGCCTGGGCACACGGCCAGTGCGGCCTCTCCAGGGCTGGCCAGGCACCACCTCGAAAGGAATGAGTCTTACAAGGAGGGAGGAAGAATATTAACAGCTGAGCCAGGAACGTAAGCAGAGATTCTCCGAGTCCCATCTCATGGGATCACAGCCTCCCCCAAAGCAACTAACTCCACCTTCCCTATTGCCCAGGCCTTCTCAGGCCTCTTTCCCTCTCCTCTGGGCACTGAAGTTCCCTCGGAAATCCCAAAACACCAGCAAAGGAGCTCTGGGAGCTATGATCAGAGGTTCTAATTCTGGGGTGATAGCAAGGAGCTGTGGGCACAACAGACTAGACGCAGGGGCAGCTCAATAGGGGCACGTGTGTTGGGCTGAATGTAGGGAGGCGACAGGCAAGAGCACAGCTATAATACCTAAGCCTGAACACAAGACATCTATTTCAAAGACCCCAGCCAAAGCAGCCTCTTGACCCACATGGGCAGTCGTCTCCTCTGCCACAGCAGCACAGCTGGCCCAGTCACAGAAATTCATCCCTCTGCAGCCTGGTCTGCCAGGTGTTCAGTCTCTGCACCAGAGGCTGACCCAGAGTTACTGAGACCTCTCTCAGGGACAGTGGTGTGGCATGTCACAGACATGCAGCAAGAGGGGCAAATGAGCCCTGGCTGCTGTCAACCCACGATTCGAGGCTGCGCTTTATCCCAGCACACCCTCACCCCTCCTGACAAAGGCCTCTGGCTTGTTCCCTTCACAGCACTCCCCACACCCTGGAATTACTTTATCCGCCTCGCTGTTTGTCCTTTCTGGCTGCATCCACCAAACCTTTTTATGGTCACTACTGGACTCCATGGTGTCTGGCATGTCAGCAAATGCCAGAGTCCAAAGCTAGAGAAGCACAAGTAAGGGTCTCCTTGTTCAGTGTGCCATGTAGGCACAAGAGAGCTGGGTTTTTCTCCTCTTTTTCATTTTTACAGAAAGTATACCAGGCTAGAGACCTACGGCCACCAACAAGTCATAAGATAATCAAGTCCACACAGAGGCTAGGGCACAATGTGAGACAAATGCAGGAACGTGGATGAAGGCATGCATGTGAGCTTGTCACCAGGGGTCCTAAAAGGCCCTCCTTAGTGCACCCAGGTTCCCATTTCCCTGGCAGAGGCTCAGGTACAGCAGTCATCATGAGCCAGTAAGAACAAGTCAGAATGAGGCTCTTCTCTTCCCCCACCTCAAACCAGGGGCTTCCTCACACCCTGCAGGATGGGAAAGCATCTCTCTGGGGGCGCTATCATGAAACGAGGACAGCAGAGGATCTAGACAGAAGCATGGAATCCAGTTTGTCCAGAGAAGCCTAAGCTGGTCAAACCAATCTGACTGGACGCAGAATAAATATCAGTTCTGCCCGCATTAAAAAACCAACAAATAAAAAAAACACAAAACTCTGGCCCAGCCAGTGTGGTTCAGTGGTTGAGCATCAACCTGTGAGCCAGGAGATCAGTTTGGTTCCCAGTCAAGGCACATGCCTGGGATGTGGGTTCAGTCCCCAGTAGAGGGCATGCAGGAGACAGCCAATCAATGATTCTCTCCCATCATTGATGTTTTAATCTCTCCATCTTCCTTCTTCCCTGAAATCAATAAAAAATATATTAAAAAACCAAAAAATTCTGGTCCCATAGAACAGCCCATCTATTGTCACTTTCTCCAGAGAGAGAGAGAGAGAATAAACTGAATACTGTAGTGGAAATCAGAAATGCTAGGCTCTGGACCAGCGCTGCATGAACTTGCTGTATGACCTTAACCTCGGCATCCTGGTTTCCTCATCTACAAGAGAGCTAATCATTCCTGCCCTCCCTCAATTCATGGAGCCATGGTGCAACTCAAACAACACAATAGATGAGAAAGTGGTCCAGAACTCCATTCAAATACCCGATTCTTTTCATGTCCCGGGCATCTGTGTCCAGACTCAAAGAAAGAACACAGAAATCAGAGCAGCACTGTGGCCAAGCTTGGTGATGGAACTGGGGCTGTCACTAAAGTGAAAGCAAAGGAAACAAACTCTTATTAAGTGACCTAAAGTGCCAATGCTGTGCTGAGTACTTTCACATAAAACCTTACCCTCATATAATCTCATCCAACTATGGATAATACACTCTGTTAGAAAATTACTTTTACAGCTGAAGATCCACTTCAGGCGGTTTAAAGTAGTTTGCCCAAGGTCACAGGAAGAGCTGAGACTCAACCCAAATCTAACTGATTCTAGCCACAAATCTCTGGTCACAGCAGCCCAATTAGCAACTGCTGCTGGAGGCCATTCCTCTTCCTTATCATCTGTTACCTGGCTGCCCTCAAAGATCCCCCAGGGAAGCCCGGGTGCCACGCTTCTCCAAACAAAGCACTCTTCAAGAGGAACTGGAACACTCCCCTCCCGCGCCACACCCATTTCTCCTAGGACTCTCCTCCAAGTCCCCACAGACTCCTCCAGTTCTAAGAGAGGGAGTGGAGAGGGGGAAAGTCTCTTATCCTCTACTAACAGGTCTAGGGACATTCTCTCTCTCTGGCCTCCTGGAAGCCATGTCCCAGAGGAAAGGGCACAGAGTGGGAAGGGATGCCATGAGTTAATGGAGATGGGCAGGGACAGGGACAGCAGATGCACAGGCAGGCTCTACCACAATGAGGCGGTGGCATGAGAGCACTTCCTGGAAAACATGGGGCTCACACTATGGGCTCTGGTAGGGACACTTGGAAATAGGCCAATCTGATACCTTCAGATGATACCAAAGCAGACGCTTCCAGCCAACTGCCCAACCACCCTACAAAAGTCCGCAGTGGGAAACAAACAACAAAAAAATCACACCCTGGACAGTGACCCCGACAACAGAGGACTGCTGAGAGCCTGGAGAGAGAAGATGGGTGGGCCTCTGTGTCTCTGAATCAAAGGGCTTAGTGACCAGGCACCAGCCCCCTCTACAGGGCCGTGGGATTTGCTCCTGTCTGCTATCAGGACCTCCTAGGGAATTTCTCCCTCACCTTCCTCCTTGTAAGAGTTCCCACACGTTAAGCACTTATGCTGGGCCACACTCGATGCAAGCACTTTACACATATTCTCATCAAATCCTCACAAAAACCTCATGAAATAAATGCAGTTTGCTAATATCAGGAGCCCAGAGACAGTCATATGCTCAAGGTCACAGAGCAAGTTGCAGACAGGATTTTTAAAGTAGGCCGTCTGAGTTCAGAGCCCAAATGTCAAACTACAGTTGACCCTTGAACGGCAGGGCCCCTACACCACCTCGCCCCATGCTGTTGAAAATGTGTGTCTAACTTTTTTTAAAAATATATATATTTTATTGATTTTTTACAGAGAGGAAGGGAAAAGGATAGAGAGTTAGAAACATCAATGAGAGAGAAACATCAATCAGCTGCCTCCTGCACACTCACCACTGGGGATGTGCCCATAACCAAGGTACACGCCCTTGACCGGAATTGAACCTGGGACTTTTCAGTCTGCAGGCTGATGCTCTATCCACTGAGCCAAACCGGCTTTGGCAAAATCTGTGTATAACTTTTGACTCCCCAGCCATCCCTCACTATCCAAGAGTGCCGAACATTCCAGGAACCGACACCCCCCCCCCCCCAAATAGATGCCCAAATCCAAAGATGCTCAGGTCCCTTATATAAAGTGGCATAGAGCAACACATACAGCTGGCCCTGAAAATACTATTTTCAATCTGTGCTTGGTTGAACCCAAAGGACCTAGGGATATAGAGAAATGGTTGCATATATTTTTTTAAAAGTAGCGGGGCGTGGTGGTGCGCGCCTGTAGTCCCAGCTACTCCGGAGGCTGAGGCTGGAGGATGGCTTGAGCCCAGGAGTTCTGGGCTGTAGTGCGCTAGGCCCATCGGCCACCAGGTTGCCTAAGGAGGGGTGAACCGGCCCAGGTCGGAAACGGGGCAGGTCAAAGCTCCCGTGCTGATCAGTAGTGGGGTCGCGCCTGTGAATAACCACTGCACTCCAACCTGGGCAACATAGCGAGACCCCCCACCCCCCCCCCCACCCCCCGTCTCAAAAAAAATAACAAAGTATAAAGTGGTCCAAGTATACAGTGGGCCAGAGCAGTTCAAACCCATATTGTTCAAGGCCATCTGTGCTATGCTCACTGTCTCATTCCTCCACCACCACTGCATTTCCCCCCTGCCACAGCGAGGTCTTGCTTTGCTCACCAGCGCTCTCCTGTGAACCGCAGTAGCTCACGGGTCTCCCTCCTCAACCCCTCCCAGGCAAGCGTGCAAGACAGTCCTGCTGTCCACAGGACAGACTGCAGCCCATGAGCACAGCACACCGAAGTCCTCCCTGAGCTGCCCGCAACAGCCCCTGCCTCATCTCTACCACACCTAACACGTTCCCAACCATGGCACACGACCGCTAGAGCCTCAACCAGGGCATGGGCAAGTTCCCTAATCGCTCAAGGCCTAGTGCACAGTCACCTCCCCTGGCTCTCTCCCCTCAACCCCCCAGCTTGCTAAGCAGTACAAACCTTTATCCAGTATGTGTCACTCAGAGTTATAATTACATGTTCCCAAGTCTGTCTTCTTCAAGGGTCTGGGATTTCCTCAATAACATAGACCATGTCTCACTCATCTTTGAACCCTCAGTGGAAAAATAGATGTTCCAATAATACGTATCGAACAAACAGATGCCCCTCATTCCAATGGGCTACCCTAAACAAGGCCTGTAGCCACTATCTCTAACTGATACACACACGAGAAGCTGGAGGTACTGGGTGTGTGCTCAGCTCCTCCCGGCAGCTGTGCAGCAGGCCCCTTTCCTAGGTTCACAGGAAAAAGCCCCAGATGGACAGGAGGCTTGGCAGGGCTGGTCTGAAACCCACACATCAGTGCAAGCCTGGAGTGCTGAGGAAACACTAAGAGGTCTCACTTCCCCTGGAAAAACTACAGTCAGACAGGAAACACACAGGCAGGGATGGCAAGCTCCAGAGTTTCGGACACGTGTTCTTGCCCCGCTCCCATTGGGAGCAGCAGCCGGCACAAAGAAAACCCCTGCCGACACCAGGCCTGAGCAGGCGCCTTGGGCCTTGCCTTTAGTGCAGGCCTCGTGGTCTGTCTCCTCGCCAGTCTGACAGTCACAGGGGTCATGCTCCAGACAGCTGTCCCAACATCATCTCCTCTGAGCCTGACTGCCTTGTCCAGACTGCTTTCTTCTGCCACCCCCAAGCCTTGTCATCAAAGATACCACTAGGAATTGTCATTGTCTATTTCAGTTTCCTTGAGGGCAAGGACCTGTTTCCATTCACTACAAGGGGGGCTAGCACCTAGAAGATTATCTCCAAAAAAATTAAAGACAAAAGCCTAGGGCTCCAAAATCCCCACAGATGTGCCTGACTGGCATGCAGAGCTCTCCATGGAGCCTCTCCTGGGCCACTTACCCATAACCACCCTTCACTGAACCATCTCACCCAGAAGACACCAAAAGAAAAGCGCGCAGCCAGAGCCTAGAGGCTGAGGCTGTCTGTCATCCCAGGTCTGAGCACAAAGGTTTCTCCTCAGAGGAGAAACACAGATCACAATGACACGGGCCTGAGGCCCATTTGCAGCATAAACCTAAGGCTTAGCGTCCTCTCGGGATTGGCTAGCCAGCCACTGCCTGGAAAGTTGAGTCCACTGAGGCTGTCCCACACCAGCACTATCACCCACAGCAAAATTCACTCCCTGTATTTCTATTTCCTTATCTGTAAAATGGAATGGTACTCCAAACTCTCCCCTAGGGCCCTTGTGAGAATTAGCCAAGAAAACATGATGAAAAGTGTCTGTAGCACTCAGCAGGAAGTCTGTAACTGCTTTGTATTCACTTATGTCAGTATCTGGGGGGTGGGGGGGAGGGTATAAACATCACCCTGGTTCCTGTCATACCACCATGACAACTGGCACCAAAGCTCTTCTCCACCCCTCGTTAGAGCTAAACCACCACCCTGAAAACCAGTCCTACTTCACAAGTGGTAAAGTGAGAGGGCATTGCTAGGCCACAGGAGGTCTTCTCCCGGAGTGCTGTGCACTTTTCCTGAATTGTATTGTTCCTTTAGGGCGGTGGTTCTCAACCTTTCCAACACCGCGACCCGTTAATACAGCTCCTCATGCTGTGGTGACCCCCAACCATAAACTTATTTTCGCTGCTATTTCATAACTGTAATTTTGCTCCTGTGATGAATCGGAATGTAAACACAGGTAGGTTGAGAATCGCTAGCAGAGTGGCCTAAGACCATCAGAAAACACAGATATTTACATTACGGGATTCATCACAGTAGCAAAATTACAGTTGTGAAATAGCAACGAAAATAAGTTTATGGTTGGGGGTCACCACAACATAAGGAACTGTATTCGAGGGTCGCGGCATTAAAAAAGTTGAGAACTACTGCTTTAGGGCCAAGGACACCCACGGGTAACGAATGTGTCTCTCTCTCTCTGGCCCAGCTACAGGCACTGCATAGTATCCTGGCAAGGCCAGCAGGAAAAGGCCAGACACCTGAGGCACAGGCAAGAGGCCAGGTGGCAGGGGACCCAGCTGGCAGCCCAACCTTCCTCAGAGTCCACAGAGTGGGGCTGCAGGGATCAGAACTCATCAATGAGGTGCACCCATGAATGGGCAGAAGTGGGCAGCTTCAGTATGGGGCTCCATTTAGAATAGGGGTGTCGAACTCAATCAGAGAAGGGGCCAAAATCTAAAATCCAGCCTAAATCGCTGGCCGAATGGTTTACTGAACAGTCATAAACTGTCATTGTGATGGAAACGCAGCGGAGTGCAGTGATGACAGCGCGGTACGGGCCACATTGCAAGGCCTAGCGGGACGGATTTGGCCCGAGGGCCTTGTGTTTGACACATGTGATTTAGAAGATCTAAACTCCACACAAGTGTCTACTAGTCTTTTTGCCCAGACTCATTCAGTCCAGGCCTCCAAAATCAAAGGGCCAGAGCCACTTCTCTATCCTTACCCTATGCTCTAGGCCTCTCAAATCCCAGCTAGTTAATGAGATCACTGAAAATGCCCTTTACCTATGCTCCAGGCCTTAATTAAATGAGATCAGGCTGACCCACCCCAGGTCCTCAGCACTCCTGCATCCATTGCTCAAAGACCTGAGACACCGTGGACTAGACTCTTCCCTGTATTTACACACCACTTCCTTCTGCTCAGCCCCAACTTACAAACAAGAAAGTCAGGCATCAGATGTGCAAATCTCCATATACTTTTTCTACACACTGTTCTACACAGAAGGAGGGTGGGTGAGTTAAGTGGGTTGGAGCAAAAAACAAACTAACAAAAACAACAAAAACATTTCTTCCCCTTTTCTAGGTTGTGATCTTAAAAAAAAATTTTTTTTAAATCCTCACCCAAGGATATGTTTTGTTTTTTAAAACTTAGTTTAGAGAGAGAAAAAGGGAGAAAGAAACATCAGTGTGTAGGGAGAAATACCAATTTGTTGCTTCCCATGTGCGCCGTCTGGGGATGTGCCCTGACCAGGAACTGAACCCACCACCTTTTGGTGCACAGAAAGATGCTCCAACCCAGCCAGAGATTGGGCAGAGATCTACGTGAAATGTTAACTCGGTCTGGTCCCCATACTCCTCCCTTCCTGCACCCTCACCCTCTCCTATGGCCACACTCCACCTCTACAACATTCACAGTTGAGGGTCTAGGAAGACAGTCATAATCTATTGTTATTATTAACAACAGTTCACATTTACTCAACATTCATGTGTCAGACACTGCGCTAATGTTTCACATCAATTTCCTCATTTAACCTTCATATCAGGCATACAGTATATGTTGGATAAATTCTTACTCCCATTTTAAGGGTGATGAAAACTAAGGCTCGGAGGAGATAAGTAATGGGGGGAGGGGGAAGAGGGGGATCCACACACAACTAAAACGTGGGCTTCAAAGCCAGCCTTGCCTTCCATTAGCGCTGCTTTATTGCCTGCTGGTCACATGAATGGTTTGAAATGCAGCCTGTTACCCAGGGGATCTCTATATGGGAACCTCCAGGCAGTGCCACAAATTCACAGGGAGCACCACAGAAGGAAGGGGCTGTGCCTAGAGTCCGACACCTAGTGATGCTCCCAGAACTATCTCAACCCCTCAGCAATGCCTGTCCTTTCTCCACTTTGAAATTCTGTCTCTCAGATCACTAACATTTTCACCCAATGGCTGACAGGACCAATGGGGTCATGTGGGGAGGCAGCTGCCATTTCTAAGTTCTGCAGCTGTATCAGATCTGGAGTCTGTAGTTGAGGATGGCTGCCTCACCACAAGATTTCCTTCCTCCCCATCTACAAGCATATACACCATGCCCAAGGAGGTCCGCAGGACCTTCCCCCGGGGGTGTCACTTCCTGACCACCCTCCTCCACGTGGACCTAGTTCTGGGCCTGGCTCCCTCTAACACTAGTTGGGGGTAGTGGGGTGCGGGGGGAGGACCTTGCAGGAAGCAGCCCACAGCACAGGGTTGCAGACACATCATCTCTCACGCTTGGAGGCGGGGAGGGGAGAACAGAGCTGGGTGCCCATCCGGCCGCAGCACAGGCACGCACGAAGTGGAATAACACTCTGATAGATCTGGGATTTTTCAAAACCTCCCAACTCTCTGCTCCCACTGAGACCTGTGCAAAAGCAGCCCTGCACAGGCCTGGGAGGGCAAAGCAGCAGGAAAGCGAGAGTAGTGCGTGGTCCCCGGCCCCCTGCAGCCACAGGAGGACACAAAGACACCCCTCCACCCCCGCCCCAAACTGGCTGCCCGTTCTAGAAGAGAGTGCCTGACTCCAGGGCCGGCCACTCTGGAGCCAAGCTTGCAGAAGGCGCTTCCAGAGGGCAAGGGGAGCCCGGCTCCTCGCCGCCCACACAGACCTCCGAAAGTCAGCCTCAGAACAAAAGCGGCGGCGGCGGCGGCGGCAGGAAGAGCCAGCGCTGCCTCCTCGCAGGCTTTGCCAAACCAAACAGGACCACCAAGAGGGAGAGGAGCAGCCCAGGTTCTGCTCCAGAACAGCCTGACCCCGGCATCTCCCCAAGTTCTACTTCCAGAACCCCAAGGCTCCTTTGCAAACAAGAACCCAGCCTGGGGGGCCCGAGAGTTCGGCCAAGACTGCTCTCTTAGGAGAAAGGGTTTGGGGAGGCCACCGTCCCGTCAGGCCCCGGGTTCGGGGGCTGGCTGGGTGGAGGCTCTGCCTCGGCTCCCCTCACCCCCAAGACGACCACCAACCACCCCGTGGAGGGGATGGGAGGGGAAAAGGGGGACACGATGCCCGCTCCGCCGGCCTCCCAGCCGCCAGGGCGCTCAGACCTCCGGGCTCAGCGCCAGAACACTGCCCCCGGCTCGGGGAAGGGGGGTCTGTCAGGCGCCCGAGGACCCGGATGCCCCCACCGGGGTGACCCCCGGGGCCGCGGCGGGGGCGGGGGGCCCGGAAAGTTTGCGGGAGTCGCGCGCGGGCCCGGGTCCCCGCGGGCCGCAGGCCCCGGGCGGGGGCGACGGGGGCGCACTTACTGGCCCCCTCGATCTTGTCGGCGCCGCGGCTCCACGTGATCTGCCGCGTCTCCAACTTGACCTGGAAGGTCTTCCGCTCGGGCCGCTGCGACTTCTTGGAGTAGAACAAAGTCATGACGGTGCCCACCTCGAGGCTGCGGCAGAGGTGCAGCACCTCGGCGTCCGAGGGCGCGCCCGCGCCGCAGCCGTTGGCGCAGGGGGACGCGGCGCCCGCCATGGCTCCGCGGCGGCGGCGGCGGCGCGGGCTCGGCCGGCGAGACGAGGCGGCGGCGGCGGCGGCGGGGGCCGAGGCTGAGGCTGAGGCTGAGGCTGAGGCTGAGCGGCCGGCGACGGGCCCGGCGGCGGCTCCTGCGGGCGGAGACGGGGCGGGGCCTGAGCGGAGGGCGGGCGGCCCGCGGGCCCCGCCCCGGCCCGCGCGCCGGGAACAAAGACGCCCGCGAGCCCGTGGGGACGACCCCCGCCCGCCGCCCCCGCCGCCGCGCCTGCGCCCCGCGACCCCCCGGCAGGCCCGGGCGGGGACCGGGGGCCGGGGCGCCCTGGCGGCGGGCCCGCGCGCCCTCCGCCCCGCAGCCTCCTCCTCACGCGGCCGCGGCCGAGCTCGTCACGCGCGGCAGCCGCGCGCCGGCCCTGTCGCCCCGTCCCCGTCCCGCACAGGCCCGGCCGCGGCCGCGCCCTCACCCACGCTCCTCCAGCGCCGCCCGCGAGGCCGCAGGAGGGAGCGGTGAGGGCGCCGAGCGGCCCCCGCGCCCGCGAGTCAAACCCAGCAGCGGGGCGGGCTGCCCGCGCCGGGAGCCAGGCTGGCCGCCTCTCGCGGCGGCTGCGGGTCCTCTGCGCGGCCTCCCCGGGGCGGGGGCGGGGCGGGGCCGCCCGCCGATTGGCCGCCGCGCCCTGATGGACAGCGGGCTGCCCCGCCCCGCCTCTCTGGCCGCGCAGGGCCCGCCCACAGGCCGCAGACCCACGCCGGTCCCGCCCCTGCGGCCGGGGTGGCCTTCGAGGGTCCGCATCCCAGGCCCGAGCATCCCTCCCGCCCACCACCACCCCCAACGGGGCCTTTGGACCCGCGATGCGGGTCCTACCTGAAGGCGCCCCTCCTGCAAATGCTCCTCTGCGCCTTGGTCTTCCCGGCCTGACTTCCCTCTTTTCCTCCTCTCTCTCTGGCAGCTGCCTCCAACCTCAGAAGCCTCCCGAGGGCTGGGTCCCTGAGCCAGTTCCCAAGAGGACCTGACCTTTCTGGAGGCTTCACAGACTGCCCCCGCCCTGACACCCAGGTCCCCGCAGCAGCGCCGAATCTGTGTCTCCCCTGCACCCACTACCCGCTCCACGTCCCCACTCAACAGGCATCTCAGTCCCTCCTCACACTGCGCCTCTTGCAGGCTTCGTTTTCTTAGAACATGGCACGAAACTCTTAAGGTGCTTAGGCCAAAACCCTTGGGGATGCTCTTGATTCCTCTCTCTCTGCCTCAACCCACAGCAATTCATCCAGTCCAGTTCATTCTGCCCTCAGATATCTCCCCTCCACCCACAAGACCAAGGCCCATCTTTTCTCACCCAAACTTGACCCTCTTTGGTCTTCTAAAGGAAATGAAATGATTTCCTACCTCCAGCCTCAAACCCTCCATGACTTCTCATTGCTCACAAAAATCCACACTCCCTGCCGGGCCCAGCAAGTCCTGTATGGCCCGATCCCTTGCTCTCCCACTTCATCTCCCACTACCTCCCTTTCATGCCCAATCTCTAGCAACAAGTCCTTTTTGTGTCACAGGTGGGCCTCTTTTTAGTGCACTTGCCTTTATTGCGCTTCGCGGGTGTTGTGATTTTTTACAGACTGAAGGCAAGACCCTTCATGATTCTCTTTATCACGATACCTGCTGTATTAAGGTGGCCTGGAATGGAACCTGCAATATCTGAGATATACCTGTATCTGAGTAATTCACACTCTGTCTTCCTGAAGCCATTCCCTAGATTTGCCCCTGCCATCCAGCTGCCCCGTCACAGACAACTGCCCAAACCAAAGACACCTGAGGTCACGGTGGAGCCGGTCAACCAGACATGGAGCCAGAGCAGGATAAATTACCGCATCTCAGAGGTGAGAGGCCCAGGAGGGCATGCAGCAGATGCCAGAGGAAGATGCAGGTTTCCTGGAATCTGTGAGTGTGTAGCAGTGACTGCTCAGGCAGCCCACCCAGCTGGGTATTGATGGTGTGGAGCTGCCTCTGGCTTTGTCTTGTTGTAGTAGTGTGTGTGTGTGTGTGTTTTGATTCCCTCTCAAATGCAGCCAATCAGGAAGCGGAGTATTCAGCCCGAGGTCCAGTGCCTGGTGCTAAGGAGGCTTCAGCCACCTGAGGGGAAGGCAAGCGGCTGAGATGGACTGCCACCTAGTGACAAGCCTTTGAAGTGGGAGGGAGAGAACTGAAGTTGACCTAATGCTGGACCCAGGGCAACAGTGCTTACACATGTCACTCTTGATCCTCATAATTACCTCCTAATCAGGGATTACTGTCCCCAGTTTCACAACGAGGAAATAGATTCAGAGTTCTGTAACTTGCCCTAGGGCCACAACTAACAAGTGGTGATTTGAACCCAAGTCTGTTTGGCTCCATGCATTTGATGCCTCGAAGAGAGCCACTGGCTTAAGTAGGTCAATAGTCCTGTGCATGGAGGCTAGCTGGTTAGCCAGTGTAGGGGAGGGGAGGGGGCCTGGGGCATGGCTGGCCCAGGACACACGAAACTCAGAAAACGTGAGTGCTCATAAAGGGTGGCTAGTGCTAGCTTGGGCTTAAGATGGTGCTGCCCCTGTCTGCAGCCCCCAGCTTCCCTGCGCGGCCGTTGGTGGCATGAGTTGGAAGAACGAGAAACCCAGCACCAGCCCTCCAGGAATCCACAGGCATTAAACAGATAAACACTTGTTATGTAAGGTAAATTGGGATGAGAGCTACAGACGAAGAGAACAGAGGCCTACGAGATAAACATCAGAGAGCCCTACTTTAGATGTAGTAGGTAAGGAGTACCTCTCTCGGACTGAACAAAGGCCCAACGGATGTGAGTAGGTGGCCAGGTGCATTTTTAGGGGTAAGAAAGTACTTCTAGAGGTAGCAGCATGTACAAAGGCCCTGAGGTTAGAAAGAGCTTAGTGGGTTGAGGAATAGAAAGAAGGCTGGCGTTTACTAAGTATGCGGGAGCATTGGAAGTAAGGAAGACAGGTGAGGGCTGAATGGGAACCCCCCCTGCCCATCTGACTTTGCCCGTTTTTCTAGGAGGACCCCTCCTAAGTGCTGCAACTCTCCTTGAGCTCCTTATGCCAACACGGGCAGCCTGTGGGCTGGGATGTACTTTTAAAATCAACTTTTCTATTTTCTGAAGCTCCCACAATGCAGCTCACGCGTCCTTGCTTTTGCTTGTGTTTTTGTCTCCGGGGCCAGGCCCCCAGGGGCTTCAGAAATGCCTGCCAACAGGAGCTTGTATTTTCAGTCTGCTGCCAGGCCCTCCTTCAGGAAACAGGGCCCCACTTCCTCCTGGGACTTCGGAGCCAGCATCCCAGGCCTCAGGTGCCTCCCATTTACTGGTTTGGTACTTCCTTCACCATCCGGCTTGCGGAGGTTCAGGAAAATCAGGGCGCACAAAGGGTGTGGCTGATATGGGCTTTCCCCAGCTCAGCACAGGCTCGTATATATGGGTACGTGGGTGTCATTGGCAGTGCGTGCAGCTGCGCGGGCTGGGAGGGAGCAGCCCAGCACCCACTCAAGGCACATGCCTGTGACATCACCCGGGCTGGTCCTGCATGGGCCTGTTTCTGCCAACACTCACGCTTCCATATGCCCGGCCCCCACCATTACCTGTGCCTGAGGTCTGGGGAAGTGTCTCAGCCCACAGGACCCTCTAGCGTTGTGGGCCTGACCTCCCAGGCATTCATTTACTGAACATTTAGAACAGTACTTGGCATATAGTAAGCTTAATAAAACTGCTTTACTCACATTGTCTCATTTATCCTCATTGAGGTAAGCACTCTTATTATCCCCATTCTACAGGTGAGAAACCAAGGCATGGAGCGACATATGCATGAAAACACAGCTAGGAGGTGGCAGAGATGGGATGCAAACCCAGGCAGCCCGGCTCGAGTCAATTCTGTGTTACTCCCATGTAGGTATGAACATTCTATTGTGTATATATCCTCATCCCTTTGCGTAATACCCACACCTGACGTTTTCTATTTTTAGTTATCTGGTGAAGTGCTGTCACGGGTTCGGTTTCTTTGGGAAGCAGATTCTACAGAGGTTAGTGTGTGGAATGTTTATTAGGGAGTGCCCTTGGCTGGGATCATCCCTGTGGAAAGGAGCCCCATGGTGCAGTGGTTAGCGCGTGGTACTTACACAGCACTGCGGAAGGAAGACGCCCAGGGAGAAGCTGTGATGCAGGCCAGTCCCCAGGGAGCCCTGGCCAACTGGCTCTCTGCTGCTGAGGAGACCTTAGAGGGCTGACAACTCTCTCGGCAGCTGGGGCAACAAGTGCTTCCTTGTTGGGGAATCTGGGTGGCACACATCACTGTGCCCACCACAAATGTATCCTTTCCCAGCCCTTTAAAAAAGTTTAGGGTACTTAAAGGATAAAAATATTATAGTACAGAAATAGGATTTGCAGTTATAATTATAGAATGGTTAATACATGTTAACACAGCTGCTGTGACTGACAATCAGATGTAGCTGAGCTTCCTCGTAGCCAAAGCAAAAATTCTTTCTATTCTGGTAACTGGTAACTTGGGGGGAAATTATTTTCCTAGGGATAAACTATAAAGGAAGTTTCTCATATGGACACTTGTTTGAAATAGTGTAGAATGCTCTCAACAAATTTACAGCAAATGCTGCCAGTTCGTTTCTGGTAATAATCTTGAATAAATATAAAAGGTGTAACAGTATAGCTTAGTGGAGCCCCTTCCATCATTGATTTATAGATTGGCAGTGTCTAATTTGATCCATACATAAAACTTTATCCCTTTTCTTTAAACTGTTCTTTAAAATTTACTTAGTAGTTTCTTGTTAGATGTCTAACCAGCTCTTCTCAAGGGTTTGTGAGCCAGCCTGCACCTCACCTCGGTGTATAGCCAGTACTCACTCAGTAAGAACTCACCTCCTCCCCACCTTTGGCCTAGGCTCCTTGACCTCTGGCCCCAATATCTACAGTAGGGGTGTCGAACTCAATCAGAGAAGGGGCCAAAATCTAAAATCCAGCCTAAATCGAGGGCCGAATGGTTTACTGAACAGTCATAAACTGTCATTGTGATGGAAACGCAGCGGAGTGCAGTGATGACAGCGCGGTGCGGGCCACATTGCAAGGCCTAGCGGGACGGATTTGGCCCGAGGGCCTTGTGTTTGACACATGTGATCTACAATACCTATGCCTCCTACTTAGTCGTGGGCCCTCACACTTCTTAGGTGATGTCCTCCTGCTTTCCTCCTCGCCTGGAATGTACTCTCAGCCCCTTAAGAACCTCATGGTTTCTATCATTCAAGGCAAAACGAGGCCTGGCCAGCCACTTCCATGGTTCCTGCTCTCTCTGCAGACCCAGAGAGGCGGGAGAGCTGGGCTCCAGATATACCTTCTTCAGGGAGGTGGCAGGGATATGGCATTGCTCCACTAAAGGAAGAGAACGGGAGAGCCCTTGCTAGCCACTGGCTCAGGCCGGGACAGACCTATTTTTCTGCTTTTCTCTTAACAAATACCCCTGGTGCCTCCTCTATAGCAATAACACAGCAGAGATGGATCAGACCAAGTTCCCACTCCAGTAGGGTCACAGAAATGCCAAACAGGACAATTCATTGTGATAATGACTGCTGGGACCTTGAGAAGGGACACAGACCTTACCTGACCCAGCCCTTTGATGGCTGTGAGGTTGGAGCAAAATGAGAGACAAGAGTATATGCCTGAATATATGGCAGGTCCAAATATAAGGTGATAACTCATTTTCCCAAAAATGTCACTTCAGGTGTTCTGTGATTCAAATGACCAAATATAAGTTTATTTAGTTACACATACATAGCTTAAATCACATATTATTTAAAACAATATATTTGTGAATGTTATTTTCTTCACTCATACTTTTGTAGTAATAATGTTTGAAATCTTTACACGAAACTTTCATTTCTTTGTAGAAATCACTAGAGCCACTTTTTGAGTCATCTAATTTAATTTCTGAAAGAACATCGCTTTTCTGCCTTCTAAGTTGAGAGAATGCTCTTTTGAAAAATCAACTTTACTGAGAAATAATTTACCTATAACATGCATCCATTTTATTTTTTTAAAATATATGTTATTGAGTTTTTACAGAGAGGAAGGGAGAGGGAAAGTTAGAAACATGGATGAGAGAGAAACATCAATCACCTGCCTCCTGCACACTCCCCACTGGGGATGTGCCCACAACCAGGGCACATGTCCTTGACTGGAATCGAACCTGGGACCCTTGAATCCGAAGGCCGATGCTCTATCCACTGAGCCAAACCGGTTAGGGCAAATGCATACCACCCAGTCAAGATGTAGAACGTTTTTCCTGCCCTCCATTTGGCCATCAACTAATCTACTTTGTTACTACAGGTTAGTTTTATCCATTGTAGGATTTCATATACCTGAAATCATTAGCATATGCACCATTGTGTCCAAGTCCAGCATTAAGTTTTTGAGATTTGTCCACATTGCTATAGAGAGAATACTTTTTGAATCATTATGTGATGCTATCACTGGGAATTTTAAATAAGCCTGACTACCTTTTTGTATAACATTAAAAACAGGTTTCTTTTCCATTCTCCCATAGCTATATATTAGTATTCAGTGGGTCAGACTACCCACAGACCCCGTCTATAATGCTTTGACACAAATCTTAACTCTATAGGGTCATCCATAAATATTTCAGTTGTTGTTTTTGAGTTTTTTTTAAAATTATATATAGAACTATAGTACCATTATCAAACCTAAAAAAAAACAAACCCAACACCATATTGCTATTTAAGATGACTGTTGAGAGGTTTGTTTACATGTAATACTTAGGACTGTGAGAAATAATTACTCAGTGTGTGGTCAATTTCTTTGCCTCCTTGTTTACTGATTTCGTCATGGGACTACTTATAATCATCCAAAAGTAGCTTGGCTGAGGTCATCTTAGGGTAATGTGTTTTCTCCAAAAAAAGTGCTTTTTGTTTCACAACAAGTTTAGAGAGCATCTCATTATATGAGGGATTTTGTAAGGACCAAAATGTAGAAAAAAAAGGTTAAGTTTTCTGTGGGGAAATACCTCTATTCAGAGTAGTAGGTAGTAGGAGGTGATTTCTGAGTCATTAATTCAAAGGGTGATGGCTCTCCAGGGTTCCGGGTGAGGGATAGAGTGGATGGGTTTCACCATCCGACTTGTAGTAGGTCCTGAGCTCAGTTCTAGAGACTTGAGTTGAGTAGCCCCTGTCCCCCGCAGATATGTAGTTGGCAATGTGTTTGGAGCTCAGAAAAGGGATCTAGGTGTGAATGAAACCAGGCCGTGTGAGGAGTAACTGAAAAGCAACAGCCTGATAGAGGTAGGAGCCAAACCAGAAGGTGGCATTGTGGCAGCCAGAGAGAAGTGCTTTAAGGGGGTAGTCACATACTGTATAATTTCATATTATGTGAGGTGTCCTGTAAAGATAATTTACAAAGGAAGACTAGTGAAGGTTGGAGGTAAAGGAGAGGGGGAGAGAGCTCTTACTGGGCGGATGATATTAAAAAACTGATTTATAGTGATGTCTGCACCACTCAGTAGTTACCAAAAATTATGGTACATTTGCAGTTTAAAAAATAGTAGTCAGCTGCCCATTTACTGGTTTGGTCCCTCCTTCATTGGTGAGTGTGGTCAGATGGAGAAGGGAATTGGGGGCAAGATGGAGAAGCCAGTTGCAGTGGGTGGGGAATGACAGGGTTGTGTCCATGACTCATTCCAGGTACTTGTTTGTGAAATGGAGAGGGAGGGGGTGGTGGCTGGAAAGGGCTGGGAGTTGTGGTTTATTTTTTCATGTTTTAAATGTGTAAGAGGCCTCAGGTAGGTTTGGCAGGGAGAATGGACAGGACCTGCTGACCAGGTGTGAGAGAGAGGTGTGGGGGAGAGTAAGTAAGGAAGCACCAAGCTGTCTGGCTCAGATAGCACATAAAGGCAGACTCCCTTTGCCCACAGCTGGACTCAAGCATCACAGAAAGGCCTGACAGGAGGGAGTGGTTAAAAAAACAACACATAGCTGGAGGAGGGAACCAACCAGTGGGTGAACAGGCTAGGGAGGCAGTCTCCTGACTCCACGCTCAAGCATCCTTCAGGGCCCTTCACATCTGGCCTTCCCATCCCTGTTCAGCTTCTTCCCTCATGCTCAGTAGCCAGGCCAGCTTCCCATTCTCTGGCTTCCTTTCTGAGGCCTGTTGCCACCATTCAGGATGCTCTTCACAGTTGTTCTTAACCAGCACCTAGTTGCCCTGCACCTGCCTTCTGAAGACTGGAAAAGGTAGGCACAAGTTCCTACTCACTAATAAAATCTTCTGCCTGCAAGGCCCCCCGTCCTTGATTTCTGGTTGTGGACCAAGTTTGTGCCGTAGTTGAGGCAGGTCCTGCTCAAATCCCAAACTTGAGGTCCACTTTCTCATCACCCACCCACCAGTCATAAAACCTAGCAGTTGGACACTGAAAGATCCTCTGTTGCTATTCTTTACATTCAGTGATCTAGCTACACCACCAAATTAAAAAATACCTGGCTGCAATCTCTTGCTCCAAAGCCATGGTGGCTACTTAACTTCCTTTATTCCCTGGGGTGAATGCTACCCCCCTTACTGGCCAATGAAATGCAGGCTGCCAAAAAAGGAGCCTGCTCCCCCCCCCCCCCCCCCCAATTAGATTATCTGCAATGGGCCCAGCATCTGGGAGTTCTGAGACTATCAAGGAGATGGCTCTGCTCCAGAACATACTTGCACATGCTAGCAGGCGGGCCTACAGCTAAGGGACCAATTCTGACCACTCTGGCCTTCCTGTTCCATTGGATCCAGAGAGCTCATCCTTCACGCTGAATTCGACTTCTCTGTAACCTAGGACGAGGAAAGGATTAATTTTTGTAGGGTCCCTGATCAGCCTGGTACCAGAGCACTGGGAAATGGTCACAGATCACTCTTTGAATCAATCAATGCAGGGAGAAGTCTGCATTCCACCAGAGAGAGGGCTTCAGGGATCCAGTGTCCTAACTGGCTTACTACCCTCAATTCCCGCTCTACAGTTAAGTCTAGCCACACAAGGAAACCCAAAGAAGCTCCCTACTGCTTCTGGCCAGCAAATGGAAAGTACTCCCCAAAACACTTGCTCTAACCTTCTAATCCAATCCCTGTACCCCATCTGTTCCTGTAGACTTTCTGCACTCTCCCTCACTTCCTGGGCCTGCCTTCAGTCTAAGGGTGTGGGCTTCGGCTCTCCTTTTCCTACACCCACGGCAGCAGGACTCCTGGGGAGGGACCCACTTTTGCTGACCAGAGCAGCCAGACCAGACCACTTCCAATACCAAGTAAGTCCCAACCCCAGAGCCCCATTCTGGCCTGGAGCCCTAGATAACAAAGAGGCAGAGACTTAGTTTCCGTTAGGTTGTAGGAATTTATTTTAAATAACCTACAGTTGATTAAAAGGGAATTCATGATAAAAATAGAAGATACTTAGAGAGATGTGGGAAATGGACTCTGCACGCACACTAAACTAACAATGCCTCTAAAACTAATGATTATAGCAAAAAATGTTTTCACATTAAAATTCTGCTTTTTATGTGTTCTTTTTTTCCTTTTTTTTTTTTTTTTTAACACAATTACAAAAGAAAAAAATAAAAGTCCTAAAATCTTGATTCTTTTTCTTTCTTTTTTTGGGGGGGGGGGACCAAATACTCATTTTCCTCTAGATTTATTGACCTGTGACACTTTTTATACAATAAAATCTTTCAGGTGAAAGACGGGTTTAAAATGAAAAAGATGGTATCTTTGAAAGGGTACAGAAAATGCTCAGAACAAAGGATGATGGGAAAATGGTTTCAGTCACTGATCATTTCATTATCCTTAGACTCACTCACCCCTCAGCCCTCCCCAACCCCAATCTACACGATCTTTAAGATCAAGAAAAAAAGGTTTAAATATTTTAAAATAATTAAAAAGAAATAAAAATTCACATTTAAAAAGGAACACTCAAGTCAGGAAATATTTTCCCATCATGCTTTTCTGTGAACAGGTGTCTGAACCAAAACACTGCCGATGTCACAACTGCTTCAAGTTTTAATGAAAATTGATTCCCATGACAATAGATATTGACAACTCTTAACAGGTGCGCCGGGTTTTTGTTCTACTTAATTTTAAATTCCTGAAATGGGGGAGAGGGGAGGGAGTTTTAGGAATTCATTTCTATTAAAATATAGAAGTTATTGCAAAACCCTAACTGTAAAAACGCACCAATATAATCGGATTTTGTATACAGTAGCTAAGAGAATCCAAATGTGTCAGTGAAACAGCGAATTTGTCTGGCAGAACTCTGACAAATTCCCATCCACTTGCCCTCTTGAAAATAAAAACAAAATTCAAAACAAATCATACAGCTAGAATTTTGATATCTGAAATATTTTTAAATAAGTTGTCCATAGGACAACTGGCTCAGCTCTCCCTTATAATATCTTCGGGTTTATCTTTTCTCAAAGATGTTGGTTTGTTAAGACTTGCTGCCTCTCTCCCTCAGGTGTGAGGGCAAGCGAGGCTCACAGTTTATCCATCTTCTCCAAACCACACTGTTCCTTTTCACAGAATTGCTCCTCGAGACTGGCTAGAACTCATAGTCCTCGTCAGCCATGTCAATAGCCCAGGCAAACTTCTCCCGCTGGGTTTTGTTGTAAATTTTCTCAATTGGGACCCCCCACTTCTTGCACCTGCAAACAAGGGAGAAAAAGGGGGGTTTAGTGTCTCTAGGAGCAATAGCCCAAACCTGAGGCCAAGGCTTAGATATGCTGCCTTCTCCTTCACATGCATCTGGTGAGAACGAGAATTCAGGTGGTGTTCAACTCACTTTAACTTTGACAGTGACCTCTAAAGTAGGTGCTACTACAAATGCACAAATGGGAAAGATACAGATAAAAAGATTAAGGCAGAACAATTATGTTCTCATCCAGCTAGTGAGCACAGAGCTGAAAACAACCCAAGCATCTGGCTTAAGTCCATAGTGCTTTGCAAACTAACCAATCCCCTGGCATCAAACAGGGCAGAAGCAGGGTAGAAAAAGGCTTAGGAGAGTAGGTGCCATAAGGATGATTCTTCTACCTAGGCCAAGAACTCAGCAACTCAATTAATAAGCATCTTCATAAAAGCTATTTATTTGGGGATATTATTTTATGTGTGTGTGCGTGCGCATTGTAGGGGATGAAGTGAGCAAACCATAGAAAATTTATCTGTCTTTGTTAAAAGGTCCCTGTAACTCTTTGTATAGGTTGCTTAGATCTGTGTTCTCATTTTTATTTTTTCTCCTTGTTCCTACCTTTCCTTCTTCACTTGTAAATTATTTTATTAAAACACTAGAGGCCCCGTACATGAAATTTGTGCACAAGTAGGGTCCTTAGGCCTGGCCAACAAGCAGGGCCCATTGGGGCCTTCCAGCTGCCAACAGGGGCCTTCCTTTGTTCCACGCTGCCCCCTGGTGGTCAGCACATGACATAGCAAGCAATCAAACTCCTGAGAGGACACTTTGTATATTTAGCCTTTTATATATATGGGATTTTGTTGAAGTGAGGGGTCCTTTATATTTTTCCTTCAATACAGGTGAGGAGTTTCTATTCTATTTTTAAAAAATATATTTTATTGATTTTTTTATAGAGAGGGAGAGGGATAGTTAGAAACACCGATGAGAGAGAATCATCAATCAGCTGCCTCTTGCACACCCCCTTCTGGGGATATGCCTGCAACCAAGGTACATGCCTTTGATTGGAATCAAACCTGGGACCTCGCAGTCCGCAGGCTGATGCTCTATCCACTGAGCCAAACCGATTTCGGCAAGGAGTTTCTATTCTTATCTAGGATGGGGACTGCACTTGCCTTTTAAAAACATATGTAAACACACTCAAAGGCAGTGTAACAGCACTGACCACTGAAGTCCATCCAAAACGTTCTGATGCTTTCACAGCATGCACAGACTGGCAGAGGTTTCCCAGAGCACTGGAAGTGCACGGTTCTCTCATAATCCCGCCACCCTTCTCAAGCCAGTAGCAAAGTGCTCAATGCTTACCAAGCCACTGAGATCCTTGGGTCCAGATAATTGAGTTTGGAGGTTCCCAAAGCAATCTGTTTATTCTCCTCTCGGTCTGTGGCCTGAACTTCAAGCTTCATCAACTGTTCCTCCAGTCTCTGCACAGCCTTCTTCTTTGACTCTACCACCCTGGGAGAATGGATGTCATCAAGAACCAGGCCTGGCCTCTGGCAAGAACACTGCAACCCCACCCTGCCACTTAGGGGGCAGTAAAAGCAGAAAAGTGCCAAGTACAGAGATTTCCAAAAGACATCATTCTGAAACCCTAGAAAAGCTAGAGCCCAGAAACCTGGTCGATATTACACCTGCTTTTCTCTCAACCAACCCCCCGTTTTGCACACCACCAGGCACATACTTCTTGGTCTTTGTATCCTTCATGACCTTGGCATCAGCTTTAGCACTTTTCAGGTCTCTTCGGGCATCTGCTAGCTGTTCCTTCTTGGCATCAATCTGGGTGGGGGAAGAATAATCAGTTTTAGAAATACAAGATTCCCAGAGAGAAGAAAAGAACTATCACAGAAGATGAAACCTAGATGTCTCCAAGAAATGAGTATCTTATAAGCAGAGATCCAGGGCTCCACTAGTCCCAATGTTCGGGAAGAGAACCCGCTGGGACTAGGAATGTGGGTGCTAATCTTTTAGAGATGAATGTGGTCACAGACATCTGACAAGAGGGCTACAGACAAGCTATTTAGCCAATAGAACCTGAGCCAGGCCATAGCCTTCATTCCAAGAATGCTGCAGCTGAGACAGGATCCTTGCATTGACTGAACCCACTTCATTTCTTAGGTTCTGCCAGCTCTCTGGGGAGCTGTCAGCTTCTAGAGAAAAAAGGGTGTGTGAAGAGAATATCCAAGGTACTAAAAAATGGCAACTCAAAGGTCAGCTAGTTCATTCCAAACCGATACATGGCATGCCCTGCCTTTGGCAACACCATGGAACTAGACCCCAAACCTGTGAACTCTCATTGCTGAGTGCAGGCACCCCAGACCTGCTCACCTTGCTTACCTGGGAGGTCAAGGGGACCTCTGCAGAGTAAATGCATGCCTGATTCAAACACACTGGGCTGTTGCTCTCAGCCTAGAATTGCCTATTAGATGCACACACAGCCCCAGATTGGAAACAGAGGCTACTATTGTGAGACAATCATTAAATGCGTTTTACTATGAATGGCTTACTTCCAACATTTATGTTGTCCCAAGGCAAACTGACGGAACTGGTTCTATACACAAAAGCATCACAGACACCATTAGCCAGATTCTTCTTAGGCTAAAAATGCAACACACTACAATCTTTTAACCATTTCTGTGAATGCTAAGTTGGCAGACTAAGTCAAATTCTCTCAAAGCATCAAAGACTCCATTGATTCATTTGGCAAAGGGGCGTGTGTTTGCTTTGGGGCACACAGGAGAGGGTTCCTGGGCTTGGAGGGCTCGTCTGGCAGGCAGCCTGGACTGCCCAAGCAGTGGTTCCAGAGTGAGGTCAACAAAAGACCTCCTCATCCTCCAGAGAGGGGTCTCCTGAATTAGGTAAACAACACCTGAATATTTATGCTTTTATTTCTGGCTCAGAACATGAGGAGAGTAAATGAGACCAGGTAACAGCTATTTAACAGAGTGGCAAGAAACGGGAGCTGCTAGGAAGGGTGGTCTGTAGGGTTCTTTGCCTGCCAACCATATGGTCCAAGGATTTGAGAGCTCTGTGGATACATTCATTTACTGTGGATATATGCATCCCTTCAGGGAAGCTAGATAGCACCATAGCTGTGCATATCTTTGGACCCAGATGCACTATTCATGGTTATTTATCTTGAAGATATTTCAACAGAACAAAATTTCATAATGGGCCTGAAAATATGTATGTGGTCTCACTCTACAGCAGTTTTTAAACTCCAGTTGTCCAAGTACAGAATTCTGTGAGCATGGATGGAAAAATATCACATTTGTAATTTCAACAACCTCTAGTTGAAATTCATCATTTCTCCTCCAATTATGTGGGCAAGAAACTAGTGATGTGATACAAGTAGTACCTATGATTTTTTATCAGCAATAGATAGTACAGGTATTTTCATATCAATAATTATTGCAGATCTCTTCAAGTATCATTTATATACATTACTACCTTGAATTTACAGGTTATTAAAACCACCTTACGATTTTAATAAGGAAGCACATTTATTACTATATCAGACTTTACAATGTATTTGGTAAGTATATCTCATGATAGTTGGTTTCCTTTATAACCCTATGTCTGTTAGCAATGAAAATTCTCACTGTGGGTTAGTACATGAGAATGGATCAGGTCTATAGCCACTGCTTACACAAAAATGCTCATCGTCAAATGTGCAGTGTGTCTTGTGGCTTAAAAGCTCAGTACCAGGCAGAGTCGGAGGAAGGAGAAAGGCACATAGGAGAGGAATAGTATCTATTTTGCATGTCAGTTTCTCCTTAACATTCAAAAGATGCTTGAAGAAGAGCTACATAAAATAGGATTCCTGTGGAATGTGCAAAAATAAAAATAGTTGTGCTAGGGGGGAAATTAACTATCATTGTTTCCTCTTTTAAATTTTTTAAAAAATATATATTTTATTGATTTTTTACAGAGAGGAAGGGAGAGAGAGCGAGCAAGAAACATTGATGAGAGAGAAACATTGACCAGCTGCCTCTTGCACACCCCCTACCGGGAATGTGCTGGCAACCAACGTACATGCTCCTGACCAGAATCGAACCTGGGACGTTTCAGTCCGCAGACCGATGCTCTACCACTGAGCCAAACCGGTTTTGACATCATCTTTTAAATTTGATGCAATCTAATTTGGAAATAATTGTATTTCTGGGCCGTGGCAAGGAACTGTGAAGACTTTATTATCCTCGTGTATAATAAAGACAACAATTAGCAATATTTCAAAGAGGGTACATCAACCTAAGCTTTTCAAAATGGGAAGTGGCCGGTGCAGAACTTGTGCGCACAGAATGAACACCTCCTGAACAGCCGGGACCGGGCACTCGGTGTCTTCCTCAGAGACAACTACTCTCAGAGTTCCATTTGGTTAGCTCTAGTGTGGACCTTTCTTCCAGAATGACCCAGAACTGCCTTCTGATATCTCAGCCTGGAAGGCTGAATTAAAAATGCCTTTCGTTTTCAGAATATCAACTCATGGCAGACACAGTTGTCTTCATTTTGCTATCCTACCATCCAGATCCAAAATACCTTAGATTGCAAGTTCATCATGGACTTCTCAAAAGTTTTTGGTGGTGCCCTCTGATGGTTACAAAGAATTGCAACAGCTCGGTTGGCACGATTATAAGATAGGATCTTCGCTGGGATGTTCTCATCCGCTGTACAGAAAGAAACGTGACGGTAAAAAAGAGTGAATTTGTACAACCAGAAAGAATACACATGTGCCTTCCCAATGTTCCATCCTCATGATTTTACTGGCTCTCATGTCACTCCAATGATCAAGTTTCCCCAAGCCACCAATCAGTTCAAAGTCAGAGGTCTACACATTCATCTGCTTGCTGCAGTGCCTGTCTCCCCTAACCTACATACCCAATTAACCTGAAGAAAATAGGGGACTTGGGACAGAAAGAAGCCAAGATAGAGAAGACACGGGGACCATAAATTTTACATTTTAAAACCCCAAGGCAATATGTTTTTTTCAAGACAATAAAAAGTGTTAGCCAAGGAGTTTTCTTACTTATGTCATTCTTTATCCTGCCCTAAAATACTGACCTTCTATATATCCATCTTTGGCTTTTCTGGCTCATATTCTAAAACCACTGAACCTATTTATAGAGGACAGTAGGAATTTAGCAGTGACTGGGCTCCAGGAAAAAAGCTTGCAGATTGCGGTGAAACCTTCTGCAGTTGGTTTTTAGAATTCAACCTACTCATAAGGGAAAAAATTGACAGAAACCTCAAGGAAAGGATTTGCTCTGATATTATTTTAGTAACCATGACAACCTACTCTCCAATTTAACAGAACATACAGCACTATGTCTTTTCTCTGTGAGCTTTAAAATAACATACGTATAAAACAGAAAGTTCAGGCATTTTCAGAGCAGATAGAAAGTCCCTATCAGCATTCCATAATTTGAAACTAGAAGCTGGGGTAGGAATGGGGGGAAATGGCACTGGTCTTATGTTTATACAGACTAAGCCTTAGCTCTCTATTGAAGGGATGAAGGGAAAAGTTTCCTGACACAATATTAAGAGAAAACATGGAACAGACCTAGGACTTAGTGGATCAAGGGCACTGGGCATCACCAGCAGGGTGTGGGCCCTTGATGGCCAAGCAGTACTTACGGGCTGTGAGTTCTTTTAGCTGCTGCTGTAGCGTAATGGAGGCATTGTAGGTACGGAACACCTTGGCAGTCAAGCCCTCCATGAGGTCCTGAAGATGCTTATTTAAAATAGCAGTCTGGATGAGATAAAGCAACAAGGATGTTGGAATTTATGGTAAAAGCCACACAACCCCACCCCTTCTGGCAAGCTCGAGGACACTGATGCCAGTGCATTACGACCAAGTTTACTGCTCTGCCAGACGGAAGGTAGGAAAAGCGGAAGAGAATTTGGAACGTAGGGCTCATGATACCGCCATAAGATGTACTTCAATCTTAAGCAGGCCCATAAAACAAACGTGTCCTTCCTTGTTAACCTCTTCCCTGGTAAGAGGAGGAGGACAGGTCTGGGGTCTCCAGAGGTGGCTGGCATCCAGCCAAGGGAAGGCTTGCAGGAATCAGAGGAGGATAAAGGCAGGGTTTGTTTACCCTTGTTTTAGGGCTTTGGCCCTGGACTCACTGTGTGCCCCGAGGAAGGAAGAGCATAGAGGATGCCACAGGGTAAGCTGAGGGGAGAGCCCAAGTCACCCAGGCAAACTTCCTTTAAGAGCGTGTGGGCTCTGGCTGAGCCCCCCTTCAACCCAGGGCACTGTGTCCACTCACATTGAGTCTATCAAAAAGGTCATCCTCAGGCTGTTTGTTCTCCATAAATAATTGTAAGTTCTTAAAAACCTACAAGAAAGAATTATTATTTTTAAGACCTTTACTTTGGAAACAATTGTAACTTTCAAAAATACCCACAAAGTACTAGGGGCAGCACATTCTTTACCCAAACTCATTTACCATTTGTGCAGTGTGCATGTCTGCTTGCTCTTTCTCTCTACGTGAGTGTGCGCACTAATTAATCTTCTCTGAACAACCTGTGGATACTTCACAGGATAGAGATTCACAGTATTTATCAGCTTCACAAATTTACAGCGATACCTTTTTATCTAACCTGTTCATACTTCAATTTTGTCAGCTGACCTATTGATATTCTCACCCTGCAACCCCCATCCCCAGTGTGGGATCCAATCTAAGCTCAGGATTTGCATTTAACTGCCAGGTCCCTGTAGATTTATTTCATCTGGAGCATTTCGACAGCCAGTAAAGCCCACATACTGATGAAACCTCAGCCTGCAGGGCTGGACTACTAGGATCCTACACTCTGTAGGTCTCTGGTTAAAGCCCAAT
This sequence comes from Pipistrellus kuhlii, assembly GCF_014108245.1. NCBI lineage: Eukaryota > Metazoa > Chordata > Mammalia > Chiroptera > Vespertilionidae > Pipistrellus > Pipistrellus kuhlii. The sequence goes on from NW_023425562.1 coordinate 5,769,981, forward strand.
ATGGGGGGAGGGGAGGGGCACTGAGCTGCAATACCTCTTCAGCTACAGGCTTAGAGATCTAAGGACCAAAAGGCTACCTTTTCACTCAATCAGGACCTGGGAGAAGTTAAGCCAAGCAACAAATGACAAATGTGCAACATGACCAAGGGAAGGAAATGTGGTTACATCATTAAAATGACATCGTGGGTTCAATCTTATGCTGAGTTTGTTGTGAGGGCCAACCTCTACAGCATACTCTGTTGAATACTGCCATGGGAGATGGCCCTCATTCCCAGGAATTGGGGGTGAGAGTACGGACACCAAACAATACCTCTCCCCTCTCTTTCAAGTGTTTTTCTAGTGCCCAGCAAAGCACAGAGCACACAAAAGCACTCAACAAAGGCTTGTTGAATGGATGGATGAATGAATAAAGAATAGGCCACATTAACTTACTCGTTTCTCAACAGGGACTTTGTTGTAGTATCTGATCGAGTCCTTCCCAAGGAAATCAAACTCGACCACATATTCCTGGCCATCCAACTCCGGGTGCAGGTTGATATGCTCCACACGGAGCGAGCAGCAACCCACGGTGTCTGCTGTTTCTCCCTCCTCTTTCTCATTACCTGCTCTCAGAGCAAGCTGTCCCAGAAGGAGAGAGTGAGAGAAAATATAAAGATTAGCATGAATGAAGAAACTTGAATCTCACAGGATCTCTAGAAAACCAAAATCAGAATTCTTTCAATTCTCTTTGGGGGTAGAGCATTAGTCTGCAAGGCCTGGGGAATTCTGGATTCTGCAGTTGCTTCTTCCTCTATAAAGTGAAGTATGAAGAGTCATGGGATATTAAACTTCCCTATAAATCCAACCTCTTTACACGGTCTTCTCAACTGGGAATGGAGGAAAGAACTTTTTTTTTTAAGCAGCAACTAAGGGAATGTTTCTCGTCTTGGCAATCAGACACAAAAAGTAAGTTTCTTAATTTTGCTTAATTTTTGAAACAATTCAGAATTTGTGCTCAAATACTATATGAAATACAAAACTTGTGGGGGAAAACATGGAATTTTTTCTTCTAAAGAATACTGATCTCCAGAACAGTCTCTCAATGTGATATATTAGCAGAACTTTTAACCAATTTTAAGGGTTATAATCTTATATTTTTAACAAGAAACAGAAAAATATCAGAATTCATTGCTCTTAAGACAGCAAAGGCATTGCTTTGTGCAACTTTTGTTTCAGTTACACAAACACAAATATAATTGTGTTGGGATGTGATGTCAATTATAATATTTTTGGTGGCTCATAGAAAGAGTTTGAGAATATCACAGCATTTCCAGCATATTCAGGTTCAGGCAAACTCTCCTCTCAGGTAGACTGTTCAGACAGCACCAGATGTGGACTCTTTCTCCAGTTCTACCCTCCCTATTGGACCAGAGACTGAATGAGCAGGACCCGGGTGCTGGCTTGTCACCACCTCTCCAGTACTTAGCATGGGGCCCAGAGGAGTAAATGCTCCTTGCCTCTTTGTTAAGCTGAACACATCAGGCAATGTGACAGGCAGACGCTCTCACCTTGTCGATGAAGTACAGGGCAACAGCTCTCTGTCTGACTTTCATCTCTTTGGACTTCCAGTCTTCTCGATACTGGTTCCGGATCTTGTCCACACATTTCTTCAGCCTCCTAGCGGTCTCGTATTTCTGCCAGTCTTTCTCACCCTGCAAAGACCCAACCCCAAAGGTGGATTGCTTAGGGATGGTGAGTAAAGATAGACTACATACCCAAGTTCAGAGCTTTGCACCAAAGAGAAGAAACTTGAGCTTTTAAGCAAGGGAGAAAAACAGAGTACTGAAGAGAAAATTTCAGGCCTCTAATCCCGTTTCACTATCCAGCTCAACTGACTCCTAATTACTAAGAAACTAAGAAAGCCCCTGGCTTCCACTTTTTAAAATATTTACATTCTTGGGAAAAGCCCACATGGCATGTCCCCAAACTGACTTCTGTCAACACAAAGGGTATAAATACCCCCATCACAGCGTTACTGTGACCCAACAGCAGTTTCCACTGGAACTGAATTTCATTAAATTCAAGACAGCCATTTAGTTTGATGGAAGAGACTGTCAAGGAAGCAGAACCAAAGATTACAACATGTAATTATGAAGGAACACAATGATTTCTAGGAATAGCCATAATTACGCACCATTTCCTAACTTCTGCGTTTAAAAATATTCTTGATTAGACTGAGGGAAATAATGTTACTGGGAAGTCTTTTTGTAAACATTAGAGCTTTTTGTGGAAGTTTAAAAGTTGAATTCTAAAGCAAATTAAAGACTTTTAAAAGGTATGAAAAGGCTGAAATCTTCCATCAACAGTGATGGAAGATTTCTGCTAGCAAGGACTAATAGTATCAAGTGAGAAAGGTAAAGAGGAAAAAAATATTCAAGAAATTTAAGAGCATCAGAAGTATTACCAGGCCTACAACATACTATATGACATGAATGCAGGGATGGAATTTCAGAACCCAAGAATATGCTCTTAATTCCCCCACCCCACACCAAAGAGTAGCAGTAATTTTACCCACATATGCCTGCTTCCTGCCTATGACACATGGTCTTTCAGATGTAAGAACTGTGGTCAAGGTAACTGGCCCGAGCACACGGGAGAATGAGGAACATGGAACAAGAAATGTCTTCTACTTCTCCTAAAAAGCACTCAGCAATGGAAGAAGCTCACTCAAGTATGCTAAGGAGTTTTCAGCACCCTCCCACACTGAGTGTGGACTAGCTATATATATTTGTTTAGCAATAAAACAAGAGGTTTAGTAACTATATATTGTTGTGGGTGGATAATTTAGTCATTGGTAATACAGAAGAAATATCTAAGTTCTATTTTCAAACAATGGAAAGCTGAAAACTTCTCACAGGTTTTTCTCAGTACATTTTGGCATTAAGAGTAAGAACAGGTGTGACATAAGCTGCCCTTGTGTACAAGTCAGTAATACGTCTCCATGACATAGCACAGAAGATTAGACCCGGAGGCTTGTCTGCAACAACAAAGTCTCCAGCACAGGACGGGGCTTCTCTCCACATACTCTAAAAGGCACAGAGGCCTACCACAGCCTGACTCTGACTCTTCCAGATCCTGTAGAACTTATTTCCTCAGTCCCTAGTCATGCCGCTGACACAAGGTTTAGAAAACCCAACAAATAATTCATTCACAGAGGCTACCATGAGCCCAACTTTTCCTCATATGTTGGTTGGGCTCCTGGTACAGGGAATCCAAGATCCTCTCAAATAAGGACCCAGCAAAGCCACCTTGTCTAGGTCTGGCAGGGGAAGGCTGGCCTCCAGGAAGTATGTTTACACTTGCTGCCTTCAGTGTCCCTGAGCAGAATCCAGAGTAAAAGGCACTTGAGAAAGTTTTCTCAGAATACTTGTAAAAAATAAAGTATCTATTTTGGTCATCCAAATAGATAAAAGTCAAGGTTTTTATCAAAATCATCTCAGGAAAATAAGGTGTCCACTCTAGAGGGCTGCCTTTGGCCCCTTGTCCTCTTCCCCGACTCAGTCACCCTCTGTAATGGACAAGTATCCACTGCCCAGCTGGTGTGCTCAGTGGCTGAACACTGACCTATGAGCCATGAGGTCACAGTTCGATTCCTTGTCAGTGCACAGGCATAGGTTGCAGGTTCAATCCCATCTGAGGCATACAGGAGGCAACCTATCAATGAGTCTCTTTCATCATTGATGTTTCCCTCCTTCCCTCCCTCCCTCCCTCCCTCCTTCTCCCTTCCTCTCTGAAATCAACCCTATCCTATATAATAAAAGGCTAATATGTAAATTGACCAAATGGCAGGATGACCGGTTGCTATGATGTGCACTGACCACCAGGGGGCAGATGCTCAATGCAGGAGATGCCCCCTGGTCAGTGTGCTCCAACAGCGGGAGCACTCAGCCTCTCCTGCCTCTGCGCAGATGCCAGACCATCAGTCGGACATCCCCTGAAGGCTCCAGGACTGTAAGAGGACACAGGCTGGGCTGAAGGACATCGCCCCCCCCACCCCCGAATTTCGTGCACTGGGCCTCTTGTTAAAATATATTTTTTAAAAGAGAGAGACTGCCTCTCTTGCTGGCTGTGCAGTTAAAAAGTACTGTCAAACTCAGACCTCAAAAAGTCCTCACTGTTTAGCTGCTGAGTGAGAAGTAGCCAACGAGATTGATAGAAAGCTGAATGAATTCGTATTTCGTTTTCCCTCAACAAATACCACTTGCCAAGTCTTTAACCATCTTCTTAACTCTTAGGATCCCAACCCAGCTGAGTCAGCCACTGGATATAAGGATCTAGGCAGGACCTACATCTGGGTGTCTTCTAGGTTCACTGCCATAACCATCATCAAGAAACCAGCACAAATCTCTGCCCTTGAAGTACTGCCATCACTTGTTTTAGGTCATCACCATTTCTTGCCTGAAATACTAGAGTCTCCCTACTTGTTTGCATCTAATCCATAGAGCAGCAGTCAGAAGGATCCATTATGTTACAGGTTTCTAACACACAAACCTTCTTTAAAACCCAGTGGCCTCTTACTGAATTTAGGATAATATAAAAAACCTTCAGGAAATGTCTGAAGATTTGGCCTCTCTAGTGGCCCCTGAATTTCCTTCATAAAGCTGTGCCTGACTTTTTAACTGCTCTATTTATCTAAAGCATTTAATATTTGCCTTCTACTAGTATAACTGAATTCTTACTGAATTTGCCCATCAGACCACAGGTTCTTTGAGGGCTAAAGCCGCTGTTAGCCACCTGTGTGATATCTCAGAAGGGAATACAATACATTTCTTTATACAAGTTCACTTTTGCTCACCATGAAGTTCTCTTTCTGATTCTCTACTTACTAAAAACTAGAAAAAGTGACATTTTCTAAATGAAGAAAACATAAATGGGTAATTTTCATTAGAACACCGGACTATGAGCTAGAAAAAGTGCAGTTCAGTCTCACTAAGATACATGGCCTTTTGAGCTGTGGCCTTACAATTAAACATTTAATGACCTATAAATATAAACCAAGATTAAGGTCTTTAGTACCAGTCCCCTGCATGTAAACAGTCGCAGTCTACATGGAACTAATCCCTTGACCATTTTCTTATGGAGCTCATCTTTCTTTCAGGCTGCTGATCACATTTCCATAGTATATCTAAGGAAGTAAGTTCGTGGGACTCTCCCAAGCAGGGTATTCCTGGCTGGCTAACAAGAACTGACTGCCTTTCCCAGTTTTCCCCTTTCAATTACAGCATGAGGATGTTTAGCAGTTGTTGACGTGTTTTCATATGCATTATTCCACTTATCCTGGTGGAACCTACTCACCTGAAACCTTGGCAAGTCAGAGTATGTAAGATTTTACAACTTTTATCTGGTTTCAGAGCAATTATATTCCCTTCTTCAGTGGCAAGAAAGGTGAGGAAAAGAAAAGGAACTATAGAAGCCAATACATTCTGAACTCTGGCTAGCAGACAATATGAAGGCAGCTACCTTGTTTGCTCATACCATTCCTAGCACCATGCAATACTGTGTCAGGCACATACTGGGATTTCAGCAAATATTTGTGAATAAATGAGCAAGATTACAAAGCGATGCAAAAATGGATACCCCTTAGGGAGGTCTCTGGATAATGCCAACCTTGAAAGTACTTGCCTTCTTTTTGTGGGGAGGATTTTTAATTTGTCAAAGTGACTCTAAAAGTCTAAAAACATTACATTTCAACAAAAAGAGACTGCCCACTAACTGGGGCAGCTCTGAACCACCCCTTACCTTAATTCTTGAACTGGGGTTCAACATGATGTATTTAATGGAACCCTGGATGTTCTCTGTCCAAGAGACCAGCCAAGTAACCTTATTATCATGTCGGACTTCTTTCCATTTATGTCCTGGAGGAGGAGAAGGAACCTTGGCATCTCTGTGGAAATAACAAAACAGGAGGGCAGTGAAGTGAGGACACGTGAGGAACAATTTCACCTTTCTTGACCTAATGGAGATTAATTTGCTGAGCATATTGGTCCAAGTTTCTTCCTCACCAATCAATACATGAAACACACTTGGAGATGTACACGTGAAAATACTGAGCTGCCCTCATCAGTTCTCTAATGTGGGAAATATTCCCAACGACTAAGAACAAAGGAAGCCCCCACTTCGTTTCTGACCCAAAGGATGAACCGGCTCACTTGCTACAGTTGATGATTATGTCCTCAGGCATGACCCGTCTCTTCAGCATGCCCATCTTGGGGTGGTTGCCACGGCCACGGAAAAGCCCAGGCGGTTCTATCTTGAAGTTGGCAATTCTCTCTCTGTGGTTATCCATAATACAAAAACCATATTCTTTTAGTATTTTTTCATTCTCCTCTTTGATTTTCTGGAAGACAGCAAGAAAATACTCAAAATGGGTTCAAATGGCTGTTCTCTACTTAGATATTCTTATCTCTCGTGTGAGAACAGGTCAAAGTAACATCTAAAAACTATTAATACAAAGAAATGAATTCAAGTTCGAAAAAACCTCTAATAAAATTTTCAAACTTAAATACAATAAAATTTCCCTAAAGATTTACCTATAAGGATTAATTTAACTTAAATTTTGTCATCTTTAAGAATATAAGTTTGTAAATATACTAGAGGCCAGATTCATGAAACTCATGCAAGAATAGGCCTTCCTTCCCCTGGCTGCAGCACCAGCTTCCCTCTGGCACCCAGGACTGGCGCTTCCCTCTGGCCACTGGCCGGCACTCACAGCGCCAGCTTTGTCAGGAAGGTTGTTCAGAAGGGCGTCTGGTCTAATTAACATATTACTCTTTGATGTATATAGATTACCTTGGTAGTTTTTTGTTGTTAATTCTCGCAGGAGGATATTTTTACATTGATTTTTAGAGTGAACAGGAGGGGGAGAGAGGCACATCAATTGGCTGCCTCTGGCATACACCCCAACCAGGACTGGCATGGAGCCTGCAACTGAGGTATATGCCCATGACCAGAATCGAACCTGTGACCCTTCAGTCCACAGGCCAACACTCTATCCACTGAGCAAAACTGGCTAGGGCACCTTGGTAGTTTTAAATGTAACTTTAAAAATTAACACCAGCCCTAGCTGGTTTGGCTCAGTGGACAGAGCATTTGTCTGTGGACTGGAAGGTCTCCAGTTCAATTCCAGTCAAGGGCACATGCTTGGGTTTGGGCTTGATCCCCAGTAGGAAGCGTGCAGGAGGCTGCCAATCAATAATTCTCCCTCATCCTTTATGTTTCTTTCCCCCCCCCCCCTCTTGCCCCTGAAATCAATAAAAATATATTTAAAATAAAAATTAACACCGTTTTGCTGAGCATTATCAATATGGATGGACAAGAGCCTTTCTGACAGGGCCTCATAGGCAGCACCTCCGTGTTCTCTCACAGATTCCAGAGGCATTCAGTTGAATAGCATTTCACATGGATTTTCAAGCTCAAATAAGTCTGTCGGAGATTCTTTCCTAGATATTAGTTACAGACATTGTGACCCTTGCTCCAAAAAGGCAAGGGACAGATTTGAAGGCCTGTAGCCATCTGTTGCCTCGTCAGTCCTATGACACTTAGCAATTCAATTTAACCAAGTCCCATTTCCCTATGGGTGGGTTCAGACTCAGAACTTACTGGCAGCAAGTGTCTTTGGCAGGGGCTCTGACGAGGTGATACTTACAAAACCTCCCTATCTTTGGATCAATATCCTAAGAACAAAACACCAGAGGTTTTTAAGTTTAAAAACACCACTGAAGTGCATCATAAACCAAATTTCACTTATCTGGAATATTGGGGAGAAGACTAAGCTGACATAAAAAAGACTAATGCAGTTATTCTTATAGTAACTCATTTTCATACTAAAGGTCAAATAGGCACCATCAAACAATGAGTTACAGAAATATAGCTTTGGCCAGGTAGCTTAGTTGGTTAGAGCACCATCCCAATACGCCAAGGTTGCAGGTTTGCTCTCTCGTCAGGGCACATACAAGAAGCAACCAACGAATGCATGAATAAGTGGAACAACAAATTGATGTGTGTGTGTGTGTTTTCTTTCTCTCTCCTTTCCCTCCTCTCTCTCTTGAAATCAATCATTAAATAAAAATTTTTAAAATAACATAAAATACAATGGCCTAAATTTTAGAAGCATGCCAAATTTTTAAAACACTGAATCTCTAAGGGCTTTGAAGTGCAAAGAATTTCTTAAAATCCTTAACTTCAGGACCTTCACGTTGAAACAAATGAAACTCCAGCTTGCACTCCTTTAGATCAGGAGTTGGTAAACTTTTTCTGGATAGGAAATATTTTAGGTTTGAGAGCCATAAGGATTCTGTTGCCAACTGCTCAACTCGGCCACATGAATGCAGCCACAGATAATGTGTAAATGAATAGATGTGGCTGTGTTCCAATAAACTTGTTTACAAAAACAGGCAGCCTATCGTTTGCCTACTGATGCTCTAGAAGAAAATGACATCCCAGCTGGATACTGAAAAGATCCTTCAGGAAAAAGGCTGGTCAAGACTGGAAGATGCATATAAATGAGCCTGGCTAGATTCCAGTGTAAAGTAGACCAGAGAAGAGGGAGGTATATGGCCAGTAGTATTTGATTTGTTATAGCTCTCTAACATACAGGAGTCACTGTGAGTAAGACAGATCTGTCAATCCTTAAGAACTATATTGTTGAAGGTCAGCAGCATCAGGGTTTTTATACTGAGCCATCAAACTAAGTGCTTATTCACAATCTTCAGTCTATACAAAACCCTGAAGAAAATCTATTTCTCTAGGTTGAGAATCCTAAATCTTTAGTACAGAGCCATGTGAGATTACTCAAGCCAAAGCTGTCCTATAAGAACCAAGAAGAAAAATGGATGAAACAATCCCTATTCCAAACTCCTCAGAAACTTAAGAAATAGTACCAGTTTCTCTTCCTTGCTCATCTGTTTCCGAGCTTCTGACTGGGCTTTGAAATACTGGTTCATATGGGTAAAATCACATTTGCTTAGGTTGGTGATAATATTCTTCTCTTCATTATTCATTTCCTAGTCAAAAGAAAAGAGGGATATAGAAGAAGGTAAATACTCTAGTAAGCCCTCAGATTTCCCTGCAATTATAGCAAAGCATCATTTCTTCAGTCAAAGGTATCTGGATAAGTAGTCAATCTAAATTAGTGAGATTTGAAATATATATATAATTTTATTATTTCCTTTTATTATAAAACTAGAGGCCCAGTGCATGGGTTAGTGCACACTGAAAAAGTTAATTAGGTCTGGCAGGGCGGGACTGGGTGAAAAGGGCCTGATACACCCTGGAGGCAACCTCCCAGGGTCCCTCCCTGGCCAGCTGCACCTGGGGTGGTGCCAGAGCTTGAAGGGCGCCTGCAGAATGAGCAGGGTCCCTCAGCCTGGCCTGCGGAGATCAGGCCAAAACTGGCCATCTGACGTCCCCAAAGGGGTCCAGGAGTGCAAGAGGGCACTCTGCAAAGTTGCTGTTGCTCCTTAGCTCATGCATTGAGCGTCTGCCCCCTGATGGTCATTGCGCATCACAGCTACTAGCCAGTCACTTAGGCATATATATATATAAAATCTGACATTAAAATGTTTAAAATCAGTTATCATTAAAATGTTTAAAATCAGTTATCATTAAAAAAGGTAATTCTTATGTAGCATCTTGGACTCCTTGGCACATTGCCACAATCCTTTCTAGGCATATGAATACCAGTTGGAAAAATAGAAATAAAGAACTATTCCCATACCCAGCCTCTTTTAGAAACATTATCTCCCTTTATTCACTTATTAAACCTTATTTCCAGAGCTATTCAGAATGTAAACTTCAGCTTGGCCTCTGCCTACATTATCCAAATTGAGAATAAGATTGTTTAAAATCACCTAGGCAGATACATGGGTTTAAAAGCAGAAAGCACCTAAAGCAAATAAGAGGGACAGGGGAATCACATTAATATCTCTCTGCAACAGCAGACAGAGTGCAGGTGTCTGAAACAAATTCTCCCTTGCACAGCGGGATCTGAGGTTTCTATTTGGCCACATGACAGTGGGGAGGAAAGAAAAGTAAGCATTCTTGTTGGACAGAAATCTTATACAATATAGTGAATGAGTAGAAATAAATAACCTTTAACATAATTCATAAACTCAAATTTTATATCCCAGGATTTGCTGTAAAATTATGGTTTCTTACTTTTGATCTTTCTTACTATTAGTTGATCAATATTTTTGCAAGATGCTAGGATATTAATACATGAGCTACAATACCTTTCTCCAGTCTTTAAAGAAATTTTTCCTAAATATTTCCTTAGTAGTATATTCATGGTCGAGCATTTTTGCAAAGAACGTAGCTACTTCTTCTGCTTTGGGGCTCAGCTTCATGATTTTACCTAGAAAAAAAAAGTGGTTCCAAAAAATAAGGTATAATATTCATGTTCTGAGTATAAACACTAAGCTCTGGAGAAATCTACTTTAATAAGGATTTACCTTCCCAAGATATCTAGAGGTCTGGTGCACGCGATAACAATAACAATAAATATAATATTCTGACTTATATCTACTTGTATAGATGTTCCTTCTCTTTAGCAGATATTTACCTGGGTCATTTTCTGGAGACTATGTCAGTCAGTAAATTGTTCCCAGGGATGACCTGGGGGAGGCCCAGTCACTCTTCCTTTTCTTTTCAGCAAGCAGGGTCCTTTATACCTCTTCAATGATTTTTAAAAACGAAATCCTCAAGGGACACCTGCCAGTGCTAAGCTAAGCAGCTTCTGTTCAAGAGGGGGAGGAAAGGATAGGGCAGGGAGCAGAAGAAAGGAATTGTGGAGAAAAGAAATAGGCTACTTTATTCTTTAAAGTTAGGCGGGTGGAATATGAATAAAGAAATATGTCCATAGCAGGCAAGCCCAGATAATCTCTATGAAAAGTCTAAGACAGACCTTCCTCTACAATGTTGCTATTCAAAGTGTGGCTCACAGACCAACAGCATCAGCATCAAGCAGAAGTTTGTTAGAAATACAGAATTTTGGCTCCACACCAGACCTGCTGAATTAGTAAATGCATTTTAATAAGACCCAAGTGGCTTGTGTGCACAGCGGAGTTTGAGATGCATTGCCCTGGAACAGGCATTATGAGGTTGCCTCTTCAGGGTATCAGGACTCAGTGAGGATACAAGGGATGACTGGGTCCTCAGCAGAGTGCCCACGTTTAATAAAAGCCCTTCTAAAGGAATCCAGATGTTATACAACGTAGAGTAAATCTGAATGGGTTCTTGGGGTTTTGTGGACCTCAAGTAGTTAATAAAAGTACTCAGGAATTTAATCTACTTTTTAAATAGTGTACTTTAAACAGTACTCTTAGGGTCCATTTCCATTTTTTCCTTAAAAACCCAAATTTACAAGACCATCCATGGCATAATTTGGCTATACTTAAAATCAATTGGGTTAAATACCATACCACTACATTACTTCTTACATAGGTACTAATAATTCATTAGGGATTTTCACATTTATTATAGAAAACTAACTTAACTAGAAATCCAGTTATTTCAAAACTCAGAAGACATCTCATCTCACGATGATTGGCAGGTCAGTGTCCCTGATTGTAGGGATGCAAGAAATCATAGCACAAAATTGAAACTGCCATGGTAGACGGAAAGAACCTTCTTGGAATCAATAACTTAAAAGGCCAACAGGTGGCGCTGCTTCCCCATCAACCTCCCAAGCTCCAGCCTTTGGAAGAGAGACTGAGGGCAACAAATAGACTGACTTTCAAGGGTTTCCTGCACTTCTTCACAACTCCCCCATTCCCATCTGAACCAGACTTGCCAGTAAAGTTGTAACATGCTTCCAATATAAAGGAAAACATTAAGTCACTAAGAATAAAACAAATGGCAAGGAAAAATGTAAATTGTTCTCTCAGGTCTGTTTGGTATAAACTAAACAAACAGCAGTATTTTGTTAAATGGAGACTGAACAATTTTATTGATTTCTATCTCAATAGAGAAAGCAATTTTGACACCTCCAGTTTTAGATGAGCTGTCAAAAGATGAAATGACTGCTTCCAGCAGCAGGTGGTGGAGGATGACTAGAAGGTTCCTGGCAATGACAGTGCTTTGTGGAAGAGGCTGAGCTTCAGGAAGAAGAGTCAGCTGAAAACCGGAGGTTCTTAGAGGCAATTCACTGCTTCAGCCAGCCTATGTTCCACCTCCCTGGCAGGCTAAAAGAATCTGAGAATTCTCTTCCCTAGAGAGTACAGAATCAATTTGGACTAGCAAGAGAACTGTGACTTCTTGGCTTACTGCAGTAGGAGATTACATAATCAAAGGAAAGAATTCCAGAGAAAGACCAATTGAGAAAATACTACAGCCCTGGAATTGGAGCTCCTATGACACAGAACTAAGCAAGAATTGGGGAAGGGACCATGGCGACAAGTGATGACTATTCCAGCCCTGGCTTCCCGTACTGAGAAAAGAAACCCAAAGACTAGGGAATCGAGCTTTCCCTCAAATCACTGTGAATCTCAAAGTGAGGCTTTACCAGTTGGCCTTTCTAAAGCCCTTGGTAAACCCAGACTGGGCTACAGATTAACTGTACTTTTATGACTGTCTTTTTCAAGGTTGTTGACTCTCTTTTCTTTGGAATTTTGGCATTCAGTCCCACTTAAGAATCTCCAGAAATGACTGGTAGGTGTCTGTAGCAGAACACTATGCCTTTGCTATATGTGCATTCTAGTCTGATATGCTGCTCTGAAAAAATGCCCTGCCTAGTTCTTATAGAATCCTTAGAATGTGAGGGCTAACAGAACTTTGTCCTGTGCTCTCTGATATACACAGGACAGAATGTTTATTTGATGTAAACATTTGTCACTGAGGCTATGAGGTCCAGTAGACTGCAAACACCATGCGATCGAGGAATAGTCAATACTGGCCACTGCTGAATCTCGGTATCTGATCACAGACACATTGAAGAAACATGGTTTTTAAAAACAAATTCCAGTTTGCCAAGTTACTTACTTTCAAGACCCAGCCTTTCAATATAAACTACTCCCTTGACCCGTAAGCATCCATGGCCCTGAGGCCACGGCTAGTAGATAGAGAAGCATAAGAACTTTGAGTGTTCACTACCGATGCTTTCAGTTCTTCTGCTGAGTGTTTCTCAAAGTTTGGTCAGCAGACCAACTGGTTCAGAAGCACTCAATACCACTTCACACCTATTAAATGGCCCAGATCCATGTGGGGTCAAGCACATAAGGGTTTGAAAAATAATGCTTTAGCCACTTTTGGATAGAAATCTTGGAATGAGGGAAATCAATTGAACATTATTATCTGCATACTGCTACATTGCCAATAGGAGAGTCAAAGACTACTCTCAAATTCTTCAAACGAAGGATAGAAATACCTATGAGAGTCAACGGACACTTCTAAGGGTTCTATGACAACTAGGCAGGGCATTTTTTCAAAGCACGACATCAGATAGCAAAGGCATAGTGTTCTGCTACAGACACCTACCAGGCCTACAACTAGAGATTGATGACAGACTAATTCTCAACCAAATATTAGTACTATTTCTAGTGATGCACAGCTTGTCAAGTTTGCATTATATTGCTAAAATAAAACACTATTATTCAAGTAAGGCTTTTCTAATAACTTCTGCAGAGTGGCTCCTTAGAAATAAAGTTCAGATAAAAGAACTCAGACTGTGGGCCCAGTGCGGTGAGTTATGTAGAGAATAAAACAAAATGAAATAAACAAAAGGATATAGAGCACAGGGTCCTTCCTCACTTTCTATTCCTAAATAGAATCAGAGTCTTTTCTTGTCCAAGAATTAGATAACCTTAGAACAACTCACCATCATAGTAAAACTTGACACTCTCTGGAAGAGGCTCATATGGTGGAGCAAATACAGGACCTTTATGTTCTAGAAATTTCCACTTGATGCCCTCAGGATAACGCTCTTCTTCCCACCTTTAGAAGACAAGGTACAACCTCATTTAGTGACCACTTAATCTATTGTAGAGATTATCACCTATTAAAAAAAAGTTTATCTCCTCAACTGACTGGTGCTTTGGAATGACTCAGAGCCCTATATTCAAGGCCTGGATCAAAATAACCAGTCTTTCACTTTGAAAAACCCAATACAACAAATAAGATGAAATGGAGAAAATACATTTCAACAGTTCAAAGACATTGTATACAAGAGGTCATCAATCAAGAAGCTTGGCAACAAGTGGGGATATGGAAATAGAACCGTTGTTTTATCACTATGATATGATAGTAACAATGAACTATATAACACTTATGCTGTTGATACATAAGAAAAGGCCTCCTGGAAGTGGAGATGCCAGGTGAAGGTTTAGGGGAAAACAACCCTAAGAGAAAACACATAATGCAACAGAAGACTGGGAAATAATAGTCACTTGGGTTTATACTGAGTTTAAGGTATTGGGATTATCTAGGGCAGTGGTCGCCAACCTTTTGGACCTTGTCTATGGACTACTGGTTGGCAACCGCTGATCTAGAGCTATCTAGCAGACAATGATAAGTGAAATGTAGCTTAGTGGAAACAGCTTTTAAAACCTTTTTATTTTAAAAATGATCAAACATGGGGGGGGATGGAGAATATATAGAACACCACATACCATAACCTATATATAATAATATTATACTAAAATTTTCATTATTTTTTAAAATCTATTTTATTGATTCTTTACAGAGAGGAAGGGAGAGAGATAGAGAGCTAGAAACATCGATGAGAGAGAAACATCGACCAGCTGTCTCCTGCACACCCCCCACAGGGGATGTGCCCACAACCAATGTACATGCCCTTGACCGGAATCGAATCTGGGACTTTTCATTCCGCAGATGAACACTCTACCACTGAGCCAAACCAGTTTCGGCAAAATTTTCATTATTTTGCTGAACTCTTTCCAAGTAAGTTGCAGCTATACCACCTCACCCCTAAATATTTCAGCAAACATCTCTATAAAAGTAAGGATGTTCCCGTATTTAGCTATAAAAACGATTACCACATGTAACAAAATTAATAATTCCCGAATAGCATTCTATTATCTGGATCATATTACAAATTTCCCAATTAAATCCAAAATATATTTTATAAACTTGAATCTAATTAAGGACCATGTACTGCAAGTGGTTGTTTATGTCTCCAAGTCTTTCCTTCTCGAGAATTAGACAGACCTCACACTATCATTTTGTTTTCTTTAAGAGTCACTCAGTTGTATTACAGAGACTATTTTAAAACTTCATTTTTAAAAAAACATATTTTATTGATTTTTTAAAAATATATATATTTTTTATTGATTTTTGTACAGAGAGGAAGGGAGAGAGATAGAGAGCTAGAAACATCGATGAGAGAGAGTCATCGATCAGCTGCCTCTTGCACAACCCCTACTGGGGATATGCCCGCAACCGAGGTACATGCCCTTGAACGGTATCGAACCCAGGTCCCTTCAGTCCCCAAGCCGACGCTCTATCCATTGAACCAAACCGGTTTTGGCTATTTTATTGATTTTTTTACAGAGTTAGAAACATCGATGAAAGAGAAACATCGATCAGCTGCCTTCTGATCGATGTGCCCTACCGGGGATGTGCCCTCAACCAAGGTACATGCCCTTGACCGGAATCGAACCTGGGACCTTTCAGTCGCAGGCTGACGTTCTATTCACTGAGCCAAACTGGTTTCGGCTAAAACTTCATATTTTAATCTTCACTATTTCTACCTTAAATAAAAAGGACAGATACTGTATAGTTCTACTTACATGAAGTACCTAGACTAACCAACTCAGAAAATAGAATGGTGGTTACCAACAACTAGGGGAAAAAGGTCACATGAGGAAGAGTTATTGTTTAACAGTTTCAGTTTTGTAAGATGAAGAGAGTTCTGAGATGAATGGTGTTGGTGATGGTTGTACAACAATAGGAAAGTACAACCACTCAACTGAACACTTAAAAATAGATAAGATGATACATTTTATGTTATTTTACTGCAATTAAAGATAATAAAAAGAAAAGTCAAGGTCAACATGTAATAAAATGTCAGATCTAGAAGGAACATTAAAGATCCTCTATGACCACTACCACTTTTACAGATGTAAACTGGCAGGATCTCCCAACTCTTCGTTGGCATAAAAAGGCCCAGAAGCAGGAACCCAAGTCTATTACTCTCCAGATAGAACGTATACTCCCACAGGCTGATGCTATTGGGTCAGCAACTCTCCCCGTACCAATGTCTCTGACACGACTGATGCCTTTTATTCCCCAATCAGTGTTTCATCAACAGAATTAAGAAAGACATGTAGGCCCGGTCAGCGTGGCTAAGTCACAAAAGCCATAGAGTACATGCATATAAATGGGTCTGGAACTCTACACATCAAACTACAAATAGTGGTTGCCCCAAAGCTGGAAAGGAAAAATGGGAATAGGAAGGAAAGAAAACTGTCATTTTTTTTCTGAATCCTATGCCTCTGGATAATTTGAATTTTTCAACATAAGTACAAATCATATATTATTGGTGTAGAAGTTAAATAATACAAAGTTTTGCCCTGGCCAATGTGGCTCAATTGTTGAGAGCATCGGCCTATGCTCTAAAGTAGGGGTGTCGAACTCAATCAGAGAAGGGGCCAAAATCTAAAATCCAGCCTAAATCGCTGGCCAAATGGTTTACTGAACAGTCATAAACTGTCATTGTGATGGAAACGCAGCGGAGTGCAGTGATGACAGCGTGGTGCGGGCCACATTGCAAGGACTGGCGGGTCGGATTTGGCCCGCAGGCCTTGTGTTTGACACATGTGCTCTAAAGGGTTGTCACTGGTTTGATTCCTGGTCAAGAGTATGCACCTGGGTTGCAGGTTTGATCCCCATACACGTGGTGGCACACTCAGAAGGCAATCAATAAATGTCTCTCTCTTACATCAATGTTTCTCTCTCTTTCTCTATCTCTCCCCTTTGCTTCCTCCCTCTCCTCCACTCTCTCTGAAGAGCAATGGAAAAATATCCTTGGGTAAAGATTCATTGGAAAACAAAACAATACACCCCAAACCAAATTTTAAGTAAAATCACTATTAAAAATGTTTATTTCAAAATTCTAAACAACAAAACTTTAGAAAATGAAATTTCCCTCCTAAATACACTTTCCAAAAGTAATTTCTGTTATTGCTAAATTGTCCTCCATAAGACTGCAGGGTTCTTCATCCCACAGAGAAGGGGAATACCTGTTTTCTCACACTCTCAACCTAGATATTTTGATACTTATTAATCTTTCCCAGTCTGAGAGACATTTTGGTGTACCAACTGAGTCTCACAGCCAGGGCAGATTTAACTTTGATATATCAAATTTATAAAGCTTTTCCTTATGGCTCTGGTTATGACATGCTTCAAAAGGACTTCACTATTCTGTAATTATAAAGACATTCACATAGGTTTTCTTGGGGAGATCTTTTTTTTTTTTTAAACAGGAAGTTTTCCCAGCACTATTTATGTAATAATCCATCTTGTTTAAAATTATCCCTATAATTTTAAATGCAGTATTTTTCATATGCTAAGTTCCCATATATGCATAAGTCTACTTCTATAGTTCATTCTGTTCAATAGACTGCAACCAAGTTTTGAGACAAAATAGGTTATGAGCTAGTTAATGCTTTTACTAGGACCTGGAAACTTATTTCAGAATGTTATTCTAGAGAGATCCTTTTTTTTTTTTTTTTGGTTGACCCCTGCACCCTGGTAGGAGCATCATTTAATGGATGACTGTTGGAGAGAGGAAGGATATGGTAAAAGTGACATTTTGAATGAGTGGACTTTACAATCTGGATCTCTGGTTGGCCTTCAGTGAGGAGAATCAGTAACCAAAGCCTGAGTCCCTGATCAGCTCTACCCTTCTCTCCCAGCGTCATCCAGAGAGCTTCCAGGGAGAGGTTGCGGGCGTTACCGGCTCCACCAATGTTCCTGAGATTCTTTTCATCCTGCAAATGGGAACTAGGAAAGGTAAGCCTCAGTTCTTGTCCCTTCCCAGTGTGGCAGCTGGAAAAATTCTGTTCCCAGGACCCTCCTCTTCCTGTGTGTCCCCTGAAGATGGGTAAAGTGCTCCCTGCAGGAGAGGAGAGGGGTTTGTCACACTTTTCTTTCCCTGTAGTCTGCTGTGCGTGGCTGTCAGGTACACCCACAGGCAGGGAGGCATCCATCCCTGGACCTGAAGCTGTGCAGTGACCCCGGGCGCAAAGGTTCCAGAGGTAACTGCCCTCTGCTAAGTCTTGGCAGAGAGAGATTCTTTTAAGTACTTCCCTCCTCCCTCAAATATCAAGGTATTAATTTTAATAACTCAACACCATTGCTTAATTAGGCTTTGGAATCAAAGAGCTGACATTTTAACCCTGTGCTGAGATCTTACCATTTCCACTTCTGCTCCTCTTCTTTCTTCGGCTTCTTTTTCTTGCTATCTGGCTCAGGAACTTTTTTATCTTTATCTTTACTCTTGGGCTTTTTCAATTTACCGTCCTACAAAGAAACATGGTGAGAAAGCACTTTATAAAGGAAAGGACTAGCTGCTTTTCTAGAAGTAGTTGTTGGGGCCATTAGGAAGAACACTGGAATCATCAAACATTAGCACTGGAGACTTTCTTAGGTCCAATCCTCCCCCCCACCCCCCAATAAAAACTCACTAGTACTTTTCCCAAGAGCAGTAATTTCCAAATCTCCCTGACATATAACTGCTCAAGAAAGAAGTTAAAAACATTCATTCTGTGGGGGAAGAGCCTGGGAAAGTGTATTTTTTAACCCCAGGAAGAAATGGGAAAGTGTGCTTCTGAATAGAGTAATCCCAGTGTTTATTCTCACTTGGTTTTAATCTACTGATCTTTAAACTTCTTCTAACACCACCAAATAATGAGCCCATGAAGTTATTATGTGCTTAATATACAACTGGAAAGGAAATTCCTGATTGAGTCTAGTGGGGAACATTCATTGCTGCTGTTTGCATACACACAGTCACAAAACAGTAAGCAAGTATTCAGAAGGTCCTAAGATGATTACCGCTTCTTTTTTTTTTTTTTTTTAAATATATTTTATTGATTTTGTACAGAGAGGAAGAGAGAGAGATAGAGAGTTAGAAACATCGATGAGAGAGAGCCATCAATCAGCTGTCTCTTGCACACCCCCTACTGGGGATATGCCCGCAACCAAGGTACATGCCCTTGACCGGAATCGAACCCGGGACCTTTCAGTCCCCAAGCCGATGCTCTATCCACTGAGCCAAACCGGTTTCAGCTGATTACCGCTTCTTATGGTGGCATTTCTTTATGGCTCTGACCCTAGATGACTATCACAGTGTCACAGAAAAAGGTCATCAAACATAAACAAGGGCAATTCACCAATAAAGAAGATAAATATCAAAATACACACATCAGGCATATCTGAGCTGTTCAACATGTGGGGCTTACCACTCAAGAGAACATTCTGGGGGGAAAAAATGTTCCTTTGTTCTACTATTTAAGGTAATTTAAGTCAACTTGTTTTATATGTAGCTCTGAAAGGTGGTTTTGCACTATCTTAAAAGCAATTACAGAATGGCAAAGCTTGGAAGAGCTCTATAGGCAGTTTGGTTTGACCTTTTCCAGTTATTATCAAGGAAAGTCTGAAACAGATGTTTTGTTACTTCCTCAACATCATATCACTAATACTGGCCACGATGAAAGCCCAAGTTGACCAGAAAAATAAAAGAATGTGACTCATGGAGATGACTGGAATAGGTACTATTCCAGGATTATGTGATAAAATGGAAATCAAGACAAACTCAGGATTGCTAAACAAATGACCTTTTGGGTAGAAGAAAAGAAAGATTACACAACATATATATTTGAAAATAAGAATATATAAACGTGTAAGTATGTTTGTGAGCAGAAAGTACTGGAAGGACCACATAATTCACAATGTTTATTTAGGCTCAAACACACCACAGGAAAGGGAAATGCTTCTCAGTGAAGACATTCTCTGAATAGTTTCTGAACAGCATGCACATCTGAACAGGCAGGTCCCATCAGTGAACTACTGGCTACTGTATGTTTCAACCTTACAATGGGATAATCAGAGATTTCGGACCAATGCCCAGAAATGAAAAAAGCATAGCAAGCAAGTGGTTTCATAATCGATCTTGCCATTTGGGGTCCTTGCCACAATAGGACTGTATTACTTCAGTTTTTCAGCCTGAAATTGTTTTCTCCCTGTGTAGCAAGAGGGGTTGCTAAAGAAACAATTTTAAAAAGAAGAGGAGAGGGGGAGTCAATTGTTCTTTTTTTCAAATGGCCTAACAGTTATGACTAACCTCTTCCAAGCTCCCAGAAAGGTACTATTGTGCATAACATCAGCATTAAGGCAATATAGAAAGCATGGAGAGCTAAGTTTTACAATTCTCTATTGACTAGTCTGATGATCTACACTGGGGTGGGGAATGTCTGGCCTGCACTGTGTAAGGCCCGTGAAATCATTTGGTCTGGCACTGAAAAGGTATGACGGGTGAGTTAATTAAATGTTTGACCAAATATAGCAGGCTAATTTTTTAACTTGATAATTTTGTGTGGCAATCAATTGATATTATAAATATCCAAATCGCCTTTGATAGGAAAAATGTTTCCCATCTGATCTACACGAAAGTGGAGTGACTACCATAATCACTATTCAACACCTCACTCTCAATTCCTTGAGTTGGCTCTAAACTTCAACTTCTGCCAAGAACAGATTGTCAGAAAAACTACAATTCCCTAAATCCAGGATCTCTCTATAATATTCTTAATATGATTT
This sequence comes from Pipistrellus kuhlii, assembly GCF_014108245.1. Lineage (NCBI taxonomy): Eukaryota > Metazoa > Chordata > Mammalia > Chiroptera > Vespertilionidae > Pipistrellus > Pipistrellus kuhlii. The sequence continues at coordinate 5,790,792 of NW_023425562.1, forward strand.
CATTAAGACACTTTTTCTCCCTTCTTGTGGGGAAAAAAAAAGTCCCCCAAGAGGCCGGATAATATGGTAGCCACTGTGCGGGCTCTGGAATCATACTGCATGGGATCAAATCCCAGCTTTCCCACTTAGTAGTTGTCTGAACTTAGGTAAATTATTTGACTTCTCTATACTTCAGTTTCTGCATCTATAAAATGGAGATAATAGTAGCAATATTTGTCTCTAAGGGTTTTTCTTTTTCTTTTTTTTAAATATATTTTATTGATTTTGTACAGATAGGAAGGGAGAGAGATAGAGAGTTAGAAACATTGATGGGAGAGAATCATTGATCAGCTGCCTCTTGCACACCCCCTACTGGGGATATGCCTGCAACCAAGGTACATGCCCTTGATCGGAATCGAACCCGGGACCCTTCAGTCCCCAAGCCGACGCTCTATCCATTGAGCCAAACCGGTTTCGGCACTAAGGGTTTTTCTTAGGATTAAATGAAATATCTAAAATAAGAACAGTGTCTGACACATAGTAAGCACCTATTACATTTAACTTTAATTATCACTTTTATTCTTATTGCTATGATAGATTACACTCTGTAGATTCATTGACCCTCACTATCTCTATCTTTACTGGTGACGCTTCAAGCTATTGTCTTTACACCTGTGAATCCATTCTGCCCAAGACAATGGCTAACCTCACATACAAATGAGTGTGAAAACACACTCACCCCTTTCTTATAGGGGAGTGGAGGATTTAGACCCCTGTGAATTGCTGGCATGTTTTACTTGAATTACTTGCTAACAACTCTTTAGTATAAGAAATACTAAGTGTCAAAAGAAGGAACCATAACATGGTATGTTTAATCTAACTCGAACATGAGTAGAACCCTTAGAAAAGTACTTGAACTGCGATTGTTAGGGGAGGTTTATAACTCAGGAGAAGAAGGATGAGCATTGGTGTTCCTGACACAGGGAATAGTAGATGCTACAGAAAGCTCCAAAGCACAAAAGAACTGTGCGGAAAAGAAATACAGGAGGTCAGTGTGGCTGGAACAAAGCAAATTAGGAAGGAGGCACAAGATGAACAGAGGCACAAGACGCAGCAGCCAGAGTGGGTGGAGCTGTGGAAAAGAGCATGGATTTCACCCTACGTCTAAGTGGCACCAATTAAAGGTCGCTAAATAGGAATGGTTACCAAAGTGAGAGACGAGCAAGCCTTGTTATATATAGGAGAGCACTAAGAAACTACTTAGGGAAAACTATTCTTGGTTGTAAGCAAATATAATTTCTTGTTTACATCTCCCTCTGTATGTATGATGAAGGCAGAGTTTCCCTAAAAGGGTCAGATGGCACCATAGTTATGGACAGACACTCAGGCAGGCTAGGAGAGATCGTCACACCAACAGTGCACAGTCACTGTACATATAAGTTTTTCCTCTACAGACCAATTAAATCCCTAAGACCCATTTGCCTTCAAAAGCTGTTTTATGTAAAACTCCCTATTCCAAACTCAAGCCCCAAAGGGCCTAAGTCTCTTTACTAACCTCTTCTTCCTCTAGTTTTCGTTTCTTCTCTTTCTTGATATCTTCTGTTTTAATTTTCTTAGGTTTAAAATCAGCACTAGAAAGGGGAACATGAATATGCAATTAACACAACTGTAACTCAATAGTTCTCACCAACAGGATTAGGACCTCTTAAGAGGCTTCCAAGGTAGGAGTGTTTGCTATTATTCTAGGCTTAGCATTCTTGTCAAGAATGGGACAGAGAAAGAAGGCCAGACCAAGGCCCAATCACTATAGCCCTAGACAGAACAAAACAACCGTATACTACATGCAGGTCTGGGAGGGAAGTGGAATGGAGGGACATAGCATAAATGACACCACTAGAAGATGGAAATCTGGGAACCAAAAGTGCAACAATGACTGCCACAAAGTAATGACTAGCTCGAAACGACAGGAAAGAAATTCTGCATGAATCCTGAATGAACACAAATGAGTTCACTAAATATTTCCCTCCTCTCTTCCCACCTACTTCCTCCCTTAAATCCTTTGTAGATTCCTGAAACATAATAAGCTATACAAGATTGAAAATAATGAACAGAATTTAACATCATTGATAGAATCTGAGAAAGAATCACCTGTAAGTCTCAAATACCTGTCTTAATTCAGAGCAAAATCCTATACACTGAAACATCACTTAGAATGTATTGGCAGGCACAGATCCCAAGAGGAACTGGTTTACCAGTGAAAACTTATCTGTTATAAATGATGATAAGCCTAATTTAAATTAAATATTCTTCATGGATTCTATTTTATTTGCACTGCCTTTTTAATAAGAAAAATAGAAATATATATTCTCCATTTAAGCCTCAGCAAATGGAGAATATATATATTGTATATTTGCTCAGCAAACGCTACTTCTCATAATTCAAACACCCAATCAATCCATTAATCACAAATTCCAAATGAGTAAAAGTCCATTAATGCAGTTTTTCTGTGTAAAACTGTGTACTGCAGAGACACACACCACATTTATCCTTTAAACAACTCCTATTTTGTTAAAAAAAAAGTATTGAGATATACTCACTCATCCTCATCTCGAGGTCTCTTCAATGGCTTCATATCTTCTTTAGGAGGAGCAAAATAGCCATCATCTTCAGGTTCATCTTTAATTCGTGGTGGACTAAAGAGAGAAAAAATTGTTAATGAGTGTTGGAACATGCAAAGCAGGGATAAATTACTACACTCAAAAGCAGCTAATATAAGAACAACATACAATTGTATTTATTATAAAGGCTTTCCATGAGCACTTTTCTCACTTCATAACCCTGTGAAGTAGATAGTATTGTCTTCACTTTACAGATCAACAGGCACATCAAGGTCTGGACCAGGACTCCTTACTCTAAGTCAAGTCTTTGTCTCCCCTACATCTTAGCTGCCTTTGCCAGCATGATCCAAACCACAACAGGAACAAACTTAAATTGAATTGTTTCCTCACTTCACATGAAGGATAGACTATGTATCTGACTCCAGGAATGATTCGAACTGATTATTCTAGTGCTCCAAAACCTAAAATATCATTTTTATAAAGAAAGGAAGAAAATTTCCCAAACTTTGTACCTTAGGGAAATAACCCTAGTTACATGGGAAAATAACCAAGATGACATCACAGCAAAAGAAGGGCTCCTGCTAATTGAGAAGACCAGGACAAATTCTATTCATTCTAAGACACGTTTAGAACTAACCATCACCACAGCCTTGGGATGTTCCATGACTTAACACATCTGATCAGAACCTCATTGCTTACAGCCAGAAGCACTTACAGAGCTAACTAACTCGGAACAGGCAATGATCTCTGGACACAAAGCTTTATCTCTAAGACACCCAAGGGATAAGCTTACACAGACTCAGCTGCAAAGAAAGTCAGGATATTCACTGGGTTTTTGTTTTGTTTTTTTAAATATATTTTATTGATTTTATACAGAGAGGAAGGGAGAGAGATAGAGAGCTAGAAACATTGATGAGAGAGTCATCGATCAGCTGCCTCTTGCACACCCCCCACTGGGGATATGCCTGCAACCAAGGTACATGCCCTTTACCGGAATCAAACCCGGGACCTCTCAGTCCCCAAGCCGACGCTCTATCCACTGAGCTAAACCGGTCCCAGCCTCACTGGGTTTTTTAAGAGTAGATAATGCCACCACCATATCACCTCATCCCTCCCCACCCCGCCCTCCCCAAGCATACTGGATTGCCTTGCTTGCAAAAGAATCTGAATGTTTAAAGCAATTAGCTTTCCTTGCTTATTTCTGCACACTCCCCAAATGCCAGCCTTTAAAGCTGTTCCCCTAAACTACAAAAGTGACTGACATAGATCCAAGAGTCCAAAATCTCCACAAGCTTTGTGCCAGAAAGAAAGAAACGCTGCCATTTACCCAGCCAGTAAATGCTAGATCCTATTATCGTCACAGGTGAAAAACAATTTCTCAGAAAACGGTTCCATCCAGTGATTCTCTGCAGATACACACGCAAGCAAATAAGCAATCCAGCAAAATGAATGCAGAGCCCACTGCCTGGAAAGGTGTGTTCCTAACCTTCTACCCCAGAAAGTCTGAAACTGAACCCAAGTTTCAAAGAATCCATTATTTTTTTAGTACGTTTTAGTTTAATAAAACTACTCCAAGTCCAAAGAGTCCATTATTTTCTTAGTACGTATCAGTTCAATAAAAATCCACTCAGTCAGTTTCTTGGCAGAAAATAGCCTCCCTGTGCTCAGTCACTTTATCTAAGAAATCAGAATGCCCAGGGTAGCTTATAGTGAATTTTATTATTCAGCATTCCTAGAGCAGTTACAAAACATGCCTGAAGAGGGCTCCTGCTGCTCCTAGTCTAAGGAACCTGGAGGATATGAAAGTTTTCAAAAAATGTTCTCAAATGAAATTGAAAGTTCAAAGTTTCAAGGAAGCAAAACTCTCAGAACACTTTGTCCAAGTCAATAACGTTTACTTCCAACAACTAGTAAATCTATTCTGATGTTTTATGGAGGCAAATAAAAAAAAATATGACCATAAATTTGTAGTTTTTTGAAACTAGAAGTGATTCTTAGACTTATTTTAAAAAGGTGAGGCTGATGAGGAAAACAGAATCATAACAACAAAAACAGGACAGGAAAAGTGACTATGCAGACTGTGTTTCTAGTACTCACACTGTACATCTACTTTTGCCACACCCTGTATCTTTCTCAAATCTACACCCATTCCTAGAATGTAGGTCAAGAAGGCATCTATATATGAGCCTCAGAGTACTACTACTATTAATTACTACTAACTAAGTATGGCGTTTCTTTTGGGGTGTTGAAAAGGTTCAGAAATCAGATTGTGCAATAGTGGGAAAGACATACACTAAATATACTAAATATTTAAATATACTAGAATATACTAAATATACTAAAAGAATATACTAAAACCCAATAAACTATGCACTTCAAAAGAGTAAATTTTATGGTATGTAAATTATATCACAATTTTAAAAAAAATTCTTCCTGTCAACCTTTTCCACTCAAAATAACTTCTGGAAAATATCTTGGTCAGACTCACTAAAGGGTAGTCTGGAAATGCTCAGAGGACTTAGGGTCAAGTCCTCTCACTGCCAACTTCCTGGGAAACCTGGAGATGGCCAGGTCAGTGAGTGTCAGGTACAGACACACTTGGGCAGCAGACACACGGGCAGCTGGCCTGCGGGGCACCCACAGGAAGCAGAGGACTCTTACCTTGAGAAGCCATTTTCCTTCTCCTTCTTTACTTTTGCATCCCCAGAAGCTCTAACCTGAAAGGTCAAACAATGTAACTTATTAGTACCGTGAAAGCTACATTTGGCTCAAATAAAGAAGCCTCTCTTTATTAGAGAGCATCTGACTTCAACCCTTGGGGTATCCTGATCACAGACGGACTCTTCTTGGTGACCAGGTGAACTGAAGGTCTTCATATTTTTCTAACACTCATTTTATACAATTCTTTAAGATAAACCGCCCAATACACTGAGAAAAGTTTCAGTGCACAAAATAATAACTTTTTACCTTTAAATTACGGCAGGTCCTCCTCCCTCAGTAAATATACTCCACCTCTCAAGGATTTGCCCTTCACAGTGCAGAGAGGAAATAAAAAAACAAAACAAAACGAGCCTGGCCTGTGTGGCTCAGTGGTTGAATGTTGACCTATGAACTAGGAGGCCATGGTTTGGTTTCTGGTCAGAGCACATGCCCGGGTTGCAGGCTTCAACTTCAGTCAGGGAGATGTGGGAGGCAGCCAATCAATGATTCTTTCTCATCATTGATGTTTCTATCTCTCTTTTCCTCTCCCTTCCTCTCTGAAATTATATATATATATATATATATATATATATATATATATATATATATATATAAAAAATAGTCTATTTCCTGCTTTCTCTGATTTGGAAAAGTGTATACACATTCCTCTTCTTCAAATTCCCATTTTCTAGACTTGTCAGAGGGGTATTTCAAAAATCTCTCTCTCTCTCTCTCTCTCTCTCTCTCTCTCACACACACACACACACGCAAATATGCATACAAGTATCTCTGAAAGAATACAAAAAAAAAAAAAAAAAAAAAGTTGGCATTGTGGCTGCCTCCAGAAAGGGAAAGATAGAGCCAGGGATAGAAAGGAGGTGTATTTTTCACTATATTCCCTATTTCACATTGTCTGAATTTACCAAATGAAAACGTTACTTTTCCAAAACCTAAAATTAAAACAATTTTTAAAGTCTATGCACAGCACTACTCATCTGCGGCCAGCGGAGGCCATCTGCTTCTAGACAGCTACACTGGGTCTGCTAGAACCAAAGGTCAGCAAAGCACCAGCATCACCAATTTTCACTCAAGAAGAACTTCCATTCAACAGAGGACCAAGAGAGCATTAAGCCCTTCCCCCAAAACAGTATTAATTTTCCCCACAAAGGAAAACTGACAGCTCCAGAACTTTACACTAAATGTATCCACTTGCCATATAAAATAATGACCTGAATAGATATGCTGTACAGTGGCAATAGACCTTGTTTTCATAGTGGAAGATTATGGTTTACTCTAAAGTCTCCTGACTCAGACCTTTTCACTCAAAGGCAAGGGATCTTTCTGTGCAATGAAGGTGCTTTCATTATCTGTTTAAAAAGTAAACAAAATGAAAAGAACATCCCATCTCTGCCTCCCCCACTGGAAAATTCTGTACCTTTTCCTCCTTTCGTTTTTCCTTGTCTCTGTCTTTATGTTTGTCTTTATGCTTTTCTGAACTTCCATCTTTGTGCTTGTTTTTTTCCTTATCTTTGTGTTTCTTTTCAGAATCTTTATGTTCACTGTGAAAAATAAGACACAAATGGTTAGCCCAGAGTAGGGACCAGAGGGTTCATTTCACAAGATAAACTCACAAGATAACTTAAGATCACATGAACCATGGAAACTTACAATGGTTTAAGTAAACAGTCCTGACAGAAGGTTCAAGTAGATGCCTTTGTCTACATGGGACTTTATTTTGATGTTTTTATTTTTTCAAAGGAGCAAAGGGACCAAATGAAGAAACATAGTCATTCTAAACAAACCAGGACATTTTTTTTTTCTTTTTAACCAGTGACTAAAAATATACACCACGCTCACTTGTACTTCTACAATATTCTACCAGCAAAAAAATCTATAATGAAAATTTCAACTTGAGCATTCACATCTGATGTGAGAAATAAAGACAATTCACCAAATATGTATTTGGTAGCTCTGAGCCAGATTTAAGATATACACATACCAGAATATGTAGCCAAGCCAGGGCTTTGTGCAGCGAGCAGTCCAACACAACAGATGTTTCCTGCTGGTTTTTACTAGAAAAAGTTAGCTACTAATAGATTGAGCTGCTTGGTCCATTCTTTACAATAAGAAAAGATCCATCTAAAAGCAAGGCATGTAAAACGTTTAAAAGCTTTAAAAAGGGCCAGTAAACACATTGGCAACAGTGTAAAAAGGAAAACAAAATACGACATTACAAAACAAGAGCCACTATAATGTCCACACCCTGACATCTAGCTCCTGGAAATTTCTCTTTAGAAAATAACATTACAAAAAGATGTTTATTTTGATGCTTCCCATAACAAGAAGCATATAAAAATAAACAAGCCACCAAAAAACTAGATACAACCTTAGTGAGTAATAACAGAAAAAACCGAGATATATCAAATTAGGTAGCTAATATGGTATAATATATGAGTCCTACAAATATACCCGGGCAATGTTTATGACATAAATGGAAAAAAGGAATACAGTAATCCCTTGGTAACTAAAGGCGACTGGTTCCAGGAACACCACCTCTTTTAGGCACAGATACCAATTTCTACAGATGCTCAAGTCCCTTATATAAAAGGTATGGGGGAAAAATGGTATAGAAAAGTACATACATATGCATATAAAATGATTGCAACAACATAAAGAAACATGCATGTGGACATGGACAGACGGGCAATAAGAAAAAATCACATGCTGTAGTTTAAGGTGGCAGAACACCGGATGACTTGTTTTCTTCAGTATACTGGGCAGATGATTTAGGATCCTGGCTTACATCACCAATATATCCCACAAGTTAACAGAAGGAAGTTTGAATTCCAGTGCTATGAATTGGTGGGGTGCATCCCACACACAGAACAGCTGACAAGGGCAATCAGGCCTATGGGCACCTTGCCTTTCCCCACCACAGACTGCATTTCCCATCTGTCACATTTCACACTCTCAGCCCCCCAAAAAACAGATTTTACCAGCAATGGGCTCATTAGGTTATGTTCACCCCATGAAGTTTATCCTAAAGCGATTCAGCCAGCTTATTAGCTACACTGAAGGCCAAAAAAGAATAAACAAACGATAGCATCTAGTGAGGTGAGAGCCACAGAGCCTGGGTCAAGAAAGCATCTGCTGTCACATATCTTTCTGTACACAAAACGAGCGCCAAATGGATATAGGGGGTCGAGTAATAAGCAGAAACTATGAAATCTAGCTTAATAGAAACATACAACTATAGGATAGAGAAGATCTAGGAAATTTTGGGGGGTGGGGGTGGGGAAACGTCCATTTTACCTTGTTTATATACTATGCCCTCATTAGGTTATTTAGAAGTGCCACACATTGAAATAACAAGTTTCCACATGAGCAAACTTTGATTTTGAACTCATGACAACTGAGCCTAGTTTCTGTGTGCCTAGATTCTAGAGGTACATGGCAACCAAGCTTTCCCACCATGCTTTTGATTCTCAGCATCATTGTGATGTCACTCTCTACACACTGTGCTCTCAAAATCTGTTTTTACCAAAGTGCAATGTTTCATAAAAAAAGGTATTCTTTACTCTGTACAAAAATAGCTCTCAATTGCATAACACTCCAGTTTTAGAATGACGGGTAAAATTGCGAAGTTACCAAAATTGCAACTGATCCACTTCAGGAGCTTACACATGATTTTGATATTACCAGCAAAATGTATGATAATTATCACTATTCTATACTACAGGCATTGTAGTTTTAGTTGGTTTGTTTCGTTTTTACATTAACTTAGGAAATATTTATGGCCATCTACACAAGTTTTTGCCTAAAAGCAAAGAATATGCAACAATTACATCCATATTACTGGATGAATATACTTCCCCTCACAAAGTAAAAAACTCTAAGCAAGCAGCGTATTTGACATGTTCACATACACTGTTTCATTCAATCCTCACACACCTGGTTTCATTCAATCCCTGAGACTGATTTAGAAACAGAGGAAGGAGCCTGGAGTTCAGCCTTATTCAAAGTTATATGTTAGAAAGAAGCAAAGTTAAGATTTAAACTCATGCTTCCATCTCCAAATTCAGAGTGCCTCCCACTAAATCAATACCATTACATTTTCATCAAGTTGATACCTACCGCTAAAGGCAGATTAGAGTAGGAGCCAATCTGAGATATTTAAGGTCAAGACTGTATTTTACCACCAAGTAGAAACTTTCTAGAATAGAGACCTTGGATAATTGAAATGATAAAACCTTTGAGATAGCTGCTCCTCATTTTGTCTTCCCACAAAACTATAAATGTCCAATTCAGGGATCTAAATTTAGAAGCACAGTATCCTCCTTATGTTCCACTGTTCCCCCTTGTTCTCTTTCTCAATGAAGACATTTCTTAGAATATTAGTCTATTTCACTACAAAACTGGTTTTCTGGCCTTTTGGCATTCACAGCATAGGCAATTTGTAAGGGCACATAGCCCTCCCATTTTCAGCTTTGTTGCTCATTATTACACTTGGCAGAAATAAGGGGAAAGAAGGCAACAAATGACAAGGCAATGAGACAGTACCCAGGCCACCTAGGAAAGTGGGGGGGAAAAAAAAAAAAAAGTCAGATATTTCCTCTGCCTGCTAACTAGAGGGAAATCCATGCAGGAAATTCAAAGTCCCTGTTAGAATAGCAATCCCTTTGTAGGTCATAATCAAATACAAAGACCAGAATGAAATGAAACTATCAACTTGACTTTCCAAAAGAAATTCTCTCCCAATGTTTAGATGTAAGAGAACAAGTTTGGATTATTATATTTAGTGAACTCAGATGATTTAGGAGTAAGGACAGCTTGTGGTATACAAGGCATTTCACTGAGAACTGTGAGAAATTCGAGTTTGTGGAGCCCTACTAGGCCTCTGAATATAACGTTACTACATCAGTGGCTGTTCCTGTCCCTATTGCCCGAAATAGACAGGACTAAGGTCTTACCCCTCATCCATAACCCCTACAGGCCACAGAAGTGCTGGCAAAGCCATGGTGCCAGCCCTTCCTAGGAATCTCCCTGAAGGAGCATATGCATCTGGATGACCAAGTCCTGTGATAAACACGTCTAATTAGGGCTGTGCCACAGAAATTAGGAGATTTGGCCAGTGGTAGATAATGGAGCATATCTGGGATCAGTTAGGCCGACTCATCATCACTCAGGATTTCCTAGCATGTGCCTCCTTTTCCAAAATGTTCAAAACTAACTTGGCTTTTATGGTGGCTTAAAGAGCAGCACCTTTCCCACTGGTAGAGGAAGGAAATTTAGACCAGTGCCAAAGTTCATGTGTTGACTGCCTGTCTTAAGAGATGTTACTCTTGCCTTTATACTGTACCCACGACTTTTACATACACATTGTCAAACTCACTAAATACCACTGAAGGCTACAAATAGCAGCCAGTTCAGAGGCTGTAGAACAGATGATGGAGAAATTAAAGAAACTTCAGCAGGGCTGAATAAGAAAAACAGACTGGAAGAAAGGCTTAAAACTCATCATAGTAAGGAACCAAAAGATCTGAAGAACATATATTTAAAAAAATGAATTCAGTCTGAGCTACACGGAAGGTCAAAACACTGTCAGTAGCTAATATTTCAGAAACTTTGCAATGGTCACACTTCGCAATGAAACAGGAATTTCACCACCAGCAACCTGACTGAGAAAACACCCGATCAGTGGCTATGCACACAGGCTGACTCCTCGGGGCTCAAGGCTCATGTCTGTCTGAGGATAAGATCCCCCACGCCAGCAGAGTCCTGACAGTTATCCAAACTAAGAGCCATTCCTCTTAGATCCCTCATGCCATTTGTAGCTCAGTTCTGTATCTCCCTTTCTCAACTGTTTTCAGTGGCCTCTTGTTCCCTTTAGAATCAAGTCCCAGGTTTTCTTTTTAATATCCCAAACTTCTTGAAATAGCTTTTAATAGTCTTGCCCCAAGTCACTTTTATGGCCTCATTTTCTACCATTCCATCATGTTAATCCAGGCACCCACCCAACTGGAGTTTTCTTAGAGCAAAGTACATTACACAATGCTTCCACGTTTTTGTTCATGCTTTTCTCATTGTCTGAAATGCCCCTCTTTCTAGCCATCACCTTCGTCAAGATTTTATCCATCTTGCCCTGTCCGGTTTGGCTCAGTGGATAGAGCGTCAGCCTGCGGACTGAAGGGTCCCAGGTTCAATTCTCACCCAGGGCACATGCCCAGGTTGTAGGCTCGATCCTCAGGAGAGGGTGTGCAGGAAGCAGCCAATCAATGATTCTCTCTCATCATTGATTTTTTTTTCTCTCTCTCCCCCTCTCTGAAATCAATAAAAAAAATTTTTTTTAAAGATTTTAACCATCTTTCAGTTAACTCAAATGCTGTTTCCACCATGAAATCTTTAATAAATTAGATTTAACTAACAAAACTGACAGCTCCAATGTATCTCATTGATACTCACCAGGCTTTGTGGCAATCATCACTGTCATCACCACCACCAACTCAGTTGTTTAGTATATTATAAAAACTTGAAAATGTGACTGGGCTAGTATTGCTCTCAACACGACCAAAATGAAAAATGAGACCAGGAAGTTAAGTGGCTTGGATTAGGACAGTGGTCGGCAAACACATTAGTCAACAGAGACAAATATCAACAGTACAACGATTGAAATTTCTTTTGAGAGCCACATTTTTTAAACTTAAATTTCTTCTAACGTCACTTCTTCAAAACAGACTCGCCCAGGCAGTGGTATTTTTTGGAAGAGCCACGCTCAAGGGGCCAAAGAGCCGCATGTGGCTTGAGAGTGGCTGTTTGCCAACCATGGGATTAGGACACACAGCTAGTATATGTAGGACACACAGGTTAGTAAAGGGTAGAGCTTGGCCTTGAGTTCTATTTTAGTGTGCTTTCCACTACATCACATTAATTCCCATGTGAATGGTGGTGATGTACTCAGTTTCCTCATTTCTAAAGTACCCATCCCTCTTCTACCTATCTATGTTAATTGTTCATTTCCCCCAGACAGGATGATACCGGATGTGCAGATAAATAAAGGGCTTAGCAAACAGCTCACCAAAATACAAAACAAAACAAAAAAACAAGAGTAAACATCTTTTAAATTTGATTACCTTCAGCCTGGCCAGTGTGGCTCAGTGGCTGGGCTTCAAACTATGGACCAGGAGGTCACAGTTTGATTCCAGGTCAGGGCACATGCCCGGTTTTAGGCTCCATCCCCAATGTGGGGTGTGCAGGAGGCAGCTAATCAATAATTCTCTGTCATCACTGATGTTTATCTCTCTCCCTCTCCCTTCCTCTCTGAAATAAAAATAAACATATTTTTAAATTTTGATTACCTTCTGAAAATTCTCCTAATCTGAAAACTCCTAATACGATTGCTTAATTCCAGTACATTTTCCTAAAATCCTACATTCTCTTAATTTTACTTCAGGTTTGATCTGGAACTGAAAGGAAAGCAGAACCCAAAGCATCCTTACTCTCAAATGTCTTTCACACTGACTGTATGGATCAGCAAGGCCAAAATGGCAGGAAAAGCACTTGTTTACTATTTCACAGCAGTGCTTTTCTATCTTCCCTGGCTTTCCAAAATTTGTCACTTCAGCCTGAGTGTTGGGTTTAAAACTGGCAAGAGAGGCACATAGTTAAAAAACGGCAGAAAGAATCTTGTTTTTCACATATGTAATAGCCTTTATTTTCTAAAACCATGTCTGTCCCCCAAATGCCTTTAAAAATAGTTTCAAATGGAAAGAATTTCTTCTTTCTTACAGCAGCATGAGTGGGGGGAAGGAGGACAATGGAGGAAATAAGGACACACATGTAATACCTTAATCAATAAAAAAAAATAGGTTATTGATTTTTAGAGAGAGGAAGGAAGAAGAAAGAAACATTGATATGAGATTATAACATCGATTGGCTGCAACCCAGGCATGTGCCCCAACCAGGAATCAAATCAACCAACTTCTTGGTGCACAGGTTGATACCCAACCAAGCCACACTGGCTAGGGCCCAAATTGCTTTTAATAATGTTGTTCATAGAAGAGGTCTAGTATTAAAGATAATTTATGGCTAAGAATGTAACCTTTTGCCTTAGGCAGGTGGTTCATTTGATTGGAGTCGTTCTGCATACCAAAAAGTTGCAGGTTCAATCCCCAGATGAACATGTGGGAAACAACCGATTGATGTTTCTCTCTACCCCCCCTTCTCTCTCTCTAAAAATTAATAACCATAGCCTCAAGTGAGGTTAAAATAATAATAATAATAATAAATGCAATCTTTCTAGAGAAGTGTTTGGTGAGAGCCTACAAACCCAGTAAAGCCTCAGCATCCAGTAAGAGAATTCCTGCCCTGATCAGTGTGGTTCAGTTGGGTGGGTGTTGTCCCATGCACCAAAAGGTTGCCAGTTCGATTTCTGGTCAGGGCACATGCCTGAGCTACAGGCTCAATTGCCCCCTCACTTTCATCCTGGTGGGAATGGCAAGCAGGAGGCAGCCAATCAATGATACACTCTCAAATCAATATTTCTCTCTCTTCCCTTCTCCCTCCCTCTCTAAAAATCAATTTTAAAAATATCTTAAAAAGAAATAGTATTCTTTTTGGTTTTTTGGTGGGGAGGATTTATATGTACATTTTTACAAGAACCTAAAGTGCTAAATATTAATGCTAACAGAAAGAAGCAGTGTCAGAGATAAACGGAAGAAATTATTTTTACTTGACTTTGGTATACTCTTCCTGTGATGTTACAGACCAAACAGGAGACAGTCAGAAACGGGGTTTTCACTGGGCCAGAATTTAATGAGACTAATACACTTAGTGGCAAAAACATTAGCGATTTGAGGCCCAAAGTGAAAGAGGCTGTGCCTGAAATGTCTGGCATTTTATTGTAGATCCTGAGCTGCTTATGACATGCAAATGAGAAAGAGGTGCTTATATTTAAACACAGACCTTGAAGTACACAACTAACCTTCCTTGGGGAGGGAGTTTTTGTTTTGTTTTGTTTTGTTTTGTTTTTGACTGGAAAGAATAAAGTAGTGGAAGAAAAACATGAGGATTCAGAAGCCCTGGTCTCATCCACTCTCTGCTACCCCTATTGCCCTGCCCTGTGACTATGAGAATATCACCTCAGACTCCTGAATACACAGAGATAAGATGAAATAATCTTTAATACCCTCTTCCTTATTTTTCACCTTGAGAACAAAGGGAAAAAAATCACAGGAAAAAGATTGGGTCCTTTAGGGGTGGATCCACATCCCATTCTCTCAACAGAAAAGCTGGTTTTCATTCTCTGACACTCCAAGTATGCAGCACATGTTACTACACAGCAAAAAGATGCCTCCTGGATATGGGTCCTTAGTGTAACCCAAGGAGAAATGACTGATGCTAAAATCTAACAGACGAAAGAAACATATAAACACATTACTGTTAGCGAAGAATCAGAATAAGTGAAGCATTTTCAAACAGAACATGTGAAAAATCTTAATTATTCTGGGCTTCAGAGGTGACTAAAAAGCCTCAAGGTTACCTTAATCTGCTACAGAAGAAAAATGAAAAAAACAAACAAAAAAACAAAACTATTTGAAAGATTGTGGTGAACAGGATTTTAATGGACTATAACAAAGAAAACGGTGTACAGGATTTTAATGGACTATAACAAAGACAATTCCTTTGTTGCAAAGGGGTGGTGTGTCTGTCAGTAGAGGTCAAACAGAAAGTATTTAAAAGTCTGCTTACAACATACCATCCACTTAAACTGTCTTATGAGTTATTCACATGTGAATTAGAGATCCAGGCTAGATTTAGTCATGTAGTCATGGATAAACAGAAACTCAGGCCAGGTTTTCCAAAGCCTCTTGGCAAACAGGCTATTATTTTCTTAAGCATTTTGAGTAGACATGAAGAAAATATTTAAAGACATAAAACTGCACAGGACAAATTCCTGAATGTGCTTATACTATAATCTTGGAAAGTATGCTATGGTGGATGTACAAAATACTTAATACATCCCACGTTTGTAGAGCAGTTACCAGTTAAAGTGCTTTTATGCTTATTGACTGATTCCCTCTGAAGCATGTAATATGAGGAAACTGAGGAAGGTGAGAAAGCGGAGTTAAGAAAGGCTATTTCACCTAGCCAACATCACATGAGGCAAAAGCAGGTGGACCAAGACAAGATAGAGGTAACTAAGCTACTGTGGATTTTTCAAGAAAAATAACACCAAAATCACATCCTTTATTTTTAAAAAGGAAATTCTGACAAGTCAGGGCAGGACCAAAATTATGTCTTAAAGCCTTTTATGCTACTTCTATCCAATCTTTTCTCCCACCACAACTACAAATCATGGTTGGTGAAGTATGTACCAGAGGATAAGGGATCAGTTTTTTTAAAGTTTTCAAATATTAACCTCTATCTTTTAAAAAATCTTTATGGACAAATTTCTGATAACATGAAAATTAGCATTTCTTCATCTAATCTATAACCTTTTTTCACAGATGATCAAGGTCTTCATGGTCAAGGATTATCTCATTTCCTTGGCACTTCAGTGAAGCTTACACATGGCAGGAAGAAGAATAATACTTATTTGGCATGACCCAGCAATTCTTCTCCTGTGTACACACTCAAAGAATTGAAAGTAGGGACTCACACAGATACTTGTATGCTCATGTTCATAGCACCGTGATTCACAATCATCAAAAGGTAAAAATAGCCCAAGTGTCCATTAACAGATAAATGGATTCTTTTAAATTTTCATAATTTATTTGAGCCAAACTGAACCCAGTTTTGGGAAAGGAAGATCTCAAATGCTGCTAATGAATATATTTTTTTAAATGTGGTATAGACATACCATGGAATATTATTCAGCCATAAAAAGGGAAATATGCTAAGGGAAATAAACTAGACACAAAAAAGATAAATATTTTATGATTCCACTTATATGAGGTACCTAGAATAGGAAATGTCATAGAGTAGAATATAAGTTGCCAAGGATGGGGTAAGAAAGAATGGGGAGATACTGTTTAATGGAGTCAGAGATGATTTGAGATGATGAAAAAGTTCTGGAAATGGATATTGGCGATGGTTATGTAATATTGTGAATGGACTTAATGCCACTTCAAACAGCAAACTTTATGTTATGTATATTTCACCACAAACACATTGATAGGTCATCCACTCACTGATTCAATAAATACATACTAAGTGTCACCTATCTGCCAGGAACTATGCTAAGCCTTAAAGATGTAAAATGAATACAACAGAGCCCAACTATGTTCCAAGGGACCATAAGAGTCTAGTAGGTGCATGTGAACTGAGTTTAGATTCAATTACTAAGATTAAATTCACTAGATTAATGAAAATGGAAACGAGATGATCAGGTGGCAAGAAATGAGTTAGCAATGAAGAAAAAAAGACTGCAGAAGTGGTAGATGATTCATGAAGAATATTCCCATTAGAAAAATTTAACCTATTTATTTTAATGGTTCAAAAACGTATTCATAAAAAGAACAGACTTTAAAAGCAATTCTCCTTTTAACTTGTCTAGAGCCAATAAACCAAGCTAATTACGTATAACTGACCCCTTGAACAATGAGGGAGTAGGGGTGCCAACCTTCTACCCCATGCATAGTCAAAAATCCACATGTAATATTGGATTCCATAAAAACTGAACTACTAAATAGCCTCCTGTTATCAATAACATAAACAATTAGCACATATTTTGCATGTTATATGCATTATATACTGTATTCTTATAATAAAGTAATCCCCCAGAGGAATGAAAATGTTATAAAGAAAATACATTTACAGTATTTATTGGGGGGGGAAATGCATATAAGAGGACCAACAAGTTATTCAAGAACCAAGTGTAGGTCTGAGATTCTAGGCTGGAGGCACTAGTTCTAAGAAATGTTTATAATCTTTATATTCCCTTCTAACAAAACTTAAGCTACTATGGGAATACCATACAATTTTCTTACCAACTGCCTTTAACTCAAAATAGAAGCGTTAAGTCCTCATATTCAACAACTAGTATATATCCAAAGATACCCTACACATCTTTGAGCTTAACTACTTGCCTCCTACACCAAAAGAATGGGAACAAAACAAACAAGAAAACATATTTCTGAGGCTTGGATCCAAGAGGACAGCACTACTGAGTTTCACTTATATTGGTGAGTCACTGGCTTTGGTGAGAGCCGAATTCCTCCGATAACCTGATGAAAGCTAGGAATGCCCTCCCAGGAGAATCTCAATCTTTTGCGTATGATTTCAGGAGCTCACAGACCATAGAAACACAAGTTAAGAATTTTTAATTTATACCCTTTAAAAATATAGAAAGAAGGAAAAAATAGATCATGTCTCCAATCTAGTCACCTTTAATCAAGGTAAGCTCTCTGCACACTTGATTAAATGCCATCATACTACAATAAATCTGTAGCTGACTTACTTAAAAATTATACTTTTAATGAAGTATATATTGAATGAAAATACACTGTACTTGCCTACACTTCCTGATCTGAACAATGGCATCACCAGTAAAGCCTGAATTATCAAGGCTATCATCTTAAAAACTCAAACCAAATACAGTCTCTGCTTACTTTGCTATCCAAAATGTCTACCTGGAGCTCAAGTTAAGACCTATTCTAGGCGAGCCAAGCCACAGACAACTGGCTGAAGAACGAAGGATTTGCTGGTTCAACCCTTACCTGTTGCTATGCTTGGACTTTTCTCGGTCCTTCTCCTTGTCCTTCTTGTGCTCTTTGTGCCGGTGTTCCCGATCTTTGTGTTTATCTTTGTGTTTATGAGAATCTGCAACCATAAGAGATGAGTCAGTTAAGAGGAGTCATAAGTTCTCTCCTGCCTACCTTAACAGGCTGGTCAAGAAGACACCCGGCTAGAGTGGCTTAAGCTTCATCCTGTGCACTGAAAGGTTCCATCCCTCTTCAGGGCACATATGGAAGGCAACTCATTAATGTTTTTCTCTCACACGGATGTTTCTTCCCCCGCCACTCTTCCTTGCTCTAAGCTTGTCCTTGGGAGAGGGGAAAAAAAAAAAAAAAAAAAAAAAGCACAGCCCTAGCCAATTTGGCTCAGTGGATAGTGTCGGACTGTAGAATGAAGGGTCTCAGGTTTGATTCCGGTTAAGGGCACATGCCCAGGTTGCAGGTTCTATCCCCAGTGGAGGGTGTGCAGGAGGCAGTCAGTCAATGATTCTTTCTCATTATTGATGTTTCTCTCTTTCCCTCTCTCCCTTCCCCTCTGAAATCAATAAATGTATACACACACACACACACACATGGCCTGGTGCATGAAAATTCATTCACTGGAGGGGGATGGAGGGGGGAATCCCTCAGCCCAGCCTGCCCCCTCTCACAGTCTGGGATCTTTCAGGGGCAAAAGGTGACCCAGCAATCAGGGAAGGTGACACCCTCATCACACCTCTGCTGCAAGTCTCGACTGTCCCTGGTTACCTGCGCCTTGGGCCAGCCCTGGGCACTGCCATCTTGTTACTGAGGACATCACCATCTTTGAGGGTGTGGCAGTCATTTAGCATATTCTCTCCTAATGGGCGCTGCCATCTTTGTGAGGGTGTGATGGTCAATTAGCATATTCCCTCTTTATTAGATAGAATTTTTTTTTTTTTTTTTTTTTTTAAAGCACTGTGACAGGATAATGGCATTTATAACACGACTTGGCTTTAGAGGCAGGGTAATGGGAGGCCTTGTCTGGGCTGCTTTGTGAAATTTTCCTTGCAAGATTCCATTAAATGATGAGTATTTTCTCAAGTGTTTAATGGACACTCATATGTCTTATTTAATGTAGATTATCTTCAAATCTCTCCCTCATTTTAAAAATATTTGTTTTCTTATTACTGAGTTGTAAGAGTTCTTTATACATTCTGGATTATGACTTTTTTGGTTAGCTATATATATTGTAAATAGGTTTTTTTCTCAGAGTTTTACAGAGGTAAGGGACACACAGGGCACATTTTTAATCTATAAAGACATCCAGTTGCTCTTTCACCATTTTTTGAAAAGATAGCCCTTTCCCCCATTGAATTGCCTTGACCTCTTTTTAAAAATATATATATTTTATTGATTTTTTTACAGAGAGGAAGGGAGAGGGACAGAGAATCAGAAACATGGATGAGAGAGCAACATCGATCAGCTGCCTCCGGCACACACATCCCCGCCACTGGTGATGTGCCCACAATCAAGGCACATGCCTGGACCCTTCAGTCCGCAGGCCAATGCTCTATCCACTGAGCCAAACTGGCTTCAGCTGCCTTGACCTCTTTACTAAAAATGAAGTGACCATATAATCACAAAAAAGAGTTTATTTCTTAATTCTATCCTGACCTTACACAGACACTACCTACTACTGTAGCTTCAAAGTAAGGTTCTTTTACATAGAAAGTTTTGAAATCAGATAATATTCAGTAATAAATTTAGCTTTATTCTTTTAAAAGTAGTTTTGGCTATTCTATGTCTTCTGCATTTCCATATAAGTTTTAGATTCATTTCATCAATTTCAAAAGGAAGGAAGGAAGGAAGGAAGGAAGGAAGGAAGGAAGGAAGGAAGGAAGGAAGGAAGGAAGGAAGGAGAAAAGAAAAGGCCAGCTGGGAACTGTGTTCATAGGACAATTTGGAAATACTCTCATGTCTTTTAATCCATGAACAGGATTCTCTCTCTCCATTTATTTAAGTAATTACATTTCAAAATCATGAGGTGTATCAGAATTAATCCTACTAAAAATGAGGCTCACTGGCGTCAGGTCACCCCAAAGCTAAATATTCATCAATTGGAAGTTTATGTACATGACACATATGTGGCAAATTTAAAATATGTCTAACAGATTTTGATACTCTTCCTTTCAATAGGTGTGGCCTAATTTCCTTCTTGAGTATACTAGACTTGAGATTCACTCCTAAAAGGACAGAATAAAGTGAAAATGTTGGTATGTAACTTCTGACACCAGGTCATAAAAGGCACTGGATTTTTCTTCCTGACTCAGGGAAGCCAGCTGCCGTACTGTTACAACACTTAAGCAGCCACATGGCGAGGACTTGAAACTTCCGACAATACCATGTGGGTGAACCATCTTGGAGTAGACCCCTCAGTCTCAATTAAGCCTCTAGAGAACTGTAACTTCACAAATACCCTGAGCTGAACCACCCAGCTAAGCTGCTCCTGGATTCCTGGCTCACAGAAACTGTGTGAGAAAGCAAGTGTTCGTTGTTTTAAGCTGTTAAATTCTGAGGTAGCATATTTCGTAGGAATAGATAACTAATAATGGATAGGTAATGTGTGTGTGTATCCAATTCCTGGCTCCCAAAATGTGGCAAAAAGAAGCTACATTTGGAATAATCCACTAAGTATTCTGTGCCAGGCCCTATGGGGACAGAAATTTACATAATCGTACCCTTACCTATGAGAATTTCTCATCCCACAGAGATAAGAAGAATAAAATCATGTTATCAGAATCGGGACTTGAGCACAATCCTCCATGCAACACACAGAAGACTCCAACTTCTCAAAGTCTCAAGTCTAAAATTTTAAAATGCTGAGTCAATCCAATGTACTAGGTTGGTGGCTGCCAATACCTAACAGTAATAAACGCCAATTATTTCTGCTCTAAACTAAGTACTTATGGTTAAAATCATAATAATGACAAAACATGCCACCAGCAGCACAACCTGGAATGATGTTTGTATTGTTTGATTTTGTTTATGGGCCAGATTAGCAAATAGGAAACAGAATATTATTACCTGCTATTATGGCCCAAGAATATGGCAGAGGGATTGGGGGATTAAGGAGGGGAAAAGGACACATGTAATACCTTAATCAATAAAGAAATTTTTAAAAAAAGATAGATGCCAAAATGTTAACAGTAGTTATCTTTGGATAGTGAATATCTGAGCAAATTGATTTTTGGTATAGACTTTGTCTTGTTTTCCAATCTTTTCCCCATATGAATCACTTTTACTTATTTATTTATTTAAATATATACTTTATTAATTTTTTACAGAGAGGAAAGTAGAGGGATAGAAAGCTAGAAACATCGATGAGAGAGAAACATTGACCAGCTACCTCCTGCACACCCCCTACTGGGGATGTGCCCGCAACCAAGGTACATGCCCTTCCTTGACTGGAATCGAACCTGAGACCTTTCAGTCCACAAGCCGACGCTCTATCCACTGAGCCAAATGGTTTTGGCTGAATCATTTTTATAATAAAGTTATTTTTAAAATTACCAAGCTGTAATTTTTTACTTTGTCAAGTACTAATATAGTTTAATTCACTAAAAAGCACTAAATTTAAAGAATAAGGAAATTAAATAAAAAATAAATTGAAGCTAATTCTAGGTAGATTTCAAATACCTGCAAGTAAAAAACAGGAGTGGGGAAGAGATACTGAGATTGATAATACAAGATTGGCAAAAGGTTGAGAGTTACTGAAGTGGGCATATATGATACACAGGAGTTATTTACTCTCTCTACTGCCATATATGCTTGAAACTTCCCTTCTAATTTGGTATTTTTCTCTCTCATTATATAAGAGGACATCAAAGAGACTAGCCAAGAGCAGATTTGTGTTAAGAAGTAGAAAGAGCCGGGACTGATTTGGCTCAATGGATAGAGCGTCGGCTTGGGGACTGAAAGGTCCCGGGTTCGATTCCAGTCAAGGGCATGTACCTTGGTTGCGGGCATATCCCCAGTAGGGGGTGTGCAAGAGGCAGCTGATCGATGACTCTCTCTCATCGATGTTTCTAACTCTCTATCTCTCTCCCTTCCTCTCTGTACAAAATCAATAAAGTATAAAAAAAAAAAAAAAAAGTAGAAAGAGATACAATTTGATAGATGAAATTAACCCAAGAGTCAGGGTGTCCTACTCTAAGGATAACAAGGATCCACTTCAAGCAGAAAAGGAAAACAAAAACAACATACAAAATGAAAGTCATACTTAAGAAAGATTAATTTGGAAGGGAGTGTGGGTAGAAAGGTAAAAGCAGAGTAGAACTGATTATTTTTGAAGTCTAGAAAAAAGTGAGAGCAGCAGGGTTGCGAAGGAAGGAAGAAATGTAAAAAAGCATGTTAAGAAAACTGGTATTAGAACTCAGTTTCAGGACCTCTTTGGCTATGTGTAATAAATAAATCCAGAAGAGTCAAAGGCTCAAAGACTTTGGGTCCCTGTAAAAAGAACAAAGTGGCCCTGAAGCACAGGAAAGCCATGCAAACAAAAGGTGGGGAGAAAGAAAAAGACTGGAGAAATAATCCAACTAACTGAAGTCATATTGTATTTAGGGTAACAGTGGGACATCTAACTAATGATATTGGTTAGAAGAGAAGCCAGCAAGTGAAAAAATGAAGCCAATAGGGCATATGGGTCTATATCCCTCATGGTGAAAAATATTTGTAGACAGCTTACTAATGGCCTTGAAGATTACTTTTAGTACATACCCTTTCCCCTTAACTGGAATTCATCTAAGAATACATACTGTTAAAATGTTTTGGAGGAAAGGACCTTGCCACTTCAAGTATCAGTTAAATGCAAAAGAACTATACGGAACTTGACTAACAGATTTAGAAATGAAAGATGAAAAGCACTGCATATTAAGTCACCAGGAAACCTCATTCATTGTGAATTCAGGTCATCAATAACAACTGTTTCAAATCCTAGCATTCAAAAATTTGAGATGAAGTAATGGGAGGAAGACCCCCTGAGATAAGGCAGCCTTGAGAAGACAGCACACATGTAACAACTAATTCCTTTCATTCTAATTTAACTGGATAAGAGAGTTACTCCATAATGAAAAGAGAGTATAGGAATCAACATCTTGTGTTGTTGTTACTAAAGTGCTCTTCAGACTAACAAAGATTTTAAGTAGAGATTTCCAAATGACAAAAAGGAAAGTATCAATCAGTGTCTTCTCTGAGTGCTGGAACAGTTGCTGGCTAACATCATGGAAGCACTTGATGTTTAACATGCAAAGGAAAAGGAAACCTTTTCAGAATTATATTCTGAGGTCTAATTCCATTTATAAGCATTTAAAATATATTAATAAATCCAAAGTACCCTGCTAAAGACTTATCAGATGTGAACTCTGCCCTCAATGAATTTACAATCCAAGAAAGTCCTAATTAAGATTGGAACCCAAACAGCCAGGGCCCAAGGCACACAAGAGAAAAATGACACTAATATAGGTGCCAGACCATGCTAAAGCAAACTCATTAGTCAACAGAGCAAAATATCAACAGTACAATGATTGAAATCTCTTCTTTAAAAAAAAATTTTTTTTTAAGTATTTTATTGATTTTTTACAGAGAGGAAGGGAGAGGGATAGAAAGTTAGAAACATCGATCAGCTGCCTCCTGAACACCCCCTACTGGGGATGTGCCCACAACCAAGGTACATACCCTTGACAGGAATAGAACCTGGGACCCTTCAGTCAACAGGCCGACGCTCTATCCACTGAGCCAAACCGGTTTCGGCAACAATTGAAATTTCTTTCGAGAGACACATTTTTTAAACTCAAACTTCTTCTAACGCCACTTCTTCAAAATACTCGCCCAAGCCATGGTATTTTGTGGAAGAGCCACATTCAAGGGGCCAAAGAGCCGCAGTTTGCTAACCACAGTGCTCGAGTATTTAACAAACATTGTCCCACATTCAATTTTCTTACCACTCTCATGATAAGGAAATATCAGCCCCATTTCACAAATGATATTAGTAATAGTTGTCCCTTATTTAGTGTGTACTCTGCAAAAGGTAATAATACACTTTCGTATTACCTCTAGTTTCACAATTCTCTGGATGGTACCAATTTCATCAAATCTAAGACACAATTTTACCTTTTAACATATCTGAAAAGGTGCATGTGGTTCATATCATCCCCATGGAGGGGGAATTTAACAGTATCTAAAAAAAAACAAAACACAAAACCTAATTTAGTCCTTGCTGTTTTGGCTCAATGGATAAAACACTGGCTTGCAGACTAAAGGGTCCTGGGTTCGATTCTAGTCAAGGGCACATACCTTGATTGCAGGCTTCTCCCAGGCCCCGGGCCCTGGTCAGGGCGCATGCAGGAGGCAACCAATCGATGTGTTTCTCTCACATTGATGTTTATCTCTGTCTTTCCCTTTTTCTTCCACTCTCAAAAAAAAAAAAAAAAAAAAAAATCAATGGAAAAATATCCTCGGGTGAGGGTTAACCAAAATAAATAAATAAATAAATAAATAATCTAATTTACACACACTCTCTTTTGAGTCAGCAACTTATATATAAGAATTTAACTTGAAGATATACTTCTAAGGCAGAAATTTTCAGATGGTTTATATACACATGAAGGCAGAGAAAATTAACTCAGAAGAAACCTGTTTTAATTTTAGCCTTGCTAGAATGGATTAAAATTCTTTTCCTATTCCCAAAATCTCAAATGTCAAATGATTGACATTAAAGTAACAGTATTTTTATTGTATCACGATGCTCCTATTACTTAGAAATTATGAAAAAAAATTTATGAAGGTAACAGGCATTTTCTCAAATGTCTAGACATGAAACATGTGGGTGTCATTTAACTCCATCTCTTACAAGATTCCAGAATTTTCTACTTTCCAGCCCTGTTATCTTTTCAGTAAGGACAGGAAGGCAACAGGATTACTTAAATTACAGGCATTTTTTAAAAAGTCTAAAGAGTAAAAACGAAATTAATATGAGTTAACTACTTCCTTTATTTCAAGTGAAAAGTAATATAACAAGGAAAAGCAGCCTGATTCCACCACAGAACAAAAAATAAAGAGCCTGTATCTAAACGGGCAGTGAGGAGTCACAGAGGCTCCCTGGAGGAAGCAGTGTTTGAGCTAACTAAGTCTTATTAAAGGTTAAGAGGGAGTCAGCAAAATAAGGGAAGGAGAAAGGCATCCTTGGCCATGAGCCATGAAAATCAACTATCTATAATTACTGTTGCTGCTTAAAAAAAATTGATCTTCTCATGACTGAGCAAAATTAAGTCAGATCTACTTCCTGCCAGCTAGGAAATGGTTTTTGTCAGGGGCATATTAAGAAATAAAATCCCCAAATTATATTATGTTTGACTCTCTAAAGGCATGTATTCCCCAAAGCAGTTTCTTTAAAAAAAAAAAAAAAAAAAAATACAGATCAACTCCTGCTTCTTATAGCTTTGGAGTCCTAATTCTCTGCTTAGAAAGATGAGAAATAAAACACCTAGGAATAATAAAGTTCAGTATCAAATAATCCAGCAAAATTTGATTCAGCTGTTATAAAGTCGCTGTAATCTGGCATAATGCCAGTAAGACAATGAAGCTGCAGGTTTGGAAACCAGGTACAGGGAACCCAAAGTAGCCACCAAATCAGTGTCAAACCAGGCATAGGGTGGCGAGTTCACTCCCCACAGGGGAACCAGACACACACATAAAAGGAAGTCAAATCCATAAAACACTTCATTGAACATGTTCAAGAGTGATGCAGTTAGCACAAAAGACCACGGTTACACCCTAATGTGGGTTAGAGACAGTACAGAGCAGCACAGGATGCTCTAAGACCTCTGAAGGAAGCTGGCTGGTTCAACAGATTGAAAAGGATCTAATTCAAATCCTTGTCCTGCCACTTACTTTACTATGTGACCTTGGGTAAAAGTCACTTAGCTATTGAGTCTATAAGCAGCAGCAAAGGTCAGTGATTAAGAGCTTCGAATCTTTGTTCATCATTGATTTGATAACTGTGACTTCTCTGGATGGAAAAAAAAAAGCTTAGAATATTTAAGTGACCTTAAGGAATTTTATTTCAAAAGTCAAATTCTTTGTGTGTGGTTGTAGAATTCCTGACTAAGATCTACAAAATGACAAACATGTTGACAGCTGTCAATAAAGTACAATTATTACTGAACCCTCTTCATGATTAATTTATATAGAACTGAACTGAGACTACCCAATTACCGTATTTTTCGGACCATAAGACGCACTTTCCCCCCCCCAGAAGTGGGGGGGAAAAGTCCCTGCGTCTTATGGTCCAAATATAGCCTACACATATACTTTAAAAAAAAAGTTTTTTTACTTGCCCGGCTCTATGTGGTCTTTGTGTGCTTGCCCGGCTCTAAAATGGTTCTAAATGCTGCTGTTTACTTTACAGGGTTGATTACATGTGTTTATGACTGTGATGTTGGGTTTTAATGCACATAAAATATTTTAGGACACTATTTGTTTCAGAATCTTTTTTTCTTCATTTCCCTTCTCTAAAAACTGGTGCGTCTTATGGGCCGGTGCGTCTTATGGGCCGAAAAATACAGTATTCCAAATCACTTAGGGGCCAGGTTCTATACATGCATTTAGGACAGCCAACCACAGATACAATGCCTGATTTTCTCTCCTATACACCAACCCAGGAAAGAAAAGCACTTGTGAAGAAAGAAGTAAAGCTTTGGCCTGCTCTTACAATCATACCCAGAGCCTAAAAAACCTATAGGTTTTAAGGGATTCATTGCTAATCAGTTTACACCTCCTACATAAAAAAACACTTGCATTAGTTTAGCTGCAATCAGTAGGTAGGTAAACAATGCTGCCAAACCTATTCCACCCATGATCTCTTTTGCAATCACATTTCAACCCAAATATAAATATTTATACTTCCTTAAGAGAGAAAGGTTAAGGAATGGCAAAGATTACTGATCATTTTATCAACTAATCTTTGCTCTTCAGCATTTTGTTACTCCACCATTCTTCTAAATGGTTAGGGGCAATCAGATCAGAGCAAGAGAGAAGAGGCTTTTGCTTCCTTTTAACAAAAGCAGAGAGACACATTTCTGTCATAAAGGGGCTCTATGCCATATTTTGAGCCAGTCCTCTTTTACTTTTGAAACTTAAAGCAGCTGGGTAATATGATGGGCTCCTCCTACAAAGACAGTCATCATGTCCTGTGTGGAGGCTGGGGAACAGAATTACTCAACCAAAGCTGCATTTCCCAAAGAGGCATTCACAACAGAACTCTGTCACAGATAACTCCTGCTAATCTCTGACACACAAACACACAACCACTGCATTAGCAAAGTGAAAACGCTGGATGAAAAAATTTAATTTTCCAAAGAAGATATCTGCTCATTGTTAAATCACTTCTGGGATAAATGTTTGCATCTTCCTCCCTGACCTTCAAACCCACGGATACCACATCCCTAGGAGTTGGAGTTTAAACAAAATCAACATTTCTACTGAACACTCTATACTTTAAAATAAGACTGTTTTTGTCTAGGACAGATAACAAGCTGGTCTCTGTGATAAAGATTGGCACCCGGGAATGTGGTCAGTATCAGGAGTGTGCAAATCTCCCCAGGAACTTAATGCTAAACTAAAAGCAGCCAGGAAGCCCATAACTGGAAGGAAATGGGATTGAAGGGTGAAAGAATTCTACCTTCCCTCTTCCTCTGCACAGCTATCTAAATTTAGACCTTACCTATGCTGGTCCACTTTCAATCCAGGAAACCTAGTCTATATCCATTTTAATGGTGAATGACTTTAATGTGTGTCCACAGAAGAGTACTTACGACTATTTCACAGTGATTCTCAATGAGAACACTTCCAAAATTCCAGGGCATAGTTAATATAGCCTTTCAAAGTAATCAGGACAGAGGCAGTTCTGGCTAAAAACTCAGAGCTCCACAATTTAAAAGAAAAATGCTGGGAGGATTCAGCTATTAACTAAACAAAACAAACAACAACAAAAACCTTAAAACTCAAGAATGAGAGAAGGAATCAGTAACATTTCCAAATTTCAAAGCCCAAATTATCACCTGTTCTCCTCAAATGTGTTTTGTATATAAACAAGACCCTTTGTCATGGACAAACCTGAACTGTTCATTATTAAAACTAATGGGGTTCACTCATTAGGGACAAAGTCCTCTCAGGCTAATAAAACAAACAAAACCTCCAGCTGACAAGACATTTGGAACTATAAATATTTCTTCCTCTCTCTTAAGGAAGTTGGGTTCACAATATTCATTCAAATACCTTTTGAGTGCCATTTCTGGGCCAGACATTGTTCTAAGTGTAGGAATACAGCAGAAAACAATACCAAGCCTGCCCTCATGAAGTTCCATAATAAAACATTAATACCCAGTCCGAACAGCAGCAGCTGCTCAATGAGTAACTTTGAAAGGAGAGGGGGAAAGGGATTTCCCATAACTGCCCATTTCCTTAGAGTTGGTCCCACTTAAGTTCCAGAATCAGAGTTTAATGTTGCAGCTAGAAGAGGCCTTCATAAGAATTTATGGAGGCCAAGTCAAAGAAAGGGTCAAACATAATCACATAAGAGCTGCCAATTATTTTGCAAAGTGCTCAAGTCTTTCTCCTTTCTATTCAATGCTTGGTAAAATTTCAACATCAGAAACTAGAAGTACATTGCATTAAAAGACTCAGAGTTGCTCTAAGATAGAAGCACAGCATTTTCAATTTTGTTTTTATCAACTCTGCAGCACAACTTCAAATTTCTAAAACCTGTCACATTTTCCAAAGTGTCTACATATTAAGAAGAAATACCACAAATGGACTAAAAAACATTTGAGAACCTACCTTGGTTTCTAAACATCAGCAACTCTGAGATTAGTGGCTAGATGTTGTCCTAAGGGCCATGACAAGCAAAAGACATCACATGAACAGCCAATTTGTTTGCTTTAAGCCTCAATCCCACACAAAAAAGGTTAAATGGCCAATGGATGTTATCTCTTCCAATACACTTCCATATTTAAATTTTTTTGGCTCCTTTTATGCTTTTACAACACTACAATTATCTTAATCTTTCTTTTCAGTCCCTCCCAGTATATGCACCCTATTTTAATTTACTTTACAACAACCTTCTCTCCCATCCCATTCCTTCCATTCTTTTCCTGAAATTCAAAAGTTCATCTTCTTTTTTTCTTATGGTTCTCATTCCCAGGAACCATTAAAAAAAAAAAAAAATATATATATATATATATATATATATATATATATATATATATATATATTTTACAATTTAAGTGAGAGACCACCAAACTGTCTTCAAAAAAGTATGTTATCTAACAATAAGGTCTTCTGAACTGATGATTCTAGACACAATTATAAGCCAAAACAAGCTGCTCACTGTTATTTTGCCAAGAAGGAAATGACTTTTTTTTTTTTAAATCCTCATCTGAGAATATTTTTTTCCATTGATTTTTAGAGTGTGGAAGAGAGGGAAAGACAGAGAGAAACATCGATGAGAGAGAAACACACTGTTTGCCTCCTGCACAAGCCCTGACCAGTGGAGGAGCCTGCAACCAAGGTACTTGCCCTTGACCAGAATAGAACATGGGGCCCTTTGATCTGCAAGCAGATGCTCTATCCATTGAGCCAAATCAGCTAGGGCTAACATTTAAAAGTCAATTCCACTAACAGCAAGAAGTCATCATTAGAGCCAAGTTCAAATCTTTTATATAATGTCCTGATGGGATCCTAGGTTATTCATTTCTCTGCTCTGGTCTCAGTTTTCTAATTTGTAAAATGACCTCCACTGGCCTCCTACTTCCAATTACAAAAATTCTATGCCCTTTAAAAATTGTTTTATGTCAGCCCAGCCTGCATGACTCAGTGGTTGAGCATCGACCTATGAACCAAGAGGTTATGTTTAATTCCCAGTCAGGGCACATGCCTGGGTTGCAGGCTTGATCCCCAGTGGAGGGCATAAAGGAGGCAGACAATCAACGATTCTCTCTCATCACTGGTGTTTCTATCTCTCTCTTCTTCTCCCACCCTCTCTGAAATCTATATATATTTTTTAATTCAAACAAATTAAGGTTAAAAAATTTTTTTAATGCTTAAGAGCAGTGGTTCTCAAACTTTCCAGTGTATGAGACTTGGGATGCACCAGATATGTGCATTTTACCAAATGCTCTCCGGACGACTATAACCTACATTGTCCAGAATCGTATTATATTTTGAAGACCCTGCCTTGTTGTTTCTTGTCACTTGGAGCAATAAGTAATAACAAATACCAGCCACATGCAATAACAAACATGCTACTGATTTTATTTTAATGTTTCTACTTCAATTATGTCTCTCTGTTCTTCAAAAGACTGGCACAAGGTGTTGAGTCCTGAGGATTTTATTTTTAATTTACAGCTGAGAATACTGAGTCTCTACAATTGAGGAAGGAAGAGGTGTTTTCACCTGCTATTCTCCCAGCCCCTATTTAAGAGAAGCAAGATCTATACAGCTACCCCAACTTAGGCAAGGAACAGGGTAGTCAGGCTCTTTAGAATAGAAATTCTGTTGTTTGAGCATCAGAGGGCAGAGTCATGCTAAGACAGAAACAGTTGAGACCTGCTAGTGAGACTCCGTTGGAAAAATGACTAGAGAGAAAATGAATAAAGACTTAATGGAACTGCAAGCTCACAGTCCTCTTTTGACACTTGGCTTATAGATTCCTTTGGGAGCCAGAGGCTACCACATAATATGGAGTGCAGTGAACCTCCAGTGATACACACAAGCACCACTCAGTCAGGGAAGCAACTGGCACTTCTTACCAATTCATGGGTCAGTAAATTTTTCTGTAAAGGGACAGGTAGTAAATAGTTGAAGCTTTGCTGCAAACTTATTCACAGTTGTAGGCACTCACAAAAGCAGCCACAGATTACATATAAATGAATGAGCATGGCTGCATTCCACTAAAACTTTATTTATGTACACTGAAATTTGAATTTCACATCATTTTTCCATATCATGAAATAACACTCTTTTTTATAATTGAAGTGTAACTGATATATAACAATGTTAGTTTCAGGTGTATTTAACAGTATTCTTTATTTTACTTTATTTTATTTTCTACCCCAACCCGTAAAAATTATAAAAACTATTCTTAGTTCATGGGCTATACAAAAGAGACACAGTTTGCAGGACTCTGCACTAATTAATAGACTGAAATTATCTCCTGTGTCCCCTTATAGAGAGAGGTTCCTTTCTCAAATCAGTGTGAGTGGAAAATATCCTTCCTGCTTTATATATAAGGCCTCTCTGACACCATCTTTTTCCTAACCAATATCTAGAACAATCTTGGCTCCCAACCCAATCCTTCCTCCAAACTGCTCATGAACGGCCAGCCATTCATCAATTTGAATTAGCAGTTAAAAATCTACTCCTGCTCTGCAGAACTAGAGGAAGTCAAGTCACATGAGTGCAAAGGGAAGGCAGGCCATGCTGAGCCCACTGCTAATTCTGCTTCTTAAGCAGCAAGCTGGTTAAGTTTGTTATTTATCCCCCTTGAAGTGGAAACATCACAGTTGTTCACATACTGCTAAACCACCTCTGATGAAATTCCTTAGTCAAGTATACAGACTTCAAAGATCCTTCTGAAATGGTGTTAGTTAATCCCTGGTTAACAAAAAGATCCTTTTTCGAATACTTAGATAGAGAGGTTTCGCTGATTTCTGGAATGACTGGCTCCAAGCTAAAGGGCTAAAAAATAAAATTACCCAAGGGTCTTTGTTGCACAGGCAGTCAAGCTTTCCTTAAGAGGGAAAGGATTACACACTGAAATGCAACAGAGCCTACTAGTGAGTGGTAGTAGCTTGGTAAGGATCCATTGTAAGTAAAGGCGAGTGCTCTATGAAATGAGAGCCTTTAGGCTGATACTATATGAGTAGTAGTAGTTCCATATAGTATCATATATAGTATCATATAGTTCTCATATAGTATCAGACTAACCCAGAATTCCCAGGAGGCAACTGAGTCACCCAGGCGCCCCCATTGACCTTGTTTTGTGTCACATCTAAGAACTCAGGTTGTGACATCAGATAGGCCTACTCAGCCTCCCAGCTCTGTGGTTACGTATAAGTCACACAGTATAAGTCAGTTTCTTCAAAAGTTAAACCAAATAAACCTCTGAGCCTCAAAGGTGAAGTGGAGTCAGTAAATATTCAAATTATCAGCTATTTCATTCCTTTTCCCTTTCTTCTTCCCAATCGAAAATAACTGATCATAACTTGGAAGCTAAAACTGGAGGAAAATTTCAATCAGTGCTGACTGACAAGCACTGG
The DNA here is from genome assembly GCF_014108245.1 of Pipistrellus kuhlii. Taxonomy (NCBI): domain Eukaryota; kingdom Metazoa; phylum Chordata; class Mammalia; order Chiroptera; family Vespertilionidae; genus Pipistrellus; species Pipistrellus kuhlii. Next base: position 5,823,156 of record NW_023425562.1, read on the forward strand.
GATCCAGGTCAACACCTTCCTTTTACTGGTAGGGAGGAGTACCACATAGTGTGATTTTGCTCTGGTCACAGCTGACAACGTCCAGTTGAGACCTCCTTTGTCCTGAACACCTTGCCTATACCAAATCCCCTCTGGACCCCAGGCAGAGGCCTTCTGCCTACATGGCAAAGCTCTGCATGCTGTGTAGTTCCTTATGGCCAGCCAGAAGTTTGCCTGACTAAAGTGGCCATCTCAAAAAGCAGGCCACTGCTGCACGGGGCTCCCCACCGAGGTAGAAGTTAAACCTAGGCAGAGCAATTATTTTAAGCTTCAGGAGTATGGTAAACAAATTCTATTTTACCAGCACAACTTTGTTCTCAAATAGAAAACAAAGCTGGACTTTTTTACTCTTGCCTCCTAAAGTAATTAAGCAGTACAAGGCCCTTAAGAGGACATTTGCATTTCATATACTCTTTTGTAGTGAGTCACAAGAACATCCCTGCACTGAAAATGCTTCCATTAGGCAGAACTTAAAGGGGAAAACGGACTTGTCTAACCTGAAAATGTACCAGCTCAATTAGGACAAGTTCATTCCTGCCAACTTGTTCTCCTTTGCTTGTAATTAAGTGAGCCCTTAATGCCTGAGGAGTCGTGAATGTGAGTACAAACCTTGTACCTAAGCTACACAGAAATCCACAGATCAGCTTAAGCTGCTTGTTTCCAATGGACATAGGCCTCAAAATGCCAACAAGTCCACAAGGTGTCTAGCCATAAAGGTGTCAAGTGTGTAGATGTGTTGCTTCATACACCCTATAACTACTAATTCAAACCTGTCTAGAGTACCACTATGGAGGGTGCTTTACATGCACAGGACAGTCTCTGGAGGAAAAGTGTAGGAAGATAAAACCTGAGCACACTTTGTTTAGAAGCCTTTCTGGTGCTATGTAACTGGCTCCTTTTTAGGTTGCAGAAGACCCTCCTCCAACTTCATAATTATAAGGAAGTACAAGTACTCAACAACTACTGAAGCCCTGCTATCCACCTTGTGGAAAAAAAGAAAAAGAAAACAAGGAACACTGCTTAAAGAGGCTGAATCACTATAATACTAGTTGTAGGCATCATATAAATGTTGTGACTAAAGAATTTGATCAGAAGCTTATTTTGATCAGTCAACTTATCTTATTCTTGTCAATTATTTAACTTTGGGGAAATAGGACCAGGTACTAGGTGTTCTTTCATATTGACTCTGACATAGCTATTATCCCTATTTTTACAGATAAGAAAACTAGGAGAGAGTTGTGACTTGCTCAAGGCCACCCAGCTAACAAGCGTTGAATCCAAGTTATATTTCACTGGGGAGCATGTGGACTTTGTAAGGCCCAACAGGAGAAAGAACTTCAAATCTTACTCTATTCCATTGGTTCTGTAACCTTAGTGTGCATCAGAGCTCCTGCTTGACTCCTCAAAACCTAAATGTCTGAGCCCCCACTCCCAGAGGTAGGTATGGATGAGGCTGCATTTCCATGTTCCTAGACAATGCTAATGCTGGTGATCAGGAAATCCCATTTCAATCACTGCCATCAATAGTTTAAAGACCTCTAACTTAATCTCAAGGTAGTGACCTACAAAGATTAGATCTTTAGCATTCCACTAAAGCCCCACCTTAACCATCCTAGGTATATCAGCAGGAAAACAACTTCTCACTATGTGCTCCGTTTAGTCACCCACTCCTAAAAGATGACATCAGAATCAAATAATGGCTTGTTAAACGTGGAAGCAGGAGAAAGGATTCAGATTCTGACAAGACACATAGTAAACAGCTGCAAAGGCAGTTAACTATCTGCTATTAGGTAAATGCTCATTGAAAGGTAGAAGATATTTATTTAAAGTAGAGTGGGATAATTATCAAGCTTTAATAAACTTATTTTGGAAAATACTGTTCTGTTCCTTTTTAAAAAATCCTATAAGCTTAAGAGCTCAATCGAGTACTTGAATCAAATAAGGCAAAACACCCATCTTAGCCATTTACAACAGTAAAATCCAGACAAATCAGTTTCTCCAAAGGTCATTTATGATCACCTACATTAATCAGCCACATAAGATTATTAAGATATATTTAAAATGCAGATTTCTCAGTACACTTCACTACAGAATCAACTTGGAGACATAAGACTAGGAATATGTATTTTTACTAAACATTCCCAGGTGATTCTTATACATGTTACAACGAAAACTTAGTAGAAAGCTCTCAATGTTTCTCATTTGATCTTCAATCCGCTGAGGTTTCCCATTTCACATTTGTTGAAAGCCTCTTTAATGAATATACAGAATGAGATAGTTCTCTTACCCACTTTCTAGTTTATTGTAAGAAGACATGAAAATTTCTCCAGACCAGAATGAAAAACTGGAACAGGACAAGAAGAACTCCGTGAAAGCCAGAGAAAAGTGGTCACTTCTGGCATGGGCTTAAGCGGTGACTGCAGACAGACATCACTAGAAAGGCAAGAGTATCTATGACTATGCCTTCAATACTAAAACAGGCTCTGAGATATTTCTAAGAAGCTTACAATACTCCCTTCCTTCCTAAAAATAGGCGATAAATTGGAGAAGTCCTGGGTATACTAATTTAAACCCAAGAGGCACTCCAGTTAAAAAGAAATACTTGGACAGAACAAAACAGGATCATAGATTTATGCGAAAAGAATGCACACTGAACTTTATTTTCAGGAAATAGGGTGGCTGGAGGAGACCTTTAAAAAAACAATAAAATGTTTTCAATAAAAGCACTAAGCAAAGTATTTCTACTTTTGTACAATAGCACCTAATGACCTACATATTTACTTCTGTGCAATCCGTATGGATTCTGCTTGATGTTCCTCCAGTCTTACCTATGCAAACACTTTTACTATGTTTTCAGTCACTTATGAATACATTTCATCATATTGTATTATAACTTTAAAACTATTTCCCTAAAAATTTGAGCTCAAGATTATCTGACATCTCAATTCTAGAGTTAGCTCAAGTCCTAAAGGAGTTTTATAGTATTTTCAGTACTATAAGGAGAAAAAAACGATTTTTTTGTTTGTTAATCCTCTCCCAAGAATATTGTTTCCATTGATTTTGAGAAAGTCGGAGAGGGAAACACAGATGTGAGAGAGACACATTGATTGGCTGCCTCCCTATTGGTTGCCTCCCGCACGCATCCTGACCTAGGCCAGGGATAGAGACTGCAACTGAGGTATGTGCCCTGGGACTAGAATCGAATCTTGGACCATTCAGTCTGCAGGCTAACACTAGAACCACTGATCCAAACTAGCCAGGGCAAGGAGAAAATTTTTAACTTCTTGTTTGCCCAACCTGAATCCATTTCCCCACAGAGAAAACAACATGCTTCTGCTAACAGACAACTTTCCCAACATTCTGAGATTAGGATAGTTGGTGCTAATATCTACAAAGGATTAGTTTTGCTGAAATGCCTATTTTTATATCACACAAGGGAGGAAGGTGATTTGATTTTTAAGGAGAAAAAGTAATAACTATCGTCAAACTAACACCAGCTGAACCTCCACTGAGCCCACCCCATCTGCCCAGGACTTCTGGACTGCTGAGGGAGACTTCACAGAATCGGGTATCTGGCCTTAGAGAGCTTCTTGTTTGGAAGTGTAACAAATGGCAGTTAAAAGACTAGACAATTTGTGTTCACCCTCTCCTCTTTTGGTTCCTTTTGGGTTAACCAAAACCATGAAAAACTGTGAAACAGATTCTAAGGTATACGATCAATTCCCTGAGGCTCTTATTTATTTCTAATTTTAAATATTAAGAACTACTGACATTGCATCCATTCCTATGAAAACACAGTCTGTAAGAATAAGATTCAGTAAGTCTAACATTTAGTCTCAATCACTTTTCCAGTTCTCAAATAACTATATGGTAATAACTCTATGTATTATGACCCTTCCTGAGTTTAACAGCTTTAGTGTATTGTCCAAAGCACTTTGAATATACTTACTATTATAATTCCTCATGGTTAGGAAGGAATTATAATAGTAAGTATATTCAAAGTGCTTCATAAAATTAGTTTTCCAGGAGTTTAAGTACTGAGTCTAAACCCTAAGGTTTTAGTTTCTCAAATTTACAAAAATGGTGATTTCACACTCTTTACATTTCTAATCACTCTGACAAATCTACCTGAAAACTATTATTCTAAAATTCATTCAATACAGGTGTCTGACACAAAGAGACACTGAGAAATAAATGTATAGAACTTTAAACTATTCTTCTATTTCATGTGAAAAGGTTTAATGAGCTTATAGGCATCCTAAAAATAATTTTAAAAAATATTTTCTATAACAGTTATGAATTTGAGCATCTTTGGAAATGTAAGAACCTAGGTTTCCAACTTTTAAAGGAAAATGAAACCTGCTAGTAGTGGGAACTTACTCTCTCTACATCACTTTTCACTGAAGCATTGACTGCCAGAAAGTACCTTCCATCCCCATTCACCCTGGTGTGACAGGAGCCTTTGTCCCGCTGAAATGTCAATGGAGAAAATGACTGCACAGACCTAGAACAGACTAACTCCAGAATGTTTGTTCCGAGAGCCATATGGGTTTATCTTGTTTACATCATGTGTCTAGTCGTTACTAGTATTTACTTTCTGAATGTTTGAATTAATGAATATAGCAACTTAAATTTGCCATTTGCAAGGAAACATGAAATTCTTAGCTTACTAAGTAACCTTTTGTACTATCCCAAATTCAAAGGGGGGAAAGTTACTCACTGCCACAGATTCTTAAACTGTAATTTAACTTACTAGTAAAAGTGATTTGGGTACAGGGCCACAAAGTCAAGGCAAGTCCATATCCTGAGCCAGCCTGTCTGAGATTCAAAGCAATAGTAACATACTAGGGCTCCCTAGTGACCCACCCCCTTGGATACAATCTCACAATACCAAAATTTCAAGAAATTAAAGAAGTTCCCTTTGTACAAAAGACCAATAAAACAATATTTGAAAGATGTTTGGGTTTTTTAAGGATTGACAAGGAACTAAAATTTTTGTTCTAAGCTTTACCTTTCTATAGTGATCCTCACATGCTCTTTAATCCTCAATCTTGTGAGGTTAAGTATTAGACAATTCACAGGTGAAGAACAAAGACTTGGAGGTTGTTAACTTCCCCTTGGCTCAGAGTCTCTATCCTTTCCACTGTATCATGATTGCCTGACTTTTGGGGGGAGGGGGGGGAACACCCCACCTCATAACTATTAACATTCTGAATCAGAGAAACAGCCAAAGTTTTGCAGACTTTTAAAAATCTAATCCTATCCAGCAGGTCTGGTTCAGTGGTTGAGCGTGAACCTATGAACCAGGAGGTCACATCACAGTTTGATTCCCGGTCAAGGCACATGCCAGGATTGTGAGCTTGGTCCCCAGTAGCAAGTGTGCAAGAGGCAGCCAATTAATGATTTTCTCATCATTGATGTTTCTCTTTCTCTTTCTCTCCCTCTCCTTTCCTCTCTGAAATCAATAAAAATATATTTTTTAAAAATCCAATTCTATTTTGAACTCATACTGAGGGCAGAATAGCCATGCAATATTAATATTCACTTTTCCACAGGTTTCCCCCCCATATATGTTAAGAACCATACATTCCTAAAATGTTTATATATTTTTAATTGATATTTAGAGAGGGAGGAAGAGGGAGAGAAACACTGATGAGAGAGCACATCAATCATCTGCCTCCTGTAGACCCCCTACAAGGGATTGAACCAGCAACCCAGATTATGCCCTTGACCAGGAATCAAACTGGCAACCTTTCATACACAGGACAACACCCATCAATTGAGCCACACCAGCCAGAGCAAGATGTTCATCTTTTTAAGACTTTACCTTGGAATACTCTTTAAAATGAGACCCTATTCTGTAGTTTCTATTCTACAAATATCTGGCCTACCTTTGATTAATTTTGAAGTCTGCTCCTATTGTGATGCTTATCTGATAATCATTTGTATAAGACCTCTACTAAGATCCTTTTGGCTTAATCAAATGGACATTAGTGAACATGCCCCTGACTCTGATTTATTTTCAAGTAGTACTTCCAAAAGAACATGTTCAAGGCAATTCAATACTCAACATTAGCTAGACTTATGAGCCATTACTGAAATGTCTGCTGACTAAATTTTTTTCATCTCTCAACTTGGACTTATTCACAACTGTTAACATGATGTTCACTACTTACATTCTCATAACTACCTCAGCTTTATTATTTAAGGGGTTCTTTTTCCCAAGAAGTACTATTTCACGGGAAGTTGAGTTGGTCACTTTAACCATATGGATAAATGAAAAATTAAGGTAATATGGATGCTTTGAGCTTTCTCATTTTAAAAATGTTAGGGGAGAAGTAAAATAGTGGCTTTTGAAAAAACATGCTGACACAAGATACACTGAATTGTGTGGTTAAAAACAACAACAAAAAAATCACAAATAATAAATTTGGCATTTCATTTTTTAAATGTGTCTAAAAGGTAAAGCTCTGGGTATCTTTTATTGAAAATCCATAGGAAAGGACTGAGAAATTAGTCACATCAATATACTTCTTTCATTTCTATGCCCATCTTCTCTATAGCTGGAAGAGCTTCTTTTTAGCCATGACCACCTTGCCTTAGAGTTGTTCTTATAGAAAAGTAGGAACCAGATATACATTGGGCTCCTACTTTCCCAAACCTAGACATAGATACACCATTTCTTATTTTACAGTGGTTGCTCGATAGACGGAAGAGATCAGGGTAGGCTATGCAGTTCAGTTAGGTGAAGATTCAACCAACTTATGCTGTTTACTATGTAAATGTCAGAAAGAACATTAACAGGGAATACCAGAGAAGGAAGGAGTTACCAACATCACCACTTGGAACCTACTATTCAAAATAAAGACCCATTTCAAAGTAGAAGCTGTTTGCCAACATTTAAATTTTAAAATGTGAGTAGAGTGGAGCGTTCACATACTTATTTAATTCTCAATAGTCTGTGAAAAATAGAGATAACATCTTGTTTGTACATGACAAAACTGGCCAGGGCAAGTTTCATAGTTAAGAACAGAGATTTCTCTACACTTTTCTGACTTCTATTCCCATTTTCTATTTTACTACAGCTGCTCAACAGTATGCTATCTCCCCATAGCCTCCCTCCTCATCACTTACCCTTCAATAGCAACCTGGTTCCAGCCTTACCGCCAAAGCATCTCCTGAAGACCTAACATTCCAGGTGCAAGGGGTCTAAGATATCTCTATCAATAGATAATTAAGGGCAAGCTGTGACATTTGTACTAGAAGTTTAACTACAACTGGAGTGGGGTTTCTGGAATCTGAAAGGCAATATACTACCAAAAAGGGGAAGTGAGGTGTAAAAAGAATAAAAAGTCTCCTTTCCTGGTCTCTGGTTCTCCCACAAACCTATGTAATCTGTACTATTTGCATTAAATTCAGATTGGATGAATACAAAAACATTGTTTACTAAACTCTCAAAATTAGTTCCTTTCCTCTCACTTCCCCTTCTGCTGCTATGCAAGAGCTCAGACAGCTAAACTACAAAGAAATAAAGGGGGGCGTGGCTGGTGTGGCTCAGTGGTTGAGTGTTGACCTATGAACCAGGTCACAGTTCCATTCCCAATCAGGCCACATGCCAGCTTGTGGGCTCTATTCCAAGAAGGGGGCGGGCAGGAGGCAGCCTACCAATAATTCTCAGCATTAATGTTTCTATCTCTCTCTCTCTCCTCTCTCTTCCTCTCTGAAATCAATAAAAAAAAATATTTAAAAGAAAGAAAGAAATACAAGGGGTTATAGGAATTAGGTTAAGTAAGGGGGTCTTAGCCAATGAGATCCCCTAATCCACCCATCCTGACACCTGCTAGGTTAAGTCTTCTGCTCAACCAATATTTTGCCTATGAAGCTTTATGTATTTAGGCATTCATATACAGTAGAGCAAGATCAAAATCGGAACTTTACTAAACAGCAAAAGGGTGTATTTCTATGTAAGACTAACCTTCAACATAAAATTTTCAGGTAGAGTAGGAGGGGAGGGGACCAAATCGCCAAGGATATCTCCTACAAGCAATCTCCCAAACATCTATCTTTGCTAGGCTATGCTAAGAAAAATACAAAGAATATTGGGTTCAAGGGTTGACTGATGTGTTTTTGTTAAAATACATACAGGAAAATGTCAGAATACCCAGGAATCTACTTATCTTGTTCTCAACATGTTCAACATCAAAGAGAAATAAAGTCCCTAACATTCCTGATTACTTTAACACATTTCGATGGAGCTTATCTAGGTGTTTCAAAAATGCTAATGAACTGAGTCCTTTGGTTCCTTAAATCTAAAGACGTAAAGTTAGTTAACTTCAAAGACTCAAAGAGGAATTGAAGGCCTGATAGAGATGCACCTTACGCCAAATCTAATCAGGAAGGCAGAAGGGAGATGGAAATAAAAACATTTGCCCAGTGGGGGTGGCTCAGTGGTTGAGCATCAGCCTGTGAACCAGGAGGTCACAGTTAGATTCCCTGTGAGGGCACATGCCTGGATTTGGGGCTCAATCTCCATGGAGGTTGTGCAGGAGGCAGCCAATCAATGATTCTCTCTCATCATTGATGTTTCTATCTCTCTCACCCTCTCCCTCTCTGAAATCAATAAAAACATTTAAAAAATAAAAATAAGTATTTGCTAGACATTTCAGAAAACATTTCAAGAATAGTGTATAAGGTAAAAGTGGCAGGGAGAAAACTGAATGGATTTAAAAACTTAAGACAACAAATTAAAAATGAATAGCTACCAAAAGTAAATTTAAAACTTAAATTTCCCAGCTCACTTGCATTTTCTTTACTAAAATATGGAGACATAAATGACAGCCATTAATACAGATTTTGATAAGGGGTAGTTTAGCTTGATGATATTACAACACATAAACCATAGAGATATACTTAATTTAATCAGCAAAGTCACTTCTCTCCCAGTTTGAAGAAAATTTAGAATCTTTCCTAAACATACAGAATAAAAATCATGTTCAACAAAATGTTATTAAATCACCTCAGCAAATTATTAGTCATTTTCTATAACACTACCTAAAATACCATTAATAATACCTAACAGATATTCCACTATGAACTGTAAAGCTTTTCCCAGCTAACATAGTGGAAGCTACCGTACTCCCCATATCTTTATCCCCCTACACTGTTCCCAGGACCTAGGCTATCAGCACAGAGCACATTGCAGACACGTAGATAGATAGGTTGTGGGGAGAGGGCGAGGGCTGGCAAAATGCTAATTATTCCATGCTATTTGCCTCTATTTTCATTTAGATTTCCTACTTCAATTGTTGGAGTGGAGCCCTGGTGATGGAAAGCTGCTTCTCACACTTCGGATTTACTAGGCATGGAAATAAAGCGAAAAGACCTGTCCCAACTATTACTGCTCAAAGTTTAAACACAATTGAAAGCTTCCTTTAACCTTCACTTCTCAAGAACTTAGTGAGGAACTTCTCGCACCCCCAACAACTTTTTACCTTTAAGAAGCCATTTTCTCCAATGCTTTTATTATGAGAAGTTAATGGTTTCAAAATAATTTAGGGCAGTCAGATAATTTAAACCACAGGACACAGAAAAGTCACTCTACTGATTTTCTTCCACCTCTAAATGCAATGAATTGATTACATTTTACCTTTCAAGAGGGTTTTAAACTCAGGGTCCCACATCAAATACTCATTTCAATAATTTCCATAGCTTCATTCAAATGTAAATAATTACAATTCTGTCCACTTTTCCAAGTGAACCTAAAGCTTTATTGGTGCTCAAACATGCTTCTGGGTAAACAACTATGGGTTTGAGGAAAACCAGATTTTGCACTGCAAGTGTGGCAGAAGCTGTTAAAAAACCTGTAACATACACACCCAATTAACGTGAAATAACCATTTCAGTATAATCGGAAGGCTCCTAATGTGAAATAACATCTAGAATACAATAGGATCATTTCCCATCCGTTTAGCAGTATAGGATAACTTATAATTAATAGATAACACAAAGCTTTCTCTAACACATTTACAGACTAAAAAAGGCAGGCATTTTTTTGCACACCTCCCCATCCCCACATGCCAAAAAACAATAAAACCCAAGAGCTTAATTTTGAAGTATAAGCTTTTTTAAGATATGTTAGGAATCCTTGGCACTGTATAATGTATAAATGAATACTAACTCACTAAGATCTAGAACAAATGAACAAATCCTTTTCAAACTCACAATTCCCCATTTTTATGCTGATGCTAAAGAAAACAGAGTCAAAAATTTTTTTTCTACTATTGGTTAAAATGAGATTCGGGTACAGACCCTGGATTCATATTTTCCATATTACCTTACTTAGCAGAGAAAAGTGTGAGTTGAAGATAATTAGCATTAATCCAGTATTCATCTTTCAAACCATGAGGTATTTCAGATTCCTTTAGTAACTCCTAGATTTTGTTTTACCACAGAACGTAAGAATGTAAAATTTGTTTATGAGTTCGGATATACTGGTAATATAAAAAATACATGTTAACAAGTCAACTTTAGTTTTATATCTAAATGTGGTATAAAGATTCAATAGCTTGCTAATTCTGAAAAGGTGCCCCAAGTATTCTACATTGCTAGGAAAGATGACACTGGAGCCCAATGCTTAAGTGTTTTTGGACTGAGGAGAAAAATGTGCCAGACTTCTCATGAGAAGGTGTTTTGAGTTTGTTGTTTTTAAAATGTGATAGGACCTTTCAGATAGCTACATCATCAGTCATCCCCAACCCAATCTCACCCCACAGCACAGTACTACTACTAAGTGTTAGCATGAGAAACAATTTATATTTCATTCCCCCATCCCATTTGAATCCATCAAACTAACCAGAATCAACACAAGATGATGTCAAACTACAATCCCATATAACATTCCTCAGAATAATCACTGATGGAATCAAGCATCATACTTTGTTTGTGCTGGGGAGGGAAGAACTCCGTAACTCCAAAACAGGCAGACTTCAAGTCTTAGAAAGAGCAAAAGGATCAGTACTCCTCCAACCTGATGTTATCGCTAGCAACTCTACTGATATAGCCTGACAGTCTGCGCGGTGCTTGGAACCATGACTCAGCCCCATGACAGTTAGAAGGGAAGTCTTTTAACTTAGGTAAAGAGTATAGTTTCCACACCTGAAACTCCCAGCTCACAGTCATTATTTTAAATATAAATACATTTCACATAAAAAAGATTTTCTCAACAATTGAGTATGGGCCAGAATGTTCTAAATCTATAAGAACAGCCAATAGTTTTAACTATGTAAAGAATGCGCTCCAAAGGGCAAAGCCTTTTAGATCTTAGGGGATGAGGGGAGGAAAAATGAGGGATGTTTGCTTTAATATATGAACTTGCACAGTTAATCTGTAAGACAGCTTTAAGTTAGGTCCACTTAAAATCAAGCTTAAGCAAACTCTGAATACAAAGTTCAATAATGACATGTCATGAGCATAATTAAACATTGATTTTTATTTTTTCAAAACCGTCTTTTATAGTTACATAAATCAATCGCTAATTACCAGTGTTCTTTAATAGAGCAAACACTACAAGATAATCATTCCATTGTCAGACTCTTAGGATGGGGAAGGCAATGAAAATGCTTTTTCTCTCAAAGGAGCAGATTTAGATGAAAAAGCAAGCAAATGACAAACTATCAAATTCGTCTCTCTTGCCTTTTTCAGCTCGGTAATAAAGTAGAGCAGCTTCTAACAGAATCATCAGGGTCATCCCAGAATCACAGGCTAAAGCCTGTGAGCTTCGGAATGCTCAACTCACTACCCTGGGCAAGCTAGCAAATAAATCTAAGCCTCCATTTCCTCATCTGTAAAAGAGATGATAGTACCTAACTCCTAAGTGTCCTTCTGAAGATTAGATTCTCCATGGAAAGAGCTGAAATTTGTGCTTGGCAGACAGAATGTATTCTGTAAATATTAGCAATTATTGTTATTACAAGTCAACATATTCTTAAAGCCAATACAGCCAAGTTTACTCCAGCTTCTATAAAAATGGCCCACAGCCACTCATATTCAATATTTCCTTTGTACAATTTAAGTGAGGACCATGGAGATTAACTTTCTGAGAAGGTATTAAGCCTCATTCTGAGCGTCAAAAGAACACTTTTTCTGTATTAGGGTTCTTTCTCCAAGAGAGGTTTTAAAAGAACCTCTTACACCCTTACCTGCCACATCCTTTCTTTGCTCCCACATCCCAAAGCAGCATATTAATATTCCTTGAAGTTTTCTGAACTCCCGGGGTCTCATCGCCCTCCTTTCAAAGCCTAGGTTGGCTAAACATAGTTAAGACACTTCACATCTATGGACTAGTCTTGCATGACACCCAGCTCAGAAGTCACCTCCTGAGAAACTTTCCCAGCCTCAGACAAAATTAAGTCCCCTGGTCTCCCAAAGCCCCAGCACCTACCTTATAATTAACTAATTATGTCTCCCCCAATAGACCGAATTAAGGGCAGGAGCAGCACTGTGGTCTAGCACTGTGCAGCGCACATTCTAGGTGCTCAAGAAATGCCACATTTTTACTTAACCAGACTTAATCTCCTGCCAGAGTTCCATCTCTTGCTAGATGCCCCACTTCAGAATCTGAACATACAGCTGCTCTCAGTAGGGCAGGCTAACACGATGGGCTGGTGATTACAACATCAGAAAAGCTACTCATCAGCTTCTCCCACTGGAGAGCTTCCGGGAACCCCAACTCAACTGAACAAGATTATGTACCCACAGAATCTGCGGGAATTCCCAGCACACCAGATCTCCTTAACCAAGAAGGCTGAAAGGCTCAGAGAGTGAGCCTTTTAGGAGAGTCTTCACTGGGTAACGGAAGTGGAACTATTCAAGGAATAAATGCCTTGCTTTGGCTGAACCGAGTTGGAAAACATAAAGATCTGGGGGAAGCTAATCTCTCTTGATACCTGGAAAAAAAAACAACCCAGCGGCTTTTGAAAAAGAACGAACAGGAAGCTGGGTGAGTGCTGGTCACTCTTCGTTTCAATAAATAAAATCTTTTTCTTTTTTTCCCCACAGTCCAGAAGAAAAGGCCACTACACCAGGGCCATGATGAGATAGATGCTCCACCACCTTTCTCCCTGACGAGTACACTAAACTGCATTTCTAAAGAAGCCCTGCCTTAGGAACCTCTGCCACTGGGAAAGTTCTCGTCAATCACACTTTAACTTTTTTCTAAAAAAAAATCAATATGCCCGAGTTCAACATTTACATTGGGTGGCCCATGGAGAACGTGTAAACTTTTTTTGGAAGGGAGGTACTACTCACTACCTTTGCAAACAACACAACTTGGGGAAAACAATCTCAAAATAGGAAGAGCCCCACACAGGGTGGCTTTGGTTTTCCAGCCATAATTCCTATCACAAACACCTTACAAAAAAAATAAAAAAATAAAAAATCAACAGTTGCCAGGGAGAAGCTTTCATTCTGGGTGTAGAAAAGGAAACAAACAAGCAACAGAAAGGGAATAATAACCCCCCAAATGAAGTTCACTTTGGGGCAAAAAAATAAAAAAATAAAAAAAAAATAAAATAGTAACAATCCCGTCTCCCACCCTCCCCTCCCCATCAGGTGTGTGATTTCCACGGCTCTGCCCCGCAGAAAGCTCTCTCTGGGAGGGAAGCTCGGGGAAGGAGCCGCGGGAGGGAGAGAGAGAAAGGCTCGGGCGCTGAAAGGAGAGCAGAGAGAAAAAAGAAAATGGCGCAGAGACTAAGTCCCGACCGTCGACAAGGCGACTTTCCCGGGAGAAACCCGGCCCCGCGCAGGCCGCCCGAGGCCCGGCTGCAGGCGACACGGGGTCCCCGCGGCCCCCTCTGGGGAAGGCCGCGATCCGGGGGGGCTGGGGCTCCCGGAAAGCGGGGCCAGAGGCGGCCCGATGGGAACAATGGGGCCGGTGAGCGAGGAGCCGGGACTTAGTCTCTGGGACGCCATGTCTGTCCTCCGCCGGCGCCGGCGGGCGCGGGGCCGGCGGCGGGCGGCGGGGCGGCGGGGGAGGGCCGGGGGGTCGGGGCGCCGGGGGATCGGGGGGCCACACTCACCATTCAATCGGAATTCCGCTTCGATCTGGAGGGAGAAAAGGAGAGACTGTGAGACAACAAGGACACCCGGCGGGCGCGCGCCCCGGGGGCCCGGCGCTCCCTGCGCCCCCCAGGGGTGCGGGCCCCGGGGACCGGCCCGAGGGGGCAGCCACCGCCCCCCTTCCCCCCCACCACGACAACTTGGGCGCTTTCGCCCGGGGCCTAGAGGTCAGATGTCCTCTGGCCGCCCGCCCCTGGCCGGGGGCTCCGGCCTGTCAAAGCGGGCGGCCGGGCCGGGGCCGGGGCCGGGGCCGGGGCCGGAGCCGGGCCGGGCGGCGGCGGGGGGCCGGGGCGCGGCGCGGCGGCCGGCCGTACCTGGGAGTCGTTGTGCAGATGGTCCCCACTCATTGCGGCCGGAGCGGCGAGCGCGGCGGGCGGCGAGGGCGCCGGGGAGACAGACGGACGCGGGCGGGCGGGCGGCGGCGGGGGCTCCCGGGGGCGCGGGGGAGCGAGGGCGCGGGCGGCGGCCGGAGCCTCCGGGGACGCTGAGGCGGCGCGGGCTGAGGCGGCGGGGACTGAGGCGGCGCTCGGACGGCCGGCCGGCGGCGAGCAGACCCAGCAGTTGTGTAACAGCCTAAGTTCGCATTTCGGCCCACTGCGCCTGCGCGGCCGCTTTTAAGCGGGACGTCCGCGACGTCAGAGACGCGTGGAGAGAGGCCGAGGGCGCCGGGCCCGCCCCCGCCCGCGCTTCCAAAGGGCCACCTGGCCTCGCACCGGCCGCCCCGCCCCCGAGCCCGGGCGTGACGCCGGGATTTGCATACGGAGCCGGCTCCTCCCACGGCCGCCCACCCGGAGCCGCCGGCCTATTCTTCCTCTCCCCGAGCCTGTTCTCGGAACCCGGTCTCTCCCACCCCCGCCCCAGACGGCAGTGCGCAGGCGCAGCCCGGACCCGCCTCCGGACCCGCGGCCGCGCGGCCACGTGGTGGGCCTTTAAAGGCGGCCGGCGCCGGGCCGGGCTGGTGGGAGTGCACCGCTTCTGCACCTCCCCTCCCCGGAGCTGCTCTGCCGGGGTGGTGGTGGGGCCCAGAGCTCCCAGCAGCGCTTCCTCACTCATCCGCCAGACTCGGAGGCCGCTTGGCCAGGGGGAGCCCCCACCCCAGCCTTTGTCCATGCTTTCCAACTTCTGTATCATTTCATGCACGCTTCTTATGATTTAATTCTACAACCAACCAAAGATCTGGCTCAGCTCCAGTTTGCAGCCGGTTACTGGAAGCCCTGGGGCCCAGAGGCGCAATTCCATTCTTTCATTCTACATACATGGAACATGCACTGTGCGCCAGGAATTGTGGCGAGAAAGGGGGTGATGGTGCAAGGGATCGGGAAAGAGGCCTCGAGTAAACACAAACACAGCCAAGCTTTGACCGCCTCTGGATCACTAGCACGCTACGGGACAGAGGGGAGCAGAACTGCAGCTTATGGAACATTT
Source organism: Pipistrellus kuhlii (assembly GCF_014108245.1). Classification (NCBI taxonomy): domain Eukaryota; kingdom Metazoa; phylum Chordata; class Mammalia; order Chiroptera; family Vespertilionidae; genus Pipistrellus; species Pipistrellus kuhlii. The sequence continues at coordinate 5,838,735 of NW_023425562.1, forward strand.
ACTGTGTCCTCTGCTCTCTGAGTATACACACTAGCTCTGTGAAGTCGCCTATTTTATTAAAGCTGAACTATTACAGACACGTGACCTACAACCACCTACTTGACATCTACACTTGGATAACTCACCATCTTCCTCCTCCACCGGGCTAGAAAAGCTCCACCCTGAACATCTTCCTCTCCCTCATTTCTCATTAGCTCAGCTGGTAGCATTTCTTTAATTTTTCTACTCCTCTCCCCTGCCCACACACCTGTCCAAATAGGCATTATCTCTTGCTTGTATTATTAAAATACAGTATACTCCTAACAGGGGTGCCTGCATCAGTCTGGCTCTCTCACATAGTGCTCACCAGTAGTGGACAAAGTGATCTCAACACAGAAATCTAACATAATCCCTTTCCCACAATATTTCTCATCATTCTTAGTCTACAGTTCAAAACTCTTAAAGTAGTTGCCAGGGCCCTGCATAGTCTGCTTAATTCAAAGTGTGACCTTTGTGAATTTTGTCCTATTACCACTTCCATTATTATTACTTAATATTTAAATTGTACTCTTCTGTATTCACTTTCATCCTAAATGATACTATATTGAAATAATAATGTCTATGAAATAATAATGTGAAATCATCTATAAACTAGATACCCGGTGCACGAAATTCATGCATGGGTGTGTGTGTCCCTCAACCCAGTCTGCACACTCTCCAATCTGGGACATCCCTTTTATAATCCAGGACTACTGGCTCCCAACTGCTCACTGGTCTGCCTGCCTGATTGCATCTAACCACTTCTGCCTGCCAGCCTGACCACCCTCTAACCACTCCCTTGCCAGCCTAATTGATGTCTAACTGCTCCCCTGCCAGCCCAATTGCCACTAACTGCCCACCCCTGCTAACCTGGTCACCCCTAACTGCCCTTCCCTGCAGGCCTGGTCACCCTCTAACTGCTCTCCCCTGCTGGCCCAGTTGCCCCTAACTGCCTTCCACTGCCGGCCATCTTGTGGTGGCCATCTTGTGTCCACATGGGGGCAACCATCTTGTGTGTTGGAGTGATGGCCAATCTGCATATTACTCTTTTATTAGATAGGATAAATACAGAAGTGTTTGTTCACCCATGGACTATTGAAATCTTGTCCCTATCACATCTACTGGTAAATACTTTGGGATTAATTTGTATGAATGCTTTAAAGCTCAATTTTAATATCATTTCCTCAAAGTGATCCTCCTCCCCATCCCTACTCTCCGACCCCCTCTTCTTCATAAGAGCCCCTCATGGAGTGTTCTTTTCTTTTGCAACATTTATCACAATTGCTGTTAAGCTACTAATGGGGGTAATTAATGATTTTATATCTATCTCCCCTATTGAAGGGTGGGGACCTCCTCTATCTTGCTTAGCACTCAATCCTCAGCACCCAGCCACAGAGCCTACAGAAAAGATGTGTAATCAACAAATGAATGAAAAAAGAGAAGAGAAGACCCTGATGGAGATTAGAGCCCTGGATCCTACTACCCCCTGGGGCCTTATTTCACTCCTACTTCTGTACCTTTAAATAAATCCCCCTTTTATTTGATGGAGCTCTGATGGGTCACTTAAGACCAAGAGCTCTAAGTGATGCAGGCCTAATCTATACTTGGTTCCTGGGCACTCTCAAGGCCTCTATTTTCCTTTTGGCCCCAGCCATGTAATGGCACCTGGACACCTCTTGGCATTTTGACCTTGGATGCTGGCATAGTCTCAAATTTGCCAGTTTTTTGGGCAGCAGTATCTTTTGGCATTTGTCCCTGCCTGTGGTGCCTAGCCTAAGGACCTGCTGCCCTTTTGAGATTTGGACACCCTCAGAATAGAATCTGCTTGACACCCAGAAAGAAGACTATGGCTGGCAATCCCAGAAACACCCGTTGCCTCAACAGCTCAGCAGAGGTTGAGATTTGCCGAAGAAGAGAGCCAACAGAAAAGTTGGCAACCCTTGAGTCATGGAATGAGAGGACAGTCAACAAGGATGTAGGAGCTGGCATGTAGCTCAGAGCAAGGAAGGGAGTCCACTTTCACATACCTCCTTTGTCTTCTCGCCAGAAGACATCCTTTCTGCCATAAGGACATTGATTTATTCAACCAATATCTCCTGAGGAATGAGGGAGTGGAACTATTGTGGTAGATGGGTACTATGTGACAGATATTAAGAAGACCTAATCATCATTTTGAAAGAGCTCCTAGTCTGGTCAGAAGATAGACATTTCCCAACTGTCACGATAAGGTACAAGGAATAACAGGCATGAGATGGCCAGACATCGGTTGCTACGGGAACACTGGGGTGGGGGAAGCACATCCAACTCACCAGTGGTTGGGGGGTGGGACAATATTAAGAAAGGCTTCCAGTTTACTGCCATTCTTTACCTTTTTTAAAAATTTTTTTGATTGATTTTATTTACAGAGAGGAAGAGAGAGAGAGAGAGAGTTAGAAACATTGATGTGCCCGCAACCAAGGTATATGCCCTTGACCAGAATCGAACCCCGGACCTTTCAGTCCGCATGGCGCACTCTATCCACTGAGCCAAACTGGTTTCAGCTGATGCCATTCTTGAACGATGAGGAGGGGCTGGCCTGCGAAAGAGAAAGGAAGGTGTTGCAGGAAGAAGAGCATCCTATGCAAAGGCAAAGTCATGGGCATGAATAGAGTAAAGGGAAGGGAGACGATAAGGAGACTGAAAAGGTGGAGAAGCCTCGTCAGTGACAGGGTAAGCTATGCCAGGGGTTGGGGACAGTTCGGCAGAGCTGATACGAAATGGGAGGATTACTCAGGAGGCCTATTGAGACCTCTGGAAGTGTTTCTGAAACATCATTAACCGTGGAATGACTGTGAGGATGCAGACTGTGAAGGGGACAGAGGCTACTGGCCTGTGTCCAAGGTACAGCACAAGGAGATGCTATGACAGCAGCTCTCTCTGAACCTTCCTCTCACAGGGCATGCTGCTGGGACATCATGCTGCTGCTCAGATCCTGCTGTCTCCAACTTGAGAACCACTGGGCAGGGGAAGCAAAGAGGTAGGGACTGGGGCTCCAGGAAATATTGTAAAATTCTGGGAGTGAGAGGAACCTCCAACTGACTCAGCATGACTCTCCAAGAAAAATGAAATAGAAGCAGCAGCTGCACTTAATAACCAGCAGGCGACGGCTTAGCCAGATCAGGTTTTGAAAAGCTCTATCGCCTTGTACCCCAAACAAGCCCCCCCCCCCCCACCAAGTCCTCAATCCCACTGCCTCCACCTCCACAGAGCCTGACTCACTACAGCATAGCAGCCTCTCCTCCTGCATAGCAATTTCTCCTCTGGCTCCCTCTCCCAATTACCCCTTTGACCTTGTTAGAAAAAATAACATCTCTGCCCTAACTGGTTTGGTTCAGTGGATAGAGCATCGGCCTGCAGACTCAAGGGTCCCAGGTTTGATTCTGATCAAGGGCATATACCTTAGTTGCAGGCACATCCCCAGTAGAGGGTGTGCAGGAGGCAGCTGATTGATACTTCTCTCTCGTCAATGTTTCTAACTCTTTCTCCCTCTCCCTTCCTCTCTGTAAAAAAATCAATAAAATATATTTAAAAATCTCACGATTAATTATCATGTGCTCTGCTCCATGCTAAATACTTCACCAACATTATTTCTCAATAACCTTATGAAGCAGGTACTACTTGTTCTACCATTTTACACACCAGAAAACTGAGGCTTAAGGAGACTAAGTTAATTGCCCAAAGTCACACAGCTATTGAGTGGTGGGGCTATGCTTTAAACCCAAGTAGTCTCACAATGGAACCCAGCCTCTGAGTCCCTGTACTGCCTCCCAACTTGTCCTTGTTAGAGCACAGTTAAGAAGGTGGATGTCATCTCGGCAAAAATGATGGAAATGACAGCCCTGATTGGCAAAGAAGCTGTGAGGATGGAGAGCAGTGCATGCATCTGAAGGATATTCATGACACAGGGTTGAAGTATTCATCATGATTGATCATATATATATATATATATATATATATATATATATATATATATGTCAGAGAAAGGGAGAGAGGAGGAATCAAGGCTGTGGATAGACACGCTATTCACAATGGAGAGAATGCTTAGGGATGACCTGACCTGGTTTGGGGGAAAGATGATGAGCTCAGCTCTATATATTTCAGTTTGAAATATCTGTGAGTTAGCCAAGTCAAGATTTCTAGTTGGCAGTTGTATTATATATACGGGTTTGGAGCTCTGCAGAGGGACTGGAAGTTATCAGCATCCAGGTGGTCCCTGAAGTAATTGGACTAGACGAGGTAACTTGGTAGGGCCTAGAAGGAAAGCCTTATTTTAGAGACAGGCCTGAGTTAGATAGTAAATAGGTGAGGAAGTAGAAGATAGCAAGTTTAGACAAGTTGTTCAAAAGTTTGGCTACAAACAAGAGGAGGGACGTAAAACAGTAGTTAGAGTACCCTGAGGTTAAGAGGGTTGTTATTTATTTGCTTGTTTATTTGTTTGTTTTCTGATGAACAAGACATGCTAATAAGAGGGCCTGTTAATTTCTAGTTCAGGGTCTTCTGAATAATCCCAAACCCTTCGACAAAGTGCTAGCACAATGGGTTGACATGCTAAAAATTCCAAATAAGGACATTTCCAGTAAGAGGTCCCCTTGGAGGAGGCACTCCTCCTGGCCTTTAAGAGGCCACAGACTGCTTCAGACCTCATCTCCAGGGTGAGGATGGACTCAGAGAACTCGTTTTTCAGGATGGCTTATCAAGGCCCCTAGGGATATTCTCCTCCCAAAGGGCAGAGTCCAGCCCTTCGGAAGCTGTCTCTACCTTTGCAGGATTCAGCGGCGTGTGTCAGGGAAAGAACTTAGCAGAACAGACACCAGCTCTGGTGGTGAGCCAGAGAAGGACATCCAGAGCCCGAGGGGCTGGGTGTTCCTTCTCAGATTCTGCCATGTGGTTAAGGTCCACTACCATTTTCTGATGCCTGTTGGGTGCCAGGCCCTGGGAGTAGCACTGTGGTGAATTAGGCAGAGCTTCTACCTGGAGGAACCCACACTCCAGGAGAGGAGATCAACACATTAACCATCAATTACAAGACATGACCTGGCAAATTGGACAGACTCTTCTATCGCAGCCCAGCCTCAAGGGTTTGGTGGCAGAAAGCTGAGGGTTTCAGATCCTCCTCAAGACCCTCCTGTTATTGGGGGGGGGGGGGGGGAGAAAGAAGGGGGGGAAAACAGCACAATCTATTTCTAATTGATTTTCTTTTTTCCTTCTGCAATTTTTTTTCTTCCTAGTGAACATGTGTGTTCAGAACTGGGATATAGAACACTGTGAAAATATTTACACAAAACTTCAAGACTAGCTTCGGAATCTCCAAATTACAAGCAGGTGAGGCCACCATTGCTGGATGTTGGAGAGCCGCTGGGCTCAGTCCTCAGATCTCTTCTCTTTGTTCTCTCTATTCACTATCTCATCCACTTTTGTGTTTTAAATACCCATTGCATACGGAGGAGTCCTAAGTTGATATCTGTAAGTCAGGACTTTTCCTCCTGGCCTCAGACTTGTATGTCTCGCTGCCGACCCACCATCACTGCTTGGATTTCCGGTGGGCTTCTTAAACACACCATCTCAAACCAAACTTCTGTCTTTCTTCCCAAACCTTGCTTACCTTTGGTCTTCCTGATCACAATGAATGCTCAGGCTAAGCCTCACAATCACCCCTGACCCTTTCTCTCGCCTGCCTACCCCTCATATCCAATCTGTCAGCAAACCCTTGGACACCATCTTCAAATATCCAGATGCTAAGCATTTCTCACCGTTCCCTCTGCTTCCGCTGTAGCCCAGGCCTCATCACTTCCATCTGGCTTAACCGGGAGTCACCCCATTGGCACCCTCTGTTTTCACGCTTGTCTTCCCATGGGCCATCCTCAGAACAAGTGACCCTTTAATGCCATGATCCTTTGAGAATGTGAGATCTTGTCACTCCTTTGCATAGACGTCTCCAGTGGATCCCATCTAAATGTTAGAGTCCTTACAATGCCCCAGAGGCCACCCGCCCTGTGTCCCCCATCCCTGCTTCCCCAGCTTCATCTGCTAATGCTCACCACCTCCACAACCCCTCTCCAGCCACCACGTACCACTCACCCACCAGCCTCAGCGCCTTTTCATTGGAGGATCTTTCTACCTTGATCATCCTCCCTCCAGATATCTCCACGGTCTACTTTCACATCTCTTTCAGATCCTCCCTAAAATATCTCCTTTTTCAGTGATTCTTCTTCTGACTTCTCTATTTAAAATCCCAACCCCCTGCCAAAACCGGTTTGGCTCAGTGGATGGAACGTCGGTCTGCTGACTGAAAGGTCCCAGGTTCGATTCCGGTCAAGGACATGTGCCTTGGTTGCGGGCACATCCCCAGTGGGGGGTGTGCAAGAGGCAGCTGATGGATGATTCTCTCTCATCGATGTTTCTAACTCTCTATCCCTCTCTCTTCCTCTCTGTAAAAAATCAATAAAATATATTTAAAAAATTAAAATTAAAATTAAAATTAAATAAAATCCCAACCCCCTTTCCTCATCACGTCCCCACCTTTCATTCCTGCTTTGCTTGTCTCCAAGGCACATTTCAGTATTTAGTCACAAAGTACTGAATATTTTACTTATTTATTGTTCATTTTCCTCCTGCTGGAATATGTTTGATGAAGGCAGGGGTTTAAAACAAGTCTGTTTAGTTTCGTGCTGTATTTCTAGCGTCTATAGCAGTGCCTGGCACACACACGATGCTCAATGAATACTTTTTAAATATAATAATGGGCTGCAGTGAGCTCCTCCCACCATGTGCCTAGCAGTGGGCCTGGAATATGCCAGGAAACTCATCATAAGTGACACGATTCACTTCTCCTTGCATGAGGGGCACATTTTGCAGAGGAGGCTGAAGATTGGAGAAGTCTAGGTGCCCTTCCTCTCTGTTCCCATAGCAACCAGTGCAGTCCCTATCATTTCTGACTGTCACTGCCCATTTCCTCAACTAGATGTAAGACTTCCGAGCTCAAGGACCATTCTTACTCATTGTGGCATCTCCATCCCCCGGTGGAAAGCTGGGCACATAGTTGGTGCTTAAGAAATCTTTGCTGCGTGAATAAATGAATGAAATGGCCAAATCGGGATACAAACTCACAATCGTTAAATGGCAAAGTCTCGGCGTCTCCCCACTCCACCCTGAAGTGTCCTTGAGGCAGCCACAGAATAGCAACTCAGAGCCTCCCCCACCCTGGCAGAGTGCCTTCTTGCACATCCTCACCCACAGAGCCAGAAGTATTGCAGGTGGAGAACACTGTACACTGGCTGACAATTTTTCCCCATCACACCAGACACGGAAAGAATTTTCCACTCAGTCTTTTCATAGTTCCCCAGACACACAGCCAAGGTCACTTAATTCTACCCCCCCCCCCCCCCCCCCCCCCCCACCACAGCCACTAGTTTCCCAATCTTCAGCTGCTGGGATGATCTGCCTGCCCATCCATTCACTAACCCAGCCTTCTCGGGGCTGCAGTGATGACTGAGCAGAACCCCCACCCCCATCCTCATTGCTCCACTGTGAGTTGGCTGGTTCTCTGCGTCTTCATTCCAGTAAACCCTCTCTCCTTTGCCTCTTCTTTCTAGACCCCTTCCATAACCCAAAACTGGGTCTTAGGTTCATAGAGGCACCTCCCTCCATCTATGAACGGTGGTCGGCCTCTCGCCTCTTCTGCTTCCCTCTCGTCCCTTCATTTCTCTAGATCAGTCATTCTTTTTTTTTTTTTTTTTTTTTTTTTTTTTTTGTCTTTTCCCTTTTATAGCTATGGACAGATACAATGGAAAAATAAAGAGGACTGTTGGGGTATTCAAGAATTATTTTGTGACCTTACCAACGAAACTTCAGATGTTCGGGAGGCTTATTACGCAAGGGTGAGGACGGCTGTGGCTGGGACCCACTCAGCCTGGACCATGACACGGCGGTTCATTCCCTGGTGGGAAAGTGAGTTTCTTTGCATTTGCTTTTCCTGCCCTTGAATAGCCTTTCTAGAGTGTGTCTAGTTGCGAGGCTCTGTGCTTTGCAGAGGTCCACACCATCTAGATCAGTCATTCTTAAACAACCGGTGGTGGTGTTGTATACCCCTTTGAGGAAACTGATGTGGGCCGAGGGCCTTCTTCCTTCAAAAAAACAAACAAACAAACAAACAAAAACATACACTTGTAAATACAGCATTTTGCATGGAAATGCAGGGAAACCTTAATTAAGATCTCCTCCTCTAGGAGGTTTTTCTTCAAGCCCCCCTCCCCGCCCCCTGCGTGTGCCATTTCTGGTGGATTTTAGCCCCCAGAACAGGCCCCCCAGTTGTCTTTCGGAAGCAGAGCTTCTCCCTGCCATGCCATTGCCAATACCATTGTATGAACAGCCTCTACAAGATTTGTACCCTATTTTCACACGCATCATTGATTTCATCCTCTCTATAGCCCCCAGCGGATGGAACTATTATTGTCTCATTTTTACAGATGAAACAACTGCTTAGTCAGGTGCCAACACCACATAGCTCTAAGTCCAGCGTCTCTTTCCTCGGCCCCATAGTGTGTTGCCTATTTTATGCTGCTGTTTCTTTTGACATTTCCCACCTGAAGCCTACCTTCCCCACCCCAAACCCATGGTGTGTTATCCGTTATTCTTAACTGCTGGTTGCTGTTTTTTTGTTTTGTTTTGTTTTTTACCTTCCACCTCTCTATCTCCTGAAATGCACCTCCTTCATCAACCCCACCACCTCTCTGAAGCTCTGTCTTTCTCCCCCATCCATGCTTTCAACTGACCGCAGGTGGCTTCTTTGCAGTTACTTGAGCACATGTGAGCCATGCAAGGTTTCATTTCCTCATCTTATGTCAGCCCAGCTGGGCCCGCCTCTGAGATCGTTGCTGGTTCTAAATGAGACACTCCAGCCTCTTCTGACTGAAGGCCTTGGCACTTCTGGGACTGCCATCCCTGAAATCCATGTCAGAGGAAGGAAAGGGACACCTAGTTGAGCAACTGCTTTGTGCCAGGCTCCGTGAATGGCATGGGGACACAGGAGCCAACCTTTAAAGCTCCAGTTTCCAGACTCTTCTAAGTACCCTACTGATGGGCAACTCCAGATCTGAGACAACTGACCGGAATCCATCTGCTGCCGGCATGTGGATGGGTAGCGGCCACCTCAGTATGGCTTAACCTTCAGCTGCCCTCTGAGCCCGCAAAACTGCTGCTCAGACTCTACAAGAGAAACATCTGGCTGTTGGTTAACCTCTTCCTCCTCAGCTCAAATCTCAGACCAGCCTGATCATTTTTTAGTTAGGTTCATCTCAATCACACTTTTGTTCTTAGTGTGATTAAGTCATATATCATCATAAAAGCAACTTCTAAAACTGTTTACTAACGTGTGGTATACACAGACACGTGCACATATCAAAAGGATGCGGATTCGCAGATTGTGAGTTTTCACCAGCTGGACACATCTGTGTAACCTGCACCTAATCAAGAAATAGAATTTGCCAGCTCCCTTGAGGGCCCCCCATGCTTCCTTCCTGTCCTACCCCCAAGCTAACCGCTACTCGGATGGCCTCTAACCGCACAGATTGGTCGTGCCTGAGTCTGTCCCACAGAAACAATTTTAAAACAGACCATCATCCTCTTGTCCACCCCCACCCCCAGACATACATACATTTTGATTGGTTAGTGATTGATGGATTTGAATAGTCGTTGGCCAGATGTTGACTGCTTATAAACTAGATAGAAACTCTTCTGAATTGAACCAAGGGCCCGTAGCCTCAAAGGGTCTTCGGCTGTAAACCGATCCTCCACTGGGCTGCCAGAATCCCAAAGTGTGTTCTTAATAAAGGACTCAGACAGCCTGCATGCACCTCGGATCACGTCCTCTGAAGTTCAAGTTCTTGTGCCCATCGCTGCTTTCCTTCTTTCTTTCTTCCTCTCCTTCCTTTTGTTCCGAAGAAAGGACATTGGAGACTCGGGGGAAGACCCTACTTCTCCCTCCCACAGAACGCCAACCTTGATCCCTCCTCGTGATGGAGAAATCAGCATCTTCTGAGGCCACCAAGTGCATTTTCCAGACCCATCTGGCAAGTTTGCTTTAAATTGTGGAAAACACTCACCTATACACAAAACCCCCCAAAACTTTCTTGTTTGAGCTCAACTAGGCTGCGATTTTTTTGGTTGCTTATTCTGAGCTTGACGTTTACAGCTTCCAAGAATTAGGCATTTCAATCAGGTTTTAGGTGCTTCCTCTTTACCAGGTTCAGAGGCACAGGAGGTGGGCTCCCTGAACCCCAAGTTCTTCCCACGGGGATCCCAGAATTGCCTGAGCGAGAGATGTGGCTAAACCAGCATTTACCAGGGCACATGCCACTGGACACATGCCCAGCAATGCTTTACGAAAATAGAGCTCTGAGCTCAGATGAGCTGGGTAAAGGTGACATGCTCTGTGCTCAGAGTCTATTGTAGTATCACATCGTATGTTAGCGCAGCTAAGACTCCGTGAGGTCCTGAGGCATAAAATCCCTGCTTCACTCTGTCGGTGTTTTCAAGACTTGATTGACATAGGACCCTTTTTGTTTTCTACAGAACACCTAGGAGTATTTCTTAGAATCAGTGTCTCCTACAACGTGATACAGGCCAGTTAGTTTTTAAGCATCCTCTAAACCAGCAGTCACCAACCAGTGGTCCGCAAGATCCAAAAGATTGTCAACCTCTGCTCTAAATCCTGGCTGGGTGGCTCAGTTAGTTAAAGCGTCCTCCTGCTATGCCATGGTTTCAGAAGCACAATCCCTGGTCAGGCACATACAAGAATCAATGAATGCATAAATGATTGGAACAGCAAATCAATGTTTTTCTCTCTCTCTCTCAAATCAATCCTTTAAAAAAGTCAACCTTCACCATCTAATCTGTAGCTACTGGCACATGGTAATGCTGAGCATTTAAAATGTGGCAGCTCCAAATGGAGACGTTCTGTGAATGTAAAATATACACTAGATGTGAAGTCCTAGTATGAGAAGAGAAGAAAATAAAATGAAATACTAATACTTTTTATATTGATTATATGTTGAAATAAGACTATTTTTTTTGAACTGTCAGATAAAAACATGCTATTAAAATTAATTTTACCTATTCCTTTTTACTTTTTAACATATGGCTGCTAGAAAACTTACAGTTATCCCATGTGTCATACATTCCGTTTCCAAGGCTTTGCTGGCTGATGCAGGGGCCTGTGAGAGAAAGGGGGCGGGGAGCCCCGGGCAGGAAGGGCAGGGGGCCTATGGGAATTTACCCAGTGACAGCTCTCGCAGCTTAAGGGAGGGTAGTCAGGAAGTGGTGACTAAGCTGAGACCTGAAAGATGAGAAGGAGTTGGCCGGGGAAGGCAGAGACAATGGCATGTGCCAAGGCCCCGAGTGAAAGAGGAACTGAGTATTCCAGGACATCCGAGTCTTGGGGGCTGGGGACTCAGGGGGAAGGGAGCCATCCAACCTGAGACCAAGGACAGCAGCCAGGGCCATGATTTGAGAAGCCTGGTAAGCCCGGGTAAGGGGTTTCTCTTGAGGCCACTGAGAAGCCATCAAGGTGTTTTCATTGGGTGAGACTAGGAAGACTGGCCTTTTAGAAAAAAAATTACATTGACCTTTGGGTGAAGGGTGAAGCACACATGAGCGTAGGGTTAACCTGGAGGCAAAATGGCCTAATGCAATGGTTGGCAAACTCATTAGTCAACAGAGCCAAATATCAACAGTACAACGATTGAAATTTCTTTTGAGAGCCGAAAACCGACTTCTGCGCATGGGCCACCAAGTTTCAAACGTACCGTGTGTGCGCGCCCACACGTGGTATTTTGTGGAAGAGCCACACTCAAAGGGCCAAAGGGCTCGCAAGCCGCAGTTTGCCGACCCCTGGCCTAATGAGAAGCCGTGGGAGTCCTCAGGAGCGAGGCGACGGAAGTCTGGACAATGCAACGAGCCCTGGATTAAGGAAATCCAGTGTCTGGGAAATAGAATCAGAAGTGGGATCACTGGTCCAGACTGCTGCTTGGAGAAGGGGCCAGGGGAGAGAGGGTGGAGGCAAGGCTGAATAGTGAGCAGTGATGAGAGAAAGCAGAGGTCTGTGGTTAGAGGAGGTCATGAGTTCAGGCTCGTCCAAGTTAAACTGGAGAGCTGCGTGGGACATACAGATGGGGATGCCCAAGACAGAGTAGATGAGCCAGGTCTGGAGCTCAGAAAGTAGTTACGGGGTGGAAGGAGAGTTGGCAGAAATATCCCTCCCGTGAGCCCCAGGTTTCACATATGCAAAATAGGGATGTGATCCACTTCCCACATTGAGTGTAATGACTGAATGTGCTTGCACTGTGTAGGCACATAGTAGGTGCTCAGGAAGTGCTGGTTCTTTGTTTCAGAGAGCCTGTCATCCCCATTTTCTACGTCATCAAACCCAACAAGACTCTGCAGTCCCCACAGGACTCATACCTGTTTCCCTGAATGTCCCTCACAGTTAAGGAGAGATGTTGCTGGGGAAATCTGTGGGGAAGAGAGGAATGGCGGGGGGTGCCCCTCCCTGGGTAGCCCAAGAGCAGGAGGGGAGTGAGCACTTGGTTCTGAGCACTCGGAGAAGGCTTGGGACGGGGAGACAGGTGTATACATTAAGCCCTCACGTAACATCTCCAATAGGTCTTTGCAACCGGGGCACAATGACGTAGAATTAAGCCAATTTTATCATCTGCTGATGGATGTAAACAAGAGTTAAGTTCCAAGCCATCTCAGAGATGTTATGACAAGAGACCTTGGATGAGATGAGATTATTTGAGGACCTGCGGTAGGCTGCTTGCCCCGCTCCTGTCACCAGCCAAGGACTAAACCTTGCCTCTTCTGAGCCTCGGTGTCTCCACTGATTCAAGGAGAGGCCTGCCAGCCGGGCTCTCCCCTCGCTCTGCCCCTGCCTTCCCCTCTCTCCCAGAAAGCCTCTTCCCTTCCCCTGACCCAGAGAAGACATCACTTCCTTGAAGACTTGGCTCCTTGTGGGCCTCCTGGCGGCTCCTTCCTCGGGCGGAGGGCCAAACCCTGACAAGATTAAGAAGAGGCTTTGGGACTGGGCCAGACTGGGAAAACAGGAAAGATGACGAACCAACCTCCGCCCCTCCCCCTTGTAGGGGTTGTTTACTTCACCATCCCCTCAGCTGAGTTTTCTGGACACACAGACACCCTTGACTTTCCATCCTGTGTCCAGCCCCGGCCTCATTGCACCTTATGCACCCCCGGGGTAGAGCTCTCGGGACACGCCTGCTCCCATGTCCACTTGGCCAGGGCACGAGACTCGTGGACCATGCCTGCCATGATCCATGGGGGAACCGTGTCCTCTCGCACTAGCCTCTTCAGCTCCTTGGGGTGAGCACCATTCCCCCATCTTCAGCTGTGGACACAGAGGCTCGGGGTGGCGGCCCGGCCGGGTCACCCTGCCTGCTGGTGGCGTTGGTTCCAGAAGTGGGGAGGGAGAGATGTGGAAAGGACGTCTGATCACTGAAGAGCCTCTTTTTTGGAGGCTGGTTTTGATCCAGCTTGTGCCACGTCCTGCCTATGGAATGCGGGCAGGCTCCTGGGGGAGGCGGTGTGGGGTCACGGTCAAGAGCACACAGGCTCTGGGATCAAATGTCAGTTCCACCATCTGCCAGTCTGTGACCTTGGGTAGGTTCCTTCGCATCTCTTGCACTTGAGTTTCCACAGCTGCAGAGCAGGATAATTATAGCTCCTGCCACAGCGGCTTGCCGCGCAGATTAAACGTGTTAATCCATGTGGAACACTTAGCACAGTGTCTGGCCCGTGGGCCAGCCCTATTCATGTCAGCTATGGTATGAATGCAGACCTCACGGACTCAGGCCGCCACCTGTTCCCCAGCCTGTCACTCGTCACCCGGGTGGCTCACTTAGCCCTTGACGCATGGTAGGCGCTTACTGGCTTGTTGACTGAAGGAGTGGCTGGGAATTGACTCAGTTCCTGAAAGCAGGCTTCTTCTAACAACGCGTGGGAGGAGGATTTCTGAAGGAAGATGATTTTCAGGGGTTTCCCAATCAACCGGCAAGTGATTGCTTTTTTGCACGCCAGCACAGACTCTCAAATAGTTCCAGACTGCTTTGTCCTCTCTGATTACGGAAGCAAATTGTGCTCATTGTGAACTGTGCAATAAGTTTAAGTTCCACAGAGACTTAAAACAGAGAGTTAAAGTCCTAAGTAAGCCTGTTTCAAAAAGAAGTGTCACTGTTTATTTCCGGTATGTCCTTCCAGACCTTTCCTATGCCAGTACCCCGATCTGGGACTCCACTATGTGCCCCATTCTGCGTTAGACACTGCAGAGCCCCCTGCAGAAGTAGCGATGTCTGTCTGTACCCTAGGGGCAGGCACAGTCAGGGTGGTGTGCAGAATTTCAGGGAACACATAATCAGCAATTAAAGCCACTGTTGTACATATGACTCATTTGCTTAGCATGCACTTACCATCTGGGACCGGGAAATGACGACAAGTCAAGATCCTACCTGGCTTAGAAGGGAGACCCTGAGATTGAATGAGCAGACAGACCCTCCAGTGTACTTGACCACTAACTGTGTGCGTGTCCACCAAGCCTCAGAGTGGGCAGGGTGGGTGATATGGCCCCCCTGCCCAGAGAATGGCCTGTTTCTGCCTCCCTCACTGTGTGTGGGGAACTGGGCTTGCCACAGGTGGTTTCTGTGACCCTGGGCGAGTGACTTCCCTTCTCTGAGCCTCAGGTTCCTCATTTGAAGAGTGAGGACAATCTTCCTGCCTTGAAAGGCACATTCCCCCATCCATCCATTCCTTCATCCATCCATCCATTCATCCATCCATCCATCCATCCATCCATCCATCCATCCATTCATACAGGATGGTGAGTGTACTGGGACAGCTCAATAAACACGACCATGTAGGAAAAAAAGAGTTGGGTCTTGTGGTAGATTATTCAGCAAATATTTACTTCCCTCAGGCCTCCTCTTCGTGGGAGGAATCTACTTCCCCACTTTGTTGATATTGGACCTAGCCATGTGACTTGCTTTGATCACAAGCGTCTGTGTGGAAGTGACAGGAGCCAGCTCCAAGACACCAAGTGTTTTCATTCATCCTTCTTGAGCAACTGTCCTCCGCCATGAGAACCACGAGTCCCCGTTACCGGGGCTCCTTCGGGCTGGACTCAGAGTGGCAGACACGCGAGGAAAACCCTGATGAACCCGAGCTGACCTCAGACCCCTGGGTGAGAAGCGAACGTGTGCTGTTGAAAGCACGGAGTTTCTAGAAGTTGTTTTTTTTAATGTAGCCTTGTCCCAGCAAAATCTGGCCATTGGGTCCTTTGCTCACTCCTAGTGCTGCCTTTAGCTTGGGTCGGAGGGAGGAGTCTCTGATTAGGCGACCTTGGACTCAGGTCTGGATGTGAAGATGGAGCTAGTTATGTGGCTCTCTGAGGGGTGCCATGTTCCCGGCAGAGGGAACAGCGGTATCGTGGTCCTGAGGCTGGAGGAAGCGTGGCCTGTTCAGGAATGGAATCAAGGTCAGTGGGCTGGGTTGTCTGGTAAGGGAGGGCAAAGGGGACTGAGGTCTGGGGCACTTCACATTTCCACTTGGTTGTCTCTCAGACACTTCACACTCCAAACATCAGATCCAAAGCTGAACTTGTGGTCTTCTCCCAGACCTGTCCTTCCCTCTTTATTTTTCTAATACAGTGCTGGACCTCACCTTACCTCCTCCTTTTCCCTTCGTCTCCATGCCCGAACTGTCTTCAGTTTCTGCCTGTCCCACCTGCTCATCTTCTCAGATTTGTCCCCTTCTGTCCACTTGCACTCAGACCACCCCAGGTGACGCCTCTGTCACTTCTTGCTTGGATGATAGTATTAGCCACTGCTCTGGCTTCCCTGCCTGCATTCTTAGCTGCAGGCCAATCGCTTCTCCATCAGGCAGCCAGTGTTCTTATTTAAAAATGAATACTCTCTCAAGAAGTGAATGTATAAACAAACTGTGGTAGGTCCATACAATGGAATATTATTCAGCGGTAAACAGGGATAAGCTAAGTTCTGGAGATGTATGGTGGTGATGGTTGCACAACAATGCAAATATATATAATTCCACTGAAATGTACACTTAAAAATGCTAAAAATGATAACATTTGTGTTATGAATATTTTATGCCCTCCCTCCCATACACAAAGAATGAGCTATCGTGCCATGAAAAGACATGAAAAAAAAAAAAAAAAAAAAAAAGACGTGGAATAGCCCTGGCCTGTTTGGCTCAGTGGATAGAGCATTGGCCTGTGTACTGAAAAGTCCCAGGTTCCATTCCGGTCAAGGGCATATATCTCCAGTTGGGGGGGCGGGTGGGGTGTGTGCAGGAGGCAGCTGGTCGATGTTTCTAACTCTCTGTCCCTCTCCCTTCCTCTCTGTAAAAAATCAATAAAATTTATTTTTTTTAAAAAAGACATGGAATAACCTTATATGCATATTACTAAGTGAAAGAAACCAGTCTGAAGAGGCTACATACTTGATGATTCTAACTACATGACATTTTGGAATAGGCAAAACCATAGGAGACAGAACAAAAATCAGTGGCTGCCAGCAGTTGAGGGGTACAGGAGAGAGATGAGTAGGTGAAGCACAGGGCATTTTCAGGACTCTGTATGATCCTCTGATGGCGAATCCATGTTATTATATGTCATAGAGGCCTGATGCATGAAATTCGTGCAAGGGACTCAGCCCTCGCAGCCCTGGCTTCGTCCGAAAGGTCGTCTGGACGGTTGTTCTGCTGTTCAGTCTAATTAGCATATTAGCTCTTTATGATAGAGGAGGTCAGAACTCAATGAACTGTACTACACCAGAGTGAGCTCTAATGTAAACTGTGGACTTTAGACAAGTAAAGAAAACTTCTCACAACAACAACAGATCGAGTTGGATGACTCCTCTGTTTAGACCTTCCACCCAACCTGGCCAAGAAAGTTAGTCCTTCCTTCCCACGGCTCACCCCCTGTCCTTCTTTAAGGCTCAGCTTAAATTCCTCCACTTTAGAGAAGCCTTCTCTTATCCCCCAAACTAGATCAGGCCCTTTTTGCTCTATCTTCCCTGGAGATTCTGGTCTTCGTCTCTGCAGCATCGGCGCCTCTGTAATCAGATAATGATGTGCGTTTACTTGCATACTGGCTGTCTCAGCAGCCCCATGAAGGTGTTGAGCACATCTGTCTTCTGCACCATCTTATCTCTGGCACTGAGCTAGGTCGTGGTCCTGGTTCATAACAGAGCTCAGTAAATCCGTGGCTGGACATAGTTTGAAATAAAAGATCATATAACTCACGATTCTATTTTAGGAAATATTCAGAACAGGTGAATTCACGGAGAAAGAAAGCAGGTAGCTGGTTGCCACGAGCTGGGGAGAGGGGAATGAGGAGTGATTTCTAATGGGCATGGGGTTTCCTTTATGGGGACGAAATACTTTGGAACTTGAAAAAGGTAGAAGTTGTTCAAAATGGTGACTGGACTAAATGCCACTGAACTGTATACTTTTTTTTTTCCTTCTAATTTTATTGATTTTTTTACAGAGAGAAAGGGAAAGGGAGAGAGAGTTAGAAACATCGATGAGAGAGAAACATCAATCAGATGTCTCCTGCACACCTCCTACTGGGGATGTGCCTGCAACCCAGTACATGCCCTTGACCAGCATCGAACCTGGGACCCTTCAGTCCGCAGGCTGACGCTCTATCCACTGAGCCAAACCAGTTAGGGCTGTACTGTATACTTTTAAATAGTTCATTTTATATTATGTTTCCTCAATTAAAACATAGTTTGAAGTATTTTGTGTGTGTGTGTGTGTGTGTGTGCGCGCAAAGACTTTGATCCCATCACCTTTTTTAGGTTCAGACTAGGAGCTTTGGCTTTATAGGTGTTTTTTACAGCAGGAATGTAGAAAGAATAATGTTAACTTAAAAAAAAATTAAACATTTTTATATAGAAAATTTTAAGTTTATACAAAACCTACATGACCCCATCTCCATTTACCACCCTCCTCTACTGGATCATTTTGATGCAAGTATCACTTCATCTGCAAACAGTTCTTTATGTTTCTCTGAAGGATCAGAACTTTAAACCACAGTACCACTATGTTTAAAGATCAGCAACTAATTCTTAATATTATCAAACATCCAGTGTTTAAATATACCCAATTTTTCCATAATTTAAAGACACATAATGTGATTGTTTGAGTCAAGGTCCAAACACTGTCCATAGACGGCACTGGTTGACACAGCTCTTTAGTCTAAAGGTTTTCCCTGTTTCTCTGCTCTTTGAAGCCTGGGAGGTGAAACAGACAGGACTTGGAGTGATTCTCTCCTTCTGTCTTCAGTTTATTTATTGAAGAAATGAAATATTTGTCTTGTAAGGTTTCCTGTCTTCCGGATTTTGCTGACTGCGTCCCTGTGGTGTCATTTAACATATTCCTCCACTTCTTTATTTCATGTGACCAGTATCTTCATAGTCAGGTGAAACGTTTTTTAGCAAGAATATTTCACATGTGACTTTGTGTATCTCTACCAGGAGGCATGTCACGTATATTTATCTCTCTGTGAAATTCCTAGCTATTAACGATCATGGCTTAAACTTATTATCTTGTTAAAGGTTACAAAATACAAAATGCAAAATCCTAATTCTTGCCCTTGGCCCGTGTGGCTCAGTGGGTTGAGCCTCTTCTAGTGCACCAAAAGCTCGCCGGTTTGATTTCTGGTTGGGCACATGCTCAGGTTGCGAGTTCAAACCCCGGTCAGGGTGTGCATCAGAGGCAACCAATTGATGTTCATATCTTACATCGATGTTTCTCTTTCTCTCCCTCTCCTTACCTTTCTCTCTAAAATCAATAATAAAATTAAAAAAAAATCCTAATTCTTTAATTTTTTTTTTCATTCCCTAGCAGAAATACTACTATGAAGAGAAACTAACCAATTATTTGGTTACAAGATCCAGCTCATATAGGAAAAGTAGGAAAAAATGGTTAATTCTTTCCCTTCATTCAGCAATTTTCAAAATGTCTAGTCACTTCCCTAACACACGCAAAGGGAATCCAATGATGTTTTCTTTTTGCTTTCTTTCCATTTTTAAAGAATAATTCTGAACTTATGAATTTAAAGCTGTTTGATGTTAAACCTTATTGATGCTCAAATCATCTCATCTTTGGCCAGTTAGAACTTCTTCCAATTGGCTTCTGAGCACTTCTGACACGACTCTGTTCCTTGCTTGCTTTCTGGAATGGTAAGATGTCCCAGGTTCAGTGAGTACATTTTTCTGCTCCAGACCTTGAACCAGCTGTTTCTCCCAGGAGCCCTGGTGTATCCTGGGAAATAGTATTTAGCATATTCACTGCCTTTTCTCTCTGGGTGCTCGTAGCTATTGCATTGGTAATTGTTTCTAGCCTTTTCCATAGATAGAGGTAAAAATATTTAAGAGGTTCTTGAGTTCACACTGATATGTTCAACTTCAGTTTAGATTACAGCATTTTTACTTAACTTCTTTTATTTTATATTTGTATTTCTTTTCTCTTAGGCTAAGGGTCTTGGTTTCTAATGGCAATCACATTAGAATTGTTCACCTGAAACCTGTATAATTTTGTTAATCACTATCACCCCCCCAATAAATTTAATTAAAAATTAGATTTATTTGCTTTATTCTATAATGTATAAAATAACAATTTTTACTAATAGTAGGATTACCAGGAATATTTTAAGATTAAAAACATGTTTGTTTTTTCCCCCAGTTCCTTTTGTTCTTTGAGTATATCCTGATGGGAATGTACAATCACTTAACTGTGTCTAATGTCATTTGAAAAAATTTTTCTGAGTGGGTACACTATCAACTTAATTAATAGTTTGATACATCGTTTCATTTTGCTATCAAGTTTTAGGGATTACTTTATTTAAAAAATTGTACGTTTCATTTTGCTATCAAGTTTTAGGGGTTACTTTATTTAAAAAAATTATTCAAATATAATAATTAGGATTTATTATTCTGTTTCTAGCCAAATCTTCAAAATAAAAGTGTATTCAGATGAATCTAGCTTCTGTACCTGTTCTTTCCATTCTAGTCTCTTCCTCTCCCATACGTAATCTTTTTTTTTTAAGTTTTAAAATATTTTCAAATATATTTTTATTGATTTCAGAGAAGAAAGGAGAGGGAGAGATAGAAACATCAATGAGAGAGAATCATTGATTGGCTGCCTCCTGCACACCCCACACTGGGGATGGACATGCCTGCAGCCCGGACATGTGCCTTGATCAGGAATTGAACTATGACACTCAACCACTGAACCACACCGGCCAGGCATGGCAGTTCCATTTTTTAAGTTTTTGAGGAAACTCCACACAGCTTTTCACAGTGGCTGTCATAGTCTGCATTCCCACCAGCAGTGCACTAAGGTTCCCTTTTCTCCACATCCTTGCCAGTACGTGTTATTTGCTGATAGATTGATGGCAGCCATTCTGGTGACTCCTCCTTGTTGTTTTAATTTGCATCTCTCTGGTGGTGAGTGACGGTTGTGCATTTTCCCGTGTATCTACTGGCCATCTGCATGTCCACTTTAGCTGGTTCCTACTTAATCTCTGCTGCCTCCTATTTCCTGTTTCCCTGGGCCTGTCGGACCCTCCCCCACTGTGTTTACTTTTGAAAAAGGGGAAGTGGATCTGCCCCAGGCCAGTGAGCTGGGCTGACAGCTCCTTCTCCAGCAGCCCTTCTCCCTAAACTTCCAGCTCTCAGTCCTACTCAGGTGGCCCCTCCCCCACCAAGAGCCCTGTCAGAGGCTTCCCCCAGAATTGCCAGGGTCTGGGGAGCCTGGAGTCCCGACCTGGAGGCAGCCCCCTGCTATATTTTCCTTGTTTCTGCAGGGATGATGTGACCACCTCACTACTATCCCAATTGTACTTAACAGATAGTTATTGGTCGTCGACTTCGGGCCAGACCCCGAGGACACCCAGAGGACGGAGGAGGCCCCTGCCCTTTGGACACCATCCCAGCAGGAAAGACAGATCACGAGAAAAGGGGTCCTGCCTGAGGTTGGGAGGTAGATTCTCTTTTATTTCTGTTAATCCTCAGCAAAGGATTTTTTTTTTTTATTAACTTTTAGAGAGAATGGAAAGGAGGGATGAAGCAAGATAGAAGAGAGAGAGAGAGAGAGAGAGAGAGAGAGAGAGAGAGAGAGAGAGAGAGAGAGAGAGAGAAGACATCTATGTGTGAGAGACACGTTGATTGATTGCCTCCCAAATGAATCCTGACTGGGGCTTGGGATCGACCTGCAACTCAGGTATGTGCCCTTGATAGGGAATAGAAACCATGACCCTTTGGTGCGTGGACCAAAACCCTAACCACAGCCACAGCGGCCACAGCAGGAGGTGGGTTCTAATGCTGGAGGTTCTTCCGGGCTGGGAGCGGGGAGTGGATGCTAAGCTGAGAGGTGGGCCTAGAGAAAAGGGAGAAGGTGTGGGGATGACGTGAGCTCCGTGAAGACAGGGACTCTGTCCTGTTTGCCCTCCTTGAATCCTCAATGCCTGGCCCAGAGCAGGGGCTCATTAAACAGTGAATGAATGAATAGGAGATGAAGTTGAGGGCTTCTGAGCTGGCCTTCTTCTGCGGTCCCCTCTGCTACCCACTGTTCCCCGGGCCTGGACCCCAGTCCCGGACCGGCCAGCTCTACTCCACTAGGATTCACTTTCTGGTGTTTCCAGTCCTTCTCTGAGCTGTGAGCTTCAACCTCTCTCAGGGCAGGGCCCTCAGCTCTATCCAGCCGGTTCCTCACTTAGCAATTTGTCCAGTGGAGACATCAAGTGGTCAGACCCTGAAATGACAGTGGTCAAGCTGCAACTGAGCCCTTATGCCAGGATGAGCTGGGACCCAGCCACAGATGGGTCTTGACCCTGGGCCCACACGGACCTTTATCCTGAGCCCAGATTCCAGCCCTAGGATAAGCTCCAACTCTGGTCATAGACTGGGGCCCGATCTCCCAAATAGCACCCCTAATTTAAATGTTGTGTTATAACGACCTGGTACTAGCTTTAAAAACTTAAAAAAAAAATACACTAAGAAAAGTGCCTATATCACTAGAATTTTCACAAACTGAACACATCCACGTCAGCAGCACTCATTTCCAGCATCCCAAGAGTCCTCTCAAACTGCCTTCTAGTCATGACCTCCAAGGTGAACTGCTATCCTGACTTTTAGCTGTGCGTATTCATTTTGTCAGCTTTTATATATTTTGCTTCAGCAGTACATACTTTAAAAAACATACATATTTTTTATTGTTTTTTTTACAGAGAGGAAGAGAGAAGGATAGAAAGTTAGAAACATCCATGACAGAGAATCATTGATCAGCTGCCTCTTGCACACCCCCTACTGGGGATGTGCCTGCAACCAAGATACCTGCCCTTGACCAGAATCGAACCTGGGACCTTTCAGTCCGCAGGCCGATGCTCTATCCACTGAGCCAAACCGGTTTCGGCAGCAGTACATACTTTTTTGCTATCTGGTTTCTTTTGCTCAGCGTTGTGCTGATGAGATTTATCCATATCTCTGTGTGTAGGTACTGACAGTTCATGCTCATTGGCATCACTGAGAAGCCAGCCAAAGGAATTGAATCCGACTCTGATCAAGTCTCTGGATCCAGCTGCCAACTTGCAGGAAGCACAGAGGCAAACATGTATACGTCTCCCAAACTCAGGATGGCTTGGATCACGTAGCTTCTTATGCTCAGTAACCCTTATTTGCACGGGTGTTTTGTAGCATTTAACCTGGAGGAGTCACCAGGAGGGAATTGTTTTTCCTAAACTGGGCATCAGCATCACACCGAGCACCCACTTCTCCTGGTTTTGACTCGGGGATGGGGACCGCTCACGGGAAGAGGGTGTGCTGGTTGGGCCATGGAGAAAATGCCCGCCGGTCCCTCCTACGCACTGCGTGTTCCAAGCAAACCCTCTGTCCACCTCAGGCGGTGCTTTGATGATAATAGCCCACATTTCTTGAGAACTTACTATGTGCCAGCACTTCTCGTGGGTTAGCTCATGGGATCTCACCAGGGCTCTGTGAGGCTGGCTCTGCTTGATCCTGGGCTGTCAGTGTGGACTTCAGAGTGGCTAGCAAACCCTGGGATTCGATCCCCTGATGGGGGCTCTGTGCTGAGGGTCCTCAGGGTGCCAGCACGAATGCCCAGGTTGGGATCATATTCACTTCCATCTCACACTCCTGATTTTTGCAGTTGGTGTTCCTTGAGTCTTTCCGGAACAATGTGGGGGTCAGTGAGCAAACACATGGTTGTAAAAACCTGCAGACTGGCCACAGACTGGCACTCTAGCCTAATCTCATACTAAACTAGCTCTCTCTGCTGTCTAACCTCTCACTCTGGCCCTCTTACCCCTGCCCCACCCCCACCCCGGGCAGGGCAGGTGGATCTGAGGTCAGGCTGTTTTGACTCAGCTGGTTGCAATCAATGCAGCAGGTGTCAGCAACTGTCGGAGGAACAGATGACCCCCACTTGGGTTCAGGCTCCGCTGGGCAGCTCAGCACCTGCGTGGCCTTGTGGGGAATTGCTTTTCTCTCGGAGTTTTCCCTTTGTCATCCATCAAACGAGACCAAGCGGAGACCTGCTAGGGCTCTTTGTGCATGCCGTCATTTCAGTCTTTTAGTTTTAAACCTTTATCATAAAGGAAACAGATGCAAAACCCACACGAAACAAAGGGGTGTTTTAATAAATTATCTTAAGACAAAGACCTTTGTAACCATTACCAAAAATAAGAATGAACAAGAAATCTAGTAAAAACAAACAAACTGATGAGTAAAATAGAATCAGAGGCCTGGAAATGTGAAAAACTGATGACTCTTATAGGGAAGGAGAGTGGGGGTGGGGAGAGATTCACCAAAGATCTTATACGGATATGTGCATTACCTATGGGCACAGACAATAGGGTGTGGAAGGCCTGGGGCGGGGCAGGAATCGAGTGAAAGGGGACCCCTGGGGAGGGGGGAAAGTGGATATCTGTAATACTCTCAATAATGAAGACTTAGCCGAAACCGGTTTGGCTCAGTGGCAGAGCGTCGGTCTGTGGACTGAGAGGTCCCAGGTTCGATTCCGGTCAAGGGCATGTACATTGGTTGTGGGCACATCCCCGGTGGGGGGTGTGCAGGAGGCGCATGGTCAATGTTTCTCTCTCATGGACGTTTCTGGCTCTCTGTCCCTCTCTCCTCCTCTCTGTAAAAAAAATCAATAAAATATATTTAAAAAATAATAAAGACTTAAAAGAAAAAGTGGTACATATTCATTCATTCATTCATTCATTCATTCAACAAACATGCTTTCCGTGAGACCGAGTGCCCAATGCCGGGGATACCAGAGGCCAAGGCAGAGAAGGGAGGGAATCCGCCTGCAGGGCTGAGGGCACAGCGCCCTCTTCTCCCCATTTGCCCCATCTCGTTGGTGCCCCACTCAGGAAGGGTCGCAAGGCTGGGGGAAGTCAGTTGACCTTTTAACTTCAGGCCAGGACCCTCTCCCAGACCCTCCCTCCCCTCCACAGGATGACACGATCTGGAAGGTGTTGAGAAGCAGGAGTGAAACTTCATCAAATGAGTTCGATACGCCCAGGTCCCTGGCCAGCGCGTGGGTTGCAGCTTCTGAGAGCACTGCCTGTGCCCTGCGCGAGGGGCCCTGTGCTGTGGCTGCACTCAGCTGGCACCGAGACCGAGAAAACCAATTGGTTCTTTACCATCCTTCTAAGGAGACCATTGGATTTCTTTCCAACATCAGTAGGAAAGCTCAGATTGAAACACATCTGATGGGCCACCATCAGTTACAAGCACCACTGAAACTCAAGTTGTCCCATTTGATGGTGCCACACCAGTGAGAACCCTAGCGATCTCTTAAAGCTGCTCTCTCCAGACAAGAAGCACCAGATTCATCTCATACATTTTCTGCTCCAGACCTGGAGTCAGCTTTTCCCCAAGAAAGCCTTTTATTTACTTATTTTTTTTAAATTATTTTAAAAATATATTTTATTGATTTTTTTACAGAGAGGAAGGGAGAGGAATAGAGAGTTAGAAACATTGATCAGCTGCCTCTTGCACACCTCCTACTGGGGATGTGCCCGAAACCCAGGGATATGCTCTTGACCGGAATCAAACCTGGGACCTTTCAGTCTGCAGGCCGATGCTCTATCCACTGAGCACACCGGTTTCGGCCCCCTCCACCCAATTTTGACGCCAGGTCCCATTCTGGGCCACAGGAAGAAGAGATGAAATACTGAATGTGTGGAAGTGTGTGAGGCCTCCTTAAGTGTTCTGTAAACTAGCTGCTCCTCCCTTCCGATGCCCTGCATCCGAGCCTGAGCTTCTCCTTCAACTCCTGCAGGCCTGGCCTCTGCTGCTTGTGCCTGGCTCAGAGGATGGGACACGGGGTGGTGTAGGTCCCCACACCAACTGCCTTGAGGCCGGGTGAAACCTCCGGACTTGATGCCCTTGCTTTGCCCGACTAGGCCTCTCTGAGCATTTCCTCCAAGAGCAGGTTTTGGAGAAGAGAAGGAAAAGACCTGGACACTTGCTACCTACCCTGCCACCGATTGATTCCCTTCCACCTCTCAGATGTTGTCCAGGCGGCTCTCCTGAGAAGCCGGCTGTGAGCCTGTCGCGCCATCTGCTGGCCATTTGTTTAATTGCAGAGGAGCGATACTAAGCGTAGTGGTGGGAGCTTCCTGCTCAGCGCCCTACATCCCCCCCTTCCCTGCCGCCCCTGTCCCTGCCCCTGCCCCACTCTCTTCTTCCCTTAATTGAAAACGGTGTTTTTATGTTTAAACAATGACAACTTAAAAAAATGAATAAAAGTTATTTTCCCTACGATGGCTGGGCTGGTGTGTCCTGCCCTCCTGGTCCCTGAAGAGGGGTCCAGAAGCCCTGGGTATTCACATAAGAGGGCGACTAGGGGAGAAGGAGCTCAGTTTCTGCAGCCAGAGAGGCTGGGTTTGAACTGAAGCCCTGTCATCACTCAGAAGCGGGGAGGGGTGGACCAGTGAACTCACCTCTGCTTCTGAACCTGTATGTGCTCGATGTGCCCTGTGGGTTCCCCACCCCAAAGATGCTCCTGTCCTGACCCCTGGGACCTGAGAATATGCTGGAAGAGGTGATTGGGGTTACAGACTGGGGATGGGGAGGTGATCCTAGGTTACCTCGGTGAGCACAATCTAACCACAGATGCTTAAAACCTGAGAACCCTTCCTGGTTTGGGTCCGAGCTCTGCATCGTCGCCGGCTTTGAAGATGGAGGAAGGGGCCACAAGCCGAGGACTGCGGGAAGCCTCTAGAAGCTGGGGAAGGCAAGGAAACGGCTTCTCCTCAAGAGCTTCCAGGAGGAATGCTGCCCCGCTGACCCCTCGCCTCGCCGTGGGACCTCTGCTGGACCTCTGACCTCCAGAACGATAAGACAGAAAAGCTGTGTTGGTTTCGTCACTAAGTCTGTGGTGGTCATTGGCTACTGCAGTGATAGGTAATGCCTACACCACATGTGTCAAACACAAGGCCCGCGGGCCAAATCCGTCCCGCCAGGCCTTGCAATGTGGCCCTCACCGCGCTGTCATCACTGCACTCCGCTGCGTTTCCATCACAATGACAGTTTATGACTGTTCAGTAAACCATTCGGCCCGCGATTTAGGCTGGATTTTAGATTTTGGCCCCTTCTCTGATTGAGTTCGACACCCCTAGCCTACACTGTGTGCGGCATGGGGGTAAGAACAGTACCTACTCTGTAGGTGGGTGGGAGCGTGAAACGAGAAGTGCCTTGCCAGGTATAAGACAATTTGCAGGGGCTCAGGGGTCTCTTCAGGGAAGATCCATTTATCCTTTCACTTATTCCACAGTTATTTTCTGAGCACCTACTCTGAGCCAGGCACTGTGCCCAATGCAAGGGTTATAGGGGTGAACATGGCCCTTCTTTTATGGGGCTTACAGGTTAGGAGGGCAGCAGGGCATTCAGAGGTCACACATGCACAGGTCATGGAAATATAACCGCCACACATGTGATGTAGGGATTGTATGTAGATCCAGGAAGCTGACAGACCTCAGGCTTCAACCTCAGGCTTTGGGCAGTGTCTCCAGGTTATGGCTGTTTCCTGCTCACCTTCCCTTAAAGGACCAAGGAGTGGGGCTGCCAAGGGCTGCAAGCCATGCCAGAGACAGCATCCTGGGGCCATGGGATGGATCTCAGATATCTGGGGTCTCATAGGGAACCCCCTGTGCTGAGGCATGGGGTGTAGGGGTCCGAGGGCAGGGAAGTCAGTGCTGCCTGCAAATGGTGGGCAGACAAGATGGAAGGGCTTAGAATGTGGCCATAGACCTGACCTCTGGTCTTCCACCTACCTCCCCGGGCTGGTCTGGGCCCAGCCCAGGCCATGGCTTCAGGGAATGGAGCTGACCTGGGTTCAGCGTCTTATGGCCACAGAGGGGAAGGGGCAGAAGCTGGGACAGGGAGCAGGCTGCTTTTCTGGGTTCTGGAAGTCCCCTCTGTGATGCACACTGGCCAGAGTCTCCTCCTGTCACCTCCTGGGTTTTCCAGGGCTGTCTGGTAGCCCCGCCCCGTACCTCCTGTGTGATGAAACCAGTGGGCTCTCGGTGCCTCAGCTGACTGCAGGACCTTACCTAGTGGGAGGGGTTTTCTTTTTTTTTAAAAAAATGTTTTGCCTCCAAATAATTAAAAATAAATAGCTTTTGTTATTTTTTTTTTTTTTACAGAGAGAAAGGGAGAGGGATAGAGAGCTAGAAACATCCATCAGCTGCCTCTTGCACACCCCCTACTGGGGATGTGGCCGCAGCCAAGGTACATGCCCTTGACCGGAATCGAACCTGGGACCTTTCAGTCCGCAGGCCGACCCTCTATCCACTGAGCCAAACCGGTTTCGGCTAGTATATTATCTATGGGTTTATATCAGCCACTGTTTCCATTTGCTAAAGAATGCCTCTTTGCCCAGGTGAGGCCCAGTCCCCTTTCAGATCTCAGCTCAGCGCATCGCTTCTCAGGCAGCCTCCTCTCCTGCCTCAGCGTCCACGCCTTTCCTCCCTGTGCCTTGCCGCTGGGGCACGTTTGTTTGTGTGATTATTTGCTTGTTGCCCATTGGGACAGGGAGCTGGCCACCTTGCTCCCCACAGCGTCTCCAGCCCCGAGCCCAGCACTGAGGGCACAGGGGGCGCCTAATAAATGGATCGGCGATTTCTGTTCCCCATCGAGGCTGTCAGCCTCAGGAGAAAGGTCCTCACGTCTGTTTTCTCTCTCACCGGCTCCCCTGAGGCAGTGGTCTGCAAACTCCTTAGCCGACAGAGCCAAATACCAACAGCACAACGATTGAAATTTCTTTGGAGAGCCACATTTTTTAAACTTGAAACTTTTCAAAATAGACTCGCCCAGGCCGTAGTATTTTGTGGAAGAGCCACACGCAAGGGGCCAAAAAGCCGCAGGTGGCTCGCGAGCCGCGGTTTGCCGACCACGGCCCTGAGGCTTAGCGATCAGGAGAGAAGGCTGTATGGTTTCAGAGCTCAAGTTCTGGCCCGGTCACTTGCTGGCTGTGTGACCTTGGGCACGTCACTTTGAGTGATCTTGTGTCTCTGCACCTCAGTGTCCTTATCTGTAGAAAGGATAATGATACTTTCGAGAGTATTGTTAGAGTTCAGGGATGTAACACATGAAAACAACCCGTCAAAGGGCTTGGCATTGATTAGGACTTCGATTAATAATTTCCAGAATCTCTAAAGGTTTATAAATGCTGAGCCCCTATATTGTACACCCAGAACTAACATTGTATACCAGCTATACTTAAATTAAAATGAATGAATGAATGAATGAATGAATAAATAAATAAATAAATACCCCTGCTGAGAGAAGCACTTGGCTTCTTAGGACTAGCTGGGCCATCTCCCACCTTGCCACCAGATGGCGCTGTGATCATTCGCAAGGCGATGCTTAGCCCATTGGCTCAGTGAAACCCCTTCCAAGTGATTTCCAGTCTTCTCCAGGCGGTTATCCTGCCGGTGGGTCTCCAGGTGGCCACTCAGCCTTTACTGTGACCTTCCAGTGACGGGGCGCTCACTGTTCTCGGGCTGGAGACCTGGCAGGGCTGGTCCTCTGGGTGGGGCAGCCAGCCCCTGGGGAGCCCCGAGGGAAGCAGTAGACAGAGGAGGGTCAGGACTCGAGGGAGGCAGGGCGAGCCAGGCTGGACCATGCTGGCTGGGTCCCGGTGGAGTTGACAGTCCTCCGGTGGGGTCCTGGCTCTGCCACGTCCTTCTCCCATGACCTTGGACAGGTCACGTAACGTCAGGGTGCCTCTTCCTGATGAAATGGGTCTGACTGGCACTCTTGGGCTCTTCTTCCCGGCGTGGGGAGGGTGATGACTCAAACCTACAGCCGCGCCCATGGGAGGGGCTTGGGAAGTGTCAGCCTGAGGGAGGAATCGTGATTGGTGTCATCGTGTGGAGGCGCCTTCCAAGCCACAGGCCCGCTCCCCGGGAGCCAGGCCCCATCCCCGGGAGAGAAGAGATATGTCAGAGCCCACACTCTGGCCCCGGATCTGGGCTGCAGTGCCGGGACTGCCCCAGGCCTGGGCTTTCAGAGAAGCTGCTTGGCCTTCCTGTGTTTTCCTCTGCAAAACAGGAAGGATCCAAATCACCTCGTGGCGCCTTGCGGTGGGTAGACCAAGTAACCAGGCCGGGAACTTGGCACATGATGGGGCCTTTGTAAGATTTCACTTCCCGTCCTCCAGGGCAGTCCCAGGGCCGCCAGCACCCAGGGCCCAGCACCCCTGGGACGCTGGCACCTCTCCCCCCATCCCCCCTTCTCCGAGGAAGGTGCTGGCCCGCCAGGCGGCAGGTTCTAGCTTCTTCTGCTTCCTTTCTTTGCTTCCTTTTGAGTTTTCCCATGCTCGGGGCTCCCCGTCCGATGTGCTGGTGTCCGGCAGAGGGCCACGTCTCGGCCTCTCGTCCCTTAGGACGGTTGGAGGGTCCATGGGCGGGTGTGAGGGCCTTGGAGCCTCCTCTCTGCTCCCAAGGCCCCCGAGAAACCAGGCGGCCGGCGGGAGCTGAGGGCGGAGGATCAGCTCTGTGGGGGACCGGAGGAGGGGCAGAGCTGCGGCCCTGTCCTGAGTGCTGGGACGGGGGCGGGTGGGCAGTGCGTGGTGCCCAGGGGCCACGGGGAGGGCAGCTGGCCCTGAGACGTGGCCTCGCAGGAGACATCCTGCTTGCTACCTCCTTCCACTAACGCCCCACCAGGGTCACGGTGCTGGGAGCCAAACGGGAGGGTCACCCGATACTTACTCTTGGCTGGATGTTGCCACACACGTGGCCACTGGCGCCATCGTCACCACGGCCTGCCGGGCTCAGAGATGGGGACACCGACCCGCAGCATCAGGACCACAGGGACCGACCCAAGGCCCTGAGGCGAGGAAGTGTCTGGTCCCCTGGGGGATTCCCCCAGCTCCCCTCCCGTGCCCCTCCTGCGTCCTCCCCCGTCCCCTCTCCGCCCTCCTCCAGCACTTAATTTTAATGGCCCTTGATTGCACACCTCCTCTCAAGGAGAGGCTAATCAGGAGTGAATTTGGGCGGTTCTGGTGTAAATGAGCCAATGGGGCCCGCGGGTGGGGAGCCGGAGGAGCAAGGAGCAGGCAGTGGGCATGTCCCTTTGGGCCACGGAGAGCCGGGAGCAGCCTCCTGCCAGCTGTTTGTTTCTCTTCCCAGTGAACCCACAGGCTCTGCTGGAGCCTCACTGTGCTTCTGTGCTAGGCCCTGGGCCCTACCCTGGGGAGGGGGGAGCTCACGGAACCCCGGGACCCCCAGCCTGGAGCAGAGGCCCCTGGAACTGCCCGGGGCCCCGCCATCCAGCAGCCCCCTGGCCTGGGAGGGTGGGGACGGGGCAAGAGGGTCCCATCTGTCACCCCACCCCCTGCGCTGTTATCTTCGGGGCAACAGATCTTGGGAAGCTCATGTGACCAGCTTCTGAGTTATTTTTCTAAAGGGAAGGAGAGAAACAGTCCTGGTGGGGAAACGAGCAAACAAAAGCAGCCAGCCAGCGAACGCCAAACAAACTCTCTCTCAGGCTCCTGTGGTCTTGAGCCTCCTTCGCCTGGGCTTCCTGGCACTCGGTCACATTGGGCACCAGCCCCTGGAGGTGGCGGGTGGAGCAGGACTTGCCCCTCCCCAGCCCTGGGTCCCTGAGCCAGTCCCTGAGCCAGCCCCAGACTCCCCGAGCCTCCGTTTGCTCAGCGGCCGGTGAGGAGGATGGACTCCCGGCTGGGCTGGGGAGGCGAGTGAGCGGGGGAGACGGGGAGATGGATGCGTGTTGCTAATGAGGCCCGAGGATGATAATTTTTCCGCCGGCAGGAGACAGCCCCACGCCCCCACATCACGAACGGGGCCTCCCCCGGAAGGTGCCCTGCTCCTGGAGACGCGTGATTGCTGAGAGATGCCGTGTAATTATTTAATCAAGCCCGCAGCGTCCTGGGCCTCGGGGCGGAGCCGGGCGGCTGACCAGCCCGGCCCGACCCCCTCCTCCCGGGAGGATAATCAGCTGGAGCGGGGAGAGGGGGTGCCAGACCCCAAGCCGCTTCTCTTTGTGTCACAGCTGGGCTGTGTGGGGGACCGTGGGGGGAGGGGGCCAGGTCACCTTGGGGCTCCCCTGGACTGAGGACACGGCAGGAGGGGCTCTGAGGACCCAGGAGCAGGGAGCAGGCAGCATGGAGGTCCTGTGGCATCTCAGCCTCTCCTGGCTTCTGGGTTCCCTCCCTCCCTCCCTCCTTCTCTCTCTTCCCCTCTTCCCAGCTCTCCTTTCCTCTTCTCCCCCGCTCCTCCCCTTTCTCCTCTCCCTTCTGGCTCCTCTTTTCTTCCTCTCTTCCGTCTCCCCTCCCCCTTTTCTATTCCTCTTTCCTCCCCAGTCCCTCCCCTCCTCTTCCCTTCCTCTCTCCTCCCCGGTGTCTTCCCTTCCCCTCCTCTTTCTTTTCTGATTTCTTTCCTCTCCCCTCTTTCCTTTCTTATTACACAAGCAATGGACAGACACGTACCTCCGCCCTGGCCAACCTGCAGACAATGCACTCAGGGCCACTCTCTCCGGTGACCCTCCTCTCCTGGGCCCTCCCCGCCCGCCCCCTTCCCCCCAGAGGCACCCCAGCTCCCAGGCGGGCCTCCCAGCCTTCCCTTAGGCGCTCACAGACCCCCCTGAGGAAGCACTAGCTTTGGTGTCCGCTCTGCTCACACCAGCAGCCCCGACGCTGTCCAGACCAGCGTTCTCAGCCGGGCTGACTGGCCACGTGGAGACTGTTTGGTCGCTGTGGCTGGTGAGGAGGCAGCTCCTGGCACCCAGTGGGTGGAGGCCAGGGGCACTGGCTGCTGGCACCCTGAGGCCACAGGCTGCCCCACAGCCAAGAATGATGGGGGCTGGGATACCCTGGCCTAGAAGGCTCTGCAACTTCTTATTTATTATTATTATTATTATTATTATTATATATATATTTTAGTGTATCTTCAAAACCTTGGCAGGTTAACAAACACACTTCTCTCATTCCTTTTACTTGCTGTAGTCTGCCTGCATCCCGATCTACTTATCAAATTCTCTTGCCACAGATCCGGTTGCCCCCGGTTTTTTTGGGTTCAAGGACATGGCTCCGTGGGGGACACCCTCGTCCCACAGCAGGTGCACGAACCCCTCGGCCCCCCCTCCCCTTGGGAGTGGGGTCACTGGGTGGGAGGGATAGCCGCCGGCTCACCCACTCACCAGCCGTCTGTGTGGGGGGCTGTGTTTCAAGCCAGGCGGACGCTCCTCAATTCCGGGAGACAGCACGCCACGCTCCTCCACATGGGCCGTGCCAGCCTACCCTCCGCCTCTCCCACCACAGGCCCGAGCCTTCGGAAAGGCGATGAGAGTGTGGAGTGGGGTGTTATGTCCCCAAGCAGACCAAAGGGAGCCCGACCTTCACAGGTGGGCGGGCCCATGTCCTGACAGCCCGGCCATGGACCCCCGTGCGACCCTCACGGGTAGCTGCTGAGGGACAGCCTCGCCCCCTCCCACCAGCCCCGTGTGTCCCGAAGGGAAGGACAGGCCGGGCGTGTGTGTGTGTGTGTGTGTGTGTGTGTGTGTGTGCAGAGGAGACTCGGTGAGGGTGGGTGGCTCGCCCTCCAGCTCTGCGGAGTCATGTCCTCCCGGAGCCCCCAGTCAGACCCACCGGGGACCCAGAGAGAGACCGCAGGTGGAGGACAGAGGGGCCCAGGGTGGCTGGCCATGGGAGTGGATCCTGGGGATTCTCTCAGCTCCCCTCCACTGAATGCCCTCCCAAGCCCCTCCCTGGCCTGGGGCTGAGGCTGCCAGATGCCACAGAACACTCCTCAGTATCCGGAACATCGTCACACGGCACGATTGTTCATTGCTGATCTGAGATTCAAACTGAACTGGGTGCCCCTGGCTTCGCTGCCACCCTGCCTGGGGCAGCAAGGAGGAAGAGAGAGCCCTCTGGCAGGCTCCCACCAGCCCGCGCCTCCTCTTGGGGCTGCTGGCTTTTCCTCTTCCCTCTCCCCAAACCATCCATACCCTCCGGATCCTGCCTGAAGGCACCTTTCCCTCCAGAGAACTGGGAGGAAGGAGGGGAAGCAGATCTGCTCGGTGCACTGTCTGTGGGCCCCCGGGACACGCGGGGGAAGGTGTAGAAGGCCGGGCAGCCCCCCTGTTTCCCTCCTCCCCCCTTCCTCTGAGGTCCTGAGCACCCCCATCCGGAGGCACGGTCTTGCTTGTGTGTGAGAGGCTGAGGCTGGCAGGGGAGGGCGATGGGCGTGTCCAGGGCAGCCCTGATGACCATATCGACCCCGTCACCCCCTCCTCAGAACCCGAGGCCTGCTGCCAGTGTAATTAGTTAATAAATCACCTGGAGTGATAAATAGAATGATAGATGCGGGCTTCCCTTGATCACTTTTTTATTAAGGAGAAATAAATCAGCAGCACATTGTTGCTATAAACCTTTCAAACCCGGCTGATCCTGGCTGGCGGGAGCTGATTAACATGGCCACATGGAGGGAGCATTTGTAGCTGATCATCGAGATCAATCAGTCCCCGTCACGTCCCCTCCTCGGAGGCGGCGGCAGAGGCCAGGTGTCGCTCCATCCTCTGCTGCTGCCCCGCTTCCCTCTGCACAGCGAGTGTGTCTGGTGCCAGGCGGCCCAGATCGGAGCCCAGCAGTGCCGCTGACAGGCTGTGCTGCCTGGGGAACCTCTGCCTGTCTCTGAGCCTCAGCATCTTCCTCCCTGGCCGGCAGCCCCTCCTTTGGGTGGCCGCTCCGGGCAGCTGGTAGGGCAGCAGGTGCCAGACTTCTCAGCCCCAGGACTCCTTTCCAGGCCTCAACGTGACTGAGGACCCCAATGAGCTTTTCTCTATGTGGGCTCCATCTACCGGTAGCTATTATACCATGTTAGGAATTAACACAGAAAGTAAAAAAAAAATTATATATATATTAATTCATTAAAAATAACAATCATGTCGAAACCGGTTTGGCTCAGTGGGTAGAGCGTCGGCCTGCGGACTGAAAGGTCCCGGGTTCGATTCTGGTCAAGGGCATGTACATTGGTTGCGGGCACATCCCTGGTGAGGGGTGTGCAAGAGACAGCTGATCGATGATTCTCTCATCGATGTTTCTAACTCTCTATCCTTCTCCCTTTCTCTCTGTGAAAAATCAATAAAATATATTAAAACAGCAGTAACAACAACAACGACAACAATCACACGTCTATCACAGGTCAATGGGAGGCACTTTAAACAAACCAACCAACCAGGAAGTATCTGTAGATTACAAAACCAGAGAAATGGGAGGAGAGTGGCTTGTCGCACACTTTCCCATATCTCTCACACGTCTGGGGGAGTGGGAGACGGCTGGGTTCTCATCTCTGCCGCTGCAACCCATCCATCATGGCGAGCTGTTTTGGTTTGGAGATGTAGGGAGTCTGGCCTCACTCAGACCTGCAGTAGAAGAGGGAGGAGCTTTTTTTTTTAAATATATTTTTTTGATTTTTTTTTTTTTTACAGAGAGGAAGGGAGAGAGATAGTTAGAAACATTCGATGAGAGAGAAACACCAGTCTCCTACTGGGGAGGTGCCCGAAACCGAGGGACATGCCTTTGACCAGCATCGAACCTGGGACCTTCCAGTCCTCAGGTGGACGCTCTATCCACTGAGCCAGACTGGCTAGGTCGGGAGGAGCTTTTTTGTTGCTTTTGTTGTTAATCCTCACCTGAGGATATTTCTTCCACTGGTTTTTAGAGAGAGGGAGGGAGAGAAGGAGAGGTGGGATGAGGAGGAGAGAGAGGAACATCGATGTGAGAGAGACACATGGATTGGTTGCTTTCTGCATACACCTGGACTGGGGATGGAGATCAAATCTGCAGCCCAGGTATGTGCCCTTGACTGGGAATCGAACCTGTGACCCTTCAATGTGCAGGCTGATGTGCTGACCAGGCTGGGAGAAGCATTTTTCCTTTTTTTAATTTTTATTGTTTAAAGTAGGGGTGTCGAACTCAATCAGAGAAGGGGCCAAAATCTAAAATCCAGCCTAAATCGCGGGCCGAATGGTTTACTGAACAGTCATAAACTGTCATTGTGATGGAAACGCAGCGGAGTGCAGTGATGACAGTGCGGTGCAGGCCACATTGCAAGGCCTGGCGGGACGGATTTGGCCCGCGGGCCTTGTGTTTGACACATGTGGTTTAAAGTATTACATATAGTAGTACATATATCTCCTTTTTTCCCCCCATTGATCTTCCCCCAGCCTCCCCTACCCCCTGTCGCATGCACTTATTCCCTCATCCCACCCAGGAGAAGCATTTTAATAGTCTCTTTGAGTCATTATGACCCTCATGTAGCCTCTGGGAAATCCCCCTGCACACCCCTGGCGAGAGCAGGAGAGTGAAAAGGAGAATCACTTCTTAGTATTATTAGGAAAATAGCTTTGACACTTGACTCCCTGAAAGGATCCTGGAGACCCCTAGGGTTCCCCAGACCCCACTTTGAGAACCACCGGAGTGATGACTGCAGGGTCCCTGCTCTCTGAAGCCTGATTCCTCCCTGTGGGGGGTCCATCTCACGCCCTGGGGCCCTCACCTACAACCTCCATTTTGCAGAATGCGGAACCCTTTCCCCCAACCCCGCCACCTCCCTTTTCATCTGCATCTCTGGCAGCTCTTTTCCCTGCAGCCGCCCTGAGGACATTTCAGCCATGCCGGTTTCCATGCGTCCCAGCCACCCCGAAGGAATGACCTGCCATGAGTGCAGTTTTCCTTCCCTCGCCCTCACTTTGATTTGATCAGGCCAAATCTGAAATGATGTGTGAAAGTAATGATATTTTGTAATTAAATCTCTGGTGACGGCCACTGCAATTTGTGCTACATGCATTGTTCATAAGGGGGAAAAAAAAAAAAAAGCCCGCATCAATTCATTTTCTGACTGGCTACTCCAGGGACTGGCAATTAGGAGCAGCTCATCTCTCCTTGCCTCGCATATTAAAGAGCCACTGAAACGCAAAGAGAATTTGGGAGTTTTTTTTTTGTTTCTTTTCTTTTCTACCCCCCCCCCCCTCACCCCCCAACCTTCTAATAATGTGAGCTTAATTAGGGAGCCTCGGTGATAACCAGAAAGTTTTGGATGATTGGAGCATATTGTGGTGGAAGGGAAAGAGAGAGCGAATAAAAGGAAATGGAGGTGTGGGGCAGAGGCTGGGATGGCGGGAGATCAGGAACACCTGAGAGGCGAGACTTTGCCTGGAGTAGGCCTGGCTGTGGCCAAGGACAGAAGGTCCCCAGAGTAGACGCCCCTGGATCTAAGCAAAGTGCTGCTGTCTTCACCTTCTGGCGGGCACTTTCCGTTGCATCCTTATTTTTTATGATTGGACCTGGGAATGTGTTGTTTTCTTTTTTTTTTTTTTAATATATTATTTTATTGATTTTGTACAGAGAGGAAGGGAGAGAGATAGAGAGCTAGAAACATCGATGAGAGAGAGTCATCGATCAGCTGCCTCTTGCACACCCTTTACTGGGGATATGCCCGCAACCAAGGTACATACCCTTGACCGGAATCGAACCCGGGTCCCTTCAGTCCCCAAGCCGATGCTCTATCCATTGAGCTAAACTGGTCTCGGCTGGGAATGTGTTGTTTTCGTTTGCACTCCCCATGACGGCTCTTGCTCTTAACTGGTTATTGCTGTTGGCATTAGCTCTGGACCCAGGCCCTGAAAAACTGCCCCATCCTTAAATAAACTTTTATTTATTTATTTATTTTTAGAGCCGTTTTGGGTTCACAGCAAAATTGAGCAGGAAGTAGAGAGTTCCCATCTCCCCTGCCAGAAAGATCCTCTCTCACTAGCCACATCCCCAGCCTGTCTTCTCCGGGTTCCAAGAGACCCCCAAGTTGCCATGTAAGGGGTTTACCCAATAACAAAGCAGATGGGTGCTTTGCTGATGATCTCTGAAAACTGGAATCCATTGGCAATCCAGAAAGGGGGGCTGGGGATCTTTGCATATGTATCGAGAAGGTGTTTCCTAAGAATCTTAACGGTGTAAATAAAGCTTAAGTGCATCTATAAACCTGCTTTGCAAGTGTTCCTAAGGTATTTAGAATTGCCAGTCAGCATGTAAACGGCTCACGGATTACAAATTATTCTTCTAATTCATTAAAGCATGTCCCCTAGTCACTGATCACAGGCAGCTCTCAGCATAGTTTAACGGTAAGCACTTGAGAAAAAGTGGGGTTTTGTGTGTATTTGATATTCAGGTGTGGCTGAATCCAGCACGGCCTCTACATTCTGAATTCAAACTGGAACATATTGGGTCGGCAACTAAGTAATTGTGTGTTTCACACATATATGGCTTCAGTTGAATTTTTAGGTTTGCAGACGTAGTACAAATGTAAAACACATTTTGTTATTTGATAGTTGGCTATTCAGCTGTTAATCAGTAAAAAAAGTTTTTTGATCTGTTTTG
Source organism: Pipistrellus kuhlii (assembly GCF_014108245.1). Classification (NCBI taxonomy): domain Eukaryota; kingdom Metazoa; phylum Chordata; class Mammalia; order Chiroptera; family Vespertilionidae; genus Pipistrellus; species Pipistrellus kuhlii. Next base: position 5,876,805 of record NW_023425562.1, read on the forward strand.
TAGTTTTCGTTTGGCGTTCGTTGAAAAATGGAAAATCAAAAGGAACATTTTCGTCATATTTTGCTTTTTTATTTCCGCAAAGGGAAAAACGCATCGCAAGCTCATAAAAAGTTATGTGCTGTTTATGGTGACGAAGCCTTAAAAGAACGGCAGTGTCAAAATTGGTTTGCCAAATTTCGTTCTGGTGATTTTTCACTCAAAGATGAAAAACGCTCTGGTCGTCCAGTTGAAGTTGATGACGCCCTAATCAAAGCAATAATCAATTCGGACTGTCACAGTACAACACGTGAGATTGCAGAGAAGCTTCATGTATCACATACATGCATTGAAAATCACTTAAAACAACTTGGCTATGTTAAAAAACTCGATACATGGGTTCCTCACGAACTGAAAGAATCACAGTTAATGCAACGCATTAGCAGCTGCGATTTGCTAAAGAAAAGTAATGAAAATGATCCATTTTTAAAACGACTGATAACTGGCGATGAAAAATGGGTTGTTTACAACAATATCAAGCGGAAAAGATCGTGGAGCAGGCCAGGTGAACCAACTCAAACAACATCAAAAGCTGATATTCATCAAAAGAAGGTTTTGTTATCAGTTTGGTGGGATTACAAAGGAATTGTCTACTTTGAACTCTTACCACCCAACCGAACGATCAATTCTGATGTCTACATTGAACAACTAACGAAATTAAACAATGCAGTTGAAGAAAAGCGGCCCGAATTGACAAATCGAAAAAGTGTTGTATTCCATCATGACAATGCAAGGCCACACACATCTTTGGTCACTCGGCAAAAATTAATGGAGCTTGGTTGGGATGTTTTGCCACATCCACCATATAGTCCTGACCTTGCACCATCTGATTACTTTTTGTTTCGATCTTTTTTTTTTTTTTTAATATATTTTATTGATTTTACACAGAGAGGAATTGAGAGGGACAGAGAGTTAGAAACGTCGATGAAAGAGAAACATCGACCAGCTGCCTCTTGCACACCCCCAACTGGGGATGTGCCCGCAACCAAGGTACATGCCCTTGACCGGAATCGAACCCGGGACCTTTCAGTCCGCAGGCCGACGCTCTATCCACTGAGCCAAACCGGTCCCGGCTGTTTCGATCTTTACAGAACTCCTTGAATGGTAAAAATTTCAATAATGATGATGATGTCAAATCGTACCTGATTCAGTTTTTTGCTAATAAAACCCAGAAGTTTTTTGAACGTGGGATTATGATGCTGCCTGAAAGATGGCAAAAGGTCATTGATCAAAATGGGCAATACATTACAGAATAAAGTTATTTAGTTCCATGAAAAAATTGTCTTTGATTTTCTTTAAAAAAGCCGCAATTACTTAGTTGCCGACAGCCTTTGGGACCAGATTGTCTATACTGTTAAATTGTTCAGATTTAGTTTTCTTCCTAGATTTTAATGGCGTCAGAAGCGATAGTGAAGCCCTGCTGGACATTTCATCTTGGGTTTTCACAGGTTTCAGTCCTCTATTTGGAAACTAACATTTATTTAGCATCTATTATGTGCTCAGCTCTGACTTAGTCTGTTAGCCCATTTTATCCTGGCCACAACCTTGCCAGGGAGGGTATTTGCACTGTAATTTTGTGGTTACTCACGGTAAGCTAGTAGCTATGTTCAAAAGTAGACACTGAAGTTTGCTAATCATCAATTTATGTTGAAAGAAAATGATTCTTTACCAAAACAGAGTGTTATAGGTAAACCTACCTGTGCATTATCTGTATATATCCTTCCATTGAATCACGAGAGCAGCCTGCCTTGTTGATTCAAGAACACAAAGGTTAGCAAAACAGGCAGGAAAATTTCAGGGCATGTCCTCAGGGGTTGGCGGGGCGGGGGGGGGGGGGGGGGGGAAGAGGGAAGGGAGAAATGTGCCAATGATGAGAGGTTAGACCATTGGGTCTCAACCCTGGATGCACAGTAGAGTCGTTTGAGCAGCTTTTAAAAAACACTGATGCCCAGGCCGCCCCAGACCAATGAGGACAGCATGTCTTGGAGTGGAGCTTGGGGAGAACCTCAGCATTAGTGAGCACAGGTCTTCCCCATGCTGAGTCCTCACAGCCAGTGTAGTGGAATCGGTATGGACACCAGAGCCAGGTGGACTGGGTTCGAATCTTACCTCTTCTATACCTTAGTAACTGGGCAAGATTTTAGACAAGGTATCTTGTCACTGGGAATCCCTTTTTGAATGGACACTGATAATCCTATATAATAAAAGGCTAATATGCAAATTGACCAAACAGCAAAACAACCAGTCGCTATGATGCACACTGAACACCAGGGGGCAGATGCTCAACACAGGAGCTGCCCCCTGGTGGCCAATGTGCTCCCACAGGGGGAGCGCTGCTCAGCCAGTGAGTGCAGCTGTGATGGCAGGAGCCTTTCCTGCCTGTGAGGCAGCCCTAAGGATGTCAGACTGCTGGCTTAGGCCCACTCGCCACGGGGCCATCCCCCGAGGGCTCCGGACTGTGAGAGGGTGCAGGCTGGGCTGAGGGACCACCTCCCCTACCCCCATGCATGGAATTCATGCATTGGGCCTCTAGTATTAATAATAATTAATAATCAGACTTGACTTGCAGGGATGTTCTGAAGATGCAATGGGTCACTCAGGCACGCAGGATGGGGCAGTAAATTCCTCTCCTTAGCTGCCAGGGCCCCAACCTCTGCCAGCCCGGTCCCAGGTGCCCTGGCTCTCACCCCGAGCCCAGCGCTGGCCGCCCCACGGGGAGCTGTCCTCTTCACCGATGCCCTCGACGTGCTCAGCCGTGCCCATCTCCCGAGGAGGATGGTATCGGCATTTCAAAACAGTTTAATTATTCTGCGGCTGTCTGGCTATTAGCTGCGACAAGAGAGCTCAGGGCTATTTTTCAGCATTAATTTTCCATTTGAAATGAATTCCTTTTGGTTACACTTTTTAAATGTTTCTTTTAATTAGACGCAATTACTTCAGAAGAATTGCTTTTATTCCTCAGCCTGAGATCCCAGTGATAAAGTCGCTATCTGGCCCCACCGAATGGCCGGGACGGCTCATTTAGCCGCTGCACTAAAGTATATTGAACTAGGAAATTATACAGCGAATCAACTATTAATTCCTTTTATGATCGCTCGCTCTCACATCTTGAATGAGATCTTCAGGGGGAAATTTAGTCACAATAGGGATCATTGTTCTCCACCTCCAGCCGCCGGCCCGAGGGACAGGGACTGGCAGCTGGGGGCTGCCCTGGCCCTGGACCTGACGTGGGGGCAGGATGGCGGGGCGTGGGGGGGTGGGGGGGAGGCTCCCGGCTTTCCTGGGGTCTGTGGGGAGAGGACAGTGTGGGCAGTGCGGCAAAACCCCTTGGCCAGGCTGGAGGAGGCCCCCCTCGGCCCTGTGCCAGGGACGGGGCTGTAGCTATGCTGAGGGGGAAAGCAGACAATTGCTCCCGTGGCAGGTTGCAGAGTCTGCGGATTTCGTTGGTGGTGGTTCGCTGATCTGGAGGGAGCCTGGGACTCGGTAGGTGGCACTCTTCCCTCTGTGTTGGTGACTGGGCCTGAGCTGATGGCGGGCCCCAGAAGAGCTTTCACAGCCAGAGTCCTCGGAAAAACGCAGAGGCTTTAGCCCTATCCACTCTTAACAGGTGGGGAAACTGAGGCACCGAGCGGTACACCGTCACACCCGGAGACAAATGCTGCACCAGGTCTCTGGCCACGGCCCCTGGGGTTTTCTTAGGGTGGGAAGGAAGCCTTCCCTCCGATCCTGGCTGTCTGGTGGCTTCTCCTGGAGGGAGTATAGGTGGTGAGGACCACAGCTCTGCCCACCTAGGGCTATCTGCCACCCGGGCTTCTCCTGGAGGGAGTATAGGTGGTGAGGACCACAGCTCTGCCCACCTAGGGCTATCTGCCACCCGGGCTTCTCCTGGAGGGAGTATAGGTGGTGAGGACCACAGCTCTGCCCACCTAGGGCTATGCTGCCACCCGGGCACCCAGAGGTGCCGCACTCCCTGCCTGCTGGATGAGGAGGGGATGGGCAGGGCCACAGGGCATTCTGGGCACTTGGAAACCACAGGGCTTCAGGGGCCTAAGGGTGGGATGGGGCAGAGAGGGCCCTGCTCCTGGCAGTGACCTCAAGGGAGTCATCTCTCACTCACAGACGCTGTGGGACGACAGTGCTAAGTGGGCGAGGGTGGTGGTGAGAGGGGTGGGAATGAAGAAAACACGGCCCCTGACCTTGAGGAGACACTAAAAAAAAAAAAAATCACGACATCACCGATGTGTATACTTTCTCTTAGAGGAGCTGGGCGTTGAAGCACATCTAGGAGTTTGCAGGGGGAAGGGGCTCTGGGTAGAGAGCAGGGCAGGGCAGGGGCAATGGCGTGGAGGTGTGAAAGCAAGAAGGCTGGGGCACGGAGGGGAGTGGCAGGAGGTGTGCTCCTGGTGCCACGCCGAGGGGTTTGGGCTCTGTCCTGAGGGCACGGAGAACCACTGAGGGTTCCCAACGGGGCGGGGCCACGGTCAGCTTTGTGGTTTGGACAGACCGTGCTGGCTGCCTGTGTAGACATATACGGAGGATGTAGGTGAGGATGGGAGGTAACAGACTGAGAGTGATGCTGGGAAGGTCATCCCCCTGTTGATGAGAGGGGTGAACACAGCCCTAATCGGGCCGGGGGCGGGGTGTGTGTGTGTGTGTGTGTGTGTGTGTGTGTGTGTGATGCAAACAGGCCAGCCTCGGTGAGTTTCAGCCAGGGCTGCTTTCAGGCTTCCGTGGGCCCTGCACTCTTCCGCCTTAGTGAACCCTCCCACAAGGACAGGTCCCTGTGGGTCCTAAACATCACATTTGTTTCTGAGAAAAGAAACAGTTCAAACATTTTTGCCTACTTTAAAAGTTATGTTTTTCCCTAATTTTTAAAGGGATAAAAAAAATATGGCACAGACAAACGAAAGAATACTACTACTCAGCCTTCAAAGAGAAGGACATTCTGCAATATGCAATAGCATGGGTGAGCCTTGAGGATGTCGTGCTGAGTGAAATAGCCAGACACAGGGAGACAGACATTGCATGATTTGACCTATAGGCAGTGGCTGACATAGTCAAACCCATGGAATTAAAAAGTGGAACGGTGGTTGCCAGAGGCTGGGGGCAAGGAGAAGTGATGAGTTACTGATCAAAGGGCTGAAATTTTCAGTAAAATACCCGTTAAACTTACACAATGTTCTATGTCACATACATTTAAATAGAAAAGGTTCAGGTAAGCCCGGCCAGAGTGGCTCAGTTGGTGGAGTGTCATCCTGTGCACCGGAAAGTTGCCAGTTCAATTCCCGTTTGAGCACACACCTGGGTTTTAGGTTTGATCCCAGGTTGGAGCGTACCTCCCTCCCTTTCTCTAAGCATATCCTCAGGTGAGGATGAAAAAGAAGTTTCAGTTAAATAGAATCATTAAATACTAGAAATCTACTGTATGGCATTGCATCTCTAGCCAGCAACACTGTGTTGTATAATAAACACCCATTAAGGGGGTAGACCTCTTGTTAAGTGTTCTTACCACAATGAGATTAAGATTAAGAAATTAAGACCTTTTTGGGCCTTAGGCCTTAGGCACAGGCTCCCGAGCCTGCAGGTCTGAGGAGGAACAGATAGGATTCAGAACTCGGGTCTCTTGCTTTCTGGCTAAGGGAGGAAGGATGTGGACGCTTCCCTCCCCTTTCTCCTTCAGCCCTCCCAGCGCCTGGGTGCCCAGCAGAGGGGGGGACGGATGATAGTCATGACAGTGACTTCCACTTACTGAGCATCACTGTGTCCCTGTTTCCTGTACTGCCTACCACAGTCCTTTGTGGCTGAGATGATTAGCTTTCTCCCTTTGCAGACAGAAAACTGGCGCTCAGAGAGGGCATCTTGGGCAGGAGGGGAGCGTTATCCCAGCAAAATCTCTCTTGAGTTTATCTGGGGGAGGGCAAAAGGTCACCGCTCCGTTTTCTTCCTGTCCCCAGTACCCTGCTCTGGACTGAATGCTTGAGTCTCTCAGCCTCAAATGCATATGTTGACGCCTCTATCCCCAGTGTGATGGTATTTGGTGGTGGGGCCTCTGGGAGGTAGTTAGGTCATGAGGGTGAAGTGCTTATGGATGAAATCAGTCCTTAGAAAGGGACGAAAAGACCAGACGCCTCTTTCTCTCCACCACGTGTGTCATTCTAGACACACAGAAAACAGAGTGGCTAACGTAAATTCATCTCATTTAAACAAAGAATTATAAAGAACGCATGGGCTGATCGCACTCTCAAAAACCTCCAGGGAGAGCAGTCCCTGATGGCAGCATTGTAGGCATGGTCTCAGCCCTGCCTGCACATCACTATCATTTGCAAAATTGAAAAAATACAGATGCCAAGGCCTCCCCCCCGCCATACCCTGAGATACTACTTTCATGTGTCTGGGGTGGGGCTTGAACAGTGCTTTCAAAGCCCCCGGGGATTCCAATGGACCAGGAACCATTGCTCTATGTAATCATAGGTCTCTTTCATGTCTGTCTGTCCCAAAGGGACTGTAAATATTTGTGGAATCAAACATGAACGAATGAAGGAGGCTATTGCAGGCAAGCCTTCTCTAGGGTGCTGGGGAGGAGGCCACTGGAAGCCCATGGCTGGTCCTGGACTCCTCAATGATGGAAGCTGGCTTTCCATTGGAGGAGATGGCACGTATGTGGGCATGGAGGCTGCAGCATGCAACAGCAGTTAGTCCAGTCTTGGGGCAAGGGCCCAAGGAACAGCACTGGACAGGGGCCTCAAATGCCAGGGTAAGAGTTTGACCTTTCCCCCCTGCTTACCTCTTCTGATGTCATTGATGGTTTCTCAGCTCTTTCCTATTGGAGCTCAGCTTCCGGCTGGAGAAGGCGTGGGGGCAATTTCTCCTACTGCTACCTGCCCAGTTGTGCGCTGAAGCCAGCCTCCAGCTGGACTCCCGAGACCATATGGGCCTTGGAAATCATCATAAGAGGAAGCCATCTTCTTCATTAATTGATTAATGTAATTAAAGAAAGATAAGTACGTCGATGCCGACCACATTAGAGCTAATTTGTACAGGCAATTAGCTGCTTTCCCTCCTTCTTGCTAACTGCCTCAGATGTGCTCCTGCCCTCGGGGGGCACAGGGGGCTCAAACCTGGCCCCCGTGCCCAAAAGGAGTGCTCGTGTCTCCAGACATGGGTTGTACACGAGCTCTGTGACCTGAGGGGAGACTCCCTAACTTCTCTGAGCCTCGGTTTTCTTGTCTGTCCGATGGGGTAATGACACTGATCTCGTGAGAGCTGTGAACATTCAACACGGAGGTGGAGAGGCCAGATCCATGGGAGGAGCAGGGCATCCCCCTCCATCCTGTGTCCTCCAAGGATGTCTCCTTTTTCAGGCCTGGTTTCCAGCCTCTGCCACTGGGGACACTGTGGGTCTGTTCGTACCTCACCTCTCTCCTACCTGACCCTGTCTGATCCTCTCTTGTTCTCTGGTGGCTGTCTCACAGGGGCTCTCATTCTTGATCTTGCCTCCTAACAGTCTCCCTCTGGACAGAGGCACCCACGCCAAGCAAACTCTCTCTCCAGCCCAGATCCCTCCTTGGTCATCCAGATCCGAGGACCCAGCTGCCTGTGGCATGTCCCCACCAGATGCAGCAGCTTCAAAGCGGACTCATTTTCTCAGTTCCTTTTCCAGGGCTTCTGTTTTTTGTCAACTTCTCTGTGTTAGCTGGGAATCCAGCAGGCGCCCTGCAGAAGTCCTCCCCTAAGGTGACTTCTACCTTGCTTTTCCTGTCTGCCCATTTCTCCGTCTGCCGGGAAGGCCCTGGTCTGGCCCAGCGTGGAAGAACCCTTGTCCCAGGATTCTCTTCTCCTCGCTCCCATCCTCCACACTTGGCTCACTGCTCTTCCCAAATGGAGTACCCTCTCCCTTCGTGAACTGTGGACCTCTCTTTCAATTACAAATCCCTCGGCACCTTCTCTACACTTCCACTGTGACATCAAGTTTAACATGTCGAAAATGGAGTTCTTGAGCTCATTTCCTCCCACCTGCCCGCAGGCCCCTCCCCCAATCATCTTCTCTCTTGAGCATCCCCATGTCAGTAGCCCAAGTCAAAAACTTGGGGGTCATGCCTGACATTTCTGTCTCCCTCGCCTACCACATTCAGCATATCAATATGTCCTGTTAATTTTTTAACAGTTTTTTGAGGTATAATTTACGTGCAATAAACTGCACTTTTTTTTTTTTAAAGTGTACAGTTTGAAAAGCTTTTACATATGTATACACTTGGGAAACTATCACCCCATGAAGATCATGAACATAACCATCACTCCCAAAAGGCTAATGCTCCTTTGAAACCCTTCCTCCTGCCCCTTCCTACTCTTTCTTCCTTTTTACCCCCAGCCAATCGCCGACCTGCTTTCTGTCTCTATAGATTGCTTTGCTTTTCTAGAATTTTATATAAATGAAATCACACAGTATACATTCTTTTTTTTCCGACTTCTTTTACTCAGAGTAATTATTTTGAGACTTATCTATACTGTGGCATGTGTCATAGTTCATTCTTTTTTATTGCTGACTAGTATTCCATTATATTGATTCTAGTGACCATCAATGAGAGAGAAACATTGACCAGCTGCCTCCTGCACGCCCACCACCGGGGATGTGCCCGAAAACCATGTTCATGCCCTTGACTGGAATGGAACCTGGGACCTTTCAGTCCATAGACCAACGCTCTATCCGATGAGCTAAACCGGCTTCGGTTGCAACTGGCTCTCTGATATCCCCTGAGGGGTCCCGAGTGCGAGAGGCTCTGCAAAGTTGCTGTCATACATAACCCACCCCTGAAGGTGAAATAGCGTGGCCCCGTGAGGAGTCGAGCTGCCTCCTCTCTGGTTCTGGGGTGCGTCACCGGATAACCACTGCTACCAAGGCATCACAGCTTGGCAGCTCCTGTATTGAGCGTCTGTCCCCTGGTGGTCAGTGTGCATCATAGCTACTGGTTGAACAGTTGCTTAGGCTTTTACATATAGGGATGCCACACTTTTTATTGATTCATTTACCTGTTCATGGAGATTTGGGCTGTTTCCAGGTTTTGGCTGTTAACAGCTAATGTTGCCAGGCACATTCCTGCACAAGTGTTTGCGAGGACACAGGCTTTCATTTTCCTCGGGTAAATACATAGGATTGAAATGTTAGGATTGCATGTTGGTATACGTTTAACTTTTTAAGCAACTGTTAAACATTTCCCAAGTGTTTTATTAGAGTTCCAGTTGCTCCATCACCTCATCAGTATTTGATATGTTGGTCTTTTAAATTTTAGCCAGGCTGATGGGAGTATAGTGGTATCACATTGTGGTTTTAATTTGCATTCTCCTGATGAGTAACGATGTGGAGCATTTTTCCACCTATATATTCTTCTTTGTAGTGTCTATTCATAATTTTTACTCATGAAAATTGAGTTGTTTGTTTTATTTTTATTGAATTTTGGAATATAAATTCTTTATCAGTTAAGTGATTTGCAAATATTCTCCCCCTCCCCCCTCCAGTTTGTAGCTTGTCTTTTCATTCTGTTAACAGTGACTATTATTTATTTATAAAAAATATATTTTTATTGATTACAGAGAGGAACAGAGAGAGATAGAAACATCAATAATGAGAGAGAATCATTGATCGGCTGCCTCCTGTGTGCCCCCTACTGGAGATTGAGCCCACAACCTGGGCATGTGCCCTGACAGGGAATCCAACTATGACCTCCTAGTTCCATAGGTTGATACTCAATCACTGAGCCAAGCCATTTGGACAACAGCGACTTTTAAAGAGCAAAAGTTCTTAATTTTAATGAGGTCCAATTGTCCATTGTTTTTCTTATATGAGTCATACTTTTGGGGTAAACTATAAGAAATATTTGCCCGAAGGTACAAATATTTTTTCCTCTATTTTCTTCTGAAGCTTAATAGTTTTAGGCTTTATATTTAGTTCTATGATTTTTTTTTTTGTTAACAGCTTTATTGAAATAAAATTCACACAAAATACAATTCCCCCATGTTAAGTATTTAATAATTTAGTGGTTTTTAGAACATTAAGAGTTATGCAATAACCACTTTCTAATTCCAGAACATTTTCATCATCCCCAAAAGAAAGCTCATATGCATTAGCAGTTACTTCCCATTTTCCCTCTTTCCCCAGCCCCTGAAAACCACTAATGTATTTTCTGTCTCTATGACTTTGCCCCTCCTGGACATTTCATATAAATGGAATCATGTAATATGTGGGTCTTTTGTGATTGGCTTACCCAGCATCATGTTTTCAAGGTTCATTCATGTTACAGCACGTGTCATACTTCACTGTTTATTGCTGACTAATATTCCATTGTATGAGTGTGTCGCATTTTGTTCATTTATCAGTTGGTGATCATTTGGGGGGCATTTCTATGTGTTGGTCATTGTAAATAATGCTTTTACAAGCCATTGCATACAAGTTTTTGTGAGGACTTATTTTTTTTGTTTCTTATGTATCCATATACTGAGAAATGGAATTGCTGGGTCATGTGGTAACTGTACGTTTAACTTTTTGAAAAACTGCCAAACTGTTTTCCAAAGTAGATTTACCAGCAATGTGTGAGGTTCCAATTTCTTCGCATCCTCACCAACAATTGTTATTGTTTATCTTCTTGAACGTAGCTATCCTTGTGGGTGAGAAATGGTGTCTCATAGTGGTTTTAATTTGCATTTCGCTATTGACTAATGATTTGGAGTAGGGGTGTCGAACTCAATCAGAGAAGGGGCCAAAATCTAAAATCCAGCCTAAATCGCGGGCCGAATGGTTTACTGAACAGTCATAAACTGTCATTGTGATGGAAACGCAGCGGAGTGTAGTGATGACAGCGCGGTGCGGGCCACATTGCAAGGCCTGGCGGGACGGATTTGGTCCGCGGGCCTTGTGTTTGACACATGTGATTTGGAGCATCTTTCCATGTGCTTATTGGCTATTTGTATATCTTCTTTGGAGAATGTCTTCTTGTACAACCTGCTAGGTTGTAGTAATAAAGGAGGCAACTTCATTTCTCTCAGCCTTTTTCCCTTACTGTAAAATGAGGATCATAACCTTCAGGTCACTCAGTTGTTGGAAAGGTTCCATTTAAATGAGGTTTGGGACAAGATAGTCATGGGACATGATTCTCAAGGATCCCAGAGCTGCCATAGCTACAGGTGAAGAGAAGGTTGCCCACCTCCAGGATCATTTCTAGGCAATGAGCTTGAACTTTATTCATGTGTCACCGAGACCAAGACCCCAGCATGCTGACAGACTGAGTCTGGGTTCTGGACTTCTCAGAAACACTCAGCCATCTTCATTATTATAAAACTCATTTTTTTAAAGAGCAGTTTAGAAAAAATTCCCAATGTGAAAGAAAACAACAACTATGTGATAAAAAAAAAAAAAAGCCACACCCCACAACACCGCCCAAACCATCTGAGAGGCAGCTGTTACCATCTGCTGCCTGTGCAGCTGCTTCTAGGTTGCAGACCATTCCCTCACTTCCCCTGCTCTGCCTGGAGAGGGCTCCAGGCTCAAGGTTGGTGTATAGGGCCCGGACCTAATACCTCTGAACAGGAAGCAAGACCAAGACACACATGCAAAGTGCTTTGAGCCCTTCCCACCTCTGAGCCACCTCTCCCAGCTCTCTGACTGCATGTTCTTGACATAATATAGTCAAGTCTTAGTTTCTCCATCTGTAAAATGGGATAATATTTATATATACCATGGGCTCAGAGAACTCAGAAATGGGGACCAGCTCTTGCTTTGGATTATAAAGCCAAACTTCCACCTGCCTTAAGGTCTCTGAACACATGGGTCCATCATTCATTCCCCTAATGGAAGCTACAGAAAGAGGGACGATATATTTTTACAACCATGATTTGGAGGCTTCCTACCACAGGAAAAGGAGGCCACCGAGAGTGAACTCAGTGATGACTTTTTCTTTTTTAAAGCTGGATCTCCTCAATTATATTGAAATAGAGTTTTCTCTAAGGACTCCTTGGGGTTTTGGGTCCCGGGTGAATGTCTGCTAGAGAGTGGTTTTTGTGCAGCACCAATATTGACCTTTTGGATGGAATATGTATTTGTGGTTGGGAGCTGTCCATTGTGGGGTGTTCAGCAGTGTCTCTCTCCTCTACCCACTAGGTGCTAGTTGCACCATCTTCCCAGTTGTGACAACCCAAAGTCTCTCCAGCACTGGAAATGTCCCTGGGGCATGGGGTGGGGAAAACAAAATCTCTTCCAGTTGAGAACCACTGCTCTAGAGGATGGTGGCACCACAACATGGAAGGAGCTTGGATCCAAGATTCACCAGGAGGACTAACCCTGCCCATTGACCAGTGAAAGTTGCCCTGGGATATTACAAGAGTAAAAAATAAATGTTCACAATGTTAAACCACCAAAATGCGGAAGAGAGAAGCATATAGTGAACATCATTCTACAATGACACCTAGATTCTACAATTATAATTTGTTTATTTGCTTTACCCCATATATATCCAGATTGATAATTTTTATATTTACAGAATATTTATATCAACAGAACAGAGGTGTGTGTATAGTGAGAGATGCTTTCAAAGCACTGAAAGTCCACACCCTCTGCACAGTTGGATCCAGTTTGGAGGCTAATCTCTCCCTTTACCCCAAAGATTGGGGCTCCAAGCCCCTTCTCTTGGTGACGACTCAGCTGGTAGACACGTGGAACAGATCAGAGGGACCGAGGGAGAGAGACCTCAGTCTTGGGTGGGAGTAACCGGAGGCAGGTGCTGTTCACCCTCTGATGGAAAAGAAGGTTCTTGATTCTTTTTCATCAGGAGTAGAAATACCTGGAAGCACAGATAGTGGTGAAGGCTCTGCTAAGAGAACCAGGAGCAGTTGCAGCTGAGCCTGAGAATTTTCTGCAGGTGAGGTTAAAAGACCTCACACAAGGTAGAGACTGCTCCGTGCAGCAGGTGGGGTGGGATACCACCCACAGAGAGGCTGGCAAAACCCTGAACCAGGGTGGAAACGTTCTCTTTCCTCTACTTTTTGGGAAGTCACCAATTCTTTCTTTCTTTCTTAAAAAAAAAAATAAAAAATATATATATATTATTGATTTTTTACAGAGATGAAGGGAGAGAGATAGAGTTAGAAACATCGATCAGCTGCCTCCTGCACCCCTCCCCCAACTGGGGATGTGCCTGAAACCAAGGTACATGCTCTTGACTGGAATCGAACCCGGGACCCTTCAGTCTGCAGGCCGACGCTCTATCCACTGGCAAGTCACCAATTCTTTAGCAAGAAGCAGCTGGGCAGTTAAATCAGAAACACTCCGAATATTCATTCGAGTTGTAGCATTTATCATTCACCTGGTTGGCAAACTTCATGGAGATCTTATTCAGATGGGTCCCAATGTTCCAAGTCCCTGTAATTGTCCAATAAAAATTCCTACTTAAAGAAACCCTCTAGGCACTGCTCTAGGCCAATGTTTCATAACGTAATCTTGCTCATAGAACACTAGATTTGTAGGCTGTGGGATGCTAATCGGTGTTATATGGGAAAGCTCTGTGGTTAAACGTGGGGGCCATGCTGGTGAAATAGATTTAACTGGGTTTTTATTCGCAGGACTGCTCAGTGGCACTAACATGTTCATGTGCATCGAGACCTACCCCTACAGGGCCCAGGGGGCATCGGACCACACTGTGGGATTCTTTGGGGAGGTGGGCATCCATATTGGACGGGCCCTTGCTGGCAGATCCTGGAGTTCAGTGTGGCTAGAAGACATCAGCAGCTTCCTTTTGAAAGTGGGCCAGAAGCAGGCTCACTCTTGTCCAGGTGCAACCCCAGTTATACAGGAGGAGGGCCTGTCCACGGTGCCACAAGAGCACACAGGGAAAGCCACACTCTGGGAGTCATGTTTGTGTTGGGTCCTAAAAGCTTTATACACTGTCTTAGGCAAATGAGGGCACGGGACATTCTAGACACAGGAAACAGCAAGTGCGAAAGCCCAGAGGGTGAAAAAGCACGGTGGTTTTGTGAGGACGGAGGAATTCTGTGTGCTTCCAGAGGGGTGTGCTGGGGGTTAGGTGTCAGGAGTGGAAGGGGCAGAGGCTCAAGTCTAACCATGTAGGGCCATAGGTGTCAGGCCAAGGAGTTTGATTCATGGGTAAGAGGAACCAACAGGCCCTGGCCACTTTGGCTCAGTGGATAGAGCGTCAGCCTGTGGGCTGAAAGGTCCCAGGTTCGATTCTGGCCAGGGGCACATGCCTAGGGTTGCGGGCTCGATCCCCAGTGGGGGGCATGCAGGAGGCAGCCTGTCGATGACTCTCTCTCATCATTGATATTTCTGTCTCTCTCTCCCTCTCCCTTCCTCTCTAAAAAACAATAAAAATATATTTAAAAAAAGAGGAACCAACAGAAGCTTAAAAAATTATTACTCGTCAATTGGAATGGGTGATCTAGGCACATGGCAGACAGTGAACAATAAGCTTCCTTTCCAACTTGTTCCCAGCCTCCACAGCCCTTTTCCCTCCACAGAACCGAATATTGCAAAGATTATCATCCTTCCAGAGGAACCCTCAGTGTCTATAAGCATAGCTGTATATGTCTGTATCCTTAAAAAACAACAACACCCTCATGAATAGCAACACTCTAATCACACTTTCAGCACTTTGCTTTTTCACTTAACAATATATCTTGGAGATTGTTTCATATCCGTACATAAAGAGCTGCCTCATTCTCTTTTAACAGCCGTAAAGATTTCCATTGTATTGATGTATGGCAATTTATTTAAGCAGTCCCCTGTTGATGGACATTCCGGCTGTCTCCAATCTCCTGTTATTATAAACCGAGCGGCAGTGAATGGCCTTGTACATCCAACTTTGCATACATATGTGCAAGTATGTCTGTGGAAGGCATCCTAGAGCAGTAGATTTTATGGGTCAACGGGCATGTGCACCCAACACTTTGATCGAGTGCCAAATTGCCATCCATGGAGGCTGAGCCCATTTATACTCTCACCTACCTTGGAGAGTGTGGGTTTCTCCGCCTGCTGCCTTGTTCAGTGTGTGTTCAGACATTCTGATCTTTCTCAGCCCCACAGGTAAAAAAGGGTACCTCCTTGTCATTTCCCTTGGCATTTCCTTTTAAGAAGACCAAGGTTGAGCCTCGTTTTGCCTGTGTAGAGGCTGACTTTCCTAACCTGAGAACTGCTTGTTCACATCCTTTGCCCATTTTTAATTGGATCATTGGCTCTTTTTCTTGGTGAATTGGGACACTCGTATAGTGCTTTCACTCTTGCCTGTTGGTAAATTTCCTGCAGCCCATGACCCATCCCAGTGGTTACACGTGTGCATACAAATACCCCGTCCCTAGCTGAGGCGGCCGTGGCAGTAGCCAGGAACGGTGGAGGGCAGGAGCATGGGGATTCTGGATCCTCTTCCATGGAGACATGACTAATGGGTTGGAGTAATTCTACTCCTTGGCAGAGGAGCAGACCCTTCCAGCAGCTCCCGACTGAGGCAAAGCCCCCTCCCACTGCTCCCACCAGCATTCTTCTTTTCTCCCTGGTCTAATTCCACCCTCCTTCCTCTCCTCCCCTCCCAGGAGTCCTCTCTGCTCAGCTTCCCCTTTCCTAATATTAGCACAGGCACAGCCCCGCCCCCCTGTCACAGGCAGTGATTATATAGCAAATTAACCACAAGCTGTTCGGTGCTCGTCCCGTGGCAGTTGGGGAGATGCTACTCTGAGTAATGACTTGTGTAGTGGATGCTCTCATCTGCAATTTGCATGCGCAATAAACGCAGAGCTAAAACCCCACCCATAGGAGAAAAGGGACCAAGGAGGAGGCATGGGGGCGGGGAAGGAATGGTGAATTTTGTGGACTGCATCTTACAGTCTGGCTTCCATTTCCTCCTGAGTAATGCAGCCATTGTCTACGTTTGATTGATGGCTGTGTTTGCCCGAAGGATGGAGGCTGGCAGAGGGAGAGTCAGAACAGGGCTTGAATCCCAACTCCTCACAGGAACAGTTACCCCCTGAGCATCAGTTTCCTCATCTATAAAATGGGAACAATAATATTGATCTCCAACCAGGTGTTAAAGAGCCTGGATTCTGGAACATGGTAAATCCATAGTAAACATTGCTTTTCTTCCCTTCCTCCACTCCCTCCTTCCCTTCCATCATATCAGGTAGGGTTAAAAAGAAATAAACTTTTTATTTTAAGATAATTGTTGATTCACATAAAATAGTATGAAATGAGAGCGAGAGAGAGATACAGAGAGAGAGAGGACCCTTTTCCCTAGTATTCTCCAGTGGTAGCACCTTGTAAAATTATATAGCCCTAGCTGGTTTTGCTCAGTGGATAGAGCTTTAACCTGAGGGACTGAAGGGTCCCGGGTTCAATTCCTAGTCAAGGGCATGTACCTCGATTGCAGGCTCGATCCCTGGCCCTGGTTAGGGCGTGTGCCACAGGCAAACCAGTCAATGTGTCTCCCGCACATCAATGTTTCTCTCTCTGTTTTTCCCCCTCCTTTTCACTCTTTCTGAAAATCAATGGAAAAATATCCTCGGGTGAGGATTAACAACAAACAAAAGCAACTATAGTATAATACCACACCCAGGATATTGATATGGATAAAATATACAGGTAGATCTTACTAATATTTCACCATGTTTACCTGTACTTATGGGTGTGTTTGTGTATGTTCAGTTCTGTACAATTTTGTTACATGTGTATGTTCACCACCACAGTCAAGACAGATGATCAGTTCTATTGTCACAAGGATCCTTCCAGTTTGCCCTTGAATAGTCACGCCTGCCTCCCTCCCATCCCCCAGTCCTAGTCTCCATCTCCTGGCAACCCCTAACACAAGTGGGGAAGATACCCAGGGGTTAGCACTTCTGTTTTCCTCTCCCCCATCCTCACGTGAATCTCGGGGGACTGAGACACGGCCCTCCAACTGGGCTGGCTGAGTCTTTCACACAAGATTCAGGCTGGTCCCCACATAATCCCCCAGATTAAATAAACCAGCTGTTATTTTAGGAAAGGCAGACCTAAACCCCATGGAAGGGCTAGAGAACTTGGTAACCATCTCAGTGGGAATTTCTTTCTTTTTAATAATATTACTAGGGCAGCAGGAATTATCTCCTTTTCTTAAAACACTTCATGCTTTTTCTTAGAAAATTAATATTTCTTCATAAGAAATGTGTCCTTATAGAAAGTATGGAGAAGTGAATACGAACTACCTGCAAATCTACCACCCAGAGAACACGGCTGCCAACATTTGGAGAATATCTTCTTCGTCTCATAAGCATTTCTCTGTATGTGTACGTGTTTGAAAAAGTCAGGGTCACACTATAATAAATCATATTGTACCTGATGTTTCAATAATATATCACTATCATTTTCCCATGTCCTATGCCATTCTTTATGAATGTGATGCTTAATGGTTGTAAAGCAATCTGTTGTACGGATATGCCATAATTCATTGAAACCGGTCTTCTGTTATTGGACATTGAGGTAGTTTTCAGTTTTTCAATATTAAGAGTAATATTATAATAAATATTTTGGAGCCTAACTTTTAGCACCCATCTCTGGTTAATGCCATTAGATAAATTCCTCTAAGTGTAATTGGGCACCTTTAATTAATAATTTTAAGTGTTTCATTTTGAAAAGTTAATACAGACATACACTTGATCAAAAAATATCCAAATAGTCCAAAAATACATTTATGAAGTAAGTCTTGTTTTGTATCTTTCATTCCAGTTTCCTAGATTCATTTCCCAGAGAAAAGCAATGTGACCAATTTCTTGTGCCTATCTCCACAGGAATACGGGGATGGATACAAAAAGCATATGTGTACATTTCCTCCTTTTTCTTTTCTTTTTTTTTTTTTTTAAACATATTTTTATTGATTTTTTACAGAGAGGAAGGGAGAGAGATTGAGAGCTAGAAACGCCGATGAGAGAAAAACATCGACCAGCTGCCTCTTGCACACCCCCTACCAGGGATGTGCCAGCAACCAATGTACATGCCCTTGACCGGAATCAAACCCGGGACCTTTCAGTCCGCAGACCGACGCTCTACCACTGAGCCAAACCGGTTTCGGCCATTTCCTCCTTTTTCTTACTATCCTCTACACATTTGGCACCTCCTCCTTCTTTCTTTCTTTCTTTTTTTTTTTTTTTTTTCCCACTTAACAATATATCTTGGAGATTATTCCCTTTCACTACATGTTACAGCCACCCCATAATGTTAAGTTGGTGCATAGGATTCATTTTCTCATGTCCTAAGCCATTCTTTCCGAATGTGATTTTTAAGGTGTGCACCATAATTAAGGAGTGTGTAGTGGTGGACATTTACTTTATTTACAGACTTTTGCTATAAAAGAATGCTTTAATAAGTAACCTTGCCCACGTCGCTTTGCACACATAGATGAGAATATCTGTGGGATAAGCACCAAAAGGGGACTTACATGTTTAAAATCAAATACCACCACAATGCCTTCCCAGCGGCAGCACCGATACACACATCCCCAGCAGCACTGTCTGTGCTTCCTTCTGCTCTTACCAAAAGCACCTTCTTAAACGCTTGCTCTTTGCCTCCCTAATAGAAAAACAGAGGTTTTAAACTATGGTTTTAATTTGTATCTGAGTGAGGTTGACCACTCTTTCATGTTTAAAAGCCATTGTGTGTGTGTGTGTGTGTGTGTGTGTGTGTGTGTGTGTGTATATACATATATATATATATATATATATATATATATATATTTTTTTTTTTAACTTTCTGTTCATGTTTTTTTTTTTAATTTAAAAAACTCATTTTTTAAATCTCCCCCCCCCCTTGTTGGTTTGTGAAAGGCTCTTTATGTAATGGAGAAATTAGTCTTCTATTTGGTGTTGCTTCTATTTCCCGCTGAGTTTGTCACTCTTCTTGGTTCTGTTTGCCATGCAGAGAGTTCAAATATTTTAATGTAGTGAAATTTCTCCAACTTTTCTTTGTTTAGTCAATGGTTCCTAGACCTTGTGTCCA
This sequence comes from Pipistrellus kuhlii, assembly GCF_014108245.1. Lineage (NCBI taxonomy): Eukaryota > Metazoa > Chordata > Mammalia > Chiroptera > Vespertilionidae > Pipistrellus > Pipistrellus kuhlii. The sequence continues at coordinate 5,895,853 of NW_023425562.1, forward strand.
GAAGGCACGCCCCCCCCCAAACCTTTCCCATCATGAAATTCCAAAAACGATCCCACATTTTTTCTAGTACTATTCCGATTTCATTTTTATATTTAAGATCTTTGATGCACCTGGAATTTATTTTGGAATGCAGACTGAGAAAAGCATTAAACTTGCTATTTCCCCAAGTACCTAGCTGGTTTTTGTAACCGAGTGATCTGAGAACGGATTATTTCTGAAGAAGGCTTGGGTCGAGTTAGTAATCCGGTGGCCACAGGAGGCCAGCATGGGTCACTCAGGTCCCGCAGGCGAAACTCACCTGATGCCTTTTTGGAGGGAGATTCTGGGCAGCTAGGTCAGGGGCAGGTTGCAGAGAAGTGTCTCCAGGTTTTAACCTCACACCAGGCAGGAAATGGTGTGGAACGATGATGGTGTTTAGAATGCTGAAGAATTACTACTTTAAAGGTACATTGTGGGGTTATGTCTTGATTCCTTCTATGCATGCTGCAGTAGGAAATAGCCTTCTAGGACCTTCTGGCTGCATTACCCCAAGGGTTATGCTGAGAGCATTAATGGAGTAGCTATCAATCAGAGGGTTTTTTTTTTTTTTTTGTAAAAATACTTGTATGACTTCTTTGCAAGATATTTTGAAATGGAGTTTTACAGTTAAAAAGCATATGAAACAGAAGACAAGCTGTTGGTTACATATAAATAATTAGAAGCACTGAAGGAAAACACATTTTCACTATTTAACATTAAAAAAAAAATCCGATGTAGGGAGTGGGTTCCTCGCAGTGTATCGTGTTTAAAAAGGTCCCTGAGGATTCTATTCCCTCCAGATGGCATATATGCCTCTCAGAAGGGGTTGCTTGATAAAATATGTGAATCCCAGTTATAAAAAAATGATTACTTCTTTAGTATAAGTATGCTCCAAATATTGCCTGAGACATACATATACTTAAATATTATTCATTGTTTATCTGAAGTTCAAATTTTACTTGGGCATGCTGAATTTCTATTTGCTAACTCTAGCAACCCCAGCCTCAAGGGCACTGACAATGTCTGGAGACAGAGGAGGGGTAGAGCTATGGGCATCTCATGGGTAGAGGCCATGGATGTTGCTAAAGAACAGCCCCCCCCCCCCAGCAAAAATGGTCCAGTTCGCAAGGTCAACAGCGTCAAGGTTGAGAAACATTTTAACTGGCTCAATACAGTCTCAGATTAAGAACTCTCTAGTATGAAATTTACTTTAGAATCAAAATAGAAGAAACCCTAAGAGTCCCCCGAGGAACTTTCCCCCCCCATTCTTTTATTGATGACAGCAAGACCTAAGTAACTAATATTATTTTCCCTTTTCTCTTTGGCTATTAGGAAATTCAGACTAAATTAAAGTCTCTGTGGGATCTGACTTGCTGCATGTATATTTTATTTATTTATTTTTCCTTTAAGTCTTGGCATTCTGGGCTGATTTGTACTTCACCAGTCCTGATTCTTTTTTTAAAAATATATTTCATTGATTTTTCACAGAGAGGAAGGGGGAGAGATAGAGAGTTAGAAACATCGATGAGAGAGAATCATCATCAGCTGCCTCCTGCACACCCCCTACTGGGGATGTGCCCGCAACCAAGGCACACGCCCTTGATTGGAATCGAACCTGAGACCCTTGAGTCCATAGGCCAATGCTCTATCCACTGAGCCAAACTGGTTTCGGCACCAGTCCTGATTCTTATTCTTTATTCATTTTTACTATTTCCTGCAAAATACTCAAACTTACAGGATAAGTAAAATTTACAGGGTACGGTGTGATCCACACACACAGAAACAAACACATTCAAGTGGATATTTAAAATGAAATTATTAATCCGATATTTGACAGGCCCTGTCCGGTGCCCATGGCAACGCGGTAGAAACATGAGGGGAGCCCAGTCCCTTCCCAGCATCCCGCAGGCCTGAGGGAACACCACCTCTGCTCTCTGGTGTTCTCTTCACCCTCCTGCCCAGGCCTCAGCACACCTGTGGCGGGTGGCCTGCAGGGAGGCTGGACCTTGGACACCAGGAGAGGGGACCCTGGCTTCCTGCCACTTGGTCTTGGGAGATGCTCTCCGCTGCCCAGAAAGTGTGGGACCCTCGGCAGAGGCCGAGCAGGCAGGGCGCTGCAAGGCTCTGCCATGGCCCACGCAGACACACTGGGAACGAGATTGCATCTTCCCCCGGACCAGCGAGATTCTATAAACATAATCAAAATGTAATAGAAACTTTTTGGAAATGCTGTTATGAGGAGAAAGCATCAATCTTGATGGAACTCCGCTCAACAGGCTTTGCGGAGCTAATCAATCATGGTCAGGACTCGGCCTCCCCATCTGTCTGCGCCGGGGACCGCGCGGGGCCCGCTCGCTCCCCGGCTGGGGCCGCGTCCCCTCACCAGGCAATCCATCATGCTGCGGGGGGACGGCGGGAGGGGAATAATAGCACGCTAATAAACTAAGGGCTTTTTTCATTCCCAACTAATTTTTAGTAAATGAGCCCAATCCAGACGGAGCAGGGAAAAGAGCCCGGGGAGATGGTGCTTCCGAGATGCGCCTGGCTGGCCGGGGACAATGGCTCGTGGGCCCCAGGGGAAGGAGCGAGCCAGCCCAGCCCGGGGCGACTCTCTGTTCAGTGTTCGGAAGAGGCAGGACCTGGCCCCTGGACACACAGAGAAGAAAGAGGCTGGAACAACTTCCGGACTGAAGGTGTGGCCTCCTGGGGCTGGCTCCTAGTGCGATGCCAGAGCTGGGTCTGGTCTGGGCTTGAACTCAGGATGGAAGCCGGAAGTCAGAGGGCTAGGTCCAGGCAATGGCTCTGAGTGCCCATAACCAGAAATAGACCCAGGGGTCAGATGCCAAGAAGCAGAATGAAGAGCAGCGTGCAGAATGGGCTCTGTGGATAGTCAGAGGGGGTCTGGGGCCCATTCCCGTCTGCCGTAGCTGCCTTGGGGGTGAACCTTCCAGGCTTCATCCTCAGGACAGGGCTGGACAGGGCTCAGAAGGGAATATATATATAATTGATTTTATACAGAGAGTAAGGGAGAGATATAGAGAGTTAGAAACATCGATGAGAGAGAAATATTGATCAGCTGCCTCTTGCACACCCCCTACTGGGATGTGCCCACAACCAAAGTATATGCCCTTAACTGGAATCGAACCTGGGACCCTTCAGTCTGCTCTATCCACTGAGCCAAACCGGTTTTGGCAGAAGGGGATATTGTTAGAGAGGCCTGTGATTAGAGGGACCATGTCTGTTTGTACTCATGCTTCTATCTCCAGCACTTTGCTTAGTGCATGGTACATGGTAGGCACTCATAAATATTTGTTAAATGAATATGTGCATGAGAATTGTCCCTGAGAGCAGATTTTGAAGAATGGGTCTGGTAAGTTTCTTAAATTCTTCAAGTTCCTATCCTAAATATATCACAGGCTCAGCCCCAGGTTTCTTCCCATTCAGGCCCCTGTCTTAGATAGAAGGACAATTTGGAGAAGGTGTATATAGTGATACTTTATTGCTGTATTATAAATTACCCCCAACTGAGCCCAGCCTTCTAGTTCCTCCCAAGGTCCAGATATGGGGGTGATGCCATCTTGGTCCCTTCCAGACTAGTCAAGCTATCTGGATACCACAGTCAATGCCACATAGAGCAGAAAAATGGCCCAGGCGAACTTTGTCACAGAATCACGAGACATAATAAAATGTTTGTTTTAGGCCACTAAGTATTGGAACAGTTTGTTTTGCATGAAGAGATAACACCAAGAATACAAGAAAAGATCATAGCTCATAGCTGGTCCAACTGCCCATTCTGGGTTTGAATCATTTCTGTGATATTTTCCTTTGACATCATTGCTTAAATACCGAGAGGGGCCGGACAATTATTACCCTTGGGATTAGTCCCTTCTATAGTGGGATGGTCATGGTGCACCTTCTTTTTTCCCCTCCACCCTCCCTCACCCTGCCTCTTTCCTTCATGTCTTTCTTTTCCAAATATTTATTGGGGTGAGAATCAGAAAATGGTTCTAAGAGAAGGTCTTAAGTCAGGATTCTTCAAAGAAACAAACATATATATATATATATATATATATATATATATATATATCTCTCAGAGAGAGAGAGAGAGAGAGAGAGAGAGAGAGAGAGAGAGAGAGAGAGATACATAAGAAGATATTTATTAAATGAATTGGCAGGCCTGGGAACTGAGAGGCTACTGGTATAAGCCCTGTAGCCCTAAGACCTGAGAACCAGAAATTTTTATGTCAAAGGACAGGAAATGGTAGACACCTCAACATAAGAAAAGAGAGAGAATTTGCCCTTGCTTCATTCACCCAGGTTCCCAGTGGATTGGCTAAGGTCTGCCCACGTTGGTGAGAGCGATTCTCTCTATTCAGTCTACTGAATCAAAAACTAATCTCTTCCAGAAACACCCTTGCAGACACACCCAGAAATAATGTTTTACCATAAACCTGGCATCCTGAGCCCAGTCAAGTTGACACATAAAATTAATCATCTAGGAGGTGAGGCTGGAGCTAGGACTGGAATGGAGTGTGGAGCTGAGTGAGCACATGGGTCAGAGCTCACTAGGCAGGGTTGGGGTTGGGAGTGCATGGTGTGGGGAAGGTGGAAATGGTGGGACTTGAAGTGAGAGGCAAGGTAGTTGTGGCCACGTCATATGGTCCTTAATGTCCCTTAGGAGTTTAGACTTTATGGCCAGGCTGAGCAGGAAGAGACTTCTCTTTTAGAAGTCAGCTTCTGGTTGCTGTGTGGTCAGTGTGGCAACAGGGACCAGTTAAGAAGTAGATCAGGAAAAAGATAGTGGTGGCTTGGACCAAAGTGGCGGTGGTGGAGCTGCAGGAAAGGGGGTGGTTTGGAAAGCATAATGTTTGCTGTCTTTCTGGAGAATGTGTCATTCTACATATTCTACTTAAGGACAAGAATAACAAATAGGATGGATGACGCTCCTAGGAAGTGTTTGGCATGGATAATAAGTACATAAGCCAGTAGCTTATGCAGCAGAAGTGAAACTCAGAGGATGTGTTAAGTAGATACAATGAGTAAGCTTGGGAGGCTCAGGCAGAATTTATAGATGTGTTAAACATAGTAAGAATGTTGGTTACCTGTTAATCATATATAGATTAAATGGCTCATATGGTAAAACAAATAAGAAGGTTATATATGGAAATGGATGGAAAGATCAACTACTTCTGGTCTGATAGCTAAGTCATCCCTAATTTGGCGATCCATGGACGTAACCCATCTCAGTCTCATCAATGGCTGGTTAATCTTCTGTGCTTTGTGCTCACTAGTTGTATGAGTTTGTAATACTGTGTAACAAAACGCATGAAAACTCAGCAGCTTAAGAACAACCATTTATCACTGCTCATATTGTGAACATGTCTTACTGGGAGATTGCTCTCAGGAGAAAGGAAGTTAAGGAAGCAGAGGGGGAAAGGTAAGTTAGGTTTGATGTTAACTTGAGGTAAGTTTCAGTCTGGTTCTATGGAAAGTTCTGGAGCAATAGGTGTACCACTGCATTGGTCCCACCTTAAGGCCTGTGATACATCCCTCCCTTGTCAATCAATCACTGGTATAAGCTGGCAGAGAATGTTAATTCTCCAGGGAAGGGTAGAGGTGAAAGCAATTTGTAGCCAACATATTTTAATCCTCACCTGAGGATATTTTTCCATTGATTTTTTAGAGAGAGTGGGAGAGAGAAAGAAAGGCAGAGAGAAATATTGATGTGAGAGAAACACATCGATTTGTTGTCTCTTGCACACACCCTGACCAGGGCCTGGGCCAGGAAGGAACAAGCCTGCAACCGTGGTATATGCCCTTGACTGGAATTGAAACAGGATGATGCTCTATCCACTGAACCAAACTGGCTAGGGTTTCACAGCAAATATTGATAGCACCCTGGTGAAAGAGAAAGTGGAAATTTTTATTTTGTGTGTACTTTGCTGCAATTAAAAAATCAAAAACATCAGTAGAGTGGGGATGTATGCTTCATCTACAGAGGGCGGCCCTGCAAAGTTGCAAGACAAAGGGTGTGGATGGATAATGCCGACAGAGTGGAGTAAGACTGAGAGCCAATAATCCAATCCGGCACGTGCTCAGGCTGGCATGGTGGGAAAACATTTCTGGCAGTCACAGTGGGGGATGGACTGACCCTCAGCAAAGAGGCAAAGATCCAGATGAGAGAGTAGGCCTGGTCAGGGCAGGGACAGAGTAGATGGAGATGGGGTAAGAGACGTGACAATAGCTCTGTGGTTGAGGACTTACCATATCTGATATACCATGCCCAAGGCTTTGCAATGGTTAGCTTCTTTAAGCTTCCAACAATTTGATGGCATAGGTCTACTGTGAAACCCATTTTACAGATAAGGTAGTGGGATGGGAAGTGTCTTGCATAAGGTCATACAACTGGTAGGAGCTCAAACTGGCCTTGAAAACCGCATCTGCCTGCTTCAGGACCTCAGTCTTTAACCACCACGCCCCAAGACCTTGGGTAAGAGAAAGAGGCATTAGATTTTGATCTGCAAGTGTGGGTGACAGGTGGACAGCGCCCCCATCAGCTAAGGCTGAGAACCACAATTTTGAGATCAATTGAGGACAGCAATGTGGGAGAGGAAAGTGGTGGGAGACCGATTTTGCAAGGAAAAGGAAAACTCCTGGCTTTCAAAAAGCAGTGTTTTCCTCTGGTCTTGCTTTTCTCTGCTGTTTACCTGTAACTTCTTCCCACTCCCACTGCCGAGGACAGAGAGCAGGGGAGGACGGGAATCCTCCAGGGGCTCCGGCTGTGCTCAGCTCGCAATGGAGCCTGACAAATCGAGTGGGTAAAAACCATTAATTAGCAGTTTTGGAAACAGTTGCAAAGTTAATTATTCCATTTTCTGATGAAAGAGAGCTAATTTTTGGCATTTACACTGACAGTGACATGAACTAACATTTTTCGAGTTGACATCCCTCAAGATAAATGATGCCGTGAAGCATTTGTGCAAACATCCTGACCCACAGCTCACTGCTGGAGATTGTCTGCAGTGGGCGCCTTTGCCACAGTCTTTGCCTGGCAAGTTTGGGGAGTGGGCGAGCCAAGAAAGGAGGTTTATTTGGGCAGAGGATAAAGAGGAGAGCCGGTGACATACAAAAAAGACTCAACGTGAGAGAGACATTTGTTTGCATAGGGGAAGGTTTTGCTCTAACAGAGAGCAGGGGAGCACGTGAACATCTCTGTTCCTCTCGGTCTGTCTGTTTGCTTGTGATGAGGCACCTAGTTTTTCCAAATGGTTGCTTCCAAGTTTAGATCTTCTCCCAGACTCGTCTGTTTCTGAGTACTAGGTCTGTATATCCGACTCTCTGCTTGACACCTCCACTTGGCATCGTACACGCATCTCAAACTCAGTGTGTCACAAAGGAACTCACAGCCCTCTCCTCTGAAAGTTTCCCCTCCCCTAAGTCTCCCATTCTAGGAAATGACACCATCATCCATCCAAATGCTCAAGCCAGAACCAACGCCATCATCACTGATAGCTTCATTTCCCTCACTCACTCCTGACATCCAATTTGTCAGCAAGACCTGCCAATGCTGCTTCTGAGACGCATCTCAGCGATGTCTTCCCCTTTTCTCTTTCCTGCCCTCACTGGTGTAAAACCATCATCTCTGTAACTCGGTGCTATCTTGTAGAAACATAACGAGAGCCGCACATGGAAATGTACACTTCCTTGTGGCCACATTTAAAAAAGTAAACAGAAACAGGTGAATTTGAAATGTTAAATGAATTCAACTTTATTTGTAAGGGCAACTTTAGGATCATAGCAATGTTGAGTGCAAAGTTCAGAGATTCCCTGTGTACCTCGAGACTCCACACATGTACAACCTCCCCCACTATCAACAACCCCCGCCAGTGGCACATTGGTTACAGTCGATGAACCCACACGGACACATCATCACCAAAGCCCACAGTTTACATGAGGGTTCACAAACAGGTGTTGTACCTTCTGTGGGTTGTGACCGATGTGTAAGGACATGTGCCCATACAGATGGCATCAGACAGAATAGTTTAGCCGTCCTAAGAATTTCTGGTACTTTGCCTGTTCACCTCTTCCTTTCCTCCTAACCCCTGGAAGCCACGGATGCTTTTACTGTCTCCATAGTTTTGCCTTTTCCAGTGCAGTTTGAAATGAAGTCCCTCCCACTCTTGCCTCTGTCCAACCCATTCTCCAATGAGCAGTCAGAGAGATCCCTTAAATAGGCAATTAAGACCATGCCATGTCCCCCCAGACCTAGAATGAAAATGGATCGCCTTCCTTCAGCCTACCAGGCCTTGCAGGATCTGGCCCCTGCCCAGCCATCTCATGCCACTATTCTCTGCTCTGTACGCCCAGCGATCTTGGCTTTCTTTTAGCTCTTCAAACACGTCGCGTTTGGTATTGCTGGAGTATAAATTGGGAAGGGATATGTGTGTGGAGTAGGTCCTCAGGCACCTTGCAGACCAGACGGTCGTGGGGGCACATGGGAGCCCCATGGGGGAATGGGTGGACCAGGATCTGTGCTAACTAACCCTCTGTGGCTGCCCCCCCCCCCCTCCCCGCCTCTCAGAATGGAGCTTGGATCCTGTGCTCCGGGCAGCATCCCTCTTAACACAGGCAGATTAATTGGAAACAGATGTCAAGTGGTGGGAGTTAAACACAGACATCTCACCAAATGTCAGCCTTCCCCTGGGCCAGGATGGAGCCTTCCCTTCTCATCCTCACCGGGGAACTTGGAAAAGGCTTTTTAGATGTGTTGGTGGAATTTGTGGCCCCAGCAGTCTTTTAGCTCTCCTCAAAAACTCAAGGCAGACGATGACTCTGAAAACCAAAACCTGCTCATGAATGTAATCATACCAGATGCATACAAAGAAAAGGTACTCTCAGAACAGCTGACTCTTAACATGACCACAGAATCCTCAGCTTGTGAGAGCTGGTATCTCCCCACTTCAAAGACAGTAACACTGAGGCCAAGAGCAGAGAACGGACTAGTCCAAGGTTACTTAGTTAACCCCTGCGGTTCCCTCCTGCCTGGGTTTCCCTCCCACCACTCTAACTGTTCTGTCTCAGTCTGCCTTTTTGGGGCATCCTTTCCTCTGTTTACATGTTCTAGGCCAGTGGTTGGCAAACTGCAGCTCATGAGCCACATGTGGTTTATGGTTTGCCGCTCTGTTGACTAATGAGTTTGCTGACCACTATTCTAGGCTATGTGTGTTTTTTTTTTTAAATATATATTTTATTGATTTTTCATAGAGAGGAGGAGAGAGGGATAGAGAGTTAGAAACATTGATGAGAGAGAAACATCGATCAGCCGCCTCTTGCACACTCCCTACTGAGGATGTGCCCGCAACCAAGGTACATGCCCTTGACTGGAATCGAACCTGGGACCTTTAAGTCCGCAGGCTGACACTCTATCCACTGAACCACACCGGTTTTGGCTAGGCTATGGTTTTTGGAGGACCTGTCCTGGTCCTCTCCTCTCCTCCTCTGGATAGCCTTCTCTATGTGGGTTAAGCATCATGGGATTTAGGGTCTTCGCCGATGCTGTTCCCTCTCTCTGGGCCACTCTTCCCTCGTTTCTGGCATGACCAGCTTCTTCTCAACCTTCAGGTTTCAGCCTGAGTGTTGCCCTCTCGGAGTTCTTCCTCGAACACCCGTGCCTATAAAAGCACCCCAGCCTGGGATTGGGCTGAGCAGCTGACAGGACTGATGGATGCATGGGAGAGTGAAGGAGTGGGCAGGAGTTGGGCAGAGTGGAGCATGGGGAAGGACCATGGAGAGCAGGCATCTTTAGCCTAAGTGCTCACAGCTCCTCCACAGTCATCAGCTGGGCTTTCCACCGTTCTCCAACTCAGAGACAGGCAGGCCCCGGTGTTTTGGGTTATTAACTCTCCTCAGTAAACTTCCCGTGATAAAACACTCACCGGAATACAGAAAGAGCTCATAAAAGCAGGATTTAGTGCCATTTTATAGAAGTCAGGGCTGACTTTCACACTCGAGCTAGTGTGTATATTTAAAATCCACGCCTGACTCACTGCCTTGGAGGGAGGAGGCCTGAGGCCCACAGAGGAGATAACATGGCTCCCGTGCTCCCCTCCCAGCCCAAGGTCACCTGGAGTGAGGCTCTCCAGCAGGGGTTAGGCCAAACTGGACGGACCTCGGTGACCTCCTTCCTAATGGGCGGTGAGAATGCAACCAGGCAGATATGGGCTTGAGTCCTGGCTGGGTGACCAGCCGGCCCTGTTTCCCATGACAGAGGTGTTTCCCAGGACGTGGGACTTCTGGTGCCAAAACCAGACAAGTTCTGGCAAATGAGAATGAGTTGGTCGTCCCAGACACACGGTTCCATTATCTCTTTGCTTTGCAAACTTGGGTGGCTCACTTCCCTTTCGGAAACTCATTTTTCTCAGCTGTCAGAAAGGAACAATTAAGCCTACTTTGTTAGTCAGGTTAATTAACATGAGCTGCTGTAATAAATAATCCCCAAATCTCCGTGGCTTAACACAATGCAGGTTATTTCTTGCTTCAGCTCAGGGCACACTACGGGTAAGGTGGCCCTTTGAAAGCGGTGATTCAGGGAGCCAGGCTCTTCTGTTTCATGGTTCTGTCATCCCCAGAGGCCTTCTCAGGGTTCTCTGCTGAGTTCTCTGCATTAAGTCCGTGGGGAGTGAGGATTCAGTGGGATATTTTAGGGCAGAGGTTGCCAAACTACACCCATGAGCCAAGTGGAATCTCTCTATCTCTCTCTCTCTCTCTCTCTCTCTCTCTCTCTCTCTCTCTCTCTCTCTCTCTCTCTGTCTCTCTCTTTTTAAATAGTTTCATTGGAAGAAGCACACCCATTTTGCTGCTTTTGGTTTTGGCTGCTTTTGCTCTACCATGGCAGAGTCGAGAAGTTGTGACAGAGGCAAAGCCTAAAGTATTTACTCCCTGGCCCTTTACAGCAGACATTTGCTGAACTCAGTTTTGTGGCGTTGGCCTGAGTGTGGCACCCATCATGATCCCTATAGCTCACTGGTTACAACTCATTTTGATAACTCCAAACTAGCTGCAAGGGAGTCTGGGAAGTGCCGAGGAGCACTTGATATCGGCATTCAGTGACAGTCCCCATCACACCTACCTCTCAGGCTCATTATGAAAATGTCATAAAACAATGCCTGGAAAGTATTTACCAGAGGGTCTGGCACATGGTAACTCTTCTTAAAGGACACTCTTGCCTCCCCAGGCCTCAGGGCTATCCTAAGTGGCTGGTTCACAGGATTGTGTGGGAGGAACCCCTTCCTGCCCTTGTGAAGAAGGAACTCGGTTGCTTAGGTCTCGTGGTGCTAGATTCATGAGGTGGATGCCTGGTCTATTCGACCTGGAGTTGGGACACTGACTATTTTCATGTGGTCAGCTGAAGGAGGGATCAGGAAGAGCTCAGGGATGCTGGTCTGGGCTCTAAACCTAATACATCCTAGCTCGATATTTTTCCTGCTGGACAAGCAGGGTGGGTGCTGTGTGTTCCATCTCAGCGTAGGTTGACTGGCCATTCATGAGTTGACTTCTGCTCACCCCCATCCTTCCCAGCCTTGCTATTATTTTAAAAAAAGCAATTTTGGAAAATTAAAAACAGCAATACCTCTTTTAGTCATAGTATATGTAACATTGAACATAGGTTATCAATGATACTTTTACTTTATAAAGTAGCTATAATAAAATTTATTTAAGGCATTGATGGAAGGTTAATAAGTAGTTAAGCTTAATATTTTAAAGTTTACTCAGTAATGTGAGGATGATTATTCACTCATAAAAATGAGGTAATTCTCCCTAAGTTTCTCCCTTTTCGGACATGATTTCCATAAAAGTTGAGATCCCTAATGTATAGAAATATGTATAGAAATGTGACATAGCAGAATTGCCAGGACTTTTTTTTTTAAAATTTATAATGGAAGATTTATTTTTATAATAGAAATATAGAACTACTCATCAGGAGAGATGCCTGAATATTTCACTTTAAGGTTCATAGTCTGGAAATAGAAGTAAATTCTTCTTATAAAACAAAATAAAATGCGACTGCAGTCACAGGGTGCCTCATAGTGCCTGTAACAGCACCCACAAAGACGTGTACGCATTGGCTTGCCCTTTAGCGCTGAGTCACTGCCTGAGGAGACCCACCTACTGTCCTGTCCCAGACCCTCGCTTCCTCAGAAGGAGGAGATGTCCTTGTCTGGCCCAGTAAATACCCCTTTGCCCGGCGACTGAAAGCTGAACCTACTCTCCAACTCATCGCTCCCAACTCCGCTTGAGGACGATGCAATCCTGATGGTTGACGGACTTCAGCACAGCAGTATCCACCCTCAGCCTGAGGAAAACATTCAACCTTGCAGCAATCTTGATGCTCTGACCAGATCCCTTTAGGATCCATTTTACTGTTTCTTCTCTTCCTTTCTTCTTCTTCTTCTTCTTCTTCTTCTTCTTCTTCTTCTTCTTCTTCTTCTTCTTCTTTTAGAGTTATTTTTGTTTAATTTCCAAATTTTCATTTTCTCAATTTTTGTTTACATTCAATATTGTGCGTTTTGTATTAGTTTCAGGTATTCAGACCAGTGGTTGGACAACTATATTCTTTACAGTGTCTCCCCCTTCCCCCCAGTATTTTCAGTAACCACCTGTCACCATACGTAATTATTATAAAACTAGAGGCCCGGTGCACAGACTTGTGCACCTGTGGGGTCCCTGGGCATGGCCTGCAGGGATTGGGCCGAAACTGGCAGTCCAATGCCTGCCTGTCACTCCTGCCTGCTGCTCCCTACTCACTCCAGCCTCGCTGTGCCTGATGGGGAAAAGCTCATGCTGCAGTAGAGCTCGCCAGCTGTGAGCCCTGCATCTGACGCCTGTTGGTCACCTGAGTGGCACTCCTGCTGTAGAAGTGCACTGACCACCAGGGGGCAGCTCCTGCATTGAGTGTCTGCCCCTGGTGGTCAGTGTGTGTCATAGCGACCTGTAGAACCAGTCGTTCCGTCAGTTGGTTGCTTAAGCTTTTATATATATAATTGACTATATTCTCTATACTTTACACCCCCATAACTATTGGGTCGGCAACTAAGTACTTGCGGATTTTTTAAAGAAAATCAAAGACAATTTTTTCATGGAACTAAATAACTTTATTCTGTAATGTATTGCCCATTTTGATCAATGACCTTTTACCATCTTTCAGGCAGCATCATAATCCCACGTTCAAAAAACTTCTGGTTTTTATTAGCAAAAAACTGAATCAGGTACGATTTGACATCATCATCATTATTGAAATTTTTACCATTCAAGGAGTTTTGTAAAGATCGAAACAAAAAGTAATCAGATGGTGCAAGGTCAGGACTATATGGTGGATGTGGCAAAACATCCCAACCAAGCTCCATTAATTTTTGCCGAGTGACCAAAAATGTGTGTGGCCTTGCATTGTCATGATGGAATACAACACCTTTTCGATTTGTCAATTCGGGCCGCTTTTCTTCAACTGCATTGTTTAATTTCGTTAGTTGTTCAATGTAGACATCAGAATTGATCGTTTGGTTGGGTGGTAAGAGTTCAAAGTAGACAATTCCTTTGTAATCCCACCAAACTGATAACAAAACCTTCTTTTGATGAATATCAGCTTTTGATGTTGTTTGAGTTGGTTCACCTGGCCTGCTCCACGATCTTTTCTGCTTGATATTGTTGTAAACAACCCATTTTTCATCGCCAGTTATCAGTCGTTTTAAAAATGGATCATTTTCATTACGTTTCTTTAGCAAATCGCAGCTGCTAATGCGTTGCGTTAACTGTGATTCTTTCAGTTCGTGAGGAACCCATGTATCGAGTTTTTGAACATAGCCAAGTTGTTTTAAGTGATTTTCAATGCATGTATGTGATACATGAAGCTTCTCTGCAATCTCACGTGTTGTACTGTGACAGTCCGAATTGATTATTGCTTTGATTAGGGCGTCATCAACTTCAACTGGACGACCAGAGCGTTTTTCATCTTTGAGTGAAAAATCACCAGAACGAAATTTGGCAAACCAATTTTGACACTGCCGTTCTTTTAAGGCTTCGTCACCATAAACAGCACATAACTTTTTATGAGCTTGCGATGCGTTTTTCCCTTGTGGAAATAAAAAAGCAAAATATGACGAAAATGTTCCTTTTAATTTTCCATTTTTCAACGAACGCCAAACGAAAACTACAAAACAGATCAAAAAACTTTTTTCACTGATTAACAGCTGAATAGCCAACTACCAAATAACAAAATGTGTTTTACATTTGTACTACGTCTGCAAACCTAAAAATTCAACTGAAGCCATATGTGTGTGAAACCCGCAATTACTTAGCTGCCGACCCAATATTTTGTAACTGCCAATCTGTATTTCTCTAACCCTTCACCTTTTCTATCCTCTTCTCTCTGGCCACCACCAGCCTGTTCTCCGTTTTACTGTTTCCTGCCTCTCCCTGCCTCCTGCCCTGGCGCTGGCTGCATTTTCCAAAGGCCAGCACTGTGTCTCTTCTTTTCTTTGGAGAACTGCCTTTAGGCTTCACGCTGTCCCTGTGAATGGAGCCAGCTCTCAGAATTCAGTTTACCTCCGCACCTCACTCACCCATCCTCCTGGGGGCGCTCTCCCTCAAGTCAGGGCTGCCCTGAGTGTGCCTTAGGTGCTGGAGCTGCAGACTTAGGCTGGCGCTCCCCTTGGTGAAACTTCTGTCAACAACTACACCCTTGTGTGGCTTCCTCCCCTTCCCTAAATTGCTCCTCCCGATCTTTTGCTGGTTCCTCCTGGGAACGAACACTTCTTGCACCCAAATTCTTGTCTCTGGGTCTGCTCGTGTGGAACCTGAGCGAGGGTGGAGCATTGATAGGTTAGTGCTGCCTCTGTGAAGAGTTTGTGTTATTTGAGCAGCAGACACCCAGCTGTGGGACAGAGATGGGGGCAGTTAAGGGCTCGACTTCCAGTCACGGGCGATTTTAGATTTAATGGTCATGACTGCAGGCTTTAGTGTCAGAGAGACCCTGTGGATGTCCCCGTTCTGCTGCCCACATGCTTCCTGTGGCCTTGGGCAGCTTGCGTCACCGCTCTGGGTCTGAGCTCTCTCATGTGAGAAAGAGACAACGGTAAGACCTACTCCATGGGACGGTGATGAGGACAAGGAAAGAAGACGCATGGAAGGTGTTTAGCACGGTGCTGGTACATGGCAAGGACCCAATGGACACTAGCTCTGGTTCTTGTTTGCCTCAAGCTATGGTGGCTTTTTGCCTTGGATCTATCTCGGATTTGTGATCAGGCTACTAGTTCCACTACTGCTGGGTGGCCAGTTGTCACTACTCGGTGGAGAGTGGTGTCGTCTGGGGGGACAATTCCCTTCCTTCCTCAGGATCGGGGGAGATAGTGAGACAGTATTTACCCGATCGTGGCCTTGTATTCATCAGGTCAGATTGTGTGACACAATGTGGCCAGGGCCAGAGTCAAAGTACTCACACAGTGCTCTGCCAAATGCGGTACTTACTGAGCCTCCCTATAGGGCTCACCAGTGGCTTCCACAGGCTGATTGGCCTTCGGGCTGAAGAGGGCGATGGCCAAGAGGTGATGTCATACAGCCATTTCCCACACCAACAGCAAAGAGCAGCTCTCCTGGCATCAGGGATGTGATGTGTTGCTCCTTTCTGGGGTGGCTCTGTCCCTGGTGGTCCTCGACCGTGCCGCGTGGCTCCCTCTTACTGCTATGATGGCCTCGGGCCTGCGGGGGGCTGAGGGAGGGTATCTATCCCAGCTTTGATAGCCACCGTGTGGAGTTCGTTTGGGGTTTCCAGAGATGCTAGGCCATCTTGGAATGAGCAGAGCCTCAGGGGCTGGTGGTTCATTGTAGGGGATCTGATGGAAATCTTGGATCCTTCTCCCCAGAGAGACACAAGCTAGGCCCACATAGACAGACACCCCTGGCATATGGGACGCACACCCCTGTATCAGGGCACTGTGAGCCTGCTCTGTTGTCATTTGCCTTTTGGAGTCCCTGCTCGGTTTTGCCTTCCTTCCCTTTAGGATGCATTTATGGTGCTGATGCCAGTGCAACTCGAGCTTAGAGAGTGATGGGGAGACAGCGATGGCAAGCTGCTCCGTCTGTGATTGGTTGTCCTGGTGGCAGCCGCATGGATGTTGAGGATAAGACCACGAGCTTCCCTAGTCCTGAGCCTGGGACAGAAGACATTAGGGCTGGAGGAGGGAGAGCGGTGCGAAGGGGAAGAGGAGGGGAGGGAAGAGGAGAGAGTCTGGGAAGGAGGAAGAAGAGAGGATGGAGGAGGGGAGGAGAAAACCCTGGAGGAAGGGGGGAGGGGCAGGTGGGAGGCAGGGGCAGAGGGAGCAAGGGTCCTTGACTGGGGGGCATTCAGGAGAGGGTGACACGTGAGTGACGCCCGTGACTTAAGAGAGAAGAAGCTGGCGGCCTGAAAGGGAGGGAGACAGAAAGCAGGGCTTTTCAATATGAGCATTCATGTCCTGGTGACAGCAGTCATTTATCACGCCCTGAATGGGAGCGCGGGGCCCCGTGCTGCCGCCAAAGGCCCCTGGTTAAAGTTTTACCTGCGTGTGAAAGGGGCTGCGGCCTGGCCACGGCGGCCCTTCTGAGACTGCAGGGTGAGTGGGGAGTGGTGGCCCCTGGGGGCCCATCCGTTAGGAGTAGAAAGACTTTGGCTTCAGAGGAGGGACCACAGGACAGGATGTTTCTGGGTGTGGGGATCCCTCCAGGCATGAGGGGGCCAGCAAGGGAAGGGGTCTGCCTCACAGAGGGGCATGGAAAGGCCTGCTCCAGGCACCGAGTTAGGAGCCTCTTCTCAAATCAATCTTGCGAGCCTGCCAGGGGGCACGGGATGGGGCACGTGGGGCACACAGATTGGCAAATGATGTCAGTGGGGCCCACCTCACACTTAAACACCATTATGTAGTACTTAACATGTGTCAGACACCTCTCTCTCCTCTCTCTCTCTCTCTCTCTCTCTCTCTCTCTCTCTCTCTCTCTCCCTCCCTCCCTCCCTCCCTCTCTCTCTCTCTCTCTCTCTCTCTCTCTCTCTCTCTCTCTCTCTCCCCCCCCCCCCCAATCTATATAATTAGGGTGATAACCCCTGTTGCTGTCTGAGAATGGAGAGGTTTCCTGGGACACAGGACTTTCAGTGCTAAATCTGGATTGTGCCGGACAAACCGGACAGTTGATGGCCCTAATGTGAATTTGTTTGCTCTCACAGTCGCTCCTGGAAGAGGCACGGTGCTTTCCTGCACTCACAAACAACGGCCCAGGCTGGGAGGATGAAGTCATGTACCCAGATGGGAGCTCCCTACCCCTCTGCCTGGCTGCCGGACCCTGGAGGAAACCAGTGTGGCCAGCAGGTTTGAGAACCAGGATAACAGGTCTGATGTGTTCACTAGTCTTTAGGACCCAAGCTTTGAGACAGGGCCTGTCCCTGAAGTCTTGGTCTGTCTGGACCGCATGGGACCAGCCATGGGGAGCTAGTCTGTCCTTAAGGTATGCAGTGCCTTTGTCCAGAACATTGTGTTCGTTAAAATATTTTTTTCTAATTCTTACTTGAGGATATATTTTTATTGAGAGATGGGGAGAGAGAGAGAGAGAGAGAGAGAGAGAGAGAGAGAGAGAGAGAGAGAGAGATGAGAGAGAGATTTGTTGCCTCCCATATGCACCCTGACTGGGGATCAAGCCTGCAACCTAGGCTTGTGCCCATAAGTGCCTTGATGGGGAATCAAACCTGCAACCTTTTGATGTACTATTGGACGATGCTCCAACCAACTGAGCCACTGGGCCAGGGCCAGAACATAGTGTTTTTGTCCAGGAACACAGCTAACGACCCTGAGGTCTTTGCCAAAATTCCCAAGCCAATGAGGACCAGAGGATGAGGACAGGGAGGGGACACGTGTATTGAAACTTGAAATCCCAGGAGAGCTGGGAAGATGGGGAGCAGCCCAGGAAGCTTTGCCAAGAGGCCCTGCACCCCAGCCATGGCAGGCATGTGGTGACGATGAATGAGCAGGGACAGGGGATCAAGTAGTGATTCTGGGCAGGAGCCACTTAGGCCTGCTTTCCATCCTGGGCTGTGGGACCACTCAGTTGTCCCTGGCCAGGGTCCTTCCAAAGAGAGGGGCTGCTAATCAGATCCTGTGAGTCAAATCTGCTAATAAACTAGAGCCATTGAGAAAAGTGAAATATCCCCAAATTCTCACTTTTGAGGGAACCTGAACTCTTTCTCCTGTGGGCTGTGCTGCTGGAGTCCTTCAGTGGAAGTGCTTTCTCAAGTTCACACCTGCACTGTGGGCTGAGGTTTTAGTTCTGGGAAAACATGTGTGTGTGTGTGTGTGTGTGTGTGTGTGTGTGGTATGTGGTATGTCAGGGGCAAGTGTCAAGGGGACTGGAACATCTCTTATTTCTGCTGAGAGAGCAGCATAGCTAGGAGTATGGAACCATTAGCGGGTTCATTGCTGGCCACTGAGGCCTGGCTGGTCCTGGGCTCCCACCCTGAGCTGTGGCTTCTCTCTCCTGCCATCCCATCTCATCTCCTTCTAGAAGCCCTGGCTTGTTGGCTCATTCTAGCCCTGGCACAGACCCCTCCCCTCTCTGCATGCTGGTGCGACTTTGCTGGGTTAGGTAACCACATTTGGAGACTCAGGACGCCACATTGTAACGCCCCAGAGCTGACTGATGGGAGAGGAGTGATGGGAATGCAGAGAGGAAGGCCACTAGGAGGAAGTGTGACCCTTCTTACGGACCAGGTGATGGGGAGTCAGAGAAACACACGATGGAGCAGACTGCAGGGGAGACATCAAGCAGGATTCGGGCCAATGCTGCTTACCATTTCTTTCTCCCTGATAGAGTCATCTACCCAACACACATTCACGGACACCTACCGTGTGTGTGCTCTGTGTTAGGCTCAGGGGACACAGGAAAAAGCACATGGTCCTTTCCCCAGGGAGCCTATTCCCAGGCAGAAGGTAGGCACGAATCAATCATGTTACATATTGTTGTTAGTGTGGTGAAGTAGATAAACGTGATACTGAGATAGTGAACACAGGTGGGGGGGGTGGTGGCATGGGGAGAGAAACATGGAAGGCTTCTTGGAGGAGGTGACATGTAAGTGGAGCCTGAAGGATGGACAGGAGCCAGCCAGGGAGGAGTGGGACAGTGTCCAGACAGAGGGAACAGCATGCATATAGTCTCTGATCTTGTAGTGCTTGAGGAGCTAAAAGACAGCTTGTGAGCTTAGAGCCCCGTGACAAGCACGTGGGCCGTGAGGGCTGTGCCGAGCCAACGGACTGGTGGATGGATTATTGTACCAGAGCAGCACCTCTGAATCTATTACGAGAGCTCAGTGTTAGGGTAACAGTAGGTGCCCAATAAACGCGTGTGGGAGAATGAGTGGAAGGATTCTAGGGGAGCTGGGGTAGAACTGAGGGGCCATCTTGGTGGGTGCTGGGGTGGCCTTCACACCATCTCTGTCCCCTCAGAGCTGCCCCTGCCATTCTCCCCACACCCATCCTTGTCCCTCTGCCTGTCTTCACTGCCGCTGAGGAGCTGAGCAGGGAGCGTGCGAGGGGCCTGCACGTGTGCCTTGCACAGGGGACATTCAGTGAGCGGAGTCCCTCCCGGTTTTCATGCCATTAATTGGTGATCTTCAGAGTCTGAAGTAACGTTTTCTCTCTCCCATTCCTTATTTCATTAGCCTCAGTTCAATACACACCAGTGCCGCCCGGGCAGCCTGCTCGGATATATTAGGAATTATTTAAATGAGATGGGGATGTATGGGTAGTCACAAATGCAGCCTTCTATTCTGCCCTAATTATGTATCAGATTACGTTACCATTATCCCCAAATAGAAACTTGCTGAGAACCTCAAAAGGGAGGTTCTGGGAGCACGAGAAGAAAAGTGCAGCGTGGGCGTGAAGGCCCCAGGCCCGGAACCCAGGCAGTGTGTGTGTGTGTGTGTGTGTGTGTGTGTCTGTGTGTCTGTGTGTCTGTGTGTCTGTGTGTGTGTCTGTCTGTCTCTCTCTGTCTTTGCTCCTGTCGGTGTGTTGTCCACTCCGCTGCCATGCTGTCCATGTTGGCAGCCATGCGTGGAGCAGAAAAACAGTCTCATTCAGCCTCTGTGCCATGTGACCTGCTAGGACTCTATCATTCTCCCTCTAGGCCTGTCCCTACCTGTCTCCTTCCCAAATAAGGAACTTCTTCCCAATGAGATTCCTCCCTCCCCCCATTACCTCCTGGATTCCCCAAGATAAGCTGGGGTCCCCAAGCCTGACCTTGAAGACTCTTTGATTTGCAAGATGCTTGCTTCCATTTTAAAGGAAGCGTTTCTAATTAAGGCAACCGAAGCCCGCCACATGCTATGTGTGGATGCAACTTGCAATTTAAAAAAAAAAAAATTATTTTTGGTTAAGACAATTTGTGCTAATGAAATGTAAAAAACCATTCCTGGGGAAATTATATAATTTACATGCGATTTACAAAATAGACCTTCGATATTGTTTGTGCTGCTCTTAGCTGTGAACACAGGAAACAGCATCCACACTGGCCCCGGTGAGCATGCGCCAAGGGAAGAAGGCCTGGTGGGTCCAGATCTCGAGCGCGGAGCTCCAGGTCCTCACGGCAGAAGCCTGTTCTCCCAGAGGCAGCCCAGGCAGTGCCAGCGGACACCAGCCATGACCCACGTGTGCTGTTTCAGGGTGACTCACAGGTAGCTCTCAGACGTCCCCGATCCGATGTGCTCCAGGAGCACACAGGTGTGCGGAAGGCCTCTCGGGAGATGCTCTGGGGGCTGGGAGAGGTGCTCAGTGGTCCCCAGCTGCCTCCATCCTGGGTGGTGTTCTGATGAGTGACTCGGATAAGGGCCCTGGGTTGTTGATCAAGCAGGTAGATGGTATGAAAGTGGGAGGGAGAGTCAACCAGTTGGAAGACAGTGAGGATCTGACAACCTCACCGGTGGGACAGGCGGGAGCTCTGGTCACACTTCACAGGAGGAATCTAGCAGTTACACCATTGGGTAGGTATACCGTGGGGGGAGCCCTACCCATGGAGGTCTTACCCGGAGACAGGGGCCACAGCGGGTATTTTAACAGAAAGTATTTCCTGGAGCAGTGAGTCATCAGAAAACCGAAAGGGTAAAAGAACGCTGAGGTATCACAGGGGGAAGGGCTCCTGCAGACACAGCCATGTAGGGTGGAGGGAACACGGGGAACAGGTGGCGATGATGAAAAGCTGGGAGGAGAAGCCCGGGGAGATGGGACTCAGACCTCCGATGAGGCAAGGCCAGCTGGCAAGTGTCTGGTGTCTCTGAGGTGAGGTGATGAGACTGGTTCTGCAGGTGTTGGGGAAAGAAAAGACAAAGTGGATTCCGTTTCTGTTGCTGGGAAGAAGTGCCGCTGCCAGGAGGAGGGAGCCTGCTGGGGCAGTGCTACCCAGAACGCGGACTAAAGCAAGAACGAAGAGGAAACGTGAAGGAGCACATCCCATTTGGCTCCTGCAGCCTGCCAGTCACTCTCTAGGGCCCCTGCTCTCAGAGTCTAACGTGGACCCTTCTGAACAAGGAGAAATGTCGTTTGCACAGTCCCAGCTTCAGGATCATACCCAGAATATGTGGTTTGGAAAGCGATAGACAATAGCTTAATAACAGACACGAAGCGAATAACCCAAAATTTCATGTAGCCGTAGGTTGCATTATTAGAAGTATGGATCCTAGGTTGAGGGAGGTGATAGTACCTTTTACCTTGAACGGGTCAGACCCATGATGTTCAGGTGTGTCTAGTACAATCTAGACAGGATCCAGGCCTTCTGAAGCCGACCTAGAGAAGGGGGCTGAACCTGGGAAGGAGGTTCAGAATCAAGGCAGTATCTGGAACACGTGACCAGAGGAACTACACATCAACAGAGGAAATGGATGTTATCTTCACACCCTGAGGCTGACTTGGTCCAGAGGGTTCCAGGTGGATAACAATTGGGAGTGGCTTCAGAAGGCAGGCTCCAGTTTGGGATAAAGAAGACTGAGTTTTCTTTGAAGAAGAAAAAACCAAAACCCAAAAATATTTTGCCTCTCTGATTGTAGAAGCAATGCCTGTTATTTTAAAGCGCTTGGAACATACAGGTTACAGAGATGCCAGCTGTGCAGGAGAGAGACATTATCTCTGAGGTGTGGGTGAAATGAGCTGGACCCTTGCATTCCATGAGGGGTGGGCACTGCGGGCACTTGCCAGGCGTTCTGTATGTTCCCTGCTGGTGTATGCTCGCCAAGCCTCCTCTGCTTCTTAGCCCCCCGCCCACATTGCTGTAAGAGGAAGCTTGCCTGGCATTAGTTCCTTCCTTTGGGCCATGTCCCTCAGGGTTCAGCTTCTAGCTCACATGCCTAGCAAGGTGTTGCTCCAAAGCCAGATTCCTCCTGGGAGGGATTTTGGCACCAGCTCTTAAGATAATTACATTTTTCTACCTTGCTGCATACAGAACAGTTTATAAGAGGCTTAATCTGGGAAGGAGATTCAGAATCATTTGTAATTATGCTTTCCAAAGATGAGCACTGTTAACATGTTGGCCCTTTCCGCCCATGCAGATATATTCGTTTTTAAGATAATTGGGATCAAAGTCAATATATAATTTTACTCTCCTTCTCCCCTCCCCCCCCCACACACACTTAACACACAATGCATTTTATTTTATAAAAAATATTTTTATTGATTTTTTACAGAGAGGAAGAGAGAGGGATAGACAACCAATGTACATGCCCTTGGCTGGAATTGAACCCGGGACCCTTCAGTCCGCAGGCTGTCACTCTATCCACTGAGCCAAACCGGTTTTGGCCACACAAGGAATTTTCCAAAGGCCAATGTGTGTTTTTAAAAATATATTTTCCCAATAGTGGCCTGATATTCAGCTCTATGGCAATATCATAACTTATGATGGGATATTTTGCTTTAACTGATTTCTTTTTCTTTTTGACCAGTTTTCTTGTACATAAATCTTTGTGCACATCGTTGATAGTGTCCTCAGGCTAGAAGCTCAGAAAAAGATGATTAGTACAAGTGATATGAGTGATGAAAACATCTTTTATTAGGGACACATTTCAAATAAAAACAAGAGAGAATAGTGTATTGAACACTTCTGTATTATTCCTTAGTATCCACAATCACTAGCATTCTGACAATCTTATTGTACCGATTCTTCCCATTTTTAGGGGACTGTTTTAGAGCAAGTCTGAGATGTGGCATCATTTCCCCTGTAAGTGTTAGGTCTCACTTCCCAAGTAGGTAAAATAACTCCTTAAAGCAAAATTAGAAAGCCATTCACACACCTAAAAAAATGAACAATAATTCCTAAATATAATCTAATTCCTGGCTAGGTCCAGTTTTCTCCAATGATCTCAAACACGTCTTCTCATAGCTGGAGTCCACAGTTTGCATTTGGTTGATGCATCTTGAAGTCTCTCTCAATGGATACCACCTCTCTCTCCTTTAGAATCCACGTTCTTTGTGTATCGAGGAATCTTGTATAAAGGATTTTACCGTTCTCCATACATCTTAGAAAACCGATTTCCAGGGCTGTTGGAAATTCATGCCTCCCCTAGCAACGTGAGCGAGTGCACATCTCATCCTCAACATTGAATATCATTAAGATTTTTAGCAATCAATTTGATGGGTGGAAGATGACACCTTATAGCTGCTTTAACTTGCCTTTCTATGATTATGAGCAAGATCAAACATTTTTCCATATGCATGTTAGCTGCTTGTATTTCTTCTTTTGTGAATTATCTCCTTAGACCTTTGCCCCTTTTAAAAAGTGGTGTTAATTAGCAAACTGAAGTCTATAACACAGTGAAATTTAAAATTTAATCAGTCATATTCATTATCTTTTTCTTTGTGAATCCTTGCATTGCTTTTATGCTTGGAGAATTCTTTTCCTAGCCTCAAATTCCCTTTGCCTACCTTTTTTCCCCTAGTTTTCTTTTCTGACTTTTATTGAGATTTAAAAATCTGAGCTCTCATATAATTAGATCATTGATGTACACTGAGTAGCAAGATTATTATGATCTCTGAACACATAATAATGTGGCCACTCAGTGTATATCCTATATAATAAAAGGTTAATATGCAAATTGTTTCCTTCACCAGGAGTTTGACTACCAGGCAGGCTGGCCAACTGCCCGTGTCCCCTCTTCCTGGCCAGGCTGGCCGGACCCTACCCATGCACAAATTAATGCACTGGGCCTCTAACACACACACACACACACACACACACACACACACACACACATATTGAGTGGCCAGATTATTATGTGTTCAGAGATCATAATAATCTGGCCACTCAGTGTAGATAGTACCATGGATTGAATAATCCCTCATTTCATCACTGGTTTATGATATGCCTTTCTCATGCTTTAATTTTATTCACACACACACACACACACACACACACACACGTAAGTGTGTGCACACAATGGTTGGTGACTTGCAGTCACCAGTTTTCTGGGATCTCGAGTGGAGGTGAGTGCCTCTATGCAGGTGTGGGCAAGCATCTGATCAGACTGGGACCTCATGCCCCTGGCATTCTGTGGTTTCTGACTTCCCTGTCTTGGAAGGCCTGTGTGCCCCTCATCAGCTCTGGGCTGCCGGCCTCACCAGGGAGGCCTGGCCTGAAGGACCCGTAGGACTCATGGCTGGGTGGCCTGCTGCTCCCTCTGGGACGCACAGGGTGACCGGGATCTGGGCTCGACTCTACGGAGAAGTGGGATTTGCCCACTTTCCCAGATAGTCTTGTCCTCCTCGCATCTCCCCCAGCTTATAATCACAATCAGTTTTGTTGTTTGCCTCTCCACTAGACTGCAACCCCCCAAAGCCAGAGGCCTGTATTCCCACGCCTGGCACCTGGGAGGTATCCAGGAGCTGAATGGCTGGGTGACTGTCCTTTGGAACTGAAAGGTGAGGTCTAGAGTGACTTTATAATCAAAGCAAAACACGAGAGACTGTCATCTGAGCAGAACTAAGCTCTTTTGAAAACAAAGGGACAGAATGTATGAACGTGGGGACCATCCTGGAGAATCTGGAACAGCTGGTGGTCCTGGAGAAGGCTGCCTCCCGCATCGCAGGCTCGCAGGGAGCTGTGAAAGTCACCCGTTTTGACCCCGAGCTGACATCTGACCTCCGGAGCTGATTGTTTCTTCTCTCCGCGAACACATTCCCGACAAAATGGGGTCGGGAGATATTTGCATCCAAACCACCAAGCTCTTTAAACTCGGGGGCCCAGAGGCCCGATGGGTTTATTAGATTATCATTGCGGAAGTTAATAAAGAATTAATTCCTCTTCATGTGACATCCAAAGGCAGTTATTTCAGGAGCCTGTCCATTTACACAAAGCCAAGTATTTGTCAAGTGTCAGAGGCAATTCCCAGGTCCCAGCCGCCCCCCTCAATAATTCTGGATTAGGGACAGCCTGAAATGACATTACACAAATTTTCTTTCAAGATGCATTGAGCTCTGGGGACCACTCAGGAATTTCAGGTTCCTGAAGGTTATTCTGTCAGCAAAAGGGCTTGGGGGCGGTGGGGCGGGGGTGGGGGACAGCTCCAGCCTTCCAGCTGGGCCAGCTCTGGAGCGGGGAGGCGTGGGAGCGAGGGGGAGGGCACAGTCTGCCATTAGTCTGTAGGGGTTCATTTGCTCCTGCAAACAACTTACTGCCATTTGTATCGCAACCCTCCCTCTCTGCTTGATGGTTTTTCCTTGTTCTCTGCTCGGGGCCCAGGGAGGGGCTGTGGCCTGATGGGGAGGCAGGACTGGCCCACGTCACCTTGGGGCGATATATTAGATATATTAGGGAAGGTCGAGACACCATCAATACCTGTCTCAGAGTTAAGTGCTGGAAGGGGGGCACTGCCGGGACAGACTGACTACAACTAGTCCCTAAAAGCAAGTCATCAAACAGCCACAGGACAGGAGGCTCTGGGGTTGGGCTGGTCCAGGCTGGGCTCTCTGAAGAGGCCAGACTCCTACACACCTCCCCGTGAGTGTCCAACAGGCCCCTCAGAGTCTGCATGTCCCAAACGGAACTTGACATCTCTGAATCTTCTCCTCTGAGTGATGCTCCAGCCAGGTGGAACTTTCTCTTCTTTCTCGTGCACCAGGCCCTTTACATTTCTTCCACTAGCTGTAACATCCCCGAAAGCTACAACTGAGGTGCATGCCCTTGACCAGAATCAAACCCGGGACCCTTTAGTCTGCTCTATCCACGGAGCCAAACCGGCTAGGGCTCACCTCTTTCTGCTCTCCATCAGTGATCTCAGTGGCCCTCTTTCTGGAACAGCTCTTAAACCGTGACTTTAGCAAAAAACTCTGTCCCGAGCTGTGGCCCCACCTTTTTCACTGCCATGTGGACTCACCTTGGCATCAGCATAGCTCTTAGCATTAGCACAGCCTAGCTCTGATCATGCCACCCCTCAGCCCCCTTCCATGGCACCTAGAACCACCACCTAAGCCCGGCATTCAGGCCCCGCTCTGGCCAAACTGAAATGCTCACCGTTCTGCAAACCCACTTTGCACTTCCTCACGCTCTTATCTTTGCCCAGTGTGTCCTCTGCACTCTGAACGCCACCCTCTTGGCCCTTATCTCCATTCTCCTGGTGCCCTCAGGAGTGGCACAGACTCGCATCGAGCCTGCGGATCAGCTTGTGGTTTTGGGAGAAGCGGGAGGTGGGGTAAGTAATGACTTGGTTTATTTCCTCAGCCACATGCTTACAGCGCACTAATATGTCTCAGGCCTGGGCCTGGAGTTGGGGCAGATGGAAGTGGATGAGAAAACGGCCATAGTTATCATGAAAGCTTGCAGCCTTTGGGGGAGACAGACATGAAACAGCTATTTTTTGTAATTCCATGAGTAAGTTTCAGTTGTAGTTAGGGTGCTGAGGAGGCGTTCTGGAGTATGTGTGTGGGGGAGTTGTATGGGAATCAGGACAGCAAAGGTCCCCCAGTGCCTGCTGTCATTGTCTGGACCGAGTGGCAGCTTGTCTGTGTGCATGGGGAGCGCTGAAGGAGGGGCTCTCTGTTGAGAGGGCAGCTTGGCTGGGGTCGATATAAATCAAGGAGACTCTGCAGGCCCCTGGGCTCTGTGGAAAGGTTACCCCGAGCTGTGGTTCCTGGCCAGACTTGCTCAGACCCCATTAATCCTGTTTCCAGGAAAGACATCAGGCGGGGGCCAGAGGCAGCATGGCTCCAGATGGCTAGCACAGGAAGATGTGAGGGCGGGTCCCTGGACTGAGGAAGAGCCGGGACAGCCAGGAATGGCTCTGCCTGGTCACGCCAGCCCAGCTCCACTTCCCACCTGCCGTGTGCCCTGGGTCCCTGCTTCTAGCTGCCCGTGCTTCTGCTTCAAAGTTCCCACCGCGGGTTGTCATGGGACATTTGCTTGTGCGATTGATGCATGCTGGCTCCCCTGTCCTCTGTTCACTTCCGGGGCAGACGCAGCTCTTCATTGTACCCCAGTGCCCGTGCTGGGCTCGGTGGGCGCTCCATACCCCTCTGCCGTGAGAACTGGGATCATGGCACCTCGTTTCTCTTGTGGCTCCACGGGGGGGTGGGGGTGGGTTATCGTGGGCTGAACTATGTCCCTTCCTCAAAGTCATGTGTTGGGGTCCTAACCTCCAGCACCTTGGGGGTGATTACGTCAAAATGAGGTCAGGAAGGTGGGCTCTCATCCAATAGGATTGGTGTCCTTAGAAAAAGGGGAAACCCGGTCATAAGCACACCCACGCTGAGAAGACTGTGTGAAGCTGGGGCTGTACTGTCGCAAGCCAGAGACCTGGAAGAGGCTTGGACAGAGCTGGGACCAGCTCCTTCCCTGGTACCTGCAGAGGGAGCTGGGCCCCGCACACCCCTGGATCACAGACATCCAGCTTGCAAACCGGAGGGGCCGTAAATATCAGTAGGTTAAGCCACTCAGTTTATGGCACTTGGTTACAGCAGCCTGGCGAGCTCAATACTGCTCCTCTGAGAGCCCCGTATCCAGGCTGTGGTGTGTGCCTGGCTCAGGGTGGCGGGGGCTGGGTGTGTGATGGAGGCCGAGCCTCAGCCCTGGGGAAGCCCAGCTGCCTCCAGGCCTGGTGGTGGCCCAGGCAGGACAGGGTAAGGCAGGGGCTTAGCATTCTCGGTTTCCTAGAATCTGTATTTGCAAATCAAAGGGCCTGTTCCAGGCAGGTTCCTGGGCCACAGGGTGCTGCAGTGACAGTGTCATTCTCCAGGCCCCTATAGGCCCTGCCTGGGTGGATATCGGGGAAGTGGCCTGATAGGGAGCTCTGCCCGCAGACAGGAGCCAGGTGCATCTGAAAGGGACCTTCCCCGGGGCCTTTCGTACCCTGCATGGTGGCTGAGGCCCCCACAGACAGACATCCTGGACCAGGTTAACCTTTAACCAGGCGGCTAGGCCTCAGCTGCTGGGCCCAGGGCTCCTGCAGGCCCATGAGCAGGCCTGCTTTTCTGTTCTTGTCTCCGGGCGAACCGGTCTCTGATGAATTGCCCAAACCCCCCGCCCTGAGTCCTGCCACCATGTTGAGTGCTGGTGTCCCCAGCAAAGATGAATGGGACCCACTAATGAGCCGGAGGTGGCGGCACCGTGACCCCTGACCCCACGCACTCAGAGCCAGCAGCCTGGGGAATGGCTGCCCTGGGCCTGCTTAATGTGTCGGGGCTGGCCCCTGAAAGGAAAACACATTTATTGCTACTTAGAGAAAATTGATCTAATTGGGCTGGAAGCATTCTGCTGATGGAACATGGAATTTTTATTAGGAGGGTGACTCAAGTTCAGCCAAGATATCCTGGCTGGGCGGAGGCACGAGTGTGTTTCCAGGGATTTCACCTCAAAACCTCTTTCCAACTGATACTGTCTGGGGAGGCCTGGGTTGGAGGTCCTACAGCCAACATTCTGGAAGCTTCTCCCAGGCCTGTTGCCTTAACTGTAAAATGAAAAACATTTTAATTGCAGCATGCTTGCAGGCTTGCGAGAAGGACAAGAGATTAGGCATGCAGCAGGGCTGTGTCACTGTCCTCAGCAGGAGACTGGGTCCCATGCGACCTGGTGGAGCCAAGGCTACATGTGGTTTCAGTCTCTTTGGCCAAATCCCCTGCAATCCAGTAATGAACCAGCCAAATCCTCGTTGGCTCTGACTAAGATGACTCATTGGGGAGCTATTTTTAGACAGAGCTTTGGACTCTGAAATGTGGGGCCACACCCCTTGATAGCCTCAGAATCACCCTCGAGTTTCTCCTCCATCTCTGACTGTCGCCATATCTGTTTAATATCTCCTGCATTTCCCTAAACTTACCCTGGCCCCATTACCCACTGTATCGGCCTCAATACAGGCTGTCATGGTCACCGACACTCTGGCCAAGTGTCTGTGCCCATCTCTTCTCTGGCAGCTTGTTTTGTTCCACACTCACTCTGCCAACCAGTCCACCCTCCAAACCAGTTCATCCAGGGGGCTGGAGGGCCCAATTTTAAGAAGGCACCATGGTGCTGGCTGTTGGCAGGAGGCCTCAGCTCCTCTCCACTTGGGCTTCTTCGCAGAGCTGCTTGGTGTCCTCATGGCCTGGCAGCTGGCTTCCCCCGGATTCTCCTAAGAGCAAGGAGGGAGCTGCAGTGCTCCTGGGACCTTGGCTTCTTGTCTGCCGCCTGGCTAAAGGGCCAGCCCTGTCCTCAGAAGGCAGTCCTCAGGACACTGCATCTGAACCACTCGGGGGTGGTGGGGAGAATGTAAAGATGTAGGCCCCCAGGCCTCACCGCATTTGACTGAACAGAGATCTGAGAATGGCGGGGAGCAGGGGGAGTGAATGAGGCCAGGCATGTGTGTTTGTGCACAAATCCCTCCGAGATTCGGGAATCCTTGCCTTCAGAGAACCGTGGTTAGAAGCATGAAGTCCAATTCTCTGGGTTTGAATCCTGTTTTGGCCATTTCTTAGGTGTGACTTTCTATAGTTACTTAGCCCTCTGTGTCTCAGTTTCTTCATCCGAGAAAGGGGCTCATAATCACAGTACCTGTCTCACTGCTGTGATGAGGTCTAAATGAATCAAATTTGCAGGGTGCTTAGATTATTGCTTAGCAACAGATGACAGTTTTTGTTAAATTAAATAATTAACAAACAACAACAACAACAACAGTTACCTGGAAAGTCGTTCATTTTTATCATCTGTTCACTGTCCACGTTCCCATACTAGGTAGAAGCTCCCAGAAGGCACATCCCTGGTGTTCATCTGTGCTCCATATGTGTTTCTGGATCAACTACGAGTGGTTCTCAATGATGGCTGCTTTTAGAACCACCTGGTGACTTTGAACATCAGAGACTAGCCCAGCCCAGCCTGCTACAGGCTCACAGGATCACAGTCTTTTTTTTTTTCTTTCTTTCTTTCTTCTTTCTTTCTTTCTTTTCTTTCCTTTTCTTTCCTTTTCTTTCCTTTCTTCTTTCTTCCTTTCCTTTCCTTTCCTTTCCTTTTCTTTTCTTTTCTTTCTTTTCTTTTCTTTTCTTTTCTTTTCTTTTCTTTTCTTTCCTTTCCTTTCCTTTCCTTTCCTTTCCTTTCCTTTCCTTTCCTTTCCTTTCCTTTCCTTTCCTTTTCTTTCCTTTTCTTTCTTTCTTTCTTACTTTCTTTTTTTTTTTTAATACTTTTTATTGATTTTTTTACAGAGAGGAAGGGAGAAGGATAGAGAGTTAGAAACATCGATGTGAGAGAAACATCGATCAGCTGCCTCTTGCACATTCCCTACTGGGGCTGTGCCCGCAACTGGGGATGTACATGCCCTTGACCGGAATTGAACCTGGGACCTTTCAGTCCGCAGGCCGACGCTCTATCCACTGAGCCAAACCGGTTTTGGCAGGATCACAGTTTTTAGGGGTGATTGCTCAGAGACTCTCAGGGGCAGTCAGGGCTGAGAAGGATGAGAATGAGCGATGGGACGGAGTCTCCACCCGTGAACTTAAAGGAAGGCTTTGGTTCAGCTGTGACTCCCCCCACAGTGACTGGTGCAGCGCTGCAGGGCAGAGCCACAGGTGCCGAGAATCATCCAGACCCACCCTGGAAGTCAGGATTGACATGATCTCGAGCTGGGCATGGTGGTCCATGTGCACATTCCCTCAGGAGCCCAGTGCTTCCACTGGGGAGTGAGCTGAGAGGACAGGGTGACTTTATCTTCTGGTTGGCATCGCTTAGGTCCCTTGCTGGGCTGTGGGTGATGGTGGTGAGAGCTGATCACATTGCATGGTGTTGGCATCTCATGACTGAGCCCTCCACCGGCCTGGGCACTTGTGGGGTGGAGGAGCCAGATCTTGGGGACTCTTGCTGTGTCCCCAGCACAGGGCCCAGTCCTGAGCAGGTAGGTGTTCCATGGAAGAGTAAACACATGCCTGAGACATGTATTCTGTGATAAAACCCCTCTTGGCCGAGGCACTGCCTTAGTTTCGGTCCCTGTAGAAGCAGCCCTGAGACAGGGAACTGAGTGCAGGCAGTGTGTATGGGAGGCAATCCCAGGATGCATGTGTAGGCACAGGGACATGAGGCAGAGAGAAAAGGAAGTCCATAAGGCTGTGTTATTATGCAGGTGACCATTGTGGGCCACAGGAACCCAACCAACTTGGGACCTCTGGGGGAAGGTGCAGAACACGCACCCCTGAGTTAGTCCTCAAGAGGGGCAAGGAGGTTGGGGCTTCTACACACCAACGCACAGTCAGTCTGTCATTGGGCTAGGTTTGCATTAGGGACATTTTCTCCCTGGAACTTCCAGCTCACCATGTGCCTGCTGAGCAGGCTCCTGCAGGAGAAGCCTCTGGCAGAGATGCAGGGAGGAGGGGAGCAGCTGCAGGTGGGGTGGAGGTGCAGTGAGGAAGGGAGCAGCTGCAGGTGGGGTAGAGGTGCAGTGAAGCCCATAAGGCTGTGTTATTATGCAGGTGACCACTGTGGGCCACAGGTGAAAAGGGGAGCAGCTGCAGGTGGGGTGAGAAGTGGCTGCAGGTGGGATAGAGATGCAGTGAGAAGGGGAGCAGCTGCAGGTGGGGTAGAGGTGCAGTGAGGAGGGGAGCAGCTGCAGATGGAGTAGAGAAGCAGTGACAAAGGGAGCAGCTGCAGGCGGTGCAGGAGAGAGGGTGGGAGCTGTGAAGGCTCTCAGGCCCTGGTGGCTGAGGAGGGCTCTGGTGGTCTTTGGATGAGGCATGCTGCTTCCCTGACCTTCTCTAGACACCTTGCCCCCGAGGGCAGCTGAGAGAGGAGAACCTTCCAGGGTTCACCTGGGCCTCAGCTCCAAGTGGGGTGCAGCCTGACAGGTCCTTGTCACCCTCCATCCCAGCCTGCGCCTGGCAACACCTGGCGAGAGGGGACGGCAGGGAGGAGGGACCGCGTTAGGGTGCCAGGCTGGCGGACTTCGGCTCTCCCCAGACCAGAGCTGACTCGAGTGCTGAAGTGGGGATGAAAAACGAGCAGCCTGGTGCGCATTAAATATTTAATATTCTCTCCCTGGGAGGTGTCAGGGAAAGGACCCTATAATAAATACCGCACGGGACAATCCCATCACACAGCTCGTCAGTTAATGGCCTCGTTTGCTCTGACAGAGGCATTGCGGAGGCCGGGTCTGTGGCGTGTTTCAGGCGTGTGCCTCTCTCAAGCCCGGACCTAGGGGAGGAGGGTCTTCCAGGTGCCAATTCCCATCCTAAAACTTACAGAACTAGTGAAATTAGAGTTGGGCAGAAGATTCACGTAACAAATGCATAGCACTTGGTATCGGCCAGGCTATGCTATAATACGTGTTTTTATGGGTATCAATAATTTAGTCCTCACTGCTACTACAGGATAATTACCGTATTTTTTGGACCATAAGACGCTCCGGACCATAAGACGCACCAGTTTTTAGAGAAGGGAAATGAAGAAAAAAAGATTCTGAAACAAATAGTGTCTTAAAATATTTTATGTGCATTAAAACCCAACATCACAGTCATAAACACATGTAATCAACCCTGTAGTAGGGGTGTCGAACTCAATCAGAGAAGGGGCCAAAATCTAAAATACAGCCTAAATCGCGGGCCGAATGGTTTACTGAACAGTCATAAACTGTCATTGTGATGGAAACGCAGCGGAGTGCAGTGATGACAGCGCGGTGCGGGCCACATTGCAAGGCCTGGACAGACGGATTTGGCCCGCGGGCCTTGTGTTTGACACATGTGCTGTAAAGTAAACAGCAGCATTTAGAACCATTTTAGAACCGGGCAAGCACACAGAGACCACACAGAGCCGGGCAAGTAAAAAAACTTGTTTTTAAAAGTATATGTGTAGGCTATATTTGGACCATAAGACGTAGGGACTTTCCCCCCCCACTTCTGGGGGGAAAAAAGTGCGTCTTATGGTCCGAAAAATACGGTACTCCTCTCTTACAGATAGGGAAACTGAGGCACAGACTCACTCTGCTGGTAAGTGAAAAGGCAGGATTGGAAGGGAGGTGGGCTGCTCCCTGAGTCTGTGCCCTGCTGCGGGGCTGCTGAGCCAGGCAGCTGTGGGTTGGGATTCCAGCTCTATTGCCTACCAGCTGTGTGATCCTGAGCCATGTGTCTCCACCTCTCTGAGCCTCAGCTGCCGTACGTTCCAAACGGGGTGATACTAGCTCATTGACGTTGTGAGAATTGTATGAGGAATTGAATGTAAAGCTGTAAACGCTGCTCTTTTAGCTCTTGTCACTACTTGAACTCCAACGCTGTCATTGCCGTCTGTGTGACCTTCTGGCAAGTGACTTGACCTCTTTGGGCTGTCAGTTTCCTTATGTGTACATGGAATTAAAAGTCCTCTCTCGCAGGGATACTGGGAGTGCCCTTTGACCTCTGAGCCTTGTGGTAAGCAGCCAATGTGTGCCTCCGTCGGTCATGCCCGAGTGAGAACTGTGGTCACCCTTTGCTGGCACCACACTGCCCCTGTGCTGTCTGGCGGGCAGTTTGCACCCCCTGAGTTCTCATTGAACTGCTGTGGGTGGGGGCTGGGGAGCAGCCTGACTCAGGCTCCCTGCAGGGAGAGAATCCACCACACCGTGTGTTCAGACAGACATGCTAGAGGCCTGGGCAGCCCGCTGTCCCAGCAATATCCTGGGAGCCCTGGGAGGCCAGGGCCGCTGTGCCCAGGCACCAGCCATTGCTTTGTTGTGACCTGGGCTCAGGGTGGGCGTGTGGGTGGAGAAGTCAGGGTCTGGTCTGTGGCTAAGCCCAGGCTGCCCCCTCCTCTGAATGGCAGTGGTTCTCCGGACAGCAATGTCCTAGAGGTTGTCCCAGAGGTTGCTGGCTCTGGGGGCTGGCTGTCCCTCAGCCCAGGGGGGCCACCCACAGCCCCTCTCTCTTTTTTTAGTACCCCTCCAGAGTCTGGAGCTGCGGAGGAGGCAGGGAGGGGAGGAGGAGTGGGAGGCAGGGAAGAGTGCATGGTCAGCAGCAGCTTTATGGATGGCCATGAGAATGTGAGGTGAAAGGGACCGCCGCGCTGCTCCCCGGCAGCCCTGTGCTCTGCCTGATTGGAAGCAGTGACGATGAGCTCGACTAATTTGTATTAATTCAAGGCCATTAATGATGAGCTATCGTTTCTCGTCTCTCTGTTCTCTCTCCTGCCCCTCTCCTAGCAAGAATGCAATGCTCAGATTCCAGTGCTGAGGTTTGTGAGTTCCAATTCCTTGTATAAATAAGCTCAGGAGGGGAGTCCAAATCAGGCAGCTCCAGCCTCTGACTCCCTCCCATCCCTCGTCATCACCCCAAGAAACAAGTCCTCGGGGTTCTTTTTCTTCCCCGAGTTTGACCAACGCTTCTTCTAGTGAAGAACAGAGCCCCCAAACTGTTGTGAGAAAAGTTCGGTGCTGATCTGGGGGCGGGGGGGGGGGGATGCAGGGTCTCCAAGCAACTCAGGTGGATTTGCAGCAACCACACAGTACAGCCTCCAGAACAACCTCCTTCCTTCTTCCTGTTTGAGCCTGAAACTGCTGGAGGGGTGAGAGGGCCTCCTGTTGCCCTGCTCTGCCCGACCACAGCCTTTATTCCTGACCCACTTGGCATGTCACCGTGGGCCTGTGAAACAGAGACAGAGCCAACGGGATTGTCCTCCTTTTCATGAGGAAAAAAGTGCGGTCTAAAGGAAAACACCAAGCTGAGCACCTGGGACTCGAGACTCCTGAATCCAGGCACACTGCCTCTTGAGGCCACAGGGGGAGTACTCCGACTTCAGTCCTCCCCTTTATTCACAGGGTATATATTTCGACATTCTCAGTGGATGCCCAAAACCGTGGCTAGTACCTTGTATATACTATACCTTTCCCTGTACATACACTCAAAGGAAGCACTTTACGGCTTCCCATAGGTGTATCCAAAGGGCCCGCATCACTAGTCTTGCGCTGTGGGGTCATTATTAAGTAAAATAAGAGTTCCTTGAACACAGCACTGCAATACCTCAGTGTTGATCCAGTAACTGAGATGGCTACTAAGTGACTAGTGGGCAGGTAGTGTATCCAGCGTGGAGACTCTGGGTAAAGGGATGATTCACGTCGCGGGCAGGACAAAGTGGGGAGGCACGAGGTTTCATCATGCCTACTCAGAACGGCGTGCACGTTAAAACTTAGGAATCTGTTTATTTCTGGAATTTTTCCATCTAAATAATTTTTGGATGGTGGTTGCCCACAGGTAACCAAAAACCACGGAAAGCAAAAATTCAGGAAAGGGGAGAAACTATTTTAATTATTGGACACAACTGTTCAGTTCCCACAGGACCCGGGACAAGGCCAGGCCACAGAGCGGCCTGTCCTCATTTGTAGGGGGTCTCCAGAGGCTACAGGTGGAGGTATGATAGCTGCCCAGTGCCATCCTCAGAGGGCAGGTCCGTGGTGGGTATGCAGGGGCTATGGGGAGAGGGTGGGTGGGCAGGATCCGGCAGGGTGCAGTAGAGGGCAGGGGCTAGCACAATGCCTTTGGCAGTGCCCTTCCTCTTTTGGGCCTCAGTCTTCCCATCTGGTCACTGGAACTGTCTGGGAGGCCTCTGTGAGCACAGCTTGACTACTGAGTGGAGCCTTAAGCAAAGGATGGCCCTCCAATCCCTGTGCTGAGGGATCTTGGTGTGTGTGTGTGTGGGGCTCCCCAGCTGTCTGAGTCTTTGGTCCCAGATCAGGTGGTTATAGAGTGCCCGGCCAGATCAGGGAGGCTGCGGAGCCCCAGCCCAGCCCAGCCCCGGCCCCAGCCCCCTCAGGCCTCCCCTGAGCAGCGGTGGCTTAATTCCACTGCTTTTGCCCTTTTGCTCCTGGTTGGAGATGTTAAACTTGGGGATGACAGAAACACTCACTCACAAACCCACCCAAATGATTTCTCTCAGCATTAACATATTTCTTTTTGAAATCCTGTGAGGCGTTTCTCCAAAGTAATGGGTTTCTACCCCCCCACCCCCCATCACCTTGTCTGGGCTAAATGTATTCAAATCTGGCCAGAACATTCCTATCAGCTCAGCAGGGCTTCCCTCCTGTTTCCTGGCAAATCAGCATCCTTTTTAGTCTCCCCTCAGATATCTTCATAAAAGGGAGGCTTTCTGTGTGAAAGTTTTACCAGGACAGACAGACAGACGGATTCTGTGTTGCCGGGGCCTTTGATAGCCAAGAACACAAGATCTGGCTCCGGGGGCTCAGAAACTTCATCGGCCGTGGAGTGGGTGAGGCGGGCAGGATCCTGCTGAAACAGCCCTTTGAACCCCCCCACCCCAAATGATGCTTGATGTGCCTGTGCCTTTCAGCCTAAGCCATACCTTTTGCATTAAAAGCACCTTTTGAACAAAAAAAATGAGCTATTTTTTAAGGCACAGAAGGAGTAAATTTAACATGAAGTCCTAATGGCAGAAGTCTTTGAAAAGGCATTTCTGGACTTGGGGTCATTTAATGCTCCCCCTGATCTAGCAGCACAGGCGTTTTCATTTTCTTTCTCTCCACCCTCCCTCCTTTAATTCTCAGTCCTCCTCCTTCCTAATCCTGGGCCTTTGTGAGAGCAGGTCAGGGCCTGGTGTCCCACCGGTGGCGTGCAGTGACTTCCAGCAAATGAAGCAAGAGTTGTATTCCCCTGGTCACCCGATTCCCAGCTTTATAAAGCGCTAGATAACCTCTGAGATTTTTCTTCTGGGTTTAATGTGAGTAATGTAGGTGCGGAGAGGAGAGGCTGAAGGAGTTACTAGTGCTGGAAGCTGGAGCTGGAGCCTGGAGTGGGCACCGACCACCCAAGGGCCGCCAGCCGGGAGGGACTGGAGGGGGAGATGGAGACTGTCCCCTGAGGGATCCCGGATCTCCGGGGCCCAAGGCTCACCCTGCTAAGCCTGTCTGAACTCTCCCAGCACAGGCTGGGCCAGTTCACCAGGAAGTGACTTGCCAAGCCCTGATTCTGGTGTGTGTGTGTGTGTGTGTGTGTGTGTGTGTGTGTGTGTGTGATCTCCTGAACCCACACAAGAGTTTCTGACCTGCCTTGGGGAGCAGCTTTCCCTACCCTTTCCCCAGACCTAGGAAGCCAGGACCACGGACAGATCTGGCATGTCCAGGTCTGGTTGCAGGGGATACTTCGCATCCTGGCCTCCCTTGGGGAGTGATAAGGGAACCTGGTTGGACTAAAAGGAGCTTACCTTTTTGGGATGGGATGTCATGTTTTCCACACAGGATCTGGTGTTCACACATACAGACAGTTTCTGAGGGAGTCTTAAGGATTGTGAGGAATGGAAAAGGGAAATGTGCAGAAGGACTCCTGGGTTTCCTGCCTGGTGGCATAGAAACATTATCGTTGGAACAGAGAGATTGGGGTGGGTGTGTCCAGTGTGGGGAGAGGGCAGTTGGGGGGATTCCTGGGTGAGGGGGTCTGTGTGGTGTGACCACCGAGGCTGCCACCATATCTCATCTAAATCATTCCACCGGTCCCACCTCCACCAACCCTCTTATGGCTGGCTCATTGAACTTTTTCAAGTGCAGTTCCCATATCAGTCCCCTGCTTAAGACCTTTATGGCTCCCCACTTCCCTTCGAATCGAGGGCAATCTCCTTAGCCTGGCAAACGGGCCCTCTGACGTCTGGCTTAGTCAACCTGCCCAGGTCCATTTTCTGACTCTGTTTCAGGCATGTCATATACAGAAATGTGCCATTCCTTGTCATGCCTCCATGTCTCTGAACTTGCAGTCTACTCAGCCCAGAATCCCTCCCTATTTCCTCTCCACCTGGCCAATACCTGCTCCTTGGTGAAGGACCAGCTCAAGGGTCACCGCCTCGGTAAAGCCCCTCCGATCCCTCAGGCACTGTGCTTCTAGCACTGGATTAAGGTGTCCCCAACAGCATTAGCTTCTCGCATTGTGGCTGTTGACACCCATCTCTCCCCAGTGCCTGTGAGGTCTTCAAAGATAGAGCCAGGTCTTATTACTCTTTGCACACTTAGCACCTAGAATCCAATCCAACCTCTTTCCTCTGAGCTGCAATAAAAGCTCTCACCCCCATTTTGCTGCAGAAAAAACCAAAGCCCAGAGACCTTCAGCAATGTGCCTGAGGCCACATGGCCAGTAAGTTGAAGACCAAACAGAAGTTCTTTCAAGCAGAGCTTACTTCTCTTGGACATTCTCTCCACTAAGGTGGCTGCCCCAAAGGCTCTGTGTGAGAGTGTGGTCATCTGGGTCCGGGGAACCCCTTGTCCCTGGTGGGCACTCGAAGTCTATAGAGGGGAGAGAAACCTGCAGACAAGCAGAAACCAGGAAGTGCATTCAGCGTTTTCTGGGTCCTGAAAATGTGGCCCATGCCTGCTTTTGAGAAGGTGTGGAAACTCCAGGCCACGGCTCCTCCTGACTCAACCCCCCTCCCGAGGCATTAGCCCTTTATGACTTCATATTAATCTGCAGGCACTTATTGCTCTGCAAGGCTGTTTTGACAAAAGTTCATTATCAAGACTGCTAAATGCTTTTAAAGCATTGATTGGGCGAATTATTACATCACTGGGGTAGACACTGTGTTTGAAGATGGATGGTGTTGCTCAGACCATCTGAAATTTTCCTTCTTTTAATTGGATCGATCCCCAGAATAAACGAAGTTTAATTGAATTTTGAGGAAAATTGAGCAGTTGTTTGTGAGACTCTGTCGATAAGCATTATTTCAATTACACGGTGATAAGTGAGCGGGGGTGGGGTGGCGGCGGGATGGGGTGGGCAGGCCTGAGCTCTGCTGTACGCAGGACTGGATGAAAATATCCCTGAAGCAAATCCCACCTCTGGTCCCATTCATTCAGCAAATATTTATTGAATATCACTTTGTGCCGTCGCCCAGCGCTGCGTCAGTTCCCTCCTGCGTGGCCAAGGAGACAGGCTCTGGAATCTCATGTGCCTGTATTCAAATTCAGACTCAGCCACTCACTAGTGATGTAGCTCTGGGCAAGTTACATGTTTTCTAAGCCTCAGTGTCCCCACCTGTGAAATAGGAAGATGATGGCCCCTATCGCTTGGGAATGATATAAACATGAAATGATATTATGCAAATGATATTCCTCAGTTGTTTCTACAAGGTTGTAAAAATCTAGTCCCACCCAAAAGGAAAGCAATTGTGAATATACACAGAGGGTAGAGGGTGAGAAAAACCTTATTGTTATCATTGACTTGTTTTCTAACCTCTGCTTTAAAAACTTGGTCATGGGATTCTTTCTCTCCTTCTTTCTCTGTCTCTTTGTCTCTGTCTGTTTCTTTCTTGGTCATGCTCTCTCAGGCTTAATTCTCTTTCTCCACCTTTTCCTTCGCTCCCCTCAACCACAATACTTATTTAATTGCAAATAGTACAGGGCTCTATACATTGTGTACAATTGGAACTTATAAGTGCATCAGCAAAACATCTGTGAGGAGGCAACATTTATTCTGAGACCTGGGGAATGAACAGGGTGAGTGAGCAAATTGTGTGTGTGTGTGTGTGTGTGTGTGTGTGTGTGTGTGTGTGTTTTAGGCAAAGAAGCATGCACAAAGGCCCTGAGATTGAGTGTGAGATGTATGAGGAGCTCCTAGCAGACCAATGTGTCTGGAGCATGGTAAGGAAGCAAGGGTCCAGGTCCACGAAGGACATAAATCAAGGAGCCTGGGCTCAAACCCAGCTCCACAGAGCTCTAGGCCCACATTTGCTGCATGACTCCATGCCATCTGACCGGTTCTTCTTATGAAGTCCTCGACAGATCAAAGCAGAAGGACTCTCTGCCCCCTGCCCTTGGTGCCCAATGCTGCAGGGCAGCGGTGGACTCTGCTGAGCTAAGAAGGACAGCGTGGACTTTGCTGAAGCAAGCTGAGAGCCTTTAGATTCTTCAGAAGGGAGTGTTTCTCAGCTGTTAAACCTTACTCTCCAAACACTTTACCCCTCTTTCAGCTTAAACCAAGATTCAGAACTGGTAATCAAAGTCTAGGCCGGGGTGGGCTGGGTGGTGTCTCAACTGAGGTCAATTTGTCTTCATGGGAGCATTTGGCAATGCCTGGAAACTTCCTTTTTAAAATCTTTATTGTTGAAAGTTTTACATATGTTCCCTTTCTCCCACATTGACCCCTTTTTGAAGACTTTTGATCATTGTAACAGGAGGGGAATTCTACTGGCACTAGTGGAAGGAGGTCAAGGTTGCTGCTAAGTATCCTTCAATACTACTGCGCATTGTCCAACCCAAAGATTATCAACTCAAAATGTCAATGGTATCTGCCCTAGGCGATACTAGTGGTTTCTTGTGCCAGCCATAGCAGTTTTCTACCCAAAGCTGCTCTTGTTCCATGTCTGGCCTGGGCTTCCTGCACCCTCAGCTGTCCTGTCCTTGGACAGAACTTCCTTTACTGATTTCCTCTACATCCCAGCAGTCAGCTGTATGTCTTGACTTTAGTGCCTCTGTTCTTGTTAAGAGCTTGAAGATGCTGTGTCTTTAATCTCCTTCCTGGCATTCAAGTTCTTCATGGCTGCATCCCTCAACCCCCATCCTTTCATCAGAGCTAAGTACTTGTATAACACATGCCCTATGCGAGGCGGCACGATTTGGATATTTTTCTCACTTGTCACTAATTGCAAACAATAAAATAAAACATCAGATTGCCACCAAGACTGCGTTGCCATTTGAAACCAAGTCCATTTCCATTTAAACAAGTTTGAAAAGCACGCTCATTGAAAACAAATGTGTTCCCTGCACATGAATTCAGATGATGACAAATGGTTTTTGTTTTTTTAATTTTCTGGAGTGCATCTTTCTGTTCATTGGAAACTGTGAACTTCTTGCCAGTGCCTTTGTAATCTCTGGAGTCAACATGAGGCCTGATTCTGTTTTCCCTGGCCACTGTTCTGGGGATGGAATCCAGAAGAGGCAGATTTTAGGAGCTGCACCCTCCCTGGCAAGGGGGTTGAGTGAAGGTGACTCCACAGATATGCTGGTTCGTGTTCAAAACAATGGCTCTCTGTTGACTTCTGGGTAAGGGCTGAGCTTCTCCTAATGACTTGAGCTTTTCGCCACATGGCCCTTGTCTACCCATTGAGCTTTTGGCTTCTTCTTCACCCCTATAGACCTGTCCCATTTCCCTGGGACACCCTATGTCTTTGCAAAGATTATTCCCTCCAACCAAACCTCCTTGCCATTCATGCATGTAAGGCGAGCATATCCTCCTGGATCCAACTCAAACGTGACCGCTCTGGGAAGCCTGGCTTCCCCTTCTGGGAGGTACCTCTGTGGGAACATGTTTTACAGTGTGTGTATACTCAATGCTATTTACTCATGGAACCCCAGTGGAACCAAGGCCCACGTGGTCTCAGCATGGAGTTGCGCTCAAAGAATAGCACAACCGAAGGAATTTAAAGCAATTTAAGTCTTTTATTGGTATGTCTCAAAGATGTTGGAGAAGATCCGAATCATCATTCACAGCGACACTTGGAGTTCCCTTTCCTTACTCCTCTGGCATTTAACTTCTGCCTCCTCCTACAGCAGACCTCATAATGAACTCCCTACTAAAATTCTTCCCAAGCCAAACCACTAATGACACTTAGTTTCCTGGTTATTCTTCTCTCTCAAGTCCATATTTTCTCCAAAGTGGGTTATCCTTATATTTTCCTCCCAAATAAGAGTTAAAAAAGATCCCAGGAAAATTACTGGTAGATCCAGAATCTCCAAGAAATAGTAGGGGAAAGAGAGGGTCAAAATGGTCAAAGAGAAGCTTCTCTTTATAGTCTGGTAGATGGGGAGGTTGCAGACACTTACATTTAATGTCCCCCTTCCCCCACCAATTTGTCTCACTGGTAGACTTCAAAGCTAGACCTACATTCCATTCATCTGGGTCTCAAGCCCAATGTGGAGGGCTTCTCACCAAATAGTTACTTAGTATTTTCTACCACAATTTCCCTCCCATGAAAAACTAAAGCATCAAATTGGGCAGACTGGAAAGGCTACATACAGGCCAGCCCAGACCCTTGGGATTGCATATTGGGGCATATGGGCCATGTGTGTGCTCTGACACATGTTTTAATCATCATCCACTGGGACCTGCGTCCGATGGAACTTGCTTTCTTTTATTTATATTTTCCCTAGGCTCACACTTATTTGTTTTCATTTTTCATCTGTGAATGGATAAAGTATTTTTTACATGTTTCTGCATTTTGAAACAGATTTTTAATTATCTATTTTTAACTGTTTGATGTGAACGTATGAGCAGCTACCAAAAGTGCAGATAAATGCATCATGCTTCCAATTGTTTGTCACAATATTTGCTTTCTCTGTGTGTGAAACATTCTGGGGATGTGGTCTCTCCCATATCCACATTTTGAAGGCTGTTTTGGAATTTCTGCCAACCACATGGCCAGCGTTTGGAGAGCTGAGAAAGAGGGTCTGGAGACTGTGTAGTCATTGGTTGTGAGGATGGGTTCCGGAGTATGCTCCGATATCCCTGGACAAGATGTGCAGATGGTAGAAATGAGGGTGGGGTTGGCAGGAATGGTGTCCGAGGGGGTGGACTGGGAATTCATTCATTCATTCATTCATTCATTCATTCACTCACTCACTAAGTGATTCTTACACATCTACTCTGGGCCTAGAAGCCCAGATCAGGTTTAGAATTGTATGTACTGACTATCTAAAACTGGAAACAGTACTGACCAGGGACATGGCAACTTGAGTGCTCCTGGGAGTCAGGTGTGTGTAGAAAGGCTAGTATATACACAGAATCGAGTTCTGAAGCCTGGATTCATGCACGGAATGAGGGGAGGTCCCCCGACCTTCCTCTGTATCCGAAGAAGAGAGAAATACTCCATCTTCCCAGACAGAGTTTTAGGATATATGATGGATTTCGTGGTGGTCAGGAATGTCCATGGAGGAGTATACTTATCTGCTCCATCGAATTGGATTTTGCCACATGTCTAGGTTCAGATTCATGAAGGGTGGAATACACATATTTATTCCTTAACTTTGGCTTGGCTATATGGCTTGCTTTGGTCAATGGAATATCTGAACAACTCAGTCTCTGGCCTGGAGCCCAGCTGAGGCAATTGCAGCCTAGAACAGCCAGATCCTAGAGGATATGCTGACCCATAAGTAAAATATAAATAATTATTACATGGGTGGGCAAAAGTATGTTAAATTATAAGGCATCATTACCTAAAGGATGAATCATAAATAAGGATATGAAACAATAGCAATAATATAATAATTAATAAATAAATAGCAATACAAGAATAGACTCTTTCATGTAATCACAACTGTAAACCTACTTTGTCCACCCCTGTACTATGTGCTCTGAGAGTGTGAGTTTGTTGTTACACAGCACTAGCTTGCTGATACAAGGTTTTGGCAGACACAACAGGCTACTTGGAAGGCTATACAGAAAGGCTGAACCATGATTTTAATCCCATGCTTCTTTGATCAATACACAAATCTCCTGCTCCCTTCCACCTCAGAGATGATGATACGTCCTTAGGGAACTATACCCTCTTTTTTTCTTATGAGCATTACCGTATTTTTCGTACCATAAGACGCACTTTTTTCCCCCCAGAAGTGGGGGGAAAAAGTCCCTGAGTCTTATGGTCCAAATATAGCCTACACATATACTTTAAAAAAAAAGTTTTTTTACTTGCCCGACTCTGTGTGGTCTCTGTGTGCTTGCCCGGCTCTAAAATGGTTCTAAATGCTGCTGTTTACAGGGTTGATTACATGTGTTTATGACTGTGATGTTGGGTTTTAATGCACATAAAATATTTTAGGACACTATTTGTTTCAGAATCTTTTTTTCTTCATTTCCCTTCTCTAAAAACTGGTGCGTCTTATGGTCCGAGCGTCTTATGGTCCGAAAAATACGGTACTGTCTTCGGGACATCTTCATTGACATTTATATCAAGCTTTACTTATGGTTTGTACTGTGAAAGGAATACATGGGATTTTAAATTACCAAGAAATCATATTAGGAGGTTGAGGACACTTCCAAATCTAGGCAAGTCTCCTGACAAGAATTCCTTGAAGGGAAGCTGACTCCAGGGAAGGGGTGGAGGGCAGCTCTACTTCAAGATGACCACACAGGCCCAGACATTTGTGCTCCAGCCTCTACCTTTTCCATTTGAGGCCTGTGCATTCAGGATTAGGGTACAAGCACAAGGTTTGGCCTTATATTTGAAGTCAAATAGAGGCCCAGCATCCTAGAGATAGACTCACTCCCTAAAAACTCAAAGCCACACTCGATCATGCTACCTCCTACTTGGGCTTCC
Organism: Pipistrellus kuhlii; assembly: GCF_014108245.1. Taxonomy (NCBI): domain Eukaryota; kingdom Metazoa; phylum Chordata; class Mammalia; order Chiroptera; family Vespertilionidae; genus Pipistrellus; species Pipistrellus kuhlii. The sequence continues at coordinate 5,940,625 of NW_023425562.1, forward strand.
TGTGGCCAGAGCCTCTCTACCTTCCCAGGACCCACCATGGTGGGCATCTCTATAGCTTCTACCTGGACTGAGCTCCTTGTAGAAATCCCAGAGGCCTGAACATGACCCCAGAGGTATAAGCAGAGTTCTTCCTCCCACAGCCTAGAAGGGACCATGCTCTTATGGTCCCGAAGGAGCAAATATGCTCAAACTTCTGAGGTCAGCTTCCTCCAGGAAGCCTTTCCTGACCTCCCTGATGGGACATATCTCTCCTTTCTGTATGCTTGCAGTACCTCTCAATCTTAACAATTGTTTGGTAGATTAGTCAATATATCATTATAATATATAATATAACTAAATTATATAATCTGACCCATCTCTCTTGGCATATTATAAACTTCTTGAAACCCCAAAAGGCCCTTCCTCTCTGTCTGAATCCATAAGACTTAAATCTCAGAAAAGAAGTCTTTGAACCTGCTGCTAGGGTGGGTCGGAGGTCATAGGGCAACCCTCACCTCTTTTTTGGGAAGAAACAGGGATGGGGGAGTTGAGGAGGGATGGCAGAAACCAAAAGGCAGGGAGCCCCTCTGTTCTGCATCAGCCCAGCATGGAGGCCCCAGTTCTGGGATGACAGGTTCCTCTGTAGACCAAGCTGATCTTCAAGGTAACATTTGATAATTGCTGGCTAACCCCACTGGGCTGCAAGTCTTGAAGTGTAATTTAAGAAAATTAAAATGAAGCATTAGCAAGCAGAGTGTTCCCATGATGAGGCGTTTCTAGCAAGAGGACAGCTGAGCATTTGGGTCCCTTGATCCATCGGAGGTGGCCAGTGCCAGCCTCCAAGCTCATGGCTGATCTCCCATGTGGAACGAAATAACATGGCAGGTACAATCTACCTGGGTCAGCATGCTTCCCCTGCAGCTCTGTCTCTGATCAAGCTCGGGGAAGGCTGACTGGAGCCACCTGCCTGCCTGGCTTAGGAGACCTTGTCTGGGCTGGGCTGACCCACCCCGCCCCCCTGTCTGCTCTGCCTGAGAGTCCCTCTCTGCAGTCTAATCCCCAGGGGGAGGGGAACACAATCAACTTGAGTGTAACATTCTAAAGTCCTTTGGAAAATGCAATTGGAACGTAGTCCTGCCTGTTAGCATTTCCCAGCTAATTATCATGGGCTGTTTTTTTTGGCATCAAGGCTGAGCTGGTGGGAGGGAGGGTGGCATCTTCATCACAATACCAGTTTTAGGAGTCGTTTATCTTGTCTTTTAGACTAATTATCCCAAACTCACCACTAGGCTGTCACACTTACATGCTCCAATAAATGTAGTTTTAAATCAGCTGCAGACTTTGCAGCAGGGCCAGCAGCGTCCCTGGCTCGTGTCTAACTAGGGCCATCCATCTGTAATCGTGGCACTGAGGGGAGGTGGCACCATTCGGGCCTCTGTGAATGATCACGCTTATTTATATGCAAATACGTTTGACAAATCAATAATGTATGATTTAACTGTATGCAGACTGGCAAGCCCAGGTGGGGGTTCCTCAGAGGGTCTCTTTTGGCTTTTTCCCCATCCCCTTCCCCACTGCTCACCAGGTTCCAAGGTTTCCAAGTTCAAGGTGTCTTTGTTCAGATCAAGAAACTTCAACCCTATCTCAGGCCCTGCCCCCACTAGGACTTTGTCCCTTTATTAAACTGCACATTATTAACTCATCAAATATTTATTGAGCATCTACTATTATGTCTAAATCTCTCTATTTTTACCTATCTATAAAAAGACCCTTGTTCCTGCTCTTTTCTCATTTAATCCTCCTAATGAGATAGATACTATTGTTGGTCCCATAGAACAGAAGGAAAAAACCAAGGCATTACATTGTGCAAAGATAGAGGGTACCACTTCTGGAATTCAAACTCAGGCTGTCAACCTGGTCCAGACTCTGCACTTTCACCGGCTAGGCTTTGTTGCCAAGTGCTGTGCTAGCCCTGCGGCCACAGCAGGACACAAGGCAGACAGTCCCTGTCCACCTGGCACTTCCCTTCTGGTTGGCAGATTCAGAGCAAAAGCAACGTATCAAACAAGACAAAACAACAGCAAAGCCCACACAAGCACATGACCAACAGAAAGTTCCTTAGTTGTGATCATTGCTGTTAAGGAAAACGACAGAATGAGGAGAAATAACGGAGTCTGAAAACTTACCTAGTCGAGTTCATTGCTGTCGGAGTGCGGTTGGTCCATATGGAGGGTGTTCGTGTGGCTTTTCACACTGCTGGGGACTTCTAATCTGGTCGGGGAGCCTGATAGTAAGACTCTTGGGAGCAGAGTGTTAGGTAGTGTTTAAAAGTTTGGGAGGACTTTGATGGTGGGGAGAGATGGGGACCTTTGATACAGGTGAAGGCCTCACTCAATCCACCAGCATTGACCGAGTAGATAGATATCTGTGCCAGATGCCTTACCTCAGTCACCCTTCACAACAGCCTTAAGAAGCACGTGTTATAATTACCCCCACTTTACAGACGAGAAAACTGAGCCCACTGCGGATAAGTGACCTGCTCAGGATCACATAGCCAGCAAGTGAGTTGGGGGATGGAGGAAAGAGGGCTGGCATTTGAGACAGAACCTCTGTCCAGTTCTCTAGTTCTCACCCTAACTCTAAATGACCTCTAGCCCTAAATGGAATCATATCGCACATGCTACCTCCCGGGGCTGACTCAGCGTTCTGTCCCCGTGTCTCCATCCCACCTTTTCAAACTCCCCCGGGCGCAACCGCCATTGCTTGAATGCAGCAGAGCTGGGACCAACCACACAGCACAGGGAAGTCTCAGCCCCGTCAGAATCTCCTCATGGCCCTCAGGATGGAGCCTGTCAGTCAGCACCCTCTCCGAGCTCCAGCCAAACTTCGTGTTTTAGCTCCCTGGGGTCCCCATGCCCCGGACTTTGGGCCATTGCACAGGTTGTTGCCTCTGCGGAATGCTCTTCCCTCTTCCTCTGTGAGGAGGTCACTTTGTCCTTTAAGGCTGCTATCGCAGGTCATTGCCTCTAGGAAGCCTGACTGGATTCCCTTTGTCCCTCTTTAGCCTTCCACTTGCTGAAGGTGGTACGTGGTGTCAGGGCTTGTCTGTGTGCCCAAGAGAACACAGTGGAACAAGGATTTGCAACTTCTGAGGGTGGGCCGCGTCTATCTCCCTCTCTCGGTTCACTCACCATGGGAAAAGCCACAGGTGTGGGCACTCAGCAGCCCTATGGAGAGGTCAGTATGGGGAGGAACGGAGGCCTCCTGCCGACGGCACCACCATCTCTCCACACACCTGAGCGAGTTGTCTTGGATCAGACCTGTAGACCCCATTGAGCCTTCAGATGATTGCCGCTCTGGCCAACGCTTTGTCCGCAACCACATGAGGAACTCTGAACAAAAGGCACCCAGCTAAACCACTTACAAAGTCCTGACCTACAGAAGCAGCGAATGATAGCAAGTGCAATGGGTTGAGGGGTAATTGGTTAAGCAGTAACACATATATGCGATCAGTAGAATTTCCCATCTTTTGCACTGGACTCTGAGCTCCCTGAGGGCAGAGGATGCGTCTTTTCTACAGCTGTATCCTCAGCACGTAGCACAGAGTCCGTGCGTGGTGGAGAATCACAGGATACTTGGTCGGTGAATGCTCTGGGGTGGGAGCTCCCAGAAGCGTTTCAGAGGGGGCGGGAACTGGCTGGGCCTCCTGGTAAATCTCCCAGTGCATCTCGAGAGAGGGCGAAGGCATCCCTGGGCAGACCAGGCCATTCCTACCCTCCGCTTGCTTCGGTTCCGCCCGCATGTCTTAGGGAGTCGGTGTGTGAGGGCTTGAACAAACTCACTTTTCTGTGCAAGCTTCAGGGAACCAGAAGGTAGAGGCAGGAGGCAGATCTTCTGCTGACTTGAAAAAGCGGCAGTGGCTGAGCCCCTATCACCAGGCCCAGTCAGCGGCTCCCCTCCTAGCTCTGGAGATTGTTCTTGCCTCATCTCCTGGACTATTAATATCAGCTCTTCCTGGCACATGTGCACGGCCAGGCCTAGCTCTGGGCTGGGACAATCGCTTCCTGGGGATGGGGTGGGGTGGGGGTGGGAGGGGGTCAGGGAGGATGGCCATGAAATATTCAGTGCCAGCCACTTCCCCTCTCTCATATTTCTTCATATTCAGAGTGGCCACTCAGTTGATATGTAAATAAAGCGCACCGGCACTGAGCCTGCCCCCCACTGCATTATTTAAGCCACAAACCGAGGTATCATCCGTCATGGGGCCCGTTGGCGGGACCCCGCTGGGCGCTGGGCAATAAAGCCCGCAAGAGCCTCATCAGAAGCAGCGGGGGGCCCTGGTGGAAGTTCATTTAGGCATGAAATATTCATCCAGCAACAGTGCCAGCCTAAACATCAGTAATTGGGGGGTTTCTATTGCTCCTAACTAGCGCCTCTAAATTATTGTAAAAGACTGGCCAATTTCCACATTACATATATTTGTCATGCTCCCGTACCTTTCCTGAACTAACCGGCATGGCCCCGTGGCGTGCCTGTTTGTACACTCACCGTGAGGGGCAGTGCCCAGGGGAGCCAGGCTCCCGGGCAGAGGAGAACCAAGTAAGGCTGCACCAGCCCAGCAAGCCCTGTGCTGCCCGTCTGCGTGTTGGCAGTGCCCCTCACTCAGGTCAGCTTCAAGCCTAGGTCAGGAGTCTGAGGCCTTGGGGCGCCCAACTCCCCCAGGGCTCACCTGAGAAGGGTTGGGTCCAGGGCCTGCCCTGGTGAGGTCGTGCTTAGTTCTGGGAGGTCAATCTCTTAACCAGCATTCATGGGGCACCTTCTCTGTCCTAGGCCTGCGTGAAATGTTGGGGATATAATACTGACCTAAAATACAGGCTGTCCCAGCCTTTAAGGAGCTCATAGTTATGTAGCTCACACTACCATTTAGATTCCTGAAGAATCTCTGAGCACTGTCCCCCCAAATGAACCCCGAGATGTGAATGTGAGTGCAGATCCTTTATTTGAGAGGTGGGAGTGGGGAGGTGGGACAGAGCAGGGAAGGAGGCTCATACAGGAAGTATTCATGAGCAGCCAGCTGGGGTTCAGTCCATTGGGGGCCTCTGAGAGACAGCCTACAACACCTCAGACTTATTCTGCCCAAGGCCCTTTGAAGGACATTTCAGAGAGGTGCTCCTGCCCTGGAGTGGGGAGGGCGCAGATAAAGCCAGCATTCCTGGCTTCCTCCCCAGGGTCACCCCTGGGAACTGGCAGCATCTTACAACCACCTGATAGGAGAGTGTCTCACTTTTTCTCTGAATTCTGGCACAACTTCCGGTGCAGGGTGGAGACTCACAGGATAATTGGTCAGTGAGTTGTGTGTGCAGAGCTAGACAGTGTGGGGAGTCTAAGGGAGGGCCCAGCCCAGCCTGCCCAGGAGGCTGCTGACCTTTCGGACAAAGTGGCCTTGCCCCTTAGTTTAATGGCTGCCCACATTGTGCAGAGGTGGAAGGAGGGGGCACTGATCACTCCATGATCATTTCTGAATCATTTCTAATTATGCTTTTCACCTCTCTGGTACCTCTCAGCCTTCAAGTCTCCGCCAGTACCACCTCCTCAGAGAAGCCTTCCCTGACCACCTGTCCAAGCAGACCACCATGCCCTTACTCTATGCTATAGGGTGCCGTTCTTTCATCCGCAGCACGTGTCGCAGTCTGTAGGGATCTCGCTACTTACCTGCTTGCTTGTGTGCTGTCAGGCTGCCCCACAAGTGGGGATGTTTCAGGGGATGGGACCACGTCGTCTCTATTCACTTGCCCAGCATCTGGCTCACAGAACGTCCTCAGTAGATGCTATTGAGCGAGTGAACAAGTCGATGAAGGCCGTGAAATAAGGAATATAATTCCTCCGGTCACAGAAGTGGACAGAGGCCAAAGGAATCTGAAGGAATTATTCCAGTGGTGGAATCAGGGCTGGAACCCATGTCTTTTTTTTTTTTTTTTTAAATTAAATATATATTTATTTATTTATTATTTTTTTTTAAATAAACCTTTATTGTTCATATTATTACAAGTTCCTCATTTTTTCCCCCTCCACCAGGGTCCTACCCCACCCTCTGCCCTTTCCCCACCCCCCGTTGTCCTCATCCATAGGTGCACAGTCCATGTTCAGTCTTATTTTTATTGATTTCAGAGAGGAAGGGGGAGGGAGAGATAAACATCAATTTTGAGAGCGAATCACTGATTGGCTGCCTCCTGTATGCTCTGCACTGGGGATTGAGCCCAAAACCTGGGCATGTACCCTGACTGGAAATCAAACCATGACCTCCTGGTTCATAGGTCAACGCTCAACCACTGAGCCATGCTGACCAGGCTGGAACCCACCTCTTGATCCCCCAAGCCCTTCCAGTAATAACTCCCCCTTTCTAAACTCTTCACATCCTCCCAGTTTGCAGCATTAGCATTACCTTGAACCATACCTAGGGGGCCTTGAGGTCAGATTCAGCCTTGAGATTTCAAGAGCTGGATTGTCCATGCGTGGGGCAGCAGGAAAGGGTGGGTTGGAATTCCTTACTCTCAGTGACCATGCCCCGAAGGCCCAGGGAGAGGCCACATGCCTGCCAGCTCTGTTTCCTGCCCCTGCAGAGACATGGTGTCAGGCATTGATGCTGAGGGCTTAGCTGCCAAAGGACTGAGGAGAATAAAATATCCGGATATTCCAGAAACCCCTCAGGACCAAGACCCTTGCTGTGCTAATAGTAACCATTTCTTTGTAATAGACTGGATTTATTTTTCTCCCTCTTTTAAAAACGGAGGCAGATAAGCCACCACAGGATTAGGCGATTTTTAAAAAACTTAAACCATTTTGAAGTGATCTCAGATTTGTAGGAAAGTTACGAAAGTAATTCAAGTAATTGCTGTATACCCTTTACCCAGATTTCCTAAAAGGTAACACTTTACCACACTTATTTTATCATGTGCTGTGTGTGTAACATATAACATTTTCTTCCTGAACTGCCTGACCATACGTTGTGGACATAATGTCGCTTTGCTTTTAGTATATCAGTGTGCATTTTCTAAAAACCAGCCAATTCTCATATCACCATAATTGCAGTAGAATGTTTAGAATCAGGGAATTAGCATCCATCCCGCAGTATCATCTAATCTGTAAACTGTTCTCTCCTCATTCCTCATTTCAGGGATCACCTCCCAAGTAAACTCTTTGCAACTAAGTTCTTGTCTTAACTTCTGCTTTTGGGGGAATCCAATCTAAGGCAACAGCTCCCTGGAGCTTTGAAAATATCTGTTCAGCCCCTCATTTCTGCAACACAGTCTCTAGCCCCAGGCTCATCTACTCTGCCCCTCTGTTCCTTCTTCCTTCTATTTTTCATCTTCTGGATGCGGCATGAGAGGGGTGCCACACCCCAGGTGGGACCTGGCCCTTGAATCTCCCTCTGGGACCCTGGATGTCACCCCTCCCCTCTAACTTGGAAGCTCCTCTCTAGCTCAGACCTCATCATCTCCCCAAAGGACCTCTGAGAGTGTCCCAGCTGCCTCCTGTCCCAAATCTCTTTGCTTCCATCTATTTTGCACAAGGCTTCTCAACCTGCAATTCCATTTTTATGTTTCTAATCTGCTTGAAGCACTTTTTAACCTATAGAATGAAGCCTCAATCCACAGCCTGGCACATAAGGCTCTGGCAAACGTCCTCAGCCTGTCCCCTCTCTTTGCTGGTTCTGTGTTTTCCAGGATTCCCAAGTTCCTGTAGTTCCCAAACACACCAGCCTGTCTCATGTGCCATATCTTTCCATCTGCCATTCCCTCTGCCAGGAAAGTGCATCTACCCCACTGGGTTAAAAAATTCCTTTTGACCTTCGATTTCATCTCAAGCATCACTGCTCTTGGGAGCTCCTGACCATGTCTTCCCTTGCTTATTTCTAGCATAACACTTATTGGCTTGGCTCAGTGGATAGAGCCTCAGCCTGTGGACTGAAGGGTTCTGGGTTCGATTCTGTCCAAGGGCACATGCCTGGGTTGGGGGCTCGATCCCTAGTTGGGGGGCGTGCAGGAGGCATCGAATCAATGATTCTTTCTCATCATTGATGTTTCTCTCTCTCTCTCCTTCTCCCTTACTCTCTGAAATCAATAAAGAAATCAATCAATCAATCAAACAAACAAACAAACAAACAAACATTATTTGCCCTGAATTGACACTGCTTCTTCATTTATCTAGACTGTAGCTCCTGAAGGGTGAATCTGGTCTTGTTCACACGCATGTCCAAACCTTAGCACGGTGCTTGGCTCAGATAAGCACCTGGTTTGCAGCATGATTTAGAATGACAGTCTTTTTTTGATACAGTTCAAAGATCTGGACTCCTTTTATTCAACCCCCCACGCCTAAGCTTTATGCTCATTGGTTTGCTCACAGGTTTAGGGGCGGGAGGAGCCCTTAGCAGAGAAAGGGAAGCGCGGTGACATTGGTCTAATTTGGACTGAACTTTTGGTTGTCATTTTCTTCCCCCGGTATTTCTCCCATCTCCACAGTTGCGTGCTTTTCACCTGTGCTGGCCCCATCCACGGATGCCTACTTCTTGATTCCTGAGCTTCCCAAACAAACTTCCCATTAATGCTTGTCTAAAGCAAATGTTGAATGGCCTATGTGGATGCTATTAAAATAATGAATGCAGAAGGGGATAGGTGAACAAGGCTGGGAATCGATCTTGGACCCCTGATGAGATCATTAAGAACTGGGGGAAGGAGGAAGCATCACTCGCACAGGTTGAGATTTCACTAGGCCTCTTCCCCCTCCATCAACTCCTTTCCCCCTTCCCATCTCCCCTTTGATTTATGGGCTGGAAGCTTCTCCCTCCCCCATCCATTACTCTCAATGCAGCACTAACTCACCATGGAAAATCTATTTGAGTCAAGTGGAATTTTTATCTTTGCCTGGGAATTAATGCATTTTGTACAAGATGTTTTCATCATGCTTTTCCTTTGGCAAGAATTACTGCATAAAAATATCTGTTCCAAAGACTCAGTCAGGTGCCACATACAAGATGCACCTTGACTCCTTGATGGGGGCACTTGGCAAGGATTCTAGGCTGGTTATACCTGAGGACTAGCTATTGAGGAGGGGAAAGAAGGCTGCATGCGTGGGGAGTTGACTGGGTGAATGAGAGGGGCACAGAGAGCTCCTTAAACTCTTAAAAGCAATTGCCTCCTTTAGTATTGTCATCAAGTTCTTCTTGGAATCATGTTCTCCCATTCTTATAAAAATAAAGATTTACATTCTGATTATTTGATTCAATTAGAAAGAGATAGAAGAGGAAGTATAATCTGGGGGTAAGGACCACAACTGCATAGGTCCAAATTTTAGCTGTACCATTTTCTAGAAGGGTGTATGTGGGGATTCCCTGAACTGCAAGGAAAAGGCAATGACTTGGTTACTACCCTCCACCCCCTGTTGTATTATGAGGATCAAGTGAAAGAATATGCATGAAACTGCACAGCTCATGTCTGGTACATAGTAAGTCCTCAATAAATGCTATTTTCCTTTACTTTATTATTTCCTTCCTCATTTGGAGTCAGAAGACATTAGATTATTTAAAAAATTTTAATTTTTAAATATATTTTTATTGATTTCAGAGAGGAAGGGAAATGGAGAGATAGAAACATCAATGATGAAAGAGATTCATTGATCGGCTGCTTTCTACATGTTCCCCACTGGGTATTGAGGCCACAACCCAGGCATATGCCCTGACTGGGATTTGAACCATAACCTCCAGGTTCATAGGTTGATGCTCAACCATTGAACTATGCCAGCCAGGCCATTTAAAAAATTTTAAAATAATTTTTATTTTTCTATTATGGTTGGCATATAATACTGTATTAGTTTTAGGTGTATGATCCAATGATTAGACATTATATAATTTACTAAATGTAGGCCATATTTTAATATTGCCAATTTATAGCAGCCAGGCACATGGTAGGTACTTTGTAAATATATATTGAGTGAAAGAATAATTAACTTTTTGGGTCATTGACAAACGCAGCTATTTCTTTGGTTTATGAAGATAAAAATTCTGCCAAATAAAACTCCCAAGTGGGCTATGGATTTGCTATTCTCTCTGCAGCTTACCTGGATATATTTTCTGTTCAATCACTCTCTTTTATGTCAGTTTATTTAAATTTAATTATTTTTATATATTATTTTCTTTTAAAAATCATTTGTTTGCTCATTACCTGTTTTTCCACTGGATCATAAGCTTCATGATGGCCCATGTCTTTCTCACATGCCATTGTATCCCTAGGTTATGGCTACTTGAGCCCCCCTCCCTCCATCACTAGTACAACAGGGTGGCTGCCAAGGCTAAGACAGGGTGTGGCAGGGAGCCCTCTTACAGATGGGCAATACTTCCAGAATTACAAAAATACTTGTTGAATATATTAATAAATAAGTGAATAAATAGAATAAATAAAATTTATTTATTTATTTGGTTTTTTTCTTTGTTGATCCCTGATAGGTTGTATTGCTGCCAGGAAAGCAATATTGGGTCAGTTGATTTTCAGAATAGCTTGCACACAGGACTTACAGGACTTATAGGAGTGGGGGTGGCTGTGGGGGACACTAGTGGAAAGAGGTACCCTATGTTCCAATGCAAGATCTCTGCCCATTGCAAAAACTTGCTCTCCTCTTCTCTACTTTGATCTGGGAGGCAAAGAGGGTGCTCTGGTTTGCAAAGCCCCGCTTCTTAGTGGGAGTGGGAAGAGGGAAGGGGCTGACCTGGGTAGCAAGGTAGGGGAGGGTGTCCCAGAGGCCTTCCTGAGAGGGAAACCTTACACATCAGCCTTGGGAGGATGGGAAAGAAGGAGTGCTCTTCTCCCACTGCCCCTTGTTGATGGTTGAAGGGGAGGAAGCATGTGCGTTTGAGCTCCCCTCCCTCCATCACTGGTACAACAGGGTGGCTGCCAAGGCTAAGACAGGGTGTGGCAGGGAGCCCTCTTATAGATGGGCAATACTTCCAGAATTACAAAAGCTCTCATCAGCCAAAACCGGTTTGGCTCAGTGGATAGAGCGTCGGTCTGCGGACTGAAAGGTCCCAGGTTCGATTCCGGTCAAGGGCATGTATTGTACATTGGTTGCTGGCACATCCCTGGTAGGGGGTGTGCAAGAGGCAGCTGGTCGATGTTTCTCTCTCATCGACGTTTTTAGCTCTCTATCCCTCTCTCCTCCTCTCTGTAAAAAATCAATAAAATATAAAAAAAAATAATAAAAACACACACAAAAGCTCTCATCAGAGATTCTCAAGGGCTCACAGAGGTTCAGGTCCTGATGGCTGCTGGGCTCCAGAGCGAAGTGTCAGCTGTTCTGACTTTATCTTCTGCTGTGAATTGCTTTGGAAAACAGCATGCATGTGTGTGTGTTTGTGTTCGTGTTTGTGTGTGCATGTGTGTGTGTTTGTGTATGTGCTTGTGTTTGTGTACATGCGTGCGTGTGTGCGTGCCCGAGGAAGCAGAGCTGCTGGAGGAGCCCGGCAGCCTGGACAATGGTGTGGAGAGGCCGTGGAGGAGAGGCCAGAGGAGGAGGAATGTAAGTTTGCTCAGGTCGTGCGGTTGCACAGAGGAGGTTGTGTCTGGGGGATGGCGGAGGCTGGAGGTGTTCCTGGGGCCCCTCTGGAGCAACAGGAGCCGGCAGAGCCTTCCTCCGCCTGGATCTGCCCTCTTTGGTCCCAGTTTCAGAGAGTGAGGCCCTGCGGCCAACAGGTGCCCTGTCTAGTACGTGACTGTATGGGAGTGAGCGGGCGGTGGCTGGAGGAGGAAGGAGGTCGAGGGGGCCATGGAAGCAACCCCACGGAAGGTCTTTTCTGAAAAGTGTCCGGGTAGGGGGGCCTTGAGGAGTCGAATGCACCCGGGTTCCAATCCCACTGTCTGACCTTTGGCCGGTGAGATTACCTCTCTGACCCTGAGTTTCCTCGTCTTCAGAATAGCAGTGATCTGTCCCAAAGCTCGCTGGGAGAAGCCAGGGCGATAGTGAAGAGCGTGGCAAAGTCGGCTTCTACAGAGGCCTCAGGGCTGCTGCATCGGCCACCTGCAGGGGGCATCTTTCCCGTGAAAAACAAGGTGAATGCTGCCTTCCTTCCCAATGATGCCACAGAGGCAGTCAGGATGGGAGACAGTGACACTTGGTCCTCGGGGCCAGGTGGCTCGGTGACACTCAGCTAGGCCCTCGGAGGGATGCTGGGATGCTGCTCTCCCGTTCCCGTGGGAGTTGCCCATCTGTCAGGGGCTCCAGCTGTCAGACAGGCTGCCGAGGGAGCCTGCGGGCGAGGGATGCTTCCCCTGACAGGGGAGTCCTTCACTGTCAGCAGCTTCGCCTCGGTGGCTTAATAAAGCCATCCATCACCCTCCTCCATGCCAGGTATCTAAATGCCTGCTTAATGCTGCCCTGGGAGGCAGAGCCCTGCAACAGGGGCACTCCCCTGGCATCAGGGTGCCAGGATGGGAGGAACCCGCCTGGCCACGGAGGTCTTGCTGCATTCCAGATGCAAGCCCAGCCCAGGGCCGCCCTCCGCCTGGCTGGCACGGGCCCTCTGGAGCTCGCTCAGTTCATCGGTTCTTTCTTTCTTTCTTTCTTTCTTTCTTTCTTTCTTTCTTTCTTTCTTTCTTTCTTTCTTTCTTTCTTTTTTTAAATATATTTTTATTGATTTTTTATAGAGAAGAAGGGAGAGAGATAGAGAGCTAGAAACGTCGATGAGAGAGAAACATCGACCAGCCGCCTCTTGCACACCCCCTACTGGGGATGTGCCCGCAATCAATGTACATGCCATTGACTGGAACCGAACCTGGGACCTTTCAGTCTGCAGACCGACGCTCTACCACTGAGCCAAATCGGCTTCGGCTCAAATCGGTTCTTGATCTGTTAGGCCTCATTCAAGGAATCCAGCTGCATCACTGAGCTCAGCAGGCAAGTTCATCCTTCATGTGTTCATGTCTCAAGGTGGACACTGCGTTACAGCCTTGGGAGAACTTTTGGGCAGGGAGAAGAGACATCCTGTGTGCCAAGGACTCATGCCAAGCAAAATGCTGACTGAATAACTTCCGTGCGTCCCCTCAGTGCAGCCTGAGCAGGAATGGGTGTATCTGCAGGCCCCAGGAATGCTGAGGACCTCCTCCTGCGATTAGTCTCTGCACCCTGGCCTCCTGGTCTCCCTAGGGCCCTTCTCCTGTACCCTGCATTGCTATGGGGTTGGAGGTTTCTGCTCAGCCTGCCCCCTTCCCCTCTGGTACTGCCTCCTCCTGGTCAGCTCAGAAATAGCCCCTGATCTACAATAGTTCCCCTCCGGGGATCTCCCAACCCAATCCCTCCTCCTCCCGATGACTGGCTTGTTGACCAGCAGCTGTATTAGTTGAGATAATTCCTTCAACTCGCACCTCTTATACCCAGAATGTGCCTGGTAAATTTGTTCAACTATATCCCAGGCTAACACGTCATTACACTCCCAAACTCAACTATCTTTTACTTCGGATTAATTCTTTTTTTTTCCCCCCTCTCTCTTCACCTCCTCCATAAATCCTGGTGCACTTAATTAATTTCAGTTCCACTGCAAGGTCCATAATACAGAATTGTTCAAGCAAACACAAAATTAATTATTCTATTTACAGCCTTCTCATTGAGAGGAGCATTTCATCTTTCATAATTACATTTTGGAACGTCCAATTATGAATTCAGGCGCCTGCTAGTTTGCATACCGGGACCGTCCCCAAGTGTCCTCTCAGGAAGGGAGTCAGCCCGGTGGCCTTTTGTGCCTTCTGCCCCTGACCCAGGTACCGCTGGCTCAGCCCCTGAAGGATCTTTTTGGGAGATGCGAAGGCAGGGACAGGAGGGCCACATACAGAAGGGAGTGGAGCCCAGAGAAAGAGTGAGGGGAAGGAGGAGGAGGAAGGGTGGGGGATGTGCCAGTTTAATTCGGATCTTGTCATAGCAAGAGCCTTCAGATGGGAGGAAACAGGCCTTTTCATCTTGCCAGATCGTCAGGGAAGATTCTCGTCATTCCTGCAAGGGAGTGAGTCAGGCACAGGGGAGCGATTTCATGACCGGCTTTTGCCCTGCTCTGAGGCATGGACCCTGGAGGCCTGGCTTTTCCTCCTTCTCTCTCTGCCTTGTGGCCACAGAGGACCACTTGGGCGGCGTGGGTTCACCAAGCATCAGGTTCTTGATAGATTAAATAAGAAGGTAGACCACACACAGGCTTTATTGGAGGGAAGGGTACCCCTGCCGGCTGCTTCCATGGAGCGGGGTGGAAGAGAGCTAGTGTGTGGGGGGTGGGTGTGGGTGGGTGTGTGGGTGGGTGTAAAAGCACCTTTAAGAATAGGGGGCGGGGCTTAGAGCACTCAGCACACGCTGATTGGTGACTAGGGACCTAGGGACTTAGGAATGGGGGCTTAGGGTATTTGGCAGGTGCTGATTGGTGGTTCAGAGCTCAGGAATGTCTGGCCGCAGCTGGGGTTTATGTCTGTCCATCAACTGGAGGAAGGGAGAATCTATTAGTTCTTGGTCAGGAACTTACAGCAGAGTGGGAGAACCACTCTTTCTGCTCCCCAAGGGCTGCTCTCTGCCTCTCAGATCGGGTGGGGAGGACACTTGCTCTCTACTCAGGGCCCTGTTCTGGGCATCCCAGGGTTTGCCCCAGAGAGCAATTACTTGGCTGCAACATGGCACTTCATAGGCTGGAGTTTTAAAATCCGACAAGAGCCTGTGTGTTTAAAGGTTTTACAAAATATCAGTTTCAACGGACTCATATTGAGATGAAATTAAGCATGTCTGTTTAAAAACAAGTCAAGTATTTTCAAAGCATTTGTTAAAATCAGGTCAAGTTTTTGGAGTAGGGTATGTCCTACTGGTCCTCCTTAGTGAACAGTGAGAGGATAAGTTCCCTTCCTCCCATCTCCTTCCCCATCCTCTTTAACATAAGCAGAGGGTTTTTCTTCCTTCAAAAAAAAAAAAATCTGTTGAGTTCAGGCTAAATGCTAGGCATCATGCTGGGCACTGTGCTGGGTGCTTTGCAGATGATGCTTATTTAACCCTCACAGCCACCCTGTGACATTCAGGGGCGAATTCCTTACACATGGGAGACTCGTCTTGGACAGGTATGTGCAGGTGACCATGGAGAAACCTGAGTTCCAGGCCTGAGTGGGCTGTGAAATCTCAGGGGGATAATTTACACCATGAAGCAGTGAGGTGTAGTGTCAGAACTAGACTCTGGGCTCTGACTGCCCGTGTTTGGATCCCAGCTCCAGGACTTTCTAATTTCTTAGGCAACTTATGTAACTTCTCTGTGCCTTAGTTTCCACATGTGTTAAATTGGGGTGATGTTACCCACTTCATGGCACTGTTGTGAGGTTTCTCTGAGACTATTCAGGTAAAGCCCTGGCTCCTACCGGGAAGGTTCTCACTGAGAGTCCATGTCTCAGTTGCTCTGCCTGTGGAATAAGTCAAGTTCAAGGAGAAGGTGACAGTGATGCCTTTGGAAAGGACTGCTCTGTTATAGTTCGCAAAGGGGTGTGCTTGGACTCCTCCACTTAGATTTCTACCTGTCATGTTGCTCCATGATTCAATCCCTCGAACAGTTGCCCAGTTCACTTACCATAAACACATGCCAGTTATGGCGACCTAGAAGGACCAGCCAGATCCTGTCTCTACCCGCTCTCAAAACTTACTTCCAACTTTCCTCTTTACTGTGTATGCTCCAGCCACATGGCTCTTCCCTCTGTCCCTGCTGCTGACATCTTTCCTACCGCAGGGCCTTCGCACTGGCCATTCCTCCAGCCACACGCACATTTCCCCCTCTGCTCTGAGCATGACTGGCTTGGTTCTAGTGTCATCTCTTCAGAGAATCTTCCTACCTGCAAAGTAGCCCTTTGCCCAAAACTCCTCATCATATCACCTATTAATTGTCTTTGCAACTCTTATCACTAGCTAAAAGGTATTGCTTGTTTTCTTGTTTATTTGTCTGTCTCTAAAGCGCTATAATATGAATATGTATGAGAGAAGGACTCATGTTTGTCTTCTCTGTTCTCTATCTCCAGATTTAAGGCAGGTACACAATAAATATTTAAGTGAACACTTTTCTTCCACCTGCAATGTGATGATAGCAAGCCTGGAAAAACGAAGACTTTGGAGCATCTTGGTTTATGATTAGCAATAGAAGAAATGGACGAGGCTTACTTTTTCTTTAAATTAGTTTCCAGATCTTGAGAAGCCTTCTTCCCTCCTACCAGATCCTCAAGATGGGGGAGAGCCATTGATTTATCTCATAAGTGATTTTTTCCCCCAGACCTGCCCACACTGAGTAATTACTTGCTTTGGTGGGCTGAGGATGTCTTTCTGCTGTTGTACCTGGTAGGTTTGTTTTGTTGGTTAATTAGCTATTAATTGCGAGGGTTCCTGGGGACTGGAGGTGAAGGGGAGGCCCCGGGGGTGGACTGGGGGTCTGGGGCAAGTGAGGACTGCAGACTGGAATGAAGATGACCTCACTGGGCACTGGGCTAATTTATTTCAAATGCTGTCATGTCCAGAGAGTCATTGAGTTCCTGAGATGATGAGTGATTTTGTTAATTAAGTCCCATAAACACTATAGCTTAATATCCAGCAGTGGGGCTGCAGCTGGTGGGTGGGAGCTGCCGGCAGCTGTGACAGAGGTTGTCCTTGAAGGAATGGGCCATGGACAGTGGGAAAGCTAAGAGGGCAGGGAGAGTGTTCAAAGACAGGAGCCTCACCATGGATGCATTCCCCCCTCCTTTTTTGTGTTCCTTCACTGTCTCTTTAGGCCAGGCTTTGATGGTGGGAATACTTCAGTTTGGTGAAAAGATAATGCCCATAAGTTATTGGAAGGACATTTCAGGGAGAAGACCCCTGTTCCCCCAAAGGCCTGAGCTGGAAATTTTCATTGTTGTTTTCATTTTCCTGTATTTCACCTCCCTCTGGACCTCACTTCCATCATCTCTTTCATCTCTAAGGCTTACACAGTTCATCTGTGAAGCATCCTATGCCTGGCCTTTGCCTGCGTATCTCCATGTTCTCATCAGCCATCCTCATCCCACTACCATTTATTTCCTGGAAGATTTGGTTATTATCTTGTGGGTCTCTATGCTGCCACTCTTTGCCCTATACTTATTTCCCCACATAACACCCTGTATGATTCTTCTGCAATGTACATCTGATAATCTCATTCCCCTGCTTAAAATTCTCCATGGCTTTTAATTTCCTTTAGATAAAGCAACAGTCCTTTCCAAAACCAATAAGACCATGCTGAACCCATAGCCCCATTTCTTACCACTCTCAATGCACACTTTGGAACCAATTTCTTTTTCTGCACTTTATATTTTTGGAAACAATCAGATAAAAAAAATAAAACTTCAGGTCTTTGAACAAGATACCCCTTCCTTTGGAACACTTTCCACAGCCCCTACCATCTACCCTCTAGTGTCTTTGCTTGGCTCACTCTTCAGTGTGTAGATTTCAGAAATCTCTGTCAGGTCAGGGAAATCTCCCTGGTCCCTGTAGCTGAGTGAGGCTCCCTTGGGTGGCTGACAGCCTGGAGGACTTGGCCACATTGGAGTGCTCACACTGTGTGTATAATGTTTATTGTCAGACTCTTGTCCTTACAAAGGGGAGGGGGGACTGTGACTGTCACAGTGCCTGCCACCTAGTTGATGCTCCACACATATTTGTTGAAGTGCATTAATTCAACATCGAATTGCTCTGGTGGGCAAAGGAGAGTGGGCTATGAAGGTGGGGTGTGATTGTTTCCATGAGGGGCTATGAGGAAGGGCTTTAGAGAGGAGGAAGTGTGGAGCTGGGTCCTGAAAGAAATGGCTGCAGGGATGTCTGGGTCTAAATGATAAAGCTTATTCTAAATGACCAATTCCCCAGCAGTGAGGGGAGTTGGAAATATGAGACAACAATGTCAGCACTGAGAATCATGCAGGTGGGGTGGGGTGGTGGAGGTAGGGAGGACCCACCTGAGGGTTATCCCAAATCTGGAAGCCAGGGGTGGCCAGGCCTCAGGGAGCTCCCCCCCCCCCCCACCCATACCCCCATCACCAGGGCCACACATTGTCACTCCTGAGTTGGATTTGCTGTTTTCTGAACCTCATCTTTCTCTTTCTTGGTGTATGTACTCATTTTGGTGGAGTACCTTCTCTACTTGTGTCTTAAAAAGAAATACAGAAGAGGTAAAAAACGCAAGATGACTCAAGTCTGAAAATATCCTTATTTTATTTTCCTACTGGATGACTATCTGGCTGGGAGTAAAATTTGCGTGTGTTTAGAATTCATTCTCTCTCATAATTTTGAAGTTAAGTCTTTGGTAGCCAGCTTCCAAAGAAGCCACCAATAATTCTCATCTTCTGGTATTCATGCCCTATAGACTCTCTTCCCACTGTGTGTAATCAGTGGGATATGATAGGAATGATAGTCATAAATGAGTTGTGGCTTCTGCCTTGCTCTCTTAGGATCTCTCTTACTTAAGAAAGTCAGTTGCTGTGTCATGAGGACACCCAAGTATCCCCCCCTCCCCTTTTTTTAATCTTCACCTGAAAATTTTCCATTTTCTTTTAGAGAGTGTTGAAGAGAGCGAAAGACAGAGAGAAACATCTATGTGAGAGAAACACATCAATTGGTTGCCTCCTGCATGCTCCCTGACCAGGGTCTGGGCCAGGGAGGAGCCTGCAACTGAGGAATGTGTCCTTGAACCAGAATCGAACCCAGATTCGCAGGCCAACGCTCTGTCCACTGATCCAAACTGGTTAGGGCTCAAGCAGCCTTTTGTGTGTGACTGAGACCTCTGGGCAACAGCCAATATCAACTTTCCAGCCATGTGAATGATTGAGGCATCTTGGAAGTAGATTCACCAGTCCCAGTCAATCCTTCAGATGACCACAACTTTGGCCAACATTTTGACTAGAACTCATGTGAAAAACCCTGAGCCAGAACCACCCAGATAATCTACTCCTGAATCCCTGATCCACAGAAATTATTCAAGAAATTACTTAGGCCGAGGCAATCACTCATTTACCTTCTGTCTCTCTGCATACTTCATATAAATGGAATAAGGCATATTTTTTGAATAGAATATTTTCTAATTTCTCCTCATTGCTTCTTGCCCTGCATTTATTTGCTTCAGTCTCTGTCAGGGGTCTTTTTCAGATGTCTGTTGATCCTTCCTTGTCTTATGAAAGAATGAGGGTACTGACCAGTTGATTGGATGCTTTTATTGTGTGGGTGGGACTTGTTGACTCTGGGTTTTCTCATTGGGTGACTTGTGGCTTATTTGGTAGAACCAACCTCAGAGGTCATCATTTTTTAGGTCTCTCTTTTTGGGTTGACTAGATTCCCAGAGAAGGTCCTTTCAGTCTCCTAGGTGGAGGTGAAGCTTTGGCTGTCAGTGTTCTGAAAGCTAAATAGGAAAACAGCATGGGGAGGTCTCAACATCTGCTGTGTGTAAGTTCACGTGATGCCCCTGTTTTCAGAAAGAAACCCTGCTGTCAACAGTGTCTGCTCAGATTTCCCCAAGTACCCCAGGAATTGCCTGCTTACAAAAGGGGTGTTGCGAAGGGAGGTGTGAGGGGAGTCAGATCTGGTGCTAATCCTGGTGTAGGCGCTTACCTGCTGAGTGACCTTGGGCAAATTCTTTCTTTAATGAGCCAGCATTGGCTGGTGCCCTCTCTGTGCACAGCTGTATGCTGGGTTTTGGAGAAGCAAGATGCTCTAGGGGAGACAGGCAGACGAGGGGAGACGAGGTGCTGTGTGAGCCTAGGAAGACTCCTTCCTTGAGGAGGTAAGCACGGTGATTGCAGCTAAGGTCTTTTGGTTGGGACCATTAGGGCTTCTCATCTTGGCATGTCTGACCAGCGGGGCTGGGCATGTGCGCTGGGCTGTCAGGAAGAGTTATCTCCAGACAGCCCCTCGGCCTGCCTGCTTTCTCCTCCATGGTCCCCTCCTAATTCATTTTCCGCCTTTAATGTACTGTTGTGGAGCTTCCTCTCCCATTAGGGCCTGTAATGTGCACCGATTCCCTTCAGCTTGACTGCCCTTAATAGGCAGCGTAAATAGAATTTAGTGTGGCGTGCACTAACATCTCTATCCATTGTCCAGAGATTAAATACTTGCCACCGATGGTTCATGCATCATCAGCTTCGAGCCCAGTTTCATAGCTCCCAACCAAAGGAGGATATTAAATTAATTTGCAGGTTGCTTTAGCAAAACCTAACAACAACAAAAAAAACCCTCCGTGGGAGAGGAAGGGGGGCCTGATGCATCTGCCCACCATCAATCATGGGGTGGGGCGGGAGTTATTGGAAACCAGGGATGGGGCTCTTGTCTGTCCAGGGCTGGGTCTTTCTGAGGGCCACACTGCTTGGCTGTCTAGGTCCTTCATATTCCCCAAGGCTTGATCCATGGCCAGCCCTTCTTTCAGCTTTGGAATTGGGTCTGAGGTGTGGAGTGTGAGATGGAGAAAGGGATGCAAGAACTGTGGGGCCTAAGTCCAGAATGCAGGGTCTACTTCCTCCCTCTTAGGGGTGTGGCCAGAGCATGACATATGAAATGCTCCTGTGGTCTTGGTTAGGGAGATCCCTGAAATGTCCCTGTGAGATGGCAGGGGTAGGGAAAGGGTAAGCACAGGCCCTGTTTCTAGGATCCAGCTGGGCACTTACTGGCCTCTTTGCACTGGACAGTGGTTTGTGTCATGGGCCAGTCATGTGGGACCACAGACCCTCAAACAGACAATGATGACCTAGGATCCCTAGCCCATGGGCTCTGTCTACCTGGGAGCCAGGCTCAGGATAGGAGGAGGCAGGTAGGAGGGCTTGGCTCACTTGGGCATAGTTGAAATGGAAGTTCCAGCTAGTGAATGGACTAAAGGAGATAGTCACTCTCCCCACAGAAATGGTGGGTACTCAACAAGTGTGCCACATCTTCCATATCATTGTCCTCGCAGACACCACTTTCACCAGTGAGGGACAGAAGCCGCAGGATCCTTTGCAGCCAGTCACTAAGGCAGCTGTCACTCCTGGGCTGGAGGTGGCATAGGAGAGTTTTGAACTGTCTGTTAAGTTGGAAACAATTGTGTTTAACCTAGGGTGTCCCTGGCAGGCTGGGCGTGGCCTCAGGGGGCCCTGAGCTTGGCCATGTGGCCATTTTTTTTCCTTATAGGAACTGATAGGAGAGCTAATGGCTTGTTAAACTCCAAAGTAGGCTCTCCCAGGCATGGTGCATGTGGGAGCTTGTCCTTTTCTCAGATCTTAGCTCTGATGCCCAGTCTACCTTCCTGCCCTTCCCTGCAGTAAGGGCATGTGGTGGGTTCCTGTGGATGTGGAGGTGAAGTGAGGCGAGGTGAGGGAGGGGCCCTGAGGCAGACTGTGGGCTGCCAATTGCTCCCTGAAGAATCCCTACACCAGTGGCCTCCACTCACCGTAGTTTATTAATAGCTTTTAACACGATCATTTGGACTAATTGAAAATTGGAGCACTGCTAATATGCCCCTTACATTTCATTCATTTTTTATTTAAAAAAGATGCTAAAAGCATTTATCGAGTAGTTTCTGGGGAAAAGAAATAAAAAGGTCTCGCCTCTGGCCATTGCAATAGCATGGTCTCCTGCCTGGGGTGCCGGGGGTGGGAGTGGGGGTGGGGCGGGTTCTTGTGTTCATTAGTATGATTTAAGGTGTCCGGGTGACCCTGTTATAAAGCCATCAGTGGGAGCTACGTGGAGACACCCTTCGCTCGCTGTGAGCTCTGCCTGGTCCTGGAAATGGGTGGGGCAGGAGGAGGGCTTGTTTGGCTGTCCCTTCACTGTGCTCCTCTGAGTGTGACTGTGGTACAGGCATTGCTATGGGAATACACGGATTTCCCCTCCCCTTCTTCTGTCTTTCTGGTGGGATTTAGAGATCGGATGAGCCTAGTTTATGGTTAGTGCCCTTTCTTGGTCAAAGAGGATGAGGTGCTGGGTATCTTCCATTTGCCTTCCCCTTTCCCAGACCTGTCTCTGCCCTTCTCTGGATCCCAGATGGCTGACCCCCAGTCCTGCTCATGAGCCTCCCGTTGAGTGTGGCAAATGGGAGGCATTGCAGGATACAAAAGGTGGGACTGTATGTCCTGCTAGACAGTCCTTCTCTATATACACTGAGTGGCCAGATTATTATGATCTCTGAACGCATAGCTAGGCTTGAATTCAGATGTGACTCCAAGGCTAAGATCTCAGGTGCCAGACCGCACTGCTTTCCTTCGCAGGTCCCTGCCTTCCTGCCTCGGAGGGTGCCATCAGGCCTGGGGTCGCTGTGCGGAGGGGGCTGCTGCTCAGGGAGGAGGCTGGCTTGGGAATGGATCCCACCCCCGCCCCGTGCAGCTGTGTAATGAGCCCACATCTGTTCCCACCACATGTTGCTTGGCGCTACGCAGATGTAAAGTCTCAATTTTTCTAATTAGCAGCAACACAAAGTCTATCTTCATTTTCTCCTCCCCTCCCTCTAATAAACGTGATATTAACAAGGTTACACATCTGAGTTTTGCTGGGTATAATTGAATCAGGTTGCAGATTTGATTAGTGGGTGTGGGGCATGGAGGTCTGGTCCGGCTGAAGGGCTGGGGGAAGGAAGGGGCTGGGTCCCAGCGGTGGATGGGCCTCAGGACGGAGAGAAAGAAGGAGAAAGGAAACAGGGAGAAAGACTGGAGGGAAAGTGACAAGTAGAGAGAGCGGAAAAAGAGATAAAGGCAGAGAGATGGATGGTAGGTAGAAACAGAGAAAAAAGAACAGAGGAGGGGGAAGAGAGAGAGAGAGATAATAGAGAGAAAGGAGGAAAGGCAGAGAGTGGGAGAGCCACAAAAACACAGTGAGAGGGAGAGGGAGAGAAACACACACACACACACACACACACACACACACACACGAGTGAGTGACAGAGAGGAGTGGAGAGGCATTCAATGGCTCAGAACTTTCTGCAGAGATACCTGGGCAGAGCCCCACCCACAGGGCTGGTGTGTGTGTGTGTGTGTGTGTGTGTGTGTGTGAGACAGACAGACACAGAACCACCCCTACCCCTGCCCGGCCTGCCTTGCTACCACTGAGCTTGGGAGCTGCAGGCCTGAGTCCTGGTCCTGGCTGTAGGTGGCCAAGATCAGTCAGCTCCCCCTCCTGAAATCTCACTTTCTCCATCTGGAGCCCCCCCCCCCCCCCACACACACACACACTGGAAACCTTGGAGGGTAAATAGCAAAAGCTTTGCCACTTGCAAAAGCCTCATGACTCGTGACTGCCGCTGAGATGACCCCTAGCACATCCCTTGCCGAGGGGCGCCCCGGACAGAATGGGGTGTGTTTGTGAATGGAGTGGGGCCCTCTTGCCTCCAGTGGACCTCTAAGCCCTCTCCCCTGTGTGATGCCCAGTCTGGCAAAGGGGTCCCTCTGGGCGCCCCTACACTTCCAGTGGTTTCCACTGGTAACCCCAAGTCTCTGTTCACTGCTCCATCCCTCTTCACCCTCCTCTCACATTGCCGCACCCTGGATCACTAGGCTGCCTGAGCACCTCCTCACTCTGCTCCTGCGGTTCCCTCAGCCTTGAATGCTGTTCCCTCCACTCTCCGCCTTGTCTTCTGTCAGATCTTTACTCTGATGGACGGGGGAGCTGGCTGCTTCCCGGGTGTGATCACACCCTTCTCGGTGTCAGATGTATATCTGAGCGTTCAGGGGACTGTTTCTGCTGATGTACCTGGTTGGCACCTCACGGGAGCCGTGTGTGTGTGTGTGTGTGTGTGTGTGTGTGTGTGTGGGTGTGTGTGTGTGTGTGTGTGTGAGGGGGTGTGATCGGCGCGTGCCGGAGGAGGGCCACGAGGCTGCGGTGGCCGCGCGGAGGGGCCGTGCCTGCTGTGACAATTTCTCCGCCGATGACTCAGTCCCCGGGGCTTCGGGAGGTGCTGAGAGCTTCTGTCAAGGGGCAGTGGCTTTTCCCCCCTCGCTTAAATGAGATATGAATAATTGATTCATCTCCTGAATAATTAATCAGATATTCAATAAGGAAAGTAATTGTTTGGCACATCCCCCATGGATGCCTGGATCAGTTGCTGCCCCGCTCAGACTAGGAGGCTGGAGAGGGTTATGGGCCCACAGGAACCAGGTGCCAGTGGGGGAGGTGACCTTGCCCAGCACTGGCACTCCTGTCTGGCTCACCATCCCCTGGGAGGCCACTGCCTGCTGCCCTGTGCCAGCTAGGACTTGGGCTCACTGTCCTCTTACCCCACTTGTCTCTAGTCATGGCCCCTTCCCTGCCCCTCCCAGCTCTTCCTCTGATGCTGGCATCTCCCGGACACACCTGCTCCGAAGGATGCTCTGCCCAGGTGCCAGCAGAGGCGACGGTGGGCAGGCTGGCCTTCTTACTAGTCCAGGCCTAGGTGGTGGTGCTCACTTCCTGTGCTGCAGGGCCAGGCTCCTCAGGGCCATTACCAGGAGGAGGGGGTATGTGAATGGTTCACCAAGTGCAGCTGTGTGCCAAGCCCAGGAAAACCCCAAGCAAGCCACCATCGTGGGCCTCCTTGGGCTTGCCCTCTCCCAGAGAGCCCTCTCCTTCTGGCTTCCCTGGGGGACTCCCCACGACCTTGCAGGGACCCCCACCTGCTCTCCACCTGGAGGACCCACCTCTCTCCCCAGGAGTGAGTCTCCCCCAGGCTGAGTTTCAGGGAACAGCTCCCCTGGGGGCTTCAGTCCAGAGTGAGAGGCTTTGACGCTCCAGTTCTCATTGAACAATTTGGGGGTGTCTTGTGGGCCCAGTTCCATCCTTGGAGGCGTGGACTTTCCTAGTAGAGTCCCCTTGTGAGTCTCTCTATGAGTTGCAGGTACTTCTGTGCGCTGGGCCAAACACACGTACATGCCACACACACCATACAAACCACACAAATACACACACCCAACAGACACAGGCAGATACACAGCCGTACACACCACATATACATCACACAAACATATCCACAAACACACACACATGCACCAGATACACACACCACATACCCAAACCTACCACTCAGGCCTATTGCTTCTTCTGTGGAGTCCATTCATCTCCAGTTCGGTGTTCTTTTCCTGCTGCCTTCTCTTTCCTCAGCGTTGCGGTTTCCCCCAGAGAACCTGCCTTCTCCTTATGGGCCTGAAGGAGGACAGCTTCCCTCTTGTCGTTTTGCCTCTAGCACCGTTTCAGGCTTCGTTTGCTTACGGCCCACTTGCCTGTCTTCCTGGTGGTCCAGAGCATCCATAGAGCTCCCCTCCAGCACCATGTTTCTGATGAATCTTTTTCCTGTCAGCCTCCTTCCCTGGCCAGCTCTCTGAGCGGGGGTGGGAGAGGGTGGAAGATGCTGTCCGGGTCCCCAGGGACACATTCTTGCTCTTGGGGAACTCCCCTAACGCTTTCATTGCTCTGTCTCTGAGTCTCTGCCTTCTCTTGATTTCTTGGCTGCAGTCTCCATTTGAATTGGTGACTGAGCCAAGGTAAGCAACCTTCAGGGTACCCCCGTTTAAGTATATGGTCCCCAAACCTGCCACCCTGGGACAGTCATGAGTAAAGGATCTGCCTTGTCACGTGCTTGGCCACAGTCCTGAGGAACATTTCACCTCTAATTCTGGATGCAACTTCAGTCCACAGGCCTCTGTCCACTGAGTTAACCGGCCAGGGCGGATCCAAGGGTCTGGGTGCAGACGTGCTTCCTGGCCTTTTCAGATTTGCCAATAATGGCCAGACCAGGAGGCCCTTGGAAAGACTGATGAGATATGCTGGAACCTTCCAGAAGTGAAGGATGCAGGGAAAGGAGGATGGCAGTGTTTAAACCCGAGGGAGGGGCTGCCACCTGACCCACGCTCTGGGTTATTTATGCACGCTCAGAAATGGCTTTTGCATCCAGGCGCAATCCAATGATTTGTCAATGAGGCCTCGGCGCGCCCCGTGCCCCCGCCCTGCCTCCGATAACATTTACAGTAAATCCATCGCACTGACCATTAAATCTGAGGCCGCCTCCAGCGATCACTGCAATGGGGCGCTGACAGGCCGAGAGTTAATAATGACGCAGACGCTAACCTGTTTATTGATTTGCTTTTTGTTCCCTTCATCCTCGCTCACTCCTTCTTTCTCTCGGAGGAAAAGTCTTGGAATCAGTAATCAGGTGACAGCCTCGCCCCTCCTGTTCCCAGCCATGTCATCCCGCTGAAATTCCCTGAGATAGATGACTCCTACCTCCCCTTTCCTGCCGGCCATCCCCTCTCCGGTTACTCAGCGCAAGATGCCGCTGCCCCTGGAGCCAGCAGACAGAAAAAAATGAGCACAGATATGAAAAGCTTTTAACTTTTCCAAGAGGAGCACAGTGAAGTTGTGTATTTAGCCCCTCCAAGCAGAGGCCACAGGCAGTCCATGAAGGTGGCTCCTCAGACTCTGGGACTATGGGCTGGGCGGCTGGGCCCAGGAGGGCTGCGGCCTTGACCTCTTCTGACAGCTGGAGAGTTAGGTCATTAGGTGCTGAGGAAAGTACCCGAAGGTGGGCCTCTGTCTCTGGGTTAAAATCGAGATTTCAGTTTGCATTTTAAGATTTGAAGTGGTGGTGTAGCATAAAGCTGACCTGTGTTATGGTCATGGTGTTGTCAATATACACAAATAACATGAATCTTTTTATGAAAACCTGAAAAAAAACCCCAAACAAACAGCAAATGGAAGGTTTGTTTCACAGGTGGCAATACTTAAAGCTCACAGGGGAGACTTACTCATTTTCTCCCCAGCAGTCAATCATTTCAGGCTGAGAGTGGTCCCCAACTTCTCCTCCCCTCCCCTCCCCTCCCCTTCCCTCTCCTCCCCTCCCCTCCCCTCCCTTTCCCTTCCCTTCCCTTCTTTTCCCTTCCTTCCTTCCCTTCCCTTCCCTTCCCTTCCCTTCCCTTCCCTTCCCCTCCCTCCCCTCTCTCTCCATTCCCTCTAATTCCCTCTTCTCTCCCTCTCCTCTCCCTCTCCCCGCCTCTCTCTCCTCCCCTCTTCCCCCCTCTCCTTCCTCCTCCTCCTTATTCCTCTCTCTCCTGTTCTTTCCTCCCTCGCTCTCCCCCTTCCCACACCACCACTCCAAACTGTCTCAAAGGGACACCTTGCTGGTTCTAGCCACTTCTCACCTTCTCTCTTCCTCGAGAAAGGATTTCAGAAGTAAAGAAATCACGTGTTCCTCAGCATTTTTCAATCTCAACCCCCTGTGCCTCTTTTCAATGTACACAACAGGGTTCGGGACCCAGTGGGCACAGAGAGAGTTCTCTGCAAGCAGGGAAGGAGGAAAGGCACACACATACACACAAATACATACACGCACATACGCGCGCACACACACACACACGCACACACACGCACACACTCCTGCGTTACTGCTCCAGGACAGGTGGCCACAGTGGCTGCATGGAACAGACAACTCGGATTGGCGTTGGTGGGAGAAAAGAACTCTCTCCAGCAGCCTTTGGGAGTGGCGTGGGGAGGTTGGGATGGAGGCTCCAGGCTTGATCCACTGCATGGGCCGCACCTGGGGCAACGCCCTTAGCAGGTTTGAGGAGGAGAATGTAGCCAACTGGGGCAGAGGGTCTAATCAGGAACTTGTGGGTGAGGACCAGAACATGGCTGAGGCTGTGAATGCTGCTTTAGGCTGGGCTCGTCCCAAAGCTGCTCTTGAAAGGAGTGAAAGTGGGGAGTGTGGGCAGTGGTCTCAGGAAGCACTGGCCAGCCACTGTGAGGGAGCCAGGGAAGGAAAGGGGTGCGGTAAAGAGCAGGTTGTTGCTTTGGGCACTTTTGGGGAGACCATATGGACCACACCTCTGAGTTTATTGCGTGCCTATTTGACCGTGTCTGGCTTGTAGTAGGTGCTCAAAAAATGCTCAACACTGCCTCCTTGTTGTCCTTATCTTTATGCTTATCTCCTTTGTGGGTTTAAGAGCTTGTGGAGGGCAGAGAGGGGTTGCTGGCCAGTGTTTACCTTCAGAGCTGAGCACGGGGCTGTGTACAAATCCGGCAATTGGGGAGATTTTGTCAAAGGAACGAAAGAGGGGCATCCAGGGCTCTCCGTGGACTGTGGGTCCTGGCTGTGTGTATAGAAAGAAGGGTGTCTCCGCCCCAGGCGAGCTGAGGTCCCTTCTCAGGAGGAAGGACACAGGGGGAGGGTAGACTCTCTGTGTGCAGCGGGTCCAGGGCAGAGGTGAGCCGGACACAACCTCCGCCCTGCTCAGAGAGCCCCACAGCAGGACCAGAGTCCTGGCCCCAGGCTGAGATGGAGTCCCAGGGCGGGAGGTCAGCTTTGGACAGAGGATTTCCGGTGGCACCTGTTTCATGCCTGACTCCCCGATTTCCTACCCCATTTGATCCAGGGTCCCAACCAGGCTTGGGTGGGCCCAGGAGGGTCTGGGTCAGCTCTGACGGGAGCCTTGCGTTTTTAATATTGGCACAAGCATTCCAAGGGTGGGGCCAGCACCTCTCTCCCCAAGGCAGCCATTCCCTTCCAACTTGCTCAGCCACCTCCTTCTCAGCCGCTGCTCCAACTCCACAGGGACTTCGTTGGGAGGGAAGGAAGGAGCCAGGGGAAAAGGCCCCCCTCCCCTTCTTAAAGTTCAGGCAGGCCTGGAGGTGGCCCCCATGACAGCCTTCCCTGTGGGGTCTAAACCTTGCTGTTTCTGGTTCCCTGGCAGTCTGGACACCGAGGAAGGGGTCTGTCCGGGCTGGGAGCAGCGTTCCTGGGTAGGCAGTGAGGATCCCGGCAATGTGAGTGCTGGGGGAAGGAGGCGTCTGGCCACCCTGAGGCTGGGGTATCATTTCACCAACCCCAGACAAGATGGGTCCTTGGCCGCCGGACAGGGCGTAATAGCTCCTGCTCTTTGCGTGGTGATAAAGGCCGGGAGAAATCAAGCCGGTGCAGATCTGTGTCTCCTGTAGCAGCCGCAGCTGCTGAATCTGCTGTTTCTGAGAAAGTGAAATTTCAGTCCTTCCACTCGCCTTACAGGCTGGCCCGGAGCTGTCAGGGCACGCGGACAGGTGCCCGCCAACCTCCTGGGCTTCTTAGGGGAAAGTGGACTTCGCTGTGGAGGCAAAACCTGTGTTTTTACGGATACGGCCAATCCGGTGACGTGGTCTAGACACACCTGGACTTGGTGTCGGGAAGCTGCCTCCCCTGTGCCCAGCCCCTGGCGTGGTGGCATTGGGTGCAAAGGGCCAGAGCGGGCATGCTCCATGCCCTGTCCTGAAGGAAAATGATGCCGCCACCCCCTCCCTGCCCTCCCACTTTGACTCTAAAGAGAAGGCCAGATTTGCACAGGGAAGAGTCAAGATGCAGAGAAAATGGGCTGGAGGCCCACAGAGAAGGGGGCAGGGGAGGAAAGAGTCTACTCAGGTGATACCTTGGAGAGGCTTTTGATGAGCGTCAGAGACTTAGGTGTGGACAGAAAACCTTGGGGCCTTGCCAGAGTCTGCCATGTGCCTCCTTAATCCCCTGTCCTTGACCTCATAGCTTTTCCTCCAGCTTACTCCCCTCCCTGTGCTCCCGATCCTGAACCCCTCATGGGCTTGGCCATGTTTTGTCTTTGTCTCTTATATCCCAGCAGCCAGCACAGGGACTCTTACTAAACAGGTGCTCAGTTTTAAATTTTTTAAAATATTCATTTCTTTATTCTCTTTTCTGGTGCAAACGTTTGTGTGCCCTTACAAATTCATATGCTGAAATCTTACTCCCCAAGTGATGGCATTAGGAGGTGCTTAAGTCATGAGAGCAGAGCCCTAATGGATGGGATTAGTACCTCATAGCAGAGGCTCCAGAGAGCTCCCTCGCCCCTTCCACCACGTGAGAACACAGCGGGAAGGTGCAGCCTATGAACCAGGAAGAGAGCTCTCACTGGAGAGCTAGCCCACACTGCCACCTTGACCTTGGACCTCCAGCATCCAGAACTATGGGAAACATAGAGACTGCTGTTGTTTTTAAATGACCCAGTCTGTGAGGTTTTGTTATGGGATCCCAGTCGGACTAACACATCCTCTGCTTTGTTACAAAATGTTGTGGAGGAGGAGGTAACTAGAATGATGAGAGAGAAGGCTGGTAGAAACAGGAGAACCAGGCTGATTTTTCAGAGGCTTCAAGGAGCCATATATTATTATCTGGGCGGGGAGAGAAAGCACTCCCTACCGGGAAGGAGCAGGGAAGCACAGATGGGCAGGGAGGCCAGGGCAGAGGTGGCCGCAGGGAGGGGCAATGGTGTGAACCCTTCTGCACTCCTCCTGGCTTGTAGGAAGGGAGGGTGCCGGGGGCCAGCTCCCTGCAATCTGGAATGGAAGCCTGGACAGTGTTAAAGAGAACACCCTCTGGGATCCAGCTTTTCTCTGACCTTTGTCCAGGGAGGCAAAGACTGCTGGGTTTGCTCCATCCCTTCCCAGTGGCCAACTTGTCCTGGTTTGTCTGAGACTTCCTCCGTTCTAGCCTGAGTGCCCTCGCCCAGCACTCTGCATGCCAGGCCAACTGGCACGGCTGGTCACCCTGTGTGCCGCTGTGTGTGGGATTAGAAGCAGGGAAGACACCAGATTCTATCAGGAGTCCAGAAAGACAGGTCACAGATTTCGTGAATCTTAGCAGAAAACCAGAGCGACAGATGACAGAGGCTCTGTGGCATTGTCTTCTGGAGTACCGAGCCTTACGCGTTTCAGAACACCCTCCCACGTTAGAAGACTCGATCCTAACAGGTTTTTAATTATAAAAACATTATATGTAAGTAAATATTTATGAAAATGTGTCAATGTTATGTTATGTCTACTTATTGAGTATTGAATAATATATAAATATGTATACTTATTTACGTAGAGATTGATACTTACATTTCTTTTCCTTGCACCATGCTAACAAGACTGCCACAAAAGTGGCATAGAAGTGTTTGTAATGGTAAGGAAAATTGGTTTTAACTTAGTAGAAGCCAACCATGATTGATTGCATTTGACAATTTTCATGGTGTAAATACTCTCGCTCTGGTTGGTTTTAAGTTACCAGCGTGGAGCCTAAAGTGGAGTTGGAAAGAGAAACACATACTGGCTCTCTCCGTGGTCCTAACTGGCAGCAGCTCACCACTGTTTTGCCCACTTGAAATGTTCATTTTGTAGGATCAGTGCCTTTGTCCTCTGCTCTGGGAAACCTTCCCAAATCCCTGCTGGCTGGCTCAGACCTGGCTTGAATCAGCACTCACCACTGAGCCCTCCAATGATGTTTTTCTGCCTCCTCTTCTGCCTCCTCTTCTGGCCCGGCAGCTCTTCCGGGGCAGCTCTGAGCGCAGCACCTCACCCAGCATGCACACCAGCCAGTGTTTACTGAGTCAGTGTGCGAACCTGGGGTTTGAATCTAAATCTTTGTTCTGACCTGCCTCCTGGGGCTCAGCTCATTAACTCAAAGCTGCTAACAGTTTTGCTCCAGCTTTTACCTTATTTGCTAGTTGGATATTGAGCAGATGGAGGTAGTTTCACTTGTTTTTCCCTCCAGAGCTACTATCTCCCTTCCTTTTGTTCAATGGAACATATGATACATACACACAAGTACATATTATATGCAAGTTATAAAACACAAGGATAGCCAAAACCGGTTTAGCTCAGTGGATAGAGTGTTGGCCTGCAGACTGAAAGGTCCCGGGTTTGATTCTGGTCAAGGGCATGTACTGTGGTTGCGGGCACATCCCCGATGGGGGGTGTGCAGGAGGCAGCTGATCGATGCTTCTCTCTCATCGATGTTTCTAACTCTCTATCCCTCTCTCTTCCTCTCTGTAAAAACAACAAAAAAAATCAATAAAATATATTAAAAACAAAACAAAACAAAAAAGACAGACAAGGATACACACACACACCCATGGACTCACACCCACCTTAAAAACTAGATCTAAAGATCTCCCCCCCCCCCAACTTGTTTTCTCCCTATCACCTCAAAACAGTAGCAGGTTTATGTGATCAAATTCTTTTGCGCTATACATTTTTTCCACACCCTTTTTAGGTCTTAAAAGCCCATACAACTGAATACCAACGTTTTTAGCATTTGAGTTTAATTGTTAATCAAGCAAAGCATGATTAGAAAGGGGAACATTTTCTGTATTATATATGACAATGTCTATTTGGGCTCCCTCTGGAATTGGGCCAGCACTGTCTTGGTGATTCAAGATGCTCAAGTTGGACAGGGATTCCAGCCAACAAGAGACTTTCCTCCTTGCATTCTTACACGTCAGGCTGAGTGTGTTGGAGGCTTTTGGCCTCTTTTCCGGGATGGAGTGAATTGTCTCAATTAAAGTCAGAAGACACCAGGAGAGCAACTGGCAAATAGTGTCTAAGGAGGAAGGACTGTGTTTAGGACTTTTGTGCTGATCCAGTTTGAATGGGGGTCAGAGGAATATGGAGCTTACAGCATGTCCCATTGCTCCAAATTCAGCAACTTCTCTCCACCAAACATGGCCAAGCCAGCATCACCATTTGCCTTGATGACTGCAATGGTTTGTTAATGAAGCACGCACCACACAGAAGCCAGAGTGGTTGCTTTCTAAAGTAAATCAGATCTTGTCACTCTGTTGCTCAAATCCCTCCCAAGGCTCCCTGCAGCCTTCAGCACTCAATCCAAAGTCTTTACTTCAGCAAGGCCTTGCATGACTGAGCCTCTGCTTCTCTCTCCAGCCTCATCCCAAGTTCCCTCTTCCTTCTTGCACTCCACTCTTACTTTGCAGTTCCAGATATGCCAAGCTCTTTACTGCCTTGAAAACTTCACACATCTTTTCTGTGTACCTGTGCTTAGGATTCTTCCACCCGGCCCCCTCATATCTGGCTCCTGCTCATCCTGCAGAATGTTATCTTTTCTAAAACTTTACGTGGTCCATCCCTTCCTACCATTACAATGCTGTGTTCATCCTCACCGCATCTTTATCCTTTTGTAATTTCTTGTGTATTTGTCTGTCTCTCTTATATTAGCTATCCTGGAGGCAGAGACTGGGTTTGCTTCCATTGCTCCTTAAACCTCAAAGTACCTTAATACCTGTTTGTCAGTAGAATGATGCATCTATCGGAAAGGCCAGTCTGGTGATGAATAGACATATACATTGGGAAAGGAGAGCTATTCATTCACACACTTAAAATGTTTGTCTGTTAATCATGTTAGGATCTAAGCTAACATGATTCAGGGCCACAGAGGAAAATTCAAGATTGTGTTCCTGTTCTGAAGAGGCTCATAGCAACAACAACAACAACAACAACAACAATAACAACAACAAAAGAGGCTCATAGCAACACAATAAGGGCTTACTGGAAGAATGTAAAAGGTGCAGGGGGAGCATTGGAGAAAGAGCACTTAAGTCTATTGGGGGAGCCAACAAAGGCTTCACAGGGTTTGCTCTTCAGTTAGGTTTTGAGGGATGAATAGGAGTTTGCTGTTGGGCAGGTTGAAAGATTGGTGAGAAAGCATGGAGTGTCTTAGGGAAGTAAAAGTAGTGCAGAACTCCTGGGGTTTAACCTATAAGGGAAGTGATAGGAGCTGAGGCTAAAGAGAGAAGCAGGAGTGGCTCATGAAGGGCTATGGGTGTTGTTACTGGTGAATTGAAGGGTAGTGAATTGGGGGATTAAGATGTCTGTTAGAAAGGCCACGTTGGCAGCTTTGTTGAGTGAGTGATTTGAAGGGGCTAAGGGAAAAGGGGAGATTGGAGGTTGCTTTCCTACCTAAAGCAGACTTTACTAGTGGAATACTATACTCTTTGCCACTGAGCCTAGATCCTGCCTGAGAATCTTTCTCAACAAGCCCTCAGTCCAGTAGGGTTTGGTTCACCAGATGTACCCTGTATGCTCTCCTTGGACTAGATCATTCTGAGGACTCTTTCTAGTTCCGGTAGTATGAATTTAAGAAATACGTTAACTAGGAGTCTTTTCCTGTTGATAAGGGATAATGCCTTAACTCAGAAACAGGTAGCCCTAATGGTCAAGTTCCCGGCCCTGGAAGCAGCGAGAGGAGGTGCTCGGAAGGGTCTTGCCAGCTCCTCCCAGTGCACACTTTTCATGGTGACGACTCTCTTCGTGCAGAGCATTGGTCCAACCCTGCACTTCCTAAGGGGGCTGGCTTCGGGGAGACTGCTAAGGAGGCAGTTTCTGCAGGGCAGAAAGCCTGGGTCTGAGAGGCAGCCTGGCGTGGCTTCCGATCCCTGACTCCAGGAAGGAAGCTGACATTTCCTCAACACCAGCTTGGTTCGGATGGGGAAACTGAGGCTCAGAGAAATAAATTAGCCACTTCCTGGCCGTGAGGGTTTGAAGGCGTCATTTAACCTTTCTCATTTTCCACTCGCTCTCTGGTCAAGCCTCCCTCCTGGCGTGGGTCCAAGGACTAAAGGAGACAGGAACTGGGAAAGACCTGGTGGCTGGTGGACGCTCCCTGGAACCAGCTCTTCCCTCCCTGCCTCTGGCAGAAAGTCTGGCAGCGCTTCCAGCAAAGAGAGCCTCGCATGAATGTCCACAGGGAGGAACGCGTCTCAGCTTGGGGCTCTGAAATCCCTGGTGCCTACGACTTAATAGACTTGCAGTTGGTTAATTTTCTCTTGACATTGATCAGCGGCGGGTCTCCTCTGGTCCCCGCTGGCCTGGCCCCGAAGGACGAGCCGGGAGGTGCCTGGCCAGGGCCTCCCTAACCAGGAATTCAATAACTTTTTCATATAAATTGTCCGTAAGAGAAAACTTCTTGTTTTCGGCAGTTGTCGCTGTTTCAGCACTTTTCTGTGCAAGATGAAAAACTTTTGCATTGAGCAAAATACAGATTTATGGTCAATAAAGTGAAGTTTAACAGTTTATAGGGGCCATACTTTCTTTCTTAAAAACTGATATTAAAAGCCATTTTTCCTGGTCTTTGTAAAAATGACTCTTCTATCAATCAGGACCCCAGTTTGTTTAAATGATGGGAGAATTAGGAAAAACTCTCTCATCAGAGGGCCTCCGAACACAAGCACGTCGTCCCCTCCTGTCCCAGAGCGTTGGAGAGAATAGGGGTTATTTCTGAAAACCCATGATGGTCAGGCTGCCAGTCAGAAGTTTCTTGGAGACAGTGAGTTGAGCCTCAGATGGGGCTTGAAGAGTGGGTGAGTAGAGGCTGTTTCTTTGTATCCCAGATCCAACTAGTACTATTTATTTATCCCACAAATGTTCACTGAGCACATACTGTGTGTTAGAGCCCGAGCTGGGCTCTGGGATGACAAAGATAAATCACCTCAGCTTCCTGCCCTGAATGTACTCACTGTTGAGGAATTGAGTCAAATTGGCAGGTGGCAACCTTGGAGTCATGAATGGGCATTACTGAGGAAGAAGAGTTCACCCAGACTGAGGGCAATCTATGAAGACTTCCTGGAGGAGGTGATGCCTGAATTCAGCCCCGAAGACAAGTGAAGGTGGCAGTGGCCAGGGAGAGAAGACGGGGAAGTAGGATGGGGTAAGAGCAAGTCTTCTCTCCAGGATCATCTTCCTTGGGGGTGGACCAGGAAAGCAGGACCTAATGTGTCACAGCTGCTCCGGAGTCTCCCATCAATGTGCCTCTCCGAACTCAGCTGAAACACCTGGCTTTGTCGTTAGCTCCAGCCATGAAATCACTGCCCAGGTCACATGCTGCTGTTGTCTCTTTGTCTCTCTGTCTCTCTCTTTCTCACTCACTCACTCACTCACTCACTCATTTATTTGGCCACCAGGTTTCATTGCCTGGCATCCTATCATACTGCTTTAGTCTTAAATATATTAACTTAAAAAATAAAAAGGCCTTTCCAAGTGAGAGGCAACCAGCATTGGTTGAGATTGGTAAGAATAGCATTCAGGATGCACTGACTCAGGAAGAAGCCCAAATGGTATTCTGATTTGGAGACAGAGGCAATGGCTGCTTAGGAGAAAGTGAAGGGGAACAGTTGCATCCACAGAAGGAAGGCGTTTCTATTGGTGCTGATGACACAGCTTTGCGATAATAATTCTAAGTGATGTTTCAAATGTTTCATGCAGTAGACATCAGTCCAATAGTCATAATAACTGTTTTCTTATTTTGTTGACCATACTTTGGGACACAATGTTGTCCTAGGCCCAGTCCAAAGGTCATTTTGCCCTGTTTTAATATTCCCAAGGTTTCAGGTGTATGATATGGCATGGAAGCTCCTGCTCAGTTTTACAGTGGCTCTGTTTATAACCCTTTGACAAGATCATCGACATTTGTCTCCTCGTTTGTTGTAGCTCCTTGGAGGCACCCTGAGCCAACGAGGTGGAGAGGGCATTTAAGGGCTGTGTCCCTGTTGTCCCTCGGGCTGGGCCTCGGGGTGCAGAGGCTGAGATTTCTGCAAGGATCTCAAATCAGAAGAGCCTGAGTCTTAGCTCACGTCCCTGCCGAACAATGAGGCTTGATGAACGGGGTGTGGTTTGCAATTTCTGATGAATATCCAGCTGATTCCCTGTGACTCTCCATGTGTCAGAGCAAAGCTGTGTTGTTCCGGGAGGGATCCAGAGGGGCTCCAGGTTTCCCAACTTCCTGGCCTCACAATTCATGTGTACAAAGGAAAAAAGGGGAGAGGCAAAACCCACAAAGCAACATGTCCCAAGGCAGAGCCTGGCGTGGTAACTGTCTCTTTAAGCACTTGCACTGCACACAGACACAGACACACACATACATATTTTTCTCAACTGCATCTTCTAACTGACAAAGCTCTTTCTTGCCAAGAGCGGCCATTATGAAATTATGACTTGTGCATAGATAACGCTTGTGTTCAACGAGAAAACAGAAAATGCCACCTTATTTTGTGGTTACAGCTGCACAATTCACATCCGCAAGATTGATCACATTAAGGTTATGCAATCATCTAATTGCAGAGATGAGCCTTGAGTAATAACTCCAAATGCTCCCACTTCAATTGGCACCGCAGAGTCATTGCCGAGTCCTGATGAGCTCCTGGCAGCGTTCGGGCCCCATTATCCTCGCCGGCATTGTCTACATCTCCATCCCCAACCGAAGCAATCTACCCACTAACGGATCTATGACAAACAGGCCCATCATGGCAGAGCTGTTCGGGTTGCCGACACACACGGAACAAAACACGGCTCTCTGGGCTGGTTCCAGCTCTCTGCAGCAAAGTGTCTCCTTTTCCCAAGAGGAAGATGCCCCCACTACCTCCCTCCCTTCTTGTTACCGGGAGGCTGTAGAGGACTGGACAAGGAATCTGTAAAATCTTCACCAAATGAACTCCCACTCAGGTCTCCCATCGTGGCTCCAAGTTTACTTTCTTAGAGAGGCACCCCCTCCAGACACCCCGGGGACACACCTCCCTGTGCTTTGTCTCCGTAGCACTTGGAATAGTTTGCCACTGTACCTACAAACCCTGTGGTCAGGCAACATACAGAAGGCAGTCCCTTTTCACCACCTCCATCCCCTGGGCTCCAGCCGCCACATCTCTCCCCTAGATTCCTGGGTGCCCCCCACTCGCTGGTCTCCTGACTTCGGCCCTCTTGTTTCCCCAGGCCATCCAAGCTCTCACAATCTAGCCTCAAGTAAAGCAAAGTGCTTTTTGAGAATGTCAGTCAATTTCTTCCTTCCTCTCAAACCCCTGCAACGGTTCTCCATCTCATTCAGAGTGAAAGCCAAAGTCCTTGTCCTGACTTTAGAAGGCCCCACGTGCCCTTGCAGGCTCACCTCTGGGCTGTCACCTTCTGTCTCTCTCTAACCATCTTACTCTCCTGCAGCCAGACTAGTCTCCTTGCTCTTTCTTGAACACGCCAGGCACACCGTGGCCTCAGGGCCTTTGCACTTCTTGTTTCCTTTGCCTGGATGCGTCTTCCCTATGGCGATCTACATGGTTTTCTCTTTCTGTTTGCCACTTATCCAGATGGCAGGCCCTCTTTACCCCCTTTTATTCTCTTTATCTTTTCATCTGCCTTGTAATAGCTTCTAACATTTGACTTACTGATTTCATGAGTCGCCTTTTGTCCTCTCTATGATCCAGAGCAGGGCTGCCCAGTAGAAGGTTCTGCAGTAGTGGAAATGGTCTCCATCCGTGCTGTCCCGTATGGTCCCAACAACCCACGTGGTTATCAGCACTTGAATGTGGCTAGTGAGACTGAGGAACTGGGTTTTGAGTTGGGTTGAATTTTAATTGATTGAAATAAATGTAAGTAGTGGAGTAAGGCTAATGGCCACCATATTGAATAGCACAGGACAGTTTCAAAGCATGATCACAAAACCCCTGGAATTTTGATGTCATTTGAATCAGTAATCTTGCTTTCAGAAATTTATTCCGAGAAAGAGTTCTTTTTTGTTGAAGAATGTTCACTGCCTGGTTATAGAAAATAGTGAAAAATTGGAAATACTCTAAATGTCGAGC
Organism: Pipistrellus kuhlii; assembly: GCF_014108245.1. Classification (NCBI taxonomy): domain Eukaryota; kingdom Metazoa; phylum Chordata; class Mammalia; order Chiroptera; family Vespertilionidae; genus Pipistrellus; species Pipistrellus kuhlii. The sequence goes on from NW_023425562.1 coordinate 5,978,988, forward strand.
AATAGGAGACTGAGCAGATCAAATATGGTGCCCATGTAATGCAAACTATGCAACTATTACGTTAACACAGATTCATAATCAATGACATGAATAAAGTGTTTGTGACATATCGGTAAATGGCAAAAGAAGTCAATAAAATGGTGTCTGTGTCATAATCCTAATTTTAGGGAAAATTAATATGTTAAATATAGCGATTAGAAAAAGAATAAAAGAAAATCTGGTGGAGTTACAGATGATTTTTATTTCCTTGGATGTGTTTTCTGTATATTCAAATCTTTCACAAAGAATATGCATCACTCATTTGTCAGAAAAATAAAGTCAGTGTATTAAAAAAATTAGTCTCTCCCTGTGCTTCTAATTTGACTTTGCCATTTATACAATAGATACAGAGTTTGGGAACAAAGCTGGACCTTTGCTTTCATTTTCAGCGATTTGAAGTGCTGGTTTCCTCCTTTAAGAGATTCTGTTTTTTTGTCCTTGTGCTATATTGGTCCTTAGAGCTGTTGTGAGCATTGGGTGACCAGGGAATGGTCCTAACATGTCCCCTCTCCTTCTCGGATGTGGAGCTCCCTGCGGTATGTGCACCCCTGTGCCCTGCAGTGTTCAGTGGTCACAGAAGTTTCTGGCTTTGGTCTTGTCATCAGCTCAGGATCCCAGCACTGTGTCTCTTCTAAGCTTTGGTGACTTCCTTTTCTGGCCAGAAGCATCCTCTCCCAGCCAAGGTCCTAATGGCTCATCTGGGCTGTTGAAGCTTTTGGCGAGGTTCTCTGTATGCTTTATGTCAGTGCCATTTCTCAGCCTGGAAGTCAGCATGGCTTGGCCCCGGATCACCACTCCAGCCTTGTCTCTCACCTTCCCCCACCTGCACACACACAGGTATCTGAGGTTCCCTCAACACCTACTGCCATGCCTTTGCACAACGGGTTTCTTCCACCAGAATGCTCTTTCTGCGTTGACTGCCTGCTGCTTTCCCCCTCATGCACTAGGAGCCAGGCTAACTCTTCCTTTGACATGAACAGGGAGCACAATTTTGTTTTTAGAGTTATTTTGTCTCCCAGTGCAATTCAGTAAAGCATTTGTGTGTCTCTCGCAGTGCCAGCTTTGGGTGCTGCAAGGTTGAAGTGAGCACGGGGCACTTCACTTATGGCTCTCAGAGGCCCAGAAGAGACAGACAAAGGGGCATCACAATGCAGCGTGACAACTGTCCAAATCGGTAGACCAGATGTTACAGGAACAGTGATTTCTGCTGTGCTGGGGTGAGCAGTGGACAGTTTTAGGGAGAAGGTTGGTCCAGGTTGGATCCTACAAGATAAATACTTTTCATTTTCAAGTAGTTGCCTAGTGAGGTGATAGTGGACGTTACCCTTGGCCTCTCTGAGCCTCAGTGACCTTACTTCTAAGGTGAACAAAATGACTGATATCCTGGCCACCTCGAGAGGTGGCTTCACAGATGGCCCGAGGGTGGAGTTAATGCCGGAGGAGGGACCCTCAGCCAGTGTGGAATGGGAGCCGGTGTAAGTTCTTGGATCCTTGGTTCCTAGGTGTGGTAACTTAGAGATGCGTGTTCTATTCTGGCCCCAGAGTTCCCCCAGTGGCACCTTTAACAGCCTCTCCTCCTCTACAGAGCTTCCTGGGATCACCTCCTAAGGACACTGCTTGCCCCCAATCCTTGTCTTAGGGTCTGGTTCTCGGCGATCCCATTCATGACATCTGGTTTCCCATGAACACGAGGGCATCCTTCCCCAGCGTCCGCCTCTGACTCTTCCTCCCTCTGCCTCCACCATGGTGACTCCACGCAGGCTTTGGTTCGTGATTATGAGAAAAAAACGCTTCTAGAGCATAAAACCCACAGACAATAGGCGCCTGGAGAACACCTAGGCTCAGCAAAACGCAGAGAAAGGCTGGATTTGATTGTACAGTGTGTGTGGGAGCGATTCTCCAGGAGCTGCCACCTCACGCCAATCCATCACCTCCTGAGGTCTCCAGCCCGGAGGCGTTTGAAGTCAGCTGCCAAGGGGGCGGGTGGGAGAGTGTGGGGTATGGTGGGATCCGGGTCTGTGGTCCTTTGTCATCTCCTCCAATCACGTCAGGCTGCGGTGAAAGGAAGGTCTGTGTGACTGGCCCTGCCCTTCCCAGCAGCCTCCTCCCTCCCAGGCCAGGGTCCCCTCCGGGGTGGGGCCTTTGGGACAAGGGGCCCCATCGGTGGCCCACACTCCTGGGTGTGGGGAAAAGTGCCAGCTCAGCCACCCACTTCAGCTTCTCCCACGCAGCCTCAGCCAATCACTCTCTGCCCCTCCCTGGGCCTGGAGCTTAGGAGTGAATTAGAATCAGCAAACAGGCACCGAGCATCTCCATGGTGCCGGGAGCGCTGACGTGCATTCGCTTCAGATGGGGAAACTGAGGCTGGAAAAGAGGCTGGAGAGGTCCTGGTTGGCGGAGTGAGCTCCCCAAAACAGCATCCCCCCGAGCCAGGAGGGAGCTGGCAGGCCTAACCTGGCGTCCTCTTCCAGCGCCTGTGTGTGTAACCTCGTTTGCAAGGTGGCAGCAGAATGTGTGGTCTCCCACCGGCAGCAGCTGGGGCCCGGCTGGGGGTGGGGTGGGGTCTTAATTAAAATGCAGCGACTCCATTGGCACCAAAATAAACGTGACATTTATCAGAACCCGCTAAATCTATGCAGCGCTTGCTTCCTTCGGAAGTGCAGGGTTTGTGCCGTGGGCCCAGAGAGAAAAGGTCTCTGCTTGTGAGGAAAAATGGGGCAGCAGGATGGGAAGGAGGGGAGCAGAGAGGGGCTGCTGGAAAGGGCAGGCCGAGCGGGGCCAGCCACAGTCCCGAGCCCCTCTGTCTCGGACGCCTGGGGGTCCTCTGCCGAGGGAAGGTATCTATTTTAAGGCAAAAACCAGTCACGTTGAGGTGGTTTTCCAGCAAGGAGTGGGTTTCTGCCATCTGATAAGGAAATAAAACAAAGCAAACCTCCCCCCCTCCCCAAACCTAGCCCAGATTAAGCCAAACTTACAGAGCCTTTAGATAAATATCGCTGGCACTTTTACATAGATGGTACTCACAATAACCTCGTAAGTTCAGTTTCATCCCTACTCTAAAGAAGGGGAAACCGAGGCACAGAGAGGATAAGTAAGGGCACGCAGCCAATGCATGGCAGCTTGTGACCCAAAGCATAGTGGGTTGACAGCGATCTCAGTGTGTGGTGTGGACGGGAGAGTGCTGGGGGAAAAGCAGACTGAGACTTGAGTCTCGATTTACCACTTGGCGTCGCAATGGCTCTGCTCTTCCCGGGCCCTCATGTCCTCATTGGTTAACATGGTGCATACATTCATGTGCTGTTGGTCTTTCGTGGAAATATCCCAACATCTCTGGCCTGGGCATAGGCCTCTGGAGGGCCATAGGAAGCCAATGACTGGGCACTTAGCATGTGGAAGCAGCATAGAGTGGTGGCGCTCTGGGTGCCTGGGTGCGAATCCTAGCTTTGCTGCTTACCAGCTGTGTGCCTTTGGGCAAGTTACTTAACCTCTCTGAGCCCTGAGCTTCCTATTATTTCTGCTGTTGTGAGAACGATGAATAATAATCACACCAAACAAGCATTTACCAAGTGATTATTAAATGTCAGGCTCTGCGTAAAGGGCTTTACCTGAATGACCTCACCTAATCTTCCTAACTACCCTATGAGAAAGTTACTTTCATTCTTCCCACATTGTAAATGAGGAAACCGAGGCTTAGCTGCTGTGATCTTAGAGGTGCTCTATCATGATTCCTGGAAAACAGTAGAAACTTAAGAGTCTTATTCCTTGCCCCTTCCTGGCATATGGAGTTGGTAGTTCCCAAGGACCTTCCGAACAGGCAGGACCGTGAGAGTAGCCAGGAAATGTGGATAAAGAAAATAAAGCCACTTCGTCTCAGGGACAACGTTATTTATTTTTCTTTTTTTAAAGAACTGATATACCGCCAGACCCAGAGCAGACGAAAGCTGCTATTTTGAAGGGGTTCCTTTCCAGAGTCCCTTTGGGAAACTCTTTTTCTTGGGCTGCCAGGGGCCTTGGGTGGGCGGATGAGTCAACAGTTTGCCCCAAGATTAGTTAGTTGGTCCCATAAGCCTTGCTGTAAAGCTGGGCATCCCGGAGGCAGACAGCGCATGCAGAGGAGTGGATGGTTTCTGTTGGCACCCAAACCACCCACGTTGTGGGCTTCTCCGTGCCTCTGGCTGTGCTAGCGGTGATTGCTTGGATGGCCCCAATGTCTTCTGAGCAGTGTCCCCAGTTTTTCAGAGGAGACTGAGGCTCCACTGAGAGACACGAATGCACCTAGGGCTTTGTCCTCTGCATCCTGGTCTTTCTTCCCTGTCCAGTCCCCTTTCTTACGCTAAATAGTTAACAGTGAGGACTAAAAACAAGCGCTCAGTGCAATTATCATCGAACAGTTAATACACATAATTGCATATTTTGGTAAACAAGCTTCGAGGCTTTTTCAGCGACCTCTCTGTGGCTTTGTGGTTTTACAGATAAATTCTCTTCCCTTTTATACCCTGATTTTAATTGGGAGCAACAGCTTTGCCGCTATTGGTTTGGCAGCTCTCGGCACTGTTTCTGCGTGTGTGTGTGTGTGTGTGTGTGTGTATGTGTGTGTGTATGTGTGTGTGCGTACTTATGTGCCTCTCTCTGGTTATGGCAGAGTAATGACACGGTACATGTCATGATGGATTTTGCTGAGAACTTCTAGCTGAAGGGTGGGGATGCCTCTGAATGTAGGAAGAGCTTATATGGGCAGGAATAAAGAATCTGGAGTTTCCAGACACAGATATGTCTGGAAATTGTTCATTCATTAACTCCTTCATTCATTCTAAAAATATTTATCGAGGCCATTCATGTGCCAAGTTCCCTGGGGGAAATAGCCTTGAACAAGGCAGGCCCAGCCACAGACTGGCCAGGAAGTGTTCTCAAACTCTATTTATGTTTCCACAAGCTACCATCAGGCCACCCAAGTTACCTAAAACACTGGGTTACCCTGCTGACCAGAGAACACTGGATGGTTATAACTAGTTAAAACTGGAAATGAATGAATTATCACTTAAAATATTTAGGGTATTGTTAGCCAAACTCTTTTGCAATATGGGTAGCAATTGGGTCCTGGTTTTCACTGTCACCTCCTTCTCCCCTCATCTCCACTGTTTGCTTCCCTGCAGGTCTTTGGAGGGCTGGGTCTCCCAAGATGTCCCCACTGCTGTGATGGACAGGGGGGACTTGGCCTGAAACTGCCCACGTTTAGAAGCCTGTGCCTCAGCCTTACTCTGCTGTAGGCTCTGCCACGCTTTGCTTCATCCTGCTCTCCGGCTGCCGGTTTTCTTGCCCTGTCCTCCCAGGTTGCTGGATCCAGACCTTATTGAAGTCCCTGAGTGCCCTCCTGCACTGGCGTTTGTTGCAGAAGAGATCCCTAGGGGGAAGCACAGTGAGGTGGGTACCCTCCCTGTAGCCCACCTCTCAGCAGCCCCATCCATTCTCCTCCTCCTCATAGCCTTGCAAACGCCTCAGGCACTGTGGCAGGGAGATGCCAACCTCGCTCTGCCTCTAATCCATGTAATGCTGAAGCAAGCAGAACCCTGCTCCAGAAGACATGGCTGGCATGTGCCGGGTGCCAATTGGGCACCAGCAGATAAAAATTTGAAGTCTTGGGTCAGAGATCTCAGGTATTAAGAGATCAGGAAGTGGCTGATGGATGTCAGCTGCATCCTCAAAGACCGGGACCTGGACTCAACACACGACCATCCCACAATATGGGCAGCAAGGCCCCAGCATGAGTTCTGGATCTGGGAAGAATTCTCTACAAGCCAGTGTCAAGAGTCCCAGCTCTGATGCCCACCACTCCTTTGCTCTTCTGTAAAGGGGAGAGTTAACCCACAACTACTACCTCACAGGATCATGGATGTGAACTTTGGGGAGTGAACTGTCTAGGGCTGCGTACACATGAAGGAGTGTAATGATGATGATGTGGCAGACAAGGAGAGCTCTGGAGTCAGATGTCCTGAATGAAAATCCTGGGTCCACCACTAGCTGCTGTGTGACTATGGGCAAGTGACTAAACCTCTCTGTGCCACTGTTTCTCATCTGTAGAAGAAGGATAACAATAGTTCCCTTCAGTGGAAGGAAGAGCTTCTATCCTAATTCATAGGGTGGTTGTGAGGATGAAAAGATGTGAGCCGATTCATATAAAGGGCTTACCACCATGTCTGGCACATAGTAAGTACTTTGATAAGTAATGATGATGATGGCGGAGACAGTGGTTAAGAGGAAGGTGTGTGGACCCTGGCATTGTTTTCATTCACGATGAAAGGACATTTCACCAGTCCAGATCTCCTCCAGCGTCACCTGGCTCTGACTGGTTGGGCAGCTCCCTGTGCAGTGGATGCTGAGTCCAGCCAGTGGGGTGGGGGTGCCAGGCAGGCCTCAGCTAAGAGGTAGGGGACACAGCTGCCCCAGTGGGGTCTGTTTTTCCTGCATTCGTGGGTGCTGAGACTGTGACCTGTGCCAAGACCCTCAGATGAGTCCCCTTGCCTTTCAGAACAGGCAGGATGCCCCCGGGATGGTGACCAGGCTGGGATAACTGAGGTGTCACCGAGCCAATGGGAAAAAATCAGCTCCATAGAGAATTCTTCTGCCTGCTTCACAATGAAGAGCAGATTGGGGCTGATATCTGGGGGAGCATTCAGAGCGCTTCTGATTATGAAGTGTTTTAAGTGGTGGAGAAAAAGAGCCTCTGGGGCCACGAAGCCAACACTCTACAGTCTACATGGTGCCCTGGTTTCCACGGAACCTGGTTTCCTGAGGAAGTGCTCCCAAGCTCTGCCTCCAGCCGAGGAGTGGCTGCCAGATTCCCAGGCCTGGGAGGTGTGGACGAGACAGAAGGAAGGGGCGGGGGTGGGGAGCCTGCCAGAGGTGGGCAGGATGTCCCTGAGGTCCCAGGGCCCACAGAGCTGACCACCTACGCTCTGGCTTGCTCTTGTCCCTGACAGGCTTGGTGGTGGGGGTGGAGGTAGGGGTAGGGGTGCGGGGGGCGATATCTCATCATTTCCTTGGGTGTAGGCTTCTGCCACTTCCTACAAACAATGGGTAACTGTGAGAGCAGCAGCTCAACCGAGTGGAGGGCTTAGTAGGCACTTTAAGCTCTGTGTCCCAGGCTCTGTGAATATCATCTTTTAATTGACAAGGGGCTCATCCCTCCACCTTCCGCCTGTTTGGCTTGAGTCATCAGAAGGTACTGATTACTCTGGGGTGTGGAGGCCAGAGCTCTGCCCCTGTTGAGCTGAGGGCTTGGCTGAGACTGGGATGACCAGCCTACGTCCCTCTGCCCCTCTCCTGTGCCCCTTGCGCCTGCAGCTCTCCATCATGACCTCTCTTCTCCATGAAGCCCTGCTGGGCCTCGGTGTCTCTGCCTTCTGATGTCTCTCCCTGTTTGGGGCCGCTCTGCCCTCTCTGACTCCGGCCTGTGAGCCCTTCCTCTCCCAGGGTTGGTTCCTGCTAGCTCCTGCCCTGGGCTCTGGAGGGACAGGAGACACTTGGCCTGCTGAGATCAGCAAAAGCCTCAGACTCTGTCCACAACTACTTTTTTCCTCCCCTCTCCCTCCCTGGAGGCCTCCGGTCTCATGCCAGTTCCCGAGTCCCTGGCCCATCCAGGTTTCCTGAGAAAGTTGGAGTTGGGGTGGTCCTGGCCGGAGGACTGGGCAGCGGCTGGGCTGGGTTCCTGTGGGAAAGCGTGTGCGTGTGCCTGTGTGTTTGTGCATTCCCAGCCTGCGGTGACACAGCCCCCACCTTGCGTGGGCCCCTCTGCTGGCTCAGCCTCCCAGGCCACAGGCCACCTGGGTCGCCCCACGTGGAGAGGAGAAGTGGAGACCTCGGCGCCAAGGGAGGTTGAGGGCTGTGGTCCATGGCAGGGCCCCGGGGGTGAAAACCACGAGCTTCCTGTAGTGCTTCCAGGCTCCCAGCGTGGCCCAGGCCTCGGGGAGGGGTGAGAAGCGGCAAGCTCCTGCTCCTGCTCGGGGACTGGGGCAGGGAGAGCAGGCCGTGGTGCTGGACATACGCCTGGGCTGGGTGTCCTTTGGCCAGTCACTTCCCCACGTTGAGGCTCCTGCTTTGGACTGTACTAATGCTGACAAAAACGCTGGGAATGCGAAGCTTTTCGGTGGTAGAAAAAAAGACTGGAAAGGGGAGGCTGCAAGGCGCAGCACCAGGTAGGGGGGCAGGAAAGGGCAGCTTCCATCTCTTACCTTGCTTTTCTCCCCTCCTGCTTCTCACAAATCACTGTAGAGAAACCCCCGGCCACTCCTCTGACACAGAGAACATGGGGGACTGTGTGTCTCCCTCTGTAAGTCTCAGTTAATCAAACACTGCAACGACAGAGAGACGGTAACAACACAGATCTCAGGCCTCACCCCAGAGCCGCTGCACCAGAGCCAGCATTTCAGCAAGCTCCCTGGATGATGCACTGGGCTAGGGAGCTGGTTCCAGTCCTAGGTTCACCCTGGCTCCGCTACTTAGCAGCTGGGTGATTCTGGGCATAGGAATGAGTATTCTTGGGTCTTGATTTCTTAATCTGTAAAATGCAGAGAATAATAAAAACTGTTCTCTGAGGTCCCAAGACTACACGTGGGGCATGCTGGAGGCACCCTGTCTATGTGAATGTGGGGGGTTGTGGCTGCCTGTGTCTCCTGGTCCTTTGGCCTATGGATTTCTTTTGGTATTTAAACAAAGGCGGAGTCTCCCTTTTGCACATCGAAGAGATTCCAGGAGTGAAGTTCACGGGCCCAGGAGCCAGACATCCAGGGTTCAAATCCAGCCTCTGCCTTTTGCTAATTGGGCCACCTTAGGTAGCTTCTTTTAGCCTTTGTGTGCCCCCTGTGACATGGGGCAGTTGTGAGGGTTAACGGAGCCAGTTTAAGTGCTGACAGTGCCAAATTTGAGTGACTAGTAACAGATTTTCTAACCTGGAACTGGCACATGGTTACTTCCAACACATTCTGTGGATCAAAACAAGTTCCAAGACAACCTTGACAGGAGGATGCCCCTTCTTGACAGGAGGAGCAGCAGGTGTATGCAGGGGTGGGAGGATTCTCAGCACTGTGCTGGCCGACAGACAACCACCGAGGAATTCTGCCACCAGCTTTTGAACTGAAGGTCTCTCCCTTCTTCCCAGAGTAAGTATTGCTGTTAGCACTAGGATGAGTGTAGTGTCGGACTACAACAAAAGCAGAAATTGCTAAAGCTATCTGGGGAAGAGAAGGAATGCTCCACTGACCAGGTGGAATGAGAAGCACACGTGGATGGGAAGTGGGTGTGGGAACAGAATGCCGGCAGAGAGACCGGTAGGAACAAAGGCTTAGAGAAATTATCTGCATCTAGAAGGTCACAGGCCTGAGGCTCCAAGGAAGCGTGCCAGCATCCCCACCCCAATCAACGCACCCCAGCCAAGTGGAGAGAGAGACCTGAGGCCTCCCCACCCAGGGGAGTGAGTCCAGTGGGTGGGGGCCTCAGCATGGTGTGGGGGGAGACCAACTGAGCCATCACTCCTGAACTGTTTAGGGGCCAAGTGGCTTCATTTTCAACCGTGTTCTCCCCGCTTTCATTTGAGAGAACAATTATGGACCATTTTGCAGCACAATTACTGGCGTTAAAGCTCTTGGTTCCATCTGATGAGTTTTAGTAGTAATTGAACAGAGGAAGCCATCCCGTAGGAGACTGTCCAGTTGAATCTGCCCACGTGCTGAACTCTGACTTCCAGCCCTCTGGACGTGGACACAGGGGCCCAGGCAGGGCTGCCTGCTTCCCTCCCAGAAGGGGCTTGCCTGGGCCCACTTGAGAGACCAGCTACTAGTGGAAGGGTGATGGGGGATACCTCCAGCTAGGGACAATCAGTTCTTAGGGTCTGGCATGGACATAGAGCTGGGAGATCTATGTTTCAGAGCTAGGAGCTGGACTAGTGCCATGCCTTCGTTTATTATTATTTTTTCATTTATTATTAATTGGACAAATATTTCTATAGCATTTACTGTGTGCGGGCCGCTATTCTAAATATGCTACAAATAGTAACTCCTTTCTTCCTCATAGCAGCTCCAGAGTTAGGCATTTTTTTTTATTGGCATCCGATGGGTGAGGAAACTGAAGCTCAGAGAGGTTAATTAAATTGCTCAAGGTCTCACAGCTAGTAAATGGTTGAGCAGTGCTCCAGAGTTCCTCTTCTTATTCTCTTGTGGTGTCCTCCCTTGGTGTTTAGGAAAGCCGTTTAAGGATTCTTAAACTTGTTGGGGAAGTGGAGTGAGGGGTCTGGTTGCTCCAGACTGACCAAGGACAGTGGCAGCCTGTTTGGTGGTGGGAGGGGAGATCCGAGTGAAACCCTAGGGAGGGCAAGAGCCTCAGGGGACAGAGCCAGGGCTCAGTGGTCCGGAGCCACTCCTCACCTGAAGGTCTGTTTTCACACCCGAACCACAGGGATCGGGTTCTGTGCTGAGCAGAGAAGCCATGTCCTCTCACCTGTGCCCTGTCTGGATCCCCTCCCCGCAGCAGATGAGGAGGAAGGATGCTGTCCTCCTGCCCTCCGTGCCTTCTTAGATTCCAATTCCTTTGTGGATTCAGGGTCAGATCAGTCTGGGTGCCTTGGACATCTGCAGGTGAGGAATCGAGGCTCAACTAGGAAATGCCATTTGACCAAGATCATGTGGCCAATGAGTGGCTGAGTCAAGCTTCCAACTCAGATTGACTCCTACATCTCTGCTCCATCCATTGCACTCCACTGCCTGTCTACCGGGAACAGGAGCAAACCATTTCACACCACATGGAACGGCCCGTCTCTCAGAGATCCCCATTCACGATGTCTGGGGAGGCCTGGGAACGTGCGTTGCTAACAGCCTCTGAGGTGATGCTATCGCTGCTGGTTCAGGGACCGGACTCGTAGCTTTGGCCAGAAAGGTGACTTTGGACATTTCTCCCTCGAGTCCTCCTTTGGGGTATGTTCCCAGCTGGCACTGGGATGTGCTCCTGTTCTACAGTGGTGTCGAAGGGGCACAGGGGGACAGTCAGGATCAGGGCATCTCAAGCAGGAGCATCAAGCTAACAAGGTCTATGCACGAAGGACCCTGAGGCACCAACGGCCATGGAGGCAGCCATCAAGCTCACTACTCAGAGGAAGTGACCACATCAGAGATGGGGCCCCACAGAGAGCTCTAAAAACCCTCTGATGCAAAGCTGGGAGGTCCTGGCTCTGTGTGTGTGTGTGTGTCTATGATTTTTGAACCAAAGACCTTCCTCTCTGCCTCAGTTTCTTCGTCAGTAAAGTGGGACTAATAATACTTCTCATGGTTGGTGTCAGGATATAACTGAGATGATAAATGAGAGAGCTCCTAGCTAGATGCTGCCATTAAATTCAGGTTCCTGCTCCATTTCCCACCCTCCACTCCAGAAATTTCACTAGCCCAGGGTAGCTTGGCTCCCCTCTCTCTCTGGCTTCTTTCTGTTCTCTCCCGCCACTGGACCATCCGCCTACATTATCATAAAAAAGAATCTGGATTTTAATTTGTGGAATGTTTCTTTTTTTCTCTTCCCCTTTTTATTTATTTATTTATTTTTTTTAAAGAAAAGCCTAATTAGGAAGCCCGTTAAATGCCTGCAATTCCAATATAATTCTATTAAATTCTCCCTGTAAAGTTAATGTTACAGACTTTTTAACAGATGTTTTAATTAGGCATTGTTATTAAAGAGAATACTGTAGAAATTAAAACCAGACCCTAAATGGGGGAAGAAAGGCAGTTTTCTTGTGCGGGGTAAGTGGCAGCCGCCCAGCAGAGTGATGTTGGCAGCAGCTCATGGAAACCCGCACAAAAGGAGGGGAAGTGTGCAGCCTGATCTGCCATGCTCAGCATCCTGTCCACTCAGTCAGCGCCACCTTCGGCCCAGCCAACGCAGAAAGCAGGGAGAGGAGTCGGGAGGGGCTGAGGCTCGCTGGGCTTGGATTGAGAAGTTCTGAGGATCTCTTACTCTTGGGGTCATCCTATTTAGATCCATCTCATCTGGCTCTCATGGCAGCCATGACTCGCATCCATTTTACAGATAAGGAAACTGAGGCTCAAAGACATCGGGTCATCTGTGCAGGTGACCCAGGCGGGGACTTGGGTTTCCCATGGGTTGGATTCTCAGAAATGGTGTTCTGGTTTCAGCTGTGTAGTGCTGGCTCATTCTTCCAATAGCAAAATAGCCTAGTGGGTACGTGTGGCATGAGCTTGAGAGACAGAAAGACCAGAATTTAAGTTTGGATTTTGCTCCTCACTGGTTGTGTTCTTAGGCAATTTGCTTCATCTCTCTGAGCCTCAGTTTCCTCACCTGTAATATGGGGAAAATAATAGGACCTCATAGTTCATAGGGTTAAAATGAGACATTGCAAACTAGGTACTAAGCACAGGGCCTGGCAGATGGCAAGTGCTCAGGCAGTGACAATAGATGGGATAAGGGCTTTCAGTAGTTAAGCGTCAGGATCAGGGCTCCAGTCTATGCAATCCGGAGTCTGTCCTCTCCCTGGCACTGTGCTTCCTCATACTTATTGGCTGGGGTTGGCAGAGAGTGTGGCTGGGTAACGTAAACATCCCCGATACTGGGGACAGGAGTCCCTGGTTGTCATGGAGACCCCAAGGGAGCCATTGAACTCCCTCAGAGATGGGCCACCCAACTCCACTCTGCTCCTCTAAGGAGGGAGGGAAGAAAGAAGTTGGAGAGATCTGGATTCAAATTCTGTCTCCTTTGGTGACAATAGTGAAGCCACTGGCACATTGGCCTGTGGCTGCACTCCTCTGAGTCTGCATCTTGCCATCTCCTTCTCCAAGGCGTTCAGCCGAGGTCCTGGTGACAGTGAATACTCCCCAGAGGCCCTTCTGGGTGCAGCCAGTGACATGCTTCGCTTTACCTTTTCCAGGGGGTAATTTTCCTGTCCAGCCTCCAAGGTTGTCAGCCTGAGATTATTCAAATCATGTTTATTTCGGTCCTGTGACCCAGATAGATCTGCCACGCGCACTTTCTCGAGAGCTTGAAAGAAAGACATGACTGAGAGAGGACCCAGCACGTGGGCCTTGTCCCCTGGGCCCTTCTCCCGAGAAAGCTCTGCTGATTCTTACTTCTGTCCGCTGGAGCTGACACACATTGCTCTCCCCTGTCCCTGTCTCTGTCACCATTCAAGTCACACTTCTGGGTTGAAGGGGAGGTCCCATGGGTGACTCTTGCTCAGGATGGCCTTTTTGGAGGATGTCACCCATGAGAGCCATGAGGTTCTGAGGACACGCTGCCTGACACTCTGTAGGCATTTAGTATCTTCTGGTTGTTGAAGGATGACTTCATTTTCCCAACTCCAGGCCTCCTGGGCTTTTTGTTCAAGGATGGAGAACACTTCTGCTCGGTCACCTTTCTCTGTAGGCAGGAGAGTGCTGTGGAAAAGCATGGCCTGTAAAGTTAGCTGGCCTGGGTTCAAATTCTAGTCCTGCCTCTATTAGCTGTTTGAGCCTGAGCCTCAATTTCTTCATCTGTAAAGTGGGATGGTAAGAATGTGTTCAAGTCCTAGGATACTTATAAGGAAAATATGGGATACTGTTCTTGAAAGCATCTGACACATAGAGGATTGTTATAAAAGGGACTGGGCAGAGAGTTAAAATGTGTGTGCATGCACACGTGAGTACACACACACACACACACACACACACAGAATACATAGAAATGCACACAATGAACCCAAAATTGGTCACACAAGTTACCTTTAGAGTTGATGGTTTCAATTTTTCTCTCCAGTGTGAATACTTTTTTGAACCATGAGCCTGTATTATTTTTTCATTAAGAAAAGAAAATGAGCAACAACTCAACACTGAAACTGGCGGTGGTTTGGAGAACTCTTTGGGAGTGGGGGGGTGGTGGAGAGAGAGCGGGGGAGATCAATTGATTCACAAGCACCAGCGTAGTCATTTAGCTAACAGGGGAGCTGGCTGTGCCACCCCTTCAGTGGGGGCAGTTGATCCAGCTTTGGGGTTTTGAGCAGCTGGGTTTGAACCCTGGTTCTGTGACTTCTTAGCTACAAGACTTCAGATGAAAACTCTGAGCCTCAGTTTCCTTGTCCATAAAATGGGAATAACAGAACTGTTTCAGGGGAAATGAGAATGAGTGTGAGGCATTAACACAAAGGTATCTGCCAGACACAAAGCAATTCAGATGGCTCTTGGGTTTTCATGTTGCTGCCTCTGCCCCAGGAAGCTAGGATCACTGGGTGCCCCTAGATAGGAATGATGCAGGAGAGTGTAGGATGAGAGAAAGAGAAGGAGCCAAGATCGTATTGACTCCCTTACATGTTGCCTGACTGCCAGGACATTTTGATCACCGAAATGTGCAAATCTGGATTTTAAGACCTCCTCTATATCAGGGCCTGATTTGTAAACCTTTGTCAGTGGGCAAGTGTTGAAGTGACTTCTGCGTATCCTACCCTGGCCTCACTGGTGATTCCCAGCCTCCTGAGGGGAGGGGAGGACACAGGAGTGATGTGGGGTCACGAAATTCAATGGGCACTGGCTAGTCTTGATCTTACTTGACGTTGCAGCAACATCCACCATGCTGACCTCTCTCTCTGATCCTGGAGACACCTCCTTCTCTTAGTTGTTGTGCCCCATACTCTCCATGTGAGAAGAAACAGAGGTGAGAACTAGGCTGGCCTACATGGACCCCATGGGGCTGGATTGTGAGTGTGGGAGCACCCTTCACCTTAAGAACTTGCATGTGTAAATCTGAAGGCACAGCAAGCAAACAGTGTAGTTGGAGTGATGGGTATAGGGAGAAATGCAGATGCAAAGGTGCACATTTAGTAGCATAGTCTCAATAATGTTGCTTCAAAAGGCCTCCTCTCTGTGGGCATTATTATTATTTTTTCAGCCATTAGCCTCTCCTGAGTGTTTCTCAGGCCCAGACCTTGGGAACGAGTTTGTGATGCCCACTTTTTGCCCTCCTCTGGCCTTCCTGAGATGGATGTAAATCTCCTTTCCCCAGGAAGTCTGTAGTGGTATCATCCTTCCTGACATGGTTTCAATGAGACCTCATGCTGAGCCTGAGCCAATGCCTCTTCGGACTTTTTTTTTTAAAGCTAGGTTTCACTTTTCACACAGAATTGAACATAAGAAAAAAGAGAGAGAAAGGGCATTAATTAAAAACAAATTGTTCAGAGAGGAGTTCATAGAGGTGAGGTTTGAGGGAAGCTGAAAAGATGACTAAGGATAGCTGGGAAAAGATGGTGGGTAAGGGGCAGTAGAAACAGAAATAGCGGAGATGAAGGGATATGTGCAGGCTCACTGCTCTCTGGGAATTTGACAGTGTTGGCGTGGAGACTGGAAAGAGCTCATGGAGGAATACAGGAGTAAAGTGCAGAGGGTAAAGATGCTGGGAAAAAGAACTGGGTCCAAATTGCATCCTGTAGGCAGAGTTTCTCCCTCTGGGGATTTTCAATCCTTCAGAGGTGAGCTCCAAATGGTGGCCCATCTGAGTTCCTTACTTTGGATGTAAGGATCATGAAACCCATTTAATGTTGGAGTAAGGAAAAAGAGAATTTAATGATATAAATGGAAGACCATGGTCTGATGTAGTAAAGACCCCCCCCCTTCTCTCTCTCTCTCTCTCATCCTGCCTTCTGCCATGTTAGCAACATCTTCCCTTATGCTACCCGTTTGTGGTTGCAATATGTTGCCAGCCTTTTTCTAGGGTTGAATCTCACAGAAAAGAGTAATTGTATTTGTCCCAACATACCCCCCACATTTATTTATCTTGATTGGTGGTTTAACTCATGTAGATCATGAGCCCATTTCTAGGCCAACTACTGCCACCGGTGGACATTGCACTTCGGCCAGGTTGAGGCCATGTGCCACCTCTGTCAGAACCCATAGACTGAAAATTGGGGGTAGATTGGCTGCTCCATCAGATAGAAATCAATGCCTGATGCTACCATAGGTGGATGGCTCGTCACAAGATGCAAAGATGCCAATTTAGTAAAATAGTGTCAAGAATGTTGCTTCAAAACTATATAAAAAAGCATGTTCAGGGCACTAAGTCTATTCAGACTGATGTGTGGTACTGAAAGATCCCCCATTAAATAAATAGTCATATAGTTAGTGGCATGTGCCTGTATAGATTCCATTCATGTCCCATTGATGAGAAGTAGTCAGATGGTCCCATTTCAGTGCAAGAGGAACTGGAAAATGTCATCCTGGGGTGGGCAATCATGGTCCAACAGTCCCATATGGTGGAATAGGAGCATGCATCTTTGGTGGGAAGCTGTCAGTCTTGCTATCCCTCCAAGTATGCTGCCCACTGAAGGGTTTTAGTCAGGGGAGTGACACATCAGGTCAATCTGTGCTCCATGAAGGAGATGGTGCTAGTGAGATGGAAAGGAAGGAGGAGGTTTTGTGAAAATGTCAATCAGGCCAGGGCCTTGTTGTCCCCACCTGTGCCCCATTTTGAAATGGAACAATACCCTGAAGTGCCTTGTATGTATATTTCTACCATGTACTGAGGACTCAACACGAGCCTTTTTGAAATAGTATCTATTGACAGCTTAGCAATGTCACGAGGCAGATATTATTACCTACAATTTAAAAATAAGAAAATGAAAGACCATGGAAGGGGAGTGACTTGTCCAAAGTGTGTTGGTCCTTTGGCGGGTTGTCACCGAAGGTGCTGATCTGCATTGGTAAATTTGGGAGGACTCTATAGTGCCAAGCATGCATTTGCCCTGTGACATGGTGTCCTCCTGCATAGGGAACAAAGGGGTTTGAGTGTTCAGTGGTGGTGGGACCTGGCTGGCAGATAGATTAGATAGCCCTTTGTACCTGTACCTCCCTTAGGGGCAAAGCTTCAAGGTCTGCTTTCCCTGTCTCCTGTCCATCTCAGGGGTGCTCTCAGGAATCTGCTCCTTGGTCCTGGCCCTGGGGGAGGGGGACCACAGACTTGCTCCCAGGGCTGGAGGAGCCAGTTGTGCTGACTGGGCAGAGGAGGCCCACGCACCGGGACCTGGGGAGATTGAGAGGAGAAAGTGGCTGAGCACAGCTCTGTGAGGCCTGGTGATTTATGAGGAGCAGCTTCCGTGGGCCATCTGGACCAGGAACTTCAGGAAGCACATCCTGTGTGGAGGCACAGGCAGTGTGGGAGCCCTGCCAGGGAGGAGGAGGGCTGTGAGGGAGCAGGAGGAAGGAGGAACGGGGAGGCAGAATGGGGCAGCCGAATCAGACATTTCTGGGCTCTCTCACAGAAATTTTGGGCAGAACCTGCTCCGTGCTTCAGTTTTTATAAACTTTTACGTGTTGTGCTGTTTAGTTTAAATAGCCGATTGCTTCTCAAGGTAGCCAACCCAGTGCCTTAAAGGAAGAAAGCAGACATTGAACACCTTCCATGTGCCAAGTGTTCAGTTAGGTGCTGGGAATACAAAGATTCTCAAGACTTTGCAGTCTAATGGGGAGGCTATTTTGTAATGTGTGATGTGTTTACAGCAAACTCTGGGGGAACGGAGGTGAGAACAGCTAACTCTGTCTGGATGTGAAATGTGGGCTGGGCCTTGAAGAAGAAATAGGAGCTCAGTGGCCAGCGAACAGGTGGCAGAGGGAAGAGCCTGAGCAAAGGCATGCCACGCTAAGGTCAAATGTTGGTTTATTCATTTACAACTCCAGGCCTGATCGATCTACTGAGCCCAAACCTGTCTATCTAACTCTCTACTGGACATCTCTCTTTGGAAGTCTAATGGACAGTGCAAACTTCTCATGGCAGAGGCAGGGCTACTGGTCTTCCCGCTCTCTCTTTGGAACACACTGTTCCCCTTCACATAGTGGGCTCCTTCTTGCCATCAGGTCTCAGATGAAATGACACCTCCACCTAGGGGGCTCGTTAAAGATGCAGATATCACCAAAACCGGTTTGGTTCAGTGGATGGAGAGTTGGTCTGAGGACTGAGGGGTCCCAGGTTCGATTCTGATCAGGGGCATGTACATTGGTTGCGGGCACATCCCCAGTGGGGTGTGTGCAAGAGGCAGCTGGTCGATGATTCTCTCTCATCAACGTTTCTAACTCTCTATCCCTCTCCCTTCCTCTCTGTAAAAAAATCAATAAAGTATATTAAAAAAAAAAAAGATGCAGATATCTGGGCTCCACCCCCGAGGTTCTCCAAAGGCAGGTCTAGGGGTGGATCTAAGGAGTCAGTTTCTCACAAGATACCCACAGTTGATATCAATGTTGATGTTCGATGGACACATTCTGAGAAACACTGCTGTGTACAAGAAGCACACGCAGGAATGCTGGGAAAGAGGTGGAGGGCCTATGTTGATTGGGGTTCAAGGAAAGCTCGAGAAGAGGCAGCAGCTGAGAGCTAAGGCTTGAAGGATGTCGAGGAGTCAGTGAGGCAGATAAGGCTATAGGCTGTGAGGTTCTCTCATGACTCTGCGAGCTTCCTGGGTGAGAGCTTCCAAGTTACTCTCCCTGGATCACTCACCCCACTCAACCCAGGCCCTGGTGGCATTGGGTGCTAGACCTGATGGCATTATATATGACTATCCCTCCAAGCTTCTTGAGACAACCAATTCCACAGGAAGTTTTAGAAAGCTTTTTCTCATTAAATGATCTTTAGTGTCTGTCATCCAGAGTTGTAGAGATTTAAATCATCTATGAATTCCTATTAAGATTTTATTTCCTTATTTTGCTTTTATGATAACTGGGATTTCCTTCCTGAGAAAAGGCCTCAGGAAATGGGCGTGCCTGGGTGGGAGTCAGGCCCTGGGGAGGGTGGGTTACTGGGGAAGCCTCAGCAGTAAAACAGGCATTATGAGCTGGCAGCATACTTCAAGGTCTTGTGGCCCATTTTCCACTGAAGGTATCTTCTCTAGAACATCTTGTGACTCAGGAGAGACAGCTGTGGGGCTGTGGAGGCTGGAGAGATGAGATAGGCATCAGGGGATCTGGATAAAGACATAGTACTTCTTGGAGGGTTGGCCTTTATTTAGGTGACTTCAGGAAAGCTATTTGCCTTCTCTGAACCTTATTTGTACATGTATGCACATATATTATGGTGACGATAAGATGTGATGAATGCTTTGTAGACAGGGACTGTATATAAGGACTTCGTACCTATTCTCTAATAGGTCCTGTGTGGGGAACATATTAATTTAAATATGCATAGATGGTTGGTTCTGGATGTCATTAGCCAGAACCAAATACAAGATGTGGAAGCCAAATTTATCCAGGTCACCCCAGGTTGAAGTTATTTAACATGAAGTCCAAACCCTGAGAGCCTTATCAAAGCCGTTGATTTCATATTGGCCAAGAAAGAATCAAGGACAGAGGCCTTCCTTTTAGGACATTAGTTCTCAATCTTGGCTGCTTATGAGAATCACCTGGGATGAAAGTCTAACCTACCCAAGGCCAGATCTTATCCCAGATTTTTCAAATAAAAATAATCAAACTAGAAGCAGGGCATCAGTATAGTTATTAAAGTTCTCTAGAGGATTCTAATTATGCAGACAGGGTCCACTCGGTCAGTCATGCATCCACCTCAGAGCACTAGCACCAGCTCATATTTTTCCTCTTGTCCACCAGGATGGCTTGAAAGCATTTGTGGAATGGATGCCTGCTTCTTTCCAAACACAAGATGTGGGAGCCCCAGGTTGAAAGTAAACCTGGGCTACATTAACCAAACTCACTCATGTTTTACGGGCTCTGGCCACTTCAGTTGGCCTCTGAAAAGTCCCCCCAATTAATTTGGGAGTCCCTTGTATGTTTAGGAATAGGTCTCATAATGGGGTTTGCTAAGTTCTTTCTCTCCTATTCCTACTTTCTTGCTGATATCTGCTGTCCATTGACCACGGTAAGGCACATTTCTACTGATACTCGCTGCAAATACCCATATCCAGTGTGCAGTATCCCAGTCATTGGTACCGTTCCTTGGCATTGCATTGATGAAGCTGCAGAAGTGAGGAGTAGTCTAGCCTTTCCCTCCTGGGGTCGCACTTTGTTACATGGGTCCCACAGTAGGGCTGTTGGTGCACTAGCCAACAAGTCTCTATTGATTTCAGCCTCATGAGCCTCTTTCTGAAGCCTCAAGAATCTGGGCCTGAGTTTCTGGTCCAGGTCCAGCACCTGAATAGCCCATCCTGCCTCTCTAGTGTATGTTTTTGCTCCTTTTACTCCAAACCAGAAAGACAACTGATTCCAACCCTTGTACAAATTACCTCCTGGCTGGTCTACCCCAAAATTTGCCTTATGAGCCCAGTTTACTTAGAAGTCTGTTGTAAAAACTCAGGTCCAGCTCAACCCTGATGTGGACTCAACCTAGGTCAAAGCTGGGGCTGCAAATTCAAAATCTGTTTCATTTCCCTTTTCTCTCAATTTAGCTCCACCATCCGAGAAAATAATATTAACAGCTGTTGTTTATTAAGTGCTTAGTCTTGGCTGGCATGGTACTAAGTGCTTTCCATGGTTTTTCTCATTTAATTTTTATAAAAGTATTGTAGAGTAGATGTTACCATGACCCATTTCAGATTTGGAAACAAAGGTCAGAAAGGTTAAGGACATTTTCTCATTGTCACTTAGTGTAGTAGTTGGGATTTGAATCCAGGTCTGTCTAACTCAGATGCCCCAACTCATGGTCTGGCTGGCTGAACTCATTTGGATTCCTGTTGAACCTTTCCCAAGGGCTCCTGGATTAACCAGAAAATAAGCAGCTGTTCTGAAGACTTAGAAGGCCTTCAGGGATTAATGATTATGGATCCATGTTTTTCTTGTACAATTGGGTGGCATTTGTCTATTTCTTATCTTTCAGTGTCCTAATTTGCCACACTCTCTCAAGAGGCCATTTAGACCAAGGACTCATCGTTGCATGTCAGAATGTCAGAGATAGCAGTACTCTTAGAAACAGACCATCAAGGCCACCTTCATGATATAGGGGAAATGGACTTGTCTAAGGTCGCACAAAGAGTCCACAGCAAGCTGAGGCCAGGACCCAGGTCCTTCCCCCATAGCCTTGGACTCATTGTGTGACCTTGTATCAGTCACCCCTCTCTGAAGAATGAGTCACACAGATATCCACAGAAGCAGTCCCAGCACTGAGCTAAGCTTTCAGGCAGTGGAATCCTTCGACAAAAGAGGAACTGAACTGGAAATTTACCCTATTTGCTCAAAGCCAAGAAGGTCTATTAAATCAGGGTGCGGATTTGAAAGGTCTGTTTTTATCCTTGCTCTCTTTCCCTGTCTTGCGCACTTCTGAGAATGCTAATACTTGCTGATGCCAGTTATAAAATCAGGGGCTTAAATAGTTTGGGGACAGCCTGGCTGGCATGGCTCAGTGGTTGAGCATCAACCTATCAACAAGGGATTCACAGATCAATTTCTGATCGGAGCACATGCCTGGGTTTCGGGCTCGATCCCCAGTGGGGGCTGTACAGGAGGCAGCTGATTCATGATTCTCTCTCATCATTGATGTTTCTCTCTCTCCCTGTCTTTCTCTCTGAAGGCAATAAAAATATTTAAAGAAATAGTTTGAGGGCATTGACAGTGATCTTAATTAAGCTAAATCTAGTTCACGATACTGAATGATCTCAAGATGAGTCCAATGGTGTTTGTAAATGTTTAACAACCTATTTTCGGGGTGGGGGGTGGGGGAAAGCCCTGATTATAGTGTGTGCCCATTTCCATGGTGTAAATATTTCTATGATGGTCACTTTTAAGTTACCAACATGATGTCAGCCAACTTGCAAATTTCCTGAAAAGTAACTATTTGGCTCTTATGAGCTGGTACAAGTTGACTACAGCACACTCTTGCTTCCACAGCTTCCAATTCTTCACTAGATTTGAATTATTAAGTTTTAGATTTGGACTATTAATCATGCTTCCATTGTTATGGGTATATGATGAAACAAATGGTGGGTGTGGGTGTGCAGATAACTGGACGTCTCATTGATAATTCTTTTCCTGTGATATCACTGCCCCTGTTTCATATCTTGATAAACGTGTTGCAATTTCTACCCTGTTGTAGAACAAACAGAAGTGTGAACTTGCTGATTTCATATAATTTTGGCAGTTTTATCACATTTCTCACAGTTACGTTCCCTCATCCTATCCCTCCCCCGCCCCCCAAATCAGGAACTGCTTTTCCTTGATCCTTTCTGTCTGGCTACCTAACTCATTCTGGGTTTACTCTTAGCCTAAGTCAAAGCTTCCGTACACCCACCCACCTTGTAAATTTCCCTTGCCCCAGCCTGGTGCATCTGGAGGAGGCACATATTCTCAGGCATGAGCGAAGAATCAGTGTTTCAGTTTGCACAGAGAACTGCAGACAGATGTGCTGTTTCCACATCTGGCTAGTTGGAAATACAGCTGCATTTGGCCACCAGCCTCTTTTGTACCTGTTGGGGGAAGGGATCGGTGCCTTTGTTGTGCTGGTGTTTTTATCTTCTCGAGGGAGGATGCTTAGGCCACGTTCTCAGAGATGCCAGGCCTGCTTTGGGGGTTAGACAGCTATTTGCTTAAATCTGGATGAGCTGGCAGAGAGGTAGAAGAGTTGAGCATAGAAGGCACCCATGTGTTCCTGGCCAGCTCCGCACACCGCTGACAGTTGGTGAGAGAAGGCACAAACCCATTTTTATTCCAGTGACCCCAGTGGCACCTCGGCTGGGGTTAGGCTAACCCATTCCCCACGTGGCACTGAGCCAGAAAATTAGCAATGATCAATGAAAGGGGAAGGATGATGAAATAAAAGTGGAGTCTCAAATATGCTCTCAATGAGAAAGGCGATGCTAAGTCTTTAGCAGAGGAGGGGCCGGGACCAGGAGGGAGGAAAAAGCGATTACTGGGGAGAATTCAGTGCCCAGTCTGGACTTTGCCATTGATTTCCTATTCCAGCCCCACAGATGGAGCATAAAGGCCTGCAGAGTGCACCGCTCCCCCTGCGCTGTTTCTCCGCGATCTGCATAAAGGAAATGGAAGTTGCTTTGCCCTGTTTTTCTGTCCCCCTACATCAGATCCTGGGCGGGTCCCAGGAACAAATGTCTGTGGGCATTAGGTTAGGGATTCCAACTCACCAGCTGCTGGGAAGCCGGATCTGTGGTTTGAAGGCACAGGATGTTTTGGTGTGAACCATGGCTAACGTTGCTTTTGTCAAATTGCAAAAGTAGTTGGTTGTGTTTGTATGAAACACAAATATTCCTATTGAAATCTGTGATTGTTTCAAAGGAAACCCAACTATTTTTTTTTTCTTCTTAAACTCTGCTAAAAAGCAAAGTCATTGATGTTGAATTTGGTGATCTGCCCTGAAAATAATGCAATCCCTGGGACAGCCTGTATCAGTCATTGAGAAGGGAAACCAAATATTTCCCCCTCCCCCCCATGCATCCATAACGTAAGGCTTATCCCTCATCTGGCGAAACCTCTTTCTGTTGAAATGTTGAGAGTGGAATTGCATTAATAAGGAGACATCAAGCGAAATTTACTATGTATGCACCTTCCATGGTCTCTGTAAAGCGAGTTGCATGGAGGGCTTGTATCAATTAACATCTCTACCTGCGGGTTTTCAAGACAGATTAACCGAGAAGAGCCTTTCTGGGATAAAAGCAGAGGGCTTGCTGGGAGAAAAATGAAATCAAATGTTCACCCTGACAAACACTTCCTGGACACCACTCAGATTTTAGTTTCTTCTTTTCTTTTTCTTTTTTTAAAATATAAAATAAAGTACGAGACGTGGGTGCTGTTTGGAGACAGCCCCCATCTGCACTGTAATGAGACAATGTTCCCAAGCCCCGCTCTCAGGGGGGCATTTGCTTAACTCATATTGGTTTTGGACCGCAGCCTGTACTGAGGAAAGACGCGGCCGAGGCAGGAGATGGCGGTTGGAAGGCTGTGCCTTTTCTTACATGGAAGTACAGAAGGGTCATGCCTGTATTTAGGTTTTAGTGAAAATTCAATAACGTTAGCTGTGGCCGCGTTGCTCCGGAACACTAATAAAGACGGGAGAGTGAATCAGGGGCACAAATACGAGAGTCCTGGAGATGAAGCTGGAGTGGTGCCAGGCGCCCGGCCTGGGAGAAGGCCCTGGGATGTTCCTGTCCGCCTGCCGGGTGAGGGGTGGGTGGATTGTAAGACAGCTTCTAATGGGCGGCGTGTAAGCCCGTTAGTGGGATTCGCTGGAGGGGCTTCAGGAGTGCTGGCCTTCCCTGCTGGCACATGTCCTGCCACCCAGACCAGAGCTAAAACCCAGAGGGTCCTTCCCCAACCAGGCCCTCCCCTGCCAGATGTCTTTGTCCCTCTGCAAGGCTGTGGGGTGAGGATGTCACTGATGAGCTCGAGTTGGAGTCAAAGGCAGGAAGGAAAGAACCACCAGCCACAAGGAGCGGTGGGCGGGGAGCTGCAGGACCGGCCTCAGGAAAGGAGGGCTCTCCCTGAATTGTTGGATTCTGTCCCCATCCCCACTAGCATTCTTCCGATGCTCACGCGCCCACAGTCACACCCTTGCACTAGGCAGAGTCAGTCCTGGAACCCAAGCTGGAGGCGTTGGATGGCACGGTCTTAGGCTCCGATCCTCCAGGCTCGGGAGGAAATCAGAGGTGAGGGCCAAGCTAGTGACTCGCTTTGATTGCCATGTTGAGAACCATATTGAAATCACCAGGCTGGATGCCCTCTGCATACGCCAGGGTGGATGTTTCTGTGATGGGTTTGCTCACATGTGCAGAAGGTGCCGGAGGACTATCTGTTCCCGAAGTTCGGCCTTGTCCATCTTGGGCCAGAGATGCTCCGCCTGCACCAGCTCTGCCTGAGGACTCATTGGTATGGTTCTAGTTAGACTGACTATTGCTGCAGAGCCAGGCACAGTCCATAGCACATTACACCTGGGTTGCTGGTTATGACAACTCCAGGAGGCTAGGGCACCGTTATTCTCATTTCACAGATGAAGAGCGGGATTTGGTCTAAGGTCTGTCTAAAGGCCAAGTTCATGTGCTAATGCTGACCAGGGAGTCTGTGACGGGTCCTTTCGGGAGGAATGGGGAGGATGCTCTTGGCATTTTGCCAGACTCGTTGCTGTGAGCTGAGATACACATGTACAGAGTCGGACAACCTGCTCCCCGGGGTACCACCCGCACCCAGCTCTTCCTCCTGACCCATTCCTGCATCCCCGGGTCTTCCCCTTCCCCGCGGAGTCCTGGCGCCTCTCGCCCACTGGAGCTGACCTGCCAGTGATAAATACCATTTAATTACAGAACAAGCTTTTCTGCCATTTCTCTCAGCACGGCTTCTATTGCCGGAGATTAAACTTCATTCCGATACCACTGAATTACCTTTTTAAACCTATTATTTCAATGTGATTAACTTCACTTCTTTTCATTTAGCTGTAAGCAAAATCTTGTTTACAAGGCAAAAAAAGTCTTTGCCTTAATATCGGCAATAATAATACAAACGAACATTGCAAGAAAATAATATATGTGGAAAACAGGAAAAAATGGCATTGATACATGAGGCTCCTCTTCAATTAATAAAAAGGAGGAAATATTTAAAAACAATTTATCAAAGAAATGTATACAGTTCATACATCATGCATTTGCAAAGAATGTACTAATATTCATTCCACAAATAGCCATGTAACCCTGGAATTCTAATTCCTTTGTGCGTGATGGAATCCGGGCTTTGGTTAAAATCCAGGGCCGGGTTTGGTTAATGAAGTGCCTGAACAGGCGAGGCTACGGATGGAGAAAAAGGCTGATGCTCTGGAGACACCTGCCAGGCTTCAGACCACGTTCTCTCTTTTGGACGCGGCCGAGCGCAGTGGAGGTGTTCAGAGAAGGCTGTTAACTGCAAGCCTGGGTGGCCACCCCAGCTTCGAGGATAGTTTTTAAGGAACGCCTCCACCACTCAGTTTCATTTGTGCCTCTTCTACTAAAAAACAAACAAACAAATAATCCCCCCACCCAAAAAAAACCCAAAACAAAACACAACAACCCATAATTGTATTAAGCACTGAAAAAGGGAGATATGCCTGGTGATTTAAAAAACATTGTTTTTCTTTGAAGCAAACCCCGACAGACTGTTCCCCAAAGTTGTCAAGGCCAGGCGGCCACTGGGAAGTGGTGGCATCTGTTACTGCAGTTCTGCAAACTCTGACTCTGCATGGAGCAGGGACACGGGGTATGTGTTGGCAAACAGACCCCGCCTGCCACCACCCACATCTCTCTCCGGTTATTTTGCCCATTTTCTTTCAGGGCCTTCCTCAATACACACTTCCCAGGGAGCTCCTTTAGCAGGTGAGGCGGGGAGATTAGCATGGAGATACAATGAGTTCTCCTGCCCACACATAGAACACTGTGCTTTTGTAAGGAAATCATTGATATCAGATTGAATATTCCCACATAAGGTGTCCGTGTTTAGCTGATGTTTAGACTCCTCGGCATCCGTGAAGTTTCATGAGGAAAAATGGAGAGTTGGTGAAGGGCTTTCCAGCTGCTGCCAGGGTGCCCAGCCCACTGTGTGAAACCGCTTCATGGCCGCTGGGAGGAGGCAGCTGGGAGATGCAGAGGTACAGGCCCAGGACCCGGACGGCAGGGGGCAGCTACTCTGGCTGCTCCTTTCCCCCAGATGCTCCGTGTCCTTGGTGCTCACTGTTGGCCCTGACCAGAATTTCTTGCCATCTCTCTGCCTCCCTCCTTTCTCCCCTCTGTCCTGCACATGTTTGATGAAGCACTTTCGCTGAGCACCTCCTCCAAGCCTGGTCTGACTTGGGGCTTGGCATGGCAGAGAAAAATGAGACACCCTAAATTTTCTAATCCATGGAGGTTGTATAGGCATCTCATATGCACACAGACAAGCACAACCAACCTGACCAGCTTTTCTCTGCAACATCCATAATGCTGAGATCGTTTAGGAACTTCCAATGAAGGGACTCACTCGTGCTGGCAAGGAGAAGGGGCGGCAGACCTGACCCAGAGTGGGGCCTGATCTCACCATGGCTAACGGAACCTGTGTTCCCGGGTAGCACTCTGCCTTGTTCTACCCAGAAACCGACGGATGCGGATTGTCAGGAACTTTAGTTACATATTCTCATCTCGTCCTCAAAACAGCTCCTGTTTTCGAAGAGAAAACAGAGGTGGCAGCAGATGTGGGTATTGGTCATGCAGGCACTTGGTCCTGTTCCCTGTGGGGATTTGCAGGGCTGGAGCCCTTGGGGCCCCTGAGAGCTGTTTGATGTGTCTGTGGGACATTTGCCATCTCCGAGGGAGGGAGGGGGCTTGTCAGAGGGGTGGGTGTCGGCAAAACAGCAGAACAGGCAGAGCAGTCACTTCTGGGGGTGCCCTCGGACCCCCTTCAGTGGGGACCAGGAACTGGTGGACCCAGAGCACGCCTACTTCTTCCAGGGTGGGGGCCAGGCTCCCGCGGCTGGGAAAGTGCCAGAAACCATCAGGGTGGGTTGACAGATGTGTTTTCAGCATCTGCCTCACTCCCGGTGCTTGGCAGATGGGCTGTAGGGACCAGGCAGCTGAAAACCTGGATCCCTTTCAAACAGCTCCATCCCCCGTGCTGAGAGCAGAGCGTTTCTGGAGGGTGGTTGAGGGGCCGAGCCCCGGGGTGCTCCGGGCCCCAGGAAGGCCCACTGGAACCTCGCACAGAACCTGGCTTTGTTGACTCAGGGAACTGTGGGTCAGAGGGAACATCCCCTGGCTTATGAAATCCCTTATTCTGCACCTGTTCTTGCAGCCTTGCATTTCACCTTCGATGCTTTCAGACACCTGATAACCTTGAGACGTGCCCACTTGCCAGACGGGACTGTCCAGCTGAAGGCTCGCCTGACCTTCCAGAGCTGGGCTCTTCTCCGAGGAGTCGCCACTGGCTAGTGAGTGCTTCACGTGTGGCTGGTCCACACTGGGATATATTGGAAATGCAAAAGGCTCATTATATGTCAAAAAGGGGTAAAATAAATCAATCATATTTTTAAAAATATGGGTTACATGTGGAAAGGATACTATTTTGGATTTGTTGGGTGAAATAGGATATCTTATTAAAATAATTTTCACCCGTTTCTTTTCACCCTTTAAAAGACTGAACAAAAACTGTGCATCTATGGATGAGGACAATGGGGGGTAGGGAAAGCGCAGAGGGTGGGGTGGGAACCTGGTGGAGGGGAGTAATGGAGGGGGAAAAAAAAGAGGAACATTTGTAATAATCTGAACAATAAAGATTTGTTAAAAAAAAAAAAAGAATGCGGCTACTAGGACATTTAAAACCTGGGGCTGGTGTTCTCTGTAATTTGGACAGCGCTGCCCTTGCGGGTGGACATTGTCGCACTTCCTCAGAGACGCCGTGCCTTGTCTTCAGAAAAATGTGCCCCAACGAGCTCTTACTGCGGAGGACTGCCAGGCTTGGAGGCAAGAGCCATCCCTTCCTCTCTTGAGCAGAATGTGAGTCAAATTGGGTCCTCGGGGACCCAGGCCAGCTGTTTCTGAAGAGCGGTGGCTGCAGATGCTGTTTTGGTGACTCCGAGCAGTTTCTGCTGACTGGCTGCCACAGCATCTAGACACAGCCCCATGCTGGACCCAAAGCTCGTGGTTTCTCCCTCTGGACCCACAGAGGGGCCTTTGGGGGCTCCCAGCAGCTTCTCTTTCTGCTCCCTATGGTGGCTGGGTTCATCCCTGCTGACCCACAAGACCCTCCCCTTCTCCTGCCTTGTATCTCTTCTACCTGGTTGGGCTGCCAAGTGCCAAGCAGGCCCCTGCAAGCTGGAGCAGCCTTGGGAAGTAGGCAGGAGGGGCATGCTGCTGTGGCTACCCCCATCCTGGGTCACCCCATCCTCATCCCCACTGCCACCTGGGACACAGGAGACACTTATCCCAAGGGATGGGGGGCAGGGGGACGGGGTGCTATCTCTGCTCTGTGTCTCAGCCAAATCCACCCTGAAGCCCATGCAGCAAAGCCACTGACCCCTTTGCTCAGAGGTGCATCCTCTTTGCCCCCCTCCAGGGGCAGCCGGAATACCCCGTCTTCAGAGGCCGGCTCTCTTGGGGGTGGGCGAGATTGTGCTTGATCTGCATTCCTCCATCATGGAGTAGATATTTATTGAGCAGGGAGCTCTGGCAAAATAGTTGCAAACAAAAGCACTCAAGGCCTTGGCTCCTCAGAGCTCACTCTATTGGGGGAGGGGGAGTACTAATCAAGAAATCACACAGACAGCAACTCTGAGAGCTATTTGGCAAAGGATGCCTGAAACTGATCTAGTCTTCGGTGGAGGTAGCTGGGACCAGAGAAGGCTTCTCTGAGGACAGGGATGCTGAAGCTGAAATAGTTGTATTTCAAAAGCTTTGCCTTTGTCCCTATTCAGCTCCCATGAAAGGGCTAGCGTCCAGCTCCCAGGAGAAGGTATGTCTTGAGGATCAGGTGAGACTGGAAACCATTTACCAGCATGGCCTGAGGCAGAACTGTCTGGAGGGAAATTTTTAATGAGAATAGAGAAGTGAGCCAGAAAATCAGCAGTCCTGGCATTTTGTCTTAAGCATAGACCAGACTGCAAGTGGGGTGGGGAAAGAAGTTTAAGGTTCGGAAGGGGGTGGGTGGGGGGTTGGGGTTGGGGTTGGGGTGGGTGACAGGGTGTGTGCTTCCCTCCTGTGCAAGAGTCCCACCACTGCACAGGGATGGCTTTGCAGATCGGTGTGGGTGCACGCTGCATAGCTGGTGTTGCATGGGCCTTGTGTTTCCCTGGATCTCAGGAAACCACCAAATGCTAGCGTGTGCTTGGTGGGGCACCCATGGCAGAATGAGTCCTGAAGCAGGAAACTGGATTCCACTCCGATTTTGCCCCCCGACCCACTGCCAGTGCCCAGTGTGACCTTGGGCCAGCCCCTCGCCCTCTCTGGAATGTAGCCTCCTCATCTGTAAAATGAGGGGGCCAGCAGGGGTGACCTCCAAGCCCACGTGCACATCTCAGGTTCCAGGACCCTGGGAGTCAATGACGTGCTTGACTGAGCCGTTCCCAGCTGGAGCCGAGAGGTCGGGGTTCAAGCCTGTTATGAAGCTACCACTCAGATGCTGCCACTTCTGATATTAATTTCTTTTCTTCCCACGAGGCACGGAGGGCTTTGCGAATGACTCCGAGAATTGCCTCCAGCTTTGGGGTGGACGCTGGTCCTGAAAGTAAATGGAACTAAAACCCCAGAGCACTCCCACCTCAGGTTTCAGTGAAATGACCCAAATCGTCCCTTCAATGAGCACACTGTGGCTGCACTCGCGAGAACAGGGAGCTGGTGACAGACTCATTCTGCTTGCCCTCAGACCCATGCTCTGCTCCATTTGAATCCTGAATGAGCTGGCCTTCAGAGCAGAGAAAGCCCCGCTTTCATCACAAGTGCAAGGTCATGGTCAGGGTGTTGTTCAGCTGTGAATTAGAATCCTGAAACTAGTAGAGTAATTCCAGGTTACCTCCATGCGCCTCTTTCTTCAGCCATAAAATGGGAAAACAATATTCACCCACTCTCATCAAATTAGTGTTAGGAGGATTAGAATGAGCTCACATTGCATTGTATGAAGCACCTGGCTCTGTAGATTATTACTATAAAACTAGGGGCTGAGGTGGGGTCTTGGCCCATCCTCCGTGCCCCCGCCTGGCTCCTTCCTCTATGGCCCCTGGTCTCCTGTATGCTGGCAGCCTCACTCCCATCACCCCTGCTCCCATGTGCTGATGGTGCTGACCCCACTCTCACCCACCAGCAGTGGGTGTGAGTGACATTTGCTGCCCCAATCACCCCTTAGGAACAAGGAGAGATAGTGAAGCCCTCAGGGGTGATCAGGACCCAGCAGCGGAGCAATCGGGACTGATGCTGGGTGCCAGCAGCAGGTGCAAGCGGTGGCTCCAGCTCCAGCAGCAGGTGCTAGAGGCAGCTGCTGGCCCTGATGGCCCCTCAGGAGCAGGAGGAGGTGGAGAAGACCTCAGGGGTGATCAGGGCAGGCACCTGCTACTTGCACCCACTGGTGGCACTGAGTAATCAGGGCTGGCACTGGGCACTGGCAGAGGGTGTGAGAGGTGGCTCTGGCACCAGCAGTGGGTGTGAGCAGGGCCTGCACTGGCAGCAGGAGTGAGCGCTGGGTGGGAGCAAAGAATTTTCAGTAACCACCAGAGGCTCATCCTGATGACAGTGACCAGTGCCAGGCCTTGATCTGGTGCTCCTGCTCACCTGCTCCACTATCCTGCCGCATGTTCCACGAGCGCCCCCTGGTGGTCAGTGTACATCATAGTGACCGGTTGTTCGGTTGTTCAGTTGTTTTGCTGTTAGGTCAATTTGCATATTAGCCTTTTGTTAAACAGGATAATAAAAATGTATATTCCTTCCAGATGAAAAAAATAGAGCTTAGAGATGTTATTGCTAATAAATGTACCCTTCATCTGTACAGTGCTTTACCTTCCAAAACACCTCTGTGTGTTTATTATCTCACTTTATTCTCCCAGAGACTTCTGAGGCAAGTATCATTACTCCTCTGTTTTCTCTGGAGCAATGGCTCATGAAGGACAAGTGGAATGCCCAAGGTTACAGCTACTACCCAAAGGGACAGAAACCCCGATCTGATTGCTCCTCAGTGGGGCTTTCCCCATCATCTGACGCTGTTTGGATTGGACACACAGCTCTTCGATCCTTTCCCCATTGCAATTCATGGGATGACCACTGTCTCTTTCCTGGTGGGTGTTGGTCACTCAGAACTGTGCCTGCTTTGCTAGTGGGCATGCACCTGCCCTTCTCCCGCTATGTGGCTAGCAGGCAGGGAGTGGGCTTAGAAAGCTCTGAGAGTGACACCTTGGCCAAATTGCAAGAATTTCAATCTCAGGCGAGTGGGGCTTGGTCTCGGGGTGAACTTGCCCGAGTCCTAGATAATAGGTGGGGGTGGAGAGGGGCAGGCAGCCTGCGAAGGACAGAAACTCCAGGAGCTCTGAGCACAGGCCCAACGACAGCTCACGAATCCTGGCTTAGGCTTCTTCCTGCTCCTTGCTCCCAGGGGCCCTGCCGGAATTCCTTCTAAGACTCTTTTCCTGCCCTTGAGATTCTCCCAGTCAAGTTCCTGGAAAGGCTGTTTGGGAGGCCACGAGCTACATCAGCTGGCACAAAAGTTTCTGATTCTTTTCCAGCTCAAAGGGAAAACACCTCTTCAGGGGGGAAAATAAATAAATAAGTAAAGTAAGCCCCCGGAAACAATACCTTATCTGAATAATAAAATTAAATTATAACAGGGCTGTCGGTGACACAAAATCTGAGGGTGACAAGATGTAATCTCAGTAAAAACACCGGATCTGTCTGTTTATGGATCTAATAAATTATGTTGGAATTGCACTCTTATAAATCCAGGCTGTCGAGAAAACCCAACAACTAATTCATCAGTTGCTCGTCGAGAGGCCTGCTTCTCCGTTCCAATTGCTCACCATGTAGATAACAAGGAGCCGTACAGACCGGCTGGTTAAATGTCATTTGTTTCAGAGCTGTAACACGGCATGGATCATTGCTCACACATAGTCACCCAATTATATTAACCTGTGCAGCTGCATGCTGTAATGACATGACATTAAGGAAGCCACTTCAGAGGGGCGTTCGCTTCCTTCCTTTCCTGCCAGGGGGACAGCCCAGCCACTCTTCCCCCTAGCAGCGCCCTTGTCCTGTTTTAAATGTAAAACAAAAGCTCTTGAGCAGAAGGAGCAGGGAGTCGCTTTTCTCTGGCAGCCTCTGAAATCTAAAATATTTTCGACTTTATCCTCAGCTTGCTGGCTGAGTGGTTTTTGTGTGTGTGTGTGTGTGTGTGTGTGTGTGTGTGTGTGTGTGTGTGTGTTTTAATGTAGCAAAACCCAAAGGACCAGGTTTCTCCCCCTCCCCCTCCATGCCTTCCTGAAATGTATAATTTCTTGTCTTCGAGGATGGTGCTGAGGCTGTCCCCAAAACAGGGAACGCGGAGATGAGCTGAACTGGGAGGTGAGAAGCCCAGCGAGAGAGATCCTTGTCCACAGAGGAAATTACAAGGGAAAGCCCTTCTGGGTACTCCTAGCATTTGGGGGGACATCTAGTTCCCTTTGTCTTGTCAGATCTATAAAGAGAAGGTGAACAGATCAAGTGGGTCCCAGAGCTTTGTGTGTCTCAGTCTGTGCGCTGTCGACACGTGGGGCAAAATTGTTCGGGGGGAGGAATGTTTCCTGGCATCTTGAATCTTTAGCAGCATCCAACCCTCCCCTCCCCTGCCAATGTCTGCAGACATTTCAGATATCCTAGGAGGGGGGAATCGCCCCCCCTCCCATTGGTTACCATTGGTCTAGGACAATAATTTCACTCTATAAATACTTAGCAAATATTCCCAGAGCGCCGGACCCATGCTTGGTTTGGGGCCCTTTAAGTGGCTCTGGATCATTCTTGAAAAAGGAGGGGCATGTCTGTGAACTCCCAAAGTCTGTCTCCTCTTCAAGCAGAGAGGTGGCTCTGCCTCCCAGGCGTTCAGGCTTGCATCCAGCTCCTCTGTTTAATCGAGGTGAAATCTCTTGGCTTTGGCTGCTTCATCTGTGCGACTGGGCTGCTGTGAGGAATAAATGATTTTCGCAGGTAGAGTGCCAAAGGCCTGCGCACAGGAAGCCTTTGGCACTTGGGCACTTGGTGTTATTTTCATTAAAGCCTATTCATGAAGGATCCTGGGGACCCTGGGGGTAAGGAGTTGGCTCCAACCTCAGGGACAGAACCCTGCCTGGGGTCAAGGCCAGGCAAAGAAGGTGTCCCTGAGCAGAGCTTTAGTCTGAGCAAACAAAATCAAAGAAGCAGCCCATGAGAACGGGACTATGCTTAATCAGAAGGGCTCTTTGGTTACCATTGCTGGCTGCTATCATCTATCTATCTATCTATCTATCTATCTATCTATCTATCTATCTATCATCATCATCATCTATCTATCATCTATCAATCATCAACAAGTTAATCGCCTTTTCTTATGTGCTAGGTGCTGTTGTAAGTGCTTATTACATCACTTACTCCTCATAATAACTCTGTGAGAAAGAAAGGGAGTCTATCATTACCTGAATTTTACAGGTGGCAAAATCAAGGCACAAAATTTCCCTTCATTCTTCCCTCCCTCTTTTCCTCCATCCTTCCCTCCCTTCATCTCTTCCTTCCTGTAACTTACCCAGTGTAATTTATTTATTACTAGTGGCCCAGTGCACGGATTTGTGCACATTGAAAGGAAATGAATTTGAAGAAATATTTTAATATCACTGTTTACCCTTCCTCTATATTAGAAGTGTCAGAGATGAAAGAAAATTAGTAAAATGTACAAGAAAATAATATATAAATTGATTAATAAAAAACAATAACAACATGATATAACAACAAATATTTCCATGAAATTTTTACTGATAGACTCTTCATTTATCATTAATTTTTACAAATATGCCAGCTATTCTGGAAAATTCATATCATTTGGACAAATTTTGCCTTTGCTACAACATCAAGTAAATTTTTCATCAGATGGTTTTTCATTGGAGAAATTTAGGGATAGGCAAAATTGACACGTAACAGTCATTCCACCACAACTATGTTTGATCATTGCATCCTTATTTATCTCATTTTCGCTATGAAGGTAGTTCCTACCAGTATTGGTAGTACTTGTTGATGACTGTTCTTCAGACATATTCTGTTGACGACATCACTTTCTTTTAGCTTCAGAGGTACACTGTGCCAATAGTTGTTCTTCAGACATAGTCTATTGACAACATTGCTTTCTTTCAGCCTCAGAGGTATATTGTGCCAAAAGCTGATCTTCAGATTATTCTGTCAACAATTTCAGCTTCAGAATGTAAACAAAAAATATGACATCATTACCTAGAGCCAACAGCCCCCGTTTGCAGGCTGTGTTGTGGGCCACATTTTGTGCATGGCAGCGTTGGCTGTGATTTGATGGGCTGTCGCTTTGGGGTGGTGGTGGGGCCTGTGTCTCACTTGGGAGAAACCAAGTGTTGCTTTGTCTGCACCAGGTCGTGGGTCATTTCTCTGTATGCATCAGGGCAGCTCCTGCATTGAGCATTTACCCCCTGATGTTCAATGAGCATCAGAGCTACCAGTTGAACAATGGGAAGGACACCTAGCATATTAGCATTTTATATATATATATGATGGTTCACACCTTATTATTGCTGCTAACTCCAGCTCCTCTCACTGATAGGGATAAGGTATGCCTTGTTTGGATCAGGGTTCATATGGGGATAAAGCAAGGACAGAGGTTGGGAGGAGGCCAGGGCAAAGAACTACCCATCTCCCATACTGAGCTTGCTTCCCTGTTTTTAAGTTAGTCACACCTGTTTCATTTTCTCACTATACCATAGAAATTCTTATGTTTAACAGCACAGAATCCTGGATTGTTAATCAATGAAAGGTACATAATTTCCACCAGCTAAAACTCAGATAAGGTCTTAAGGCAGAAAGTGGAACCATGTGGAGAAAAGGCGGGGGGCAGCCTAAATCTCCCCATTCCTATTCTGTGGGAATTGTGTTCTAGCAATACTCTCCCAGCAATCCTCTCACACCAGTGCAGCAGCTGGCACTGTAATGCCACTGGAGTGGAAGTGCATAAAGGTAGATGATGCACATCCTGGGATGTGATGTTTGCATTGGGAGGGGTTGACCCTGGGACAGACATGATGGTTCATGTGTTGGAGTTTGAATTTACACTTTACACAGATTCTTACAGTAACATGAACAGTTGGCTGGCTCATGAGATAGCCTCATTCCCTGTGAGCCAGCAGATTCATAGTAAACATGAAACTGAAAAACTGTGGAAAGTTGGAGAGAGGATTAGAGGATGTCGTATGAGCCAGCTCTCTGGCATATGTTATGGATCCATGAATTCAAATAGCAGCCAGATGGAGAGTAAAGAGAAACCAGAGAACTCTCATTTTGTTTACCAGAGAAAAAAATTGTCTAGACAGGCTCGCTCCTTCCTTCTTTCCTTCCTTCCTTCCTTCTTTCCTTCCTTCCTTCTTTCCTTCCATCCTTCTTTCCTTCCTTCCTTCCTTCCTTCCTTCCTTCCTTCCTTCCTTCCTTCCTTCCTTCCTTCCTCCCTCCCTTCCCTCCCTCCCTCCCTCCCTCCCTCCCTCCCTCCCTCCCTCCTTCCTTCCTTCCTTCCTTCCTTCCTTCCTTCCTTCCTTCCTTCCTTCCTTCCTTCCTTCTTTCCTTTCTCCCTTCTTTCCTTTCTCCCTTCTTTCCTTCTCTCTGTTTTTTCTTTCTGATCAAGGATGAATAAATAGAAAATCTTTACCACAAAACAGAGAACTTAGTACAGAATGCAAAGAACTTACTTCAGAAAAAGTCTGATTATAGTAAACTGAAGAACATTATTTAGAACATAGCCAAATTTGTCTTTTCAGCAAAATTCAGGGAAACAGTAATTTATGATACAAGAAATGAAAAATGAGCTGATGATACACTAATATAAGATATGAAGGGAGAAGGCTGAGAAGAGTTAGAAATAAAAGAGAACCAAAATTTAAAAGGCTAAATATAAAGAAACAAAAGTAATATCAATATCAGATGCAGTGCAAATGATTGATTCTATTTTCTCTATTTGACAGAGAAAATAGAGTCAATAATCACGTTATCTCTACTTTACATAGTGTTATGATCTGTTCAATGGACATAACAATATTTCCTGCTTCAAGGAGTTGATTTGAACAGTGAATAAAATAAAGCATATAAAACACTTGGGAGATGATCTGGGATAGGGGTATGACTTTAATAAATATTAGCCATTATCTTTATAATTAAAAACTTATGTACAACACTAATATGATTACAAAAGAAATGGTTTTAATTATGTATTTGAACTAATAATAGGTGAGGCAGACATTGGACTTGGAATCATGAACAGTAGATAAACTTGAAAAGCTCTAGCAAAATATAAGAGGAAAAAGCAGATATTAAATATATAAAAGACAGAAAGTGGTGCTTCAACATAGAGATCATGGTTTTTCCTAAAGAAGAGACCACTGAGTATATTCTTTCATACATATGAAAAACTAAAATATTTTCCCCAAAATTCAAAATACAAAGTTTTAAAAGAGACTAGAACAACAAATAAAATAACAATTGCAGATGAACTAAAAGAAAACTTTCTAAACCTTAAGAAAAATATAGGCATTTTAAAGGTATTCCTTACACAATTTAATTTGGAGAACTGCTTATCACATCTTCCTCTTTGAGCATAGGAATGCCCAGTGCATATTTTTCTTGGAATCCCAGCTTGGTAAGGTCTGACCTGTGCATGACCATGTTAACTACACCCTGTGTGATCTGGCTGTACAGTAAAACTCTAATCTTATCAGCTTCTACTCTCTCCCTTGCTCTTTCTACTCCAGGCAAAATGTCCTTTCTATTATTCCTTAAATATATAATGCATATTCCTATTCAAGGTCTTTCTACATGCTGTACCCTTTGTCTGCAATGCTCTTATCAGGTTGCCACATGACCTGCTCCCTCACTTCCTTCAGTTTTTTACCCAAATGTCACCCTACTAAAGGGTTTCCTGTCATGTGTCCAATTCCCTATGCCCTTACTCAGCTTTACCCCCCTCAAACATTTCATCATCAAAAATGCTATATATTTTATTTATTCATTTTTATTTATTGTATCCCTCACTGGAATGTCAGCACAAAAAGACAGAGATTTCTGCTTGTTCTATTTGCTGCTATGTCTAGATCAATGCTTTACACACAGTAGGCACTCATGTTGAATACATGGATTAAAAAAAAAAAAAAGAATGAGCCTAACAGGTATACAGGAGAAAAACAATCTGAAAATTACAAGACAATGGAACATTCATTACCTATGGAATTTTGAGAGGAAAAGTTGTAACTCAAAATCTTACTATTCTAAGCCTAGTAGTTCATTAGTGAAGGCATCAGAAAATATATATGCAAGGTGTATCATTTATGAGCCCATCCTAAAATACAAAAACAAAGCAAATAAAATCCTTGAAGGTATATTTCACATCAAAATTGGAGATATAAGAGTGGGTAAATCAGGATATAAAGTCAGAGCTCTGCCATTGTGGCTCAGTAGATTGAGAGTTGTCCCATGCACAGAGAGGTCACTGGTTGATTCCCAGTTAGGGCACATGCCCAGGTTTTGGGCTCAATCCCCAGTAGGGGACGTGAAGGAGGTAACCAACCAAAGTTTCTCTCTCATGGATGTTTCTATCTTTCTCTCCCTCTCCGTCTCCCTCTAAAAAAATCAATAAAAATATATTTACAAAAAAAGGTATAAAGTCAGAGTAGTTAATATTAAAACAAGTTAAACATAGAATTGAGTCTTTTATGTTATTTTAATAACCATAAATATGGTTATTTAGCAATGCAAGTCTGAAAACAATTATTGGAAAAGATGAGAATAATATAAACAGACAAAAACAATAATGTGGGCCTAAAAATTCTAGATTATATCAATAAAAACATGACAGTGGGTTAGGAAGGAATTGGGGGTACATTTTAAAATGCTTATTTATTCTCTCATACAGGGTGAGTCAACAACAATGATTTAATTTATTAAGTTGATGAACAAATACAGTTGCAGGTTCAGTTTTCTTAAAAAATATATATTCTTATTGATTTCAGAGAGGAAGGGAGAGGAAGAGATAGATATATCAATGATGAGAGAGAATCATTGATTGGCTGCCTCCTGCACACCCTCTACTGGGAGTCTAACCTGTAACCCAGGCATGTGCCCTTCACTGGAATTGAACCCATGACCCTTCAGTCCACAGGCCAACTCTCTATCCACTGAGCCAAACCTGCTAGGGCTCAGGTACAGTTTTTACAAGAAAAAAAATGAATATAAGAAAGTGTCCTGTTAGGTAAGTACCTATGTTCTTTGTGATGAACACCCAAAGGGGAGACCATGTTCTAGAGAAAACGTTTCTTTTCAAAAACTCTTGGAATAGTAAGATAAATTAATCATGTTTCAGTAATTTGGAAGAAAAACATCAATACTTTAACCTAAAATAAAATTTATGTAAGTCACATTCTCTGAATACAATATAATAAAAGTAGGAAACAATAAGAAAGAATTTAATTAATGGAAAGGGGAATACAATTTCAGAGTTAGAATCTAAAGTAGCCATCAAGGAAACTTTGATGAAAAGAATGGGAACCCTACTTAGCAAGCTTAAAGGCTGCGGCTAGAACTATACTGAAAGGTAAATACATTTCCTTAAGTGAATTCACTGTTGGAGTAAGAAAGAATACAATTATCAGAGAAGAATATTATTCAGGAACTCAGTGGCAAATACGTATTTTGGGAAAACAGGTAGAGAGTAACATTTAACGGCTTAAGCAGAAACTAGTAATTTAGAAAGTAGAAACACGTAAAGTTGATAACTAAGCCCAGGGGAAGTTTCATGATATCAATAAAATCTCTTTTATAACTAATAAAAAATCAAAATATGGGTACAAAGCTTTCAAAGTGAATTTAATTTAATATCACAAAGGTGGTTTTTAAGAATTAGCCAATAACCTGACCCAGGTGGTTTTATAGGTACATATTTTCTAATTTACAATCTAATGTTTAAACCATTTCAGAGCATAAAAAGTAAAGCATATTTAGCAAAATTTTACAACAAAATGATATAAAGACAGAAAAGTTCAAGATCAATTTTACTATTGAACGTATTTACCAAAAAAAAAAAAAAATACCAACTCTAATATTAAGAAATAATACATCCTGAGCACAAAAAGATAATTTAAGAGCTGTAAGGATAGCTTAATATTAGGAAATCTATATTAAAAATTTAATTTCTACCTGTCACTGCATCATGTGAAAATGCCTGATGCATTTTTTTCCAAATGTTAAGAGTAGTTTGAGTTTGTCTGCCCCAATATTGTCTGTCTCTGTGGTATATGAAAAATTCACTGTGTGGGACTGAGACTCATGAGATGACCTCAAAGAGATTAGCAGTCATCCTTCAGAGGAGCTGAGGCAACAAGGCTCATGGTATTCATATTTAGCCACTATAAACCAGAAGAGTAAACAGTGGCTTCATGTGTGCATCCCCATTGAAAGCCATAGGCAGACATTCCAAATGACTGGCATTGATTTGTAATGCAATACTTCTCACATGGGCAACTCCTTATAGCGTGCCACAGGGGAAAGCAGCAAGGACTTGCTTATGGTCAATAGTCAGTCATGTTCTAGACTAATGTCAGTAAAGCCATTATTATAGTGTAAAAACAAGTCAAATGTAAAAGAAACATTATTATAGAATAACTTGGTAAGACTCAATATCTATTTCTGATTTTTTATAAAACGTTAGTTAACATAGGTTTAAAGACTCCTTATTCAACAAAATTTTGGTTTTAAACTCATAGTCAAATAACACAATATAAAGTCATAAGTCTAGAGTAGGGGTGTCGAACTCAATCAGAGAAGGGGCCAAAATCTAAAATCCAGCCTAAGTCACGGGCCGAATGGTTTACTGAACAGTCATAAACTGTCATTGTGATGGAAACGCAGCGGAGTGCAGTGATGACAGCGCGGTGCGGGCCACATAACAAGGCCTGGCGGGACGGATTTGGCCCGCGGGCCTTGTGTTTGACACATGTGGTCTAGAGCATGCCCACTCTGGCCCTTGATGATCTATGCAGAGTTTTCCTCCTGCTCACCCCCTGGGTTCTAGGAAGGCCTGGGATATTTGAATAGTGTCACATGCTATTCAGATTTGCTTTTTTTCAGCCTGTCCACCCTTACATTTCCATCTTATATAACATAGCTTTCAACCTCTTGACCACTTTTATCACTCTTCTCTGTATATATTCCACTAGTCAAACAATGTCTCTCTTTAAAGTGTGGAGTCTATAATTGAGTGCAATACCCTAAGTGTGGTCTGACTACACAAAAGTTGAGTATTGGCCCATTCCTTGCCTTAATATTTTACTTAATCTATTCATTAATATTTCACTCCTCCCCCCCCCCCCCCCAATCTGGCTCAGAAGGTGCTTGGCTTGCCAAGCCATGCCCTGAGAGAAGAAATATTTCCACAGGTGCCTTCCTGCTCACTATCTTCCTATAGAAGGATTTTTAACCAAGAGAGAAAAGATCATAATAGAGTGACTTCCATTGGAGCTATATCAAACTGCTTCTTACCAGAGAGAGACACCTAGGTAAGGCTAGTGCACTAGGATTTCTCTCCCAGAGCCAGAAAACCAGCCCTGGGGCTCTGGAGGCCCCATTTCTGAGCACAATGGTCTTCCCCAACCCAACACCTCATTGGTCATGGACACTTCCATTTCACGGTCAATTGGCCATAATTTCAATTATGTAGGAAGCTTTTATTGTACATGCAAATTCCAAAACGACCCAGAAATCTGTGAAGAGGCCTAGGTATAAAGAATCAGAAGTTTAAGCTTGGGAGGTAGAAATCTCCCCACATTCTACATAACTATTCTTACTGGCTCAGCATACTCAGAGGATATTGTGAGCAATGATTAGTGAGAAAATATGGCAGTAAAGTGTCTGGAGCATAATAGATACTAAATATTATGTGATCTAATAGTTTTTTGTTTGTTTTTTTGCAAGTCAGTTTGCTAAATATATATTGAAGATGTCAGGTTTTTATCTTAAAACATCTTCCTATCAATATGCTCAAAAATAAAAAAAAATATATATTTTTTGTATAGCTAGAGTCTTGAGCTTTAATTCAGAAATCCAGACCCCAATTCAAGAGAGAGGGTTTTAGCCTCAAATGGGACAAGCTTCTCCCTCCTCCTCTCTGCCTGGGCTTAAACTGACAAAGAAGATGCCAGGCAGAGTCGCTGCAAAGCAGGCTGCCCAAGGTCAGGCTGCCTGAGAAACTCAGTGAATGGCAGTGAGAAACTACGGGAGAGAGATTCTCAACCCTGCCCATCAGAATCACCCAGGAGGCTTTAAAAAACCCTGATTCCCAGCTACCTGCCAGGCCAACTGAGTCAGAACCTCTGGGGGTGAAGCCTAGACTTCAGGATCCCCAGGACCTCCAATGTTCAGCTGAAGTTGAGAATCATCATCCTTCTCTCCCCCGAGGAGGAGTCTTGAACACTGCGATGATGATACCTGCGGTGAGAAAGGAGAAAGAAGAGACCTCACATATGCTACGTGCCTCTTGTGTTTCCCACACTGTGCTGGGAACTTCCCTCACACTGAAACGTCATACAGTGCTGTGAGGGATTATCATTTTCATTTCCAGCGAGGACCCAGCAGCTCACAGAACACAGCCACTTGCCCAGAATCACTTAAACCCAAGGAAGTGGTGGGGTCGGGAGATAAAGCAGGTTTTTCTGACCTCAAAGCCTGTGGTCTTTCAGTTTCCTGCACTAGGAGAATGGACCCAGCGATGCCATGCCCAGGTGGGTGTTTGGCCATGACCTCCCTGTCCTGAACTGGTTAAAACAGTGTTGATGCTCTTCCTTGTCCCCAAAGGAAAAAGCATGAGGTGAAATAAGAGCTGAGATAGGGGAAGTAAACATGCATTCTCATTCCTGATCTTACCGAATCTTCTACAATAACGTTAGGACTCAGGACCTCTACACGGGATTCTGCATGACACTCACATGCACACACACACACACACACACACACACAGGCATACAGGTTTGTACCGGGCATTAACCAAGTGCTTATCGGGAACCTATATGCCAGGCACTGGACATGTGTATATTATGCTTGATTATATAGGGAAGACAGCTTACTGAAGAAGAGGTAAAATATATCAGCTCTGAAGATAGATAACTGGATTTTGAACCCAGTCTCCCAGCTGTGTAAACTTAGCCAAGTCAGTTAAGTTGAAATTTTTTCTTTTCATGCCATGACAAGAATGTACACACACATCTCTCCGGTGTGGAGTTGGGAAAGGAAGCAGAGGGACAGCACAAAGGGCAGTGTCCTCCGAGTCTCTCCCTGAAGTCGCCTGAGGCTCCGGTGGCGGCAGCTGTGTCTGTCCTGATCCCTCTGATGCTGAGGTGTCAGCTTCCACGGGGATCAGGTATCAAGCCAGGACCGGCCAAGGCCAGCCAGAGGAGACCTGGAGCCAGGGTGTCATGCGGGCATGGAGCAGGTGTGGGCATAAGCTAGAGCTGCCCCCGCCTCGACTCTTCCTAATGCCTTGAGCAGTGGGGGGAGGTGTGGGAATCCTTTCTCTCTCCTGGAATTTGCCTGGCTGCTCTGAGGGCGTGTGGCCTTGCCTGTACCTTCTAGACAGACAGATGGACACCCCAGGGAGATAGTCCAGTGCTGGGGTCAAGAGCATGGGCTCAGGCCTTGGACCCATCTGGGTGACTCTCAGCTGCCCTCCGTGCTTAGCCCACAGCCTGGTGTATAATTATAGATCTCAGAGGTCCAGTGATAGGCATGAATCTACTCACTTTAATACTCAGACCTGCTCAGTTTTTCTTACTTTAGCCTTTTAAAATGAAACACACTGATTCAGAGAATGTTTGAGCCTACCAGCAAGTCATTTCCCCCTTGGGAAGCCCTGCAGTGTCACAGTGGAAACAAAGGGAGCCAAGTTGGACATAGGCCCTTCAGGAACCACTTTGGCAGAACAGTTGCATCAACATGGGCTGGGCCTCAGTGGGCCTGGATTTCACTGCTGGGCAAACCTGGCTAAGTTGCTTGACCAATCTGAGTCTCCACTTCCTCCTCTCTGCTTTGACAACTGGTTTCAGATCAAGTATGCTATAAGGTGTGTTTGATTTTTAAGGTGTCTACTTTTTTTTTTCTTTTTTCTGACACCCTAAACAAGGTAAAATTCCCCTGTTAGAGATGTTCACGGCATAATGATCCCTCCTCTATAAGCCTCATCCCTGTATCACTGAATTTTTATTTGGAGGATGATTTTATCTACTCCACATAAATATGGGATCCAGGAAATAGGAACTTTGTCTGACTTGCTCATGGCTGTAAGTCCAAGTTATCCCAGAGCCTGGCACATAATAGGTGCTCAGCAAATCTTTGTTGAAAAATGAACTCAGGGCTGGCCAACCTCACACAGTCAGACTTACTGATTTAAAAAGTGGTCTGTGCCAAGAGCTCTTGGGGCAACATATCAACAGACATCCCAGTGAATGGACCCATTTCACAGACTAGGTAACAGGCTCTCTCCTTGCCTCCAGACTGAGCTGCCTCATACCGAGGAAGTCAGGCTTCTCTCTACCCTACAGGCCCCTTCACATGGGGCTTGGAAGGAAGGTTGGAAAATCAGGGCTTGGTAAAACTAATATGTGGACTCCTTTCTCCCCAGCAAGAACATCGAACAGACAGGGTGCTGCAGGGAGAGGCTGGGCTGGGAGTCAGGAAGCAGAGCTCTGCAGATGCAGCTGCAGGACTGAAGGTGAAAAACTGGATGTCTCTGATAATATCCCCCAGTTGTCATGAGGATGAAATGTGATAATGCGATTCAAGCATCAAATAACAATAACAATGGATTAGGACACTTAAATAAAAAAAGTTCCCGAGCTCATCCGGTCAGAAAACCATAAATGAATACATAGTTAGATGGGGAGAAGGGAAAGCTCTTGGG
Organism: Pipistrellus kuhlii; assembly: GCF_014108245.1. NCBI lineage: Eukaryota > Metazoa > Chordata > Mammalia > Chiroptera > Vespertilionidae > Pipistrellus > Pipistrellus kuhlii. The sequence goes on from NW_023425562.1 coordinate 6,023,594, forward strand.
ATGGTGTTCTTTTTGGGAAGTGTAGGAGACACATGGAAAGTCACCATTTGCCCACCATCACAGTAGTAATTGATGCAGGCAAGCATCATCAAAGGAGATGAAAATGAGTGACTGCAAGGATAGTTCCATATCTCTAAGTATCCCTCCACAAATTACCTATGGATAGAAAAGGGAAAATAGTATCTTTACAGTGGAAAAACCTGGGATCACCACATTAACCAAGGGATGGAGATCAACTCCTATACAATCCTATATAACAAAAGCCTAATATGCAAATCTACTGAATGGCAGAACAACTGGTGGAACAACAGATTGCTATGGTGCACACTGACCACCAGAAAGAAGATGCTCAATGCAGGAGCTGCCCCCAGCCCACAGGCCCCAGGCCAGACAAGGTGGGTGAAGGCAAGGTCCCCCTGATCACCTCACCAGTTGCCCTGCATACGGAGGCGACCAGTGGCGGTGGTGGCAGGGGGTGGGGCCAGCAAGCAAATGGCACCAGGCAGGCCATGGGGGGTGCCAGCAGAAACTCCCCCCCCCTCCCCCAATAACTCTGCCAGTTGCCTCACAGATTGTTTCTGATTGCACAAATTTCATGCACTGGGCCTCTAGTCACCAATAATGGGACAGATGTGAGGTAAGGAGGACACATCACTTTTGTGTTATCCCAGCCACAAATTCACCACCTGAATCTTATTATGAGGCCACAAACTGACAGACTGTCTACAACATAACTGGTTTAAACACTTCAAAAAAAATTCAAGGTCACAAAAGACAAAGAGAGGTGAACTATCCTAGATGGAAAGAATCTGAAGAGATGTGACAAGTAACTGTAGTATGTAATCTTGAACTAGACCCTGACATAAAACAAATGACCATCAACAGCACTAGTGGGAGAACTGGCCAAATCTGAATATGGGCCAGGAACTAGGGGCAAAAGTATTGCATTTCTGGATTTCCTGATCATGGCCATCGTGCTGTGGTTCTATCAGAGAATGTCCTTGTTCTTAGGGGACCAGCGGGAAATGAGATAATGTGTTGGAGTCCTTGACTCCAGGCATAACCAGTGACTGGATACAAGGCTACTTTCTTGGGTGAACTCAGGAAAAGACCCCTGCCTAGAGATGCTGCCATGCCCTGTGGACAGACGTGAGCTGCCTAGACTTTACCCTTAGAGCTATTGTCACCCACCCATTATGACTGGGGCACAGGGGTTTGGATCCCTCACAGTTCTTGGATCTTCCCTCCTCCACGCCATCAGTCCCCCCATTACTCAGGGAGTGTACTTCTGTTTATGTACTATCGATGCTCCCCGTCAAATCCCGCTAGAAAATACATCGAAACAAAATTAACTTGACAGGGAAATGGATATTTGAATGAAGCTTCTGCTTAAAACAATAATTTATCATGTTCCATCGCATGTCTCCACAAAACCAGGATCGCGGGTGGTTTAGCTGAAATGAGGGAATTCATTACTCCCCGAAATATCTCTGGGACTCATTTCTCTGGGGTTGGGGTGGTGGGGAATGACGGATGGACTAGACATCGACCATGTCCCCCAAATGTGCTGGGTGTTGTGGGGCCCTTTTCCTGCACAGCCCTAGTGAGTCCTCACAGCTCTCCTGGAGCTAACCATCAGTGGCTGGCTTTGGGAATAGGGAACGGGGCCTCTTGGAGTCTAAGGGCCAAGCCTGAGGTCATCCCGCTAGGAAGGGATGGGCTAGTTTTTTTGAGGCGGGAAGAATCACCTTTATCCTCACCAAGGTTGGAAAGGGCTACCACCCTCCCTGCATAGCTTCCTGACCTCCTAGGAGAGCCAGGTTTGCTTCTGTTGAGTGTAAGAAGCCACCAGTCCTATCTTGCAGTTGGGAGCCCACAGCCGGACCCCAGGATACGTACTGCTCGTGGGCACTCTTATGGATGCCTGGCAGAGGTTGGGCAATCGCAGATGAAGTACAGTAGAGTGAGGAGCCCCGGTTCGAGGGCTCGAGCAGGCGGCTCACATAATTGATTCACTCACTCATTCGTTCTGCAAACAGAAGTGTGCACTTATTTATTATGTACTGGATGCCTGAGAGATAACATGCATCTTAGAGTCTGGAGTGTCAAAATCTGGTCCCTGGATCAGCAGTATTACCTGAGAACTTGTTAGGAATGCAAATTCTCGGGCCCCACCCCAGACCCACTGACTCAGAAGGCCCAGCAGTCTGTGTCTCAGCAAGCCCTCACTGTGGCTGAGGCAGACTAAGGTCTGAGGACTGTACTTGAGGGCGAGTAAAATAATGACAGGCCGTGGTAAGAGCTGCCAGGGACGAAGGTACTTGGTAACTTCAGGGCCCTGAACATTATAAGCCAAGCAAGTCTGGTCTCTCCTGGATCCCATGGAACAGCTTTATGGAGGACCCAGCGAATGAACCAGGGCCTAGTTCAGCCTGGGCACACTGGTCCTATTGGGAGAACCAGGATTGCCCCAAGGGACTTAGGGTGGGGGCCATTGATGGGAAGGGAGCCACCTGGGCCTCAAGATCCTGAACACCTTGGTTTGTTTCTCCTTCATAAAGTGAGGGACGTGGACTAGTCAACCAGAATTTGCAGCAATCAATGACTCAATCTAATGGTATTGGAAGCTAGGCAGTGAGTTTGGGAAACCCTAGTTCACAGATTTTGGCATGCAAAGAAAAATCATCCAGGGATTTTATCAAACATTCGATGACCAAGCCACACCTCCAGGTGGATCTCCACGGGTGGGGTGGGGTGGGGGCAGAATTTGCATATATGTAAGGGTAATCTTAGTGCAAATGGTTTGAGGAACACCTTTTGAGAAAAATTATACTTTCTCGAGAAGCGCTTGCTCACTGGGGTGGCTCTCAGCTCTGGTCACAAGCCCAGGCTTATCACCCAACCATCCCTGGCTCCTGGGCACCTGGAGGCAGGTCTGTGATTCGGAGCAGGTTTCTCAGTGGAGCATGAGTAACTACTCTCTTCTGATGGGTGATGGCAGGGATGAGAAGGCCTCTGGCCTGACTGGGGAGTAGCTAATGGCATTACAAGCAACAGAGAAATAATGAAGGCTTCCTCATTTTATAAAAGTTGCTTTGAAATCCAATTAGAATATGAAAGCTGAGACCTCAGTCTATTTTTAAACAAAGTATGAGTTGAGCAAGAATAATCAATATTGGAGTTGTGAGCTGCCTGTTAGCCTTCACATGGGCAGGCAGTGAGCTTCCTTTGGGAAGAGTTTGCGATTATTGGACAAGTGGAGGGAGGAGGAGGAGACCAGAGTTAGAGACAGATGGGGCCTCCACTGGTGTGTCGGACAGAAAGGGGAGAGACGGGAAAGGCCATGAAATTATATGACCCTCTCAGATGTCCCCTCTGACACCTCTAGGTAGAGTGGGGGGCTGCAGGCGGATGGTGTGTGGCCTCCCCCGTTAGGTTAGAGGAAGCAAACACACCTCATTTTGACTGTTGAGGACTAGGTGGTTAAACTTGAGAGAGCATGAATGTTTGGAGCCAGGCCTAAGCTGAAACTCAGTCCTGCTCACTGCTCACTGCTCACTGTGTGATTTGTCAAATTCGGCAACCTTTCTAAGCCTCAGTTTTCCCCTCTGCAAAGTGGTGATGAGAATATTGACCTTGAGAACATTTTTTTAAATGAGATTATGCTAGCAGTACCAGCTGTCATGTAGAGAGCATTTGCTGTGAGCTTTATGGGTGTGAGTGGTTTCAGTAGGCCTTCCAACAGTCCTATGAAGTTCAGGGAAAGGGAGGGACTTCATGCAAATGAAGCATGCAGGGCAGTGTCTGGTACAGAGCACCGCTCAATTAATATCTGCTTCCTGCTCCTCCAAGCGAGGGAGGCTGAGTGCCGTGGAGAGGCTGGTTGCAGAGACCTGAGTGCTTCTGGCTGCTGCACTTCCCTGGCAGGCAGTGGTGTGGACTGCTGAAGTCAGAGTGAGGCTTCCAGACCACCATGGGGGGCATTTCAGATGCGGAGGCTGCCGATGGCAGAGCAGGCCGATTGGGTAGCTCCAGCAGGAGCCAGCGTGCACAGAACCCAGAGACTCTCATGTGACAACCGTGGGGCTCCTTCCAGGATCATCCCACCCTGATTTGGCTTCCTTGAAGAAAAGTAGCACAAAAGGCCATTTTTCACTTTTAAATAGCTTTCATTCTATGTCTTAATAAATGCGCGTTTGTTGATTTGTGTAAGCATGATGTGGGAAGTCTGCAAATGGATGTAATCTGCATGGAGGGCACATGTAAGCACCAGTGAGCACTTTTGAATAATGAATCCCTCCCGTAAAAGACGAACGCTATTCATAATAATTCCTTGCTTTTCTCATTTTGCAGCGTACAGTAGCGATTAATCAATTTGCAATGTTATGTCACCCGCAACAAATTGCTAGCACCAAGACAAATTTATTGCTTTATGATAAAAGAACTTGTTTAGGTAGAAATAAATTAAATTTGGGGGGCTCTTCTTTGGGGTTGATGCTCACGTAGGTGACCCATAGAGAGTGGGCTTCGAGGTGAGGGGCTGGGGGACTCCCGCATTGACCCGGCACCTGGGGAGGAGTACCGAAGCCCCAGAGGCGTGTGCTCAGTTACTGACGGGGACAGGGATGCTGAGAGCTCACGGTGCTTCTCGGGATGTCTGCCGGGCTCTCCGAGTCAGCGATTGTAGTTTAGTTTTCACAGAGCGGTTTGGACAGTCGGTAAGGCTCCAGGGAAACACACCTGCTTCTCCTTCGCCTGAACGATGAGACCTTTATTGATAATACCTTCTACTGGCAGAAGGCAACCCATTCTAGGGACTCGAGAGCAGAGGAAACTTACTTGATTAGAACTGGGAATGGAGTTCAGAATACAGAGGGCGACTGAGGCTCTGAGGTTTCCATTTATGGGAGACGCTGGTGTGTTAAAATATCGGGGGGAAAGGAGGCCCAAGGGGTGTCATCAAAATTGTGTGCAGTGAGTGCTGCATTCAGCAAAGGAATGCTTTTACCACATGCAACGTTTAATTCCATAGAAGGTGATGGTAATGCGAAGTCAGAAGCTTCGATTTGAGGCCCCTCATGGAATAAGGCCAGGCTAACGGGATGCACATTACAATGAGGGTGACACGGGGACATGCAGTCCTGGTCCTCTGATTCACTCCCAGAACAGCAGCTCAGGGAGGGGGAGCATTTTGCCCGAGGAAAGAGCGGGTGGGGGTGCGGAGAAGCATCTGACTTTCAGGACATCACAAATGTTTGTCATTAATTTATACTCCATTAATTTGGAATCTGAAATGGAATCAGAGACTGATGCATTAATTCTGTCCTCCCCCAACACACACACACACACACACACTCTCGCTCTCTCTCTCTCTCTCTCTCTCTCTCTCTCTCTTTCTCTCTCTCTCTCGACAGGTTTTTTCATAAGCAATCTCATAGTCTAACATGATTTGTGAAAAGCAGGTTTCAATTAAGAAGAATGTCAGTTCTGTTGCCCAGGAAAGTGGATTTCTCGGCCCCAGCTGATCAAAACCCAGTCCTCTCTGCTCTGAAAGCAGGCAGGGACCACCCCCTGGAATACCTGGGAACACGCAGTCGGCTGCCAGGGAGAGCATTGCAGTAGCTTCCTTGGCCCCTGGTCTCTGCCATCCTCATCGAATTTCAGCTTCTAAGGAGGGGGCCTGAGGGCCTCTGCCTGCCCAGGCGTCTGCAGCCTTCCCGCAGCATCTGAGCGACCTCTTGGCAGCCCCCCAACCTCAGTGCCCACATGCAGCGCCCCGTGAACGACAGGGAGCAGAGCTCTCCGGGCTTCGGCCGGGACCCTTTCCACTGCCTTGCGGCTGGAGGAGCCCAAGGGGTGCCCGGCAGCTCCAGGCGGTGCTGGACTCACCTGGCGACGGCTTCTTTGTCTTCCACCATGCCTGCTCGCTGGGCTCCATCCGCCCAGGTCCTGGCTGGGCAGGCAGCACCCCTCGTATGCCAAGCCAGGCCTGTCCACGCTTGAGGTCCTAGAGGGGCTTCCTTCCCGCTGTGAGGCTAGGCTGCCCCTGCTCCTGCCGCCCGCCCGCTGGTTAATTCTGATTATTTCTCTTTCTCCTTGCTCTCTTGGGCGCCTTTATTCCTGACCGTGCATTTTCTCTGGGCTCAGGATTAAAAAAAAAAAAAAATCCACACTGCTAATATCCTTGTCAGCCTTTTCCTGAATCATTGCCGTGCAGCAATGGAGCTACGGGCCAGTGCCTTCTGGCCAGCAGTCTCCAGCCCAGGCCTTCCTGTTCTTGGGGCCCTGGAACCCCCGCTATGTGGGTCTCTTTACCCTGAAGGCAACATCCAGAGACCCAGATCTTTTCAGAAATGCCCACCCGTGGGTGGCAGAGGGGGCCAAGAGCTGAGAACTGGCTGAGCTTTTCCATCTCATAGGTAACTCCTTTCACATGCTGTTTAAAAAAAATAATGAAAGTGCTTTCCTCTACATGATCTCATTTGCTGTTATTATCCTTGTTTTACAGATGAACAGACAGAGCCTCGGGGACTTGGCGGTTTGCTCAGGTTGCACAGCTATGAAGGATTGGAACAGCAGTCTCCACAGGCATGACTCAGGTAAGGGAGGGATCATGTCCCCATTTGGCAGATGAGGAAACTGAGGTTCAGGTTGCTGGAAGGGGCTTTGCTTCAAAGCAGTGAGAGGTGGTGGTGCCAGAAGTGGGATTCAGGGACCCCAGCATGCAGGCCAGAGCCGCAGAGCTGAGCTCTGCTGTCCACGCCAGTTCAGCTCATAGGGACAGGGCCCAGCTTTGGGCAGGGGTTTGGCCTTCTGTTCATGAAAAGCCAGGCCAATCCAGGCTGTGAAATACCTGGTAACTGCCCTGCCTCATTGTGCTGTGTGGCCCAGGCAGTGTCCTCACCTCAGTCTGCGCTGGGGGCAACAAGCCAAACATGGCTGTGATTGGTAATATAGATTTCCACAAATTCAGGCTCAGGCTTGTCTGATTCAAGGCTCAGGAAGATGATACCACTGAGCAAATGGCCCCTCTTCCAGGCAGCTCTCCCTGATGCTTCAAAACAAAGCAGACCTCTCCTAGGTCCCATAGCTTATACTTCTCTGAATGGTCCCATTCCTGATGGGGCCAACTGTTCTCTTGCCATTCCTGACCTCAGCTGGTGGCCGTGAAGCCACTCATGGAGGCCACAACCCCTTCACAAGTCCATAGATGCAGAGACAGTCACTTAGACATCACTGTGCCCAGCCACAGTCACTAATATACACACCCGTCCACTCTTGTCTTCTCTGGAGGATACCACCACACACAGAGGCACTGTCCTGAACATCATACGTGCACAAATGCACACACACACACACACACACACACACACACACACACACAGCCCTGCAGACAAGTACAGGTTTGCTTACAGACAGTCTGTGATTTTCTGTGACTTCTTCCGCCCCTGGTATTCTGTGTGTCCTGCCTAGAATGAAGGCTAGGACTGTCTGGCCATGGGGATTAGAATTGTGACCTGCTTAGGGCTGAAGCTTGTTGGACGGCAAGCTCTCACACTGGGAACTCTCTGGACAAATAGCCTCTTCTGGCCAGAGCCTCTTTGTCCTCCTTCCCAGACAGATCAGCCTGAACTATCTCCAGGGAGCATCTGCCCGCATCACACTCCCCATCAGACAGGCATCCTTCCCATGGGCCCCCGGGCCCTGTCACCACCTGGACTTGCCACCTTGGCATTTTTTCAATGACGTACCAAGGTGAACTGTTGCTCACTCAGTGATTTTTCACCCCCTGCATGTCTGAAGCTCTGTTTTCTCTCTGGACAAATGCCTTCCTACCTCTTGCCTTCCCCTGGGCTGTGGGCTTAACCGAATAGCGGGTGAGAAAGGGAAGGAGAAGCTGAGGTTCTGCTGAGCTCTGGCTTGTCCTCTGTCACAAAGACACCGTGAGCCCTAAGTGTGGGGCACAGTGACAGAACACGGATCCCCGAGGCTGATGGGCCTGGGCTTAAATTCAGCTCTATCCCTTCCTAGCTGTGTCATTGTGGCCTCTGCAAGCCTCAGTTTCTGCTTCTGTAAAGTGGGCATAGCCATTTGAGCCTTACAATGTTGATGGGAGGATCGGATGAGGTTACATGCGTGTACAAAAGCACTTGATAAATGTGAGTGCTCCAAAAACGTTAGCGAGTTAGAGTGTTGTTTTAAGAATGACCTTGCCCTGTTCTCACGGTCTCTTAGGCCCCGGGGAGATTCAGGCAGGGTCTGCGGAGAGATTCAGAGAAGGTTCAGCCTCCAGCCTCCAGCCTTCCGGAGGGGCGGGAGGGAGGCGAGAGGGAAGACAGGGTCTCAGTCTCTCTGACAAAGCAGGAGGCAGCTGGGTAGCTGAGCAGTGCCCTTCACTGGTGTGGGCTGTCCCCAGCTACCTGAGGGAACCTGTGAGTTAGGAGCCCTACATGGCTAGCACCAGAGCTGTGCTGTGCTGGTCGTTGTCATACATAGCATCCCACTGAATCGCAAGAAAAATTGGCAAGGGAGGGATTATTATAATACCAATGAGGACACTGAGGCTCAGAGAGATAACATGTCCCCTAGGTGACGGAGCTGGGACATCAGCTGGGACATGAGGGGCTGCTCCCCAGCCTCCGGGCTGCCTTGGGCATGTGCCCAGCGGAAAATGCGCTCTGAATTGCAATGAGAAAAACAGCTCCCTGTCCTGGGAGGCACGGAGCTGAACAGATCCATCCTGTACGCAGTACTTATAGCCACGCTTACTCCACGGGACAACCCAGACAAAGACCTAGTTTATGCCGCTGAATATGAAATATGGCTCGTGTCTCAGGGCATTTGTATAAAAGACTGCTTTTTTGCTGCCACAGCCTCAAAGCCACCTTTTGGGGGAGTGCTGCCTCCCTCTCGGAGGCTGATCCGGAAGGTGGAGGACTGGGGAGCCTATCCCATGAGCCCACTGGGGCCCTCAGCCAGTGTCACCTTTTCTCTGGGCCTCTGGATCCCCATCTGCAAAACATGGTTTTCTGGGGGGATTTCTCTGGTTAACGTCTAATTCCTCCACACCACAATTACATTGTCCGAGGTAGAATGCATTTAGATCCGCAGAGTATGTTTTTCCAACTTGTAAATGTACTTACTAGGAAATCGTTATAAAGGCAGACCCCTTACATGGCATTTGGTGAATGCCTTTAGAAGGCCCAAGAATAAATTCACTTCGGGGTAGAAGCCTGGACAGAGATGGCTGCCCCTGTCTGTCTCTGGGATGTTCCAGAAAGTGTTCTTTGGCTGTGGAAGCCGGTGTCCTTGTCACTGATGTAGGTCCCTGCTCTCACTCTGTCAGAGAAAGCAGCCAGGTCCCAGGCCCCAGGTGAACTGCTCACCTTTGTCCCTAGCCTGGGGGTGAGGAGTGGGTAGCGATTGGCCTCCTGGCGGTTAGGGATGGGGGGTGGTGGGGGGGCTTTTCCTAAGGAAGACACAGCCCTGGAGTGTACTCCCGGCACGTCCTTTAACCGGTGGGGCCGGGAGACACACCTGCAGCCGGGGCTGCCACCAACAGATCTATATGTTGACAGTGCCCCTCTGAGTGTCCATTTAAATACTCGTCCCTGCCTGGGATTCGGGCTGGCCGTCTCCGTTTGCCAAATGCAAACGCATTAACCTTACAATTGGATAATCTAATAAAAAGGATCAATGGTCTGATACGGTGCTTATGGAGTCATTTACTGCAAGCGAGAGCCATTTAGCCGGGACCCAGACTTGCGGCGTGGGGAGAAAGCGAGAGAACGGCTCTCACCGCCGCTGGTGTCCTTGCTGGCTTCCCAAGGCGAGGCTCCCTCTCTGCCTGGAGACGCCGGGCCAAGGGGGCAGGGGAACCAGGAGGGCGTTATTCATTCATTACTGCCACGTTCGTCACTTAGAGGCTCAATTACGTATAAATCATTAGTGGTATTTCAAGTTACTCTATCCGGGCCCGCGCGTAGCACACTTGACTGGCGGTGGGGAGCTCTCGGCGACGAGATTTAGCGTGTGAGTGAGCAAGGCAGTCGTATGGGTTTTTCTGCTGTGAAATTGATAAATGGACCGGCTGCTCGAGGTGCGGCAGTAATTTCTGTGGCGCAGCCAAGTGCTCGGTCCCTTGTCTCCTCCAGCGATGAGGGCAGGGGCCCCCTTAATGCGGTGGCTTTCCCCCGGGGGGCCCAAGGCCGGGCCTGGCTTTATTTCCTTGCAGAAGGTCCCAGAGCGAGCCCCGGTTCATTAGCAGGCATGAATATACCTGGGCAGGGAGGGAAAAGGAGAAAGGAGGGGGAGGATAAAAGGTTCCTCCAGTCTCATTCAGCGGCACCGAGTCTGTCATTAATTTCTCCCGAGGAGCAGGCCGGCAGGCAGGGGAGGACAGAGCCGGGCTGTCTGGCTGCCCCGGCCCCTCTCCCGCAGACACGGCTGTCCCGGGTCGCCCACATGCATCCCTGTCTGTCGGGAAAGCATATTTTTCTCCTAATCGGTTCCACTGCTCTCTTAAAGCAATATGTCAGATCATTTTCCCCCATGTACATAGTTAATGAAAGTAACCCTACAAATTCATTTTAAGTGGATGGAAGTTGTTATAACCCCGATCCAGAATTTATTGCGTTCATTACAATCTTGCTGAAGTAGGTAATGTAATGGACTATTACTTTTATTATCTTTTTAATCCCTCAAAATTATTAGGGACTGACTAATATTTGGCATCACCCCTGTTAATGTTTAAACAGAAATGGATACTTTAATTCGTCTAATAAATGACAGGGGCACTCTGAGTGGAAACAAAAGCCTGATGGGGTTTATCTCGATCAGTCCTAAGGACTTTTAAATGGGACTCAGGGGCCTGAAGGCAATTATTTCCAGGCAGGGTGTCTTCCTCAGACGCTCAGGAAGGACACAGCAGAGCCGAGATGGAGATCGTGACAGGGACACCCAGACGGACGGCGACAGAAACCAGGCAGAGAAGGGAGACATTGCCACTCACACACCCAATTCTGATTCCCAAGCACAAAAAGCTCCGATGTGGGCTGATAACACACTCCTGTGAGCTCTGTCTTTTCCTTCCTGCCTTCGCCCTCTCTCGCCGCCTTCCTCTCTCCCTCTGCTCCTGTGTTTGCAATCAGCTTTATGGCTAAGACTGCTCAAGTGCTCTAGAATCTTCGAGTTGCCGAGACAAATGATTGGCTCCCATTCTCCGAGGGAGGAGTGGAGACCCTGCTTGTTCCTCGGAAATTAAGGATCGCTGCTCCATTTGCAAATGACCAAATCTCACCGTGTAGTGGGAGGGAGCCGGAGGGGGCATATGGCTGTTTCTCTCCAATGCGTTTGTCCTCCAGGACTCCCCTGACACGTTACCTGCCCAGAGAGTGACAGGTGAGATTTAAGAGAAATTGATCTATTGCACTTTCTGGTTTTGACGAGGCAACATGCAATGCTAGTCACTTACATTAAAAAAAAACCTGTTAGTTCCTAAGGGGCGAGAGGAACAGAGTACTCCCCTTTCCCGCTTGACAATAAAAGAAGGAAGGCACATTGGAGGGAGGGAAGGCTCGCGTTTTGCTCACTCCACGGCAAGGGCGTGCTTTCTAACAAAGAAAGCTCCCGGTTAGCAAAGTCACTAATTAGCACGGAGCAGCTCATTAGAATTTAAAGCAGTTTTACTGCCTATCATAGCTCGGCTCTCTTGAAATGCCCCGAGTTTCCAAAGCAAAGCAACGTATCGATTCTATTGACTCAGCATGAAACGCGTCTCATTTGTGCCGACCCATACAGAGGTGGTTTCTCTCTCGGCTTTCCTGGCAGAGGGGCTTCCCAGGTGCCAGGGGCGTGGACCGGGGACAGCGCCCTGCCTGCCTGGCTGCCCATCACTGTGCTGAAACCTGTTCTGATCCATGGAGGGGAAGCCTGCCCTGAACCGAGTTTGCTCCTGACGCCTTATAAATCGCGCTGATTGCTTCCGTCAATGCTGCGTCCATGCGGGCTGCACATCGTTTGGGGCTTGATAAAGAGACGGAGAGGCAGCTTCTCAGCATGTTTATTTTTAATAGACATAAAAAATGAAAACGAAAGTGTTCTCACTCCTCCGAACCCTCGTTGATAGAGAACTACCGAGTGTACGGCAGTGTGATGTCCAGTCAGGGAAACTGGAGCAGGAGGTGTTGTCTTTGCTGTTAACGGAAATATCCTTGCAAATGGGGAGGGTGTCTTCAGAGCCGAGACACACTGGGCTCCAGAAAGCTCCACGGGTTCCTTAGGGATGGGAAGTGGCCGGTGCTCGGGCATTCACTGCTTCGGGGCTGTGCATCCCAGTTCCTGCTTTGCGTTGCGGGTACAGTAACCCCATCTATTCCTACCTCTTCTTTTGGAAGTGCAGTGCCACAAGCTGTGGTCGTGTCTTCTGAGGCGCAGCCCTGGAAATCAAACCCTATCCTGTTGCTACACCTGTGCCTAACAGAAACCAACTCCTCCCAGCAGCTTTACTACAAGTGGAGCGACACCGAAATGATTGTAGTCACAACAGATGTGACAAAGGGCTAATGCTCTTCATGTAAAAACATTGTTATTAAGATTCTAAGAGAAGAAATAAATTTACAAAGGAAGAAATTCGGAGAGCTCATCTTTATTGAACATTTACTCTGTAGCAGGTATCATTTACATGAGACCTTTCATTCAGGTTTTACAAAGGCCCTCTGAGGTAGTGTTAATATGCTCACCCATTATTCAGAGAAGGAAAGGGGAGCTTTGAAACATACATATTGTAAGTGGGGACCCAGGGTTCAAAACCAGGCAACTTGATCTACATGTCTTCTTTTTTAAAATCATCATTTGAGGAATAAGGGTGTTTTTTCCATTGCTTTTTAAAGTGAGTGGAAGGGAGGGGAAAGGGTGAGAGAGAGAAAGAAACATCTAATGGTTGCCTCCTGCTTGCACCCTGACTGGGGCCAGGAATCGAACTTGCAACTCAGGTATGTGCCCTTGACCGGGATTTGAACCCGTGACCCTTTGGTCCGTGGGCCAACACTCTTAACCACTGAGCAGACCGACCAGGGCTCTACATGTGTTCTTAACTGCTCTGCAGCAGCCCCAGGAATTCACAGGTTTCATCAGGCAATAAAGTTGAAAAAAGTTCATGTTCACTAGTAAACACAACATGTTCATTCAAAACAGAGAACATTTTCACTTATCAAAAATTAACAGAGAATTTTTAGAATGTGAATATTCAATGCTGGCAAGGATGGGTTGAAACAGATGTCTTCAGATATGAATTGCAATTTGACAGTCTCTAGCAAGAGTCTTAAAAACATGCCAGTCATTTGACCCAGTAATGCTATCATAAATCATTTAGCCCAAAGAAATAAAAATGTAGGCAAAGCTGGAGGCACAGGTCTGCCCTAGAGCATTGGAAACTGGCTAAATGCCCCACATTAGAGGAATGGTTAAGTAATTATGGCCTATCCGTTCAACGAGATCGGGCAAACAACTAAAATGACATCAGAGTTTCCTAACGGCATAAGGGAATGTTGATGATGAGTCAAAAATAAAGCAAGGTATAAAACTGCATGGGTGATGTTAATAGTGTAAGATACGGGTAGAAATAAGAAGGGAAGGAAACGCAGCATGTGAGCCAGTTCTCTGTGTAATGAGATTCTGTGTGGTCATATCTTTTTGTTTCAAAGTCTTTTCCAATTTATTATTTTTTTTGTAGTAAACATGCTTTTCTTATAATTTGGGGTTGTAGGACATCCTTTATGACTTTTGAAAGTCAGCTTAACTTAAATCTCATATCTAATGGGGGTGAATCGCTGGACCCCAGCTCCAAAGAAACTTAAGACACTGGGTGTATTGCTCCCTGCATAGGCCTGGGGTACCTACAAGCAGCACTGTGTGTCTTCATCTCTTTGCATCTCCCCGTCATCTGTAACCTGCCCACTAAGGGAGTTATTGCGAGGGTCAAATGTGTGTAAGGGTTTAGGACAATGCTGGCACAGTGTGGGCACTCGCTAAACATAAATAATAGCTACCCTGTTTCCCCCAAAATAAGACAGTGTCTTATATTAATTTTTCTCCCAAAGTTGCGCTAGGTCTTATTTTTAGGGGATGTCTTATCTTTCCACGCACTAGGTCTTATTTTCGGAGGATGTCTTATTTTCGAGGAAACACGGTAGTACATTAACGGTAAGGCTGTTGTTTTGTTAGTAGGAAGGGAGGGCTGAGCATCGGGCAGGCATCTAGAAGTGTGTACAGTCTGGCTTGTCCTAAGATAGTCCCTGCCATTTCAGCCCTAGATCTTGGCTTCTGATGCTGCCCAAGACTTTAGTCAGCTGTGCACAGGCTAAGGGATTGTTCCTGGGTGTGCCATGGGCCTAAATGCTGACCCTCATTCAACTCCCTACTCCTGGGTACTTTCTTAGGGCTGGGCACTATGTTGAACCTTTTCACATAAGGATTTTCTCCCCTACAACTTTGAGAAGCAGATTTCTTAGCTTCTTTGCTTTATTGGTCAGACTTGAAGTCACTCTCTTGGGTCACAAAGCCAGTTAAGTGGCAAAGCTGGCATTTGAACCTATGTTGATCTGGTTCTGGAGATGTTTGAAAATAATGGCAATACTGGCTGGGAACATAGGCTCTGGAGGTTTTTACTTTCTGTGTGGCCTCAAGCAAGTAATGATGGTACCTAATCTTCCGTTTGCTCATCTGTAAGATGGGACAGTAATATATCTCACTTAGTCCAAGAAGCCAGGGATTATATATTGCATCATTATTTTATGTCATGCTAAGGAAAATAGAATTATAGCTAATTAAACTGTAAGGCTTTCTTACTCCTTATACTTTTAATTTTATACTTATGGAAATAATTCTTATGTGTGTGTATATATGATCGATGTGTGTGTGTATATATATATATATATATATATATATATATATAATAAGGCATTTGTAGATAAATATGAAGAAAAATCAAAGTGAAATAATGAGTTTGAGATATTCCTGAAACTTTTTCATATTCAGAGATTGACTCAGGATTCTTGGTGTCTTTGTTTTTCTACATATTAGCATCTTCTCTAACATTGCAAACATTAGTAATAGCACTTCTTTAATGACCACTCCTCTCTTTTCCTTGGGATCTTAAGCTGCAGATACACATGTAAAGACTTTATTTTATTTTAAAATATATTTTATTGATTTTTTACAGAGAGGAAGGGAGAGGGATTGAGAGTTAGAAACATTGATGAGAGAGAGACATCGATCAGCTGCCTCCTGCACACCCCCTACTGGGGATGTGCCCGCAACCAAGGTACATGCCCTTGACCGGAATTGAACCTGGGACCTTTCAGTCCGCAGGCCGACGCTCTATCCACTGAGCCAAACCAGTTTATTTTTAGAGAGAGAGAGAGAGAAGGGAGCGCAAAAGAGAAACATTGACGTGCAAGTGAAACATTGATCAGTTGCCTCCTGCATGCTTCCTACTGGGGAGTCGAGCTTGCAACCTGGGTATGTGCCCTGACTGGGCATTTAACCAGCAACTTTTCTGTGCACTGGATGACATTCAACTAACTGAGCCACACCAGCCAGCGCCCATTCTGCACATTCTGATGTGTGTTCCCAGATATGACAGTGACATCAAGACTGCTGTCAGGCTGACAGGGATTGTAAAAAGCATCTCAGGTTTAGAGGTGTTAAAATGGGAAAAAGACAATGCACATTTCAGGATCAGTGAATGCTGTAGCTACCTGACGGGGTTGTTAGGAGGATTAAGTGAGTTTGTGTTTGTAAAGGGCTTAACCACAGGAATGGGCACAGAGTATGTACTCAGTGTCATCATCATCAGTGCTATTATATTCTGTTCTCAGAGAACTATCGCATGGATGTGTGACTCCCTCCACTCTCCCCCCAGCCGTGCAGTGCTGATGGACATCTGTGTGCCCATGCTTGGAGAAAGCCTGTCCCATTTCCCTTTCTTTCTCTGCCTGCTTTCTGATTCTGCCTCTCCTTCCTGTCCCTTTTCCCTCTCCTCCTCCTTCTTCTTCCTGCCTCTCCTTTCCGTCTCCTCCCCAGCTCCTCTGCAAATAAATGGTCCTGTCACTCCAGATCTCTTGAAGGTTTAGAGTGAAAGGAAGTGTCTTTTTGAAAAGCTTGTTCTGTCTGACATTCCTGCCCAGTGCAAAGGCCTCCTCTCTCTTGTGCTCAAAGGTCCGCTCATTTGGTTAATGAGTTACAGGACTGCCACTGGGGCTGATCACTCCACACACAGCAGAGGCCGCTGGGCTGGGCTGTGCTTCTGGAGGATGGGAGGAGAGGGAGGAGGAGGAGGATGGGAGGAGGGAGAGGCTGGGAGGAGGAAGAGGAGAGGAGGAGGGGAGGAGGCCGGTGGCAGGCTGGGAGGGGTGTGTCGGCCCTGCCTCTGTGGCCATAGGCAGACTGACTGAGGGCCTGCCTAAAAAGAAACAATTTATTCTCAATTAGGATTCTTTAAAAAGAAGTTCCCAGCTTTTATGATGAGCCTTGTACACGCATTTAATGACATTACAGCATTCGATTCTGTGCATTAAGAAGAGGTCTGAGAGCTCCCTGGTGTCCTCAGTTTTAGTGTGTTTTAACTGCCTACAATGAAAAGAACGGGACAAAAAATGAGCCGTGGCAGCATCTTCATAAATTCTGAGCTGTAATTGATGTGCCTTTGCTGGCACCCTGAATGGTCCGGTCAGGTGGGCACAAGGAAGAGGAAGCAGGAAGTTTCTGATTGCTTATGGGCCTGGGCACCAAAGGAAAGCAAAGCCAGCCATCCCAGAACACTCTCTCTCGCAGGCATCCAAGCCAGGCATGAGCACAGGAGGGAATGGGACCTCTGTCAGTCCCGACAGTTGAGGGTCCACTTTGTGTCCAGCACCGTGCTAGGCTCTTCTACACACAGTGCCGTGTTCAATCGCAGAGGGAGGTGTTATTAGCCCCATTTTCCAGATGAGGAAACTGAACCTCAGCAAAGGAAGGCGACAGCAGCGCTCCACGTTTGCCGATATCAGAGCCATTACCTAAAAGCAAGTATTTCTGAGTCAGAACCTTTGCACAGCCATTGGGTACGGAGCTCAGAGTGGATCACCTCGGGGGAATCGTTACATGGAGAAAGAGGAGGGGATAGTTGCTGTGGCCAAGGACGCCAAGGCCTTCTGGGAGAAGCTACTTCCTCCTGCTCTCTGGGTCCCCAGCCCCTTGGAGGCACGCATCGCAGTAGAAACAGAAACAGAACAGAAAAAGCCACTTGAAATGAACTGTGCCCAGACAGGCCGCCATGGTGGCGTGATTGATACTGGAGCATGTAGGTGTAATGAAACTGATGCCGGCTCCTCTGCACCTGTGATTTATTGAGGACAAATTTAAGATGAGAAAGGGCCCCATACCAGGAGCTGCATCTTCCCCTCCAAGGGAGGGTGGTCATCCATCACCAGCCATTGCAAGGGCCCATTGCAAGCGGCTCATCAGATGAGCCAATAGTCTCTTTGTTGGGGTTCCTAACAAGTGTTGGATCAGCAAAAGTCTATTTATGCTGGTGGACCTTTCAGGACCAATTTGTAGTGGGTCACTGATTCTGCTGGGGTATTATCTTCTTTACTACTCGGGCCAGTTGGGAAACGCGGCAAAGATTAATGGTTTTGGCTGCTGACTTGCTGCCGCAATCTACTGCTTCTGGACCAAAGATTAAGTTTTTTTGTGTTTCACCAGAAAGGGCCCACCTTCTGTATGAGACGCGCTCTTTGATTTACTGACTTGCTCATGGGGAGAGGAGTCGTGGAAATGTACTGGTCGTGGCGAGGATTTGGCAGGTGGCCGTGAGGCCTGGCAGCCACGCTCTCCACCGTAAGGCCCTAGGCAGGTGCCATGGGGTGGGTTCTGGGGCCCAGGGGAGTTCTTCCGGAGCTCACAGGATGTCAAGATGCTCTCTGGCCCTGAGGAGCTGACTCTTGAGTTCAGAGAGGCAGGCGGGGCCCTGAACGTTATTGTTTAGAATAGGGGTGTCGAACTCAATCAGAGAAGGGGCCAAAATCTAAAATCCAGCCTAAATCGCGGGCCGAATGGTTTACTGAACAGTCATAAACTGTCATTGTGATGGAAACGCAGCGGAGTGCAGTGATGACAGCGCGGTGCGGGCCACATTGCAAGGCCTGGCGGGACGGATTTGGCCCGCGGGCCTTGTGTTTGACACATGTGGTTTAGAACAACGTTACTAAACAAAATTAGTCATGGCCTTTCCTTATCCTTTGGAAAACTGTACACGTTCCTTCAATGCATTTTGGAAAAAATTAAAGCAGCAAATAAAACCACGTATAAGCCAACTGCATAGGGATGTGACTGTGAATATTTCTGGTTTACATTTTCATCCAGGAGGTTTGCTATGCATGTTATTTTATGCGATTAAAATCATACTGAGTTATATGGCCTTTTTGTTTGTTTGTTTGTTTGTTTGTTTGTTTTGTGTGTGTTTTTGTTATATGGGTTTGTAGTCTGCTTTTTACAATGAACATTATACTCTAAGCATTTCCCCATCTCTACATCATTTGATAAATCATTTTTTTTTTCTTTCTCAAGTTGGGTTAGCTGCAGTGCCGGTGGACCATTCTTGAATTCAGCACACACGTGCTGTGTGCCTTTTCGGCCAGATTCAGTGCTAGGATCCCAGCGCTGAGTCGGACATGGTGGTCCCTAGTGGAGGGACTGGGATCATTCACAGGAGCTTCCTCCCCCATATCTCTCATGATGGCCAGGAAGCCATAGAGATGGGAGGCAGGGCACTGCCACTCACAACCCCTAGCAAGTGCCTGTAGGATTGCAGCTCCAGAGGAGGAGTGAGCACCTGCTTCTGCAGGAGAGAAGGCTGCTGTTGGTTTAGATACTCCAGCTTGATGTGTGTTTTTAGGGTAAATTGGGAACTGGGAGCACAGTCTTACTGAATGGGCAATAGTGGCCCAGTCTTGGAAAACTGTAGCCTCCAAGGGACCAGCCACTCCCAGGACCTGCCAGGGAGAAAGTAAGATATGACAAAAAACAAAACAAAACAACAAAAAAAAAGGATAGCCTTTGCCCTGCCAGTGTGTCTCAGTGGTTGAGTTTTGACCTATGAACCAGGAGGTCATGGTTTGATTCCCGATGGGGATACATGCCCAGGTTGTGGGCTCGATCCCTGGTGGGGAGTGTGTAGGAGGCAGCTGATCAATGATTTTCTTTCATTATTGATGTTTCTGTCTCCCTCTCTCTTCCTCTCAGACATCAATAAAAATATATATTGTTTTTTAAAAAAGAGTATTGACTTTGATCAAAGTCGAAGGGACCTGAGTTGGATTCTCCTAGCTAGTGACCCTGAACAAGTCATCTTTTGGCTCTTCGTTTTCTTTGTCTGAGAAATGGGGCTCGTAGCCATCCGCTCCCGGTTTTGTGGGGAGCTGGTGCTCAGCCTGTGCCAGTCCTGTTCCGGGCCCATTTTCCGGATACTGTGCTGACTCAAATAGATGGATGGGCTCTAATTGTTCCAATAACACGTGTGAGTTTCACAGGGCCTATCCTTGGGAGCCTTTGTCTCAGGGCCATAAATCACTGGGTGACTGTCCCCATGGTTGGCTGGGACTTCCTTCCCCTGGCTGGGCTGGCTGAAGGAGGGTGGGGCTGAGCCGGGCACAGGCCTGCTTTTCAACGTGGGTCTTAAAATCTCTAATTGGGAGTCTTCCTTACTCAGCGATTCCACTGATTCCCTTTGTAGTTGCCTCTTCTCTGCTCCAGGGCAGGCTCCCTCCCTTCCTCTCCATCCTGCTTCCAGATTCCCAATTCTTTCACTAAGAAGCGCATTTTCACTAGACAACACGTCCACAAACTTTCTCAATACTTGTCTTGATAACTTGCAGGAGCATTTGTCAGCTGGCCAAAGCCCACGTCTCTACATGATGAGTTCTGTGTATGGGAGGGGACATTTTCCTTGGTTCAAGAGCAGCAGTTGTCCAACTTACAGAGTCTTCGAGAGTCTCCTTACTCCCTCCCTCTGCTCTAGCATCCCTCCTGGTCTTACCCTTCCTGACAGTCCCTGCTGCCCCAGAAGACTCCTTCCTGCCCCAGCACATTTGCTCTTGCTGTTCTCTGAGCCCGGATGCCCTTCCCTGGGCTTTTCACGTGGCTGCCTCCTCATCATTCAAGTCTCAGCTTAAATGCTACAGAGTATTTTCCTGACCATCCTTCTCCCCATACCAAGTCATGTTCCCACCTGTCAAACTCCCCAGCGGCACCCAGTTGACTTCATTCCTCAGACTTTTCATGGTTTATGAAGGTATATTTGTGTGATGGGAGATCGATTGAGTCGAATCCCTTCCCTACTCCTGACTCTCAGCACCACGAGGACAGAGGTGATTACTTTTGGTGGCTGGCACACTGGAGGCTCTCAGCAAATAGGTGTGTTGATCGAACAAATGCATGGATGAAAGGAAGAATGGGAGGATGGAAGAAGTATAGAGTGACTGAGGGAATGGATGAATGAATGAGTCAAGTGAATGAGTGAATTGTAGGTGAGTTAGTAAATGAATGAGTGTGCAAAAACTTGTTTTCCCTCAGGTGGCCTGAGAATGGGTAAGAGACATGCCACTTTTTGATGGCCGAGGGGTTGGAGGTCTGGTTTCCATGGGGCCAAACCTTGTTCGCAACCAGTGTTTCTGAAACTGTACTTGTAACTCTTCCTACCTAGCAATCTGCCTTCATCTTCTGCCCCTCAATTTTTAAAAACTTTTTATTATGAAAAATTTCAAACTTAAAATTAGAGAATCTCAATAAGCCTTTGGGCACTTCTTATTCCACCCCCTCTCTAGATATTTAAAATAAATCCCAGACATAATCTCATTTCATGCATAAATATCTTAGGGGGGGGGGTACTGCTGATAGAGAAGGACTTTTAAAATGTTAAAATAGTCCTGGCTGAGTGGCGCAATTGGTTAGAGTGTGGTCCCATACAACCAAAGGTTGTGGGTTCCACCTCCAATCAGGGTGCTTATAGAGGCAACCAATCTCTCTCTCTCTCTCTCTCTCTCTCTCTCTCTCTCTCTCTCTCTCTCTCCTCTCTTCTCCTTTCCTCTCCTCTCTCTCTAAAAATCAATAAACATATTATCGGGTGAGGATAAAAAAACAATGACATAAAAACACAAGCATAATACTATAATCATACCTAACCAAAAAAGTCCAGTTTCTTTACTATCTAATATTTGGTTCATGTTTAAACATTCCCATTGTATCAAAAATATCTTTTTACATTTAGGTTGTTCAAATTAGGTCACCAACATTGTTGTTGTTGATATGTCTCTTAAGTTTCTTTTAATTTATAATAACAGCCCCCCCCTTCTTCCCACATTTTAAAATGTCATTTCTCCTTTTTTAAAATGCCATTTGTTTTTGATGAATCTGGGTCATTTATCCCGCAGACCGTTTCACGTTCTGGCTGATTGCCTCCTTGTGGTGTCATCTAATGCGTCCCTCTGTCCCCCGTGTTTCCTGGAAACCAGCAGTCCGATCCAGAGGCCTGAGCAGTCACCTTCAATTTCTGGCCAGAAGCCTTTGGGGAGGGTGTGCGCGCACCTAGTTGCATCACATCCTAACGTCTAATCGCCTCTCCTCTGACGACGTTAGGATTGATCAGCGGCTCGCCCTGCCCTTCCTAATGAACTCCCTACTCCCTTCTCTGTTTCCATTGCTGTAAGAACTTGTTTTGCAAAACAAGTCAGTTGAGAACATTGATCTTATCGAACAGCCAGGTCTGGTGGCAAAGGCGCTGATTTAAAGCGCTGGGCCCAGATCAGAGATCTCATTTCTTTGCATCTCAGTTTCCTCGTGTGATGGGGCTAATGATATTTGGTCGTCAACACACAACACTAAGTGCGTAGTGTGGGTTAGCTCACTTAATCTTCCCAACAGTCCTGTGAGGTAAATGTGCTGTTAGCCTCTTTACATGTGTGAGGGAGAAGAGACACAGAGTGGCTGGGCAGCTTGCCCAAGGACGATGGCACGGCTCGTAAGTGAACCCAGGGAGTTGGACTCCAGAGCCCGTGTTCTAACACACACCAAGTCAGCAGAAAGTCCCCTGCTTTCTTCCGTGCTAGAAGCTGTCAAATCACTGCAGGGAGTGGGCACCTGTTAGTTCTGCACTAAAGGTGCGGGTGGAGTAAGGCAGCCCCCAGTGGCCAAAAAGGGTTTGTTCTTTGAGCTTTACAAAGTCATAATTTCTGCCTTTTACTGCTGTGAGATGTGCTAGAATCAGCGTGACAAACTCACTTACGAGAGAGGAATCTGGGGATGTAAGGACCCAGTCTCATTTGGGTGGGGTTTGATCTTCCCAGAAAAACACTTCCAAAGCCCAGAGATGTTGAATGACTTGACCAAGATCACATATCAATGTACCACTAAGCTAGGGTTAGAACTCAGGTTCTCTCAAGCCTTGGGCCATTGTGTCTATATCCCTAGATCCTTCCATGCTCAGGTAAAAGGGGACCATCTCTCTACCCACCCACCCCCAAACCCCAAAGTCATGTTCATTTTGGGAAGAATTCCTAGGGATGAAAATGGACAAGCATGCCTGCCAAAGTCCTTGTAGCCTTTTAGGGTTTGCCTGGCATATCACAGACATTCTCTTCTTGGTTACCATGTTAGTACAGACCTGCTAACCTCACCCTTCTAAAGGGAGTCTAGGACCTGGTCTTTGCTTCCCTTGGCCTCAGTCTTAAAGCAAATAAGGCTGCTGCACTAGGATTTGAACCCAGCTCTTCTGACTTCAAGTTCAGAAGGGCTAGAAGCATTGCCAGCACATTTGCCCTGACTGTAGCCCAGTTTCTAGATAAGGGGAGTGAGGCTTGGAGAGGGGCATCCACTCAGTGAGCTCACACAGCTTCAGAGGCTACAGCGTGGGCCTGGCTGTTCCTTCTGCGACTGGGGAGGCTCACAGCGGGGGGACTGGTGAGCTCAGGGGGTCAGGGCTGGTGGCTGGGGGACTTTCTGAATCGAGGGAACCAGCCCACTGTCTGTGGGTCCCATTTGTCTGATGACAAAGTACAAAACAATAATTGGTTGTGGCGTTGGGTTCCCTGAGTGGGATCTGGCGCCGATGCTGGTGGCTCCATTGGCGCCTCGGGCCCCGGGCATTCGCTAATGGACTGTGGCTGATCCCAGGGCTGATTGGCAGCCATCCCCAAGGTCCTCGGGGGGGAAACGTGGAAATTGTGGCCTCCAGCCTGGAGACGCCGTCCCTTCTGTGAGGCACAAGATGGGGGCTTCTAGTTGGCCTCAGGCAGGAGTGCCTCGAGCCCGTGGGGTGAGGGGAGAGGAACTGTGTTCCCCACAACCACAGATATGGAACATGAGGTGAGCCCTCCAGACTGTGAGACACAGACAGCTGTCCAATCACTGGCTCCTCACTTCTTCTCCCTCCCACCTCCCCGCCCTGCTCCTTGGGGCTGGCTGGCGTGAGAGTCTTCATCCCTGCCAGGGGAGGGGTATGATACCAAGATAAGCCAGGCCGCTGCCGTCACTCCCAGGATAGAGGAGTGAGCAATTAACCCAGGCACAACACAGGCAGAGGCACAGAGCCCGAGCGCACAGGGAATAGCACAGGGAAACGGAAAGGCAGAGTGTGAGGGAGGTGAGGAAAGACGAACAGGCCTTGAAAGCAATGTAAACATTTCAGACTTGACTGGTGGCGATAGGGAGGACAGAAGAGAGGCTCCGGGGATCTGCCCAGAGTGGCGGGTCTTTCTTAAGTGCCTTAGGCAGAGCCAAAGGCAAATACACAACTGAAGTGTCTGACCTTTTCCTAGGGCACCCAATATTTATGCATTTTGCTCATCACCCAAATTTTATTCATTTACCCAAAGAGTGTGAAAAAGGCACTTTAGGAAACTGCTATAAATCCCGTGCAAGTCACCATGGTAACCTGATTAGCAGCTAAATTAAGTTCATGATTAAGAAGAAATAAATAAAAATAACTCTCTTCCTTGGCTGGGACTACCCACTGGGCCACTGACAGCTGAGCAGATGCTGGCTGAGGCCTTGGAAAGCCTGGGCCTGGCCCCAGCGGAGATGCTGGGGCTGGGAAGGGAGACGCTGATTGGCTCAGAAAAAGCAGCAGCCCAGCCTGGTGTTAACACTGCCTGGGGCCCCTGGTGGCGGGGCTCGGGAGTGCAGGCTATGCTTCGGAAGGTCAAAGCTCTTGTTTTCACAAGGGAGCCAGGCTCTCCAAGGGTATCTTCTTGATGTCCTGGACCAGCCTTCATTTGTTCAAGTATCCCTCCTAGTATGGCCACCCCTTCAGAGCCAGGCACCATATGCTGGGTGCTAGGGACCCCAACGTGACTCAGATCTAGTTTGGGCCTAGTGGTGGAAACAGATGTAATAGATACTTCTGGGCACAGTGTGATAAACACACTGGTGGAGGTCAGCATAAGGTGCTATGGAAACATAGATCAGCCAGGGAGGCTTCCTGGAGGAGGTGATGCCTGAGAAAAGGACAAGTGTTGGCTGCTGGAGACGGCCTACTTCAGGTGGGCTTTCTGTTTGGACCTGCCTGGCAGGCTCTGGGTGCCCCACAGCCAGCCTGGAATGGGCTGGTATCAGCCCCGATGAGGCCTGAGGGGTCTTCTTGAAGTCTGTGCTGTCAATCATAGGGATCAGCAGCAAGACAGACGGGTGCAAAGAAAGAAATGAGTCTCCCACTTAGCCATTCCAGAGCAGTCCCGTGCAGGGAATAGAGTCAAACAGGCATCAATGCCACCTGCTAGTGGGGGCCCCTGGCAAGTGACTTAATCATTGGGGCCTCAGCCTCCCTGTCTGTAGAAGGCGGGTGAAGATAATGCCTCCTGTCTTGCAAGGTGACCTTGGAGGACTTAGTAGCTGATGTAAGCTAAACGAGGCTCAGTCCCTCACAGGTAGAGCATGCTCCGTGAGGTGCTTGCTGCTGTTCATTTCGCTACCTGGGGGAAGTGTGCCATGACTGGGCGAGAGAAGGAGGGTGTGATGGCCCTGGAAATTTACCCTTAAGCCACGACTGATCTAGGGGGTGGGAGGGGGTGCTAGTGCAGGCCCATCCCTCCAAAATTCGGGGCTCCCAACAGGTGCTTGAATCTTCCTTGGGACAGCGCTGTAGTCTGAGTCTTCCATCCCATCCCCTTCCTCCTCCCTCTCCTCTCAGAGATGTTGGGCCTGCACTGTGGTCTGAAGGCTCTCCTTGCCTCCTCCTGCTCCCTCCTCCTTTATCCTTCCTAGGTGCTTCCCCAATAAGCCTCTTGTGTGCTTAAGCTTGTTCTGGCATTTGCTTCTCAGAAGACCCAGAGTGACACAGAGGGAGGAGTGCCAGAGGTTGTGGCAGTAGAGGTCTAAACGAGACCCAGCAGTCATCACACAGGGGACTATAGGTGGGAGGTCAAGGCCTGCATAACTCCAGTCTCTCCCCATGTCCTGTCTTCAAGTGTGTGTGCCCCCGTGCATGTGTGTACGTGGGCGCGCAGCCCCTGTGCATGCCTCTGTCACTGCATGGCCACGGTGTAGTGAAAAAAATCTGTTTCCAACACGAGAAGACGAGCTTCTCAGTTTGTTCCCAGCACTTAGCTCTGCAGATGGACACTCAGTCAAATTACCTGAGTGCTACTGGGATCTGCAGCTATCTTAATTTTTTCTTTGAGCCAGTTTTGTTTTCATTTTATGGTATTTTGAATTGCATCGCATTAGGTTACTTAAGCTTTTTTAGTCCTTTGTTTTTATGACAGAGACATATACGCAACGGTGTGTAAATCTTTACACCCTTTAGCCTGCCCCCCACCCCAGCTCTCCACCAGCCCCTTTCTAAAAAGGAACTGGGAGTGTCAGCTCGGCTGGACTGGATGAATCTTCCTTGGGTCCTCTCCTCCTGTCCTCCCACCTCCGCTTCCCTCCGCCCCCGTCTCTCCCTCCCAGCTCGGCAAGATCGGGGAAGCTGTAAACCCAGCCCTTACATCAAAAGGGAACTTGAAAAATACTTGGAGCAAAAACTGCTAACTGTGCATCCTTGCTCCGTGCTGCTCTGATATTAAATCAGGAAATGGCACTGAACAGCCGCTCCAAACACAGAAACAGGGGTTGTCAACACAGAAACCAAAAGCAATCTCTAACGGGCAGAGGTGGAAGGGACCTGGCACGAGGCCGGGGTGGGGGGCTGAGACCCAGGACCGGATTCCTCAGCCTGGCTTGTCTGTGCCGCGTTGCCAGCATCCAGAACCGAGCCGGGCTCACAGTCCCTGGTGCTGAGTGTCCCTTGTCTCCGTGAGAGGCAAAAGAGAACTAAGCATGTCACGCAAAGGCCTTTAGGATGCTCCTTCTCACACCTACAGATACTTATTGAGCACCTACTATGTGCTTGACGGTGAACCAAAAAAGATACCTGTCCATGTGGAGATGACCTAGTTCTCAAGACAAGAGTCCCACTCTTTGGCACGGCATCCGAGGCCCTTCAAGTGTTGGCTCCTGCTGAAGCCTGCGGCTCTCTGAAATAGCTTCCCAAGAGCCTGAGATGGTGCCTTTGTCTGGGCTGGGCTTATGGCTGCGTCTTCCCACACTTCTCTGCCTGACAAACTTCTGCTCAGCCTTCAAAGTCTTAGTTAAGTGTCATTTCTGCTCGTCAGCTTTATCAGCTCAGGCAGAGAACCTTATCACTCTTCCCCATCCCCCCCCCCAAAAAAACAAACAAACAAACACCAAGGGCTCACTTGCTGGGGACCTGCCAACATGGTGGATGCATCCTCCTCACACCGCCTCTCCCGTGGCAGTGGGAAAGTTTGCAGCTTCCTGGAGGGGAGGACGGAAGCCAGGCCCATCCCTGTGCCCTCCTTTCCCAGTACTGGCCACAGAATGGACATAAATAGATGCGCAAAGGCATTACCTGATAAAACCCCTTGTGCGGCTGTAGGTCACCTTCATATATTTCGGATAGGAAATTAAATAGAGACAATCTGCTTAGATACTCATTGGACAGTATTAACATTACAAATGTGTTCATCTTTTCATCCAGGGATTCCATTTCTTTCTGTCTATTCCAGAGAAATACTTGCACACATGCAAAAAAGAGCATGTAAAAAACCCTTCGCCGCAGCATTGTTTGCAATAGTGAAAGATTGAGAATGGCTTAAATGTCCATAAATACAAGACAGAGTTAAAAACTACAGCACATCCACTGGATGAATTGCCATGCATTAGTTAAAAAGAAAGAAGCCGAGCTGGATGTATTGACACCGAAGTTGCTGAGTAAAAATAAAAAGCAAGCTGTAGCTCTAGACATAGATGTTAAAACCACATTGTTGCATTTTTTTTTTTTACAATGATAAAGGAGGCTTATATAATTCATTTTTTTAAAAGAAGAAAGGGAAGAAAGAGATTGAGTGACCACGGCAGCTCCTGGCTGAAATGAACCTGGCTCGGGGCATAGCCAAACTGCATTATCCCCTCCATCAGCCCCAGGCAGCCGGTCCCAGTGGTGGGACGGTGCCACCCACTTCCCCGGTACTCAGAAGCTTACTACCCGAGCTGTGAGGAGCATATGGTAGGAAGCTGGACCCATAGGTCCCTGAAGAGCATCCAGATAGAGGAGACAGAAAGACAGGAGGCCGGTGGGACAGGATCACCCAGTCCTGATTTACTCTGAGCTCATCTTTGGTCTGAGGAAGATGGAGAGGTTCAGGAATGATTGCTAAGGAAGGGAGAGGAGAGAGCTGGAGGGCATGTAGGAAAGGCTGGAGGGTTCTAAGCTATTGTGTTACAAGAAAGCATCACTGTTAACTTCATCCATTCATTCACTCATTCATTCATTCATTCATTCATTCTTCCACCACTGTAATTGAGTTCCTCCTGGTGTGGGCATTGCTTGGCACTGGGGACACAGGGACAATTCCATCACAGTGCCTTCCTCTAGTAGCTCCTGGTTGTGTCCCATCTAGTTTCTCAAAGTGTGTTTCTTGGACCTCAAAAGCCAGAATTACCTAGGGGGCTTATTAAAATGCAAATTCCTTGGTTCTAACACCTCAGATTGTGGCTCAGGAATTTGCATTTGCAATACATTTTTTCAAGGGGGAAACATTTTGACCAGCTGACCAAAGCGTTTCCTCGACCTTGCCTGTGTTATCTCACATGGCCGCTCTGAAACGTGCAGTCTACCTTGATCCAGCTTGGGAGAGGTGCCACGTGATTCCAGGGTGTGTGATTTCCCGGGACCTGGCACCCTGCTCTCCGCCTCCATTTCCTGGTGCATCCCAATCCCCCTCTCAGGCCTGGGCAGAGCCACAGACCACCTCCTTGAGACCAAGAGACTGACTGGTTCTAGGCAGTGGGGATGGTATGTGCCAAGCCTTGGGGAAGAACATGGCTCGGGCTGTGGAAGAACTTACGGGGGACAGTGTGTGTGGAGCATTGGGTGGGGGACGCAGTGGAAGATGAGGTGGGTAGGTTGGCAGGAGCAGATCTCTCAGGACCTGAAAGCTCTGCTAAGGAGTTCAGCTCTTTGTTCAAGTATCCGAGGAATTTATAGTGAAGCTGGGGAGCCGGGCATAAAGGTAGAATGATCAAGTTCATGGCTGCTTTGCCCTATGGAGAGGAGAAGAGGCCAAGCCAAGGCCCCTGTAGTTATCTAAGCAAACATGGGGGTGGCTTGGCTGAGGGTGAAGGCAATGGATGGAGAGACGGAGATCTTGAGGTTGAGGGATAGACTAGCGATGGAGGTGAAGGCCTCAGCCCTGGGGAGCAGTGATGGGGTTTCAGAGTCTCTAACACTGGCCCTGGGGTCCTGGGGAGGTAATGGTGGGAAGGGAGCCCTGCTGGTCATCCCTCACTGGCTTTGAATGGCAATGACCTTCTCATCAGCATTGAGCATCTCATATTTAAGAGATGAGTGAATGGGGGCTGAAGGTCAAAACCAGGCCAGTGGCAGGACCAGCGATCAAGGCTGAGATCTGAGATAAAGGGTAAAGGATAGAAAGAGAGGGTCACAAATTCTCTCTCTCCTTTGCTTTGCCTCCTGCCTTGGTTTCTCTCTCACCCTCCAGCCCCGGGGTCAGGGAAGAGGAGAGAGAATGAGGGGAAGCCCAGGAGGCTTGGCTGCCATGGACAAGAAGGCAGGCTCATCACTGCCCTTATCTCTGAGCCCTGAGCAGACACTTGGCACTTGGCAGAGGCTGACTGTGCCCTGAGCAGAACAGCCATGTCTGTGGAGAGTTGGGAGCCCTGACCCGGAGAGCAGCTGGGGATCCTGCCGACACCTGGGAGCTCAGAATGCCACCCTGTCCAGATAGAGATCACTAGCCCCGTAGTATTCAGAGCCCTGGACTCAGGGCCAGAAGCTCCAGCTCATGGCCACCCTGTAACTAAAAAGGTTATTTCACGTCTCAGAGCCTCCTTCCCCACGTAAGATAGGGACAGTCCCACGCATTCCAAGGGCAAATGTAAAGACTGGGTTCATTGATAAAACCCTTAGGACATTGTTATACATCTGTATTTAACTACCTGCCTACCTGTCTTCATAGACTAAGGATAATAATAGTTGCTACCTATTAGAGTTGGGAGAATTCAGGGGGGAAAAAATGAATGATAAATGCTTTGCTAGTCCCTATACCTCTGGGAATGATGATTATTATAAAATGCCCCCTCTGTATGGGAAGCAGCACTGCCCAATAGGGATAGAATGTAAGCCAATGTGTGCAATTTAAAAATGTCTAGTGTTCACATTAAAACGAAGTAAAAAGAAGCAGGTGCAATAGTTGCAGTAATAGATTCCCACTCCAAGCTCCAAGGATATCGGTGAGCGTGTCCTGGTATGTGTGAGCAGGAGGCCTCCCCTCCCCCAGCAGCGAGCCAGAAGAGGCTTCTGCAGTGAGGTAACTGGAGCTCCTCCTGGACGCAGAAGCCCAAGAATACCTTTTTTAAAAAAAATTTCTTTATTGATTATGGTATCACATAATTGTCCTCAACCCCCATCCCCTTTTTGAAACGCTGGGTTGACTTTAATGGCCTTTGTGTGGGCAGGGAGCTGGTGGAAGTGATGGCTGCCTTTGGGAAAGAGGAAGAGGAAGAGAGAAAAATATTCTAAAGCCTCTTGCAGACCACAGATCTTGGGAAGCTCAGCTGTAGTGGGAGTCACAGAATCACCCCACCCCCACTGGGCCTGGGGAAGAGGCAGAGATCTCAAGGCTCTGTGGAGAGGACAGGGGGTTCCACCGCTGGGTGGTACAAAGGCAAGTAGGTGGGCCCCGGGGGGTCCCCTGACTCAGGCTCTTCTCTGGTTGGACACCTTGGAACCCCTGGCCAGCTGGATAGCCCAACCTTGCACCCCATCAGGTGCAGAGGCCCTGAGTTGTGGGTTCTGTGATTCAAAGCTTTCCGTGTGCACTGTGCCATCCCCCCACAAACACACCCCTTCCCCAATTCTCCCACCACACACGTGCACACAGACGCCCACTTCCACACCAAATACCAGCAGCCCTCAGGAAAGGAGGGTCAGGAGGAGCGCCTCAGGGCTGAACCGCCTTCGGGAGCCGGAGCGCAGTGCTGGCCGGGAGTTGTGGAGTTGCCAGGGAGTGCGAGCATCAGGAGGCGCCTCTCTCGGGTTAGCCAGTTGGCTTTGCCAGGATGCCCAGAGCTGCGGAAACCTGGAACCGCTGGCAGTGGGTCCTTTGCCCCCAGGAGGACTAACTTCCCTGTCTACCCCACTCTAGCGTCTGACGCCTCGTGGGGACTCAGCCTCCCTGTCACCAGCAGTAGCTCAGAGTGCCCAGGTGGTGCGCCAGGATGCCTGGAGAGGGGCTCCCTTTAGGGTCAGAGCTTCACATTGGAGTTCGGGGGACTAGAGATGACAGGATTTTCCGTAGATGGCTCTGGACACCACAGCTCCTCCACGGCTTCCCTCCAAAGGGGGCCTGGGAGTGCATGCACCCCTCCCGCGTCTCCCAGCCTCCACTGGGCTTTTCCTGGGGACTCTCCGCGCTTCCCTCTATCCCTCCTCTTTCCTGCACCCCACCCCACCTCGATTGTCTTTAGGAATGGGGTGTAGTCTTTGGGTACAGCTGTATACCCACTGATGGGGAGCGAAGCACACTGCTCCCCTTAGGCAGGCCCTGGGCACAGGGAGGTGGCCTGAAGGTTTGGGGTGAGCTCGGGGACCCAGCAGCAGAGCCCAGCTGGAGCCTCAGTGAGGGAGGCAAGATGGTGAGGTGAGATCCAGTGCCCGCAGCAGCTTGCACTCCCCGAGCAAAGAGCAAACTGCAGTCTCTGCCACCCGTTTCCAGCAGTTTTTGGTGGAGGTGTTGGGGGTGGGGTGGGCGAGGAGGGTCTGGGAGAGCGACCAGGACACAGATTTGGGGGGGGGGGGGGTTGGACCTAGGGATGGACTGGGATACCTCAGTCAGAGCGCAGGGTACAGGACTGACTGCACATTTAGGGACAAAGCCCGGGTTCTAGACCAGCCCTGGGAAGGCGCAGGACGCCTGCGGAAAGCGGAACGTTCGGAACTGCAGAGCCTGGACAGAGGAACCCCTAGGGCCTTGATGGCCGCACTCTGAGACGCGGGCTTCATTCCTCCCCAGCGAGGATCAGGGCGACCCAGGGACAAGCACAGACACGGACTGGCTTTGCCTCCGCGGTGCACACACAAGCCCGGTGCTCTCCCAGCCGGGAAGGAGGGCGCTCCGGGCTGGGGTTCAGTGGCTCGGAGAGAGCCCAGTGCGTTTGTCCAACCCCGGGCGCCTGGAGACGGAGCCATCCTCTGCACAGACCGAGACGGCCAGCCCAGGATGGCCTCGAAAAGTCCCCCCACAGAGCCGTGGGTCCGAGTGTGCCATCCCTGTGTGCAAATGCGACGGGGACCGACCGGGAAGGCGCTTGTCCCCATCGCCCACCTTCGGGCAGGGGCCGGCAGCGGCGTGGCCCAGCCCCAGCCTAACGGTTTCCGCGGGGAGCGGGGAGCGCGCTCGCAGAGGGCTGAAGACGGTCTCTTACCGCTTTCACAGTTGTCCTGGCCAACCCAACCTTTCCGTTCCAGTCTTAGTTAAAAGATACTCATTTCATTTAAAACAGGCGGTCTAAAACCACATCCCACCTCCGCCTCCCTGGGGGCGCAAGGTAATAGTTTTCAGGTTAATGAAAGGTAAATAGTTTATCTATAACGCTAAAAAAAAAAAAATCGGGTTGCATCCACATCGGGGAATGCCCACCAGACGGCACTTAAGCTCTGTGTCGGCTGGTCCAGCCGGGCAGCGGCTGGGACACACTCACCAGGCGCGCAGCTCCTGCCTTCGCTGTGCGCACTCAACGCTGGAGCGCAGGAGGCGACGCGGGAGGCGGGTCGGGTCTCTCCCGGTACAGCGAATTTAAGGTCCATCCGGTTTTTGAGCCCGGGCTGGGTGGGGTCTTGGGAAGAACCTCGATTTCAGGCCACCCTGGACCCCAGTAGGGAGGGTACACGGTGCCCGAGACCTGTGTATGCCTAGTGCGGTGCGCGCCCGGCTTCCCGTCTGCGCGCCCGGAGTTGTCTCCGGACAACCCCGAGCCCCTCGCTGCGGCGTGTACGCTTTCCGCCACCGGCTTCACCCGGCCTAGGACCTTCCCGCACTGGGAACGGACCATGGGCACCCGCCCCTGCACCCTGCACCCACCCGTCTCTAGAGCCGGGAGCAGTTTCATGGGGGGGGGGGGGGAAAGGGATGATCAGCGGGGAACTGCGGCTGAGTCCGATATCCGGATTCGACGACCTTTGCGTAACTTTAGGGGAAACCGTCCAGGGCGCCGGTGCACACTTTAGCCTCTTTTCTGGGCCGGTTCGGGTCGGGCAGCTCAGGAGGACTCAGTTGGGTCCCAGGTGTCGTTCGTTCGAGCTTCCCGGCTGCGGGCCAGGCGGCTCGGCGCGCCTTTGCGCACCACGGCCACTTGGGGTCGCACTTTATGCCCGTTTGAGCCTCTCGGCGGCCGGCTGACGCTGGGGATCTGCTTAATCGTTACAAAACGTTCAAACAAAAACAGGCTGGTTCCCCAGCAGCCGAGAGCCGCACGGAGCATGGGAGGGAGCATCGGAGCATCGTCCAGATCCGGGCTGAGCCCCGTGCCTCCGGAAGCTCGGGGTTCCGTGCATCGGGCTGCGAAAAGATGTCCAGCGCTGTTTGTGCGACTCCCACCCGCGTCCTCCATCTGGTGCATTTGCGGGAGGGGTGGGCGCCGGGAGCGCTGGGGCCGGTGGAGTTCTATCTCAGGGTTAGGCCAGCGCACCCAGGAGGAGGGGCACGGCCCCTGGTTGGCTCCAGGAGGGTCTCTTGGAGGCTGAGAGTTGGATTTGAACACAACAACTCTTGGAAACCCAACTCGCCCCTCCACACACAAATACGCGCCGCCCTGCAGACACACGCGGCGCACACACGGCCCGCAACGCGCAGGACACAGCGCGGCCCCCACGGGGCGGGGGCGCTTGGGAACAAAGGACCCGAGCGAGAGGTGTTGTCCCGGCGCTCGCTCTGAGCCTCCTTGGGGGTGACACGGACCGGGGGAGGGGGTGGGGAAACCAGAGGGAAAAGAGAAGCGCCCGCGAAGTGGAGGAAGCGGCTGCTCGGCCTGGAGGAGGAATGCGCGCACCAAAAGCGAGAGGGCAGGGCGGGGGGCCGGGGTGGGCGGGGGTGGGGGGCTGGGCCCTGGCCCGCGGTCCTACTTGGCTAGGGCTCTGGGCTCGGCCTCCTCCCCCGCGGCCCGGGCCTCCAGTCAGCTGACGCGGGGGGCGGGGGAGCTGTCAGGCGCGCCCCGCCCTGCGCCGCGGGCCGCGGGGGCCGCGCAGCCATTGGCCGGCGCGCCGGGCCGCCCGGGCCCCCGCTCTCCGGTGACATCCGGAGGCGATAAAAGGGAACGGCGGCGCCAGGCTCGGCACAGCTGCACCGCCGGGCTGTGAGCGGCTGCAATTGGGAACCCAGGACCGAGAGAGCTCGGGAGCGAGCGGCAGTCGCTGGCCCCGCGCCTCCCCTCCGCACAGCGGCGCGCCCCGCTCGCTCCGCTGCCCCTCCCCGCGCGCCCCGGCCCCGGCCCCGGCCCCGGCTCCGGCTCCGGCTCCGCCACGGTCCCGGGCGCAGGGAGGGCGCAGGCGGCTCCGGGACTCTCCGGCGGCGCGCCACCGCGGCTCCAGACAAAGGCTTGGCCGGCGGCCCCGGCCCGCGGCGCCCTCGGCTCCCCGCTCCCCGGGCTCGCCGCTCTTCCCCGCTCCCGGCTCGGCGCGCCCCGGCCGGCCGCAAAGTTTCCCCGCGGCGGCTGCGCGTCGCGTCGGCGATGGCCGCGGAGCTGAGCATGGGGCCCGAGCTGCCCACCAGCCCGCTGGCCATGGAGTACGTCAACGACTTCGACCTGCTCAAGTTCGATGTGAAGAAGGAGCCGCTGGGGCGCGCCGAGCGCCCGGGCCGGCCCTGCACGCGCCTGCAGCCCGCCGGCTCGGTGTCGTCCACCCCGCTCAGCACGCCCTGCAGCTCGGTGCCCTCGTCGCCCAGCTTCAGCCCCACCGAGCAGAAGACCCACCTGGAGGACCTGTACTGGATGGCGAGCACCTACCAGCAGATGAACCCCGAGGCGCTCAACCTGACGCCCGAGGACGCGGTGGAGGCGCTCATCGGCGCGCACCCCGTGCCGCAGCCCTTGCAGAGCTTCGACGGCTTCCGCGGCGCGCACCACCACCACCACCACCACCACCACCCCCCGCACCCGCACCACGGGTACCCGGGCGCCGCCGGCGTGACCCACGAGGAGCTGGGCCCGCACGCCCACCAGCACCATCACCATCATCACCAAGCGTCGCCGCCGCCGTCCAGCGCCGCCAGCCCCGCGCAGCAGCTGCCCACCGGCCACCCCGGGCCCGGGCCGCACGTGGCGGCCGCGGCGGGGACAGGGTCCGGGGGCGGCGGCAGCGTGGAGGACCGCTTCTCCGACGACCAGCTCGTGTCCATGTCGGTGCGCGAGCTGAACCGCCACCTGCGGGGCTTCACCAAGGACGAGGTGATCCGCCTGAAGCAGAAGCGGCGGACCCTGAAGAACCGGGGCTACGCCCAGTCGTGCAGGTACAAACGCGTCCAGCAGAAGCACCACCTGGAGAACGAGAAGACGCAGCTCATTCAGCAGGTGGAGCAGCTTAAGCAGGAGGTGTCCCGGCTGGCCCGCGAGAGAGACGCCTACAAGGTCAAGTGCGAGAAACTCGCCAACTCCGGCTTCAGGGAGGCGGGCTCCACCAGCGACAGCCCCTCCTCTCCCGAGTTCTTTCTGTGAGTCTTGGCCATCCAGGCCCCCTGCCTGCCCTTGCCCTGGCCCGGACTCCCCGTGTCCCCAGTTCCCAGCCCCAGACTCCCCCTGGACCCTGACCCTGCCACGGCCCCAGCCTTGATCTGTTTGACTCCAGGGAGAGGAGCAAGGGCGCGCGGGACGCGGGCGACGGGAGGGCGCGCGGGCAGGCTGGGGACCTTGGCCTTGGCGAGATCCGTGCGCGCCAGCGCCGCCTCCCAGCCTGGAGCGGGGCCAGAGAGAGCCCAGGGGGTGGGAAGTCCCGAAGCAACTTTTCTTCAGGCTGGAGGGCGACGAGGCATGGTCCTGAGGAGTCGCCAAGGACGCATGGCTTTCTGAACTTGGTGCGTTAAGCCAGGGCGCTCGCTACCTCACGGCCGGGAGGAGAGCTGCGAGGAGAGAGGGACCCTGGCGACCTGGCAGGCGCGAGGCGAGGAAGGACAGACAGACGGACCTGTCCATCCAGGTCCGGAGAATCCTGGCTCTCAGCCCCCGAGAGACGCGGGCCTCGGTTAGAACATTCTGCGCGCGCAAAAAAAAATCATCAGTTTTATTGCCTGCTCGATTATATAGAAAAAAATACGAAAATCTGCATTAAAAATATTAATCCTGCATGCTGGACATGTATGGTAATAATTTCTATTTTGTAACATTTTCTTGTTTAACGTTAGCATGTTGTTGATCATGGTCATAACCCCCTTGTTTCTTTGAGTGAGAAGGGAACGCAGTTTGGGAACTCCGGTGGCTGCTTGCTTGCCGGGGTCAGTCCCGGCTGCCGGCTTGTAAATACCCGCCTGCCAAACCGCTCGGAGACCCTGGCGGCAAACCGAGTGTCGTCTTTGTTTGGGTTTATTATGATGGTATTTTTTGTAAGTAAAAAAGAAAAAAAAAGTTGTGGGCATTGTGCATCAGAAAACAACTTTCTTGGGCACTTTTGGAAGTGACTTGTTTTGTCTGCTCCCCCGCCTGCACTGGGTCCTCTTTTTCCTTCCGCTTTAGTTTTCAATGTTGTTGGTTTTTGAGAGAAAAAGAGGACTGGGTCCCAGAACCCCGGTACCAGGGCAGGACAGCTGCAGAGTTTCAAATCCCAAAGGCCAGGAAGCTCCTTGCTTCCACTTTTGTATTTTATGGCTAAATGGACACCCCTACCATGAAGGGAAGGAAAACATCTTGTTTGCTTTCTTCATTGCAATCAGAACCACCCGGGGGTCCCTTCACCACCCCCCAGGCTGATCCTAATTGCCCGAGCTGTGCCCCTAAGGTGACCGGCTCCCCCAGCTCGGACACTGCCCAATGGTGACCTGCACTTGTGTTAAACCAACGTCCACACTCAGAAAGTACTGGAAACCCACACACTGGCAAGTCATTTTGCAACTTTCACATGTTAAGTGTGTTTCTTTCCCTGCTTTTGAGCCATCAGGTGAGTTATTGGTGGTGTCCCCCCCTCCCCCCTTCAGTTGTATAGTAGTTATAGGGAAGATCTGGGTGTTTTTCTTTATTATTACATTTTTTTTTTCCTGCAGGTCAGTAAAAGGATTTACGTTGCACTGACAAAAATACCAAAACGAACGTGTGTGTTTTTTTTTGTTCCCATTTGAAACCGCTGGCGCTGCTGGCCGGATGCATTTCTGAGTTTGTATTAGTTGATAAATTAACCGTTAATAACAAGATTGTATGAACCGCATGGTGCTTGCAGTTTTAAATATTGTGGATATTCGTCCCTGCATCAGAAACGAGCTTCGGTTTTTACGGATTCAACTGTGTTGAAATCAAATCTGCCGCAACAGAAATTGTTTTTATTTCATGTAAAATAAGGGATCAATTTCAAACCCTGCTTATGATATGAAAATATTAAAACCTAGTCTATTGTAGTTTTATTCAGACTGGTTTCTGTTTTTTGGTTATTAAAATGGTTTCCTATTTTGCTTATTGAAAGCACGGAAATGGTGTTTATTTAGAGGACTCACTCCGTGTTCGCCTGACTTTGACTTTCTTCTCTTGCCTCTTCAAGCGTTGCACCAACTTCGAAGGCACTCTCAATGCCCCTGGCCGATGGAGAAACAGACCAAGTGCAGGCAAATCTCTCCCTGGAGTGAGTGAGTGAGTGTGTGTGTGTGTGTGTGTGTGTGTGTGTGTGTGTATGTGTGTGCATGGCTTTAAACATGTTTTTTTTTTTTTTTTTTGCTTCTCACCCTAGCTATAGACCCCACCTCAGTCAGGAGCCGATTTGTGAGCGGAAGGGGGCATAAGGCACTTTTTCGAGGCTTTCAGGCTTGGGCATCGGGCCAGCCTGCTAGCCTGCCCACGCTGAAGTGGAGGTTAGCAGAGCCCAGGACTCTGGAACTGCCATCCTGATGGGGAAGCAGGGTCCCTCTGGCAATGGGGCTCAGCCTAGCCCTGCCACGCTGGCCACCCTGCCTGAGCTGAAGGTTCTCGGCTCTATCCTGCCAGAGCATCGCCCTGGGACCAAGGGGATCAGCCCAGAGCTAGAGTGCCCGCTCAGAGAGGAGGCCTGCTCCCTCCTTCCAGGGCTTATGGGAGCAGGGGGATCCAGCACCAGGGGGAAGACCCTCAGACAAGAAGTCCCTCTGTGCCCAGGATGCACCTGTGAGCCAGGCCTCGATCTTCAGCTTCACAGAAGAGCGAGCATGGCCGGATCAGGACTTCAGAGACTCCCCAAATCAGGCTTCAGAGCGAGGGGTGGGGGGGTAGGAGGGTGGGGGTGTCATTGTAGCATCATCTGGTGCAGCAGCTCCAACAGCTCCAGCCTCAGCCTGGCAGTCCTAGAACCTTGCCTTTCCCCCCAACCCTCCCTCTCAGCCTTGTGGCAACCCCGTTTCTAACTCAGGGTTGGCCTTAGACACCCCTGAGAGTCCCAGTGGGACCCCCTTCCCCAAACCCGAGAATAGTCCCCCGATTCTTTGGCAATGGCTGATTGTGAGAAGCTTCTGGTCTCTTGGGACTCGGTGTCTGCAGTCCGGGAGACTCAGCCTTCCAGCCCTGCAGCTCTCTGGCCTGGAGCGCCTACCGTGGCTTCAGGACCCGAGGGGAAGGTGCAGAGACCCAGGCAGCAGCGCCCCAGCCTGAAGGAAAGCTGCGAAGTGGAGGGGGAGAAGAGATTTTGACTTAGGTCCCTGAGGGCCTGGGAGTGGGGCTGGTGGCTGGGTCTGGAAAAGTGGGGAGGGAGGGTCCCGAAAAGTTAGGATACAAATAACATCAGCAGTAATTTACATGGTGATGGCTCTTTGGAGTTGTTTGGTAGGAGAGAAGCCCGAGATTTCAGTTAGAATTAAATTCCACGTTTATTTCACCAACCCAAGGAGGTATGTGGCGGGAAGAAGGTGCTGGCCGTGATGTGGTCGGGGAGGAGGCCGGGTCTGGCTGAGGGGTACCTGCTGCGTGCCTGCGGAGGAAGGAGCAGGAGCGAGGGGGTCTGATTAGTTGGGTAATTGCTGTGCCAGTGCACCGCACACGTCTTGATGAGGATATGCTCACACATACAGGCGTCCCCCCTTTGGGGCGAAAGAGGTCTTACCAGGAAGCGCCAGGGAGAAAGCCCACTGCTGTGAGGCTCCGGATACCATGGTAACAATGGCCGCAGTTCCCAGTGGTGAGGGCTTGACTGGTCCAGGAATCATCTCCAGGGGACTAGCAGCCTCCACCTGAGTTCCCTGGGCTCCATGAGAAAGGCCTCCGGGAGGGGAGGGTCGCAAATGCCAAAGCGCTGGCTTTCCTTTCTGGGAGCA
This sequence comes from Pipistrellus kuhlii, assembly GCF_014108245.1. NCBI lineage: Eukaryota > Metazoa > Chordata > Mammalia > Chiroptera > Vespertilionidae > Pipistrellus > Pipistrellus kuhlii. The sequence continues at coordinate 6,062,677 of NW_023425562.1, forward strand.
CAGAGACCCAGACTGACCCAGGGACGGACCTCCTCAGGCTGCATCCAGAGGCCTGGGGGGCTCAGGCCGGTTGGGAGTGACCCATTGCATCTCTGAGAAGCTGACCATCCATCCCACAGGGAGCCCCGGTGACACGCTGATGCACAGACACACAAACAGGCACACCTCGCACCCACAGCGATGCCCTCGCCCGCCCTGCGAGTCCCTGCACCGAGCCACCATTTGAGCACCAACCAGCAGTGGTACAGACAGGCGAAAGGCAGGCGGTGGAGGCAGTGCCCAGGAGGAGGCCGAACCCGCCAAAGCTTCTAGGGTGGGCTCCAGCAGCAAGCAAGCTCTGGCCACATCCAGGCTGCCCGCAGCCCGCCATCCAGCCGCATCGAAGACCCCAGACCAGGTCCCCATAAGCTCAGGAAAGAGCGAACAGTATCCACAGAACCCCAGGCTCGTCCCACCCCGGTGGCACCTGGCAGCCCGGTGCTCCCGTTGGTTCTGAATCCTCCAGGACCCCAGGGAAAAGTCTCCCTGCGCCGGAGCCTGCCAGGCTAGCGCTGGTCCCAGGTAGACAGGCTGGCGCCTGAACTTGGGGACGCCAGCACGCAGAGACAGACACTCACAGACACACAGAGACAGACACAGACACCAGGACGCACGCAGGCCCCAGACCATGGCTGCGCTCCAGGCTGCACTGGGGCGGCCTTGGTCCCCTTGGATGAGAGGGCCACTTCCCTGGACCTTCAGCCTCCAGCCTCTCCGGTTGGGATGGCGCTGGGTGCAGCTTGCAGGAGCCCAGGTCTTCGCCAGCGGAGGGATGGAGGCACCAGCTCCCTCCTCTTCTCCTGGAGTCCTTACTTTGCCAGTTCCCTTTCCTTCCTAAACTCTTCATTTCAGAAAACTGCTTCCCTCTGTTTTCCCCTCCCCTCCCCTTTCCCCAGCCCCCTTCCTTTGCTTTCCCCCACCTCTGCCTCTCAGGAAGGGCGACAGGAGAGGTTCAAAGCTATGGGAGAGGTTCTGAGGTGGCTGGCAGGTGTGGGGTGCGGTGAAGGGAGGAAGATAAGGATCTGGTGTCCCGGAACCACTGCACAGCTCAGTGCCGGTGCCAGGGGCTGGTCCAGCTATCCAGCCTTTCCCTCCATCCTCCACCAGCCAGTCTGTGGCAGGGCTGACTGGGGATTGCCGGGAGTGAGGTCCCCACTTCGAGAGAGGGGGCAAGTCTCCATTCTATGAAAAGGGGCCTCCGGGCAAGCTGGGTATGGGTCCTGGACCCAGATCCCTCCGGCACTCGCTCCCAGCCAGCCTTCCTTCCCTCCAGGGTGGCTGGGCATTTCTGTGGCAGGGCAAGCACTCTCCTTGTCTGAGGTGCCCACCACCCTGCACCGGGCACTGTGCCTGTCCAGGGCCTCCTCTCGTCAGCCTGTTTGTGGGAGCTGCCAAGAACCACACCAGCTATACTGGGACCCTCATCGGACTCTGCGATTGCGAGCTACAGATCCCGCCTTGCCTGGCAACCCCCCACTCCCTCAGCTACCCACACTGCTCCTCAAGTTCTTTCTCTCCAGGCCCCTGGAAACAGCTGGGTCTACAGATTCCACTTGTTCTCTCGCAGGCTTTTAGATGCAAAACCCACTTCTGAGCCCTTGGGTTTTCACAAAGAAAACCCCCGAACTGCCTTCTTGCACAACCCTCAGCTCCAGCCTGCTGTCTGGTGGCCTGGCCTCCCCTCCCAGAGATAGCAGTATTTGAATTTGTTGTGTAAGGAAGGGCGGATTAGAGGTTTGCTCTGTCTCTCCTCCCACCCCACCAAAATAAAAGTCCCCACATGGCGAGTCTTGTAGACGTGGTCTTTTTCAACAGCAGCACTCCTAAAAAAAAAGCCGGTCATAAGTGAAGAGCGGCTCCCAGCACTGTAGCTCGGGAGATATGCCCACTTCTAGTGGGAGAGCCCCGTGCCCAGACTGTACTTGGTTCTCAGAAGCATCCACCATGAGGCTTCCCAGCGGGACGCCTACCTGGCTCAGAGGACAGGCTGCTGAGGGAGAAGACAGCTGTCTCCCTACTCTGGAATTTCATCCTTTCCACATAATTCCTTCTCCCTGGGAGCAGGTGTCCGGGCCACAGAGAGCACTGCCTTTGGCCAGGGAGCACGCGTTCCCTGGCTCTGCACAGCTTCACCACGTGCTACATGCATCTCCATGCCTTACACGTCGTCTTCATATCTCATTCCCCTTCTCCATTGTCCTGCACATATTACCTTAAAAGACACACTTAGATAAGAAAATCAGAGCTAACTGTTCTCACTTTTAAGAACTTAAATATATGAGGTAAGTGGCCACTCCAATTTGGAAAACCCCCTGAATTATTAATAAGGATTTGTTCCGAAGCAGCTCAGATTTAGCTGCCTCTCTGCCTTCTGTGCATGTGAAGTGACTTTCATGTAAAACAGCAGCCGCTCATTACACATTCCTTTTTATTTGTATCAAACAGGGATGATGTCCTCGGGCTGGAGGGGCAGCCACAGAGGCAGCGGGAGGAGGAGGCCGGAGAGTTCTGGAAGAAGCCAGTTTCTGAGTGAGCAGGGAGCTGAAGTCCACAAACCCAATATTTGCATTGTGCCTTCCTTTTGGAGCTGTGCATTTGATTTGATCAGGGCTTGCATTCCTTCTCGGAAACGGACAGTGGTGTGGACAGCTGGAGGCTGCTTTTTCAGAGCTGGCAGAGGGTGAGAGAGGCCTTACGTGAGGCCTGTGATGCCATCTGAAATCAGGAGCCCAGGCTGCCCTGAGCTCATTCACATTCCCCTCGTTTCTTCTGGTTGGTCACGTTCACTGCCTTCACCCTGTCAGGGTTACATGCATCTGTGTCCTTCTGAGGAGAGGCCAGGGCCGGGACCGGGCAGGGATCAGCTCTGCCCATCCTGAGTGCGCATCAAAGGGCCGCTCTTCTCGGCACAGGGCTCTGCATCGCCCTCCTGTGTGTCCTGGAGCCCGGGCCTGAGCCTGGTACGTGCCTTTTCCACGGACAAGGGGCAAGCAGGTCACGGAGCACAGGAGGTGCAGCCAGTGTGACATTTCACTTACTCTCAGAAGTGTGGGCCACTCTCACCCACGCAGGTCAGTGTTGGAGAAACAAGGCCCAGAGTGGCCATCTCTTGCGCTGTCACCCAGTGGAGAATCTAAAACTGGAACCTGTACCTGAAGCCAAAATTTTCATTTTGCCCCCAAACTTTACAAGCCTGCTATCCTTATTTGAAGTTCTTGGTGGGGGAGAGTTTGGGAGGGAAGTATGGAGAGGTGAAGCAGCCCTTTTGGGGGATAGTTTCCTTTCTACTTTCCCTTGCAGATGGTAGTCACTCTCTTTGGGGTACACTTAACTCCCCCCTCCCCGCTGCTCACAGCCACAGGGCTTCCTGCCCAGGCACAGAGATGGATGATGGGGCCTTGTGTTTGGTTCTGTGCACTCATGTGTGTGTGTGTGTGTGTGTGTGTGTGTGTGAAAGGGTGGGGGGGAGGCCCACTCGGGCATTGTTGGCTTGGGACACAGGTGCTGTTTGTAATTAATCAACAGTCCTCTCACCTTTCATCTGTTCTCAATTGATTTTTCCAATAAATGTGCCATAATTACCAGAGCAAGAGTTTACAAAAGATGCAGCCTCTAGGTGAGGCGATTTTGATGGGATTACCCACAGCGTAACTAAAGCTGTTTCTGCTGTGCTATTGAAGCCTTGGACCTGCACAGAGATGTGCTTACAGTCTGAACACAAGCTTACATACATGTAACATACAAATTTACATACAAAATTCATATGCACCCATTTGCAATATACAGGGTGGGGTAAAAGTGGGTTTACAGTTGCTCATTTGGAAAATAATACAAAAGTAAATAAATAATAATACAAGAGTAAACTCTTGTGTTTTTCATTCTCACAACTGCAAACCTACTTTCGTCCCACCTTGTATATGCACTTTCATAGTCATATGCACACACACATACATACATTACCTACGTACCCACATGCATATATCCATGCCCTTGTGTATGTATGTCCAAATGCTCATACACATACATTTACACAAAAATGCAATGTGCACAATTATGCACACACCTATATGGACTGATACATTGAAACAATTGATTACATATGTATACACTCATAAAATGCACATGGGTCCATGCACATCTTCATATGCTCACATGTACAAACATACGTGCATTGTATACTGAACACTGCTTTTCACATTCATTCACACGAGCACCAGGTAACGAGTGGAATGTGGCAGCGGTGGGGTTAACGGAGGCCCAGACTGCCATACATATTTATAGGAAGCACTCAGGTTCTCAAAGCAGAGACAAACCTCTCCCCACCAGGCCCTGTAAATCACGCAACCACAGCGTGCTAGCTGTCACAGCCAGGGCTGTGCGATCCTGGATTTGCTCCGTGAGGGCAGCCACGTACATGCGGGAGCACATGGCCCTCTCTGCACCTAGCCAAGCATCCCAACAAATGTTCAAGGTAGGTCCCCACTCCTAGGATACTTTTGCAAGCAGCAGGGAGCATTTCAATGCTGCTGCCAGAGCAAGGTTGCAGAGGAATGGGGGGGGGGGGCGGCACAGGGGCAAAGCAAAGGCTTTTTGTGAATATCTGCGACTTGGCTTCTCCCTGAAGACAGACGTTATCCTGAAGGGCCTGGGTGAGGAGGTGGCTTCCAGAGAGGGCTGGGGATCCTGGGTGATCCAGGTTTGCTGCATCACGGTCTCCACCTTCTGAGCTGCTCTCACATTTTGGGTCCCAGGAGCCTCTTGAATTACAGCTGCAATAACCCAGTGCTCAGTGAAAATTCTGCTTCCAGTCCTGTCACTTCATCATTGACAGATATTTGTTGTGTGTCTTCCATTGGCCTGGCCCTGTACTAGGTGCTGGCAATACAACAATGAGCAAAACCAAGTACCTTCCACACACACAGATTCTCATGGAGTTTACAATCTTAGATTACAAGATAGCAGTTAGAATAACATATGAATCAGTGCACACTTTCAAAAGGCTACGGAGAAAAGCAACCTGGCCCTCTGAGAGCATCTCTACTACCATGAAGCTGACATAGATAGGGAAAGAGTGGTCAGGGAGGGCTTCCTGGAGGAAGCGACATTTGAGCTAAATAGGAATTGTCTAAGTCAAACAGGTAGGGGGAGAACATTCTAGGTCTAAATATCTTTTAGTCTTGATTAATTATATGATAAGCGATTAGGATCTCTGTGTCCTTCTGATTTTTCTCCCCCTCTACTTTCTCACCTCACTCACTCTATTCCCACCACACTGACTGCCTTACTGTTTTTGAAACACGTTCATAGGTCTTTGAGCTATGCCCTCGGCCCCCTGACCATTGTTTCCCCAGAAAAAGCTGTGGCAAACTCTCTCCTCTCCTGCAAGTCCTTCCGAAACCTCACCGCCTTGACAAGGCTCATCTATATCTGATCGGTCAAGCTGGCTCCTCTCCCTCCTTGGCACTCACTCCTGACCTGCTGTATTCTGTTCTAATATTTATTTTCTTTTTCTTTTTTTCCTCCCATAGCACCCATCACCCTAGAACACTGGATCATTTATTAATTTGTTGCATGTTTTTCTGCCTCTTCTTGCCAGCATATAAGCTTTGAGAGGTTAATGTCTGATGACTGTTTTGTGCACTGATATTCCTAAGTACCAGGAATGCTGCCAGGCACTTAGTAGGACCTCAATAACCCAGCAATTGGTTGAATGAATGTATTTAGCAAAATATATTTAAAGAGGAAAAGGAGTTATGTCTGTGAAAGCATGTGTTTGAGGTCTTGGCTTGCTCACTCTTCAATTATCTATCTATCTATCTATCTATCTATCTATCATCTATCTATTATCTATCTATCTATCATCTACCACCTATCAATAATCTGTCTATCATCTATCCATCTATCATCTATATAGATTTCTGATACTCCTTAAAAGATAAACTGCTAATAATTTTTTTTAAGAAGGGTGTTTGTTATCATTCCAAAATTGTGTATACCTTAGCGGTGAACTTTCAGACACATTTTTGCATCTGTGAGGAGAAACGCTGACATCTGATATGAGAGGCAGGCCGGGGTGGGACAGCAGAGGAGGAGGGGAGTGGCAGAGTAGGGCTCAGTCTCATTGCTTCTCCCTAGATTCTTGGTGGGTCTTTGAAGGGAAAAAGGTGGGAAGGTGGTGGGTGAGTGGACTCTGAGGGCAGGGCAAGAACCAGCTTCCCACCTGTTTCTGACCGCCTTCCCTGTCCCTTGCTCTATCTCCTGCAGGAAAAAAGCTCCTCCCTGTTGCTTTCTGAGCTGAGAAAGCCTCCCTGACAATTTAAACATAATGTCTCTAACTCCAACATTTGTGATGATTTTTTTTTTTTTTAAAGAAAACACTTCACAAATCAACTGCTCTCTTGTTTTAAGCAATTGCTAGGGTTTGGAGAGCAGGCTGCTTGGTAAACACTTTATAAACATCCCGAAAAGATTGTATTCAGTGTCCTCAATTCAAAATCAGTCTTCTCTAGACTCGGGTGTTCTGCTTCATTGATTCAGAAAGAGGCGCTCTAACAGCTGAATGCAACTCGGAGTTTGGGGCTGGGATACCCAAGCCCATCTGTGAGCAGCCCTCCACCCCATCCACCCCACTTCACCCCATCCCACCCCACCCCACTGCCACCCCCACCCCCTTGCATTTCCTCATTGGCTCTTTCCTTCCTGCTGGAAGGGATCAGGTTAATGTCACTAGGTCCATTTCAGAGCCGGGCAAATAGAGTCGGGGACTCCTATCTCCAAGCAGGGCTGGGAAGGATGTGTGCCTGCCAGTATCACTGTGCCAGGTCAACTCTTAAAAGTCCTTGTTGGCTGAAACCGGTTTGGCTCAGTGGCTAGAGCATCGGCCTGTGGACTCAAAGGTCTCGGGTTCGATTCCAGTCAAGGGCATATACCTTGGTTGTGGGCACATCCCCAGGAGGGGGTGTGCAATAGGCAGCTAATCGATGACTCTCTCTCATCGATGTTTCTAACTCTCTATCCTTCTCTCTTCCTCTCTGTAAAAAAATCAATAAAATATGTTTTTAAAAAAGGTCCTTGTTGTTCCGATTCTTGGGAAATAAGCTTATTTCTGTGGGGGCACATTCTACTTTCATAGCGAATCCCCCATGCACACTCCTGGCTGCTTTTCCAACGCCAGTCCTCAACTCAACTCCTCTAAACTCTTCTAGGCCCCACACTACCAGGGCCCTCTTTAACCCCCCCCCCCCCCCCCATCTCTGATCCTGTCACTGTCTTGTTTGCAAAAGCAACAAGTCCTTGGGTTGTCTTTGCCCAGAAGAGAGCAGCGCTCCAAATTTCAGTTCCGCCTAACTGTGGCTTCGGCTGACCAAGATGCTGAGCTCAGATTCTGAGGCAATTTGGGGAAGGTCAAAGGGCAGGAGTGAAGCGCAGAGGCCGCTGGACGAGTCCACCCGGGCCCTCAGATGATATCCGAAGGGAACCCATATTTGCTTGTCTGCCGGCCTGTCCAGCTTCTGTCTCCTTCAAGGTCAACGGGCAGTGACCTCTCTCTGGGCTTTCTCATTTTATATGGTAGGGAAGTCACATATCAGTTGGATTATAGGCGTCATAGATGGGAAAGGCCTTCCCTTTGCCGAGTCTCTAAAAACGGATGGCTCTACTGTGTTCTCTTGGGTGGCCACCTTCCTCTCCGTCCGCAGGAGGGAGGACAGAACACCAGAGATCAAGAAGGGCCAGAAGGTTCTGTTCTCAAAAAGCAGAACATTAGGCTGAAACTTAGGAAATTGTTGCTATGCAGTCGATTCTGCAGATTGTGGATCTGGGAGCCTGAAGCTGCTCTTGGGACTCTCCCAGGGCCTGTTACTGAAGGGATGGCTTGTGGGTAGCAAAGGCATGGTGATTCCTAGGACCCAGAACAGGACGGACTGCTAAGAACACGCCAGATTGATCAGGGATTGTGGCCTCGAAGGTTCTTATTTGACAAACACATTCAAACACATTGCCTGGCACCGTGGAATTACAAGTTTTACAATCTATTGACTCATGTAAGCCTCACAATAATCAGGGAAGGCAGGGGGATGGTGCTATCGCCATTTTTCTGGATGAAGAAATGGAATCACAGCGAACTTAAGTAACTTGCCCAAGAATGCACAACCAGTAAGTGGCAATCCTGGGATTCAAACCCAAGCAGTCTAAGTCTGGAGTTGATGTTTTCAACTGTTACGCTCTTCTGAGGCTGGAGGAGAGGTGAGGCAAAATTTGTAATTGGCTGAAAAATTATTTTGGGATTTTTATTCAGTGGAGAACCCCGCTCCTCCCACCCTCTCCAGACAGCCCTGTACCTCCTCTTGAGCCATCTGTGCTCTGTTGGGGGACATTGCTTTTAAATTAAATTTCTGAGGTATTGGTAACTGGTCCTGCTCAGAGACCATCCATGGCTCCCCATTGCCTCCAGGGTACATTTCAGATTTGTAGCCTGGCCTCCGGGACTCTGCACCAGGAGCCCTCCTCCCTCTATTCCTCACTCCCCGTCCTGTGCTCTCATCAGACTTTGACTCTCCAGCCTTCACACCTGGGCCTGAGCTGCTTCCTGTGATGTTCTCTGTCACTTGCAGTCCACCCTCTTCAGATGACCTCCTCATGCAGCTGCTAGGAGGACACAGATGCCAAAGGGAAGAAGGCATTTTCCTTTCTCCGAAACACCCCCTGAGCTGGAGGGGGGGCCTAGAAGGAATTCAGGCTGAGTCAGGGAACCGGGGTGTAAGTCACCTCACCTCTTTGAGCCTCCATTGCCTTTGGTAAAATGGGAAGCATCTTGCCCACCTCTGCTGGCCTCAGGAAGGATCTGTTAAACAGAGCCCGTCAGGTGGCTGGTGGGGTGCAGTGCACGGTGGCGTGATTAGGGCCTGCATAGCTGGACGGCGGTGTCTCCCCAGGAGGATGTGAGTTCTGCAGAGTGGGCTGGCTCTGAGCCATCGCTGGGCTCCTGCAGTTGAGGAGGCAGGAACTCAGGAAATGCTCCTGGAAGCAAGGTGGAAGGGTTAGCCTGCCGCAAGCCCAGACGCCTGCATTGCAGCTGGGAGACAGTCAGGCAGGTCTAACCGGTTCTGTCCGCTGGCCAGGATCTCTGGCTCGTTCTTGCTGAAATTGATTGGCAGGCCAGCCCGGGAAGACTTGTGCAATCCCGGCAGGAGGCGGGGGAAGTGGGACTTATAGCTCTGAGCACACTGTGAGAAAGGAGCCAGAGCTGTAGCCCCCTGTGAGAACATTCTCACCCCCACCGGCTTTTTCCAGATGCTCAGAGCCCAGGGAGCTTGGCTGCCAGGGCTTGCCAGCCTTCTCTGCCATGGTTGCAATGCAAACTCGCCCCCACCTTGGGAAACACTTCTTAGAGAGAACCTCTTAGACCGAGGGCTTGGGGCCCTCACTTGCTGGGGACACAGCTGGTTTGGGATAGTTTGTATGGGGTGAAGGTGTCTTGATATGCATGCGTGCATGTGCACTTGGGCTGGGAGAAGAGTGTGTGTGCACTTGTGTACGCAGCCACAGGAAAAGCATGCCTCCGTTGGTAAAGGGGGTGCAGAGGAGTCAGGCTTCCCGGCCCCCTTTGCACTTACTGGCCCTGTGGTATCAGGCAGATTACTTTCCATTTAAGGCTTCAGATTTTGTGTCCGCTGAGTGAAGTGAAATGCTGAGGAGTTAAAGCTCTTGTGAGAGTTACTAGTAAGTCAGCTAATGCACTCACAGGGCTCAGCACAGCCCCTGAAGTGTGATGGGTGCTTCATAAATATTGACAGCGACTTGCATTGTATTATGTCGAATAGAGGTAATTTTGCAGGTGGGAATGTAGGCTGAAACCAGAGTGCCAGTTCCAACATGTTCCTGCTGCGTGACTTTGGATACGTTAATCCACGGCCCCGTATCTTAGTTTCTTCATCTGTAAAATGGGTCCAATAATATTTGTACCCGTCTCGCAGGGTGGTTGTGTCGCAAAGTGCTCAGAACAGTGTCTGGTACATACGTAGCGTGTGTGTGGGAGATGCTGTAGTTGTTACCATCATAGTCAGAGTGATCACCATCACCATCTTCATATCCGCTTCCATGGCCATTGCTTTGTCAGCCATTGTTGGTGCCACCATGTCTTCTAGAGCAGTGGTCGGCAAACTGCGGCTCGCGAGTCATATGCGGCTCTTTGGCCCCTTGAGTGTTTAGCAGAGGCCAGCTTAGGAGGACCCTGATTAAGTTAATAACAATGTACCTACCTATATAGTTTAAGTTAAGAAAAGTTGGCTCTCAAAAGAAATGTCAATCGTTGTCCTGTGGATAGTTGGCTTTGTTGACTAATGAGTCTGCTGACCACTGCTCTGGAGGAAGATCTGCTGGTGAAGGGACCTTGAGGGCCCATGCTCAGGTCTTAGGAAAGGGCCCTGGGAAGTGTCCAGGCATTACCCAAGGTGGCACTTGGTTTAGAGTCTGAGTCCTGCCCTGCAGCCTCCTGCCTTGGTGCCTTTGTCCACAAAGTGCCCTCAGCTGCCTTCTGTCCCTCCCGGGAGCTCTAGCCCCCTGGAGATGACACCTGGCTCCTCCCCAGCCTGGAGGAATGGACCGCTGGCCTCTGTCCACGCTTGCCTCCTTGCAAAGGGTCTCCTATCCAGCCCTTAGGAGAGCAGGGGCCAGCCTCGCTCCTCTGACCCGGGCAGGGGCTTCTCGCTGGGGCTGGGCTGGGGTCCTCCCCTGCTGCCCGAGCTGGATCCAAGCTTCTGCAGATTGGCCATCCTGGTCTGAAACTCTGGCCCTAGCACCTGGGTGGCCTGGGGAGCCAGGTGATCATCTGAGCCTCACTTCCCTCATTGGCAACATGGGTGTAATCATGGTAAGCTGGCCAGGTGCTAAAGGGGAGATGAGGAGCGAATGAGAAAATGCACATAAAGCAGGAAGTGCAGTGACTGGCCCGCAGGTGATTGTCAGCAAATACTTCTGCCTTCCCTCCAATACCCTACCCATCCCCGGGCATTCCAGGGGGCAGGAATTGTCAGAAGCTGGAAGGGGGTACACGGGCTCAGATCTGCTCCCAGACAGGGCCTTTTGAAAGCAGGGACAGTGAGGGTTCCTCTGGGGAGAGGCTGAGGGGGGTGGGGCCTGAGCACAGGGTCTGCGGAGGCTTGTCCGCTGTGCTGTGTGTGAGCTCACTATCTCTGCCCCCTGGAAACAGGTCACGGAGTCAGAGGGCAGGGGCTGCTTACCACACGCTTCCTGGTGTCCCTGGAACCAGATGGCCATGAGCAAGACATGGGCCACTGCCCGCAGTCGGGAGTGGAGTGTGTGTATGTGTGTGTGTGTGTGTGTGTGTGTGTGTGTGTGTGCCCGTGCGCGCGCGCGTTAATGAAAACATCCTCTTCAGGCACGAATCGCTCATTTACTCCACAAACACTGGGGGTTTGCTCTGTACTCCACGTTTCTGCACCCCAGACCTCCCCGATTCCCATACAGTCCCGCAGTCACTCTGAGGGACTATGTGTCCACATTTCCAGGTGGCAGCTCACGAGAGGCATGCCTCCCACTAAGTGGCTGAGTTGGGATTTGAACTGTGGTCTGTACGTCCTCAAGACATGCTGCTTTGGCTCCTTGCTCCAAAGTCTCTGCTTTCTGAGAGTCTAGCATCTTGTGGGTGAATCAGGGCCAACCGAACCTCGTGGAAAAGGTGCAGAGGTGGCAAGGATGACAGAGCACAAGGGGGAAGCATGTGGTGAATGGGAGAGAGAGGAGCCGGAGAACTGGTGGGCAGGAGAGGCAAGCTGAAGAAAGGGAGGGGACAGCAATGGAGTTGGTCATCAGCATGGACAGACAGAGCTGGGGAAAGGGCCCTGGGAGAAATCGGCCTGGGGGAATCGCAGAGGTGGTATTGGAAAGTTTCCGGAGCACCAGTGGCTGGAGACTGAGGTGCAGGAGGCTGCTCACAGGTCCTAAGGGGCTCAGATGTCAGGGTGAGGGGTTTGGGTATTACCATGTGGGGATGGGTTCTTTTGCCATATGAGTGCTGTGTGACCCAGTCCACGGCCACGGCTGCTTGAAGTAGGAGTGGACCCCTGACCCAACTGAGCCAATGAGCATCCAAGTCCCAGGAAATTAGAGTTTGGACTCCGGGTGCTGGTCAGGGTGTGGCAGGAGCTGGAAGGGGGAAAAGGTGAGCATGGAGAGGTGGGGCAGCCCCACCTGATTCTTGTTCATGAGGAACAGAGTAAGGCTCTCGGCAGGGAGAGGAGGATGGGACAGATGTGGAGAGAATGCCGAGGAGGTTTAACATGGCTTCACGAGGCTGGTGTAATAGAGTGAGGCAAGTCCTACTGTGAGTTAGTGAAGATGGGAGGTGGGGAACAAAAACCAGGGTAAGAGTGATATTGAACCGGAAGTAAAACATGATTCACAGGTGAAACAAAGTCTGCATTGAGCTTGGCCACAGAGTTGACTTTGGGCTTCCTCGTAGCCAATGGGAAGAGGGGAAAAAAGATCAGCATTAAGACCCATAGTGCTTTTCGAAGTACACACACACAGCTCAGGAAAAGCATAAGCCTCGCTGGTTCGGGGCTTGGAGGAAGCTCTCTCTGGTGGACGGTCAGACCCAGGACATGCTTTTGGTCGGAGAGGAGAGTGGAGACAGTGGAGTCTGTTCTGGAGGTGAGGAAATGGGATTCTTTTCCCAACTTCATGCATGACCTCGGGCAGTTGTTAAGCCCTGCCTGAGCCTTAGTTTCTTCTACTGTAACATGAGGCACCTGTCCTAGGCGGCTCTGAAGGTGGACTGGCATATGTGATGGAAATATCAGAAGCACCGTGGCTGGTCAGTAAGGCTGGCCTCCCTCCCCCCTCCCTCTGGAAGCCGTCTCCCTTTAATTAAGCTTTTTACTGCTCCCCTGCCCTCTCTCTGGTGTGGTCCAGCTCCTCCCAGGGTCCACCCACTACCCCTGAGACCAGGGCACAGCCAGGTGGCTGCTGGCAGGGTGCCTCCTGGAATCAGCAGGGCCCACAGCTGCTTGCTGGTCCTGTGCCCAAAGCTGAACAAAATGCAGAGCCAGGCTCCACCAGCCGGCTCCTCCTGGTTGGCCCTGGATGGGGCTGAAGACTCTGCCCCCAGCCAAGCCCAGCCCAGCCCAGCCCAGCCCAGCTCCCAGCCCCCATGACGTGCTTTTTAGCACCCTGTACATCTTCTCCCCCACACAAATCCCAGGAAAAGATAAATAATTGTCTGTGTAATACGTTGTTTTAACATCCATCTCCCAGCTAGGACACGTGCGTCATAAGGTGTGGTGCATTTTGTCTTTCACCGTTACATTGGTCTGCAGCATCTGCTCGGCGCCTGCCGCCTAGTAGGTGTTCAAGATACATTGGCTGAATGATTGAATGCGTGAATGGACTGAATGAGTAAATGGAATGACATCTTGTCATGGTTAGTCCAGTGTGTCAGAGTCACTGTCTCCATGTTACAGTTAGGAAATGGAGTCTTCAGCTCACCTCTCCACATTTTTACCAGTTTCTACTTCTTCAGGCCTCCGCCAAAAAGTGATTCCCTTAGGAAGGTCACACCAAAGCGCTAGACTGGATCAGGCACGCATTACCCACTACCACTAACCCCACCTCTCCAAAGTGTGCTCAGATTTCTCCCCCAAACACCTGTCTACTGCGAACTTGTTATTTGGTTTCATGACCCTTTTAACTCCACCAGTTACACATGAAGGTGAAGGTCTTCTTGTTTTATTTTTATTTAAAAAATATATATATTTTATTGACTTTTTTACAGAGAGGAAGGGAGAGGGATAGAGAGCTAGAAACATCGATGAGAGAGAAACATCTACCAGCTGCCTCATGCACAGCCCCCACCGGGGATGTGCCCTCAACCAAGGTACATGCCCTTGACTGGAATCGAACCCGGGACCTTCCAGTCCGCAGGCTGACGCTCTGTCCACTGAGCCAAACCGGTTCTGACAAGGTCCTCTTGTTTTAAAGTGACTGACAAGTTCCAGATGGTAGTAGCAGAGCATTAAATCAATCACTGACCTTCTCATTGTTGGTGGTGGTTCTGTGTGACTTCGCAGGTTACACACCATGATTCTGATTCTGTCACATCACGAGCACCATAGGTGTGATTTGCTGCTCATTCCTCCTTCCCTGAGCCTAAAACAGTGCTTGGTCCTCACTAGCACCTCATTTAACATCAAGTGAATGAATGAATGCAGACGCACAAACAGAAGTCACGGGCCTCCCTGAGCCTTAGTTTTCCCATCTGCACCATGAGAGTGTTCTTTTGCTTCCCTCTCGGGCAGGCAGTGAGGGTTCTCTGGCCCTTGGGGCCATGGGATCATGTGGCACATGTCCTGGGAGTGGTCAGGCAAAGGTAGTCAGAGGACAGAGGCCAGCCCTGCGTGGGGCGAGTGAGGCCAGCCTGATAAGTCCAGTGGACTCTGCTCTCTGCAGGCAGCCAGCCCGCCCCTGATGACGTACTCCTACCTGGCCGGAGCCCAGGGACTAGGGAGAGCCCGTGGGCTTCACCTCGTTAGAAACCTTACTTACCGGACACCTAGCACGCCTCAGGCCCTGCCTCGGGCAGTTGGCAGGCATCCTGTTCGATCCTCATTTAGTAGATGGAGAAATCATAGGTCTGAGAGTAGAAGTGGCATGTCCAAGGTGACACGGTGGCCAGGGGCAGTCAGCCATGGCAGCTGGATCCGTCCCTCTCCTTGACTGATGCCTGCTAAGAACTCAAAACCCCCGTTCCAAGGGGATCTGTTTGCAGAGCCCCCTGAGTGTGTGTGTGTGTGTGCGTGCGCGCGCGCGCCCAGGACTTGGGACAACATCCTGTGTCTTGGCTGTAGCCACGGCTGACCTCCCCTGAGGCCGGAGCAGGGACTCTGCAGGCAGACCTGGGCAGCAGGACTTCTGACGGGCCTGGGCCAGTTGCACAGCCTGGTGCACCCAGGGCTGTTCATACCTGTGCGCACAACCATCGCCCATCTTCCTGGGGGTACCATTTTATACAAATATTTGATTATCTCCTTGCCTCTTTATTTTGTATGATTAGAGAAATATAAGTTTTGAGCCTAAAACTATGAAGACATTTGGGATACCTGTATAAGCTTGTTTTAAAAAAAATAAGAAAATGTACAATGCAACAGAACAAAAGTGAGCTGGCTGCCCCCACCTCCCAGCGCATCCTTCTGCTGGCCACAGAGGCTGGAGACCGCCCCCCCCCCCCCCCCCCACTTGGAAGACAAGCATCAGAATGTTGTCACGCGGAGCTGACATGGAGCTGGGGACACAGGCCTGGCTTCGCCCAGAGCCGCACGCCGTGCACTCTCTGCCTTGTGCCTGGAGACCATTGGTGTGTCTGAACCTTGGCAAGATGGACACTTTTTTTTTTAAACGAAAAACGGGTCCACCCTATACCCAGTGTTATGAAATTCACTTCTTTTGCTTCACAGAATGCTTTGGACATCTTGTCAGTACAAAGTCTGACCTTCACAGCTGCTCCGTGTTCCAAAGGTTTGCAGCTTGAAACATTGTTCTTTATAATAAAGCAGCGAGAGATGACCCCCTGGAACAGAGTGTAAAACTGGAGACAAGAGAGAAATGTCCTGCAGTTCCCTGTGGCCAGGCTCCCAGAGCCGTGGGGTCTGTCGGTGCTGGTTCTGGCCTTCAGAGGAAGTGGGGGCGGCTCGGCGCCCTGGGAAGGAGCACAGGCCACAGTTCTCCACACACATTTCCACACTCATCCTCACACATTCACACAGGTTCACACACACACACACACACACACACACACACACACTCTAAGCGCTGTTGCAAACGTGAACCTGACCTCCATGCCCCAAAGGTGTGGGGTGGGCATGTTGAAGCACTAAGTGAGTTCTTACTGTATACCCAACGCTGCCCCAGGAAATTCGCGTGTCATTGCGTGTGGTCCTCAGAATGCTTCACAGGTGAGCAAACTTGGAGGCTCAGACTGGGAGCGCTGTCCCCACAGAGACACAGCGGGTCAGGGGCGGAGCCTAATCCACCCCTCACTGTTCTTTCAGGCCTGAGAGGAGTCACCCGGACTGGCCACCTGTGGGACCCAGGACCTTTAACTGGGATGCTCTTGAACATGGAGACTGTAGCTTGTCCATTGCTAGGTAGGCTGCCTCCAGCACCTTCCCTGCCCAGAGCTCGGGAGAGACACAGAAGAGGGATGCTCCTGATACGAGTCACTTGCAACCCATTTAGGGCCAGGGGGCCTTTTCCCATTTGTGGGAGCAGAATAATGGCCTCCCAAGATGTATAATCCCCGGACCCGTGGATATGTTATCTTACTGTAGCAAAAGGACTCTGCAGATATGATTAGAGTTAATGACCCAGAGATGGGGAAATTACCCCGGGTGATCGGGTGGGGCAGATGTCATCACAACGGTTGGTTCTTAAGCTAAAGAGCTTTTCAGGCCACTGGGGGCAGAGGAAGTTGGGAAGCAGGGTTAGAGGGCACAATGCTGCCAGCGTGGGAGATGGAGGGAAGGGGGCAGGAGCCAAGGCACACAGGGGCCTCTCTGAGTGAGAAAAGGCAGAGAAACACATTCTTCCCAGAGTGCCCTGCAGACACCTTGATTTTTGCCCCATGAGACCCAAGTCGAAAGTCCAATCTATAAAACTGTAATTAAAACTGTAATCTGTCAGTGCCATTCAGCCAGGAAGATCCATTTATTCATCCATGGGGCTCTCTTGTGGCCACACACACACACACACACACACACACACAAACACGCGCACATGCACTCACAATCAGTGCTACTGGGGAACAGATGGTTCCGGGCTTGGTTCTCAGTCATAGTAACAGTAATGTTAATACTATTAATACTAATACTAGTGGTAGTAATGATAGGAAACACTTAAGTCACACCTGCCATGTGTACTCTGCTAAGTGCTTTACATTTATATTGATAAATTCCTTCCATCCTCACAACAACCCCAGGAGGCAAGTATACCCATTTTACAGGTAGGGAAACAGAGACATAGAAAGGTTAAATAACTTGCCCAGGTCACACAGCAAAGAAGAGGTGGAGCTGGTATCTGAACCCAGGCCATCTGGCTCACATTTATTTGCTCACACACTTACAGTCATATACATCTCTTCACGTTCACACTCAGTCACACACACACTCCTCATTGCTTCCACCACTCTCCCTGCTCAGCTCTTTTTTAAATTAAATTTAATTTATTTTTAATCTTCACCCAAGGTCATGTTTTTCATCCATTCTAGAGAGAGAGAGAGAGAGAGAGAGGAGAGAGAAGGAGACAGAAAAAACAGTGATGTGAGAGAGACACGTTATGCATTTGGTTATGCATCACGACCCAGGATCGAGCCTGCAACCTGGGCATGTCCCCTCACGGGGAATCTCTGCTGCATGAGACATGTTCCAACCAGCTGAGCCACACGGCCAGGGCTCCCTCCCTCAGCTCTTATCATTGGCCCTGGGGCATGAGAGGACCTGGTGGAGAAAGCAGAGTCTGGAAACCCTGGCTCGGGAAGGAATTTTCGTGCATGGTTCATGTCAAAACTTCAAACAAAACATTGATAAGAAAAACAGTGCTAACCCTCCTACCCCCCAGTTTTTCATCTCCTTTTATGAACCTTCCCTCCTTTCAGCCTGGTGATTGGTTCAGTGTGGAATTACACAAGGTCAAGGTGGCCTCTGACTGGGCAGAATCCTTCAGACTTGTTAGCTCCCAGAGGAGAAGGTGTCTTGTTCCTGGCTCTCAGGTCCTAGAAACACAGTCCCCTGTCCAGGTATCCCCCCCTCTCCTCCTCTTCCCCAGCACCACGGAGCTGGGGTGGCTGGGTTGGCAGGCTGGCAGGCCGGCCAGCCGACTGCAGACTGCAGAGATAATTGGTATTTTCAGGCAGCCAGCAGCTGGGGGTTTGCTGCTCCACCTCCTTACCTGCCTCTGGGGCAGGGCTGGTCTAATGGAACCTGTTGGGCTGGTTTGGAGGCTCTTATTACTGCGGGTCTCCTAGAGAGATGGAGACCCAGGAGGGAGGGAGTGGGAGGAGGGGGCGGGGAAAAGGGGATGGGAAGCGGAGGGGGAGAAGTGGGGTCCGGACTGGGGACAGAGAAGAGGGGGTGAGGAGGGGATGGAGAGGGAGAGGGGATAGGAGTGGTGTTGGGATGAGCTGGGGGAAGTGGAGGGGGTGTGAGAGGAGGAGGGGTGGGGCTCTGTCTTTGCTCACTCCTGGCTTAGCCTGCAGGCTTCCCCATTTTCCACCCTTCAGTTCCCCACTCAGAGTCCCAGGAGGAGAACTAAACCTGAATTCCTGGCTCAGCATGCGGCCTGGTGTATAATGAGGAGGGAACACCATTTTGAGAATCTCCTTCCTCCCAATTCTGGGAGCCCACCAGGTGGGAGTGTCCCCTGGCTCTGCTCCCTGAGCTCCCCACCCCTCAGTCTATGAGGGGCATTGGGCTTTCACTGAGTCTCAGGTGCCTTGTGAGAGGGTTTAGGAGGGGCATGGGGTCTACTCCATGGGGATTGTGAGAAATGATGGGGCAATCTACACAGCTGAGGTGTTATGTAATCTAGCCCAATGCAGGCCCTGTTCGTTCTGTCCCAGCCATTTTGGGCCTACTTCCCAAAATAAGACTCAAGCGGTTTTCCACTCTTAACCTCCATCGTCCAGTCCCAGTCATCCACTCACAGCCACCTCCTTCTGACCTGTTCAATCCCTCATCCCCCCTTTATCCAACAATCAGCACAGCATAGCCTGCCCTGTGTTTTGGGCTGTTGTCCAGAGGAGATTCAGATCCTCCCAAAGCTCACAGCCCAAGAGGTAGCACTCTGCCTGCTGGTCTGAGGTAACCCCGGAAGGCATCTCAGAGGAGGTGACATTTGAGCTGAGATTTAAACGACTAACAGCCTGACTGGCCTGGCACAGCGGTTGAGATCCACCTATGAACCAGGAGGTCATGGTTCGATTCCCAGTCAGGGCACATACCCAGGTTGCAGGCTCCATCCTCAGTGTGGGATGTGCAGGAGGCAGCCAGTTTATGATTCTCTCTCATCACTGATATTTCTATCTCTCTCTCCCTCCCTCTGGGGGAAAAAAAAAAAAAGAAACTTAAGAAAAAAAAGATGAACAGATAGGCGTGAGGTGGTAGTGAGGGTGGGTCCAGCAGAGAGAGTCCCCAGAGGACAGTGCCCACTTTGTGGAGTTGTTACAGGCATTGGTGTTTTGCACAGAGCCTGGCATATCATCAAGTTGAAAATCATTTGTGTTTTCTTTTACAAAGCTAACAGCCGGGCTGGTGTGGGGGATTGTCAGGGAGCATCAGGAAGGGTGGTTTTGATTTCCAGAAGAGAAGTTCTGGAGGTTGCAGGAAGCTGAGGTGGGGGTTCCCACAGCCTGGGGGGGGGGTGTTGGTGAGTGTGAGCAAGGCAGCAGTGGGAGACTGGGCAGTCCCCACCCCAGTGTCCACTGTCCTTGCCCATGAGCTCCTGAGTGATTGGGGGTGGGGGAGGAAGGGAAGACAGAGATCAGAGGTGCCAAAGGTCACCGATGGGGCCCCAGCTCCTCCCAGGGAGACAGCTCCAGGAAGCTCAGGGCAGAGGGCAGAGGGCAGAGGGCAGTCTGAACATCTCTCCACCTGCAGGGCTGGGGGAAGGGCAGGGCTGGGCTCCCTGCAGCTGGATTTTCCTGCTGCTTCTGTGTGCACAGAATTGGCCTGGACGGAGGCCCCAGGAACCGAGCCTTCCGTCTGACTGTTCAGTTGAAGAGGAGAACAGGTCTCAGAGGAGAGAGTCACAGCCTGGGGGGACGATGTTCTGGAGTCATCCAGCACGTCCATGGGACTACTCCTTCACCCACTGGGTGGCTCCAAGGACTACGCCTCAAAGAGCAGCTTTGCTTAGTTTAGAAGGGGATTGGTGGCTTTTTTAAGGATGGAGATCACACCCTGAGGCATCTCTACCCAGGCCCCCCCTCTTTCAACCTTCCCCCGCCCTCCACCCCGCCTTTTCCAGCTCCTGCATCAGGTACCTGCCTACAACACATGATATTTCGGGGGTCCATGGAAGTGTTTTAATGTTTTTAAAGTCAGAAGAAAAGGAGTGAATATAATCCAGCCTGAAATATATTTTTCTTCATACCAATAGTCATATGTAACAATTTTAAGTTTTTTTCTTTTTAATGGAAATAGGGGTCCATTAAAGCAAAATTTCCTAGGCCCCAGGAACACCATGATGCAACCTGGTCTTTGCACTTCCTTCTCCCACAGGACAAAGTCCCGGGAGATAGAGCTTCGGTGCTGAACTCACATGGAATGGGGGTCACCGATTCTAGCACTTGCCAGCTCTGTGACCCTGGCTGAGCTGCTTAGCCACTCTGAACCTCAGTTTCCTCCTCTGTAAAATGAGATAATAATAAAGGAATGGAAGGCTTTTAGCAAAATTACCTCTGAGCACACAAAGACATCCAACCTATCAAAGCTGTTCAGGCAATAAAGGCAATCAGCCTGGTGTTCAAGACCATTAACTTCATAGATATTTGCTGAGCAGTGGCTGAGGCTCAGCTCTGTGCTGGGCCCCTGCCTGCTCCTCAGCCTCTGTAGACCCTGATCCCTACCTGGCCCAGGTCTGATCCCCATCACCCCACTCCCCATTCCTGCCTTCCAGAGACCTTATGGTTCCTGCCTAAGTCCCCTTTCCTTCCTTCACCTCCACTTCCTCACTTGCCACTGCCTCCTAGGAATTCTCTTCCTGATCTGGCCGGGCAGACCTGGGGGAGGCCAGCTGCCATCTTCTCACTTTCTGCTCACTGCAGAGGGAGCCTTCCCACCTTTGTCCCACCTACACCCCATGCCCCAGGGGGTCCCATGTGAACACAGACCCCCTGCCTGCCTCCTCCGCAGAGCCACATCCAAGTTCAGCCCTGGCATCTTCTGCTTTAAGTTTTCCCCCACCATCTGCAGAAACGTGGGTCAGGCAACTTCCCATTTGAAACGTTGACAACCTCTGCTTCCTAATAAAATAAAGGCCTGTTTTCTATCTTATTCCTGCCAAAAACATCACGGGTGATTGATTGATTGATTTAAAGAAATTAAAACATGTCAGATATTTTATAAGCAACTTAACCACCGTGCTGAAGTCTGGGTACCTGATGTGAAGTTTGCAGCTTCAAATGTGGAAATAAATATTTTTTTCAATACGGAAGTCAATGTAAAATGCAAAAAGATAAATAATGAGCAAAAATCATTTCTTTTCTCTTCAATGGCACTAAAAACTTCTGGAGTTCCAGAGTTTTCGTGGTGGTATCCATGGCTCAAGTGAGGAGAAAACCACATAAGCCAAGTATAAAAAATAACACTGGTGCCGTCAGAGACACTAGGTCAACGAGTCAAGAAAACAACAACACTTTCCCATCCCCGTCTGCTCTCAGGTGCTCAGCTCTCTGGCCCTTGGCTCCAGTTTTGCCTGCCCAACCTCCCTTCCCACCCATCCCACCCAAATGCACCTTGAATTCTACATCCAAGGCACATCTCCTTGCTCCTTACTTGTGGTGCTCCCTCTGCCTCAGCTGTCCTCTTCCCCTGGTCCTCCTGAATCTAATTCCCATTAGGGCAGAAATCTTATGTCCTTCATTGGTGGATCTCAGCTCCTAGAATGGCGCCAGGCACACAACAGATACTTATTAAATATTTGGGGAATGAATGAAAGTACAGTCCTACCCACACTTCAGAACCTTCAATGTTCTTGCTCCTGGTGCCACTCCTCTTCCCTCGGCAGTGTCTGACATTGCAGTCTTGGCTCCATGCTACTTTGCATTGACTTCTCTTGGAGTGTTTTACATGTCCGCAAATCAAGGAGCATCTGGCATCACAAATCAAGGAGCATTTGTGGCAGTTAGGCCTGGGTTCGAATCTTGCCTCTGAACTTCATTCATTTACTCACTCATTCATTCAACAAAGATTTACTGGGGCCCAGCTGGAGTGGCTCAGTGGTTGAGCATCAACCTGTGAACCAAGAGGCCACCGGTTTGATTCCTGGTCAGCGCACATGCTGGGGTTGTGGGCTCCATCCCCCTGAAGGGGGCATGCAGGATACAGCCAATCAGTGATTCTCTCTCATTATCGATGTTTCTATCTCTCTCTACCCCTCCCTTCCTCTCTGAAATCAATAAAAATATATTAAACAAAAACCAAAAAACAAAAAAGTAAATCCAAAGATTTACTGCCTCTCATAAGCCAATCACTGGGATATCAATGGTGAGCAAGGGCAGATTGGTGTCTGCTTCCCGTAGGCGGCTCATTAGCTTCCCTAGTCTCATCCTCCTCAGCTGTTACCTGGGTAAATGAAATTAGAAGGCATAGCAAGGCATGCCATGCATGGCAGACACTTCTAGATTTTGCCCAGGCCCCTGCTCCCTCCCTGGACTCAGCTCCTCATTGGCAGGGGAGGTTCCATTTTCTTTCTCTTCCCTTGGGCATAGAGGAGGTGACAGTGAATGCTGACTAGTCTTGAGGGTGGCTGTGCTGCTCTCTGTGCCAGTCTCTGTGGCTCTCTCAGACACACACACACACACACACACACACACACACACACACAGACACTCAGATCTGGCCTGGCTTACCCTCTCAGGCTCATCAAGGCCCAGAACTGCCCTCCACTTCTGAGTGGGCCAGTGCTGAGGACAAGCAAGGCTGCCAGGCAACCAGGGTTCCCAGGTCCTGGGAGGGTGCAGGGTGGCCCCAGTGGCCCTGGAGTAGGGCGTTCCCAATCTCTGACCCCAGGTGGCCAAGGCCCAAGCCTTGGTACACGTTCACCCAACTTCTCAGAATCTCTGGGGACAGTGATGCAAGGCAGATTGGAGAGTCACCCCCAAACCACCCCCACTCCTGTGCCTCTGTTCAGCCATTCCCATTCCAATGCCCAACATGTGACCAGACGGTCATCGACCCGACCCTTGAGCAAACAGCAGTGCATGTGAGCAGCGTTTGGTCTTAGGTCTGGTCACGGTCAGCTGGTCACTCTGGACTTCTACCCCCATTCCACGGGGGTGGAAGGACAGATAGAGAAGTGGCTCCTGGGTTCTTGTCTCAATCCAAACCTCAAGGCGAGACCCGGTGCCTATCCCTTCTTGTCTAGAGGCTTCTGTTTTCCTGTGTGTCCTGGGGTCTGGGGGGCTAGTAGGAGGAGCAAGGCTTGGGTTTTTTTCAGTTCCTGCATGTTTCTATTAAATTCTTGGGCTTGAGGGCAGAGAGGAACATACTGGTTTTTCAGATTTAGGTTTTGCAAACATTTCTTGTGTATCCACTCAGAATCACCCCAAAATTCTCATTTTATTCCGAGTTTCAATAGTTGAGGAAACGGAAGCACAAAAAGGTTAAGCAGGTTGCCCATGGCCACACAGTCACTGGTAGAGCTGAGACTTGAACCGGGGCCTCTGGCTCTGCTCCCTGTTGTCCTTGCTTTAGGATCTGACAGGGGCAAATGCACCCTTGGAGTCTGGCCAGTGCTTAGAATAATGAAAGGTGTTCTAGGTTTCTCCTGTGGTTTTACCTCCTGGACCTTTAGGGGTCCCAGCTGGGAAACTGAGGCCTCTGTGATAGGACCCCCGAATCGTGGGTGGACTTGAGGACCCACCCTAGGGAGAACACAGTTTGGATTCGCCAAATGTGCTTATGTGCAAAGTACTGTGCTGGGCCCTGAGAATACAGCCCTGGGAATACAGCCACGGACAAAACATGATGCCTGCCTGCATGAAGCTTGTGGATGAGAGAGCAAGAAAGAGGTGAGTGTAGTGAGGGTGGCAGGGTGGTGGTCCTGGTGCCCAGTGCTCATTGGCAGGCTAGATAACTGATGCTCACCAGGAAGAGCCCCCAGACACGAGTGCTGGGGCTGGTGATTGATACCTGGGCTCCTTCCCCAGGCTGAGATGACTCAGCTGGGTGTGGGTTCTATATTGAAGCCCAGGGCTCCAGCCAAATTAACCCCCAGTTGTCCACAGGGGTAACTTGTCTGAAACGCACACAACCTCCACTGGCTGCCTTCTTTTCTCTGTCTCACTGTTTCTCTGCCAGCGTAGGCTGGCATCACTTCCTACATAAACTATCTGCAGCTGAGTCTTGGTTGTGGCATCTGCTTCTGGGACCCTGGTAACTAAGAAATGTGACAAACCTGGGGACTCTGTGAGCCCAGAAGAGGGTTTTTTTTTTTTTTCACCCTAGCTTGCCCAATGGAACAGATGTCCGGAAAAGATCCCTGAATAAAGAGAAATCTACATTGAGACTCGGGTGATTGGGAGGTAGCCAGCTAAGGGGGTTGGGGAGGAAGGGGTGTGAGCAGAGAGTGAGAGAGATGGTTAAGTGTCCCAGGCAGAGGGACTAGCGTGTGAGGAGGCTCAGAGGCAGTGAGGGGAATGGTGAGGAGGTCACTGTAGTCACCCGTGGAGTGGGGCAGGGGAGTTTTGGGAGGTGAGGCAGACCCTGGATGACTCAGAGACTTGGAGGCCACAGGGAGCAATTTGTACTTTGTTTTAAGAGCCGTGGGCAGCAGGTGAAGGGTTGCTGGGGGTGGTGTATGCTGATGGGGCCGGTTGGGGGCCAGGAGCTGGGCTGGTGCTGCAGGTCTGCAGAGGCTGGGCACTGCCACTGCCACTGCCTGGGGCTGCTCTCCAAGCCCCTCAGAGGGCAGAGGAGGGGAGAGACCCTGCTGGGAGGAAGATTCCCCTGTCCCTTTCAAGGAACTTCTTCTTCCTGCCTGGTCCCCAGCTCCGGGAGCCCAGGGAGCCCATAAAGCCAGGTGCACTGCAGGTAATTACAGGCTGCCGAGGCCCAGGGCAGGGAGGCTGGGTGTGCAGGGGCGGGTGGGGTGCTGTTGGCCGACAGGAGCCATCATGCCAGCAGGGCTGCCAAGGGGGGAGGGTGCACACCAGGTGCCCCATAAAGTTGCCCCAAAGCAGGCAGCGTTTACGGGCATTCTGGGTGGGGCATGACATCACCAGGAGCCAATCAGAGACCCGCCAACCCTTTTTTCTTCTCTAGGGCCTGTCTCTGTGGTGGTGGAGGCACATTCTTTGGAGAGTAGATGCTTGGACCCAATGTGTTTTGCAGCCAGTGGCTGCCCTGCTCATCTTTCAAGCAGAGCCAGCCAACCCCTGAGTCCTATGTTCCCTTCCGAGGCCTCCCAGGCAGACGGAATGGGCTGCCTGGAGTTCCCTTCAAGCCAGAACTTCCAGCTTCTTTGAATGAATCAGCTCCTTTTAAAATAGGGCCATTTGCGAAAAATAACCCACATGGACAGAAAGACATGCTAACAATGAAACAGAGACCGTGGAGCAGAAGGACCTGGGTTTGAATCTGCCTCTACTTGTTACCACTTGTGCTGTTCTGGGTCGAATCTCTATCCCATCTGAGCCTCAGTTGTCCCATCTGTAAGACGGGGGTGATACTATCGGCTTTGTGGGGTTGTTGTGGATGGGGAGTAAGCACTTAACCACCATTAGACAGTATTTGGGATAAAGTCATTCTTCCTCCCAGCACTCACAAGCCTCCCCAGTTCTGTCTGCCTCCCACAGAACCTTTGTGGAGCAGATGATCTGAAGGAAGGTGGAAGTAAGGCCCAGACAGACCGAGGGTCTTGTGAAAGCAGCACTGTCTAATTAAGGGCTGGTTGTGGTTCTTTTGTGAAACATGACCATTTGTTAGCTCCGGTTAAAAGAAACTATAAAACCAATATACAGCCCAACTGAAAATGTTGAAAACGAGGGCAAAACTCTTCCCAGAAGGCTGTCAGGCTAGCATTGCTGGGGCTGTGATTTTTATGTCCATCCGCAGTGTGCATATATTGGACTTGGTAATAAACTTGAAATGTGCACGCTGCTTTCCCACTTCATGTTACAGTCTAAGAGGCCTCCGCCGGCCGCGCCGTCTTAGGGATTATCCTATTAACGGCTCCCCATTATTTCATCAAGTGGATGCTGGCCACTGTGGCGTTTTGCTTCCAAGGTTTCCTTATTCTAAATAATGCCGTAATGAAAACGTTTCCTGCCTCCACAGTGTGTGTGTTTCTCTTTATTTGTCTCATTTCCTTCGGACAAATTCCCAGAAGCGGAATCCGTGGGTCTCAGGGCAGGAACATTTTTGTGGCTTGTGATACATATTTCCCAATTTACTTTCCATCGAGGCTGTTCTAATTTACTTTGCCTCCAGCAAAGTTTTCCTGTTTAGCGATTTCAGGGCAACCTCATCAGCATTAGGTATTACCGTTTATAATTTGGTTGGCTTTGAGATAAAGTGTTACTGTATTCCCTTTTATTTTAGTTTTTTTCCTTCCCCTTTTGGATACAAAGACATGCGTTATATGGTTAATGGATGTCTGTTTTCCTTTCTGAACATGATCTGATATTTTGGTGGCATTGAACAAGGTGAGTCTTTTGCTACCACATACGAGCATGCCATCCCTCGGTGCTCGTGGAAGGGAAGTGTCTGGGCCGTGCCAGACAGCAGTCATTGTAATGAACTGGGGCTGTGCCGGGGCTGAAGAGAACCAATGATTACTCCAGACAATAGAGGCACCGACCTGCCCGCATTAATGACACTGCTGATGTGGCTTCCTAGGGGTGGATGTCCGCCACGGGCTTTCCCTGTGACGTGTGCTGGGTCCCAGTGACAGCGGTAAGTGCTCTGGGGATGTGGAGGGTGACGGGATGCTTGCCCGGTGGGGAGGGGGTACTGTTTGGGGTGGGTGGACGGAATCTGATTTCTAAAGGGAGCAGACAAGGAATGATCGGGAAGAGGGGTTGGCATGGGGTCCACAAACAGACGCAGACAGGGAGCTTTGGAGGCGGGGCTGCCAGGTGACTAGGTTAGTAGCCATTCTGCCCAGGGCCCATCACCCAGCCTAGACTGAGACCCCCAGATGGGTGTGACTCACAGGGAGCCCCGGAAGCCAGACTGTGGTTCCAATATTGGCTCCACTTGCAGAAGGTGTCACTGTGGACTGAGGGACCTCAGGAAGCCCAGGCAGCACGTCCTGGCCCCCAGGCTGGAGTCCTCGCTGCCCAGGTCTATGTCCTGTGTCCACGAGGCTTTCCTTAGACGGCCCTTTTCTCCTTCTGAATCAAAGGTTGACTTGAGTCTAGTTGTTGCCTTCAGGCTTCTGGGAATTTTGCCACAAGTTCCTGTGCTGAACAGACCTGTCTGGGTCATCCCTCTGTGTCACCCAAGGCACACCGATTCTCTCAGGAGAGAAGACGCTCTGTACTCAGTCTTTAGAAGCCTGGATGCCCGTTCATCCTTGTAGCTCCCCTTTCCTCAGGAGACCTGCTTGGGCCTCTCCAGTTCACTAAGGATCCCCCTACCCTCGCCTTGCTGTGTAGAAACTTTTATTGCTGTTCTTATCTCTCCAAACCCAGGACTATCTGATCAGAAGCTGACCCTCCTTTCCAGATGCTGCTGCTGCTTCGGAATCTGCAAGACACTCATGCCTCCCTCTCCCTTCCCAACACTCGCCTGGGCACATGGCTGGTGCTCAAGGAACATTCGTTGCATGAGTGAGTGATACAATAAACAACTCACCATCTACAGACCACTCCCCCCACATGCTCTCTTATTTGGTATTGACCACAGTGTAAAGGCTGGGTGTTGTCATACCCGTTTCACAGAAGGCAACAATGAATGACACCGCTGGCTCACCAGGAAAGTTGCAATGTGCCAGGCACAGTGCCTGACCCTTAGCAAGCAGCTCTCCACATAGTCGCCCCAACAACATCACCCTCACTCCCCTGGGAGGAGGCTGAGGCTCGCGGAGGACAATCACGTGCGAAGGTCACATTGCTAGGAATGTGGGGGACAGAGATGGACTCTGAACCCAGCTCTCTGTGTTGCCAAAGGTCCCACTCCGCTGGGCTGCACCTTCTAATGGCATTGTCTTCCCTGTCTTCCCTGTCTCCACCTCGGACTGGGAAGGGAAGGAGCAGGGTTTTACTTGTCCCTGCATCTCTGGTGCCTAGCCCAGGGCTGGCATGAGTAGGCGCCAGTACATGCTGATGAAACGGAGGGGCAGATGGAGGGACAGATGAATGGGTGTCTGCCCCAGTTCTGGGGCAGGTGTGGAGTTTCTGCCTCGCCATACCCTGGGTTGGGTGTAACATGGGGCAGGTCTTGTACTTGAGTTGTTCTGATCATAAAACTAGAGGGTGTGTCCCCGTGGGGACAGTGAGGAGCATGCCTGCTGCCCGTGCATCAGATATGTCTTGCCAAACTCCAAAGGCAGACTGAAACGTACCGGGACGGCGAACAGGCGCCTCCCTCCTGTGCCAGGCGAGCAGGATCCTTTCGCTTCTTGAACAGGCATTCCTCTCCCGGCTGATGGCCTTGGAAGATAATGTGTCCCAGAGGGAGCACGGGGAGCAGCTATCTTGAATGTGGTGGGTGGAGCCAGGGCCCACGTGTCTGGGTGGGTGGACTTAATTCCATTCCAAGGAGCAGACACTGGAGGGAGAGGTCCCACCTCCTGGGGCTGCAGAGGCAGACAGAGCCTGCCCGGGTCAGCATCCGCCTCCCTGCTCAGCTCTGGGCAGAGCCCGAGTGTCTGGCCAGCAGACTCTGGCCCACGACGTTGGAGCTGGAATGAGTCATTCTGTTCTAAACCCCGTGCGGGGCCCACCTGACTGGACAGAGGAATTTGTTCTTGATTTCACTCAAGGTCCAAGGGCAAAGCAAAGGGCACCGATGCTCACATACATCTTGTCTGGCTTCCCCATCAGGGCCCTGAGCTTTGCTGGTGCGACCTTCCTTGGGATGACAGATGGAGACCAGCTGACATGTTCTGAACATTCATTCTGGGTAAAGGAGCATCTCATGTAGACTGTTGATATCTCAAAGTGGTTAACAGCACGGATACTAGAGAGAGAGAGCAGGACTTGGGCTTAAATTCCCACCCTTCTGTTTGTAACTGTGTGACTGGGAAAGCCACTGCCCCTGTTAGAGCTCCGTGTCCTTCCCCACAGAATATTCGTACCTCACGGGAAGTTGGGAAGGTTCGCAGGGGGAGGGGAAGATACTGAGTGCGGAATGCCTAGGGCTGTGGGGATGGGGTAGCCTGTCAGGTCCCCACTCTGTGATGCTGGAGGCTCAGAATTCTCGGGGAGGACAGTAGCCAGCCTGTGTCCCAGCTGGATTCTCTGGACAAGAGTGAAGGCCAGAGCCCAGGGTAGGGGGCTGCAGAGGAGAAGGACTGGGGCTAGGACTGGGGCAGACAGAGGAGAAAAGGGCTCCCTCTGCTTGACTTCCCAGGGCTCTTGCGGGGGGACTCAGGGCCTGCTTTTCACACTTGCCTGCCACAGCCAGTACCTCTGTGCTGCTTTCCCAGCTGTGTTAGGAGCCACAAGCAGGAGATGATGACTTTCTTCCTCAGCTGCATTCCGAAGGCCCTGGGTGTCTCGCATACCGATGTCCTGGTGAATTTTGTTTTCAGGAGCATGATTGTTGAATGACTTAATGAAATGTGAGCATGCTTATGTTCTCTGGGCAAGCAGTTATTGTTTGAAACAGGCTCAGTCTACAAAATGTGTGGCAGGGCATGTAGTCACACTGGGTAGAGGGTGTGTGCATGTTTGTGTGTGTGTGTGTGTGTGGGTGTATGTGTGTGTGAATGGTAGAGGAAAGAATTAGGCAGCCATTCCCTCATAGCCACTGGTGCCCCTCAGCTTGAGGGTTCCCGGGCAGGATCTCCATCTCTTGTTCAACATTCTGTCTGCTCGGGATGGGGGTGTGTGTGCTGGGAGTCAGTGTGGGGCTCTTGTTTTTCTGGGAGGGACACCCCGCTGGTCCTGGGGGGGAAGAGGGGGATGTGTACCAGCAGCTAAGCAGATAATTGCTTGTCAGATTGATTGAAGGCTTTTCAAAATGTCTTTTCCTTGAAACAGCCTCCCATCCCCCCAGTGAGATTATTTGAGTTGGAACCGTTTCCCCCTCAGCATTTTTTTTCTCCTTTCTCAAAGTAGTAATTACTGGCCGAGTAGCCCTCCATGGCGTTTCCTGTCATTTGGTGGCTGAAGCCAGTGCTGTTTTCTCTGCTGGGCAAGCGACAAGTGGGACAATTAGGGAAACACCCCGCCTCCCAGGCTGACTGTGAGCCCAGTCCTGGTGGCCTGAGGGGCCCGGAGGGCCTGGCTGTCCTCTGTTGGGATGGCAGGTTACTGACCAGCGAAGGGTGCTCCTGGCTCTCTTCCAAATCCCAGGGCTTCCCTCAGTCTTCATGTCCTTGTTTCTTTGTGTGCTTGTGTGCACGTGTGTAAGCACTCCTGCACACATGCATGCTTGATGTGTACATGTGAACTGCTCATGGACTCTTTGGCTCCAGCCAAACCCCCATACCCTGGGTCACCTTCAGTGGGTTTCCCGAGGGAGCACAGCCTCGCCACCTGTTCAGATTTGAAAACGGCCAAGTGTTTGCCATTTTGAGTGGATTGATGGCCAACAAGATGGGTAGGTGGGCAATGAAGCAAGTAGAGTAATAGTTGTCACATTTAGGGGGTGGGTTTACGGGTGGTCCTGGCACAATTCTTTCAACTTTTCCATATTTCCAAACATTTCCATGCTATTCATAATACAAATGAGTAAAATATTTGCAAGGACCTTCTACCTGTTCTGCCCACATTCAGGATTCGTAATGGCCAAGAGTCTTGCATTTTGATTTTTCTGCCGCTCCTCTTCCCCTTCCTCCTCCTTCTTCCCACCTTTTCCTCCTCCTTAGAATTTCCTCTCAGTCACAGAGGCCAAAACTGAGCGGGATGAAGTCCAGGATGAGATTAAGACTCATGCGTTGAGATGGCTTGAGTCTATTCTAAGCTCTGGCACGCTGTGACCTTGGGCAAGTGCCCTAACCTCTCAGGGCCTCATTGTACCCTTCTGTGAAGCAGGGGTAATAATAACAAAACCTTCATAAGGTTGCATAGAGAACTGAATACCAGAGTCCTGGTGGCTTCCTTGGCCTCCCCTGAGGCATGTAGAATGTTTAGCACAAAGCCTGGACCGTGATCTGCGCTTAACAAATGTTTGGTCAAAACAAAACCTAAAAAGCGGATCTCAGAAGGAGGTATGTACCACAGAGGAAGATGGTAGGGAACGTGCCAACAAGATGAGTGTGGCAGGGAGTCATGTGTTTGGGGAACCCCAAGGGGCTGAGTACAACGTGGGTGGCTGGGTGGAGTGTGGAAGGTCAGGGGAGGCAGGGAGGCAGGGGGGCAGGGAGGCAGGGACGCGTTGCTTTGGTGATAAAGAGCATGGACCCTGGGATCAGATGGCTTGGCTCCAATCCTAGCCCTGCTACTTACTAACCCTGTCACTTTGGACAGATGACTCACCTCTTCGTGCATGAGGTTCTTTATCTATAAAAATGGGAATCAGAACAGTTCCTACCTCAGGGGCTGAATTAACTGAGGACATAAGCGCAGAGGAGACAGAACAGTGCCTGGCTGCCTGGCCCATGAGGAAGTGTGATAAACGTGTTTGCCACTGTTCTCACTCCGAGACATGGGGCATGGGCTCAGCTGTGGTGGCTCAGCTGTGGTGGCTCAGCTGTGGCTCTCACATGGGCACTAGAACCTGTGTGCACAGGTGCATCCGGGGACAGCAGTTATCTATGTGGTGTGTTTGTGTCTATATGTAGGTGTGGGGTGGTCATTGGGCACAGGGAGTCCGTAGGGCAAAGGAACCTCGGGGAGATGAGCCATCCTCCCTTGGCAGAGAAGCCCTCAGTGAGAGGTGGAAGTATCCCAACAACAGGTGTAAGTATTACTGATCAATATGAGTCAATGTCATTTGCCTACATGAAAGTCTCAAGTGACCATTCATTCATTCATTCATTCATTCATTTAACAGACATTTCTGGAGCACCCTGTATGCACCAGGTCCAGTCTCTTTGACCCTTTGCCCTTGTTGGTTTGTCTAGCTTGCTCTTTCACACATGTTCTTCTCCAGCCTTCTAAATTCAAGTCTCATTTAACTTCTGAGAATCCTTCTTGACCGCAGAGAGCCATGAGAGTATGTGCCCTTGGCTCCCAGGTTTTCATCCCACAGTGGGACCAGTGACTCTCATCTACTCACCATGGAATCCCCAGTACCAGGCATAGCCACGGCACATGTGTCTTGGATAGATGGATGGATGAATGAATGAATGAATGAATGATTGATGTGGGGACACTGCAGGGGTCCGAATTTTTCTGACCAGTTCAATGGGCAGGCTGGGAGTTGGTTCACCAGCCTAATCACTGCTTCAGTCATCAGCATTGGAGCCACTGGATTCCCACCAGGAAGGCGCAGAGGCTGGAACCCGACCTCTCCCTCGCTGGGAGTTGAAGGGGCCGTGGGCGTTGGCTGCATGCAGGCATCATGCTGCTGGGGGTGGTGAGTTCCTCAAGGCTGAGAGATGTGTTGGGGGGCAGGGCAGGGAAGTTGTCAGCATCCTTCAGATAACGGGGACATTCCACTCAGCCCAACGTCCTTCCTTGGAGGCTCTAGCCTGCCAGGCCCATACCCTCAGGGGAGGCCGAGAAAGCTGCCAGGACTGCAGCAGCAAGGATGAGGATGCTTTATCTCCTCGTACCACAGTGGCTGCAGTGGCGGGTCACATTGCTCAGGGCCTCGCAGGAAGCTGGAGCAGTTTCTCTCTCTCTGGGGGTCAGAGGTGACTGGAATTTGGCAGCGAGGGAAATGGAAACTTCCTGTGGCTGCCTCAGAGCTGAGATTGGCAGCAGGAACCCAGACAGAGCTGGCAGCCCAGATATGCCGAAGATGTGATTTTCCTGGCCAGTTTCTCCTGCAAGGCACACGGTGGGGCTGGATTTCATAGTATATACAACTATAGGATGTGTGTGCATGCCCATATGTGTACAGTGAGTGCAAGTACACATGTGCACATGCAAGTATACCCATGCATATGTATGTATGTGCAAGTGTAGGTATGAGTCAAGAATTCAGGGTTTGTATGTCTCTAAATGTGTCTGTTTGGGGCTGAGTTTATCTGTTGGCACATGTTTGAAGCAGGAATTTGTGTATGCCTATGTGTGTTCTTACACATACCAGTACATGTGCCTAAGGTGTGTGTGAGCTTGTGTGCTGAATGCATAGAGGACAAAACTTCAGAGTGTGTGTGTGTGTGTGTGTGTGTGTGTGTGTGTGTGATCCATGTCCTGATAAAGCATCGTGGGGCTCAGCAGGATGAAGAACTGAGAGAGGACATGAAAGCCTGGATGCCAAAAATATTGGCTCTTCATATGGCCCCGGGGTCTCTGCAGATGGTTGTGTGCTTCCTCCTGGCCAATAAATGTGATACTTCCCGCTCAAATGTATGGGTGCAGGCACTCTCTTTTCAATATGATTCCCAGTCTTGCTCAGGCCGAGTTAATAATCAGAGATGAGCAGTTGAAAGGAATGGTAAGAAGATCATCTTTAGGGATGAATTGTAAGCAGAACTTCCCCTCTGCAGCCAGACCCGGCCCACTGTATCTGGTGCCAGTGATTGGGGTGGGGGAGGAGGTAAGGGGACAGGGACGGAATGTTATCGGGAAGGGGGAGGTCTCAGGCAGGATTATGTGGTGCTCTGTGTTGGAAAGGGGGAGCCTGCCTTGAGGACCACAGATGTCTCTTTAAACCCAGGCTGTAGGAGCAGAGAGAAAGAACCACTGATGCAAGGCTGCATAGGGACGGGGGTCTGCCCAGGGTTCCCAACTCTGAGCAGCCTCTTTGCCTTCACAGCATTTAAGAGTTTGTTATTCATAGTTATCAGGTGTTTGTGTTATTTGTTCACTGCCCGCTTCTAAGATTAGAGCAGGAACTGGCAAACTATGGCTTGTGGACCAAATGCAGCCCATTATCTGATTTTGTAAATAAAGTTTTATTGGAGCACAACCATCCCTAGTCATTTCTGTATTTCCTCTGGCTGCTTTTATGCCACAATGGAAGAGTTGAATAGTTGGGACATAGACCTACATCACCCAAAATATTTACCATCTGACTCTTTATGGAGACCGTTTGCTGACCTCTGTACTGGACTATTGGTTTCAAGAAGGTGAGATTATAAGCTTAACACATGGTAAGTGTTTAAGAAATATGAGTAGTGAAATGAATGGATGAGTGGATCAATTTTGCAAGGTAAGTTTGTTGGAGTGCCAAGGCATGGGACAAAGAAATAGCACAGATGTGCTGGTGAAGGGTGGTGTTTGGTGTAGTTGGAGAACACATACACATGCATACAACCACACACACACACACACACCAGGGAATGTGGGAGCTAGATACACATGTGACAGGGGCCATGGGGGCTGACACAAAGCCAGAGAGGTCTTGGGATCTGGGTTTGTGGGGTCTGGAAAGGATCTCCTAAGGGGTTTTGATTTTTGTTTTCTGGGCACTGGGGAATCACGGGAGGTTGGGGAGTGGGGTGTGTGTGTGTGTGTGTCAGGGGAAGCCTAGGCAGATGTGGAAAGTGGGAACCTGGGCAGGCCACTTCCCTTCTTTAGACAAGTTTTAGGGCCAAAGATGAAAACATAGTGCCTGCCTCTCAGGGCCAGACTGAAGCTTATAGGAGTCAGGAACGTGGGCACATCACCTGTACCTGCACAGAGTGGCTAATGAGCAGGGTTGCCAGACAAAATGCAGGATGCCCAGTTACAAGTGAATTTTACACATACCGTAGTATAAGCATGCCCCGAATACTGCCTGGGACATACTTATACTAACACTAGATTTGGTGTTTTTCTGAAATTCAAATATAAATGGACATTTTTTTTTAAATTTTCAATTATACAATTGACATTCAATATTATTCAAATTAGTTTCAGGTGTGCAGCATAGTGGTTAGACCAGTGGTCAGCAAACTGCAGCTCGTGAGCCACATGCGGCTCTTTGGCCCCTTGAGTGTGGCTCTTCCACAAAATATCACGGCCTGGCGAGTCTATTTTGAAGGATGGCATTAGAAGAAGTTTAAGTTTAAAAATTTTGGCTCTCAAAAAGAAACTTCAATCCTTGTATTATTGATATTTACAATCATATATTTTACAAAGTGATTCCCTGATATTTCAAGTACTCAAGTGGCACCATCCATAGTTATTACAATATTATTGACTATTTTCCCTATGGTGTCCTTTACATCCTCATGACTATTTTGTAACTACCAATTTTTACTTCTTAATCTCTTCATATATATTTTAAAAATATTTTAAAGGTTAATTTTAGAGAGAGAGGAAGGGAGAGGGATAGAATATAGAAACATTGATAAGAGAAATATCCATTGGCTGCTTCCTGCATGCCTCCTATTGGGGATTGAGTCTGCAGTCTGGGCATGTGTCCTGACCAGGAATCAAACCTGTAACCTCTTGGTTCATGGGCTGAAGCTCAACCCATGAGCCACACCGACTGGGCCCTTTATATTTTTTAAACCCAGCTCCCAACCTCCCTCCACTGTGGTAAGCATAAGTCTGTTTTCTATATCTATGAGTCTGTTTCTATTCTGTTTATTCATTTATTCTTGTCTTTAGATCCTACATATAATTGAAACCACATGGCTTTTGCTCTACGTCCATCCCTGTTACAAATGGTAAGATTTCATTCATTTTTAAAGCAAGTAAAGTTCCATAGTATATACATACCACAGATTTTTTTATCCACTTGTTGGCATCTTGTATTTTTATTAAATCTGGCAACCAAGAGATGTTGGCTGAACCTGGCTGGGTCTTTGCTAGTGGCCTCAAGGCCAGAAAACCAGTCAGGGAAGCCAGAAACAGGACGATATGCTGTGGGCCTGGACACCGGAACTTCGAGGTATCCCTGAGCCCAATGCTCTCAGCTTATGGGGGAAGAAATAAACCATCTACAATAGCCAGAGCCGGTCCTCGCATTATGCTTTTCTCTGAGGCTGGGACACATAGTAAGTGTTAATAAACAAGACAGCCCGAAGGCAGGTGGAAGGATTCTACCGGAAAGGTGGTGAAATTCTGAGTGTGGTTTCCGGAATCTTTGGAGCTATCTCTGTCTTGGCAGAAGACCCAACGTGTGATCTCTGCCACATCGCTTACCCGTCCATGCCTCAATTCACCCAGCTGTAAAATGGGGCTAATTACACCCACCTCACAGGTGAGTTGTGAGGATTAATTAATGTTTGTAAAGGCTTTGTGATCCTTGGATGAAAGACGCTCCTTACATATAAAGGGTCATTATTTTTATTATTATTATACAAGAGCCAAGTATTATTACCTTAATTAGCTTTTCTAGATATCAAAAGTAATTACACTGATCTCTTGCTGAGCTCCACTTTAGAAACCCAAGTCACAAACTCACACTGACCTGTCAGTTTGTGTGTGTGTGTGTGTGTGTGTGTGTATATATATGTGTGTGTGTGTGTGTGTGTGTGTGTTTAGTGGAGGGCAGCACATGCCAAAAGGGGGGGTGGGGATTTGCAGAAGAAATTTGTTTCTGGCTCTAAGTGTCACCCCCTAGCAAAAATTTCCAGACACTTAACATTCCCTGAAAATGGAGTTTTTTTCAGTGGAAATGCAGATAACTGGGAGCTGTAGGGGGAAAGCTTAGCTTTGTGGTTCAGGCAGCTTGGGTAGAGGGTGAAAATATGTCCTGTTTTCCCTTCTGTCCCCAGAAATACAGGCCTCAGTCCCCAGGGCCAGTCCAAGTGAGGGGAGAAGGTAACCTTAGCTTTGCAGGGAATCATTGTGTCAGGCCCTGTCTCAATATATGCACATCTTTAATCGCAACCTCATACAGTAGATAGTAATTTTTGACCCTAATTTTATAAGTAAGGACCATTTTGGCTCAGAGAGGTTAAGTGACCCGAGAAGGTCACAGAGCTAGGAAGTATAAGAAGGAAACACAAGTCTTACTGATCCCATATCCACTTGATAGCATCTTTCTATAGCCTCTATCTACAATAGATTTGATGTAATTTCTGCCTCTCCATGTTACTTGTGATCTATTTGGACTGCATCTATACTAGTCCATAAACCATTAAGAGATTTGCTTGCATTTCGGAGTGGTGGGGCCATATAGGACTGAGTAGATCACAGTGGTGCTGGGGGCCATCCATGTAGCTTTGTTGTTCAGAATCTCAGGGCGCAGGCAGAAGAGAGGCCTATGGCCTGGATGTGCCCCATCAGGGCAGGGAGGACAGGCCAGGGCACAGTCAGTGGGGTGAGGCTTCCTCTCTACTGTCCAGTTAGCCGGGAGGGTGAAGAGATGACTGTAATTAACTTTACCAGCGTCCTTAACAGAGGTGGGAGGACCTTTGCCCCACTCCTTTTTCTACTTTGTCCAGCTTCCTTAATGGCCCCGAGGACCCTCCCAAGGCTGTGACCAGGCATACAGAGAGAGAGAGAGAGAGAGAGAGATAGAGAGAGAGAGAGAGAGAGAGAGAGAGCAAGCATTGGACAGAGCTACATTGCCAGTGGCTTCCAAAGTAAGATTATATTACAGGTCTACAGGGTCTACATATCCAGTTTCTTTTCACTGAACTACCCTGAGGGCGGGATTGGAGCCTTTGTGAAGTCAGTGAGTGCATTAAGAGATAGTTGAAGTGTTGAGAACTTGGTGGGTGAAGTGGTAAACATTGTAGGAAGAGGTTGACATATTAGTGGAAGGACTGTTGGATGAATGGGATAGTGGTTAGGATAGTGGATGGGGGTGGTGTTGGTGAATTGAGCAGTAGTTGTATTTATAGATGGAGGAAGGACAGACGCATGAATTGAAGAGTTGATGTATGGGTCAATAGGGATGGGTAGTAAATGTGCAGAGGGGTTGGATATTTTGGTGGATGGATGAAGGATTTGGGAAGAGATAGAAGGGGTAGTAGATGGGGAGTTGGAGGAAGAGGGAGGGGTTGGTAAATGAACGAAGACAACAGATGGGTGGAAGAGTTGGTGGATGGATAGAGTAGTCTGGAAGATAAATGGGGAGTGGTGAGTAGGTAGAAGGAATATCAGATGGAGAAGTGGTTGGCAGATGTAAGGATTGAATTGTGGGGTCGACAGGTGGGTAGAATAAATGGTATTGACCGAAGGGTTTTGTAGAGGATACAGGAATTGGTAGAGAGGTGGAAAGGTTGTTAGATAAGGAGGATGGGTGGATAGAAGAAGGGTTGGCAGGTGGTATAGGAATTGGTGGATGGGTGAGTGTGGGATAAATCATGGAGCTTTTGATGGATTGATGGTTGGATGGGCAGAGGTAGGTAAATGGAGAATGGTGGATGAATGAAGGGAATGTCAGATAGGAGAAAATATTGTCAGGTCTGGGAATAGTTGGCAAAGAGGTGGGAAAGATAGTAGATGAGCTGTACATTCAGTGGAAAGGTAGAAGATTTTTGTGGAGGGTAAAATGATTGAATGATGGAGGAGTTGGCTTTGTGGCCCAGGCTTTGGTCTGGACTGACCTCCCTTTATCTCTAAGACACATTTCCCCCTCCCCCGTGGGCCCATTCCACATGGCAGAAACTCGCAGTGCCCAGCTTAGTGGGTGACTGTGAGCATCCTCCCCCTCGTGCCTTCCCTCCCACTCCAGCAGCTAGGCTCTGCCCCGGCTTATAAATCCCCCGTTGGGCAGACCTTCTATAATTGTCTCTGGAACATTAGCCCAAGAAGTGGGACAAGTGGGGCTCTGAAGGAGGGAGCAGACTCAGAGGCAGCTGTCTGTCTGTTGGTGGTGTGTCAAATGTGGCCAGTGGCTGGCATGCCAGGCCCCGTGCCCCATTGGCCATGTTGTGTATCACCCTAGCCTCCCCCAATGAACTTGGGACCAGGAAGAAGAATGTTAATTAGGTAGGAACCCGTCAGAATTTCTTTCTTTCTTCCTCTTGCTCTCATTCTCATCTCTCTATTTCCTCCATCTTTTTTTCACTTCCTCTATACCTACAGTGTTTCTTCCTTTCTATTTCATTTCCAGTTTTTCTGTATTTCTGCCTTCCTTTTTCTTTCCCTCTGTCTTTTTGTTACTTTGCTTTGCTGTTTGTATCTTTTTCTCTCCTGTCATGCTCTCCATTTTGATCTGTTTCCTTTTCTGCCTCTTTTCCTGATGGCCTCTCTGTGCCTCTTTCATGGGCTTACTTTGTACCCTCAACAGGGACCACCCTCTGCAGCCCCGTCTCTGATCAATATGTGTCTTGTACACGAAAGCAAAACAGTTTCCAGGGAGGTTTTCTCCTGGGCTTTGAATTTAGTTTGGAATCTTCCAAGAAAACATTTTTCCTTCGCCTATTGATTTATGATAAAATGGTGTAATTAACCCACAGGGAACTCTGGTCAGAGCTGGAGTGGCAGAAGGGAGGGAATACAGGCAGTAGACCCTGGCCAAGAGAGAGCCTTCCTCCAGAGCAATGGGAGGCAGGGGTGGGGTCCTGGCACAGACCCAGGTGAGAATCCAGTGTTGAGTTGAACATATCATTAGTGGTGGGGCCAGTGTACAAGCCTGGTTCTCTGTGCTTCCATTTTCCACATTCATTCCACACTTTTATTACTTCCATGTCTGCATATTCCATATGGCTGGTCTTTTGAAGACACTTCAATCTCTTTGCACCTAAGGAAGAACCACATCAGGCATCCAGACCATTTGGTGAAAATTTGCTTGTCACATGCTCCTGAGTATGTTAGACAGGAGCAGATGTTTGCTTTCTGCCTGTGACTGTGAATTCAGTCCATCCTGAAAGGAAGAATGGGTAGGCTAATTCATTAATATCGATAGTTACCGGGTAGCTTACTTGAACATTTCATCTAACGTTGCCTGTCTGGAAACTTCTGGATTCTTACACACTGAGAACATGCTTTCTGTGAAGAAGCTGGCAACCAGCTGGTTTTTGGAAGGTGAACAAATGAGCATGGTCCTTGCAGGCTGTCAACAACATGGCGTAAGATAGGGTCGTGGGTCTCAAACTTGAACATGAGTCCGCATCACCTGTAGGGCTTGTTAAAACACAGATGGCTGGGACACCTCCTGTTTCTCTCTGACCCCTGCCAGAGTTCCACATATGGTAGCTCTGAGCCCAAATTCTGCATTTCTAACCATTTTCCAGGTGAGGCTGCTTCTGGTTGATTTGGTACTTACACTTTGAGAGCTACTGGGTTAGAGTAATTCTAACTGCTGTAATAAACAAACCCCCGAGGGACAGTGGCTTAACACTGAAAGTGCAGTTTTCACTCATTAACAGGGAGGTGGCTGAATATGTTGTGATTGGCCTATGATATGGCTATTGGAAAGAATCAGACATAAATGGAATGATCTGGATTGGAATCATTCATTGTTGACTGAGAAATGCAACTTGCAAAGGAATTTAAATAGTATGATCATATTATTTGTTTTTAATTCACATCTAAGGACACTTTAAAAAATGATTTTTAGAGAGAGAGGAAGGGAGAAAGATAGAGACAGAGAGCAACATTGATGTGAGAGAGAAACACTGATCGGTTGCCTCCTGCAACTGGGGACCGAACCAGCAACCTTTGAGTGTACTGGAGATGCTACAATCAACTGAGCTACTGGCCAGGGCTGATCTTATTTTTTTGTAAAACATAAACAGAAGATAAAATAAAACAACCCATTTCCCTCAACCTCAAGCCCTATATATGTTTTATGAATATAGTAAAAAGTACATAAGACTATGCTAGGCTATTAGCATAGGGGTAATAGCCTGATCTAGTCTTTTCAGAAGAAAGAGGAGATGGTTAGCTTTCTAATAGTACTTCCTCCTTCATTACTTAAGAGTATGTGATTTTTAGAATAACTTTAAATTGCAAAGAAATAATAAAGCTGCTTAGCTCACTGAGGGACAAATTTGAGCCTGCTTAACCGCCCCCCCTCCCCACCCCCCGTACAGAGAACGTGGCCATTTCTTCTGTCTATGGGGCACATGCTGTAGAACTTGTGACAGTTTGATGAATGAATAACTGCATCAGGGACCACAGGCATATGCATTTGAATGGGAAATTTGGGTCCCAGTTCCACCATTTTTTTAGTTGTGTGACCATGTGCCAGGCTTCCTGAAATACTAGAGATATTAACTGATTTCATCTTCACAACAATTCTGTGCAGTTGGGGTTTCCATTTTCCATCATCCACATTTGTGAATGGGGAAACTGAGACTCAGACCTCAGAGTAAGCAATTGTCAGAGTTAGACCTGACCCCACACCCTGCGCTTGTACATTCTTTATCAGGATTTCCATACTTTCTTTCTTAACTTCTCTGAGCTTCACTTCAGGGCTCATTTATAAAGTGGGTTTGTGTTAATCAATTTCCAGCCAAGAAATGGGAATTGCTTTAGGCATTTCAAACAGAGGGAATTTAATACAGGAAACTAGTCACATTTAGGGAAGATCCACCATCAGAAGCTGAGTCTGAAAAAGCGAGAATTGAAGGAGAGAGTGAGCAAGCCTGACCACAGAAACAGCGGACAGACGTTACAGACCACAAAAGACTACGTGACTCCCTTTATGGTGTAAAGTTTACACCAAAAGCCTGAGAATCTTTTTGAAGGAAACACTTCTAAGGAAAATATAATGTAGCAAAACCGACCTAAGACAAGAAAAGCACCTCAACCAGACCTGTAGCTATGAGCTTATTATGCATCTTATCTTGGATGACATTTATGATTTCTATCTTGTGAATAAGGACATTATGAAGCTCAGAGAGGGAAAAGAGAGGTGTCTAACAGTCTACAGGCTGGAAGCGGTGCAGACAGAGGTGTGTGGGTACTAGGGCTCTTTCTCCCTCTGGTGGGGGCAGCTGGTCCAGTGCGGCCTCTGCTGGGAAGCTCCCCAGGCATGTCTGCTATGGGGTTGCTCAATTCCCAGGCCCTTTAAATGCACCTCTAGGAGAGGTCTTTGGCACCAGAATCTCCCCTGAATGTTTCACCATCTCCAATTAGCGGACACCCAGGGCAGCCTGCTCTGCCTCTAGAGCGTTCAATACTTCTCAACTCAAAGGAGCAGAAGCCTGTGCCCAGGCCCGAGGCCTTTTGACTCAGCAGCCTCCCCAGCCCAAGAACACCCAGTGCCTGACTTGGTGCCCAAGCCACAGCCCAGGCCTCGGAGCCAGGTTGCCTCTTGTAGGAAGCAGGTGGCGGCCTGCCCCAGAGTCTGGGTGGGTGGCAGACTCCCACGGTCTGCTGCTTGCAAGAAACCTGCCTTGTGGAGGGAAACAAACCTTGAAATGGAAATTGTGGTGTTGGGAGACCCAAGGAAGATGCAGTGAAGATGCTAAGCCCCGTGAAGGGGCCTCTGTCATCTTGATCTGTTTTGTATCTTCCCCTGTTATTCTATGGAGAATACCACTGGTCCTTCCCTCCTTGGGGTCCTCCTGGAGTTGCAGGGACTGAATCCTACCATTCCTAGCCATGTGACCTTCCTTGCTCCAAGTTTGCTAAGTAGGAATGAAGTATATCTGGAGTTTGGGGGACATTCCCACCTCCCTGCATCATGATGGCCAGAGAAGAAAATAAGGGAACACACAGAGGCGGCAATGCTGAGAAAAAGGTAGAGACACTTGACAACATTTTTGAGCTCCTGGATCCTTACGAGCTTGAGGTAGGACCCTCATTTCCCTTAGGCAGTGGGAGCCAATATTGTCTTCATGTTCTTAAATGTCTTTGAGTTGGGCCTTTGTCCCTTGAAACTAAGGCAGTTTGTCTTGGCTTCCCTTTCTCACTGTCCCTTCTGAGTGGTGACTCATCTCCCCAACATCTTAAACTCCCTCCCTCGTCCACCCTGGTCCTCCTCTCAAGAGTTGGGTTGTAGCATTTGATCCTGAACACTTTAATGTTTAAT
Organism: Pipistrellus kuhlii; assembly: GCF_014108245.1. Classification (NCBI taxonomy): domain Eukaryota; kingdom Metazoa; phylum Chordata; class Mammalia; order Chiroptera; family Vespertilionidae; genus Pipistrellus; species Pipistrellus kuhlii. The sequence goes on from NW_023425562.1 coordinate 6,105,540, forward strand.
ATTCTGATTATTTAATGCAATAACAAGGAAGCATGAAAGAGACCCCTTCAAGGTGAGAATTCAGTGAAACCCATCTGCTTGTGGAGGGGATCTGTCCAACAGTAATAACTACAGCTAATATCCATGGAGTCAAACTGCTATGGGCTTGAAGTGCGTTAGCTCATTTCATCCCACAGTTACTCCACGCTTAAGTTCTATTGTTTTTCCTATTTTACAGATGAGAAAACAGAGGGTCATGGAGCTTCCAGAATTCACCTATGGTCATGGAGTTAGGAAGTGGTGAGGTCAAATTTTGAACTGAGAAATTTTACTTCACAGTCTAAATTCATAACTATTCTTAATTAGGTTACTATGGTGGAATTAGGTGGGGTCTTTTATCACAAAATGCCCTTCAATGTATTTTAGATAGTTTTCTCAATGTAAAGGAAACTTAAGTATGTATTCGATATTTCCTCCCCCCCCCTCCCCCCCAAGGTGAGGGGATTCCATAAAATTGCTGTGAGTTAAAGGAAGAAACTAAAAAAACCAAAAATTCCCAACAGCCTTTTCCATCACTGTCAGTATCATCTCCCTAACAAATGCTGTTCTTTTTTTTAAAAGTAAAAGCTTTTGTGATTTTCCTCTGTTTGGTTAAAGGCTAAACTCCATCACCCACCTTTCGGAGCCCTCCACAGTCTGGTCCTAGCCACTTCATTCAGGTTATCTTTCCAAAATCATCCAGAGCATGTCCCCTTGCCTGAGGCAGCTTGGCTGTTTATCTGCTGAAGTCTCAGCCCAGGGTCCCTGCGCAGGGTTCTCAGGGTTCTATGTTTCTGCCAAATTTGCAAAAGTAAGATGTTTCAACTGATGTACGGTAGGTTAAGGCTACTATCTTTGTCTCTGACTTCTGTCCCACTACCTCCTCTTACTGTCAAAATGGCTCCCCAGGCTTTGGGGGTCTAGGTTAGAGGAAGTTGAGTCAATGATACACGTAGTTTGGGGTTGTGCAGTTAAGTCATCATTGGTCAGCCTGCTGTAGAAATAGCTTCCAGGGAAACTTATATCACATATTTTGCCAACTCACATGTGACATGTGACATGTGGTGACATTAAAGTTTGGAGCCAGAGGCTGTGTCATGATTTGAGTGTGTCCCGTGGTGCCCAAAGGATGGAGGAGAAGCCATATTTGAAATAGCACAGGGCCAGAGCTATTCTGTGGAAAGTTCTCACAAGTCTCAGAACTCAGATGTGAGAAACCTTAATGAAGACTTGGCCTAGTCCTGTAACACTCAAAATATAGAGGAAGTTAACAAAGAATTATAAAGCTAAAGATATTTTCTAAATTATGAATAATAAGAAAAAATGTTGATAAACTATTGATATTAAAAATTATATTATTGACATGTGCAGAGACAAAGAGAATGAAGCCAAATAGTTAGGGGGAAAACATGCAATCAATATGAGACTTCATTAGCAAGGTATTTTACATCCCCTTTTTCACACCAAGTCCTTGGAATCTGGAATTTTGCACTTATTAGAACGTATTGATTCAGATTAGCTATATTTCCAGTGTTTAATGGCCACATGTGGTGTCCACATCGGACATTACAGATGTAGGTAATCTCTTGCTTTCTGCACATCAATTTGAAGAAAAGGGTTTTTTTTTTTTTTTTTTTTTTTTTTTTTTTTTTTCCCCCCTGAGAATACATGATCATTATGAACAGTTAAAAAAAAATTAACACATCTACTTGGGGATGTCATTCCTGGAAATTCTGTCTTTGCTTTGCCACTAGCCATTCCAATAGCCAGGTTAGTTGTTCTTCAAAGAAACAAGCTGTTCGGGGATTTTCTTTCCAAAAATTGGGACTTTTTAAAAACACCACGGGACGTGGGACAAATTGTTAAAAATCGGGACTGTCCTCCCAAAAGCGGGATGTCTGGGTACCTTAATATGCTGTCCCTCAGCCAGGCCTCGCTGAGCTTTCCATTGTGCTGGGAGCAAAGAACTCACCTCACAGAGGGAGTTCGGCGCTGCAAGGAGCAGAGTCAGGGCGCGGGTAGTTATCCTCAGACCTAATTGTTACCCAGTACTTTCCTCAAGGGCAAATTTGAACAAGTTGTGGCTCAGTGGGTCAGACTGTGGTCTCAGGCATCGGACAGAACTGCTTTTTCATCCTGCTCTGCCAATTGCTAGCTCTGTGATTTTGATGTTACTTTTCACTTCTCTGGGCTTCCTCCATCAAGTAAAAATGCTAGCGATAGTGCCTACTCATTGCGTTTTGTGACAGAGTTCCGATACTTTTTAACCTGAGAATTTTTGGATACTATAGAGTGCATAGTATGTTGTCTCGAATGTAGGAAGCTCTCAGTCAATGATGGGAAAGAACCATGCATGCCAGTCCAGGTCAGGCACCAGAAGACTAGTCCATCACTGTCTAGGTTTTTAAGCTGTAAACGACAGAAGCCCACTTTTACTAGCTTAAGCTGTCAGTGGTCAAAGGATCGATTACAAGGACCTCAGGCTGTTTTGCAAAATGCAGCCTGGCCCTCGGGAGGGACTGGGACCAGATCTGGAGCATTCTGGGACCCAGGGAGCACCTGTCTATCGTCTCTGCTTCCATATATGTGCCTTGTCCCTCCTTCTTTCCTCAGGCCAGCATTCTCTGCTTTTCTGGCCACATGCTGGGTGATTGCAAGTTCCTCAAGATCCCCTTCCTTCCAGCAACCTGCCTGGAATTCCTGAGAGATAGACAGGATTGGCCTAATTTGAGTCAGGTGTTGACTTCTAATCAGATGTGGCCAAGAAGAGGGAGAGGCATAAAGTACAAGCATGGCCTTTAAAAAGAAAAGCATTTAGTTGGAGAAATAAAATTGATGAGATAGAAGAAATAGATAAACATACCTTGGTGAATGCGATGATCAGACCTTGACCAACAAGGTGAATGGAGTTGAAGACGTGGGGATGAACAAGAACTTGTGGAATTTTGACTCTGGAGACTAGAGAGAGGGAGAAACACTAAAGTGGAGTGTAAGAAGGTTTGAGACCAAGGGGTGAGTTATGGATTAGTAAGGGAACCTTTAGACCTGTATCTTATGTACTGCTCATATTATTCATTCATCCATCCATTCATTTCCTCCATATTTTTAAAATGCACTGGGGATACAATCGTGAGCTTGCACTACTTTCTTTAGTTGGTGTGGTTATGCTAGAGGACATGAACCAAGTGTTCATGGTGTCCCATTGTCTCACTTTTCCTGCTCTAAAACACCATTTCATCAAAACAAAACAAACAAACAAACAAACAAACAAACCCTGTGAACCTGAGAAAGAGGAGCTAATTTCCTTGGTGATTCTGGAGAGCCAACTTGGGTTCCAATCAATTGCGGCAGATTTTTGTTTTGGTTGTTCTTCACACTCCTTTTTGTACCCACCAAAAAGTTAAATTCACACAAAAGCAGCTCTGTTTGAGTACTTTTATTCGTTGGGTACTGCTAAGTTAGGATTTTGGGGTCAAGGATGGACTGAACCAAGTAGGCTCTCTTACAGAATCCCATTTGTCAGTGCTACACATCCTGGGTTCTCAATAGCTAAGATGGAAAATATGTCTTTCAGGAAGGTTGGTGTCTGCTTTCTTTGGGCAGTGCACCTGCTCCATCCGAGCAGTTATGATTCTTAATGATGTTTTGGAGTTCGAGTCATTCATTCAAAAGAACTCAATCTATATTAATTGAGCATCTTCTAAGAACCAGGCTTTATTCTGTATCCAGGTGATCAAAGCCCAGTCCTTCGGGAGCTTACACTCTGGCTGAGGAGGTCACATTTTGTGGCTTTGAAATATAACTAGGAATTCAGAAGCAAACCTGGGCATAGAAGTCATTCACAGGATGGCTATGTGTTAAATTCATTCAATGGGACTTCCAAAGCTTTGTTAGCTACCAAGGATATTCTCAAGATTGGGCTTTCGTAGGGCCTCATATGTGATCTTTAAAATCACCCCCTTCAAACCATTTTATCAGTAGATAAGTGCCCAGAATCATGTATATTATTTGTAGCAGTTACAGGACAGTGTTTTTCCTTCCTTCATAAACATTTTACATTCAAGTTTTACTTTGGTAATAGTCAGGGCTAATGACCAGAGGCGCTGAGTGGATTCAGATGGCCTGGTATTTCCAGGAACTTCTAAAAACTTTGGAGTAACCAGGAGTGCAGCTGAGTTAGGGAAGAGTTTGGAACCTTGAAGTCTACCCTTTCTGATTCTTGAATGAAATCTTCCTTTCTGAATGTAGTTGAGGACATAATCATCTGTTTTTTACTTGAATTGTGGACATATTGACTATTTCCCGCCCAAACACAATCAGGGCAATTAGTAGGGTAGGTTTTCAGCAGAAGGGAGAGAAAAACGTGTACTGCATGCCAATCGCTTCCTCAGTGCCAGCCGGCAGTGTGTCTGCAGAGCAAAGCATTGTAGGTTTTCAAAGAAATCAGCTGGCTAGCTAATAACTGCCCCTGGCATAGCCTCTTTTGATGTCCAATTACCCTTTCTAATGAAGACATAGAAACAGTAAAACAGCCGCATCATAAAAGTGGAGACACTCATCTTTTCCTTGTTCTCCTCTTTGCATTGGCTGGGAGACATAGCATCTACAGTAATTAGACAAATTGCCTGGCCATCTCTCAAGTCTGTGAGTGTTGCTTTATAAGTCAGCCAAGTCTTGCCATCTCAATATATATTTTGGAGATAAAGATGATGATTATTTTAAAAATAAAATGACAGGGTAGAAAGTTGGGGTCATCATGGACTGATCCTGGGTAGCAGGGCCTGTTGGAGATTGAAATAGTCTCTCCTTATCCGCAAGGGTTATGTGCAAAGATCCCTAATGATTGTCTGAAATCCTGGATAGTGCAAAACCCTATATACTATGTTTTTTTCCTATACCTATGATAAAGCTTAACTTATAAATTAGGCACAGTATACCAACAATAACCAGCAATAAAATAGAACAATTATAACAATATACTGTAATAAAAGTAATATGAATGGCTTTGGGGCCATTATTAAGTAAAATAAGGGTTACTCAAACACAAGTACTGTGTTACTTGGATAAAGGGATGAATCATAACCTAAGCAGGACAGCAAGAGATTGCACAGAATGGTGTGCAATTTGCAACTTATAAGTTGTTGATTTCTCAAAATTTCCATTTAATATTTTTGGACAGTGGTTGACCATGGGTAACTGAAACCTCGGAGAAGGGAGAGCTGGTATATAGATTTTCATGACTTCCATTGGTTTTGAATATCAGAAAATAAATGGCTATCATCAACAAATCAACAAATGACAAGTGCTGGCGAGAATGTGGAGAAAAAGGAATCCTCGTGCAATGCTGGTGGGAATGCAGGCTGGTGCAGCCACTGTGGAGAACAGTACGGAGTTTCCTCAAAAAGTTAAAAATGAAACTCCCATTTGACTCAGTGATTCCACTGCTAGGACTATGTCCCCCAAAACCAGAAACATCAATCATAAAGGATATATGCACCCCTATATTCATAGCAGCACAATTTACAATAGCTAAGATTTGGAAACAGCCTAAGTGTCCATCAACTGATGAGTGGATTAAAAAACTGTGGTACAGCTACACAATGGAATATTTTGCCACTATAAAAAAGAAGGAACTTTGACCATTTGCAACAGCATGGAACTGGAGAGCTTTATGCTAAGTGAAATAAGCCAGTCAGAGAAAGATAAATATCACATGATCTCACTCATATGTGGGATATAATGATCAACGTAATTTGATGAACAAGAATAGATCCAGAGACAAATTTGATGAACAAGAATAGATCCAGGGGGGGGGGTAGAGAGCAACCAAAGGACTTGTATGCATGCATATTAGCATAACCAATGGACACAGACACTGGGGCAGTGGGGGCTTGCCCTGGACTGGACTGGCTGGGGGATGGTCAATTGGGGAAAAAGGAGACATATGTAAAACTTTAAACAATAAAAAAGAAAGAAAGGAAGAAAGAAAGGAAGAAAGAAAGAAAGAAAGGAAGAAAGAAAGAAAGAAAATAAGACAGTGGAAGTTGGAGATTCTACCTCAGTAGAGCATAGCTCTGATAGATAAAAGGTTTAACAAAAAAGAATGACATTTAAAAATAAATGTCTGCACAAGCATGAAATAAGCAAATACCAACTTCTCTATGTAAATGTAGGGTCAAAAAAGTTAAAAATCTTTCTTCAAAGGAAAGTGCAGGCTTACATTTTTTTTTTATGAATTCTTTCAATGTTTAAGGAAGGAATAATGCTAATGTTACATAAACTCTTTCAGAAAAAAAAATAGGAGGAAGGAACACTTTCCAATTCACTTTATGATACTCATTTATGAAATCATGATACTAAAATCTGACAGACATTCCAAAAAGAGAAAGAGTGAAACAACGCATTATTGACTAAAATCCTATATGAACATAGACTCAAAAATTCTTAACAAAATATTAGCAAATCAAATTTAGCAATATATAAAAAAGATAGCACAAAATGACTAAGTAGGTTTTATTCCAAAAGTGCAAAGTTGGTTTAACATTTGCAAATCTAACAGTGTAAATCTTGTTCATTTAACAAATGAAAAAACACATTTACAAAATTAAGAAGGAAAAAAGATCAAGGAGAAAAGGCATTTGACAAAAACGAACATCTACCTATTCATAATAAAAACTCAGCAATCTAGGAATAAATTGGATATTTCTCAATCTGATAAAAGCTATTTATTAAAAAACTATAACAAAAATCATCCTTATAGGATTCAAGGCAAATATACAAAAATCAATTTTATTAGTGATATACTAGCAACAAGTATTTGGTGAAATTAAAAAATCTCTTTGCAGAGTATCAACAACAAAATAAGTTAATGAAGATAAATTGAACAGAATAGGTGTGAGATCTCCCCACTGAAAACTATACAACACTGTTAGGAGTAACTAAAAAATACAAAATCAATGGCTATTTATGAGTAGGAAAATTCAATATTGTTAAGATATTAATTCTTCCCAAATTAACCAATAGATTCCATACAATCACAGTAGAAATCCCAAAATGTCTTTTTTTTCAAGAAATTGATAAACTATCATTTATATAGAAATACAAATAATCTACAATATCAAGAGCAATCTTGATAAAGAAGAATAAAGTTGGAAAAATTAGACTATCTGATTTTAAAACTATGGTAATTTTAAACTATGGTAATCAAGACTCATTTTAAAACTATGGTAATCAAGAGTGTGGTACTGGCACAAAATTTGACAAATTGACCAGTGAAATAGAACACAAAGCATGGAAACAGACTCAACTGATCAAATAATGTTTGACAGAGGTACCAAAGCACTTCCATGCAGAAAGGAAAGTCTTTCAATTAGTGATGGTGGAACATCTGGTTTTCATGTGAAAAAAATAAAATAAAAAAAGGACTCCAGCTCCTACTTCGTGCCATATATCTTCCAAAAGAAAAAATGGGAGAATTTCACCATGATTTAGAGATATGCAATGCTTTCTTAGACAGGAGTCATGAAAGAAAAACAGATATGTTGGACTTACAGACACGGTTAGGTAAGTAAGTAGGCAGTCCACAGCTGAGAGAAAATATTATTAAAATAACATAGCACTGGTGTCCAAGATATATAAAGACCTCTTAACATTTCAGAATTAAGAATAAAAAAAATAAAAATGGGCAAAGTAATTCGACAGACATTTCACAAAAGAAGATACACATATGGCCAATGAGCATATTCAAAGTGCTCAATATCATGAATCATCAAATACTTCAAGTTGAAACCACAGTATTATGCCCTAGACACACTTTAGGTCTAAAATTAAAATAAAAACCTGACAATTTCAAATGTTTTTAAGAATGTGGAGCAACTAGAATTCTCATCCATTACCAGTGGGAGTTTGGGAAACTGACTTTTTTCCCCCCCCCATAATTCTAAACATTTATCTACCCTCTTAAGTGAACAATTTCATTCCCAGGTAATTACCCAAGAAAACTGAAAATAATTGTCTACTAAAAAGTTCGTTCAAGAATGTCCCTAGCAGTATATCCTACATAATGAAAGGCTAATATGCAAATTGACTGAACAGCGGAACAACTGATTGCTATGATGCACACTGACAACTAGAGGGCAGCAGCTCAATGCAGGAGCTTCCCCCTGGTGGTCAGAGCATTCCCACAGGGGGACTTCCTCTCAGCCAGAAGTCCTGAGCCCGGCTCATGGCTGGTGAGTGCAGTGGTGGTGGCGACAGCCTCTCCCACATCTGAGGCAGGACCGACTGACAGCTTAGGCCCACTCCCCCGGGGGCTCCCAGACTGCAAGAGGGTCCAGGCCGGGCTGAGGGACTCCCTCCCACCCTGAGCACATGAATTTTGAGAACAGGCCCTCTAGTCATTAATAATAGTAAAAAACTGGAAACAGCCTTGGTGTTCATCAATAGAAAAATGGATAAACAAATTATCGAATACTACACTGCAATAAAAAGGAACAGATTACTGATATATGCAACAATATGCATACATCTCCATATATTTTATCATGTGAAAGAAGCCATATACAGGGATATATATACACTAGTAGCCCTGCTCATGAATCTGTGGACCAGTAGCTCTCTGTGAGGCCTGGCCACTCCTCGCCTGCTGCCCAGAGGCTCTCCGCGGCCCGGAGGCCCACCTGCAGCCGGGCATGGAACACTTGCCTCATTGCCAGGGCCATGACGCAAGTGTACCTCGCCCTGGTCTGGCCAGAGGCTCATCCATGGCTGGGTGCAGAACGTATTCTGCCAGTCTGCTCATGCTGCCCGCTCTCAGTGGCCACTCCTCTGGGACTGGTGGACTCCAGTGGGTCTGAGAGGATTGGACACCACCATCTTGTGGCTATGGGTGCCGCCATCTTTGTGACAGAGTGCTGGTTAATTTGTATATTACCCTTTTATTAGATAATTTCGTATGATTCCATTTGTGCATACTTCTAAAAAGGGCACAACTGCCGAAACTGGTTTGGCTCAGTGGATAGAGCGTCGGTCTGTGGACTGAAAGGTCCCAGGTTCGATTCCAGTCAAGGGCATGTACATTGGTTGTGGGCACATCTCTGGTGGGGGGTGTGCAGGAGGCAGCAGGTCGATGATTCTCTCTCATCGATGTTTCTAGCTATCTATCCCTCTCCCTTCCTCTCTATGAAAAATCAATAAAATATATTAAAAAAAAAAAAAAATAAAAAAATAAAAAGGGCACAGCTAATTTATGATGAAAGCAAATCAGAATACGAAAGTCCTTCAACTTTGTTCTTTTCAAAGATATTTTGGTTATTCTGAGAAACATGCAATTACATATGAACTTCAGAATCAGTTCCGTCAATTTCTGCAAAGAAGCCAGCTGAGGTTCTAATGGAAGTTTCTTTGAATCTGTAGATCAATTTGGGGAATATTTCCATCTTAACAATATTCAGTCTTCCAACCTATTAACATAAGATCACGCGCCCCCCCCCCAACCAGGTACATAGGTTTTCTTTCATTTCTTTCAACAATATGCTGCAGTTTACAGAGTATAAGTTTTGCATATATCTAAAAAATTTACCTCTAAGTATTTTACTCTTTTTTGATTCTACTGTAAGTTGAATTGTTTTCCTAATTGTGTGTTTGACTTATTCACTGCAAGTGTATAAAAATGCAGTTGACTTTTTGTGCATTGAACTTGTTTCTTGCAATTTTTCTGCTCTTATTTATTAGTTCTAATATTTTTTGGCGAATTCCTTAACATTTTTTATATAGAAGATTGTATCATCTAAGAATAGAGGGATAGTTTTGCTTCTTTCCAATTTGGATGTCGTTATTTCTTTTTCCTTTCTAATTGCCTTGGCTGGGACCTCCAGAAGAACGTTGAGTAGAAGTGGCAGGATGACATCCTTGTTCCTGATCTTAGGGGGAACAACCACTTTCCTCATTAAGGAGGATGTTGGATAGGGGTTTTTCATAGCAATAGATTGAGAAAGTTCTTAGTCTGTTAAGTGCTTTCTTTTTAATCATGAAAATGTGTTGGATTTTGTCAAATTTGTTTTTGCTTCTATTGAGATGACCATGTGGATTTTGTTTTTTATTCTATTGACATGGTATATTCCATGAAGTGATTGTCAGTTGTTATCAATGCAATTTTGTAGAACATGTCTTTTGCTAACAGGTATGTTTGGAAATGAAATTGAACCCACTGTGTGGCCTATATACCGGCCACCATGAGGCTGTGTTTGGAGAAGGCCGCCTTGTCCCTGTCTCTGCTAGTTCACCCAGTTCCCTTTTCAGTGCCGACGCTATGCCCACACCAGTCAAGTCCAAACTTACACCTCCAGCCAGGGAGACGTGTTTCAGGTTAATTAGGGGCCTCAGTCAATTTAGTTCATAGGCTGTAATTATAAGCACCGAAGACCTGCAATTTCTGTTTTAATTAGAATAAACAATGTGAAAGCACTGACATCACACCAGGGTAACTGGTGAGCATAGGTAATTACACCAAAGCTGAGCCTCTTGCTGTGAAGAAGCCTGTTGGGATCCATGTTGGAGCATGGGGCCTGGCCATCCTGGGAGAATGCTAATTACCTGTTCAAACCAGACAGGTCGGTTGGTTGTGGTGATGACATTAGAACATGCTTCTTCCAAGTTGGAACTGAGTTGTGTCCTGTGGGGTGTGTGTGTCTCTCTATGTCTATGTCTATTTACATATGGGATGACCCTCCACACCTATTTACCTATAACATGTTTCTACATACACACATGCAATGGGAATTTTTTTTTTATTCTAACTGCTGGTTTCAGAGACCCTTTCGGGGAGGGAGTCACTCTTGCTTATAAACATGATAGTTCACTTGGAGAGGCCTGGTGGCCAGAGTGGCTCAGGGACATAGAAGAACAAAGTATTTAGCACTTAATTTAAAATTGTTTGCATTGCATGATGTCAATTCTCTCCAACACTGCAAGCCTCAGCAAAGTCATCAGCAGACATCAGTGTTTTGAATGGATGATATTTTTTTTTTTGGGGGGGGGAGGGGAGAAGAGGGATAGAGTAAAAACCAAAGAGGAAAGACTTAATTCTGTGTGTGAGTAAAAGTATAGAGGATCCTATGTAATAAGTGAAAAAGTGAATCTTGGGAGCTGGGGGCAGGGAACCAGAAGTGACCAAGACTAAAAGGCACAGAGATGTTTCTGAAATCTTGAGCACAGGATATAGTTGAGAAGTCCCCACTTGTTTTAGAAAAGAAATCTCATTATCACACTCTTCTCCTGTAACCTCCCAACACCACTCCCTCTCTTCCCCCCCCATCCTCCGACATCATAATAAAGTATAAATTTATTTAGAAGGTGAGGAAGGCTAAAATGGCCCCAAACTCTCTGGTCTCAGAGCCTGCAAAGGGTACTTTTATTTTTTGAGAGAGTCTTTGCAGATGTGATTAAGTTAAGAATCTTGAGATGGGGAGATTATTCTTATAGGAGGGAGGGAGAGAGCGATTTCATCATCCAGAGAGTACAGATGTAAGAGGAGAAGCAATGTGGCCACAGAGGCAGAGATGCCGCTGAAATCAGGGAATGCCAACAGCCACGGGAGCTGGATGGGGCAAGAACACTTCTCCTTGGGAGCCAGAAAGCGAGGGAGGTGTGCCCTGCCACCCCTGGGTACCAGCCCAGTGAAATTCATTTTGGATTTCTGGCCTCTGAACGTGAGGGAATATATATTTTGGTTGCCTCAAGCTACGCAGTTTGGGAAACAAAACAGGTGGTGTCCCTGGAACCTTCAGGATCTGCCCCTGCCTCCTGTCCAGGCTTCCCACCCGCCCTTCAATAGACCTGCGTCTCCAACTCACACACACCCCAAACTCCAGCCACACCTTACTTGTGTTGCTTGCCACCCGAAACACACTTCAGTCTGCCAGCCCTGAGAGGTGGGGCGTGCCAGTCCAGTTTACAGTGAGGAGAGCGAGCCGCTGCCCCACAGAGCGCCTCTAGGCTGGTCTCCACGTCAGTGCCCTCTGTGGACACTGTCTCAGGCAGAGCAGCACTCTCCTGTCTGTTCCTCTGGCTGAGGCTCTGTGTCAGGGCAGGTTGGCAAACCCCAGCCGTCTCATCTCTGACATCACCGGGTGCCCAGAGATTGATACCTCCTTGGGCACAGTGGACTAAACACAAGCTTTGGTGTAGGATGGACCTGGGTCAGAATATCTTTGTTGTATACATCACTGTGTTACCCTGGATAAGTCACGTCAGCTCTCTGAACCTATGGTCTCTCGTTTATAAACTGGGGCTTATCCTAATGACCTTCGAGGCTGGTCGATGTCCCCTGACATGTACTTCTGAAGCATCCCCTCATGTGGACAAGCCCCAGGTGCATTTGCTCAGGACACTGAGAAAGCAAAATGGGACTTGGAACATGGGTTTCCTCCCGCCCCCTCCACATTGTGTGAGGTTCCCTTTTCCTCAGGGGCCATGTCTGGCGAAAGTTCCCAGGGGATAGGGTTGGCCAAAAGGAAGCAAGTGAGCAGGGTGTGGGGCTGAGTCCACGTGCAGGCAGTGGCTTTGAAATGAGAGAAGCTATTATCCGCCATTCATGCCATAATAGCCCAGGCTTCTGCAGCTGGGAGGCAGCAGTCCCCTTTGCAGTAAGGAAGGTTTATACTAGTAAGTACGGCCAGCAGATAGAAAGAGCAAGCTCCGAGACCTTGCCTGGACCTTGCCAGAAACAGAGACAGAGAGGGAACACACAAGAGTTCTGACTAATGATGCTCACGTGCAAACGCATGTGCACACACATTCACAAACCCGCCCCGGGGAACAGCACTTTCACAGACATGCATGGGCACATGGGTCTCCAGGGTCACTCGCTCATGCTTTGCATTGTAGTCATATTCATGATTTCAGGGTCACATTTTGTTCTTCTCTCTCCAAAGCTGGATATTTGGGAAACAAATATATGAGGAGACAGGCTCAGAGACGTGAAGTTCCTGCATCAAGGTCATACAGCAGAAGGGAGGCTCAAGCCCAAGGAGATAATGAATGGGAGGTTCCTGGCTCCTTGCCTATCTCATAGTAACTGGTCAATAAATGTGTATTGTCACTATGTAGCAGGCAGAATGAGGTGCCTATTAGGCACCAGGGTCCTCACCAAGCCAAGTACCTTTGCTGGGAGCATGACTGAAGTATTATTTCAAACGTGATATTGGAAAGGAAGGCAATACACTGTCCAGCAGGCCCTTGTTCTGGCGGAAACACTAAGAAAAGCCTAAGGACAGAGCCCCACGATGGTTTTGACATCTCCTCCTGGGTCTGCTATCTGGGGATCCTTTTCTAGCCACAAGCCTCATGCCTGGCTCACTGCAAGGCTTGGAGAAGCGAACCCCATAGCATGCAGGGCAGCTTTCTCATTAGCAACTGGGACAGGAGGGCTGGTCCTTGCTCATGTCATCACAGAGATCTGCACAAGCTGCCACAGGCTCACAGAGGGCAGGAGGCGGCAGCGACTCCGCCGCTCCTGCGGTTTTCCCGGGCAGGATGTCTCCTTTGCCAGGGCTGGGCTGTCTGCGCCCTGGGCCTGCTTCCAAGTCTGAGGACCCAGGATCTGCTGTGCTGGGCAGCCTGCCCCCTGCCCTGTCCTGCATGCCCATCTCCAAACCCAAGCCCCCGAGGAAGGACTTTTGTCTCTCGTGGAGGCCATTTGAACCCTTTTATACCTACGGTCAAGGGGGGTTTGCGCTCACCCTTATCTCATTGCCTTGTCATGAAGATTGAGATAATGCATGAAACAACAGTTTTGACACATAATGGGTGCCTTGTAAGCAGAGCAGTAATTATTGTTATTATTGCTGCCATCATCATCATTGTCACCCTCATCCTCATCATTATCACCATCAGCTCCCGAAGGCAGCCAGCCGGGGATCAACTCCAGTCCCTGGCCATCTGATGTCAGGCCAGCAACATCTCTGTGCCTCCGTTTCCTGGCTAACTTCTCTGTTAGAGATGTCCTCTTGTTACCTCCATTCCAAGCCTCAGAATCTCTTGCTGGAAGTCGGGCACATGCCCTTGCTTCTCTGGACTGCAGTTTCCTTATCAGACAGCTTCGGTGTTGCCTCTGAGTTGGCAGTTTGCCTTGGCAACCATGCTGCCCTGAAAGCTGAATGCCTCTGTTGTTTCCTACACCAGCGAAGCAGCAAGAAAGCTCTGAGCGGAGCCAGTCCTCCCACCGACCACTTCCCGACTGGAGCATCAAACTGGTGAAGGCTGATCCCGTGCATGTGGCATAGAGGCCACTTCCACATGGGAAACTGGAAATTATCTGAGTCCTGAGTTCTGTCTTGAAGCTAGGAATACCAAGGTAGAACTCAAAACTAAGACATCTTGTTATATTTCTCCTACATTGCAAAAGTCTGTTAAAAAGGTGATGGTTAGCCATACCAAAGAATGACCAACTCCTAGCATAGGAATCTATCTTGGCCCCTCCAACATCACTGCTGATGTCCCAAGCCCACCTGGTCACACCTTACCCAACTCACACAGTTCAGTCCTGACTCTGGCTGCTGGTGCATTTTATCTAAAGCATAGCTCTGACGTTGGCTGGCCAGTGTCCTTCTATGGCTCCTCATTATCTTAGCACTTCAGCTACCCAATGTGGGCCTTCTCATCTATTCTTTGTATAGCTCTTCAGCATCAACCACTGCCACCTCTCGCTCTCTCCCCTACACATACATACACTCCACACTTACACATATTCATATTCTTCGGAGACAAATAGTGATGACAGCACATGGATGACAGTTTCTCAATGACATTTTTAGGATGGTATGTTAATTATTTTTATGGACCCAACATACCTTAGAGTCACAGTAGAAGGCAGGAAAGATCCTATTGACTGAGGGCACAAACAGGGAATACCTGTGCTGACTTGGGGACAATTTAAGTGAGAGCTTTGCAAATACCCCCTCCACTGGGCCAGAAATATCACCACTGTGGCCCACACTCTGGGTTCAACAACTCTGTGTACTGCCTTTACACATGGAAATCCATTGAGGATTCGGGCCCCTAATGTTTCTAAGACTTTGCAGATAGGTATCCTTTTATTTCCTTGGTCCCCTCATCCATTTCTTAACTCTCTAGCTGTGACCCACCACTCACCACCACATCTTTCTCACCCTCAACCTGATGAAATGGTACTTTCAAGAGCCAGGAAGGCAGTGAGCCATGAGAGAACAGGTTCGGAGAGGGATTGTCTGAACATCTGTTTTCATTTCTCCTAGGTAAACACATAGAAGTGAGATTGTTGGGTTATATGACATGAGTATGTTTAACTTTCAAAAAAACTGCCAGACTGCCTTCCAAAGTGATGGTACTATTTTGCATTCTCACCAGCCGTGTTTGACTATTCCTGCTGCTCCGCCTCCTTGTCAACACTTGGTGTTGTTAAACTATTAAATTTTAGACCATCCAATTGTCATATCATATAATCTCATTTCACTTTTAACTTGTATTCTCTAGTGAATGATGATCTTTTCATGTGGATAGGGGGTACTGTATTTTTCGGACCATAAGATGCTCCGGACCATAAGACGTACCAGTTTTTAGAGAAGGGAAATGAAGAAAAAAAGATTCTGAAACAAATAGTGTCCTAAAATATTTTATGTGCATTAAAACCCAACATCACAGTCATAAACACATGTAATCAACCCTGTAAAGTAAACAGCAGCATTTAGAACCATTTTAGAGCCGGGCAAGCACACAGAGACCACACAGAGCCGGGCAAGTAAAAAAACTTTTTTTTTAAAGTATATGTGTAGGCTATATTTGGACCATAAGACGCAGGGACTTTTCCCCCCCACTTCTGGGGGAAAAAAAGTGCGTCTTATGGTCCGAAAAATACGATAATTTGTATATCTTTCTTTGTGAAGTGTTTTGCTAGGTTAAAAAATTTGTGCTGACTCCTTATCAAGTTGTAAGAGTACTTTAAGTCTTTTTTCAGACATATGTAAATGAATATATATTTTCCAGTATGTATTTTATCTTATTTGTTGTCTTAGTGCCCTTAAAATTTTTAAATTTTGATGAAGTCCAATTTATCATTTTAAAAAAATGGGTCATTTTTTTTTTTAAAAACATCTTATATAAGAAATATTTGCCCCAACAGATTTTCTTCTGTTTCTTAGGAAACATTTATAGTTTTAGCTTTGCATTTAGGCCTGTGATCAATTTTTGAATTAATTTTATGTGTGGTGAGAAGCAAGGGCCAAGATTTTTCTTTTGTTTATTTATTCTTCTTGCATATGCATGTCCAATTATTCCAGTACATTTGTGGAAAACACTATCCTTTTATCATTGGATTAACTGAGCATATTGTCAAAAGTCAACTGATCATATACATAGGAACTTATTTCTGGACTCTGTTGTGTCTCCCCTTCCTGTAAGACTACACTCTTCTGGATCACAGGAGCTTTGGAGCAAGTCTTGAAATCAGGTCCATTAAGTTCTCCAAATTGTCCTTTTGTAAAATTATTGTGACTTTTTTATGTTCTTTAAATTTTCATATATTATAATTTTAGAATCAGTTTGTCAATTTCTTAAAAAAACAACAACCACACACACAGACACACAAAAACCCCCGCTGAGATTTTGATTGGGATAGCATTGACGCTACAGGTCTGCTAGGGGTAAATTCACATTTTCACATCCCAAGTCTTCCAGTCCATGACACAATGTTACTTCCCATTTAGGTAAGTCTTTATTCTTCTCTTGGCAATGATTTTCAGTTTTAACTATACAGTTCTCGTTAAATTGACTGTACAAATTCTGTTAAATTGATCCCTAAATATTTTGTGCTTTAAAAATTTACCCCTAAGTATTTTGTAAATGATATTTTAAATTTAAATTCCCAATTATCTGTTGCTAGTGTATAGAAATGGAATGCTTTTCTGGATTGTGATTTTGCTAATTTTGGTTCTACCAGCATTTTTTTTTTTTCAGATTCCTTAGGGTCATCTTCATTTCTTCATTGATAACATGGGGATGATGTAAGCACACCTATCTCAGAGATCTGAGTGAAGGCTAAGATGATACATTTAAAGGGCATATACCAGATCCTGGCACACATTTAATAATAGGGCGGCAACAGTGACCAGTGTGGGTGCAGCGAGTGTGGGGCCTTCTGGAATGCTAGGCAAGTTCCGTTTCTTGATTTGAGTGCTGGTCGTGCATGTGTTCAGTTTGTAAAATCCAGTGAGCTATGCACTTATATGTGCATTTTTTCTATATGTTCATTGCACTTTGATAAAAAGTACAAACACAGTCCAACAAGTAATGTGTTTTGAGCTTTCGTCATGTAGCCAGCCCTGGTACCCTCTCTTTATATGGCTTATCTCATGAATCCTGTGAGCTGGGTTTCCATTCTATTTTACACAAGACAACACTGAGGCTCTGAGAGACAGAGTCATTTGTCCAAGCTCATGGAGTGACTGCATGGCAAAGATCAGAGGTCACCCCAGTTCGTAAACCCTTAACCACTAAGCTGCATAGCCTTGTGTTAGACTTTGGTTGGAAAACATGTAAAATCTTTAGTTCCAAGAGTGGAGGGTGTGCTGGCAGGCAGCATAGGTGGTTCTGGGCAGGGTGGCAGGTCAGAGAGTTGAAAGGGAAGTAAGAGAGGCACCTGAGGGGCCTGGGAAGACCGGGCAGGGCCAGCTGGGTTTCCTCAGTGCCATCATGGCTCATGATTGACCCGGTGTCTCAGAACCAACCCCCTCCCACAAACACTGTATAATTGCCTGATCTGGCCTAGTGACCAGGGAGGAGGTGGGGACGTTTATCTTTCATTAAAAGGTCAAAATGAGATTATGGGAGGTGGTGCTCAGTGGGGGGAGTTGCCTCAGAAAATGTGCTGACTGCTCCAAACTTATTAGGCAGAAACACATGCTTCTGGTACCTTCTATCACCTCTCTGAGTCTCACTTTCTTCAGCTGAAATGTAATTTTGCCAGCTTTGCCAGGGTTGGTTACATGAGCTGATAGGATGGGAGTGAGAGGAAGAAGCTGACATCGGAAAAGGGTGCTTTGGCAGGTGTGACAGGGAAGGACTGAAGTTGAGTGAAACCAAAGCATGGATGTCAGAGAGGGAGTCATGAAAATGGCTCCAGGTACAACTGTTTTCAGGGAGGGGCATGTCTACACAAGCTAGTTTCAAGAAAGGTCACTTTTATTATTATTATTTTTAAATATATTTTGTTGAGTTTTTACAGAGAGGAAGGGAGAGGGATAGAGAGTTAGAAACATCGATGAGAGAGAAACATCAATCAGCTGTTTCCTGCACACCCCCAACTGGGGATGTGCTGCAACCAAGGTACATGCCCTTGACCAGAATCAAACCTGGGACCCTTCAGTTCACAGGCTGACGCTCTATCCACTGAGCCAAACTGGTTAGGGCAGGAAAGTCACTTTAAAAAAATAGATTTGGATCCCCTCCTTTAGTCTCCTTCTCATGATCATTAAATGACACAAAGTCCCCGCAGGAAAAATGTAGATCCTAGTGACCTTAAAGGGGGAGGTACAGATGGCAACCACAGTCTATGGAGCCCCACGAAGGGTGATAACTTGCATCTTTTCTCCTCCTTCCATGTCTTACCAGAATTGTGTCTCATTCCAGGAGTTTCTGAATGAGCTGGAGGAACAGCAGTCTCATTAGTATCTGAACTAGGCCTGTGGCACTTGGTTGCATTACAGAGAAACTTTGGAGATGTTCTGCCTATTATGACATTTTAATCAACCTCATATAATTTAGTCACACTGATGTGGTTCTGCTACCGACCCTGAGTAAATCTTTCTAATTTGTTGGCCTCTGTTTGCCTACTGGAAAATGGGGAGGAATACAAAGTGAATATGAGGGCCTCTCATCCTATTTTTCCAGAGAGTCTAAGCTCCAGGTCCTGGACTTACCCTCTGCAGGGCTAGTGAGTGTGACTGGTCACCCTCACGGTCAGTCCATTGGCAAGTTCTCAAAGTCAATGTTTGGCAAATCTATAAGCTGTGTTTGTGTGTTGAATTTCAGAGAGCATATATGTTAGCCTCTAGAAAAATTGTGTACAGGAATTTTGTAAAAGTGATGAAGATGCAGAATGTGCTTTTACTCATTGAAAAAGAGAATAAGGGGATATGTGGTATGTTGATTATGGAAACTTGGCCAAGGAACTTGGAAGATGGATGTTTACTCCTGGGTGTCCTGCATTGTAACTCTTTTAAAATAATGTATTTTTTTGATTTTTCACAGAGAGGAAAGGAGAGGGATAGAGAGCTAGAAACATGGATGAGAGAGAAACATCGACCAGCTGCCTCCTGCACACCCCCCACCTGGGATGTGCCTGCAACCAATGTACATGCCCTTACCGGAATCGAACCTGGGACCTTTCAGTCCACAGACCGACGCTCTATCCACTGAGCCAAACCGGTTTTGGTTGTAACTCTTGATTATTACTTCATAATAATTACTTAAATTTCAATGTTTCCCAGGTTCTTTCCTGAGTTCCTGTTCTCATTCCAGAATCTTCTCTATGGGTTTTCCAACTCAACCAAGACCATCTCCAGGCCAGACTTCACTCCTGACTTTTGAGAATGTATTCCCTGTCTTCTGAGAGCCTTCTCTTCTGTATTCTCCTTTAACTCAACAAGTTCCAGCTTGAGTTAGTCCTCTTTCCTGCCCAACTTGCTTCTTCTCCTCTATTCCCTGTTTTAGGAATTACACCATTCTCCACCCAGTCACCAAGGCTGGAACCTGGGAGTCATCCTGGGCTCCTCCCTAACCCTCATTCCTATGTCCATCCATCATCACATATTCCTTGTTTGGCCACTGAAATGTATCTAGATCACCCTGTTTTGTCCTACCCAGCAACTCCTTACTAAGTTCAGTTCTGACTCTCTTTATCTCCTGATGGATAATTAGAATCGCCTCCTCCTATTTGGTTGCTTATCCACCAATCTCCTTTCAGGTTGACTTTTTACCTCCCTATTATAGTGATTTTCCTAAAAGCTCAGTCTGGTCACATCTCTCTCCTGCTTGTGATATTACATGAATAAAGCGTCCTCATGGCTTATAGAACACAGTTCAAATTTCCTAGCCTGACATCTGAGGACCATCTAATGTTTCCTGGATGTAATATTGTTTTTTATTGTGTTTTTCTTTTCTCTTTCTTTCTTTTCTTCTTCTTCTTTTTTTTTTTTAACAAAGCTCTATGCCTTTCCATATCTTGCTACTGTTGCTTCAGTACTTTTATACTTGACCCTGCTGACCTTTGATCCCTGTTGACCTCTCGAGCCTCATATCTTTTCACAATCCTCACTGCTGATATCCAGGATGGTTACCTTATAGCTTTGAAATGGCCAATGAGACCTTCTCACTGATGACCTCTCCTACATCTGATGGATGTGTGAAGTGCTCCTCAGGGTTGCTCTTAAGCCATGTGGATAAGGATTGGACCTTCCTTGTGTGAATAGGGCCATTCTTCTTTTTCTCATGGGCCCTTCATCTGCACTCCCTACTGGTACCTGTGATTGGAAGGCCATCATGTGGTCAACTTTGAGGAGTCACTTTTCAGGAATGTGATGATTATAGCTGAGTTCCAGATATGCTGGGAAGATCTGTTTTTCCATGTGTAGGTTATACAATTTCAGTGATAAATTTGACATAAGTGGAATACAAATTATCATTCATGTTTTCCTACGTATTTTGGGTAAGACTTGTATTTATGGTTTTCATCATTGAAGCTTAGTAACAGCCTTTGGGTCATTGGAAGCCAGTGTTCATAGGTGGCACAATGGATGAGGCAGCATTGTGAGCAAATGCTAGTAGGGAACTGTGTAGGCGCAGTGATAGCTATTGTTTCCAAACAAACATGTTGTAGAATACTATTGGCACTAGAAGTAAATACAACATTGCTATTTTTTCTCTCTCATGATGGGAGATCTAAAACTAGCCAGATATAGTGCATTTGATAGCAAAGAATACAAAGAGATGGCTCCTGAACATGAGGAGAAAGAGATTTTGCCTGTACCCTAAGAAAAATCTTCGTGTGCACTATTAGACAATAAGCCAATACATAATTACCTCTTCTTTACTCATTATTTTAAGTCTTCATTGATAAATTACGATGCCTCCCATGGGCCCATTAATTTTATAATATATTTTAAAGTTAAATTGATTATTTGTCAGAACCCCACAGAAACAATTTGTTTAGGGCCCCACATTTCCTAGACAGCTCTGCTCTGGTGGATGACTTTATGAATATTTTGAAATGTTCCTGGCTCCCCAAAGAGAACAACATTATGCATGCAATATAGCCTATATTTTGTGTTGGATTATGGCAAAGAACTCTCCAAATTTGGTGGATGTCTTCCTATTTATTTTTAAGGGATATGCTACCAGGAGCTGACAGATAAAACTCTATGGTCACCCAAGAGAAATTCAATAAAAGCCTGTCTACAAGGGGCTGCCACAAAGGTACCTGCCTAGATGTGCAGCTCTGTGAGAGGGAGTAGGTATTATTACCCTAATTTTAGAGACACAGCTCACATTGCTAGTGAGAGATGAAGGCAGAGGTCAAGGCCTTGTTTTATGGTGGAAGACGGGTTCCCCATCTCACCAAGATGAGCCCAGCATCCATGCTCCTTCCATTGTGTGATTCTGATTGGCTAAAGTAGAAAGTATTGTGACTCCATAGCATCATCTCTAATGGGCCTGGGTTTTAAAAACACAAGTACTAACAAAAGGGCCCATAGCCATATACCTGGGAAAATGATGCATGCTTGCAAGAACTGAGTAAAAAATGCTAAATTCTATAGGAGCTCAGGTTTTGAAACACCCCTGAAAAGATTAATATTGTGCTGTTTGGAGAATGGTGGTAGAGAAAGAAAGGGAGTCCACAGCATGGTGATGATGGTATGTTATTGACAGTTAGAGAGAACTGAGAGAGCTGCTCAATTCAACAAGGCAAAAGCCTTTATCTGGAAAGATTGAAACTCAAGATAGGAGAAAGGCTGAAGGTATACCTCACTGCTTTTATTTTTATTTATTTTATTTTATTTTTTTTAATTTTTTTTTTAATATATTTTATTGATTTTGTATAGAGAGGAAGGGAGAGAGATAGAGAGCTAGAAACATCGATGAGAGAGAGTCATCGATCAGCTGCCTCTTGCACACCCCCTACTGGAGATGTGCCCGCAACCAAGGTACATGCCCTTGACCGGAATCGAACCCGGGTCCCTTCAGTCCCCAAGCCGACGCTCTATCCATTGAGCCAAACCGGTCTCGGCTACCTCACTGCTTTTAATTAATTCAGGTCTCCAATCCATGTGAATTGTAGCCCAGAGTCCTGGGAGGATTTGCAGAGT
This sequence comes from Pipistrellus kuhlii, assembly GCF_014108245.1. NCBI lineage: Eukaryota > Metazoa > Chordata > Mammalia > Chiroptera > Vespertilionidae > Pipistrellus > Pipistrellus kuhlii. Next base: position 6,127,952 of record NW_023425562.1, read on the forward strand.
CTTTGTGGAATCCCTGTCAGCATATTTGAAGAACTGTGGAGGGAGAAAGAGGCCAGAAGATTGGTGTTAGGGACCTCTTGTCTTGATTTCCATAACCTGGGCTCTAGAATTGATGGACTTGAGTCAGACTCTGAAAATGAACTAGAAATGACTATTTAAATGGTGTAGGGGTTATGTGAACCCTGAAAAGGAAGTAAGAATCGGTTTGGAGGCTGAGAGTTCACTAAGAACTAGTGATTCCAAAATATCAATATTTCTCTTTTGAGAAATAAGCCTTTGAGATGAGTGCTGTGGACATTTGTTATTATTTTTATCTCCCCACCTTTGGGTGAATTGTCTCCTCTATGGGTCCTGGTGAGATGGGGAACCTGTCTTCCACCATAAAAGTGAAGATGTGACACGCCCAGTTTCCCAGCCTTCTTTGCAGGGAGTACACTGGCACATGCTCTGTCTAGGTTTGGCCAATCAGAGGCAGCCACCCATAACTTGAAGTTGGGTTCAAGAAATGTCAAGGAGCAGGCTGGAAGGTGGAGAATAAGACCCGGTGATTGAGTTTCCGGAGGCAGGGGTGGCTGCAGCACTCATGGGAAAGTTCTGTATTCAGGCCAATGAAATTGCAGGGGCAGTAGCAACAATTTCCTCCCAGATCAGTTCTGTCATATGATTTGGTGGGCTGTCCTGGTCTACTTGGTATATAACCAGTTTTCTCCATCATTTCAGAGGTTTCATCAACTTGATAATAAACTTTTAACAAACACTTTCTATGCCTAAACCAGCCAGAGCCTGTTTCTCTTGCTTGAAATTCATAACCCTGAAAGGACAGCTATATAGGGTATGTCTGGGTAATGCTACATACATTATATCTTGATTGTATAGGCATTTGTTAAAGAGTCACTTGTTATATGAAGAACAAGATGGAGAATAGTGGGTTGCAAGGTACTGTACTAAAATGGATAGGATGGTTATGTCCCCAAATGTTGAGCAATTTATCTGAGCTGGTCTCCAAGGAAGTCTCTAGGGACATGCTGTGACAGGCAGAATAATGGTCCTTCAAAGGTGTCCACATCTTAATTCCTGGAAACTGTAAACATGTTAAGTTATATGATAAAGGGAAATTAAGGTTGCAGATGAAATTAAGGTTGGTAATGAATTGTCCCTGACGTAAGGAGCTTACTCTAGATTTTCTGTGTGGGACCAGGTAATCACACAGGTTCTTAATGTTTGCTGATTTTGAAGGTGGAGGAAGGAGCCCAAGTGCTAAGGAAGGTGGGCGGCCTTTGGAAACTGGATAAAGCAAGAAAACAGATTCTTCTTTAGAGGCTCCAGAAGGAAGGTAGTCCTGTCAACATCTTGGTTTTAGCTTAGTGAGGTCTGTTCTGAAAGTTTCACTACAGGACTTTAAGATAATAAATGTGTGTTGCTTAAGCACTAAGTTTATTACAGCAACAATAAAAACTAATACACATCCCATGTGCCTCTCCAGTTGGCCTTCCACAGTGGGTAGTGTATGAATGGTATGGATGAATAGTGCTCAAAGGAGATTGGGCAGAGTCCTAAGGCTTCAGGGTGTCTCAGGGGCAAACAACCAAGACAGTGAATAGGAAAGGGACAGGCAGAGGCAGTGGGACCCTGGGAGACCTACCTGGGCTGCCCCAGGAACAATACTGCTTTTACCTGTTTTAAATACTGGGATACTAGGGAAAATGTTTGAAATCCATCATGGACATCATAGGTAAAGGCATTAATTATAATAAGACGTAACATTTATTGAACATATACCATGTTAGTTAATTCTTATAATAAATGATCCTAACAAGGCAGGTATCATCTTTGCAGATGGGGAAACTTAGGATCAGAGACATTAAGTCATCCAACAGCTTGTAAGTGGTAGAGATGCTATTCTAATATGAGAAGTCTCACTTAGAGCCTGCACCCTTAGGCAAGTGAATCAAACACTTGATTGGAAAAAACTTGCTAGAGTATCATATTGATGCCATAATTCAGAATCCAAATGTATTTTGCATGCTTAGAAGATATTTATTTGGGAAAGAGATAAAAACCTGGGTTCAAAAATACAATTACATCAAAGCATGGGTATCTCAATCATGCTACGTGGTGGCTTGTTGCAGAGGGTGGCAAGTCACCATCTTCTGGGTGTATTACAAGTGTAAGATTCTCAGACCTTGTGAGGAGAAACTCCTTTACACAACAGAATGAGCTGCCTTCTGATGTTGTGAGCTCTGTCATTGGTACCAGTTAAGGAAAGATTGAGTTTGTGATGGTGAGGAGTTGATTTAACATCTCTTTAAAACATAAGATTCTAAGACCTAAGGGCTACTGTGCATAGGACCAAATGTTTGGAAGTCTTAGTGCTTAGCTTAAACAAACCCATCTTCTCTAAACTCACTGGGTAGAGGAAATTGTAGACTGATAGATTCTGCCATCTGGAGGGACACACAACCTATAGGTTTAGGTTTTATCCTAGAGCCGTGGTTGGCAAACTGCGGCTCCCCAGCCACATGCAGCTCTTTGGCTCCTTGAGTGAGGTTCTTCCACAAAATAACATGGCCTGGGTGAGTCTATTTCTAAGAAGTGGCGTTAGAAGAAGTTCAAGTTTAAAAAATTTGGCTCTCAAAAGAAATTTTAATTGCCCTGTTGATATTTGGCTCTGTTGACTAATGAGTTTGCCGACCACTGTCCTAGAGTAAAAGCAAAGTCAAAGCAGGATCCAATTTCTCCCCCTCTGATATGAACAGATTTGCATATCAGAGGGGGAGAAGTTGGATCAGAGAGAACAACTGTTAAAAAGGCACAGGTGTGAGAGACACATTTCTGGGCAAAGCAGTCTGAGCCAGAAGGTTTGGGAGGAGAGGGGAGGGGAAAGGGTGGGAACCAGGACAACACCCAGGTGAGGTCTGGGCTGGGTGGAGCTGTCCAAATCGGGCGGTGCTGGTGCCTGCAGGCTGCGGGAACTCTTTAGGGCTCAGAGAAGGTCCATAGGGAAGCTTGTCTGGGGAGGAGCCCTGTGGGAAGTGGGTCATAGACTTGGATAACTCAACAGATGGGTTAGTCAGAAGTGGGTCAGGAGCTGGAGGTCGAGCAGCAAGATAGGTGGAGTCCTGTAATCTCCACCCTGCCTGCGATTTGGTGGGGACAGCTGGGTGCCTGGCCAAGGCATGGGCCTGGCTTCTGAGTGGGATGTGGGCTGGAGGCAGCTGGGAGATGCTGCCTGGCTGTGAATCCCACTGACCAGGACCCCCAGTGCCACTACATCCCCACTCCTCAATGGATCTCTATTTACCGACGTGAACAAACAAGCATAGTTCTGGGAGATAAGCTCTCTTCCCAGAAAGCATTCACCAGGTGCCACTCCCTCTGGCTTCAGACTGATCTAGTTCACTCTCTCCAGGAATCTATCCACCTCTACTATCACTCTGGGACATCGTGTTCCCCATAGCCAGTGCTTTAACCTGTTAGTATTTTAATTCTATCTCATTAACACTCTAGGTCTCCTTTCCCACACACGAAACTGTCTGAACCTAGTATTGACCCTTATGTACAGACAGGTATTACATGTAAAATTTTTTAGTACATAGTGAACACTCAATATGAGTTAGTGGTTGTCAGGGTGGAGATGTTAAACCAAATAATGAAAAGTCAGATTCTCATGGGATCCGATGGTACTCTGTAGGAGGACAGGGAGAAATGATATAAAAATGGAAGTGAGACCAGGAGCAAAGGGAAACAGAGTCAAGAGAGTTCAGGATGATAGTTTTGGGATGTGCCAAGACCAAAGTTTAGAGTGTGGCCAAGACCACGTATCCAAATGCACCTGTTCATGTCTTTCCCAGCCAGTGAGTCTAATACCTAGATGGTAGCCTAAGGGTGAGGCAGCATAGACGTGTATGTCAATGAGCATTGTAGTCACCTGTATAGTCTGGAACACCTCATTCCATTTCTACATTTCTAGTTTTTTTCCATTTACACTGGTTTTGCACAATACACCTCTCTATAGATAAATGTCTTCAGATGTGAAAGTAAGGAGCTGAAACATGTTTTCTCAACGATTCCTTTGAATACTGACATTTTAGGATACTGAACCAATTTTCTGACTGAGCATTCTGTCTGACCCTCCTCTGTCCCCCCAAAAAAGTCAGTCTCATTGACAGTTTCAGATAACCTTTTATGAGGATTTACAATGTTCCAGATCATGGTATTGGCATTTTTATATCCATGGATACATTTTATTTAGGAACAATCAAGGGGTTCTGAGACCCATGTTGATAGTACAAACAGTATATCATTATCTCTATTTCTTTTCATGTCTTATTGCATTGGTTGAATGGTATTTTCTTAGTGCTCTTGAGCCCTCTCACCATAGGTTTCTATTTTCTTTCTAACCTCAATTTGCCTCAGGAAATTCCTCTTATGATTTTTCCTCCCTCTAATTCCCATTTATTTGTAATATTCCCAGGGGACAGTTCAGTATGTCATAGAAGACCCATTTTTAAGCATTGTCAGGCTTCTGACAGTACCATTATTCCAGATATCTTGAATCAGAGTCCTGCTAATACACAGAAAACTGGGGTCAGGAGTAACTGTCAGGAGGTGGTACTGGCAAGATACGGACAGGAGTTGGAGACCATCTTAGCAGCTGGGTTCCAGTGACCTGTAATAATAGTGGCTAATATCAACGTTTTCCAGACTTTGGGTTCTCAATCAGGAATTATGTCAGGGGACTTTTGCAATGTCTAGACATACTTTTAGTTGTCACAACTGAGGGGGAGGTGTGCTACTGTCATCTAATGGGTGGTGGCCAGAAATTCTACTAAATACCCTGTAATGCAATGGACATCCCACACAACAAATAATTTTCTCATCTGAAATTTTATTAGTGATGAGGTTGAGAAACCTTAGGTTAAACCCTTTATGTACATTATCTCTTTTAGTCATCAAACCAAACCTCTGAAGCAGGTGCTTCCATTATTATTACCATCCCCTTTTTATAGGTGGGTAAACTGCACAATAGATACATGAAACAATTTGCCCACATTCACCAAGCTAGAAGGTGCCAGAGCTAGGCTTTGATTCCAAGTGTGGCCAACTTGAAGCCTGTGCACTTGCTTACTTTGTTGGGAACTAAAAAGTCAGGTCCACTGAGCATGCAGGTCAGGACAAGGAGCATGGCTTTAGAACTTGCCTGATAACCACCAAGTCTTACTGCCACTGCAAGAGAACAGCTCCTACCTGCTGGGGGCAGAGTCTTCCATGGGTGCTTGGATTGACCTGGGAGGCTGATCTTGAATATTCTCAGCTGAGTGGAGCTAGGGAAGGCTGGGACATTATCCCAGTAACTTTAGCTTCACACTCCCACTGTTCTGACCTATGCAACTTTGGAATCAAGTGCAGGGAGGAGGCCGGCTGGACAGCTGGCTGCACATGCTCACAGCCAAGTGAGTGATGTGGCAACTGGCCAGAAGTCAGATCACCTCCTCCGATTTTATCTGCAAACATACTTAGATATTGGCACAATGGGGAATTGACAAATGCATGACACAGGCCTGGCACATAGTAGGTCCCTGGTAATGAAGGAATGAATAAATTAAGTGGGTGAACGCATACATTTTTTATGAGGTCAAAGCTTGGAATACAGTGAAAGGGCAGGGCATAGGTCAAGAGGGGAAGTCAGGGCCAGGCCAGTGGGGTGATGCATTGGTGAATGGGAGGGTGCCAAGCCTTCCAGAAGAGCCAGCAGACCAGCAGCTGCAGCTACATCTTCTAGAACTCAAGCCACATGGGACTGTGGGAAAGTCTGACAACAAGCATCTTCGGGGCTTGACTAATTTTTGGACTGCATCATTGGAATGCTTTGGCAAACAAGCCTTAAACTCAGTGACTTCCTGACCCAGGGGCAGTAGAGCCTGAGTGTTCCTATATAGGACCTCCCCTGGGTAAGGGCTGAGACTACAAATGGACTCAAGAATTTAGTTTATTGTTCTTGAGGTGGGAATACTTTTCAATATTCTGGTTTCTTCCTTTGAGACCCTTTCAAAGACTATATTTATACAGTTAAATTGGCTTCATGGAATCCAGAGAAACCAGCAAGTAGATCTGGCAACCTTGTTTTTGTTGTTTTCCTCTATGAAGGAAAGAAGAGGAGGGGGCAAGGGGAGAAAGGGAAATGAAATTCACTGATGGTTTACTTTGGATTGAGTGCTCTTTAAGGTTACATTAGGGAGGTGGCTGAGGGCCCTGCCTCAAAGCATGGCACCAGGCAGACCTGAGACTTGGGTAAGTTCCTCACCTCCCTAACCCTCAGTTTACTCATTGATAAATGGGGGTAACATTTGTTCATATCATACTTTCTAGAGTTGTGATGAAGGTTTAATGAGCTGGGGCACAAGACGTGCTTAGACCAGCTGCTGGCCCAGAATAAGTGCTCACCAATGTTAGCCTGCATTATTGTTATTTTAAGTTAATCCCTCTCAGCCAACCTGGGAGGTGGGATATGGTCTCCATTTTACATGTGAGTAAGCCAAAGCTCGGAGGGGGATCTGGTGTAGCTTCATTCTCAGTTCCTCTGTCCAGTCTCTGCTGACCTAAAAGGTCTGGTCAATGTTTCCTAGCTGTGCAGACCAGGTCCTGAACTTCCCTCTCAGCTTCCATTTGTAGGTCCATGAGAACAGACTCTGCACCCAAAGAGTCATTCTCTGCTGTGATGCCAGCACCCAGCAGAGTTCCTGGTGCATGGTGAAAGCTGAGTGTACATCAGCTGACTGATAGGTCATTCAAGGTCATTTGACCCAGTATGACATTGGTTAGTTTCTTTCTCATAGGGGATGAGTGTGTGTGTGTGTGTGTGTGTGTGTGTGTGTCTTTTCTTGGAAATGACGAGTAAAGTGAATGGCTGGGAACACCTTTTATTTTATTTTTTATTTTTTATTTTTTTTAAAAAATATATTTTATTGATTTTGTACAGAGAGGAAGGGAGAGAGATAGAGAGTTAGAAACATCGATGAGAGAGAGTCATCGATCAGTTGCCTCTTGCACACCCCCTACTGGGGATATGCCAGCAACCAAGGTACATGCCCTTGACCGGAATCGAACCCGGGTCCCTTCAGTCCCCAAGCCGACGCTCTATCCATTGAGCTAAACCGGTCCCGGCTGGGAACACCTTTTAGATGTTAGCGGGTTATATTCCCTTTGGCTTAGTGACAATGGCAAACCCAGCCCATTTTCCCTGTCCTTGCTGCCCACCTCGACCAAGTACTATACAATCTAAGGTTTCCGAAGAGAGAGAGTAAGTGTGCCATTCATCTAGAAGAACTTGGAAGTCAGTTATGCGCTTTTTTTGGAGTGCAGAAATAGGTAAATGACAATGGATCCTCACACATCATAGGAAAACAATGTCCGATTTTAGCATAAGGTTTAGAATGTTTTGAAACTGTGTTTTCTTCCTCCACTTTTCACTCCTAGTTCATCCAGTCCTTCCATCTCTCCTGAGGATTGCTAAACACAGGACCTTGCCCAGCTAATGGAAGGCGAACCCAACTCCATTGAGTAGCTATTCCTCATTAATTAATTATTTACTCTAATGGTTTGAGCTTTTACTCTGTGCCAGGCACAATACTAGGCACTAGAGGGACAAGGGAGGACAACAAGGTTCTTCCCTCCAGACTTTGCAGCTTGGTGGCAGATAGAGACGACGATTCACACAGTCACACCAATGAATCCATAATTATACATAGATATATGTGCTCAGGAGGAGAAAACAGTTCTGTGAGGACTTGACCTAGACTGAATGATCGAGGAATGTTTCCCCAAAGGAGAAAAAGTGAGCAGAGATCTGAAAAATAGATAGGATGCAGTTGCTAGTGGGAGAACATTCCAGACAAAGGGAATATTATGTGCAAAGTTTGGGTGGAGAGTTGGAATTAAACTCTCCATAAGGAGTGAGAACATGGAAATTGAAGGGCCATAGGGTGCAAGCCAGGCTGGAGAGGTGAGTGTTGGCTGACTGTGTGGGGTCCTGCAGGCTAAGGTAGGATCTGACTTCTACTATAAGGAATGTGGGAAGCTGCGGAAGGGGATTTAGAAGTAGTAAGATACAACTTGATCTGTTGTTTGAAAAGATCTTTCTAGCTGCCGTGGAGAGAACAAATGATACCTGAGTGGATGTGGAGAGATAGGTGAGGAGACAAGGGTGGTTGTCCAGGGAGAGGTAATGGTTGCTCGGACTCAATGTTTAGTGGAGATGGAGACAGAACATGGGCTTAGGAGGTAGCCTCAGCCTCAGAGGGTGAATGACAAATGTCCCATACCCAGAGGCACTCTGTAATTAATTCTGTCATTCTTTTCTCACCATAGTTACCACTATAGGCGTTTTCTAAAACTAAGGAGGGTGAGTAGAATATTTATTTCCATTAAGCAATCTGTGAGTCTTACTTATTTCTCTTTCCTTTTAGCGTCAATGTATGTGGGTTTTTTTTTTTTGTTTTTTTTTTCCTAACTGAATCATTGACTGGGTGATGGTTAATTTTATGTGTCAAGTTGGCTGGGCCATGGAGTGTCAAGATACTTGGTCAAATATTCTTTTATGTGTTTCTGATGGAGTGTTTTGGATAAGATTAACATTTAAGTTGGCAGGCTGAGTAGAACAGATTGCTCTTCCTAATCTAGGTGGGCCTTATCCAATCAGTTGAAGGCTTGAATAGAACAATAAAGCTGACCTTCCCCCTATCAGGAGAGAATTCTTTTTGCCTCAATGCCTTTGAACTCGGGCATTGGCTTTTCTCCTGCCTTTGGATCCAAACTGGATCACTGGTTTTTCCCGGGTCTTGAGCTTGCTGGTTTTCAGATGGAACTATACCATTGGCTCTTGTGGTATAGTTCCAGACATTTGGACCCACGCTGAAACTAACCATTGCCTCTCCTGGATCTCCAGCTTGCTGACTCATCCTGCAGACCTCGAGACATGGCTGCCTCCACAATCCTGAGTTAAATCCATACATACACACGTAAGTCTTATTGGTTCAGTTTCTCTGAAGAACCATGACTAATGCAACCAGTCAATGATTTGTGTTATCATTGGGAAGACCCAGTAACAGAGAACATATACAAATAGCCACTCCTCTGGGCATTCATGTGGGTTTTCAGTCTAGGTCAAACAGGTAATAAGCATCTAGGTTTTAGGAAACATCCCTGGAATATTGAACTGCAGTTTTGAAGGCATGTAAAAACATGGTTTGTTTAGGAAAAGCCAAGTAGTTCAGAACCTGGTCTAGGTGCGGGAGTCATGGAAGAGGGAGGTTGGAAGATGAGAGCAGAAAGTCTTTTATAGATGGGATTCGGCAGCAGGAAGGAGCTAGAGAAGACCTTGGAACAGAGGAATGACATGCCCAAATGTGTGCTTGAGAGAAATCACCCTGGCTGCAGTGAGGAGAATGGACCAGAGGGGATGAGGTTGGAAGTAAAGAGCAACCATAATCTCAGGGAGTGATGGCCAGCGATGGCCAGCTCTTGGACTGGTCATCGGACAGAAAGGAAGGGCAATGTGGGGACATTTAGAAGATAGAGGTGGTAGTGTGTGGTGATGAGTTTCTCCACTCCTGCTGCTTTGGGGGACAGTTACATCAACCCTCAGACAGGGCCGTGAGCATGAGGGGCTGTATCTCAGACACACGCTGGCACTGCAAACATCTCTGAATTTTGATTATTTACAGACACTAGCTTCCTCTACAGCTGACTCTGGGTGGAGAGATGTCTCAGGCTGCTATCAACCCTGCCCCCCTCTGATGGCCCAGAGCTGAATATGGCAACGCAGATATGTCTGGGCTCTAGAGAGAGACCCCAGAGAATCTAGAAAAAGACGAGGTAGAGGAGGGGGAAAGGACCGGAATAGAAAACTGGTTTCATCTCTTTCAGGAACCTTGTCGACTCTTTATTGTGAACTATTTGTTTAAAAAAAAAATCCATTTTTCATACATTCAGAATTCCAAGCTGCTGAAAATTTCCTCCCGTGATGAGTCGCATTCACAACAAAAACGTGCTGCCCAATTTGTCTCTCCCTGAAATCAAAGGCACTGTTTTAAAGAGCCTGCGTTTGCCACACAAAGGTAGCAGATGTTTGCGGAGATTAGAGCCCCACAAGCCTTCACACGTTCGGTCTCCGGAGTGTTTGGGGTTTTGAGAAGAGAAACAGTTTTGTGTCCTTTGGTGATGCGGAGGCTTCTGGAGCCAGGGCCCAGGTGGGATGGGGCGGAAGGCGGGCTTGCTGCTCTGCAGACTGAGATTGGGCCCGGGGACAGGGTGGGAGGGACAAGCCAAGTCCTGGGTGCTGACTGAGCACCTAGTGTCCACCCAGAATGCTGTTAGGTCCTAGAGGTGGGGATGCAGGCCCTTCAAGGTGCTGCAATCTTTAAAAAAAAAATACCATTTTTTGAATTAAACATATAATGGTGACGTCGGTTAATAACAGTAGATGAGTTTCAAAGGTATGATTCTCTAATGCGCCATTTGCATATTGCACTGGGAGCTCAGCACCCAAAGTTTAGTCTCCTCCTTTCACCAAATATTTGATGTCCTCAACCCTCTTACTTCTTGCCCTCAAAGAGTTTCTAGTCCAATTCTGAGAAGCACACATGGAGAGCGCTGGTTCCAGGGTTGCATTGAACTTCCCAGTCACATTTCTCCTCTCTCCTTTGACCTTCTGGGCTGGCGATCTGACAATCCCCCTTCCCCTCTTCCCCGGAATGAAATCAGTCACAGAATCCTGCATATTCTGTCTCCAAAAATGAAACTAAAAATCCATCCTCTTTCCCCCTCTGCAGAATAGATGTAATTCCCCCCCCCCCCCCCCCCGGGCCTCCCCCCCCTCATCAGAAGCCTGCTTGTCACTGTACAGCTCTGCTCAGGGCTCATCCTGGAAGCTATTGCAGGTTAGATTAAGCTTTGTTCTCCCCGTAGTTAGCACGGGGCCTGGCACCTATGAATGTAGGAAGATGTAAAGATAAGATGTAAGGATCTTCCTTCACCACATCCCACCACACTCGCCAGACCCTTCTGTCTCAGTTGGTGCAGGCCTCATTTCATTTATTTTTAACACCACAACTCCAATTAATTCTTCAAGATTGTGCCCATGTTGACGCCCCCAGGAAGCCGCCCTGCTGCCCTCAGCCTGTGGCTTATTCACTTCTTCCCCTGTGCTTCCACATCACCCCATGCTTGTGCACACTGGGACAATCCATCAATGACCACATATCCGATTGCTGATTGTCTCTGGCAGGGACAGCAAATAGACTTAATTTCAGAATTCTGTTCTTCCAGATGTTACTGCCTGAAGCAGTGTTGAGCTGGATGCAGAGGGTGCCTTTTTGGCATTGCATGCAGCCTCTGGGCTGGTGTGGTTCTGGAATGTTACCCCTGGTTCTTGCAGAGAGGCTAGAGCTCACCGATCCCAAGGCAGACAGTGCTTGAAGCCATCCCTTAGCTCTTGTTCCATTCCCTGTGCCGGTGGCTGAGTCACAGCTTACTCCTCGTTTGGGTGTGTTTAGAAAGATCGGGCTGGCAACTTCACTCCATCTAGCTGTAGGCAAAGACTTGGCTTCTCCAAGCCCCAGGTTCCTTAACAGGAAAAAGAGTTTTCATATTAAAAGTCAGCCTTTGTGGAGCTCCTCGTGTGCCAGGTGCAGTGTAAGTGCTGGTGTCATCTCAGCTCCTCCTCACAGCCACAGTGAGGGAGGTGCCCTCGCCAGCTCCACTCACAGGTGAAACCCAGGCTCAGGGGACTTGGATGATGTGTGAAGGCTCCGGGAGTATGAATGGAAACCAGGCTGCCTGACATCATATCCAATACTCTACGTCGTGACACTCATTACCCTCTTTCTGATAAGGCATTTTGTAAGGATTATGCAATTTTTCCAAGTGGGCCCTACCTGCTCTGTAAGTGACAGGTCTAAAATTTACTTTAGGAAAACTTCATTGAGTATGCAAAGTGGAAGAACTTACATGCCAAGGAAACATAAAAAGAGCTTTCACCATTGTGGACCCAAAGTATTTCAGCTCTAAGAATAATTTCTCTTTCTACTATCCACATTAAGAAAGACTACAAACAAACAAAACAAACAAACAAAAAACCCCTCCTTGTACAGAATATGAAACTGGCTGTTCCCATAGTGGAAGTGGCTCTACAAGCCTCTGAAGCAAGGAAGGAGGTGGGACTTTAGAATTCAGAAGACCTCATGGTGAAAGGAAAAGGGAGACATTCTTAGCGACCCAAGGACTCAAAATAGATTTGCCTGGAGATGCAAGACAAAGCAATGTGAGGCATGTAAGAACGGGGTGAAGACAAGTGGGTCCTTCTCTGGGAAACCTGGAATTTGAACCGATGCTATGTCACCATTCCGTACCCTGGAGCTAAGCCCTCCCTGCGGGTCTCAAGGGCTCCTCTGCTTCTGCAACTCTGCTGAGACCAAGAAATTGACTTCCCTATTTTAATGCTTTCTTCTTTAATGTATTAGTAAGTGATTTAGTGAAGAAAAATGGGGATGAGTAGACCCAAGGTGGTGAGTGCACTTCCCCAGGAGCCACAGGTGGGAGTCCTACTGAGTTCTGCCAGACACGACTTCTGCTTGGCACCGGAGTTCATCCCACCAGAGCTGAACTGGGACTGTACAGGCCCCTGCACCCCAGTCACTGTTTCCCTGGGCTGTGTGACTTGGCTTGATCTCAGGCAAGGGCCACACTGGGAGGTCTCTACAGGCCCCTTCCCTTCTCCAGTGCTTCCTTCTGGGCAACACCAGAGTGTGGCTGTGCGTCCTGACTCCAGGACCCCTGCAAGTTGGCAGGACAGAGCAGGCTAAGCCTTCCCAGGCCACACTCAGTTCCAGACCCGTCCTGCCTGGTGCTTTTATTTAGGGAAGTCCCTCAGATCCTTGGTCAGAGAACCAAGAATGAGGGGGTCTTCCTCTTTCAAGATAGCCCTCTCCAAGAGGCCAAGACAAAGGCACAGGCTGTAGCAAAAAGGGCCCTGACATGTCACACTCTTGGTTCTGGTCTTGCTTTTTTTAGCAAAGGAGCTCTTTCCCATGGTGAGGGGAGAAGTCAGACTTTCCTGTTCCTCTTGGGCTGGGCATGAAGCAATCAGCAACACTGATGTTGACACCAGGTCAAACCCCAGACCTTCTCTCTGGACCTGGCTCCTTGGTCTTCTGAGCTTTGGCCTTTTCAACAAGAGCATGATCAACTGACCAGGGCTCCACAATAGCAAGGAGTGTGCGTGGCCCCACCAAGAAAGTATGAAAATTGTGCTAAATTAAGAAAAAAGGAGAAAGTCTATGTGGTTACCTTAGCAGAGGGCTTGACATACAGTTAACCCTCAAAAGACAAATAAAAACCAAGAAAACACAGTGAGAGGCAGTATAGCATACAAGTGGGATATTATAATAAATGAATGAGTATTGATAAGGTGCTTAGGGCAGTTCTTGACACAAAGGCAATGCTACATAAGTGTTTTTATAAATTCAAGATTAATCTGCTGAGTTCTTTTGCTATTCCAGGAAATTTTCAAGCCCCTTATTTGTATCGCTTCATTTAATCCTCCCAGCAACCCTGATTTCTTCCCATGTTACAGATCAGGAGATGAAGGCCCACGCTGGAGAGCAGCAGAGCTGGGTTGTGACCCTGGGCTGGCTGACTTGAGGGCTAGGTTCTTGGCCACTCCCTTGGATTGCTGTTATAGGCAGAGCTGGCCTGGCACCTCTGAGCTCCTTCCCAGTACCAGGCAGGGGACTGGCCTGAGTGGGAAATGCCTCTGATTCACATTTGCTCTGCTGGGAAGACACCTTACGTGTTGGCTCATTCATGTTACAAGCATCCTCTGCCATCTCTCCCCGTGCAGGGTGCCATGCTGGGCACTGCAGACAGGCAGGTGAGTCAGGCATCTTTTGTGTATGGGGGCAATAGTCTCTCAGGCTGGAGGGGCTGGTGGAAGGTGGGACCCGCACTGGAGAACCAATGGCATGGGCTTGCTGAGTTTGCTGTTCCTCCTGAGGTCCTTGCCCACTTCTATGTGGAGGGTGCAGCCCGAACAGGGGTCATGGGTGGCTGGGATCCCAGATATAGTAGAGCAGTCCAGGTCTGCCCAGCTCTCCCCTGCCAGCTCTCATATGGAGGGCTGTGATGGACCAACTCTGCTCATTCCTGCGATGTCTGAGGGGGTGCAGCCCCAGCAGAGCCCATTCCTGGAAGACCCCAAGAACCTTCAGCAGACACTCGTCTCTCCTCCTGCAGCCCAGCTTCTTCTGCCTGGAACCTCAATTCTGTTCCATTCCCCACACCCTGTCGGGTGCACCCCAATAAGCCCTGTGGGAGTCAGTATGGGTGTTCTCTTTGCAGTCCTCAGTAGAGGTGCCCAACCCTATGACATCCATCCACCTCATTTACCATTTCATTCATGCATTCATGCATTTATACACTCATCCAACAAATATTTACTGAATTTCTGTTGTGGTCTAGTCAGTACAGTATGCTGGGCTCAGAGGATAAAACTGAAGATAAGTTAGTCATGATCCCACCCTCATGGGACCCACATTCTAGAGGGCTAGCCTCAATGGAGTAAAGCCAAGAGGAAAATACACATCTTAAAGGGTGAATGGAGGCAAAGAACATGATATATCAAGTGATTTTACATCTAATGCCTATCAGGTCATGAAAGCCAACTGTTAAATTTTCAGGATTTTTGTGAGCTGGTTGTTAAACATGGCCATTATGAAAAATTGAATTATCTAAATTTACAATTAAATAAATTATATTAAAATTAAAATAAAAACCAAATGCATCACTTCTTAATTACCATTACTCATGCTCTTGGAATTATTTACTTCTGTTGTATCCATGGAAATACTCTATGACGATGCATTATTACTCTTCTTCCCAACTCCACATTCAGTGACCTCACTGTTCATTTGAGATTGACTCTGGTGGGGCCTTTATGCCAGGAAAATTGACCAACACAACAAGTCGGGGCTTTGGTTTTCTCTGACAGGCGATTGGTAAGCATTTAGTAACACACCTCTGATATGTCAGCGAGCATGCCAGAGGAGCTGGACTGCAGGTAGGGTGGTCAGAGGAGATGTCTCTCAGGGGATGCTTGTGCTGAGACCTGAAGGACCAGAAGGAGTCGACTGTGTGACCATGGACATGGAGTTTCTGTTGAAGGAAGAGCTAGAGCAAGGCTTGAGGCAAGGCTGTTTCTAGGAATGGAAAGGAGACCAATATGGCTGGAGAGGAGAGGAAGGGGAGCTTGGATGCAGCCATGGAGGGAGTTTTCATGTCATTATAATGGCGGGGAAGCTGTAGGAGGGCATGGAGGGTAGTATCTACTCAGATTTCCTATTCCAACTTCCAGGGCTTTTTCCAGTACTACAGAATGGCAGGTGGCAGGAAATAAACTCTCTTGGGGACCACCTTCAACCAAAGGGATGGATGTGTGTGGATAAAGCTCCAGCCTCCCATTTTTCTGGGAGGTCTTCTGCACACTTCTCAGAGGCTCCACGGCCTACTGCAGTGACCTCAGGAGTGTCCTCTTCAATAGCTTTCTCCTCTTCCCGTTCTTCCTGCTTCCTGGGATCACATACACCAAAGTCCTTGCCTTGGGATCTGCTTTCGGGGAGCCCAAACTAAGATGAGGAGTTATATGGGGGTGATGTGAACACAGGGAGCATGTCATGGGCAGCCTCTGCTCCTGGCCTCTTTCTAGCCATGCTGGGCCACTGGATCCCAGGTCTGGGAACCAGTGCTAATTAAGGACTGGCTAGTCCCTGTGCTAAGGTCAGTGTGTGTCAGACAGCAGGGAAATCAAAGCCAGTGTCATGATGTGGGGACACTCCAGAGCCTTGAGTCTGTCCAGACACCCAGTGCTCACCCCTCCTTAGTGTCCTCACCTGCTTGCCCCTGTCTCCTGCCCTCCCACTGGGTTCTGTCAAAGTCTGCTGCCTGGATCTGATGACTTGGCAAGCTCTCTGAGAGTCCCCAGGTAGCAGTATGACCAGTCCCCAGCACCAGCCACATACCGGACTTAATCTGGGCCACACAGACCCCATAGGACCCTGCTATAGGGATCTAGCCCCACCCTGTTGGCCCAGCCTGGGTCAAATAGGACACCCAGCACTGCCTCTTCCTCAGTTTCCCCAGTTCAGCATGGGATATCAGTGGCATCCTGCTTAATCAGCAGGCTGAGCTTCAGGACATTCTTCCACAGCAGCGAGTGTACATGTACCTGGGACCGAGTTTTCACTGAGGGGCTGTAGGCGTCCTAAGTGTCTTGTGTGCAGAGTTGCATCCATATACCCCGTGTGAATCCTTCTGAGTGTGGCCCCTCAAAAGGCAATTTCTTCTTTTAATGCCCCTACACTTTGCACCCACCCTTTTTCCCCAGTGCAGGTCAAGGCAGGGGACCTTGTTCCTTCCAGGACATTCTTCCCTGGCTTCATGCCCAAGAAAGCAAATTATTCTCCCTCCCTCTCCCCTGGGGGCCTGGCTCCCTTTCCTACCCTCAGCCCCTCCTGCTGCTCCCTTCTGAAGCTCCCCAGTATGTTCTGACTCATCCTCTGACTCAGGTGGAGTCTATTTCTGTTCCCACAGTCCCACTCCCTGATGGACTGGAGAGCATAGCTGTCACATCTGGCCCGGTATTGGGATGGGAGCAACTAGACTCCTGTGTGTGTGTGTGTGTGTGTGTGTGTGTGTGTGTGTGTGTGTGTGAATGTGGGCGGGGGGTGGGCACACCTTCCCCAGGGAGTGGAGGAGGGTGGTTCTCTTATTCCTTCCCTGCATTATATCCTCCCAGACCCTCAAGAGCAGAGAAGCACCCTCCAAGACCCCAGGAGGGGTGAGTGGTAGAAGTAGCCACAGGCCTTGCCCTGGCCTTTCAAAGTTGACTCAATTATCAAGGTGACTTTTAGCAAAGACAGTCCAAACTGATGACTTCATCCACCAAACTCAGAGTCCCCGAATCTCCACACAGTTGAGCTGGTAGGAACTGAGGGGCTGAAGACACTTGGTACTTTGGGCTTAAAAGAGACCCAAATTGGCCCTGACTGGTGTGGTTAGAACGTTGGCTCATGCACCAAAGGGCCATGAGTTTGATTCCAAAGGGCCATGAGGCAACCAATCAATGTATCTCTCTCACATCTATGTCTCTCTCTCTCTCTCTCTCTCTCTCTCTCTCTCTCTCTCTCTCTCTCTCTCTCTCTCTCTCTCTCCCTCTCTCATCTCCCCTTCTACTCTTTCTAAAAACCAATGGAAAAAAGTATCCTCCGGTGAGAATTAACAACAACAAAAAAAGTAATTTCACCCATTTCTTTTTACTTTTAAAAATGTGCATATGAGAACATTTTCTGTTACATATACTATTTAATGTGTAATGGCTCATCTTTGTGGCTCGCATGATGTTTTCAATGGAGTCAACCAGCTCTTGGGCCAAGTCTGACTCGGTGTTTGTTTGTATAAATAAAGTTTTATTGAAACACAACCAGGCTCATTCATTTACTATAGTGTCTATAGATGATTTTGCTTTACAATAGGGCAGAGTCTATAATTTGCACAAAGACCCTTTGACCTGCAAAACCTAAAATACTTACTCTCCAGCCCTTTACAGAAAATGTTCACTGACTTACACTAAGCCATCCACTTCATGAGAGTGGGGATTATGGGCTTGCCATAGGGTACGTGCTTAATAAATAGTAGTTGAATGAGTGAATGACTCAATTCATTTTGTTGGAATTCCAGGCAGAGGGAATCGTGAGTGCCAAGGCACGAGGCTAAGAAATAGCCCAGGGTGTGCTGGTGTGGGGGTGCTCGGGGTGGTCCTTTATATAAAACCTGACGACTCTGCCTCTAGGTGCTTGTACCAGCCTCCTCCTTGGGCCTTTGCCTTGTGTTTTTCTTTCCCAGGCAACCTCCATTCTGCTGATGCCAACCCCAACAAGTCACCTGACAGCTCCCAGTGTGGCCCCTCAAAAGGTAATTTCTTCACCCATAGCCTGGTCATGGTAGGATAAAGCCAAAACTTCTTAGCGTGGCCTTGTAGGTCCTCCCACCCCACCCTGCCCAGCCCTGGAGCTCTGCCATCTCTCGTCCCCTCCCATCCTGGTCTTCATGCCTTTACTTCACACTCCTCTTCCTGGAACATCTCCTTGGTCTCTGCACGTCCAGCATCCACCCTTCGAGGCTCAGCTCCAGTATTTCTTCCTGGAGACGCAGTGTGGCATTTTGCCCGTTTTAGAGTTTTTTTTTTCTAAACAACTGCGACTATAAGATAAATGATAGGAGGTAGTCAGTTCCCACAGCACTCTGTATCTTTTTTTTTTTTTTTTTTGTCACCGCAGTACTAATAATTTACAGCAAAAAAAAAAAAATCTCACTTTCTATTGAGTACTTACTATGTACACTTCGCTAAGCTCTGTCTGCGTGTATCTTTTACAAGCCTCACAACTTCATGACATTGGTGCTGTTTTACCCCATTTTACAGATGAGGAAACTGAGACTCAGAGATGTGATGTAAGAATAGGGGGTGGCGATCCTGAAATTCAAATTCAGATTGGTTGGATTCTAGAGCCTAAAGTCTTACTTCATGCTCTGTGCTTTGTCCTGAGGCTCCTTTCTACTCAGCATGCCTGGGCCCCTGGGCCCCTCACCAGGTTTGAGGATGAATTCTGAGTGGGAAAGCCTATTTCCTCTCTGAGGGCTGAGTGCATTAGTCATGAAGTAAGTCAAACCCAGCACTACTGTGTAGAGATCTTTGGGAGCCTCTGTTCACAGAGCTCCCATCTTTGAGGGTTCGGGGCACAGAGTTAAGTGTTAAATTAATTATTTGCTCATTTTTGGTATAGGTGTACGACAGGGAAGTCATCCAGGATTGCCTAGCCTGAGATCGATCCTGCATACATGTTCTCAGAGCACTCAGATCTTCTCCATTCATAACTCTCATCGCATTAAGTTTTTTTTTTTGTTTTGTTTATTTTTTGGTAATGACTCCTTTATCATTTGTTTCCTCTACTTGTATTTCCTGCATCCCTCTCAGTGCCTCGCACATAGTAGGTGCACAGCGAATATTTGGATGAATGAATGAATGAATAAATGAAACTACTTGTTTTCCTCACTTGGATACCAGCCTCGATAATCTCCAAATCCACAGAAAGGCATGTGAGTTTCTGTCCCCTCCCTTCCCCAAGTGGCTTAGTATTGAAGACACTGGCATGTGTTGAAAGAAGACTAGGAGAGATTGATGATTATAAAGCTAGAAGTGTCTGATTGTGAGCAGAACTCTAGGCATAAAGCACCTTCCTTGGTGAAGGAAACCCCCATCCCCATCCCGCAGCATATGCTCTCTGGGGGCATAGTGCTGGGCTGATGACCCAGCTGAAGGAGAGGGAATGGGTAGGTTCCCTGTCCCATGGAAAGGCCTGTGGCCTGGGCTGTGAGCCAGGCCAACTCCCCACTCTGCCCACACCCTCAGGAAGTGCAGGGAAGCGTGCTGATCAATCACACACAACAGCTCAGAGAAGGCTGATCCCAAGCACGGCCAAATTTCTCTTCTTTCTGCTTCCTCAGGAAATGTGGCTGGAGAATTTGCTTTTCACTTGGCTCAGAGGAGGCGATGATCCATGATGCCCTTCGCATCCTCAGGCATCTCCAGACATCTCCAGACATCTCCGGGCTTGGAGGGTGGGTGGGAAGGCCGGCCTGCCCTGAGGCTCTGAAAATCAGATCTGGCATGCACACCTGGGGCCAGGGTTTTCACTTCATTCTGGTTTGCCTGGGACTGTCCTGTTTTTTTGTTTTGTTTTTGTTTTTAAATATGTTTTTACTGATTTCAGAGAGGAAGGTACAGGGAGAGACAGAAACATCCATGATGAGAGAGAATCATCCATCGACTGCCTCCTGCTCACCCCCTATTAGGGATTGAGCCCACAACCTGAGCATGTGCCCTGACCAGGAATTGAACTGTGACCTCCTGATTCATAGGCTGATGCTCAACTACTTTGCCACACTGGTGAGGCTTGACTGTCCTGTTTTTAAAACTAAAAGTCCTGTTTCCCAGGACTGGACTGAGTATACACTAGAAATATAATGCAAATCATATGTGTAATTTTAAATTTTGTAGTAGCTATATTAAAAAAATAAATGAAATTAATTGTACTAATAGTTTCTATTTAACCTAATTATCTGAAAATTTTCAACATGTAATCAATATAAAAATTATCAATGAGATGTCTTAGTTTTGTTTTTCCCCCCCATTAAGCCCATCTCAGTTCAGACCAGCACTTTTCAAGTGCTCAACAGTCACATGGGGGTAAGGATTGGACAGTGTGGACCTGGACCAGTGCAAGGGGGCAGGTGCTTGATTTGGACAGGGCTTCTGAGGTCTTAGTAGGCCCACTGTGAGGTGATATTTGAGGTCCTTGAGGATGAAGGTATATCTGTGGACTCCAGTCCTTGGTAGCCCCGGAGCAATACTGAAGCTTTCTGGGGCTGCTGTTTGGGGCTGCTGTTTGGGGTTTGTAGGGACATTCGGGGAAGGGTGGCTTCTTCATAGTTCATCTTTGTAGGGACATTGAGGAAAAGGTGGTTTCTTCAGAGTTCATCCAGACCACAGAGGGGGATGTCCATGGGTGTGGCTGGGGAGGGGATCTTTCTTACTTTCAGAAAGGGGCTTAGCAAGCCTAGTCCTTCAGACAGCCTCAGGAGTGTCCAGCTGGGAGAGCCATAGCTTCCCTTCCCACCTGGAGGGGCAGGTGGTAGATTATTTTTGGGGCCTGGTTTCCATCCTAGTCTCTGGTGAGTCCCCATGCTTCTTGAGAACTGTGCTGCAAATGTCAATCTCTTCCTTAGTGTTTCTTTGATTTTTGAAAGTGTGGTTCCTTCCTTCAGAAAAGTAGACACCCCAAAAGAGTCACACATTTGAGATGGGGAAATGATCCTGAACTGTGGCCCAATGTAACTGCAAATCCTTAAAATCGGAGAACCTCTTCTGACTAAGCAGAAGTAGGTGTGATTAGGGAAGAATGACCAAAGACAGGAAACCATTGCTGGCTTTGAAGATGGAAGGTCCATGAATCAAAGACTGTGGGCTGCCTCTAGAAGCCAGAAAAAGCAAGAACACATTCTCTTTAAGACCCTAGAAAGGAACACAGCTTTGTGGACACCTCGACTCTATTTCTGTGAGACCGTGTCAAACTTCCAACCCACAGAACTATGAGATAATCAGTATGTATTGTTTAAGCCATAAATCCATTAGTAATATGTTAGACTGGCAATAGCACATTAGCCTAAGAGGTATGGGTCCACATGCATTGAATTTCCTGTGTGCCACGCACTGTGCTGTGTACTTTGTCTGTGTGAACTTGCTCACTTTCCCTAACAACTCTGTGTAGTGTGTACCATTATCACCCCTATTTTAAAGATGGAGTCTTAGAGAGGTGAAGAAATCGCCCAAAGTCACAGAGCTTGTGAGGGTCAGAGGTGGAATCTGCTATATGTAGGGTCACTCACATCAGAGCAAAAGCTCTTTTTAATTTTGTCTGCCATCCAGGGTGTCCGGGATGAAGCTTACCTTTGCAGAACCCACAAAGAAAAGATGAATACAAGACTCCAGAATGTGACAGGACCACATACCTCAGCACTTGAAGAGGCATCTTCTTTCTCATAAATTGTCCACGGCGCAACATGCTTTAGACCTCCAAGAACCATCTCTTTTCACATGACCAATTACAGAACTAATTACAAACTGTTTTTATCTGTTCATTAAGATAGATATAATTAAGGCAACATTTTGTTAAACTACTTGAGTGTGTGCCTTAGAGTAATAATTACTACTTTTATTTCTTTGAGACTCTTTATAATTTGTCTTGGCTCCATCTCAGACCAGCGCCTGTTCTCTCTTGCTCTCTATTCTCCATCAGAAGAAAACCTTCAGTCCTTCTGTCCTGCACCCCTGCCACTGTGCTAGTTCATGTCCACGCTATCCCTCAGTGGTCCTTGTAAATCTCACTTTCTCAGGGAGGCTAACCCAATGATCCAGACTAGAGGAGCCCTCTGCTCCTTCTCCTTATCCACTGACTACGCTCATCATTCCACACATTTATCATCTGTTTCCCATGGCACCATAAACTGCATGAAGCCAGGGCCTCGAGGAGGTGCCATTTTCCACTGTGACCCCAGCACCCAAAATAGTGCTTGGCACCTCGTCATGTTCAGTGAATATCAATGGATTAATACATGATAGGTTTGGACTGGTCTTTTCTCCTTACTGATGACGGTTGGAATCATGTGTGTTATGTGCCATTGAGTAGGCTTGAACTCCTGGCGACCCTATAAATGAGTAGTGCTCACAATGTCCTGTCCTCAGCCCTGCTCAGCTCCTGTAGACTCATGACTATGGTTTTTTTTTTTTTTTTTTTTTTTTTATGGAATCAATCCATCTTATAATTGGCCCTCCTCTTTTCTTGCTGTCTTCTATTATTTCCAGCATTATTGTCTTTACCAAAGTACCTTACCTTCTGATGATGTGCCTGAAAACAGCTTCAGTTTTGTCTTTTTTGCTACTCAGACCTTAACTGGGTGCAATATTTTTTCCCATCCTCCTCCCTCTTCCTCCTGTTTTGTGAGTGTGCACTTGCACATAGATAACTCGGTACATGTGCGCGCGCGCACACACACACACACACACACACACACACACACACACACAGAGGAATAGTGATGCCTTTTCATATCTCCTCTTAGCCTTTAGGCTGGAGTCCCTTGGCCCTTGTTAGCAGGCCCAGCTCCTAAATTGGTCTATTGAGGGAGAAAGAGGCTCCATGCTGCCTGTGAGAGATGCATTGCCTTCTGGAAGTATCTACCCTCTCAGATGCTGAAGATTATCCATGCATGTGTGCATCACCTTTGTCTCTGACCAATCTTTCACGGGAGGCTCCTTTTCACTGAAGCTCACAACCTGGTATCCCATTCCTGCCTCTCCTGCACCCAGGAGGGTGGATGCGCAGATGGGGAAGCCCAAGGCCATGCCTCCTTTCCTCCCTCCCTTGCTCCACCTTATAGTTGGTGGCAGGTTTCCTCCTTCCAGGGTCTCCAGGTGATTACCTAAATTTCATGACTGCTTCCCAGCCACCACACAGCCATGGCCCTGGGCTGGGTTGCAGTCTCAAAGGGGGCCTGATCCGGGACCACAGCCCTCGGGAGCAGCAACCACAGGGTGGTGGTCATTGCACAACCCAGCAGTGAAATCCATGCCCCAGAGTTAAGACCTTTGACCCTGGAGCCTTGGCATTTGGAAAGAGATTTAGTGGGTGGTGATGTTCTCTGGTGTCTCTGTTCCCAGGCTCCCCTCCCCCCTCCCCTCCCCCCTTCATGTCCTGCATCAGCCTTTGTCCTGAACCTTGCCTCTTCCCAGTGTCCCTCGTCTGCTCCACCTGCTGCCCAGACCAATGAGAGGCCAGAGGAGGAGAGTCAGATGGGGTTGGGGTGAGGGTGGAACTGCTTTCACACCTAAGGGCACAATCACAACCACCCCACAGTGCACCAGGGCAGTGGCTTCCTGACTTCCAGAGGGTCATTTCCCCTCAGTGGTCCTCTCCATTTACTCTTGCCCCATGATGTGCAGAGAGTGTTGGCTAAGACCTTTGGGGTCCACAGGCTTGGGTTTTAACACCTAGCTGTTTGACCTCGCACACATGACTTCACCTCCTTGGGCCTGCTTCCTCATCTGTAAAATGGGCTTCTCATCCTTTTCTCACACGGTGTCATGAGAGTGAAATAAGGCACGTGCCTACTGAACACACGTTTTCTGAGCACCTCCTATGTGGCAGACACTGAGCTGTGTCTCGGGTTTACAGTGGTGGTTATGACACAGAGCTGTTGGAAGGAGTATTAATCTAGAAGTGGAGAAGAAAACTGACACAGGCACACCAAGATACCTCAACAAATAAACAGAGCCAACAATTCCCACTGCATGTTGGATGTGCTAAGGAGCAGAGATGGCAAGAGAGTCAGAGTCTGCAAGCTCAGAGCATCCTAGGGAGGGCTGTCTTAGGAGATGGCAATAAGGTTAACCCTGGAGGATGAGAAGGGGTTCAGGACTGAGGAGAGCAAGCCAGGCAGAGGGACAAGGTTCTGAAAGCAAAAAGCAGTCTAGTGGGTTTTAGATCCTAACGGGGCTCTTTGTGACTTGGGTACGGTGAGTGAGCGTTAGATTGGGAAAAGGTGAGTGCAAGACAAAACATACTGGTTCTCAATGTGGCCCTGAATGGGCATCAGGAGATGGAAACTGCCTGGTGCATTATGATAAGCCTTGGAAGCCACGTAGCATGATATTGGCTTAAGTGTATTGGTCAAAAGAGTCACATGCCCACCCAGATTCAGGAAGAGGAAGCACAGGCTCTACCTTCAGTGGGAGGAGTGTAAGAAATTTTTATGCTGTGCTTTTCATCTTCCAGACTTAAGTCTATAATGACCAGGCCTATTCTCCCAGTCCTTACGGTGAGTGATAACACATCTCCTTCCAGATTCTAGGGATGCAAAATCATGAGCTCTTTGTAAGCCTGAGAATTCAACTAACCTGGGTCTGTGACCCGAGGAGGAGCATAGTGCCCATTTTCTTGCAGCACAGGGAGGTCCGCAGAGTGGGGAAGGGATGAATAACACCCTGCAGGTTCTCCGTCTCCGGGCATTTAAAAAGCAGTAATAAATAGACGAGAGCCTGGGAGGTGTGATTGATTTGTTTTATGAATCACAGAAGAGGCTGTAACTCACGGGAGATTAGGGCTGAGGTAAGTTGCATGGCTCCTGTGTTACATGTGGAGATTAATGGCTTATCACACGAGGCCCCACCGTTAACCCAGCTCACCTACAAGGAGTTTAATAGCAGGGCCAGACGGGCCAACTTTTAATTTTTGAACTGATGCTTGTGGATGGCCCTGGTTTTCACCAATGAGCACCTGCCTGACAGAGCCAGGCGTGCCCGGCAGCTGGAGAGCAGCTTCCCTCCTGGGGAGAAGGACCTGAGGACCCCAAGGATCCCCATGTTCTTCCTGAACCCCACCCCCTTTTTTTCTCCTCAAGATAATAAGCAAAATTCCTCAGGAGGGCTGACGAGTGATGCCATTTCTGTTATTCCCACTGGCCAGTAGTTACTCAGTGTCCCAGGTCCTGTGCTGAGGTTCTCGTTGGAATCTCATGGCAACTGCAGGGGGTAGGCATGATTGAACCCATTTTACAGAGGAGAAACGAACGTGGGCTGGAAGCTGCATGGCTTCCTGGAGGGAGCACAGGTTGGAATCACATGGATCTGGGCTGGGGTTCTGGGGGCACACTTCCTTCATTGGTGTACTTGGAACTCCAGTGTGCTCACCTGTAAACTGGAGAGTAGAAAATGTGTAATGTAGATCCTTTGGAGAGGTGCTCTGAGGAGCAGCTGGCACTTAGTGTGCCTTTAGAAGTCAGCCCAGGAGACTGGTGGGGACAAGGAAGGGATAGCAGAGGGAAAAGCCACCATGTGCTTCTGAGACAAGCCTGGCATCCTGTGGCAGCCTCTGGTGTCATACTTGGGAAGGTCAAAGAGGAATTCAGTGGGGTTGGCCAGACAGGTGAAGGGGTCCAGGCTGGAGAAGGGTGATGTTAGATTCTAGACTTGGCCATGGTGCGTAGTAGCAGTCTAAGAGCCCCCGATGATGCTTGTCACAGAATGTGGTTAGAATCCAAGAGTTTGACAGCAAGTCCAGCTGCAGGGTCAGCCTTACTTGCCCCATATCTGTCCTGACCCGGGCAGCAGCTGTCAGAGCTCTCAGCAGAGCCTGCAGGGAGCCCGGAGTCACCTGTGCTGCTGGTGCACACCCAGTGAGGCCATGGGTTGCCCCTGATGTTCCTGACCTCAGCCTGTGTGTCTATGTTCATGTGTCAGCTTCTGCCTCTGCTCCCTGGACCAGCACACTTCATGCCTCATGAGATGAGAGCCTGGGGTCTGGCCCTGTCGTCACTGTCCCCTGACTTGGCTTGTGTCTGCTGACTTATTCAGGTGGAACTCTTGTGATCCTTGGTCTTTGTACCTGCAGAGAGGGCCTCCTTGGATTTTTATGGCTGCCCTGACCCCACCAGAACTCCCCAGATTGCTTGGAAACCTGTTTGCCAGTGGAACTAACCCAGGTTAATTTCCATGAACTTGATTCACTGAATCCTGGTACTAAAGATAGGGGACTCCTGTTAAAGCTGAAATAACATTAGGACAAATTAAGACTCCCCCTTCTTCTCACTGTGGGAGTCACAAGCCCTTCCCATTTCTCAAATCAGCTAAGCCTCCCACTAAATGCACCCACCTCTCCCCTCCCAAGCCTCTCACTTTCTTGCTTTACTTCTGCATGGCATCTAAAACCTTCTATTTTGGAGGATATGTACTCATTTTAATTGTCTGCCTGTCTCCCCGTCTCCACTAGAATATGAACCCTACAAGGACAAGGATTTTTGCTCGGTGCATTTGTTGCTATATCCCCCATTCTAGACATTATCTGGCCCACAGGAGATGCTCAATCAATATCAGTGGAATTGACTGGGTGAATAAACATTTGTGAGATCCCAGAGATCTAGTGGACTGCTGTAGCCTTACCTGGTTCAGGGACACTGCCCCTTGGGCAGCTCACCAAGGGCTGGCTGGCCCCTAGACTGGTCATTCAACTTTGCTCCCTGGGCACAGTCTTGGCCTCTGGCCCAGGCTTTCCAGGAAATTCCAATCCAGCTATTTGTAGTCTTGACTTTGCTTCTCCAAGCTGATCCCTACAAGTCTGTGGGGCTCTCACTCCTCTGTGTGGCAGACACATGAATGGCCAGTCATAGTGGGTCTGTGGTTATTGTCAATCTGATGGCCACACGGCAGTCCTTCAGTTGGCCCTTCAGTCAACAAGTGCCAACTGCACAGAGCTGGAACTCTGAAACCACGTGGTCTGGGTTCACGTTCCAGCTCTGCCACGTACAGTGGTGCCTCACACAACGAACTTAATTCGTTCCAGGAGCAAGTTTGTTATGCGAAAAGTTCGTTATGTGAAACGAACTTTTCCCATAACAATACATGTTAAAAAAAATAATTCGTTCTGTAGCATAAAATATGCTAAGATGACATAAAAAAGATAAATTTTTTGTTATTATTTTTATTTAGATACATCTAAAAACATAATTAAAAAAAAAAAACACACACATTTTTTTAATTTTAAGACAGACTAAGTAGAGTCTACCGAATCTTGCACGTCTTCATCCATTTTCTGCTTTTTGGCCGATGGTTTCATGAAAAACCTGTCCAAAGTCGTTTGTTTTTCTCTTTTCTCCAACATCTGCCGGAAATAACGGACAAGAGTATCGGAGTAAAGATAGTTGATCCTGTTTGCTTCAGCTGAATCCGGATAGTGGGCATTGGTAAACTCCTGAACTGCTTTCCATTTGACCAGGATGTTCTTGATGTCAGCAGTTGGGATTGGTTGATTGTTTGATTGTTGCTCCTCGTTATCAGATGACGCTTCCCTTTGAGCATTGTCCTGTTGCTGGACCAGAAGTGCTTGGAGCTCTTCAGTTGTCAGCTCTTCTTCGTCTTCCTCAATAAGCTCCTCTACATCCTCTTCCTCTACCTATAATTCCAACCTTTGGGCCACTGTGATGATGTCCTTCACCACTTCTGTGTCATCAACTACTGCTTCTTCCTGGGTCCACGAAGGCACAAGCATCTTCCAAGCAGAAATGAGGGTCCTTTGTGACACTTCTTCCCAGGCCTTCTGTATAAGTCGTATTGCCATAAGGACATCAAATTTCTCCTTCCAAAACTTTCGGACAGTCATATTGTCTCCACCAAACTCGCATTCTTCAAACACCTTATTAAAGAGGGCTCTAGTGTAGAGTTTTTTAAAGTTCGCAATAACTTGCTGATCCATTGGCTAAAGAATGGATGTGGTGTTTGGTGGCAAATACTGCACCTTGATAAAAGGATAATTTTCCTGCAATATTTCCTTTAGGTCTTTTGGGTGAGAAGGGGCATTGTCAAGTACAGTATCAGAAGGGCTTTGAGCGGCAGTTCTTTTTCCAGCAAAAATTTCTTCACGGCAGGAGCAAAGGTTTCCAGAATCCATTCGTTGAAGATAACTTGGGTCACCCAGGCTTTTTGATTGGACTTCCAATGGATGGGCAGTTTGGACTTAATAACGTTATTTTTCTTGAAAATTCTTGGATTTTCAGAGTGATAAACCAATAGAGGTTTGATCTTGAGGTCTCCGCTGGCATTAGACGAAAACATAAGGGTAAGTCTGTCCTTCATGGCTTTGTGTCCTGGCAATTTCTTCTCCTCTTTTGTAATGAAGGTTCTGCTCGGCATTCTTTTCCAGAAAAGACCCGTTTCATCGGCATTGAACACTTGTTGTGGGCAGTATCCTTCATCCTTAATACATTTTTGAAAGTTAATAGAGAACTTTTCTGCTTCTTTCTTGTCAGCACTGCCAGCCTCACCATGCATAGAAACGCTGTGGATTCCACACCTTTTCTTAAATCTAAAAAACCACCCCCTGCTGGCTTTGAATTCTTCTTCATTATCTTGATTGCTGCTACTTCCAGGGACGTTTTTCTTTAGATCATCATAAATTCTCTTGGCTTTGTGACAGATAATATCTTGGGTTGTTACGTCACCTTTCACCTGCCTGTCCTTAATCCAAATCGCTAATAGCCTCTCCATTTCCTCGTGGATTGAAGACCTATGTTTTTCATGAAATAGTTTTGATACTCCTTTGGCTACTTTGGCTGATTTGATTGCATCCTTATTTGTCAAAATGGTGAAAATGGTGGTCTTGCTGAGGCCAAACTCTTTGATGAGGTCACACTGTTTTACCCCACATTCACTCCTTCTAATTATTTCCTGTTTCATTTCAACAGAAATCACCTTCCTGCTTTTTTTAGAAGCCATGATATAAAAAAAATATTGAGTTTAACTTAAAAGGACGACTGCCGTGATACGTGCGTGATTTAATTCATAATGAAGAACGATTGCCGCGATACGTGCTTAAGTTAAGCGCAGTGACTAACGACTGCCTGCAGTGCCTGCGCGGAAGGATTCAATACATCGGCAGCGATCGTGGAAGCTCGGGCGAAGCAGTCGTGGAAGCTCGGGCAAAGCGGTCGTGGAAGCTCGGGCGACTTCGTTGTGTGAAACGAAGTTCGTTGTATGAATCATGAAATGAAGTTTGTTGTGTGCAGTGTTCGCTGTGTGAGGCGTTCTTTATGCGAGGCACCACTGTATTAGCTCCTTCGGCAACCTTTCCAAACCTCAGTTTTTACCAATAAAATGGACTTAATGACACTTAGTTGGAGGCTTCAGTGAGAACAAGTTTATAAAGCAAAATTAGCTTGGCATAAAAGTAAATGTTCAATAAATTTTAGGTATTATTCTTCAGGGAGGTGACGAAGCATGGGTCAAGGGCACTGAGCTCGCTGGAATTGTGGCTCTGTCTTTCCTCAGCTGTGTGATTCTTAAGAAATAAGACTCTTTGGAGCAGACTCACAGTGAACCAGCTTTTTGCCTCCAGATTCCTTTTACTACTTCTGTCCACACCAGCCAACAGCCAGCACGTGTGCCCCCTGGCTGCAGGAACCCCCTCCCTTAGCTGAAGCGGACTCCTGGGTGCAGGGGTATATTTTCTGCAGCTTGTTACCCTGGGAGGGGTGACTCACACACCTGCAGAGTTTCCCCGTGGGACTGAGTCAGACTCGCGCCCTGAGGGTCTTTGCCTCATAGGACACCTCTGCCAACTTTCTTCCCTTCCTGGTCTTGATTCTCACCATCCACCAAGTCTTCCTGGAAACACTTCCAACCACCTTGGTCTCAGGCAAACCCATCTTGATGGCTCTTGTACAAAATGTCTGGCTCATACTCTTCAACAATGTCAAGGTCAAGAGAGACAAAGACAGAGAAGATGGCTCCACTGAAAGGAGACTGAAGAGATGTGGCTATTAAATGCAACATGTGACCTTGGATGGGATCCTGAACTGGGAAAGATAAGAGGCTCTAAAAGACATTATTGAGACAATTGACACAGTTTGAACATGGACTTATGGTCTGTGTAGGTGGTAGTATTGTAACTGTTAAATCTCGTGACTTTCGGTAATTGTACCATGAGTCTGTAAAAGAATGTCCTTGGTCTGAGGACATCAACATTGAAATATGCAAGATGCAACTTGCTTTTCCATGATTCATGACCCAGAGAAACAGAGGGAGAAAGAGGAGAGAAAGAGAGAATAAAGCAAATAGAACAAAGTGTAACAATTGGCAAGCCTGGAGAGACCAAGCGTAGGAGCTTCTTACACTACGTTGCAACTTTTCTTCAAGTTTGATTCTGTGTCAGAGTAAAAGGAAACTTTGTCCAACCTCAGATACCATCTGAGCCTCCTGGCCAGGCTTCTAGAGGATTAAAGTAACTGGTATCTGAGACAAGCCCCGTGCAGTGAGGGGTCAGTCTGTATCAACCTGGCCCATTTGTTACCCACATGTTCTGGAATGGGGGGCAGCCCAGGAAGAGCTCCCAGCACACACTGTAGGGGCCTCGGAAAACACCTTGCTGTCCCAGTTATCTCCCTGCTGTCACGCTCGCTCACTCTGCTTAGCCTGTCCCTCTGCAGAACCCTCCCTGGGCCACAGCTGTGGACCGTGATTTTGGTAGATTAAAAGCAACCCTTGAGCGGGCTGGGGGAGTTTTTCCAGGGGAGATCAAAGAGCCAGCAGAACATAAAAGAAATTGTATAAAACTATGTATATTAGGAACAAAACAAAACACAAGTCCCACTTCAGAAGCACCTTCTATGTGTCAGAATCGGTAAGTCTGGACTTCCGAGATCTGCTCTATAAAGTTGCCAGCTGAGGCAGGAATGTCGCCTTGTCCGGAGAAGGCAGCCGCATCAAAGAGAGACTTTTATGGACTTTGGCACAAGGATGAGGCAGGAACCCTGTGTCCAAGGCTTTGTGAGGACTCTCTAGGACTGATGTGGTTTCTTTCCCTCCGACTTTTAATCAGTTGCTATATAGGTCAGGGTTCAAACAGGGAAACAGAACTAACAGAAGATAGGCATTAAGACTGATTGTAAGGAATTGGATGATGTGACTGTGGGGGCTGGCTTGGCAAGTCTGAAATCCATGGGGCAGGCTGGAACTCTCTGTCCACAAGCAGAACTTCTTCTGTAGGGAAATCCCATTACTTGACTGCATCAGGACCACCCACATTATACAGGACAGGTGCCCATTCCTAAAGTCAACTGATTATGAACTTCAATCACACCTACAAAATGACTTCAGAGCAACTCCTAGATTAGTGTTAGAGTCAATAACTGGGAACTGTAGCTTAGCGAGGTTCACACATAAACCTGATTAGCACAGTCACCAAAACCAGTTGGCGCCATCTCCTACTATATTTAGAATCTCTGTCCCACCCCCCATCCTCATTTACAAGCCCTAAGATCAATGCTCCCCCTGCCCTGCTGCATCCCTGCATACAAGTCCGTGGTGTCCAGACCAACCCAGTGGGGCATACTCCATGTCAGAAGCCACTTGGTTCTTCTCACTGATTATGGCACAAATACCCAAATCCTAAGCTGGGCAGTTACCACCCCTCATTTTATACCAAAATCCCAAGCCATGCAGATTTATTCATCTCTTTCGCACTTTTCTTTCTGCACAGAATGACAACAGGTGAGCTTTCTTGGACCCCTGCGAAGTTCCAGGCACTGTTTCAAGTGCTTTGCCATGATGGTGTAATTTAATAACCAGCACAACTGTGTTCGGGGAAACTGAGGCACCGAGAGATGAATCTCTTGGTCACCAAGGGGGTAACTGGCCCAACCTACATCCCACTACACCTGATGCCACAGTCCATGGCTTTGAGCATGACATTATGCTGCCTTTTGAAGGACTTCTTCTCATTTATCCAAATGCGAGTGTACTGATCCTTCAAAGCCCATGTCAAAAGCCCCTCACCCCTAAAGCCTTTTGAATTTGATGGATAGAAACTGCAGCCCTCTCTGTTGTGCCTCCATAGCCCTTGGCTCACTGCACTGTTTATGCCCCTTCACTTTGATGATCTGCTAATGCGGCTGCATTCTCCTCCTGCCTGATGTGAGCCCCTCAAGGAGAGGGAGAGTGTTGGCCTTGTCCGCTTCCAGGCCCAGAACAGGGTCTCATCTGTTATTGACACTCGTGATTGCTGTCAAGAATTGACTTATTTGGGGACTTATGGTGTTTCTCAAGGCTCAGCTAATGGCTAGCAGGGCTGATAGTCCTTAATTACTCCACTTACTCTTCTGTCTATACCAATGCATTCCTGCAATAAAACTAGATGTTGAATTCTAGTCCTTGCAGTTGCCACTGAGGTAGAGTGATGGTGGCCAATCGTGAACTGCCAACCCAAGGGTCTGACTGATTAACAAGGGCCTGTCAGCAGGTGCTTTTCCTACTAGAAGGAGCTAGGCAACCACCTCCATTGCCCGCTTCATCTCAACTCTATTTCCCCAGTGTCTCAATTGCTCAAAATTCAGGGAATTGCTTGGTGTCAAAGCACCTGTCTGGGAGGTTGTGGGGGGTCTGAGCATCCGATGGTGTGGCGCTCATTGGTGTGCCTCGCTGCGGCTTCCTGGAACCTTTGGGTGGCTGCAAGGATCCTCATTTGCAGGAGACCCTCTTGCCTTCTGGGACCAATGGGCAAGCAGAGTCTCCAGCGCACCAGCACCAAGGCTCTTGGATATAGGCATCAAATGCTGTTGCTAATATTGGGGGTGGTGGTGGTGGTGGTGGTTATATATTTTGTAGATTAAAAAAATAAATGAATTGACTCATGTTGAGGTAGGTCAGCTCCCAGATACCCAGGATGAGTGTTAATATAGGAGGTGACACTTGGCTGTCAGCAAATCTGGCCTCAGAATGACCTGTGCCCAAGTCCCCAAGACCCCAGGTAGGATACCGTTCGAGTCTGCTCCCCTTTTTTGATGGAGCACCCAACAATGTGTCCTCTGGATGGAAACGGGGTCCTCCCCAACCAGGGGGAACATCATCATGGGGAGGACTACAAGAGTCTAATGTGCTCACTCTGACAGGGAGCCGAGTGTGAGGTCAAAATGGCAGTGGCATCAAAGCCAGTGTCATGGTTAGTCTTCCATCTCTGAAGACTGCTGGATATTTTAAGAGGATTTTAATGGTGGTCACCCCAGAAGGGTCACACCTTGCTTTGTGGCCTGATCTTCTGGTCAGTAGAGTCAGTAGCTAATTTCAACACCATTGCATCAATGACTGAATTTGCATGATTTCCCGGCTTCCCTCCACCTACCCCCATGCCTGGCAGCTACACACTGTGGCTTCTATGGACTGGGAACTTCCCAAGGGCAAAGACTGTTTCAACATAAAGCTTGGCACATCCCTGGTACCCAATACATTTTTGATGAATAAAAACGAGGCATGGATCACAGTTGCTTCCTTCTTATAGAGAACATAAGAACTGCCGTAATTTCGGTTCTGAGCAGATACAGCTAATTGTCTTTAAAGCCACGAAGAAATCTGGCATGACCTACTTCACCTTATTTGTGTTGGCAACTATGATGATAATAAGAATTCTCCTTCACCCACAAATATTCTGGTTTGGATGTCTAAGATGGGCATTTGCCAATTCTCCTTTCTGCTCTGTACCTTATGGATGTAGCTTTGATTCCCCAGAGCACTGGGGCAGAAATAAATTTGGGATTTTGAAAGACATGGTTACTCGGACCCTTAGTTCAAATGAACTGGATGGTGGCCTATTTGGGGGATTGTGAGAAGAGCACAAAACCTAGGGCCAAAGAAGCTGGACCGCATCACAATTAAGACACTGACTATCCATTTGGTTTTAGGTAAAATCCGAACCTCAGTTTCCACATCCGTTAAATGGATATAATTGTATCTTCCACCTAGCATTGTTCAGAGTATTAAGAAACTTTAGGAAAGATCCAGAGATGAGGAGATCAGACTGATGGAAGGGATAGACCCCAAAACTGATCTACAATACCTACAAACTGGCAGAGGCCAGTCCAAGGCCAACCATGGAAGCCGTAATTACTCCTACCCATCCTGTGCCTTGGACAGTGCAGGGGAGAGGGTCTTGATGGTGATGCTTGATGCTCATGAATGTGTAAGTGGGACGCTCTCGGCTTCCCTCAGCACTTGGCCTGAGTGGATCTTGACTTGGGCGCTACAGCTCTGTTAGCAGACGATGGCGAAACATCTCTTTCGATATAAGGTCCTGCACACGTGTGAATTAGCTCCTAGTGTACGTTAGTCATAGGAAATAGAAAATGATAGCTCTCAGGAGGCAGCATCCATGCCAAAGGCACTGGCTTATGGAGACTTGGTGGAAACATGTCCTTTGCTTATAATAATCAAAACCTGTTCCCCTACTAAACCACATGAAAAAGGGGTCCACTGCTGAAACCGGTTTGGCTCAGTGGATAGAGTGTCAGCCTGCGGACTGAAGGGTCCCAGGTTTGATTCCAGTCAAGGGCATGTACCTTGGTTGCGGGCACATCTCCAGTAGGGGATGTGCAGGAGGCAGCTGATCAATGATTCTCTCTCATTGATGTTTCTAACTCTCTATCCCTCTCTCTTCCTCACTGTAAAAAAATCAATAAGATATATTAAAGAAGAAAAAAAGAAGAAAAAGGATCCCACTTTACAACTGTGTTCAAGGCTCAGGGTCAAAGGCTAAAAGGGGGTTAAGCCTGAGGCCTGGACAGGAGGTGGCTGGCTTGTGGAGCTGGATCCTTCTGCCTGCCCCAGGGTGAATGGGGGTGATTCCAGCAGGGGCCAGTCACATAATTGTGCCTGGGTGTGGGGTCCGGCTGATGGCTGGCCCTTGAGTCCATGGGGATGTAAGGAGTACAGTTGGGCACCAAGATCTGTTTGAGGTGTCAGATGATCCACGCCAGTGCACCTGGCCTCTCTCCGTGCCTCAGTTTCCTCCTCTGAGATCATGGTGCCGATCTGTGTGCGCCCAAAGAGAAAAAAAAGTGGTGCTTGTAAAGTTCTTTGATTACACAAATCACTAAATAATAGTATTTAATTATTTATAACGTGTTTTGAGATCTTGGGATGAAAGCTGTGGAAGCTGCAGCGTGTTATTAACTGGTTGTCGGCAACCTTTGTTCAGGCAATAGGCTTAATTACTACATTAATTGGATACAGTGGTGGGAGGAGTGAAGGGCTTCCCATCCTCACTTCCTCCCCACCCACTTCCAGGCTCTTCCAGGTCAGTCCAGGGGAACCTGTGCCCACAGGTTCTGAGCCCTTTCCTAACCTCCTGGTCCTTCATTCTGGTCCGAGCTGCCCGGTGGTTATCACCGGGGAGTGCTTGGTGGTGAGGGCATTCTGGTTTTGGGGGGTGGGAGGGGTGCCAAGGCTGCTCTCTGCTGTCCCTGTGTATTAATCACCAGCTCTAATTAGACTGTAAAGGTCTTTTCCCCCTCTTGATGCTTGTCGCAGGTCACATGGCCGATATGTAAATCTCAGTTCCTGGAGCAGTTTAATGGCCGCGGTGACCACGGGTAGTAACTCAAGCTCCTATATAAATGGAAAATAAAAACAACAACTTATTACGGGTGATGGTAGGTCTTCAACCTACACACAGCGCATCGTAAACTTGAGGGATTGCCTCTGCGCTTGGCTTGGCGAGTACCGGTCGGGGAGGGGGTTCCAGGTGACGGGAGAGCAGAGCTGTCTCTCCTTCTCTGTCCTGGCCCAGCCCAGCTACAGGTACTGAAGAACTCGACCCTGCCCTTCCCAGCAGGCAAGAAGTGGTTCTGATCCGACTCCATCTCTGCCTGTGGGAGGGGGCTAGTGTTGGCTAGTGAGTCTTGCTCTCCTTTTTTCTGAAGCTGGTGTGTGTCATGTGCTGCCCTGGGTCACTGCAGACCTACTATCCCTCTCACCGGTGCCACCAATTTTAGGGGCGGGGGGCAGTGTGACCACCAGGGAAGGTGCGATGAATGTGGAGATGTTTGCCTATTCGGTCACTGCATAGATCCAGCATCCAGAACACAGAGGTGCTCAATAAGTATTTTGAATGAAGCAATCAATGAAAAAGTTAAGTCTCTAGGTTTGGGCCTGGGTCTGAATTCCAGCTCTGCTGCTTACCTCAGTTTCCTCCTCTGTGAAATGGACATCTGTGGCTGTGTACCTGGGTTGTTGTGAGAGTAACCACAGATGATATTTCTTTTTTTTAAAAAAAATATATATATTTTATTGATTTTTTTACAGAGAGGAAGAGAGAGGGATAGAGTTAGAAACATTGACGAGAGAGAATCATTGATCAGCTGCCTCTTGCACACCACCTACTGGGGATGTGCCCGCAACCAAGGTACATGCCCTAGACCGGAATCGAACCCGGGACTCTTGAATTTTCAGGCCAACGTTCTATCTACTGAGCCAAACCAGTTTGGCCACAGATGACATTTCTAAACATGCCTAGCAGCATGACAAATGAGGACCTTGAGGCTTTGAGAGGTTAAGAGATTTGCCGAAGTTCTCAAGGGGTGAAAAATGTAGGAGGGAGACCTCAGGTATCCTGAGTCATTCGAATTTCAAAGACCAATTGGGATATTGTACAGTCAGAAGGGGGCCCATTCTGTTTCCAGATGTCAAGTGAGAGCGAGAAATTCAGACCCATTCCCTGGATTATAATTTGGGTCCTGTCCACCAGGGGTCACTGTGGAACACCAGTCCTGTGCAGCCCAGTGAGTCTTGGCACACTGAAGTGGTGATGTCCGTGCAGCTCACAGTGATGGGCTTCAGGTGTGAGGATTCTGAGAATGGGCCGGGGCAAGCAGCCTTCATTGCAGCAAGATGCTAGCGGTTGGATTCCCATGCCTTTTATGCCTTTTTTTTTTTTTTTTTTTTTTTTTTTTGTAGGATAGATTGTCTCTAAATCTGTTAGTGAAATAGTTTTTCTGATTTGTGGTTGTAGTAGCCTCTTCTTCCATCCCGGGAGGGTGATGATGGGAAGGCAGTTCCCGGGTCCGAGAGACCATACTGGGATCTGGTGACCCCCACAGGGAGGCCTGCCTTCAGTCCTCAGTTTAAGTTAGGGTTCCTCTGTTACAGCCATGCATGGTGTCCTATACTTTAATTTTATGGTACCTATTACATTCATAATCACCAGTTATTTGTGTGATTATTTGCATAATGTTTGCCTCCCCCCGTGAGGGTAGAGGAATATTTTCCCACTTCTGTATTCTCAAGGCCTGGCACAGAGCTGGCCCGGAAGGAGCATCTGGCAGCTGTGAATACACTGTCAGAGAGAGGGGCGACAGTTCAAACCTCAGCTCTATTGGACTGTCTTGGCTGTGAGATCCGGAGCTAGTTGTTCAATCTCTCCCAGCTTCTGTTTCCCCATCTGAAAAGAGGAAACAAACATATACCACTTCAAAGGGATGTTGAGAGGATTGAATAACATAAAGCATGAAAAACACAGCAAAAGGCCTGGCACATATATTGTATTTTCCCTCCCTCCATCCCTTCCTTCCTTCCCGCCATTCTCTTCCTGCTCAACTCCTCACTCTCTCAGAGTTCTCTCTCTGTGTGTATATGTGTAGGACTGTGCATTTGTGTGCTTTTGTATGTCTGCATGTGTGTGCTTGTATTGGTGTGCATATGCATACATGCATGTTGTGTGAGCATATATGTGCACCTCCAGGAGACTCACCCATGAGGAGTAGGCCTGTGATAAACCTCAGGTAGGGGAGTCTGTGCTTCCAGTTCAGGGATCCACTGCCTGGGAGGCCTGCACTGAGGGCATGTTAGGACAAGGTAGTCTGCGGAGATGTCCTCACCTGCCCTGGTGGTAACTCCGCCTCCACAAGCCACCTATAGGGGAGGAGGCCTCATTGAGATGAGACCTTCGTACCTATGCACCTGAGTCCATCTTTCACCTGTCTCTGCCTGAGTGCTCTTTGGCTCCTCTTGGCCTCTGGGCTTGGCAGGAGAGGTTCCTGGAAGGTAGAAGATAGGGCAAGTGAGGAAATGATTTTTTCTCCCTGGGGAATTGCTGAAGAGAAGTTATCAGGAAGACCCGGGGGATGCTACCCACCAGTGACCTTGGCAAGTTGTCAAGCTCTTGGTGCCTCAGTTTCTCTCCTGTATAATGGGAGTTTTTGAGAGAAGAATAGAGTAGAGAGTATTAAACATGAAAATATACCAGGGCCAGGTAACCAAATGAGTAAAGCAGGCTAATTTTAAGGGGGGAAATGCTATGGGGGAAATAGTCTGACCTGAAGGAGCAGATGTTTCTCAATTTCAGCCAACTGCTTCTGTGTGAGACGCTGAGTTTGAAACTGCTAGCTTTTAAATTATTCAAAAGAAAACAGAAATCTGAATTTTTACATGAAGTTCTATAAGCTTTCATGTTGGCAAAACATTCAGATTTTCTTAGAACATTCTGCGTTGCATAAATAAAATATCTCTATGGTCTAGATATAGCAGTCAGTTGATACTTTGTGATGGGCATATACTAAACGCTAAAAGGCATATACATATTTTCAAATCAAGTGCTACTTCCAGTGGGATGACAGGTGGAGAACTGGGGAGAGGGAAAGAAATGGGAGGGAGACCTGGAGGGGACAGGTAGCTAGGAGAAGCAAGAGAGCATGGGGGCCGTGAAGGCAGAGAGCCAGCTGTGGAGGGTGTTTGGCCTCTGCCTGGTCCCTGTGTGGGTCCCCCAGAACACACCCAGACCCCATCTCCAGTGATGCAGGTAAAACCAGCCCAGTGCCTCAGTAGTGAGAAGCTCAACATGGGGGCTACCAAGGAGTCTGAACCCTCACATTTCCTTCTGGGGTCAGAGGTAGGATGGGCTCTGACTTTCCCTCACCCACCACCCATGTGCTATAGGATATAGGGTCTCCAGAATGAAGAAGATTCGGTTGGGAGGTGGAGGGATGCCCGAGTTGCTCAATCCCACTTCTAATGGCATCAAGCTAATCCAGATGACACCGCATCCTCTGGGTTCACAGATACCATCTGGTGCCGTACGGGGCGGGCGCCAGGGTGGGGAGGTGAGCTCAGCTGCCCGCCTTCCCAGATGCTCTTTTTCAAATGCATCAGGGTCCAGGGAGCTGCGACTGCCCTGGGCAAGTGACTTCAACGTCCTGAGTCTCAGTTTCTTCGTTTGCGAAATGGAGATAACGACATGTGGCTCTTACATTTGTTAGTGTCCAGTCTGCTCATTTCTTTTCATCCTGCACCTGCCAATGTTACACAGGCCAGATAACTACGTTTGCTTTCCTCCATGTGGCCAAACTTTTCAGAACAGTCCAGCTGGGCCTGGCCTCCTCCTTCCATTGTCCACCTGGGGCCTGAAGAAGGCTCAAGAAGTCTTGTCTGTTGATGTGTGTGAAGTTAGACCTCAGTACATACACTCACTCCCAAAGAGTTTTGGTTTCTTTGGATTTCGGATTGGCAAAAAGAGAGGCAGAGGGTGCTTGAGGTTAACACAAAAATGGTAAAAACTTCAGAGAAGAGAAGCAGCAGTAGGAATGGGTGGAAGGTGAATGAATTAAGTTGAATATATATAGCATTTGTTATGATTCTAGGCACCTAGACAGTGGTGCAAGCCTAGAGCCCACAGGCCCTGTGGAAAGATAAACACAGAGTGTGGAGAGAGCTACAAAGGGGGACGTTCAGGGTGTGATGGGGATGAACACAAGCAAACCTAGCCCAGTCTGTTGCAGTCTCCCAAATGAAGCATACAGATGATTTTAATAGTAATAATAATAATGACTAACAATTACCAAGGGCTTCCTATTTGCTGGGTGTTTTGCATGCATGATCTCATCAAATTCAAGAGCAAGGTATTGAAATATGTATTTTAAAGAAGCTGTGGTCTGGGAGGTGAGCCATGCCTACGGCCACTTGACATTGGGAAAGTCCTCCCCCAAACTCACTCTACTTTTCAATCTCAACTGTCAACATGCAAGCCTCCTCTACTCTCAGCTCTCTTGTGTTTTGTTTAAAATATATCGCTCTCCCTTAGATTACCCATTACCCACACCTGAGCTCTTTGTCAAATATCTCAGCTTCTGCATTTTACAGGCATCCTGATTATGCCTCCCAAGGAATTAGGGATGAGATCTTGAATGTTCATATTTAATGGTTTCCAATCCTGTTGCAGTTGAATGGGGTTTCACTTAGGTGAGAATTAGAAGGCCACCCTGGCAAAGGGACCCCTGGAGTAAAGGCATGGAAGTGTAAAAGGAAACACTATGATGAGAGAGCACTTAGGCCTGAACAGAGATGAGGAGGCTCACAGGGAAGTGGGAGGGAGACACATTTGGAGAGGTTGAAAGGAACTGGATTGTGAATGACTTTGAGGCCATGAGAAGGAACCTGGACTTTATCTGAAGGTAATGGGATCCATTGAAGGTTTTCTATTTGTTTTCAATTTAAATAAGAAGGGGTCAGTTTTGCCTTTTAGGAAGATGGCTCTGGTAGCTTGTAAGGCATTTGGGTTGGATGTAGGGAGAGGCTGGTAGCCAGACAACCAGTCAAGAAACACTTGCAAATACCTGGACGGTGAGACTTGAATTGTTGTGACCAGGAGATGAGAAGGAGAGAATGGATGTCAGAGTTATGTCAAGGAGCAGATAAGGAGAATGGCTTAATGTGCTCACCAGTGTTCACTCATTTGTCAAGTCGGTTGTGAAAGAAGGTACAGCATACATGGATACCATGTGCCTCAACACCAATCTCTGTGCACAGTAGGATGGCTGTACCTGTAATTAACTACAAGCCCAGGCTTGGAAGCCACTTTCTGAAGAAATGGACCAGTGGATTCAGAACAAGCATCTGGGTGGGGCTTATCCACCCTTCCAGCTTCCCTGGCCCCCTTCCACACAGATTCTGGGCTCCAAGGACCAACCTGGCGGCACTTCCCTCTTTCTCAACCCACTGCTCCTCCCTGCTTGGCTTGACTTCTAGGTGGCAGCCATCGGGGTTTCTTTCCCAGGGAGCATCCTGGGAAAGAGAGTGAAAGGAAAGAAACCTGGCCTTCAGAGGGAGACAGACCAGGACTCAAGTCCAAGCTCCACCCGTCAGCACTTCAGTTTCATCATCTATAAAATGAAAGAGAATGCCTTAAAATGTGATGAAATGATAAGATAACCCATATGTAAAACCTTTAGCTGGGCTTGGTACCTAATAGGTGCTCATTAAGTATTCACTTGTTTGCATTGAATTTTGGTTTCCAATGTAGCCCTAAGTGTCTTAGGTGGAGAAATAACTGTTTGGTAACAGTTAAAAATGCTAATTTTTCATTTTGTAGATGAGAACAATTGAGGTTCAAGTTCATATACATACTACAAACACACATCTATAGAAATAATAGGGTAATATGAAAATTAGTTGGGATGCCATCATGTAATGACTGATCAACAGACTGCATGCACAGCAGGTGCATGTGGGTAGGGACTTGAAGCATTGGGGATGGGCAAGGCCATGGCAGAGGCCTCCGTGTGCCTGTGCTAAGGCTTCTGAGGTATGTGGAGGTCCATAGGCCTCTGCTGCAGCCCATCCCGGGGGTCTGCAGACCTCCCCAGCTCCAGTTTACCTCTTTGGGGCAATCTATAGAGGAACCCAGGATGGGTGGGCAGAGCTCCCACACTGTGACAGTGCACAGGCCAGGCTGGCACTCTCCCCCAACCTAAGTGCACGAATTTCATGCACCGAGCCACTAGTATTGTATATATACCAATCAAGAAAACACTGGTTGTAGAATATGATTTGTACCATTTTATGGCTGGAAACTTGCCCTCCTTCAATCTTGATCCTGACTTCTGGCTCCCAATAGCTTTCAGAATCAAGGTATCCACAGAGTGATGACACCCAGCAGATCAGTTGACCAAGGGCCCGGGGAGTTGGCTTCTAAGGGCTGGTGTGGAAAGTTTGAGAGTCTCTGAGTAGCAAGACTGTCTTCTCTCCTCTTAGCTGGAGTCACGGGCTGAGTGGTCCCCTTGGCAGGAGGCTGGTCCATGGCTCATCCTGGTCTTTGAGGAAGCTGGAACCATGCCCCCCACTGCATTTGGTCTGTGGGAAGAGAAGAGCGGAAGAAAAGAGGAGTCATACTCTGGACTTGGAAGGGGATGTGCTAGAGTCCTTAGCAGCACCGCTCTCAAGATGGGGACTTAAATGAAGATAGTCTCAGGGAGCTCTTCCTCCTGCCATGAAGGCCCATGGGACCCTGGAATGTTGTATGAACAAAACTCATTGTATCTTACAGGCATTTAACTCCCATAATTCAGTCTTGACACAGAGAGAAAACCAGGAAAACAAAACCTGAAATAAATAGGTAATTCTGGCCACTAAGCTACTCAGTGAGCACAGGCACCGAGGGAACCCGAGGGGGAAAAGTTAATCTGCTAGTG
Organism: Pipistrellus kuhlii; assembly: GCF_014108245.1. NCBI lineage: Eukaryota > Metazoa > Chordata > Mammalia > Chiroptera > Vespertilionidae > Pipistrellus > Pipistrellus kuhlii. Next base: position 6,170,447 of record NW_023425562.1, read on the forward strand.
GGTGTCAGTGTCGAGTCCACGTGTCTTTCTATGGTTGAGTGTTTCTCAGGGATGGTGGCAGCTAAAGATCTGAATGTTTTCACGCAACACTGCCCCACATGCATGTCTATGTTACCCTACTGCTCCAGTAAAGAAGAGACAGTTTGTTCCAATTACTGGAGAGAACATTTGGCCTTGTGGACAGACTGAGAGATGGTGTGTGATTCTCGGGGTAGATTCTGTGGGAGAGATGAACAGTGCCTGCCCGTGCCCTATTTTTTTCTCCTTTGCAGTTCACAGAAGACTGAACAATGTTGTGTCTGGGTGGGGTCTTGGGACAGGCTCTAACTAATGAGTGATGTGCATTACTAATGGGTCAAAATATTTAATTTCCAAGGCAATAACTTCCAGAGCGCCCTCTTTCCTTCTGGCTAGGTGACAGTTGGTGGCTGTGTTGTAAGCCCGGGATCCCAAGTGACTGACAAATGAAACCTCCCTGTCTGTCTGTCTGTCTGAATCATGTGGCAATGAGCAAAAGAGAAACCTTTGTGATTTTATCTAAGCGCTGAGGCTCGCTTGTTACAGCAGCATAACCCAATGCATCCCGATACAGACAATTGTTTTATAGGGAATATTTTGGGTATTATGAATGTCACCTTCTGCTGTGACTTTGAAGTCTACATCCTGGTGGCTCCATTTGAGTAGTAGCATGTACCCTTTACAGCCTCATTCTGCTTAAGCTCCGCTTTTGGTACCTCGCACACATTATCTTATCAGACCCTTACCACCACTCCATGAGAGTGACAGGATAATTCCCATTTTGTGGATAATACTATATGTATCTATGTTCACCATACATAGTTAGCTACCATGTCCAAATTCACAAGGAAGGAGATGGATTTTCGAAGCCAGGTTTTTCCAACACCAGGTCCAGTGCTCTCTCTACTGTATCACCTGTTCCTGCAGGTCAGAGGGAGGTTTCCCCAAGAGAGAGTGCTGGGCCTCGAGGGACTTGGCAGTGGAACTCATCCATCAGGCTTTGGCCACCTGATGCCAGGCCTGATCCTGCGGTGCTCCAAGCATCCAAGCGCCTGCCCTGCCCCACACCCCCTCCTACACTAATGACATTTACCCTCCCACTGGGGCAGGGAGTTCCACTGCCTAATTACTGTTTAGAAACCTCCGAGGGCAGAAGACACGATGTTCAGAGCTTAATGGTTAAAGGGCTCATGTCAAGTCTGGAGCAGAGTGGAGGAGACTGGGGTGGCTGGCACAGGGCAGGGCAGGGACGCTGGAGGTTCAGACTAGTGAAGCTACGTTGTGTCATAGAAGGGCAGGGACCAAGGCTCTGTCAGTGTCTGCTCAGGCTGAAGCCAAGGTTCTTATATGATCTGGGTCATGGGGCTTCGGGGACTGTCATCCACCACTGTCACTCTTCTATCCCTCTTCAGAGCCAAACCCTAAGTTCTGCCATATCATGTAAACAGAAACCCATTTACTGTGCATTTATGATGTGCCAGGAGCCTGGCTGGGAGCCTGAGAGTCTCCGAATAATCTCACTTATTCTTCACCATCATGAGGTGGGCCCCTGTCCCATCTGGTTGCTGAGGCTGAGAAGATGAAGCGACTTGTCTGAGGATGGTTGGTGGCAGACCTGAGCCCGGGTCTGTCTGGCTCCTAAGGCTGGACTCAAGCAGACATATGTCTCTTCTGAACAAAATATGGAAGAGCAAAGACGGGCATCTTTGGAGCCACCACGATGTGACTCTGAGACCTCCAACCATGTGCTTATGTTTTTTTTTTTTTTGTTTGTTTGTTTGTGTGTGTGTGTGTGTGTGTGTGTGTGTGTGTGTTTAAATCTGCCAGAGTCATGGTGCCACTTCTTTAAGGTGGGACTTGTGGGTGATTCATATATTTAAAAAATCTTAGTAAAGAACTAGTTTCTCTCCTGAAGATTCTTGGGTCTTGGCTTTGGAAGGCAGTTCAGTGATGCTCCTCTTATCCTACACCTCAGAAATCACTACTCTCTTGCATGTCTTCTCAGATGGGGCACTCACCACCTCTCAAGGCAGCCCTTTCTCAAGCTGTGCTGCACTCTGTCTAGAGGAGCTCTCCCTGAGAAGGGTGCAACCAGAGGAACAGTCCTCACCCCCAGGGGATGAGAGCCGAGTAGGAGGAGGAGAGGGTGGTGGGCATTTAATGGCTGCAGCCTGGTGTGTATCGGGGCCACACCTGTGATGGTGATGACTAGATGATGCTAATGGGTCATTTTCCTAATTGGCATAATGACACCACTTGGTCCGAACATCCACTGCCTGCTTTCTCTCCTGCCACACCTCACTGGATCTCTGCTCTGAGTGGCTTCGCGGGATCTGCCCACAGCACAACTTTTCTGGCCAACCCTGGTTGGTCTTAGAAGTTGGGGCAAAGGATGTGCTTAGAATCCAAGTCTTTCTGGAGTCAGACTGGGGTCTTGGTCACCCTGGATTCAAGCGAAAGTCTGGCTTTCTTCCAAAGTGGGATACCAGCCCCTCTGCCCCCCACCTGCCCAAGTCCTGATAATGGTTGGACATAAGGCACCCCTCAATGGGACTTGGCTTCTAGGGGCTGAGGCTGGCTGCCAGCTTTGCACGGAGGGAACAGAGACAGGGAGAGACAGATACCCCTTCTCTCCCTTCCTCCTTCGAGATACAGAGGCTTATAAGTACTAGGGGGGCAGCCTCACAGAGTGAGGCCTATGGGGCCAAAGCTGGGCTGCCTCACACTGAACAGCTGCGTCTGGGGATATTTCTTGCTTTCCAGGTAGAGGCATCCCATGCTCAGGGTCTTGGTGATGGCAGGGTCAGCTGCCTCTGATACAAGACAGCCTGAGTCCCTCTGTGGGCTCAGGGGCAGCCTAGGAGACCAGCAGGGAGAGGAATGGCGGGCTGGGATGGGGTTGGTGGGAAAGTGCTGCTGGCTGTGGCTACCATTTCTGGAGTGCTTGGCCCGGTGTGTTTGACTGGTTCTTTTCATTAACTCCATGAGGTGGGCTTTATCATCTCCATTTTACTGATGAGAAAGCTGAAGCACAGAGAAGCTGAAGTCACACCCTGTGTGTGTGTGTGTGTGTGTGTGTGTGTGTGTGTGTGTGTGTGTGGAGTGCATGGCGAGGTATGTACTGTCAAGTGCAAACCAGTACAATGCTCTTCTCCATGTGAAGGGTCTGATGCTCTGAACACAGCAGCTCAGGCCAGAGCATGGCAGTGAAGGCTCTGTTTGGTGCCACTGAAGCCTGTGCCCCACCCATAAGCCAAATAAATGCCCCTCCTCTCCCCTCCCTCTCACTGCCCTCTGACCAGCACTGCCTGGGACTCAGGCCATGCAGTCTGTGGGACCATCCATGTTTCCCTTCCCTTTCTGGACCCCAGTTCTTTCAGCAGCAGGGTGTGGGGGGGATAAGAGGTGGCCTTTGTCAATCAGACCTGAGCCGCCTTCTCTCAGGTGAGACCCACCTGCTTGCAGACAAGATGAAGCGGTCTAATAGCCCTGACCTTGGAAGCTCGTGGCTGAGGGAAACAGGTCTTAAATATGTAATCACTCTCACAGTGCAGAAATTCAAATTGTGCCAGGAGCCAGGAGGGAAAAGCAGAATCTTCTACCAACTATTACATCGGGGGGAGGGGGGGAGTGCTTTATGACGACTAAAACTTAGGCTTAGAAGAAACCTCCAAGGAAATGACAGTTCATCTTAGACACAAAAGGTGAGTCAAAGTCAGTGTAGAAGGAAGAGTGTTGGGGCAGAGGGAACGGTATGGGGAAGCGCCCTGAGGGGGAAAGAGTTAGGAGTATTTGATGACTCTGCTAAGAATGACCATGCCTTACTTTATTTAGCCCAAGTGAAGTTTAGGAGATGGGTGCTATGAATATCTCCATGGAAGAGGCGAGGTAACCCAGTGTCACAGAGGTACACGAGATATAAATGGGGCTCAGCATTGATGCTCATCTCCTTCTGTGCTTTCCCCTGCCTCTCAGGGACTAGAAGTCCAGAAACCATATTCGTTACTTTCTTTGGGCTCCGAGTTCTTCATGCAAGTCCTTCTCCACAAGAGGAGGACTCCTGCAAGATTCAGAAGGCAGAGGGACCACAGGATCCATTCTCTCTTCTCAAGCAGTGATGGCAATGGCAGACTCGCGAGCCCCTGCCTCCCTCCCATTGCCTCTCCCGCCCTGCGGAGGGCGCAGTGACGGCGGGAGTGGTCTTCTGCAGCCCCCTGAAGTCTGTGGCAGGAGCTCTGTGCTGACTCTGGACCCCAAATATAACAAACCTGAACCTGAGGGCACGCTCTGACCTCTCTCCTGCTGCTTGCAAGTTCCTCGAACTACATCCCTTTCTGCCTGAGACGCCTGGATCTGCATCCTGAACAGCATCCTGGCTGATGGAGGAGGGAGGAATGCTGCCCAAGACCACTGAGTAGCAAGCAGGCAGACTGGGAGTCACACTGGGTCCGTCTAATTCTAGGGCCTGCACTCTTTTTACTTAAAAATGTTTAAAATTATTTTCCTACTTTTTTTTCTCTTTTTAAAACATTTTTTAAAATTGTGGTAAAAGATACATGAAGATAAAATTTACTATCTCAACTACATAACATAACATTTGCCCTCTTAACCATCGTTAAGTATGCAGTTCAGTGGCATTAAGTCCATTTACATTGTTGTGCAACCATCACCATCACCATTTCCAGAACTTTTTCATCTTCAAAACTGAAGCTCTGTATGGATTAACCACAAACCATTAACTACCAATCCCTGTCCCGTCCCCTCTCCCTCTCCCTCTCCCTCTGAAACTACCATTCCTTTTTCTGTCTGTAGGATTTTGATGACCCTACAAACCTCTTAGGGGTGGAATCCTACAGCATTGGTCCTTTTATGACTGGCTTGTCTCACTTCACCTGACGTCTTCAAGGTTCGCCCATGCTGTAACCTGGGTCAGAATGTCCCTCCCTGTGGCTAGTCTATGCAGAGGGTGATAGACAGCTGGGTTGCTCCTGCATGGTAGTTCTTGTGGATCGTGCTGCTATGCACACAGGCATACAAAAGGGCCTTCATGCTTAACCCATCCATCATGGTTTAAGCATGCCCACAGGTTTCCATTTCACATCAACCTGAACACGTGTTATCACTGCCAGGTCTCTGAGGCTGAAGGATGGGGCGCTGTTTTCCCAGAGTTGATATGGAGGAGTATCAGTGGTTCCTAGCAAAACAAGGCTGTCTTCCATCCCTGCCGCAAGCTCATGGGACAGACAACCCATGAGGCTGAAGAAGGGCTGAGTGAGGCAGGGGAGAAAACGGGAAGTTTTGGGGCAGTGTGAGAACCACAGACTAACAGCCAGTCTCAGCCCGAGAGACAGAAGCCAGAGACACTGAACAAAGCTCATCACATTTTCAACGGAGGCCCTGAGACTTGTTGAAATGGAAGCAACTTTCACCAAACAGCAGTTGGACGAGCAGAGCCTCCGTGAATCAGAAACACGAGGTTGCTGTGTGTCTGGATCGCACAGGGGTTTGGCAGTCTCCAAGTTCCCTTGGCAAGCACGACCAGGGCCCTGCCAAAGCCTGAAGTCCTGGCAGGGGTGTGCGGACCTTCCGGCCGGGCCTGCCGCCGGCCATCCTGCTGTTCCAATCAGAGTCCCAGCCCCTGTGGCTTCTGCTGCTGCTGCTGCTGCTGCTTCCCAGGGACAGGCTGGCAGGAGGCATCTCCGCAGCCCCATCCCACATGGGAGAACCCTGGCACAGTGCACAGTGTCCTGGAGCCCGGTCAGAGCAGTGGTCCCCCCTCCGGTGCCAGGAAACCCCAGGGCTGGCTGTTGTGGCAGCAGGACCCATCGCAGGGCATGCTGTGGCTACCAGGAAGTTGCTCTGAGTGAGAGAAGAGAGAGGCTCACCCCAGGCCCACTCGGAGGAGGCCACCTCCCCTGATTCCTATAAGAGCCCACAATGGGATTCTGAGAAAAAGCAGTTTCCATGTTGAAAGAGTTTGGAAGGGACCTAATTGATCAGACTTTATTTTACAATTGCAGACCTTCTCAGAGCCTTTACTGAGCTGCTGTGATGGTCCCACAGGACTGTAGCAGCCTCAGTGGTCTGCACACAGGGGCATTCTGTGGGACTGCCGGGCTGTGGGAGGCACTGATAGGATGCTGTTGAAGTAGGTTCTCCCCACAGGTGCCAGGGTTCCAGTTCCGGAGACAGGGACCACATCTGTTTTATTCCCATCCTGGAGGCCAGCATGGTGCTGGTTCATGATAAGTGGCCAGTAAGAAGTGGGCAACAAATAAATGAATAAATGAATGCAGAACAGCCATTGCTTTCCTCTTTCTTATTTTCTTATCTCCCTCCCTCCCTCCCTCCCTCCCTTCTTTCCTTCCTTTCCTCCCTCCTTCCCTTCCTCTCTCCCTCCTTTCCTCCCTTGTATCTACTATGACAGGCACTGTGCTAGGTGCTAGGGACACAGTGAAACAAATCAGGTCTGCTGTGTGTAGACCTGATTCATTACAATGTTTGTCTGCAGGCGTCTGACTGGGTTAACCTCAGGAGCTGGAAAAGAATGAGAAGCTGGGAACTGCCCAGACCCCAGAGGACTAGAGAGAAGTCCCCTCATGGCAGGCCGGCTGCTTGCGTGGCATGATCATATTGCAGGCTCCTTCTCCCTCCCTTTAATACCCCAGACCTGGCAAAGCCATCCAATGAATCCCCCCCCCCCCCCAGCCCCCCATACACAGTTTTTCTTGCTTGTTACTGCTGAATCCCAGCCATGGGCTCTGGGAGAGGAGGGCCGTGTCTGTCTTGCTCAGGGCATCTCCAGGACCTGGCAGGGACCTGGCAGAGACCTGGCACTAAGGAATATTAGATACATGGTGAGGCCTGGGGCAATGCTGAAGGCATAGGTCTGCAGCCAGAGGTGAGAAGGAAACAAAGGAGCAATGGCTCAAGTCTGGGATATTCCAGAGCTTTGGGTCATGGTCCTGGCTCTGGGTCGCAGGCCCTCCTGCAAGGACCACAGAACGTCCCTCCTGCCCTGCTTGGCTGGTCCCTGAGCTATAGCCCAGCCAGGGCCCCTCCTTTCTTTATGACCAGTTCTTCTCCCCAGGAACTGGAAAGATCTCTCGGCCCCACAGGGAGCCTTGCAAGTGCTCTCAAAGGAAAACAGGGATGCTCTCTCTGAAGGAAGAAAGAGTGTGTGGTTCAAGGTGGCCAACCTGCTCCCCTTTAGATGAATACTCCAGCTCCAAGGCTTGCCAGTGTTCCCGGGACCATTTCTAACACCGTGGCGGATCTTAGTGCCTGGAGCTGGTGGCGTCAGATTCAGGACAAGGATCTTACAGGCTGGGGAAGGTCAATGCTGTTAACTTAAGTGTGGAATCCTGCCTCAGACCACAAAGTGTGGTTATTGTGAGAAAGCAGGAGGGGGAGGGTGGGGGGAGGGAGGAGGGGGCTTCCCCCAATATGAAGGGCCCTGGGCCAGACCTTACACTTAGGCCTTATGCAGTCCTGCAAGGCAGAGGTTACTGTCCCATTTTACAGAGCCTGAGGACACTGAGTCTCAGTGGACAAAAGTGATATGCCCAACACCAAGCTGCCGAAACGCATCTGGGAGCTTATTGGCAGGCCAACTCCTTTCGCCAGGGCTTCAGCTGTCCCTCTCTAGCATGCTTTTGGATTCCGTGACTGATCATTTCCATCTCAGGTAGATGCTTTATGGGTCTTCCTGTCCCTCCATAGTCCTGGAGTGAATGAATTCTTTGTCTCTCTCAAACTTTCTCTTGTACCATTTAACACGGGCACTTGGAGAGCGAATTCCCATGTGTTTGTGGATGCATATCAGTAAATGCCTAGAAAAGACACAGGAACCACTGTCTTTGGTATCTGTTAAACTCAAGTTGTGCAGGCTGTGAGGCAGAGTTTATTCTGGTGGCATTAATGTTCCAGAACCTTCTGCATGTGGACATAAGAGTGAAGACAGATGTTTGTTTTAACGTTGTTTATAAACAGAGTGGAGGCAACTTAAAAGTCCACTACTTGGCAACTGTTACAGATTATGGCACATGTGGAGTATGAAATGCTCAGTAGCTCTTAAAAGAAATAAGTGGAACATAGAGTGGACAATCTCAGACATTGTGACGGCTGAAAAAAAGCAAAATTGTAGAAAGGTACAAATAGTCTGAAAAAAGTTTGGAAATGCTGTCCCCTGCCCCAGCTTTTCCTATGAGCTTCTATGTGATAGATGCATAACATACAATCACGCAAAAAACAGAGATTTGAAAGAGAACTTTTTACCTGATAATAGTGTTTGTCTCTGGATAAGGACCCAGGATTAAAGAGGAACTTGCCTTTTCAGTAAAATTCCAATATTTTTTTTAGAAAGAAGAATGTATTTACGTATACATTTCTTTTACTTTTTTTTTTTTTTTTTTTAATTTACTGATTTCAGAGAGGAAGGGAGAGAGAGAATCACCAATGATGAGAGAGAATCATTGATCGGCTGCCTCCTACAGGTCCCACACTAGGGATTGAGCCTGCATCCTGGCATGTGCCCCTGGCTGGAATCAAAGCTGGGACCCTTCAGTCTGCAGGCTGTTGCTCTATCCACTGAGCCAAACCAGCTAGGCCATATGTATTTCATATGTAACATCAAATTAATTAAAAAATAAAATAGAACCCTTGAAGATTCTGAGGGAACACAGACTTACTGTTTCAGAGAAGGGTACTTTCCCATTTCTATATTTGCTATATTATAAATCTATATTATAAAAATAGTCCTCATGTTTGCCAGAATGAGAATATATTTATGTACGCATGCAGCAAAATATACAAGGAAAAAAGGAAGTAGTTCTTCCGATTTGGTAAGCAAGCCCAGCAGCCAGGAGCATTGAGGGGGAACTGAGGCCTGGGGAGCCCATGTGACTACAAGCGTGCAGTGAGTCAGTGGGCGAGGGAAGACAAGGCCATCCATCCTCGGTGCCCACCCGAGTCACGTGATGCCAGAACCCAGCAAACTGGCCTGTTTTGCAACCCAGGCAGGTCCTTTAACCACAAGCCTGCTGGCTGGCCCCTTGCGGCTTGGAGATGGAGCCAACGCTTGCTCTTCCCTCCGTGAGTCATGCCTCTTCCCGCACTAGCCGGGGAGGATGTGGAGAAGCTGGGCTCTGGGGCAGCAGCTACTGCCCAGAGGCTCTGCCAGGCTGGGTGTCCTGGAGGCCGAGTGCCCAGGTGGGGCTGCTGCTGTAGATGACCTCAACCCTGGGCATGCACTCCAGACCACAGTCGTCAATGCCTGCACAGTGATCGGAAGCAGGTGGGGGTTTCGGGGGACCTCCATCAGACACTGAGCACACGTTTCGCCCAGGGCACTGTGATCATGCACCATGATAACTTATAAGGTGGGCTTGCTGGGCCCATTGTACAGACGAGGAAACAGCCTCAGGGGAGGCAAGGGCCTTGTCCGAGATCCTAGATCCAAGCTAGTAAGTGGCTGATGTGGGATTTGAAACCAGGCCTCCATTGCACTCTGGTTGCTTCCTTAGGCCAGAAAGGTGTGTGCTCACAGGTCTGTGTCCTTGGGAGCCTTGTGCTCATGGGTCCCGCCCTCGGGTGTGCTGGTGGTAGGGGACGGTCAGGTAAGAGAAGGGGAGGAGCACCGCGAGGGCAGCAAGAACGATGTGTGCTATTGCTGAGCACTACTCTGCCAGCTGTGGACGGAGCACTTTACCTTCATGTTTACCTTCAACATCCGGGGAAACTGTTATCCTCATGGGCAGATGGGCACACTGAGGCTCAGAGAGTGAAATGACCACCTATCTATAGAGTTAGCAACAGGGGTCAGGGTTCAAAACCTGGTCTATCTGATTCCAAAACCGACCCTCTTCGTTACCCACCAGCATTTTAAACATGCAGGCGCACATCCTTGGTGAGACCCTGCTCCCAGCTCTCCTTTCTGATTCTTGTCCACCGGACAAATTCTCATTTGTGCTTCAGTATCCCATGGGGCATCACCTCCTCCAGGAAGCTCCTCAGCCAGGGGTTCTGACTATGCCCACACAGCTCCCCAGTGACATGTGTTTTCACTGACACATGCCACCTGGCTTTGTGAAGCTTCTTACTTGTCTATTCAGGGGGTTGGGAGGTGTTTTCGGGTAGAGATTATCTTTAATGGTTAGTTTGATGTGTCAACTGACTGGGCTAAGGGGCTCCCTGAGAGCTGGTCAAATGCTGCTGCTCAATGGAATATTACTGGCCAATGAAAAAGAAGGAAATCTTACCATTTGCAACAACATGGGTGGGTGTAGAGGGTGTTATACTCAGTGAACTAAGTCAGGCAGAGAAAGATAATTTCCATAGAGTTTTATTTATATGTGGAATAGAAAACAAAAACAAAAACAGACTCATAAAAAAGAGACAAAGGGGATGGTTACCAGAAGGGAGGGTTTGGGGGATGGAGGAAAAGGGAAAGGGGAATAGAGCCGATAATATTGTGATAAGTTTGCATGGTGACAGATGGTTAAGAATTGGTGAGGTGATAAAATTGTCAAATCACTATATTATAGACTTGCAACAATATAACCATATAAGATTGTATATCAACTATACTTAAATTAAAAATAAATTAAAAACAAAACAAAACAAAACAAAACACTGCAGCTGGGTGTGTCTGAGGGTTTCTCTGGAAGATTTTAGCATTTGAATCAGTGGACTGAATAAAGAAGATCACTTCCACCAACATGGGTGGGCATCATCAACCCACTTGGCCTGGGTAGACCAAGAAGGCAGAGGAAGGATGGACCTGCTCTCTTCATTGGAGCTGGGACATCCATCTTCTCCTGCCCTCAGATATCCGAACTTCCAGTTCTTGGACTTTCCAACTTAGATGGAGACTTCTTGGGCCTTTGGACTCGGACTGGATTCCACCACTTGCTTCCTGGTCTCCATCTCACAGATGATGTTTGGCAGGACTTCTTGGCCCCCATAATCATGTGAACCAATCCCTATAACAAATCTCTTATGTATATACTAGAGGCCCTGTGCACAAAATTCATGCATGGGGTGGCGGGTGTTCCTCAGCCCAGCCTGCACCCTCTTCAATCTGGGACCCCTCGAGGGATGTTAAACTGCCTGTTTATATCCAATCCCACAGGCTATGGCTGTCCCCACGCCATTTTGAGAACCTGTTTCCAACCTGGGTCTTGCCCATGATTTGCAACCCTTTCCCCTGAATGTGTTCTTTCTCATTCTTCAGAGGCTGCTGATTCACACCCAAATTTACACACATGGAAAAGGGAGGAGCGGATGAGCAGAACAAAACTATAGATCAAAATTCACATATAAAGTAATGCAATGGGCAAACAAGCATTCTGAAAATTCTGTCCAAGGGAATGAAAATGAATTACATCAACCACCTAAGGGAAAAGGCTTATCATTGCTCAGTGCTAGTGAGGTTGATTTGAAGAATCATACACACAGAGAGTACTTGCGACCATTCAAATTCTTCCAACCCTGACATTCAGCCTGAGAAAGTAATCTTGAAAAAGGACTAGGTATAGGCAGCGGTGTTTTGTGCATCATTTGTAAGGCAATGGTAAGTCAAATTGTGGCCAACCATGCAATAGTAGCCAGCACTGCCAATGATAAAGGTCTTGTAGAAACATACAAAGTGTTTATTACACTACTAGAGGTCCAATGCATGAAATTTGTGCATACAGAGAGGGAGGGAGTCCCTGAGCCTGGTCTATACCCTCTCCAATCTGGGACTCCTGCAGGATCGGGCTTAAACCAGCAGTCAGACATCCCTCTTGTAATCTGGGACTGCTGGCTCCTAACTACTTACCTGCCTGCCTGCCTGATCACCCCTAACTGGTCCACTGCTGGCCTCATCGTCCCTAACTCCTCTGCCTTGGCCTCTGCCACCACAGCTTTGTCTGGAAGAACATTCAGAATGATGTCCAGAAAGTCATTTGGCTGTCCAGTCTAATTAGCATAGTATGCTTTTATTAGTATAGATTACCTGGAAAGCAGAATGTAAACTGGGATTTGCTCTATGAATACAATTATGTTAAATCTGTGTAAATGTGGGTGAGGACAGAAAGGTCAAAAAGCATAGACTTATGATGGTGGGGGTTGTGGATTGGCTCTCATGCTCCTGTTGTAATGAGACTCTGTTCCTGAATCACCCTATAGGTGACCTGGAGAAGTCCCCTGACTTTGGGATTTCATTCCCAGAGTCCTTCCCAACAGGCTGTCCAGTCTCTCTCTGCATTTCCTGCAGCCTCAGACATGCCCTGCAATTCCCCAAGGTCAGCTTCCATGTGGACTCAAGATACAAATACACATAATGGCCTCTTATTTGGCTCCAGAAAGCTAACTGAGGCCAAAGCACTCTGACCTGAACTGCAGGGTTCCCCTGAGTGCTGTCCAGCATCGGCAGATGCTGGTCTTGATCAATGACTCCTGAGAACACTTCCCATCAAGGTAAAGAGCCCCGCTTGAGAGGAAGGCTGCATTAGTCCTAATGTACTGATGGGAGCCCTAATAAGAGGAGCTTTGCCTGGGGATCATACACTTTTGTCCACAGAACCATTTCTGACTTTAGACCAAGCCAAGCCATGGATGGAAACCATTTCTGTTTGAAAGAAACTCCAGAGGGGCCCATGCTGCAGGGTGGAAATACTCAGCTTCCCAGCCATCCTCTTCCTGGGGTCCTCAGGGTCTGGCTGATGCCCTGTTGGCATCAAAGACAGGATCTGCACTCTACTCCCACTCCAGTCTCTATTATTAAAGATGGATTCCCATTTTACCCACCTGCTGAGAACAATCATGCATTCCCAATCAACACCCAACCCAGCCACAAAATTATGCTCTCACAACCTGGTTAACTTGAGGGCTTGAAAGGAATTCCTGGGAATGATTTCACCTTCATTGCTATTCATTCATTGATCCATCCATCCAACCATCCATCTATCCATTCATAGCTTCTTCAATTATTAATTACTCCATGCCAGATACTGCTCTAGGCACTGGGAATATGGCAAAGCAATGGTGATCCCGGAAATTCTATATAATAAAAGCCTAATATGCTAAGTGTTTAGTTGTCATGTGGTCTGTTCAACCAATCAAAGTATAATATGCTAATGATATGCTAAGGCCGCTCAACTGCTCACTATGACGTGCACTGACCACCAGGGGGCAGAGGGTCCAACTGGTAGGTTAGCTGCTGGGGTCCGACAGATCAGGACTGAGCAAGATGGGACAGACACACCCTGGAGCCTTCCTGTGGTCCCTCCCTTCTGGCCAACCTCCTGTGTCCCTCCCTGGACCTGGTCTATTGTGCACTGGTGGGGTCCCTTGGCCCTGCCTGTGCCCTTTCTTAATCAGGCTCAGGTCCATCTCCTTTGAGTGCCTGAATTTTGTACACTGGGCCTCTAGTGGATAATAAGTGACTAATAAAAAACCAAGCAGTTCCATAAAGGAAATCAACTGGTGTTCTTTTCTGATGGAGAACAATGGGTGGGAGTGAATAGCCAGAACAATGAGGTGGACATTGGAGACCTTTCCCAAGAAGTCTCAGGTCAGCAAAGGCCAGAAAGAGAAGAAAACACCAGCAATGGAAGAAGCAGGGAAACGTGCCTCCCAGGCAGAAGGAAGGGCTAAGCAAAGGGCTGAGGCAGGTTCTGGGTGCTGCGTGCTGGGTGCTGCTGAGCTCTAGACATCCCACTCTGTTCCTCATTTTCCTCTTTCTTCTCTGTCTGTCTCCATCTCACTGGTCATTTGGTTTCCATCCATATTTTAGTACCTGACTGACTTAGTCTGAATCTGGCCCTGTCTCTCTGTCTTTGTTTTCTTCACCCATCTGACTCTTTCAGTCTTCTAACTCTGTATCACCCTTTCTTAGCCTTTGTCTTTTTTTTCAGTCTCCCTCCTGCTTCCTTAGTACCTTTGGCTCTCCCTTCCCCTCCCTCCCAAACCCCTGTCTCCACTTGACTTTGGGCCCCTGCACCCCCCCACCTCTTTCTACAACTCTGCTGATTTGTCTGTTCCCACCTCCTCTACTCCTCTGCTGGTATGTCTTCCGGTCCTAAGCAGAGGCCACTGGGAAGTCTGCCTGATTGATATTGCTCCTGACAGTGAAATCATTCCCACAGTACCTCTCCGAGAGGTGTTAAACAGGCAGTGTTTTGTCTGTGCCCGAGTATGACAGGGGTGTTTAAACAAACATATACATTCTCAGAAATCCAAGCATTTGTATTTCTCCATTGACCCTTTATGACACTGAGGGAGTGTAAACCTTCCCTGGGGCCTGGAGGGGAAGTGCAGAGTGAGCCTGCTGCGCAGGGGAAGGAGGGGCAGGGAGTGGAAGTTGTTCCGAGGGACCGGGCAGGACCTGTGCTCCAAGGACCTGACAAAGATCACGTTTGCTGGGGGAGTCAGAGGGAGCTTCATGATGCCTAAATGTCACTTCTTCCTGACCACCTCCCCTCCCCCTAGAGAGGAGTGGCAGCTCCTTGTCGGTGTCCCCTCCGGACATGAACTTCTTGGAAATAGCTGTCATGGGTTACTCAACATCACATCCCCAGTGGCCATCCCTCAGCTTGTGTCCTGTGTGGCTGAGCCAGTTCTCAATGAAATGCTCACTGGGGTGGGAAGGGTCTTTGCAAGTTGTCCATGGTGGGTGACACTTAGCAAGCTATGGGGAAGTGTCTGAGAGCTCTCTTTTTTGAAATAAGGGCATCAAGGAGACAGTGCAGGTGAAGTGCTTGAAGCATGGTGGTGATGCTCGTTGCTCTTGACCCTATGGCCTTTGTCCCTCGGCATCAGCAGTGTCATCAAAGCAGTTACGTGGCCACAGAGTCCTCACTCTCTTCACTATGAATCGATAGGAGACTATGACTTTTGGTGCAAAGACTCATTTTGACCTGTGTGGATGTTTTTTATTCTCCCAAGTATGTTCTTCCATACCTTTGGTCTCTGTCTAGAGATAGTTGAAGAAGTCAGGGACCTGCCTGGGCACATTGAGTGTTAGTTCTTCCCTCTTCCCCCTTGTCTGCTGTGTCAGGAGAGACCTCGCAACTGTGTGGTTCCTTCCCTCCCTCCAGGCTGGCCCAGAGCCCGATTCCAGCCCATCACAGCCTGGAGCAGAGCTAGACAGTCCTGCCCTATCAGATAATTTCACAGGTTTTTGGAACCCTCCATTGATTTTATTCTCTAACTTTTCACTACTTCTTGGTTTTCGCTTCCCCAATTATGAAATGAGAGCATCTTATCATTAAAATGTGAAGAATAAATGAGATAATGCATGAAATGCATAGACACTGAGTCTCAGAGTCAACAAACCTTACTTCTCTGTCTTCTCCTGGGTGTGAACTCTCCAAGGGTGAAAGCTTCTCTGATTCATCTTCGAAGACCTCGAACTGGCAGCCCAAGGTGGCAGCCACAGACCACTGTGGCTGTTGAGCACTGAAATGTGGCTGGTCCAGCTGAACAGGGCTGGAGGTGTAAAACATACACTGGAATTTGAAAACTTAGGATGAAATGCAGAATGCAAAATAACTGGTTAATATTTTTATATTGATTCTGTGTGGAAATGATGATATTTTGGGTATATTGAGTTAAAGACAATTAATAAAAATTATTAATATTTATATTTTATTGTCAAAAATAAATGTATGAAAATACTTGTACTAGTGTATAACAAAATAATTATCAAATAATATGTTTGTTACGGAAATGGATTTTATTTGTTTCTATTTGATCTTTTAATGTGGCTAATAGGAAATTTAAGATTACTATGTGGCTCACATGATATTTGCATTTTACAGCTTTGCCTAATAACATAGTAAACAAAATCTGCTTAGTGCCAATGAGCAATATCTATGGATGGCATGGGCAGATGAATCGGTAACTGTAGGAAAAGAAAAATAAATGGATGGGTAGATAAACAAATTATCAAATACATGAATATATGGATAAATGAACAGATGGAAATAGATGAAAAAATAGGTACATGAATAAGTGACTAGAAGGATAGCTGGCTAGGTAAATGGAAGGAAGAACGAATAAAATTGATGGTGAAATGAAAGAATGGCTGGAAATAAAATGTGATAAATTGGTGGATGGATAAATTACCAGACAGATTAAGTAAGGAAGTGCCTAAGTACACAAATAAATACAGACAGACAGATAGATAAAATGGATGCCTGGGGAGACTGGACTTGACTTTGACAAGAGGCCCTGCTCTTCTTCCCGGGCTCCTGGGGTGCAAGACTTTGACCAAGAGGAAAGGTTCACCCTTGCTCTTGGGGAATTTATCATTTTAGTTGTGAGCCTTCATCAGAGGTTATTGGAATCCTCCCCCCCGACTCCTTAGACAATTTATCACTTGTGAATTATTTGTCACATCGTTGTAATTCCATCCAGACCCTTAACTTTCTAATCATGCATCTTTTATGGGGTCTCCTTTAAAGAAGCACTATAATTACGTGCCAAGGGTCCCAGTAAATTTTATCTGGCCATAAAATATTATACTTTAATTATTTGGAAGCGTAAGGAAGGCAAATGTTCCCTCTGCGAGACTGGGGATCAATACTGTGGGGGTTGTGGGGGGTGGGTCATGGTGGCAGAGGCAGCTGCAGATGGCCTCCTCTTTCTGGGGTCCCTCCGAGGGCTTGTCCGTCTGCCTCAGGGGAGTTTGCTCAGAGCAGTGAGCCCCATGTGCTGATACCTTTCTGTGATTCTCTGGTAGATGCTGGGCTATAATGACTCCTAAGTGTACATCCTTAAGCTGGTCCCATGGTGCCCAACAAGTCCAAGAGGTGGTTGGGAAGGATGCTGCTATTCCACGATTTTCATGGGTGAGAAAACTTAGACCCGAAGAGCCATTAGAGATGAAACACTAACTTCATTCTCCTGTCTTCGTGGTCATTTTTTTTTTTCCTTGCTGTGCCCCACCTACTACTACAAACTCAAACCAGAGGACATGTGCTCAGTGGGGTTTTATAGCCTCAGGGTTTTGAAAGTAAAAATCCTCTGGCACCAGAGCTTTGTATCCTATTTATTGAAATAAATATTTTAGCTAGACTTCCTCTATGTGTCCGCCCCTGGTGCTGGAGTGAAGCAATAAACAGCCTAGACAAGTCTCTGCAGCTGGTTTTCCTTGGGGAGACAGACTCTGGTCAGATCCTCACATACTAGATCATGGTCAGTACCAAGAAAAGGGGCTTTGGAAGTAAACGACAGGGGCTTTTCATGCATTGGGGAAGTCGGGGGTCTTCCAGAGGAAGTCAGTGATTTGATATTTGAAGGATAAGTGGGAGTTAACTAGGTAAATAGAAGAGAGAAATGTATTTTAGGGAGAGGGAACAGCATATGCAAAGGGCCTGTGGTTGGAAGGCCTGGAAAGTGATACGAGGTGGCCAGAGCAACTAGTGGGAGACTGTGAGAGGTGAACCACATCACACAAGGCCTAGCGAGCCATGGGAAGGCTTCTGGTTTTTATTCTAAGAGCACCGAAGTCTCAAGCAAAGGTTTAGGTGAGGAAAAAGCAATGTGTTAAAAGGCAGTGCAGGCAAGGGAAGACTCAGTGCAGAAGGGAGGAGGGGTGGTCTACCCGCAGGGGTCAATTCAAGAAGAGGAGGAAGGCAGGGGATGGTGAGTAATCCTCACTCATCCCTCTGGTTTTAAATGTCATTTCCACATCTAAGGGGAGGCCTCCCCTGACCCCCAATTAGGCCATGTCGTGCACCCCCAAAGAGTGGTCCCCACCCTCCACTTCCCCTTTCACAATGCACACACTGTTACTACCATGTCTTACTTAATGGTCTCTTCCCCACGCTAATGTGGGGCTCATCCACTAGGGCCAGGATTTGGGGTGTCTAGATCAGTGCCAGCTATCCCACCCCCAGCCCGCGACCTGGCACAGATTTGGCAGGCAACACACAGAACTGAGGGAACAAATCAGTGAATGGGGCACTCCGGAGAGATGGAATTTATAAGGGACAGGTTTCCCCACTATTGCCCCTCCTTGCCCCTCCCTCTCTTCCTCCCCTAGTCACTTCCTTTTTTGCCCTAGAGCTGAACTCCTCCAGATCCTTGCCCGGGGCTCTCCTCTGAAGTACGTGATGAACACAAGAAACTTTCTTAGCTCCGACTGAAATACCACTTTCCCCAGAGGGGTTGCCATGCATACATTCATGACACAGACAAACTACCTGGTTCTGGAGGTGAGATGACTTGGCCAGGGCTGCTCAGAAGGAAGATGACAGAGCATTTATGAAACTCCCGCATGTCACCCCCTTGGAGTGACTCATCCTGTGACTAGTGTTGCTGCTCATTATCTCAGGGTGAACACTTTTTGGTGAACCCTGTGGTTACAGGCTGGTGAAATCTCCAGCAAGCTTTTCTGCCTAAAGAAAGTAGTGTTTATATCAACAACAACAACAATACTTAACGCTAATGGCGGCTAGCATTTGGACCAGGAACTTGCCCAGTCCTTTGCAGCAGGGATTTTCAGTCTATGACCCACAGGCCAAATCCCATGTTTTGTAAATGAGGTTTTACTGGCACACAGCCATGCCCATTTGTCTAAGTATGTCTGTGTCTGCTTTCTTGCTGTCATGGCAGAACTGAGTAGTTGGGACAGAAGGTGTGTGGTCCTCCAATCCTCAGATTTTCACTATCTGGTCTTAAAAATAACCTTTGCCAAGCCCTGCTGTATAGTCGTTATTGCAGCATGATGACATGGGTCTTATAACGCCAACTCTACAGATAACTAAACTGAGGCTCAGAGAGGACAAGAACTTTTCTTGAGATATCCTAGAGACCAGATGATGGCTGGATTCCAAGAGGGAGCATCTGGAGAGAAAGGAGGTGGGATTTGCCAATTTCTTAAGGCCTAGGCCTTGGATGACGCTCAACCACCTGGGCCACACTGGCTGGGTGGGGCCATGTTTTTAAAAACCTCACAGCAAATATTCATATTCACCTTAGGGGTCCCTTAGATCCTGGTTAGGGTGACCCAATCAGTTCTTGTTCAAGCTAGGAGACATTGTGAGAATGAAAGGGAGTTCTATGAATAATAATACCAGGCAATGAGCGCAAAACAAACCCCCCTCTGTAGTCACCCTTCCCTAGCGGCAGTGATTAATGTCTTTTCCATGTCCCCAAGTCATCTTGGGAAGGGTATAAGACCACTCTGGTTTAAGCAGCAAACACATTTAGGAAAATCTGATAAACTGTTTAAAAATAAAGAGTAGTCTTTTGCCTGAATGTGAAAATCTTTAGTTACCTGGAAAAGTCACTTAAATAGAACTGCTGCTCTGAGCTTTCCAGTCGACTGTACTGCTCCTGTGAGACAGGCCTCTCTCAGATACAGAGCACTCCCTACCCTTGCCCACACCCATTCACAGAGCAGTGATCCCCTGGAATGCTGCCCGCTGTGGCTGCCCTGGGCCCCCATGCTGACTGAGTGCTTACTCCCTGCTCAGTGCTAGATCCTGAAAAAGCAGAGAGGGCTAGGACAGGGTCCTGACCTGCAGGTGGAAATGCCAGGTGATAAGGGCCACCAGAGAAGTAAAAACCAAGTATTTGGGGATTACAAAAACAAACAAACAAATAAAAAAAACAAAACACAGGTAAATGGAAAAATACAGAAAGCTTTCACAGAGGTGACACTCAAGTTGAATGGTTTATTTATTTTTTTAATTTTTATTGAAGTTGAGAAAGAGAGGAAGAGAGAGAGAGAGAGAGAGAGAGAGAGAGCGAGAGAACCATCAAAATGTGAGAGCATAACATCATCTGGCTGCCTCCTGGAACCCAGGCATGTGCCCTGACCGGGAACTGCCTGGGCAGCCCTGCAGTGCATGGGATGAGCCCTAACAGACTGCGCCACACCAGTGAGGGCAGATGGTTTGTTTTTCTGATGATCTACTCCGTCTCAGGCATCTTGCTAAGCATTTGCGTATGCCATCTCATTTTATATTTGGGAAATCCTCAGCGACGTGGACATTATGACCACCTCTGTTTTATAGAGAAGACTGAGGCTTAGAGAGGTGAAGTGACTCGCTTAAGTCTATACAAGTAGCAGAAGCAGAACAGGTGCTGGGGATAGAGGGAGGAAGGATGATTAGGAATTTCTAAAACCTCCAAGAAGGAGCGGGCATTTCAGGCAGGGGACCAGCAACCGTAAAAACAGATGAGTGGTAGAGGGCTTGGGATGCCAGGGGTATACCGGCCATGGGGTGTTTCTGGAGCATAGTTGGTATGAAGGGGGTGCAGTGAGATCGTGGCTGGGAAGGAAGTTTGCAACACAGAGGATCTTGGGGCTTCCTTCCAGGGCCGGGGGCTCCTTCTGAGAGTTGAAGGGGCTGGGGTATTAGGTTTAGCCAACACCAGCCATTCTGAGCGTGGGCCCCTTGCTATTCTAGTGTGATCCGTGGAGCAGGCGTATCCCCTGGGAATTGCTTAGAAAGGCAGCACCTCGGGCCTCCTGAATCAGAGCCTGCCTTTGACCAGGGTCCCTAGGTGGCTCCTCGCATCAACGTTTGGAAGCGCTGGCCTAGCACCCTGCCGTCCCCAGTTCATAACTTCACATCCCAGCTGCCCACAGAGAGGACCTTCCTCGGATGGTTTCAGTTTTGGAAACCTGAGCAAATGGCTTACAAGAGATTCGGGGGAAGATTAGAGGTCAGTAACATCAGTAACTGTAATCTATCCATTAGATTTTCTTTTCTGATTGTTATAGTGATTGCAGCCTGGACCCTGTGAAGTGGAACCAGACCCAGCCATGCTTCCCAGGCACCCGCTCCACAGACTGAGCAAGTCAGCTCAGTGGCACAGCTCTGTGGGCCGCTGGCCAGCACCATGGGTTATGGAGTGTTCATACCTGAGAGTCTCCTCTGTGACAGACTGGGGGCTAGTCCCTGGGCAATCACGTTCTCTGCCCACTAGTTGATAATCAGGGGCAGAAGTGCAGATAGACTCGGTGTGCCTGTGTGTGTGAGCCTGTGTGGATGCATGTGTGTGATGTGCATGTGAGTTTAAAAGGCTCAGTTGGCAGAATTGTTGGCTTTACATTTCCCTCTTCACCCTCGGTGAACTTCAACGACTTGATGTCCGAAGTGGTGGTGGTGCTTAGAAAGGGGGTGGCCCAGACATTTCCATCCTTCCTTCACCTCTGAGCTGTTCCGTGAGCACCTCTTCCTCCACGATGGACTGCAGGTGGGAACTTTGGGGATGAAGAGTGAAGAACTGTTCCTGACCAGCAGGAGACAAGCGAAGGGCTGAGGCAGGTGCAATGTGTTAAAGAGTGGGAAGCAGTCAGTGCTGGGGGAAC
Source organism: Pipistrellus kuhlii (assembly GCF_014108245.1). Classification (NCBI taxonomy): domain Eukaryota; kingdom Metazoa; phylum Chordata; class Mammalia; order Chiroptera; family Vespertilionidae; genus Pipistrellus; species Pipistrellus kuhlii. The sequence goes on from NW_023425562.1 coordinate 6,191,781, forward strand.
AAGAGGAGAAGGCTCCGGTTCCGAGAGGAAGACAGCTCTGCCATTCCCCAGTCTATCTGCCTTGGAGTAGATGTCACAGCTCTTTGGATCTTCAAAGTCTTACCCAGGTCACGTTTATGCTCATTTCCCTTCAGAGTTTAACCGAGGACTAGATGTACAGGTGAAAGTGCTCAGCCCAGGATGTAGCACACAGTTGATACTCACGTACTCCTGCTTGCCAACCTCAGACTCCAAGCCAGGCCAGCCCTTTTGGCTCACTGGGGGTAAAGAGACTGAAGGGACCTGTTTCATTTCACAAGCCACACTTGCCCAGAGCTCCTCCCTGTCTTGCAGGGAAGTGACTTTCCTCGCGTGCGAGAAGATCCACGTGATGATGGCGTGTCCCAGGCGACCAAAGGGATCTTGCAAAATGTAAGATTCCTTCATGCTGCAGAGGAATGTAAGGGAGTGAGGAAGTGGCATCCCTCCTTCTTGTGAGGCTGTGCTGGCTTTGGCATCTTAATGCCACTCTTATGATGATTGATCCTGAGTGGTTTAGGGACTTGCCCTGACAGTCTTTCTTCCTCTCCTCCTCCTCCTCCTTCCTCTCTTCCTTTTTAATTACATACCTCCTGCCTACTTCCTAGAACCTACTCTCATAGCAAATGGCCCTCAGAAAACAGTGAACCCATCCAAGGCACCATTGGGCTTGCAGGAGGGCTGGTCGGAAGATGGAGAACCTGGGGCCGTGCTCCCCAGACAGCAGCAGGCATGAGGCTGGTCCACAAACTTACAGAAACTTCAGAGACCTGGGATGAAGAGGCCTTAGCATTAATGGAGACCTAGGCCCAGTAGAGAAGGTGGGATGTCAGAACCCCATTCTTCCTCCCATTGGGTGGACTCTATTTATTCTGGAATGCTCAGCTCAGAGATTCTTCCCCTGATAATCTGATTTTCTTGACATTCTGAAGGCCTTTGGTTTCAGCAGGAGATGATGACTAAACCTTCTTGGGAGCATCAGGAGTCTGCTGTCCTTTGAAAGGAGTGTGAGTAATGGGTGAAATTCTGCATCATGGCTCAGTCTCCCCCTGGAGTGATCCATACCACACACCGTGCCCAAATGCACACTCATCAGTGTACACACACTGACTTTCACCACTCTGTGCACTCCCCACAGTGCAAGCACCCACACCATTTGGCTCATACTTCCCTGCACAAGCATGTCCTACCACTAGCTCCAAGAGGGAGCTTTATTGCCTGAGCTCCCAGGTGTTTGCAGACCTGACATTGTAAGTGACTGAGAGGGCCTTTTGGTGACACTTCCATATAAATCTCATAAATTGCATCTGTGCAACATCGCATGCATATTTTAATTTTCCAATAAACACAGTCGTTCTTATTTCCTAATAGCTCCAGCCTTGGCTGAGTGCCCAGCCAAAGGGTCCGCTTCTGTGCATCTGGCCAGGATACACTGTGGGCAGCAATGGGGACCACTCTGCTGGTTGTTTGAAGCCCGAGACATCCTTAGGTATCTGGAGTAATCCTGATTTGGATGAGATGTGAGGGCTCATCGTGCCCAGTTGCAAATTATATTCATCCCCTTGCAAATGATTCATCTTTTTCATTTGCTCATTGATTCCATCTAAACTCCTACTAGGGTTTTAGGCAAGAGCTACTATTAAGCCTATTTTCAGACATGGAGGCTGAAGCTTGGATAAAGTAGTTGATGGTCAAGACCGGGGCCTGAGGATATACATTTAAACAATGCTCCAACTCATTCTGACCCCAGTGCTGTTGGTCACACTTTGGGAATGTAGGTCTTCTGTGCTTATGGTCTGGGTCTCAGAATATAAACCATATCTTCTCCTTGCTTAAAATTAAAATACCTTGAAAACAATAACTTGAAAATGGAAGGATCGCTTTCAAGAAGAAACAGCTTTTACCTAGAGACTTGATGGAACTTAACACTCTAAGAGCTTAGGAGTTGGCCCTCCAGAGAGGTCAGCAGTCACCTGCCATGACCGGTGAAGCCATTGCCTCTCCTGGCTTTGCTGTAACTTGCTGCACTGTCACCTGCTTGTCCTTGAAAAATAATTTTGTGACTTGCAAGTTGATAAATCTTTACCCCTTACGAAGCTCTTCTAGGGGCTGTTATCTCCCTTGTATGCACGGGGAAGCAGAGCTGTCAAGGTTTCACTGCCAGGAATTGGTGGAGCCTGGAGTATGAATCCCAGCTCTCTGACCTCCAGTGGAGCCCATTTTCCTGAACTGCATAATATGGCCCAAACCCTAACTTCTAGGAGGACAGAGTGATGTGCCAGGAGTCCCAAGTCTGCAGAGCTTATTTCCTTGCTATGTGATCTCATGAAATGAAAAGAAGGCAGAAAAAAGGGAGATGAGGGCTAGGGCAGGGATGGGAGAGTCACTAAATGTTGTTTTGCACCATCAAGTAATGCTAATTAGGTACCATGTCAGGAGTGGAGGGGGAAATACAAAACAAAAGAGAAGCCCTTTCTCTGAAGCTTTTAAAGTTGAAAGCTTGGCTAAAGTAGAAGAGAGGGAGACACGGAGTTCACTCTGTTGCTCTGATTTGGTATTCTGGGAGGCCCATTACCAAGGAGCCATCAATAGGCTGTGATGGCCACAGAGAAGAGAGGAGAATGGGCCACAGGAGAGCCCCACCTGTTCTGATGCTCGTTTCCCTTTGTGTATCCCCCAAATCATGCCACCAGTGAGTTGGACCAGATACATTCTCGGCTCTGGGGAACTCCCGCTGAGTGAGTGCGATGTCCCAGCAGATGCATTCAGCCAATCACTTACAGATTCTGTGGTCATCCAGATGCTTTCAGAATAATTTATGAGAAAGATATTAACATTACCCTGACTCTTCTGATCTCTTCATGCTCTGGCTTTCCAGCATGTTCTCTAAAACTCTGGGTCTCCTCAATTCCAAAGCCTTGCTCCCTACTTCCCGCTTTGCTCTTATGAGCACAGCACAATGAGATGTCACTCAGGAGTCTCTTGGTGCCTCCTCTGGCACCTGCAGGTCTATATCTCTCAGCCAAATGACCTTGGTGGCGGTGATGAAGGTTTTCATGGTTTCGGTGACATGGATGTCCATTCACTAAGGCTGATCTGGCTAAAGTGACTGCTTGGTGCTTTGTGCCCCTAGGAACGACTAACTCTGAGTCCTGAATATGACAGCATTCCCCAGCAGACCAACCTAATGGCAGGATGATTACATTGAATGTTTATGCCATAGAGGGGCCAATGCTGTGCTCTCATAAGAATAGACACTTGTTTTGGGTAAGGATTTGCCTTCTCTGCCTGCGATGCTTCTGCCAAAACTATCCTGAATTCACAGAAGGCTTTATCACATCACAGCGTTCCACATGGCATTGCCCCTGACCAAGTTCTCACTTGACAGCAAATGAATATCACCAATGGGTTCATGCCTGTTAAATCCACTGGCCTTGCAAAGTTCCACATTATCCTAAAGCAATTGGCCTGATAAAGTCTGAAATAAGCCTTTGAAGACTCTTTATGGCACTAGCTGGGTGGCAGTAATTTGTGGGGCTGAAGTAACAATGTCCTCTGAGATACAGTCGACAATACCAGTGACCAATGTTCCACACTGGTTTTCTCCATAGGTAGGTGGGGGAATGAGCTCCTTTTACTTCTAACCCAACCATCCAAAAACAAGAGTTTTGCATCCTGCATCTATGATTTCAAGCTCTCCTGCTCTAGAAGATTTAGAACCCAAGGGAGAAGTGCTCTTACCAGAGAGCACAGCTATGGGTCAGAAGAGACTGCCTCCTGGTCTCTTTGGATGCCTCATGCAGTGAACCAACAAGAAAGGGAGTTCCAGTGCTGGCTGGGGTGACTAGCCCTGAATATGAAAGACAAATTGGATTGTTAATGCACAATAAGAGTAAGTGGAGTATATCTGTGCCAGTCTGTTCAAGCTGCTGTAACAAAATATCATGACTTGGGTGGCTTATAAACAAAAGACACTTGCTTCTCAGAGATCTGGAGGCTGGAAGTCTAAGATCAAGATGCCGGCAGATTCAGCTTCTGGTGAGAATGTGCTTCTTGGTTCATCATGCCTCAGTGTCCTTTTCTGGCAGAAGGATCAAGAGGGAGGGGTCTCTCGGGTTTCTTTTCATGAGAGCTCTCACTTCGTCACCCAACCACCTCTCAAAGGCCTCACCTCCAATACCACTGCGATTAGGTTTCAACATATGAGCTGGAGGGGGTGGGGTGGGGAGAGGAGAGACACACATTTTTAGTTTATAGCATTCTACTCCTGGCTCTCCAAACTCATGTCCTCCTCATATGCAAAATGCATTAATTATATCCCAACAGCCCCCAGCATCCACTCTTTGGAAGTTGAAAATTCCAAAGTCTTATCTAAATAACATCTAAATAAGATATGGATGAGACTCGAGGTATGATACATCCTGAGGCAAATGGCTCTCCAATTGTGAACCTGTGAATTCAGAGAAGTTATGTGTTTCCAAAATACAGTAGTGTGACGAGCATGGATAGAGACTCCCATTCCAAAAGGTAAGTCCAAAACCAAATGGGGCCAACAGCATTAAAGCTTAAGGCTAGAGTAGCCTTCTTTGGCTTAATGCTCTGCCTTTGGACCCACTGGGGCTGCCATCCTGCCTCCGAAGTTCTCACAGGTTGAAGTCACATAATTTAATGAAATAAAAAACAATGGAAAGGCCATTCCCATGTCCATGTAGTAAAGTGGTGTGTTTTTCTATTCTATTACTTTCTTTCATGCCTGGTAAAAAGTGTTATAGTTTGTTCATAAATGTCTTCCACATTTATTGATAGGATATTACTAAGATGCTTTATACTTTAAAACAGATATAGGAGGTATTATATATTTTAACAGTTGTAAAACTGAAAAATTTCTGTTTAATTTTCCAGTATTTTATAATTGCAGTATTAAATAATTTGCCTGGTGACAGTAAATGACTTCTAGCAGTGTTAGGCTCACCTCATCCATCTCTGTGATCCCAGTGAGAGAATTAAAATAATGGCATCTGTCCCAGTAACTGTAACACTAACATGCTTGAGTCTTGAGTCCATGTTTTGGTCCAATGATAGAACCTCCTGGGTGGAAAGGGAGAGGGAAGAGGTGTGATGGGAAGATCTAGACCATAGATGATCACTGCAGTGGCGATGGCCAGAAGGATGATGACTGTGGGGAGATGGGCAGGGAAATGATGAGGGAGATGAACACGAGGCTGTGCATGTGGACATGGAAGAGGTGCTGCTGGCTGTGGTGGTGATTGGGATGCTGGTGGTGGCGAGAGTGAGGAGGAATAGATCTTCCTTCTTGCTCCAGTCCCTCCTTATTCCAAGACCACAATCCAGGAGGATGGTGCTTCCAACCCCATTACTGGAGACACATGATTTCCTGTGGCTCTTGCCTGTGAGGGAAGACAGGGCTGCACATCTGTCCTAGAAGAAATGCAATGGTTCCTGAGTCAGCAAGCTCCCCAGGCATGTGGAAGCAGATCACATGGTGTCTCAGAAACATACCTATGTATGTGAGCAGAAAAACAGAGCAAAACAAGCCCTCGCCACCAGGAGGGCAGGAAATGTGGTCAGCGTCTCTGAGCACCGGGGAGGTGAAGCCAAGATGAAGGTCATTGGCCTTTGCTAACGAAGAGACACAGAAACTGCTGATTTAAAGAATAGTAATGAAAAGAAAGCACCCCGGGGGACATTTTATTGCACTTAGAAAACGTCCAATTTCATCCTTCATATAAAAAAAAAGTATTTTGATTTTCATAAAAAGCCGATAGATTAATATAAAAAGAAAACGACCCCAGCCAAGAGCAAAGCCAGAGCTGTGTTCCTGTGTGCGCCTGAGCTAAGTCCTCCGGCCTCATGTGAGCGTCTGCACTTGGCACAGGGAGCCCTTGCTCTGTAAAAACTATTTCAGGAACACTTTGAAAAGGCTGCCCAGTGATGGCTGCCTCATTTGGGATTTATTATAATATCATTAGGAGGGGTTATATCACTTGGTATAATGTCAGACACATTGTTGCCTGTGGTTTTATGATGTGGACAAATATCACACTCAGGAATAAGATGGCTCTCGACAAATTAGTTCCATCTGTGTCCTACTGTAAACACAGACTCTCTCTTCTGCTGTGGGAAGACAGGTTCAAATCTGGCCCCCTGACCTTCTAAACTTTAGGGTCTTTCTCTCCTAGACTTCCTTCATGTCCTCAACTCCTGGGCCTTAGAAGAAAGAGAGAGAGAAACCCCAAAACATAGTAGAAGTGGGGGAGGAGCTTGTCAGGGAACTCGAAACGAGTGGGGGTGGAGGGTGCATTAGCTTTTATTTGTGCTTGGCTGACTCTGAACCTGTGCTGGATATTTCCCTCTGCATCACCTCACTTTATCCTCCCAACAAACCTACAGAACAAGTCGGTATCTGTACTGAGGACCATGGAGACTTGGCACAGTTAAAGATGTCTCACGCAAAGTCTGTAAACTAATACATAGTGAGGGACTAAGGTTTTGAGGTTTATCTGATCCCATGGCCTGTTTCCTCTCCCGATCCCCCTCCATGACAGTAGTTTATGGACAAAGTACTTTTGGGAAGGGAGGGATCAGGACACGTGGGCGCGTGTGTGTTATTTTTAGCGAAAAGCTCGGTCATTTGAAAGCAAGTAGGAGCATGGTAGAACCACCTTGGAAAACTATTTGGCAGTTTCTAATAAACTTAAATATCTGCCCCCCTTACCACCCAGCAGCGTCATTCCCAAGAGAAACGAGAACATATGTCCACAGAAAGACTCATAGGAGAATGTTCGTGGCAGCTGTTTCATAACCGTCAAGAACTGGAAGCCACCCAAATGCTCATCAGTAGGAAAGCGGATAAACACATTGTAGTATGTTCCTATGACAGACTACTGCACTGAATTAAAAATAAGAAGCTGATGAGAGTTGCAATAACACGAATGGCCCTCAAAAGTGTCCTCCCGAGCTCAAGAGACAGTCACAAGAGAGGACAATAACGCACGATTCCCGTTGTACAAATGTCAAGGATGAGGACATTCAATGGAGGTGAAAGCAGTCACAGTGTCTACCTCTGGAATGAGGGGTAGGGGTTGCTGGGAGTGACCAGGAGAAATCTTTCTGAGGCTATAGAAATGTTTTATATTAACCTGGGTGGGTCTTCTATGAGTTTATGCATAGGTTGAAATCATTGAGTCATGTAGTTAAGATTTTACTGTTTATAGACTAAATCTCAATCAAAAAGCAGAAAATCATAGAGTTAAAAAATTAGGAGAAGGTAGTCCAACTTGCCACTCTCAACTTTTTTTTTTTTAAACTGGCTTATTTGCTTAATTTCGACTGTATTCATTAAAAAACAAAAGTAGCATAGAATATGGAAAGATATCTGTTATTGTTGTAATACCTGATATTGGATGTTCAGAGATTCACTAAGTGAATGGTTGGTTGATTGATTTCCTGTACTTGGTAATATAGAAAGTGAGGTGTCATTCTCTCCCCTTGACAAATTGTAATATGCATCTCCCACATGCCTCCTGCCCATTTCCCTCTTACTTTCTTCCTCTTCCCCCAACAGCTATCGCACACGTGTACAGAGTAATAGAACAAGAGGTTTTAGTGAAAAGAAAGAAAAAAAGAGAAGCGAACCACTTTCCGTTTGGTGTTAAAATAGCTTGTATTTTATTTTTCTCAGAAGAGATCTTGTCGGTCAACACATGAATTGGCATGGCGGCCTGTTTATTTCTGCCAAAAAAGAGTCAAAATGAGAGTGTTAATTTATTTGAACAGACATAGGTCAAATTCTCTCCGAAAAAAGCCAGGATGTTTCGCTGGTGGCGACTGTCGAGGAATTCAGTGGTTCTGAGATCGTTCCTCTAATGAGAATATTTACATCTCAGGATGGATGTCTATAGAACTTTTTTCATGGACACTATTTGCCTCTGCGGTCTCTGTGAAGCGTAGGTGGGGGACCATGCTCAAGTAAGCAGAGGCCGTCTGCACAGGTATTTTGAGTAGTTTATAAAACTCTTCGGCACTGTCTCACGTCATGAAATAGTTGTTCAGCTTCTTGTCGCTCTGACTTCTCTTCGCTTTGTTTGCCAGACCGTGACTCTGGCCATAGCAGATTTCAGAAGGCTGCCGTTAGCCTCCCTGCCCTTCTTGCGGGTTAACGACCTCAATATCAGGCCAATGGCCTCTTCTTATTTTGCAGCGATGGCTGTTCTGAACACATGGGGGAGAATTGCGAACAGGTCAGGGTGAGTGCAGAAGTCATAGCTTGATGGTGGAAATGCAGATTACTCCTGGAGTAAACTCAGTTCTCTGCGCCTACTCCCTAAGAACCACGACACGTTCTGCTGTTCTGCGGTTGAGAGAAAGTGTGAGCACAGTTTAGATTATCTCTGCTGGAGCCCAAGTTGTCTGGGCTGGCACCAAATAGAGGACAGAGGAGCCAGTTGCTGACCTCAGCGACATATGCCTGCTTCCCAGAGCAAGGCTCGCCTGGTGACGGGATCTTGGTCACAATTACTCACGGATGCTCATGGTTATCTGGACCAGGACTCACACGCTCCCTGTTCATGGCAGGAAGTCATGTCTTGCCAGAGGATGTGAAGTTCATAAAATCCTTCTAAGTACCTAAGTCTGTGAATGCTATTAGTCTGTGAAATATGAGGATAATAGGACCAATGTTTTTCTCCCTTAATTTAAACCCTCAGACTTTAATTTCACCCTGTTCCTTATAAAAAAGATGTTTTCTCAGCTACATTGGGACACTTAAACTTCTAGTCTGCTGAGTTTGAAATGATGTCCGAATGCTCTCGTGTTTTCTTTTCCATGTGCTGTGGTCATTCTTTGCTTACTTGGTCAATTCCACAAGTATTTATTGGGTGCCTAGCATATGCTAGGAATAGTTCTAGGGAATGGCAACAAAGAAGCAAAGGACACAGGCAGTGCTCCTCTTACTGTAGGGCTTGTATTACAGTGGGGAGACAGGGGAAGGAAGAAACAGATGCGCACGGCTAGTCAATGAGGTGTGCGATAAATGAGAGACTAAGTAGGAGGTGTGATTATCGTTAGAGAGATAGGATTTGGCAATCAGAACCAAGAACCTGTTTGTCCCCCCTCCCCAACAGTTAAAGGGTGGTTGACCTTAGCAATGACCTTTGGCATAGGGGTACCAAGAGGGAGTTCATATCAGAGCTTCACAAGCTGCTTCTGAGTAAACATCAGACACCTGCTTGTTCAAAAGGTCCATGGGTCCCAGGACCTCTGAAGAAGGCGACCTTGCCTCCCGGGCCAACACAACTCCAGCCTCCCAGTGTCTGGATGGCTCTTTCTTTCTCTCCCTCCCCCAGCTCCCCCTCCCCCCCCCCCCACTCCCCGCCACCTTTCTCTGTCTCTCCTCCTCTTAGGCTCTTCCATGGATGCTCTTAGAATCTCCAGATTTCTCTGGTATTGTGCAGAAATGTTTGGCTGTCTATGGCTCCCACTCTACTTTTGGTCAATATTTATATAGTCAGCAGGACAAAGGCTTTTTTTATTTTTTATTAGACATGACACAATAAAAAATAGTGGCCAGATTATGATGATCTTTGAACGCATAATAATCTGGTCACTCAGTGTATATCCTATATATAATATCGACATTAATTATTACTATAATAAAAGGCTAATATGCAAATTGTTCCCTTAACCAGGAGTTCGACCAGCAGGCAGGCCAGCCAACTGCCCATGTCTCCTCCCCCTAGCTAGGCTGGCAGGACCCCACCCATGCATGAATTCATGCACCAGGCCTCATATATGAGTATATTTGTGTGTATATATATATATATATATATATATATATATACACACACATACACACACATACATACACATACCGAGTGGCCAGATTATGCGTTCAGAGATCATAATAATCTGGCCACTCAGTGTATGTTTTTATTGATTTTAGAGAGAGAGGAAAGGAGAGAGAGAGAGAGAGAGAGAGAGAGAGAGAGAGAGAGAGAGAGAGAGAGAGAAACATTAATCTGTTGCCTCCCATATATACCCAAACCAGGGATTGGGCCTGCAACCTGGGCATGTGCCCTGATCAAGTGTCAAACCAGCAACCTTTCAGTGCATGGGACGATGCTCAGCCAACTGAGCAACACTGGCCAGGGCATGACACATTTGTTCTTTTTAAAGGCAGCAGTGACTAGAGAGAGAAAAATATATTGTTTTGATAGATCTTGTATGTATGTTGGGCCAGTGTGTTTGCCTAGCAATCTAGTCTAGAGTTGCATCCTTGGGAATTGGAAAGAGATAGAATTCTGATAAGAAACACCCAAAGAAAAGAGATCCTACATAAGGAACTGGGGCCATGAAGGCAGACCTCAGACTAGAGAGAGCCTTCTTTGGAATTTGCCCTCTTGGACTGAACTATCCAGAGTGTTCCAGTGATTCTAGGAATAAGCCCATGCTTCCCTTCAGGGGTGCACCCCAGGACTGCATGAACTGGTGGCCTGGAGAGATTTCTATATGAAGGGGCCAAAGACTCATAGCTAGCGGTCAGCTCCCAGTGACACCACCTGACAGTCCTGTTCTCTGAGAATGTTCAGTGAAGGCACAAACCTTGGGAAAGGCAACACATCCATCAGCATTCAGTAGGCACTTCCTCTTTGACGCAGTGATTCTACTTCTACAAATGTGACCCCAATCTACATGTTTATATGGCATAAGAATAAAGATTATTTATGGAATCCCTCTTTGTGATAACAGATCACTGAAAACAAACTCAAAACAACCTTATCTGGCTGTCTCCAAGTTCAACAATCTCATAATTGGGCATTTTTTAAATTTTAGAAATGAGATGCACTTATAGAGATCTATAATTGCAGCCATTGAGAAGGATGAAGACAGTATTCCCAGGCTGATATCCAGGATCCCTGGTTGAGGAGAAGAATCCTAGGGCAGCTCCATATAGACAGGAGGCTTTGAAGACATGGTCTTGCAAAGGTGTTTCCATGAAAAAGGCTTAGACCGAGCTGGTCTCACCTGTTGCTCGTGGTCCCTCCTGACCTGGTGTTTTGGTTCCCCAGGAACTACGGCACAAGTACCTGGCGTGGTTCCTGGCACAGAGTAGGCCTCCACTGTTGCTGGAACTCCTCCAGACGCCCAGCTCACCGCTGCCCTTTGCCCTTGCTGGACAGTTCCAGTTCTGAGGAGAAACCTTATTTTGAGCCCCATATGCCTCTTCTTAACCCTGCCAGGAGTCTTTGCTAAGCTCTGCTGGAGTGCCAGTGCCTTGCTTGAATGCACAGATTCTCAACCCGCTCTTCTTCCAAATTGTCAGTAGCTCCAACATTGGCCCCCGCGGAGAAGAACTGTCCACAGCTTGGAGATGTTTTGCACGTGGCGCCTGCACAGCCGGGCACGGCTGCTGACACTTTCCAAGATTTCTGGACGCTGGAGCCTCTCTCCCCACTTAGTGAATTCTTCATGCTGAGTTTTTGGCCTCCTCCTGCAGTTCTGGCAAGTCAGGGGGATCTGCCTCTAAAAAGGCTTATCTGGCTGTCTCCAAGTTCAAGGTTGTTGGCCATCTCAGCTCCGTTTTATGTATTTTAATTAATTGTTACTCTCTTGTGCCTGTGCCCTGAGGCAATTTGGGGGTTGGTTGGGGCGGGGGGGGGGGGCGGTTTGCTTTTACCACAAAAAGCAAGCTTAACGAAAACCAAATAAATAAATACTAATGAACAGCGGAGCGAGGCCTGGGGAGGCTAATTGAGTTTCTGGGGCTGCCAGGCGGCCCGGAGGCTGTCACTGGTCGGGCCGCCTCCTCCGTGCTTCATCCACGTTGCCATTAACCGCCTGTGTGCATGCGTGCATGCCCTTTTAGTCACAAAGATATAAACCAAAGCAACTTCTTAAAGCACCTTATTGGGTCTTTTTCTACTTAGGAGTATTGATTTTTTTTCTCATCCTTCAGCCTGTGATGGAGTTGAATAGATGAATCTCTATGGGTCTGAACACCAAGCTGGTGGATGTGATGCCAACTTGCATGAATGCCCATGACACTGAATGCCTGAGGTGGTCTCCCTGCACCCACAGCCTCACTGGGATGGCCTGCTTGTGTAAATGCTTGGAGACACCATGAAAACCTGGCCCCGTTGATGCATGGAGGAAGCAGTCATATGGTGTACATTATATTATTCGAATCGTACTGTTTACTTTAACATGATACAAAACTATGCCAGTTTCACAGTTAGGATGTGTATCAGGGCTTCATTATATGGGCAGGATGGCGCATTTGATTGAGGGCATGACAGTGGAGCAGGGATTTTCATTTTATGTGCTCCCCCCACTTTCCCAAGCAAAGAAGCATCCAGAGCTTTTCGGCTTATGGGCCTGCCTGGTGGAGAAACAGCTGCCCACATGCCAGCATCTCTTGGCTTTCAGAATAACGAGGAAGCACTGGAACCCCATGACTAAGGAGCTAAGGAGACTGAATAAATAAAAACGAACATGATAAAAACATTGTAGCTTTTGATAGCCCAGGCAAACACATGTGGTTTCAATTTGTGGGGATTTTTCTCATTTGTTAAATGAGACGAGAGAGAGAGAAAGAGAGAGAGAGAGAGAGAGAGAGAGAGAGAGAGAGAGAGAGAGAGAGAGAGAGAGAGAGAAAGGGAGAGAAAGAGAGAGAGCGCTAATAAAAATTCTGTGGTTAACAGTCTCTTAAAAAGTACTAGAAAAGCAAGTTCAGAGTTGTCGCAGCATTTGGTCCTGATTATGGGCACAAATGGGGACAGATAGTGACTCTTGTGACTTGGATCTGAACCTGTGATGGAATCCCAGGGGTCCTGGGTTGGGTGTGTGTCCTCTGACGCCCGTGGAACCTGGGTGGGGAGGCCAGGAGGGAGAGGTCCATGCCAGGCCCCTGTTTTGTTGTATGAGTGGCTCTGTGAGAATCATTGTTGAATTCTGGGATCCACTTCAGAAAATGCCCCCAGTAGTCAAAAGCTTGCTACCTAAGGAACACCTTGTGAGAGGGAGGACTCGAAGGAGAAGGGAAATAAAGAAGAAAGGAGAAAAGCAAGGACGGAGGAGACTGTCTAATGTGACTCTGGTTGTACTAGGTCCTGGGCAGCAGTCCAAAGGGGACCACACAACTGGCTTTAAGGGGCAGTCCTTTTCTACCCAGCACTACCCAGTGACTCCCAGGAAGGTCTGTGCAGCTCTGGCCTGGGTAGTGGGCAGCTGCTCTCTGTTCATGCTCTGAAACCCTGGCTCTAAGAAAAATACTGACCTTGTCTTTTGAACAAGCAATGTCACCCAGATCTGGTTATTTTCCCATCCATTCTTTGGTTCAGTCACTCACTCATTCTATCTATGTCGAGCCTCTAATAAGTGCCTGTCCAAGCTCTGAGGCCCAGTAACACAAAAATGAAGGACAACTTTGTAGCCCAGGGGAGAGGCTTATCAGAAAATCTGCAACACTTGTGGCAAGTAGTACCCTGGCCAAGGTTACACAGAGGCAGGTGCAGTAAGTGCTGCCTCAGGTGGAAATAATCAAAGGGGATGATGTTGAAGTAACAATAGAAATCTAACAGCTGGAGAGAAAGGTTGCTTCTGTTAAAGGATTTGGGTCATCTAAAGTCAAGAAGCCTGAAAGAGTCCAGGGGTTTGAGAGGTCTGTAGGCTGACCACATGTAAACTGCTCTGTAATGAAGTGTCTTGATCATTAGTGCCAACTCAAATCAATTCAGTAAATGCTTTTGGAGTCACATCGAGGACTCTGTCCAGGCATCTGGTGTCCTTCATGGTATGGGGTGAATACATGGAGACTCAGGTTTTGTCCAGGAGGAGTGCAAGGCTCAGAGAGGCAGAGCATGCAATCTCAGAGAGGCAGAGCATGCAATCTCCTGTACCAGGTGTGCTGCGGTCAGTGCATTAGAGAGGCACAGGGGATATTTGTAGGAAACAGAGGAGAGACCACATGCTGGGTGAGCAGTTCAGGAAAGCTTCCCAAAGAAGGTTGAATTAGAAGTGGGCCTTTGCTGAAACTGGTTTGGCTCAGTGGATAGAGCCAAGGTTTGATTCCCATCAAGGGCATGTACGTTGGTTGTGGGCACATCCCCAGAAGGGGGTGTGCAAGAGGCAGCTGATCGATAATTCTCTCTCATCGATATTTCTAACTCTTTATCACTCTCTCTTCCTCTATGTAAAAAAAAATCAATAAAATATACTTTAAAAAAAGAAGAAGAAGTGGGCCTTTGAGGATAGAAGATAGAAGACATCCTCTTCGGCGGAGGACAATGCATAAACAAAAGCATGCGACGTAGCCTCTGTAAGATTATTTCTACCACCAAATGCCAATGGAACCTTCCAAAAACAGTCTCCAAACCCGAGTAGGCACCCGGATCCCTTGGGAGATTCCAGAGCAGTTTCTGGGGCCCTCCTCCAGAAACTCAGGTTTCAAGCAGAGCACACATTTCAATGTGATGCTCTGGGGACACCGATGCCCAGCACACAGGCAGGCGTCCATCTGATGGGGGCAAGCGCAGGCTTTGGGCTGGCACAGACACGAGTTCTGGTCATGGGTGTGCGTCATAATCATGTTGCTATTTTGCACTTAGCCTCACGTGTCTCATTTTCAAAAGGTGATGAAAATAAGCGAGATGACATTGGTCGAAAGGCTAGAATAATTTCTGGCCCAAAGTAGGTGGTGGCTAAATCTGCTTTCTTCCTCTCCTGGGTTGAGTAAAAGATGACATTGTCGTCTGGGGAAGTAAAAATGCCCCAAAGGCATAATTCTTGGCCCTAAGAGAGTCTCAGTCACAGGCCGGCAGGGCATTGTGTTCTGGAATAAACTGTCAGGCATAAGTAAGACTCCTGCTTCTTCTCCCTGCCTCAGGCAATGTCCAGGATTCTCCAACTGTGCCCTTTGAACGTGGGCATTAAAAGAGGCTTTGTGTCCATTGAATATAAAGACACCGCTAAGGAGTGTTAGCGGAGTGAGGCCTCAGGAAGTCACTTTAGTAAGAGTTAGAGGAGTGGCGGCAGCTCTCTGAGCTTGCAAGGCCATGACTGAAGTCCAGTCATTTTAACGTTCTGCTTTGTGAACAACCCCAGGAGGAGCCATCCTCACAGTCTGCAAGTTGACACGAACGGCATCATCTAAGGCTGTGCAGTGTGTAACCTGCACAACTGCTCGCAGCAGCTCCACCTAAGGGATTTCCTGGAATTGATTCTGGAAGGCAGCTAGGGATGCTGGCAACAGATGTAGCCACAGGTCTTCACTTGCCTTTTTTTTTGTGGTATAAAATGAGGGTTCTGTGGACCATTTTCTTTAAAGATAGAGGTGAAGCCAGCGCCCTCTTCAAACTCTCTATTTTCCAATCAGGGAACTAAGGCTACACTGTGAGAACGGGGCAGGATTCTCTGGTCTAAGGGTCAAGGGTGGGGCAGGCATAGGGGTTAAGGAGCGCCCCATCCCAGTAGTTTAGCAGGCAAGAAGAGAGGCCCTAGCCAGGGCAACCTCCTGGAAAGGCAACCCTTGTCACAGCCGGCGCCTTAGCCTGCCTGCGGAGAGGCTCCGTGGCTCCTGCAGACCAAAGGTTTCAGACCGTCATTCAGCCCAGGGAGCAGCTAACAGGGGCCACTAGGCCTGAGCCCAGGCCTGGGCTGTGGGTTGCTTATCAAGGCCAGGAGGCAGCTTTGAGGAATCCACTTCCCTTTTCCTATTGAGTTATAAGAAACGAAGAGAGACAAGCCCCAAGAGCCAGGAAGACAGGCTGAGGCAGCTTTGGAGGAAAAGGAAAGTGAGACCAAAAGCAGGGGCGGAGGAGTAGGGCTCCCCTACAGCCACCTCCGCCTCCCAGCTTCCTGCTGGAGGCACCTCCTGAAACCTTGTGGGGACCTGGGTCTCTTCCTGGGCAGGGGCCCGCGCTGGGCCTGCGGTCGGCCTGCCAGACTCAGGGCACCTCTGGGCCGGCCTGCGGGTCTGGTTCCCTCACCCCAGGGCTCTCCTGGGAAAGCAGAGACCAGACTGGCTGGCCTGGAGCATTTTCGGGTAGCAATGACTTCAGTGCTTGTCCCCGAAATAAATGCACCACAGACAAGACAATGTGGTCAGGGCCTGAGGACTTACTGTAAACACCAGCCCGGGCTTCCTATTTTTGTTCCTGTGACTCTCTGGGGGGCAGGCCCTGGCCAACCCCTTCCCAGTGCACACTCTTCCCACCGCTGCATCCAAGGAAAAGCTTTGGCCTGGACATTCCTTATCAAGCTGGACCCTTTGAAGTGAGCTTAGACTCAGGGTCTGACTTTCCGCAAGAAAGGGACATACACCCGAAGCAGTAGGTACTGCATGTTGTATCCACATATTCTTCCACGCGTGGCTCACTACAAGCCCCAAACATTGGGGAATGACAACAACAAAAAAGGAACATCTATTATGCACTTAGTGTAAATTGGGCACCGCCTTAAAGGCTTTACAGGATTTATCACAAATAGCCCTCCCTGTAGTCATAGGAGGTGGATTTGATTTCTGTACCCATTTTATGGATGAGAGAGTGAAGGTACTTACTCCCAGCCACACCACCAGTAAGCCAGAAATTCAACGCAGGCAGCCTAGCTGCAGAGCTGTGTTCCTAACCCCTGCACTGCAGAGGCAAGATGGTAATGAACGTGGTCAGCGGATGGAGGAAAAACTGTACAGAGAGAGGTACAATCGTGTGTTGAAGAGCACAGGACCGAGCAGGAAGGGTGGTTTTGAATCCAAGTTCTATGGACTTCTAAGGTCCTCCCACTGCACTCTAGCACCTCCCAGAGGCCAGAGAGCAACATGTCACTGAAGGCTCTGGGCAGCCAGCACCACCCTGGGCTGCAGCTGCTGCCCATCTTCTAGGCTGGCAGGGGACCAGTCATTATGCATGCACCCGCTCCCACAGCCTGGTTTGCTGGTTCCAAGAAGAGAAGGCTCTTGCTTCAGGGAGGTTGCTCTGGTTGTGGTGTTTCTTGTCTCCAAATTCCAGGTCCTTCCAAGGTATATCTCCTTAACAGTCCCTGCACTCCCGCCAGGAAATCTCAGGGGAGTCTCAGAGGGTGTCGGCCCACCCAGGAGATGGGCATGTGTCCCATCCTATTCAGCACCTCTGCTGCAGGAGGGAAAACTAGGAAGCCAGGCTTTTCCCTCCTAAGGGGAAGTGGTTGATCAAAATGCAGATAAGGAAAGAGGAGATGGCTGTCTGAGTTGACCGCAAAAGTTAAATGCTGGGTCATTTCTTTCGAGCAGAACTGCTGAGGCTGAGGGGGCTCCTACTGCCTCTGGCTCACCTGAGACGTTTGATGAAACACTAGGGTTGGGTCAGAGTGTGCTGCCTCCTGCAGATAATAAAGCTGTAGTGTCTCATCTGGTTTACCCTTTTGCCTTGGCTACTAAAATACTCATAATTCTGATATTTTTACTCAACTGTTGAAACTTTTTAACAAAGTTCTTTCAATATTTCTACTTCCTTTGTCTCCTATACACTAGTTTTTTTTTTCTTTTGTTTTGGTTATGTCTTCTGAAAAACTTTTATTTTCCTAAACTTTTATTATAAATCACCTGGAATTCAAAGTTCAGATAAAATACTGCATGTTTCCACTTATATGAGGCATTTACAATAGTCAGACTCATAGAAGCAAAGAATGGAATGATGGTGCCAAGATTTGAAAAGCAGAGTTGCTAATCAAATTTTATTTATGTAAGATAAGTATGTTCCAGAGATCTGCTGTGCAATGCTATGCCTATAGATAACAGCACTATATTGCACATTAGAAATCTGTTATGGGCTAGAACCCATGGTGTGTTCTCACTACAATAAAAAAAAATCATGACTAGTATGTGCCAAGCACCATGCAGTTTAAATTCATATTCACTATCTGTTCATCATTAGCTTATTTATTTCTCAAATATTTCTTGAGCATGTCCATTCTCTGTGCTGGGAATATGTTAATAAACAAGTGCAATGGGGCTCCCCAACAGCCACCTCCATTAAGGTCCCTGTGTTACTGGGGCCAACATATAGTGTCGGAGTCGGCTAGTAAGTAAAACACATCCATGTGTTAGACACACACACACACACACACACACACACATCGCACTCACAGTCTCACTCACATAGTGGGCCAGGTAGTGCTAAGCAGAATAAGGAAAGAGAGTGGCTGGGCGGAGGTCAGGGAGGTATTTTCCGGTGTATAAGATGACCCCCTAATTTTTACAGTTAAAACATAGGTTTAGGCCTATATTCGCTGTATAAAACTATCCCCCACTTCCGAGGCAACACCAGTTCTTTTTTTAATAGACCACCTATCTGACTCTGGCCAATCTGAACAGGCTTTTTACTAGAACACAGTATTCATCTTATATGCCGGAAAATACGGTAAGGGTTTTGCTCTTTTACCATAGTAGGAAGCATTCTTGGATGAAATGACAGGTATGCAGAGACCTGAACAAGGCAATAACAGTCCTCTATTAGAAAATTCTACAGTACCCTTCACAACCGTCTGGGGAGCATGAACAGCATTTTAAACATGAACTTTCTAATAGAGGAGGAGCCTGAGCCCAAACCAGGATTGGGGCCCAGGCCTTGTCCTTTCCGCTAGACTCGCACATGTGTCAAACACAAGGCCCGCGGGCCAAATCCGTCCCGCCAGGCCTTGCAATGTGGCCCACACCGCGCTGTCATCACTGCACTCCGCTGCGTTTCCATCACAATGACAGTTTATGACTGTTCAGTAAACCATACGGCCCGCGATTTAGGCTGGATTTTAGATTTTGGCCCCTTCTCTGATTGAGTTCGACACCCTTACGCTAGAGTGAGGGACCACACTAATTGTATGTGGAGGGGTTGGAACCAAATCTACGTGGTTTTATATTTCAGCTCCCACACTGACAAGCTGGGTGACCCTTAGCAAGCTGTAACCTCTCTGTGCCTTCGTTTTCTCATCTGTCTAAAGGAGATCAGAATAGTCCCTACCTCATTGGATTCAAAACAAGTCAATTCAATAAAATGGTTGGTACGTTGTCTGGCCAGAGGTTGGGGCCCAGTAAGCGCCAGTTGTTAATGTGACATAATGGTACCTATCATCCTTAAAAAGAGATAGGGACAGACCCCTTAGCTTGAACTGGTATAGAAAAGTGAAGTCTGATGACGTTGTCTGTAGGAAACACCTGATCCCCCTCATCCTGCCACGGCTCGGGGAGATTTAATCAGCAGCAGCAAAGGATTTTCTTGATTTCTGGGACAAGCAGCCTTGAGAAGCGGTTTGGTGTAGCTTTTCTCTCTCTCTCTCTCTCTCTCTCTCTCTCTCTCTCTCTCTCTCTCTCTCTCTCTCTCTCTCTCTCTCTCTCTCTCTCCTGTCAGCGGGGATTGGTAATGGCCCTGTCCTTGAGCATTCAGAGGCAGTCTGAAGGTCCCCTGGAGTTGCCTATGAGGGATGAGGAAGTTGGGCAAAGAACATGGAGGGATTTACCTTTCCTAAAAGTTGTGTCACTGAAAACCTGAGTCCCACCCTCCCCCAGCCAGCACCTGCCTTTGAGATCTCCAAGGGAGGAAAATGCACAGGAAGGCAGAGCCACTCAGAGCTGGGCTGAATGGTATAAGCTCTGGCCTTGAATGGCGGTGCAGGCCCCCAGTGGCCATGTGTATGGACATTTATTTTTGCTCCAAATGAAAGTCTCAATGGATTCCTTTCCTGCTGAATTTGAGGCTCGTTCCCAGACAGCATTGCTTCACCAGGAGAGGAGGCCACCACCTTCAGCAATAAGGAAGCGATAGCACAGGAAGCAGCTCATTGGCCCAATGCAGGAGCAGGTGGTGCCCAACTCAGCAGGGTTTCCCTAGGACTTTCCTTGTTTTAGGATCAGAAGTCCCAGGTAGCCAAAACTGGTTTGGCTCAAAGGATAGAGCGTAAGCCTGCGGACTGAAGGGTCCCAGGTTCGATTCCGGTCAAGGGCATGTACCTTGGTTGTGGGCACATCTTCAGTAGGGAGTGTGCAAAAGGCAGCTGATCGATGATTCTCTCTCATCAATGTTTCTAGCTCTTTATCCCTCTCTTTTCCTCTCTGTAAAAAAATCAATAAAATATATTAAAAAAATAAAAAGAAGTCCCAGGTAAACTGGGTTGGTGGGTCATGCTGTAAGCTGAGCTGATGGTCCCAATGTCCTTCTTGTCTTTTGAAAAACATGCTGACTGCCAGGCCCTCCTGACCTTCTGAATCCGAATCTCGGGGGCAGGGTCCAGGGATATGCTTTTCACAAGTTTCCTGGGGGCCAGTCCACAGTCAGGCAAGGCAGTGGGTAGGCAGCTGCTGTGCGTGTCCTGCCTACTAGCAGTGGTGGAAACATATCCCAGGATGGACCTTCTTAGGGTGGAAAGTGAAAGAGGAGGTGAGAGGAAGAAGCTCTGAGCTGCAGTCCCAGGACTGGTGGGGGAGGGGTGGTGCTGCTGGTCAAGTCAAGTTCATATCATGTCAGATACTACTTAGGGGAAAAGAAATAGGGTTTCCTCTTCCTGCTATGTGGGCATCTGCAGCTTTTACAAGGGACTTTCTCTGAAGCTTCAAGAAATATCAGGGGTGATTGGGAGTTCGTTCATTCATTCATTCATATATGCATTCTTTGTTTGCCATTTAGTGGACACCTGTTATGTGCCAGGAGGTCCCAGTTCTGGGATATTACAGAGGACAAGATCAACAGGGTCCCTCCCTGTGGAAAACTGTTTCAATTCTGGTGGGATCTGGAAAGCAAAAACTGAAGAGAGATGGCACACGATGTCTGGATGTTTCCACGGGCCTCTCTCCAGATCTCCTCTCCACCCTTCCCCACCATAATTGGTGCTCCAGGAGGTTGCCCGGGTCACCTGGAAGGGTTTCCTCCCTCTCTGGCTTCTGTTTGGCTTGGCCAGTGGGAGGCAGAGTCTAGAATGAGAGGGAGAGAGAGTGAAGTCAGGGTAATTTATTCCCTGGCTTCTTCCCTGCGGGGTCTCTGAGGGTGGCTGGCTCCCGCCAGCTCAGCCACAGCTGCTCTCCCAGGTCCCTGCAACTGCTCCTGGACCCGCAGCTTGGGGAGGTGATGGCTCCTCCGTGATGCTGCTGCCCCAGGCGCTGCCCCAGCAATTCTGGGCCCCTCAGCCCTGTGAATGCCCCTTCTATACACTCTCCTCGATCACCCCCAGTGAGCATTCCATCTGTTTTCTTCCAGGCCTTCCCTGCTAGAAAATAATAAGTCAGCTTTCCAGGCAAGAGTGTTGCTAATTTTTAAAGAGACTTCACATTCCTATGTGAAAGGAACATTACATTATTATTGTACCAGTGAGGTAGGTTGTAGAAAACAATGCGTTTTGCCTATCTGACTCCATATTTGATGATGAAGCAATCATCAAGTGCAAATGGCTGAACACTGGAAAGATCATCTTAACCACAATAAACTAAACTACCAGTAAATGAAACATGAAGTCGAAGTTTTACTCGCTCAAACTTTGTTGTGGAGGTGTCAGTGGGTCACGTTGGGAAATGCATCAAGTTTTTATTCCTATGGATCAAACAATTTTTTGGTAAGAGTTTTCACTTAAGGAACTGTTCAGAAACATAAATCATCACAGGATCATTTACTAGTGAACAATATGGAATGAGTTAGATATTCTGCAGAAGGAGGTTGGCTGAAGAAATCATGCTGAATCTGAAAGGAGAGTGGTCTCCTGCAAAACCCCATCTGGTCACACGGTCTATCACGGTGCTCAGTGCTTTGCGTATGTTGAACCATCTGGTCCTCCCATGGGATCTGGGGAGCCAGGAACACCTAGGAGGAGCTCAACGGACATGAGATTTTAGAGTTTTAAAAATTATTTTGTAGATAAAGACAGACTCATAGAGAGCAGGCTGACAGCTCTGAGGGGAGGGTGTTTGGAGGGGTGGAAGAATTGAGGAAAAAAAGAATTCATGGACTCAGACAACAGTGTGGTGATTGTGCAGGGTGTGTGAGTGGAAGTGGAAAAGGGTACAGGAGGATAAATGGTGATGGAAAAAAGAAAAGAAAAATGAAAAAATAATTTGGTAGAAAGACTCATATGTAACTATTAAAAGAGTGTTTGTGAACAATAATCAAATATGTAAAAGTATTCCTGGTATAAATTAGAAATTAAGAAAAAAATAAAAAACATAATTTAGATATAAAATAATAATCCTCATTATTTAAACATGAAGGGTATTTGCTGAAATGATGAGTATTCACATCTGGATAGTGTGATTACTGTGATTTTAAATCTATTTTTAGTTTTCAAATTATTTAAGATAGACCTCCTCCTCTCAATACGGAGGATAGATAGATGTATTAAAAACAAAAAACCAAAAAACCAAAATGGTCTGCCATCTCAAATAGCCTCTGTGTACACACACACACACACACACACACACACACACACACACACACAGTGACCCATGAGCTTAGTTTTCAATTTTAAAGAGTTAAAAAGGTACAGAAACAAAACTAAAAGTTCTTTTTCTCCTCCACAAGCCTCCCAAGTGAAACCATTGAAAATAAATCCTTCTGATTCATTGCAGAGTATATGCATATGCCAGCAGATCCAAGTTCTTTTCAAATAAGCCTGCATTGATTTTATAATCAGAAAATTGTAGCATGCATGCATTTGAAATGTGGCCGTTTTTATTGATAGTCCCTCAAGTAGCAGACTGGGGTCTTGACCTGACTGGGGAGGATTGGGACCATTGGCACCACACTTGGATAACGGGAGCGGGACCCAGGATCAGTCTAGTGGCCGTTAACCTGGAATCTTAAGGTCTAAGATGGGCCATGAAACTCACACAGCTTCGCCATTAGAATCCTGAGTCCTGGACACTTTACTTTGGAGCCATAACCAGCATTAACACACCATCCTTGATCTCCCAGTTCAAATGTTGCTGGCCATTGCCAGGTCTCCATGAGTATTTCTACCAGCCACTATCCGGTATCTCTGACAAATCTGGCTTTAGTCCTTCTGAGGGACTTCAAACCTCTTGGTTTCCTCAGTCCCCCCAAACTCCTCCATCTGCTTCCAGCTTTCTTGCCTCGCCTTCAAACCAAACAGAGTGGGTTTTGTTTTCTTTTATTTTTCCCTTTCTCCGCCTGACCCTACCCCAACTTCCTTAGAATCTGGGTCATTGCACACAAAAAACAGGGAACCATAAGCTTGAACACTCATATTGGGCAATACACATAAAGTTCATAAAATTAACTGGAAGCTCTTTCTCTTGATGCAGTTCCCTACCCACGGAACTCATGTGACTTTTGGATAACTCACTCACGCTCTTAAAGCTTCCCTTTGTTCTATGTGCGAAAAGAGGAGACTGTGTTGTTTTTGGCACAAAGTGATTGGGATGTGTCAAATCTAGAGGAGCTCCCACTTCCAGAGAACAGAGGAGAGATGCAGTGGAGGGTTCCACAGCCTTGGGGCCCAGGAGCCACTGGCTTCATTTGGAGGGTTCAGGAATTTCACCAGCACGTGTGAAACCAGGGAGCCAGGCACAGACAAGAGCAGGAGTCTGTCCTGAGGTCCTATGGTGGTGCAATGCCAAGTTTCCATCCACAAACTCATGAAGTTCATGACTATTTGGAGTGCGAGCAGATCACAGGATTCAAGGTCAGAAAGATCTGGCTGGAGTCCTTGCTCTTCATTCACCTGATGAATGACCTTGGAGACCCCTACAAGGGCAGGTCTCAGTCTTACTCTGTTAAATGGGTACAACCCTTCTTTGTCTCTGGACAGCTGTTGTGGCAGAAAGATAAAGTCATCGCAGCAAAAGTACTTTGCATATACCATGATAACAGGAAAATGCAAGGCATGTTCTGAGTTCAGCTATTGAAAAATGAGCTTTGTGGTGGTGAGAATGAAAAGATCCTTTTTTAAACTTATTTTCTTTTTAACATACATGAAGCATATAAATCATCTTCACCATTGCAACATAGTCTTTGAAATACATGACAAATATCAACACATTTAAATTCCCTTAATCATCCATTGAGAAAGATACAACTCTTGTCCCTATTTTACAGATGAGAAAACTGTGGCACAGAGATGTTAAGTAACTTGCCCAAGGCCACACAGCTACTAAGGGGCAGAGCCAGGAACCCAGGCTGTCTAACTCCTGAGCCCTGCTCTTCACCATTACCCATGCTGTCTTCTTGCTTGTGGTGTTTGGTGTAAGAAATACAACATGAGACCTAGAATAGACTTGTGTATCTCAGCCCTGCCACTGGCCTGTGTGGTCTTGGGAAGGTCAATTCATTGCTCTGAGCCTTATCTACAAAAATGGAAGTAAAAATGCTCACACCAGACAATTTTTGCAGAGGCACACCGTCCGGTCCACACAGACACACTGATGTGGGTTAGATTTGCATGCGGGGCCTTATCAGAAGCCAGCTTCAGCCGTATGCTTGGTTACTGATTGATTTCAGACTTTCCCAGGCTCTGCCCTCCTCCCTTCCGGAGTGACCGCCTGCCCACATCACAGGGGCTCTGACACTCTCCGGTGCTGTCCTGCAGACGGGGGAAGAAGCTCTCCTGTTTACATGCTTGAACTCAGTTGACAATGACAGCATTTTAAACCCAAGAAGCCAGTTCTCAGAATCCTGTTTCCTTTGGGCTCTGAATAACAAACATGGTCCCACACTTTCCTGTTCACCTCTCCTTCCAAAAACTTACGGACCAGTTAATTTGAGGGTTGGAGAGAGAGTTTCTGGTGAGGGTCTGCCTGGTCTGCCCACGTGGGCTTAAGGTTACCAGCGGCCTCTGCCTCTGGCCAGACTCGCTGGGAACAGCAGCAGCCACTTCCCGAAGCTGAGTGGGGGCAGGAGCACGGCCAGGGCAGTGGGCAGTGGCCGGCACAGCATTTCCAAGATGTTGGGAGCTCCGCCTCTGCAGACCGGATTCGCAGCACATGGTTTTTGCCAAAGAGACAGTGCCTTTTCCCAAGTGTAGCTTGAACCGGTTATACTTTTCAGATCATTTTAACTTGAAAGGTGGCCTGACATTTTCCACTGCACAAAAGCGACCAGGGGCTCCTAACCTGAGGCCCTTTAGAGAGTAAATGACAGATTATCTCAATAAAAAGGATAATCGGGCTAGTCACAGTTCTCACAAACCAGGTACTGATTTTTTTTTTTTTAAAGAAAAAAGAAGCAGCATGTACCAATAGGAATAAACCTAACAGTTTGTTAGCCTCTGAGCTTTAAGGCAAATAGAGAGAAAAACACTAGCTTCCCCCCTATGTGGAGACATGACAGTCAGGTAACTTTGGAAGCTGCCTCACATTAAAATGTGAGAGGCTGTCATTTGCTCATCTTTCTCCACTGGGTCAGAGAGGTCGGCCAGGGCTCCTGGTTCTCTAAATTTTACAGAGTTGTTCTCCCTTTTCTGGCTGTTCTAAATGTTGTTTCTTTCTCTCTTTTGTTCCTCTTCTCACCAGTTTGCCAGTTCCATATGGAACGAGCTCCTATTCATGTAGGTATTCCACAAGCCTCAACTAAGCACTCACTAGTGCATTACTCTTTATATTAGATGGTGAGAATTCAACAAAGAAACAGTCTATATTTATATTCTACAAAGTGTCGACCTATGAACCAAGAGGTCACAGTTGGATTCCTGTGCTTGATTTCTAGCAGGGGGCATGCAGGAGGCAGCCAATCAATGATTCTTTCTCATTGATGTTTCTATCTCTCTCCCTCTCTCTTCCTCTCTGAAATCAATAAAAATATATATAACAAAGAACATGAGTTAGTGTCCTGAGTTGTACAAATGGGTTGTCTACTTTGTTAGAATTCAAGGATTTTTATTCAAATCTCCATATGACCCTGGAAGAATGATCTAAAATATTCTCGTGAATGGTCTCTGATGCTATGAGTATTAGTACTGGTAGCTGAGAGTGGATGAAAAAGCAGTTGGGCTTATCACATACAACAGTACCTCAAATTTCTTGTTTATAGATCTTTAGATCTCATCACCTGGCATTCTCAAAGGGCTTTATTGCCTTTCATTTTAGAAATTTGGAATAATAAGCATAATATGAATATCGCATGAGAAATAACCTTACACTTAGAAGTCACTCATTCATTCATCTATCTATCCTACTCATTGATCAAGTGGTTTTCAACTGTACTTGAAGTTTCTGATTGACTTGGTTGGGTGGGGACCAGGCATTGGTGTCTCCATGTGATTCTAATATGCAGCTCAGATTGAGACTTCAGGTTCCGTGAGAGTGCAGCCATGTCTCTTTCATTTCTGCCACATTTGAAGTATGCCAGGCAGTGTTTGACACAGAAACAGTTCTTACTAAATATTTGTAGGACATCTTAATCATGCACACAGACCTTTGTTCAACATTGCCAGACTTTCTCCAATTGATGATAAAGATTATCTGGTATCATTTTCCAGAGGCATGCATCAGGAACCATCATTTCCTTGAACCACATACTAGAGCATGCCATTCTTTATCCACTAAAGTACTTCCTTCTAAGGTACTTTTTCCTATCTATGGCCACCTAAGACCTTTGGACTGCTGAAGACTGGGAACTAATTTGTGACCCGGGTGGAAGCACGTTTATCACTGTGCCTAGACCCCATGTATACCATTAAGGTGCCACATATGGCCAAACCATCACTTGACTAATTCTTGGGGGCACTGATCCAAGTTACCAATATGCAGCTAAGAAGCTGCCCTCTCTTCCTGGCTTTGTCTTGGCTTTTTGCCTCTGTGAAGTCTTGTCCGTATTTATTCCTTCCTTCCATCCCTCATCCTACATCCCCCTTTGCTGTTAATGAAGAATGCTTGGCTGCCTAGATTTCCCAAGTTATAGAGATGGCTGCCACAGTTCTCGACCCATAAGAGTGTCTAGCTGATACAGCAGCCCTTTATTTCACTTGACTTCAATTTAACTGTCCTGAGCCCCTTCCTTATATTGCCAAGAGAGTTCCGAACAGATACATAGCCCTGTGATTCAGGCAATTATTCACATATTCCCCCACATCATTAGTTTTATGGAACACTGCCAGGGGGCATATTTTTCTTTCCTGGGACTCCAGAGAATAAAGGAAATAGATCTCTTCCCATGAAGTCATATTAAGGGGTTTATTTCTCAGGAAATACCCCATAGCACTTTTATAAAACCTTACATAGACTGCATTTAGGAAAAGAATTATTTTTACCTTACCTGCTGCCACAGAAATCATTGTTCAGGCCTTCTGACTTCCAGAGCATGGCTTTAATTTTTTTTTTCCCTATGGTGTCTGCTGTCCACAAAGGGGTGCCTGTGGTTATTGTGGGGAGAGCGTGGTTCATCTTGGGCCTTGTTGGGTTAAGGGTGACTATAATTTAATCACATAAGCCAGGATGCATTTTGGGAGACAGGGGTGCTATTTATAATTATATTGAGGTAACAGGTGTAAATCAGGACTGTCCTGGCCCATTGGCACATATGATTATTAGTGCTCTGAGCCTACCACTTACTGAAATTTCTCTCCACGGGTATGGATGGTAGAGTAAAAACTCAAAGAAATCAACCAAATTGGGGAACATTTTAAATTATTATATAACCTAAAGCAGCGGCTTTCCTACTGAACTGAAGAACATAGGACAATGGGTATATCGGCTAGCAGTTGCGGTAATAATGTCATATAATAAAACCCTGTAAAACTCAGCATCTTAAAGCAACAATCCTTTATTCTCATTCATCTATCTGCAGGTCAGTTGATCTAGGCTGAGCTTCAATCCAAGCTACAGGTCGGTCCAGCTCTGCTTCTCACATGTCTCCTTCTCCATGGACCAGTGGCCCTACTGCGGAATGCTCTATCAAGAGCATTGGCACATGAGTGGAAACTTGAGATGCTTCTTAACACCAAGTCTTGGATCTGGCACACTGTCCCCTTACCCACATTCCATTGGCCAAAGCAAATCCTATGGCTAAGCCTCATCGGGCATTTCATGAAAGTCCACTAAAGGCACATACAAAGGACAATGATACCAGAAGGGCTAAAGTGTTGGTACCAATAGCGCAATCTGTCATGGGATGTTAGACTAAAAACAGTTTGTTTTTCCTCTCCGAAGGTCTCTAGTGGTGAGCTGGTGGAGTCCATTCAATCTGATGAAGGCTGAGAAGGAAAAGGTAAGAGATTATAGACCAGCTTGGTCTTTTGGAAACCGGATGCAGAGAAGTGGACTCACTTTTCCTGAGAATATGAAGGTCTAAGGAGAAGAGCATACAGGAGGGAGAGATGGGCAGAGACCCTATAGTACTCCTGCTCTGGCAAATATGGCCCAATGGATGGACTCTTTCCATTCACCAATCAGATCAGTCATTTTCTTCCCACAGGATGGGAGGAGTGAGGGGAAGGAGACAGGAATAGCAATTGCTTATGCCCATACTGCTCCTATCTGAGAAGAGAAAGGAGAAACCCTCTGCCTATGGGGGTTAGAGAAATGTTCCTAACTCATGGTCCTTTCTGTAGGGTGTGCATAGGACAGCACCAGGTGGATGTTGCAGTGTTGCTGGTGAGGGCTGCTCATCCCATGCCTTTGCTTCTTCTATAGTTCCATTTGGACAAGAGCTGCTGTGGGCTTGGTGCCCCTATAATTCAGAGTCACCTCCTGCAGTGTCCTCCTCTCCCCATGAAAGTATCAGACACAAAACCTTTGCCTACCTGCTGACAGAGCTCTGCACGGCTTCCTCTCAGACAGGGGACAACAGGTAGTGAAAGCTTGTTAATCAGACAGACTAATCATGCTGATTAGACCTAGTTCAATAATGGATCACCCCATCCCAGGGAATCTCCTGTTTAATGCTTAAACCAATCAAAAGGCTCTGGGGGAATGACTTGGATGGGGGTGAGCTTTAGGATGGAGGAGAGCAGGCTAATAGGAGGCATTTGGGGAAGATGATATCCGGGCCAAACACATCTCATCCCACAAATGATAAGGGGCTCTTCCATGGTCAAGGACGGCTGAGACACTAGTGATGTAGATCTACAGATGGAGTTCTCAGAGTCTTCAGAGCAACCAGGAGGGATAGCTTGTGGTTACCAGGTCTTGAGGATCCTTCATCATCTCTTTCTCTCCACCCTTGCTGCCATTCCTAGTTCAGGTCTCATCTTTTATAACTTGGGCACTTGAAATGACTTCTTAGTTGGTCTGCCTAACTCCAGTCTCTATCCCCTATACCTTGCAGCTATTGTATATTTGTATTTTCTATTTTTCATTATTTATATAATTAGGAAAAAATGTAAAAAGTACAGAAGAGTGCATTATACAGCTAAAATATATTGCTAATATCCATCTATTTATTGCTTCAAATTAACAAATGCTAGCTTTCTTCCATATTTTATTTCTCTCTCCTTTATTAAAACATAGCATTCATAATGTAAAGTGCACATACCATAATTGTAAAGCTGTTGGGTTTTCACAAAGTAAACATAGTTCTGTAACCAGGACCACAAATGAAACAGAGCATTTCCAGCCTCCTGGTTTTGCCTTCTTCTGGCCATTCTGCTTCCCCACCCTTATAAAAGGGAACTGCTATCCAGTGTAGGTTGGTTTGCCTATTTTTGAACCTTACGTAAGTGCAGCCACACAATACGTGCTCACTGTGTGTTGTATTTGTTTTGAATGATCTCTCTCTCTCTCTCTCTCTCTCTCTCTCTCTCTCTCTCTCTCTCAAAGACATTTATAAAGATAAATATGAAGTCCCCAATGTTTTAATCCTCTGTATTCCTTTTCCTTCTCCAAAGGCAACCACACAATCATAAATGTGGTACGTATTCAATCCATGCCTCTCTGTGTTTACATATGTGTATAACATTTGTTTTGGATATGTTTTGTTTTTGTTTAAATACATGGTTTCACGAAGTAAGAAAGTTTGGTCACTTGCTTATTTCACAGAGCGAGCTTTCTAAACCACATAATGGGTTTTGTGACTCCCTATCCTTTTAACCTTCCCCCCTCTCCCTTACCCCTTCCATACTGCTGGTTCCCGGAAGCAGAGGCAATGTTGTTGTCTCTTTGTGTCCTGTGAGTTTAACACTGCCTGATGCTTTATAAAAACGATTAGGGTGAATGAATGAATGAAGAACAATGGTCTTCATATCATGAAGAATCCGAAAGTCCAGGACAAATATCCTCTCTTCTGCTAGCCCCCTTTTTTTGGGGAAGGTGACATTTTAATTTCTTTGTTCTTTTTCTCTTTGAATGCTTTTCAGTGTCTGCCCGTAAAACTTCCCAAAGACCTAAGTCCATCAGCAAGCCCAACACGGAAGTTTTACTTTCGGGAGAGGTAGGCATCTCAGAGCTGTGTAGGCTCCCAGAAGCTTGGCTCCTCATCTGCTTTCCTGGAACTAAGCTCAGCATCCTTCCTGGGGTCCACCTTTCTCTAAACAGAGAATTCTTATGGAGGTCTAAAGAGGTTGTGATGGCTGAAGCCAGTTTGGCTCAGTGGATAGAGTATTGGCCTTCAGATGAAAGGGTCCTGGGTTTGATTCCGGTCAAGGGCATGTATTATACCTTGGTTGCTGGCACATTCCCAGTAGGGGGTGTGCAGGAGGCAGCTGATCGATGGTTCTCTCTCATCAATATTTCTAACTCTCTATCCCTCTCTCTTCCTCTCTGTAAAAAAATCAATAAAATATATTTTTTTTAAAAAAAGAGGTTGTGATGGTAAATTTCACATCTCAGCAAACGGATAAAGCTTCAATCATCCTTTGAGTTGGCTAGTCCTGGGTTCTGTTGAATTCCATTGGTCCTTCCAGGCTCTCCAGGGGTGAGGTCAGGACTCCAGGGGCATGGGTTGCTGTGACAGTTTGAAGTGAGGATCTCAAAGTAAAGAAAAACTGGGTTCCACCTGAAAGTATTACCGTATTTTCCGGTGTATAAGACGACCCCCTAATTTTTACAGTTAAAACATAGGCTTGGGCCTATATTTGCTGTATAAGACTACCCCTCACTTCAAAGAAAAGACTTACTTTGCCTTCAAGATCTGCAGGTAATTTTTGTGCAATTTTGGTCTTTTGCCCCCGATTTTCAGTTGACATTTTTTTGTTTCAAAAGTCTTCTTATACGCCCCAAAATACTATGGCCCAGGGCTCTCAAGACCCCAGAGCCTTATTCTCAGGCTTCTTGTTCCTCCAGCCCTTCCTGTCCCATCCCTTCACTCAGGGCTCAGTCCATATCCTCATGGAAAAATGCCCGTTTTAGATTTTGAATGAAATCTTGTTATGTCACTAATTAGATGGTTTGGATAAGTCCATGACCTCTCAGACACCCAGTGTGCTTAACTGTGAATGTAATCTGAGTTATTTCACAGATTTTTTGGAAGACATAAACTATGAGTGGTCAACGATGTGAAATGTCTGGCTCCTGAGTAGCACTCAATATTTTTGTACTTGTGTATGCAAGCAGACAAAAGGATAGACAGAGATAAATAGATGTGTTAATGCACCTACATGCATGCTATGGGTGTTTTTAGGGCCTTACTTTCTTTCTAAACATTTATCATAAGCATTTTCTAATCTCATTAGAAACACCTGTTCCATATTGCTTTTGATAGTTGCATAATATTCTAACATCTGGTTGCTCGGTAAGTACATTAACAATTTCCATATTGTGGGCCATTTTGTTTATTTTCAATTTTTTATCAAGGAGAGCTCCGAGGCCAGCTCAGCCTGCTTTGCTTTTTTATTCCCCACTCATTTGCAAACAACGTGTTTTTCATTATCTTTGTTTTTTTTCTTTTCTACTTGGGATACTTATAATTTATTTTTTTCCCTTGCTGTCAAGCTGTTTCTTTCTTTTTGTTTTTATCAATTATGCCTGGTGCAGCATATACCATTTTATTTTGTAATTGAAGATCCTCTACTGAACCCCATACAGGCCTTCCTCCTGGGGGCACAGCAGAGAGTGGGAAAGAGTGAGTAAGTAAAAGATACATAGCACTCAGAGTTTACTTTTGGAGTGCCTAGATTAGACACTTTCTACAGGGATGGGCATGTTTTGTATTTGCACTGTCTAATAAACTAGCCACTAGCCATATGTGGCTACTGAGCACTGAAAATGTGTTCATGGGCTTAGCAACTAATTATTTTATTGTAATTAATTTAAAGAGCCACTTAGAGCTAGAGCCTACCATATGGGTCAGGGTGGATTTCTATCTTCTTGCATGCACCAATGGCAGAGCAATTTGCTGGGTAGTCCTGGAATATTTGTTCCCTGGTTCTTAGATTATGAAACAGTTCATTCATTTCAGAATATTCTGGGATAATCTCCTCTCTCTCTTTCTCTCTCTCTCTCTCTCTCTCTCTCTCTCTCTCTCTCTCTCTCTCTCTCTCAATAATATCTGAAAACCCACAAGCTCTAGGAAACATTACTTCCAGAGCTCCCTTTAAGACTTTGCCTGCCTAAAATCTCACCTGGGGCCTCTTTCCTTCCCTTCACTATGTGGTTATAAGATAGTCTCTCAAATGAGGAGACATCAGGGAGGATGACTTTAGAAAGCTCTTTGAGTGCATTATAAGTGTCTATTTTTTTTTTTTAATCAGAAAAATCTGAGATCTCTGCCTATGAACTAAGGCTTGACAGTGTCTGTTTCAAAAGCCAAGATGTGTCATTAAGAATGATTTAATTACATTTTAAAAATGTATTGATGTGTGTGTGTGTGTGTGTGTGTGTGAGAGAGAGAGAGAGAGAGAGAGAGAGAGAGAGAGAGAGAGAGAGAGAAACATGGATTTGTTGTTCCACTTATCTATGTATCCATTGGTTGCTTCTATGTGTCCTGATGAGAGATCGAACCCAAAACCTTGGGGTATCAAGATGATGCTCTAACCAACTGTGCTACCTGGCCAGCTCCAAGAATGATTTAATTTTATCACTTCCTTTCCATTGATATAATTAGTAACAGGAACTCTCTGAATTTGAGACTTTGTTGATTAGGATTCTTAGTTACAAGAGTGTTAGTGTCTATTTTAGTAGGGAGCTGAGAAAGGTCATATCGGGGGTGGGTGTGTGGAATCTATTATCCTCAGAGCCTCCCCTCCCCATGTTTTCTCTATGATTGTCACAGTTGCTGCTGAAAACAGATCATGATTTTGAATGTGCATAATCTCAGGTCTGATGTGGAATTAATACCAATTGCTGATTTTCACACCGAGACGTTAATTGCTATTTGTTTTGCATTTGCATTCACAGGTATCTGTGGAGGGAAATTGGCATACTCTGTTGTTAGACCATTATTAAAATGACAGTTGGGAAAATATTTGAAAAATATTGTCTTTTCTTCTGTTTTCTCCTCTGGCATTGCCTTCATTATTTTTATCTTCTCTGTAACTTAGATTTGTTGCATGATTTTGGAATTCCAGATAAGTAATGGACACCATTCTGGGACACTGGGACTTACCACAAAATCCACTGTGTTGGGTCTGGGGCTTCCTCTGGGAGTGTTTGCAGTTCCGTGAGAACAAGGAGAATAGGCCCAGCTATTTAAAGGTGACAAATCAGAGGTACCTGTGAAACCCATTTTTTTTCCTGGTTATTACTTTTTTTTTTTTTTAATTGTTTAAAGTATTACAAATAGTAGTACCTATGTTTCCTCCCCCTCTTCCCCCCCATTGACATCTGTTATTTCTTACATCTTTGCAGGGGTCCATTAAACTCCTTTGGTGGGTGCTTCCTGCTGTCAGATCTGCCTGTTTGGCTGAGAAGAGCAAGCACAGAGTCTTAGCAAGGAATTCTGAAACCAGAGTTAAGCCACCAGATTTCCCGTGGCCTGGCAGTGCCACTGAGTAGCTGAGGAAAACTTGGGCAGGTCACCTTATTTTCTTGTCTGTGAAGATGACACTCACTCCAGTGTCCTGGCAAAGCTCAAGTGAGGAGAAGAACATTGTCAACTCTAGAGAAACATGTAAATCTGACAGTAGCTGCAGCTACAACTGTCAATTTTGTGACCTTATTTGGTCTATTGCAGTGGGGGTGAGATTTTGTGGGGGTGCTCATGCTCCCATCACCAGAGTCCGGGAGTCCGCACTGGGGTGGGTAGGCTCTGCCAACGATGCTCGCCTCTGTGACCAGGAGCCAGCTGCTCAGTGAAGAAGTCAGCCCTTCCAGGAAGAAGAGAGTCTTTTGTTTTTGTTTTTCATCAATATTAGTAACATTAATTACTTCCATGAATTTATTCAACATCTACGTTGCCATTGTACGGAGTGTACTTGGTTCTCATCCTTAGGGGACTTAACAGTCTTATACAGTTCAGGATGTGTGTATTTTCCCCAAAGTTGGGAGGAAATATTGATTGATTAATCCATTTATTGATCAATCTGTTCATTGAGTGAGTGTTTTGTTAAGGCTCTTATGTGCCAGGCACTGGCGATTTGAAAATGAATGAGAGAAGGTCCCTACACTCAGGATTACCAAATTATTCTCATTCAGAGCATTTGAATCTCTTGAGGGTGAGTTACACATTGAGTTCAGGTTGCCTTGGCGGCTCCTCCCTCAAGATTCTGATCAGCCATCTGAATTTTGCCTTTACATTTGAACAAGCCCTTGGGTGGTGGAGAACAATCTTGAAACACTGCTCTGGGGAATCCACATGTAGAGGGGAATACACACACACACACACACACACAACACACACAACACACACACACACATAACACACACACACACACACACACACTCACACTTAGAAATGTGCTACTTGGCTCCACCCTGCTTCCTGGGCCCTTCTTACACTCAGTCAAGGTTTTTCTATCTCAGC
Source organism: Pipistrellus kuhlii (assembly GCF_014108245.1). NCBI lineage: Eukaryota > Metazoa > Chordata > Mammalia > Chiroptera > Vespertilionidae > Pipistrellus > Pipistrellus kuhlii. The sequence continues at coordinate 6,226,613 of NW_023425562.1, forward strand.
AGTGAAATCAACTGGATCACCTCTTCACAACATTGAAGTTCCAATAAGAAAAATAAAGCCCACTCTTACATTTTAAATATGCACATGTTTACATGAAAAAATACAGATAAAGGTCATTCTGCATTATACCATGATATGGCCCTCTTTTAAGTAAATCTTTTTTGAAAGAAACCCACTTTGAATTGCTGTTTTATTTCCCACTCTTTGGGCACACCTATCTGTGTAAACGATAGGTTATTTTAGGATATACTTTTAGCAATGGCTATTTGGTGAACCTTTACTCTATGACAAGTACCATGTAATGCACATTCTATTAATTATCTCATTTAATCTTCTTCATTAATTCACAAGGTAAATATCATTCCCCCCCCCCCCCCACTTTTTACAGTGATGCAACTGAAGCTTCGAGAGTTTGTTGACTTGATCAAAGTAGCACATTCAACGATGACATTTTTAATTTGCCACCCTTATAAATGACACTGAAATGCCCACCTGTGTGCATAAACCTTTGGCCCCAGGCTTGATCATTTCCTTATAATTGGTGGTGGAATGGGGTATACTCATGTGACTTTGTGCCCCATCTGAACAGACCTTCACTCCTCTCTCAGCTGCCCTGTTGCCCAAGGAGCTTATGGGTTTCAAAGCTCCACCGATGTTCTGCCCTTCCTTCCCAGCTTTTCTGTGACTACCTTCCTGCCACACATGGAGGGAAGTGAGCCCAGCTCCCGAGAACCCCCTTTTTTGGCCTCTGATGTCACCTGCTATCTTTTTGGGCAGCAACATGTAAAGGCCAATAAGATCAGGTCAGGGTGATGCTGTGACCAGGTGTCAGCACCTATGGCTGTACCTGGATTGTGACAGGCACCTGATCAAGCTTTTTCCGACCCCTGGGTGGTGGCTGACAAGCAGCATCAGTCTCCAGAGCAGAAGGCTGAGAGCAGAAGGAAGGTGAAAGGCAGCTGGGAGCAAGCCTCCAGGCCTCCTGCCTCCGTGAGCTGCTGGGACACTGTCGACGGGGGACCTTCTCAGGTGGAGGCACAAAGGGGAGGGGGTGGCAGCACAAAGTCAGGTGGGTTGAGGAGATTAGCAGCCTCCTGGGTTTCAAAGTTTTGGTCGCTTCATCTGACACCATCAAAAACATTTTAAAATGCACTCAGATGTCAAATTAAGTATGCAAGTTCAGCTGTGTTCAGTATTTGCCATCTGCATTCTTTGCAGGCATTTAATGAAGGTTTATGTATTTCTGTCTTTTTAATCCTTGCCCGAAGATATGTTTTTACTGACTTTTGAGAGAGAGAGAAAGAGAGAAGCATCGATTGAATGAAACCCAGGTAAGTGCCCTGACTGGGAACCAACTGTGCAACCTTTTGATGTATGGGATAAAGTTCCAACCAATGAGCCACCCAAAGCCACCCAGGCCTGTTCATTTCTGTTTTACACATTTTTTTTCCTAATGATCTATTGCAGCCATATTTTTTAAAATGTCCTAATATTTTGGAAGTCTTTGAATGAGCCCATAAGTCCTGAGTTTATAATGTCCTATGGGTAGAAATAGACAAACATTCAAGAAAAAGATCTTCTGGCTTGTTTCAGATCCTCTGCAGGCCATTCCTATGAGGCCTTCTCTACTCAGCCCCCAGGCTCACCTGGCAGGCTTCCTTCAGTGCTTCAACGGTACCCAGGTTCCCTAGACCTGCAGAGATAGTTTAGACTTAGTTGTTGTCATATCACCTCCTCTGATGGAATGCGAGCCAGGACTCTTTCTCAGTCTGGGTCCCCAATGGTTTAGCTGTGGTGTCATGTGGTGACAGCAGAACCTCAACAAATGGCCTCAATTAAATGCATGGAAGGAAGGGTGATGGCTGGAGCCATTGGGGCATCTTTAGATCCTAGGTTCTCAAAATGTGCTCCCCTTACCAGTGGCATTAGTATCAAGCAGCAACTTAGAGGTACAAATTCTTGAGTTCCTACCCCAGAACCACTGAGTCAGAAACTGAAGATGTAGACCATGCTCTAGACCAGGGCTTCTCGAACGGTGATGTGCACACAACTCACTCAGGGATCATTAGAATGCAGATTCTAATTTAATAGGTTTGAGGGGACCAGGGATTCTGCATTTCTAACAAGCTCCCAGTTGACATGATACTGGTCTGCAGGCCACACGTTGAGTCATAGGAAGGCTCTAGATTACCCCAACTCAAGGTCCAGCCTATTCATTGCCAGGCAGAAAGAAGGAAATCTGTACTTGGAAATGATGTCAATTTTCCAAGCTTGTTTCCTCACATGTCACAGGGGGATAATGAGGCTTACTTCATGAGGTTATTATCATGAATAAATGAAATAACATATGCAAAGCACAGTGCTTTGGAGCATAATAAATGCTTGGAAAGTATTTCCTCTTCCCTCTGGCCTCTAGACCGAACCCCTTATCATTTTCTTATTCTTTCTCATTCAGGACTTAAACCTCTGTGCTTTTATTCTTCTGAAGCCAGTAAAGCTAGTAATTTGAATGAATGATGGTAAATAATGAGAAAAAACCATAAAATCTCCTCTAATTTTTCTTGCAATCATTTAGGATCAGACAAATTAGATAGAGAAGGATGGGGGGAATTCAGAAGAGATAGGAGTTAGGAATAGGGGGAAGGTCCTCTCAGCAGGCAAGCGGGAGCTCAGGGAAGCAAAGCTAAAAACATCCACGTGGTTCAGAGCCAACAGCCATTTACTGAGCACCAACTGCATGCCATTGTGCCCAGCATTTGGGTCCACAGCCCCATTGAGATACTGGGGAGGAACGGGCGGAGGAATGGAATGTGGGGGCCTCAGAGGCATTTTCCTAATTGTGATCATTTGTCTTCCTACAAGACACAGACCCTCATTTGGAAGTGGCTGGGGATTGCGTGGGCAGGGGAGGCCCGGGTGTGGGGGGAGGAAGTCAGCATGAAATTAATTCTCTGCCTCTCCTCTCTGGAATGTCAGTAATGTGCTGAGGACGGTGGGGAGTGCAGTTGGCCATCAGTTCCTTTCCTGACCAGGGCTCAGAGCCTCCGAGCTGTCCTTCCAGGCAGTTTGGGGCTCCTTTGTCCCCAGGCCTGTGGTATCCCACTCCTCATATCCTTGGGAGCCTAGCCATCTTCCTGGCTCCCCTCATCCACCAGGAGGAGGCCTGACACATCCGTTGCTAGGGTTTCCCTCATGATGACTCTCAGGTCTCTTGATGGGGCAGTAGCCATTGGTGACAAAAGCCAGCTGAGCCTGTACCAGATGGCAGCACTTTGGCCAATCTGGGAGGCTGGGAGCCAGGCCACCCTGCCCAAGGCTCACTATTGTCACACTGATGTGTCATCTTGCTCAATCCCAAGTTCCCTCCCCCCCTCTGCAGCAGTCACTATAGAGGCCTCTACGTTAGCATGCATTCAGTGCTCAGACACCTGCATTCATATGCTTCACATTTAGATTTGTCTCACATCCACATGAGCATATGTTTATACAGTCTTCTGGTTGGAAAGAGGCTTTCATGTGCTAGTCACATACTCTCAATTATGGGTGGATCAGCTGCAGTGCAGAGCTCAGGTAACTCACCTGAGATCCCACGGCCAGGTGGTCCATGGACAAGCAGCACTGTCTCTAAGCCCCACCCCTTATTTACTTGGGAGTGAGCATGGGGTTGCCAAATTCTCTAGCCTGATGGACAGATGACTGCAGGTACCTCCCCACTGGTGAATGCTTCTAGAAATGAGAGTGAAAAATTTATTGCACATGAAGTACTGCTCACCTGTGTGGGAAGCCAGAGCCCAGTCTTCTTGTCCAGGAAGTTCTGAGCAGACAGGTCAGTGAGCCAGTTGACCCTAGAGAATTAGAGAAGATCCTGGGGGTGGGGGGAAGGGGTTTGCGGGAACCATAAGACTTTGTGGAATGGGAATGATAAAATGGGAGCACAGAGAAATGTTCTCATTCTGCTTGGCGTCTGCAATTGAGGTGTCGAGGGCTCCTTCACATTTACATATACTGAGTACCACACTATATCTATCTCTGTCTCTGTCTCCATATCTATATCATCTATGTAATTTTTTCTATTATAAAAGTAACACATGCTTGCTGTGGATAAGCTTGGAAAATACAGAAATAGAAGAGAAGAAAACCACCTTTGTATCCACTTTTGACACAAAGAGATAAACCTTATTATCCTTTTAGGTACATTCCCATATTTCCCATGCATTGTTTTACCCAGTTGAGTTCATACTGATTCTATCTTTTCATAGCTTGCTTTTCCTTAACAAGTGAGGAAGTGTGTCCCCATGTTACTACCAATTCTTCATCAACACCCCCCCCCCCCCCCCGCCCCTTGGGTACACAGTGGTTCACCACTGTTTGTTTAACTATTGATGATTATTGAACATTTGGGTTGCTCCCAAAGTTTTCATGTAATACTGTGGAAATAAAAACCATCTTTGTACCCAGAGCTTTTCTGTATAAATAGTTAACAATACTGATCATACCTCAACAGCTAATAGATATCAGAATACTATTCCTCCCCCCGCCCCCCAGAAGATGTTCATAGACATGGAGAATGACTTGATAAAAGGTTGACCAAGTTCCTAATATGCAGCTGAGTTATTTTTTTTTAAAAGCATGGTTCCACTTTTCCCTCATCAGTCCTGTCTGACAGGCTCAGGAAGGGGCACCTGAGTTGCTACCAAAGAGACAGCAGAACAGCACAGGAGGGTTCAGAGGTCAGTGTCTAGGTTGGCATCACAGCATGCCCAACATACCGATTGTGCAGTCCAGATGCCAAGTTCTCTAGCCTCCATGGGCCTCGGTTTTCTCACTTTAAAAAGGGAATGTTATAGGGACTCCCTCTTAGGGTTTCTTCAAGAATTAGGTGAGTGATTGCAGGCAACATGCTCAGCCTGGTGTGCCTAGTGATCACTCAACAGCAACCACAGACAATCATGATGACAACTGCCAAGGTCCCGAGGAACCAAGCCCCTGGCAGACACAGGGAGGCAGGGTTGCCGTGGGCTCAGATGGAGTCCGAACACGTGCCCTCTCCTTGTACATTCTGCCGAACAAATCCCTATAATTTAATCATGACTTTTAATGTTTGAAATGGTGGCTTTTACATTTTACTGAGGCGCCATTGCCGGCTGCTCTGTGTTATACTCCCTGTTTATATTGCGATGCAAATTATTCCTGGTGGAGAGTTTACAAACTGCACTTCCATTATTAATAGGGTTATGATTTCCCCCATTCCACTCTTATCTCTATTGCCAGTGTCATACATAATTCATGCTCACTACCCTTCGCTGGTCTCAGTGCCAGGGCGCAGCGGTCTCTCTCCTTCTGATGACAGTAATTGGTTTGCAGTGAAAGTGAAATGACCAGGCCCCTTGCTTCAGGCTCCCCCTCAGGTTTCTGGAGGGACACACTCAGGGGAGATGGAACCATCTGCAGGCAAAGCTGGAGTTCCAATTCCATCTGAGTTCGGGAACCCCAGGCAGATGCGTGCTGGGCTTCCTGGGGCCCTAACACAGAATTGACCTATCAGACGGAAACCGTGGTTGAGGACGGCGCACAGGGCTGCCAGGAGGGCTGTGGTGGTGGAGTGAGGGATCAGCTGCCTCAGCAGGCTTCTTGCTAGTGTGGTCTGTGCATGCTTGGGGAAAAGGCAGAGTCTCCATCCTTACCCCATACCTACTGAATGTCTTTCCTGCTGGTGGGCAGATACTAAGCTTTTTACACACCCACCTTGACGTTTAAGCCCCTGCTCTAGCCATTTTCACTGAAACTGAGTACCATTGGGAAATCCCAGAGGGGCTCTGGCCAGAGAGTTCAGTTGGTTAGAGCATGATCCCAATTTATTAAGGTTGTGGGTTTGATTCCTAGTTAAAGTTCATATAAAAAGCAACCAATATCTAGGCTGGTGTGCTCAGTGGTTGAGCATGAATTTATGAACCAGGAGGTCACAGTTTGATTCCTGATCAGGGCACATGCCTGGTTGAAGGCTCAATCCCCAATAAGGGGCATGTAGGAGGCAGCTGATCATTAATTCTCTGTAATCATTGATGTTTCTCTCCCTCTTCTTTCCTCTCTGAAATTCTCTCTTTCTTTCTTTCTTTCTTTCTTTCTTTCTTTCTTTCTTTCTTTCTTTCTTTCTTTCTTTCTTTCTTTCTTTCTTTCTTTCTTTCTTTCTTTCTTTCTCTCTCTCTCTCTCTCTCTCTCATATAAAAGAGAAACATGCAAATTGACCATACTTCCGCTACACCCACAAGCCATGCCCACCAGCCAATCGGGAGTGAGTAGCAAATTAACCCAACCAAGATGGCTGTGGCCACTGAGTGAGCAGGAGGCTTGGGTTTCCCCAGCAATAGAGGAAGCCAAGTTTCTTTCCTGCTCTGGCCAGCCCTGGCCTCTGCTCAAGGCTACAAAGTTTCAATTATAGAAGACAAATAAATCCCAACAAAAATGGCGGCAGCCGCAGAGCTGGAGAGAGCAGGAGGCTTGAGTTGCCCATAGTGATTGAGGAAGCCAAGCTTCCCACAGCACTGGCCTGCCCTGGCCTCCGCTCAAGGTTACAAAGTTTCAGTTATAGAAGATAAGTAAATCCCAGATACCAGGGCCTCCACTTGGGTCACTGGGGGGCGTGGCCAATCTGCAAACCACTATAGGCCCCTTGCTCAGGCTGCCCTATGCTCCAAGGAACCTCCACCCTGATCCTGGTCACCCTTCAGGGTAAAGCAGCTGGCCCCCACCTGTGCACCAGGCCTGTATCCTATCTAATTAAAGAGTAATATGAAAATTGACCATCACTCCAACACACAAGAGGCTGCCCCCATGTGGTCAAAGATGGCTGCCTCCTTGTGGACACAAGATGGCTGCCACAAGATGGCCAGCAGGGGAGGGCAGTTGGGAGGGACCAGGCCTGCAAGGGTGGGCAGTTGTGGGCGACCAGGCTAGGAGGGGAGGGCAGTTGGGAGGGACCAGACCTGCAAGGGAGGGTAGTTGGGGGTGATCAAGCCTGCAGGGGAGGGCAGTTGGGAGGGACCAGGCTGACAGGAGAGCAGTTAGGCATCAATCAGGCTAGCAGGAAGGTGGTTAAGGAGTGATTAGGCTGGCAGGCAGAAGTAGTTAGGGGCAATTAGGAAGGCAGGCAGGTGAGCAGTTGGGATCCAGCAGTCCTGGATTGTGATCCTGCCGGGATCACACAACCTTTGAATGCATAAACAAGTAGAACAACAAATCCCCCCTTCTCCAATCAATTAAAAAGAAAATCCTGGGGAGGAGTGTTGGATAGCCATCTGTGTCAGGATTGGCATCATTCCACCTGCTTGAGGTTGGGGACCAAAAGTAGGCAGACCCCCTTCCCCTCCTGAAGCTCAGTGGGCTTGGTTGGGGGTATGCAAGGGCAGTTGGAAGCTCTCAAGGTCTCAGAGGCAATAGACTTAAGGTGCCTAGGGCAACTGTCCTCTTAAACTGCTTTGTCAGGCCCTCCGGCTTGGGGGACAATCACAGAACAATTGCTTTAATCCAGATCCCAATCTTCCCTAGATGGGAGGATGAGGGCGTGCCTGCTCTTTCTCTCCAGAATGTTCTTCTTTATCACCTCCCTGACCTGTTTGTGCCCACCTTTTCACTCTTCTGAGTCAGTCTGATGCCGGTTGTTTCCTAACCGATGGCACACCTCTGGTGTTGCCATTCCTGCGTGGGACTAACTCATTCTTGTTTGTCAAGCCTGGGCCCAGGGGCCTGGGTGGCTGGAAGGGTGTTGGAAGCAGAGGACATCATCCACAGAGCTTCTCCCACTGATGACCAGCAGTGTGGGCCCCAGGGACAGGCCAGCTTCACAGGCTTATTCTTTTCCTAGATGCCCAATCAATGGCCACATGTTGGGGGGAGCCTTTGTTCCGCTCTTATTGGAACATCTTATTTCCTTTAATCAGGGGTTGCAGGCAGTTCCCGGATCCCTCTGACTCTGCCTACACCAGCAGGACTCCCTGAGCCAGCCCCCTTGGGTAGGGGCACCCATAGGCCCTCGGAGACCTTGCTGGGCTTTTGTATGCCCAGGAGGCTGCCTTCTTCCCTGAGGCCAGAGCAGAGCTGAGAGAGAGCCCCAAAGTCCTGTCTGGAGGCCCTAATTGGACATTGTGGGTCTATTTTCTCACCACACTCCTGGCAGTGACAGGAATGTATTAAGTCCCTGCCTTGCACATCCACCCCTTTCCTGGAAGGCTCTGAATTGCTCCAATCCCCTTCTACGATGTCTGTTTCCCCTCTCCTCTCCCTGCTTCTCCCTGGAGCATGCTCATGCTTCCACAGACACACACATGATGGTACATACAGGGACACATAAATACACAGGAGCACAGGGAGAAGTTACACAGATCCTCAGAAATCAAAGCAAAAACACACAGGCCCATGGATTCTCAAACCTTCATGTGAGCAGGCATATGTGAAAACAGCCACACACGTGTGCATGAACATGCAGAGGCACACATAAACACATGCATATACAACAGGACCTGGGCATAAACACATGAAAAGCAGGCAGTGTCACATCCAGGAAACTCTGCTGTTCTTTGCTCTGAGGTACGTGGAAAGCCACAGCCGATGTACCCAGACTCACTCACAACTCAAAAGCCTCGAGCCACCCACTGAATCATGAAGCACTTTCCTGTTTTAAGTTTACATTCTTCTGGCAAAAGGGAGCTGCTTATTTCCAAGAAGTGGAGCCAGGGGAGCTTGCTGACCTTCCGTGGCCTGGGCACCTTTCGGTGGCCTGTCCTCCCCCACTGTTCTGTTTACACAGCTCCGGCTTCTCCGGGCCCTAAGGGCCTCCACCTCCGGCACCACCAGAGTGAGCTGAGCAGAACAGAGCTGCAACGTGCAAAGCTGCTATTTGTTGGCCATTGCCAAGGATCTGTGGGTGCTTCTGCTGCCTTCTTCTCCAAGTGTCATAACTCTTAGCTCCAGGAACTGACCATCAGTTTCAAGTCTCTATGGCAGGTCTCCGTGTGAGGAATCTCCTTTGGCCACCCGGAGGGGTTACCTCGTGGTAGAGACACTGCTGTGCCTGAATTAAACCTTTCAGGACAGGTTCCTTGTTTTAGTTGCTGCTGTCTCCATAGCACCTGGAACACTGGCAGGCACACAGTAGGAGCTTACAGATTATTTGTTGCATGAGTGAGCTAACTTGATACAACAGTCCTCTGAGTCAAGTACTATTATCTTCTTTCAATTTGCAGATAGAGAAACTGAGGCTCATAGTGGAGCTGACCCCAAAACTACACTTAGAAGGTGAACAGGAATTTAACCCTAGTTACTAGCCCCACAGTGCAGACTTGCTGGTCTTAGGGAACCTGGAGCTTGAGAACTGTGTTGCTTCTGATTTGTACCATAGTTCCTTTAAAGTTAATGAAGAGCCAATCCATCCCACGAAAGCTGAACCCTATCATCTGGGTTACTGGGTCACCCCTCTGTCTGGTTCCACTGGCTTTTGGGGTTTCCCTATTGTCTGGCCAGGTCTGGCTTGTCTCCACTCATGGCAACCTGGGATCACAGGTTAGAGTTCCTCAGAGAGGCACAATTATACTTGAACTAAGCCCAGTTGTGTACCTGCATTGGGTCCACCCTGTAAGTCTCATCCTTGGGAACTCAATGGTTATATGAAGATGGAGATTTATTTATTCATTGATTCAGCACATATTTATTGAGTATCTCCTGTCCTAGACCCTAAGGGAACTGGGTTGAAGCAGATATAGCCATTTCCTTGAGGGGCTCATAGTTTAGGGGAGCAATAGTTAGAGGGTCGAATAAACCCGGGCCACAGGATGAATGCAATAAAAAAGCTTATGTGCCCAGAAATGGGAGATATTTTCCATCTAACTCAGATGATCAAATGGGAGTGTGCAACAGAATCACATTCAAATGTATTATAGATTCATGGACCCCAGGTAGTCTATTTGAGAAAGTCTGGGAAGAGGATCCAAGAATCTCCTGACCTAACCATCTCCCCAGGTGATTCTGGAGCAAGTGGTCTGGGGTGGAAGGACAACACTTTGAGAAAATCTGTACCAAGAAGTCAAATAAAATGCCGATGGGGCACATAATGTACTTTAAAGGATATATTTAAAAGACAAGCAAGAGGAGAAAATATCTTACAGTAAAGTAATTTAAAAAATGTAAGAACAATCAAATGACAAAGCCATAAATAACCTAAAAAATAAAAAAGATGACTCACTCAGAGTAACGTATGATATTTTTTGCATATCATTTTAGGCATTCTTTTATTAACAGCAGTTATACGAGTACAGTTCCCATGTGCTGAATCTATGTCTGTCTCTGTAGTTACACCTGCAACTCCATGTATTTACAAATATGGGTGCCACCGATGCTGGGACTGAAGCTGGGACCCTCAAGATGCCTGAGTGACAACAGGTTTCTCTCCTTTTGGTCTCCTGGGGTCTAAAGGGTCCTCCCTTTTAGGTTCTCCCTGTCTTCCATGGCTTAACAAAATGATACTGCTCTTTCTATTTGATTCAGTTGATTTTATAAATAATTCTTATTCTTAGTGTATAGCTGCTGAATTTTCTCATACTGACCACACCCATGTGACCAGCACCTAGATGAAGACAAAGAGCATGACCAGCACCCCATTCATTCCCATTCTTTGCCCCTCCTCACCCCCAGGACTCAGACAGGAGAATGTGGGATAGGACTAAGGTTAGATTTGAGGTCCAGACACCACACTGCTCTAAACTAGCCCATCCTATCTTCCTTAGGTGTCATCTCTCTTTGAATATGCTCATCCTGAACTTGTATTTCTGGTGGATGTTCCCACCATGTCACATGAGAAAGGACAAGACTTGGCTTTAGCAGGTACAGAGCAATCACTCTAAGCCAGGCAATGCGTCCTATGGATTTTCTGTACAGATGTCCCACCATTTTATATATATATATATATATATATATATATATATATATATATATATATATATATATATATATATCCACATCCTCCCAACTCTCTCTATTTCTATCACCATCCTGATCCAAGCCACCCCCATGTTTCTGTGCTTTCATTTCTGCCCAGCTAAAGTCTACTCTCCATATAGCCACCATGTGATTTCTTTTTTAAAAATATAGAATGGATCATGCCACTCACGTGCTTCAATCCCTCAATGGCTTCCCATTGCAGTGAGAAAAATAACTCACAAGTTCTTGCCCAAGAGACTGTTTGATCTGGCCCCGGATAACCTTTTGGACCTCATCTGGGACCAGCTCACTAGCTTGCTGTTTTCACTTCCTCCAGTAAGTCAAGCTCCTTCCCTGTCCTTTGAGTTCTTCCTTGTGTCGGAAACCCACTTCACATGCTTGACTTCTGCGTGGGAGCCTCATCATCCTACGGGTTACAGGGAAGCATTTCAAGACCACCCTTTTGAAGAAGGAGACCCCATCACTTTTTAATATCACCATCCTGTTTTTCTTTCATATTGCATCACTTTCCTCTTTATTGAGGTGTAATATGTATACAATAAAGTACCTTAAGCACACTAATTCTATGTGTATAGTATAATGATCGTATACATAGATATGCAAATTTTTCTCAAACTAGCAGCTCCTTCCCAGCACTCAGATGTTATTGTTACTTATCTGATTTGCAAAGAGACAGGATTTGATAATACCCCATTATGGTACAATCATAGGGTAATAGATACTGACTGCAGGCTAGGTGCATAAATTCTTAGCAGCCCTTTGGAGGGCAATTTCACAGTAGCTATTCAATTTAAAAATGCATGTGTCCAATTGGGACAACAATTCCTCTTTCAGAAATTAATCCTACAGCTATGCTCTTACTTGTGTGTAAAGGTAAGTGTACCTGACACACATTACAGAGCTATTTGCAGAGAGGAGACACGGGGAATACCCTAGTGTTGCTGCACAGGGTGAGTTATAGAAATTAGAGTGGATTTTGAAAAAAAAAAAAAAAAAGATAGAGAAGCCGTCATCAAGAATGCATGCTCTGTGGGAACATCTTCAAGCTATAGCAATCAGAAAAAAGTACAGGACGATGCTGATGGAGTCCTCTCAGGACAAGTTTAGCTGTTCATGCTACTGGTTAGAGCTGTTCTCAGGAACTAGTGTCTCAGGCAGGAGGGAGATGTTTCTTATTTCATTTTCTGTAAATTGTTTCATTTTTCTTCTGTGTATATGTAATACCCTTTCAAAAGAATGAAATAAGAAAGTCTTTGGACTCCAATGTAAAATGTATAGGAAGAACAAGCTTCAACAGGCAGGCCAGGACTGCGAGGGGAAGTTGGCCTGACTTGGTTTTCAGAGGCATGTAGGAGACTGGCTGGCTTAGAACTTGGCCTTCAGGGGGGCCTTTCGGGGTGCTCTGGGAGAGAGTGCTGCCCACAGCTGTAGCGGAAGCCAGTGATACTCTGCTGGGGAGTAAGTCAGGGGAACACAGGCTCCCTCTTGCTTTCCAGTGCCTGCTGAGCAGGGCACCTATCCTATACCCTCCTTCTTAGCAATTCGCCTCACTTCTTGTCTTAGCTGAAGACAGAGTGAGTGAGAAGATAATCAAGTACATGTCTTTTTTCCAGGTTCCTAAGACTTGACGTAGGCTGTGTGTGTGTGTGTGTGTGTGTGTGTGTGTGTGTGTGTGAAAAGCTTTAGAGCAAAACATGCCCCAACAGGCAACCAGCTGTCCCTGTCCAAGGCTCTCAGGGAGTGATCTAAGCGATGATCATGGGTTTGGGAGCGAGCCAGCGATGGATTTGAGACAGAGCACACCATTTAACAGCTTTGTGCCTCAGTTTTCTTCTTTGTAAGCTGGGAGCAGAAGTCCTGCCCAGGTAAGGAGCAAACCCGATCCTGTCTGTCTGCTTGTGAAAGGCGGAGGGCTCTGTGGCTTGAATTACCAAATGCATTCATTACTTAGGGCTGCCATAGCACACATCTAGTCTCTCCCAGTCCTGGAGGCTAGAGTCTGACACCCAGGCTTTCTGGAGGCTCTAGGGGAGAGTCCTTCATTGTCTCTTCCAGCTTCTTGTGGCTATGACATTCCTTGTTGGCTGCATCACTCCAATCTCTGCCTCCCTCTTGGAGACCTTTTCTTCTCTCTGTGTTTTCCTCTCTCCTAGGGATAGTTGTCATTGGATGTCAGGCCCCTCTGGGCAATCCAACATGACCTCACCTCAAGATCTTTAACATAATTACATACCCAAGGACCCTTTTTCCAAATAAGGTCACACTCATAGGTTTGGGGATTAGGACATGGGCAAGTTTTGGGGGAGGTCACCATTCAACACATTTGGCAAAGAAAGTGGGCATGGAAGCCACCAGGTATTTGTCAGATCCCACTGGACCTGGTGCCAGGTGAAGTTCACCCTGCCTGAACCTCACTGTCCAGTCACAATTGCAACCTAAGGAATGGCTCCTGCTTGTGGCTGTTTCTCTCCTGGCATCTATCTGCCTCCTATCCTGCCTTCTAGTCAAACCAACTCCAACTTTACTTCAATGTCCTGGGAGGTGGCTCAGCACTGAGGGGACATCCTGTAAATGCGAACCATTGATTTAAAGCCTCACACACATTTAGAAACCGAACAAGGAGTGTAGCCTAGTTAACAACAGTTTGCCAATGCTGATTTTCTGGTTTTGTTATTGTATAGAAATTATAAGATGCCACCATTGGGGGAATCCAGGTTCAAGGGACTCCATGTGCTGCTATTATTATTATTATTATTATTATTATTATTACTCCTGTTAAGTCTATAATAATTTCAAAATGAAAAACCAAAACAATGTCATAAATACCTCAAATCTCTGATAGAAAACCCCCCACCCTATTAGAAGGTAGAAGAAAGTAATCCCCTCTCCCTTGGCCCACGTGAGCTGAATTAATCCTCCCAGGGTAGCCGGGAGCCCCTTCCCCATGGGCTGCTGGGAAGTGGCCTCATCCTGCCCACCCCAGGCCTTCTGGGAGACTATTCTGATCTAGCTCCTCCCTTGGAAGGGAGTCCTGCCAGGTCCTCCCTAACCCTCCCAAGCTAGGGCCCATCTGGTTTGCATACGCATGGCTGGGCTGTCCCAGCACCGCCCTGCCCCACGGCTCAGGCCAGGTGGGTGTATCCTCTACTGCTGCCACTTACTCCCAATGGGCCTCTCCCTGAGCTTCCCTGGCAGGCACTTCGGCCTCTGTGACCCTCACCCTGAGTCAGATGCTCTGGGCTCTTGGGAGGAACTGCTTTGGCTGGGGGCCAGCCCACCCTCTCCAGACTTTGATTGTCATTCCAGGCCTCCTCCTCCATATTCCCTTCCTCCTCTTCCTGAGGCAGAATGCTCCTGCCTGCCTTTCTCCCCGGGCAGACTCCAGCTTCCACCAGTCTGGGCAAGTTGTAGGCACTTTCCCTTGGCCACTATTCTGGTTCTTCCTTTCCTTCCTTACCCACATGAAGGCTATCAGTCAGTTCTATACAGTGTGGCCGGGTGGTTGGCTGTCCCAGGGAGTTATATACTTGGAGTCCAGGGATGAACTTCAAGGACTCTGGGAACCCCTTGAATGTGTGCACCAAATGTCTGAACATTTTTCTGACAGAGTAATTGATTCTCAAAAGGGTCCAGGACCCACAAATAATTGTGTGTCTGAGGGCATGAAGAGACTGTACCATAACTGTTAGACACTTTGTTTCTGGCATCAGCTGCCTGGGTTACAATACTGTTTCTATCTCGCTAGCTCATCTCCATGCCTCAGTTTCCTCCCATGTAATATACATGAAATGATATCATCTACTGCGTCAGGTAATGAAATTTGGGAGAGTCATGAATGCAGGTTACGACATATACCTGGAAGCCAATCTGATCATGCCTACTCCTTCATTGCCCCAAATCAAATCCATCTCCAAGTTCTGTTGATTTACCTCGAAAACAGTTTATAAGTCCATCTTTTTCATGGGTCACCACTTGAACTCCTCACCATTTTTCCTTACAAAACCATTTTATAGCCCTCAATTGATTTCTCTCATAAATTCCATCTCTTCATATTTGCAGAGATTTATCCCAAAGCTGGAATAATTGTACAGAAATGCAAATCTGGACAAGTTACTCCTCTAGTTAAAAAACTTTTAATGCTCTCAAATAACATACCTGAGATTTGTGACTTCGTGTCATAGAAACGTTCCCTAAAAATCTTTGTACAGATATTGAACTCTAATTAATGACACACATGCTGCAAAGTTAGAGTAAAGTGTACTTGTGACTGCTAATTTGAAATGCATCGAAAATAAGATGGGCAGAGGAATGGACAGATGGATGGCTTGATGGGTAATAAGTTATAAAACAAATACGGCAAAATGTTAATTATAGAATCTAGGTACTGAGTACATGGGATTTCATCGTGCAACCTTTTCAACTTTTTCCTATGAAAAATGTCATAATAAAATCTTGGGAAAACTTTCTTTCCTGCTCACATTAAATCAGGATTAAATCCAAAGTGTTTGGGCTGGCCCACAAGATCCTGCCCAATCTCCTTGCCTTTCTGTATGGATGCATCTTGTGTCAATCTCTATCATTTCTTATGCTCCAGACATAGGGCTTGTGTCTTGGTTTTTAAATGTAATCTCCCCTCTTGTTTCAGAGTTTCCACAGCTCTAATCATAACTTTAATATAGCCAATTGTGTAATTATAGGAGGAACCATTGGACACACCATTTCTATAGGTGAGAGAGTCAAATGTTAGCAATCTCATATGACTCAAAGAATTGTTTGGTGACTGCTCACCCCTAGACATTGAGTTCTGGGAGGAGTGGTGCCTAGCATAAATGGCACTGAACCTCTTCTTTTAAGAATTAATTAAATTGGCCGAAACCGGTTTGGCTCAGTGGATAGAGCGTCGGTCTGCGGACTGAAAGGTCCCAGGTTTGATTCCGGTCTAGAGCATGTACATCCCTGGTAGGGGGTGTGTAAGAGGCAGCTTGTCAATGTTTCTCTCTCATCGACATTTCTAGCTCTCTATCTCTCTCCCTTCCTCTCTGTAAAAAATCAATAAAATATATTAAAAAAAGAATTAATTAAATTGGTGAATTAATTAGTGGACAATCAGCCACCTATATTTTGACCATCTAGTTCCTTGACTATGCATATTTTAAAGAGTTGAGAGTTGTTTAAGCACGGAGAAATTCTCACTTTTCTCTGACCTAAGCCAGTTCTTTGTTATACAAATAAAGAAACCTATCCCCCAAAATTAGATATTTCAACAAAGCAAACCTTTCAACTTCTCCCAATTCTCTAGTTTTGTTTTTTACAAACATGGACAGAGAGAAGCATTGGGTTCAGGCAGTTCTTAGAGCATGCCCTGCCACCAAGAAAGGAAGAGGGGATTTTGACTGAATCCCAGATGGGCCACTTTTAATAGTTGTTAATGGGTAATCATCACCTCTCTGATTTCTGATTTTCCCATGGTTAAATTTACATAGATAGGTCCACTTTCCAGAACTCTGATGACTAAATGAAGCAATATGTGAAGAGCCAGACCAGAAGAATCTTTATTTCCTTATGATCCTCATCCATTTACTGTAGACATGAGTAGTCAAGAAAGCAGCTTCACCTTTGATCTACAGACTAAAGATATGGTCCCAATCCCAGGAACCTGTGAAAATTTTACTTTACATGGTCAAAGGGAATTAAGATTGCAGATGCAATTGAGGATGCTAATCAGCTGGCCTTAAAATGGGAACATTATTCTGGATTATCTAGGTTAGTGGTCGGCAAACTCATTAATCAACAGAGCCAAATATCAACAGTATAATGATTGAAATTTCTTTTGAGAGCCAAATTTTTAAAACTTAAACTTCTTCTAATGCCACTTCTTCAAAATAGACTCACCCAGGCCATGTTATTTTGTGGACGAGTCACACTCAAGGGGCCAAAGAGCCACATGTGGCTTGAGAGCCACAGTTTGCCGACCACAGATCTAGGTAAACCCAATAGAGTATTATCATATGAACACTTAAAAGCAGAGTTGGAGAAGAGAAAGGAATGGATTCTCCCACAAAACCTCCAGAATGGAATGAAGCCCAAATGACACCTTAATTTTAGCTGAAGTACCTGTGCCAGTCTTCATATCTATAGAACTGTAAGATATGAAATTAGTGTTGTTTTAAGTCATCCCATTTGAGGTTATTTGTTGTAATAGCAATATAAAACTAAGGCAGTGGTCTTCTAGTCTTCTCTTTCTCCCCCTACTTTTCTTTTCTTTTCTTTTCTTTTCTTTTCTTTTCTTTTCTTTTCTTTTCTTTTCTTTTCTTTTCTTTCCTTTCCTTTCCTTTCCTTTCCTTTCCTTTCCTTTCCTTTCCTTTCCTTTCCTTTCCTTTCCTTTCCTTTCCTTTCCTTTCCTTTCCTTTCCTTTCCTTTCCTTTCTTCTCTTTCCTTCCTCCCCCCCCCCCCCCCCCCCTCCTCTTTCTTTTGCTTCTCCTTTTTCTTCTTTGGCAGTTGGGTTCTGCTAAATCCAGAGAGTGTGTTACATAATGTATTGATCCATGATTCCTAATAGAGGAGGAACCAACAGTGTTCATTTGAGGTAACTTTGTGGTTTCTGCATACCTATCAGGCAGCCCCTCATAGTGGCTTCTGTCTCTCACTCATCGGTCAATCCAAGCATACGAGTAAATTTCTCCTTCAATTGTCAGCAAACAAGGAGAAGGTGAGAAAGGCAGCTACTGGTTAGACTTCAGGCTGCAGAAAAGCCAGCCATTGGATCCAATGATTTCTCACTGATTGGATCATTCTTGGACAGAGAATTAGAGAGGAGATATTCAACCTTATTCAAAGAAGAGTAAAGCATACAGACAAATGTACATTCTTGGATTTCTCTTGAGATATCTCCTGCTCTTTCATTGGCCTGAAAGCTGGGCTCATTTTCTTGGTTACAAAAGGCCATACTTGATAAGAAAAAGGATGGTGTAAACAAGACAGCTTAGAAGTTTTAGGTGATAAATGTCAAGCCCTTAACATTTGAAGTGGGACATATAAGGCTCCACAGTTGTCCCATGCCTACAATAGGCTTGAGACTGAGCAGTCATGACCTCATTTCATCTTTGCAATCCCTGTCTGAGGTAAGAACTATTAATTCTCTTTTATAGATGAGGAAACTGAGCTCAGAAAATTACCTTATTATCATGTTCGCAATCACAGATGAAGGTGGATTGGAACCCAAGTTTTTAAGACCAGAAAAATAAGTAACATTTTTTTTTCTTTTGGACCTTCCTGTAGACAATTAATGCCACTGTTCTTTAGGGAATACATTTCTTGCTTGGCTACCAATCTAACAATGAATAAATAATGAATAGCTGTTATAAAGCCTGATTCTCAGACCACATCCAGGTAGATGTCCCATTGGTCTCAGTAGCAGTTAACTTCAATGAGAGGTTGGCTGATTAACAATAATACCACCACATGCTATTTGTAGACAGCCACTCTCAAGGAGTCCAAAGTGCTTTATCTAATCCAGTCTTGCTGTGTTACTCGTAAGTCAGGTTTTTGCCTTTTCACACAGAGGGCTCATATTCAGAGAGGACTAGGCTTTGTTGGTCATCATACAGAGGGTGGGTATTCCCCACTGGTGGCCCATCAATAATCTGTCCAACCTCCTATCACTTTGCTCTCCATGGAAGTCAGGCCAGGTCTCTCATCATGGATTTTGTTTCCCATAAGCCTTTGGCATTGCTCAGTTCACAGAAGCTGGACAGACTGCTTCATATGAATTTT
This sequence comes from Pipistrellus kuhlii, assembly GCF_014108245.1. Classification (NCBI taxonomy): domain Eukaryota; kingdom Metazoa; phylum Chordata; class Mammalia; order Chiroptera; family Vespertilionidae; genus Pipistrellus; species Pipistrellus kuhlii. Next base: position 6,245,375 of record NW_023425562.1, read on the forward strand.
TAAGGCTTTGCAAAGGGTTTATCTGGACTCATTTTCAGAGAGAGGCATCTATGAATTGTTCCTGAGAATAGCCTCATCATCTGTATCGCCATTGTCTTCATCTTGTCCTCCTCTTCCTCCAACATAAACTCTTATTTAGTAATAGCTACATTCCAGGTCCTATTCTAGGCACTTTAGAGGGACTGCTTGACTTATTCCTTATAATAACCACCATTTGGTAGTTACTGGTCAACTTGAGAAACTCTGAGGCTTTGCAACCTAGCACAGAGCCAAGCATACATAAGACACTCAATTATTCAAATAGAATAACATTTATTAAGCACGGGCACATTAGACATGTTGTTTTTAATCCTTGCAATAATCTTATGAGTAGATATGTTTATCTCAATTGTATAAAAAGTGACCTAAGGCTTAGAAAAGCAAATAATTTGTTAAGTTCATAAAGTTAAAAAAGTGGTAAAGTTGTATTTTAATTGCCATATTTTCAGATTCATAAATCTCTACACTTAACCCATAAACTTATTTGAATCAATGAGGGATTGATTCAAATGAGTGGATGGACGGATGGATGGATGGATGATCGGGGAAAAATGGATGGGCCAGTACTTTCCTCTTATGCTTTCCTGTTTCAAATGCTTAACTGCGTATGACAACAGAACACTAGTGACAAAAATACATGTGCAACACAGTCCAAAACCTTCAGGGACTTATGCAAATTAACATGGATTTGTTTAGCCACCGAAGGAGACTTACACTTTAAAACGGTACATTTCAAAAGCAAAGTGAGTGCTGGTTCATGGAACTCAGCTCCAAGATCTTCTGATCTAACGAATGTCAATGGGAGAGCTGCTCATGATGCAAGAATGCGATTGCACCAGGCTGAAGAAGAGCATAGTGACAAGGTCTTCTTTGCATTATAAGTTATCTCAACATCTTGAAGGTATGAGAATTTCAATGATTCCATCTGGAATAGAAGATAAGGTGTGCTGGAACACATAGTGATTTCTCAACCTAGAGTCTAGTGTATGGACCAGGTGGACTCTTAGGTTCCATTTGCTATTCTAGCAGTTAGAGACTCTGGAAGGAGAATCTATTTTATTAGGAATTAGTCACAAATCAAGAAGGAAGCCACCATTCAGATGATCATCTAGCATAAGAATGTCACTTCAGGACAAGGGTTCAGTTTCCTTTGGTTGAATGCTCCTGGTAGCAGGTCACCAGGGTCTAACTTACCTGGAGGTAGAGGCCATGGGATTTATGTTGCTCAAAGGAGCTTGGCTGCCCCTACATCACCGTCACCATTCAGTGACATGGTGATTAACATCCCAAAAGGGCTGAAACATTCTTGGGGTTAAAATAACACGTTTGAAAATGCCTTTGACAGGATAAATACACAGGATAGTATGTACCGTATTTTTCGGACCATAAGATGCACTTTTTTCCCCCCAGAAGTGGGGGGAAAAAGTCCCTGCGTCTTATGGTCCAAATATAGCCTACACATATACTTTAAAAAAAAAAAAAAGTTTTTTTACTTGCCCGGCTCTGTGTGGTCTCTGTGTGCTTGCCCGGCTCTAAAATGGTTCTAAATGCTGCTGTTTACTTTACAGGGTTGATTACATGTGTTTATGACTGTGATGTTGGGTTTTAATGCACATAAAATATTTTAGGACACTATTTGTTTCAGAATCTTTTTTTCTTCATTTCCCTTCTCTAAAAACTGGTGCGTCTTATGGTCCGGTGCGTCTTATGGTCCAAAAAATACAAAATGCCTTTGACAGGATAAATACACAGGATAGTATGTAAGTAAAACTTCTGCCTCTCTGCTGTAGACATTACCCTTACAGTTGCCTGGGCAAGCATAGCATTGCACCAGGATCTGCACTCTTTTTTAGCATCTAATATTGCTGAGGACAAGGAGAGCAGTTTGGAGACAACTGGCTGCAGAGCCAAAACTGGGCTCCTCTCTGCACAGTTGGGTCTCAGTGGCCCAGGAGTAAGGGTGCTTTTGGTCAATACATCCTCTGTATTGTATTGTGTGTTCACCACCCCAAGTCAAGTCTCCTTCTATCACCATTTATCCTCCCTTTACCCACTCCTACCTCCCCTCAACTCCTTTCTCTTTGTCAGTCACCATCCTGCTATCTATGAGGTGTTTTCTTTCTTTCTTTTTTTTTAAAAAAAAATATATATTTTATTGATTTTTCACAGAGGAAGAGAAAGGGATAGAGAGTTAGAAACATCGATGAGAGAGAATCATCGATCAGCTGCCTCTTGCACACCCCCTACTGGGGATGTGCCAGCAACCAAGGTACATGGCCTTGCCTGGAATCGAACCAGGGACTTTTCAGTCTGCAGGCCAATGCTCTATCCACTGAGCCAAACCGGTTCCGGCTTTTTTTTTTTTTTTTTTCTTAATCCCTTCATCTTTTTCACCCAGTTACCTCCTTCTCCCCTCAGACAGCTGTCAGTCTGTCCTCTGAATCTACAAGTCTGTTGCTTTTTTGTTTGTTAGCTTCTTTTGTTCATCAGATTCCACATACAAATGAAATCATATGGTACTTGTCTTTCTATGACTGGTTTGTATTATGCAAATACTTCTTCCTTGTTCCCTCCCTCCCTCTTATCTTCCTTTTCTTTATCACTTAAGAAAGAACACTCACTATTCCAGTCATCTATTGCTACATAGCAAAAGACACCGGATTTAGTGGCAATCCTTTATTATGCTGGTGTACTGGCAGGTGGGGGAGTCTTGGTGAGCCAAGATTGAATTCTGTGTCACTTACCGTATTAGTTGTCATGTCTTTTAGTTGTCTTTACTCTAGAAGTTTAGTTGCTTTTCTTGGAGTTTTTATGACTTTGATATTTATGAAAAGTTTGAGTTTTTTGTAGAATGCCCATCAAGCGGTGTTTGTTCGATGTATCTTCATGTTTAGACTCAGGTGCCACCATCATCATGAATTCCTTTTTATTTAATTTTATTAAGTAAAAGGTGGAGTCATGATATTAAAAACTAGATTTGTCATTTCATAAAATGGGTACATACTCCTTTTTTAGACAATTATTATTAATTTATAATATGCATACAATAAAGCATGGAAAGTATTAAATATACAGTTCAATGACTTTTTAGTGGAAAATATTTACTTATGTAAACATCTATGTGACTACCTCCCATTCCAAAATGAACAATTTTTTCCATCTCCTAAAAGACTTGGTAATCTTTTGGTACTTTCTCCATTTAATATCATTTTGAAAAAAAATGTACCTACATGGTTGCATGTCATATCATTATGTTCATGAATGTTTTGCAATTTGTTCTGCATGTGATTCCATTGTATAAATATAATATTTTTTATAGATCCACTTTCTCATCAATGAATATTTGAGTGGTTTCTAGGTTTTCGTTAATATGAGCAGTGTAGCTATGAATATTCTTGGCTGTGTGTTCTGATATACATGTATAATTACACCTATGAGTGGAAATGTTAGACCGTAAAATATATAAATATTTGCTATTATAAATCATTATTAAAAATATTGATTATTTTCCAAGTGGTAACACTATGTTATATTTCACCAGAAGTGGATAAGAGAGCCATAGATCTAAATCCCTTTCCAAACTTAGTATTTTAAATGTTCAACTTTGGTCAATTGAATGTATAATTATAGAACATAGTTGTCTTAATTTGTATTTTCCTGATCATCAATATTGTTCAACATCTTACCAAAGGTTTGACTATTTATGCTTTTCTTGAAATGCCTGTTCATGTGTTTTGCCCATTTTTTAATTAGTTTACTCACGATTTTATTTTTGATTTGTAGAATAATCTTACACATTTTGTGAAATAAAGTCTATCCATTTTTGTCTTTATGCTTTCTGCCTTTACTTTCCAATTTAGCAATGTTTCTCCACCTTACAATCATTTAAATATTTACCTGTACTATTTCTTCCAGAGCCTCCAGGTTTTCTCTCTGCTGTTTCCAACACTAGCGGGTCCCACCTAAGCCACATTCCTGAGCTGAAGCTCTGCAGCAGCGTGGGACCTGAGACTTTGCACTGAATAATCAGGTACCCACCCCGTTTAGGCCCCACCCAAGCTTGGCTGTGGCTGTTCCCAGCAAACTGCCTGGAGCTACCTGGTCTATTTCCAGCAAATGAGTCATTTTCCTTTCCAAGAAACGAAGGAGTGTAACACTTACTGGATACTCTGAGAGATTCAGCTAAACTGCTTTTACAGACGAAGACACCCAAGTCCTATGAGGTGATGTAAATTGTCCAAAATTTCATAGCCAGAAGTATGAAAAAGACCTGGAGGCACCAAGTGTTTCCTTTGGGCAAATAGATCCGTGTTTAAAAACTTTGTGGATTTAGTGAACATGCACTCAACTCTCCTGCCTCCGAGTCCTAAATCTGCTGAAAGGAAGTTCACCCTGCATTTCAGGTAGTCCCTGTTTCCATCCCAGTCCCCTCCATCTGCTCTCCATACAACTTAGAAGAAGACTTTCACTGAAGACAGTTTATGTCTCTCTGCAGCTTCAAATGCATCCATTACTCCCCTTTGCATCTACATTCAAATCTAAATTTTATAGTATACCTTGTGTGCTTGGTCCCTGTCTGCTTTCCTCTTTATTTCCCACCCTTTTGTTTTTGTTTTTGTTGTTTTTAATCCTCACCTGAGGATATTTTCCCATTGATTTCCAGAAAGAGTGGAAGAGAGAGGGCAAGACAGAGAGAAACATTGATGTGCGAGAAACACATCGATTGGTTGCCTCCTGCATGAGCCCTGACCAGGGCCCAGGCCAGGGAGGAACATGCAACTGAGGTATGTGCCCTTGATAGGAATACCTGGGGCCCTTTGATCTGCAGACTGATGCTCTCTCCACTGAGCCAAAACAGCCAAGCTCCTACTGGTTTTCTTGCTCACTTCTGTAGCCACACAGAATTCCTTTATGTTTTTTGAATGCGCTGAGTTCTTTTCCACCTTAAGGCCTTTGTTCCTGCCTTTGTCTTTGCTGAGAATGCTCCTCTCCTGGCCCTTTGCATGACCAATTTCCTCTCACCCTATAGTTCATGCATTCACTTAAATGTCACCTCCTTAGAGAAATCCCTCCTGCCCCTCCTGCCCTTCCTAAATACGTCCCTCTTTCCTTTATAATGTACCGCAGAGCTTGTTTCATTCCTTACTGGAGTGTGTTACAGTGTGTAATTATGTTGTTTATTTGCTTTTTGCTACTTGCTATGGGGCCCATTCCTCCAATGTATTGCTCATGCCAAAAATTTGTCTCAACTCAGCTGTAACCTCAGTGGCCGGGCCCGTGCCTGGCACCCTGTTCAATCAACTTTTGTTGAACCAGTGAATGAATCCAGAGGCTAGTCAATAATTAATGGTTTTTATTTCCTTCTCTCCTCCAAGTGTCTGGCCACTCACACATACTGGCACACACAACCTGAAGGAGCTGGACCAGGACAATAGAAATAACAGCTCAGTGGATGTATCTAGGATGCATCAGAAGAACCAGCTAAACCAGTTGGGTTAGCTACTGTTTTCTGTAACAAGTTTCCTTAGCCTCTGAGCTTCTGGCCTGGGTGCACATATTCATGGAGAAGGGGGAGGGGGTTACATGAATGATATATTAGGGTATATTCATATAATGAGCACTTTACCTGGATAAATCATTACCAAAAAGATACCCATTAGCCTATGACAGCAAAATGGTTCTTGAAGAGATTCCAGCATCTTTTGAAAAGAAAAAGAAGCCAATTAGGTAAACTTTTCAAATCATTTATGTTTATGGAGCCCTTTTTCAATACCTGGCGCTCAGCGAAGTGGAGAAGGGAGAGTTCTCACGGCACTTGCTGAATGAGGAAACAGAAGCAGGAGGGTTCATTCTCAGGAAGTGTTCTAAGCAACACTGGGATTGGCCACCTTACTGGGACTCAGGGATGTCTTTGTCTGGATGGAAGTTAAGACTCACATGTAACTTAAAAACTGGGAGATGTGCACTGGGTTAACTTTGTGGTCATTTTTCCTTGTGTCTTTTTCTTTTTTTCTCTTTGTGTGCTGCATTGTTAGTAGAAAGCAGGCTTTCTATCTCAGTTAATGTTTAGTCAGATAGTAATATTGTGACTATGGTTTTATTTTTAAATTAATTTTTAAAATACATTATTATTTTTATGTTTTTAAATTGAATTTATTGGGGGTGATATTAGTTCTCAAAACCATATAGGTTCCAAATGCATAACTCAATAAAACATCATTTGTACACTGCATTATGTACACAAGGCCCCATGCTTAAACAGATAATTCATCTTTACCATGTTGATGCCTCTTAGTTTAAATTTTGATTCTGATTAAATGAAAAAAATATGTGTTTTTGTATATTTTAAAGACACATTTATACCTAAAATAATAACTGTTAAATTCATTCTTCTGTCATCTTGACTTATAATTTATTTTTACATGTTCTTATTTTTTCCTTGGTCTTGCTTTTTATCAACTCTTCTAATGATTTTGCATTTTTCTTTATTTGTTTTAAACATTTATTTATATTCCGTGTTTTAAATTTAACTTCCTGTTTGAGTTAGGATTTTTAGCATTCTTCTACTTTCTTCTTTAACATCCTCCCATTTTAATTTTCCACTTTGTAGTGTTTGCTAGCAGACTCAAATATTTTATTTTAAAGTATTGGTATAGAGTTATTGTTGTTGCTATTTACTTAAATATCGACTCTTCCAAAAATAAGTTTGACTTTGGTCTTTATAACTAAGCTTGCAGTAATGGTTTAATCTTGCCTGAGTTTTAGTTGATTTTAGTGCTCATTAGCAGCCTTTCATGCCATTTTGAGTTCTTGGTTGGGCAGAGTGCATGTCCATGTAAGTCTTCCAGAAAGAGTGCATCAGTGATCTATTACAGATCCCTTGAGTACTCGAAATGGAATGTGGTTCTGTTAATGTGACCCACAAATGAAAATTTAACTGGTGGGAGGTATTAAAACACATACACACACATATACCCTAATTTAGTTGAGGATCATAAAAGAAATCACTGCCCACCAGGACTTTTATCTGAGATGTTAAGCTTCAACCACAGGTCTTTTTTTTTGTTTGTTTGTACAGGTATGTTTTTGGATCCTTCTACATTTTCTCATTAAAATGCAGCATGTGCTCTTTGTCCTGCACCTAGGCTGCAAGTCACCCTATGATTCTCCTAGGTCTAGGTCCAGGGTCTGCTGACTCCGGGTTCATGATGCTCACTGGGCAACATCAGGGCGACATGGTACTGGGAACAGACAGAGGAGGAGGCCCATGGTGCAATGACAGGTAGACCCCTCAGATGCTGACTACTGGAGAACTTGCTAGCCTGTCTCATGTCTGTGACATCCTTGAGGGTTTCCTTGGGCTCCCTGAAGACACCTGTCACCCAGACAAACACACAAGGGGTGATCAATATGACTATTGTTATTAATCACATGTGGCTTCATGCTCCAAATCCTTTGGGATGTGTGCTCAACTCACATTTCAAGGGGTGATTTGTCATGGTTTCTCAGTAGAGTGTTATTTGCTTTACATTGATTATCTCATCCGGTTATCCAGATATTTCATTATCCTCATGAGAGATGAGGAAACTGAGGCCGAGAGAGATTATGTCACTTGCTCAGGGCCACTTGCCTGGTAAGAGGCAGAGCCTGCATCAGGACCCAGCCTTCTGACTCATTGCCCATCATCCAATTCCACATGCCGCATGCCTTCTTGTAATGAAGGGATTTGGCTGCAGAGCCTCCAAAGGCTCCTCCTGAGTCCCTGTGCCTCTCCAGCCTCTCTAAGAGCGTCCTTCTCTCCTTATTACATACAAGTTGAGGGCCCAGGCTTTCTGGTATCTTAGCAGTTTTGGCTTTTCGGGTTCCCCCCTTCGCTTCCCTTGCCTGGAGGGTGGAGCAGGGGAGGGGCTGCCCTGGCTTCTTCTGGGTTTCAGCTTCAGGCTGGGAGCAGACCCACCCTCAACTCTGAAGCCCAGGGTCACCTCCCTCCACGTTTTATAGCCTTGGGAAGGGGAATTGAGGGGAACTATTGATAGGCCTGGGAGGAGCAGTAAAAATCTGCAAGCATTTCTGCCTCTTACTTAATAAATCTTAATGTGCCCTCATGCACCCATTTGCCTGAAAAGAAACATAGAAAATGGGAGAGGAGTGGTTTCGGGTGCTGTCATCAAGCTAAAAAGTCTCCTGAGTTCCCCACAACCTCCACCCAAACTGCAGAGTTCTTTCAATGGGAGCAGAGTGTGTTGTTGGAGCAGCTTCCGAGGACATTTGGGCCTCACTGTTCTCCTAAGACCCAGAATTCTGCAGAGGGGCCTAAGTGAATGCACTTCCAACCTCCTGGGCTGCTCCTAATGTCCCCAACTCTCTGGGGTTTGGGGAGATGGGGTCAGGGTACCACAGAGCTGTGAGAGCAAACCAGCATCAGCCTTAATTTTAGAGTATGCCTAGGGAGTCAAGCAAGATGATTGTTAGGCGAAAGAGAGAGAGAGAGAGAGAGAGAGAGAGAGAGAGAGAGAGAGAGAGAGAGAGAGAGAGAGAGAGAGAGGGAGAAACTTTGGTTCCTGTCTTGAAGAGTGCAAATTTCAAATAGAGCTTTATATACATATAACATAATATGTACACTTATCAAACAGCTCTAAAACAAGGCATTATTATTCTAAATTCTATTTGTGTTCCCCAAATCCCTTCAAAGTAAGTATGGGTATTATCCCTATCTTTCATATCTGGAAACTGATGTTCAGAGAAGCGAAGTAACTTACCTAAGGTTCACACAACTTTAAAGGATGGGACTGGTATTCAAATGAAAACAGTTGACTTTCAGAACCTGCGATCTTGAGGGATCTAGTGACTCCTGGTCAGAAAGAGGTAAGGGATCCTGCAGTACTAACCTTGGCTCTGTACCATAAAGCATTAGGCCCCAGGCAACTCAGAAAATGCTGGAGGAGAAGACATCACAAGAATGGAAACTAGCATCTACTGAGCTCCTCTGAATATTAGCCCTCCCAACATTACTAATGGGCTTTGAGATGAAGATTATAATCCTCTTCATTCAGATGAGAAAGAATTCAGAGATTAAAGTCATTTGCCAGTAAATGACAAAACTAGGATTCACAGGGCTGTCTGACCTCAAAAACTGCAACATCTTACTTTGTTGTCTCCAAGAAAGAGGTAATTTGTGCTTATAAGGCATAGGGAAATAACAGAATTCATTCATTCATTCGTTCATTCATTCATTTAATCAACCCATCAATACTTATTGAGAGCCTTTCATATCATCTGTCCTGGGAAGTTAAGATATTTAAACCCCTGGAGCTACAAAGAGATATGAAATTGGGCCTTTGACTCAATTTCAAAGACTCAGTTTCAATATATGAAATGAAGTCTTTGGCTCTGTGTGAATTTTAATCTTGACCCTGGAGAGCCACAGTGCATGTCCTTGGAGGACTCCTAAGGAAGCTGAAACTCCTCACAACACCTCCTCCTGCCTCCTGCTCTAGTTGTCATTAGACTCTGAAACTGAGCTTATTGTCCCTACAAACCACCAGGTCCATTACATGCTTGGGTGGAAGTGTGGGTGGAAGAATTGTTTTGTGGTGGAAAAATTAATCTGAATAACCTCCCCTAAACTGTCAAATGTACTGAGGGTCTGAACAGAAACTCACATGTTGAATAGGACAAGTGGCCATTTGTAAAGGACCCTAAGCCCCAGGGAGGGTTGGTGTTGTCGAGTGCGAAGAGCAACACATTTCTGGAGCAGGGTGGCTGGCAGGGAGTCCCTATCTGTTATCTCCCTTGAACTTGACAGTTTTGCTGGTGGTAAGTTATTTGCTCCTGATATGGTTTTAAACCTGTGCTAACTCCTGGGGGATGCATGTTGACATCTGCTATCAACAGTCCTGGAGCTTCAGTAGGCTGTACTTCAAGTTCCACATCTTTGGGAAACAAAGGTTGAAGGACAGAACTCTTCCTTTCTGGGAAGAAAGAGAGAAGAAATTAAGCTGAAAAATATATAGACCAGGAGTGCCTTATCTCTTCAGGAGACCATGAATATGAACACAAATAAACGAACAGAACAAGACTCATTTTCATATATTAGTCTTGGAGTTCACATGAGAGTTGATGCAAGGGCACGAGGAATTGTGATTTGTATCCCCTCAAAAATTAATGTGTTGAAACTTTAATCCCAATGTGATAGTGTTCAGAAGTTTGGTCTTTGGGGGTTAATTTAGATTACAAGCATAGAGCCCTTATGAGTGTGATTAGCACCCTTATGAAAAGAGCTACCTACTTCTTTTTCCTCCATATGAAGATATAACAACAACAAAATGATCACCTGCCCTAGTCAGTTTAGCTCAGTAGATAGAACATAGGCCTGTGGATCAATGTCTCAGGTTCCATTCCAATTAAGGGCATGTACCTTGTTTGCAGGCTCCTCCTGGTCTGAGCCCTGGTCAGGGAGGGAGCAGCAGACAACTAATCAGTGTGTTTCTCTCACATCAAAGTTTCTTTCTGTCTTCCCCTCTCTCTTCTGCTCTCTCTAAAATCAGTTGAAAAATATCCTCAGGTGAGGATTAAAAAAAGAAAGAAAGAAAAGAAATGAAAATGACCATGCTGCCACCCTGATCTTGGACCTCCAGCTTCCAGAACTGGGAGAAATACATGTTTGTGTTTAAGCCACTTTGTCTATGGCAATTTGTTATATCAACACAAACTGACAAACACAAGAATCTTAGGTGAAGGTGAACTTGGTATATTGTTTTTGGGTTTGCAGCAGTTACATTTTCATAATCAACATCAGGGCATCTTTTCCCACTAAGGATGTTTTTCTAATGTATGCATTTGTCTTACAGAAATTAAGGGAAAGAATGCTGAAAGGTTGTACTTGTGGCTTTAGAATATATGACTTTGGTCCCTTAGGTAGTACAGTAGTAAAGCCTCCATATTATTTGGTGCAGCCCAAAGGAGCCATCTTGCTTTCTTCTTCCATACTTCCATTTTGGATTTTCTTTTTTTAGTGTTTAAGACATAGAAAACTTAGATTTGAAAATAAAACTAGGAGAGTCTAAGATCACAGGGTGGGGTAGGACACAGGACATAGGCTTGGGAGTTAGACTGAATTTTGATGTTGCTCGTCCTCAGTTATGCGACAGTGAGCAAATGAATGAAATTTTCTGAGTCTCAATTTTTCTTCCATTAAATGGCAAAATGCTAGAAACTTCATAGAAATAGTTCCTGATGCAGAAAGTGGTGTCCAAATCTGCACACTTCATTATGGACAGCATAAAAAAGAAGTTTCTAGCTCATAATTACAATCTGTATGAACATTAAATAAGATTACTTGTTTCTTGAGAGACCATTTCTGCACTTTGATGTCAGAGAAAAAGGCCCCTGAGAGTTGGCCAGGAGAACAGGCTTAGGGATCAGAAGGTTCCTAGATCTGTAATCTTAGACAAATATATTTTTTTCTTTAGAACCCTATATTTTTGCTTGCAAAATGGTGATCAGAGCTTTAAATATCAAAATCTAAACTTTTAGTTTATGGATGATTCCTCAAACTCAGTTTGTTCTTTCCTTCTCTTGAAAGTATGTTGCATGTTCTTTGCCTCTGTGTAGAGAAAAATGTCCCCAGTTAGATTGTAGGATTACAGCTTTAAACACATACATTCCAGTCTATTTTTATATTGCAGTGCATACACAACAGGAAGATCTGAGTGACTAAATAAGAGGTTTACCTTCATATTTATGATAACATCATATTGGAAACAATGTCTATATCATATATAAACTAGGATTATATGCTGAGAAAGTTAATTCAATATACATGTCTATAAACACAAGAACAAAATCATTCTATAAAAATTGGAGGTTCTTTTAGAATGGTTGGATGAGGAATGGCTTTTTTTTCATTTTATTTCTTTTTGTAAAAATATTTTAAGGTTTATTTATATAACAAATATTTATTGAGTAACTGCTGTGTAGCAGGTTGGAAACAGAACCATTCAAAAACAGCTCTCTTTTTCATGGACTTTATGGTGTAGTTTTTAGTAAGTTACTTTTTTGGAGAATAAGTACAACAGAGAATATATATAGTTTAGAATGATAAAAGTTTTTAACAGGGATTTACTCATCATTAAGTTTGACCTTTAATGAGGCCAAAATGGCATTTATTTATTTATTTATTTGGCTGAAGCAGTATTTTGATTCCTTCCTCAGGAGAAGATGATGTTGTTGTTAAGGATGGTGATTGCATGCTTTAATGTGGACCTATTTTATTCATCAGTTTATTTTGTTCATTAGATTCCATTTACACTGATGAATTTCAGAGGGAAGGTGGCAGGAAGAGATTAGCAAAAGAACTTATGTGAATATATGCATAACCCATGGACAGTGAAGTGAAGGCCTGGGGAGAGGGTGGGATCAAGGTGGAGGTGTTTAGTTAGGGGAAAAAAGGGGACATCTGTGTTACTTTCAACAATAAAGATTAAGAAAAAAAGGAGAGTGTTTTTCTTGCCCTTTGGGTGGAGAGAAGCTAGATACGCTGAAAGCTCATTGACACAAGAAGCCAAGATAAGAAAAATGATGAAATCATGGTGTATTCAAGTCATCTTCAATAGGGCAGCAGAGATTAGAGACATCCAATTATTGGGAGCCCCTGACTCATGCTTCCTCCTGGTTCCCTGCCACTAAGCCAGCTGAAAAGTTGGTCTAGGTAGTACATCCAGATAGATAGTGATGTCCAGTTAGAAAAATAATATCTTCCTGAAAGTGAAAATTTAATCATGTCATCTTCCAACCACTGACATCACTCCAGTGGTTCTCTGTACTGTCAGGTGGAAGACAAAAATCCCTAGGAGGTCCTGCAAAGTACCACATAATGTGGATGCTGCCTTCTTGTCTTATTTCCTGGGAGACTTAATGGCACATGCCATATCACCTCTTGCTGTAGGCCTTCGAATTTACATTTTCTCTACCTGGAATAATCTTTCACCTCCATCCTCACATTAACTTCATTTTATTAACGTTTCTCATTTTTTATAGAGACAGTAAAGCAACAAGTAGACTGTCAAATTACAGCAGGTAGGGTAGGGAGATCTGGAGGAAAATAATAGATCAACCGAAGGACTCGTATACATGCGAAAAAGTACAACCAATGGACACAAAACTCTGGGGAAGGAGGGTATGTATGGGAGGGCAATGTTAAAATATGTACACAGATAATAATTTAATAAAAAAAATGTTTCTCATCTTTTAGGTCAAAGCTACATGATCACTGCCTTAGAAAAGCCTTCCTTGATATCCTAGGCCAGGTCAATCTGTCTTGTTATTTTCTTTAATAAGACCGCGCACATCTTCTCCATAGCACATTAACATAATTGTAATGCTATTTATTTGATTAATGTCTGCCTCTCCATGAAAGTAGGGATGGCATCTTTTCCCTTTCATTGATTCCTTTAGAGCAGCGTTTTTCAACCGCTGTTCCGCGGCACACTAGTGTTGCCTGGTGTGCCGTAGGTGCAGACAAGACAAGAATTTTATAATTTTTCACTATTTTGTTTACTTAATATTTCATAATAAAGTAATTATAAAATACTTTCTTTGTGTTTATTTGATTCCTATTCAAGAGAATTACTTTATATATAGTCAATATAGGCTCAGAGTTAAATTTTTTAACATTTTCTAATGGTGGTGTGCCTCATGATTTTTTTCATGAAACAAGTGTGCCTTTGCCCAAAAAAGGTTGAAAAACACTTTAGAGCCTAGAACTGTGCCTGGCATTGAGTAGACTCTCAGTAAGTTGTTGTTGAATAAACACATGAATAAGAAGAGAATTTTATGCTTCCATTTACTATAGCATAACCTAATAGGACAGGCTGCCAGAGTTCCACTGGGAAGAGAACTTTAGGAAGAGAGAGGCCATGTTTTTTATTTTTTAATTTATTTTATTATCTCTATCTTATAAATAAGGAGACAGACTCAGAGAGGTTAGGAGACTTGCACAGGATTCCACAAGAAGCAGCACCTGAGAACAGATAGTGAGAATAAAGACCACTCCTCCCTGAGTGGGTAGAGAACTCCCTCTCCCCATCATAAAAGTTAGAGTGCAGTTCCCTGGGTTCATTCTGGGTAATGAGAAGAGATATATACAGCACAGGATGCCCCTCTTGAATATCTTCCAGGAATGTCCTGTGTTTAAGAGGGCTATAAGTAAGTCAGTGAGGCCATGTTTTTTTTGTTTTTTTTTTAAACTAGTAAGAGAGGGGTAAGACCAGTGGGGAGAGACTACTCCTACTCCAAGGAGAAACCTTTGCTAGTGACATAGGAGTCATGATCATGTGACTCCCTTCCAGGCTACCATGGCCTAGGGAAGCTGAGCTGGCAAATTAAATGTATGAAGGCTTGGATTTCATGAACTAGTAGTTTGAGGGGGAAAACCTTTGAGGATTATGTACACGTCCCTTAATAATAGTAATGATAATACATATTGTTTATAGACTTCTACTATGCACCGGGTACTTTATTTATTATTTTTATTTAAAAATATATTTTTATTAATTTCAGAGAATAAGGGAGAGGGAGAGAAAGATAGAAACATCAATGATGAGAGAGAATCATTGGCTGCCTCCTGCACACCCACTACTGGGGATTGAACCTGAAACCTGAAGCATGTGCCCTGACCAGGAATCAAACCATGTCTTCTTGGTTCATAGGTCAATGCTCAACCACTGAGCTATGCTGACCAGACTGCACTTGGTACTTTAAAACATAACTTTTAATTTTCAAAATAGTTCTAGATGTTCAGTTTATTATCTCTATCTTATAAATAAGGAGACAGACTCAGAGAGGTTGGGAGACTTGCACAGGATTCCACAGCTATTAAATGGTAGAACAGAGACTGAAAGTGGTCTGTGGTTGCAGCTATGCTCCTTCTTTACTGATATAACCAGCTCTGAGGGATGGCCATGGAGGCAGATGAACTTTTCCATCAGGTTCTTTCGTCGAAATAAACCACATGGACATTGCAACCTGCTTCTCACCAGGTAGCAAGGGCTTCGGGTAAATTCCCAAGGCATTGAGCTTTCTTCCTCCTCAATTCCCTTTGAAGTTAGTGGGAAGTCAGCACCTGGAAGCTGCAGAGAATCACAATGGGGCTTTGTGTCCATCTGGATTTCACGGCATTCACAGTTTTCATACAGAATCTGGAATCTATCTATCTATCTATCTATCTATCTATCTATCTATCTATCTATCATCTTCTCTCTATTTAGTAAAGTCTCATTGGATAATATTCTATTCCAATGATGGAAATCAAACTTTCTATATGTAAAGTAGAAAAATAGCTGTTTTAATTATTTAAGTAATATACAAAGAGGCAAACATCAAAGGAAGCTCAAGTTGCAACACAAAGAGAAAAAAAATCTTTAGGATCAGCAACTTTTCTACAGCAGACAAGATATTCTCAGACACATGCACAAGTAAGCTTAAAGCTTTATTTTAAAAAATATTGCAATTTTATGGATGACAAGATCATTAATAATGTCGTTACATCTCTATGGCATACTCTTATCCACCCAGCATACCTGTCATATTTATATACAAGCTACTTATTGCTATGGGGATTCAATGAGGAAAAATCAATTAATTGCAAGCCTGGAAATTAATAGGGAGGACTAAGATGCTGATGAATTTTCCTTCACCTTAAACGTGGCTAGTTGTGCTTACAGTTAGCTCCATTAGAGTTGTTACCCCTCTTGAATACAGCAAGAGGACCAGGTGAACTCTTCTCCATTAAACACTAATTCCCTATAGTCTGAATCATTTCATCAGCACAAAATCTCATTCTATCTGGCTTCCCTCTTTTTCCTTATATTTCTGTGGCCCTAGAAGTCATTTCTTGACTCTGATATATTTTCTAATTAGTGTCTCATCCTTTTTCTCTCCTTCTCAGCTGAAGCTTTTCTAAGCATCAGACACTGTGCTGGACACTGAGGAATAGGTATACAAACAGAGCTCACCAGGATCATAGCTGCAGAACCTTTTTGGTTTGACAGCCACCCCTCTCAACCACTCCCTTGAGCCCCAAGAATATGGGCTGGAGAAGGCAGGCAAAGACAATACATCATCACCATCAAGGCTCGTAAGAATGAAAAAGTTTAAGTCAAGAAGACTCTATGATGAGGCTGGTGGAACTGCAAAAACAGAATCAACAAGATATTGTTCCTTCAGGTGTCTGCCTACCTAGTCTTTTCTTTCCTTTTCTTCCTTTAATAATAATTGTTGAGCCTACAATGTGTGCCAGACACTATCTTAAGAGGTTAAGGATGTATTTGAAAATAAAATAGACTCTATTCCTACTCTTATGGCACCCATGATCTTTAGGGATCATAGATGAACCATCCAACTATTTTGCTAAGGTGGATTAAGTGCCTGGTGGAGAGAAAAGGGGTTTGGGGTATGCCAGAGGTCAAAAGGCAACCTACATAATCTGTAAGCTTCAAGGAAGGAAGAGTCAGGAAGGCTTTCTGAAGGAAGAGACAAAAGAACCAAGATGAGTAGTGAAGGGTGAAGAGAAATCAGCCAAGCAAAGGGGGTCAGAGTTGGTTGGAGGAGAGGGATGGTTCCTAGTCAGATCCTAGTTTCCCTGTGGCTTCTTTGAAAAGTCTAGTGGCACAAGCGTAGCCTGAATGGACCAAAGAGGCCACTCTGGCTCAGGTGGGACCTGATTCCCAAGTCTTTTTCAGTTGCTTCAGACAAAGCCATCTCTTTTGACTTTGGTGCCATGCGATTGATCCTTACAACCAGTTTCCAGTCAGGTCCCTGCTCAGGGAGGTGGCAGCCTTTTTCATGGGAACATCTTTAACAGCAGGAGTCAGAGGCATTTGGTACTTTACTTGTGAAAAATGAGCTCTAAGGTCAGGAGGGGATGAGGGGGGCTCATTAGAACAAATGGTTTCTGGTTGAGTTAAAGATAAGGCCTTGGGGTCCTTTCAGGATCTTACCTAACTAAATTCAGCAACTATGTCTGCCTCATGCTTTAAAATAACAAAACAGTGAAGTAAAAGTTGTCATAGAGGGGGGAAGAGGTAGGAGTAGATGAACTGAACTTGGTGGGTTTCTATTTCAGCTGGAGTCTTGCCACGTTCTTGGCTCGGGTTTTTCTGGCTGGATCCCTTGGGGACGTGTTTTACATGGGAGCAAAGATATGTCCATGTTAGACAGCCCTTATGCCTAGAAGGGTTCAGTAAATTCTTGCTGTTATCATTGTCATGGAATTGTGGTTATCATCCCAACATCCATTTTTATAAAAACCCCAATTTTAATTCAGTTATCACCTTTCCTATTCCAATACATATGTTTTGTGGAAAGTAGATTGAACCCTTGTACATAGTTTAGGACTATTTTAATTAGTAAAGCCACATTTCCTGGCCATCATGACTGGTTCAGGACTGGGCTCAAGGTCCCATTTGGACAAGTGAAATGAGAAGAGATGTTTTCTAGGAGTTTCTGGAACTGCACTTCCTCATTCTTCTCAGAGAGCTTCTAGTAATAATTTCTTTCCCAACTTTCTTGATGTGGTTCAAGGGAACATATCTTTGGTAGCTGCTGAAAACCATCTTGTAACTATGAAGCCAACACCATGGCAAACAGAGGAGAGATGGAGAGATGGAAATGTTGACATTGTTGAGCTGCTGAATCAAACAATCACTTTTTTTCTTCTTCTTAATACTCACCCAAGAATATCTTTCCTTTGATTTTTAGGGAGAGCAGAAGAAAGAGGAAAAGACAGAAATATCAATATGAGAGAAACACATTGATTGGTTGCCTCCTGCATGAGCCCAGGCCAGGGCCTAGGCCAGGGAGGAGCCTGCAACCAAGGTATGTGCCCTTGCCCAGAATTGAACCTGGGGCACTTTGGTCCACAGGCCAATACTCTATCCACTGAACCAAACTGGCTACAGCTCAAACCAGCACTTATTTATTATTATTCACCAATATATCCTCTTCTTAGTAAAATCCACTTGGAGTTAAATTATTATTTATAATTCAAGGCATTGCAAATGATAAGAGAACTTGATATTAGAAAGAGGGGTATTCATTTGTAGTAACAAACTCTAAAGTACAGAATTGGTTAAAGTGGAATAAAGGGCAGAAGAGAGTGCTCCATTTTATAAATCATCTGCCTTTCACATCTTGGGAAGATCAAGGTGTAGTCTTGGTGGAAATATGGTGCATGAATATGGAAGCTCTGAATTGTTTAGGTTGCAGACATCCTTTCTGAACACAGAAAGAGAGAAAAATGCAACTTGGTTATGAGAGCATTTATGGGAAGCAATAACCATCCTATTTAAGCCAATTTGAGTTGGTTTTATGTTCCTTGTAACAGACACATGCTAACCATAGCAATCAAATATGTGTCTTGCATATCCTGCTATCAGAGCACTTAGAAAAGTAAATGTTTGCTCATATTTCTGATTACCCCGAGTGTCTTTCCACTATTCATCTCTTGCAGGCAGAAGCTGTGAAAAGCTCACTACCCCCAGCACCCATATAATGCCTGGCATGTAGTAGGCGCACATATCTGCTTACGAATGAAGGACATCAACCGGGAGACATTAAAGCTAATACATGAAATATGGAAATGGTTCACTCATTCCATCAATACTAGCAAGCATCTTTTATGTGGGCTTTGTGGAAAATGATGGTTCTCCACAAAACTATCCTTTTGGTGAATATTCTCCTTCCTTCCCAGTTCTCCCTCCCTCCATCCCTCCCCTCCCTCCATTCTTTCTTTGTTTCTCTTTCCCTCCCTTCCTCCCTCCCTCCCTTCCAAAATCAATCCTTCCTTCCTTCCAAAATCAATCACACAGTGTAACAGACTGTCCTTCCCATCACTACTGTCTGGCATGAAAATGAGAGACAGGGGTTACTTCAGAAGGCACCCTAGGTTTCCTTATTGGACTCAGATGTCAGAATCACCTCCAGTGCTCCTTGGAACATTCAGTGAAGAGTGCAGCCATTTTCTCAGATAGTCAAGCACCTGTAGATCTGCTAGGACTGTGAAAGCTTTTGCAGAGTACAGTTCTGCATAGGAGCTTTGGAGCATGCTTCTCAGAGCTCCCTTCAGGGAAGGCCCTGCTGTGAGGAGTACAGTTAGCTAACAGATTCCAGTTGCTGCAAATCTGAGCATTGCAGCATTGTTTTCAGCCTCTTCACAGCCACTGACATGATGAGCACAGAGATCCTTGGTGTCCCTTCTCCCATGATCACAGGATCCAAGAGTTGGCTTTCTCAGCATTTATATCAAGAGGGAGGGACATTTTCTTGAGCAAATTTGAAGGAAGGAAGAGGACAAAACCCAGCTGTGGGCAGCAGCTGAGAGCACACAAGGCAGCAACAAAGAGCACCGGAAGGAAAAGGTGCCAGTTCCCTTCTTTTTAAGTAAGTGAAACATTCAAAGAGTTGGCACGCTGTGTTTTTGACAGGAGATGACCATGCCATGAAAGCTTTGAGGTAATACAATCTTTACATCTCTTACTTTGCCTCCCCTACCCTGCTACCTACTATCAAAGTCAACTATGTGCAGAGTGGAAGGAACATTCAATGTGCAATACTATTGATCTGGATTCTCAGCTAGCTCCTGCTAAGTCTCTTTTCTCACCTGTGAAATAGGACGATAACCCTGTCTTTACAGTGTTCTTCAGAAGATGAAATGAGCCACATTGAGAAGGGTCTGGCACAATTCAGGCATAAGGTAGGTGCCCAGGGACATTAAGCAGTGCTCTGCAGAGAGCTAAGTTTCAGAGAATGAGGGGCAGCAGGGAGCCATCTGAGTGACCCTGCTTGGCTACTCAGGAAGAGTGATAGGTCAGGGATGTGAGATCTTTGGCTGTTGGCCTCCTCCCTTTGGTCTCTAGGTTCTTTTGCCAAAAATTAAAATAACTGCATCTACTTTAAATCGTATGCTCTTTATTTTCGAAGAACCATTATAAACATTTACTCACATATTTGGCTCTGACATAGGATGGATTGAGGTTTTGGAGCTGAAGATAGTGTATCTAGTCCAGCCTGCTCCATGGGGCTTCTGCAGAGGAGGAAACTGAGGCACAGGGTGAGGAATGGCTTGCCCCCACTTTGGAAACAGGGTGGGATCCCCGTGTCCTTGTCACAGGGCAGGTGGTGCAGCCTGAAGTACACTAGCAACATTCAGAATTTAGCTCTTTATTATGGAATGAATTAATTCTGACTGGACTGAGTAGGAACTCTGCTTTTTGGGGAGCCTGGTGGCTTTCTGTGGGGCTTTTGATGATCTTCTTAACAGCGTGAGTGTCCTATCCTATTCCTTATTCTTTAAAAAAATATATTTTATTGATTTTTGTACAGAGAGGAAGGGAGAGAGATAGAGAGTTAGAAACATCGATGAGAGAGAGTCATCGATCAGCTGCCTCTTGAACACCCCCTACTGGGTATGTGCCCACAACCAAGGTACATGCCCTTGACCGGAATCGAACCTGGGACCCTTCAGTCTGCAGGCTGACGCTCTATCCACTGAGCCAAACCCGTTTCAGCAGTGGACCCCCTTTTCATGTGGTTTAGTAGGGGAACAGGTTTTGATGATTATAAGCAAAGGACATGTTTCCACCAAGTCTCCATAAGCCAGTGCCTTTGGCATGGATGCTGCCTCCTGAGAGCTATCATTTTCTATTTCCTATGACTAACGTACACTAGGAGCTAATTCACACGTGTGCAGGACCTTATATCGAAAGAGTGAGGAAAAGAGGGATAGAGAGTTAGAAACATCAATGAGAGAGAATCATTGATCAGCTGCCTCCTGCACACCCTCTACTCGGGATGTGCCCGCAACCAAGGTACATGCCCTTGACCAGAATCGAACCCGGGTCCCTTCAGTTCCCAAGCCGATGCTCTAACCATTGAGCCAAACCGGTTTCGGCCGTATTCCTTATTCTTATATACCTTGTGCATGACCCTCTTATATTCTGAAATACCACTGTCCTCTCCTCAGCCAGGGCAAAAACCGTGCTCTGCTTGGAGTGCTACCTCAGTGCCTGGTACAGATTAGGGTGCAACATGCCTGCTTGCTGAATGTACTGAATTAATACATTTGATGCTGCTGGATAATCTGAGGCAGTTTAGGGAAGCAGGGGTGAGAATGGAGACAGAGTACAAGCAGCTCACTTCACTTCTTCCTGCTTGTATACACACCCTTAAGGAAGACCACCAGCCAGGAGGAGTGAGAGGCAGTGGGGAGCATACTGGTGAAGAACAAGAAGCTCATGTGCCTGGATTTCTTTTCTTTCTTTTTTAAAATATATTTTATTGATATTTTACAGAGAGGAAGAGAGAGGGATAGAGAGTTAGAAAAATCAATGAGAGAGAATCATTGATCAGCTGCCTCCTGCACACTCGCTACTGGGAATGTGCCCGCAACCAAGGTACATGCCCTTGACCAAAATTGAACCTGGGACTTTTCAATCTGCAGGCCGATGCTCTATCCACTGAGCCAAACCAGTTTCGGCTCATGTGCCTGGATTTCAATCCTAATCCTGCTGCCTGCTAGCTGTGTGATCTCGGGTAAATTATTTAACCACTCTGTGTCCTGCTCGGGGAGAGGGCCCAGAACCAATATTCAATGTCAGCCTGCCTATGCATATAGTACATACGGGTGTACAAGTAGACTGGTGTGTGTGTGTGGCTGTGCATTTACACGCCGGCAACATCGCCCCTTCAAAGTTGTTCAGTGAACTTGGTGACGTCAATCATTCATTCAATGAATAAACATGGATCGAGCACCTACAAGGTGGCAGACCCCTTGAGGAGCTGAGAGAGGCATGAATAAACATGTCCCCTCACTATTTATGGCATGTAGTCTACCACCAGGGAGTAGCTGTGATGCTTGTGCTCAGGGCACAAGTGCTTTGGGTGATGAGCGGAAGGTGTCGCAAGTCTCACTGCAGTGTGGAGGGAGGGTGACAGGAGGGTAGGGTGAAACTTGAGTTGTGTCATGAAGACAGAGCTGTGTGAGAACTGAGGGGGTGACATGGTGGTCAGGTGTGTGTGGGGAGGGGACAGAATAAAGGCAGGGTAATTCAAAATGAAGGTAATGGAGGTGACGAGGGACTTCCTTTCATTTGTGTGAATTATCTCTTTCAAATGGCTGCTAAGTTGTTTGGACACAGCTACTTGTTAAGTTGTTTGGACCCAATGACTTCATAAAGAGAACAGCCTTTGCTATTGGCCTAGGATTGCTATGAAAACATAACTGAGAAGCCATGTGTGCCATAAACAGAAGGAAAAAAAAGGAAAATTCTAACCTAGACACAAACATGAAGACATTTTTTTTTCTTTGTTTTCTGTTCTGTTGCTCTCAGCTATATTCTCACATGTAGTTTCAAGATTGTGACAATTATCTTTGATAAAGTGAAGGACAAACACAGATGATCATAGCTGTGTGAACACGTGTATGCTTGCAAACCACACACCCATGCACACATGCACACACCCACACACACCCATGCACACATACTCCGGGGCAGGCAGAGTGATTTAGCTGTGATGGTAACTTAGGAGGGTAATTAACTTTGAGAAATGAAAATAATTAAACATCAATTAAGATATCATTGCTAGAGAAATGGAGGGAATCCGGATCAGAAATTTCCAAGGAGGAATAATTTCCTCAGCAATGTGGCTTTCCCATGAGGAAAACAAGACCTTATACTTTCCTGAATATGGGCAAGTTGAATCCCATGGACTCTGACATTTTTCCAGGGTTGCTCACCTCTGCAATCTTATCAGCTGTTCCCACACACCCACAGTGCATCTCCAGCATGGGACTATCCCAGCTTTGTGCCGGGTTCCTTTTGTGTTGACTACTGACAATATGTTCAAACTTGTGTACACTTTTTGTGTGGACATGTTTTCCTTTCTCTGTGGTATATGCCTAGGAGTGAAGTTACTGGGTCATTTGGTAATTCAATTGGTGCAATTGCCAAACTGCCCAAAGTGACTGCAGCACTTTAAATTCTCACCAGCAACTCATGAGGATTCCAATTTCTCTGCATCCTTGCCAACACTTGCTATTATCTCTATTAGAGGCCTGGTGCATGAAATTCATGCACTCAGGGCAGTCCCTCAGCCCGGCCTGTGCCCTCTTGCAGTCTGGGAGCCCTCGGGGGATGTCCAACTGATGGTTTAGGCCTGCTCCCTGTGGCCTAAGCTGGCAGTCCGACATCCTTAACACTGCTGTGGAGTCAGGAGAGGCTCCTGCCACCACCCCTGCACTCACCAGCCATGATCCTGACTTCTGGTTGAGTGGTGCTGCCCCTGTGGGAGTTCAATGACCACCAGGGGGCAGCTCCTGTGTTGAGTTTCCAAAGTAGTATGTTCATTGGATCCTCCCAGCTGCCCTCACTGTGAATTAGGCAGGGCAGTTAAGGACATGCTGCTAGTGATTACACTGAGGCACAGGTGGTCAGTGCGCATCATACCGAATGGTTGTTCTGCTGTTTGATTGATTTGCATATTGGTCTTTTATTATATAGAATTTTTTATCATAGCCACCCTAGGAAGTGGGAAGTAAAAGCGCACTGTGGTTTTGATTTGCATCCCCTAATGACGATGTTATTTCATGTATCTTCTTTGGAGAAATGCCTATATAGAGACTTTCCCCTTTTTTAAATTGAGTTACTTATCATGCTATTATTGAGTTATCAGAGTTCTAGCTTGCTCTTGCTCTTCCCTTCCTGACTGATTGCCATGTGGACTTTAAGTTCTAGCCTTAAATGCCAAGACAGCAGCTTTCCAGCCATCCAAGCCATCGTGGCCAGGGCTAAACCCCATCTCTTGATGAGAAAAAAATTCACAGTCAAGCTTCCACAATTGTGTGAGAATTTTCCTGTATCAAGCCCATACCTATCCTATAGGGTCTTTATCTCTCCTTGAACCCTGACAGATAGAATCTCAGCCCCATCTTGTAATTTTATCTGCCTCTAATATCCATATACAGCTGTGCTCAGCCAAACTGTATCTCCATGAACACTCTGTTCCATTGCTTCATACTTCATGCTTGTTTCTTCTCCAGCATGAATTTTTCCTATTTTTCCATTTAATGAACATGCAATGCCATATGCAGATGATTATTAATTATTGAAATATACACTTGAAACTTATGTAACCTTATTAACCAATGTCACCCCAATAAATGTAATAAAATAAAAAATAATTACCTTTGAAACCATCTCATATTCTCTGTCATCCATAGAAAGTTCACTAATCCCACCACTTTCCTCCTTTCACCTTATAATTTTGCTTATCTCCTTGAAAATAAGTTTCTTTGTCTGAAAACTCACAATGTGGTTGAAAAGGATCACAGAGTACTCCTAGGAACTACCCTCGGATTCCCTGGCACATGACAGGTGACAAGTGATGGCTAATTCTATTCATTTTCCATCCCCAGAACATGTCAAAAGACATCAATAGTGTAAAATTTTTCCAATTCTGTAGATCTGGAAATGAGGCCAGGAGGCTCAGATGATTCATGTTTCCTTTCTTTTCCCTCTTTTCTGAGGCTTAGGGATTATTCCAGGAACATCTAGTTCTTTGTGTTCTGGTTCTGGTTCCAGTACTGGACTCACTCTTTTTGGTTGAGTATGTATTTGTGAAATGGTAGCACTGAGGCCTTCCAGCCAGAAAATGTTTCCCTTTATCTCATCAAATGATTTGAGTGAGCTAAGGACTCAATAAATGGCAGTGGCTCTAGTTCATAGCATTGGGTCTCATTTATAGAAATGTCCCATATTTGCATCATGTTTCAGAGTTTCCAGAGTAGTTATGTTCATTGGATCCTCCCAGCAGCCCTGACGGTGAATTAAGCAGGGCAGTTAAGGACATGCTGCTGGTGATGACACTGAGGCACAGGTGGCTTACGTGATACATCTAAAGGTCACAGTGAGTCATGAGAACTCACAGATCCCGACTCTCAGGCGAGTGCCCCTCCTCTGCCCTCTCCAACAAGTGAAGTGAAATGGAAACTTGAGATGGCTCTAGTGCAAAACCCAGGTTTGCATCAGCATTTATTGGTTAATCCTGGATCTGGCCCTGCTTGATATCCAAGGTGGTGGCTACTGCTTGGTTATGTTCCCTTACCCATCTTCCTACCTGGACTCACCCCAGTGCTCTCCACTCTCACTCTCACAAGCCAAGATGCTGACCACATAGGTCAGATAGGAGAAATAGTTGTTTTATTTATCTAGTTGTTTTATTTATCTAGTCCTACACAACAAACCACCTGAAAACACAGTGACTTAAAACAACACCATTGTATTTTTTCTTATAATCCTGTGGGTTGGCTGAGGAGTTCCTTTGCTAGCTTCCACTGGGCTCACAGAGGTGGCTGCATTCAGGTAGGGGGTCAGTGGGTCTGGAAGATGTAAGATGGCCTCACTCAAGTCTGGCAGTTGGTGTTGACCATCGTCTGGAAGACCTGGTTTATCTCTGTGTAGACTTGTGGTCTACCTAGTGGACTCAGGACAGTGTCCAAGAGTACAGAGCCAGAAAATGCCTGGTCTGTGGTGGCCTTGGCTGGGATCATGCACAGCACCACTTCCATCACCATTTTATGGGCCAAAGCTATTACAGAACCATGTTGACCCAAGGGTAGAGGAAATAAAATACCACCTCTCTTTTTCTAATTATTGATTTGAGGGAGGGAGGGAGAGAGAGAGAGAGACCTCGATGTGAGAAACACCAGTTGACTGCCTCCCTCATGTACTCCAATTGGAGATGAATCTACAACCTGGGTATGTGCCCTGACCTGGAATCAAACCTGCAACCTTTTGGTGTATGGGATGATACTCCAACCAACTGAGCCACACTGGCCAGGGCTAAACTCCATCTCTAAATGAGAGAAAAAAATTACAGTCATATTGCAAAGGAGCATGGGTGAACTACTGGGCTATCTTTCAAAAACAATGGTGCATGGAGTCATTGAGTATTAGATGAGGCAGAGGAAGTGAGGTTGGCTTTTTCGCTCTTCTGTGCAGTAGGCGTTCCTATTAGGGCCTGTCTGTTGACGTCACCTGTTTTCTCACTCTCATAGCTCTCTCTCTCTGCCTCTTACATGGCAGCCAAAAAGGATGACTGCCTCCCTACACCCTGGACTAACTCGGGACTGGGCCCTGGACACTGAGACTCAGTCACTTTATTATCCTGTATCCAAGGGACATGGCTAGATGTGAAACCAATCAGAACTAATCATGTCTAGAAAAGTATTCCCTACCTGATCTAGTGGAGGTTAATATGATCTCTCTTTGTGGTTTGTTAATTGTATTTTGCATGTGCCCCGTTTTAGGAAACCTCAAGATTCAGGGGAGAAGCATGCCTAACCCTGTATGGAACACATCGAGGTCACACAGTAAAAATTTAAATACACTGTGGGCCGCTCAAACTATGGATAGTTACTGTGTTCTCTAGTGTTCTTCCTGCATTGGAATGCCCTGCACTTCAGCAGTATTCTGTTAAGTATTTGTTGACAAACACATGGACACATGTATGATCCCTGCTTCTGATTAGTGCAATGCATCATGGTTAGCTTGTTTTGGGGGAAGGTGGACTTTTAAGGGAGTAGACCCAATAACCTGACTGAGAGATGATCAACTCAGTCCTCATTCTATTTTTGGGCTCTCCCTCCACCAGGCGTCTGCCTGCCCGCCTGTGTGCCTGCCTGATGGACTCAGCCTGTCTCACAGTCTCTGGGGCCTCGGAGACTGCTTGCCACTACGGTGTGCTCTCTTTGTGAAATTTCCATTGCTTTTGAATTAGTTATAGGCTCAGAAGTGAGCGACTCCCATTATTGGAATGCAGGCTTTGAAATCACTCCATTTCATGTTGCCAGTTTGGCAGCACCAACCTGTCCTCAGAGAACGCAGCCTGGTCATGCAGGAAAGAGGCTTTTGAAAAAATAAGGCAGAAATGGACCAATACGGCCAAGGAAGGAAGGAAATGGCCTTGGAAATACCATCACTTTCATGTAAGCGGTGCCTCGTCTGTTTTATCATCGATACCATGGCAAAACTTCGGATCTCCTTTTTCAGAATAAGTCCAAGAGTCGTTAGTGGTGCACTATGGAAATCAACTCACTGAGTCTGCTCTGCTACTGCAGTCTCCAGATTTGTGTGGTTATGTTGAAATATTTTTAGTAAAGCTTATGTTCTCATACACACGGCAAACACAGCCTTACACCAGAAATCAAAAGGATGCATCTGGTATAAATGGCATTATTTCCCAGCTCTTTTGAGGTATAATTGACAAATAAGAATTATACAGTTTAAGGTGTACAACATGATGATTTGATATACATATACATTGTGAAATGATTACCACAATTAAGCTAATTAACACATTCATCACCTCACATAATTACCTCCCCCCTCTCCTTTTATTTGGTGGTGAGAACACATAAGATCCACTTTCTTGGCAAATTTCAAGTATACAATACTGTATTATTAGCTATAGTCACTGTGCTGTACACTACATCCCCAGAACTTATCCCTGAAAGTGTGTACCTTTGGCCAACAGTTCTGTTTCTCTTTCCCCTGGCAATGATCATTCTACCCTGTTTCTATGTGTCCAGATTCATTTAGATCCTACATGTAAATGAGATTATACACATTTGTCTTTTTGTTTCTGGCTTATTTCACATAGCATAACACCCACCCGGTTCATCCATGTTATTGCAAAAGGCCAGATTTCCTTCTTTTATAGAGCTGAGTAATATTCCATTATCTTTATCTATCTATCTCTCTATGTATCTGCAGGTGAATGGGTAATGAAAATGTGATACATTTCACAATGCTTAGGTTGTTTCCATATATTGTTAACCTTTGGAGAAACTGAAAATGGTGCATCTCTCTGGATTGTTTCTTAAAACTGCACGTGAATTACAACGATCAACAATAAGAAGTTTAATTAAGAAACAAAAACAAAATATAAACCAGAGAAAAACTCAAATACCAAAACCCCAGTATGAACTCTGAGTAGTGAGCAGAAAACCACAAGACACAAATAAATGCAGAAAGAAATAACAAAGAGCTGGCTGTCATAGGAAGCTAATTTGCAAAAATGTAATGAAAATCATCATTGGAGGAAGTAGAGGGTAGAATTGCTCTGCAGAAACTCTAGCCAGTAACTTGGAGGCAACTCTGAGAAACTCAAAATATAGAAGAGAAGAACAAACATTCAGTGATTTAATTAGTATAAGCCAATCACCAATCTTCTGTTTATATGTTACCTTACATAGAAAAGCTGTGAATATTGGTTTTGTATTATGTGATACATATGATGTATATGTACATTCTTCTCTTGCCTTTCAAAGAAGACATATGAATTACTTTCTGAGGTAATAAAATTATCAATAGTGATTTTCTTTCAAGGATACTGTTATTAGTGATTTTAATTTTCTGTTTTATGCTTTTGGATACACAAATTTCTACTGTGGATACAAATTTTAGATGAACATGATTAAAATCAGTATAATTTTATGCATATTTCACATTGCAATTATGTAAAAATGTATACAACAAAACACTGTATACTAAATGTTAACAGTGGCTCTGCTGGGTGATTGGGATATAGTTCTTTTTAATTTCTCCACATGACACTGTGTAGTCACCAGATTTTTATACACAGTGATCGGATGTTCATTTTATAATCATATAAATAAATTAGTATATAAAACTTATAGGTACCATATGAAAACAATCATGTAAAAATTTCTACTGCAAGTTAATGGGAAAGAAAACAATAACATTAAAAGTATTATAGAATTTTTTTTATTACTTCAACTTCCATATATTTTCAGGAAACTGGAAATGGTACATGGTATCTCTCTAGATTGTTTCTTAAAACAATGCATGTGAGCTATAATTATCAAAAATAAAAAGTTTATAACCTTTGGGAAAACTGGAATAGTACATGGTATCTCTCTGGAGTGAACTGCATGTGAACTGCAATGTTGATTTGGTAATAGAAATATCCCCAATGAAAATGGAAGTGATTAACTGAGTTGAGTATGGGGAAGATTTTCTAAACATAAAACAGAAAATCATAAGAGAAGAAAGAGGGTGTCAGTTATCCACTGTGTACCCTGCTGACATGGCCTCCCTGAGCCAGGCACTCAAGGACAGAGACCAATAGGGCAGCAGAAGGCACAGGAGCCCTAGCGATGAGGGTGTTCTTGCTTCTAAACACATGGGCAGTGTTTTTAGAGGACAATGTTCTGGAACGGTTGGGATGAGGAAAAATAACCTGAGTAGAATTATCACCAGCTATCTCCAGCTGGGCCAAGTGAAATTGGGCTTCTTATGAGAGAAGGCCAATGCCAGGAAGCCTCAGAGGCTATTAGCTCACCCTGAGAGAGCTTCTCAGACATCATCAGAGAACTGCTAGCATGAAGCACTCTGACAGTTAATGTGAATCAGAAGTTTCTTTTTTACCCCAACATTTTATTATGAAAAATTTCAAACATAGAACAGTGGAAGAATTTCACAGTGAACACCTGTAGTCTTGGCACCTGGACCCTACCATTAACATCTTACTCTACCTGGTTTATTTTACACCTAAATATTGCTCTATCCAGCCATCAGACCACTTTCTTTTGTGGATGCATTTCAGAGCACATCACAGATATCACCACACTTCCCTTAAACGTTTGTGCCTGTAGCCAGAGTTCAATATTTGTCTACAGGATTTTCTTCGTATGGGGGAAAATTTGCTTACAATTAAACAAATCTCAAAAGTACATTTGTTGGGCTCGGACAAATGCATGTATCCAGGCATCCCTAATAACTATCAAGACACACAACCACATCATCTCCCAGAAAGTTCTCTCATGCCTCTTCTGGGTTACTCCGCACCCCTTCCACCTCCCAGAAAAATTTAGTCTTCTCTAAGTTAGTTTTGTCTGTTTATATATCTACAAAATGGAATTATGCATCATGTTCTCTTTTTTATGTCTTCTGTTACTCAGTATAAGATTTTTGTTGTTTATTTCTATTGTGTGCATTAGCAGTTTATTCCTTTTATTGCCAAGTAGAATCCTATTGGGTTAATATACCACAGTTTGATTATCCAGTCTCCTTCTGTAAACATATTTTCTTCCTTCCCCCTCCAGCCCTCCTCCCCCTAGTTTTTGGCTAATATGAATAAAGTGACTATGAATACCTCTATATAAAAGCCTAAGTGATCAAATGACCGGTGGACTGGTCGCTCTGATGCAAACTGACCACCAGGGAGCAGACACTCAATGCAGGAGCTGCCCCCCTTGGTGGTCAGTGCATTCCCATTGGCCAACCTCTCATGGCTGGCCAGCCTCCTGTAGTCCTTCCCCCTAGCAGGCCCTGATCAGCCCTGATAGGGACTGGGTGAGTTGGCCTGATCAACCCCAATTGCTGGCCAGGCCAAAGGACCCCACCCATGCACAAATTTGTTAGACTCTAGTTATTATATAGAGCACATGTGTCAAACACAAGGCCCGCGGGCCAAATCCGTCCCTCCAGGCCTTGCAATGTGGCCCGCACCGCGCTGTCATCACTGCACTCTGCTGCGTTTCCATCACAATGACAGTTTATGACTGTTCAGTAAACCATACGGCCCGTGATTTAGGCTGGATTTTAGATTTTGACCCCTTCTCTGATTGAGTTCGACACCCCTAATATAGAGTATGATCTAATTTTTACCTCTCCATAAACACAATGTAATATTTTCAATTATATCATCCATCTATCCATCCATCCTCTCAACCACCCATTCAAGAACATATTGTGTATTTACTGCATGTCAGTCAATGTTCTAACATTGGGAATACAGTACAAAGTTAAAAGATATATTCCCTGTCCTTTAAAGAATACAGTGAATGAACAACACAGATATGTAATTATGAAAACACAAAATTCAGACTAAAATGGGAGCTTCCAGAGAAAGGAGGAGGGAAGCAGAGTACAGTGTCCCCAATAATATTTGATGACAGCTTTAGTAATGGGTGTCATGATGCTCTTGCCTGTGGCTTCCTTTAATAAAAGCCAAAGTCTTCACTATGCAACTCAGTTCAATGGTGGTAATTTTGCCAGGAGAGTTGCTTTACTCCATGCCTACTTCCTAGAGTTTGTCATCTCTATTTGCATACTTCCAGCAGATCTATCTCAAACTTTGATCTCACTTGACTCAGACTTTCAGAGGAGGTTATTATTTTAGGAGGTTATTTTGTTCTAAAGTTTATAGATTTCTCCTGAAAAGCACTGTGGAGGTGACTCATAGAATCAACCAGGCTTCCTCAAGTGCAACAATTCCAGAATGTACTAACTCTGAGAGGCAACACAGGATTACTTTTGAGTCATTGGTAAGGTTGCCAAATAAAACACAGGACACCCAATAAATATAAACATCAAATACACAATTTTTAAAAGCATGTGTCCCAATTATTGAATGGGATGTAAGTATGCTCCAAATACTCAATGCAATATATTTATAGAAAAATTGATTATCTGTAATTAAATTTAACTGAACACCCTATACTTTTATTTGCTAAATTTAGCAATCCAAGTTATTGGAGAAAGAAGGCTTTCTGGCCAAATGACTTTACCCATGATGGAAGCCAAACCCATAAAATACCAACACTTAAAAACAAAAACAAGATGGAAATGTTAACATGTAATACATCTCCCAGTCTTTTAAATTAAAATATGTAGCTACATCATAAACTTCCTTGATAACCAAAAGTCATTAGTATGAATATCAAAGCTACAGGGTTGCTTGTCTCTATATTGAACGCTACCAGATATTTATGGTTTAAAATTTTTAATTTTAATTTTTTTTATTTTCTCCCATCCTTATCAGGCTATCAATTAAACCTCTTGTGATAATTAGTATTTATTTTCTCATTTCAGTAAAAAAATGAGATACTAAATCTCACTAGTAATATGTACAAAAAAAAAAATTATAGGCTAGTATTGCAAAGAATATGAGTTTTTGATATTGAAAGTTCCCTAGGTTTAAAAAAACTAATTTACAGTCTTTTAATTTTATTTTCTCAAACATCCATTTACTCACTCATTAAAATAACAAATATTTTTTATCTAATAGAAGTTTATGCAGACCTCTGCACCTTCAACATTTTATGAAATAATATTTACAATGAGTCTTTAGAAATGCATATCTTTAAAAGGCTGGTAGGTGATTAAAAACTGAATGCTGTTATCTAAATATTATATGTCTTCCAAACTGTGTATTCGTTTAATTTACATAATTGCTTGAATCCCTTAAGTGGATTCCCACCTGGCCTCCTGTTACCCTGGTAAGCTGGGAATGTGAAAAGCTCCCTCTCACCTAGATGCTCTCAGGATACATACTGGGTCTTAACCTTTCCTGCTTTTAGTTTGGATCTCAACCTTTTAACCAAGTAGAGAAGAAAAAACACCCAAATCTTTTAGCTGCAGAGATCATGAGGGCACTCAACTTTTAGCAGGAAGTTGACCCTGATCCTTAGCTGTTTACTGTTTCTTTCTCTGGGAATCTTTGTGCTGAAGAGTCCAAGTCTTCCTGCCATTGCTTTGCCAGGGCACAAAGAAGTCACTGCTGACAGATATTCATGGAAGCTGAGGTTAATAAATATAATTATAGCATATGTATTTGACTACTGAAAGCTCCCCTTGGCTAGAGTGGCATTCCAGGTTAAACTTCTTCAGTGTTGTATAAAAATAGGATGAGAAAAATACCAGATTTATGGAATGTGGGTAAGTATTATGTAACAACATATTATATTGTAGAATAATTAGGATGTCCAGGTTTGGGACTGTGGGGAACACGATTCTTTTTCTTACCCTCAAAACTTTTTAGAGTCCTTGTCATGTTCTTATAAATGTCCATGATATGACACACGAAGATTTCTGAACATCCTTGACCACAGGACACTATCACCCAGAGCATCTTGTTGGCTGGTGTTCAGCAGAACACTCCAGAAAACACGGCAGAGAAAAATAGCTCAAATTCTCTCCACTTCCTAGTGCCCAGGGATTCTCAGACCCCACCTAAACCTGCTAAGAACCCTGGTCCTCTTTCTTGGCAAGACCACCCTCATTCCCTCTTTTCCCTTCAACTTCAGTATAAAAGTATTTGGTCCAATTACAGTGATTTAGACTAGTAACCCATGGGTATTAAAAACCCATTTAAAACATTAAGTAGCCCTAACTGATTTGGCTCAGTGGATGGAGTGTCAGCCTGCAGACTGAAGGGTTTCAGGTCTGATTCCAGTGAAGGGCATATACCTTGGTTGTGGGCACATCCCCAGTAGGGAGTGTGTAGGAGGCAGCTGATTCATGTTTCTAAATCTCTATCCCTTTCCTTTCTTCTCTGTAAAAAAAAAAATCAATAAAATATATTTTAAAAAATTAAGTAGACTCAGTGAATAACTTTCTAGAGAAAATTGAATTGAATTGGGTAATTTGAACTCTTTATGAACAGGAACCAAATCACATTCAACTTGGTGGCCAAGTTGCTTAAGGTAAGCACTTAGCAAACTGTTGTTAAGTGAATGAACAGTGAGTAACACAAGTTGGTACTCTGTAAACTGGGACTCCCTTCACCCTTTTCTTAAAACACAGAAGACTTTGCATGCACCTGCAAGGTGTAGTTTAGGGACGGACCTTCCAGAATTCAGATGCTCATTGTCTCCATGCATCACCGAACCAGTCTTTGCAATTGGGAACCTCAGGGCCATGGAAGACTGCATTTCAATATGCTCACATAGTTCTGAGTTTGTAGAAGTTACATTGCCCTTTGACATGTTTATATACAGTCCAAGTTCTAGGTAAATGATTCAGGATGATTCTTCTCCATTTCCCCCTCACAAGTTCTTGGCCAATGAAGAGGAGGCACTTGAGAGCTGAACTGAGGAAGTAAAAATGTAACTTGAACATCTGAAGAAAACCACCCTGGTTTCTAAATGCATTGACTTTCCTTGAGTTACAGTAAAAAAGAGAGGAAAGCACATCTTGAAAATTGCTGCGGGTGCACATTTGTACTCTGGAGTTCTCCATCTTGAGAAAGGTCTGCAGTGCATTTCCCAGAAAAGTGGATATAGGCAGCAGCGTGAGAGAGGTCCTCCCAGGCCACTGCCAGGAGCCCTCTCCCAGCCCTTCATCTGGGTATGTGGTTTCTTCTCCTTTGGTCTGCTTTAAAAGACATTTTGTTATTGAACAGAAAACATCTAGGCAGGGACTATCTTTCCTGACTGCAGATGAATGGAGGTCATGATCACTCCCCAAACTTGGAACCCAGGGAGGTCGGCATTCTTCCCAACTGGCTCTTACCAGCTTCTCTGGAAGCTGAGCTAGTCCCCATCTTTGGCTGAGGTTCTGTAACTATGTCCATGGGATACTGTAGAAGGAAGAAAATATAAGTACTTCTGTGAGGACCTCAGATCTACTTAGCACTCAAAGCGAACTGTTGAAACGTGGACTGCACTTCAGATCCATTGAACCTTGGGTCCCTTTCCTTCCAGCTCAGTCTGAGAAACAAAATATAAGAATACAAATGCCAGTTAAACAGAACTTGGTTCAGTATAGATTCTACCATTTCCCAGGAGATCCTAGAATGTTCCAGATATGGCTCTCAATAAGTTTACAAAGGTAAGTAAAACAAAGCTCTGCTCTTGTGTTGTTTTCCATCTAGTGGGAGAGGAAAGGATGTGGGAATATGTTTTATAATATACTACTAGAGGCTCTGTGCACGAAATCCATGCATGGGGGGTGCAGGATTCCCTCAACTCAGCCTGCACCCTCTCCAATTGGGGACCCTTTGCAAGATGTCTGACTGCTATTTTAGGCCTAAACTGGCAGTCAGACATCCCTCTCACAATCTGGGACCACTGGCTCTTAACTGCTCATCTGCCTGCCAGCCTGATCACCCCAAACTTCCCTCTTCTGCAGGCCTGATGTCACCCCTAACTGCCCTCCTCTGCTGGCCAATTTGGTTCTGATTGGTTGGTTCCTATGCCAGCATCAAAAGCTTCACTTCCTAGGCAGTCATTGGCTCCCCATAGCACCTAGATTTGGTTTTTATTGGTTGGTTCCTATGCCAGTCAGCATCAGAAGCTCTGCCTCCTAGACAGACATTGGCTCCCAATAGCACCCACCTTTGGTTCTGATTGGTCAGTTCCTATGCTAGTAAGCATCAGAAGCTCCACCTCCTAGCCAGCCATTGACTCCCCACAGCCCCCATCTTGGTTCTGATTGGTTGGTTCCTATAACAGTCAGCATCTCCAGGCCTATCTCTGGGCCTGATCAAAGCAGTAGGGGCCCCTTGGAGGCCAGTAGAGAAAGAAAAGCCTGGCTGCTGGTGAAGATCAGAAAGAAAGAGGGAGAGAAAGAGAAAGGTAAGTACAGTGATCAACAGCTTCCACTGAGGCTGCAAATTAGACCCTGACACACTTTCTGGGTTTCAGCCACCTGAGCAGTCAGTGTTGGGTTGCCAGGCTGCAGCTGGGCAACCCAGTGCTGATTTCTGGATGGCTTTAGGCTTGGAAGCACCCCCTCCTTCCCTTCCCTTCCCCATCGCCCCTTCAATCACAGGCTCTGCCCCTCCGATGGCCAGCTGGGAGTGACCTGGGTGCCAGGAGGTTCCCAGGACCCAGGTATGTATGCAAATTAACCTCCATCTTGTTAATTTGCATACTCACTTTGATTGGCTGTGGGCATAGTGGAGGTACAGTCAATTTACATTTCTCTATTATTAAATAAGATGATAAGAACATTTCAGAGGAAAACACAAATCTGAATTAATCTCACCTGTGGTACTCAGGAAACCTAGACAGAGATGGAAACATTCTAAGTGGGGTTTGAAGTATGAATAGGTGTTTTATTAGTAGTTAGAGTTGGCTATATTATTTTATAAAGACAGAAATTTTTCCAACTTAAGTGGATAAACAGAATACAGGTTTATTCCCTGCTTGCATAAAGTCCAATTCATATGTTCTCCTCGGTAGCTCTTCTTTGCAGAGTGACCTGAGATCCCAACTACACCATTAAGCTGGTTCTACTGTTCCTGAGTGGGGTAAAGCACTGATGGTGAGAGGGTGGCCCAAACTGAAGTGTGCAGTGGAAGGGTGAGCCGAGAGGCCTCTAGGGATGTTGCAGACTTCTTATAAAGCTCTGAAAATGCAGGGTTTGATAGACTTTTATCCACTTCTTAGGAAAACCCATATCTGAATATACAAAGTGATGGGTAGAGATAAGAGATAAAAAGAGGAATAAAGATAATAATATAAAATGGAGGTTTTTACAGCATAACTATAAATGTTTGGTAGCCTGGACAATTTGTAAAAAAGGTTCTGCTCTGCTATGCATACACAGGCCAGCAGTAGAAGAGGAAGCAGGAGACTTCGGGAAGTGAAAGGAGAGGGAGAACCAGGCTCATCTGTCTTCTCTAATCTTGGAATTTCTTTGGGTCTCATTTTTTTTCATGGATTAAGGTGGCTATGGAATTACTATAATTTTTTTAGAATCTATTGACTAAGTTTTAATGGGTGTTTTACAGTTTTGTTGAAAAATGTCATTGTTTACAGAATACTAGAAATTATATCATTTTGGTGAGTAAGTAGGAAAAGTTTGAAGATCACTGATCCTGGCAAACTGGAAAGTAAGGGAGTCTCTGACACTCCTACTCAGAGTGCCATTCTTGTCCATTGCTCCAGCTCTTGACCACACTCACATGAAGAATCTTCCTTTAAGCTTGAGTCCTCAAGTGCTATTAAAAATAATATATATATATATATATATATATATATATATATATATATATATATATATATTATTGATTTCAGAGAGGAACTGAGCGGGAGAGAGAGATAGAAACATCAATGAGAGAAAATAATTGATTGGCTGCCTACAGCCCGCAACCTGGTTTATAGGTCAATGCTCAACAGCTGGGCTTTTTTTTTTTTTTTTTTTTTTACTTTTAAGATTGATTTTTAGAGAGAGAGAAAGGGAGAGGGAGATAATAGAAAGGAACCTGACCAGGAATCAAACTGGCAACTTTTCAGTGCACGGGATGATGCCCAACCAACTGAGCCACACTGGTCAGGGCCTCGTGTCCTTTTTAATGGAGCATTTCCCTGCTTAGCCTGGCCAGACCTGATGAGGTTTTCCTGAAAAAATACTCTCAGATCTCAGACACTCCATGGTTCTTTCTCAGGCCTTTTATCATGTTTCATATTCATGCATAACAAAGGACTTGACCAAAATCCAGATGTGCCACTAGCCTGTGAGCTCTATGAACACAATGCCTTTGTCTGCTTATGCTGATCTTTCCCCTCTAGCTTCCAGAACAGGGCTTCGAACTTGAAAGAAGCTAATAATTATTTGTTGAATAAATGGATGATGTGAACAAAAAGAAACCCTTTAACATGTACATCCCCTAAGAATAGCAATGCTTTCAGGATATTTGGATGTATGAGTTATTCACTCATTGTTTGTCTCCTTAGTTTCAAGATGGACTTGAAAGGTGAACTGAGAACTTACCAGGTGCCTATGTATTTGACTCCATAACTTGCACATGGTGGTCAGGAAAAAGTCTAAGGATTTTCTCAGTGGGACTGGGAACAATAACGGTTCTCCATGGCAGGCAAACTTTTGATGTCACTTAGCTACAGTGGAGTTGTCTTATTGGAAAAAGGTGCTGGAGTGTTGGGGACCTGGAGTGGGGATTTGCCAAGATACAACCTCCCAGGAAAGTCTTTTCTCCTGAGTTTAGGAAAGCAGTAGAGTGCTCTTTCCATAATATCAGACACTGGGGCTGGGAGAAGAGATCCGGAACTGTTCAAAATTGTGAAAATACAAAAAGTGCAAATAATAAAAAGACACACAGGGATAGAAGCTGCGCATTGGCAGCTGCAAGCATTTCTGCCTCTTGAATAAACAAGAGGCCTCTTCTGAGCACCAAAGTATAGAAGGCAGCTTGGGCTCTCCAGACAGAGAAAATTAATTTAAGACAAAACTGTTAAAAAGAAAATGAAGTGCTGATAGCCAGAAGAAGGATATTGGAGCATGACTCAATGAAACGCATGCTGGAACCATGACTCTGCAGTTTCCAGCTGTGAAACTCTGGCAAGTGACTTAACTTCTCTGAGTTTCAGGTTCCTCATAAGTAAAATGGGATTTTGCAATATTCCTTAAATGAAAGAATGATTATGAAAGTCTAGCTTCATAAGAAGCTGTCCAGTAAATGCTTCTCAAAACTGTTAAAACAGAGATTTCTAAAATACGGCTGGTGCCTAAAGACCCATAAGCAGAGTTGGGGAAGTTGGCTAAATGAGATGGCCCTTAGGTCCAATCATGCCATGGACATGAATGAACTTATAAACATATTAAACCTCTTGGTCCAGGATAAGGTTTCTTAACCTTGGCGCTGTTAACCTTTGGTGATGGAAAACTGTTTATTGTGGTGGTGGGGTGGGTACACTGTAGGATAGTTAGCATCATTCTTGGCCTCCATTCACTAGATACAGTAGCACTGCATCCCAAAGTTGAGACAACCAAACATGTCTCTAGATATTGTCTAATGTTTCCTGTGGGGCAAAATTGCCCCTGGTTGAGAACCACAAGTTCAGAAGATGGTCTTCCATTGAGAGAACTCTGGTGTGCTTGTTGGGGAGAGAGGAGAGGAGAGACGGGTGGCTGCTAAATATTAAATGTGTCCACATCATAATAAGGCAAAACTTAAGCCTTTTCTTTGTAAAGGCACCTCAAATAGTTTGTTGTTTAAAAAAAATAAAATTTATGAACCTTATGTGGATTATATAAAACACTTAGTATATATTTACTTTGTAATACAGTGGGGTAGGGGGTAGGGGGCCAGTTTGGAGTGAGCAGGCCAGCAGGAGGGCAGTTGGGAGTGAGCACACTGGCACGGGGGGAAGTTGGGGGTGATCAGGCTGGCAGGGGGGCATTTGGGCAGTTGGGGGCCAGCAGGCCAGCAGACAGAGTGGTTAGGGGCAATCAGGCAGGCAGGCAGGCAGGTGAGCAGTTAGGAGCCAGCAGTCCCAGATTGCAAGAGGGATGTCCGACTGCCAGTTTAGGCCTGATCCCTGTAAACCAGCAGTAGGACATCCTTCGAAAGGTCCCATGTTGGAGAGGGTGCAGGCCTGGCTGAGGGACCCCCCCCCACCCCCTGGCACAAATTTTGTGCACCAGGCCTCTAATATAATTAGAAAGGTAGTGTTAATTAAAATATATTTCATTTTCAAAATAGAGCTGCCAGCTGTTAAAGTATGTATACTAGTGCATTTTTGGGACACCCTGTGTATCTGGTGTGCATTTCCTTGTCGGTGTGGAGGGATATCTAAAGCCTTTTAACTGAGCTGTTAAAGTTGAGGCCTTGTCTTGCTCTCTAGCTCTAGACAGATCAATTGTGCAGAGCCTGACTCATCAACAGCTAGAATAGTTCCATAAGAAGAGTTTGCTAGTGGACTTGTCTAAGGATAATACTGCCTACTCACAAGGTTTTAATGACCAAACACCCAGCAACTGTGCTCTGCACCAAATGTGCATCCTATAGTACTTAAACTTCCCCTTCCACAGAACAGTCATGTCTTCCTGAAAGCAGGGTACCAGGTTCATGAGCTGAAATTCCTTAGACAAGGGAAGAAAATCGAATAAGGAACCCTGGCAGGGGGCACTGTCTTCCTGCTTCCGGACATGCCAGCTTAGTTTGCTGGAAACAGAAGACCCAGTGAAAGATATGACTTGGTGGCATCTCCCTGGGAGGGTTGCAGCTTGCAAGATTCCACTCTTCTACTGCCAGCCTGGCAACTGAGATGGCAGGGCAGGCTTTCCTTCCAGGAGAATCTCTGCTTCGCACAGGAGCTGGGTTACAGGAAGGATGTGGATAACCCACAGTTCACACGAGCAATTCTGCAGCAGAGAGAGCAGACAAAGTTGTGTGTCAGAAGGACTTGCCAAATCACTGGGGTACCTTTGATACAGGTGGCAGTGCATCCAACCCTAAGTAAAAGCATTTCTTTCTTCTTTGTATTCATAACTTCTTATATATTGTATCTCCTAAATACTTTGTAATTCATCCAGTCCACTGGTTTGTTAACCTCTCTAACTGGTCTTCACAGCTCAGTAGGAAAAGTAACCTGCCACTTTCTTAGGCTGGTCAAAACCTGTCTGTGTAGTTCCTGAGAGAGACCATCTTCCAAGGTATAGTGATTCTATGGTAGACAGTCCATTCTCTTTCTTGTCTCCAAAGTACATGTTCTGGCCATACAGGACAGGGAGCACAGAGGCTATTATTTCCAGAGAAAACAAAGTAGACTTCGCTCCCTCTTTGTCTGGAGGTGGGTCTTCCTGACTATATTCTGTCCCAAGAGCAGAATTCTCCAGACCTGAGGGTCTCAAGGTTAATGAAGTAATAATAAATTAATTATTATTAAAAGCAATTCTCCAAGTGATCCCCTAGCGTTTTTCTTCTTTAATCTACTAATCCGCATGATTAACGTTGCTAATATGCAACCACCCTAATGCTACTGGAATCAACTCTACCTGGCCCATTTAGTACAAATGAACCATTTCCTCCTTCCCGTCCATCCATTGGTCCTGTAGCTGATCACCTGACTTCTGACTCTAGTGTCTGCATCCCCTGTTCCACTGTGCAGCCCTTTTAGAGGGAGGAAAGCCCATTCGCAAGTGCACGTGGGAAGAGACTGTCACCGACTCAGCTGGAAATGTGGAGAGTGAAGCCCAGGAGTTCCTGGCTCCTGTTGATAGAAGGTTCAGAGGCCTTTGAAGTCTGTTTTCTTATGCCATCCTATTCCCTGCAAACTGTTGCTACAGCAGCCTCCTGACAGCTGCTGGGCACCTGACCTCATGTCCCCCTGACTACAGAGGACCAAAACCATGTCTGCCCAAGGCTGTTTCCATAGAAATGCAAATATACACCAGCTTCCTCTAAAGGCCACCTTGTCCCTCTCTTCCCTTTTCTTCTAGGTCTTTTATGACAGTGGCTGGATTTCACAACACAGAGATGTGTCACTTGATCACGCAGTTCCCTATGAAGAAATACATTGTCTTCTCTTCTCCCAATCCTTTTTTGAAAGCACAGGAAATAATGACAGACAAACTTCTGGATCTTTAAGGAGAGGTCCAGTGTCTTTCTCCTACAGGGGCCAGGAAGAGAAATAGGGGCTAAGTTTAGTGGGTTTTAACCAGATGGGTCTGACATCAGGTTTATCTGAAAGAAGGGGAGCTTTCATAGGAGATAGGTGGTGCAGCATTAGCCTCCATTGGTAGTTCAGACCCAACTCTTCCAACCCCAAGGAAGGGAATTGGAATTTCTGCCTTTCTGGGAGAATCATTACCCCTTCCACACTCCAGCTTGTCTTTCCCTATTTCAACTCAAAATCTGTATGGTCTCCAGAGTTCAACACTACTTGAACCTACTCTTAAGCTTTAAGTTGTGTTGATTTGGGGTTACATTCAGCTTTCTGTAGGATCAAGCTCTGAGAAGCGCTGTGGACAGAGCCTACACAATGGAGAATTGAAACCAGGAAGCATGTCATAGGTCAGATGTCCAGCAGACCCTGAAATAAGAATTCATTTGAAGGTAACTTATAAAGGGAAATTGGTAAAGGAAGGGGAAATAGACAGGAACAGGCAGGGAGTCCAGCAAAGGTGTGATCTCAGGCAAAATCCTACAAATGTTGACATCAGATTGATCCTACAAGGATGCTGGTGTGTGAGTTAAACCTGAGAAGTGTCCAGACTTGAAGTAGCAGAGCTGGAGTTTCAGACAATAGTCTAATGATTCCCAGGGAAATGGAATTTTCCAGGAACTTCCAGCTTTCTGTGCATGTGGGCAGAGTGGGCTCAAGTAACACAAGGATGCCAAAGGGCAAACCCAAACAGTAAAAAGGGGTCTGCAAGGATTTGGCTGCACCACCACAATTGTTTTTCCAGAAAGAGGTCACTCATGTAAGGGACCCAGGTGACACATGCACATGCCCAGCTCTCCAGGCCAATGGAATTCCTTTGTGGGGATAAAACCCTGAAGCACAGAAGTCTGCATGCCAGTCCAGTCGCTGTGTGATTCTAATGCTACAAATGGTGGAGAATCACCACTTTCAGTGTTGCAATGGGCCCAGGATTAGATCACTGCCAACAGCAAGTTGGGGACAAGGCAACAGGAAGCAGCGTTCTTTAAATAGGAAGAAAGAGGCAGCGGTGTGAGACTGAAGATGACGCAGGCTTTGCAGCCAAACCCACTTGAATTCCTGTCCTGGGCCTGGGACTCTGACTTGGAGAAATCCACTCATCTCAGGTCCTTCTCCCTTGTGAGTCATAATGCATCTCTATGAGACATAATGCTCAGTACCTAGAGCTCCAAGGGGCCCATCCATTCCTTTATTCTT
Organism: Pipistrellus kuhlii; assembly: GCF_014108245.1. Taxonomy (NCBI): domain Eukaryota; kingdom Metazoa; phylum Chordata; class Mammalia; order Chiroptera; family Vespertilionidae; genus Pipistrellus; species Pipistrellus kuhlii. The sequence goes on from NW_023425562.1 coordinate 6,287,883, forward strand.
TTGAGAAATATGTATGGAGGGCCTATGCATTTCCCAGCCACTCTTCCAGGTGCTGTGGGCATACTGATGGACTGATGGATGAGGCAGATAGAATGCCTGACCTCGTGGAGTTCAGTGGTGGGGCTGTCACATCCCTGCCCTGTGGGATCAATGCTTTGCCTTCCTTGAACATCTCCGCTCAGTTTCCACCTGTGGTTTCCCCATCCTCCTGATTTCTCTCTCATTCTGCAGGGCTAAGATCACATGCTAAATGCCTAGAAGTTCACAGTACATTTTTGGGCAAATGTTGCTATAGAAAGACCACTGGAGTGAAAAGCAGAATCACAGGATCAAAGGATTGTGTAGGAAGGAAGATGGTTTGGAGGCCTGGTTACATGGATAAAGTTAAAGGTGCTAAAAAGCCTGATGTGTGAAAAAAAAAAAAAGATAAAAGTCACCAGATTTATCAACAAAGTACAGTGAATAGGATATTAAACAAATAGTAATTAATTTACTTCTTCTTTCCTTATTTCTGTAAGCCAGATGTCAGCCAGCTCCTTGGGACTGGGATAAGATGGCCTCCAATCCCATTTTCTCAACCTTCTCCAAGATCTCCCTGAATCCTCATGTCTCTGGCTTATGGCCTCCTGCTCTCTAACACCCAATCTTTGTTCTGAACCACATTGATTTCAACATCAGACAAAGGCTCTTTGGTTTTTTTTTTTTTTTTTTTTTTTTTTTTTTTTTTTTTTTTTTTTTTTTTTTTTGTAATACTAAAAATAAATAAAAAATAAACTGAAACACACACCCAAATGACCACAATAAAAGCTCAGCCATGTGCTATGGACAAACTCTAAACACAGGACAGGTTTCCATCCCAGGGACATAAAATCATTTGAAGATATAAGGAGACCCCATTCCTGCAAATGACTGTTTCATCTCATAGAGCTTCACTAGCTGTGTGTCCACTGGGCTGCCTCTCCTCTCCTCCCTCCATGCTTCCCCTTCTCCTGCCACTTTTCTTCCCTCCTCAGCATTGTGAGCAGCCAGTGGTCACATGCCCATCCTTGGCAATGGCAACAAAGTCAACCCCCAGGAAACTCATTGACTGAACATAGGAGGAGAGTTGGATTCCCCAAAAAGCATTATGGTCTTGTTCCCAGAAGCAGGGGAAGAGATGGGAACAGGCTGCAACAGCAACTGCCCACCAAGCAGGTCACCACTTACTATGCATCAGTGTCTTACACACTTCTGGCCTCAGCAGTTGGTTCAGAAATGGGTGTGAGACTGAGACAGTGTCTCAGACCTGGAATGTCCTCCTTATCTTCTGAGACCAGGAACTTGAGTTGCTCCCCACTTTTTGCATCTGTGATGCTGCCCCGGCATGAAGCCCATCATGCTGGACCATCTTCCTCAGGCTGTGAAGTGCAGGGACAAAGATTATTTTTAACTCACTGCCAACATATAATAGGGAAATTGGCCCATGGTAGTTATTCAGACCATTCTTATTAATTGAGGTGGGGGGTGGTATTGAGGAAGGAGGGCTCAACCATAGTAATGGAGAGGGTCAGGTTAAGTAAGAACAGGATGGGTCAATGGCTCTACGTTTTGGTGAGACCACACTTCAGATCTGATCTTCAAAGAGCCTTTTTAAAGAAAACAGCAAAACTGAGAAGTGCAGCGATGTCTTCAGCAGACCTCCGGGTTCCCATTAATGGCTCCTATAATAGCTTTTCATTGCCTTCTCTTTCCTTAAGAAAGTCTCACATTGTCATCCAGGCCTGTTAAATGCTCGGCGGGCCCATTATCAAAATAGCATTTTCAGCTTCACTGAACACATGTAGAAAATGTTGTCGTGTTAAAAAAAACACACACACAACTATGAGAATAAGCACAGATTGTATTGGGGTAATTATCTCCACTCCAACAGCCTTTTGGAAAAAGAGGATATTTCTAATTTTTTGGAAAGCCATACATCTAACAGACTAAAGTCACCACTGATTAGATTAGTCGCTCAGCAATTGAAACCTGACATCAAGTTAATTTCTCCTCCGCCTGGCTGGCCAGCCCTTCCTTCCCCGCCATAAAGAGGCAAATCACGCAGATTTCTGATGGATGCCTGGTGTGAGGGTCATTGCTGCGTGTGTTTCTGTGGGAGGAGAAAGCAAGTCTGTAAACATAAGAGGTGAATAGATCCCACACTTCTGATAATGATGCTGGGGTTCATACCACGGTCACCCTGAGTCTCTTCACTTTTTTTTTTTTTTTTTTTTTTTTTTTTTTTTACCAAAAATACATAAAAAATAAACTGAAACACACATCCAGACAACCACAATAAAAGCTCAGCTATGTGCTTTGGACAAACTCTGAACACAGGAAAGGATTTCTATGGTAGGGATATAGTCAGTTAGGCCTGGCTCAGAGTCATGGATGTGCTACAGGCTAAGAGGGGTCCTTTGGGACTAAACACGTACAGCAGAGGATCAAGGTCTTTGGCTCCTTGTCCACATGTTATGGCCATGGCGACAATCAGAGTGATATGTTCCCTGGGTCTCTGCAGATATTATAGGACCTATTATAGCTAGCTTCTATAGAGGTCTAAGGTGACACTGAGGTTGACACCCAGCTCTGCCATTTACCAGTGGTTCAGTCTTTCTATTAATATTATGGTTTTGCAAGCTCCAGTCTCCTCACTTGTAAAATCTGAGTGACAACCCTCACCTCACATTTAGGAGAAAGGATCAAAGCCATCAGTAAATGCAAATGTGAGCAGTGGCGGCTCAGAAAGGGCTACCTTCCCTACCGGTAATTTTCTGGCCCTTGTTCTACCCTCCCATCTGATCTGAAGCAGACGACCCTGATTTCGTGGCTCAGATCCCCAGGCCCAATGACGAAGTTGAGTAGCATCATACAATGATAAGCAAATTGCTGTTAAATACAAAGAGAACAGCACGCGCAGCTTGGATTTCTGGAGTCAGGGCGGTTACCTGGAGGGGATGGCAAAGAAGTTGCATCTGGGAGGGAGGGCAGATGCTCCCCAGATGAGAGAGGATCAGAGGGCTCCTGGGCTGAGGGCTTGAGTGGCATTTCACGGACACGGGGGAAATATGAGGATGGAGAGAGCATGCAGCGTTAAGGGTTGAGGTAGGTCCTACCCCAGGAAGGGGAGGGGTTTGGGGTCTGAGGATCCTGGGCTTGGGCTTGCTAGATCATGGGTCCAGCATTAGTGGACTTGAGGGAATAATCTGAGAAGCAATAAATGGGGAGCCTGGGATAAGAACCCTGAAGGATGACCACAGCTGTTAGGAACCATCAGAGGCTGGGCAGAGAGAACAGATTCAGTTATAAAGGTTTCACTTTTGGGACTTGAGCTGGAGATGAGCGGGAAGATTCGATGAAAGGGGGGTCTGGGGAGCTATCACCAGGAGCAATTTCTGCAGTGATGGGAGCAGAGTAATAGCCCCTGAGGCTCTAGAAAGGGAGATAAAAGAACAGTAGTACATTCTAAAAACATGACATTATTCTAAAGACTTATTAACACATTTAATTCGCATAACCACTCTAATTAGAAAAAATACAGAGAGTTATCCTCAATTAATAGGAAAAGAAACTGAGTTTCAGAAAGTAATTTGCTCAATGAGTAAATGGTGGAGCAGAGACCCAGTTCAGACCCTGCGAGTCCAGTGTGTGGGGCCTCAGACACCACAGAGTGCTGCAGCTGCTCTTTCAACCATCACATGGCTCTACCTCTGCCTGGAAGGACCATGGAAGGGCAGCCTGGGAGGGGAGAGGCTGGAGGCAGGAAGGCCAGGGAGGGATGGAACCCCAGCCAGGCCAAATGATGCTAAGGTCTGGACTAGGACACAGAGCAATGCCTTGGAGGGAGAGTCAGATAGGAAATATCTTGAAGATGGAGAGGACAGACAGCACTTGGTTGTAGTCTTTGGAGTTCCTGTGAGGGATCCACACTGGAAATTACCTTCCTTTTCAGAGTATCACGCATACCCCAGTGCAGCTAGGTGTGGGAGATTTTTGGCGGAAAGTCAGAACACTAAACTCAAAACTTGGGATATTGAAAAAGTTGAGAACCCTATCAGGCAGTATAGAGTTGCAAAGAAATAAACAACCAAACAGAAAAACAACAACAAAACAACAACAAAAAAGAGCGAGTCTGCCTCTCATGCTTAGCAAAGGCTGGGAGGCAACCCTCAGCCTCTGGTCACTATAGCCGCCACCTCTAGGCAGGAGGACAGGGCTCAGGTGCACAGCCCCCCTCGCCCCCCCCCCCCCCCACCCCACACACACTTTCGGGAGAGCCTCTCCAGCTCAGGCCCAGCCTTCCCCTTAAAGGCTGGCACATGTTCAAGCACAGTGCTTCTGCTTCTTGACCATATGACCTGAGCAAATTGCTTCATACCTATGAGCCCCAGTTTTTTTTTTCTTCCATCTGTTAAATGGGTATAATAATTGATATGGGCCAGTTTGGCTGTCTCATGAGGCTGGTGACACTGGGGAAGGGAAAGCATTTCCTGCACAGGTGAGAAGAGAAATCACTGCATTTCCTCCAGAGCAAGTTGCATCTGAGTTCTGGGCAGCAAGTGTCCCTTTAATTCAGAGGGGTGGGTTCTTCCACCAGCCAGCAAGGCAGTGAGGCCCAGACAGGGAACTCTACTAATTGGAAGAATCACTGGGAATTTCCGGTAAGTTACAGTCTGAGAAATATTGAAGAATCGTAAAAGCCAACGTGCCGGGTATGCGTGCGTGCTGGTGTGTAGGGTGAAGTCACAGTGAATAATAATTGGCCGCTGCGTGTTTTCCACCCTGGATGACAACCACGGAGGTGGGGACAGCCGCTCAGTATCAGAGATAGCCCTCAAACTCCCCCCACTTTCTCAGAGTGAGCACAAGCCCACACCTGGCCCTGCCAAATCCCTGCCAGCTGACAATGCTGGTTTTCAGAGTGCAGAGAGAAGAAGGAGGTCTATATAGACCTGGGCAGCTTCTGGGGCTGAGCTAAGGGTTTGGGTCTTTATTCTAAGCACACTGGGAATTCACTGAAGTGCTCTAAGCAAGGAGGTTGTATGATCAGTTTAGTGCTTCAAAAAGCTCATTCAGGCTGCCCAGGGGAGAAGGGATTCAATGAGATAATCGACATCAAGGACTTTGCTCAGGGCCTGGACTAAGTAAGTGCTCAGGAAACATTGCCTCAGTGTTATCCTCTGTCAGCTGCCAGATGCCTGGTGGGAATGGATGGATGGTGGCTCAGTAAAGGAGCCATGGGCACTGCCTCTGTCTAACAAAGGGGCGAGGTTCCAGGCTCACTGGCCAAGCCTGGCTTAGCCTGGCAGGGTTCCACACCTGGCTGTGGACACTCATCAGAGAGGCCCAGCCACCTGAGATAAGAGTAAAAGCTTCCGATAGGGAATGCCGGTGGAACATTGTTCCTGAGCTTTGTCAGGAAGATGCAGCAGGGCGGCGGTGCTCTGACCCACCTTTCTTGTCTTGCTGGCTTGAGCCTAGGATCCTGGTTCACAGCTCTCATGCTGCTTTGGGACTCTTGACAGCCACACAGCTAGATTCTAGGGAGCATCTCATTCCCAGACACGAAGAGAGAGGTAAGATGGCACTGAGGGGCAAACCATGCCCTCATTGGGGAGACGCTTGGCCAGAATTGCTCAGCACCACAATTTCGATGCAGCCAGACAGAAGGCAGCCAGTTGGCGAGAGCTGTGTCACATCACTCCTCATTCAGTCCCAGTCTCGAAGCGCACTCAAAGCCATGCAGGTGCTTTTCTGGGATTTCTCAGAGTTTATGCTGATCCTCAGGTAACGAGGGCCTCTTGTCTGTGGTTTCCCTCCCTGCTGAGTGGATCTTAGTTTTAGGGAACAACAAAGGGAAGAGACAGCAGACAATCAGGGTCTGCAAATGGGGTTCTGGCATGGGTGTTCTCTGAGCACAGGCAGAAATGAGGCTGAGTGTGAGTGAGGGTCTGTGAAGCCCAGCATCATCCTCTATTGAAACCCTGAAGTATTCTGGGCATTAGCATGTATCTCTGCTTCCTCTTAGTTAAAACCCTTTGGTCCAGATCTTACCTGACTCTGGGTCTCTCAGATAATCAGTGTCTCTCTTACTAACAGATGCCCTATACCCTATACACATTGGCCAGAGAGTTGTTAAGAATATTCCTTGTCATTATCTGACTATCTTATTTATCAAAGACAAGCCCACAGACTGAAATAAAAGTTCAGGGGATAATGTTTGCATCTTTCCTGCCTGCCCAGCCCACTTCCCTGTGTGTAGCTTTCCTTCTTCTCTGCTCTTGGCTCAGGCTAGGGCCCACATGACACATCTCTGGGGCATAAATATATACACCCACCAGAGCTAGCTGTGTTGCTTTCCAGCTTCAATCTATTTAGGAGGAAGAGCTGTCTTATAGAATTTACAATTTTTAAAGAGATGCCTGGTTTATAAAAAGTGCTCACTAAATTCCCAGGTCAGGTAAGCTGGTTTCAGCTAGTGTGCCCTTAGCAAGGTTGGGTCTGTAGTTCTCAATCTTGGGTGTGCAGTGGAGAGTCCTTGGGAGATGTTGAGAAAAGGTAGACCCACCCCCTTGATCACCTCCCTGATATTCTGATTCAGTAAACTGTGGGTGAAGCCCTGACCCTCCATTTTTATAAACTCTCCAAATGATTCCCTTTGGGTTACTCTTTGGCATTCACTGGGTTGGCTCAGTGGATTATAAGGCAGTTAGTTCAGAGACCCTGGGACATAGGCTAAGTAACTCATGATGGGGGAGGTGACCAGGGGTAAGACCTAGATTATGGGATGAAGGCATAGAGGGTGTTCTAGGAAATGGGATGGCAGTAAGGGGAAAGATGGTCTTCTAAGGAGGAAAAAGCCACTCCAAAAAGGACTGGTGGTACTAGAAGGCACACAGTTCTGGGATTCTATGTTCTTTATGCTTGGGCGTTCTCATGTCTTTCATGAAGTATCCCTGCTCTGCTGAAATAAATTTTAAGATCAGTTCATCCTTCCCTAGAAATCTTGTCCTTATCCTCTAAGGTAATTTAGTCCTGTGCATATCCAGCACAAGATTATTTCTTTCATTTCTGTATCCTCAATGACCAGGATGGGGCTGGCACATTGGAGGAGCCTCTCAATCAATGATAGTGACTGAATGGCTAATCTGTTTTCCAGAATACCTAGCAGAGACCTTGAGGGGTGAAGCTTTAGCAACAAGACTTCATTTTGTGCAAGGCTGTAATGTGATGAGATTTCCTGATCTTGTAGGTTCAGAACTGGGGGTCAACACATGTTCTCTGGGAGAAGGGCTGAAATAATCCTGCTCAAGTGGAAATTGTGTAGGGTTAAGCTATCAGGGTAAGCAAGGGGGAAAGGAATGGGAAGATTAGACAGTGTTAAGAAAGCATAAAGGGGAAATGAAAGAGTAAGGGATAGAGGGACAGCAAGTATGAATAGAAGGGGAAGGAGAGGAGAGATTTGATGCCATTAATCCTTACTCTGTATCTAAATCTAAATTGCACGCATTATTCTCACAGAATATTAAGAGCAGCCTCTGTTCTTAAATACAAGGAGGTTGTACCTGGAATGTCAGATAACCTGTACAAAGCCACACCATCCATGAAGGGGTAAGGTCAGAATTCGAGTCAACTTTTTTTGATTCTGATGGAAAACAAGATGAGTAGCATGCTTGTTTTATAGCTATTTTCCCATTTCTGTAGTCATATTGAGCATATTCAGTTAATCACCTTTTTTTTTTTTTAATTGAGTCCAAGTAAGACTTTAACATCTGTACCAACACCATGATTTTGGAACATACCACCTTTCTGTAAAATTTATCATTTAAAAATCAGACTTCCTTGTATTTCATGCAAGATTAACCTGTTCCAGAACTCAAGGGAATTTATTTCCAGTAGCCATTCCACTTGAAAGCTCTGGGTGTACATCAATCAGCTCATTGTATTTTAACTTTACTCTAATACAATTTTATATATCTTCATAAAACTGAAAAATTCTTCATTATATCTTCATAAAACTGAAAAATATTTAGTATTTGCCTTTTGCCAAATTAAAACAAATACTAAATATGCACACATACAAAAGAAAACTTTTGGGACTCTGATTGTATTTACTGAGAGAAAGAAGAGGGGGGAAAGGAAATTAGAGTGTCTAAATTCGACTGTGAAAAATACAGGAGCTATGGGGAAAAGGTGAGCTATATTGGCAGGGAGAACTGACAGTGATATAAAAATGGTGATATTATTTATCAAGTGCTTAATATAAGCCATGGGCTTCAGTAAGTGCAGTACTGAGTTATATTATGTGCCCTTTACAATAACTTTATGAAGTTTACAAATGAGGAAACCGAGGCACAACAAGTCCTGTATCCTGGGTCATATGGTTGGAAGGTAAGAGCCAAGATTTCAAACCAGGTTCCAGAGCTGAAGTATTAACCATTGAAGATGCCATGTGCAGGAGTGAATAAGTCAGCATTTTCAGATACCCCGATATACTCGGTTCCCTCCTTCTGTGGGTAGTTCTCCTCCACCCCCACTCAGAAAAGGTCAGGGAGTTATGGGGTGGGGGTGGATATCTGAATCCCGGCATCCCCATGGTTTATTCAGAAGTTAGTCACGATTTCATTTCAGCCTTGGCCACTCCCTGCTCGCTGTGGAGCCTTGTAGCTGGGTGCCCTGAGGAGGAAGTTAGCACATGCAGGAAATGACTGGATGGTGGATTTTTGGGACCCCAGGACTGGGGATTGTGTCTCCTGCTCTTTCCTTTTCTCTGACTCCATGGTGGGGTAGAGGGAAAAGAATGTCATTAAAATGTCCCCTCTGTGTGGTCTCCATGCAGTTTCTCATATAGTTCATTCTTTCATCGGCTCTATGAAGTGGATCTTATGAATATCCCCAGTTTTAATTTAATGTGAGCAAGCTGAGATTTGGGGAAAGGGGGTATTAAACTTGCTTCTGTCTAACTTCACTGGGTCCCCACAAGGAGGAATCAGTCCTATGTATCAATGAGGAAAAGCCAATGAGGTACTAATCAAAGAGACCACCAAGGTCAGTGAAATAATTTTTGCACATAGAGCCAATTTAGGATCTAGCTTCCCTGAACCTCAGTTTCTTCATATTTCCTGTCAGGTTTTAGTGAAGGTTAAGAGCAATTGCATGTACTTAAGTGTCCATATGAAACCCTTCTACTTTCTGCAGTAATTAGCTTCATTGTGAAATTACAAAATCTTTATTTCTCCTAGAAACATAGGGTTTCATAAAGATATATGTAGTGGCAGAAACTTGGTTGACATGGGTGCCAGTTAAAGAAAACATAAACATGTTTACAAACCATTACTTTTCAGTCAAGTTGAGGGTAGCTTTATAGAATCTCAGGGGGCCTGAGATGCCTTTTGACTTTTTTTATTTTATTTTATGATTTCTCCTATTGATTAAGAGGAAGTGACATGACAGTTGACCTAGTCATGGCTGAACCTGCATGCTTCAGGGTGAGCAATTATAGACAGGATCATCTCTTTCAAAGAGGCTCATGTAGACTTTCGATACTCTAAGTGTGGCTGTGGAACCATCATCATCATCATGTAGCATCTTGTTAGAAATACAGACTCTCAGGCTTCAGCTGACCTCCTGAATCAGAAATTGCATTTTAATAAGATCCACAGGTGACTGGGATAGGGGGAACATTATGGTTTGAGACATATTGATGCTGATGGCTCCTCCTTCCCTTCCTCTCTCCCCCCGCCCCCCCCCCACCCCCCGATTCCTTAGCTTTGAGTGGAAGTTTCCATGAAAATTAAGTTACAGGCTTTTCAGGAAACTACCTGTCTGTACAACATTTCGAGGGTAGATGCACATCACACTGGTTGCCAAACATTTGCAGGAGCCAAGAAATTTCCAACCTTCATTGCTATGCCTCTCAACCTATTTCCTTTGCTGCATGAGAAATTGCCAATCAGGCATTTCTTGGACAGAAAGATGCTTTTCTTACAATGGAAGAAAAATATCTTCACTCCAGAAAGATGGATCAATCAGTGTTTATTGTCATTTTTACTGTAATGACTTAAAAGGAATGCTGGAGCCCTTCCTACACTGGATAATGGGGAACCAGTTTGAGCTGTTGTTTTGAACATCACCTGGCTCTTCCATGGGCCGCCAGAGGCTACAGAATGAAAAAGAAGAGAATTGGCCTTTGATGTGGGTACAGATGGGGATGGTGGCAGAGTAGAGGGTAGCGTCTGAATGCCAGAGACCCAGACAGAGTTGGCAAGAGGTGAAGAGCGAGGTGTCTGTCTGAAGAGGTGATGAGTGAGAGGGCTGAGGAAAGGACCTGTGGGAAGGGGGGTGATTTGGGTCTCCTCACCTGTGTTGGCTTGGGAATCTAGCCTTCTGAGCTCTGGTCTTGTCTGTCTGATACTTGTCATTACCCACACCCAAAGACTTCACACAAGTGGGAACATGCCTGCTTCTCCAGTGCCCTTCTACCAGTGAGAATAATACCTATTTCATGCCCTGGATTCTTCCTTCTATAGGATCCCTCCACAGGACCTTGACTTACAACCTATCTCTCTATCATGGGTAGAATTGTGTCTCCCAAAAACACACTTTCAAATCTTAATCCCTAGAATTTATGAATTGGACTTTATTAGGAAATAGGGTCTTTGAAGATGTAATCAAGTTCATAGGAGGTCTACCCTAATTCAGTAATAGTAGCCTTGTGAGACAAGAGATGTTTGGACAGAGACTTAGAGGGAGAAGGCCATGTGACCATAGAGGTAGAGATTGGAGTGGTGCAGCTATAGACTAAGAACAGCAAGAATTGCCAGCCACCTCCAGGACCTGGAGACAGATCCTTCCTTAGAGTCTTGAGAGAAAGCCTGGCCTCTCCTGCACTTTGATTTTAGAATTCAAGGCTCTAGACCTGTGGTGAAATAAATTCAAGTTGTTTAAAGCCGCTCAGTATGTGGTAGTTTGTTGTGGAAGCTCTAGCAAACTAATACAAGCATGTGTTTGGTCTCCTTGGCATGAGAACACCCATCATCACTCACCTCATCTTGCAGGTATCTTGCAAAGCTTATTGCTATTGATTTAGGGAAAAAGTCCCAGTCTCTAACCTTCCTTAAAACTTTGGTCATCTGTAACTGGCCAGATGAATGGCCTTCAGAGGCCAAAAGTTAGTTATGGTTTTGGAGCAATTTCCCCTATTTATGATTTTGCAATTGCAGAATGTGGCCTGCCGGGCATTTACATAAGCTACTTTTATCCTGGGTGCTGTGAGCCACCCAGCACCCTCCACATATGAGTCATAGGCAGCAGCCCCCAGGGCGGAGGTGCCTTCCACAGCTCCTCACCCTCCCCAGCAGGCCTCCACCCCCTCCCTGAGCTGTGCCTCATTTGCTGCTGGGCAAAACTCAGTCTAGCTGCAAATTTGGCGCCTGCCTGTGTGTGTGTAATTGGGTAGGATTTACATTAAGAGGGTTCCCTGTGGTGAAAACCACACTGCTATTTCCAATCTGAAGCTGCATAAAACATTCAATTTTCTCAGTATCCATCAGCTGTTAGTGCTGTGAAAAACAGAGTCAGCCTGGATGGATGGGCAACTCCCACTCAGTCCCCAAAACTCCCGATTATTTGTGCTCCCGGAGGGGATAATGTTATATAGTTGTGGATAATGAAACGTTATTCATCTAAGTATCCACTCACTCATTCAACAAGCACACTTGAGAATCTAGCCTGAGTCAGGCACTGTTCTGAGTATTTCTTCAGATCCCATCCCTCCTCATCTACAAGATCTTCAAACTGGCTTCTTTTTGCATAATCTAAACCAGGGATTGGTGAGCTTTCTCTGTAAAGGGCCAGAGCGTGTATAGTTTAAGCTTTGCGGGATAGGAGGCATCTGTCGCAACTGCTCAACTCTGTTTGTGTAGCTAGAAAGCAGACACAGACAGTATGTATATAGGTGGGTGTGACTGTGTTCTAATGAAATTTTGTTTATAATAATAGACAGCAGGGCAGTCTTGGGCAGGGCCATAGTGTGTCGATCTCTCATCTAAATACCTTATTTTGTCCTATTGAGCCACATGCTCCATGACCTTCTCCCTGCCCACACCTCCTGTTTACCATAAACAGCTCCCCTCCAGGTCCTGTAACTGTATTTCAGCACCAGGCTCTCCTCTGCCTCAGGACCCTTACATATTCTATTCCCTCTGCCGGAGGAAATTCTCTCCTCTTGGAATTTGGAAAGGTGCTTCTTCATTCTTTATGTTGTAACTAGAGGCCTAATGCATGAAATTCAAGCAAGAGTAGTCCTTCCTTCCCCTGGCTGCTGGCACTGGCTTCCCTCTGGCACTCGGGGACCCTGGCTTCCCTCACAGCCCCAGCTTCATCTGGAAGGTTGTCTGGAAGGATGTCCAGAAGGACATCTGGTCTAATATCATATTACACTTTTATTATTATAGATGGGAGCTCATCAGATGGTTAGGGTTAGGGTTAGGGTTAGGGTTAGGGTTTGTGTCTTTTGTGACATCCTCCTTTGAAAGCTTTGCCCACAGAAAGCTGCTTCCTTCAGTTTCTTTCCTCTCAAGCTGGAAGGCATGTTGCAGACATCCATTATCTTCTTGTTTACTTGTGTTTTGGTTCTAGTTCCTGTCTCCCACCCACTTTCAATTGAAGCCCTAAGAGGGCTGGTTTGGTCAGTCTCGTTATCTGTTCTCTCCTATTCCTGGGCATGGCTTATCTGTTCTCTCCTATTCCTGGGCACGGCGCTTGGCATATAATAACCTCTTGATTTAAAAAGCAAATATTAAGACTTCTCAAAAAATAGTTATTTAATCAATAAAAAGCAGTCCGGACCTCAGGGAGCTTGCAATCAAGTAGAAGAGTCAGAATGATCACACAGGTGATGTGAGCATCGGTGTGACAGATGTATGTCTGAATAACCGGGTTCCAGAGGGATTGCTGAGAAAGAGGGCTGCCAGCAGTCAGGTTGCCCCCAGCAGGTGAAGAATAAAGCAAGGCTCAAAGGGACAGACACAGATCGAGGAGCAAGAGGGTGGAGCAAGGAAGGTAGACTCAGTTCCACCTTCTACAGACGGAAACAGGAAAAGAAGGGAGAAGGTGATTGACATTCGTGGAGCATGAACTAGGTGTCAGCTACTCTGTCACGTATTTTGCACACGTTCTTCACGATAGTCTTTCATCGTAAATATTATTAATATTAGTAAATGTTAAGTACATATTGATATTGTTCTTATTTTACAGAGATAGAAACTGAGGATCACAGAGGGGCATCACACAGCTGAATTCATATCTTCTTTGGTCTACAGAAGTGACCCAGAGATGTGGGGTAGGGACAACATGTGTATTACTTAATCTGCAGTCTTCTTTTCATCAGAAGGTGCTTCCTTCTCCCCAATCTCATCCTAGACTTAATTATCTTCCTTTTTATCTCTCTAATAGGCTGGTGAAACCCTTGGGGTAACTGTTTGTCTCCTCCAGATGCCCCTTGCTCATACCCAGTCTGTAATGCTGGATGAGAGGACAGGGAAGGAAAGGAACTTCAATGAGAACCTCATCAACTGTATACACGTGATTCTATTTAATCCTCATGACAGTCACATCACAATGGCACTAGCTGTCCCATCTTACTGAAGTGTCAGCTGTGACTGGAGAGGGCTAATCGCCCACCCACAGCCTCCCAGTGACCAAGAGCTGGAATTCTGATACCTGTGAGGTGCCCTCCTGCCCCCCACCATCAATCCGGCACCCTGAAGGCTGCATTAGGTGGGGCACAGGACTCAAGCAGGGTGACAAGGCAGGGAGCTGACTCCAGCCAGCCTCTCCAGATGGTGACAGCCCTCAGCCCCTCCTCAGTAGATTCTGAGAGGGGAAATGAGAGCACACCTGTCTATGCAGGGCCATCAAATTGCCCGAGGAGAAGCTATTAGATATATGAGGAAATTCTTAGGCGATTGTACTGGAAAAAAGTGCTTACTCCCCCCGTGGGGGCCCCCCCCCCCGCTCACTCCTCTCCCCACTAAGTGTTCATATAAACCTTCTGGGCGAGGGAGCTGAGAGGCAGCCTTATCTGAAAGCCAGCCGGTCTCCTTCTCCCTGGGGGACTGGGAGTGATTTGATTCTGTTGGCTAACGTTGTTCGAAGCCGACTTCATCTCCCCCAGTACTCATCAGAGCTGCTAATAGGCCCTTCAGAGCTCATAAAGAGATGACCAAATCTGGGGCTGGGGGACTCCAGCTCATTTATCTTCCACAGGCCTGATCAGATCTGATTTTGTACGCTGACGGCTCAGTGCTCAAGTGTGGTCTAGCCTGCATCTCAGACACCTGCTTGGCGTGGCTGGGCCTGCGGGCCCCCAGGAGGGGCTGAAGCCCTCTGACCCGCTGGGGTCTCACTGTACTGATGCAGCAGACAGACACTTACCTGCCAGCCCTATCGATCTGTGGACGAGAAAATAAAAGCATTTAGGCTGGAAAGGGAACAATGAAGTGTTCCCTAATGGGGGTGTCAGTTACCACTTTGGTTCATCACATGTGCAGTTGCTCTGTGAGTGTATGTACATCCACATGATCCTGTTGCCTCTTGTTATGTCTACATCAATCAATTTGCAAGCTAATGCATGGGGAGAATGTAAAACAAATGTGAAGTCACAGTTACATGGATACCATCCCTCACCACAAATATGTTTCCCTAATCTGTATTAACACCTTTTAAAGACCTAATCACATTCTGCAGCTTTTTCATAAATATTTTTGATAAATATCTCTAACTCATCTAATTAGAAGAGACAGTTTACACAAAAAACAACTGGGGGAATTTCATCAAATTTATTTAGCCCATGTGTTCTTCAATTAGTGAACCAATGAAGGGAATGATAATAATGATCACTAGCATTTGAGTGGTTATGATGTTCCAGATGCAGGGTGATCAGTTCCTGCTCATAAAAGCTCTACCAGGCAGGCAACATTAGTGGTACCATTTTACAGATGAGGAAACTGAGGTTTAGGGAATGTTCTGTGTAACAAACACACAACTCAGTAGCATGAGACAACATCCATTTGAGTAAGCTCAGAGATTTTGTTTGTCAGGGGTTTGGAAAGGCACAGAGGCTGGGGTTTTAGGAGTGTCTGGAGCAACTTGAACAAATAGGGTTGGGAACTTTCAAGATGGTTTCTTCACTTCATGCCTGGGACTCGGGCTGGGTTGGCCTCAGGCTGGGCTCAGCTGGAGCTGTAGATGGGGCATCTCCCATGGTCATGCCAGCATAGTGGTCTCAGGACTCAGCCTTCTCAAGTGGTGAATCCAAGGGTGAGTGTTGCTATAGAACCGGGAATAAGTTGCATGGCCTTTCATGATCTATCCCTAGAAGTCACTCTGTGTCATTTCTACTGAATTGTATAGGTCCAAGCAGTCCCAAGTCCTCAGACTTGGGAGGAGGAGACATACCTCAATGAGAGAGGAGTCAAAGACCAGGTACTATGTTTTAAAATAGCATCAAAGAAGTTAACTAACCTGTCCAAGATTCCTGAGGGAGGAAGAGGCAACATTGGGATTTGAAGTAGGTAATCTGACTCCAGAGCTTGCCCTCCAAGTGACCATACAATACATCAAGCATTGCTAACCATGCACTAACTGCTAAATTTATGTGAGGAAGAAGAGGTTAACCAAAGAATTTATATCCATATATGTATAACCCGTGGACACGGACAATAGTGTGGTGTAGGCCTGGAGGGGAGAAGGAGGATGTGAAGGGGGTTAATGGGGGATGGGGGAAGGGGGAATAGCTGTAATACTTTCAACAATAAAGTAAATGTAAAAATGGTCAATCTTAATTGGTGTTACCAATCTGTAGGGCAGATGAAGAAATGGACAAAGTGCACTCTTTATGGAGTAGATGTAAGAGTGGTGAGAATCTGGAATCAGGCTGTGAAAGGGGGTTTCCAGGAAAGTGTGCCATCAGGAGTGTTTTCACAAGCAGAACTAAAGCAAAGATGTCCTCAGACTATAGAGGAATTAAAACACGTTTCATTATTTAAGTTTTTTGCATTTTCTCTGTGGAAAAGTCCTTGCCCTCTTAGTTAAAAATACTCATGGCAGCCAGGAACCAGCCAGTTGGCTCAAAGAGTTTCCATGAACACTGGGGGAATCCATAAGACTTGAGGCTGGAGTTTGCCAAGAACATACGTGATTCTTCAGAGCCTGTGTCTGCGTGTGCTCAGCCCAGAACCAGACCTAGGGTTTGCTGGCAGAATAGTGTGCTCCAGGGACAGCGGGGCTGGGCTCAGAGTTTGTGGGGTTTGGGGAACTGAAGGGTCTTTGGTGGTGATACCTCCTGCAATTTTCTTTATGGGAGATAAAATTATAGGGAGTGACTTCTGAGGATGCAAAATGGGCAAGGGGCAAAGGGAGACATGCAGATTCATGGGCGTCATTTGTGCCCAGATGCAGCTATTAATCCAAGTGTTGGACAAAATGCTCTGGCTTTGCCTTTGATTGGCATCTGGACCAAAGGAGCAACGACTGGACAGACCTGTTCCAGCCAGCCAGGGCAGGGCAGGGGAGCTGTTTGCCTCACCTGAAGAGGCAGGTTTATCCACAGGCCTGCAATCGGCTTCCTTGGAGGCTGGAGGGTTGTGCCCGGGAGGAGCAGCTTGGTGGGTCCCTCTGCAGGCTTTGAGCTCACAGTACAAGGAGGCAGTCTGTCTGGTGGTACATGCAGGCAGGGCTGGAATTTGCTGACAGGTTCAGATTGATTATTCATTCCGAGGAGCAGTGTGTCTGGGTGGTGTTTGGGTGGCACGGAGTGAGATCAGGTATCTCCTGTAACATTCAGAACTGAGATGCTTAATACTGAGGGTTTGTAAGGAACCTGGCACTGTGCTGAGAATTTTGTGTTCAGGTGGGATCTCCCTGAAGTAGACCCCAAGACCAAGATTCCAGTGCAAATAGTTTATCTGGAAAGCTGAACACAGAGAAGGAAATGGGGGAAAGATAGAGGAAGTGAGGGCAGCAATAAAGATTGTGGTATCAAGCAAGCTACCACAGCAGGGCAATTGAAGCTTACTCCTGTGGTGAAATTCCAGAACACAATGTCAGATATCCCACATGGGAGGCAGGGAGTTGGAATATTTATACACGTCACTGGCTGAAGCCTGCTCTGGGGGTGTATTTCCCTAGGACTTCTGGAATTCTGTGTGCCTGTGTGTGTGTGTGTGTGTGTGTATACACAGGAACACACACAAAATAAAAATTTCTGAAATTTTGGCCAAATTTTAAAAACAAATCGACCCTTCAGCATTGAGATGCTGATGGTAAGAGCTAGAAATTTAATTGAGCTCCTTGAAGACACCAATGGCATCAGAGCACTTAATCCTTATATGAGGAAGGGACTATTCACACCCATTTTATAGATATAAAACTGAGGTTTAGAAAGGAGAAGTCACTTTGGTGAAGTTGCACTTCAGTGGAATTGCTGGGGTTTCAGTTAAGATCAAGGAGCCCATGTTTTTAACCAGTAAATTATATTGCCTCCTTAGGTATAAAGTTATAAAAGTTAATAGGAACTAACCCCTAAATTCTTCCTTTAAGACATGACCACACTTGATTAGATTTTAGACTGCAGGACAAAGGTAGTTTGACCCCAAGGAACAGAGTCTGATTAGTAGAACACTCCCATCTCACGAGAGAACCAAAGTTAGGAACATATCAAGCTGGGCTAAGGTAGCCTGGGACCTTATGAAAACATGTCCTTCAGTTTTCTCAAGTAAGGGCAGGAATCAGACACTGGAATTGATGGGACTGGGCAGGGAGGAGGTAAGGAATAAAAGGTGGAGATCCTCACAGGTTCCACTGGGAGGTATGTAGGTTTGTCAAGATGGCTAGAAGAAGAGTTCCAGGTGACCCTGTGTCCTTCTTATCTTTGTACCATTTGTGACGAGTCCTAGATGACTATTAGGTCGTCACCACCACCCACACCTCACCCCAACTGTTCTTTTGCTCTTCTAAAACTACTCTCATGTTTATCAAGGAAATGCCCCAAAGACTTCCCAAATTTCCCTTCTAAATCTTTGGTATACTTAGGCTGAAGACCCTCCTCCCTTCCCACTCACCCCAATTCCTCCATCTCCCTAGCTGCAGAGATTGCCTTTAAATAAACCCAGGCACACCAAGCCCTTGAGGATCAAGTGGTTTGGATTGTAGGCACACCCTCTGATAGACAGCTTCTAATTATCCTCAGCACATCCTTCTCAACTCTCACTAACTAACGTTCCACCTGGCCACCATTGCTGTACTAGTATATCCTAGCATACTTAGCATACTGGGGTGGAAACTTTGGTTATCCCCATAAATATGAGGCATAAAAATAGTTATAAGTCTTTCTCCTTCCTTCCTTCCTTCTTTCCTTCCTTCCTTCCTTTCTCTTTTTCTCTTTCTCCCTCCCCCCTTTCTTTCTAATGTGACAAATAACACAAAAATAAATGTGTTGAGGATGGGACTCTACCAAGATAGGATGGCCAGTAAAGATCTATCTGTGGAGGAGATATTTTTAAGCTGAAACATACCTAAGTAATGGCAAGGAACTAACCATGTAAAAAGAAGAGAAAAGCATTCCAGAAGCTAGAACAACATAGATGTGGGCAAGTTGAGGAACATAAATCACTATCCTGGTTGGAGCCTTGTGAGTGAGGAGGAACGTGGCATCAGATAAAATTTTAGAAACGAAAAGGAGATTGGAAAGCTAGGGCTATGTGCCACACTGAGGAACTTGAGTTACATTGAAGGCGAATGAGAAACCATTGGAGAATTTTCAGTCTGGTGCTGACATAATTTTCTTCATTAAACAAAGTAAAGATAGTCTGAAAATTAGATTGCAACAGGGAAAGGTAGAACCAGAGACCTGCTTGGAATCTGTTACATTTGTTCTGGTGAGAGATGATGATGGTGGCCCAGCCAAGGGTTGAGTGATAAAGATGGTAACATGTGACACATCTGAGATGTTTTTGGAAGTAGAATCAGAGGGACTTTCTAAAGAACTTCATAGGAAAGAGCTCAATCTTTTGCCAAGAGCCAGGGGTCAGGTTTGTTCAGATAGATCCCAGCTTCAGAACAATAAGTTAAGAAACATGCTGATCCAATGTGGTCTAGGGAATAAACAGAAAACAACTAAACAAAAAGTCAGACTTAAATCACACTGCAACACTATGATAAACAGGGGATTCTCTCCCCAGAAAACGAATGTGTGTGCTTACAAAATGTTGGCGCACAATTTCACGTCACTCCTGGATTCCTGAAGACCCTTCATGGACTCCCACCTCCACACCCAATGTACCAGGAGAGTCATATGTCTGGGGATCCAAGTTTTAAAAATGTATGAACTAGAGCTTACAGTGACCCTCTGCATTATGGAAATCTATAACTTGAAGAGTGGACAATGGACAACCTTTGTAAGGCAGGTTTATAAATAATCAATCTCTAGTGTATGTGCTCAAGGGGCAGACATTCCATGAATCTCCTTCAGGGGCCCCTGCAGTGTTCTGCCATGGTTAAAGTGTAGTCCAATCCTGTTTCCACTTGATAGGTCCCCTGAGAGAGGGATGGGCTGTCAGAGTGAAGCCTTGAAGGAAACATGGGAATATGAACACGTGGTTCTTAGGGTGGTGGTATTCTGGGTCATTCTTTTCTAATTTTGTGATTTCTGTTTGGCTGGTATAACATTGCTTGAGCAATACATTTTAAAAAGAACCCAAACAAGATTGCAGCTCAGAAATTATCTCTATTTTCAGCTTGAACAACTAAGTCAAAATTTCCAAAAAAACAATGAATAAATCTTTTTTGTTTTCACCAGTGTGAAAATTTTCCCTGCTGTTTACATTTTTTATTGTTTCTTTTCCATGTCTTTTAAATGAAAAGGCAAGACCATACATTTCATTACACTAAAGATATGCTCAACTTATGTCAATTAATCCCCAAAACTTCTTTCTCTTCCTAAGATTTGTGAAGGCTTTTCATGACTCAATGCATTACATATGCTCTTCTGCCTCAGTACCCTGAAAAAGCTTAACTTTTTTTTTTTTTTTTTTTTTAGGTCCAATGGAGAGGCCATCTTCTAGCCCTCATGAACCCATAGACAGAGGTAATTCTGTCTTCTGTACTCCTGTATCCTCTTGCCCATCCCTTTGTCATACTACTGGTCATATTTTAATTTTTTTTCCCATATCTGTCTCTCCCTCTTGAATTATTGAGGATAAGGATGGAGATTTACTTATTTTTAAATTGCAAAACTCATCCAAATTCTGACACCCAGCATAAGCTCAGTGAGTGCATACTGAATGTATGGAATGCATGGAATAACTCCTATAAAGGGCTCTATGCTACCAAAGCAGAAGGTGCATGATGTCTTGAACTAGCCCATGCAACCCTTTTTAGCAATTAGTGCTATGTTGCTGTTAGGAGGAAAAGTTCTGAGTCATGGAGAGGAGTCTGATTTTACCCTCAGTTTGCTTCTTCCCAGGGCCTGCTCTCCCTGGCCATTTCTGCTCGGTCTATGTGTGTGCTTCTAATGTTTAAGGCCGAGACTGCTTCCCACAGACCTCTGTTCTCAAACCCCCCTTCATCCCTGTTCTTTTCCTCTCCATAGTACACAGATGTAAGCAAATTCCTCCAGATCAATTCCTCAGGCTCATAATTATGTATTTTTGGTGAGTGCTTATACTTTTTCAGGGATTGTGCTGACTGCTTTCATAAATTAATTCATTTTCTATTCACTTATTCTCTCATTTATATGTTTATATAGTCCAGAAATATTACTTGAGCATCTATTATAGGTTGACTCTACGCTGAATGCTGTGATGTCACTGAAGAAGATGGATGGAAGTCCTTCCCTCTTAGAGCTTGGAGTCTAGCATGGAAGAAAGGAAATGATCTGGTGACCGTGAATTAAGAAGGTAATTTCAGATAGAGCAAACTTTATAAATGAACCAAAGACAGCACCGTGGTTGAGATTTGAGAGGATGGTGTGGTCAGGATCTGGAGAGGGGAAGAAGGAGGCTCTTCCACTTCACATCACAATGGCCCAGAACTAGTCATGTGATCACACCTAATCACAAGCAGGCTGGAAAGCTTCCTGGGTGACTCAGAAGAGGAACATAAAAAAAAAAAGGATTTGGTCAACCCTATATATAAGCATCATTTCTGACATTTGAACCAAGACCTAAAGATGAGTTGGAAGAGTTTTCAAGAGAGAAAGAATACCATATGGAAAGTATGTAAACTGGGGGAAATACAGCTTGGCCTATTTGATGACTAAAGGGCTGTCATTGTGTCTGGTGCATAATGAACAAGACACTGTGAGATGAATAGAGAGGAGGTTGGCAGGAACCATGCCATTTAGGATTTCGTAGGTTCCAAGAGCTGTGAGAGACATCAAGAGGTTTTAAGCCAAGGAATGCCATGATGATTTTTAGAAGCTCACCCTAACTGCAGAGTGAAAAATGGTCTGTAGGGGAAGAGTAGGGGCAGAGAGAGAACTTGTGAGGTTGTTACAGAATGCTAGAAAAGAGATGATGGCTCTGAACAGCTAGTAGTGTCAGAGATTGTATTTTCTGACCACGAAAGTAACAAAGAGGGTGTTATAAACTGTAATCTGCTCCTGTTAAGTTCAAATACTTATTTACCTCACACTCAAGTAATTGGTTGTTTAGTGTATAGTTCTTCTGTGTATAATACCATATTGATTCTTGTCTATTTTCTAAGCATAAGCATCCATCACCAAGCTTCTAAAGAAGACGCATAGGAGGAGGGAAAGGGACACTAGCCTGGGAGAAGCCAAGAGAAATTCACTGAGAGTGCAGGGCTCTGCCAGGATTTTAAAGGATGGAACCATGGAAAGAATGGGGCTCCAGAGACAGTGGTCTGCTTTCCTGCCTAGGAAGTAGCCTTATGTGAGTTACTTTAAATTCTTGGGACTTTACAGGAAGGTTTTGATACTCTAGTTAAAAGGGCGCAGACTAAATCCAGGCTTCACCACTAAAAGTTGTATGAACTGAAAAGATGTCTCTCAGCTTCAGTTCCTCATTTGTAAAACACCAAGTGTGTTAGTCAGTTTGGCTAAAGTAACAAACATCCCCCATCTCTAAGATCTCATTGACTTACAACAAACTTGTCACTCAGCTATAGGTTGATTGCTAAAGCTCTGCTCCCTGTGCTTTCTCCTTCCAGGTCCCAGACTGTGAGCCTCCCATATGGCATGCTGTTCCTGGGGCAGAAAGCAGAAACCTGCAAGACTCTTAGACCTTCTGAGACATGGTAAACAGCACATCTGTTCTCTTCCATTGACCCAAGAAAGTCATATGGCCCAATCCATGTAATGTCCTGGTGAAGCTCCCTTTCTTTTTCTATACTGGAAGTATCTGAAATTCAATTATGACCAACTTGAATTTCAGATACTTCCAGTATTTATTTATTTATTTATTTATTTATTTATTTATTTTTACTTTGTGGGTGTTTCCTGGGCTCTATAATGTTCAATTTTCCTCTAGTTACAAAGTTGCCAAGATTTTATCTGTGGTACATCTTTTACAATTGATAAACCAATATAAAATTGTTGTTGTTGTTATTATTAAAACCTGTAGTTTACATGTGGGTTCACTCTTTGTATTGTTCATTCTATGGGTTTTGAAAATGTATAATGTCATGTATCCATTGCTACAGTATTTCACAGAGGAGTTCCACTCCCTAAACTCCCCACCTATTCTTCCCACCCCTCCTCTAACCTATGGCGGCCATGGATCTCTTACTGTCTCCATAGTGTTGTCATTTCTCTAATGTCACATAGTTGGATCAGACAGTATGTAGCCTTTTCAATGTCTCTTTCTTGTTCCCTTTCTCCAAATCTTCATGTCCCTTCTATCAACTCAACACACACACACACACACACACACACACACACACACACACACACACCTACACAGACATCTTTCTCCTAAAGAGAAATAGAGAGAAGTTGATAAAAACCCACACTTAACTTGGCTCACAAAAATCATTAAGGAAAGAACATTTGGGGGATCATTCCTCTCAACCCCCTGCCTTCCTATTAGCAAGTCAGCTCTGACTTCTCACCCAGCTCAGGGAACCAGGCCTTTCCGTCCGGCTCAGTCTGCTCACTCATTTTCCCCAAAGCAAGGGCCTCTTGCTTGCACCGTGTCGGAGCAGTAATTACCCTGTGTCTGTTATGCCGCTTTCAAATTATTTTTCCCACTTTCAGAGCCATCGCCTCCCACTTCTTATCTCTACTGTGATCTTCCACAGGCGCAGGGGACCTGCCTCTTGACTTACATTCTGCTTCTGATGTTAAAAAGTTCCCTTGAACTTGCATTTACAGACACCAACCAGAAAAGCCCCAGTGTCTTCCCATCAGCTGACACATCCCGGGGGCAGGGTGTTCGCAATTACAGCCACGCTGGCTGCGGGATCAGAGAGCTGCTGAGGCCTGGCAAAGCCGGCCCGAAGAGCATCTTTGATGAGTGACAGGGTCATTATTATGAATGCTATGCGGATGCAGGTAAAGGCCTGTGGCAGGAGCGCTTTTCTCCCTTTATCTTGTCTAAGCTGTAAAGACAGACACACACACACACACACACATACACACACACACACACACACACACACATATATATGCATAGACTAGCAGGCCTGGCTAGGGAGGGGGGAGTGAGGTGAAACGCAGGATTTCTCACAATGCTGGGCAGATCCTTCCACAGAGCTCTGTCTCCTCAGTCCTCTTTCTACTGGATGTCCTCACTCAGGTGGCATGCATGCAGCTTAATCCTAAATTAGAGAGGCGATTCCCCACTTCCCCAGCTTTATGGTTCCAACATTCCTCCTTCCCATTTATATCTTTCTTGAGATGTAGAATTTCTCTCTGTGGAGATATTTTCTGCCACTTTTATTTCTTGCAGGACAATAAGAAATACCCAATAGTGATCCTAGCTTCTAGTATCAAATGGTGCTTCTCTGGGGAAACTGCTTTCTCTAGTTCCTCCGAGTGTCAATATTCAGCTGCAGAGAGTTGATACTCATTCCTCAGGTGTATTTGGTAAATCTATGTCCCTGAGGGTGGGCCTAGGATGCCCTGAAGGAGGGAAGCACACCCGAGGCTAATCATCTAGGTACCAGGCCATGTTAACCTAGAAATTCCACCTTAGGGGGCATTGCAAGGGACCTCCCCCTCTCCACATTGGCTTCAGACTTTGAGGAAACTTGATGTCTTTAGGATGATCCAGGGGTTCAGGGGTTCAAGATGGCATCCTTGATGGGAGGTGTGATGGGAACTGGGAAGAGGCTGGTGTGCTGAACTCTGTCAGTCAAAGGTGGGAAGTCTTCACGTGTAAGCGAGCCTTTCTGGTAATTGCTTGCCTGTCCCTTCCTTTCAGTTGACCTAAGGACTCTAAAAAGACACATTGGGATCTTAGAAGCTTGTCTCAAAATCACAGCAGAATCCTCGGAAGGAGCTTGCCTCGTCATTTCAGGGGTGTAGTAAACATTTTCCCCAAGATTAGTGGGAGTGGCAAGGAATGCTTTATAATTCTTGCTTTTAAAACATGAATGATATTTTAAGATGGTCACAATATGCCCACCATGGTCTTCTGAACCTTACAACATCCTTCTAAAGGGACCCTCGTCTTGCTTCCATTTTGCAGGTGAGTAAACCAAACATTTCAGACAGTGTATTTCAACTCCCCACCCTGCATTGCACTCTCTATCCCTCCATTTTTTGCTATCCTTGGAGGATCTACGCTGCCTCTCAAAAGAGGAAGCTGAACATTTTTGCTACATTTCTACTTTGTGCAAAGCGCCTGTGCATAATTGGTCAAGCTAGGTGGTTGAATTCTGTGTGTAAAGCAAGACATATTTTGTCTTTTCCTACTTCTTTAAAAACTAGTTTAAGAGCAAGACACTGTAGTCCACAGGGTTTGTGTGATTTGAAAATCAGAAGCCAATGGATGGAGAAGCTGGGACACAACATTATTCCAATTTGCTTTATTTTGGCCCAGTTCAGAGCACAGCAGGCATGGAAATGCTCAGATTGGGAACATCATCTAGCCACACAGATTGGAATACAAAGGGACCTTTCCCCACTGCTGAACACTCAGGGTGCTGTAGTCCTGACCCAGGGCTTTCTGTGTGTTCGGCGCGTCGCTACCCTGTTCTGGTAGTAACCACGAGGACTCATATAAGTGTGTAAATATCTCAGTATATCAATTAGTAGTCTCTGTCCAAAAGCCCACAGAATGTGGGGAATCACCACAATTGGTCCTGTACCTGCTTCACCAGCTCCCAGAAAACCAAGGAAGCATTTGATAATCTTTCTGCTTTAAGGACTCTAATGACTATTCAGTCCCCGCAGGCTACCAACAGACCACACCATTTGACAATGTTGAAGCTAGAGCACAGAAGAGGTGTTTACATCTGACATTGGGCTAGTTTTAAGAGAAGGAATTACCTGCTCAGAATGGATTCAGAAAGAAGCCCTCTCACAGGTTGCGTGAGGACAAGCTGAGGAAACTTAAGCCATAGCTGTTTGGATTCGTAACTGTATTCCAAAGCAAATGTTTCTCAGGGGCTGGGACTTATCCAGCATCTGTCACATACTTGGGGCGTGACACGGAAGAATGTACTTCCCCTCCCTGAACCACGGGTCCTCATCTATAAAGGGAGCTTGGAATTCTAAGGTCCCCAATCTCACGTCTTAAATGGGGTCAGTTGGGAATCCAGCAGCTCAGGCTGCCGGGATGGGACAGAGCTGGTATTGGTTGATGAGAAAGGGGCATGGTAACCAGGACTTGAGCCAGCCTGAAAAGAAAGTCTAAAGAGGTCTGATCTGGAGGCTGAAGAGGACAGCAGGGGTCTCCTAGGAGTGGCAGTCAAGCTAGGTCAGGCTCTGGGCAGGCTGCCCGGTTTGAGGAATGGCATCAATGTGTGGCAAGAGGCCGCTAAGGCTGGACAGGTGTCAGGGCTCAGGCCAAGTGGGCTCGAGGTCAGTATGGGATGTCAGCTCTAAACAAGGTGCCTGAGTGCAAAGCAGGCTTGATTCAAAACCCACTCCCCACCACATAGAATGACTGCCTGGGTGGCCATGGACAGACCTGATCCGGGTGCAGGGGACCCTGAGTTTAGCCCAGCAAGAACAATTTGAGGTTCACCTGCCTTCTCAGGACAATTTTGGCTGAAGGACTAGAGAAGCTGGCTAGACACCTTTAGAGCTGAAATCTCTAAAGGTATCTATCCCTTTAACTATGACCTGTGCCACCATCAAAGAGTCAGGGCAAAAATATAGAGAATGTCAAACCGAAGACTATCAGGAAATGGAGGTTCTTTAAATGACCCCATCAGTGTGGATTTCATTGTCAGACCTTCCTTTTCCAGTCATCACTGTGTCTTTCCAGTCCAGATTTCATGCCTCCAAGCTGGAGGTGACCCCAGGCACTAGTCCTAACCTTTCTCATATAGTCACACAATAATCTTGGGGGCCAGGTCTTCCAAGAACATAGTGTTCTTAATGCCTTAACTGTGAGGCATAGATATCTTCCTAGTTGAAGAGGGATAAGATAGGAATGCTCATGGGCAAGATACTCAGTTGTGCAAAAAAATATTAGTTTCATTATTACTGAAATTAGCTTAACTCTTTAGTCTCCATTTCCACTTGGCAGGAAACTTAATCTTGCTAACCCAAAGTATTATAATATAATACCCTCTTCCCATTTTAAATTTTAGTTTGTTTTAGTTAAATACTTACATTCATAATGTTATTCCTGACCTTTCTCACCTTCACACAGTGGTTATTCTAACTTCCTGATGAGTTTACTTTTACTGTTGTATCCTTTTAAAAATTCAAAATTACTTGATTGGTGTAAAGTTATTGCTGTGTAACTTACAAAAAAGTAAAATTTACCATTTTCAGTGTATGGTTTGTCAATTTCTACACAATAGCCTCTTGGGGTTTTGATTGAGATGGTGTTGAATCTATAGATTAATTTTGGGATAGTTATCATAATGATATTGAATCTTCAAATCCATGAACATGGTACAGTTCTCATTTTATTTAGGGCTTCTGTAATATCTCTTAATATTGTATTGTGGTTTTAAGTTTAGAGGTCTTGCGCTTATTTTGTTAAATTTTCCCTACAACTTTCATGTTTCAAGGTGCTATTGTAAATGGCATTGCATTTTTAATTTCACATTTAAATTTTTTTCTTTCAGATATATAGACATAAAATTTATTTTTTAATTTTGAATTTGCATTCTGTGACCTTGTTGGATTCACTCGTTATTCTTAATAACATTTTAATAGATTCCTTAGGATATTCTATGTGCATGATCGTGCTGTATGAAAATATAGTTTCAATTCTTTAAAATCTGCATGCCTTTTAGTTTGCTTCCATAATAGTATTGAAATGATGAGAGATGATATTCTTGCCTTGGTACATAGAGATTAAGAATTCAGTCTTTCATCCTTGAATGTGATATCATAGAATTTTCATAGATAATCTTTGTAACATTGAGGCAATTTTATTTTATTCCTAGATTTCTGAAAATTTCTATCTTAAAAAGGTCATATATATGAACACATGTCTATACTCAAATATGACTTGTGCTTTTACTCTTTATTTTGGTTATATAGTTAAATACTGTGATAATTTTTAAATGATAAGCCAGCCACTAATCCTTGGGATAAACCCCACTTTGACATAATTTACTACCTTTTTATACATAGGTAGATTATAATTTGCTAAGCATTAAGGATTTTTGTGCCTTTGCTCATAAGGTATATTGATCTGAAGATTGCTTTTCTTGTAATATCTTTGTCTGGTTTGAGAATAATATCTTTGCCTGGTTTGAAATTGGCCTCATGAAATAATTTGAAAAATTTTCATCCATACTTTCTTTTTAAAAGAATTTGTGTAGGTTTATTATTTATTTAATTAACTAGAGGCCCAGTTCATGCATAGGGGCAGGGGTGGGGGGTGTCCCTCAGCCCAGCATGAACCTTCTCCAATCTGGGACCCCTTAGGGGATGTCTAACTGAAGGTTTAGGCTTAGTGGACAGAGTGTCAGCCTGCAGTCTGAAATGTCTCAGTTTGATTCCAGTCAAGGGCACATGACTGGGTTGTGGGCTTGATCCCCAGTAAGGGTGTGCAGGAGGCCGCCAATCAATGATTCTCTCTCATCATTGATGTTTCCATCTTCCTCTCTTCCTCTCCTTTTCTCTCTGAAATCAATAAAAATAAAAAATAAAAAAGAATTTATTTTAAAATTTGATATGGGCCTATTCAAGTTTTTTACTTCTTCTTGAGCTAGTTTTAATCATTTGTGTCTTTCAAAGAATTTATTCATTTTACCTAAGTTGTTAAGTTTATTAGCACAAATTTATTACATTGCCTTATATTATTTTTTAAATGGCTGTAGGTATGTAGTAATGTCAATACTATACTTTAATTATTAGAAATGTAGCTTCTTTTTGTTTATTTACTTGATTAGTCCATCTAGATGCCTATCAATTTTTATTAATATTTAAATTTTTTTTAAAGAAAAAGCTTTGGTGTTATTGATTTTTATTTAATGCTTGTTTGATTTCTATTTTATTAACTTCCTCTCTTATCTTTGTTACTTATCTCTATTTGGTTTTATATTATTCTTTATTTTTAGAGTCTCAGGTCATTCATTTTGTATTATTTTTGTTTTCTAATATACTAGTAAGCATTACAGAGTATATCAATTTCCCACTAGTCCTGCTTTATCTGCTTTCCACAAATATTGATATTTTTTGATTTCTTTATCATTCATTTCAAAATATTTTTTGAATTTTCTTGTGCTTCGTTGTTTTAGTTATGGGTAGTATACGCGTTAGTTAATTACAAAATTTTGAGGGTTTTTTCATGTAAATTTTTTCTTAGTATATAACTTAATTTTACTGTCAGAGAATATACTCTAAATTATTTTATATATTTTAGCTTATTGACACTTGTTTATGGTTCATCACATAATCTTCTGGGTGCACCTGAAAAGAATGTATATTCTCCTGGTGTTGGATGGAGAATTTTATAGATATCATTTAAGTCAAGTTGGTTCAAATGTCATTCAAGTCTTCTATATCCTTACTGCTTGTTCTAATAATTACTTGCCTACCTATTCTAATAATTACTGGTGATTATTCTTTTTTTTTTTTTTTAAATATATTTTATTGATTTTGTACAGAGAGGAAGGGAAAGAGATAGAGAGTTAGAAACATCGATGAGAGAGAGTCATCGATCAGCTGCCTCTTGCACACCCCCTACTGGGGATATGCCCGCAACCAAGGTACATGCCCTTGACCAGAATCGAACCCGGAACCCCTCAGTCCCCAAGCCGACGCTCTATCCATTGAGCCAAACTGGTCTCGGCATGGTGATTATTCTTTTTTTAATAAATATATTTTTGTTGATTTCAAACAAGAAGGGAAAGGGAGAGAGAGATAGAAACATCAATGATGAGAGAGAATCACTGATCAGCTGCTTCCTACATACTCCCTCCTGGGGATCGAGCCTGAAATCTGGGCATGTGCACTTGACAGGAATCGAACCTGGGACCCTTCAGTCCACAGGCCAATACTCTATCCATTGAGCCAAAATAGCTAGGGCTACTGGTGGAGTATTCTTGACCTCTCTGGCTATCATAATTAATTTATTTTATTCTCCTTTCAGTTTTACCAATCTTTTCTTCATGCATAATTGAAGCTCTATTATTAGTTGCATATACATTTAGGAAATACTATGATTTCTGGATGTACTCCCCAGTTTTTCATTATGGAATGCCCCACCTTATCCTGATATATTGTTTATTCTGAAGTCTACATTATATAATAGTAATATAACAATCTGGCCTATTGCCAAGTGTTTGCTTTGTATATAGTTTCCCTTATTTCTCTAGGACTTTATATTTAAAGTGGCTTTGTATAGTTATTACATATTTGAGTGTTACATTTTTGTATTCTCTCACAATCTTTTAAATGAAGTATTAAGATGAGTATAATTAAATGTAATATTGATGTAAATTTAAATCTGCCATATTCCTCTTTGCTTTCTATCTGTCCCATTGGTTCTTTATTTTTTGTGTGTTTCTGTTTTCTTTTGTGTTAATTATTAATTAGTGTTCCATTATTTCCGCTATTGGTTTATTAGCAGTTCATTGCTTTTATTTTTAGTAATTGTTCTAGGGAATATCATATATATCTTTAAAGGACCTTGGTCTACCTCATGAATAATGTGAAAATCTTACAACCATACATATACATTTATTCCCTCTTTTTAAAAATATTAAAAGCAAGAAAAATGGTGTTTTACTCACATATATACCATTTCTAATGTTTTTTTTCCATATTGTGTAGATGTAATTTTTCATCTGGTATCCTTTTCCTTGTATCTAAAGGACTCCCTTTAATATTTCTTGTACTGCAGGTTGGCAAGTGTTAAATTACTTTAGCATTTATTTATCTGAAACATTATTTCATCTTTATTTTTGAAATATGGTTCTGTTGGTATGGCATTCTAAGTGGGCAATTTTATTTTGTACTTTTCCCTGTGGAAGGGATGTTGAAGACTTTCGTCAGGGGAGTTTATAAGTGCCATGATTATATTTATGTTTCAGGAATATCCTGTGGACAGTATTACAAAGATCTGTTTGCCTTGGGGAAAGTCTAAACGCAACAGAAACAGGCGGCTGTTAGAACAATCTAGTGGAGATGTGATAGGGTCTCAAATGAGTCACAGGAGGAGGAGATGCTAAGAAGAAGACTGATCAGGAAGGTACATTGTCTCATTAGAAGGTGGGGATCAAATACAAAAGGTGGTGGAAAGAATGAATCTTTGCTCCTTGTTGAGGACACCTGAGTGAGAAGAGGTTCCATTTATTGAGATGGGCCTTTACAGGAGAAGGAACAGGTTTGTGAGGTCAGTGCTGCCATGTTCATAGTAGCTGAGGTCCCAGATGTGGGTGACTCCCCCAGATGCCATGCCTGACATTCAAGCTCTCCACAGAGATGAACACTTTTCCTATCTGGGGACTAGGCAACACTTCCAGCTCTTGCCACACTGTTGTGCCAGTGAGATAAGCCCTTCTCTTTTCCAAAATACTGATCATGGACTCTGACTTTGAACTCCATACACATTATATAAAGGGCCTCCCACTGAGGCTACACTAAGTTCCACACAGCACCTTTGTGTATGGTGTGTGGCCTGTGGCCACTAGTCAGAGGCATCTCTGCTTATGTCAGTCTTCCCAGGCTCAGGTTCTGTCTGCCTCGACCATCCCACTGTCCCAGCAGGTCATGAAGCTGACTTCACCCCAAGTGATGACATTATTTAGACTTTTCCTTTCAACTTAGAATATGAAACAAGGATATATCATTTAGCCTCCGTCGTCCATTTGACCCCTGTGTAAACTGTCCGAGGGCTATAATGATAATTACTTTTTTAGGGACAGGATGTTTTGGGGGGAGAGGAGGGAGGGGTCAATTAAAATCTCACCCTGTGCTTTGAGATCTTTCAATGAAAGGCTCAGGGTTGTTACTGTTAACAGGGTACCAAGGATATTTGCCAGCAATGACTCCCTTTGAGCCAGCATGTCTGTCATTAGTAATTTGGGGGCTTGGCAGGGAGTCATGGGAATGTTTTAATGGCTTCTGTTCAACCCCAGAAATAGATCCTGAAGTTGCAAAAAGAAATGCTTGTTTTCTCTGTTCTCTATTTCTGTACACGTGGTGGCCCTCAGGGGAGCTCTCAGGTTCTCTGCGAAGGACCGAAGGAATGGGCACCAGGGTCCTCTGCTGCCCTCATAAACGTGACAGGTGATAGTGCCGGGGCCGTTCCAGACACCGAGGCAGGGATGGGCTATCCCGCTGCACAGCAACTGTGGCCTCCACCGAGCTTCTGGAGCCACCTGGAGAGCGTGCCGATTCAGGGAGCTTGGTGGGAGACTCTTTCTCTAAGAAACATTTGGGAAATGTTTGCGAGTTTGAACAAGTTATTTTATTCCTAAGCCAACTCCCCAAAGCTTTCTCAGAGCTGTCTTTATGAGTCCAGGAAAAAATGTTTTCTGTCTGGGAGACCTGGACTTGTTTCTAGAGACATGGGCAAAGAGGCTTGTGATTGGCCCCCTACTGGGGAGAGTCCAAGCTGTAATGTCACTTCCAATTAATTAACGGACCGTTCTTTTAAAAACAGCCTGTTCTCTCTCTGCCCCGGTTTTTGCCTTAATTTCTGTTCCATCCTATGCTTCATGCTTAGTAAATAACTTCTTGCCAAGGTAGGCTTATACTGGAGAAAACGGTAGCTACGTTGAGATGAGAAACAGCTTTGACCCTTGCTGCTGATCTTGGACAAGTCACTTAACCTCTGTGAATTTCATTTTACTCTCTGAAAGGTGGGGCAATTGCACAGGAGTCCAGAAGGAGGTTTGGAATGACTGAACCAAGATGGACATAGTTATTTCAGATGTTTAGACACAAAAGGGCCCATAAACTGGTGAACTTGCTAAATATAAATAATAGGGTATGCTGGGGGCTATGGGCTGAGGCACTACATGGGAGCAGTCATTATTGTGCCATCTTTCTGTCCCTCCCTTCCTTTCTTTCTCTGTCTCTTCTTCTCCCTTCTGTCCCCCCTTTATTTCTTTCTTTCTTTTTCCTTTTCTAAAAATCTCAGAAATTTATATAAAGCCTCCTTATTTTTAAGTGTTAGAATAATTCATTTTCTTTTAAAAACCAGTGTGGAACAATAGAAAGATGGTTGTGGCATGGATTTAGCGAATAAACCACCAGTTTAACATTTATAGTTTATTTGACTTTTTTTATTTATCTATTTCTGCCTTTTCTTCCTCTTCCTCACTTATTTTGAATACTTTAATTTTTCTCCCATTTCCCCCTGACATCAGCAATGTCTTCTTTTCATTCCCCTAAAGTAGTTTGGAACATATTCACAGAAATCACAATTTCCTTTTTCTTCCATCGAGCTCACTTTCTCATAGCCAACAACACAAAGACACTATCAAGCCCACTGAGTTTTGAAGCAGTTCAATCTATTCTTCCATTCCCAGGAGGAAAGTGGAGAACAAACCTTCCAGTTTTACTTAAGAAAAGTCTTGACTGTTGATGTGATCACCAGGAATGCTAACTCATCAGCCACTTGGGGGCATAACTGTGGCTGAGTCTGCCAATCCTTGGCCACATAAATGGTGCCAATCCTGAGCCTGGTAAAAAGTTGCCCTGAAGGAGTCATGATGGTGAGGCTCCATTACCTTCCCAGAAAAATATGCTAAAGAGGCCCCAGCTACTGATTGCTTAATAATCAACTGTACCATAAAAGGTATGTTTTTCACCCCAAATGGGTGTGATTCTTTCTTTCTAGTTGCCATGTCTTGCCTTCTGTTAACTCTTTTCTTGGGGAAAATGTAACTATTTAATATTTCACTTAGGACAAGAAGACACCTCCTTTGAAAAGGTGTCAGCATACTGGCATGCATGTCACAATTCTCTACGCCTTCAACCATGACCAACATTACTCATTGTTAAGGTCACTCTTTCCATTGAGTCTAGATGTAGCCATGAGATCTGTAACACGCATGATGCAAGATCCTTATTTTACTTATATAGCTGTTACTAGTCATTTGGTGTTGGGATGTGTGTTAAAGTATAATAGGCTGAAAAGTTAAAACCATTCATATAGCCATCAATGGTGAGTAGATAATAAAATCTACTATAAGTAATTCCTATAATGAAATACTAGTTGCTGATAAAAAGTAATGGGCAACAATGAGGATGAATTTTAGAATATTATGCTAAGTGAAATAATTCACATACATGAGACCACATATTATATGAGTCCAGATATAAAAATGTCCAGAACAAACAAACCTAGAGATAGAAAGTAGATTAGTAGTTGTATGGGCCTGAGATAGGAGTGAGGAGTGACTGACTACAAATGGGTCCAAGATTTCTATTTTTGGGATCATAGGAATGTTGTAAAATTAAATACTGATGGTAATTGTACAACTTTATAAATTGTCAAAAAGTCATTGAAAAATACATTTAATTCAATTCAATGTGATATAAATTGCATCTCAGTACAGCTGTTTAGAAACACACATGATAGACTGGTCTGTTTGTCAAGCAAGGCAGTTGGGGAGCCATGGAGGACAAGTTAGAATCTTCTACTGATACGTTGAGTGATATGACGAAGAGTTTCTTTCCTGTCTTCAGTTTCTGCATCTATAATTTGAAGTGTTTAGTATTCATGCTCTCCCAGGAACTTTGAAGTTCTAACAGTATCTGTGAAGAACATAAGTAAGAATAGTAGAATGTATTTTGCCACAGTCCTCTAACAGGCTATCAACTTTTGGGAAGAGTAGAGAATAGGAACCTGGTCCCCTGTCAATGTCTGGCTCCATGTTCTACACAGCCTGTGGAATAGTGCCTGGCTGATGGTATAATATTAGGAATATGAACTCAAAGGACCTCCAAAAACAATATCGAAGTGATTTTCTGAGAATTTCATATGCATGAGATGCATGACAGAGTGATACCCTTCCATAACAATTGTGTTTTTTATTCTTCTTAAGAATATAAAATGTAAAATATTGTGAGTATAAAACACCCATTATAACCTGATCTGATTGGATAAGTAGTTACTGTAAGGAAAAGAGAAGTGTGTGTGTGTGTGTGTGTGTGTGTGTGTGTGTTGCATTCGGTGTGTTGTGTTGGGCTTTGGAGAAAGACAAATCTAAATTTCCTTTCTGGTCTTGCCGTTAAGTCTTGTGAAACATTTACTTAATCTTTCTGAGTCATCTGTAAAATGGGGGTAATCTAATCTATCTCACAAGATATTTTGAATTTTAAATTTAAATCTGTGTTTAATATATACAGCAGTTCCAGAAACATATTAGCTGCTTCCAAGATGTTTGTTTTTTACATTCCAGTTTTTATGTCTCCCTTTTCCAAGTTCAGGGCATTTCTGGAGACAACTGGGCCAAGATAGCAGAGACTAAAGAGGTTGTACACTTTTACCTGGTTAATTAGATACAAAATGCAGTCAACCAAGGACCTGTTAATTGTAAGGGAACCCAGATCCTCTGAAGAAACTCAGCCTCTGGAAATGAACATCCTGCATTGCCACTTGACCCTTCTTTGACCTTAAACTTCTCAAATTGGAGTTATAATTTTTGGTGAGACGTTTGGGATAATGAATATTCCTTTGCACAAAGGCCACATTAAAACCTCAAAATTATTGGATGATAATTATTTCTAGGGCAAATGCCCCAGGAGCCCACCTAAACTTTTTACTTCACATTTGGCTAAAGCATCCAAGTTTCTGTTTCTGCTCGGGAGCAAACCCGTGGCTCTGCTCTCACCCCTTTCCCTCTAAGACAAAGCCAGGAAGCCTGGGTGCTGTCAGATTTTTCAGGGCCACGCACCCTGAGGGACAAAGGACTTTTGCAGGACTTTGCATATCTTTGCACATCTCATTTTGGTCATTGAGATGCCGAGATGTGATAACTATTCTTTAGGGGCAAGAAAGGGAAGGGGATGAACACTTATGGGGCCTACTTTACATATGGCACTTGAGATGTTTGTTTATTCTTCTATTCACTTATTTAAGATGTAAGAATAATTTTGACTGCACTTTTATAAAGCAAAGGTATCTCAGACTCTTTGTCAAAACAAATTAAGCAATGCAAAAGTGCACAGGTTAAAAATGTGAAAATGTTCTTAAATTAGTCACCACACCTCCTTCTCCACACACTCTTCCTTGTTGAAATTTTAATCTCAAGTGGAAGTAACCACTCTTAGTGGACTAGTATGGGTTCTTCTCTTGATCTTTCTTCAAGCATGTTACCATAAACACAAATTGTTCTGTGGTCACCTCAGCCACTTTCTATACCCTGCTTACCTTCCTACGTGATTAAATGTAGAACTGCCTCACTCTGTCTAATGATGACTTAGAATTCTATTCCATGTGATTCCTTACATTTGGTTAGCCATGCCCCATCTATGGCTATAGGCATGTTCTGCTGGTTGTACCAGTAACTCTTTGCATGTATATTTGTGCACACTTGCAATTATGTTTTAAACTGTATTCTTCAACGAAAATTTATTGAGCAAAGTATATATTGGGTAAAGGACTAGTTGCCATGCTATAGCAGAGAAAAATATAATTGCTTTCTGCCTTCAGAGAGTTTGCCATCTAGACCACCACGGCATTTCAGATGTATGCTCCACCTCATCCCCAGTATTGTCATGCTGACTAACCTAATAATGATTACCCTTGGTTGTTGATAGGAAGCCTATGGCTCAGAGGAGTATGTGGATATTACCCAGACTACCAAGACCATTTGGTGCTTGGCTGGGAAACTTTCCTACGTCTGACTCCAAAACTCCCATGCTGCCTATTACCTTGTCAATGACTAGGAGGATGTGTCAGACTTCCATGTCTGGCATTGGATCTATAGCTTTAGAGATCCAGGTGAAGGCAACAGAAGCAAAGAGGTTAGTTCCTGTTGATTGTAGAACCAGGACCGCACAACTCACAGGAGGAGAGGGACACTCCTGTCCCCAGCATTCATCTGAGGGTCTGCCCGTGGAGTTGGCATATCAGCCTTGAAGGATGTGTGCCACTTTGCATCAGAAGAGTCTTGGGCAAGTCATTTCTCTCTCAGACTCAGGCTTCTTCATCTGTAAAGTGGAAAATCTTAACATCAACCTTCCTGAGTGCTTGGGAGGTTTTAACGAGCTTATTCATGTAAGTGTTTAGCATAGTTCCCAAGACAGAGCAAGAGTTTGATAAATGTCAGTTATTGTTATTGCTCTCACTTTAATTGTTTTTCTTTTGTAAATCGGATGGCCCCCTGGAGTCCAGTTTGTCCTGTTGTTCTGTTAGTTCTGAGCTGAGCATCTGCTTCCTGGCCACCTCTGCTGTCCTCAGGAGCCCTTGGGCAATTCTCGGCGTGGCCTTAGCTTCTACCCTCTTCAGAGAATGTGAACCTGATCTGTCCCCGATATAGTCCAGGGGTGCAAGGAGGCTAACAGTTGTAAAAGGCAGCGTAGGCACAGCTAATGGTTTTCTCAGTAGCCGTTTATGCTCACAGTTCGGGAACTGGGTGTGATTTCTTCTTAGAATAACTCCTGAGAGATTTGTAGCCTCTTCCGAGGTTGTCATCTAGTTTCCATCTAGTCTTTTCTGTCCTTTGACGACCCAGCTTTGGAACTTGGCTCTTTGGCCTGGCTCTCCTAGCCAGGCTACACGAGTACAGATGGTACTTGTCGTGCGTGGGCCAAGTTGCCCGACTGGGACACTCACCACTGGGCCAGGCCGTATCTTCATCGAGCTGGGCTCTCAGCCATGGCTGGAGGGGTGCCAGCGGGGAGGAGGCAGGGCCTGTGCAGAGCTGGTGTGGGTAATTGGTGCTGGGAACCTGAGGTGGCCTGCGGCTTCCCCTGGCAGGATTAGTGACATCAGCCCCTCCCAGGCAGCAGGTTCAGACAGGAGGAGAGGGAGGCCACCGCGCCGGGTCAGAGGGGGCACTGGCAGCCAGGAGGGTGGGCCCTCCCAGGCTGGGGCTCCTCGGGGCCTGCCTGCTCTGGCGTGGCTGTTGGGGAAACCTGTTGGGTAGCTCTTGTGTGTTTCCCCATAGAGCTGGGTCTGGAAGTCCAGGCAGGAAAGTGGGGTGAGGGGAGGGAGCACTTTATTGTCTCTGACATATCCTTGAGAAACTGCCAAAGGGTGGTTTATGTTTCTTAAACAGAGCTGTGTTATGATAACCAGGCTGCCTCTGTGGAGCTCATAGGAGCCCTGCCTGAGGCTGGGCCTCACTGACGTGTCCCTTTGCCGAGCCAGCAGGCGGCACAATGAAGGGAGTAGATGGCCAGATTTGGGGGGCGGGGGGTAGCAGGTGTAGCTGCCCCCATGCAGTAGAGGACCTTGGGATAGTCAGACCATCTTGCTGAACTACATTCTCCTTGTCAGCTAGATGGCAATGATGGGCTGCCCTGCTCCGGCTCCTTAGCTACATTCTTCCACTCCACTGTTCCAGCTATTTCACAAATATGATCTCACTTAATCCTATAACGGCTGCATGAGGTAGATCCCATCATTATCCGTGCTTTACAGAGGAGGCAGAGAAAGACCAAATGAGCTGGCTTCACAGCAAAGCTGGCAGAGCTGAGATGTGACCCTGAGCCAATTGGCTGCAAAGTTTCCAATTTTAACTATGAGGCCACGCTTCCTAGAACTTGCCCTGGACCCTGGTCCTTTCCCTCCAAGCATTTCACTCACTTTTGGAATAGCGCCCCAGCTGGTTTGGCTCAGTGGATAGAGCATCAGCCTGTGGACTGAAGGGTCCCTGGTTAGATTCCAGTCAAGGGCACATGCCTAGGTTGCAGGCTTGATCCCCAGTAGGGGGAGTGCAGGAGGCAGCTGATCAATGATACTCTCATCCTTGATGTTTCTAACACACTCTCTCCCTCTTCCTTCCTCTTTGAAATCAATAAAAATATATTTGAAAATTTTTTTGGAATAGCACTGTTGTCCATGTGATCATCTAATGAATGCCTATCCCTTTACTGGATTCTGAGTTATCCATCTTAGTTCTTGCTCACTACCTATCCCCAGCACCTAGTGTTGGGTCTGATCAGACCCTTTCCTGCAGTCAGGTGCGAGAGGCTGCCCAGATAATCAAATGAGGTAAATAGCTTGAAAACACAGGCGGCTCCCTTTGAAATCACCCAGCACTGCACTGAGCTCACACTAGGCACATGGGGAATGTTTATACTCAGGACAGACTCACTGTGGCTACTGGAAAGGGAAGGTGCCCGAAGTACTTACTGTTGAACCTTGAATGCTGACTCAGACCCTCTTTTTGTCTTGGGAGGAGCGCGTCCATAATTCTGTTCAGCAACCTAAATCCTATCTTAAATTTCTGCTTCAGCCTAATATGGAACATCTCTGAGTGCCAAGTGGTTAAATACCTTCCAGGCTGCACATTCTACCTTCTCTTCTCAGCAGCCTCTGTGTTTGTGGGGCTTGATGGAGTGAAAGGAGTCAAGCCTTTAACTGGCGACCTCAGATGGACACACCCTGTAGCCCATTCAAGCAAAGGAACCATGCCTGTACCAGCACCTGTGCAAGGAGATGACGAGCATTCTAACTGGACAAATCACATGTTTGTGGGAAATCGAATGTCTTTTTTAAAAGTTTGCTAAATTTGGCAATACTAGTCTCTCTTCCATTGTGCTCATCCTGGACCTCTTGCTTGTGGTCCTGAGCACATTGAACCCTACCCCTGGGTTTGGCTAGGTTAGCAGAGGGATTGCCTTATATGATGCAAGCATGTTATCAGTCTGTCAGAGGGACAGGCTGAACGAAAGCACAGGTCTAATTGATCTCTAAGTTGGATTGGATATTTCTTTAGATAATATCAGGAGAAGAAAAAAATCTATCAGAATATTGTATTGACATGTATTTTATTCCTACTAGGAAGAAAATATTGTAGAAACAGGTTTGAAGCAACATGCCATAGTAGCAGCATCACTTAATCTTTGTCCAAAGTGAAACCCAGTCAATCAGAAAGTCAACACAAGTTTATTGAGAGCCTACCATTCCCAGGTTCTGTTCAGGGCTAGGGAGGTCCTTCACTGGGACTCAGTTTCTCCCACCCTAAATTCTGTAGTTGGAATGATAACAAAGCCAGAAGAAAAAAAAAAAATGTGTTAGCAGGAGAAATCAATCTCCCCGCCTTCCCTTAGTGAATTACCTCTTTGAAAAGTCCACAGGGGCTAGGTTGGATGTTTAAGATACAAAGTTATTTTTGTGGCAAGATAGTTCTTGGCATTTGTGGCCGAGATCTTTATTTTTTTAAGGATGTGTCCTCATTTGCTAAAGACAATTTCTTGGCTCAAATAAACCAGCTCAACAGTGGCCTGCCTTCCTTGACAGGACTGTTGCTTCCCAATATTGCCACACCTAGGGTGTGTGCTAGGCCCTTAGTTTGCAGCATGAGTATTTTTATCCATTTAGGCTGAGGTGGTGGCAGCTTTTGCTACACTCCCCACAGGTGGCTTGGCTCTTACTCAAGCTTCTTTTGACTCACGTGGGAAGTCTTCAGGAATTCTGATAGCTGCTCAAAAGTGTATGTCCTCTTGTTGTGGGGAGTGTGAGTCTCAGAAGATCTGGGGATAACCTACAAACCTGAGGCTGTGGTTTTTGTCAATACAAATGCTGTGTAAATCTGTGAGATTGGGTTTATAACTCTGTAGGACTTTTTATACAAATGTTATTTCAAAATAGAAAAAAAACACACAGAATGTTTTGTTAAATTGTGTTGATTCAGGAATTGTGTCATTATTTGATAAGGGAGGAAGAATAGAAGTCTTGCATTGTGGATGAATCATACGTACCCATGCTGTCTTGCACCATCTTCTTTCTGAATGGCTAGAGTATGGATGTTTATGCATGAATGTGCATAAACACACGTGTGCGTGCACACACATGTGCACACACACTTCCTCTTCTTGTTCTTTTTGGATATCTCTCTATTTTCTCTTCAAAAGTAGTTCTGGGTCTATATCCAACTGTCTGGCTCTTGGTCCTTTTGGAGCTATCAATGACCATCTGGCTTGTTTAACAGAAGCTCTTGAGTACCTGAAACCAGAGTTTCCAGTTGCCTGGGTCTCATTCAATACATTAGGTACCTGTTCTTGATCCGTCTCAGTTCTGTTCCCCAGCTGAGCTATCATTTTAGCCCATGACCTTCAGCTATAAGTTATGCTCACCAAGGCCTCAGGTGCACACAGAGGCCACTAGAAGATACTTGGCATGATCAACTTCAAGGTGGCATGAAGGTGTGCAATGCATACCAATGACTGACCCAGGTGCTCTTACCAAGACAGACTGAAGGAAGGTGTTCTCACTAGCAAAGGCCCTGGGTTCAGTGATGATTCATGCTCATACCCGGCAAAGGTGTGGCAGCGAAGGCCCCCTCTAGAGGCCTAAATTATCAGGCCAGATGACCAACCAGGTTCTATGGATGGAGCAAAATATGATGGAGCATCCATGGGGAGAAGAAGATAGGGTGGAGCCAGATCCTGTCCCCACTCTGGGACATACACAAGGCACTTTGAGGGATGTTTATACACCAACTAGCATTAGCATTTAGACAGGATCCTTGGGTTTCAAGTTGATTCTAAAAACTATCCCTTACCTCAGTTGATGGAGAAAGTACATGGGTAGCCTATGTAATAATCCTATATAATAAAGAGCTAATATACAAATGGTCATCATGTCCTCATGCTGTCACACCATGATGCCCTCACACTGTCACAATCCATCACCAGGAGTCTGAGTGAACAGTGGGTGGGTGGGTCTAAGACACATGCAGATGGGTGGGGGCTTGACACTGAGTGCACAGCATGGAGGTGGGTCCTGGCAGCTCAGCCCGGAGAGGCCTGGGGGTCCCTTGCAGAGGGTGTGGAGGCAGGACCCCGGCTCCAGCCTACCTCTTTGGAGCAATCAATGTTGGGGCTCCTGCACTGTGAGAGAGCACAGGCCAGGCTGGGGGAACCTCCTCCCACTATCCCCCAAGTGCATGGATTTCATGCACTGGGCCTCTAGTCTTATATAACATTCTATTGAGTTGGGCTCTGAATAATGTAACATAACCATTATTTAACCAACACTAATCATTTGCCTGGCAGTGTGCTACACACTTTACTAGATTGTAAATCCTTTCATCAACTCATTGTGATAAATTAGTATTCCCATTTTACAGATGTGGAAATTAAGGTACAGATAAGTTAAATAACATGCTCAGAATTCCCAAGCTGGAAAATGATAAAACCAGCATTTAAACCTAGGAAGCCTGATTCCAGAGCTGTGTTTAACCATAATACTAGAGTGCCCACTAGGGTATAAACTGGGGGTTTATAAGTTTACACACTTATTGTATAAAGGACCAAATAGTAAATATTTTTGGCTTTGTGGGCCATGTGTTTTTTGTGGCAACTATTGACCTCTACTTTTTTTAATTTATTTATTTATTTATTTTTTTTAGCACTAGAGCATTCACAGATGATATGTGAGTTAGTGTTATAGCTGTGTTCCAATAAAACTTTATTTATAAAAACAAGCCATGGCTTATATTTGACCCACAGGCCATAGATTGTTGGCCCCTGGCATAGACCAAAGAGGATACTGAAGTTTCAGATTCAACAAACGTTTATTAGAGTACTTCAATTA
This sequence comes from Pipistrellus kuhlii, assembly GCF_014108245.1. NCBI lineage: Eukaryota > Metazoa > Chordata > Mammalia > Chiroptera > Vespertilionidae > Pipistrellus > Pipistrellus kuhlii. The sequence continues at coordinate 6,330,227 of NW_023425562.1, forward strand.
ACTTACTTTATTGAACCCTTCAAAAGCTGAGAAGTCAATAAGGCATTCAACTGAGATTTAGTTAAGTCAACTTTCCTTGAGACATACAGCCAATAAATGGCAAAAGAGAACTAAATGTAACTCATCATAACCCATGTTCCTTTGTCCTTTTTCTCTATAAGCTGTCCAAGTAGATTGAAGCCCCTTAAATGATCAAGTCTCCAGAAGCTATAGGGCTGCCTTGTTATTTTTCAGGATAAGTGTGAATGTGTCATAACTTTGCCAGGACTACCCAACTGCAAGGCATTCTGAGACTTTAGAAGCATGAGGCATCGGGGCCAGGAGGAGCTTTCAGGATTGAAACAGAGGAAACTCATCAGGTGGGAAAGCTGGCCACTGGTGGAGGGGTCCCAGTTGTTTAAATGGATGTGGGGAAAGCTAACAGGTTATAGATTAGTCTCATCTCTACAAGTGGTGGGTGTGGGCATGGTTGGCCAGAAACCTCTAGACTACGATTATGCTAGAGTAACATCTAGGATTGAAGCAGGAGCCTTATTAGAGGCTCTGGGGAGAATGGAGCTGGAAGGGTTGGCCACCATTGGAACAGGCTGGTTATCAGGAATGAATTTTAGGCAAATAAAGCAGTTCCAGTGAGAAACAGAAATCCTAAGTGGAACACAGTCATATAACCCAGGTAGAATTTCTGCCTCACTTCCCACTTCAACTTAGCAATCTTCTCCTCACAGAGGCCTTTGTTGAAAACTCAAGTAGACAGACCTGTTCTTCCTTATCTCTGTGATGCCTTTTTCTTTCTTCAGATACACTCTCACTTCCAGGTGATTGCAATTGCCATTCCCTTTCTTGTTTCTTGCTCTCTAGAAGGTCTAGAATATTAGAAAACATATATTGTTTTGTCACTGTGTCCACAGCGCCTGGGACATTGTGGGCACTAAATAACTATTTGTTGAATTAATAGATTAATTTGTTACAAGTTGTAATTATATATTTCATCATTTATTATTCAACTCTCTCACTAGAGTTCTGTGAGAGAGAAAACTAAGCCTGGGTTCTCATTATTGCATCCCCAGTGCCTAGAATATATTATGTGCTCAATAAATACTTGTTGAGTGAAAGAGTGAGTGAGAATTAGGAGCAGATGTGGCTCTTAACTGGCAGAAAAAGCCCAAAACTCACATATTTCATTATCCTAGTCCTTATTAAGTTGCATTGTACTTATTATAATTATTTGCAAAGGATTTTATCTTTCCCACTAATCTGAAAAATCCTTGAAAGGACATAAGTTATGTCTTATGCATCTCTGAACTCAGGACCCTTAACACGAACTGGCACATAGTAGGTGTTGATTAATTAACCTGCCAAGTGGATAAAGGCATACTGCAGCACCAAAAGCCAGGCCCAAGAGTGTAGACTCATTGAAGAGCCCGCTATCTAGAGAGGTTGAGCCTAGCTGGTTTGGGAAGGCAAGGCTATATTTGCAAGTGGTGAGTGTTAAGAGATATTATATGGGAAAGGTTGAAAGGATAAGACTCAGAGAACTTGGAAAGACCTCTCAGAGTTCCAAAGGATGGGATTCTTCTAGGCAAGGCTGGTCTGCCATAGGTGGCCCATTCAGCCAAAAGAGAGGCAGACAGGTGAAATGGAATGAGATAGGATGATAGAAAGACCAGGAAAGCACCCAGAGCCATCTGGGCTGCTCATGCTCATTCAGTGAGTAATGAGAGGAAACATGGGAGACTTGGAGGCCCTGTTGCTCCAGAAAAGAGGCCAGGAGTCAAGGTGCTCTTCACATCTCAAAATACTGAGTCAATATGACACTAACCTATTCTCACCTTCATCCGGAAGCATGTAACCTAATTTTCTTTTCTTAACACTCTAAAATAAGGTGACCAGACGTCCCACTTTTTAACAATTTGTCCCCGGGACGTGGGACAAATTGTTCAAAATTGGGACTGTCCCGCCAAAAGTGGGACGTCTGGTCACCTTACTCTAAAACCCATGGACCACCATGCCCAAAATGGGTTGCTTCACGGAGTTGCTAGTTGCAAACCATCTATGGGTTGAATCCAAGATGATTCCCAGAGTAAGCATTAGTTATCAGGGATGCTTTGGATGGTTATTTATGTTAAATGAATGAATGTTTTAAATGGATTAATTGAATGCTTAAATGAATGAATGACTAAATGAGAAAATTAATTAATGAATGTTTGAAACAAACTTTCTGTGATTTTTTTTTAAGATGGAGCACAGGAGATGGGTCCACTGAGGAACCATGGAATCGCCTCTCAATGGAGACAATGCCAGTTGGGTTCCAAATATGTCATCATGTCAAAATTGCAGGAAGTTCTGAGAAGCCTCTCTGAAAGAAGACATTGAGTTGGACTCTGAATAATGCAAATACTTTTTTATTGTTTAATTTATTTTTGAGTTTGGGACTTACTGAGGTTATTTTTGTGTTGACTAATATATGGATGATACTTGTAGATGTCACATGGATATTTTAAAAAAAGCCTTTTCTATTTTCAACCTACCTATATATTTTGCCAAGGTATATTAGGCTGAGAAAGGTGAGAGTGAGTCCCCTCATCTTATGTACTTTCATTTATGGCTCCTTTTTATTTCTATAGTTGCTTCATTATTTATTTTGGTGCTATGCTATTTGGTGTCCAAAGATATATGACTGCTTGCTCTGAATTTTATTTGTTCCCATTGTCATTGCTGAGTGGATTGGTCCAATATATATAGTCAGTGGGGGAAAACATACACATGACAAACAGGGGGGTTGGTGATCCAAAAATATATATATCACAAAATTTAGGGAACAGAGAGGACACTATCTTATCTATGATAAACAAAATAGAACATGAAAGTGAAAAGAAAGAAAGATGGGTATTTCCTGTTGGTACTTTGGCCTTGTTTTCTTATTTGGTGTCCATAACATGGTCTGTGATGGGTATTGGCATCCCCATTTCATACACAAAAGAACTGATCATGGAGAGGTTCAGTGACTTAGCAGAAGTTAAGGCTTAGACATTAAAATTCAAACCATATTCTCTGTGGGTCACACACTTTTTACTCTGACATTCAGTGTGTTAGGATGGAAGATACTGCAGACTGCAAAGACAAGACTAGATAAAATGGGAGGTCATGAGAACAGAAGAGAGGGAAGCCAAGATTATGAGAAGTCTAGAGACCTGTGAGAAACCTTTGTGCAACAGAATCTCTGATAGTGTGACTTCGGTGTTTGGACACAAGGCAACCCCAGTCCCTTGCTTTGGTAGAAGCCGGCTCAGAGGGAAGATGATAGAGTTGAATCCAGAGAGATGAAACTCAGATCTGCAGCTAAAAGTGACCTTGGAAAGTTGGGTCCTGATACTTGGGCAGGGGTGGAATGTTCAATTTAGGAAACTTAATCTGGTGTAAAAAAGGCTAAGGTGAGAAGTTAAAAAAAATCACTTGGGGGATTATAGTAAAAGTTTAGAACTCAGCACTATGACCTTGATTAAAAAGGAACAAAATTAAAGATGGAAGACAATAAGGAGCATATGAGAGGCATTTGGAAGCAAGAGGTTGTCTGACTTATTGTTGATTGCATATTTAAGATGAAAAAAAATGTTTGGAGTAAAAATAAAATCTAGTGAGTAAGTACTGTTTTAGGCCCTTTACATTCATTTTCTCATTTCATAACAATTGTGTGAAATACATGCCATGATCCTTACTTACAGATGGGAAAATTGAGGCTCAGAGAGGCTGAATGACTAGCACAAATTCCTTAGAGGTGGAATTCAAGTTCAGTTAGTTCTAATTCTAATATCTAACTTCTTCACACAAGGAGCTGGAGGTGCTGCCTATATGCAGGAAACAAAAATGGGCCTCCAGTGGCCAGGATATTGGAGGAATTGTGTTAAACAAATATCTGCTTCTTTACAAAATATGAAAACAAGGCAGAGTGCTGAGTCACTCACCCCCAAAAGCCTGAGGGAGGTAATTATAAACAGCTGGGACAGACATCATGGGGCACCATGCAAAAATGCAGAGAAGCAGGAAGGCGCTGGCTTCGGAAAGGAGAAGGAGAACTGAAGCAGGGAAGTTATTTCAGAGGACAGAGCATAGCCAGACAGAACCGGATAGAGCCATGCAGAGCAGGAACCTGTTGTTAGCAAAAGAAAGAAAAAAAAAAGAGATCAAATTCTAAAAACTCAAGAGTTCCTTGAGCTATGATGTCTCCCTATAAACATTAAAGTAATAGACACGTGGCCTCAAACCTAAAGCCTTCATGCTCCATCATAAGAAGGTAAGTTTGAGTTGGGACAATGTTAAGTGGCAGGGAGACCCATGAAAACTCTGTAGGAAGAAATGGAATAATGAAGCCCCCTATGCATATTTATGGTTTAATTTTTCTTCATCGTCTCTCCTGTAGGCATGGGTGGCTTATCTTAAAAGGCTAAGTAAATCAGGTTTTAAATTGATGGATGGCCACTTGACTTTTGATAGACAATCACTGAGTCTACTGAGTTAATTTCCCCTTCTTAAAATGGCTGTACCTCTCAATTATCATACCTGCTAAGCTATCCCCGTGGGTGACTATGAGATCATCTGAGCATTCCCTGAGCCCAAGCCCTGGCTAAGGGAGGACTTACATAGCACTGGCCCTGCAACCATTAACTAATGATAGAATATCATCCTATCATTCCAAAAATGGGAAGTTAGCAGGGGAAGTGGATTGGGAGCGTGGGTGAGGCATACTCATTTTTCTGCACCCAGACAATATCTCTCCTCATCTGCTCTACTCCTTGGACCTAGCTAGATGTTCAAGGACAAGTTGGATGTGGGGCAGTAGCTTCAAGTGAAAAAGGGATGGCAGAAATGTCCTCTCTAGGCCTTTAGGCTTAGATGAGTGAGATGAATGGGCACCTGGACATAAACATATTATGGTAATTTGCAAATAACTGGACCAATTAAGTGGGCAGGGTCCATTGCAAATGGAAGTAATGTAGAAGGAGAAAGACAGTTAAATGAAACACAAAAGGACTCATCCCTTGTCTTTGGTATGTGTGTAAAAATGTGTCACTGTGATGTCAGGGGTCAGATGCAAAGTGTGAACATAGACAAGTCTCAGATAGACTTGGGTTTGAACTGCAGCTTTTTACTTCAGAGTGTCTGAGATAAAATAACATTCAAAATCTCTCTGAAACTCTCCTGTGTGTGGGGCTAAAGATACTAGGATGAACCCGGATTAATGCCTTAAAGTATCTGATATGGGGCCTAATACAGAGTCAGTACTCAGTGAGTACTAGTGTCTTTTCTCTTCCTTCTGGGAAGCAATATGAAAAATGAAGATACCAGGGTAGCCAAAACCTACGCCTACAATTTGGTTGGAAAAACCTCATGTTATAACAGTTTAGGTCAAGAAGAATTATTAAGTGCCAGACACATTAATGGCAAAACCAAAGAAGAGCTTAATAAGAGAGCTTATTCAAGGTCATGGAACTGTTAGGTAGGACTCAATCCCCCCCCCCCCCCCCCAAAGCTGCTTTGAAGGTTGGGCCTGGGTTCCCCATTCTCTAGCTCATCTCATTAAGGTCAGAGAGTCTGTGTTTTTAATTAAAACCCAAATGCTTCCATTTAGTGAATGTAACTCACATCTCAGCAGCCATTAGAAGCATAATGTAAGCCCGCCCCACCTTCCCTAGCCTTAATAAGATCAAGAAAGAAACAACAATAGTAGCCACTATCTCCCCCATCTCCCTTGGCTCCACAGCTTGTGTCTTTCTGGGAAGTCTATGAGTCAGTACCATTCCAAGGGATACCAGCCCATGAAGCTGCACTCTATTTGCTTGTGTATGTGGAGGACCTGGCCCTCTCCAGGACTCCACAACAAGGCATGCGATCTTGGGCTACGTACTGAGCATGCAAGCTGTCTTTGGTCCTCTAGTTGCCTTCCTCCCACGCAGGCGCTGGCTCCTGCCCAGAGAGATAATGGAATGAATGAATTCCATCCTTGGTAGTTCAGTGGGTGCCTTCTGAGTTTGCTCAAGGAAGAGGTTGATGACCTTCTGCAAAGACTGGAGTAGAAGGAGGAAGCTCCCTCTCTTCCATCTTTTTATCACACAGAAACACAGAACAAAAAACCTTGTCTTGCTTGAGTTCATGTCTCTTTTCTGGAGAGTTCTGCTATTTGATGACTGTGGAACAGGATTCATGGGGACACAGAATCTGTATTGGAGCAGACACACACGGATTAATATCCCAACTCTTGCACTCATCAATTCTGGAATCTTGAAAAATTGCTCTTTGATTTTCCATTTCATCAAAGGCTATTGTAGGATGGAAGTAAATAGTTAATATAACGATGGCACATAGTACATGCTCAATAAATGGCAGTTAAAACAATATCCTCCCATATATAAACTTCATACACAAAGATGCAAAAGAATACATGCCCTGCCTTACATTGTTAGGAAGAATAGTCCCTTAAAATTCTACCCTAGAGCCATATTCTATTGTTCAGACTAAGCACCACATATCATAAATTCCCTAGATTTCTCCCAAACAAAAGACAGGGCTGCTTGGAGCTAAAGAAGTGGGAAAACAGACAACATTTCTGTTTCTGAGGTCTGTTAAGCAATAGGAAAACACCCTTTGGGGGTGATTGCTGACAAAAAACCCTTCCTGTTCCAAACTGGAGACAAAGACTAGAGCATGGGAAGGAAGCAAGCCAGCAGTGGTTTTGTTTGAGACCAGCTGGCTCATCTGATCAGGCGGGGACCCAGGGCTCCCCTCTCTCCACCCCCCTGCATTCTCTGAGCAAAGCCATCAGAATGGGAGGTCGCCATATTGGCCAAAGACTTGTCCCACGGGGCTTGGAAAGTGACAAAAGTAACACAGAATTTCTTTCCAGGGTGGTCTCTGACGGGAACAGAGACTCCAGGAAAAGTGTTGACGATAGAACATTAAAACAGAAACACATTTTTGGGGTTAAGGTTTCCAACTTGGGGTCCAAACTCTCAGACAATATTAAAACCTTAGTACAAAGACAATGCTCTTTGGGGTTTAGACCTCCTCCCTATTACTGCCTTCTTCCCTAAACACAAAATAAAGGGAAGCTCTGCTCTCTAGGATGGAGCTAGAGAGAGAGTGGATCCATTAGGTACAGCAGAGGAGATGGTTTCCCGAGGATTTGTAGGAAAATGCCCTTTGCCGGCAGGCTCTCGGCACCCAGGCTGGGCTCAGCTGATTAAAACTCCATTCAGAGCTGCAATAACCTAAAAGATATGCTGGTACCACTGATGGGCCTCTGGATTGGCCACTGAAGTGATCGCTCTCTCTGGGATTGTGGCTGCTGTATTTTTGGAAACTGGGCACTTAAAAAAATTTTTTTTTTCTATTTTCTCATGGCTCTGCGTGCAGACCTCATTAATTTCCCAAAGTCTCTGCAGAAGAACAATTGCTCTAATTTCATCTGGCAAGGTTCTAAAGCTCAAACATTCCTCATATAATATAAAATATAGGGAACATGAATAGACACACTTATATATGACCTCTGTAATAGATGACTCCATCTACATAATGGGCTACACCCCCTACGCAAACATGCACATATGTGTATATAAATATTTTTTTTTCCTTGCCTCCCTGCCCTTATTCTGGAATTCTTAGCAATTTGGCTTGTCCCTGCTTATTAATGATGTTCCCAGAGCAGAGCTCATTGGTGCATTTCCAGCAATGGGCTGATTAATAGGTGGGCACAGGGGAGCTCTTGGGGAGCCTGGGCATTGCTGGCTTGTTGACCTTGATGCTCAGGGGATAGTCTCACTTCAAACTATGGAATCTCAGTTAGCATCATAAATTCTGGAGCCACTGGTTTTATTGCCCTTCTGCCTCCTGCTGGGAATGTTGTTTCTCTTTAATAATGGGCTGAGCAGCAGCAATGAGCACTTCCCCTCCTCCTCCTCCCTCCACTACTTGCTTGTCCACTATCCTCCCCCACCTCCATTCTTCATTTCCCAACCTTGGTCACCAAAGTAGACACACACACACACACACACACACACACACACACGCTCATGTACAAGTGCTCACAAGATCACACACATTTTTATGCATCCTACACACCCATGTGTATATATATAGAAACCTATCACTCCCATTCCTTTAGCTTCAGGATTTAGTAAAGACACACCCCTCTGTTCCTTGGTGAAGCTAAATCAGTCAGATATTTTCAAAGAACACTTTTCTGAGCTTCAAAGAAAAACAGAAAATAACCAATCTTAGAAAACATGAAGAGCTTAAAAATAGTGTTGTTTTCAAAATAGAGATCTCTAGAATATCAGTGGAAATAGAGAAGAGCTGGCTTGCCTTCTAAGCATTGTTCTCTGAGGAGCCAGGATAATGTGCCTTGCTTCCTCTTTCCTGCACTCCTCTGGCCTCCAGGAGCCATCCCACTCCGTGAGCCTCAGGGACTAATCTCCAAACAGAAGCCTTCCCTGCAGCTGGACCCAAGGGAAGACTGCTTCCCTGCCTGATGCCCCTCCTCCTTCTAAATGAACCCCATTCCCACACCTAGAAAGCCCCAACTCTTGCTTCAGACTTCTGCTCAGTGTCACTGCTTTAGGGAAGCCCAGTCTATCAAACCCCTCTCTTTACATCATTTTCCCTTCACAGCACCCCCCCCCCCCCCCCCCCCCAGTTATCATTTATGTTTACTTGAGGGAACATTTGTTTAATGTCTGTTTCCAGAGTTGAAGTGTAAGCTCCTTTGGTGCATGGATCCCACACCTGATTGTTATCACCCGTAAGCCCCCAGCATCCATCCCATTACCAGGATCTTAGTTCTCATCCAATAAATACTTGTTGATTGAATAAACAACCCTTCTGTGTTGCTTCATATACATAGGCGAGGTGGTTTTCTAAATCTAGTTCACGTGTCCAGGACAACGATCTGTTTCCAAATTGTAGTAGATGCTCTTGGTGTCCTGCTCAGATCTCCTTCTGAGTTGGTGTCCTGCTCTCTGGGTGGCAGTGACTCATGGCTGGATGCTTCTTTAGACAATTACTCTGAGATCAGGAGCCGTCTCACCCAAAAATGCTGGGAAGCTACAACCCCCCAAGAAGATGGTTAGCAGCCAATGGCCAAGTACTAGAGGGGGAAGAGAAGCCTGGGGCCCTTGACTCCAGGTGCACACTCTCTGTGGGGTGTCCAGGCTGCCGAGATGTCTGTGGCATCAGGCAGAGACAAGCCTTCAGCTGAATCCACATCTTTGCCTGGTACCTTCTCCTGCTTCGTATTGCTCTCCTCAAACCCTTACAGTTTCTACTTGAGAGAGCTTCCTTAATAGCTCATTTGCTAAATCTCTATCTCAGAACTGCTTCTAGTGGCTCTAAACTAAAACACATTCAATATTCATAACCATTTCTTATCATTGAATCCTCACCCAAGGATATGTTTATTGATTTTAGATGGAAAAGAAGAAGAGGAGAGGGAGGGGGAGAGTGTGAATTCAGTACACTGTTTTAAGGCAGTAAATAATAAACTTGGTAGACTACAGACCACAGCCAGAATTGACCAGGACCACACAGGAGGGCCATGTAAGGAGCTGCGGTTCAGTCTGTTGGGGAAGAAAAGCTTTGTGGGTGAACTTGGCTGGAGGTGATGAGATTTACTAATTAGTAGAAACCTAAAAAGATGCCCTACTTCCTCCACTATCCTGTGACCATTCTGGGTGTAGTTACCATCTTGTGGCTAGCCTCAACTTCAGACTGGCTGTCAGCGTGAAAATGTTCGGCTCCACAGAACAGCCATGGCCAAGGGCTCTGGGTCCACTTGGTGCACTCAGAGTGAACCTGCATGGACCTTGCTGGCAAGTTGGAAACTTGGTATAACTCCCTCTGTGGAATACACCTGGACAGAAAGCAAACAGGAGAGTGGGAGCCCACATATTGGTTAGTATTTCCTTATTTGTTTTCAGCCTAAATCAGAATGGTATTTGGGGTGTTGGCTAAGTTTCTAAGATGCAATTTTCTTTTAAATTAAGAGTTAAGCTTTATAGGGACTTCTGGGGTACTGGGGTACTGTATAGTTGGATTTGGGTGCTGGTTCCATGACTGTGTTCAATTTTTGAAAATTCAGTGATATATATATATATATATATATATATATATATATATATACACACACACACACACACTAGAGGCCCGATGCACAAAATTCGTGCAAGTGGCTCAGCCCTCACAGCATTGGCTTCCTCGGCTGGCCCTTGCAGCCCCTTGCAGCCTTGGCCAACCCTCACAGCCCCAGCTTCGTCCAGAAGGTTGTCTGGACAGTTGTTCTGCTGTTTGGTCTAATTAGCATATTAGCTCTTTATTATATAGGATATGCTATATGTATAAATATTTATACATGTACATATTAATGTATTTGAAAAATGAATCAAGCTATCTGAAACTTAAAATCTTATGGGAAAATAATATAATTCTATAACATAATTTAAATGCTCAAAGCCACAGTCAGCCAAATGTCTGCCTTGTTAATTTAAAGATTCTGAGAACAGGACCAAGATAATTTGACACATCTTAACACACTGAACTGGGAGTTACCAGCAGGGACTGCTGGCCCCCTTCCAGGACATCTTAGACCAGGACACTGGGCCCTCTCTGGAGACTTGAACAACTCCAACTCCAGTCCCTGCGCCTCTCTGGGGTCCTGCCTCCTGGCTCCTCCAGTCTGAGTCCTGGCTACAGGGTCATATTCATTCATCCTGACCTGAGCCAGCTTGCAGGCCCACCAACCTGTGGAATGTGAAAGGAGTCTACTGCCAGATTCCTGGAGGTTTCCACATGGGTATGGGTGTGTGCCCTGCAAATCCTTGCATCTTTATCTTTATATGGGCATCATTCATCACAAGTTCTCAGCCTCGGTTTACTGCTGAGCCCTCTAGGTCCTGTGGGAGCTACCCTGTCTACATATTGACTGTCTCTGTCTAGTAAGGATCCAGCTCTTTCCACACCACTGCTCTGATTTTCCCAGTTCCAAATTCCACCTCCTTTGTGCACACACTGGATTTTAAACATGAGGTGCTAAATGGACACCCAATGCAGCTGCTTTTGCACCTGACACCCTTCATCCTGGTTCAGCTCAGTCACCCAGCACCATTTCATTCCTTCCTCCCCTTGTTGGCGACTACTGCTGTTTGGCCGCTGAGTTATGACATCCTGTGTCTCTACACTGTAGGGAAACTGCTGCCTTCAGAAATAAGAAAGTCCGACTGAACTACAGGAGGAAGGGACCCAGAGTCAGAGCTGAGGTCCTAAGTTGGCAGGAGCCATATATGAATCCAGGAGAGGGGCTTGAGTTCTTGTCCCATTGGATGTAAGAAATGCATCCCCCACAGGGGAGGGAGCATGTGCAGCCTGCTGACCTGGCCATCCCTGGAGGCTCAGCCTGGTGGCTCTGTCTGGTGGGGGTGTGGGAGCGGGTGAGATGTAATGACACATAGGGGTGTGTTTCTTCCTGCTGCTGTCCACCATTGTGAAATGCTTTAATACCTGGTTTAGTCCCCATGCATTTCTTTATTCAGTTGCCAAAGGATTTAAAGAAGTTAACTCCCCATATGTCATGGGTCATGTGGATTCAAAATGCCCCTTCAAGACCTTGCAGAGCATAATTTCTGCAAATATATCTCAGAAGACACAATTCTCCAAGGTCAGGGTCAGGTAGGGAACAGCAAGTATGTTGTACGATGTCAATAAATCTGCCGGGCCTCTGACAGTGTTTAACCCTGTGAACCTATTTCCTCCTCATCTGTAAATGGCCACAGTGATCCCAGTGCTGCTTGGTCCCCGGGTTGAGGCCCAGACAAGACGAGAGAGAGAGCTTGTAGCAAACTATAAAGGAAGGACTTGCTATGAGCAGAATGTGAGTGACTTTCAGGACATGAGATGCTACGGGACAGCAAGAATCTCACAATGACCACTAAGTGTCTCAAAGTCCCGCGATCATAGCACATATGTAATAAATCCTGCGCACCTCCCTTGGCTGCTGGGTGAGTGTCCACTTCTCCAGGCTGTAGGACATGGCCGTGCCTATCCCACCATCCTCCGAGGTCTCCCATTCCTTGCAGAATCCCGGCTTCCCTTTGCTGACCTTTTCCTCAGGGTCCTCATGGCAATCTTTCTTTTACTTGCATCTTCTAATTTTTTTGAGAAACCAAGAGTTCCATTCTTAACCAACCATTGCTCCTCACTCCATTTGTGCAGTCTAGGTGACCTCCCTGTCTTCTATCTAACTCCAGGTAACCCCCAAATCCATAACAAACTCCATTCTCTTCTTCAATTCCCAACCTGCATGTTTTCCTGTCAATACTTCCTGTCACCCTCACATGCCCTGACCTCATGAACTTCCCACCAGATTGCTCTTCCCCCTAATCTCTGTATGTGAGTGCTCCTGGTCCTCTCATCTTAAGCCACAATGACTGGTTATACCCTGAGTGGCCAGATTATTATGATCTCTGAACGCATAATAATCTGGCCACTCAGAGAGTGTGTGTGTGTGTGTGTGTGTGTGTATTTCTGAGTATTTCTGGGTACACTGTACTCTCAAGTACTTTGTATATTTATCTTATACATATGTATGTATAGATATATGTGGTGTGTATATAGGATATGGGATATCCTATATAATAAAAGCCTAATATGCTGTGTCCAACCATTTGACCAGTCACTATGACGTGCACTGACCACCAGGAGGCAGATGCTCTGACTGCTAGGTTAGCTTGCTGCTAGGATCTGGCTCCGGACTGGGCAAGACAGGTCAGACACACCTTGGAGTCCTCCAGAGGTCCCTCCCCGTCCCCAATCATGCAATGGTGGTGTCCCTATGCCTGGCCTGCGCCTTCTCACAACCCACAACCCAGTGGGGAATGTCGGAGAGCTGGTTTCACCCCTATCCCTGCAGCCCAGGCCAAGGGACCCCACTGGTACATGAATCTTTGCTCCGGGCCTCTAGCGTGTGTGTGTGTGTGTGTGTGTGTGTGTGTGTGTGTGTGACTGTGTGTGTGTGTGTGTGTGTGTGTGTGTGACTGTGTGTGTGTGTGTGTATTATATGATTTTCATATATTTAATCTTGAGGTGTGTAATTTACCCATTTTATAGGTGAATAAGCTGAATTTTCCTCCAATATTTTACAGGTAATAAGTGGTAGAACTGTATGTATATTTCACTTTCAACTGATGTAGCAATATTAATTCATTTAATCCTTATAATAACCTTTTTGTTTCAGAGACTACTTCCTACTTTATAGATGGGGAAATGGAGGTAGAGTGAAGTTGAGTGCCTTGCTCAGGGTAACAGTTGGTCTGCTATAGGACAGGATTCCTGCCCACACATCCTATTCCAGAGTCCCTCCTGTGCTGCCCCTCAATGCTGATGCTAGAAGCTGTCATAGCGCTCCCACATCACCCGAGTACAGTCTTCCACATGTCACTCCCTGAGCATCTTCTAGATGGCCTTTTCCTTGTGAGTATGGAACAGAGTGTATGCAGCACACAACAGTGGTACACATTGAATAAATGAATAAATGGGTGAAAAAGTAAATGAATAAATGAATGTCCACATTGGCTTTAGCTCCTTTTTGTTTCCTAAAAGGTATTTTTTCCTGCTTAATGTTTTATGTAGTTCACCATTGCTCTCTGAAGATCATTCCCATTCTTCCTTTGGGTCTTTCTCATCCATTACCATCTTTCTTTTAAACAGCTGATTGGAAAGATTTGTTTCCTTTGTACAGGTCATTTTTGTCTAGTAGTGGGGCCAAATGTTTGATCCCATGGGGATGCATCTTCATTTTTATAATGGAAGTCATTGGGAGTTAATAAAGGGAATGGAAAACACACATCTCTGCCAACTGCTTAAGTGTGTATCCATTCCCTTTCGAGAGGCCCACCTGTCCTCACAGCCTGCCCCTCGGGGAGTCCTCAAGCAGCTGGATGGACATTATAGGAGACAGTGGTTATATGACCACTGGTCAGAGGGTGTCACGCTCCTGGGAGCACCATGGTACTTAGAGGACACATCACAGCAAAGAGGTCACTGGAGTCTTGGAATGAAGACCCTCATTCTCTTAAGCCCACCACAAGGCACTTGTGAGGCCGAAATTCACCTCCTATTTTCTTCTGTCTACACCAATACACAGTCACTGCCATGCTCTGGGGCCAACTAAATTCACTGCGTGTTTTTGAACTTCCACTGTGCTAGGTAAGAGGCAAAGTGGCACCAAAGATATGAGCCTCTCCTAGAAGCAGACCCCCTGGGGCACTGAGGAAGGAAGTTACCTAATGCCTCCATGCTCTAATATCTTCATCTGCAAAAGGTGAGTAATTATGAGATCCTCCTTATGGGGTTGTTGGGGGCTCTGTTGTGAAAAATACAAAGCTAACACAGCAACAGCCCCTCTTTTTTCTTGTTTTAAGTATTTTTAATGACTTTAGAGAGACAGAGAGATAAAGGGAGAGGGGGGAGAGAGAGAAAAACACACACACACACATCAATTGCTTGCCCCCTGCATGCACCCCGATACAGATTAAACCTACATCCCAGGCATGTGTCCTGACCGGGAATCCAACTAGCAACCTTTAGGTTCACGGATAATACTCAACCAACTGAGCCACACTAGCTAGGGCCACAGTCCCCTTTTTCAAGACACTCGTTGGCCAGGTGGGGAGATAGATGTGCCCTCACCTGGTTATGTGTGAGGAAGGTATAAATGAAAGGAACAAAAGTTTGGCTAGGAGAAAGCATTTCTGGCTAAGATTATCAGAAAAGTCCTCATGGATGTGTTCATATCTAAGCTGGGCCCCCAACAGATGTAGGCTTTGGACATGTGTGGACAGATTGGAGAACCAATATTCTTGAAACCAAATCCAGTCTGGCAAGAACTCCTTCTGAAAAGCTGAACTATTTTCAAGTTGTCTTTGCTGTGTGCTCCCCCATGAAAAACTGTGATTAGAAGTTTACATTTATGTGGCACATTTATTTTTAGAGGCCCCAGTAATACCATTAAAACTAGAGCCTTCCATTTTAAGCTAGTCTGTCTTCAAAAAAAATATGTGTACCTTTTCTTCCAGTGAGTCCGCTAACTCACATAAGGGTTAGTTAGAAGTTTAGCATAAGTGTGAAATCTAAAATGACTCAAATATTAAAAATAAAAAAGTAAATTTTAAGAAATATTTCCAAAGTAATGTTGGTTGACAAACTCCTGGTAACAAAGAAATATCAATCATGATTAGAATTGGCAGGGGGCTGGAGAGAAAAACATTTTAAAAAGGTTGAGATGAAGGGTTCGTTAGACAGGCTGTCTGGTTTCCTTAGGATATAATCTATGGGGGCAAAGAGTTGAGGATCTTATAAAACAGGACAAATATTGGTAAAAAGTGTCTGTCCATTGAAAATTGTGCAAGCTCACAGCAAAAGACACTTCCTAGTGCCCAACGATGGCACCATGAACCCTGGGTCATCGGTTTGTCCTGAGAAAGGCTATCTGACATGGGGATCATGCCTCTTTATTGCACATGGTCCTTTCCTTAGGGGAGTGTTGTTGAAATCCTGGCTCACTGCCAGGACCAAGCGAAATCTGCTGGCTTTGGATACACTCGCAGCCTGTGAGTCTTATCACCCCTAATTGCCCGGAAGTACTTAATCCTAATCGAGCCCCTCACTGCTGCCCACTGCACTGTATCTCATCAACCGCCTTTTCCTCACTAAAAGTATTTAGTTGAGTGGTTGATTGTTTAACAGCCCTCTCCTCCCATGTGCTGTAACTTTTGAAGTCCTTAGCGCGTAACAGAGCATTTGATGCATAGTAGACCTTAACAAAAATGGAATGAATGAATGGACGAATTAATGAGTAGTTACTACAGTTATCTCCCTTGTTAAGGTTCTATTAATTTTCAACTGGTCCATTAAAATATAGTTTTCTACTCAACTTTTGCAGCCATTCTTTCTTATATTCCCTTTACTTTTGCCAGAGTCAGCTCTCCAACCCCTTCTGAATAGGTCATATGTGCTCATGCCCTTGAACTATCTTTTTTTCTGGGCCTAGGATACTGTATTTCCTCTTTGCCTGCCAGTACATTCACAGCCCTGATCAAATGACCCAGTGGAACCGTCCTAATCCTGGTAGGAAGAACTAATCCCATCTAGCTTTATTTCCCATAGAACTTTATTCTTGATCTTATCGCCTACTTGGTACTTTTTGAACTTGCCTGTCTTTCAAGTTAGAACTTGAGCACTGGGATGTAAGTGACCAAGATGGAGTTTAAGTTGTAATTATATCTCGTGGGCCTGGCACACAGTCTAGGATCTAGTAGGTTCTCAATAATATTTTGTTGAATAAATAAATGAGTGAGAGGTGTGGGAATATAACCCTAGATCTCAGAGAGGTGAGAGTTATGCTAGAAAAATTCCATTCATGTGTCCAACAATATCAAAAGTACCAAAAACATAAATTACAAAGTGCTGCTTGGTAGAACTGAGAGAGCAAGCATTGAAGACATGATAGAATTAAGAAGAGACTGCAGGAAATAATGCTTACGTAGTAAACTAGGTTTTGGCTTTCTGATAGGACATGCATATATTATATAATTTAATTCTCCTAATAATTTTATAAGAAATTATTCCCATGTTACAGATGGTAAAATTGAATGCTCAGAGGGAAAGTAAACTTTCTCAAGGATACACAGCTGTGGAAACAAGATTTGAATCCAAATTGTCTAGTTTGTTTCAGACATTTCAGAGTCTAAAGCATTTGCCTTGAAATTATAACCAATAACCAATTCAGTGACACAGATAAAGCAATAACCAATCCAGTGACATAAAGTGACATAGATAAAAATGACCCAATTTTCTGGGTGAGAAGATCAACATTCATGGACCTATGAAACTTATCCCTGATCATACAGCAGTTTAGTGAAGGAGCTGGTACTCTCCAAATCTAACTTCCATTATTACAGATATAAATGGGCATTGAGGATAGGGGAATAGCAGCTTCATAAATGAATGACACAGCTCTTTCATTGTCCACAGCAGAGTCAAGGGACTGGCCATTCTCAGTGCTAAGGCCAGCGTACAAACAAATTTGGAGTCACGATGGGCCTGGAACTGGCCTCTCTCTTGAGTTGCAGCTCCCCTGCTGAGATCCTCAGCATTTCCCAGGGCCTGACCACTGCAGGCATTGTGCCAAGAAGAGCCAAAGGTTTAGTCTAGAAGAAGCCTTTTGGGAATCCTTCTCCAGGGAAGACATTTAAAAACCATTCCAAATCATTTTGCTGGAGGCAACCCTGGGAGAGATGAAGGTTGCAGTATGGTTTCCATTTGCCTTTTTAGTGAGACATACCAAAGTCTCACTCACATAATTTGAAAAATTATGACTGACAGCCATTCTCACTTAAAGAAAAGAAAGTTTTGGAGTTAAAGAATTTGTCATTGTGTGAAACTGCTTTGAGTAATAATGCAGATGTTTCTACAAGAAAACCAGCATGATCACAAGCGAATGCCCAGCTTTGCTATATTTTTATCACAAGGTTAGTTTTCTTTGATTATTAAAGAGATTTAACAGTTCCTCTTCTTTGTTTAATGGTTGTTGTTTATATTTAGTGAAGAGTCCTTTGGCCTTCACTAGTCCTTAATATATTAGGGTGTTACATTTTTCATATTAATTTGAAGGCTACTTAAATAAATATTCCATTTTGGAATATTATGCACTCAATAAAATGACATTAAATGAATTTTCATGATATAAAATACTACATATGTTATGATGTTAAGTAAAAAAACAATCATATATAAAACATAATCTTAGTTATGTAAAAACATCTATGAAAAGATAGCACCCACTTCCAAATAAATAAAAGTTTTGGAAGGGGATTGATATTTGGAAAGATTGACAAAAATTTTTGTGGGGCATTGGGCTTATTGGTGATGTTAATTTATTTTTTTACATTTTGTTATATGTGTTAAGTTATCGATTTGTGCCTCTCAGCTATCCATCCATTACTAGTCACCATGGTTATGGCACTGGAATACTACTGTTTCTTTGCCAACCAACACAATGGTAAAATGTGTCAGTAGAGGGCGCTAGAGAGACACTAAACCAGAAAGGAAACCAGGTTCTGGAATTGAATCTTGCTCCTACTAGGTGGCTAGCAGGACACCCATTGACGCTCGCCTCCAGGGCGTTTTACCACACTACCTCCGGGGCATGATATTTCCCCCCCCCCCCGCCCCCGCTCCCCCGCCCCGGCATCCAGAGGGACACACCATCCAGGGGACCAAAGCAGCACCATGTGAAACAGATCCGATCTGGATCTTTGCTCTGGCAAGTGCAAGGGTCTCCCAGAGCTGCCCCTTCCTGGGGCTCTCTGCCTCACCTTAGAGCTGGGGGCTGCTTCCCGTTCTGCCGTCACTATATTGTTTGAAATTATTTTTACCCTTTATAGGTAATTCCACGTTGAACTTAGTCGTTATTTGTATTAAACTTTTCCTGTTTAAATTACTACATTTTTTTTTGTCTCCTCTTTGGACACTGACTGACTGGTATACTGTCTTTTCCACAATTTGTATAAATCCCATCATAATCAGAAAATAAACTAATGCTTTTTGCCCTTTAGCAAGATGACCACACACATATATAATGCATACACACGTTATAGAGAGATAAAACATTCTTTTTATGGTAATGCATAATAAAATGTTAGTAATTAAAAAAGTAATCTTTTTTTTAATAAACAGTTCAGTACTTTTGACTAATTGTGGTATAGCACTCTATGGCTATAATGATAAGTGATCGTTTTCTAGAAGGGGACTAATTTGTCAGGTTCTACCACAAGAATTTCACTTATTTTATTAAATTCATAATTTCCTATCAGTTTATATGTCCTGAGGAAATTAATATGCTGTAGATGCCATCACACAGAGACTACCAATAAAAACACTGGGGCTCTGAGATGTTTGAGGGAGTAATTTTTCTTCTTTAGTTTTGGCATGACTGCATTAGACCATGATGGAACCACAGAGTGGACCTGGGGCCATGATAAGCTATCAAGAAATTCAGATTCTGATTGATGTTCAGGGAAAAATGAGGCAAACCCAACTTTCTTCTGTTAAAACAAAATGGACTTTTGAAGGAGCAAGGAGAGACGGAAGTTGTGTGAGGCCTGAGCTTACCCTCAAGGAGAAAGCACTCCTATTGAAGAAAAAGAAGTGACTTGTGTTCACCATGAGCCACGCACAGTGGTGTATGCTTTCTATTAGCTCCTCTTTTAACTCTCAACCACTATGAGAAGTGTGGGTTACTGCTCCCTCTTTGCAGAAGAGAAAGCATAGTCTCAGTGGTAAAGAAACTTGCCCAAGGTCATACAATCGGCATGTGGCAGGGGTGGGGTATAAACCTAAGTCTATGGACTCCAAATCTCTTATTGTTTCCCTTACCCTATCATGTTTTCTAAACATATACACTGTGTGGCCAGATTATTATGATCTCTGTACATATAATAATCTGGCCATTCAGTGTGTGTGTGTGTGTGTGTGTGTGTGTGTGTGTGAGAGAGAGAGAGAGAGAGGCCTGGTGCATGAATTCGTGCATGGGTGGGGTCCAGCCAGCCTGGCCAGGGGGAGGGGGCATGGATGGTTGGCCGGCCTGCCTGCTGGTCAAACTCCTGGTTGAGGGGACAATTTGCATATTAGCCTTTTATTATATAGGATATACACTGAGTGGCCAGATTATTATGCGTTCAGAGATCATAATAATCTGGCCACACAGTGTACTGGCCTAGGTAACTGCCAGTTTAAGTTTCTGATGAAGGGTTTAGGGAGAAAGCAGAGGGACCGGAGATGAGCTAGAAGGGCTTCATGGCAGAGGAGAGTGATTGCTCTCCTACTTTCTTATTCCACAGATTCGACAACTCATCATGTGCTGTGTTGTAATGCTGCTTGTGCTGGTAACCTGGGCAGTCATTTCTACCTTATAGTGTGAATACTGTTCATGCCTTGTCTCCTCTCCCCAATGAAATTGTCAGCACCCAAGAACTTGAGCCAAGTTTTTGTAATCCAAATCCAGTGCTCCCTCCCTGAGGGCCAGAGTCAGAAGTGCCTGGATTCCTAGGAAATATCAGGGGTTGTCTTCTGGCCTGGGACACTGGTGTGATAAATACCATTTGCATCTGTTCTGAAACTCCCTTTTATTTGGAGAAGATTTGCTTCAGCCTTCAGCATGCCACTGATTTACTATGTGATCCTGGGCAAACCACTTCTCTTGTAGAGACTTCAGTTTCCGGATTTGTGAGTGATGAATTGGTGTTCATGAGCTATAACTTCTTTTCTAGTAGTGGCCTTGCATTTTTTTGCGGGCGGGGGGGGTAAATTCCTTGATCTAGGGGCATGCAGAATTAGGAGAGTTGGGAGGCATCCGAACTCCTGCAACACCACTCCCTCCTGCAGGTCATAACAGTTGCGCTGTCTACAGAAAAAATCTAAAACAATCATGCAACTAAAAGCCCCCCTACTTTGTCATGTCTAAATACTGTTAGTGGTAAAAATTTATCTCAACTGGAGCACATGGCCCCCTCCCTCTTCGTTTCCATAGGTCATTGTCTTATTCATACAGTACACTGCTATTGTAGGGCACACTGTTATGCCCTGTCTTATAAATGAATGGGGTGAAACACAAGGGAAGTGAATGGTAGAACCTATGTCATGCACACAGAGCCAAGGAGTGGCTTTGGATTCTACTGGGTTCCTAATTCTTCATCCAGGCTCTGTCCTCCAAGTCATATCCTTTCTGAATTCATCATTCCTACTAATGACAACGACCTTGCCAGGACAGAGGAAAATCCGACCTAGGAGAAAGCATTTGCTGGATCTTTCAATAGAAACATCTAGTCTGGTTTTATAATTTAAAAAGGGCTCTAGAGTCTAGCATCAGTTCAAATGTGCTCAGTTCCATCAGTTAGAAAGTATCAAATAGTTACCTGGGCTTCAAACATGCAAGGTCCGGGCACAGATTCTTAACCTGGCAAATACCCATCACATAACCCTGGGCAACTGCTGTAAAATGAGGATAATATGGCTTTGATCAAAATATTGTTGGAAAGAGTGGGTAAATAATTTTCATTAAATCTGTAGTTTGGTGCCTGGTCCATCTGTTTCTGATGCCATGGTTAAAATGAACGGCTAGCTCAGTCCAGGCATTCAAGCACACAGAGGGTGAAGGATCCCTCTCGCCCCAGGGTTCAGAGGGTTGGAGAGTTACGAAGGGCCTTGGCCTCAGCCATCCTATGCCTCCATAATTCAACCCACGTGGGCAGGCTGGTGTGTGGATGCATGCTGTGCTGAGGCTGCAGAGTGTGAGAGCTGGGAACACGGCTGCGGAGGCCAGCTACAATTTTAGCTCCAGCTTGGAATTTCCTGGTTTTGGGGGGTCTGGAGTCCGAACCTTCTTTGGTGCTGGTGCTGCTTTTGCTGCCAGAACCAGGCGGTAGACACAGTTTATTTCCACCCGACCGCCCAGGGTGAGGCAGGGCCCTCCTCCTGGGCCTTCTAGCATTTGGTGCTGGCCAGGGCCTCCTGAGCAAGTTCCAGCAGCTCCTTCCTGTGCAAACGCATGTGGGCTCACACAATCGCATTGCTCAGCCAGGCCTGGGTGGAGAACGCTTTGTCTCTGCCTGGGGAGGAGGAGGCAGGGTTCATAGCCTTCCTAATAAAAGGTTAATTATCTGCCCCTGGGTTCTGGAATCCAGTTAAACAAATTGTGGCTTCCATGTGCCTCGATTTGTACCTCAATGGAAAGGCCTCATGGCTCCTGGGTGACTTATGATTCAAGGTTGCAAGAAATAGAATCCATATCAGGCTAATGGAAGCAAATGAAAAAAAAATTTTTTTTTGAGGTATGTAGTGAATAGTTCAGAGAAGTGAAGAAAAAGCTTAACTGCCAGGTTTTGAGAAGGACATTAGCCAGGAGGGATCTCAGAGGCAGGAACTCATGGAAAGCCTCAAAAAGTGCCTCTAGACTCAGTTCCGATTATTTATAATTTTTATACTTGGCTCAAGATTCAAATTCTTTCAAAGAGGGCAGGGTAAAGAAATCACAGCCCCCTCAACTTTTTATGTCCTGAAGTATTTGATTGGTTGTTGTTCATCTGATGAGCAAACTCTTAGAAATAAATCACAGTATCAAACTCATCAACAATGGATGTATAAACCAGATAATACTGAATCAATTGACAGAGTCACCTCTACCTTCCAGGTGAATAGGTTACTTCCATTTATTACCAAGAATCTCTTCCTCCATTTCTTTTCTCTTGCTGCCAAAATAAAAAAACACACACAAAAAACAAACAAACAAAAACTGTATCAGGTCTTAGAAAGTTGTTCAGTGAACTTGAGGATGGGTGAGCTTAAGGGGCACTATTATCTAGTCTGGGGAATAATTTGGGCCATCTTGCTTCTTTGTTCCATTTTTTTTCTAGGCTCCGTTCATATTACTCCTCATTGCTACTTCATGTCTACCCAGCTGGCAGACATGATACCAATAGGGTGTCTGAATTTCTAGTCTGGAGGGCTCAGCAAGACTACCCCAATGGGATTTTCAACCTAAAGGAGTGGTTCTGCCTCTCCCTAATGTCATTATGAACACGGTTATTCTTTCCATAGCTAATGTGGTGCATAGAGACTGCTATGTGATTGGTTGTTGGAAGCCCTCAAGGAGGGTTGTAGAAACTATTTGTAGCCAATATTTTACTGATAGAGAGTGAAAGACAGCATGGCATAGCAAAAAAGAAAAGTTCATTATTGTTACATCACTTATTTTAGTAAATCACACCTGCACACCATCCTATGTCAAAACAAAAACAAACACAAAATTGAAAGATCCATTACCAGACCATGTGTTCTTAAACACATGTCAAGTTCGTACATATAAGTTACAATTAAGGATGAGTGTTCTTCAAAAGGCATGAAAGATACTCTTCTGGGCCCATGTGTGTATTTTGAAATTGTACTTGGTTGTATGAGCCAGTTGGGTCCTCACATACCACAGCCTGCAGGATGGTTCCTATTCAAACTGAGATTGCTTCAGGAATTGCCAGACTATTAAAGACACATTGATAATATGGAAAAGAGACATTTGTACAGGTTGCTAAGTCAAACAGGAAACATAAGGCCTTAGGCGGTGTTTGGCTCTGTGTGATGCCAGGAGAGTAGATATTTCCAAATATAGACAGATTGTGTGACACTTTAAATCATGTTGAATTAAATAACACCTCCTCTGTAATTCAGAGTTCAGACTTCCAGCAATCCCAGACATCTGGATGAGCTACACAGGTAAATAATTTAGGAACTAGATGGACAAATAGATGTCCACAAATTAGCAGTGGGATATTAGCTCTAGTGGGGCAGCATAACTATATACAATGAAGAAATGATCATTGTGCCCAAAGAAGGAAATTTATCTCCCTAGGGAGTTCTCAAGAGGTTAACTTAACGAAGGCAGTAGTGGCTGATTCAATTTCTGGGCATCCACTGCTCTTAGCTCTGCCCTGTTGGTCTTAATGTTATTTTGTTCTGTCATCTGAGGCCCAAAACAAGGGATTGCAATCATAATGTCACCAGGTCAAGGAGGTCTTAGTTGTGCTGTGATATAGGAGGACTGGTTGTAAGCTAAATCTTACTCATGTCTCAGAGGATGTCTTACACTAAGAGGACACAAACCAACCTATATTGTGTCTCTGAGGATGGATAGTGGCAGCTTGAATCCTTAATGCTGTGGGAAAATGCACCATCCTAATATTGCACATATGAAGCCCAGGACACATCTAACTGTTCAGAGGAGTAATTCAAGGAGGAGAAAGTCAAGTTTCCTTACGCACAAAGAAAAGTGCTGGTGAAGGTACCCATGAAGGCAAACCTTTGGGGGAAAGGCCAATAAGACAACCTTTGGGGGAAAAGACAACGAGATGGCTCTTTGATGATGGTAAACCCTTTTCTATAAATTATTTCACTAAGGAACCCTTTTTGTTCATAGAACCAAGGAATGAGTGTTCCGTAGAAAATTTCCCCTGGAATTCTGACAAAAGCCAATGCCACCGTGATAAGCAGAATGAGATTATCTTGTCATGTGGTGCTGCCTCAATCCATTGGAGCTGCCCTGTGGTTTAACAACAGAAAGTTACTTCTCACAGTTCTGGAGGCTGGAGCTCGGGGTGCCAGACTGGTTGGGCTCTGGATGCAGACTTCGTGCTGTGTCCTCAGCTGCAGGAAGGGACTAGGGAACTCTGTGGAGTGTGCTTTACAAGAGCACTAATGCCACTCATGAGGGCTGTACCCTCAGGTTTTAAGCACTACCTCCTCATACCATCACATGGGGTGTTAGGATTTTAACATGAATTTTGAGGCAGACACAAACATAGAGACTGTGGCATATGCTTACTTATCCTGTGCCTTTGGGACAGATTCTGGCCACTAAGAATATTTGATGCCCAGTGAATAGCAAGGAGAGGTATCGTGTTGGGTCAACACCTCTGTATTGGGACTTGTTTTTCACTTTTCAAACCAAAGCTTCATCCGCACACATCCAGAATCCCCTTTGGATGTTCATCTCTCTCTGCCTTCCTGTTTTCCCACCTGGCTTATCATCAGCACCAAAGAGGGACGGAGTGAGGCACAGGGGTCAGGTGGAGGTGGCCTCCACCAGTGCTGATTGATCCCGGACGCTAAGGAACGCCCACCAGCATTTTATCTCAGAGCCATTTCTGTGGGTTAATGAGGACGCAAGCCCCAGCCTCAGCCACGCTATGTAAAAGAACTACTTACTGCCTGTTCCATCTCACTGACTTTTATGGCGATACTTAAACCAAAATGGTGAACTATTACACTTCATAGCCTGCAAATAAAAGCAGGATGTTACAAAGGGGGGGCCGTAACCCCTGATCAGGCTGAAATGGCTTGTAATCTTGAGACGACTTTGTTCAGCTCCTCAGGGCCAGGGCGAAGGGCGCAGTGTCAGAGACAGACAATGAATCCGGGGCCTCTGGGCCCATCCCGGGGGCTCAGGGAAGCGATCATCGCTTAGTAATGGCACAAAGCAGCGTTAAATCAAAGATGGTTGTGAGAGGGGGTGGGGATGGGAAACAGAGAAGCAAGTCAAGCTACAGTTTTGCACCTCAGTGCACACAGAATCCTGCTCTCTGAGCATCACTGGACAGCCCTCTGCCCAGAGCCTGGTTTTCCGAAGGCTCAGTGATGGCCTTAGGATGTGTTTGTGTCCATGGGTGGAAGTAAGCAGAGCCGCGGCCACAGGCTGAGTATGTACATGGATACAATGCCTTCCACACTGGTGCCTGGAAACATTAAACTCTTTAGTAGTCTTATTCATTTAAATGTAGTGGGATTCTTGTTTGTTTGCTTAAGTGAAAGTTACGTTATCACAAAGCAAAAAGTCCAATAGTAGTTGCCTTATTTGAGTTCTCTTGAAAGCAGATGCTAGAACAAGAATTCAGACGCAGGCAGTTTATTTGGTGAGGAAGTGGGAGGTAAGACAAGGAGGGGGAAAATGCCAGTAAAAGAGGTGTGAATGGCAGAGCATGGCTGTGGCAACTGGGGTGCAGTCCCAGGAGGACCCCTGAGAATCTGCAGAATACCCCTCAGAGAGGTCAGAGTATTTATGCTTCATCATTGCCCCTCATTGGTTGAGGTCTTCTAACCTGGCCAAAGCCAGATGAGGAAGGAAAAGCCTGGGGAAAAGTGAGAGAGACAGAGACAGACATACGGTAGACAGAGACTAAGAGATAAAGATGGAGATATAGAGACTGAGAGACAAAGTGAAGGCTTGAGATCCTTAAGGTCAAAACCAGTCATGTATATGGGAATTGTAGACAAAGCTGTAAGTAATCTTTTTTTTTTAATCTTCACCCAAGGATATTTTTTTAAAAATTAATTTTGAGAGAGAGAGAGAGAGAGAGAGAGAGAGAGAGAGAGAGAGAGAGAGAGACATTGATGTGAGAAAGAAACACTGATCAGTTCTCTCCTGTACATGCCCCAACTGGGGATCAAAGGTCCAGCCTAGGTATATGACCTGACTGGGAGTCAAATCCACAACCTTTTGGTATATGGGCTGACACTCCAACTAACTGAGCCACCCAGCCAAGGCATTCATCTTCATGGGTGGGCTGAAGCAGTATAGGAACTACTTCTGCTATGACACTAAATAATAAAATACATATATTCATCTCTCTCTGCCTTCTTGTTTTCCCACCTGGCTTATCATCAGCACCAGGGAGGGACAGAGTGAGGCACAGGGGTCAGGAGGAGGTGGCCTCGTATGAACTACATTGAGCAATTTCTAATGTATCTTTCTATTGTATGTATGTAAGATATATGCAGTATATATATTTTCTATCTGTAGTATATATTTCTACAACATCCTATATAAGAAAGAGGCAATATGAAAATTGACTCTCGTGCCATAATACTGACACAAGGTGGCTGTGTCCTCAGTAGAAGTGGGGTTCCCATAACACAAGATGGCTGTGCACACAGCAGCTGTGGGGTTCCCGTAAGGAGCTATACTGAACAATCAGCAGGGACCTGA
This sequence comes from Pipistrellus kuhlii, assembly GCF_014108245.1. Taxonomy (NCBI): domain Eukaryota; kingdom Metazoa; phylum Chordata; class Mammalia; order Chiroptera; family Vespertilionidae; genus Pipistrellus; species Pipistrellus kuhlii. Next base: position 6,356,853 of record NW_023425562.1, read on the forward strand.
GGCTGCATGGTGCCAGGCCAGGGTGGGGGACTTCAGGCCATGCCCCGTGCCCAGCAGGGCTTGACGGGGAACCTCAGTTTGTACCCTTTGTACTGGGCAAGGAGACCTGAGGCCATGCTCCCTGTCCCAGAACCCAGCCAGGAGACCTCAGGTCACTTACCCTACCCAGGGGGCTTGATGGGGGACCTAAAGATGTGCCCTCTCACCTGGGTGCCAGGCTGGGGAATCTCAGGCCATGCCCCTGCCCCATCACTGGGCTGGGGGATCTCATGTCATGCCCCTCACCCTGGTGCCAGGCCAGGAGACCTGAGAGTGTCCTGGGGGACCTGAGGTTGCACCCCTCACCTGGTGGGGCTTGATTGGGAACCTGAGGCTCCACCCCCCCACCTAGAGGGGCTTGACAGAGGACCTGAGGCTGGCCCCCGCCTAGTGGGGCTTGACAGGGGTGGGGCCAGCCAGGTCTGGATCTTGCCCAATGGGGGTGGGGCCAGCTGGGTCTGGGTATCATGTGATTTTGAGGCATGTGTGGGTGGGTGACTCTGGGTCCTGCAGCATGCCCAGATCTGACAGGAGGAAGATTTTTATATACATTTTACTAGTTTTCTTTCATCTCTGACACTTCTATTATAGAGAAAAGGCAAATAGCAATATTAAAATATTTTCTCTAATTAATTCCCTTGTAATGTGCACAAATTTCATGCACCAGGCCACTAGTTTTCAAATAAATACATAAGCACCTACATCATTTCTGTGGTAATGACATATCCTGTAGAAAGGACAGACCACATTTTTGTGGTCTATGTTAATAAACTGAAATGTATATAATAAAATGGAATTGAACATGCTTATACTTACAGGTTATTCAACTGCAGGTATGTGCCTGACTGGAGTCAAATCAGAACTCAGTCCTGCTGTTAGCCAGACCGAGTTACTCTCATCCATTTGCTACCTATGTGCTATGTGACCCACAATAAGTCACAAAGTTCCCTGAGCTTTATTTTTATATGGGGAATCGAAATACACAGAGTAATTAACAGAAAGGTTTGGGGGGGGAAATCAAACTAGATCATTTGAGAAAAAAATCTCAGCATATTAGAAATGCTCAGTAAACATTAACTGCTAGTATTATATGCCCCGAAACAGAAATTCTTCGTCAGACCATAAATATGTTAAAGAAAATATGAAAAGGAACTAGTCATCATAACCACATAACTAAGCTTAAGTTTTAAGAAGGATTTGACTGTGTTTGTCATGTAATCTAAGCACTAAATAATATACCATTTGAGATCCATTATCCCTGTTGATTGACACAGAAGTTGAGGGCTGTCTGTAGTTCCTTCTCTCTGTATACTTATGATGCTACTTGCTTTGAGAGCTTGATTTCTATGCTCTTGTATCTAGACTGGCCCCAGCGATATTCTTGACTAGTAAAATGGGATGGAAGCAACTTTCTGGGGCTCCCATGCCTCTGTTATAAGAGACCTTTGAGCATCCCCTTGAGTCCCTTGGAATGCTCACACTGGGGAAACCAGCCACCAGGGGAGAAGTCAGACTATCCAGGACCCACTGAGCTATAAGGGAGCAAAGTCACCCACACGAGGTAGCTGCTTGGTGAGAGAGATGCTGTCTAATATCCAATCATTTTAGCCACACCACTGATTCCAGACCAAGCATGACCTCTGAATAAAGAAGCCTTCATATAAGCAAAATTATTATGGTATTTGTCTCTCTGTGGTGGGCTTCTTTCACTTAGGATAATACAGCATAGGAAATAATACAGCATAGGAAATATAGTCAATAATATGGAGATAAATAGGCATGGGGCCAGGTGGGTACTTGAAGCAGCATGGGGACCACCCTATAAAGTACATGCTTTTCTAACCATTTTGCTATGCTTCTGAAACTAATACAGAATAATATTGAATGTAAATAATTGAAAAGTAATAAATAAAAGAAGCCTTCAGATGTTGCCCAGCCCCAGCTGCATTTGATTGCCTGCCCCAGAGACCCTAAGCTCTGAGGAGTACCAACACCAGGGCCATGTACGATGACAAATTGGAGGAGTGGTGTATTACAAATCAAGAGATTGCTAGCATCAATACAATGATCAAAATGAAAAGGAAGGACACTCCAGCCTCTGCTTTCTTCATCTTCCCCCTCATCTGTCAATCTTATTTCATTCACCAATTATGCAGTAGTTTTTGATGCAACCTAGGAAATATGGATCTTCCATAATGCCAATTGGTAGTTTCAGAAATTAATTGGAAGGCATTGCCCCCACATATTAATGTAAACACTTCAAATTCTACTATACTTTTTGTTTAGAAGAATTTTATACAGGTTAAATACTCTGGTTATGTATTTAAAAAGATATAGATATGAGGGTTCTTATACCTTGAAGTGAGAAATTACACCTATTATTACTAGCATTATTGCTATTATTATTTACCTGACAAGTGGTTTTATACCAAGATTTATTTCAATAACAGACAAAAATGTTCAGTAAACTTGGAACACTTGTCACTTTATAAAAATAAACAACCCTAAACCGTAAACAACCTAGCAATTCTTTTAAGTTCTTTGCTACATTATGAAAATTATTTTTATTGTCACTCTCTACCTCACTATAAATATATATTTTTTTGTATTTTAAAGACTTTTTCTCTCATAAAACTAAGCACATAATAATCTATAAACATGTTTGCACAATCTATGATCTCAACTATTTTTTGCTATGGACAATGATTTAGTCTATGAACTTCATACTTAAAATTAAAAAGAAATTCCAGCCAATTAGCTATTTTATTTATAGATCCACTTATTGTTATTTCATAAAATATTGGTTTCATTAAAAAACTATTTATTGCTTTTTTCCCCTCCTTTACATGTATTCTTTCATGTTAAAAAAATGTTTATTCTGTATTTCATGCGGCAAATTCCATAAGGAAAGAAGTGTTAGCAACATCTGTACATCCACCCAACAGTATAACAACCTCACACACCAAGTAATTTCTGTTAGCACTTGACTCTTTAAATCTTTAGCAAGGTTTTCTCCACATTTTCCAACACAATCTGCTGACAAAGGAATACATTTTTATTTGTAGCTATCTTGTTTTCAGTATATGATTTCAGCTGTTTTTCTTGTGTTGGGAAGATTGAGTATTTTCCCCAAACGGCTTTTTTTTTTTTTTTTTTTTTTTTTTTTTGGCTTTGCTAATAAGCAGTAAAACTCAAAATAGGCTTCTAAACATTTAACAGTGAGTTTACAGTGAAATTTTGTCAACTACTTTGTTGGGTATTGCGTGACTCTAATCATGGCTGAAAATATATAGTCTTGTTTCTATGTTCTGTATACTTAGTTTCCAAATGTCTTCAAGATTGTGCCTAATTGAGCCAGCTTCATTGGCTCTCGTGTAGGTAGAGGATTAAAAAGGAACAAGCTAAGGAGGCCAGGGGAATCACACTTACAATGTCAGCTATTTCCCAAATCGATGGACGTTTCTCTCCCATAAGTCTCTCCTCTTTCTAAAGTCAAACAAGCAAGTGTTTCAGGTTGATGGTCTTTTACTAGAAGTGTCCTCCTCCTCCTTTCTCAGAGGCCCAGGCCATGTCTTCCCAGGATTTCCCTTCCTTTCAAAGAATGTTCGCCTCTGATCTTCAAAATAGGACTCAGAAAGGAGGAGGCAGAGGGAGGGTTTTGGGAGCGGTAATGGGAAGGAACAACATAAGAAACCTCCTTGGTGAGCAGGAGAAAGAAAGAAAAGAGGCTGGGCACCTCGTATTACTTTCTTTTTTTTTTTTTTTGCCTGATAATGAGCAACATGCACACTTTCAGGTCATTACCTTGATTCTTCTCAGAGAATGAACCTACGATAGAACAGCTGTGAATGAAGAGGGGCAGTGGAGGGCAGCAGTCTTGGTTGGAGGAGCTAAGCCAATGATTTCATTTAAGAATTTCATTTTTGTTAGGTCTTTGGGGCTAAATTAAGGCTTGACAAGTACATGTAACCAAAACTTTATATCCTCTCTCTCTAACTCTCTCTCTCTCTTTCTCCCTCTCTTTCCCTCTCTCTCTCTCTTTCTATCTTTCATGGAGGAAAAGTTTCATAATGTCTAGGGGAGCAAGGAGGGTACAGAGAACTCCCAAAGGACTACATGTTGATACTGGGTGTTGCTGGGTGTCTGATTCCCATTCTGGGCCACCAGTTCTCTGTGAGCAGAGATGTGCTTTGTTCACCTTTATATTCCTGGTGCCAAGCAGTGGTGGTGCTTAAAAATGTAGATTCCTCCTTCATGTATTTCTTCACCTTCAAACTATTCTATATTTTTATAATTACAGAAGTGTATTAAATGATCTATGTTTTCTATCATTCTCTATAAATGAATGCATAACAGAAAGGAGAGACATCTGAGTGGTTCTTCAAAAGTAAAGGGGACTCCATGCACCATCCACCCAGGCGTCAGGCTTCCTATTCCTTCCTCATACCTCTCCGTTGCTTTGGCAAAATCAAGGTTGCACAGGTACCTGGTTGCTGCATCTCATTGGTTTACAGCCAAAGGAATAGAACCTCATTTCTTAACAATCCCAGCCCCTTATCTGCACAGCTCTCTCCCTTCCCCATCCCCCCGCCAACATGCCTGCATCCAGTCCCACCTGCCCATTCATCCTTACTTTTTCCCTATGTGAGAAGTACTTTCATCTATTAGGGAGCTTTAGAGTTTTGCCAAGCTCGCTTCTTATTTCTGATCCACATTCTCTCCTGTCCTTTCTCTCTTTTAATTTCTTTTCAGGTTAATTTATCTGATTATATGCAATGCACTGCAGCCATGTTAAGACACCAACTGAGTTTCCACTTGGAGGCTTGGAGGAAAGATTACCATTAAAACGTGACTTCCATCCACTCAGCTGAAATTACTATTGATTGCCAAAGAAAAATATTTGTGCTGTGAAGCTGGGAGCTATGATGTTGAACCATATTAACATAATGTTAGCATAGCTACGGGTGTTTAGTAGCACGCAATCAGATTTGAAATGAACGTTGATTATAGATGGAGATTAATGTTCACATATTCATAGGAACACAATGAGAAGAGCAATTTCCTTTCTACTACAGATCAATGGTTTCCCCATTCAATTATACAGCTGTAATAATTGCATTATGCTGAAATATTTCTTAATGGCTAATTTCTTTCCTTTTGTGTGTGTGTGTATGAGCTCTTTTGTCAGTGATAGCTTCTGCAGCCCGAGGACAGCATAAGATGTTTTAATCACTGGTGTCGTTTTTGCAAGCTTTGACCAAGCCAGTAATTTCCCTCTTTCCCCCTTCTTTGCCATTCTCTCTTATTATCGCCCAGAATCACTTCCTGGATGATTGAAACATAGGAACTTGCCTCAAGTCCTTTCTTCTCTTATTTAGAGAGTGAAGACAAAACTTGGAACCTATGGGGGCCCTGGAATGCTTTATTTGCTGGGGGAGACATTGATGAAGACTTACAAACATTATGCATGGGATTCCCCTCCTCCCAAAGTCTCATGTCGTGCATAAATATAAAAAAAATTGGAGCTGATTTAAAAGCAAATGAAAGAGAAAAATAACTAGTGTCTTCTTCAATATGCAAAGCAAATCTCTGAGAACTGAGGAAACATCGAAGTTTGTATTGTAAAGATAAAATACCCATAAGACTGTGAGCTCACATTTTGTTGCTAAAATTAATGATGCCCTCCTGCTCACTTGGACACATCTCAGAGGAAGTCTGGCTGGTGTGTTCTCTTCTTTGGATGAGCACTGCCCTTTGATAGAGTTGTGATATTCCTGCCTCATGCCCTTCGTGGCTGTCTTGAGAGTGAGTGATAGGCATTCTCTGATCTGGTTTCTTGTATCCTTGTGCATTAAGCCTTTTCAAACTTTATTGAACAGACTGTGGCAATATAAAGAAAGCCAAATGTGAAGAATCTGCCCATACATGGAGGCTCGAAGGGCACTGTTCATTTGTGGGCCCATTGCGAAGTCATTGACAATTCATGGTCTCCATCTTTCCCCACTGGAAAGCAGAAACCTTCACAGCTAACTCACAAGGTCATGGAGAGGAAGAAATGAAATTGAACTTGAGCTAGAGTGAGTGTAGTGGATGGAGCTCCGGTGGCCAGTACCACATCCCCAGCCCACCTATGATTTCAGCTGCAGTTGTAGAGTTCAGTTTATAAGACCCATGCTGACAGTGCATCATTTTAAGTGCTTGCTGAACTTTTCTGCCTTTCTCACTCCGGGTCTTTTTTCAAAAGTTTCTGGAGCCTACTCCACAGGTTGAGAACTGCTAGCAGGGTCAACTAAGACCATTGGAAAACACAGATATTTACATTCTGATTCATTACAGTAGCAAAATCACAGTTATGAAGTAGCAACGAAAATGATGTTATGGTTGGGGGGAACTATATTAAAGGGTTTCAGCATTAGAAAGGATGAAAACCACTGCTCTAGAGTCTTTAAAAACATATCCTCAGGGAAAGAGTGTTTTTTTGTTGTTTTTTTTTTTTGTTTGTTTTTTGTTTTTTTTTTTTTTTTTAATTTCCTTGTGCCCCATCTTAATAGGGTACACACTGCACAGGCAAACACAAGTCTGCTACTCACAATGGACAGCATATAGAAGTAATAGCTAGCCTTTATATCTTACTAAAGGTCCAACAAATGATTAAATCGTTAGTGTGTAGGGTCCCCTAGACCGAGCCTGTCACCCGGGCCATGTTTGCCCCCCGTTGACACCTCACATGCTCCGTGGACATTGCTGGCACCCCACAACCCTCTCCCCACACTGAAGACTACACGGGTGGGGGGACTGAGAGGTGCTCCATGCACCAGTCCTGGGGACTGGTCATTTGGTCATTATGGCGTCATGGCATTACAGCCACTAGCCTTTTATAATATAAATATCATTGATTCACATGGAATGCATGCAAACCCAGGGAACTTCCTCAGAGCAGGACAACTGGGCTGGGCACAACGGGGGTTTGATGTGCTGCATTAGGTAATGGTGGGTGGTCCCCAGGAAAAATGTTCCTTTCCTGTTGCTCCACCAAATGCCAATACCACATGCTTCTTAGTTCCTCACTCCATCACTCAAAAATGATTTATTGAGTAGCTACTGCATGCAGAGCAATGTGTCCTTTGCTGGAGATAGAACCTTGAGCAAATAAACTTTCTTCTTAGTTCTTTTGGTTCTTGTGATCTAGAGCAGTGATTTTCAACCAGTGTGCCACAAGAATTTTTTGAAGCATGTAATACCTATTTAGTCAGGGTATAACTCTAGAGCACTGAGCTCTTTTCCTTTGGATTGCCAATGGCTCACAACAATAGCATCTTGTCTGAATGAATGAAAAATATATTTATATTTTTGTCAGATCAGCAAAAAAAGTATTTTTTGGTGTGCCACAGGATTTTTGTAATTAATGTGTACCATGAGTTCGAAAGGTTGAAAATCAATGCTATATATTATATGTCTATTCTTCATTTCTCCCACTCCCCCTCTCTCCCTACCTCCACTAGAATGTAAAGTCTTTGAGGGTAAGGACTTTGTCTCTATTGATCATCTCTCTAGCTACGGTGTCTGAATAAATGGAACAGGGCACATAGCATGCAGAGCTGTGTTCTCCCAAGCCCAAGTCCTTCCCCAAGGGCCTCTGCTTTTAGGTCATTGGGCCTTGGGCCCCTTTTCTCCACATGCAATGCAGTCTGTGACTCGGGTATTTAGCAGAAGTGCCTTCTCTGACAGGAATGGATCAAGTGGTGCCGAAAGGCCACAGTGGTTCACTCTCCAGGGCCTCTTCTGTCTCAAAGGGCCAACTGAAGCCCAGACACGCCTCCTCTTCCCAGGGACTGGTACAGAAGTGGGTCTGCTACTATTCGATAGTTTTTTGTCAGCACAAAGAGAGAACTGATGGGGATTCTAGGAAGGATTCCTAAGCCTTAAGAAGAATTCATTAGGCCCTAGCCAGTTTGGCTTGGTGGACAGAATGTTGGCCTATGGACCGAAGGGTCCCAGGTTCAATTTCAGTCAAAGGCACATGCCTGGGTTGGGGAATCCATCCCAAGGAGGGGACATGCAGGAGGCAGCCAATCAAGGATTCTCTGTCATCATTGATGTTTCTATCTTTCCATTCCTCTCCCTTCCTCTCTGAAATCAATAAAAATATATTTAAAAAAAAAGAATTCATCAGAATAGATGGTGTTCCTTTGAATGTTTTTATGTCCAGATGTAAATTCTCAAGATGCCTGGCCTTGAGAGGAACCATCTTGAGAACAAAGTCGATAAGCTGAAGATAACAGAACAGAAAATGGAAAGCACTTAAGTGTTTGATGAAGTGAGTTAACCTCCAAATTAACTAAACTTAGGGTTTTCCTACCTGTTGCTTATATATTTAACCTTGCTGGCTTATTTCTTGCAGCTGAAGCTGTCCTTAAACCTCACTTTATCTACTACTGACACCTGATACAACTCAGCTCTTCACTTCTCTCTTTGTTTCTCTCTCTCTCCTCTTCCATGAAGCTTCTTCTTTTAGGAATTCTTAGATGTCCCTGTTAACAAGAATTGTGTAGATTTTCTTCTTTGTGAGACACACGTCAAACAATAGCTGGTATTCTGCAAAGGTGCATTGCCAAAACTGCTAAGGCAAAGGAGTGAGAATAACAGAGGAGAAGCAGCAAATGAGCAGGGTAAATACTCTAGATTAGCAAAACATACATAAGTACCTCATTAAAAATCTAAGAATCAGAAAAGAAATCTCCACAATTTCTCAGATTTGCTTGTTTGTTCCATGTGGTTGATTTTTTTCAAAAGGAAGCTGTAGACTGAATACAAACCAGCTCAGATCCTTGCCTCCACCATCTGCATATAAGCTCAGGCCACAGATGGTGATTTCCAGGAACAAGACTCTGCAGGATCTAATGAGTTAAAAGAAAAGAATCACTTTTGATCCAAACCCTTTTTTGAACCAGGTGGTATAGCGGAATGTTGAAAAGCCCAGCTTGGGATTTAGACAGATATGAGTTCACTTCTAGATCCTACTGTTTCCTCACTCTTTGATCTTTGATAAGTTACTTAACTTTCTCAGCCTCTGTTTCCACATCTGTAAAACATGGATGATCGTAGTTCCTGCTTTGTCCTACTTATGGTGATAAGTAAGTGAGATAGACTCCCTAGCTCAGGGTCTGGCATATGACAAACCTAAGTAGTAACAGCTAGGGCTCTGCATAATCATCAGAAGCACTGCTACTATCATTATTCTGCTGTATAGAAAGGGAACCTGAGGTACAGAGAAGTCAAGTAAACTTGCCCAAGGTCATGTATCTGGTGAAAGATAGAGCCTGAATTTGGAACCAGGTAGTCTGGCTCCAAAGTTCATCTTCCTAACCATGAGGCATTAAAGCATTAAAGTACAGAGATGGGCTTTTTTCTCTCTTTCTTTACTCAGAAGTTTAAAAGAATGAAACGCATATCCTGCAAGTTAGCTAGACATTTCAGAAGTGCTTTGATGTGGCATTTTTGGCTTCTAACAATTCCATCTCAATCTGTTTTGCTACTTTTACTACCACTGAGATTCCTCATAATAACCTTCCCTGACTGTGTTTTTTTTAAGCACAGATGGCTCCAGCCTTTGTAGAGACAGGAGTGAGGCACAATGTTCAACAGAACAATTGCACCCTCCATGTTTCTAAGTCAAGTTACTGCCCATTGGCCCAACTGCTTCCCAATTCATATGGAGCCCTTAATCTGCTTAGCCGCTCTCCATTCCCTTTGGCTTCTCTATGGCTCCACACTGCTTATCCCTTGCCAATTGGAGCCAGAATCATGGTGGAGACAGGTCTGGTTGGATGAGGCCACCATGTATGTTTTTAAAAATATATATTTTATTGATTTTTTACAGAGAGGAAGAGAGAGGGATAGAAAGTTGGAAACATCGATCAGCTGTCTCCTGCACACCCCCTACTGTGGACGCACCTGCAACCAAGGTATATGCCCTTGACCGGAATCGAACCCGAGTCCTTTTAGTCCACAGGCCGATGCTCTATCCACTGAGCCAAACTGGTTTCTGCCTGTGTAAGTTTTTATAAGGACAATCTAAGAGCTAAGATCAGTCAGTGGGTCAGTCCAAATACCAAGTGACAAGGATACATCTACACATTGGAATAATGGCTGGGGAGACCAGTGGCCATTAAGACAGAGAAGAAATGGAAGACTGGCAGCATAGCCAATGGGAAGACTCAGTGGTGGCAAAGTGTAGGCACGGAGGCAACAGACATTTGTGTGTACACACTGGGTTAGTTCCTCTCCAGTGCAACATCACACCAAACCTGGCTTGTTGATGACTTGAACACACGGGTAAATAGAAACATCTGACCTTCTTCATTCAAGGTGTTAGAATTTATGGCTCTGGTGCCATAAGAGGTGGGAAGAGGTAGGCATGAGATGGGTGAGATCATTTGGAAGTAGGTAAAGACTTGAAAGCCTAGAGTTTGTAATGTGTGGGATGTACAATATATACCCAAGTAGTATAGAATGGTCCTAACCCAAAAGATGCCATTCTGTCTACAAAAGTCTTAGTAAAGCTACGGGATCCATTACTCATCATTAGCGATATTAGAATATTTGGGCACATAACCCTAAAATTTACTGAACTATCAGAGGCAAGATAGGTCTTACATTTGTATTTGCAGGAAAGTTATCTTGGTTTTAGCTATCACCCTGTCAACACTACTCATTTAATGAGGAGGAAACTGAGTGTCAATTTTGTAATTTCTATGCTATTTTGAGGCAGGGGTTGGCAAAGCTTTTCTGTAAAGGGCTAGATCATATATATTTTAGGATTGATGAGCCATATTGTCTTTTTTTGCAACTGTTGTAATACAAAGGCAGCCACAAACAACATATAACTGAATGAGTGTGGCTCTGTTCCAATAAAACTTTATTTACAAAAACAAATGGTGAGTTGGCTTTGGCCTGTGGAACATAGTTTACCAATCTTTTCCCTAAAGCCCAAAAATCTTTTTAAAAAAACCACCACTTTTATTACATTTATAAATATACAATCAATTTGTCAATAAATATATTTATAAATATAAATACTATATAAAGTATTTCACTTACTATAATATGATTTTAATAATATAATATATCACAATTTATAGACTTAAATATGTTGCAGATTATATATTATATAATGCATTTTAATAGCAATGCAATAGAGTAGAATAAGACAAAATGAAGCTTCTAACTACATAAAATTCAAGGCAATTATTGAAAACACTTTTTTTTTTCTACATCTGAAAGGAAGTATCAGTCATTTAAGAGTTAAGCCATTAATCCAAGGTTATTTAGAAAGGTAATTTTCTATAGATTTTCACAGAGGTATGGAATTTGACCTAAGGCTTGATTTTCTGAATGTGGAAGCATATGGCATGACCATCAACTCGAAGGAGGCTAGGAGCAGGCAGCTTGACAACTTGAGATCAGAGGTCAGATCTGGAAAGGCACAGGTAAAATTCAAGACTCTATTACAAATGAAGGGTAAATTACCTTTCTAACAACGTACCTTTCTCTTACAAGCAAAGAAGAATTCATGGCGATTTCCCACAAATAAAGAAATCTCCAGATAAAGAAAGCCCTTTTTTTTGTTAAATATTACATTAGCAAATAGGTGTTTTTTTATTTTTTTATTCTGTCATTTCCCTTTGTTTTGTCCACATCAGGCTATTTCTAATTTTATCTCATCTCATTCACAAAACTGACATCATGATGATAATAGCAAGGCTCTGCATGTTGCATGTTCTGTGTTTGAGTACATGCTGTAGAATACAGCCACGTGCATATATGGCAGGGAGTGCACCCAAGAGTGCCAGGGATATTAGAGGATGCTTTTCTTTTCTCCCTGACCCCTTAGAGGTAGCAAAAGGGATCAGTTCTCCTTATCTGCAGAGATGACCTGGCTGCCACACTGAGATCATGGATTTCACATCAAAGTTTTCTGGTCTGTGGGCAGGAGAAGATTCAAGACACTGCCTTGAATTTTTCAGTAGAAATGCTTGGCTCTGTGCTCCAACTTTACAACTAGCTGATGATGGGACCTCTTGCATCTGAAAACAGAGCTTCCAGTGTTGTTAGTATTCAATGAGATCTTAAATGTGATGCGCTTAAATGAGATTTTGTTTAAAAGTTTTCCTCCTGGCTGCTTCCTCATCTTCATGCCTCAGGTTAAGAAAATTCCTTCAGATTCATCACCCACAGTCCAGCTCTGAGACATATTCTTGTGGAGCCCTTCCTCTCTGTCTTCCTTCTTTGAAGCTGTGAATCTGCTTCCTTTCTTTTTAGAGGATCCACAGATACTCCCCAAATTTTTCTTTTTCTCATAATTGAAGCATCCTTTCCTTCTGGATGCGAGGAATATAGTCTTGGCTAGCTCTCCCAGAGTCTTCCCCAGAGCTGCAAGGATTCCCTGGAATACTCTGTATGATGGGGAAACATTTCTCCTTGAGATTACACTGTGCCTGAGACTCCTGTGGGGATCTGAGAGGTATTGTTATTCCTAACAGCAGATAGAAATGGCAATGCAAGCTTGAAAGAATGCAAAGCACCCTGGGTCACTCAGTCTAGACAACCCACCTTGTGCAATGTGTGTTCTTCCCCCCATCTTATGTAAGTGGAAATGGGAACAATAGTTCGCACAGCAATTTCCCTGAGAGTCTATGCAGAGGTTCCTGCATCGGGGACACCCATGTTTCCTGGTACAGCTAATCCTGTGAAACCCTCTCCATGTACTAAGCTGTGTGTCCAACATTTTTAACTTCAAAGTTTAAACATGAAAACCCACACAAGCCACACCCGTTGTCTATACACCCAGCTCTGTACTTTGCATGTACAAAGCATCATTTGCGAGATTCCCAAGGGTGCCTTTGTCTGGGTGATTTAAACCACAGGTTAAAATCCAACTTCAATTACAAGGCAAATCCACTGTATTAAATGACTGCTCTGCATCAGGCCTCAAGAAATGAACTGTGGAGGATACAATCTATCACACCCAGTAGTGCCCTTGAGTACTAATAATACGGCAGGAGTGAAAAAGCATTGCATTTCATGGATTCTTTAGACTTCAAGAGGCAGGGAGTCGCTAAAGCTGCTTTAAGTCAAGTGGAGTTGACTCTAAGGCAAGTTGTCTCAACCTCAGACAGTTAAAAATAAACAAGTTTTATTTTCTAGTACAGCTAATATATGCAAAATACCTGTCACATAGTAGGTGATCAATAAATGCCATCTCTTTCTCTCTGACTAGGCTCTGAAGTTCTAAAATATGTTGTTTATCATTTTTTAATCCCCAGAGTTTGGCCCAGAATAGGGAATAATGACAGCTCACATTAAACAAGCACTTATCATATGCCGTGCACTGGTCTATGATCCTTATATTTATCGATTTCCTGAGTTGTTATAACAGCCTTCTACCCTTAATATACTGATGAGGGAACCAAGCGGCAGATTACTTGGTATACAATTAGGAAGTGGCAGAGCCAGGATTTGAACTCAAGCTAAATGACTCTAAAGCTGATCTTATTATCCTGTCTACCATTCTCTTTCATCAATAGCAGAAAGCCCCATTGGTTTGCAAAGAGCATATCATATGCTCTTAGCTTTTGAAAGATTCATTCTCAATAGCCCTAGCCCTGTCTCCTCTGCTTTCTCTTGGGAAAAGCCTGCTATTGGTTCGACTATACCCTGAGTCAAAGCCCCCATCACACCTTCCTGGCAGTGCAGGGTGCTGCTTTTTTGCTTGGAAGGGCTGATGGGGCATGGCCCATTGAGTTGTGCAAACAGTTCTCCTGCAGCCTGGGAGCAGCGGCATCAATCACAGCTCCTCCTTCTCCATCTGTGTCCTTGACGTAAAGCCACCGCAATTCAGCCTTGCAGAGGGGACACACACAGGTGTCTGGGAGCAGGGAGTGGCTTCCCCATACAGGCCAGGAAAAGGATGGAAGGCTGTTGTTCGAAGGAAGAGCACCTTGAATGCTAAAGTAACCATTTAGCTGAGAGAACCCTTTGATGCTTTATTCTCACCTGAATTCTCTCCCACAAGCTGCCTTCTGATTCTGTTGAATCAGGAGCTGCGTGGACCCTTCTTTACAGATGACTCTGCACAGGATAAATCCACTCCTGGCTCCTGGGCCCTCCAGCTGTTAGCCAGCCTCCTGCTCAAGCCTCTCCCTCACTTCTCCTAAGCTCTGCTGCTGTACTGCCAACTGCTGCCCCTTTCTCAGAGAGAAACTGACTCTCTCCCAATCTGGACTTGGAAATGTCACAAAGACTTTTTGCCCTGACTCTCTTTGTTAACATGGATGACTTCTGATAATCATTAAGTTGCAATTGGAAAGTCAGGTCTTCCATAGAAAGCCTTGCTCTGGCTGCGCCTTCAATAGCCCCAATGGAGTCACCACGGCATTGTAAGCAGTACCCACTCGTGGACTGAAAATCCCACAAGACTCTTAGCTCCACAAGGCCAAGGACTCTTTATATGTTATTCACCCCATCGCAGCCTGAGTCTGGCCAAGTGCCTGGACATAGAAGAGGCACAGTTGCTTTGGGAGTAAATGAGTAAAAGATGGTCCTTAAGATGACAAATGGGAACTTTTACTTGACCATCTGGGACAGAAGTCACATGTCACCCCTGGTGACCTCTTTGAAATGTAAATACAGCCATGTCATGCTCCTATTTAGACCTGATGATGATTTTTGTAAGCTCCCTAGCTTGGTCCCCCAAGCCCTGTGTGCTTAGGCCTTGCTGATCTCTCTCCTCATTCTCTACTACTATCACCTCACTTATTCTTCTTTAGCCACAGTGGTCTTCCTTCTGTTTCTCAAATACCAAACCTCCTTCCTGCCTCTGGCCCTCTCTAGGCCTTTCCTGGAATGGTCTTCAATCTGGTCTTGGCGTGGCTGCCTCTGTCAGCTGGAATAGTCTCTCTCCCATGGGGCCTCTGCTGATGCCCTTTCCCAGGACTTACTGTTATCTTAAATAATTTTGTTTAGGTATTCGTGTTCTCAGTCTCTCTCTCTCTCTCTCTCTCTCTCTCTCTCTCTCTCTCTCTCTCTCTCTCTCTCTCTCTCTCTCTCTCTCTCCTATTTCTTCTTCCACTGGAATGTCAGCCTCCTGAGGGCAGGGCCTTCTTATGTTCTTATGCCTCATTCTCTGCATAGATCTGAGGCCTAGAATGGTATCTGGCACATAGTCTATGCTAAATAAATATTTCCTGAATGAGTGGACAACCATGATCAATATATTTACTGTTGTAGTTATGAAGTATGAATTGACCTGCTCCTGCTGTCTTAACAAATTTTTGTGATTCAAGGAGTGTATTGGAAACAGGAAAATCACTTAGTGAGATGCTTACTACATCATTGATGCTTAGTTTTTTCCTGATCCTGTATGAGTGTAAGGAAATGTGGCTTCTGATCTTGGAAAGAACCAGGAATCAATTAGGAAACAAACCTTGATCCCAGGATCTCAACTGCAAAGTATTATTCTAAGCTCTACACCCCTATCACAGAGCCTGGCATGTGGAAGGGACTTAAATAATGTCAGCTATTATTACCCTTGTTATTTTCATTGCCATGTCTACATTGTGCTGTTGAGAAATGTTTACTCTCTTTAGAGTGTTCCTTCAAAATAGAGGTGATGATTTGCCCAGGCAAATTACACAGTAATAGAAATGTTCATTAAAAATGAAAATCAGCTTAGAAAGTAAAAAGAGGAGATGAAGTGTAGTACACTTGGGGTACTGTGAAATTCGGGGATTCTACTGAAGCTACATCCCAGTGACATGAATCTACTCATAAAGGGTTGGAAAGTCATGGATAAACTTCTATACCCATTTTTAAATTGAGGTTATCTTTTAAAAATTTATTTCATATTGCTCATTTGTCCCTAGAAATTCATCCTCAGTTATAGGTAGTTTATTTTGCACCTACTACTTAAGAAAGCTAATTGTCTACATCTCCCAGGTCTCATCCCAGCAGAAGGTACCGACCTGTCACATTTAAGGGCCATACATGGCTCAGGTGAAGAGCAGGGCTCCACAGCAGACACCGTGCTCCATCCCAGGGAGCTTCTCAGAGAAGACACAGAGCCAGCAAAACTTGGCTGATCCGTGTACAAACCCGTAGCTGCAGTATTGTACGAGGCCCTTCTTGGTACTAATGCCGCACTAGCAGACATTAACCAAGTCCCCTCTGTTCACCAAGAACCATGTTAGGCACTGTTGCTGATGTTAGTTCATTTACATTCTGGCACTCACTCTATGGTAGAGCTTTTGTTAGTTCTATTAGATTGTGGGTAAATTCAATTTAAATATATTATCTATTAGAGTCCATACTATATGCCAGGCATCATGGGAAACATCCACCCATGTTGGAACTGAAATATAAGAATTCAGCTGGAATCTTCAAGAATCTGCCACAAGATAGCCATTCTTCTAGGTATGGGGGTACACAGATGCAAAGATATTGCTGGATTTTAGGAGGCCTTGGCTCGGGGCATCACAACCTTCAGAAGGAGGAAACCAACTGGGGATAATATAATAGTAAACAAGACAGTGGCTCCATGACTGCACTGACATTTTTAGAAAGTTTGTTTATTAATCCAGATATGGATTTATGTTCATTTAAATAAGAATCCACCAAGATTGTTTTTTTCTTATGCTAGCCTTTTTGTGGCTTCTGAGATTCCTCTGGAGAAACTATGCTTCTAAAGCATCTTGCCCAGTTTCTGGCTTCTAATCTAAATCTAACAAATGCCAGTCTTGCCCGCTGTTCTGGATGAAGATTGTGACGCTGCTCTACCTACATGTACCCTACGGAATACAGGTCCTCCTGGGGCCAAGTATGGCTTTGGTTGACCCGTGGAACTTAGAGGACAGTGTGAGGATGGGACAGTGTCAAAGTCTAACCAAGGGCTCTGAAATGAAAGAATCATTTGATTTTACTTTCGTAGCATTGCCCTCTACTGAATTTAATCTCTTCCAAGCTGATATTTTCCAAAAACAGCAAACATGCCCCATTTTCAAGGCAGTGCTTGTACAGTCTCTTCTCTCACTAATGACTTTCTCAGATGGGTGAAGCCATACTCTGTGGGCATGAAAGGTAAAGAAAACTAAACAATGAAAGGGATCTATACCTGTTCCTCATACTTTTGAATGTTTTGATTTCCACATTGGCAGCTACTAGGGAAATCCTATCCTTGGATCAGAAACCATGCTCGTGGTGAATTTAGAGGAAGAAAGTCTTTAAAATCTTGGCAATTCATTTTTTTTTGCTTTTCTTTTTTTTAGGGGGGGCACAGGGAAAGAGGTTTGTAGGAATACATTTCATTGTGAATGATTGAGACAGCATTAGCTCAACCTCTGCTTTTTCCTCCTTCCTTAAAAAACTAAATCATAACAGCCAACTCGTGTCACTTTTAAAACAGTGATAATTTTGGGGGAAATTTAGTGCAAAAATGAAAGTAATTAAGAAGTACCATGTTTACAAATGATTCTCCTGTGATTTATTAGGTGAAATGTGTTCTAAGTCGATGCCACTATTTTAAACTCTAGTTAAATTTCCTCTCACAATCAGAAGCCATTTAAGATCCTTCATGAGAGTTCCTCAGGTTTGTATAGACCTCGGCACCAGTAACATTTGGGATCAGATCACGTTTTGTTGTGACGGGCTGCCCTGTGCACTGTAGGATGTCAAGCAGCATCCCTGGACTCTCTCTATTAGATGCCAGTTGAAACTCTCCTAGTCCTAGTTGTGACAATGAAAAATGTCATTTGCTGGGAGAGAGGGGGGGAGAGGAGGGGAGAGATGGGGAGGTTTAAAATGACCCCAGGTTGGAACACCACTGAACATTTCATTTTCCATCATTCAAAGCCTTCAAGTCAAACAGTTTCCCTATTCCCTTGAGAGGCATGGAATAATAAACCATTATTTCATTTACTACAAAACCTATTATATGTTGACCAATTGCCCACTATTAAAATTCAATTTATTGTATTCTTTACAAAGTTTCCTCTAAAGAAATTTATTATTCGTTATTGTTGTTTTTTGGGGGGGGCATATTTTAAGTAAGAAGTTGCTGAATGAAGGAACAGTTAGATATCAACAATGAACAATTACTTTAGTCTAACGATGGTCATTTTGTGTTATGTACTCATTGGTTTTTAGAAGCCATTTATTGAGATTTGAAAATTAGAGCCTACCTCATGCCAAGATGATGTGGTTTTGATCTTACCTCAGACCTTGTCCCTCATGCTCATGGATGACTTCATAACAGCAGCTGATATTGAGGGGCCAGCCATTCTGTGCCAGGTACTTTGCTTCAATAGCATCCTCTCACAGGGGCACTCTCTACACAATCCTATGAAGTATCTACTATTCACTCCACTTTACAAGAATATATCTATGTCAAAAAATGACATGACTCATCCAACACTAGGTAGTAAGTGTTGACTTGAAATTCCTACCCAGGTCTGGCTCTTACTCATTCTTAACTAGTACACTTCACAGCCACTTTTGCAATGCCTATTAGCTACCTTTCAAAGCTAGTGGGGTAAGTCAGTTCTATGGTATCTGTTAATCATATATGCTGAAAACCCACCAGTATGATGCTGAGAAAAATGATCTGAGTATTTTTTTCTCTCAGCAGTATTTTTTCTCTTGTTCTGTCCAGGAGCAAAATGGGTAGGCTTGTCACACAATAAAGTCTTTGCATCAGACCAAACAATAACATCAATTCATCACACGAAGGGCAGGACCAAAACCAAAATCTCTTTTTCCTGTGAGTTGAGTCTTAAGGGTTCATGGATTGTAGCACAGGACTACAGGGTTTTATGCCTCAGCTTACCAGGGTTGAGCAGTTTTCAGACTGCTGAGGATTTGCTGGGAATCTTCCATTTTTAATCACTGGATCAGATCAGAAACAGCAAGAGAGGGGCCAAAGTAAGAAGGAAGCAGTGAGCAGAAGAGAGAAACCGACTTAGATGGATGGAGCCCTGGGAGCCAGACCACGGATACACCCATAAGTGGAGCTCCCTGTGGTTCTGCAGGCTCCAGGGTTATCAATGGGCTGAGCCCTGTGGCATGGTCTGGCCTGGTCTTTATCAGAAGGAGCCCTGCAGATGACCCTCCAAGTTTCCTAATTAGGGTCAGGTTAGTACCTCATTCATTACCTCTGAGGACGCCAGGGTGGGGTTGTCAGAGAGTTCTGAAAGAAGACGGGGTGGACGAGGTGGAAAGTTCCTTCTATCCCAGCCCATTCCAGTAAATCTTAATAAGAATAAAAAAATAAACTTCTAGATCCTTCTAATATCTGCAGTGGCTATCCCATTGGGAATGTGTGAGTAGAGAAATATCCCATCCATTTACATGTGCGTTAGGCCATTGACACTGTTCAGTAGACAGGGACAGAAGTCCCCATTCTTTTAACTATAATGCATTCTGAGCTCCCTTCTCTTTCTCCCTTTCCAACGACCTGGATTTAGCACATTCCCTTCCCCTTTAACCCACACAAGCTAAAAATAATATCCTCTTGGATGTGGCCAAAAAGTGTCAGTTGGACAAGTTTAATTAGCAGGGCGGGCCGAGGCAGTTCTGGTCTTCCCGATTTACTGCCTTCTCTCTGGGGAGCAGGAGCCAAGCACATTTGGAAAATCCAGGTTCATGTGTGCACCAGACATGGGGGTTTCTAATGTGCAGGGAGAGCCTGTCTGGTAGCCAAGCTGTTTCATCCCTGTAATACCAGGCAGGATCCCCGGGGAGTAAGCACTGGTGCATCTATGGCTAAGGGGCTTAAGGTTTTAAAGCATGGCTGGCTGGCCTGGGATTTTGGGGGTTTGCATCCTGCCTCCCCATTTACTGGGTCTGTGACTTTGAGCAAGCTACCTGACCTCACCATGCCTTAGCTTTCCTCATCTGCACAATGCAGATAATCCTAGTACTCACCTTGCAAGCTGGTCATGCGAATAAATGAATTAAGTTGAGCACTTAGAACACTATGTGGTGTCCCATGAGTACAATATATACTGAGTGGCCAGATTATTACTATCTCTGAATGCATAATAATCTGGCCACTCAGTGTATAACCTATATAATAAAAGGCTAATATGCAAATTGTCCCCTTGCCCAGGAGTTCGACCAGCAGGCAGGCCAGCCAACCACCATGTCCCCTCCCCCTGGCCAGGCTGGCCAGACCCCACTAATGCACAAATTCATGCACCAGGCCTCTAACACACACACACACACACACACACACACACACACACACACACTGAATGGCCAGATTATTATGCGTGCAGGATCATAATAATCTGGCCACTCAGTGTAGAGCATTTGCTAATACCAACATCCCTTGGCAGTCTTGTCAATATTTGCCACACCCTCCCAAAGTGAATGTAGTAACTGTGGCTCCATTGTGCACATTTAGAGAGGAAATTATCCATGTACATAAACTTGTAAAATAAACTAGGATTTGATACTCTAACTTTAAAATCCTATATCTTCCCTGCCCTCCTTCCAGAGCATCATATGGGTCCATGGCAGGGACTTTATTCCACTTTTTTGGAAATCACAGATCTTTAGCAAGTCTAGCCTGAATATATACTGAGATCTCTTTGCATATAACTTATTTGTTGGATTCTCTTTGTCGAGAACTAAACAACAAATCTTTGGAATCTTAGTCCATTTATACATGATAGGCTTCATGTCTTATTCTCTTCCTTTTCTTCCTCTTAACTTTTCTTCTTATTCCCCCAACCCCAAAACTTAGTGGCCTTAAAGCAATACCATTTTTTGTCAGTCTCGAATGAAAGGATGAGATGGATTGTTCTGATTCTGTGGTCCAGGATCAGTGGACATAAGGTGGGCCTTGCTCTTGTTTCTGAGGTCAGCTGGCAGGTTGGCAAGTGGCTGGCTGATCTAAGATAACCTTAACTGGGATGGGCAGGGAGACTCAGACCCTTCTCTGTGGTCCATCATTCTCTACTAGCCTTGTCTTGTTCACATGGCAGTCACAGGGGTCAGAGGAGAACACTGAAGTCCAGAAGACCCTTTGAAGCATAGGTGCAAAACTGGCACACCACTACATCCTGAGCAAAGGAAACTGCATGGCTAATCTGGACCCAAAGATTTTGGAAACACAACTCTCCCTTTTCCTGGGAGGAGTGGCAAAATCATACTTCAAGGTTCATAGATAGATACAAGAGGAGAATAATTCCAGCCATTTTCCCAAATAATACATTATCTCTTCCTTCTTCTTTCTTAATAATTCATTGATTATTATAATAAATTAAGAATATTGACTTAATGTAGACACTATGAAATCAATGCCAGAAAAGTAAATTCATGGTCCTTGACCTCTGGTTTGCATTCTTGTGGAGAAAAAAATATTTTTTAAAAGTATATTTTATTGATTTTTTTACAGAGAGGAAGAGAGAGGGATAGAGAGTTAGAAACATCAATGAGAAAGAATCATCGATCAGCTGCCTCTTGCACACCCCCTACTGGGGATGTGCCCACAACCATGGTACATGCCCTTGACCAAAATCAAACCTGTGACCTTTTAGTCAGCAGGCTGATGCTCTATCCACTGAGCCAAACTGGTTTCGGCAAGAAAAAAGTATTAATGAAATTATCCCATAAGTACATATGAACTTACATATGCAGTTGTATAGAGTGCTAGCTGAGATTAAATAAGGGAACCTAACCTAGTCTTGGGAGAGGGGAGTTCAGGGATAATTTCTTTGGAGAAATGTTGATAAAAGTGAGACATGAGAGATGAAGGCAACTAGGTGAAGCACAAGATAAGGAGCTCTAGGCAGGAGAACAGCACAAATGAATAACTGGTGTCAAGTTCTGGATAGAAAGGCCAGTGTGGCCAAAATATAGGAAGGAAGGAAGGAAGGAAAGAAAGAAGGAAGGAAGGAAGGAAGGAAGGAAGGAAGGAAGGAAGGAAGGAAGAAAGGAAGGAAGAGAGGGAGGGAGGGAGGGAGGGAGAGAGGGAGGGAGGGAGGAAGGAAGGAAGGAAGGAAGAGAGGGACGAAGGGAGGGAGAGAGGGAGGGAGGGAGGGAGGGAGAAGGGAGGGAGGGAGGGAGAGAGGGAGGGAGGGAGGAAGGAAGGAAGGAAGGGAGAGAGGGAGGGAGGGAGGGAGGGAGGGAGGGAAGGAGAGAGGGAGGGAAGGAGGGAGGGAGGGAGGGAGGGAGGGAGGGAGAAGGGAGGGAAGAAGAATTCGATCCTGGATGATGTTGAAGAGATCGGCTGTGGACAGACCCTGTAGGCAATGATGAGAAATTTGCTCACTGTGCTAATAAAAACAAGCACCATTGACTGGTTTTAAACAGGATGGTGTGTTGGAAGGGAGTGACAGCGTTATCAAATATTATGTCTACTAGAGGCCTGGTACACAAAATTCATGCAGTGGGGGTTGGGGGGAGGGTGTTCCCTCAGCCTGGACTGTGCCCTCTCACAGTCTGGGAGCTTGGGGAGCAGGTCTAAGCCATCAGTCAGACATCCTTAGTGCTGTCGCAGAGGTGGAAGAGGCTCCTGCCACTGCTGTGCTTGCCAACCATGAGTCCAGCTCAGGGCTTCTGGCTGAACAATGCTCCCATTGTGGGAGTGCACGGATCACCAGGGGGAAGCTCCTGCTTTGACTGTCTGCCCTCTGGTGGTCAGTGTGCATCATAGTGACTGGTTGTTCCACTGTTTAGTTGATTTGCATATTGGCCTTTTATAATATAGGATACACTAGAGCTGAAAGTAATGGAAAGGGAACAAATCTGAGACTTTAAATATGTGAGAAGAAAGATATATTTGCCAGTTTATAAAATGTTTTGGAGACTTGGACAATAGGTGGGAGAATTGCATATTACAGGAATGTGAATCAGGGAATAACAAGAACTGCTCTGAACACCTTCTTAATCCTACACTATCATTTTATATTAAAAATGCAGTACTGCATTTGTTTTCCTAATATTTTATTGAAGAAATTGGATTCTGTGGTTAAGAGCAGAGGATCCGAAACCAGACTGTCTGGGTTCTCTTCTGGGTTTGCAGCATGTTCTGTCTGTGTAAACTATTTCTCTGCCAAAGTTTCCTCATCTGTAACTATGGGGACTATCATGTTCCTTACCTTAGATTTGTTATGAGAAGAATTTATACATGTAAATCACCCTTATTAAGCCCATAACATCTTTAAATTATTAATAATATGATTATTTTAATTAGTTCCATGTTTCCATTGTCCATTATTGGTTTTGAAGTTATCTATCTTATAAAAGGAATTTAAGGAGTGTTTCATCATTTTGTTTTTTTGGAAATAAAAGTGTTTTTTTTTAAATGGCTAGAACAGTTATGCAATATATGGACTAGCTATTCTTTAAAAAAGTAGTCATTTCTAAAGTCAACTGAATTTGTATTTCTTTTAATTATATTTTTAAAAAGTCCATTTCATATAAATTTTCAAAATTACTTGGATGAAATTGATCATAATGGTTTTTAACTTTCCCTATATTTATTTATGTCTCCTTTTTTTAACATGCTTATTTGCGTCTTAATATTTATTGTACTTCATCAGTTTGATAGATCATTCATTTTATTTATCATTCAGAAAATTAGCCTTCCATTCTATTGATTTTGTTTGATTTTTCTATTTCATTAAGTTCTCCTACGATCTTTATTATTTCCAACTTTCCATTTTCATTAGTTTTAATATACTCTTTTCTAAATTATTGCATTGAACATTTAGCCCATTAATAAACTATCTCTATTTCTTTCTAATATTTGTGTACACATTTCCTCCTAACACTACTCCAGCTACTTTTTTCATATTTCATTTGTGCTATCTTCATTATCATTCAAATCTATTTCACAATTTCCATTTTATTTCTTTTGACTCTTTTTTAGACCCTTTAAAAATTAAAGACATGTGTGGACATATTTTTTTCTTTAAATTTACTTCTCATCTAATTCCATTGTTATTAGATAAGATAAATTTATGGTACTGTTTATTTTTGTGTTTGTTATAAAATATTTTTTGTAAATGTCCTGTGTGTTTTTGAAAATGATTTCTTTTCTTCATATTCTACAACATCAGTTCTCTCTTCAGCTGCCTTTCATCTTTTCAATTTATTTCAAAATGATACCTAATGCTTTTATTAATTTTTGTTGTATAAATATTTCCATATTATTTTATTACTTCTAGTTCTTGGGTTGCTAAGTTTTAGTTTTTGTTGTTGTTTGTTTGTTTTTGGTTTTTGGGGGGTGGTATATGGACCTTTGGATCTCATGGACCTTTGTTTTATTCTTGTTAACATTGAAAGGATTAAGTAATCTGTAGAAGTCTGCATATCTTGCTACCATATGGATTTAAGATTGTTTATGATGAGGGTTCCCAGTAGAAAGCTTACCATGAACCAGATTTTGTGTTAATTTTTGGGTTTATCATTAATGTGCCATTTATTTAATTAAAGTTGAACAACATATTTACTCCTGGTAGGGGTCTGGAGTTTTTCTTTATGGCCAGCAACTTTTCTTTTTCTTGATCCAAAAACCCAGAATTTTGTTTTGGGCTGAAGTACAGAGCTTTTATAATCCACGAAGGCAAGATGGGATTTGAATTCCAGCTGCTTCATATTGTATTGTCTTTGAATGGGCATTAGCACCTCAGCATCCAGTTCTCAGAATCTATTCCTCCTCTCCTACTTCAGTATCGCCACTGAATCACCTTCAGATTATTGCCCTGGAATCTATTTCCTTTTTTCTTTCTTGTACATGGAGTTCTCTCTTGCCTTACTTTGATTTATTTAATATTTAGTATTTCATCCAAAATTTCTATGGACTTAATATAGGAAGTGGGATCAAAGTCCATTAGTTTAGTTGTCATGTTGCAAAATGTAAGCTTCAGAGGGTTCCACAGTAATATTTAATGCAAGAAAACAAAACATTGTTACCAGAGATCTCAAGTAAATAATGAATTGGACCCAATGCTGACTATCAAAATTTTAGAAATATTACAGTCAGTTGTTAAACAGATATTATTTAAAATTAAATTATATATAATTAAATGCATTATTTTAAAAAAACAGAATAAGACTCACAAGTTCCTAATTATTTTATTACTAGGGGCCCAGTGTACAAATTTGTGCACCTTGAAAGGAACTGTGGGTCGTGAGGCCATGGTGGGCACAGGGGCAGGTCTATACCCACCCTCCACACCCCTGCCCAGGACCCCCACTATGGTCACAAGTTTCCTGTCTGCTGGCAGCCCTGCTCCCACCACTGGAAAATTACTAGACTTAAGAATATCACAACAACTAATCTATAAAAGCAATATATGTATATTTTCAAATATCAAAGAACTCATGAAATAGAATATCCACCAGTATATTTTGAAAAAAGTTCAGTAATAAAATCAAATTAATCATGGGATAAATTTGAGTTGAAAACAAAAGATCACAAATTAGAAATGACAGAAAGGATAATGAGTAATGAATAAATTTAAGCTTGGAATTAAAGCAACACAATTTTAATAATCAGGGTTATGGCATATAACTTAATGTTATAAACTTTGGCATCATTCAAATAATAATAATCTAATAAAGGAAACATGAAAAATAAGATGGCAAAAAATGTAGTACTGTGAATTTCCTCATTTCTTATAGCAAAACATAAATTGATAGTTTTCAATGAAAACATCTTTTAAAAATTGCTGCCTCACCTGAAATGTAAAGCAAACTTATACTTAATTATGACATATTTAAAAATGCCCACTAAAGATTGAAATAATGACATCGAAGCCTGCTTTTTCCCCCCTATTATTTAAAATTAGAGGCCCTGTGCACAAAATCATGCACAGATTGGTTCTGGACCACTTGCCCAGATCAGGCCAGTTGGCCAGCTGCAGTGTGTGTCATAGCAACTGAGCATTCTGGTTTTTCCAGTTGCTTGACTTTTATAAATATAGATTAATAATGTAGCTATAGTTTGTGTGGCAAGGTGAGATTATGATTGGAAAGGAAGAATTATTTGTAAACAACATAAATATCTGTGTGCTTTTGGTTTGGTTACTTTCTAATTCTCTTAAGTTGACAGAACATTATACACTAATATTTTATATGCATTTTATAAAATTAAAATTGATCTTTTAACTTTTTAAGTTAAAATGTTTTATGAGTTTATACTGTTAGTCACAAATCACATTCCAGATGGCATGGTAGGCTTGATTTCTCTAGGTTACTTCCATATGTCATTTCTTCACACCAGTAATTCCCGTTTTCAAGAAGAGAGGGATAATATAATTAGAATATTCAACAATTAGTCATGTGTTTTGTTATACATGGTACAACAGTCTCAGAGTAACAATATGAATACTATTCCACCAATGTGATGACTGCATACTACTAAAATTCTTTATGATTACCATTCTTTATTTTTGAAAATAGCAGCTTTTTGTCAACATTGTCAGTGTTTATAACCATTATATTCTATGCCCTCCCTAACTTGTTCAAAATTTTAATTGTAAGTGTAATTATATAATGCTCTCCATCAGTCCTTATTTCAATCCTATCGAATAAAAGAGTAAACTGCAAATTGACTGTCACTCCAACACACAAGATGGCTGCCCCCATATGGTCAAAGATGGCTGCACCCATGTGGATACAAGATGGCTGCCACAAGATGGCTAGCATGGGAGGGCAGTTGGGAGGGACCAGGCCCATAAGAGAAGGCAGTTGGGGGCGATCAAACCTGCAATAGAGGGTAGTTAGGGGTGACCAGGACAGCAGAGGAGGGAAGCTGGGAGCAACTGGGCCTACAGGGAAGGGCAGTTGGGTGGGGACTTGACTCTGTGTCCCACAGTGTGCCCTAGATTCTGAAAGGAGGATATACATTTTACTAATTTTCTTTCATCTCTGACACTTCTATTATAGAGAAAGGGCAAATAGCAATATTAAAATATTTCCTTTAATTAATTCCCTTTTAATGTGCACGAATTTTGTGCACTAGTCTATAATAATAAAAGCATAATATGCTAATTAGACCAGACATCCTTCTGGACAAAGCTGCGGAGGTGGGGGCTGAGGTAGAGGCCCCTGGCTGTGGTCACAGGCGGGGACCAGGACAGCTGCCACAGTGGCAGAGGCCAAGCCCCTTACACTAATTTCATACATCAAACCTGTAGTATTTTCATATTGACTAATGTTACCCCAATACATTTAATAAAAAAATAAAATTCAATGCAATTTGAAAATGTATTTTAAAATGCTAATTCATTGCATTTCTTATAAAATTTAGATGATAATTTTCAACATGATTTAAGAAATCTATGTTAAAGTGGGAGCCCACATCATACTTAGTAGTAAAACATTGAAACCATTTTTATACAATCAGAAACATGATGGCTATTTTTGCTGTTGTATAATTAGTAGTAATATTTGCAGATGTATTAATCTTACTTTTCATGAACCAAAAGTAGAGTGCTAGGATTACAAGATTAATTACAAATTTAATTTCAGAACCCACCTAATAGTGGGCACATGTAGTTGATCTATTCCTTATTCTCATCTGGTTTCTCTCAGGCTCCACAAGCCAGAGAAGACAGGTGGAGGTGTGCCATCATAATTACAGCTAGTACGTCCTGAAAAATGCCAGGACTCGTGCTCTGAGCTCTACCCCAGAAATTCAATTAAAAAAATTAACTTCAGCCTGATTTGGGAGACCATTTTTAATGTCTGTGTTTTTTCCCCCCTGGTTCCACAGTTTCAGAAAACAGAGACATTTATAAAGAGTAGTTATTTTATTTCCTGAAATACAAATAAATTAAAAAAGACCACAAAGCTCTAAATCATATTTGCTGAGTTATGTTTTAGGTACTAAAGTAACTCCAAATGAATCTCAAGGAAAGATTCATTAAGAGCTTAAAATATAAAACTTTTAATAATTCTAATGAGTGACCAAAAAAATGTCAGTTCTATATGAGAATCAATGCAGAGAAAACATTTCTTAATTAATACGGGCAAAGATATTTTGGCCTGTTTTTCTTGCTTCCCTTCACAGGCAGAAAGCTTGGAATGCTGCCTGCTGACATGCCACTCCAAGTGTGTGCTCTGATCTGGTGTCAGAATGTTGGCTTACAGGTCAGAGAGAGATTGGCCATTACTGAAGTGTACACTGAGTACTTATTCACGTACCTTTTTATTTTCCATCCCGGTTGCCTCCTGCCAAACTGCCATATCAGAAATACTTGAAGAATGGAAAGTGTTCTACCTTAGAACAAAAAAACAAGAAAAGGGGAAGAGGGCATGAGCTCTTTGTTCAGTTATTGGAAAGATTGTAATGGGGAATAGACTTGCTTGGCATTATTCCAGAGGAGACAACTACCACAAATGGACAACATTATAAAGGAGTGGATTTTAGTTCAAAGACTGAGGAAGCTAGCTTCTCTACTTCACAAGGTCTGCTTACCCCATACTTCTTTCAGCCCAGATTTATTTCTAGAACCCTGTCCTTCCAGAAAAGAACTCTCCCACAAACTCATATTCTCCTCTCCAGAAATTTCCTTTCTAGTAATGGAGGCCTTGCCTGCATTAAAGAGATAAATCTATGTTTCATTTTCAAACATGGATGGTTCTACATCCAAAGATAACATCAGATGCAACGAAGTCACATTCACATCAGAATTATACCAATGTGTAATTATGTTGCACTTGGCTTTATTGTGAGTTAATAATAAGAAAGAAAGAAAGAAAAAAAGACCACAGGACAGTGTTTCTTCTTCAAAGCAAATGAAAGCATTGTGGCCCTAAAAGCAAGAAGTCTAATTATATATAACCACAAATAACTTGCCTTCAAGTACCCTTAGAGTCAGACTGGGCATAGACACTGAGGAAACTCAAGGGGATGAGAGACCAGGGGAAGATACTATTGTATTTTAATTAGTTCCATCCAAGCATTTGAAGACATGCGATTCTCAGTTAGTCATCTGATCATCTGGTCAGTTTGGCTGTAACTTGTTTTAAGAATTAAAAAAAAAAGTGCATACATTTTTAAAGATTTGGATATATTTCTTTCTTGGGTCAAATGTTCTGGATTTCCATCACCAGCCAGGCTTGCTGAAAGGCAAATTTCTGTCACTGGCAAGGCCTCTGCTCAGCTGTCACATCTCTATGCTTTTTGGGTTGTGGCCAAGGGAAGTGGAGAGCCGGAATGGGGTCTGAGAAACTAGGTCAATTCAGCCAAAGTGACATTGTTACTCAAAGGCAATGAGGGGGTCATGGAAAAATTATTTCTTTTGCATTTGGTATGGGCACATTTCTAGGGAATATGAGAACGGTAGGCTGGTTTCATTCATGACCTGGTCTTTTCTCTTCCTCATTGGTCTTCTATGAATCTGCACTTCTCAGGGCAGTAAATTTGAAAGCAGCCTCAACTTGAGTCCACTCATATGCATTCTTTAGACTAATAGAAATCAAATCACTTTCTCCATTTTGTATACCCAGGAGTTAGCAATGCCATTAGCATGCAGAATTTGCTGACCTAATATTTGTTAAGAAAAAAGAAAAAAAAAGAGCAAGAGTGAGACAGAAGAACAACTAGAAAAATAACAAAAAGAACAAGAAGGATAAGAAAGAAGAGAAGGTAGAGGAGGAGAAGGAAGAGAGGAAGAAGAAGGAGGAGAAAGAAGGGAAAGAAAGGAAGGAAGGAAGGAAGAAAAGGAAGGAGGGGAAGAGGAAGGGAGAGACACAAATACTCTCCATTCTACTCATTTGGTGATCACTATGGCTACATTCTTATCATCCAATGAATTCCTCATATTAATTTCCATGGTGGGAGAGAACCACCCAGGAGGAGAGTATAGAGATCAGAGATGAGATTTGCTAGTGTGGATTGATCACCATTGGTGGAAAAAGAAGGTTCTGTATGGTCAAGTTCATTAGCCAAAGGTTTTTAGTTGAATCCAAAAGCTCAGATTAGTTGCTGGAATTCACAATTTAAAAGACTGTGAAAAATCACAAGTATAAAACAAGATAAGCATGTTGGGAAGAGAGCTAAATAGAGTCTGGAGTCAGAAACTCCCAAGTTCAAAACCTATTCTACTGATTATGATCTGCATGGATTCTGAGCAAGTATCTTTTCATGTCAGTCCTCATTATAAAATAGACATGAAAGAATACCCAAGCATGAGGTGTTTGGCTTTTTTTCTTTTCATATTTTTGTTTGCTATTCTTTCTTCTTTCCTTCCACTACCTTTTCTTGTTTTTTCCTGCCTAGAAACTATTACTGTTTAGCTTTCAAATTGATATTCGTTCACTTATCACACAATCTTTGAATCTAAAAGTGTTATAAGCGTGTCTTTAAATAGTCTTCAAGAATATTCAGAGTTGACTTCTGCTTCCGCTGGGCTGCAACATGCAGGTCAGCGTCTCCTTAAGAACAGCTGGAACAGCTAGCCAAAAATCTTTTTTAAAATTGAAGAATTACATTTCAATATTCAAGAGAAGAAAGAACCCCAGAGAAGTGCAGCTCTTGGAGATACCTCAGTAGGTTGCTGAGATGCTGAAAAACTGAGCTGAGCTTGTATAGCTACATGGGACTATAGGAGCACAATTTGGAGCCCAGGGCCAACAAAGGAGAGCTATAGTAACACACCACCATAGTTTGGGGATTTGGAAGGACTACATTCTAAGAGTAAGGATAAAAGATTCAGTCTTTGTACTGATTAAAGTCTAGCTGTAAATTGTCTCAGTACCTTGAACTAGATTAACATAGTTTCAGCAGAAATCCATTATATTTGTTGGCCAGAACTGGGTCGCATGCCAGATCAAGTTCAAGCAAAGGGAAATAAGTTTTCCATGTTTGATTTTGCCAAACTATGGTTCTGTTAGCAAGAAAGAATAATGAGTGGCCAATGGTAAGCAACCAATACATTATGTTGTCATCATCATCATCATCATATCAAATATCATTAACAGATCTTTACTATATACCAGGCATTTCCATAAGCACTCAACATATAAAGCCATTTTATTTTCATAACTATCCTACAAGATATGTGTCTCTACTTAATGGGAGAGAAAATTAAGGCTCAGAGAGGGTAACACACCATAGGTAGGAAGTGGCAGAAGTAATATGTGAACTCAAGTCACTACCCTGATTTATTAGGCACCCACTGTGCACTATTAACTATCCTGGACACTGGAGACACAGAACTTCTTGCCTCCAGGAACTCAGAGTACAATTCTCCAGAGAGAATCAAAAGCAGATGATAGGTCTTATCTCATGGAATGGCCTTGCCTTGAAAAAGTAACTGTTACTTTGGAACATACACTGAGTGGCCAGATTATTATGATCTTTGAATACATAATAATCTGGCCACTCAGTGTCTATCTATCTATTAGAGGCCCAGTGCATAAAATTTGATCCCATCGGGCCTAAAAGGGCAGTCGGACATCCCTCTCACCATCCAGGACTGCTGGCTCCCAACTGCTCACCTGCCTGCTTTCCTAACCATTTCTGCCTGCCAGCCTGATCACCCCCTACCACATGTGTCAAACACAAGGCCCGCGGGCCAAATCCGTCCCGCCAGGCCTTGCAATGTGGCCCGTACCGCGCTGTCATCACTGCACTCCGCTGCGTTTCCATCACAATGACAGTTTATGACTGTTCAGTAAACCATTCGGCCCGCGATTTAGGCTGGATTTTAGATTTTGGCCCCTTCTCTGATTGAGTTCGACACCCCTACGACAGCCTGATTGATGTCTAACTGCTCCCCTGCTAGCCTGATTGCCCCTAACTGCCCTCCACTACCAGCCTGGTCACCCCTAACTGCCCTCCCCTGAAGGCCTGGTCATGCCTAACTGCCTTCCCCTGCAGGCCTGGTTCCCCTCCAACGGGTCTCCTCTACAGGCCTGGTTGCCCCCAGCTGCCCTCCCCTGTAGGCCTGGTCACCCCCAACTGCCCTCCCCATCTCTGCCCAATGAAGAGCTAATGGGCTTTCCTGGTGACACAGTTGAGATCTTTTTAAATGCCATGCTGGACAATGGGGCACCATTCAAACCATTTCTTTGTAATGGCTATTTATGTTGCTCTGCAGTTTCAGCTTCCCTCCACTGAAGACCCCACTGGGCTGGGTTTAGCCTTTGTCCATTAGAGCAGCCATGCCAGCAAACAGCTCTTCTCTTGGCACCTGTGTCCTCTACCTCCTAGTTTATTTAACTGTGGCTACTCTTTTCATTAATAGCTGTTTACACTTCCCAGTGATACTTTTTGAGCTTGGCAGAAGCCATCCCCTCTGCACATTTTTAGTCTCTGACCCCAAGACAAATTGTTGTATTTGACAATATTTTTGCTGGGTAACAGTAACTAGCGAAAAACAGTTAATTAAATGGGCTAAGTTGTTTTAGTGAGAACAGAAATAAAAATATTGGCACACTGCTACCTGCTGCTTCTGGAAGAATGGTCAACCTGGATACCGATAAATATAGAAGGAAAGTGGGAAAACACGGAACTCCATGGATTCTCCTATGACCCTCTTCGTCCTTAGACAACTATTGTCACATGGGAAAGGAAGAAATCATGAGGAGCGATGCCCCATCTTCAAATGCTCAGATTTGTGAACCTGTGATCGGCATTTCCACCCTTCCTCTGCTCCCAGAAGACACAGTCCAATCCAGATGCGGATTCACTATGTCCTCATCGGGTTTAGCCACTCATCCTAGAGGAAAGGCCGGACCCTGGGAGGGCAGCCCAGCTAAGCCTCACACCCTCCATCCCACAGCCAGCACCCCATTTGCAAGCCTTCAAAGTGCCACTTAATGGGACCTCCACATCCCCTCAGCCAGCTGAAGAGAAAGCATGCTCCGCTGCTAGGCTGGCAGAGCTGAGTTTATACAGATGGAAGAGTTAGCAGAGACCACAGAACAAATACCAGCAACCAACCCATTTCACACTTCTGAAAAAAGAGAAAGGAATGGCTGAGGCGGGCCAAAGCAAACAGGCTTCGGAAAACTTGAAGCTGTGGGCTGGAATTTTCAGCTGTTCCTATTCTTTTCGCACTCATTTTGGGGAGCATGCTCCCCTTAGAAAAGCAGAACGTTAAACTCTGTGGGCTCAGTCTCCCACAGAAAGAGGGCAGTTCGCTCCCAATAACAAAACAAGCATTGTTTCCAGTGCCATCAGCACAGTTTCCCTGGCTTTGGGTGGAGGATAAGAGAGGTACCACTCCCTGTCTCCCCATCCAACCCCCCCAAATTCTCTGCCCGTTGGATTCCCTTAGCTTGTCTTTCTGTGGCGTGCGCTTGAACTTACTATTTTTCATTCTCTCTTTTTATTTTTTTTCTTTCCTTTCCTTCCAGGAAAGTCATTTTCTTTTCCCTGGAGTATGTTGAAACATAAAACTTCCCCACAATCTGCTCCCTCACAAAAATACCCTTCAGTTTCAGCTAAAACACTTGGGTGCTTATCAAAATGTCTTCTAACGTAAACACTGGTATTGTTGCTGCCTTGGGGATGTGCGATGTTTCTAGTTCCAACCCCAGAAGAACAGACAAGGCTATTTGGAGAGGAGGAGTAAAGAGAGGGTTAGCCCCGTGGCTGTGAAACGGTCAGGGGCTGTGCCTGGTGCGGTCACACAGAATTTACGGATAGCTGTTGGAAGGA
Organism: Pipistrellus kuhlii; assembly: GCF_014108245.1. Classification (NCBI taxonomy): domain Eukaryota; kingdom Metazoa; phylum Chordata; class Mammalia; order Chiroptera; family Vespertilionidae; genus Pipistrellus; species Pipistrellus kuhlii. The sequence continues at coordinate 6,390,571 of NW_023425562.1, forward strand.
ACTCTCCTGTGGGCTGGCATTGGAGAGGCCAGCGGATTGGCTCCAGCTAGGATGCTCCGTGAGAGAAAGAAAGAAACCAAAACAAAACACATGATGTGCCCCTGAGACAGCCCATACTGTAATCATCTTAGCTCGAGTGGGTTGGAAAACGGCTGTCAGGAATCCCACTGATGGCTCACCCGGGTCACCCAACTGGTTTACCAGAATGCATGGGGCCTGTGTCTGTGAGGAAAACTCTGCAACTGTGTTTAAAAACAGTTCCATCTGCTCATATGTATTTAAAGTGTTTAGATGGAGGGGGAAAGAGAGTAAGCGCAAACACAAGAGTAAGACCCTTTAGGAAATAGTCCATCTCAATGCAATGGGTAAACATGCCCACTGGAGACTAAACAAGAGCTGATGGGAATTAGATACTGTTGTATCAGGAGGGGTAGGAAGGCAACATGAGAAAGTCCATGGCTGCCTGCCGTAAGGACCTTCTTCTACAGCAGATGAGACTTCGAGGGCTGGTCTATGACAATGTGTGCCTGGATCTCTGTGTATGAGAAGTGGGTCTGAGCCAAAGAAAGGCCCACGAGAGAAAAACCTGGCATCTTGATAAGTTTGAATACAAAGGAGGTAAAGTTCTCCCTGGAGCAGGCAGAGTAAAAAGATAATAGAACCGAAATCAGTTTTGCTCAGTGGATAGAGTATCGGTCTGCCGACTGAGGGGTCTCAGGTTCAATTCTGGTCAAGGGCAGGTACACTGGAGGGCAGCTGATGGGGTGTGTGCAGGTGGCAGCTGGTCGATGTTTCTCTCATCGATGTTTCTAGCTCCCTATCCCTCTCCCTTCCTCTCTGTAAAACATCAATAAAATACAATATATATATATATATATATATATATATATATATATATATATATATATATATATTTAAAAAGATAATACAGATGGAAGATAATCTTGGTGGCTGGAAACAGGGTGAAGAAGGAGTTCAAAATTAAACTTGGATGCACAGTTTGCTTTCAACATTTTAGAAACTCTTTGAGAAAGCAAGCAAACAAAATAACATATACACCCTGATTTTTTAAAAATATATTTTATTGATTTTGTACGGAGAGGAAGGGAGAGAGATAGAGAGTTAGAAACACCGATGAGAGAGTCATCGATCAGCTGCCTCTTGCACACCCCCTACTGGGATATGCCCGCAACCAAGGTACATGCCCTTGACCGGAATCGAACCCGGGACCCTTCAGTCCCCAAGCCAACGCTCTATCCATTGAGCCAAACCAGTCCCGGCTACACCCTGATTCTAATAGACCAGGGTTGAGGGCAGATGGTATGCATCAAGGTAGGAGATATGTGAGTAATGACATTTCCAAATAGTTAGGTCTCTGTTGGTTAGCTCTTATGAGAACGTGTCTAGTGAGGCATGAGTATGCTCCACCACCAGATAAGGACTTGTAATGCCAAAGTCTAGAAGGGCAGCGATTCTTGGCTTGGTCATGCTCTTCTGCCCACTAAGGGAAATATAGCCTGGAAAACTTCTTTCTGTAGTAAGACATTGTAGAAAGTCTGTTATTTTGTAATTGACTGAGATCAGAGAAACCAAGCATGATTCATCTGTCTACACTCAACTTTTCCTAAATATGTGACCTTGGTCAAGTCAGTGAATCTCAATGAATCTCGGTTTCCCTATCTGAAGCTGAGCGTGTTAGAGAGCTTTGTCAGAGTTGTTCAGGAGCAGAACAACTGTGCCAAGCGCAGCTTTCTGTGGCACTCCCATACATACAGCAGGTGTTAAGGGACAGTGTCCTGAAGGTGGCGGGGAGGGAACTGGCGTCTCCAGTCACTGATGTTCCAGGGCTGTGCAGAACGGAGCGTAACACCAGTGGACTTCACCGAGCTAAGGCTCTCTATAATGGTAAGCTTCTTTGATTGCAGAATATTAGACCTAAACAGAAATAAAGTGAATTTTTAAAATAAATTTAATCACATTAAAAAAAAAAAATCTGAATCAAGCCTGGTAAGTATGGCTCTGTGGTTGAGAGTAAACCCATGAACCTGGAAGCAGGGTTTGATTCCTGGTCAGGGGACATACCCAGGTTGTGGGTGGACTCCATCCCCAGTGGAGGGTGTGCAGGAGGTAGCTGATCAATAAGTCTATCTCATCATTAATGCTTCTCTCTTTCCCTTCCCCTTCCTCTCTTTGAAATCAATAAAAATATATATATTTTAAATATATTTTTATTGATATTTTACAGAAAGGAAGGGAGAGAGATAGAGAGCTAGAAACCTCAATGATAGAGAAACATCAACCAGCTGCCTTTTGCACATCCCCTACTGGGGATGTGCCCACAATCAATGTACATGCCCTTGACTGGAATCGAACTTGGAACCTTTCAGTCCACAGACGGACGCTCTACCACTGAGCCAAACTGGTTTCGGCAAAATATATATTTTTAAAGAAATGGGAATCAATCTCGGATCAACTGTATTCTTGATATAATTCTCACCTCATCTTGATCTTCCTAGCTCTTAGGAGAGGTGCTAAGAGAGGAGATGGATAGACTACTATTTCTCACCTTCCATCAATTAGCAGCATTGCCACCAGCAATCATCATATTGTATATATAAATAATGTAAGTAAATTGCAGAATTTTGGATAGTATCATGTAAACACAATACAAAGAAAAATACAAAACTGACTTTCTTTCTTTCTTTCTTTCTTTCTTCTTCTTTCTTATAATGTAAATTCCATGAGACCAGTGCCATTTTGTCCACTTGCTCATTTCTGGATCTCTAGTGCCCAGCACAGTGTCTGGGTTTAGTAGATGCCATATCAGTAACTATGAAATAGGTGTATATCTGATTTTGGTCTTTACTGAGCTTTGTTTTGCTATCTTATAATGTAAAATTTTGTCTGGTATTCAATCTGAATCTTGTTTAACCCTAAAAAAAATGTGGTCTGCAACAAACTGCAACAGACTTATCTTGAATGGGGAGTCCCACTCTTTTGTATAAATGACTCAAAGATGACCTCTGCGTATTGTCCCTGGAGTAATCAGTTCTTCACTGCAGGCTGAGACCTGTTACTTCAAAAGCTTACTAACATCAAATCCAAAGTTAAACACATCCAATTACTTTAAAACAACTACAACAAGCGAATTTCATAGCCATTTAAAAACTGCCTGCTTTGCATACCCCTAGAAACTCACCTGGGCAGCTGTTACCCCTTAATAAGATAGAACATTGTAGTTTCAGGCCCTGAACTACCGTGGCCCTTTCAAATTCTCTGACCCCTGCCATGCTGCTGAGTGACACCACCTCGGCATTTAAGTCCTTCTTAGATCCCCTTCCCCAGGAGTTCTTTTACCCTCCTCCCCTCTCGAAGATGATTCCCTGAAGTCTCTGGATCATCTCAAGCTTGAGAGGGGCCCCCCTCTCCTGCAACCCTGCCCCAGGGCTGCCCAATACAGCTCTGGTGTGTTTCTGCACTTGATCGACCTTTTTCTTTAATCAGCTCCAAATCCTTCAAACCTTCTCTACACTCCTACCCAAGATCTACTGAATCAAAATTTATGGAGATTGTTGTTGTTGTTGTTGTTGTGTGTGTGCAAGTCCATATGAACATTGATGTTTAAGAACCACAGTTGGAAGATTTACCTTGAACCCTGACACTGGCACGTGTTGTCTGACTTGGGTATATTTCCTTTCATTCTCCAAGTATCATTTCCCCGTGGTGAGGTTCAGATGATGATGCCAATAGCAGAGAGACCCCCAAAGATAAAATGGACTAGCGTGTGTGGAAGCAATGGTGGGCACATGGCAGGTGCACCTTGCATAGGTGCGTGGTCTGGATCTTTCTTCTTCTTCTTTTCTAATGCTCTCTGGACATAGTTTATGTCATTCCAAAACAGTCACTTTTTAAAAAACATACATTACAAATCATGTGGGCCTTGTCAGTCTACCAATTTGCTTATAAATCTCATTTGGCAAACTACTGTGCCTCCCTGACTTCAAGACTTTTAATTTTCCTGTCCCTCTGCTAGTGGATCTCTCTGTAACTGTATTACCTAATGCTATAAAGTGTATGATATTCCAAGCTAGATGACAAATGCTGCATAAGATAGGTTTGTACTATATTGTTAAAATCTTTATAGCTAAATTCAGATGGGACCCAAATGATATTTTTATATCAGATTTTGTTCAGTTCCACTACACTGTCTGTTGGATATTTCTGGTTTTGCTAAATACATTTTTTCTCCCTTTCTGCTTAGAGTCATCTATAAAAATATAAGTATTTTTAGCTAGTTTGCTGACTTGTTTGCAGTTTTGTAAATATGTCTTTGCTCTCTGGGGATATAATCAAGATACTGCCCAGTGTCCCAGTGAATGGTGAGAGAGAGATATGTGAAATCAGGGTGTAATTTCTCAGTGATGGTTGCTAAATGAGATCACTTATTAAGGGTGCCTTTGTGCACTGTGGAAATCTTTAACCCCTAATACATGAACCTCCCTTTCCTTAACATTGAAGGCTCTTGTCTGAAGAAGAGACCTCAGATGAATAAATAGACATCTTTTACTTCATATCTATTGCTCATTCTCCTCCAAGTTCTTAAAGAAGCAACATCAGGTATCAAATATTTGTGTGAAGTATCAAGGATAATTATTTATCTTTTTCTCCTGAAGTCAAGATCCGGGACTGATGCAAAAACAAAACAAAATAAAACCAACAACACAGAAATACAGTCATATGTGAATTTAACTATGATTTCATGTGGCTGCAGTGGGGAAAATAATAGTATAACTCTGGTTTTTATATGTTAACATTGTCATTGAGCATCTAAGAGGTGACTTACATAAAAGTCTGCTGGAAGAATGCCATTTGTGTAGGTCCAAAGGGATGGGTAAGTAAAAGGATGGATTAGAACAACTCTACAGTTGTTGAATGAGATTAGACAAACATGATTAAAAAAAAAAAAACAAAACAACACATGGGTACTTCACTTAGAGAAACCAATTGGGTAGACACCATGAAAGTGAAAGTAAGAAAAGATCTTAAGAGAGGATTATAGAAACTTGCTTAGCAAAAAAAGAAACACTCTGCAACAACTTTCTAAATGGAGTCCAGATAGACCAGTTAACTTCAGAAGAGCTATTCAAATTCCAATGAAAATCTTAGGAATCAAAAGAGGAGAGACAAGATGGCAAGAAAGACAAAGAGAAAGAAAAATTTCATTTGAGTTGGGGCTAGGAATAAATTTTATATAGCACATCCTGGAATTAACATTTAGAGTAATTCATACATGGAAAAATAACATTTACCTCTGTGAGAAAGGGCTTTGCATGGATTATCTCATGTGATCTTCAAAATAACTGTATTTGGTAGATACTCATTATCTCCATTTTACAGATGTGTAAATTGAAGCTTCAATGTGCTCAAGATCAGAGAACTAACTAGTAAATGATAGAGACAGGATTCAAATCCAGACTGTCTAAATTTGGATCTTTTAAAACTAGAAACATAAGGGGAAATTGTAACTAATGTTTAAGAGTGACATTTATGCTACTAGGGTGTGTACATGTTAAGGTCCTCCTGTGATTTACTTGTTCATAACATACAACTTAAACTTCCTTTCTTCATCCTAAGACACTTCCAACATTAACTTTGCCACTTAATGGCAATGGGTGGTCTTGGAGACACCAATCTATCTGAGCCTTTAACCTATCTATGGGTTGCTTCCCATACATGCTCCAAGTGAGTGTCAAACTTGCAACCTAGGTATATGCCCTGAGTGAGCATTGAACAGCAAACTTTTTGGTGTATTAAAAAAGTTCAGCCGAGACCTGTTTGGCTCAGTGGATAGAGCGTCAGTCTGCAGACTGAGGAGTCCCGGGTTTGACTCTGGTCAGGGGCATGTGAATTGGTTGCGGGCATATCCCCGGTGGGGGATATTCAGGAGGCAGCTGGTCAGTGTTTCTCTCTCATCGATGTTTCTGGCTCTCCTGTCCCTCTCTCTTCCTCTCTGTAAAAAATCAATAAAATATATTTTAAAAAAAGTTCAGAGAAGATGTTGAACTTATTAAAAAGATCCAAATAGAAGTTACGTAGATAAAAACAACATTTGAGCTGAAAAATATATACTAGCTGAGATTAATTGTAGAATAGACATTGCAGTAGAAAGTATTATGAATTTGAAGGCATAGCAATAAAAATCTCAAAAACACCACAAAACCCAATACTACAGACAAAATGAACAGAGAATCAGCGAGTTTTCTATTTTTTTTCAATTACAGTTGATATTCAATGTTATTTTATATTAGTTTCAGGTGTACAGCATAGTGATTAGATATTTATATAATTTACAAAGTGACCTCCCATAAGCCTATAACCAATCTGTCACCATCCATAGTTATTAAAATATTACTGACTATATTCCCTATGTTGTATTTTACATTCCTGTGGTTATTTTGTAAGGACCATTTTGTACTTCTTAATCCCCTAAATGAAGAACACTTTATAAATAGCAGGAAAATAAATATTATTACTAAGTACATTCAAAATATTTACCAAGATAGAAGATATCCTGGGCCAGAAATGAGTTTTAATAATTTTAAAAGATTTAAGTCAACAAAATAGACCAAAATGGAATTAAATAAAAATTCAATAACTTAAAGATCTTTTTATTATCCACAAACATTTTTAGACTAAATAAGATACTTTTTAAAAAATATCCACGGAGAAGAAGAAAAGTACAATGTATTTCAAACTAAATGAAATAAAAATACAACATAAAAATATTGAAATGCCACTAAGGCAGTACTGAGGGGAAATTTGTAGAATTAAATACCTATATTTGAAAATAAGAAAGATCTCAAATCAATAGTTTAGTGTCCAACTTAAGAAAATGGCAGAAGCTCTGGCCTGGTGGCTCAGTTGGTTGGAATGTCATCCCATACACCAAAAGATGGTGGGTTTGATTCCCAGTCAGGGCACATATCTAGTTTGCAGGTTCAATACCTGGTCACAGTGCATACAGGAGGCAACCAATCAATGCTTCTCTCTCACCTCGATGTTTCTCTCTCTTGCTCTCTCTCTATATCCATTCTTCTCTCTCTAAAATCAATGGAAAATGCTTCCCAGGGTGAAGATTAAAAAAAAATAAAGAGAAAATGGCAGAGGAACAAATTTAGAGTAAGTAAAAGAAAAGAAATAAAGATTATAGCAGAAATAAACAGTATAGAGCATAGAAAAACAATAGAAAAATATCAGTGAAACCAGACCTTAGTTCTTAAATAAGATCAGTAAAATTGATAAACCTCTAGCCAGACTACTCAGAAAAGAGACTAATAACTGTTATTAGAATATAAAATATGAGAGATATGGTGATATTACTGAAGCTTCTACTAATATTACAAGGATGATAATGGAACAAGTCCATGTCTGTAAACTTGACAACTTGATGAAAATGTACATGTTTTTTAGAAGGCACATATGATCAATGTTCATTCATGAAGAAATCGATAACCCAAATACTCCTATATCTACTACATTTATTGAATTTGTAGTTAAAAACATTCTTTCAAAGAAACTCCAAACCAACATAGTTTTACTGGTATTTTCCCCCCAATATTTGTGAAATATATAATATTAATCCTACACAAACACTTCTAAAATTTAATAGGAAGAAATACTTTCCAACTTATTTCATGAGCCACTATTATTTTTTGGGAGCATAAATGGTCCTGTTTTGTGCTGGGCTGGGCTGTGGAAGAAATGTCCTGCCTCTCACCTCCCTCTGATTGCCAGTCCACGCTCAGAATCATGCACCAACAAGTAAGATCACATTTGTGAAAACCCAGAGAAGTTAGTAAACATGGTCTGGAGAACAAAATTTACTCTGATAGGCCAGAAGGAGGTTGATGGTGTGAAAGAGACATACACAATGACTGTGTTTACTGCAGTGCTAATGGCGGGTCACTGCAATTATAGCCTTTGCTCAGCATGTTCACTTCATCTCTTAATCAGCGCACCCAGCCAGCCCGGAGCTTTGTCTGAAAAGACAGAGCTTCTTATCTCACCTGTCAACACAAGTTACAGAGGTCACCCCTGGTCAATGTCTAAGGAAGAGAGAGTTGCACATGGAAATACCCAGAGGTTACAGTTAGTGGTGTTGTCGGAGACACAAGGTTAGTCATCAGAAGCTGCGAAGGTACCACAGTCCCCTGTTCTTTACCATAATGGAGGGATTAAACTATTTGTCCATCCAGACATGGTATGTTCCACACATATTTATAGCATGCTGACTGCACCAGGATCTGTGCTAGGAAACAGAGCTGGAGATATGGAAAACTGAGGCCCTGAATTTGGTAGCCTAAGGGGACTCCTATCAGGATAAGAACAACTGCCCTCTCCTGCTGGCCCGGTCGTCCCCAACTGCCCTCCCCTGTAGGCCTGGTCACCCCCAACTGCCCTCCCCATTTGGCCATCTTGTGGTGGCCATCTTGTGACAACATGGGGCAGCCATCTTGTGATAACGCGAGGGCGTCATTAGAGGGTGCAAAGGCTACCTAAGCTTTTATTAGTATAGATAGCTAATAGGTGTTGAATACCGATCACAAACGGGGAACTGTGCTGATTGTTTTATTCCCTTAGCTAATCCCCAATAGTTACTCTGTGAGAAGTAAGGACTATTATGATACCCATTTTCCAGATGAAGAAATAGAATCTCAGAGAAATTGAGGGAGGTGCTTACGGTTGGTTATGGAGCTAATAATAATTAGGGTGAATACAGATTCCAGCTCAAATCAGTCTCGTTGTAAAGGCCCACATCTAACTTACCATGAACCATTAAAACAGCTGACTTCATAATTGGAGGAAGTGGTGGAGGCTTAATTTCATCGTTTTAAAGAGTATGCTGTTTATGACATAAATCAGTACCTTCAGATGGAGCCTGAATGTTTGGGAATGTCATACGGGCATTTCTCATTGGCTCCCAGAGAACCCCAGGGGTTAATAATCTTCCATTTTTGTCATTTTGGAACATTTGGGGAGAAAGTCATTCTGTGAACATAAAACTAATCATTGCATATCTGAAAGCTCTCTGGAAAAAGTTAAACATTTCAACAACCCCCTTCACTTTAAGTGCGTTCAGCATTTTCCCTCCTCAGAAATGACTTGTAAGTTTGTGCTTTTAATTATTATCATTCTCCCCTAAAATTACAGGCAAAGCACTCAGTGATATTTGAAACATCAATTACTGGCCTGCAGCCCTCTGCTACTGTTCCTCTACCCGCTGCCAGAGCTGCAAATCCATTTTCTGCATTTCTTTCAGATTTTCTGAACAAAATTATGGAAAATTGCTGTTGGCACATGGCATTTTTCCACAATGGTCAGAGTTATTGAATTGTGCCGTTATGCGCTACTTTGAGACAGCATTCCAACTTAAAATGCCAGCCTGAAGACTCTTAGAACATTTTCCCCAACCTGGCTTCATGAATTTTCCACAGGAAAAGGCTACGAAATCTGCTCTGGCTCTGCCTGAGCGTAACAGCATGCTTGCCATGATCAGGTTGGTGGTTTATAGTTCATCTCTTCTTCAGGTTCTCTTAGTAATTCTCTGTCTTCTCATCATGGCTGTTCGTGATGTGTGACCACTGAGCCAGGAGCTACCTTCCATGGATGCCCTCCCTGCTGCCAGGCTCTGGGCCTCGCTGAATGGCAGTGACCTAATGACAGTCATTTTGGATGTGTCTCCTCTGTCACTGCATAGGATGCCCTCAATCTGTGCAGTAATCTTCCAAAAACACCTCAGACTCAACACTCCCAACCCTACCTTTCCTTCCGTCTTCCCCATTGAGGCCTCAGGTGTGCACAGAAATCCTGGAAGTTATTCTCAGCTGTTTTCTCTGAATGAGACCATGTGGTCTTTTTGTCACTAAGATGGGTCAATTCACTTCCAATGCCTCTCACATCAGCCTCTTTACTACCACTGATCTTTCTTCGATAGTTTTTCCCATAAGCTCCTAGTTTATAATCTGCCACTAGTCTTTTTCCTCTCCATTCTATCTTTCACATTGCTCTTCAGTGGGTTATTTTAAATATGTGTATTTATTGGTTTATTAATAATCAACAATTATCCAGCACCTACCTTATACCTATAGGGGGCACTATGAGGGTGTGACTCCCTACTCTAAATGAACTGCTTAGAAAGGGTCGAAGGATTTCCCTGTGAAATAGTCACAGCTGGACCTCAGGGGCAATGCCTATCTGGATTCAATGTATCTCTCTGGCAATTTCAATGTATGCACCCTGTCTTCCAGCTACACTGATCTGTCTGTTGCCTAAAAAGGCAGAAACTGTTTTTACCGCAAAACTTTACCATACCATTCCACTGCCACTCAGTACCTATCTTTCACAGCTTGGCATGTGCCAACTAGTTTTTTAAGACCTCACTCAAAGCTGACCCTCCAAGGAAGCCTTTCCATTCTTCCCATTCTAGCTCTAAGATCCTTTGCCCTGAATACATATCTCTGAAAACTTAATAGGAGGTGGAGAAGGTGGGTAATATTGACTGCCAATAAGAAGCACAGCTTTGGGGTCAGATGGGTCTAAGTTCTGTTATTGACTACTTGTGAGGTCTTTGTCAAATTACCTATCTTGTTAAGCCCTCAGTTTCCCCATCTGTAGATTGGGGATATGAATATGTACCTCATAGAGTTCTAAATTGAATTTAATGAACTCATTTATATAAAATGTCTATCCTAGAGTAAATGCTAAATAAATTTATGGTGTTTATGATTACTGCCACAGTCATAATCATTACTGTAGAGTGGTTTATCAATAATTATTAAAATTATTTTTGTGCCACTCTAACTAGACTTCATGGTATTACAGTACAAGGATCATATATTTTTTAGCTATGTTTATCCAGTATCTAGCATAATGCCTTATTTATATTCAGTGCTCAATTAATATTTGCTAAGAGAAAAAATTTATCTGGAAATTCACAGACACTTCAAACTCAACACATAAGGAAACCAAAACCATTAGCTTCCCCCCAAATATGTGTAATAAGTGTCTAAAATAGTGCCTGGCATGTAATAGATGCTAAAATAATAAGTACATTATATCATAGTTTAAATTAATTCAACTAGACACACTGATGAGTCACTCTCTTAATCATGTGTAAGGATTACAAATATGAATTTCTGTGGGACTTGTGGCATTTGATTAAACTACTAGAGGCCTGGTACATGGAATTCTTGCAGGGGAGGGGGGTCCCCTCAGCCCAGCTGGCACCCTCTCCAATCTGGGACCTTCTCCAATCCTAGACCACTGGCTCCTAATTGCTCATCTGTCTGCCTGCCTGGTTGCCCCTAACTGCCCACTGCTGCTGGCTAGGTTGATCCCAACTGCCCTCTTCCTGCTGACCTGGTCACCCCCAACTGACCCCCCTGCCAGCCTGGTCACTCCTCATGGCGTCCCCTGCTGACCTGGTCACCCCTCATGCCCCCCCTCCCCTGCCCCCCAACTGGCCTGGTCGCCCCACACAGCCTGCTTGTTCAGTTGTTTGGTCATCCCTCACTAACCCTCCTGCTGGCCTGGTCCTAGGCCATCATCTTGTTAATTTGTATATTACCTCTTTATTATATAGGATTTCAGTCAGAGATTTCATAAATATCCATTTAGAAAAGCCATATAAACCACATATTCTCCAGGTGTTATCTCTGGTTAACTAGACCACAGTCCACTTCTATTAAACTTAGCTCTTGGTACCCTCTGGCTTGAAGAAAAGAGGAACATAAGAGGCTGTGGGTACTACCTTGTTCAAAAAAGCCCTATGTTTGATGTATGTGTGTATTAAGATCCAGGGTAAAATATAATTCCCACATTCCATAAAACATGACTGCAATCATATGCTCTATGTCCTCTTGATCTTACCTCATAAAAGGTTAGCCCAACTCTGCATTCCTAATCACACTCGAGTGATACACCCGAGTGCCTCTCCATTCTCAGACTGGTCTGCACACTGTATGCTATTATTTTCAGTGCCCTGCATTTACTAATTTTGCTTCCCTATGGTACATTGCTATGGGCACGCATCATCTTCCATTGATTGTATGGACTTAGGACTGGTTCCTTTCTTTTTTTAAAACATATTTTTATTTATTTCAGAAAGGAAGAGAAGGAGAGAGATAGAAACATTAATAATGAGAAAGAATCATTAATTAGCTGCCTTCCTCACTAAGGACTGAGCCTGCAACCCTGCATGTGCCCTTGACCAGAATCAAACCTGGAACCCTTCAGTTCATAGGCTGATGCACTATCCACTGAGCCAAATCAGCAAAGCCCTTTCTTGATATCTCCTTCCAGTGGTTTAGAAAGAAGCCCTTCAATGTTTGTTGTACTAGGTAGCTGGAGTAAAGGGGTGTGTGTGTGTGTGTGTGTGTGTGTGTGTAAGATAGAGAGAGAGAGAGTCAGAATCTCTAGGGTAGTTGGGAAGGGGACAACAGAGTCTAATAGTTAGTCTAATGGTCTAATAGTTTCAGTCTGAATAGCATTTAGTTTGACACGGTTAACTTCCTTAAACTGAAAAGGAATGCATCAGGAAATGTAAGTAGTATAAAGAATTACTTTTGTTCAGAGAGCGGATTTTCATTTTACAAACATCATGGTGGATGTTGATGTGGGTAACATGGTCATATCCCAAACAGTTGGTGTTGTCTCTTGAGTAAGAGCATGGATTTCTGGAGCCAGATTTGTTGGATTCAGGACCTGTGTTAGGAAGAACGATGGACCTGCAAAGATACCCACTCTAACTACTGAAACCTATGATTCCTGAAGATTTATGGAAAGAGAAATAGAGGTTGCAGATAGGGTTAAGGTTGCTGAACAGCTGACCTTGGGATGTGGAGCCTGCCCTGGATTATGCAGGTGGATCCAGTGTACAATCAGCATAGTCGGTAAAAATTGAGGACGGAAACAGGAGGTCAGAACACCTGGAGTTCAGCCCAGTGAGACCAAAGTGAGACCTCTGACCTACAGAACTATAAGACAACAAACTTGTACTGGGTTAAGCCCCTAAATTCATGGTAATTTGTTATAGCAGCAATAGAGATCTAATACACCCACTTACTAATGCTCAAGAGAAAGCCATTTAATTCCTCTGTGCCTCAGTTTTATCAGGTGTTCAATGGGGGTAATTACATTACCTACTTGACAAATGAGAATTAAGCAAGACAATATATGTCAATCACTTAGTGCCCAGCAGGGGCAGTGGGGAATACTCAGTAATGTTGGCTCCGCCCCTTTCTCAATGTGCCTTTGAGAAAAGGTGCCTGCTTTGCCTCAAAGAGAGGCCACAGATGTTCTGCCCAAGCCAGTGGGCTAGGATTTGCCCAGGACACCTGGAGAACTGGGCCAGTTTCATCCTTCTGGTCCTAGCAGCCCCACAGTATCTTATAGAAATGAGCTATGGCTCTAATGATTGAACTAGACTAAGCTAGACTCACTCCCATTGAAGTGAAAAGTGTGAATTCAAGCAGCCTGTTTTATCACCCTTTCCTGGGGTGATTCCTTTTCTGAAAAGTAAAATAAAACTAAACTCCTAGATGATTACATCTACAGCTCTTTGAGAACAGTATCAGTATGCTTTCCAGCACACCACAGTTCACAATATTCAAATTATTAGCAAATAAAGATGATTATAAATTATTAACTGTTTGCCAGTAGAATAATTTACATATTTTAAAAGTTTCTTCATATTCAATTTTTAAAACACCTTCTCTCCTTGTGAATCATGAGGGATTGTTGGGATGACAGGTCTTTTGCTTGGCTTTATGATGCTCATTTGGAGGTAGGGAGCAGCTGTTACCTGACCTTGCGTTGGGAGCCAGGCTCCCTGCCCTGGAGTCCTCTTCTCCATGCACATGGGTGAACATGCTTGGGCCTGTGGCCTCAGACCTGCCCAGGCACACATCCTTGCGGTGGCCCTGAGCTGGGAGTCTGGGAGGAGTTGGCTCATTCACAATCAGAAGAACTGTGCATCTCTCTAGACCTGTTTGCCTCAGTGTGGCCCCACTAGTTCCTTCCACTTCAGTTCTGCTGTGCTCTAAGTTTCTCCGTCCATCTTCCAAACTGGGTGTCCTACTCTGTCCTTAAATCATGTGCCCTGAAGGTAATTTCTCATAGCCCTTACCCAGTGCCTGTGCAACTGAGTCCTTATATTATGCAGGTGGATCTAGTGTAATTAGCAGAGTCGATAAAAATGGAGGACGGAAACCCTGACTCTTCATCTAGCTTCACAGATTCTGAACCCTGATGCCCCAAAGTCTGCCTCTTTCTGCCTGAACTTTCCAACAGGGTCAAATGAGAAGGAGTGGGATTGCCTCACTGAGCTATCTTCCTGAACAGTGAGCTGCACAATCGTTATTTGGGTGGTGGGGGAGAGATCACCCAGCCAGGTGTTGGCTGGAGTGCAAGGCAACCTCTCCTTGAAAGGATGACTATTTAGGTTGATACTTGACCGATAAGATAAAGAACAAGGTCCCAGCTCATATTTTTTTTTACCCCTAAAAAGGATTTGCTCTTCCAAAACCCCAGAGGAAAGTGGAGTCTGGCTTTTTGATTAGATGTTTCATTGCAAGGCAGTGATGTAATGTCATACATGATAAAACGAGGGAGCTGAGCTTGAATTGAAGTCAAATGAAGCTTACAGGCTTAATCCAGGTTTGGGTATTTCAAATTTGTACAGCCATGATTTCTGGGGCAAGTTTTTGAGGTTAGAATAGCTTATGAGTGACATGGACCATTGGCTAGTTTTCTTTGCAATTCAAGGGGCCTCTGCGAAAGAAACTTGGCTCCTACGGTTTGGAAAGTGTCATTTTGAAAGAAAAACTGAGTTAATCTCTGCGTCTGGAGGTTCTGGCGAGGGAGGCTTTTTTACACTGCCATTTTATTGGAGCCTAAATGAGTGTGAACAGGTAGTGGGTCTCTCAAGGATGTTAAAGGGCCCGGTAGGTTTGGGTTTGTGTGAGTTTCTGGCTAATCCCTGGTTTATTTAACCAGCAGATTCTGGGTCAAGGAGCAGTGGACACAAGGCCATGAAGACAGGCTTACAAAGGGAAGGCCCTGGGCTTTGGGCTTGACCCGGGGTGGATGCTCTATGTTTTTACCATCGTCCATCACACCCTGGCTCCTTCCTGAAGATGTTGCTCTTAAGGGTCACAGACACAAGTTCAGGACAGCTTATGTGGGGAGTATATTGTCCTCATTGCTTTCTAAGGGTAATGGAGTTTATTCAAAACCAGAAGAGTATTTGAGGTTAAGGAAGCCTCTTTGGAGAAAGGAGAAACTGAATGTTACTTCCTATTGATAATACAAACCAAAACATACAATATGGGTGAAAGTAGGTTTACAATTGTAATACAAATAAATAATAAAGTAATTAATAAGTAATAATACAAGAATAACCTGTTCAGAGAACTTACAATAGAAAACTTGCTTTTGCCCACCCTTTGTATGAAATTTTTTTTGTTTTTTTGTTTTTGGAAACTATATCTTTATTGATTTAAAAGAGAAAAAGAGAGGGGGAGAGGGAGAAACATCAATGATGACAGAGAATTATTGATTGGCTACCTCCTGCATCCTGACCAGGAATCAAACCATGACTTCCTGGTTCATAGGTCAACACTCAATCACTGCTCAGCTGGCTGGGCAAAGTGAATTTATTTTTAAAGGAGACATTCTGTCCTTTTAAGTTGGTGAGGTTGGCATTCACTAAACATGCTTGCATTCCATAAACAATAGAGCTGCTCTAAGCAGAGTAGAGACAGTGGTAAGTAAAAGCTGAGGGCTCAGGTTCTGTCCCCACCATGCTTGCAGTCTGGTGGGGAAGCTAGCTAGCAATCAAGTTTAGTCCATGCTTAGTGCTCTGGAGGAAAGAAAACTGAAACCAATCCAACAAAAGACATTGAAACATGAGAACTGACCAGCCTTGGATTCAGGCATAGCTTCCTGGCAAAGTGGTGTCTGCATGCTCGGTGGGAGGGAGTAGAAGGCACAATTGTTCCAGGGAACAGCATATGCAAAGAGTGCGATGTTAGAGGGAGCAGGTATGGTCAGGGCCTTAAAGGAAGCAGGGACTTTAAGCTGTAGCAGGAAGCTGAAAGAGAATTGTTGGCAGAGAAATGACCAGGGTTCGGATGACAGAAAGTCTTTAGCTCTGCTAAGGATTTTCCAGGATTTCCTCCTTTGCAATCTCCCCCGCCCCCCAACACCAACCTTCCCAATGAGTTAATATTATTGAAGGTGAACTGTCCTAGGAATTAGATTCTGCCTATTTCCTGGCTCTATAATTCTTATTGGTATATATGGGGGCTTCTTATCCGAAGGCTACTTCTAGCTCCAAAAGTCATTTATCCTTCCTGAATCTCCTCAAACACCAGAAAGCCAGGGCCTATCACTCTCCTTTTAATGCTATCCACAGGACAGTTCTGGGCATCCAGCCTCAGACTCTAACATCATATCTGAATCTATTGCTTTTTGGCCTTCTAAATTTCAGGCAATTCTGGATACTTAGGGGTCCAAATGGCGTACTGGGAGTGACTGTGGAGACTGACCAGGCCTGACCTCTGAGCAGAGCCAGTTGTCCCTCTGGGAAAAGGCCTGGAACATTCTCTCTTCCAGCAGGCTGCCCTGCCCTAATCCTCACCAGTCTCCCTCTGGCTTTTTCTTCCCCTAATTATAACCTGAGTTGAGTCATCTGGTATAGCTAGTGGTGGTTAGGGCTTAATGTCTGCTCTAATAGTTACTTAGTCTTCTGGATAAGTAGGGAAAGTGGTGGGTTTGAAGTAGCCTAATTCTCCTCAGGACTGAGGTCATTCATAAAGGTTCATTAAGAAGACATAGAATATCTTTAAAAGCCACTAAAGAAACAGAGTGCTCATAGTTTCCATTCAGCCATCCCCCAAATATCTGTCTAATTTTAATTGAGATAGGTAATCAGAGCACAGCCTGGCCACAGGCTATGCTGCTTACACTACTAGAGAGAGATTTGTCTTGAATTTGTCCATGTAATCTTCATAAATTCTTCCAGAAAAAAGAAATATACATCTGAGGTTCTTAAATCTCCATAAGTCCAAGGTTTGTTTGAGTTATTTATAAAAATGCAGATTCCTGGACCGTGCCCCCAGCTGATGGTGATTCTTCTGGTTTGATGATTAGGCTTAAGAAAATTGAGTTTTTAATAATCACCCCAAAATGATTCTACTGCAAGTGGTTCATAACCATAATTTAAGAACTGGGATGGCAACTCTTTTGCTCTTAGTATGGACTGGGAGCTGGAAAAGATACAGTTTGAGACTACCCTTGTTGGGAGAAGGAAGGAATAAGAGAGCTGGAGAATTTTCTTAAGGATGGAGGCTTTCTGAACCTCACCTGTGTCCTGCTTAATCCTGTATTATATTGCCAATGAAGTCCTTAAGAGTCTCACTTTAAAGGTTCAGGTTCCCTTCCATGATACCAACAATCATAAGAGATGGAATATGGTCACAGTTTCCTACACACTTCTTAGTCTAGTTGAGAAGCTAGACCTGTTGATAATCTCCTGCAGTAAATGGCATGCGGTACATGTGAAGGAGATATATTGATCTGTAGTACCAGTATTGCTAAAGACAAATAATGAAACAGCTGTATCTGTGGATTACAAGTACCAGGAACAGCTAATAAGCAAAGTCTATTACCTAAATAAACCCTGGTCGCCCTGGACAGTGTGGCTCAGTTGGTTGGTATCGTCTTGTGCACCTAAAGGTCACCAATTCAATTCCTGTTCAGCGTATGCCTGGGTTGTGGGCTCAGTCCCCAGTAGAAAGTATGCAGGAGAGAGCACTTACTTGTAGATTTCAGATATTTTTTAATTTAAAAATATTAAGTTTCCTGAACCAAAAGAAAAAAAAAAAAAAGGCTAATTTCTATGTCAGTGGTTCTCATAGTGGGCCCCAGGATAAACATCAACAGCACCATAGGGGAGCTTATTAGAAATGCAACCCTAGCCCTACTGAATAAGCAGCTCAAGGGATAAAACCAACAACCAGCACTTTAAGAAGACCCCTACTGCTTGGCTGGTGTGGCTCATTTGTTGAGTGTCGATCCATGAACCTGGAGGTCACTGTTTGATTCCCTGTCAGGGCACATGCCCTGGTTGCAGGCTCTACCCTATTAGTGGTGTGCAGGAGGCAGCCAATCAATGATTCTCTCTCATCATTGATCTTTCAATCTCTCTCTCCCTCTTCCTTCCTTTCTCTGAAGTCAATAAAACATATTTTTTTAAAAAGAAGACCTCCATGTGATTCTGATGTACCTAAGGTTTATGAACCACTGATTTAGGGAAGAGGGTGAGGATTGGGATGTTTTCAAAGTTTCACAGATTTCAATGTGCACCAGGGATGAGGATCATAGCTATAGACCTCAGAGCAGCAGTTCTCAACCTTGGCTGCAGAGGAGAGACACCTTGGAGAGCTTTTAGAAGTCCAGATGCCCAGGCTGCTGGGTCAATAACACATGAATCTGTGGAGAGGCATTAAGATTTTTCAGATCTCCCTAAATGACATCATTATTGATGTCAAGCCAAGATTGAGAACCACTGCTTTCAGACCTTCATGGCTAGAGAATCCCACAGTGGAGGTAGAAGGTATGTTTCCTCACTGCCAAATAGCAGAAAAATTTTCCATGAAGATAGGCTCCTACCTTGCAAATAGGAAAGGTCACTTAACTACATCCTGTGCCTGTTAGGTACCTGATATGCCTGGAGTATGTCAGTTAAGAGTGTGCCTATGGGATTTTCTGGAAAGTCAGGTGGGAATATATTCAGTGGAATCATCAGACTTTGGAAGACTGGACTTCTTCATGGGGAAAGGAAAAGTCAATAGATATGTCATAAAAGGTGAAAGAATTTTCTCAGTGAAAAGACAGGATCATGATGAGGGTATCCTCAGGTCTGCCCTTTGCCCAGAATATTCCAGGGCTTAGGTTCCTGATTTAAATACAGTCATGGGCCTCATCTGGACTCAGTCCTCCTGGACAGTGGAGGTTGACTTAATGGGCCAAAACCTCCCATTTGGATATACAAAAATGATGTTTAATGTTTTCCCAAAAACTAGTTAAGTAGTGATAATAAGGAGAATAACCTTGACATTTTTATTTTTGGGGTCATCAGAACTCTTGAAAAGGAGGATTATCTGAAATGAATTCTGCATTGAGCAATGTGGTAGTGGAGCATAGAAAGTCCTGGAACTTTCTCAAACTCTTTTTATTTCTTTTACTACCCAAGCTGTGGGTTTCAAAAATAACAAGTCATTATAAAAGTGAAACAGGAGATTCTTCACACCCACTGTTTTAATCATTTAAAAACCTTCCATAACTTGAAGTAACTAAAACATTTCTTTTTAATAGTTAATGCTCGTTGCATTATTAGTGCTTTCTGAACATAAAAGAAGACAGCATGAACATTATGTTCTAGGATCCATGCAAGGCATTTTGTATTTATTCACTCGGCACAGATCGTGCGTTAGGGGCTGGAATGGTTGCTGAAGATCTTGAGATTAATGACACACTATTCCTGCTTTCAAAGAGCTCACAGTCTAATGAGATAATTAGTGTGATGTAGTGCATGCCACGAGGAGGAAGATACGCCAAAAGGGTGCCAGCCCAATTTGGCAGGGCCAGGGAGTGGGCAGGAGAAGCTCCTAGAAGCTGACCTGGATCAGAAAGAGTAGTAAGAATCAGCAAGCAAAACTTAATTGTGATACATTGTTACTGAATCTTTTTAATGACTCTGAAATAGGTGTTATTAGTCACATCTCACAACCAGGCCACAGAGTTCGTGTCATGGAGCAAGTTTTGTGGGAGGGTATTATGCTAACTAGCCTATATGAAGGTTATTTTATATATAATATAACTTATTATATACATTTATATATGTAGAGCAGCATGAATATATCAATATATAAAATATATATTATATATATGTATAATAAACTCACCTTTTATAGGCTAACTGGTTCATACAACTAAGTAGTGACTATATATATCAGTGTTAACAAGTAAGAAATCTTGATAAAATGTATATACACACACACACACACACACACACACACACATATATATATATATATATATATATATATATATACATTTTTAAATGTTTTTATTGATTTTTATAGAGAAAGAAAGGGAAAGGGAGAGAAACATTGATGTAAGAGAAACTTCAGCTGGTTGCTTCCTGCATGCACCCCAACCAGGGATAGAACCTATAACCCTGGGTATGTGCTCTGACTCGGAATTGAACCATTAACCTTTCAGTGCACAGAACAATGCTCAACCAATTGAGCCATATCATCCAGGGATATACACTTTTATATAATGTATATTCTAACTGGTTTATATAACTAAGTAATAATATATGCACCGTTTTATATGTGTGTATATATATATATATATATACACACATATATATTTGTATACTGTATGTATGATATAATACATAGTAAATAATACAATAAACTTTTTGTATATTATACTTATACATATACTAGAGACCCGATGCATGAAGATTCATGCAAGAATGGGCCTTCCTTACTCTGGCTTCTGGCACAGCTTTTGCGCTGACCAGAGCTGCCTTTCTGCTTTCCCATGCTGCCCAGAAGCCCAGAGCTGCTGGGGCGGTGCAGAATGCCTGCATCATCGCCATGGTGATGACACAAGCATCCTGTCCCATCCCAGCCACTTACTTGGCACCTGCATATGCAAATCAACCCACCATATTTGTTGGATTGATTTGCATACTCACCACTGATTGGCTGGTGGGTGTCGTGAAAGTACAGTCAATTTGCATCTTACTCTTTTATTAGTATAGATTATTAGTTATTATATATACACAGGGCAGCATGTTCCTGGTATCTGATTCTGGGCTCTACATTTTCTATGTTTTGATCATCATGTACAAAGATGAATCCCAGTTCTGGATTAAAATAAACTTTTAGTTGATGTTCTCGCTGGCAACTAAAATGGACATCACATATATGCAACTAATTTGAACATATTAGTTCAAATGCAGTAGATAGAATAACTGATAGTATTGGAGGAGCCATGGATTATGTGTATAAAAATATGAAATAATTTGTAAGTTATGAAATGATTTGTAAGTTATGAGATGACTTGTAGATTCAATTATCAACAGAACACGGAATCCTTATAAATGTGACCTGTTGAGTGTCATTGAACATCAAGATCACTGTTTTGCCCTGGACAGTTTGGTTCAGTGGATAGAGCATCGGCATGTGGACTGAAGGGTCCCAGGTTTGACTCCGGCCAAGGGCAAATGCCTGGGTTGTAGGTTTGATCCCTGGTGGGAGGCTTGCAGGAGGCAGCTAATCAATGATTCTCTCTCATCATTGATGTTTCTATCTCTACCTCTTCCTTCCTCTCTGAAATCAATAAATAAATATATTAATATTAATATTAAAAGAAATCATTGTCTTCATGCCCAGCCTGGAAATATTTCTGATCCAAAAGGAACATTTCAGTGTTGACAAGTAAAGAAGCTTGATACAATCTTTGTGTCTTTTATGGATTTTAACCTCACCTCTCTTTTATTAGAATAGAGTAAATGTATTCATATTGAAGGCAGTGAAAACATCTGTTGTCAGAAACCTCTTTGACTATCTTCTAATTATACAGTGGTGGGGAACCTTTTTTGAGCTAAGGGCCATTTAGATATTTATAACATCATTCATGGGACACCCAAAATTACCAACTTAAAAATTAGCCTCTATATTTGGTCAAATATTTAATTAACTCACCCCTAATGCCTTGGCTGGGCCAGATCAAATGATTGCCCAGGCCTTATATATGGCACATGGGCTGGACATTCTCCACCTTTGTAAGGTGTCCATGGAAAAGTTACTTAAGTAGCTTTTTTAAAAATATATATATATTTTATTGATTTTTTTACAGCGAGGAAGAGAGAGGGATAGAGAGTTAGAAATATCGATGAGAGAGAATCATAGATCAGCTGCCTCTTGCACACCCCCTACTGGGGATGTGCCTGAAACCAAGGTACATGCCCTTGACCGGAATCGAACCCGGGACCTTTCAGTCCGCAGGCTGATGCTCTGTCCACTGAGCCAAACCGATTTTGGCTTAAGTAGCTTGTTGAACCTCACTTCCTTTATTTGTTGAAACGGTTATTATACTCATGTCAAAGCATGATTGTGAGGCTCACATAAAGATAAGGACAATTAGGAGATAAATAAAAAATTATTAAGTATCTCCCCATCCTTCCCTTTATTATTCTAGGCCATGATCATCCAGGTTTAATCTTTCTGATGCCTTCTCATATTTATTCTAAACTCTAATATTGATAGTTTAGCTAAAGATATATCCTTTATTTCTGAGGTTTGTTTTTGGTTCATGAATAAGCTGAATGTTTTGGTTAATATTGCAAATGGGCCAGGTGGTAAGTAAGCTTTTAGCCTTCTTATTGAAATCAGTGACTTATTGACTTGTTTGTAATATCAGCAATAATCTGTAGAACTGAGATGCCTTTCTCACATGCTCGGATCCAAATTTGGCATCGAAACAAAATGCAAAGCTTTTAAAACAAAATACTCTATAAAATGTTGTCCATCATGTCTCTTCCCAGAATCACATAGAAGACAATACTCTATGATAGAAAAATAAAAAAAAGACAAAATGTTGTTGGCCTTACTAAGAATTCTAAATATGTAATTTGAATTAGTCTAATAATTCAAAATTTCAAAGGTCCATGCTATTTCAAAGAAAACCTCTTAGGCTAATTTGGAGTAAAGAGCGGGGGGGCTGCTCTCTCCAGTCAGGCATTGCAAAACATGATTTATTCTTATAGCATTTCTATGAGATGCTTTTTTCCTTTCTTCCAAATATTGTGAAAATGCCAAGCCTCTTTCTTCGGAAATTCAATACAATTTGGCTCAGAAATACAAGGCAGGTGAATAGGATATCAGCTCTTTTTAATTCTACAACTGCTTCTCTCACCCTTGACTAACCTTTTATTTAAAAGATTTAAAACTAAGTTTCCATATAGAAATGTTTTACCTTTTGATATTTTTGGATATTCCTTAAACCGTCCTCTGAAGTAGAGAAATGTAATACAGTATTCACAGGTGAAAACTACTTACTCTTTGAAAAGAGCATTTCTTTTGGCTCAGCCAAAAATGCAGGAATGTTTTCACTTCACCCTAAAGAGAAAAATTATTTCAAGGAGTAAGTCTCACCTTTGAGGAATAACATAAAAAATGTCAACTTTTGGCTTTGAGAAGTCACCAACGGTAAATTAATATTTGTGCACAACCCCATGTCTGAATCATAAAACCCTGCTAAACACATGTGACATCTGATACTTGTGGTAGACCCAGGGGTATGGTGCTGTTGGAAAGAGTTGGGTGAATTTTGAGTTGGAATAACTGTGTCTTGGAAATACCATGCAAACTCTCTGAGTCTCAGTTGTCGTATCATGAAAATGGGACACTTCACCCTCCTTTCCCTTGGATTCTATGACAAAATAATAGGCTAGGCAAAAGGCAGACTCTCCACCAATGCTGAGGGCCCTCTCTTTCACTTCTTCCTCATTTCCTAGATCTAGAGCCTGCTCATAAATTTTCCTCAGCATTCATGGTAAAAAAGAATCATGGCCCCTCATTAATGTCTTAATCTCTGAAGCCTGGGATTACATTACCTGACATACCAAGAGAGACTTTGCAAATGTGATTACTTTAAGGATAATTTTATTTATTTTTTATTTTGAGAGAGAGGGGGGGGAGAGAGAGGAGAGAGGGAGAAGGGGGAGAGAGAGAGAGAGAGAGAGAGAGAGAGAGAGAGAGAGAGAGAGAGAGAGAGAAACTGACTTGTTCTACCCATCTATGCATTCAATTGTTGATTCTTGCACATGCCCCATCCAGGGATCAAATCTATAACCCTGGCTTATCTGGATGATGCCTCAAACAACTGAGCTACCTGGCCAGGGCTACATTAAGTATTGTTAGATGAAAAATTACCCTGGGCTCTCTGGTAAGCCTAATGTAATTATGTGAGGGTCCTTATGAGTGCAAGAAGGAGATCACACAGAGACGATGCTATACTGTTGGTCTAAAAGATGAAGGAAGGGGCCAGAAATCAAGGAATGCCGGTGGCTTCTAGAAACTAGAAAAGGCAAGGAAATAGATTCTCCCCTAGAGCCACCTGAGGGACTGCATCTCTGCTGACACCTTGATTTTAGCTCAGTGAGACCGACTGCAGATTTGTGACTTTCATAATTGTATGATAATACATTTGTGAGTTTGGGCTAATTTGCTACAGCATGCATAGGAAACAAATGCAGAATTTTTGTGGAGCCATGTCCCAGCTGCTGGGTGGGAAGTGCTTTGAGTAGCTGAAACAGTATTCTCAACCACTGGATCTCTATTTCCTTAAAGAATGCAGAAGAGGCTGATGGAACAATGATTGTAATGGATTATTTCTCTTTGCTAGGCAAGTAGGTTGAGGCTTCTAGAGCAGAAATGAATGGGTTGATGTAGACCAAATATTTAAGCACTCTTTTTTTATTTATTTTTATTTTTTATTTTTATACAAGGCCATTTGTGTTTTAGCAGCATCAAGTAAATATAACCTCTTTCTGCGAATATGATCCTATAGATAGTTGCAGTGTTCATGTTTCAAAGTCCTGAGACACTTACTACCCCAAGTATCTGAAAAAGTTCAAGCTCACAATTTTGTGTCACCCTTTACAACAAATCCTTACTGAACCTGAAGCAAAGCCGCAAAGCATGACCTCTGGAGCTTTATACCTCTCAGGGGAGGCACTCAATCCTAAACAAATTAAAAGGGCAACCCTTAAACACTGAACCATGGCTATGTCAAGGAGTGGTTTCATGATTTTGAGATCCAGAAATTTTTTTCTGTGTTCTCAGTCAGAGACAGAGAGAGAAGGATTAAGAGATAAATAGATTGATGAATATCAATCTGAGACCAGAGGAAAGAAAAGCTTTGCATAAATGATTACCTTATTACTCATATATAGAAATTGAAGCTCAGAGATATTATATAAATTGCCCAAGATCACAGAATTAGTAATGCCTGGAGCAAGTATTCTATCCAGATCTACCCAACATGTTTAATAGGTAGGTAACAAGTTAGCATGTTGTCCTTTGCCTATAAAATTACAGAATGGTAGAAGTGGAAATATAGCAATTATTCACATTTGAAGGCAAATGGAATTCCCTTTTGAAATAAACTAACTGCAAGATATTCATTTTATAAATGGAGATTTGCAGACTCTGATCTGGGATAAACTCGGCGACAAGTCAGTTGGCACCAGGTGCTTGCAAAAATTACTTATAGAAAATTGGTTCAAATACAGAAAACTGGTTCTTAATGCTGACATACTGTTGATGATTTGAGAGGCTCCCAATTAGCTAGAGTTAGGATTATTTCTGAAGTTCCAGTACCTTAGGAATTCTTACAAGCTGTAACAGTGAGGGAAACAGCCTGGAAATATCCACAAAATACTGGCTCAGGCACTTTCATGCACATCAGCTTGTTTATTTCCTCAGTGGCTTCAAAGGGTCAATGTTACCAACTCCATTTTTGCAGAAAAAAACATCCAAATTCAATATTTTGTTCCAGGTCACACTGATTATTAGACCATGGAAGCTGGCTATTTGGTCACAGGCCTGCAGTTTACATGTAGCTATGCATTTATATACTACTAGAGGCTTGGTGAATGAAAATCATGCATGAGGAGAGTCCCTAAGTTTGGTAGGCAATCAGGGCCAAACTGTGGGGTGACTGGTGGGGTGATCAAGGGGTTCCCCTGCTGGCACCCACCTTGGCTGGTCTGGCACCACCTGCTCACCAGCCCTTCCTCCTGCTGCTGCTGGTTGCCTCCTTCTGCAGGGTGATCAGTGGGGTGATTGGGGTGGGGAGGGGTGGGGGGCCTTGCTGGCACCCTCCTTGGCTAGCCTGAGGCCTGTGGGATAGGAGTAACTCCTGTGTTGAGCACCTGCCTCCTGGTGGTCAGTGCACATCATCATAGTGACCGGTTGTTCTGGTGGTTCTAGTCGTTCCGCCATTTGGTTTTTGGCTATATCTATATCTATATCTATATCTATATCTATATCTATATCTATTTCTATTTCTATTTCTATTTCTATATCTATCTATATCTATCTCTATCTCTATCTCTATCTCTATCTCTATCTCTATATCTATCTATATCTATATCTATATCTATATCTATATCTATATCTATATCTATATCTATATCTATATCTATATCTATATCTATATCTACATCTACATCTGTATCTGTATCTATATCTATATTATCTATATCTATATCTAGGGTTGTACTGTAGTTTCAACCATCCCTTTGTAATAGTGTTTATATGTGGAAAGTTGCTCTAAATTCCAAACAAGAGACATTGAAAGATGAAGACCTTGTGGCTAGCACCATTTTTTATTTTAGTTTTTTATTTTTAACCAGTTAGACCCATCCTAACCCTATGGTAAAGGAAATCAAGCATTAATCACTCGACACTGGGCAGTGATGGTGTGTGAATATGGAGACCAGCACCTTATAATCAATTCCTATAGACTTTGTCCCAGGCTTGCTTAGGAAAGGAATCTAAAGGCAATGAAGGGATTCAAAAGTCCTATATTACAATAGCTTTGATTCCATGCCATGTTCTTCCCCAGAAGTGACATTGAGGAGCAACCGCTGGGCCACATGTGCCAGGAGAGGGCCTGATGTGAAGACAGGACTCCTTTTGGCTGTGACTGCGTTCACATAAAGCATCCCTGGTTGGCATGCTAGGTGCTTTCCACATTTCCCTTCTCTTCTAATACTTGAACTCTGCTGGGGGAGAGAATTTGGGTCCCTCACGGACTGAGTGCCACCTCCTTCTAAAAGCCTGAGAAGCCACTGGTTTTTAATGAGGGTACATATGGAAAAGAGATTAGGCCAGGCTCCACTTTGGGGCAAGGCCACATCAGGTCTCTGGCCTTGACTCTAATAATGAATCCTCACTTGTCCCTCTGCCTCCAGCTTCCATAGTCACTTCTCAGGCTCCATCTTCCCTACCAGAAGCAAAAATTTCAAAACAGCAAAATCACTAGACTTTAAAGCCTCATGGAGGGCAGAAGCTAAGAGGGGCTCAAAAATCTAAGAAGAAAGGGACACTTGAGAAAGGCACATTTTGAAGCTCAAAGTCAGCTAAAACTCATTTAGTCACAGTTTATTAGGAAGCCAATTGAAACCACAAGCAGGGACTAGCCCTGTCCTATTTTAAATGGACTTTCCATTTCCTTTGTCCTGGTTCAATGTGACTTGGTTAAAATGGCATTGTTTGTAAAATTTCTCCTGTCCTAATTTTATAAAAGTACAATATTTTATACAGTTTTTATTGGATACTGTTGGTTAAATATTTACTTTTATTTTGGATCTCTTG
Source organism: Pipistrellus kuhlii (assembly GCF_014108245.1). NCBI lineage: Eukaryota > Metazoa > Chordata > Mammalia > Chiroptera > Vespertilionidae > Pipistrellus > Pipistrellus kuhlii. The sequence continues at coordinate 6,418,098 of NW_023425562.1, forward strand.
GTTTACATCCACTTATTATCATTGCATTATTATTGAATATTTTTATTCTTATACAATTATTTATTACTGTTGCAGTTATTATCATTATTATTAAAAATCAGAGGCCTGGTACATGAAATTTGGGGGAATCCCTTAGCCCAGCTTATACCCTCTTACAATCTGGGACCCCTCAAGAGATGTCTGTTTGCTGGTTTAAGCCCAATCCTGTAGGGCCTAAACTGGCAGATGGACATTCCTCTTACAATCTGGAACCACTGACTTCTAAACACTCACCTGCCTGCCTGATCACCCCTAACTGCTCTGCCTGCCTGCCTGATTGTTCCTAACCACTCTCCTGCCTGCCTGATCATTTCTAACTGCCCCTGCCTCAGCCCCTGCTGCGGTGGCTTTATCTGGAAGGACGTCTGGAAGATCGTTCGGCTGTCAGGTCCCATTAGCATGCTTTTATTATTATAGATATTGATATCAGCCATCCTAGGAATGGTAGGTTTCTGTGTTCTAGCTTTGGACGCAAATCCCTACCTGCTTTCTTATAATAGTGAGCTGGAATATATTTGGAAGGTGTGAGAGCACCTTAGTACAGATGCAGAGGGTGGATTCATATATGTTGATTCTAAATCACCTATCTCAGTCTCCTTACCCTTAGGTTTACCTCAATCCCACTTTAAAAAGATAAATAAGTGAAAAAAAACAACAATAACAACAAACAAATATGTGCACATAGGAATGAATAAAAGAATGCGGAGTAAAAATTTCTGTTCCTCTTTTAATTTCTATTCTCCCAGGTAACTACTATTATCAGTTTCTTGCATTTTCTTACATGTTCAGTGCTTATTCAGTCCAACACATAGAATACTTATGTATATTCAGGCAGAGACAAAGATGCACATTATTCTGTGTCTTGCTCCATTCTCCTTAATGAGTGCTGCATTTCAGAGAACTTTATGAACCCATGTGCATGCTTTATTTTTAAAATAACTTCCTAGTATTTAATTGTAAAGATGCACCCTAAATTATTTAGCTAATATTCTATTTATGGAAACTTAGTTTCTTCTTAAGTTAGAAATTAAGGGACCACTGATGTACAGATGTCTGCTATATAAAGATACCTAGAAGATAGTTCCTGCTTCTTTATTACAGAGCTATAGATGGTGCTTGCTTTCCAGATGAAAGACACCCTGGATCCCTCTTAATACAGTGGCTGAAGGAGAGAAGCAAGAGAAACATTCACATGCCCAGAAGAGAAAAGAGGCAAGAGAGCAAATCATTCCAAAAGAGGAACCAAAATTTGTGAACAGAAAAGACAAAGAGAAGAAAGACCCAGGGAAGGTGTGCTCCTTTTCAGTTCTATTCATAATCCCTTTAAGTCAACTATTAGAAGCCCCACCCTTGACACCTCATTGAGCCTCTGATTTTTGTTTGCCACCTTCTCTATCTTCCCAGGGTGGATAGAGGAGGCCTGTGAAGGGGAAGACTTGAGCTCCCCCTAGAGGTTAAATAGCATAGGGTGGGTGAGAGAAGACATTAAGTGGAAGGACATTTTCAAAAGAAAATACACCAGTTAAAACAGCCATTCACATGCATGCCTCTTCCCCTGGTGTCTTGATTCATGCGTACACATTTTTGCATAATTGCAGTGATGGCCTAGATTTAATTTTGTATTCTGTCCCCCTCCCCCCCACTTAATATTATATAGTAAATGTTTTTCCATGTGGCTACATAATCTTTTTAATTACCATTTTAATGACTTCATAATACTCCTTTCAGTTCACATATTATAATTTATTTAACCACTCTCTGTTGTGGACATTTTAGATTGTTTCCAGACTTTTACTAATATAGAAAATGGTGCAAATAGTATCTGTTGTTTCCCCCTTTTTAACTGAATTTCTTAGGTTAACGAGTGACTCAAAGGGTAGGGTTGATTCATAACTCTTGATAAACGTGGTTCTGCTGATGCCATAAGCAGCAATGCCTCAGTCATGGCATCAGATACTAATTTGGGTACCCTTTTTTTTTTTTTTTTAACTTGTGCAAATATAACAATCTGCCACTGCTTTTCACTTTCTACTAATTCTTCTCTACTTTCCACCCACCCAACTCATGCTTTTTGCCTTTGGTCAATAATTTATTCATTCAACATCTTTAAAGAATCTGAAATTTACCAGGCTTGCCCTAGAATCCTGTTTTCTTGGTAACATTGCAAGTCTTATAGAAAACAGGAACAAAGGATGAGCATGCATCCTATTACTGAATCCAGTTTTTTTAACTAAAAAAAATAAAAATAAAATCAGACTTTGCAAAACCACAGTTATCAGATACAAGAAAACTGTGGGCTGGAGAAAATCTGCTAGCACAACCCAGCTCTGCAATGTATAATTGCTGAATAAAAAAAGAACCGAGATGAACAAAGAGTGTGCAGCTGGCTAAAGCCAAGCATTGTTGGAGGAGGAGTTCACCAAGAGGAAGGAGATACACTGGGGTCTTAGAACCAGACCATTTGTGTTGAAATCCTAGCTCTGTCTCTGATAAGCGGTGAGGACTAAAATAATTTACTGTTTTACTCTTCTCTCAGATTTTTATTCAATTTCTAGAACACAGACATTATCTGTTTGCTTGGCTGGCATGGCTCAGTGGTTGAGCACTGACCTATGAACTAGGTCACGATTTGATACCCTGTCGAAGCACATGCTCAGGTTGTTGGCTTGACCCTCAGTGTGGGGAGTGCAGGAGGCAGCCGATCAGTGATTCTTTCTCATCATTAATGTTCTTTCTCTCTCTCCCTCTTCTTTTCTCTCTGAAAAATGAGTAAAATACATTTACAAAAACAAAACACAGACAAAATTTCACCTATGTCTTTTATTCTCCCCAACCTCTGCACAAAACACAAAGTTTTCCTGTACCCGGTAATCTGAACCCTTTTGTGACATACCTGTCTGATAGCATCCATTACCCATCTACACTAGAATATGAGGTCTTTGGGGGCACAGGCCATATCTTTCTCCTCTTGGTGTCTTCAGCATGTAGCAAAATACCTGATGCATTTTAGGTACTTGGCATATGTTTGTTGACTTTAATGACATGAATTGAATGGTTAAGTAATTATAGCACATCAACAGGAGGAAATATTATGCAGCAATTAAAAAGATAATTAGAAAGACTGCATAGCTTCGTGGAAATATGTTTATGATAGGTTTAATGTGAACATGCAAAGTGGTGTCTGCATTATGATTCTCAGTGACTAAAAATTCTCAGGCTAGGTGCTAAGGAGATAAAGAAGAATAAGAAATATGTTTATCTCTAATAAGCTTATGGCTCATGCTATCCTGAGGGAGGAAGGTGTGTGTAAGAATTATCACGGTGTGAGGGCAATGATGGTAGTGTGTGAGAAATGCTGAGCAGAGGGCTGATAGAACATTTAATATGGGCTGGAAATTAACTAGGATGCAAAAGACAAGATGTTGAAGACAGAACTTGCTTAAATGGGGAAAAACATGGGAGGATGAAAAGGCATTGCATTTTTTAAAAATACGTTCTTATTAATTTTAGAGTAAGAGGAAGGGACATGGATAGAGAGATAGAAACATTAATGGGAGAGAAACATTGATCGATCAATCACCTGCCTCCTCTTGAACACGCCCTGTTGAGGATTGAGCTCACAACTAGGGCATGTTCCCTGACTGGGAATTGAAATAGGGACCTCTTGGTCATGGGTTGATGCTCAACCGCTGAGCCACAGCAGATGGGCAAAGCATTGCATTTTGAGAAATCATTAGAAATCTCTGTGAAGGTGTGTGGGAGATGACATGAGATGAGAGTGTAATGTTAAATTATATTGTAGATGCCTTGCTAAAGTGTTTGATCTTTAGCATGCAGATGAGTGGCATGATCATGATTACACTTGTTTTTCTAACAACAACCCTGGCAGAGTGAAAAGGATGAGCAAGAAGGGCAAATATACAGGGCAAGAACACCATGGAGAAAGCTGTATCGACCTGATTCAGGTGAGAGGTTGTAACAGACTGGATGGTGGAGCTGGAGCAGGCCTTCAAAGTAGATAAGACTTAATAACTTATAGAATGTTGAGAGGTGAGCAACAGGAGGATTCTAGGGTGACTTGTGGTAATAATTTATAAAAAATGCAAAAGGAGCAGAGCTATGGTGAGAGGTGGGTAGGAATGGAGAAGTGGGGAAATGTGGGTTTAAGTTTTGAACATGTTGTGTTCTTGGTGCTGGTGGGCCTCACATTATCAGGAGACTGGAATGCTTCTGGATTCTTAAGAGATAATTTCTGGAAAAAGGATGGCCTTCAACAGTCTCAAAAATACTCCCACACTTTTTACCTCCATGAAGAATAGGAAGCATGCTGCAGATGGAAGTATTTTGGCAGTCTGACTTTAAACCTGGGCTCTCCCTCATCAGCTATGAGCAAATTACTTAACCTTATTAAGCCTCAAATTCCTGGTCTGCAAATTAAAATAATAACTCTTGTCTCATAGGGTTGTGTGAGATTGCGATGAGATAAAGCAAGAAAAACATCTGCAGGAAGGACCCAGTAATTGTCAGTTCCACCCCCAACCCCACCCACACTTCTCCTCCCCCACAGATTATCTCAGAACAAGAGTAAAGAACTGAAACAGAAACCAGGCAACCAGGACGGTTGATTTCTTTAGTGCTGATCTAGTTCTCAGAGTCAAGTTTTAGTAAGGTCCAGGGAGCAGGTCTTCTCTTGAGTTCTGGCCAGTCTGTTTTCCAAAAAGATTGCTCCAGGGATGAAATATGGACTTCCTCAATGTAAGCATCATTGAAGTCCAATCTGTATCAACATTCCAATATGGTAGCTTCATCTCTCTCTCTCTTCTTTTCTGATAAATGAGTAATACCTTTGATTTCTCTTGCTGTTTGGAATTAAATCTTTCATGCAATATGGTAATAAAATAGCAATTTCTATTTTAAGGGCTTACATTATATCAGTATTTTAAATGAATCACTTCTTTTCATCCTTGCAAATTGTAATTTTATATTGTGTTTATATATCTGATCAGGCTGGACAGAGAAATGAAGTGACTTGTCCATAACTTTATAGAAAGTAAGTGAAGAACTTAGGATGTGAAATCAAGTCATTTGAATCCAGAGCCCTTATAACCACTATCTTAGCATTGACATTCTCTTTGCCATTTGCCAGTCTGGGGTGGGAGAAGGAGAGAAAAAGAGAACTAAGAGATGTAAGAAGTAAGGAAGCATTGTGTGTATGTGTGTTTTAACTTCTGTTACATATGAATCATAAATCATTCTTATTTCCCCATCAAGGGAGGCACAAGGACAAGCAAACAGAATGACATTTACCTATGATTAAAAAATTATGACCATTTATATGCAAATGAGTCTTGTGTGTCTAGAAGACTGAAGAGGATTACACAGAGCCATACATTTGGGACATTTCTTCTTTTCTCTCACTCCAGGCCAAGTGTAGTTTTAGCAGCATCTTCCAGGGTGGTTAGGAGCAAGGCTGATCATATTGGGTTGTTTCACTTGACACAGTCACAACTGCATGCTTTTGCTCATGTCTTTTTTTTTTTTTTTTTTTTTTTTTTTACCTGATATGCTCTTTACCTGCAAAACACTGTCAATGTCCCTCATTGAAGACTGTGTACCTAAGAAGCCTTCCCCACTGAAGATTTAGTTTCAGCAGAGTTAGTCTCTGTAGTGGCATAGATCATGTTAATTAATTGATTAATTCACATATTGATGCCACAGGTACTCACTGAGTATTGTCCTGGACACAGAAGGTCAAGTTTGCACTTGATTCCAGAGCAAATGAGTGAAATAAGTTTGCCATTCACTGATGGAGATTACATTGGAGAAGATAGGCAAATAAACAAGCAAGCAAATATAATGGTAAATGCAGGGAGAAAAATCAAGCAGGTTGCTGGGTTGGTGGGTGGGAAACCCTTCTGAGGACAGTTATAGAAATAATGACCAGAGTGAAGCTAGGAAACAGGTCATGTAAAGATTGGGGGTCAGGGGCTGTGGTAGTTTAAAGGTCGCTTCTCTCATAGTGTGACACTTGAGGGAAGAAACCACAGTCATTAATAATGGAGACGATGATGATGATGATGGTGATGATGATGCCAATGTTTATGTTATTGACTATTACTCTTGAATATCTATTGGGGTCTAGCTACTATTGTGAATATTTTCATTCTTTATTTCTCACAATAGGCCTGTGAGGTAGGAGTATTGTTGTATCTGATTTGCATATGAAGCAAACCCTTTAGAAAAATAAAATGATTTTTCTTAAGTAGCCAGTAAAGAGCATTAGCTGAAACCCAAATCTCCAAAACCTATAACTATCAATGGCCCATTTTCTTGGCATTCCCAGCACCTAACACGGGGGTCTAGCATTATAGATACTTATCAATTTGATAAATGGATGAATTAGTGACTTCATTAGCTTAATATCCCATTAAGGCCATGCAATATGACTATTTAAATTTCTGAAACTCTGAGACTAGGATATATTTAGGCATTTGACAAGTATTGCATTTCTGAGAAGATGGGGGGATAGAACATGAGGTCCTTAAAGGAGTAATGCCATTGTTGAGTGTCACATGTGGATATGAAATATTGTATGGTGATTCTGTCTCTTCCTTCTCCATTGCACACATCTCTTCAGCAAGGAGAATTGTCCTGCTCCAAATCACTATATGCAAACCCCTCAAATATATGAACACAAACATCTAAAAATACACACACATTCGAGAGACACAGACACACAACCAAAGATAGATACTACTTGTACATATTAGCAAGCAGATAGCACAGCTGTACACAAAGATGTGCGTTGACATAGAGTAAACACAATGTTCACAAACTCGTATAACTTCATACAGAGAGAGGTACCCGAGAAACACTCACTCACTCACAGTGGAGCAGAAACCTGAGGATCCCAACAGGAATGCAGGCAGGCTACACGCATCACAATCAGCTGGGCTACAAGTTCTAGAGTTAATTTCACAACAGCTGGTTGGGGAGTAGGGTGGGGGGTATGGTTAGCGGCTTTTCCCCCTTTTTGTTGGTGTGGCAATAGCCAAGTTCTCTAACACTCAATTCTCACAGGGTTGCCCACCTCCAACTGCTTCTTTCCCTTTCTCAACTTCTTCTAGAAGGGCTGATTGACTGAGTCCCAATTTTCCTGATGGAGTCAGGTAAAGGACTGTCAATGGCACAGCCTCCATGGTACTCTTGATCATGTCTTAGGGCCTTGTCATTGAATGGTCTCTATGCCTAGGATGCCCTCTCCCAGAAACTGCATGCATCACTCTCTGAACTCCTTCCCATTTTTGTTCAAATATCCCCTTCTCAGTAAATCTTGACTGGATCTATTAATCCTGCAACATGATGATGATGATGATGATGATAATGATGATGATATAAACTGTTACTCTTGAGCATCTATCAAGATCTAGATACAGTTCTAAGTGATTTTTACTCATTTATGTTGTCAATATCATGTGAGGTAGGTATTATAGTATCTGATTTATTGTTGGAACAAAACCCTTAGAAAAATAAACTTACTTGTTCAAGGTCACTCCTGCCATCACCTCCCTTACCGTGTTCTTCATTTTCTGGCACTTACCATTTTCTAACAGATTAGGTAATCAATTTACTATTTTTTATTGAATATTATCTGCCTTACCTTCTCTTCTGAATACACACGCTGGAATATAAGCTCCACACAGATGGGAATCTTTCTCTGTTTTGTTCCCAAACATGAACCCCAGTGTCTGATACATAGTAGGCATTTAGTAAGTATGTGTTGAATGAATAATTGAATTATTCGTTACTGAGCACATACTTTTTGCCAGGCATTTTCATTTCACCTACATTTTGCTCTGTGAAATATAGATTACTATCCTCAGCCCGTTTTGCAGATACAAAAAATAAACTGAGGCTTTACAGAGCAGAAGCATTGCTTAAGGCCACAGAACTCATCTGAAATGGGGCAAAAGAATACGTCTTGCTTATTCCAAGATGCCATATGACTTTATCGCTCTCTAGTCTGGGGACAAGGGTGACAATAACAAATTATGGTCAGCACAGTTATTCTGAGAACCTTCGGGGAACCACAATAGGTGGTGTTATTCTTTACTGTGTCCATATCATCAGGATTGTTATGTTGACTAGATGTTGAGGGATTTTTTTTTCCCCTCTCGTAATTCTTGTCCCCCATAACCCATTGCTGGGTGTGTATCTTAGAATGAACCATGAACTATTACCAGGGAAGAACCCCCTGACAAGCTAGCAGGCTTCTCTGCAGCTGTTTCTTGTGATTTCTGGAAGCCTTGGAACTTTTGTGCTTCCAGCTGACTGACCACATGCCAAGGCCTGACAGAGGGACTTCTGGACCAGAAAATTCTGAAAGTCCCACAGACCCCATGCAGAATTTCCTCCTTTCATTGAAGTTTCTTTCTTCTGGGCAATCCCATCATTCTTTGCGGCCACAGCTGGAGCCATCCCAGCTGGCAGCTGCCTCTCACTCAGTGTCATTGGTTATACAAGCACCAATGTTCAAAGCCTTTTCCACAGGCTGCAGCCCTTTAGGAAGAGGAGAGTGGTGTGGAAGGAGGCAGAGGCAGAAGAAGAGAGGAAACAAGAGGAGAAACACTGGAATGATGATTTCCCTATTTGCCTTCACCCATATTCCTTCTATGTCTCATCCTCTTGCCTCACAAGTTATCAACTCCTCTTTATCTTCAGCTACAAAATCAAGTAATCACTTACCCAGGCCTTTTCAGTCTTTCTCACATTTTTGTTGCCTATCCCTCTTCTCCAACCTCTGTTACCGCCTAGGTCCTGGCTCACACCATACTTGGCCTGGAAACTGTCAACACTCTCCTAAATGACCTTCAGGCCTCCAGACGTGTGCCCTTCCAGTCATAGGTGGAGTGTCTTGACCATGTTCTTCTGCTAAAACTGTCAATGGCCCCTTACTGTTCTGAGATAACATCCACACTCTTTTCCTGGTATTATAAGGCACTGCAAGATTAGTTCATGCTGACTCCTCACTCCCAAGGCTTAGCTTATCCATGCTCATCCTCAGGAGCCCACCTCTTTATCTCTCGTCCCTTGCCAAAGACTTCTGGTCGTGTGACATGATCATTTTACCTCGAGAAACTAAGATGTATGGGAAGAAAATCCTCTTACAATGCTGGGAATTTATGGCAGACGCTCCTGGAGAGATAGGGGATAGGTAATGCTATGTGGTGGTTTCTGGGAATCTACTTTCTTTTATATTAATATTACTATTTGTTTTCACAATACTACTTCTGACACCAAATGTATGGGTGTTTTTTTCCACCCCAACCAATTCTCCAGATATCAACTGGGTATCCTATAATTTAATTCAATCCTGACACTATGCAGAGTTAGCACAGACACCACAGGGTAAGGACTCAATACCACACTCTGTCCCCACCTCAGATGACAATCACAGGCCTTGGCCACATTGAACTCCTGATCGACCAGCTCTAAAGAAGGGTACAGTGTTCCTCCCACTCCTCTCTTGGAGTTCACTTATTTGCTAGAACAGTTCACAGAACTCAGGAAAAACACTTTGCTTAGTATGACCAGTGTGAAAGGATACAACTCAGGAACAGTAAAATAGAAGCAAAGCATAGGGCAAGCCATTGAGGGTGGGGCAGGAGCTTAGAGGACCTCTCTGGGAGCATCACCTTCCCAGAACCTTGATGTGTCCACCAACACAGAAGCTCTCAAATCCCACTGTTTGTGTGTTTATAGAGGTTCTATTACACACTTATTATTACATAAGTCATTGGACATTGGTAATGAACTCAATCCTCAGCTCCTCTTCACTCCCCAGAGCTCAGGGGTTGGGGCTAAAAAATGTCAACCCTTTAATCATGGCTTGGCCTTTCTGGGAACAGTTCCCATCCTGAAGCTGTCAAGGGACCCCAGCCACCTGTCATCTCATTAATATACAAAAACTACTCATCACTCTGGAGATTCCAAGAGTCTTAGAAGCTCCTGTGGCAAGAACCAGGGCCTAAAAACCAAATATTAGAGCAAAAAATATGCCCCCTTTGCCCTGGTTGCTCAGGAAATTACAAGAGTTTTAGGAGCTCTGTGCCAAAACCAGGGATGAAGACAAAATATGTATTTCTCGCTTCATCACAACATCACAGCTGTATCCCTGGAGCTCAGTAAATCCAGCCTCCCTCCCCACAGCCTTGCGTGATGTTTTTCTAGCTTCCTCCCCCACACAGATGTAACAGGAGATTCTGAGTGGGGAGGAGGCAGGTTTCTCCTGACTTTGTTCCAGCTGGGAGAAACTGGAACTACTAACTGCTAACTCAGAAGCGCCTTCGTCATGGAGGGGAAGGCGAGAAGAGGAGATTGGGTCTGCCTATGTCTGAAGCTCTGCCTGTGTCTGAGTCCTGCCCCGGACAGCAGGTTTCCTGGGGCTCCTTGTATGAATTGCAGGGGAAGGGAAACTTTGGAGGAAGCATGTCAGATTTCACTCCAACTAGAGAAAAAAGGAAACATAAAAGCTTTCTCATTCCTGCTTTCTCCTCTGGGGCCAGCAGGGTGTCTTACTTCTCCATGGTGCTGCCAGGTCCCACAGGTGGTGGTCTCTGATCTCACCTGGCTCTTCTTGCTCAGTTTCCCCCTAGGTCTGAGCATTCTGGAGGGATCCTGCTGGTTGATACCACGCAGCCTTCTCTGGGGAGGCTGAGAAGTTCTCCATTGTAAGGGAGGGCTTGGCTATTCCAAATCATCTGACATTGGTCATGGACTTGATATTTCTGATATCTCATTAGAAGCCATGCATTTCCTGAGGACTAGGTTGTAAAAATCTCCGCCCCAACTCCAGCCCAAAGGTGTTTCTTTGTCACGATTAGAGTTGAAACCTCTCATACTGAGTCAGGAGTTGTTTCAGGAAGATCAGAAGTTAGCTTTGGGGATTTATGAAATCATTTTTGAGCTGTAACTGTCAATAAATAGCTAATATAAAAAGGGAGGGAAATGAAAGTGGAGAGAAGAGAACTGATTTTCCTGAAGTCATGCACTGAGTTGGAAGCAGGCAGCCTGGGGAGGCAGGATCAAGGCCTGAAAATGGCTGCTAGCCCAGGGGTTGGCTGGGGCGGCAGGGGGCGCCACTTAGGGCAGGAGCAAAATGGGAGTGCATGGAAAGGGGGAGATGTCTGGGCACCAGAAAAGTGTGGTGTCACCTGCATTTGTGACTACCCTTAGTTTAGCATTGCCTATATACTAGAAGCAGGCACCATGATTTTAAGGTTCGAAGTCAGCTAATCTTCAAAACAATCCTCTGAAGTGGGAAGAGGTGCAGCTAGAACTTGACCTCAGGACTCTCTGACCCTTGTGCAAGAACTCAATTGCATCACCTGCATTGCCCTCTCTTAAGTGTGCAGGTGTTTAAACCTAAGTATTTAATCTTTCACAAACTCAGTGGGCTTTTTCTTTCCTTTTCTTTGTGGTGTGTATGATAAATGCTACAAATATCAATTCTCATCATAAGAAAAAATCTGCTTTCACTCTATTAAAAGCATCACTAACCATTTATTGATTTTTAGAAGGGAAATTAGAAAAAACAAATGTTGCAAATTATTGCTATTAAGTCCCATTGGAGGGCTGATATATTCACTCCTGTGATGTGAGAGTGAGAGAACATGTGCATAAGACATGGAAAATAAGAGATGTTGGTGTCGGCAATTGAAAAGTCACAAGGGATAGCCACAGCAAATTAAGGCTTGCTCTTTAAGCCTTTAAGCCACTTCTTTCTTATGTATCTAGATAAAGGAGTATGATACAGTAGAAAGAGCAAAGAATGAAATCTCTAGTCTTTTGCTAACTACATGTGTGACATGGGTAAATCTCTTAACCCTGTGATCCTGCGTTTATTACCTGTACTGCTTGAATAATAGTAGTGAACCCATGGGGTTTTCTCAAAGACAGAATGGTCATACAAAGTACAGCACATGCTGAGTAGTCAGTACCTACTGGATTCTTATCAGTCCCTCTGACCCTTCTCTCCATTGGGCAGTAGTCTACAACTTGCTTTCTCATCAATGAAACAGAAATCATGGAATCACTGCTTTTAGTGTCTAATGCCTAGCACACACCCTGGAAAATGTATCCTCCTAAAACCTCCTTCCCCTTATGTAAGAAGGAGAGTGCAACACTGGTCAGTATCCAGCTGGTCCCCAAGTCTCCCTTTGAAGGGGGATTGAGGGATTGAGGGCAGATTGGAAGGTCTGGGTTCATATGTGAAAAGTAGAACCCCAAGCAAGACCTTGAGAGGCCACTGTGATATACAAAAAGAGTTAAGATCCTCTGGATGAGAAAGTAACAGGAATTGAGAAATCTCTGAGGCAGGGAAAAGGAGAAGGGCAAATGTAAGAGCAGAGAAAAGATCTAGGAGAAATACCAGGCATGCAGCATGCGAAGTTCCTCTTGAAAAATGAACCAAATGGTCTAATATCCAATGTTAAGTGATTTTTTGGGTGGTATTTAGATAAACACAACAAACATCAGTTTGCTTCAAGTGAGTTAATATGTAAAATCCTTGGAATAGCTGCTGGCATATACCATTCCTGTTATTGTCGTTATTATTAATAGTATTGTATTGTCATTATTATCCAGCCTTGTGTTGGACACATTTGGGGAGTGAAAGAGTTGAGGGATGCATATATTCTTTCTGATTGTTGTTTCTAGTTTCTTGCGATATATCCTAGAAGTGGGATCACTGGGTCAAATGTAAGTTCCAGTTTTATTTTTTTGAGGAAACTCCATACTGTTCTCCACAGTGGCTGCACCAGCCTGCATTCCCACCAGCAGTGCACAAGGATTCCTTTTTCTCCACATCCTCACCAGCACTTGTCATTTGTTGATTTGCAGCACAATCTACCATAGCTGAGATTTGGAAACAGCCCAAGTGCCCATCAGCAGATGAGTGGATTAAAAAACTGTGATGCATCTACACAATGGAATACTATGCTGCAGTAAAAAAGAAGGAATTCTTATCATTTGCAACATGATGGATGTAACTGGAGAGCATTATGCTAAGCGAAATACGCCAGTCAGAAAAAGATAAATATCACATGATCTCAGTCATTTGTGGAATATAATGAACAACAAAAGCTGATGAACAAAAACAGATCCAGAGACAGAGAAGCATCGATCAGACCATCAAACCTAAGAAAGTAGGTAGGGAAGGGAGGGAGTAAGGGAGAGAGATCAACCAAAGGGCTTGTATGCATGCATATAAGCCTAACCAATGGGCACAGACACCAGGGGGGTGAGGGCATGAGTGTGTGTGTGGGGGGGAGGGGCTGTGGAGATATTGGGGGGTTAAGGACCATACTAGTATGTAATACCTTAATCAATAAAGAAGAAAAAAAGAGTTGAGGGAGTGGCACTATCCAAAGAAGATGTAGGATGATATAGGGTGGGGCAAAAGTAGGTTTACAGTTGTGAGTACATGAAACATAGTTTATTCTTGTATTGCTATTCATTAATAATTGTATCATTTACCACATGGACAACTGTAAACCTACTTTTGCCATGCCCTGCAGGCAAACTAAACTATTTAATAATTTAGTGGGAGCAGAAACTGAGCATCCAAATTGCTTGGAAAAGTCAAGGCTCCCATAACAGGAACCCAAGGCTGTCTAAGCCAGTCACTAAAAGACAGTGCTATTTGATTCCACTTATCTGAAGTACCTAGAGGGGTCAAATTCACAGAAGCAAGCTAGAATGGTGGGTGACAGAGGATGGGGAGAGAAGGGAATGAAACGTGGTTGTTTACTAGGTATAGAGTTTCAGTTTTGCAGGATGAAAGTATTCTGGAAATGGGTTGCCCAACAATGTGAATCATATTAACATTACTGAATTGTACACCTAAAATGACCACATTGGTAAATTTTACGTTATATGTATTTTACCACATGTGAAAAAAAAAAGTGAAGTTGATTGCGTTCAATCTTTTATAGGGGGAATAACAGATGGCTCCTCTCTCCTCACCCTCCTTTGCTCTGGATCCCCAGCTATCCCAGATGTGGGCAGCATGGAGGGGCCCAGGGGATGGGGAGGCCCTCTGGCTGGTCTCCTGAGTTGGGGAAACCAGACAGGGCTGTCTGTGCCCATCAGCCTTTCCACAGGAAGACAGACTGTCCTTTCAGCCCAGTACATATGTAATTGCTCCCAGCAGCGAGGGGGGCCTCCCAGCGGCTCAGCCTTGGTGTCATTTTGGGATCTGTCATGTCCTATCGCCCTGCGCGGGGCTGCACCGGTGTCCTCTTCTGCTTAAGTTGTTTATATAGGTGGTTGAAAACACTTTGCTTGTACAAACTAGAAACTATTAGATTAGGCCAGCGGAGACAGCCAGAGGCAATCTCTTAACAAAGTGAGTGAGATTCAAAGTAGGCATGGAGAGCAAATATTATTTCACTGGGAGTCGATTAGCGGGTGCTCTGCGGATGAGCCATAACTGTTTTGTTAACTTAGCCGGGGGAGGCGAGCGGGGGCCCAGTGGGCACCAGCTGGGCTCGCAGGGGAGCAGCCCGGGATGAAATGCGATTCCGGGGGGCTGGCGAATGCATCAGGCCTCTCTCCACACACGCTCCCCCCTTCCTTTATTTAAAGTACATGATGGAGCTTAGCAGCTGAGAAGCCTCAGTTTGCTCTAAAATTTCTCATTTTAATTCAGGCAAACACTCTATAAATCCAATGTATCGGAAAGCAAATATTGAGGCTGAGTAAGAAGGTCCATTAGATGGAGTGCTTAAGTTCTAGGGTCTGTGCCTGTGTGTATGGGGATGGGGGGGAGGAGGGGAGGGAGAGAAGCCTAGAATGAGAACCTGGAATGTGTGTAGGGACTGGGAATCTGAGAAAGGTGGGCTGGGAAGGAGCTGGGAGCAGAAGTGGATGAAAGGGCAGGACTTAGGGCTTGCGGGGATGAATCAGTTTAGAAAAGGCGAGGTTTGAAGGGAATTCTTGGAGCTTCTGGTGGAAAGAGAACTGGAAAGGAGGTGTCAGATGAAAGCCGATAATGGGGAATAGAAAGGGAGGGTCTCTGTGAGAAAGGAGGGGGGCCAGCAGGGGGCGCATCCCTTGCAAACATGTGCTGTATAGTTACTGTCTTCTCAAAAGCAAGAGGTGTGAAGGTCAGAGGTAAGTTAAAGAGTTCCAACGATGGTTTATTTTCATTGTTTTGCAACGGGGCAGCTGGGATTTTCTCAAACTTGTCTGAATTTTCTCAAAGACTGTAAGCATCAGGGTGGCCAAGGAACTGGTACTGATGGGGGGTTTTCCAGGGATGCTCACGGAAAGGAGCAGGGTCTTTGAAACATGCAGGAAATATGCATGGTGGTTAAGGACATGGGTTCTGACATCAGGAAGACATGGATTTAAATCTCTTCTTGATCATGTTCTAGCTGGATGACCTTGGAGGAGTCACTTACCCTCTTTGAGTCTGTTTACTGATGAGTAGACTGGGAATAATTATACCTTCTTTGGCGATAATTATAATACTTCATGTGGAGACAGAATGTGGTGATGCAGGTATGCTTCTTAGCACAATGACTGAAACAAAGAAAATGATCTTTTAAACTTAGCTTAAAAAACAAACAAACAAACAAAACAAACAAACCCTGATGTTACAAGAATAATTTTCAAAAACAACTTCGCCAAGATACCTCAAAGGATTCTCCATATCTTTCAGCAAAAGTCTTACAGGAGTATGAGGACTTTCCACAGAGTGACCTTCCACATGGTGGACATGACCTCCATGTTTTTTATTCTTTTCTATAGCGGTTCTGGGAATATTTTACCCTGGATTCTCCACATTTTCCACACAGTTTTTTTTTTTAATTTATTTTTTTATTGATTTCAGAGAGGAAGCGAGAGGGGGAGAGAGATAGAAACATCAATGATGGGAGAGAATCATTGATCAGCTGCCTCCTGCATGTCCTCTACTGGAAACCAAACCCCCAACTCGGGCTTGTGCCCGTGACTGGAATTGAACTCAGGACCCTTCAGTCTGAAAGACAACACTCTATCCACTGAGCCAAATTAGCTAGGGCCACACAGTTTTTACAGAAAGGGAACTAGCCAGGTATAATGATCCACTCACTATGGAAATCTCTCCTGTATCGTATTAATGTTAGCACTTCTGCTTTTCCGTAGAAGTTAAAGATTAGTGAAGTGGTGCTTTGAATCCTCCCTTCCAACTCCAAGATTCTAGAGAAAGATATTTGAACTATCTTGGATCATTAACACAACATCATGAGAAATATAGCTGATAATGAAAACAATCACCCTTTACTCAGCTCTTTCCATGTGTCAGGCTCATAACTAACTCTTTTACACTCTTTTATAGGACTTTCCTCATGTAGTGACAGTCCCAGCACTTATGATGGAAACTACTTTTATTAATACATTGCAGGAAAGGAAACTGAGCCCTAGAGAAGGCATGCTTTGTCCAGGAATATACACCTGCTCAGTGGCAGGGCCGAGGCTTGAATACGTTCAGCCAGATATAAAGGCAAGTTTGAAATTGAAGACTGCCATCATCAAATGAGGCTCCACAATGGGAGCCAAAATGGGGATGAGTTACAAAAGCCTTTATTCCCAGGTGAGAGCCTTGGCTATTAGGAAAAGATGACAATTAATCCCCTGAGATAAAAGAGGAGTAAATGTAATTTTGCCCCAAATGAAGTTGTCCTAATTGTTACTATTATACAGTGCTTTGGACTCTTTAATCAATGATGTTAGCAGTTTTCAGTGTTAATTTAATTAGTGCAAAGGACCCTGCTGGTAGAAATATTGGGTAATTAGTGTTTTATGTAATGGCTTATGAAGTACTCTGTAAAAAAAACTCCAATAATCACAGATTCACAGCAGAACTTTTATCAAAGCACAATATTTAAGTGAATAAATTCTTGCTTGGAGGCTGGTCAGATAAAACATTGGTTGGGGCATCAAAATTCTCAATTTCTATTGCACTTCCCACAAGGTAAAGGATAAGAGTCACACTTGGTACTTCCAGAAAACAACAACAACACTTCTAGGGGTGGCTTTGGTCACAGAGATTTTCTCAGCAGTGATGCCTAAATGACAGTAAAGATCTAAGAACTATGAACTTGGGTTCTGGCTCCTGAGTAGAGAAGGAGCCCCATTTTTCTTGCCTTGAATAACTGAATGGGAAGAAATTTTGGGTGAAGAAAGGATTTCAAGTAAAGTCTGATAATACAACTAAACGAGATTCTAGGTAACTCCCAATGTGCTCATGAACCAGGGAATGTGTTTTTTAAAATATATTTTATTGATTTTTTTAAAAAGAGGAAGGGAGAGGAATAGAGAGTTAGAAACATCAATCAGCTGCTTCTTGCACACCTCCCACTGGGATGTGCCCGCAACCAAGGTGCATGCCCTTGACCGGAATAGAACCTGGAACCTCCTAGTCTGCAGGCTGACACTCTATCCACTGAGCCAAACTGGTCAGGCCTGGATTTATTTTTAAATGAATAGATTCTATGTCTCAGAGAGAATGGCTGGAGTTATTCTGATGATAAGGGACTGACGGTAGGCATTTGCAAGAAATATCAAAGTAAGCATTTAAAACATTTCCTTTTCCATGTTTTATTAACCATACATGATTCCCAAGCAGCTGGGTAAAGACTCATCATGAAGCCCAATGATTGTAACTGCAGGTCAAATTTCTGCCTGTCCAACTGCTTGATAAATCAGGTACCCCCTTAGACTCCAGAGCATGTAATAGAAGTGACCATCTGGGCCATCTAAGCCCAATGAGATTCAATTCTCAAGACGAGAAACTATGGGAGAAAAAATGTTACATCTGTGTTGGCTGACAAAATGCCTCTTCCTTTCCCTGTTGGTGCCTTTTGCCACCATAGAGCCTCTAATGGGGAATATTCTGGCAATAATTTACAAATCAATAATCTCTTATATTCATGGACTGGCTAATGCTATGGCTCCCTGTGCTCTTGGACTGGCTAATGCTATGGTTCCCTGTGTCAGAAAACTAAAGTCTTAGAAACCAGAATTGCAAGGTTCTCAACTCTAATGCCCACTGGCATGTAAAACCCAAGATGCTCCAAACTGAGCTCTCTTCGTTTGCTTTAAAGCTGCATTTCTTTATAAAATTTCTTAGTTGGTGAGTTAGTGGCTACACCATCTTTTCAATGTCACAGCTAGAAATCAATGGATTATTTGAAATTATCCTTCTCTTCCCATTTATTCACTGCTCATATGGTTTTAGCAGTAGAGCCTGCAGTTGATAGATATTTTATTTTCTTAAGTCTGTACTCTTCTTATCCATCAATAATATTACTGATTCATTTAAAGTTGTTCCCAGCTCTTGCCTAGATTATACAATGGTTTCAGAGCCACATGGGAAACCAGTCTTGCTCCCCAAATCTGGCCTCTTCACACTCATTGCAGTCAGCCATCTGAAACACAAATATGACCCTGCCATTACCATTTCACCTCTGTAATGAGCCTTCACGACCCACAAGACAAAGTCCCAACTCTTTGCACCATATCGATGACCCTTTCTGACCTGTCCGTGCTTAAGCCTCCAGCCTCCTCCCCAACAGCTTCCTACCTCAAACGTGTGCTCCATTTTCATGTTATTAATTAGCTATACATGTCTTTCTAATTTTTGTTACTGAGCCTTTTCTTTCTTTTTCTTTTTTTCCTCCACTTTCTTTTTTTTCCTCTTCCAGGAATACTTTTCCCACTCCTACTCACATGGCCTTCAGGAAACCAAATGTCACCAGCCACTCTGCAAAACAAACCCAGGGGGCTGTCCCCAGGGATGATTTTGTAGAAATTATAAATACATATTTCTATTCCTTATAGCCTGAACTCATTGTTGTCAGAAACCATACTTTCTGTTTCGAATCGTGAATACCTAGGACAGAACCAAGCAATTAGCAGATATACACCATATGTTTATTTCACACATACATTCTTGAATATTACTGAATAATTTATCTAAAGCCAAAAAAGAACTTAAGCCTAACCAGTCTTCTTATTTTAAGTTGAATTATTTTTATTGTACCTTATTTGCTTGTTTAAACATCAACCTCTGCCTTGATTTTGTGTGTGTAGAATACACACATTCACAGACAACGGAGCAAGTTTCACTGATAGGCTATAAAATAGGGAATTAGATAAAGGATGTACATTAGGGAAAAAAATTCGAGAAGACTATCTTTGAGGAAGATTTAGTAGTGAATAAATAAAGTGACAACTAGGCATGTAATTATAAAAAAAAACATCATCACATGATAATAATGAAGTAATGTTTAGTACATGGGCGTAAAAGGGCAAGGTTTAGATAATGGGCAAGAGCAGTATTTAACTTGAGAGGGCAATGGCTGAACTATAAAAGTTCCAAAATCCTTTCATTAGTTATAATAATCTAGTATATTGATTACCTTTAATATTTATATAGTTAAATATATGCTAAAATTCCAAGAGCAACCATTAAAAACCTAGGAATAAATACAGAAATTCTAAACCAGTATAGAAAAACTTTGAACAAAGAAAAAACACAGGAAATAAAAAAAAAAATTCTGCTAAATTTGAAACTTCATAAATTCTACAATCCAAGGATTATTCTCTGAAGTATATACCTTAAAAACAACCTTGCATGTTTGAAACATGAAAAATGTTTGAGGATTTTCATAGCAGGTTTTTTAGGTTCTTGGACCCAATTCCAATGTGTGTCAAGGAATTTCTCCCACCCCACCAAGCGATTTTTAGGACACCAGCTAGGTGTCCTAGAATTCAACTCAATTCTGACATTTTCTATCTGAGGTGGAATCAAGTTCCATAGGTTAAGGGTTCATCCCACAACTCTGCCCTACACCCCTTCCCCTGCTTTCACAATCTCAGGTTGTCACCTGCGCTATAGATGAGAGATTTCCATGACACACACACCCCCTCCGCCCCCGGGCTAGATTAATTTCCTAGAGCTGCTCAAGAATGCAGAGAAACGTTTTCCTGACCAGATCATTGGTTTATAACTCAGGAGGAGCTAAATAAAGAATTGTATAGGGTAAAGAATGTGGAAAGGGGCAAGGAACTTCCATGTTCTTGCCAGGTGCACAGCCTTCCAAAATTGCCATGTGTTTGCAAACCCAGAAGCTTTGTCCTTTGGGTGTTTATGAAGACTTCATACCTTAGACATGATTGGTTAGTTCATTGACCATTGACAACTGATTCAGGTTCCAGCCCTTCTCCCCTCCCTGGAGGTTTAGGCAGGGAGGGAGTGGGCTTCAGCACCCTGGGTCTGAAAATTTCAACCCTCTAATCACCTGCTTGCTTCTCCTGCAACCAGATGCCCCTCACCCCCCTGCCAAGTTATCTCCTTAACATAACAAAAGACAACTTTATTGGCCTCTTCAGGTAATTCCAAGGGTTTTGTGATCTGTGAGACAGAAACAATTGGCAAAGACCTATAATTGGAAAAGCCTAATGATACTAATAATGTCTGAAAAAAATTGAGTTCATTTACATAGTGGAATATTTTACATCTATAAAAATATATGAACCATTGCTATGTCTAAAATAGTGTGTACTATTCTTGAAAAATTTGAAGCAAGGCAAACCTAAAACATATATTGTAGAGTGTGTGTGTGTGTGTGTGTGTGTGTATCAATAATAAATAATAGTATGATCAACACATTTAATTCAGGATAGTAGCTGTTAATTTATGGGTAGAGGCAGTGATCAGTGAGTGAGATGGGGAGAAACCCTTTCATGGGTGCAAATTTTGGTAATATTCTAGTTCTTATTTTCTGTTAGTAAGTTAAAAAGTAGTCAGTCTATAAATATGCTCTATAATGTATAAAGATGTTTATATTTTGTACTAAACATTATATTAAAAGGTGTCACATATAATAGTAAAATATATAAAACTACTAAGATTTAAACTTAAAAATAAAATAAAGGGAATGGACTATGAGCAGGCTGAGCAGCAGGGCATGATGGTCCTGGTCAGACAAAGAGGGTTCCTATTTTCTTCTGAGAGGAATGCTGGGTCTGAGGTTAGTTTCAGGAGGAGAACGATGCTTGATTATGGAAGTCTGCATGAGCATGGAGATCAGAGTGACAAAACTTGTACAGTAGATTTATCATTTCTGTCCCAAATGATTTATTTCCATGGAAAAGAGCTTTGACTTTATTTGAGGACATGAGGAGGACTTTAAAGACACAGAGCTGTATTTTTACCTTTCTTTGTAATCAGGGACCTGTTGGAGAAGAGAGAGAGAGAGAGAGAGAGAGAGAGAGAGAGAGAGAGAGAGAGAGAGAGAGGGAGAAGGGAAACAGCTCCACTGAGGCCTGCACCCTAAAACTTGTTGATCTGACTGCTGACCAGCAGCCACAGACTAACTACTCACAGGCCAACATCTCCCTGGGACATAACTCCCTGCCCCCTGGAGAAATGGAAAATCATGACCTTGAACTCATTTTCATTTGGGCCTTTCATTGAGACAGCCTGGGACTCATAGACTTCTGTACCTTGGCCTCCAATCCCTTGGTTTCCCCCCCAACATCATCCATCAAACTGAGAAGGAAAGGAATCCTTGGAAGAGGAGAGAGAAAAAAAGATGAGTGAGATAAGAGCAAAGACTTCAGATACTGTAAGAAAAAAAAAATGGTGGGGATGGACTTGAAATAAAAACTGAGCTGGGAGAAGGGTAAAGGGAGGGAGAGAGTGCAGAGGATTATTGATTAGATTCCTTGGGGTGGCATATATCAGCCGTTGATTAGGTGTGAAAAGTTGACAGGCCTGAATTGCTTACAGCTAATTAATGGCTGTGAGGGGCTTTGAAATCCTGGGATGAAAGCAAAAGACTCTACCTACAAAAGCCAAGTGGCATCTGTGATTTACACTTTTCCAGGTTCCTCTGGATGTTCACCATGGAGCGTCTGCCTTGCCCTTTGCTCTCCTCTCTCTCCTCTGGTCTCTGCACTCTCTGACTCCCCAGGGAGGGCCCAGCTTTGCCCAGGTCATTGAAGGAGCCAGGAGCCCTCAGCAAGGCAGGGGGTTATGCCCTAATATCAGATAGCAATTGGTAGAGAACTAGTCTATTTTTTTCTGGTTTTAATCTATTATTTTTAGTTGTTATTTTCCTCTATAGATTCTTTCCTGCTCCAGCTAAAATATCATCTATTTCAGCCATGAACAAGTCACCAAGATCTTAAGGAAACTCTGACACTCTAGGTCAGTGGGCAGGTACAGTGCTGCCAATCATGGACAGATGATTGTTCTGAGATTTCCTTTTCTAGAAAGCTCTTCCTGATCAGTGGCTAACCTGGCCCTCTCCCTTAATTTAGTGGCAGGGTGGGTAATCAGTCTTCTCTCTCCACAGGCCAGGGGACAGAGGTGTCTCAGACCCAGCCAGGAGTTTGATTTTGCACTAGCTGAGGGTTGAGACCAGGTCCTATAACTGCAGGATGATTGGGGATAGGGGTTTCTTTTCCTTTCAGAGCTTCCTTCCATGCCCTGTTATTTTTTTTTTTTTGTTTGTTTGTTTTTATATCCACCTTCAACCCCTCTGCTTGGCATCCATAATTCCCCACCCACTCCATCTCTTATCCAGATAACTCAGACACATCACTCAGGTCTTGGTTAAGATCTCATTTCCTGCAGAGATCCTTTTCTGAGCCTTCAGATGTGATTGAGATGTTTTGCCTACAAGTTCCCTTGGTGCTGGATAGTTCTCTGATCACAGCATCAAGTACTTATGTAACCAGATCTTAATTGTTGGTGTACTCATTTATTTCTCCCACTAGACATTGAGTTTGCTCATGGCACTGGTTGGGAGAACTGTGCTCTCATCACCTCTGTGTCCACAATGCTTGGCAAATAATTAGCTGGTCCAAGTAAAATAATGGGCACATGACCTGAAAAGTGACTCCCCCAAAGAGGACATATAGACTGCCAAGAGACATATGAAAACAATGTTCAATGACACTAACCATCAGACAAATGCAAATTAAAATCACAATGAGATACTACCTCACTACTGTCTGAATGGCTACTATTAATAAATCAACAAAAAACAAGTGCTAGCAAGAAGTGGAGAAAAGGGAACCCTCATGCACTGTCAGTGGGAATGCAGACTGTGGAAGCAGTATTGAGTTACATCAAAAAATTGAAAATGGAACTGCCTTATGACCCAGAGATTTCACTTCTGGGAATATATCTGAAGAAACCCAAAACATTAATTCGAAAGAATACATGCACCCCTATGTACATTACAGTGCTATTTATAATAGTCAAGATCTGGAAACAGTCCTAGTGCTTTTCAGTAGATGAGTGGATAAAAAAGCTGTGGTACCTTTACACAATGGAATACTGTAAAATTGAAGAAAATCTTACCCTTTGCAACAACATGGATGGGCCTAGAGAATATTATCTAAGTGAAATAAGCCAATCAGAGAAAGACAAATAATGTGATTTTACTCATAGGTGGAATATAGTGAACAAAATGAACCAACAAGCAAAATAGAGACACACTCATAGAGAGCAGGCTGACAGCTATCTGGGGACAGGGTTTGGGTGGGGGTGACAAAGGGATTAAGCAAAAAATTAGTAGATCGAATAATCTGGGTAGAGAGGTCCAAAAAAGGAAAAATACAATATCCCTGAGACACTGTACAGGCACCATAGTAACCTCTCATATAAATAACATCCTTTCAAAATCTATGATTATCATTCCCATTTTATACTAAAAAAAACATTGAGCTTTAAAGAGGTTAGTAAATGTTTCCATTATCTTTCAAGATGAAGGTCTGGGGTTTGATCCTAGTTCTGCCCTGATGTCAAATCCAGTTACCCACCATTACTTCTTCAATAGTGACTTAGGCCTCAAAGAAAAGGAAGAAAAAAACAAAACAAAACTCAGAACTTACTGTTGTTTATCTCCCATTCATATAGAAAGACAAAAATGGAGGCAAGTTCAGTTTGACCTTTTCAGCTTTCAGCTGTCCCAGGAGTACACTTTGGATGCCATGAGGGAGAACCTGATAAAAAAATAAATAAATAAAAACTTAGGTTTTCTTCCCAACAGGTCATATTGTTTAATACCACACTCTACTAACAGTATGCTTCTGTTCTGGGAAAAGAAGATTTGTAAAGGTAAAAACATAATCAGAAAATTGAATTTACAGTAACATCTAACATTGGTTACCTTCCCAAAGCACTTTTGCATAGACTCTCACTTAGAGGATCCACTAAGAGAATTCAGATAATTCTATTTGCGAATGCCAAGGCCAAGGGGGTGATTTTATTAAGTATTCAAATACACTCACGTGCCTGACAGAAGAAGTGACATGCTTACTCCTTCACTTGGAATTCCATCACAGGAAGCCTCCTAGGTGCCCATCCCACAATTTCCATGAGTTAACCCACTTCATTTGGCAACAGCTTGACGGCACTGGTATCATTACCTAACCCTCGGGTCACCACCATTGTGAGGTGTCAAACTTTAATTAGATCCTTTTCAGAGTTTCTAGGAAAAGACACTTTACTGAATAAGTAGCGACCCTGTCACTCACTATTAGCATCTGTGTGAGCCCTATAAGCACGCATAAACATAGTTACAAAGCAAGATATAAATGAGATAAAACAGATGTTAAACGTACGGTCTTAGAAAATGTCTGTTTTCACTGGGTGGAGGGGTATCTTCCTAGAACTTACAAGCTAGAGAACAGAAAGGAATACTCTGTGGGTCTCCTGTTCTGTGAGAGAAAATATGGCTCAGAAAGGTTGGTGATATTACCAAAGGTCAGATGGGCAGAAAATTAAAAAAAAAAAAAAATTGAAACTGAAGCCTTGAGCTTCTCATTGACCTTAGGGTGCATTCCCTTAAACAATAGGTGCCTCATGGCAATGGATTTTTAATATATCTGGATGCTAAATGCAGTTAAATTGGAACTTGAGCAAATCCATCTCAGCCAAGGATTCATATGATTATACGAAAAATAAGAGACATCTCAGGTCAATCACAAGGAAAAAGCACTAAAAGAGCAAAGAGAAAAAACAGGCATTTACATTGCTTTCATTTCCAATCACTGCCATCATAGAACAGTGCAGGCTTAGCTACTTGAAATGTAAATTTATCATTTCATAGCTTTGGGAGTCAGAGGTTTAATATTAAGGTATCATCAGGACTGGATTGGGTTACTACTGGAGGCTTTGGAAGAAGACTCGTCTCCTTGTCCATCCAGCTGCTAGTGACTTGCCCATATGTCTTGGCTTGTGACTACATCTTCACATTGTCAAAGCCAACAGTGGACTGCAGCTAGGAAATACCTGCTGCTTTTAAGAATTTATGTGATCAGATTGGGTCCATTTAGACAATCCAGGATAATCTCCCATTTTAAGGTTCATGACCTTAATCATATCTGCAAAAACCCTTGCACATTTTTGAGAACCTATTATTCTGCTTATGACATATATAAACAGATCTGAGGAAGGATAAAATTGGAAGCATGGGTATAATTTGACTCCAGAAGAACAAGGAAGAATAATAGGGGAAGATGGGGGAGATAGGAGGGAAGATGGGATCAATGGACACATTTCTTAAGAAATAAAATAGGCCAAAGCAGGAGGGGGATCAGGTTTTCGTGGGACCTGAGATTAAACTAATTTTTGAAATATAATACAAAATTACTAATAAAACTTGCTAAGTGTACTGAAGCTTAAGTTTCATGAGCACTAACATTAAGCCTCCTCTAAGCCAGGGACTGTGGAAGGCTTTCTATCTACAGATATTATTTTAACTCACCCTCTGCTCAACTCTAGGAAGCTAAGGCTTAAAATTGGAAAATCCGGTAAATGAAGAAGCAGAAATCCAGAGGCAGGCTGGGTGCTTGGGCAGCACACCCACCATGCCATACTACCTTTGCTAAAAACACAACAGAGCTTAGCTGCTCAGTGATATTCACACTAAACAAGGTTGTTGTTGTTTTTTGTTTGTTTGCTTGCTTTTTTGGCTTCTCTGAATCTTGCAATTGTCTTGAGAGAAATAGCCAAGAAACATTTCTACTGCAGAGGTGGGGATGAGGCAGAGGCGCAGAACTCAGCTGGGAAGTGGGATGATGAAACTCCAACAAGGAATTCAAGGCCAAAGCCAGTGGGAGCTAACAGAAAACCAGGAGGTCAGTCCAATCTGAACAGTCTAGACTAGGGGTGTCGAACTCAATCAGAGAAGGGGCCAAAATCTAAAATCCAGCCTAAATCGCGGGCCGAATGGTTTACTGAACAGTCATAAACTGTCATTGTGATGGAAACGCAGCGGAGTGCAGTGATGACAGCGCAGTGCGGGCCACATTGCAAGGCCTGGCGGGCCGGATTTGGCCCGCGGGCCTTGTGTTTGACACATGTGGGCCAAATCCGTCCCGCCAGGCCTTGCAATGTGGCCCGCACCGCGCTGTCATCACTGCACTCCGCTGCGTTTCCATCACAATGACAGTTTATGACTGTTCAGTAAACCATTCGGCCCATGATTTAGGCTGGATTTTAGATTTTGGCCCCTTCTCTGATTGAGTTCGACACCCCTAGTCTAGACCATTTCTACTGGCCTTAGCCTTTTCTTATTGCCTTGAGGCCTTTCTTGAACATTCTTTTTCTTTTTCTTTTTCTTTTTCTTTTTTTTTTTTTTTTAATCACACTATCCCTGAGCACATGGTATTGGTATATTTCCATTTTGAAGAGGAGAATTTTGATAAAACTTGATAGATAATCAACTTAAAAAAAATCAAATTTAACTCTGAGCTCCACCTTGCCAAGTCTTACTCCAATTCAAACCTTTACTTCTTACTTTGAGCTTTATCCATGCTTTTAACATCAGAATGAGGCCCTAGGTCAGACAGAAGGGATGGAATGAGGTTTACAGATGCAAAACATTTTTTTGTTGTTTTAATAATATATTTATTTAAACCAATATACCCAAAATGGTATTACTTTGTTGTAATCAATACAATTATTGAGGTATTTTACATTCTTTATTTGGATTCACTTTTAGAGATGTGATGTGCATTTCATACTTAAAACACACCTCATTTAGGAGTAGCTTTATTTCAAGTGCCCAATAGCCACTCATGGTCAGAGGCTCCTGTATTGCACAGCTCAGGTTTACAGACTTGATCAGGTGCAGACTTGTTTTTGTTTTGGCAGGAAGTAGTTCATTTCTGGTTACCTCTTTTTGGTGGTGCAAGAGTCCATTATGATTATTGCTTAGATCTGTTAATTCATTAGGGCTTGCCAATTGGTGATTAAAAAAAATGTTTTTATTGATTTCAAAGAGAGGAAGGAAGAGGAAAAAATAAGAAACATCAATGAGAGAAAAACATGAACCGACTGCCTCATACATTGGGGAATGAGCCTGAAACTCAGGGATGTGCCCTTAGGGTGAATGGAATCATGACCCCTGGCTCATGGGACAACAATTCAACCAATTGAGCCATACTGGTGGGGCAAAGTGGCGATATTTTATCATCCTACCTTCATGTATTATCAGTAACACTTACCTAAATGGATACTTTCTACCCATAACTATTTGGTTACCTGAAAAAAACAAAAACAAAACAAAACAAAAAACAGTTCAATATAGAATAAGCAGGATAAGGAATGCTTGATTTACCATTTTTCAAAATGCAGGTGCAAGTTTTGTGAATCTCCTTAAAGTGTGGGGTGCATGTCAGTGCTGGGGTGGAGGTGAGGGTAAGGAAGAGGTGAAAGTGAAGGTGTGTAGAATAAAGTTGAATCAGGATTGGTGATAGGGTGAGGGTTGTAGTATATCTTCAATATACACTGAGTGGCCAGATTATTATAATCTCTGAATGCATAATAATCTGGGCACTCAGCATATATCCTATATAATAAAAGGCTAATATGCAAATTGTCTCCTCAACCAGGAGTTCGACCAGCAGGCAGACCTGCCAATTGCCCATGTCCCTCCCCCTGGTCAAGCTGGCTGGACCCCACCCATGCACTAATTGATGCACCAGACACCCCCCCCCCCCATCTCTAATAGCCACTAATCGGCATTCAGAGATCATAAAATCTGGCCACTCAGTGTATATCAGAGTTCAAGATTAGGAAAAAATTATGCACATTCACCACAGTTGAATAAATCAAGTACTTTCTCCATCCCACTCTAGGATCTCATCACACTCCACTCCCAAATCCATAGCTGAAATGAAAGATGTAAATGCCCTTTGTGTTTCAGGTTTCCTTGGGGAGGTTGTTCTGGATTGTCACCGGAGGAGAGAGGATACAGGCTGATGCTTTGAGTTGAGAAAGGGAGATCTGTGCTTTTAGTTTAAAAGGTTGGTATGTGAATTAGGGGACAGTTGGTAAATGGGGATTTTCACGAGAGCTATTTGCCCATGCCCTGAAGGCTCCTGGATTGAGGATCTCAATGGGAGACAGTGATAATTGGACATTAAGATCCACAATCTTTTTTTTTTTTTTTTTTAATTATTTTAGAGAGTAAGGGAGAGGGAGAGAGAGAGAAACATCAATGATGAGAGAGAATCATTCATTGGCTGCCTCTTGCACCCCACCCCCCACACTGGAGATTGAGCCTGCAACTGGGGCATGTGCCCTTAACTGGAATCGAACCTGGGACCCTTTAGTCTGCAGGCCAATGCTCTATCCA
Source organism: Pipistrellus kuhlii (assembly GCF_014108245.1). Classification (NCBI taxonomy): domain Eukaryota; kingdom Metazoa; phylum Chordata; class Mammalia; order Chiroptera; family Vespertilionidae; genus Pipistrellus; species Pipistrellus kuhlii. The sequence goes on from NW_023425562.1 coordinate 6,446,846, forward strand.
CTGAGCCAAGCTGGGTAGGGTAAGACCTACAGTCTTTAATCAAGATTCTGTGTCAGGGGAGGACCCCCTGAGGGACTGGAGTCCTAAAGATGATAGAGAATACAAATGAAGTAGCCACCCCATGGAGCAGGAGATTATGGCTAGCAATGTCTGACACCTTGGATTAAGAATTAGATCTTCTCCTTTTTCCTAGATAATTTCTAAGTGCTAGGATTTCAGTTTTCCACGATTGCTGGGAACATGGATTATAGAACAAGCCTCCTGGGTTCAAATGCCAGCTTCTCTGTATATTCTGTGGGCTTGGGCTGAAGATCTTAGTGCCTCAATATCTATAAATGGATAAACACAATAGTACTTACCTCATAAGCTGGTTATGATGATAAGTGAGTTTGTAACGATAAAATACTTAGCAGAGTGACTGAAACTTAGCAAGTGCTATATGCTTACCGTATTTAATTAATTATAATGTAATAATAATAACAACAATGACCACTTCCTGACCTTGGGGAGATGGAAAGGTCACTAAATCTAACAGAAATTGATTTTTCTTTTAACCATATTGAAGTTTGATTTAATTTAATTTGTGAAAAAAGTAATTATCTTTTGTGCTGGCTACTATGGATTGGATTCATGGCACAACAACACATTACCTACCGTAGATATAGACACCATTTTATATACTTGTTTCCACATAAAAACTGCTGAATTAAAACTGTTCCTTCCAAATGTCTTATTCTGTACACCAAAATGTCTTTGAGAGTCTTAAAGGGGCCACTCACTGGAGTCCCAGGGCAAGACATACCCTTGCTGTTCCAGAAAAATCTGTAGAAAAAGAAAGACTACTGTGTGTATGTGTGTGTGGAGGGCAGTTGGGATTGAAAATAGAGGGAGAGTGTGTATAAAAGGTAAGTATGTTTTAAGCTGATAGACATTTGAAAAAAAAAAAGTGGCATTCTAATCATGGATTGAAGCCCAGGAAGTGTGCGGTGTGCGGAGTGGGATGTGAGCTACCTCCAGGTTTTCAATCATGGGGGTGGAAATGAAAAGTGTTGAATGCAAAAGTCACGGCATAAGATGTGGCTCACCAAGGTGTTAGGGCTGAGCTCTTGTATAGCACGGCCTCACAGCTGACTTTTACAAGGTCTTTGGAGAATTCCATTTTGACACTCATTTTTAATAATATCTGGATGAAAGGGTAAAGGACCAAACAGTGCCATGAGGGGGTAGTAATAGTGATATTTAAAAAGGACACAAGGCAGGTTTGAACAAATGGAGGCAGTGGGCCCTGATTCACAGAGAGGATTCCCCCCCTGGGGTTCTGCAGGAAGACAGGACAGTGAGGGGGCAGTGGCACGTGCATAGTGTCCACCTCATTCCCCTGCCCTGGCACCTGCAGCCTCATCTTGCCTCTGCTGGAGACAGATTTGCTCAGAGCTGAGTGTCTAATCCAGTTTTCACTCATTTGTATTTAGTACTAAGAATTAAGGGATAATAATAGATCCAGCATTGGATAAGTCTTAGGCATTCTTGCTACAAACCCGTAACTGTACTGCTGGTTGCGTCCATAGGGTTGGAAATTGGCCTGTGTGCCTGTCTGTCCCTTTGGTCTGTTGCACTAGCTAGAATTCTAGAGGGACCCAACTCCTTCCAGGGCACTTGTCCATATTCTGCTACAGCAAGGGCCTCACTCCTCAATATTCTTGGCGAGGGTTTTTAATTCTGCAGAGAATACAATATATGCCTGGAGCCAAGTGACACTGGCTAGTGACCTTGATCTTATTCATTTGTTTATAGGAACCTGCCAAACCCTCAAAGAGATGCTTTTCCAGCCACTGACTTGGCTGAGATCACTGCAGGGAGCTCTCTCTTGTTGAGGGATCCAGCCCCAGGACTCCTGTTTTTTTCTAAATCTGCCCCACTCTCTTCATCAATTTCAATTGAATTTTTTATCTATTGCTCTGGACTTGAAAAACTCGACCTTTATCTACTTTCTGATCTCTCTGAAGCTTAGGATGCAAATGCACTTTTTCTTTTCTCCCTGTTACTTAGTCACAGTGTCCTAAGGCCATTTTCTCCTCCTTGCCCCTAGGAAAGGATGTGCCATCTCCTGAGTGGTTGCTTAGTGCATGACTAAAGGAATGAATGAATGAATGAATAAGTTTGGGAAGTTGATGAAAAATCCACTTGATTAATAACCCACCTCCCAATAAAGATTAAAAAAAAAAGATACAATGAAAATGTCAAAAAACAAAACCTAAACAAATAAAATGCCAAAATTTTAATTCTTTCCAGACATTGAATTGAGCACATGCTGCAACATGTGCTACATCAAACCCCCAGGAATTATGGGGAAAATGTATAACAATGTTTTTAAAATCTCTGGAGTACCTTTCACTGAATAGAGAGCACTCACAGCCTCCAAACTTGCTGTCTGAAATTCATTGTATCTTTTTTGGGCACATGTTCTTTCTCTCTCTCAAACCTTTGTGGGTGGATAAGAGCTTTGAAGATAATGCAGTGAGCTGTGAGAGGACAGTCAAAGCATCTTGGGTTAGGCTAAGCAGAACAGTGAGCCATGAGATGAAAAAGATAGCCATAGGGATCGACTATCCTGCTATGGAGGTAGACAAGGAAAGGAAGAGCAGGAAGGAGAATGACAGTGGGTCTGAGTAAGGGCAGCATGGAAAGGGGGTATGAGAAAAGGATAGAGAGATACCCAGGTACCATCTGCAAAAGCTGTCAACCTCTGCCATGGATGGATTTCAAACAAGGAAGAGACGAGGCAGGTTTCTCCATGATTAAACTGGATGTGTAAAAGCTCACTTGCTGCTGTTTAAAAAATGGATTGTTCAGGGCCACGTGCAATTAAAGAGAAGGATGTGGTCATCCAGGCCAGAGTAAGTGAGATTGGTAACTGAAGGTGCAGAGAAATGAATGGATTAGAAAGGTATTTAGGGGGTAGAATGGACCGGATGGTGGCAGGCAGGGAAAGAATGTTCAGAGACTGTGAAGATGGGAGTTTTCAGAGAAGACAAGCAACCCAAGGGGAAGTCAGGGTGAGATCTCAGAGTACCTTGCATGTCAGGTTAAGACGTTTGAACTTTATCCTGTAGGCAACAGGGAGCCATTGAAGGATTTTAAACCTGGGAGTGATTTGCATATTGGAAAGGTCACTCTGACAGGGTATGGGGGATAGAGAGGCAGAAAGTGGAGACAGGGAGGCCTGCATGGAGAGTATGGTAATTGTCTAAGTGTGGAATGACAAGGGTCTGGATTAAGGCAGTGACATAGGGGATAGAGAGAAGGGAATGATAGTGGGAATGTTAAAATAGGATTGCACTGAACTGGGAAACAAAATCAAATATGGTGGAGACACCAGGGAGTTTAATATGGAGCCTTAAGAAGGGGGCCTGAGAAGGAAGAAGGTTCAATCATTCTAAAGTTATGGGCAAGACACTATGCTAGGTGCTAGGAATATAGGTTGAATAAGAAAAACGTCTCCCTCTGGAATTCAGTTTAGTAAAAGAGATAGAGATTGAATACCCAAATAAATTCATTAATCACAAATTGGAAGAAATTCTATAAAGTAACAAGTGTTATAATAAAGGATTACAGAGGGTGTAGACACATGGCCTATTTATTTACTTTTAAATATATCTTTATTGTTTTCAGAGAGGAAGGGCGAGGGAGAGAGATATAGAAACATCAATGATGAGAGAGAATCATTGATTGGCTGCTTCCTGCAAGCCCCCTACTGGGGATCAAGCCTGCAACACAGGCATATGCCCTTACCTGGAATTGAACCTAGGACCCTTCAGTCCACAGGCTGACATTCTATCCACTGAGCCAAACCAGTTAGGGCCACATGGTCTATTTTAGGTACTACAGTTGGAGAAAGCTCTTTGAGTAAGTGGCAATGAAGTCACTACCTGCTAATAAGAAATATCCAGGGAAAGGTCATTTTAGGTAGAAGGAACAGCAAACACAAAGGCACTGAAGCTGGAAAGTGCTTGGCTGGTTTGAGAAATAAGGTCATGTGACCACAGAGGACCGGATGAAGCTGATGAGTGACGGGAGAGGTTAAGCAGGTCTAGATCCTCATGACTAGGTAGACACAGAATTTGGCTTTTGCTTTAAGTGCTACTAGATGCTATTAAACTGAATTCAACAAAAAGTTACATAAATGGATTGAGGTTTTAAGTTAATCCTTCTGTCTGCTTACTCAGTGGAAGGTGGATTTGAGGAGGGCCAGATAAGAAGCAAAGGTTTCAGAATTGATCTCAATGCAGTAGTGAGAGATGCCGTGGCTTGGCCCAGAGTGGTGGCTAGAGTCGGAGGAGAAAAGAACACAGGTTCAGGAAAGATTTGAATGTTATAACTGAAAGATCTGGGGATGAATAAATTGGTAGACATGGATAACAAAGGAAAGGGAGCAATCAAGTCTGAGTATCCAGTGTCTGGCTTGGGCATCTAAGTGAATGTGGGCCTTCTAACTGACCTGGGGAAGAACATTTCAAAGTGAAAGACCTGTTGACTCTGATGTGGAATTTTTCTGGGAGGGGCTGGCATAGGAATCATATTGTGGGTAGCTTTGTTAAGATAACTAAACTGGAGGACATAAGTTGGCTATGAGTGACTATATGTCAAATAAATGAAATTAATAAATCAAAGAATCATTCCATAATAGTTGATAGACTTGAAAACAGAGATTGAGCTCATGGAATGTAGCAACCATCACCTATTTTCCATCTGTGAAAAAATATCAAGTTACAGAGAACAAACAAGGACTCAACACACAATGTGTTTATTGCTTAAGAATTATAATACCATATTGCTGAGAAGAAAAGAGAACTGAGTTTGGGCTATCATCAAATATGCAGCAAAGATTTATGATCTTAACCATTTTTCACCAATGTTCATATCTTGGACTATATCTTTTTGACCACTCAGCAACCACCAGCCATTTACTAGGAATTTTCTCTTATAGATTAGATATATTTCTGTAAGGGGAGTAAGGCCTGGGCTAGGTATTCCAAGAATAGGTAAGCACTTAGGGCATAGTCAAAGGGCATCTGCCATTAGAACACCAGCTCACCCAGAAGATAAAGGAAAAATGTGAAGATCTACTCAGTTAAGGATTCAGACTGTGTCTTAATAGCTAGCCACTTGGTAAACATCAAAGCAAGGGGTAAATAGATGATGGTGCATGGGATGTGTTTGGTTTCACATGCACAGAATTTTGTCAGGCAACACAAACAGGAACTTGTTATGTTTAATTGCGAAACAAACAGCTTAGTATCTATTGTCTTGTACATGACCAGCTTCAAGTAGTAGTTTTATTGGACAATTCTCAACAGGCATTTGAGTTTGCGACCCCTGATAAAAGATAATGAGCATTATAAACAATGTCTTAGAGTAAATATTGGGGAGTCAGTTATGAGCAAACTGGAGTTTAGAAGCTGGGGACCAGTAGGGCAGAGTCACTGGAAATCTGGGAGAAAAACAGGCATTCACCCTCAGGGATAGAAGCCCGTGCCCAGGGACACTGGAGGTTGAGGAGCACCAGCTGAGGCTGGATGTGATAAGTCACCTATATACTGTCTGTACGTTCCTTGTCAGAGCCAAGCTGAGTCAGAGAGTCTAGACTAGATCTGGATAAAGAGAGAGAGAAATAAGGTTTGTGTAGGTATCAGCAATTGGTCATCCAGAAGCTGATATTGAGATAGAGGCTGGGATGTGAGACATTTATTAGAGAAGAAGGAAGGCAGGATTGAGTAGAGGGAGAAGTCAAAGGGTCATGTTGACTTGTCAAAGCCTTGGACAACTTAGAAGAGAGTGTGGGAGTAATATTGCCCATCGGTGTGTAATGCGTTGAGCCAAAATGGTCATCTTTATTCTCGGTTCTTGCCCGGTTGCTGGAGGTCAGCTGTCCTGGGAAGGGGAGACCTTAGACAAGGTGGCTTGCTGAAGAGAGGCAGACCCCAAAGAAGCTACTGATGATGAAAAGCTCTCTGCCAACTCATTCTCTGCAGCAGGACAGCAAGTCTTTCTTTGATGAGGAATCTGGGTGGGCCACCTTCTCATCAATAGTAAATATCAAAGAAGTAGATGACAAAAGACTTTACATAAGTTTAGTAAGCTCTCTGAGGCAACTGTTTCATTCATAAAATTAGGGATTGTGAAAATTGCATTTATAAATGTGAAAATTTGCTGTCTGGTACTTGGTCCTATTAGAGAAAAATACGTTTGAAATATTGTAGCAAATGTAGAATGCAAAAGTGCAAGATAATGCAAAGTCCAATAGTAACTTTCTCAAATTCCTACTCAGATGTCACAAAATGCTTGTCCACTTGCAGGAAGAGAGTGCAAACAGAACAGAGATTTGGATCTTCATGGTGCTTTTGAAGTTTGTGGGAGGAGATGGAGAAGAGAGAGAAAAAAATTGGAACTTCTTTTTTGTAGTTGGGCAAAATGCTTACCAAGAAAATGACTTACTATTCCAAGAAGATAGTTTTTAGAGCCCTGTGTGCTAGAGTAGGTTCCAGGGTCCCAAAATTAGCACAAGTTTTGAGATTATTCTTTTAAAAATATTTTTTATTGACTTCAGACAGAGGAATGGAGAGAGAGAGAGAGAGAGAGAGAGAGAGAGAGAGAGAGAGAGAGAGAGAGAGAGAGAGAAACATCAATGATGAGAATCACATATGGACTGCTTCCTGCAACACCCCCCCCACCCCAACACACACACACACATACTGGGGATCGAACACACAACCAAGGAATGTGCCCCAACCAGGAATCAAACGTGACCTCCTGGTTCATAGATTGATGCTCACCCACTGAGCCATGCCAGCCAGGTGAACTCATTCTTTTATATGGCTAGAGGTCAGCTTTCTCAACCTGGGGCAGAGACTTGCAATTAGAATTCTAGAAAACTCATATGCTCCTTAGCTATTTATTTTACTCTTCATTAATTTTTTCTTGTGGACCTCAAAGTTTGTATGGGCAACGTCTATGTGGGAAGAAGTTGTTGGGAACAAACTTTCCAATTCCATGTGGTCATTGCAAGCCAGCCCCGCTTTATGCCTGGCTGCAGTTCAGATCTGGCATTGGATTGGTTTTGCCACTACTTCAACCCCTGTTGATTCAGCCTGACCCTCCTACCAGGATGGGTGTTTGGCATGAAAATAGAGTTGGTAAAGTGGGTATGAGTGAGATCGTGTGGGTACGCTTATGGTGATGATGGCAGGGGATGATTACTAGGGATGCGGGTGCTGTGTAATTGGAAACATTGTTGGAGGAATAGTCACTGGTGTTTCTGGGGAAATGGATGGACAAAAATGGTCTTTAGAAATGCTGGGCACTCTCACACTCCTGTTTAAATGATCGATGCTGTTTTTCTTTACTCCTCCAAGTAGAGGGCACACAGCTGCAATTATTTCCATTGCACAGAAGTGATTTATATGAATGACATCTGAACAATAATTTTTATTTACCCCCCCCCCCCCCGTAAACATATTCAGAGTACTCATGAGCAAAATTTTAAAGTTGCAAAAAAAAACACACCCCTCCTTTTTTATTTAAGTTGAATAATACTGGTGGTTTAGAGAGAACACAACCTTAAAAGCAAGGACACAATAGTAGCAAAATGTGCCATATGGTTTCTTTGGACCTTGTTGGCACTGTTTGTTTGCTTTGTGTAGAGTCAATACTTATATAATATTTTATACAGGCAAAAGTAAAAAAAAAATGAAAATGATAGTCTACAAATGAGTGCAGTGATAAAGAAGATGGCAAAAAGAAATAACTTCCTAGAAAAGGTCTGAGTGCTAAATTCCTGAACTCATCCCTCTAATCCGGGCATACCACAGTAGGAGGACGACATGAAATCCTGGGTGGGGCTTGGCAGTCTCCCTCAGTTCCAGTCTAGACTCTTCCCTTGAAATCCAAGGACAAGACTTGAGTGGAAGTGAAGAGTACACTTGGCACACCATTTTCTTCGCTTCCCATTTGTAAAATGGGAGGATGGGCTACAGGGATCGACATTTTCTTTTAGAGCTGTCATTTATGTTTCCAGAAGTCAGATGCATCTCGGGAGTTACTTTGGACAGAGGCCACCATAGAGAAAAGAGAAAGAGTTTTGGGGAAGCAAAAACAGAGCTTGGGTTGGAACCTTATTTTGGTTGCTCACTAACAGAGTCACTAGTCTTCTGCTCTCAGATGATCAGTTAATTTCTTCATCTTCAAAGTGGAGAAAATCAAAGCTACACGAAAGAGTTGTCCATGAAATGCTATGTATAAAGCAATTGGCACATGTCTGGCATGACAGAGCCATGCCCCAAAGGACAGGGACTGCATTATTTTTATTTACTTATTTATTTATTTTGCTATTCCTACAACTCCTTCATATAACCTAAACAACACAGCAGTCCTCTTTTTCATCGTGAATTCTATGCTTTCAACCTTTCTCCACTTCTATTTAAAAAACCCACTTGATGTCTTCTCAAGAGATACATTATTTCCCATGTAAAAATCACATGTTGGTGAAAGGGATCATCCTCTCAGATGTTACTGCAAGTTAAGATATATTTAGTATGAAGACAGAGATAACAAATAAAAAGAGATAGTCAGAAAGATCTTTGGAAATGAACAATAACCCAAAGGGATAATGAAATTCCAGACACTAGCATATCAGTGGTAGGAATTTGAAGGCAATAAAAGCCTCCCTTTCCTCCCTCAAAACACATGGCCAAGGCCTCAGTCTGCTTTTGCATCATATGGTCTCCCACCAAAACACCAGAGGTCAGCTAAGAACAAAAGAGCAGAGGGGTGCTATTCCAGAAGGCACATAAAGTGAAGAGATAACGTCTGAGATGCTTGAATTCACAATAGTCCCACAAGATGTTTCTTCCTTGGAGCAACTGAAGTCCCTCTGATAACCTCAGATCAGCAGGCCCCTTATCTGCACAAGGGCGTGCAAAGGCTGAGAGTGAGTCATGCCACCGCTAGCCTGGAAGCCAGTATGTGGGCTCATCTGAGCCTTTTTCTACAACATTCCTTTTTTTTTTTTTGCCAAACCCTGCAATTGGGCTTCCAAATATGTTCTCTGGTCAGCGTTTCATTTCCCTTATGAGCTTCTTAAGGCCACGCTCACTTAGCCAAACCCTGAGTCTCCCTCCGCCTGGTTCTTTGCAACCATCTTTCTAGAGCTGCACAGGTTTGTTTATATCTGAAGCCACAGAATGAGGTCCTGGTGCCGTGGATCTATCTCTGGCTCCATGGACATGTGTCCCAGCTCACTTCAGCATCTTCCTAGAACCTGTTGCTTTTCCTCTTTCATAGATTACACCTTCCCTCTTTGATTCAGACCAGTCGTAACCAAGCCTGAGTTTGTTATACTCTTTTTACTGAACACGGTAAACTATTGGCTATGTCCATTCGTGAAAGAAAACAATATTTATTTTAAATAGCCTTTTTGACTAATTTAGATATAGATCATTGCCTTTCTTCAATGCTGCAGAGAGGCAGTGTGTTGTGAAGGATATGACATGGGCCTAGAAATTCTAGGTTTCAATTCTAACAACAGTATTTATGAAGAATATGGTGCATTCTCCTTCACATAGACTATGTGCATGTAAGCTACTAGAAGCATCCACAGGCAGCAAAATCTTAGACGTATGCCAAAAGAACTTCTTCACTGATACTACCCCTAGGGCAATGGAAGCTAAAGAGAAAATAAACAAATGGGACTACATCAAAATAAAAAGCTTTTTTACAGCAAAAGAAACCATCAACAAAACAACAAGAAAGCCCACAGTGTGGGAGAACATATTTGCAAATGTTCTGATATTAAACCACTGATAAAGGTTTAATCTCCAACATCTACAAACAGCTTATACAACTAAATAAAAGGAAGATAAATAATCCAATTAAAAAATGGGCAATGGACCTACATAGAACATTTTCAAAAGAAGACAGAAGGAAGGCCAAAAGGCACATGAAAACATGCTCAAAGTCACTAATTATCCGAGAGATGCAAATCAAAACAACAATGCAGTACCATCTCACACCTGTCAGAATGGCCAACATCAACAAATCAACAAACAACAAGTGTTGGCGAGGTTGCAGAGAAAAAGGAACCCTCGTGCACTGCTGGTGGGAATGCAGACTGGTGCAACCACTGTGGAGAACAGTGTGGAGTTTCCTCAAAAAACTGAAAATGGAACTCCCATTTGACCCAGTAATCCCACTTCTAGGAATATATCCCAAGAAACTAGAAACACCAATCAGAAAGGATATATGCACCCCTATGTTCATAGCAGCACAATCTACAATAGCTTCACCACATTGTTATCTGTGCTGTGCATTCATCCTTTTATGTTTGCTGTTTCAAATTTTCCTCATTGAAGGCTATCATAAATGAATATTTTTAATTTTCCTTTTTAAATAGCATCACCTATTGAGTGATTCCTCTGTTAAACCTTTTTCTCTTACTTATTAGGCCCAAAATTGTGATGGAGATGAGCTTCCCATGAAAATGATATTTTTCTACAAATGAATGCAGTGATAAAGAAGATGGCAAAAAGAAATAACTTCTTAGAAAAGGTCTCTGAATGCTAAGTTCTTGAAGTGATTGTACCAGGTGTTTAAAATGTGGGCCATTCTATAGAAAGCCTATTTTAAGTTCCAAAACCTTACAATCAGAATGCATCCTTCATGGAAGTTAAATGAACACTAAAAAACTGTTTCCCCCTTGAGCTTATGTTCGAGAGGGGAGTACAGCATATATGAAAGTGTTTTTTTCCCCTTAAATAGAAAAATTTGTCACCAACCTGAAAAGCATGACCTCTCACCCCTCACTCACACAGGTTAAACAATTTCAGGACTTTCCATAACAAGTTTGGCTCATGTATCACGCAATGTCAAGATCCCAAGGTCCACTGATCACTTTCTTTTACATCATCATCAATCATTTTATGTTTTAATGCATTCTCTGATGAAATAAGTGATTACTTGGCTCAATATTTCTTTTGACTTATATAAACATTTCATTACTAGCTCTTAGTTTGTGGGTTTAGCAATTTAGTTTGTGTGTTTGTGTGTGGGACGATTCTTGGCGTAGATTGATTACAGGATAATTCAATACTTTGTATTAAGATTATATAATAAAAAACATCGTATTTGGAGTTCAAACCCATATTTGTACTTTACCAATTGTGTAACTTGGAGCAAATAGAAAACACTTCTGGTCAATTTTTTTTAAATCTGTAATTTGTGGATATGGATATATGCCTCACCAATTTCTTGTTAAGATTGAATGAGCTAATGCATACAAAATGCTTAGCACAATGTCTATCACATGTTCAATATAAGTGATCTTTTTCTTCTTTCAGTTTTTTTTTTTTTAATCAGTGCATTTTGAGTGTTGCTTCCAAATTCATTTCAGAGGTTGATGCTCAATCAGGTAGAAGATTCATCAGACCATGGATCATCTTCAGCCCTGCTTGTTCAGGTGTAAGATACCTATAGGAAGACCACTGCATTGCCTAATCTGATTTATTCGAGATAATTAACCAAGTGTAATGTACACGTTTTTTCATACCATTGACTTGTATAGTCCTTAAACCTGACCACATACTATTTTTCATAGGAGAATAATAGAATAAACTTTATTCTAAAACTAGACTTTGTTGTTTTAAACTAGGTTATTCTTATTTTAAAGACATCATTGATATTTAGTTTAAATATCTTTTTAGACTTATTTAGATATAGATCTCTGCTATGTATCATGCCTGTGCACACATGAAGAGGAAAATAATTGCATAATAAATTGGTTAAGGTGCTCTTAACATGTTTTATACTTGAGTACGAGTCTTGTGAATCACTTTCTGACTCACAATCTCTGAGGTTACTCATTTTTTTCTTTCCCCACACAATATTGTATTTTGGGTTTCTAAAGCATATTGGCAAAAAAAAAAAATCATAAATAGCCCAACTCTTGTCCTTAGGATTTTCCTCCAAGTCACTAATACTCATTACAAAAATTTTGATCATAAAAAAAGGGATGATGGTTATACACAGGCAGTAATTACATATGTCCATCAACTGCCTAACTTTCCCAAACACTCCTGAATTCAAAAATTTTTAAATATGAAACAAACCAACACAACAACAATTGTGTCTTAGGACCTGTAAAATGCAGCAATGACCCATAAAAAATTATGAATGAAAGGTGGATAATGCTTCTACTTTGAAGTCCACACAGCAGACTCCTCCAGAGGATACCAGAATCAGGGCAATGGCAATGCATTTATAGCATACCACACACCTTGATGATGGGAAAGCTTAGAAATAGCCTTGGGCTGTGCTTCTTGAAAGGACTCCAGTCCCATCTGAGACAGTCCCAGCAACAAGAAACACTGTTCTAATAACAGACTGTCTTCTGACTCCTGTCTGCCAGCAGCTTTAGTGAAATGCTTGGCCTCTAGAGAGGGTGAGAAAGAACAAAATATTTCATTTCATTAAATAGCTGGTCTTTAGAGTGAAAGGCCCTGGAGTGTAGGGAAGATATGTACTGATGAATTTGGAGCTTCCACCGAGGCCTTTTCTATGACAGGAAAATCCCCTGTAAGAGATATCAAATGAGGGCTGCAAAGGTTCCCTTGCTTTGGAGGTTGGAAGACTGATACGTCTGAAATTCTCACAGTGTCTGGACTCTGATGTCCAGAATATCAGACATTTCAGCAAACAGAAAATTCCTCTAGGTATTTTTAACATATGTAGCCATGGCAATGTGGGTATTTCATGAAATGTATGTTCTCTCAGCCTGTATTTCTTACTTCTTTTACATTTGCAATGTCATTCTATGGGTGACACCACATGTGCAGCACCAAGAATGATCAGATTTGTCAAAATTCACTCAGGAAGGCTTATGAAAACCAGAGTGGAATTTTAGTAATGAAAGGGGGAAAATACCATCACCAGGGAAGCCAAATCAGGTAGAGAAGTTTAAGGGACATAGTTACCTTGGTTCTTCTTGAAATAAATACTAGTAAAAATGATTAAAATACAACAACAACAACAAAAACATGACAAGATGGTCCACCAGGTGCTAGACACTGTGCTAAGCACTCTACATTGTTAACTTACTTACTTTTCATGACAAAGTTTTATGATGAGAAATGGTTGAAGAGTATACCCAGCTCCCTCAAAACCAGTATCTTGATGATAATTCAATTCTATACAATGAATGGTTCTCTGATCTACTTGAAAAATGTAAAACCAACAAAACAGCAGCATTCAATGTAATGTCTCAAACCTAAATTAATATTTACATATTTGTAAATGTCATCCTTGTCCTGTCCCCTCCCATCTGTATTTGAAATCAGGAGGCTCACATTCTGATTCTCACCCCCAACTCTCCTTCCCCCGCATGGGCACGCGCGCACACGCGCGCGCATACACACACACACACACACACACACACACACACACACTAAAAATCATGTTGTAAGTATGCTTCCATGTTTTGTATTTTCAATTAAAACATTGGACTCAAAGTCTGAAAATTCTTTCTAATGGTAGACATTGAGTTGGTTTCTAATTCATGCTGCTGCATATAAATCAGTTATATTTATTTCCAGACTCTGGAATTCCAAGGGGTACATATCAAAGGGAAGTTTTGGGTGGGATCCCTGAGAACTCAGACCTACCTCCAGTAACCCTATTCTCACTGGGAGCTAGCCTCTTGCCCTAAATAGTACCCATCCAGCAGGGGGAATTTTAAAATTATGGTTTAGTCTTCAAAGTGGTAACTTATCAGAAGATCTGTGTTGGTCTTTCTTGAAAAGAGGATACCTGGTACAAACTCAAATATTTCTTGCCCAAGTTTTTTATTGTTTTCTGAATTATTATTGGGCATTTTCACTAAGAACACTGAATTATGAAATCTCAAGTCACACAACCCATTGCATCTCTAATTATAAATAAATGGTTTCAACCTCTGCTCCCTCCTGGGGCATGGATGATATTGATTAGTCACATACTCATCCATCCCTAACTTTTCTCTCTCCTTTCCCCAGAGAAACCACTGGGTTGAACACTTCTAGGAAGAGGATTGACTTCCATTGGGACTAACAAATTTTTTGTCCTTTGAAACCCCATCTTATGACTTCACAAAGAGCCTGAGCAGAAGGGGGCTTCCCCTGACTCACCTGTGGATATCCTCCAGAACACTCTCCATCCAATAACAAATAATCATCAGCTCCTGGCAAAATTCCATCTTCTGTTGGTGAAATTTTGAGCATGTTTCACTGTTAGTACAGGGTCTCTAGCCCCAAAATTATTCCTCAGAAATTATGTCAGATCAGAGAGAACTACTATTTTGCTTTGATAAATTCTCCTTTTATTATTTTTTTATTTCTGGATTATCATTACACACTTTAGTAGTTAACATTAGAGGGAAAAGAAAACCACTCTGAGGAATTGGTTTAAAGGCAAACAACTGAAGAAGCAAACATGGAAGAATTTTCCTTGGCAGGCTACCAAATTCATGTGCTCTGTTTCTAATTAATTGGAATGATGAAGGGAGAAGATCATATTAGAATGGATGTCATCTGTCAGTTGCTAACCTTCTTGTTTCTTTTTCTACCCCAGTGGATCTAGCTTTTTGGGCTGAATTTATCTTTTCAAAGACAGAAGTCACTGAGTTACTTCTCCACCAAGCACTATTGAGGGCTCCTTACTACCCTTGGTTCTTCATCCCAGCATCTAAGCCTCATGCTCATTGTTTCCTCGGATTAGTCAAACTCAACCCTGCCACTTACTAGTCTTGAAAATTAGTTAATTAATAGTACAGTTCTAGGTCTTGGTTTCCTCATTGATGAGTTAAATATGATTCCTACCTCAGGAAAATGTGAGTTTTAGAGAAATCTTAGGCACTAGTCGGGTAGCTCAGTTGATTAGAGATTCATCCCCATACACCAAAGGTTCTGGTTTGATCCCCAGTCAGGGCACATGCAAGAATCAACCAATGAAAGCAAAAATAAGTGGAACAACAAAATAAATGTTTCTCTAAAAAACACACCCAATAAATAAAGAAATCTTAAAATATACCCTACTAGGCACTCACATTCACACACACACACACACACACACACACACACACACACACACCATGACAGCCACGATTTGGAGAACTGGCTATACCTGAGCAGTGATTGCCATAGAGCAACACCTTGTCTAATTCAGATATAGAAACACTCAAAAACGTATAGATAATTATTTATATTATTGATTTTATTCTAAGTTTGTTCCAGATTCTATTTTCTTTACCTTTCTCTCAATGACAAGGACTGTTTGTATTATATTATTTATTTTGGTGCTTAATGTTATATTCTTTTTAAATGTTTTTCCTCACTCTGTGTGTGTGTTCTACACAAAAGCTGGGGGTGGAAGAAGTTATTTCCAATCATATTTGCAAGTTTCTACAAAGTATATAATTAACATGTTATCTTTATTGAAAAAAAAAAAAAGAAGGAATGAGGGATGAAGGGAGAGAGAAAGGAAAAAAGGGAGTAATGAAGATAGGGAGGAAGAAAGGAAGGAAGGATGGAAAAAATGAAGGAAGGTAGGAAAAAATAACAGTAGTGTATCTCTGGAATCTGAAAATGTCCATCAGGGATAGAGGCCAGGTAGCAGGTGACCACCATCTCTCAGGTGGCTGATTTCAAAGTCAGAGCAGGAGAGAGATGTTCAAGATGTACTTGAAGTATAATGAAGTATAAATAGTAACCTGAGGTCTCAATAGCTTTGGAATTTGATTGGTCCCAGACTTGGAGTAAAAAATGAACCATATGCCTAGAATTGGGCATTAAAGTGCCTCACTGTCAGAATTAAAGACATTAACTCACAAACATGGGGGCTGCCCCTTCAATTTACATAAAGAAATAGAGTATGTCTCAGTCAGGTATTGTCTATATATGCTCAGGTATTGTCTATATATGTCTATATATGCAGTCAGGTATTGTCTATAAATGCATGGGGGCTTCCCCTTCAATTTACATAAAGAAATAGAGTATGTCTCAGTCAGGTATTGTCTATATATAGAGTATGTCTCAGTCAGGTATTGTCTATATATATGTGCGTGTATATAGTGAGAGTACACTAAACTTTCTGTTTATTAATGCATGTGGGCTAATAGTTCAACAGCTATGGATTAAGGACAACTGGATCTTTTTGTGACAAGAAGTGGCATTCCCAGAATCAAGAAGCAGATCTTAAGAGAAGGCCAGAAGCAGATACCCAGAATGACATTTGAAAGTTGGTCATGTTAAAAGATCAGAAAATAGAAAATGAGTTAATCTGTGAGATACTATTGAGAAATTGCACACAACCTTTGGTTCTGAGATGCAGAGAACACAGGCAAGTCAAAAGATGAGCTGTTGGGAAATAGGTGAATTTAAAGCTGAGCCTGAGAACAGATCTTAAGGGCCAAACTAGAGAAGATGGACCATGGTTCCAACCTGATGAAAGCCAGGAGCTATCAGGAATTAGCCCAAGAACAAAAACGTATCTAATGATTGCCCCCCTCTCCATTTTACAACCATAAGCAGGGCTAAGTTACAGATGTAACCAACTGCTCTTTGGTTCCTATGTGCATCTTCTATTCATTTAGTGACAGCATCTACTGATAACTAACACAGACACGGACAACACTATAAGGGGTTAATGTCATACCATATGCCTTGTTCAGCCAGGACAGGGTGTGTCTGGGAAATTTTAGTTGGTAATGATCTCAGTTCTTTGGCTAATTGTGAAATTGTCCAGTTCATGTTAAATTTCACCTCATTCCCGTGGCATTTTTATTTTTTACTTCACATTCAGCTTTAATATCAAAAATCCCCAGGTCTTAACTATAGCTCTACTTACACAAACACAGACAGCTGCACCTGTGATTTGAATGAAACTGCGCTGGAACTGAAGACAGAAAGATGATGAAAAGAGAGGAAATGATGGCAAGGTTAACACATGAGTGAACTTAAGCTTGCTCACATTGTAAAACCTATTTCCAAAGCCAGGGCACTTATTTTAGAAACTGAAAGATTTTCTAGAGATTTACTGCAAGAAATCGGTCCCCGGGCAGAGAGAGTTCTGAAATGCTTTCTATCATGCCTTATGTAACTCGGGGAAAAAATATTATTCCCCTGAATTGGGGGTGAGACAAGAGATGGATTTGTACAGAGACTAACTGCCTAAATACTTCAAGCATTCTGCCTTCCCCCCTCTTTGAAGAAAAGGAAATAATAAATCAGAAGATTAGGGATTTACGTCCATTTCAAGGTGCCAATAGCCAACCCACATTAGCTGGCTCCATGCCTAAGCACTTCATGTGGGAGGTGGGCCCAGAGGGAGAGAGGCCCAGTGCTTCGGGTAGTTTTGAGGGCTGTGTGAAGTGGTGACACAAAATAAAAGGAACTATTCCTCATTGAAGTCACTTATTTTGGGAGGGTCAGTGTACTGGTGAGAAAAGCAGAACATTAGGATCTCCTGTCTCCGAGCCTGTTGGGTGAATCCCCCTGAAATCAGAATAACATATTTTTTAGATTACCTGGGAGTTGGAGAAACATCTCTTGCATTAAACTAGATAGTACTGTAATAGGCAGTAATGTGAGGACACTAGGGAAGGGCTCTCAGGGGTATCCCTGCTATGAAATTCCAACAGCTTTCTCATTCCATTAGTTTGTAAGTGAAATTCCGTATTTCCTCCATCAGAAATTCATCCAGTCCTCACTCTCCCAAAGAAAGTGCCTCTTGCTTCATTCTCCAACTGAACCCCTTGCCAGATCTGTCCTTACATCTTAGTACCAACATTCGCCACTCTGAAGACAAGCTCAATTGCTTGAGCACCTACTAATGATTAAGATTGTGAAAATCAAAAGCAAAAGTAGGTAAGGAGCCCTAACTAGTACAATGCTCTTACCAAGTTTTCAGAGGTTTAGGAGAAAGGAATCTTTCTGTGTCCAAAAGCCAGTATCCACCCTGTCCCCATAGAGCTATCAACCTACCCTATCCCAGACCAGGGCTCAAATATTTGTGGGGGCAGGGGTGTGGTTAGAAATGTGTAACTGAATAAGGCGAATCACCCTTTCTCTGGAGACATGAGGTGGTTGTTAAGTGGCAAGGCCTGGTTTTATCAATTGCCAACCTAGAATGAATCTGAGCTGCGGCCCTGGGTCCAAGATGCTCAGTGACTCCCTGGGCCCATTCATGGGTGTGCTTGCTCATCTGAGCACCATTTTTCTTGGAGTTCATAAAACACTTCCCTAACTCAGGGATGTAGCCAGTCCTAACTCCCACTTGCACACTCAACTGCTGTCCCCCTGATCCTGACAACAGTATTCAAATATCAGTATTTCACCATCAGTTTCCTGAATTCCAGCTGGCTTTTCTTCCCCAGTAGACAGGACTTGGCACACGGCCACTTTTCTCTTGATTTTTCACATCTGCTCGATCTTAACTCACTTGCAGATCTGGGCAAGATAGACTTCCCCTGATAGCTCCTGCCCAGGACCCACATCAGCAAGACAAGAAAGACCCTGGACCTTCACACTCGGAGAGCAGTGGGTGAAAGTTCAAGCTGGACAATCAAGTCTCTTAGGCCATATGCCCCACTGGTGTTTCTTCCCTCTGCCTCTCTGGTTTATCACCACCACTTGCCATAGAGCTTTGGGAAGTCTTCTTACCAGCACCATGCTAGACTGGAGCCCGAGTCAGGCCAAGGAAAAACTCAGCTATACTAATACTGTCTTAATTTAAAATTTTGATATTTTGTCCATTGTGAATGTTTTTACACCCGATTGCTTCAAATTGTAATTACTGTGTTTTTTTTTTGTTTGTTTTTTTTGAAAGGTTACCCTTTTTATTGAATTTATTGAGGTGACATTGGTTCACAAAACAATATGGGTTTCAAGTGTACAACTCAATAAAACATCATCTGCACACTGCATCCACCCATTGCCCCAAGCACAGTCTCTTTCTGTCCCCATCCCTACCCCCTCTTATGCTCACCTCTACCTATTCCCCAACAGCTTTCCCTCTGGCTAACACCACGCTCATGTCTATGTCTATGTGATATATATTTTTTTGTTTTCGCTTAATACCTGAAAAAGTGTTCCCCTTTAATTTCACACCCAAGGCAAGTGCCTCTTGCTTCACTAGTGTCAACACTGCCCTGAACCTCAGTTTCTCCATCTTTAAAGTGGGAATTGTAACAGGGCCTTCCTTATTTTTTAAAATATTTTTGCAAGGTAATTGAAGGTGTTTTTTTTTTAAGTAATTAATTGAAATTGTGTGCATAAAGTGTTAGCAAAGCATTTGATACACCTAATAAATGCTCAAAAAAGTGATTATCATCATATGTATTACTTTGTTTTATTATTATTTATTAATATGCTATTTTCCTGTACAGACCTTGGAGAAAGAGTTTGGGTTGTTCCCTTTGTGTTTTTTTTTTTTTTTTTTTTTTTTGCAGTGGGATAGTGTTTTGCACATAATAGCTTCTCCATCAAAGCTACTGCCTACTAATTAGGGGATTGAAACAGATTATATCTAAGATCCATTCCTTCCACTGGTCCCTGAAAATCTATCTCTGATTTCTTTAACATCCTCAGCTGATAACAACTTGTATGTAATATGTGTTATATCACTGTTACCTGTTTTACAACTTTTCTTCACATCAGACCTGCTTTCAATAGTCCCTGTTTCTTCTCTCTGCCTCTCTGGTTTATCACCACCACACGCACATGGGACGGCCTCTACATCTGGGAAAGAGTTCCAGCTCCAGGATTCTTCAACCCACTGTGCTGGCAGCATTCCATGAGCTCGTCTTGGGAAACGATAATTGATTACTCCACAGGGAAAACTCCATTTCAACACCAGCTGGCAGCCAGACTCTGTCCTAGAGCCCCCGAAGTAATCTCCAGCAAAATCCTCAGCAGAGGCAGCGAAAGTGTGAATAGGACTGATAGTATCTTAAGTCCCAGAATATCACTGTGTATGTGATCCACCTTAAATGCACTCGACTTTGGCACTGATAAAGTTCCAGAGGAGTGAATCTTCCAAAGGCTACCCTAGGAGGACCCAGCAGTATTTTTTTTAATTTGCAGATTTGAATAGGCAGCATGTTTTCTATCCAAAACTATTTGAACAAATAAACCAGGTAACAAAGGAACAACCCAGAAATGCAACGCACTTAGATGGGTAGCTGATAGGAAAGAAGAGATCAGCTTTGAGAAGGAGTGAGGTGGGGGTGAACATTAGTATCCTGGGGTGATATACGGACACTCTTATTTTCAGAGCTGAGTTGACTATTTCCCATTGGGCCCATGAAGGCTGCCATCCCAAGTGCCAGGAAATGAAAAGGAAAACAAATATGTTGGTTATTTGTCCAAACTCTTCAAATGAAAATGAGTAAGAATGTTTAAACGTGAATGTGATTTCCATTCCTCGAAGTGCATTCTGGATGTCAAACACACATGTTGGTGCTTTGTTGAATACCAGTAAAATTCTTGAGCATTCTTCTACCATCTCTTTAAGCAGCATACTCATTCATATGAACACATGCCTGGGTATTGTAGCATCCATGAAGTAAGGAGATGTTAAGATCTCACCATGCATGTGACATTGAGAGCAAGAAATAAATGATAAGGCAAAGAACAAAATATATGACTTCTAAACAAAATTCAAATTCATGAACATCTCACATTTTTAAAAATTCATAGTAACAAACTTTATCTATGATTTTTAATATTTCTGTAATCACTATATATTTGTGATTGAATTAATTTTTAAGTAAAGTTGCATAGTCAATAGGATGATATTCCCAGCTAGGTTGACCTTATCTTCAGAGCAGTAGCACAAAAGAAGAACTCACCTTCAGAAGCCTTATAAATAGACATGCATTCTCTCTCTTTGGTCATGATTACTGTCAAGGTTGCGTGTGGTTTCTATTTTGGGCCTAAATGGCAGAAAAGCTGCTTTTGCAGCCAAGAAGCAGCATTGTAGGATGCCAATAAATTCTGGAGGAAATTACATTTTAAAAAGGAAAACTTTGACATACATCTGGCAATAGAATGATCTTGAACATATGGCAACCCAGTAGGTAGGAAGCCATTGAAACACAGTAAGTCGGGCAGAGCGCTGCCCCCAGCCTGTTCTGGGGTGCATTTGGGAAAGGCCCTGTGGTGAGGGCCACATCTTTTCCAGCCCGGGTGGTACCTTCACTGGGGGGAGGAGTTGGATGTAAATCCGTGTTTGTGTGTATGACCTTCTGAGGACCACCTCCGACGGCCTCCTCAGAGCTATTCTTAGGGGTACAAGTGGACAAGAAGAACGCTCCAATGTGGGATCTGAGCATGTCATCAGGTCAAACAATGCATAAGATCCTGGGGCGCTAGGGAAATCCAGGGTCTCAGAATTATGGGATCCTTGTTCTGGGACATGTCAGATGCTCAAAGTCAAAGTCATGCTGGTGGATGGGGCATGCATCTCATGGTCCAGTATGTGCTCAAATACTTCTGCTAACAGGAAACACAGCATCTCCTAAGGAAGTCCATGGCTTGATGGCTTGCTCTTGTTGTAAAGGACAGGGAAAAGCCAGGCTTTCATCAGATGAAAGAGGACAAATGCAGCTGTCTTCATTGTGAATTCCTGAGTTGATGCCCAAGACCCCCAGAGCAATATTAGAGGGAAAACCTTCCACCTCCTGGATCTCACTCCTCAAGCCATGCCACTTTGCCCTCTTCCAGGTCTCATGCATCTGGTCTCCAGGGCTGCATGACATGAATTACAATGAATCACAATGCCAGAATTACAACACTTTGAAGAACTGGTGCTGCTACCCCATTCTTTGGAAAGGAACATCAAGGCTCCACAATCATGATTTTTGTGTATCATCACACAGATAGTAAGTGTTACAGTCTAAACACAAGTCCAGATCCCTGTGTCTCTTAGAAGTGCTGTTGCCACAACACACTGATAGTATAAAAGCATTTGCTTATTTTCTATCCCATGGTTCACTTGCTCTCAATGGAGCATAAGCTGCTTTTAGTTTCAGAAACTCAGGGTCTGGTCCTTTGTTCTTTTCTGATTAGGTAATTGAACATAATGCATATAAATGTCTTTTCCCAGGCAACAACCCCTCTACCATGTGCATTCATATATGCTCACCCATAGATTCTCACAGCATGTCCTCAGATGTATGAATACACATATCTTCACCACGACCATATACATGCATCCACTCTCTACTTAGATTCTTGCATGCCTCCATCAGAGCAGTGTTCAATACCATGACCTAGGAAATTGTTCAAAAGGTACATTTCACAAATGTAGGGTGGTTTTCAAAAAATCTACATTATTTTTAACACAAGCATTCTGATTTAGGTAATTCAGGCACAGTTCCTTGGGAAATATAGTCTTGGCTACAAGATCCTTAAAGACAAGGGGTGTCTTATACATGTCTATTTGCCCAGCACCAGTCACAAGGCTAGGTCTGGGGCAGACAGTATCTAGTGAGAGTAGACTGAACGAATGACTCTCACTCCCTTGCTCATCCACTCAGAGATCATTATTTCTGGAGAGGCAAGAAGTCAAGTTCCAAGGAAATGCCGAAGTCCCACTTGACCCTCTGGGGTCAGGTTGTCTAGCCTGCTCTTTGTGAAGAACTTTAGAAAGTGGATGAGAACTCTCTTTTTATTTGCTTCCTTTTACTGAATATATTCTATTCCTAATGAGCATGTAAGGGTTTTCTCCTAAGTATCTAGAGGGTTTCCTTTCTTCTCTATGAAGTTTACCCCAAACTAATGATACTGGGAGATCATAGACGCTGAGGGAAATTGCCTCTGCCCCAACACCTGCCAGGCAGAGAAGGGCTCTGTCATCTTTTATCCTTTTTCCTAAGTTTCCCAGCATCCCTGTGTCTTTACATCATTGTGTATGGCTCTGGCTTATTTTTGCTCATTCGTATCAGCTCCAAAGCACACAGTCTTGTAATAAGTACCCTACCTAGGACCTCTGCATTCTTCCAGAATTCCCAGTAGTCCTTTCCCTGAGGTTGTGTCATCCATGGGGCCCAGAAGTATCATAGCAAATCTTGAGGTGCACCACTAATTACCTCTGGCCAGTCAGACATTCTGAGAAGCTCAACGAAATAAAATATCATCCTACCCTCATCGAGGATTTTGTAAAACCCTCTGCTGAGCTCTTCATCCCCTATGTTTATGGTGTTTTTCCTGGTCTGACAGTCTGTTAACTGCACCAAAAAAGGGAATGTGGTTGTATGGGTACTGAAGGATGGCATTGTCTTGGTGACTTCATGCTGGTTCCTCTTTTACTACGTGTTCACAAGGCTCCATTTTCCTTGCCCACTGCCAATTTTTTTTTCTGATATGCTGTATCAGGCCTGCTGGTCTATGGTTGGGGATCCTGCATTTTCTCTCTCTCTCTCTCTCTCTCTCTCTCTCTCTCTCTCTCTCTCTCTCTCTCTCTCTCTTTTAATAAACTCTACGTGCTTGCTTGTCTTCAGTGCTCTGGAAGTTCTCATATTCTACACTAGAGATATTTATTTTACTGACTCCCTGAATGAGCCATGCCTTGTAGGATGGAGCCACTGTAGATTTTTTGAGCAAATCAATGTTCTACACTACCTAACAGCTTTTTGAAGCTCACTGTGAGTTGCTAGAGGTGAGCTGGATATGTAGATCTTTAAGCAAGCACTTGTCACCTCTTTGTTTGGTAGCCTCATCAACTATTCTGGAAGCTGTCCCCAGATTTTGTGAGTGAGAAGAAAAGAAGGGTGGGAAGCGATATTGGCATTTTGCTGAGAGAGCACAGGAAAACATCAGGCTCATTTGCAGAGTGGCAGAGAGCTTGGTCTATGCATTTGTTACATTTTAAGAAATATCTCTCATCTATAGGCGGTCATCCTTACTGGGATGATAAGACACCCCTCCATCTAATTTCTAAGTAATATAGAGAATGACATTACAGAACGGAGGAAGAAGGAGGTGGATGTATTAGAAAGGATAAAAGTGTTAGAAGTGGACATTTAGAATTAAAAGTGAACTTTGGCCCAGGATATAATTAAACTCAAAAGAGCTAGTTGCCTAGAGTAAATATTATATGATTTTCTTAGTTGTAAACAAAATGAGTTTCTAGTAAATACGTGCAGCAAGTTTCTATGCATATGCGCAAGGCTATGCATATGCTTAAGGCATTTCTAGAAGGACACAGAAGAAAATAATAATTATAGTTATCTTTGGTGAGAAGGATTGAGTGTGGAAGAGAGCTTTTAAATTTTACATTATTTGCACTTTTTGAAGTTTTTTTTACCTTAAAAAACACACAAATAACAATCAACTAGTCACCTACCCCCACGTATTCACTCTTATTGCATACATTGAAGACTAATGAAGATGGCTGCACTTAGAAAAAGTAATCCCGGGGGCTTTTCCCTGCAGCTGCACACTGGGGTGCTTGCTTCTCATCGTGGAAGCTGGGGAAGTCCGGAGGTGCTTGTGTGTCTCCCAAACCCACTGTTCTGGAAGGAGGCCCGGGACACTGTAAGGTCAGCCTTTCCACACTGAGTTCCAAATCCACAGGGTTCAGCTGAGTTCATTTCTGCATGGCATTAGCTCCCTTGGTTCAACCACACGGCCTGGATGGGACCGTTCTTGGTTTTCCCAATCGTCAGTTACTACTTTCCCTCCTCGTCTTGGAGGAAATTGAGAAGTGTGTACTCAACTACTGGGTTTTGAGCCTCAAGCCAGGCTGCTGATGAATTGGAATTAATGTTCATTCAGTGCTTGGCCTTCTTCCTTTCTATTCATCTTCCAGCCTGGAATCTAATCAGAAGAATGGCATAGGGACCTCTGAGGGCAATGGACCCTACACTTCATGTGCAGAGCAACCACCAGTGACGTAAGTATATGGAATGATCACTCCCAGGGCCCACCTCCAAAAGCCACCATCCAGCAAGTCTGGGGAAGGACCCAGGAATCTGTGTTTGTAACAGGTGGTTTGGATGTGTCCCAGGTGGTTCAGACACAAGAGAATCATGAAAACACACATAGAGAAACCCTGACACAAGGACTAGGGAAAGCTAGATCACTACAAAGTGAGGTGTAGCTGGTACTGGGCGTGTTTTATAAAACAGAGAAATGAGAGCTGGAGGGGCATGGTAGGAATAAAGACAAACATCCTGTATTGCAGGGGACACACTGCATAAGTGCCTGCCACATGCTCACTCATCCAACCCAGCATCCCATAGTATCTTCATTCCCTATACACACAGCAGGAAACCTAGGCAGAGTGAGTTTCAACCATTTTCCCAAGGTCACCCGGCTACAAAGTGACACATGTAGACACAAATCCAGGTGGTTTGGCTCCAGAATGCATGCACTCAGCCGCTGAACCCTGGACAGGGTTGTCCAACTATACCCTTAGGCTGGGTGGTGGCCCTTTGGTGGTCCAATTGTTGGAAGAGTTGAATACATTGCTTCTTGGTCCACAAACCCTAAGTATATGTACTATCTGGCCCTTTACAGAAAAAGTTTGGAGACCCTGCATGAGTAGAAAATAAACTTAAGGCTCAGGGTTTTCTAAGACGTGTCATAGCTGCGATGTGGCAGTGGCTTCAATTGAGGGCTGTGCTGGAACTCTCGGACCCCAAAGCCAGTTCCTCAGCAGGTGCCTTAGACAACCTCATAACTGTCATTTAGGATGCCTGTAACTGACAACATACTATGCCATTTCAATTAAATTCCCTGAAACCGATCACATGCAACTGTGGTACAGTGAAGAATTTCTCACATAAGGAAAACAGGCAGAGCTATGTTTGTGACCCCCAGTTCAGTCATATTTTTCTGTTGAGGGTGTTATAAGCATGCCACTAGTTTTCTAGTACTGATAAGAGGAAGGGTACTGAGGCTAAGAAAGTCACAGGTAGGTAGAAAAGGTTATGGGAGGATAAATGGTGATGGAAGGAGACTTGACTTGGGGTGGTGAACACACAACACAATATACAGACAACGCTTTATAGAATTATATACCTGAAACCTATAACTTTATTAATCAGTGTTACCCCAATAAAATCAAAAAAATTAAAGAAAAAAAATTATGCTCAGGAAAATAAATTTACTTTCTCTAGGTCACATAGAGGTATTTGAATCTGACCCATCCGGTTGAATTCATTGTGATTCTGACTCACAATGCTCTGTCCACTCCCCAAATTTCTACCACTTTCTAGAAGGCAAAAATAGAGCACAGTGCCTTCTGGAGCAAGTTCCACTCCAGGAACAAGTGTGACATTGATGCTGAACTTCATTAGGCTTTCATATTAAAAATAAGCTGTGTTCTTTTTATTAAACATGAGCTTGAATAATAATATGATAAATGAAATAAAAAATAGTGTCTTCTACTGTCAAGCCAGAGATGGATTACGATATATTGGACAGGTACAAATGAGCCTGTAGCCTCCATCCAGGAAAAGATTTGGAGGCGATTTTGCCTCTTAAGAAAGTATTGTACGACACTCACTTACAGAGGATTTATGAGAAATGAAATGGAAACTCTTTCAAGATTTTATTAAGAGATATAGTCTTCCTGCATAACTTCTTTCCCTCCTGGACATTTATGAATGTTTGGCTGGAGGGGTGGTCTGGGAGCTGGATTTTGATATATGTGGTTCCTACAAGGAGGTGCTCAGGGAGACATTTTTCCGTCAAAAGCCATCTGCATGCAGGGTCTGGAAAGTCTTCCAGCAGCACTCACAGGAAAAACAATCGAGGGAAAAACATGCCAGCCAGTACCGGTCACTGCAGGTGCCAGAAGGACTGGGGGCCAAATGTAAATACCTTCTGAAATTTCTGTGGAAAACAGTAAGCATTTAGCTCATCTGGCTACCGGACTCAGAATTTTTCAGGATACAGCCATGGCTAAAGAATGGACAGCAATGCCAAAACCAGTTTGGCTCAGTGGAGAGAGCGTCGGCCTGCAGACTGAAGGTTCCCAGGTTCGATTCTGGTCAAGGGCATCTACCTTGGTTGTGGGCACATCCCCAGAAGGGGGTGTGCAAGAGGCACTGATAGATGTTTCTCTCTCATTGATGTTTCTAACTCTCTATCCCTCTCTCTTCTTCTCTATATAAAAAAAAAATCAATAAAATATATTTTTTAAAAAAAGAATGGACAGCAAGGTGCTTTGCTAATTTAACCTCGAAGAGAGCTATCAAAATTCATAAGGGACAGGAAATGAGAAGGTGTTTGACCTCTTGGCCATGGGCTCCACCACACTGTGGACACTCCGATGCTCCACAAATAGGCTAAGCTTCCCACAATACATGGAGAGAATGGCCTCAGGTATGATGAGGGCAGTCTCATGACTCTCAGAGTACCTTCATGGGGTATGTGGCTGGACGGTAATCTTGACACAGTTTCTCAAGGCACAAACAGAAATTTGGAATGGAATGTGCTTAGCATGCACACACACACACACACACACACACACACACAAACACACACCCCACTACAGAAAACAACAGCTACAGGCGATCGTTTTCATTTATAGTATGTATACATTTAGAAATCAAATAGCGGGTTATATGACACCTATTATTAACTTTTTTTCTTTTTAAAAATTAAAAACAAGTTTTTGACTAGAGTTAAATTCACACACATTGAATTTCCATTACATGCTTCAGGACAGTGGTTCTCAGACAGACGTAATTGTGATCAGAACCTCATAGGAGAGCTTGTGGAAAATCAGATGGCTGGGTGTGCCCTCGGAGTTTCTGATGTGCTAAATCAGGGCTGAAGCCTGAGAATATGCATTTTCGCCACATTCTCAGGTGATGCTGATACTACTAGTTCAAGGACCACGTTGGAGCATCACTGCACTAGGAGATGAAGCATTTGAATGGGAGAAACACTTCCCTCTCACTCGCTCCCTTGTTGCCAGGGAAGGTCTGACTTAGTGGAGAATGATGCAAAAAGAACTAATCAGTACCTGTAGCTCAGCCTCTTCTAAGATTTCTCTTTCAAGTTGGCCCAAACTGGCTGTTGACACTCTGGACCCATCCACACATCTGAGTCAGCGACCAAACGCAACTTTGAAAGTATATATGGGGGGAACATTTCTATATTCAGAGGAAACACAACAAAGATTCTAATAAGGTTGTCTACTCAGCAAACCTTCAATCAGGTGATTGGTCCTCACCTCTAGATTTTTTAAAGTGGGGGCCAGATCATGGTCCCTCAGAGAGCTGGAGGGCCGGACTATATGAACTACTAATTCCTACTGTAACACCTCGGCTGCGCTCACTGCCCAAAAAACCTGGCGGGCCGGATCAGACTCCTCTGCGGGCCGCATGTGGCCCGCGGGCCGTAGTTTGAAGATGCCTGGAGGACCCAGTGGCCATACAGAAATCCAGTTCAGTACTATCAGCAATAAAGATAATTTTTAAACATATCACTTAGCTTCCAGTGTCTATTTCTTAATTGGATACTAACTTGGTGAGAGGTGAAAGGTGTAATTAATTTTTACTTTCAAATCCCAATAGCAGCTGAAAATTAACGTAAAAAATTTTAGTTCTGTCACATGTAAAAATCTCTTCATTAAGTCCTTACATATGATCATATACAGTTTGGCTAGAGATACTATGAGAGGGGAATTATCTTATAATTGTTAGGTTATTATGCCTAGAGTTAAAGAATTTGCAAGACTTTTAGAATTTTTGTAGATACTAGATATCTTAGTGCTGAAAGTCCCACCTTTCATGATATGAAACAACACAAAAACCATCATGTATTATATTTCATATGAAAGTATTTAATATCTTATCTTTGTTTTTATTTTTTAGTTTCCCTGTCTCAGCATATATATGCAGACACAATATATAGGTATATTTCTATGTATATTATATCACACATATATGTCGTATATAGTAATTTATGTATTTGCACTTTATATGTATAGATATCCTATCCTATATAATAAAAAGGTAATATGCAAATTAACCCTAATGGTAGAACAACTAGAATGACTGCTGGACCAGTCACTATGAGATGCACTGACCACTTCTTGGTCCCTTTCCCCAGCCAGCAGGCTCTGATCACCGATAGCGAACCTGGAACCTGGGGTGGGTGGTGGGGAGTGCCGGTAGCCTCACACACAGAGGGTGAACTGCAGCAGGGCAGGGCCGGCCAGCCGGCAGGAACAGCTGACCTCTTGGTCCCTTCTCTAGGCCCTCAGACACTGATCACCCGATGGTTAACAGGGAACTGGGGGTAGGTGGTAGCAGGAGGTGGGAGGTGGGCAGCAGGGGAAGATAGTCCTCATCATAGGCCAGGCCTAGGGACTACCCACACATGAATTTTATGTGCTGGGCCTCTAGTATTTCTATAATAAAGTTGGCTTCTATAAAACATTATCATGTAACTTAAAAAACTCATAGGCCATATACACTATGTCCTAATGTTGAAGAGATAAATAGCAGTAAGCATCCAATATTGCTGATGAGGAGTTTAAGGTCAGCTCAACCCATTACTTTGCCAGTGACTGTTGGACACCTTGGGAAGTTTTTGGATGACCTCTTTGTTCTGAATGCTTAAAAGATTACAGACATGTGCCCAGGTTTGGACATTCCTATCACACCAGACTTTTAATATATCCATCCTTTCAATATGAATGTTTACAACCTTTATTTCTCTGGAAAATTCTCATATATTATAATTTTGATACTTCTCTCCTAGCTTCTTTTTTTCTAGAACTTTCAATATGGGGCAGATTTATATTAACAAGTAAACTACAGTCAATGATATAGATATGTCAGGGCTGGGATGTTATAAACTTACACTGTTATAAGTATCATCTTTGCATATTATTTTCTTGAATTATTTCCTCAGGGATAATATTTATTAGGTCCAAGGCTAGAAAACCTTCCTTTAGATTGCCTGAGACCTCTTATATGAGAACCCTTTGAAGTGTCTTCCAAATTGAAGAAGCAAATGCGAGGCCTATGATGGTTTCTTCTTGGAATTCAGGTCACAAAGACACAGTTGCAGTGTCTATTCTGCAGAGGCAGATCATGTCAGATACCTGTGAGGCTCATGTCTCTTTTTTCTTTTTAAAAATGTGTTTTTATTGATTTTAGAGAGGGAGGGAGAGATAGAAACATCAATGATTCTGGAGATCAAATCTGAAACCCAAGCATGTGCCCTGACTAGGAATCAAACTCTGACCTCCTGGTCTATGGATCAATGCTTAACCACTGAGCAACATTGGCCAGACTCACTTTCCTTCTCTATTCTACCTGCCTTGCAGGTAATGTGTCTGATTCAATGGATGATTCAGGCCTGGCAACCTTGTGTGAAAGGTTTGTTGTGTGTTGTACCTTCCACTGGCTTAAATAGGAAGAAGGTATCTGCAAGAACATCGACCTTTCCCTAAGCTATTTGATCCACAAGGAATCTGGACAGCTGTGCCTTTGGCGCTGGGAAAACCCCTAGGTCCCATCCCAGCTCATTCCACTGCCTGAATTTGCAGAGCCACAATGTTGACTTATAGCCATCGATTCCCTAGCTGTGAGTTAGAATGGGGTTGCGATTTTTATTTGTTTTAGTAAGTAAAGGGACACATCACAGGGCTTATTTTGTGAGTGAGAAAACAAATAACATTTCCCAGGAAAGAGTCAAGGTGAAATAGAGATCTAAATGACATGTCAAATGTTGTCCTGTCCTCTGATTGCACCTGATGCCCTATTGCTCAGGCCAGGTGGGCAAGCCTGGCATGGGAATAAAGACACAGGCATACTCCTCACTTGGCCAGGGCGGCACTCCTCTGCTAAATGTAATGGTTCAGCACCATCAGAACTTAAGCATATAATCCTATTGGCTTCCACTCAGCTATGTCCCAAAGTTATCATCATCTGAGATATCTCTATCGGAAGACTGTGGACAGATTGTGCATGCTTGAGATGGCCAGGTAATTTAATCATCTGTTCAGTAGGCGCTTGTTGGGCCCATATGATGGAGCAGCACATGACAGTGGACAGAGGAGGGTGGAACCTGAAACCTGTATCAGTTCTCAGATGTGTAATTTTGTGCTACTCGTCAGGTTTCTTTTCTGCATCTAGAAATTCTTATATTTGACTTACAGTATTCTCAATGTACACTCAAGAGAACCAGATTCAAATGTCACCCAGATGTCTGAACAATTAGCAATATAAAATAAACATTAGTCATAGAGTAAAATCTCTAGTGCAAAAAATGGAAACCGTACTTGAATAAGTAAGGAATTTTAGCAAGAGTGAAGGGCACTTTTATGCCAGAAATAAAAACAAAACAAAATAAACAAACAAAAAACAAAACATGGGGCAGAAATAAAGAATGTCTTTAATCAGTTCATTAATACACTTGGAATAGCCAATGAAAGATTCAAAGAACTAAAATATAGGCCAGAATAAATTATAAGCATGAAATTGGATATAAATTAATATGGATATAAGAAACAGCTATTTAACAGTTTATCTAAATAAAAGCACAAAAAAAAACAAGAACCCTTCCCCCCCAAAAAATAAAAATATTATCCATGTGAAACATCTTAATGTCTAGTATATATATATATATATATATATATATATATATATATATATACACACATATATATGTAATTGGAATCACAGAAGGAGAAGATACTGATCCAGAAATTTAAGATGCTTGGAGAATACCAAGCAGGATAAATAAGGAAACATATATTTAGTATTCACACTCATGCACACACATACACACACACACTTAAACCATTATATTCAAAATGTTGAAATTCAAAGACAAAGAGAAATCTTGAAAAACACTAGAAAATGGATCTGTTATATATAGAGAACAGCTATAAGAATTAAAGCAACTTAAATTCAGAAACTACACAAGCAAAAGGAAAATCAAGTGACACCCATAAAGAGTTGAAACAAAATAGAAGCAAGCAAAAAACACTCTCAACTCAGACTACTACACCCAGCCCTGCCCCCCGATTTAATAATGAAAGGTAAATACTCATTCAGAAAAAATAAATCAAGAGAATCTACATGGGTTAGCAAAAGTAGGTTATAGTTTTAGTATGCAAAACACAGTTTATTCCTGTATTATTTGTTAGTTATTATACTATTTATTTGTATTACAACTCTAAACCTACTTTTGACTACCACTGTATTGCCAGAAAAACTGCACTGAAAGAAATGCTAAAAAGCTCTTCAGGGAGAAGAAACATTAATAAGAAACTTGGATTTACACAGTCACACACACAAAATAATTGACTAAAGAAAAAGAAGAGTAGTGGTGTATTGTGTCTTATGTCATTTGTAGAAGATATATGATGGAAAGGAGAAATTTGGAGAATCCTATACAATAAAAAGCTAATATGCAAATTGTCCCCTCTACCAGGAGTTAGACCAGGATTTCAACAGGGAGTTTGACCAGTGGGAGGGGCTGGGCAGCCAACTGTCTCCTCCTGGCCAGCCCCACCTCTAATTGGTCCCTCCCCACCCCAACTGGGGTGGCTGGGCTGGACCCTACTCATGCATGAATTCATGCACTTGTAATTTAATAAGATCACATAGATAAGTAAAAGAAATGCTTTGCAACCTTGTGGTAGGCAATGATTTCTTAGGACAATGATTTATAAATTACAAAATATAAAAATTTTAAAAATTTATAGAGTGGACTTTATCAAAATTAAAAGCTTTTGCTCAGTTTGGTTAACAAAATGAGGTTATAAGCCACAGTCTGGAAGAAAACATTAGAAAATACATATTTAATAAAGGATATTCAGACTGTATAAAGGACTCGCAAAACTCAGAAATAAGAAAAACTACCCAAATTAAAACATTTTAACAAACATTCCACCAAACCTATAACACGATGACCAAAAAATAACAGAAACATGTCAGTAATAATTGGTTACATGCAAATTAAAGCCACAGTGAGACACAACCACATACTTATTGGAAAGGCTTAAAAAACAAAACAAAACAAATAATAGCCTATACAGGTGAGGACTGAGCAAAGGGAATTCTCATTCATTGCTATGGGAATGCAAAATAGCACAGCAACACTGAAAAATCTGGCATCTTCTTATTAAATTAAACATACACTTACCCTACATTCCAGTAATTCTGTATATAAATGTTTATATTGACTTTATTCATAATTACCAACTACTGGAAATAAATACTGGACATGCCCTTTAATTAGTGAATAGATAAAACAAACTGTGGCCCATCCATGTACTAACATACTATTCAGCTATTAAAAAGAACATTCTACTGATACCTTGAACACCATGGATGAAACTCAAATGCATTAGGCCAGGCTTAATGAAATCAGATTTGAAGTATAAAATTAATGGGATAGAAATCAGGTCAGTGGTTACCCGGGGATAGGGTGGTGAGGAGGAGAGGTATCTATGAAAAGACACTTGGTGGGGGAACTTTGAGTGATGAAACTAGTCCATCTATAGATTCCGGTGGTGTTCCCTGCCTATATGCATTTGTCAAAATGCTCAGTAAAATGGGTAAAATTCATTGTGTGTAAATTATACCTACATTTTTAAATTACCTCCTCACTAAGCATTTTGGATATTTTTATTTTTTATCTCCTTTAATTGATTTCTGGCTTAATTTCTCTAGTCAAAGAACATACTTGATGTGACTTCAATTCTTTGAAATTTATGGAAACTTTCTTTATGGCTTAGCATCTGGTCCATTTTGGTAAATGTTCCATTTTCACTTCAAACAAATATGTAGTCTGCATTTATGGGATGCAGAACAACAAATACAAAATAAGCCAAAATCTATGTGGTTTGTAGTTACCTTAACTAGTAAGGACATACCTAATCACTTGGGATCTCCACCTTCACTTTAGTGATCGTATATCCTTCATGTGCCTGATTCCTGAACAAGGAGAATTGGCTTTACTGGGGCCTGTTGGGACAGAATTAGAAATTCAGTGATGATTCTAAGTTTCTTAACTCTTTTCCCGTTCCTATATCCCTTCCACCTGTTGGAGTCCCACCTGTTGAAGTTTTTCTGAATCCAATATGTCATGGGAGATGAAAATATAAGTTAATGACCCCCAATTTGTTTCTTACAGCAAAGACTTTCACATTTAAATAAAAGTGTATTGAGCCCAGTTGGTGAGGCTTAGTGGTTGAGCATCGACCTGTGAACCAGGAGGTCATGGTTCAATTCCGGTTAGAGCATACGCCCAGGTTTCAGGCTTGATCCCTAGCGTTGGTGTGCAGGGGGCAGCCAATCAGTGATTCTCTCTTATCACTGATGTTTCTATTTCTCTAGCCCTCTCTCTTCCTCTCTGAAATAAACAAAAAATATATGTATATTTAAAAAGTGCATTGAAATGACCGTGCCTCACTTAAGAAAATAGCTCATTGAAAGAAAAAGGCATGGTTGGGTTTGATCTACACTCATAACCCAGCTGCAAAAATACACTGTGGCCCCTAAACAGTTTGCTCAATCTTCCTGCAATTCAATTTTTCCTTTGTAAAATGGAAATAATGATCCAGGCCAAATTACAGGATCATTGTGAGAATCTCATGAGATAATATATACAGTACATCTATCTCCCTATGGTGGAAATTCTCATGATGGGCTATGCTTAAAGTCAGAATGGCTGGCAGTAAGTTGCAAGTGGATTGTGCTTGACTGGGAGATTGGTTGAGTTTGCAGACTGATGTGTCTACTAGGAGAGGCTAAAAATCACCTCATGTGGCACATTGAAAAACAGAGGAAAGAGACCCCTCCCCCATCTCCGAACAAAAAGAAAAGGGAAAGAGTTCATGCCATTTTCACTGCTTCTGGTCATTACTTGTAAGTACTGGGACCAATCTGCAAAACTTTCATGGTGATGTTTGCAAATGGGGTCATAGCAGCATGAACTCTCTGCCATAGGAGATATTTCCCCATCCCCTAATCTGAGAGCATCTAGGAGATAATCCCTGAACCAACATCCTCTTGGAGTTGGCCATGTAAACTATATTTCATCTAAACAAATATGATTTGAGCACCTATTGTTTGCAAGCCTGTGATAGGCCTTATCACATGCTTCTGTCTCTTATTGTCTGAAACATACATCAAAAAGGACTCAATGAGACCTGATAATTTTTCATTTTCTTTGGTTCACAGAAGCTTTGTTAATAAAGCTTTGCTTTATTTCCCAGAGAAAGACTGACAGCCCTATCTGCTAAAATCAGTGATAGGAAAGGGAATGGCCTATGAGTTACTTTACCTCTGGCTCAAATTAGGAATAGATATTAAGTGTCCAATATTGCATATTTTCTGTGCTGAGTTTCTATATGTTGAATGAAAAAAAATCAGTGGTCTAAGGAACATTTATTAATTCCTTTTGGATGCCAGTATGGTAAAAAGGCAGAAGAGTACAGAATCTGATGATCTAGGTTGGAATCCCCTCTCTGTTACTAAATACCTGCTTAGCACTCTAGGTCTTACTTTCCTCCTTTATAGATTGGTAGCTACTTTGTAGATACATTGTGAAGATCACATATAAAACACACATGTCAATGCCTGGCACATGGTCAAGCAAGGTTTGATAACATGATCATTTCATTTAAACTTGACAATGACTTTATGAGGGAGGAGTAATTTCTATCTATTTGAAAAATGAAGAAACTGAGGCTCAAAGTGCTGAAATGACTTGCCCAAAGCTGTATACCGTTAAAATATAGAAGAGATGATTCTAAATTTAGTACTATTGTATTTCATTACACTTCTTCACCACATCAAGATATCCATCCCCATACACTAGTAGGCTAGACTCACCACAAAGTCTAGGAAGGACCTATCAATGAGGGTGGGCTGTCTGGTTCTGATACTAACTACTCAGGGGATATTGGGTTGTTGCTTGTCTTCTTTAACTTAGTTACCTTATTTATTTTATAAGAATAAATGCTATGCATTAAGTACTCCAAAGCCCGTCCCTTAACTTGATTTTCTTCCTTCTTTCCTAGCTGGGGATGGTTAGGAAATCATTTCAGCTCTCTGCTCTTCCTCAGAGCCCTCATGGCAGAAGGCAATGACAGGATCAGAAATTTGATAGTGTCCTGCAAACCAAACATCCTCTAGGGTTATGATATTGTGTATTGTGATTTATGATAAGAAATATATATTTGGTCTTCAACCCATTCTTGTTCCTGGCACAAAGAAACCCTTGACATTTTCTGTGATAAGAGCACTAAAAGTTTCTTTTGTTATGTTAATGAGGCGATGTTTGGAAAGTCCCTATAGGGTTGGAGGTTGAATCAATCACCAATGGCCAGTGAGTTAATTAGCCATAACTATATATGAAACATCCATAACAAAGGACAGGGTTGTGAGAGCTTCTGGGTTGGTGTATGCATGGAGATTCCTTTAGACAAGGGGAGGGAGGAGATGACACACCTGGAGAGGGAAGCCCAGCCCTCCCCCACTTTCATCTTGCCCTAGGCATCAGTTCTGTTTGCTGCTTCTGAGTTGTATCTTTTTATAATAAACCAGGGCTCTAGTAAGTAAAATGTTTCTCTGAGTTCTGTGAGCTGCTCTTGCAAATTAATTCAAGCTGAGGAGGGACTCCTGGGACCCTATGATTTATAGCCAGCTGGTCAGAGGCAAAGGCAATAACCTGAGCTTGTGACTGACACCTGAAGATGGGGGAGCTGTCTTGTTGGACTGCACTCTTCACCTGTGGAATCTGATGCTGTCTCCTGGTAAATGGTGTTAGAATTGAGTTGACTTGTAGGCGTGTCTAGAGAATTGCTTGTTGGTTTGGGGAACCTCCAACCCCTCATGTGGGAAATGATCTCAGAACACAAAAGAGGATGATAACTGATACTCTGGCTCACTTAGGGAGCAGTGGCATTTCTGAAGAGAGTTCTGTGTGGCAATTTTGTGGATTCATTCAGTCTCCCATCTGTAAGCCTGGCTTCCTTATTTTGCCTCTACACGTCCTCCTCCAGATCCAAGGACTTGCCCTCTTGACTCAACCCAGATCTAGCAAATGAGTTTGACTTTATTGGCTAATTTTCTTAAGGGATATTAATGAATTACTCCTCTCTGGCAACTCCAATGTACACAGCTACCGAAATAAAACAGGTGGGAGTATGTGTATGTGTGTTCACACATGGATACGTGCAGGATTCTGATTACATTTTGACAAAAGTTATATCCTAAAAATAAAGGTCTGATTTTTTCCCCTCCTTATCCTCAACAAAAGCATTAAGTTACCTTCCTTTGTCAAACAGCAATCACAGCAAAAACAGATCCAGGGGAAAGATAAAGATCAGGTTCAATTACAGTAGGGAAATTGTTAGCATGTGCTAAAATTTGTATGTTTGCATTTCAGCAGGACTAATGGCTCCAAGGTGCAAATGATATAACCTTGAGCAAGACCTTGCCTACCCAGCTAGAATCAGGAAAAAATAAGGTTGTGTTCCAAAAATTTGTAGAGCAAAGATGGGACCTTTAAGTCTATAAGGTGTGGTTTGAGGGACAAAGGTAGTGCTTTATTGCGAGAGAGGCCCATGGCTCAGGGGAAAACAATACTGTACTAAAATTGGGTGATCTGAATTTTCAATTTGAACTTGATTGGCTGTGCTACACTGGGCAAGCCCTTTATGTCTAGGGTGACCAGATACTTTATCTTTCAAACCAGAACACATCTGAGAATAAAAATTGGTTCTATTTATAATTGCACCAGGAAAAATGGGCACAAAAGCATAACTGCCCCTGACAGCATAGTATGTGTTTATCTTACATATAACTTCCAACCACCCCTTTCCTTCCCCTCTTACACCCCAAGGCTTAAACTGTAAAGCCGGGGAAGCTAAACCAATGCAAATTTAGTAAATCTGTCTGAGCACTGGGTATTCTGGGCAGGGGTAACAGACCAGTTCTAATGCCAGGACATTTATAGCCCACATTTGCCTATGACCTTTCAAAGCAAAGTTAGGTACCCAGAGTGGTCACATTTCCTCTGAAGCATTTGGAGTGTTGGCAACCAGACCCAGGCCATTTGCATGTGTCATTTGCGTGGTCTTTGGTGGTGGTGGTGGTGAGGGGTGAAGGGAGTGGGTATACAGATTGGTACTGAGCAGAGGAATAGAGGAGAACATCAGACATTTCCTGGTCTGTGCTGAACATGGAAGACCCTGTTTAGGTTTCTGCAGCTCCAAGCCACATTTTAGACATGCTGTGCAATGCGGTTCCCCAGGGACAGGGAGTCTAGTGTTACCAGAGTTTAGCAGCCAGGCCAGGAAAATCAATACCCTACTCTTAAAGGTTAAGAGTTTATCCAACTGAAAATAAAAATAAAAAAATAAAAACAATATAGTTTTGGCTTTCCTTGCATGTTTCCCAGAGAGCTGAGAACAGCCTCCAACCTTTGAGCTTCAGCTTTCAGGATCTTGGCTGGGGGAGTGCACATGAGCCAGAAACAAAACCACCAGGAATAAAGGCTTCTGAAAGAACCAGAGTCACAGACTCAAGGTGATTTGAGTGCTCACATAACATAATTTAACCCCTTCAATTTACAGATGAGAAAGCTAAGGACCTGAGTAGAGAATCCAGGAGCCCAGGCTGTGACTGTCTAATACCAGAGCGTTCTAGGTATCCAGGTATTATGGATCTTGGTGACATACAAAATCTACCCACCCTCCCCATCTAGTTTCTTCTTAGTCTTTGTCGACTGACCATACATTTCTTCATTGTTTATTAATGAAATTATTTTCTGGAACTTCCGTTGGAACTGATAATAAAAGGGAATTCTTCTTTCCTGGGGTAGCTGAGGGGATAAATGTGAATGGAGAGATGATGACAACCATCTTACTGTCAATGTCATCATCAACTGAGAAGAAAGCTGAGGCTAACGAGGGAGGGAGTCCAGGGTTGAGTTGGTGTGGCTCAGAGTTGAGTGGGTGGAGAGGATGCTGGCCTATAGTAAGGAAAATACTGACGTGTCAGACAAACATAAGTGCAAATCCTGATTCACATATAAACTGAGGCAAGTTGACATCCTAAAGATGTCTTTTTTTTTTTTACATTAGTATAAATAAAACTAATACTCTTTTGTGAGTGAGGAATCTGTTTAAAATAAATATTATCAGGATAAACATATTTAGAAAACACAGAAGTTAAACTTTATTCCTACACTAATTTTAATCCTTAGAGACAAATTCTTAACATCTATAATAATAAAAGCAAAATATGTTAATTAGACCAGATAGCCGAACAACCTTTTGGACATCATTTCAGATGTCCTTCCAGAAGAAGCTGCAGTGGCAAGGGCCGAGGCAGAGGTGGTTAGAAGCGATCAGGCAGGCAGGTGAGTGGCAATCAGGCAGGCAAGCAAGTGAGCAGTTAGGAACCAGTGGTCCTGGATTGTCAGAGGCATGTCCAACTGCCAGTTTAGGCCTGATTCCCATAATGGAATCAGGCCTAAACCTAGGCAGTGAACATCCTCAGAAAGGTCCCAGATTACAAGAGGGTACACGCTGGGCTGAGGGACAACCCCCCTCCCTCCATGCATGAATTTCATGCACTAGGCATCTAGTACTTTAATAATTTTCTTCAAATATTCCCTATGCATATACATAAACTTGATTTTTATAGAATTGCAATTGTGTGTGTCTTATTTATTTAACTTTCTCATTTGAATCATATCAGAAGTATTTACAGGTCATTACATATTTAAGAGTGTGATTTAA
The DNA here is from genome assembly GCF_014108245.1 of Pipistrellus kuhlii. NCBI lineage: Eukaryota > Metazoa > Chordata > Mammalia > Chiroptera > Vespertilionidae > Pipistrellus > Pipistrellus kuhlii. Next base: position 6,486,662 of record NW_023425562.1, read on the forward strand.
TGGAATGTAAGGTCTTAACATGTATCCATTTCTATATTTATTTATTTATTTATTACAAAACAAAGATAAAATTCTTTCATTTATTATCTCAGCAAAAATTATACTATGTGCTAAGCATTTTTCTAGGCAGAGTAATTTCTTAAGTGTTCATTTATGGAGAGGAGAAGAAATAAACGAGGAAAATAAATACATGTGAAATAAATAATTTCACCTAGTGATAAGTTCTGTGGAGACAACAAAACTTAAAGATTTGATAAAGAATGAAAGGTATGGGTGTAGAACACTTTTTTACTTTTAGCTGTTTTCTGATTTTTACTATTATAAATAATATAATGATGAACTTACAGGTAAATATATCATGTTCATCTATGATTATAATAGGTTATATTAATAGATGTGAAAGTATAATTTCCAAGTTACAATTAGATTTCCTTATATGTAATGCAAAATTCCTTTAAAAAAAACATGCTTAATGCATTTTTTTTCAAAATATAGATGAACTAGAAGTGATGTATTTCTACTATTGAGCTTTTTTAGTCATCAATTCATTTTCTCTTCTGTTATCTTAGTCTTCTCCAGTGTCTTTTAAAAAAAAGTTCATATACATTTTCAAAAAATTTTTTGTAGATCTTTTATTAGACTTTTCTCTTAGACTTCTTATCTTTATAATTTTATTATGATTTTTTATAACCCTGCAGGGGAGGGCAGTTAGGGGTGGCCAGGCCAACAGAGGAGGGAAGTTGGGGGCAGACAGACTGGCAGGGGAGCAGTTAGACATCAATCAGGCTGGCATGGGAGTAGTTAGGGGGTGATCAGGCTGGCAGGCGTAAGCGGTTAGGGGCAATCAGGAAGGCAGGCAGGCAAGCAGTTGGGAACCAGCATTCCTGGATTGTGAGAAGGATGTCTGACTGCCTGTTTAGACCACCAGGATCAGGTCTAATGATCAGTTTAATATCCCTTGAGGTGTCCCAGATTGGAGAGGGTGGAGGCTGGGCTGAGGGACACCCCTGTACCCAATGCACAAATTTCATGCACCGGGCGTCTATTAATGTGCATTGAAGCTTCTTCTGTAACATATTCTCATAGTCAGATTTTGTAAATAGTTCAAGTGTATATGAAAGGAAATGTATCCTTGAACTACTGGGTATAATGTACTCTCTATGCCCATTTAATTAAATTTTTAATCATGCCTTTTAAGTCTTCTATCTCTTTCATCTTTGTTTCTTCTACATGATTAAATTTAATTGAGATTCATTGCATATTTCATGGAATATAACTACTGTCTCATGTGAATTTTATTTCCCTGAAATTTCCAGTAACCCAATGGAAAACACCATGATCCCAGATGAACTTTTAACCCTCCCACTGTACCTACATTCCTACCACCATTTTCCCAGGGTTATTGGTCTGTTTAGACTTTTTAACTTTACTTAAGCATATTCTGGTAATTTATATTTTTATAAAAATATTATTTTCTTTGATGTTAAAATTTGTATCCTAAGGATGCATATGATTTTTGTGATTTTTTTTTTCCTAATAGCCGGTATTAGATACCTAACAACACAAATTTTACATATTGTGTTGTTTTCTTCTATTTTAGTGTCTCTCTTTGATAGACACATACATATATATTGTTTGCTTGTTTGTTTGTTTGCTTTTAAAAATTTCAATTCACTATTTTCTACTTTTATATAGTTCTCTCATTTTCTTTAAGATTGCTTAGTTGTTTTTAATACTAATTTCCTGACTTAAATAGTTAGGTCTTTTTTATTATTATTTATTTTTCAGTAGAACAGCGCATACATGTGATACTCCCTGATAGACCAGTTTTGGCCATAGATAATCATTTTGGATTAGTCGCACCCTCACTTTCATTATATTTCAATGTTTGACTTCTTTTTCTTTAAAGTCATATTTAAATAGTAATACCCAGTTATTTAAATTCTCATTAATGCCTATATATGTTAAAGTGTGATCAGAAAAGATTTTATGTGACTTATGGAAAATTATTTAAAAATAGATTGCACTAAAATTCATTGAACATGCCATCATTTTCTGGTACTTTAGAAGTATCCCCAAATAATCTTAACCCAGTGAAGCAATCTTGCTTTTCTAGTATAAGCTCAAGTCTCTGCTTCTGTTTCTTATGCTGGGAGAAGTTCTCCAAGAATTAACACCTCTCCTTTTCCACTAAAAACTACCATCTCTTTGGATCAATAATAAATGAAGTTTCCTTCCTCCGTTCTTTCCTGGTTACATCATTTGAATGAGATCTTTTTCACATCTGAGCGACTTGTTTATTACTAAATGTGATCATGGTACCTTGTTTTATCTCATATATTTTGGCGTGATCAATCTTAATCTTGATTAATCTATGATAAAATATAGAGTGGAAGGTGATAGGTCCTCAGATATGTATTGAATCAGCTTCAATAGAGTTCAGTTCCCAAAATTGAAAATCTTTGTTCCTAAATGGGAATAACTGCCCCACAGTAAAATGCCTGGGACTTAGACCCTGGATTCAGTGCATTTTGTGAGTTAGAATGGACTAATACAAAATTGTTCTTTACATGAATGGAAACTGTGCTGTTAATAATGAAACAGAACTACTGGGCAAAGAGAAATTGAAGGCACCTGTTCCAAGTTACCCTTTCACTTCCTCCTCTGCCCCTTTATGGGTCTCAAAACTGCCTCCTATATCACTGCTCCATTTACCAGGAAACCTTCCACTGAGACTCAATTCTGAAAGAGTTTTCCAGGATCATTTGCAGAATTGGCTGGGGCTTCAGTTGCATGATGAAAGGGCATTTATTCTGGGACCTCAACATGAAGTTTTGGAGGAGACATTACTACACTTATTGCAGAATAAATTCTATGTGCACTGCTTTATTATAATTGTTAAATCAGGTACAAGCGTTAAACATAATTATTTAGCTAAAAGAATATGTGTTTGTGTGTGTGCGTGTGCACATTCTGAGTTGGGGGTTGTTTTCATAAGTTCCTGCAGATATGTTGACACTTTTATATACAACTAAGAGATAAGTGTTTTTTCCTGAGTCAACAACACGCAAGCACACGCACATACAAACACACGCACACACACACGCACACAAACACACACATACACACACATCATCTGTAGAAGCAGCTATTGTGTTCTCATGCTATATCATGTGCTAAAATCAGAATACTCTTGCAATTTAGAGCCTTGCAATGCTATGCAATATTGAGCTATACTATGAAAAAATATTTTATTCTATATATGTATATACGAAGTTTAGCATCAACATATTTGAAATTTTAGAAATTTAGGCAACTTTTTGAAACTCCCCCTCTGGTAAAATGCAGAATTTTTTTGTAAAAAAAAAAGTTTACAACTTTTCTTTAGGTAAGAAGGCATAAATGGCCCTCATGCTTCCCCTTGTGAATCCTAAATGGCCAAGCATCCATGTCAGTGTCAACTTTACCCTACCCAAGGCAGAGCAGAGAGCTGGGCATGGTGAGGCAGGGCCCATCAGGTCTATTCACTGTGCAGACGGCACAAGGATGAAGATGCTTTCTGATGTCAGATCTTTAAGGTGCTGTATTATCATCTATTGGAAAACATGGCCCAAAGAACATTCTATTCTCTGAACATTCAGGTCAAAGGGTCTTCTTTATATTGGGGTGGAGGATTGTTAATAAAGGGTAGATAAAGGAGCATAATTAAGGTGCGTGTTTCTTAGCCCCAACGGTAATGTCATGGATATTAAGAGAGGAGTGCAGACTCTGACTTTATTCTAAGCCCAGGCACATGTTGGCACTGTGATTGTTGCTGATTGCCTGATTGATCAATATTGGCTCAAGATCTGAAGAATACTGAGTCTACTGGTGTTGGTGCTTCAGTGACCCCAGTGATAAAGCGTTAGGAGCAGAAGATCTTGAGATAAGTAGGTAGACTTCATATGTAAACATTGTCAATCTGATGAACTTGTAAATTACAGTAAGAGCCACCCAGTCTTTGCTAATGTGACATTACAACAATCTTGTTTGCATTTTGGATTAAGTACCTGAATGTTTCTCCTTTCTATAATGAGGGGGAGTCACTTCTGATGCTGATAAAAGGGCTTCTCTGAAATGAATCAGAACTCCGAATAAACTCTGCTTACCATCATGACAAGAGTAGCAGGGAGAGGAGAGGTTTCCACACTCAGTAGGAAAGGATGAGATTCCTCCCCACATAGTCACCGTGGCCCCTTATATAGCTATCCCGAGATGCTTGGATTTGGACCAGTGCATTTGACTGCTTTCTCTGACCTTGGTCTGCAGAGTGAAAATTTCTAAAGAGTTGAATGTAGCCAACACCACCAAGAATTGAGTGCCATTGGGCCATCACCACAATAACAATTTCCTTCTTCATGAGCCCTCAGTGTCCCAGCTAATTTTTTCTCCCTCTCTCATGTCCCCCAGGACTTTGTTCCTCCACATAAACTTATTCTCTTTGTCAACTCATGGTGTCATCTCTTCTGAGTGCCTGGCTTAGCACAAAGCTATTGCCAGGGAATAGAATGAGGGTTTCATTTAATTGTGACCTATTGGCACTAGCAGTATAAAATTATAAAATGAGAAGAACCCTGTGGCTCTGTCTGTCCTAGACGTACAAGTGCATACTAATTGATTAGAAAAATTTCTGCTAGAGCCCTGCTAGGAAACAAGTGTCACAAGTACCAGGAATTTGCATTCTGTAGCCTGAGCACATCATATGACTCTATTTCCCTATCATAGCAAACTTTGGCATAAACAAGTTGCACTCAAGCATCAGATATGCCGACACCTGAACCACACGGGCAGTTGAGAATTCTGGACCATTGGTTTGCAGGAATTATTCCAACATAGGCAGCCAGCCAGTTCCATACAGACAAATAAGAGAACGAGGGCATGGCTTGTACAGATTGCAACAGCTAGGGAAAACCGTGAGAGCAAGGACCTGGTGTCCTGAGAATTGTTTCCAGGTATCAGAAGAACTCATAAGTTATCCAGATACTGCTGTTGATATCTAAACAAGTTTTCTATTCAGGCAGAGGTTGGGGGAGTAGGGAGAACCTAGGTCATAGAGAAAGAACTGCAAAGCAAAGATAAGTGAGCTAACCCTGTTCAGGGCACGGTTTCAGACCTATCGGAGAATTTGGTTGGAAAATAGTCTGAGATCCATTTATAAGATAGACTAATATAGTGAATAGACCTGGTTTTTGGATTCAGAGCTGTTTCAACAGATTCAGGGAAGATGTATGTCCAACATGAGTATCCTGTAACAATCTGATTGCCCCACCTGGCCCAAGACAAAATCAAGCAGACAAAATGTCTTCACCCTATAAGTGAATAATTTGCTTAGAAATACATTTGCTTAGAAGAGGGAGACTTACAATTCAGGTTCCAGATGATTTCATATACACTGCACTCCAGCCTTACCCTTTCTGCAGAACCCTGAGGACCACATGCAAGGGGCCTCAAGATGCATAGTCAAGATATACAGATATAAAATTACCTTATTCATTTGGTCATTTGAGACCTCCCGCATGGCTATGTAGTCAAATAAAACCTTTGGATAAACTGCTGACATCTTTATTCTCTAGTTTGCTTTGTACCCTCCAGAAGATTAAGGAGCGAACATGGGAGGGAAGCAGGATGAATGATTTTTCTCTGCACGCTCTTCCATTGGCCCCAATGCTCTGGTTTACAGTTTCACCTTGCACAACGGTCATAAAGTCAAATAGTCCCACGGCTCCCTAATAAAGATCGTTCTTTCCCTATCAAACCAAGATCTTATTGACACTCAGATCCTCAGATTCATCCCTGAATTACTACCTTTGAACTGAGGACTTCTTAGACAACCTGGGCTTCCTGGGGTTTTTCATCCCTTTTTTAAAATATCGATTTTGGAATTTTTAACTAGGTTTGTGCCTCTGATCTTTTCTGAGCATCTGTAAAATCCTTTATTTCCCACAAGTTTGACAGAAGCTGACTGTTGGAAATATAAAAGGATCAGGCCAGAACTCCTTAAGAAAAGTTAGCCATAAGTTCATCTCAGGAGAGAGTTGGGGCAAAGATTGAAAATGTTACAATGCATGGGAAGCAGATGGAATCCGGCTGACTGTACCTGGTAGCAGGCACTGAAAGAAGTAACTGCAGGAAGGGCTCATGTCTAATGCTCCCCTTTGTCCCATAGTTGGCATGATTTTTGATAGTAACTAGCTGTCCAGAGATCACACTAGTAAATAGAGGCAGCAGGGATATACCACAGAGGCAGGTCTAAGATATGTCTGAAATATGTTCTTGCACTGATGTCTAAGGCAGGATAGCCTAGTCCTAACGTTGAACAACAGCTCTCCTTCTGTCTATTCTCCAGAGCAACTGAATAATATCAATCACTAAATTGTGCAAAAGATGTGAACGTGAAAAGGACTGTCTTGAAGTTCACATTGTCTCCAGTTTTGTCTTGCTTTCTGTAGCAGTCCTTGTTGGTGCCTTCTCCAAATTTCCTGGGCATTAGTTATTCCTACCAAAGGTTTCCTCCTGCAAATGCCTACAATGCTACAGAGAACTTTCAAGTAGGCGTACCCTCACACAGGGCAGACTGCTACTCCTCCTGTAACAGTCCTCTATGAATAAGAAATGGGAGTTGATGGGGAAAGGGCCCAGCTTCCTGGCCTTCTGGTAGGGCCTCTCAGGCATGTTGTAATCATCACCCAGAGGTTATCCCCCATGAGACTGAGCCCTAACATGGCAAGGAGACTTAACATGGTGAACTACTTACATTCACAGTTTTCACTCAGTGTCTATTTAGAGCACATGTGTCAAACACAAGGCTCGCTGGCCAAATCCGTCCTGCCAGGCCTTGCAATGTGGCCCGCACCGCGCTGTCATCACTGCACTCCGCTGCGTTTCCATCACAATGACAGTTTATGACTGTTCAGTAAACCATTCGGCCCACGATTTAGGCTGGATTTTAGATTTTGGCCCCTGCTCTGATTGAGTTTGACACCCCTAATTTAGAGGAACCTACCCTGAGACTGCCCGTCTCCTATGGTTGTGGGTCTCAAATGGGACCCAGGGGTCATTAATATCCTTGGAGGTAAAATACTTTGCTGAGATCAAAATAGCATATGGTATCCCTCCTTCAGAGACAGCAAGTATATCAGCATATACACTATTGTACAGAGAAGGCATGTTCATCTGAGGGAAATTAAAAACCCAATACATTATACTTGGGAAGATGGACAAAGGTACATGACACATTAGCTGGTTACTCATAATTTCATTTTTTCTTTCATGAATTTGGGTCAGTGTTAGTTATTAAAAATAATACATTAAAATACAATTATTGGCCCAGTAAGTTGAAACAAATAGAATCTATAGGTTAGGAATTAGAAGGCTAGATATGAGTCACATGGGTCTGAATTTTATAAAGGATTTTCAATCACAATAGGTGGGATGTACATTTGATTCTAAGCTTCTTAAAGGACAAAACAAAGAGGACAAAGGTTTTTGTAGGGCCTAGAAAATTAAAGGCATGATTGTATATACTTATATAATTATATGATTTATATTTATAATTATACTAGAGGTCTCATGAACAAAATTTGTGCATGGGGTGGGGTGGTTCCTCAGCCCGGTCTGCACCCTCTCCAATCCAGGACCCCTTGGGAAATGTCTGACTGCTGGTTTAAACAGGCAGTCAGACATCCCTCTCACAATCCTAACCACTTACCTGCCTGCCTAATCACCCGTGACCCCTCTGCCTGCCAGCCTGATCTCCCCTAGCTACATCTATCTGCTGATCTGATTACCCCTAACCACCTCTGCCTGCCGACCTGATTTCCCCTAACTACCCTACTCTGCCAACCTGATCGCCCCTAACTGCCTCTGCATTGGCCCTCACAACCATGGCTTTGTCTGGAATGAGGACCAGAGGACTGGAAGATGTCCAGTTGACCCAGTCGAATTAGCATATTATCCTTTTATTAGGATAGATATGATTTATGTTTCAGTTACTTAGCTTTCTGACTCAATTTTGATCTTCTTCAAAAGTTTTTACTGTTTCATTTGTGACTTCCTTATTTAGGGTGAGTTCCTTCTCCTTTAACTGCTGGGAAATAAAGATTCCCCAATTTAAGAGTTATTTTGTTTGTTTCCATAGTTACTGAGGGTGAACATATGCCCCCCCACACAACTAACTATTGACAATATTGCGATGAGCATCTTGCATATAGTTTTTCATTTACTACATTAAAAAATATATTTTTGAAAAGGCATGTCTTTTTAAAAAATTCTAATTACTAAAAAATATTTTATTCCTTCCTTTAATAATAATGCCTTTGACTTAGTTATTTTTAAGTCACGGTTTGGGGAAATACATCAAGCATCAAAGTTAGTAAATTATAGAGTGAATCTGTTCTAAAAATTGATAATTGGCTTCCTTTAAGTTAATAAATTATTCTTAGTTCAAATAACTTTAGAATCAAATAGTTTTAATAACTAGTGAAATAAGGATCATAAATCTTTTGTAATTTTTTCAGAGAATAAATGTTTTTGTCAGAGTCATGTGTTTATCTCTTGCTATAAAATCCAAGTCTTAAGATATAAGTCCTCATAATAAATTAGGAGAGGAGTTTTCAACTTTTGTTGGGCTCATAGATAGGTTATCTTAGCCCTCTGACATCTCACAGGTGGAGGACTGATTGGTCTTTAATGCAGGGTGAACAAAACCAGGGACAGACAAGTAACATGTTGTAGCAGGCCTGGAAGTCCCCATGCTCAGAACTAATGTCTCCAAGCCCATCAGACTCCATCTCCCTAGCCTGCCACAATTACTAACTTATTGCAGATGGGATGGTTGTAGAAGGTTAGCCTGTTACCCAGTGGTTGAGAGTTGGCCTGTACACAGACGGGTTATGGGTTCAATTCCCAGTCAAGGGCATGTATCTGGGTTGCAAGATTAATCCTCAACCCTGGTTGGGGTCAGGGTTAGTGCAGGAGGCAGCTAATCGATGTGTCTTTCTCACATCGATGTCTCTCTCTCTCTCTCTCTCTCCCTCCCTCTCTCTTCTCTCTCAAACCCAATGGAAAAAATATTCTCAGGTGAGGATTAACAAAATAAAAAAAAATCTAACCTCAAACTTTCCAGGCAAATAAGCCTTGGATTAACAATAGATAAAATTAAAGCTCTTCAGTCTATGAAGTTTGAGAACTTTGGATTATAATAGTTACAGAAGTAAAAATTATTCATTTGTGCATTAATAGTGTGGGTCTTTGATAATAATTTTCTGTACTTTTGGACATGTGTTTTGCTTACCCTTAGGAACACATTAATTGACATAAGATCGAAGCCTGCTTGCAATTTAGAGGGGGGGGGGGGAAAGAATATAAAAAACTCCAAATGCAGAAATAATGCCAACAAACATACTAGTTAAAATGAAACCAAATTCTAGCAGAAAGGGTGGCTTCTATTGGTGGTTGGTTCAGTAAGATGAACTTGAATCTTCCTTTCTACTTTGTAAGTCTCTTGTTTGTTCAGGAACTATTTCTTTGGGCAAGGCTGAGGAAGTAGTGTGGACTGTAGTTTACTTAACAAATAAATTTCTACAAGAGGGATAATTTGGGGAATCCAGTGTCCTAGACTCAACAATGACATAAAATGTGTTTACCTTAGCTAGATGGAAGAATTTTCTTAAATTGCCACATCTGTATAGGAAAATGCTATTTTTCTCTTAGAAAAAGTACAGAATGTTCAACTGAAGGTTTGAATTATAACAAGAACAAATTATTTGGATAGAATTATAACATTTTTAATTGACCTTATCTGATCCCCCAAAGATATCATTAAACATTTTTCCAAAAAGTGATTCAGAAGAGAGACAGTATTTATCATTTGGAAGAAAGCAAACACCTTCCAGATGATTCTTTCCAGATGAAGCTTTGTCTTTGTTAGCACTGATTTGATTCTTCAAAAATTTATTAATTACCTCAATAAAATGCACCCTCTTTGTGGCAGTTTGAGTTTTGGAAATGCTTATTGTGAGGAAAGGCTAAGGTCACTTGAGGATACAGCAGCTTACTGTTAAGGGTATACAGCAGAGAATGGCTTCAGTGATGGAAGAGGACTCTCAGGAGGACAGGTTTACTGATCATTGCAGGGGGAAAATATCCAGGCAGTGACTTATGAGGGGCCCTGGCTTGCAGAGTATACTGGCTGCTAGTTCTATATTGATTACTATTTTTGTTGTTGTTGTGGAATTTGGATTCAGCACCCTACTGCTATTGTTTTGATTGATAACAGTTGTTATAGCTGAACTAGTATAATAAGAAGCTATTAGCCCATTGCATTTTAGGTTCTGCATAATAGAGGCTCATTTATTTTATTTTACTTTTTAATATGTTTTTATTGATATCAGAGAGGAAGGGAGAAGGAGGGAGAAATAAAAACATCAATGATGAGAGAGAATCATAGATCCACTGCCTCCTGCATGCTCCACAATGGGGATTGAGCCAGCAACCAGGGCATGTGCCCTGATTAGAATTGAACTGTGAAAATTCTAGGTTCATGGGTTGATGCTCCACCACTTAGCCATGTCAGCCAAGCAAGAGGCTCATTTATTAAGATCCAATAGTCAAATAGCAAAAACAGGATAGCTCTGCTCTTGCCTCACCATCGAGCCCGATGTTGGTGTACTCATGAATACCCAAGGCTCTAAAGTTTGGTGTTCCCCCAGAGCTGAAAACAGCAGAAATATGAAAATGTATTTTTCTTATATTGACCTTATTGACTGACCACAGTTACAGAATTCCAGGTACTCAGGGGAGGCATTGAAGAGCTACTTTATATTTCTGAGGTCCCTGGAACCTTCATGAAACACCCATCTTAATGATTTCACCTGCCTGTCTGCTTTGGAGGCTTTCAGGCTGCAACGCTGCTTTATTGTTTTTAAATATAGAAAAGAACCAGGGGCTGACCAGCTCTTTACCTCAGGCATGTGTCCACACAGGCAGTTTTATAACAAGCATGCTTACTTTAAAACAAAATAAAAACCTTTTACCAATGCCCACATATTCTATGTATCCAACATTCATATTCCAGGCCTTTAGAACTCTTCAGAAACCACACGAGGAATCATAAATAAAACCTGACAATAGAGTAGACAATAAGAATAGAGGCCTTTAGTTTTAGCTTAAACAAGAAATATGTCTCAATTGTTACAGCCATGAGTATTCTATAGAATCTCTTTGAAATCTGTGAGAAAATACTGATGCCCAGGCCCACACTTCACTTGTCATTTTTTATCTCTTTTAGTCTAGATTTGTGACTAGATAACAGTATTATGAAAAGCATTCTAGATCATTCTAATGGCAGCAGAGCAAAAAGGAGACCATGAATGAAACCAAATAGCTGTATATGTACATCCAAATACAGAGAAAAGCTAAAAGGATCCATTGCCCCTCTCTTTAAACTCTCCAGCAGTGTCACATCATTAATTTATAATATGGACTCTCATTCTACCAAAATGAAGTCAACATAAAATAAAGGGTTAAGGAAAAGTCTTTATAGGGAAAAATTCACCTATATATCTAGAGTCTCCCATTAAACATGAGCTCATGTCCCAGAGAGCTAGATGCCAACAATATTCAGAGTATAACAAGCCTAAGTGCCTAGAACATTCCCCATTACTTGCTTCTTTGAAATTTAAGAAATATCTATTGTATAAAAGAGGAAACTTATAATTAATCAATATAGGAAAGGGTCTGAAGAATTGACATATATTTTATCTGTTTCTATGTATATGCCTAGGACTGTGCTGGAGCCTGAGGCAGGGCATTAAAAGAAGATAAATTTTGCCATTTGGGAATTCATAGGCTAAGCAAATAGACATGAATCAATTGATGAAGAGCTTTGAAAGAATGAAAGATTAAAACATCATTAGCTTTGCAGATCCTGGTAATCATTACAAATAAAAAGAACAGAAAGAAAATAGAATAATTAGATAAATATCTAGGAATTAATAAAAGTGAGATTATTAGATATCAAAAACAGTGGGATGTAGCTAAATGGACATTTAAAGGGAAACATAGATCTTTAATGGAATTCTTTAGAAACAAGAACTTTCAAAATTAATAAATTAAGAATTCAACTAAAATTGTTTCTAAAAAGTGAATAGGAAATAAAGCTGAAGAAAGAAAATCATAAATAGAAAAGTAGAAATAAATAAAATTTTTAAATATATGTTTGTAGTAGATATAATCAATAAAACTACAGTTTCATAGAAAAGACAAATGAAAAAGAAATAACAAAGACTAGTAAAAAATAAGCAGAAATTATAAATTAACTATTAAAAAGAATGAAGAGGAATAAATAACAGTGGGTTAGTTAAACAGAATTATTTAAAAAATAAACAGATAAATTTAAAATGCAAAAAAGTAAATTTCTAAAAATTAATCAGGAAAACAAAGAAAATAATTGAAAGAGTAACATTAAAAACTTAAAATGAATAATAAAATTTAAAATTTGCATTATAAAATTTTAAAGCTGCTAGACCCCAGAATATCCTACCACTGAAGAAAAATATAGGCCTCTCTTTTACAAACTGTTTTAGAACATGGTAAAGTTAAAAAAAGTCTCTCACCATTTTTTGAGAGAATAGTAAAGCATCATCCAGAACCAGGCAAAGGAAGTTTCAAAAAGACAAAAATAGTCAATGAGATTTATGAACATTCATGCAAAACTTTCAATGTAAATCTCAGCAAGTAAAAATTCACAACTTTGTCTAAACTTAAAAGACCAACTGAAAACAAAGAAGTAAAGTTATCTCAGATTTGGACATGTCAGATATCTCAAGTAAGTAATGATGGATGAACATTCAAATATTTTAATCAATTATAAGAGAAGACAGAAAGAAGACAGAAATATGTTTATTTGAATAGATGTAATAAAGTGAGAGAAAAATCAACTTCCATTTGTGATTTTACATAGTTTAACAAAATACTAATAGAAATAAAATTTTTTCTTAACCTGATAAATTATATTAACCTAATAACTTCAGATTTCAGCACATGTAATAGTGCACATTTAGAACATTTCCATTAAACCAGTAAAAAGACATACATGACTTCTGTGCCAATTCTGCTCAATATATTAGTATGATTCCCAGCCCATGTTAAAGATAAGAAAAAGAGGATCAGAAAAAAAAAATATATAAAAATAAATGTCATTATTTGTAGAGACTGATTGTCTACACCTAGGAGGAAAACGCAGGAGGATATATAGTTTCTCACAACTCTGAAGGTAGTTCAGAAAGGCACCTGGACAGAAAGTACATATTTCAAACATAATAGAATTCTTACATACTAGCAATAACCAGTAAAAAAAGAAAAAATTTAGATCTTATTCTTAATCACAATAAATTAATTATACATGTTGCAAGAAATATGTCTGAAAATGATCTTTGTGAGATCATCATGGAATCATTTAGAAAGGGAATCTAGCCCTAGCTAGTTTGGCTCAGTGGATAGTGTCAGCCTGCAAACCAATAAGTCCCAGGATCAATTCCAGTCAAGGGACATACCTTGGTTGCAGGCTCCTCCCTGACCCAGGCCTAGTCAGGGCTCCTGTAGGGGGCAACCAATCGATGTGTTTCTCTCACATAGATATTTCTTTCTGTCTTTCCCTCTCTCTTCTGCTCTCCCTAAAAATCACTGGGAAAATATCCTTGAGTGAGGATTCAAAAAATAATAATAATTTAAAAAATAATAATAAGTGTAAAAAATAAAGGGAATTATACCAGAGAAAAGTTGTCCCTATATTATCATTGAGTTCAGTGTAATGTCAATTAAATTATAACAGGATTTTTGTTCATAAAATGTGACGTGCTTATTCTAAAATTTACTGGTATATGAAAAAGCACTCATTAAATCAAGGCACATCTGAACTTTAAAAATAGTGAAAGAAGGAAAAAATGGAGGGGAAACTGGCTTTATCCCTGTTAAGACATTATAAAATTATAATAAATCATATCTAAATTTGTATATGAGTGAAGTGACATTACAAAATGAAAAAATAATGAAATAATCCAAATATTTTTCATATTAATTAAATGTAAAAAACAAAATTAAATCTATTATATGAAAATGTCTTTATGACATCAAGGTAGGAAAAGATCTTTTAAGCATGAAAAAGAAGTATGAACCACAAAAGAAAAGACAAAGACATTTGATTATATCACAATGAAAAACTTATGAGATGAAAAATAAAACTATAAAAAAAGTAAAGCAAAATAAAGCCATATTATGTGTAAGGAAATACTTTCCTAGTGCATAAAAGAAAAATAATTATTATCCAGCCTATCCCAAGAACTAAAATCCATTTAAACTATTAAGAAAATAGGAAGAGTTGATATCCTGCAACTCATGGGGGTGGGGAAGGTAGGCAGAGTGTTGAGTTGGGAATCTTAGAACAAAAAGTACATTAGAAATGCTACAAATTTACTAAAAACATGAATCAAATGAAAAACATCTTACTCCCATATGAATGGGGAAAAAATTCAGAAAGTGTGACATATCCAGATTTAACTAGGCTACGAGGGAAGGGACCTTTCTACTCTGTTGTGTAAGTTGGCACAACCACTTTGAAAAACAAGTTGGCGCTATGCAAAGTGTACATATTTTAGAAAATTCTGGAACCTGTGCACAAGCAGATATGTACAAGGATGACTTTAGAAAAGAATTAAAGTAAAATGGTGTAATTTAGTGTGGTGTAAGGCAAAATACAGAAAATTAAAATACATATCAATTATAATTTAAATCCATATCTATGGTTAGAACTATATTCTAATGTGATTGGATCTCAGAAATTTGATTTGAAAAACAAAAAAATAGTTGATACTATTATAATAAGTATGTTAAGATCAATATGAATTAAAAACAACAAAGAAACATTATGCATAATTAGAGTTACATTTGAATATATAAATGGATTAAAAGATATACACCAGAAACAAAAAAATAAAAACAAATAAAATGAAAAAGAAGGTAAAAAAGATATAAACTAAATTTTTAATAGTGATTACTTGTCTGAATGGAGAGGGAGATGGAAATGGAAATGGAAATGGAATTGGGAGAGGGAGAGAGAGAGAGATAGAGAGATAAATTATATATATATATATATATATATATATATATATAGAGAGAGAGAGAGAGAGAGAGAGAGAGAGAGAGAGAGAGATTCCTCAGTTGTGTAAAAAAGAGACTTATATGAGAAAACAGTTATATTTATCATTTCTGGATTATACTGTTCATTTTATAATGTTCTGTAGCTTTAAAATCTGAGACTAAAATTAAAGGTATTACTGTAATATTTTCTTATCTATAAATGTTATTTAGAAAATGATTTTTAAAAGCTACATAATATCATAAATTATTGATGTATTATAATTAAGACTGCTTTTTTGTGCCTTTAAATTTTATTGCTGTCATAAACAGGAATGTTGGAAATATTCTCATGTAAAATTATTTTTGTTTATTTTATATTTCTTATCTTAAAAGTTGTTAGTATAATTTTATTTTCTATCATCTGATCTCATTTGATTGCTTATAGGTTTCACTTTATATAGTTTGATACTGTATTATTTGGCACATAAAATTTCATAACTATCACATTATCACTGCAAGTTATAGTTGTTATGTTTATAAAATAAATGACATTTTCTCTTCTTAATGTTTTTGTTGCCTCAATTCAGTTTTACTTGATTATAGAATAATCACTGCTGCTTTTTTTCTTACAGATAATTTTAAACTTGAAATAGACAATTACAAAGTTATATAAATTATTTTAACCATAAAAGATGGGCTTTTCAATTAATTTAATGCACTTGCTATAATTCTGCTTAAAATACTGACAGAAAACAAAAAACACACTTTGTTTCCTATAAATAGAAGAAAAAAGATCCTATTGTGCAAAGTAAAAAGGCATATGATGAAAGGAAAAAATACATGATTTAGTAATGAACAATAACAAAAATATTACTAGTAAAATTGGCATTAAAGTATAATTAAAAATCTAAAATAGGATTTTCTTAAATCAATGGCTAACATCATAGTTAAGATTGAAACAATATAGGCTTTCCTATTAAAATACTGAGAAAGAAAATGACACCAAGCATCTTTATTATTTTTTTAGGGTTTCTTATGTCGGAATGCTATTTAATTCATTAACAAAAAAATGATTATAAAAAAATTTCCATTAGTATCATAAAGATATTATGAATATCAAAGAAAGAGGTAAAAATCATTATTTTCAGTTGATTATGTTTAAGCAAAAGATATTTTTCCAAATGGTTAACCAAAATCTTAATATATTGTCAACAAACTTTAAATACCCCTTTGTGAATATTCACTTGTTTCTTTTATGTTTTTTTTGTTTTTAAAAATGCCTTATTGAAGTTCTTTAGAGAGAGGAATCGAACCTGGGACCCTTCAGTCCCCAGGCTAACGCTCTATCCACTGAGCCAAACCGGTTTTGGCTCTTTTATGTTTATTCACTCATCAGATATTTATTGAGCATATAATATACGACAACATTGAGAATATAGTAATGAACAATTAAATTATTTTATTTAATCTTGAGTATTTTCATTTTCTTTAATTTTCAAGTATTTTGTTGTTCATTTGATGTCACATCTGTGCACTGTTGGTTCCTTGTATTGATAAATGGGACTTTTTTTCTGTCTATCTAACATTTCATATTGGCTAATGCTTTAATTCTATATATCAATAGAGAAATATGCAAATTAGCTGGGATATCATAACATCACGACCACTCATAGGAGACTTGTACAGCAGGTTGGCAGGGACTGCCACCACCAGGAGCCTGGCTTCCATGTGGCCAGGCCCGGGGTGGCCCCTGGCAGAGGTGGCGCAGCCCAGTCCAGAGGCCACCTGGCCCAGAGGCAGCCCCCAGCAGAGGTGGCCCCCAAGTGGCCGGACCTGGAGGCTGCCTGGCCCAAGGGTGGCTCCTGGCTCTGCTATCTTGAATTTGTGGTTTCCAAGGAAACAGCCAGAAGGGATGATAAACCCTCTCCAAATGGCACAGCTGGTGGCTATCTAAGTGGTGGCTTCATTTAAATTGAGCCTTTCCCACACTGAAAGATCCGAACCCTGCCTGAAACAGGCTGGTTCCTGTGGAGTGCAATCTCCATGCAATACAACAGGGCCCCAGTTTTTCCCCTGGCAATCTCGTGCACGTTGGCTCTGGGCAGCAGGGAAGGAAGGAAAAAGGCATTACGCGGGGCAGCTCTGGCAGGCAAGCAGAAGGAAACCATGTCTGGCAGGCACTCCCCTGTTACCCCCTTCAACGTGTAAGAAGAATCAAATAAACCAACACAAACACCCCTGCCCGCCCCAGGAGAGATCTGGGACTGAGGAGAAACCAAGAGATCAAATTCCTTTGTTTAGGTGATTCAATATCTACAATGTCCAGCCCTGTAGTGGCCATGCCCATTCTGGCCAATTATCTGTTCCCAGCCAAGCACTTTCCCAATGTCACCCCAACTTTACTGGCCATGGGCCTCTCTCTTCCCTGTCCAGGCCTTTCCCCTAGAGATCTGAGGGGAAGAGACAGGTGGCTCCCTAGAGATATAAAGTTGCAGCTTCCTGGCAAAGCTACCCAAAGGACATGCCTATAATATTTGGCCTTCTCTTTGCTCCTTTCCTGTTATTAATAACTAGGTTAATTATAACAGTATCAAATATACTGAATGCTACAATCTAAATTTAACAAATAAATCAAGTCTGTGAGTAATATTATCTTGTATCTTTTTTTAGAGCCCTAAATCTCATTTACTTTTTATTATCACCACTGAAAGGATCTCCAATATTATAGTAAGTAGTTATGATGGTGGCCATTGTTTTCTTGCCCCAAAGTAAGAAATTCCAATACTGTGAAATTAAGTACATTTCCTGTGTGATTTCTTGTCAACTAACTATATGGGCATATAATCTACATGAAACAAAATACATTCATCTTAAGTATACAGTCAAATGAATTTTATCAAATGTATATACTGCAATAACCATGACTATAATCATGATACAAAATGGTTTCTATAAACCAAAAATGTTTTCTTATACCTTTTTTACCCCACTCAAACTTCTTATCCTACCCCAGATCCAAGTAACAATTAATGTTCCTTTTTTCACTCTAAAACAGTTGTGCCTATTCTGGACTTACACACATTTGGGACACAGGATCCTTCCTTTCTGTACTGTTCTTATAGTTAGGCTTCTTGTTACCTTGTTGTCTAAGACGGTTGCTAGATCTCCTGAAATCTTATTTGCTAAAGACCAAAAGATGGGGTAAGTGAGGAAACAATGCAACACAGACATTCTAATAAACAAAAACAAAACAACTGCTTACCTCTCATTGGCCAGAAATTAGTCACATGGTTATACATTACTACTATAATACATATGAGAAATGTAGTCCTTTTATTCAAGGTGCCTGTCTTTCTAGTTCAAAATCAAGGGGATGTTTACCAAAGAGCAATGAGATGTCAGCGTAAGCAACTCTAAATCCCAAAGCATATTTTTCATTGTGATAACAAAAGGCAGATCAGTTGCTGCTGACAAGTGGATTAGAGGTCATAGTGCAATGATTATAGACATATTAATCAGGAAGTTTCCCCCCAGAGAGAGCTCCAACAAAACCAGGATATATATAATAAGGAGTTAGCAATTGGTAAAACTGGCCTCAAAATGTTTGCTAAGTACATGAATGAATATTGACACAGTGCCCATGTCTAAGCTAAGAAGTCTTTCTTGTATGCTCCACATTGAGGTACGGTGGTGGCAATATCAGTTTTCTTTCTCTTTTCAACATTTTTCAGAGTGAGATTACAGCAGTCAGTGGTTTGGTGCTTGCCCTTTGAGTTCTCTTACCGGGGTGTCAATAACAAGCATTTACTATTGTTAACTTAGCAAGATTGCAGCAGAAAGATTTAAGTTGTTCTCACCCTGCTAAAGTATGGCATTCGTGCTGTGTGTTAACGCAGGGAGGCAGGGCCTCTGAGCACATGATCCAACTTTAAGATACCTTTCTCCACCAGGACATAGTCCCCAAATACTAACTTTGGATGAATGGATCAATAAGAAAGTCAACTAAAATCATCTGCACCAACACCTTAATGCAAAACCAATCCACTGTAGCAGGAATCTGGTTCCTTATCAACATATCATTTATCTATTTGTCAAGTGATTTTTTTAAATTAGGCAACATATTTGAATATTTTTTATATTTTTCAGTAAAACGAGTGACCCATTCCTCATTTCTTCTTTGAGAAAGACCAATGACAGTCTATTGAATGTTCCAATCAAAGAGTTCTGGTTACTGAGGCATATACTTCTGTAAAATACAAACCTATTAGAACCATTTCCTGTCTTTGCAAGGAAGAGTGTTCAGATACTTTGTCTTTTGAAACACAGTCAGAGACAATTAATCAAAGATTTATACTCCGAACTGTTCCTTTGGGAAGAGTTCTGAATTGAAATACATTTAGTTTGGAAGTAAATGCAAAAATAATTGGGCTGTATTTATGCTTAGGCCCAAGCAAATGCTTTAAATACACTTACTGTAAGATAACATATAGTGAATGCTTTAAGAGTCAGAATCTGGCCTTAAATAGATATAGGATTCTAACCCTAATGCATACAATTTTGACCAACCTTCAGTCTCCTCAGCTATAAAATGCACACCATGTTATCATCAAGCCCCCAGAGTTGATTTGAGAACAAAATAAAATAAAAACTTTCTAGGGATAATAAAGTTAGTACAGGAATTGCATAAAGTAAATGTCAATAAATATCAGCAGTAAAATAGGATTGCTATGAAAAACAATAAAAATAGTAGAAACTCAATGTCTTAGTTATATCCTGTTATAGTGAATCTGATTGCATGTTGGTTTCATGTTCCATGATTTCAAGCACAATTAAACTATTTCATTTAATGACAGAGTAAGTATACAACTGGTTAAATTATATATATATATATATATATATATATATATATATATATATACACACACACACACACACACACACACACACACACACATATATATATATGGCCGGGGACACGAAATTCATGCACGGGGGTGGGGGGTTGTCCCTCAGCCCAGCCTGTACCTCCCTCCCCGCTCCTCTAGAACTATTCTTATTCATCAAATTATGTTGATCATTATATCCCACATATGAGTGAGATCATGTTATATTTATCTTTCTCTGACTGGCTTTTTTTGCTTAGCATAATGCTCTCCAGTTCCATCCATGCTGTTGCAAATGGTAAAAGTTCCTTTTTTTTTTAATAGCAGTATAGTATTCCATTGTGTAAATGTATCACAGTTTTTTAATCCATTCATATGCTGATGGGCACTTAGGCTGTTTCCAAATCTTAGCTAGGACTATATCCCAAGAAACCAGAAACACCAATCAGAAGGGATATATGCAGCCCTATGTTCATAGCAGCACAATTTACAAATGCTAAGATTTGGAAACAGTCTTTCTTTCTTTCTCCTTCCTTCTTTTTCTTCCTTTCTTCTTTCACTAGACATATCTACCTTTCAAATGCTGCTTAATTTTTCATGTTTCTGACACTATTTTGCCTTTTTATTTTTAGTGTTTCATCTTTAGTTTTTCAGTCTTTGTTGCCTTTTAAAAATAATTTTCTTCATAAATATATATTTATAAACCAACATATATTGAGATCTTCCAGCCAGATGCCATTTGAAGATATCCA
Organism: Pipistrellus kuhlii; assembly: GCF_014108245.1. Lineage (NCBI taxonomy): Eukaryota > Metazoa > Chordata > Mammalia > Chiroptera > Vespertilionidae > Pipistrellus > Pipistrellus kuhlii. The sequence goes on from NW_023425562.1 coordinate 6,507,471, forward strand.
GGCAGAAGCATTTAAAAATTTAAGAACAAATAAATCAGACATGGGTTTGAATTTAAAAGAATGAGACATAGTTGGAAATAATTAGTTTCAATGGCTGACATAAAATTTAGTGAACATTTATCTGGGGGCTGAGATAGTATGGGGTTTACTTATACACTAGCGCTCTCCCTGCCACCCCACATACAATCACCTTTCTACTCTAGTGCTCTGTACACATTTGTTTTTTCACAGTTTCTTAAAAGCAAAGGGTCCAGACCTCTTGGCTGGTATAGTTAATAGCTGTAGGAGGTAAAGACTTACATACTTGTTAGAGTTTAAAATGACCCTCATGGTTAGTCAATCTACCCCACTGGGATGCCCAGTCTCCCTCACCCCCCACTTCCCAGGTAGGGGGTATCAAGCCCATCATGTCTATCACTAGAGCTGGGCAAATGAATTTCTAGCAGTTGAGGCCATCAATTCCTTTAAACCTGATTTGTAGTGGTTGCCAATCTTTCTATTACTGTAATTGCTGGCTAAATGAACTATAATTGTATCAAGAAGTAACTCTGAAATATGCATGGGCTCTCTGCTAATTCTCAGAATATGCAAGGAAAAGAAATTGATTCGTTGTGCTTGGAAGAACCATTCAGAAATGCTCGCTCTGAGGTCTGTCATTTGGAGGCCTCCTATATATCTCAGGAAAGTCAGGGCCAATTGCCCAAAAGTCTGGGCAGAAAATCCGTAAGATTCTTGGGAGATTTCTCACAGGTATGATGAGTGGCAATAGTGATGGCCCAATGTCAAAGAGCCAAGTATGAATCTTCTGTAGTCTTGGGCACAAGAGAAGAGATTCATATTAAAGCTCATATTCTGATTGCCTACTGGCTAAGAGCTATGCAGGAATTTTTCAAAGACCCCTTCTCTTCAGTAACCTCTACAGTGTGATTATGCTTACTTTGAAAATGAATTGTGCACCCAAAACCTGTATAATTTTGATAAGTAGTAACCCCCCAATAAATTCAATAAAAAAAAAATAATATAAAATGAATGGACTAAAGCTTGGAGATGGTAAATGGCTTTTAAATGTTTGCTGGTGATCAAAAACATGGAATCAAGATCCTGGTCTACTCTGAGTCCAAGTCCATTGCTACTGGAGAGCCATGTCCAGTATTATGGAAAAATACTTTTAAAATACCTTCAGACCTAAGGAAGGCAGTGGTGTAGGTAGGTTTATGTGTTAAGAGTAAATAATGGGAAACGAAGAAATACTATTCTAAATGGGTTCTAGGCAGTGTACTTATCTATTATTTTGAAGAATTAAATATGTCAAATAACCCACAATTTCCATCTTTAGGGCCACCTGCTGCTTTGATGAAGCCCAAAATTGAGGTTTGGGAACTCCTGACTTTTCATTATGACCAGCTATTGGACATCTTCACTCTTCCCTTTAATTGGAGTAATGATATTGATTTCCTTATTTAAAAAGCCAAAAAGGATCAAGTAGGCTAGACTGTGCAGGGGGAAAAATAAACCTCAATGTGTGAGTCACAAGGAATAATAACACAGTAAGCCTAAACCCATTCTCATCTTCAAGGAACTAGAAATCTAGTGGGTGGGACCCAGAATTGATAACTAGAAAGGAAATTAAACTCTGACTTAAATATACTTTTTATATGGCATGACAATGACTGCTGGCTGCCTCCCAATCTCTATTCACCCTTCCTTCCTTAATAACAAAACCATATTTTTATGTGGAATGGTAATGTTCCCAGCTAAAATATTACATTTTCCAGCCTTCCTTTCACCAAGATTTGGCCATAGGACTACGTTCTGGTGAATGAGATGTTATATGATACTTGTAAGAAGGATGGTTAAATGAAGTAGACTCTTATAAGTGTCTTTTTTTTTCTTTCCCATGAAATAGATGTGATAGCTAAGCCATTTTATACTGTTTGGTGACCTTGAAGATGGAAGTCACTTACAAGTACCAACTCCTCATAAGATTCTTGGAGAAGTGGCCTACTTACACTCTGATTCCAAATCCCTTTTCCTACTTCTAAGTTTGCCCAAGGCTTCAGTGGGCGATTTCTTGGATTATTCAAGTGCTTACATTTCTCTGCTTCTCTATCTGAGAAAGACATAGAAGTATTCTCTACCCTGAGCAGAGAGGATAAATTGCCTCTAAGAATAACACCCAAAAGACTCTGGGCTGGAGTCATTGAATAAATACCTCTTTCCCTGGACCAATTCTTGACACATTCTACACATCCCTTCAGAGATATAATTTGCCCACTGATGTACCTTTTACTGACTTTCTTCCCATCCCTGCTTCACTGTCCCCACTTCCCCCATTGTATTTCTGAAATCACCTCCCAAACAAACTCCCACTCTCACTTCTTACTGTTAAGGTTGGCTTTTGAAGATACTGAATATATAGAAAAAATATTGGTTTTGGTTGACCAAACATCTTCTTATTTGTCAAATCCAATCACTTTGCTTTGACCATCCCCTTTCTCATTGTCTCTATATTTGTTGACAGTCTTGATCTCTTCTTCTCTATTCAAATTCTAGTTTCCTTTGACTTCCACTATCTCCTGTATGCTCATGCATTTGCTCAGATTAGATCATTTCCATATTATTCTTCCTGGTGTTTCACCTTTAAGGTCTCTTTATTGTAATCTAATATACACACACCCATACACACTGACAATGTCTGCACCACTAAATCCCATAATTATTTTCCACAGCTCCAACATACTTTTCAAGATAATCTCTCCACACTCCTCTTCAGTATCCTAAGTGCCAGATAAACTTATTTCTCTTCCTGAACATTACCTACTTTTTCCTTCCTATGAACATATGGCTCTACTATTTCTTGTCACTAACATCTTCCTTTCAACATCTATTTATACCTTCCTAAATCCTACCTATTCTGAATGGCCTGCATCATTTATTACTTCCTTCAGAGGATCTTATATTCTCCAATCAACAGTGATATCATGCTTGCTACTCTTTGTATCAGTTTATCATTTTTTTTTTGATGCTTTAAAAGTATTTTAGCCCTAAATAATCCCTTGGTAAATACATTTGAAAATTATTGGAATTAAATTTGTTTGCAATATGATTTGCTTTTTCATTTTGCCAATTTCTAAAGGAGATAGTCTTGCCCATAGAGTTCTTATTATCGAAATTTCAAAATCACATGAGCAAATTGTATTTCATTATATTAAAAAGTGGTTTTGAAACATTAAATCTTTTCCTTGATTTTTGAGGGTGAAATTTAATAGACATACCCAATACCTTCTGTGAGCCTCTTTTTATTTCATCTCTGTTTTCACTTATAACAGACTAACTGCTAACGATCACTCTGCTTTCTTCATCAACTAAAGTGTAGATTGAATCTGACAGATGATAGGAAACAAATTTCATGTCCAAATAGCAGCAAGACATTTGAGCTAAAAAAGCTTACTTAAATGTTCTAAGTCTCTAGATTCCAGAATGGTTAGAAGCAGGAAGCCTTGTGGTCTGTTTCTAAATGAGTGCACATATGTCACCTCCTTTTGCCCCATGTATTTCTGAGTTCTTTAAGAACTATCGATATTATGTTCAGGGATATCTCAGAAAATGTGTTATCCATCACAGAAATCAATTTTCTTTCAATCTGACCTTCCTTCTTAAATGTAGCTAGTAACTTGGAGTTAAAAACTATTTGATTTCCTTGTTCTGGAGTTGACCCTTGCTCTGAAATAGTGTGGATCATTTTCTGATGCTCCTGGTTACTTTGAATACCATCTCCACTCGTCATTGGTTCACAGGGGATGCAGAATATTTTCTCCTTTAAGATTGTACTTCTGTTCTTCCTTCTTCTGTAGGAATAGCAGGGCTAACTAGTTATGATCAATGAAAACCATTTTAATTGTTTGAAAGGGATATGAGGGAAAAGAAAATAATGACAGTGTTCAGTCAGAAGGCAAAGAACTGTGACTTTTTAGATGAGCACATGTGAGCCAAAAATGAGGGTGAGTGGGGGGATTCAGACATTAAAGATAAGAATCTTAGGAATTTCAGATAAGCCCTTTTTCCTTGGTAGATTCAGAGCCATGTGTAAGTGATGTTGAGGGACTGTTTTTCAAGGGGAACCTATAAGGCAGAGAGGGAACAAGACAGACCACCCCAGGCACAGAGGTTAGACTTTTGTGCACTATCATTAGTTATTAGCAATAGAGAAAGAATCATAACTTCCCAGGAAAGAAGAGAAAGAAATATAAGTATATTTTCCCATGATTCCTCCTGGCAAGACAAGGCAATCCCCATCAGCAGAAAAAATTCCCAGAAGAGGATGTGTGAGTCTCTAGCAGCCAACACTCCCCATTGGTAAAAGATAAGGACTTCAGCCGGTAAAGGGAAACTAGGTAGAGAACCAACACCACCTTTCACAATAGCACCTTTCTAAAGTAACCTCGCTAAGTGAATTCATGCAATAGAACCTACTAGCCCAGATAATGAAGCTCATCTGTAATTCAAATACAAGTTTCCAAACAGATGTTAGTAATTACTAAAAAAATTTGTTTGCCCCATAAGATAGCATCTTGCCATCTAGTGATACTGCTATTTTTAGGGGAGGCATCTCTGCACACATTGGGAGGATCATAAGAAAGTAATTTATACCCCTCCTCTACCAGCAATAATGTGTAACTTCCTAATACACAGAAGCTGCCAATCTTACTAGGGATGTATGCTTGAACCAATGGCACTTGGATTCCCAAACCTAACTGAGTTCAGGTCATGGTCAACACAGTGTCAGGCCATCGAACGTCTGTTTTGGGGCTTTGTCTCCCATGAGATCTTAAAGCTGTGGTTGAATCTGAAGATGTTTACCAGGTTGGCACAAAGACACCCCAACCTTTGTCAATGAGTTTGTCCTCCAGTGTCTGGGAAGATAACATTTTGTCACAATTCTGTCTTTGGGAGGTGGTTATTTATTTATCAGTTATAGCCACATGGGATACAAGCTGAATTTTTCCAAGTACCTCAGTTTCCTCTTGCATTCCTTTAGTTCATTGAGTTGAAATTTGAATTAAATGGTAATACTTGTGAGGCCATATGTGTTAATGAAACATAAATAAATATAAATAAATAACTTGTCCAGGGTCAGTAAGTTAATTGGTTCTTGTTATTAAGGGCTTATTAAGGGTTTTATTGAATTAATATGAAATACGAATATACATATTCATCAATATTTTATAATAATTTAAGTATAAATAATTAATAGAAATTAGCAAACATGCAGAGATGTCAGGGTATTTTCACACTTAGATCTATCAAGGAAAGCAATAGATAAGCACTCTGGCTTTAGGTTTACACAGGGAAAATATTTATTTCTAATTGTTGCTACTCACCATGTGAGCTTGGGCAAGGGATTTGATTTCTCTAAGACTTTATTTCCTCAATGTGAACAGAGATAATAACAAATAACAACAACAACAAAAACAACAATAATATTAGCTACCTCGTGGGGTTTATTAAAGATTCAATATGAATATACACTTAATACATAGAACAAGTTTGATAAATGGTAGCTGTTGTTACTATTATAATTATTTGCAGTGTTTGTCAAAGAATTTATCTTACCTATTATTGAGGGAAAACTTTACATGCTCTGCTGTTCATTGCTTATGATAATAAAATAAGATAAAGATAGTTTACTAAGTATCATTGACCATATAAATTACTGCTCTTTGGCTTATGAATTCTAAAATTTCTATTCTAAAAGTAAGCAAAGCTTTAAGTAACCAAGACATCATCTTCCTCAAAGCTCAGTGAGAAGCAGTATCTACAGATATAACATAGAACAACCAACAAGGACACTTGTATGCCTACATTTCTATGTAGAAAAGCAGCCTTAGGATACAAGGCTGGCTATGAACTGGCTCTTTAATGTTGTAATCATTTATATTTCAACAAATTTTAATTCATCCTATAACTATTTAAATCTCTTTCAACGACAGAGAGAATGTAAGAAATGCCCACACATAATACATATTCAAATGGAAGAGATGGCCCTCTGAGCCCTCAAAACTTAGCTCTGGCTGATTGGAGATAGTGAAAAATAAAAATGATCTTTAGCCTCAGTAAAGTCTGCACACAATTTGCAGTGTGTTTATCGAAGTATGATGTCCATACCAATTTAAGGAGAACAGCAATAAATATCGCAGGACTGTATTGGCTTCTAGTAAGACCAAATCTGATTTAAAAGTTAAATAAGTTCAGAGGTCAGACTTTCTTGCACAATAACTAGGGACTCTAGTCTGTGGAGATTTCTGCTTAGCCATGTTTGAGGATAGCTTTCAACCTCCTGATTGGTGCCTCACTGACCCAAGATGGCCACATCATCTCTATCATAGTTCCTGTGTCCAGAAAGGGAAAAAGGACAGGCAAAGGTATAACATATGTTAGCTGCCTCACCCCCTTTTACAGGGTTTTCCAAGAATCCCTTTTCAGCAACTTCTCCTTAATCTTGTTAGCCAGAACCATATTCAAGGCCAAGCCAACATAATTGCAAAGGAGACTGGTAAATGTAGTTTTCTGTCTGGATACATTGTTTTTGTTTTTTTGTTTTTTGTAAAAAAAAAAAAAAAAAAAAGTAAGCTTCTGTTAATATAGAAGCTTTCTATTACTATAGAAGGTTAGAAAGCATATTAGGCAGGCAAGTAGCAATTACTAGTTATTTTAATGTTTTAAAATCTTTTCTTTTATTAGTGGTAGTAAGATTACAATATCTTTATGAACAAATAGAAGCTTTTATTTTTGTTTATAGCTTTATTTTTAATTTTTTTATTTTCAGTTACAGTTTACATTCAATATTATTTTGTATTAGTCTCAGGTGAACAACATATTGATTAGACAATCATATACTTTACAAAGTGTTCCCCTTAGGTACGTTCAGTACCCAAATGGCACCATACATCCTTACTATAGTATTAATGACTATATTTCCTATGCTGTACTTTACATCCCCATGACTATTTTGTGACTACCAATCTGTACTTCTCAATCTCTTCACCTTTTACACCCAGTCCCCCTATCTCTCACCCTTCTGGCAACCATCAGTCTGTTCTTTGTATCTATGAGTATATTTCTGCTTTGTTTGTTTATTTATATTGTTATTTAGATTCCACATATGAGTGAATTCACATGGTTTTTGCCTTTCTCGCACTCATTTCCCTCTAGGTCCAGCCATGTTGTGGCAAATGGTGAAATTTTGTTGTTCTTTGTGGCTCAGTTAGGATCTTTTAAATTTGAGTTGACTCCAAGAAAAGAAGTAATTAATCAATGGTTGCTGGTAGCATGTAGAAGTAACAAATTACGGAGATGGTCTTTGGATGAACGAAGTTGAGTAAGCAAATCCCATCAGTAAATAACAACTGCTGTGTGATTCTAAGAAATACGAGAATCAAAAAGACATTTAAATGTGTGTTCTGGTCTTTTTGCATCTAAGACAAGTGACAGGAGATATGTACATGAAAACAATGACTCCTGCAATAGACTCTGGAGGGAGCAAAATGTTTGAGGGCCTAGGCTTTTTGCAAACAACGGGCTAAAACAAAACCTTCGATCAGCTGGATTTCTGAGTCTACAAATCTGTTCATGAGTGCATTCATTATGACTGAAGGCCACATATGGCTAATCTCAATGCTTGCCCAGTAATTTCCACCTTCATTGGGTAGCTGTGGACACTGTTAATCTCGATAAGAGGTAATGGAGAGGTTCTTCTCATTAGCTCAGCCTAGAGAGGCATCATCCAGTCACCTGGAGTGTCAATAAACAGTGGCCTTTAATGGTGTTGGCTTAGTGATAACGCTACTGTGCATTTCTGTTTGTCATTATGAGATTTAACACTGGCCGATTCCCTCTGGTTGGGACTCATTACCAGGTAGAGGAATAGAGCAATTGGTATCTCTTAGAATCAATCATTGGCTTTCCCTAGCTTATCTCTCTAGTCATAAATTTGTAAGAGGGAGCCAATAACATGCTTCTTAGTTTCATTGACATAAACTGTAAGATGTTTAAAACATGGTGGTTTTGATAAAATCTAAGAGTTGAGAATAAAATTCAAGATGATCATGTAATTAAAGACATGGTCTCAAGAAAACAGCAAACACCTAGGAGAGGGAGTAAAATGAAGATATTAAGTCAAAAGTGCATCTAGACTATGCAGAAATAAAGTAATGAAATGATCTCCTGACCATATATTGAATAGAAATAAACTAGACATTGCTTAATGGGAATGAAGAACATTATTCTAGAATATTTCTGGAGAAAAGCAACCTTACCTCCAGTTATTTTAACCATGTCTTTACTGGGATTCTAAATCCCTTTTAGTCACTGTTGTGGTTTTTTTAAAGAGGTATAATTCATATGCCATGAAAATCAGCATTTTAAATGTTTAGCTCAATGGCTTTTAATAAATATATAAAGTTTTGCAACCATTACCCAAATTCAATTTTTGAACATTTCCATGTTCCAAGAAAACTTTTGCACCCATTTGCTGTCAGGTCGCACTGTAAACCTCAGCCCCAGGAAACCCCTGATCTATTTTCTTTCTTATTGATTTCTGTGTTCTAGAAATATGTTACAACCGAAATCACACAATATTAACTTTTATGTATGGCTTCTTTCACTTAGCATACTGACTTGAGGTTTATCTATATTGTACTGTTTCTCAAGAGTTTGTTCTTTTCTATTGCTGAGTAGTGTTCCAATGTATAGGTATACTAGTGTAGCATTTTGTTTATCCATTCACTGTTTGATGGACATTTGGATTATTTTCATTTTTAGGCTATTGTTAATAATGTTGTTATGAATATTCACTCACAAGTCTGTGAACACCTTTTCATTTTTCTTGGATATATGCCTAAAAGTGCAATTACTGGGTTGTAGGTAACTATAATTTTAGTTTTTAATGAAACTTCCAAACTCTTTCCCAAGATGGCTGTACCATTTTGTATTTCCACCAGAAATATATGAGAGTTCTAGTTTCTCTATACTAGTACCATTTGTTTTAATCAAACTTTTGGTTGTAGCCATTCTTTTTATTTTGGTTTCTTTTGCTGTAGTTATCTATTTATTTTTATTTTTTCTATTATCATTTATTCCCTTATGGATTATAACCATTCTAATGAGTGTGAAGTGGTATTTCTTTAAAGTCTAATAATGTTGAATACCTCTCATGGCCTTATTATCCATTTGTATCTTTTTGGGAAAAATATTCAAATGTTTTGCTCATTTTAAAATTCAGGTTATCTTCTTATTGAACTATAAAATTCTTTATGTAGCCTAGAAATAAGTCCTTTAGCAGATATATATGAAATTCTTATATTTTGATTCAGTCTTTAACGTACATTTTCATTTTCTTAGTTGTGTCTTATGAAGTACAAAATATTTTCATTTTGATGAAGTCCAAAATTTAAAAGGAGCAAAACATTTGAATAAACATTTCACCAAAAAAGATACAGGTGACAAACTTGACTGACCTCTGTAAACATTTTTCCTTGCAACTTCCATGTATTGTCCTTTAAAAACACACATGACAAAGTTCCCAAAGCCTCTTCATTGACCTCATACCCATCTCTGTGTATCGGACAGGCTTGCCATTCTCATAATAAGTTGTACCAGTTTCCCTTTGTTTAAGGTTCAGGAAAATTATAGCAATCAATAGGTGGGCCTGGTAAGCTCTGGTAATATTTAAGTTTGTTTCTGAAGAGTGGAAGGGTGGCTGATTTAACCATTACCTATTTGGTAAACTGTAACTTATTTGAAAGTAAATAGTTTATTGTCCTATTCATTTAAATTTATTAATATAGAATTTTTTGAAAAATCTATTGAAGATTAGTAGTATCAAAATGTCCTACTATGGTTTGTATTTTAAAAGTAACTGTTAGTTTTATTTTTTCCCCCCACTGTAGATATATTTTATAAATCAGCCTTAAATGCCTCACCAAGATCTACTGAAGTGTAGAGTCTGGGTATCTTAGTGGTTGAAGGTGCTACTTAACAGGCAAAATGATCAGATTTAGAGAAGGGATGAAATACAGGGAGGGTGCGGTGAGATCCTTTGAGGGTAGGAATTGATGATTATAGATTCTCTAGAAATATTCTAATTGACTCATCACATGTCCATTCATGGGTCAATAGACTGCCGTTATATATGTATTCACAAGAAAATGCTTGTGGTAATGTTGTCAATGGACGGTTGTTGATGGCCATAGAAGGAAGAAGATACAAAAGGCAATTCCAAAAAGCACTGAAATGACCTTCAGAGTTGTTAGGCAGATCTGGAAAGTAGACATTCATTTCAGATTTTTATCTATTGGATAAGAAAGTGATATAGGTCCTGAAAGGACACACATATAAGGCAAATAAGATTAGGGCAAACAAATGAGACTAGAAGGATGTGTAATGTCATTAGAGGAGAAGGAATGCTAAGTGGAGGACAGTAATCCTGGTATGGGACAGCAAGGGTAAAGGTGTGGTTAAAGAGAGTTGGAAAGAAAAGGAAGGGATACTGACTAGGCGGTCTTGTGGCCATCATGACTGACTCTATATAGGATGTGAACAAGAGCAAGAATATAAACTGAGTGTTATGAAGGAAGATGATTACTTGAATTTAGTAATTAGGTAAAAGAACTGGAGAATTAATCATTTAGAGGATAAAGGGATAGAGTTGTAAATGACCCTTATTTTTAATATGTAAAAATTCCAAATTTGAAAAATGACGTGAATGATACTTTCAATTTTTTTCAATTTATTGGAACTTTGTAGTTGCCTGAAAAGGACTTTACATATATTATCTCACTTAATCTAAAAAATGAGAAGAGTGAGACTGAGAGGTGAAATTATTTGCCCAAATTTAGAAAACCAGTAAATAGAAGATAAAAGACTTAAGATAGGCTAATCTGACTTTAAAGTGCTACATTCTTCCTTGAAAACACACCAACAAAATAGCAGGCTTCTCAGCATATTAATCCTAGAAGTAGATCCCCTGAGGAGGAAATTTTAGCTGGTTAGGAGAAGATGCTCTCTTCAAGTCCCTGCTACTAAATTCAGACTAAGGAGGTTCAAAATTGGCAACCACAAGGCCATGATAAAAGCACTTATTTTTCTTATTGCCTGCTCATTTACCAAAAAGCAGCAGCTATCTAAGGACATGAGGACCTAGCTAAAGATATGGTCACATGGGAAGGAAGGGGTTGAGGGATGACCAGCCCTTTTGCCTATGGCTCATAATTCTGTCTGTGTGGTAACTGCTGGCCTTTAGATCAGAAGTCTCTGGCCCACGGCACTGTCTCCGAAGTCCTATCCAGACATCTCTGAGTTCTCTTGAAGGCCAGCCTGAGGGAACTAACCACTAGGGCTTGGCCTGATCCCAGAGAAAGCCAGAGCCTGAGTGAGGAGACACAACAGGAGGAGCAGTGCAGCCCTTACCCAGTGAGTGACAAGAGTCTAATAGCAGGTTATGCTTCTTGCCACTTGGTTTGAGTGGTTGTTCAGTCCTGAAAGTCCTCCAGGCCTGATCAAGAAGTAAAGCAGACATGCCAGAACTGGGAGGTCAGTGTGAGGTGACCTCTTTGTGAGAACATAAGAAAATCCAGCTTTCAGTTGAAGGATTATTGTGTTTCCCAGCCTGGAGATGGTTCTGTGGTCAGAAAGAATAGGAAGAGCTCAGCTGGGTGGAAAGACCAAATAGAGTTCTCTCTAATATCCCAGTGCCTCCATGGGTACCAAATTTACCCACATCCCCAGGACCCAATGCTGGCTTCATCAGTCCTCCCCATCCTGAACTCCAAAGATATTAAATTTTATCTATCAATTTATTTTTAATGGATACATAACACACATATAGTCAAGGGCATAAATCTTAAGTGCATATAGAATGTATGCATAAAACCTAGTAACCCAGGTCAGGAAATAGAAAATTCTCATCAACCTATAGGTTTTTTTTTTTTTCATGTATATTCTTTTTTTTTTCTTTAAATATGTTTTATTGCTTTTTTTTTTTTTTTTTTTTTTTTTTTTTTTTTTTTTTTTTTTTTTTTTTTTTTTACAGAGAGGAAGGGAGAGAGATAGTTAGAAATATGGATGAGAGAGAATCATCTATCAGCTGACTCTTGCACACTGCCTACTGGAGATGTGCTCTCAATCAAGGTACATTCCCTTGACCAGAACAGAACTTGGGGCCCTTTAGTCCGCAGGCTGATGCTATATCCACTGAGCCGAACCAGTGTCAGCCATGCATATTCTTAGTCAATACCCACCCTTTAACCAGAGGAAACTACTATTTTGGTTTATATCACCATAAATAACATTTGTTTTGAAACTTCACTTAAATGAAATAATACACTATGTATTTTTTTTCTTATTTCACTCAGTATAATGTCTATGAGATTCATCCATATATGGAGTATATAAATAGTTTTTTTATTTTTATAGCTATATACCAGTTCATTATATAGGTATGATATCATAATTTATTTGTTCATTACCCTGTTGAATGTTTGAGTCATTTCCAGTTTTTAGCTACTCTTATTATAGCTGCTATGACATATTTGTACATATGTTTTTGAGGATATACACCCTCATTTCTTGGATATATGCCAAGGTCATATCTGGAGTGTAAGACAGGAGTAGGTTTAACTTTAATAGGTATTAACAAACAGATTTCCAAACTGTTTAAACCAATATTCTCCTTTGCTCTATAATGAATATACCATTAAAACCTTGCTTCACATCCTCACCAATATATTTATTATCTTTTTAAGTTTAGCTATTCTATAAGACATTTTTCAAAGCTAGAGGAGATTCCAAACTACTGCTTTCTTCTTCCTTCTTCACAAACACCTTTTATTTCCCTGTTTGTTTGTTTGTTTTTTTCTTTCTTTGTGGGCAGTAATTAAATATTTTCATCCCTGTATAACATCCATTTTAACCACAGAAGACCACAAAATAAAAAGGTGTTACTTTGTTAATGCAGTGTGTGATAAATGAAGAGATGAATCATTAATTGAATGGACCTTCACTTAAAAGAAAACAAAATTAAATGAAAGAATACCAACTATTTTGCTATTAAGTTATAGCAAGGGATCATCAGAACTTTCTATTGAGACATGTACTGGTCTTTTTGTCTGACAAAAAAATCTATCAGATCAGTCCTCGGATAGTAAGATCATCAACCATTACATCAGAAAGGTGAGTGAGAGTCACAATTTAAATGCTACTACATGGATCAGCAACTGTGGCAGATAGTTTGCATAAGTTATAATTTTTAGTTCTTTCAATTGCACTGTTAGTTTGGAATCTTCCCTTAATATACACAAGGGCTTAAAGAGTGTGAGGTTCTAAAGATCACTCAAGTATCTAGGAATAGAACTGAAATTTAAACCTAGATTTGACAACTGCAGGGCAAGACCTTCAACTTATTTGCAATGTAAACATGATCATTCAAATGAACACACACACACACTCAAAAAAAAGGTAAAAAAAAAAAAGAGAGAGACTTTATATTTCTGATAGAGATGCAATCATTATATATGCATTGGACATGTGATCAGGCACTTTGGATAGTTATATATTAAATCAACTTCATGAGGCTTTAGATCATTTCAGGGCCTTTGTAGCTGTTACCATTAGATTGCTTTGCATTGTAAACAGGGGAGTTATCACTTCAATTCTGCTAAGGAGTCTATCATAACACTATAGATTGATTACATATCATTAAAGTGTACACAGGTATTTCAGTTGTTTATGACTGTGTAATAAATCACCCCAAAACGTAGTGACTGGAAACAACAGCAGCTGATTATTTGCTCATGATTCTATAATTTGGGCAGGGCTCATGTGGGTGTCTTGCCTGCTCCATGTGCTATTACTCATGTGCTTACCATCAGCTGGAAGCTCTAGGATGACCCAGAGTAGCTCATGCACAGTTATTTCTGGCACCTCAGTTCTTTCATCCTCAGGGCCTCCCTACCCTCACGGCCTCTCATGCTTAAGGAGTCTATCCTAGATTTCCTTACAAGGCATCTCAAGGCATAAAGGGTATAAAAGTGAAAACTATAAGGCATATGCCTGCAACTTGCTAGCATCATATCCACCACACTTAATGTTATGTTTTTATTTTTATGAGCAACACACTTTTAATAGTTGTGGGATCCCAAAATTTTATTTAGGGCAATAAGCACATCATTTGCACCCTAACTGGTACTAAGTTTTCCAGCAAAGCAAGAGTCCCATCTTCATTGGCTATGTCATGCCATGAAAATGGGTTGCTATAGACCATAATGGTTGCATCTCCACCTACCCTATAACGATCCCATATCCATATGTACCATATGCAAGGGAATGATCGCATCTCTTCCTGTAATGTAATTATAACAGGTTTATCAGCAATGCAAAGATACCAATTTCTACCTAAAATGCAATTGATATTATCATTATGGGCAATATAACCAGCATATCTCTACCATAAATGTAATTAACACACTGCCTTTTGCACACTAAAGATTGCATTTCTTGGAGAAATGCAATAACAGTTCTATCTATGGGGCAATGATCGCATCTATTTATACAAGCTAATTATCCCTTTTCCACTTGCCAAGCCATAATGATAGGTATTCCTGCAGGTCTTGCATCTCTGCCCTCCGGGTAATGATCACATATGCAATGAGAGATAACAAAATTGTCTTCAGGGCAATGATCAGATTCCTTAGCACTGGGTAATGATAACATATTCAATTTAACCTAAAGATAACGGGCCTCTTGTCAATGCTCTGATGCCAACTTCCCCAGCGGTGAGAATGGGTGACAGATATTGATACAGGAGGGGATCAAACCTACCAGATGTGTAATGATGGACCTTGTGGGAAGCAGAAATCTTACTGAGAGGTAGTATTGTGACAGGGACAACAGTACTAAAAAGATCTGAGCTTAAATAGATGCCACTCTATAGACTGTGTGGCTTTGGGTAGCAAATTTGTCTTCTCTAAACTTAATTTGCAAAACTGAGGATGAAAAAAACATTTTTATTGTTGCAAAAATATTGGCATGAAGGTAACATTTCTCATATTGCCTAGTTTTTGAAAAATATTTGTTAATTTTCTTCTAATTGTGCTCCACATCACATTCTTGTTCTGATCCCCACAGGATCTAAATTGTATAATGACCTGTCCCTACTCAAACCTCAACTAATATTTGTACATTCTTATTCCTAAGTTTTCCTCTTACCCTCCCTTCTGATGTTTTTGCTTGCTCTGCCAGTAAATGTGCCTGTGCCTCCTAAACCTTAGAGTCTTGTTTTCTAACTTGAATTCAATATCTGCCATTGGAAATACATTTTTTTTTTTTAGTTTTCAAAACTGTCCTGCTTTGGTCAATGGTACCCACCATCTATCTACACATCTAGGGTTAGAAACCAATTATTTATTCAGTATTTCCAATCAGTCACCATGTGCTGTACCCCCTTAACAACATTCACTACCAGGCTGGTCTTTGGTCTGTCCCCATTATTACCATCTTAGCCTAGGCCTTCAATATTATTCCCACAAATGGCTACTTAACTTGTCTTGAAAATATTTTCTAAGGAAAAAGGAAAAGATTAATTAATTTGAGTATATAAAACATTAAAATGTTGTTAAATTATAAATTTTATAAAAAACAGTGAAATGTTTTTAAATGGACAAATAATGTTTGTCAGGTATTTCTCAGAAAAGGTATTAACATTCTTGAAAAACAAAGTTTCCAATTAGCTATAGAATGATGAGCGCTTCAGTAGAAAAGCAGGGCATTATAACAATAAGCAATTGGTAGAAGAAGAAATTTCAAAAGCTAATAAATGTAAAACAATTTTAATACTGCTAAAAACTAAAATAAGATCATATTTAAATAGTATTCCCAGTTTTCACCAATAATTTTTTCAATGAAAAAACTGCATTTTAGAAAGAAAAAAAAAACTAATAGTTATCCAATAACTCTTTTTAAGTAACTTAAATTCCCCTCTCTCTAGAAAAAAATAGAGAGATGCATATATCTACATTTAGATATATGGACAACTCAATAGGGCTGGATAGGTAGGAAGATGTTTCAGAAATCTTACAGAAAACTAATTTATTACAAATTATCTCCTGGATCCAGATAAAATTTCAAGAAACTATTATATTCAAATATGCAGAAAAGTTATGCCCCTTAAATTTTGAGAAAATAATTAAAAATATATAGTTTTACACAAATAGATATCTGAGGAAATTATTAAAAACAAGCAAATAAATTAAGCAAAGATTAGTAGAATAAAAAAATTGTGAAATTCACACTGAGTACAGAAAAGAGTATAATTTATGTTGTAGGAATTGAGTGAGCAGTGTGATGGATATTTTGAGAAGACATCTAAAAAAAAAAGTATAGTGAGATAAAAATGGCAAGAAAGAAAAGTATGGGATAGACAACGAATCTAAATACAAATGATAGGTTCTCTTTAGGAAAGAATGGAAAAGATCAGAATTAATAAATTAAAAAAAGGGACAATAATATTTATATTAAAATAAAATTCTGTATTATGAGGGCGAAACTGCATTTGAAAATTGAAGAGATTTACTGAGAATCAGGCAAAAATATAAAATGAAGGTCACAGGTACATTGCTCACTCATTTTTAACCACAAAATTTTTTAAATGAGTAATCATTTGGATAAAATTAATAAAAACTAGCAAATTCTCAACAATATAAATATGTTTATACCTAGAAGGAACAAAGTCTACCAAATCTGAGACTTTAAATCTGAAATGTGGGAAGAAAAAGTAGCCATGACAATATGGAATTTTGATGGGATATGCTGTGTACTTGTGTGTGCACGTGTGTGTGTGTGCACGTGTGTGTGTGTGTGTGTGTGTGTATGTATGTGTTGTTTTACTTTATAAGTATGCAGCCAAGTTGTTACACTCAAGAAAAAACATATATTCTTTATGAAAAACAAAACTAAAAAAAAATCCATTATTTATGGTTGCCTCTTGGCACGGAGCAGAGGTGTGGGAAGAAGGGACAATAAATAAATCTTGAAAATGTGTTTCTGTTGGTTATGACACGGGAGACTAAACTTCATATCACATAAAGGTGAACTAAAAAAATAACCCTCTGTAAACCACCAAAAACAGTTTTAAAAATCCACCTACCTGCTATCTGTCTGGTTAAGATAATAAATACAAATTTTAGCATTTTAGAAAGAAAACAAATATTGAACAATTAGTTCCATAATAACACAAATCTGATTTTCAAAACCTAGAAGTGTGTGTGTATGTGTGTGTGTGTGTGTGTAGAAGAATAAGGTGAGCTAACACTGGTCTCAGCAGGGCAGTGCTAGATATTATTTCTTTAAAATGACAATTCAGGTGAGAGAGGTTAAATAATCATACTGAAATATCTAATATATTGTAAATACTATTAACAGCAGGATTCATGCTGGAAACTGAATGGTTTTTAAATAAAAAGAAAAAAAACTAGGAAAGTAAGCAGAAGTGTATTTGTGTGTGTGTTATAACAAAGTGTTTAGCAAGGCAAAAACTCAGGCAGAATAAATCGCTATCACCATGATAATTCACCAGAAGATTAAAACAACAACCACCACAAAATATTAGAAAGCGGGAGACTAACATTCTCAATTGAGGACAACAATATTGCCTGCATGAGAGGCCCTCCCACATGGGATGTCTGTCACCCCAGGCCTTTATTTACTTTACTCCCAAGCCCATGCCTCCTTAGGTAACTCATGGTCTTTTAAACATGCATCTTGCCTTTAGAAAAGATCTTGTCTCAACATGCCTCCTCCCAGAAGTCTTCCCTAGACACTGGGAGACCACTTGTAGTGCCCAGCGCCTTTCATGCCTACAGTCCCTTCCACCAGAAGCCCCTTGAAAGATGAAAAGTGCTCCACAGGTCTTTGTCATCCCAGCCCCTGTGTAATTAATGACGGGTGCACTTTGAGCCCTTTGTAATTTGGGGGGAGAATTAATAAATTCATAAATGATTCCAATGTTCTGACACCCATCAGGCCTGTGACCATCTTGAAAACTTCTGAGCACATTCCTTGAGTGCACACTTTACTCTGAGTAAGCCCGTTACAATCTGTGAGCTCTTCTCATAGTCTGGTGTTTCTCTATCACTGAAATGGCCCTCTGAAAGTCACCACTAATATCACATTCATGCTCCTAATCTTTGGAGGTTTGTTTGAGGGTAAGAGTTATGACAGGAGGATAAGTAGTGTGTCCCTGTATGTGCATGTGAGTACGCATGTGTCTGTGTGTGCACATGGGTGTGGGTCTGTCCCTTTTGAAAGGAGAGGGCAGAATAAAGAGGCAGGTGTAGAAATGGCCTTAGAGGAAGAAGGGAGAGCATTTGCAGATCCGGAAAGACAATATACGTAACAGGAAAGATACTCTATGAAGAGGACCAGCCTATTGCTTGGGTGGAGACGAAGGTCTGTCTTATTGTAAGAAATGAGGTTCCATGAGAGAAAAAAGAGTGCACTTCAATCACCATGTCTTGAGGACTCGGCTGAGAATTTAGCCAGGCCATGAATATGTAAACAGATAGCAGAAACTCCAAGCCTAAGTATATACTCAATAACAGTGTGACTAAAAATGTTCACCAAGCACCCTGATCTTGGCTTTTAAGCATGGTTCCTCATAAAGAGCCAGAGTGCTTAGGAGAAATGGCCGATTCTAGGATAGGGTAAAGAAACTATAAGATGAGCCCAGACCATCTTGTGTTGCCAGAAAGTAAGAAAGTGCTCAAAGAACAGAAGGACAAGGTTATATCACAGAGGCCAACCTGAAAGAGCTCCTGAGAGCCAATGCTGGAAGAGATTGGGCAACACAATAATTAATGATTGCATTGGATTATCACCCCCAAATAGAGCAAAAGCCCCATTAACTCTTGCTGATATAAATGAATGATTAAATATATAACAAGATGGAGGAGAAGGAACGAGGCTTCCTTATAAAAGAATTCTAATTGATAGTTGCAGAAGGATAAAGGAGATGAAACTCGCCATCGAAACACCACGGAGATAACTGCTTCAGGCACAACTTACAGGGATGCTAAAATCAGCAAGAATAGCCTTAAGGAAGAATGGGGTGTTCCCATCATCTCACAATATGTTTCCTCAGGTTTGCTAATTTTCATGGTGGTTTTAACATTTGATAACCCTTGACTCCAAGAAGTGGAGCTTAACTCTTCTCTCTTAGAGTGTGGCTGGACTTCAAGACTTGCTTCTAAAAAAATAGAGAAGAGAAAGTCAGTGCCTCAGTGGAGAAACTAGCAAACACATGAACCAAGTCATACAGGTTGACACCACCAGTAATAAGACATGAAAATCATGTGCCTCTGATGACATGTGATAAGTATATCACCACTGTGATATTCTTTCCAAGTATTCAATAAACTGAGTTTATTCATTAAAACAAACAAACAAACAAAAACCACACACACACACAAAAAAAAACACACACAAAAAGCAAAAACAAAACACCAAACAAACTCAAATGGAGGGACCTTCTATAAAATACCCAAACAGTGCTCTTTAAAAGTATTAAGGTCATGACAGACCGGGAAAGACGTAACTTTCATAGACTGAAGGTGAGTAAAGGGACATATGGACTAAATACAATCAGGGCTGGATCCAGGAACAGAACAAGGAAAAGAAGGGGAATCCATAGATTCTTACAGTTTAGTTGATAGTCTATATGTACATTAATTTCTTCATTTGGATAAATGAGCCATGACGACATAAGATGTTGATATTAGTGGGAGCTAGGTGAAGGTTAGACAGGAACACTGTACTATCTTCACAACTCTTCTGCCCAATATAAAAGTATGGAAAATGTGTGAAATGTACATGTGTATATGCACACTGCTTCAGCTTCTCAGATTTCCTCCAACCATCCCACCCAATTCCAGGGAGAAAGTAGCTGTTGGTTAATAACATAGACTTCTTAGTAACCAACGTGTCCTTCTGAGGAGTCAGGAAGCATCAGGAAAAGTGACCTGTGTGACCTGCCTCTTCATAACTTTTCTCATCATGCTCTTTATTATATGTACATACATGTATATATTTTCCTTTTTTTATCTTATTTAGGCATCTTCTAGAGTTCATCTGTCGCTCAGGGCATCAAACTAATTTTCTTCTCAGCAAGGTCGCAGAGTGGCATGCATAATGAACTGTTATTACTCTTGTTATTAAGTGGGCTGTTGGAAATGTGGATGGATGGGAGAGAGGCCACCATCCCAAGGCAACGGCGCTTCCTGACACTGTCTGCCCTCCCCCATCCACCGAGACTGCTGAGCCAAGAAAGAAAACACATGGAGAAAGAGATGCAAATAAACAATCCTGCTCCATGATGTGGGGAAATGTCAGAGGTTTCCATTGGCTTGGAGGCATTGACTTTTGTGATTTATGAAATAAAGTCATTCTTTATTGACCGTTTGAAAAAACTACATATATTGGGAATCCACACCATTTCAGGTACTGTCCTGGGTGACTTATAAATGTTATCCCAGATAATCCTCCCAAGAAGACTAGAAAGACAATGGAGCCATCTTCTATTTATATCTAGAACACTGAGGCTGAGACATGCTAAACGGCCTGCCTATAATAGTTTAGATAAGTAGTAGAGCTGAGATTCAAATCCATGTATAGCCTGAATCAGACCCCATGCTCTCTCAGCGAACTACCTGGCTTCCTGGTGCAGGCCAGACGTTCCCAGGGTACACTTTCATGCCTTCAGAAGTACCAGAAGCAGGAAGCTGATTTCCTATGTGATCAAAAGCAAAAAGGTCTGCAGGTTTTAATATGCCTGGGGATAATGTGAGACCTGGTTAAAGTGAAGATTCTCATGCAGGAGGTGTAAGTTGGGTCCTCAGAGTCCTCATTTTTAACAGCTATCAGGAGATGTTGATACTACTAGTCCATGGATGACACTTGGAGTAGCAAGAATGAAGAACAAGGCTGGATCCCATTATTATGGAGCACACCTTAGATGTAAAATAGAAATATGGAAATCATTTGCACTCTTACTCTGTCCTTGTCAGATACATGTATCACAGGTATTTTCTTTCAGTCTTTAGTTTCACCTTTTCTTTGTCTTTTAATAAAATATTTTGAAAAAGAAGCCTTTAAATTTGATGAAGTCCAGCTTTTGATTTTATCTTGTGGTTAGAACATATCACTTCTTATCTAATAAATTTTTGTCAGATTTAAGTGTTTGAGGACTTTCTTTATTTTCTTATAGAACTTTCGTTGCCTTAGATACATAGAGCTACAATCCACTTGGAATGAATTTTTATGTATACAAGTGAGAAAAGGTTTGGACTTCATTCCATGTGGATTTTAGATCAGTACTGTTTCTTGAATGACTTATTTTCCCATTGAATCACCTTAGTATCTTCACCAAAAATCAATTGATCACACACCTTTGGGTGTATTTCTGGGTTTTCTATTGCTCTATTGAGCTATACTTTTGCCTTTATTTACACAAATACCATACTATAGTGTATAAAAAAATTTGAAACCAAATATTGTATGAAATAGCCCTCTAATTTTTTGTTCTTTTACAAAACTCCTTTGGCCATGTTTTGAATTTACATGTAAATGTTAAAATAAACTTGCATATTTTTATTAAAAAAGGCATGCCAATTGCTTCCAGTTTTGTCATGCACTCAATACATAGATGGTCCATTGAGAGTCACCACTAGCTGAGTGCCAGCCTTCACACCGATACTGTCTCAACATGATATTCTCAGTACTTGGACTATAAACATTTGTTAACTAAATTACCGAGTGTATAACTAGTCTCTGAAAGAATAAATAAATGAAGATTTCTCACTTTAGAACAGCAGATAAAACATTATATAAAACATAAATAAGAATCAGTAAATCAACAAATAAGGACCTGTATTAAAAGTAATCCCCCCATTTCCTCCCCACCCCCCAAAAAAGTCAAGAAATAAAAAGTATGTAAGCTTGCAAAGAAAAAAGAAAAGGGATATGACTTCAGTCACAAGGGAGCATCAGCTATTTGGCCTTTAAGATTCTATTTACTGTGAAATATGACCTGTAGAGAACACAACTGCTTCACTTATTTGTAAGTGGAAATATCAATGGCTGCTGATGTTGGCAAGTCTGCTGTTATAAAGTACTTTGCATCTAAGATCATACATACTCATAGTACGGGATGAGTACATGAATTTTCCTTTCTTCTGTTCCAAACAATCTTAAATTTATTGCTACTAGGAAATGCACATTTATTTTTCTATTATTGCCACGAACATAGTAGACCTTTAGTGAATATGTATTTACAACATTCCTATGCTCCCTTAGCCTCATAGAGACACTGCAAATGATTTTTATTTCCCCAGTTTGAACCCCATCCCCTGACTCTTTACTTTGTACTCCTAGATGAAAGGAACTATCATTGCCCCAACTTTCTCCTTTTCATCAGCCATGATTATTTTCAAATCAGATTATGGGATGAATAATAGCTAGCAGTTACTCAAATGGCCTGAAAATTATAGAACCCACCCAGTTCTACTTTTGTCCTCTCCACACATAAAAGAACATAAAAGAATCAAAGAACTTCCCTCTTTGGGTTCTGACCTTGAAAACATAACCCACAGCTTTTGTCATCTCCCAAAGCCTTCCCTGCTGTGAGCAGCCCATCAGAGTCCCCCAGACAGCTGTTAGAACTCAGAATCAATTTACTTTGGGGTGAGGACTTGAGGGACACAGATGGGTGAATTACAGGTGTTCAGCTTAGTGGCAGACCCTCCTTGGCACTGTTTTATATGGGCTCCAACCTGCTTCAGCTGCAGGGCAGCAAAGCTGTCACTCTTTGCCCTGGAGAGGCTGGTGGGTTTTGGCTGGGTGCCATGTGCAGTCTTAGTTACAAGGTCAATTGCGTGTTTTTGGCTTTTGGAAGCTGTTACAACTTGAGCTAGTCACTGACTATCCCTTTAGCCTGGGTCAGATTTCTCTCTCTCGATTTTAACTGAGACTCTAAAGTGACTGTCCCACTTACTAGTAGCTGTTCTAACCGAAACCTAATTCTGCAGTTCCTGTCCCATGTTCATGCCACCAATTCTCATTTGCCACTTTGCTTTTTATATCTCTACTTATTTACCATTTTTCATCTTTACATAAAATCCTTCAGTACCTTCCCACCACGAGTTTGAAACCTTTGTAGCATTCCCTTGGTGCACAAGTACAAATTGCTAAAAGCTCTGAATATGAAGAACTCATTTCTGTGGAAGTTTAGGATAAGAGAGCTTAACCTAGGAAAGGAGAGAGGTTCAGGTTCCAAGGGGCAGAGCACTCTTCCAAATCAAAACCTACAAAGGTGTGCATTCTAGAACTAAGAAAGAAAATAACTAAATAAATAAGTTTAACAGCAGGTTAGGCAGAGTTGGATAGTTGAATAGAGAAACATTGAATAAGAAGATATGTCAGAAGTCTTTGCCAAATGAGGCATAAGAGAAAAAAGAGTATAAAATATAAAAGAACATATAATGGATATAAAGCAATAATACCCAGTAGAAATTTCTGTAATAATAATGCTAATATATATCTAGACTAATATAGTAACCTAATTACTTTTGAGTATATAAAATGTGGTTATTGATATTGAAGAGCTGACTTTTAATTTAGGTTGATTTCATTTAAATTTATATAATCACTTGTGCTAGAGGCTATATAAGTGGTGACAATATAGAGTATGCATATAGAAAGTCTAACATGTATGTAAGTAGAATGCCAGAAACAAAAGAGAGTAAATGAAGCTGAGATAATATTTGAAGAGGTTATGGTTCAAAAGTTTTCAGAGCTGATAAAAGATACCAATCTAAAATTTCAAAAAATCCATACAATCTCTATTAGGAATAAAAAAATATTCTAGATATGCCATGGTTATTTTTAAGAAAATAAAACACAAAGAGAAAAATAATTTAAATAAGGCAGAGAGAGAAAGAAAAAAAAATGATAAATTGCTTTCAAGTGAGTAGCATTTAGATGAAGAACTAACTTCTCAATAGTTACAATATAAGCCAGAAAAATATGATATATTCAATGTGCTGAAAGACAGTAACGCTCATCCCAGAACTCCATGCTCAGATAAAATGTCTCTAAGAATGTAAGTTAAATAAGGGCATTTTAATACCTAGAAAAACAGAGACCGTAGCATTAAAGATAATGTCAATAGCCATTATAAAATTATCTAAAATAGAAAAAGATGCAAAGGGAAACAAGAACAAAGAAAACAATGTGTGTACAAATTTAAAGAAAAATAATACTTAAAACACAATAATTAATTGTGGAGTCTCTTTCACTCCATATTTCCATTGCTTTCTATCAGTTTCTCTTAACAATTTAACATTGCAGCTCACATTTTATGTTGAAATTGTTTACCAGCACAACAGAACTTTCTACTTCTTTTGGTCAAAGATTTTATTAAAGTGTCTACTAAGGCCCTACTACATCAATGTTTGTTACAGAGACAAATGGATGAATGAACAGAGCAAGTTGTTCCCTGGTAATGGGGCAAGGACATTACAAAGCAATGAGCTTCAGAGAGAGGGATGACTGAATAACTGAGCCTCAAAATCAACACTTATAGCATTGTGGCCTTTCCAAATAATAACAGACTTGATATTTTTGATTTATGATCCTTACAATGAAGTCTTCTAGAGTCAGTTCCTGGGAGCCCTTTCCAGCTTTTGGTTTTGATCAAGTTACCTAAACTCTCTAATCTTCATTGTATTTATCTTTGACCTATTTTATACAGTACCATGGTTAGTGTGCAGAAAACCACATTTGGATCATTTTCATTGACTTCCCTGAAATGTTATGAACTCCTTGGCAATGTACTCTAAAAACAGTTTCCCTGGTTTTATTTATTTATTTTTATTGTTATTTCCTTTCCAACTGTTTGGGTACTTCCTCAGGAATACATTTAAGGCTACAATTTGCATCCTGTTTCTCTCTCTCTCTCTCTCTCTCTCTCTCTCTCTCTCTCTCTCTCTCTCTTTCTCTCTTTCCTTTTGTCCTCTGGATCTGCATTTTTAGACAACTTCTCAAATTATATTTCATGTCCACATCTTCTTAAGTTCAAACTGTTTTGATTCAGCTCTTCACTGGCTAGAATGCAGACTTCATTGTCATTTTGTTCTTATATCTAACTAAATACTTAAAAAATATCAGTCAAGTCCTAGCCAGTTTTCTCAGTGGTTAGAGTATTAGCCCAAAGAATGAAGGGTCTCAAGTTTGATTCTGATCAAGGGCACATACCTCGGTTGCAATCTTGATCACTGGCCTCAGGTCAGGGTACATGCAAGAGGCAAACAATCAATGTGTGTCTTTCACATTCATGCTTCTCTCTCTCTCTCTCTCTCTCTCTCTCTCTCTCTCTCTCTCTCTCTCTCTCTCTCTCTCTCAAAACCAGTAGAAAAATATCCTCAGGTGGCTATGACAGTAGATTACTTTATTGTTTGATTTCCCCCATACTCTTTCATGGGAGAAGAATACTTCCCTGCCTCCATGAGCAGGTTAATTGCACATCTAGACAGATTCCTAATATTGAATCAGAATTATATAATTGAGCACTACTGAACAGAGGTGGGTTCTTCAACTCCAACTAATACTCTAAAGAAATCAATATATGCAAACAACTATTGCTACTAGATTTTGCCACTTTGAGTTCACCTGTCTACATTCTTGCCAAGTCAGTGTTATTCTGCAGTGTTCCATAGCAACATGTCCTTTCCTAATTCTCCAGGTGTTTTTGGAACTTGGAGTCTCTAAAAGTTGTGATAAGGACATGAAAATATTCTGATTGCCTCAAAAAGGTAGTATTCATAAAGTAGAAAGGAATTCCCCAATTGTCTCTTTGATGTAGATTTTTTTAGTGAGTTTTCTCTGTTTCCAATAGGAAACTAAGAGTCCACCATTTTTGGAGTTTCTCACTCTAGTCTCATTCTCTTTTGAATGATAGGTGTGTGAATTTCTCTTATATGAATTCTGGTCATAGTGATACCTTTCTGGTTCTTTTCACAAAACAAATAAACAAACAAAACAATAAAAAACTTTAACTGATTTTTGAGAAAGAGGAAGGGAGAAGGAAAGGAAGAGAAACATAGACGTGAGAGCATAACATAAATCCCCTGCCTCCTGCACTCCTCCTTCAAGGGATCGAGTCTATAACCCAGGCATGTGCCCTGACTAGGAATCGAACCAGCAACCCTTTGGTTCATGAAGTGATGCTCAACCAACTGTTTTTCATTTGTATTTTATGTTATGGATTGAAGAGTTGGGTCAAAAACTTCTAGTTGGATACCATTTTAACTAGTAAAATGTAACTCTTAGAATATTCTGTATTTTAGACTTTTTATTGAGTCAACGATCCTTTTTCCTTGTTATTGTAAATTATTGAATTCTAACTTTATACATAAAAACTAGAGGCCTGGTACACAAATTCCTGCAGGGGTGGAGTCTGGCCAGCCTGCCCCGATGGGGGCCAATCAGGTAGGTCTGGTGAAGGGGAGGGGCTGAGGGCAGTTGGCTAGCCAGCCCAGGCCCAGATTGGGGGGGAGCGATTGTGGGCTGGGCTGCCCAGAGTGGGGGGCTGATCAGAACCTGGATCAGGCTGGTTGGCTGCCAGCAATGCATTTCATTGTCACAGGTCATTCTGGTTGTTCTGGTTGCTTCACCATTCTGGTCACTGGGCTTTTATGTATATAGCTATGGATTTCAAAAGTTAAATTTTGGATTAAGGATAAGATTTTTAGAACCTGGAGCCCTCTTGTGCCCCTAAGGAATCAACCTAGGTTCCCAAATAAACTTTTTACATACACTTTATTGTTAACCGTTTTAAACATGCAGCGAAGTTGAAAGAATTTCACAGTAAGCAGCTTTATGTTCACCACCTGACTTGTGCCTCCCACCCATATTTTGCCTTTAACTTCTTACTACACTTCCTTTATCATATATCTACTTTTCTATCCACCAATGAATTAATCACAGTTTTGAATGCATTGCAGGGTAAACAATAGTCCCCTTTCTCTTAAATACTCTTGCATGCATATTTTTATGAAGAGTTCATTATTCTTAGGATATAATATTCAGGTCAGAGTTAAATGGGGGCAATTTCCATCAGAAAGATCACAGGCTAACTCAGTCTCCCCACTCCCTTTGTGCTGCCAGAAAGGGAAATTTTTCTCCCCCCAGCAGTTCCTTAGATTTTGCACTTTTGGCATAGGATTTAGTGTTCAGGAGCGTGAAGGATAAAGAGCCAAATGGAGACAGAAGAAGCCATGTCATCATTAAAAATAAACAGAGTCACAAATATGTCAGAGGGCAGAGGCAGGCACTTCGTTGTTTGAGTGATTTATGAGGGAAGCTAATTTTAAACAAGCTGTGTGGTGCCTCACAGCCAAACAGGCAAAGCCCCTTTTGACAGCAGCAGGGATACTGATTGCTCAAGAAGTAATCTCATTTTCTTGGTGGTGTAAAAGGCGAGCAGTGGCTGTTTACTGTCTAAGGAAAACCTGGATGAGTCACTGAAAGTAGATCCTATAAAATGCCATGGAGTTAGGAGGATCACAGCTAGGAGACCATGGCCCCTCAGAGTCAAACCCACAGATCAAAACACATGAACAAAGACTAAAGCAGGGGCCTCTTTCTGTTGATCTTATGCTGTAGACTCTCATTCTTAAAATGGCACTTGGACAGGAGAGAGATAATCTGGTCCCCCGGTTCAGGTTAGGAGACTGTATCTTTAGATTGGAGGCCTTGGGTAGTTAGTTTTCTCTGCCTTCAAGTCTGAGTTTTTTCCAGATGCTAACATTGCAAAAATCTGTAGTTGAATAGTCTAGTCCTATGGAAAGTCTCTAGGCAAGCAGAGGTAGGGAAAGAGGTAAAGGGGAAGTGGTTGTCAGTAGCAATTTCTATGAATGAAAATTTAATATGGACCCTTCATATATTGGGTTCAAAAGCCACCTGAAAGGTACAAAAAGGTTGAGGTGGTAGATTAAAGAGAGAATTTCTTTGGGAAAATGTATGGGAGTATTTTCCCACCTGCCATCCCAAGAAGGGGGAGGGGATGAGGTCCCCTTGCTCAAGTCTATTGAGAGAGGTTGGAAGGACCCACTTAGGGAGCTAGGTTGTTAATCCTGGATACACTGAACAAGGTTGATATTCCAAAGGGTCACAACAACCAATGAGGCATGTGCCCTGACAAATGAGAACTGAGATCAGCCATGCAAAGGGAGTCAGCTCCTGCAGAGTCCCGCTTGCCAAGTATTGGCTCTCATGTTCCTGTAGAGTGGGGAGTATGGGGGCCCTGTGAGAGGGCTGGGAAGGTGAGGGCATCTGCTTGGCGGTTGCTCAGAACAGAAACAGTTGCTATGAGAGCACATCAATCATAGCAAGTAGGGCTGATAGTGCATACCAGCTGCTTAGCCCACCTGAACGTAGAGGGTGTAGGGGCTGTGGTTAAGGAGAACCTGCACTGCTGGGGGACACTGGGAAAGGTATTTGGTTCCCAGGGAGGAGATGTCAGTCATGGGTGCAGGAGAAAGAGAACGGGCCTTTATCACATTAAAGGGACTTTGCCCAAAAAGGCTGTTTGGAAGAGAGATGGGGCAATAGCAGAGAAAGTAAATGGTGGTGGGGAAACTCAATAAACAATGATATTTTTGTGTGCTATAGATCCTTTGGCAGTCTGTCTATGCATGACCTCTTCTCAGGTGATTGTCTTCAAGTGCATACATGGAATTCATTGAGTTGCAAAGGAAACCAATTATATCTAAGAAGAGTTAGCAAATGTTTTACAAGTCTTAAGCCATGCAATAACGAGATCCAGTAGCAGTTCTGATAACTACCCTAATATTTGTAATTTTTAAATAGTAAGCAACATTTTGAAATATTTTCACAATCTCAATGTAGTATGTGGGTAGCTATCTATAATTTTAATTGTGATAGTTTCAAGAACAGCCAATAAAACCACATTAGAAACAGAAGGAAGTGCTAAGTCAACTACAATAGGTTGCACATTTACATTTGATGGACATGACACATTTCAGTTGGAGATATGGGTAAATAAATAATCAGGTGGGTTTTTTTTTTTTCTATCCAAGTAGAAGGACCCTCTGGGCTAAAGGGCTCCCTTATAGAACCACCTGGAGAGTACATCATTTGAATGGAAGACTTGGAGGTGAAAATCCCACAGAAACATCCCTCAAGAGAAAAAGTTAATTTTAAATGTCTGCCATGGCCTGAAGAAACCAAATATATATATGATGCTCTTCAACACAGGCATTTTCCAGCCTCTCACTTCTCTTCCCTTCTCTACCCCAACCAGGAGGTTCAGCAGCAGTACACTACATGTGGGAACATACATTGGCACTGCCACTATGGAAAACATAATGGAAGCTACTCAAAAAATTAAGACTAGAGCTACCACATGTGACCCAGCAGTCCCACTTTCTGGGAATCTACTGCCCAAATTAGAAAATGCTTATTTATAGATATATATATATGTACCCCTGTGTTCATTACAGCATTATTCACAATAGTCAAGGCATGGGAACAGTCTAAGTGTCCTTTGGTGGATGATTGGATAAAGAAGACAAGGCATGTATCTTCTTATTTGTATTCAGCCATATAAAAAGATGCACTATTTCTATTTGGGACAACGTGGATGGATTTTAAGAGAATCATGCTAAGTGAAATAAGTTATATAGGAAAGGACAAGAACCGTATGAGCTCACTCACGTGGGATATCAAACAGAAAGCAACAAATGAACAACAAAATACAGAGATCCATACCACAGAACAGAGTGAGATGGGAGGAGAATGAATAGGGTAAAGGTGACTGGAGGAGACTAGTCTTTGGGTGGCAAGCAAACAATGGGGTACTCAGATGTTGTTTTATAAAGTGGTATACCTGAAACTTACATGGTGTTATTAATCTATGTTATCCCAACACGTTTATTTTTTCAAAAGTCAACACCAGGGGGTGGTGGGGATGGAGAATGAAGAAATAAGTCCCCCTGACCCCACAATGGACTCCCAGAACTGCTGCAGGATTAAGCAAGGTGAGAGGCTTCCACTTGGAGTGACGTTCAGAAATTCAATTATTACACTTATGCGGCACATTTACCTCTGAACAGAGACGGTTTTAGCTGGTAAAGTGTCTGGAGTTCCTTTTTTTTTTTAGCTCATAAGGGAAAATGTATAGGAGCTCATACATTGTTGTGGGGTGGTCTGGCCCCACGGGACAAGTTTGAAAGAGCAGCTATGGGGGGAAATAAAGTTGCTTTATAATTACGTCCTTTGAGTTCTTCTAATTCAATTAAAGGCACATTGCTCATGCCATGAGGTATGTGTATGCACAATTTAAAAACAGTTTTGCTGCCTAGAAAACAATATTCTAGGGGACATGGAACTAAGCTACTTGTATAAACATTCTGGCAGACCACTTACTATATAACCTGAAGTACATTCCTTAACCAAGATGGCCCCATTTTCCTCATTTGCACAATGGGGCTAGTTACATGTGTGTATAGCATCTATAACCTATATGGATGAAAAATGAATTAAATGCGTTAATATGCACAAACTGCTGAGAATAGTGCCTGACACAACACAAATTTAGCTCCTGTTGTTGTTGCTATTGATTAAGTTTCTTACTCCCTTGCCACTCTCTCAGTGGTCCTTAAGGAACCTCCATTGAACCTAAAGATCTGAAAGTTAAAAGTTGGAAACCATAGTTTCAGAACATCTGCATCTGCCTCCTAGAGATTGCGTATTTGGGCTGATTCTATACTTCATGCTCCAGTGAGAGAAATGTCTCAACCATCTGGGTAATGAGTGTCCCTAGCACTTCCCAGAGGTCATCATCTGACCAGTCCCTCCCAGGCCGTTGCCCAGACCTCAGCCTGAGCATTCCTCCTGATGCACCACCCTGAAGAAAAGCTTTCACGGGTCCACTATGGTAGAAGATAACCTTCAGAAGTGTTTACGTGAAAAGTGGTTGTCATACATCACCAGGAGCTAAAGAAGGGCCTTTTCCGTTGCTAAAGGAGGTGTGATGCTTAAATTTCAGCAACAGCAAACAAAACAGCTGGTGAGTACACCACACCTGATATGTGTAAATGTTTCTGGCAGTCGTGTTATTGAAAGATTGCTGGGCTAGGGTCAAGCAATCCTGGACTTAAAATACGATTTATCGCTCACCAGCTAGGTGAAATCTCTCACCCACTCGCACACCGTCATATGTTCTCCATTTGGGTAGATTGCTTCCCCTTCCCATCCCTCCTCTTTTTTTTCTTCAGACCACTTGTCGTTGGAATTCACTCTCGGCCAAATAAATAACATTATTTCTCTTGCTCTTGCATATCAGCTTCCCACAGCCTTTGATATCTTGATACTTGCTGATATTGCTCAGGTGGGTATATCCAGTAAGTATTGCCAAACAATAAACCAAAACAAAACATAATGACTTAAATAGACTAGTGAACAAAAATGTTTATTTATTTATTTTTTGTCAGCTAGATGTTTAGAGTCGTCATGTAGTCTAAGATGCACTGCTCTTGGCTGGCACTGTTCAGGCATTTGTAGCCAGCTGGGTTGATCAACTAGGAGTTGCTTGATCTAGAATAGATCAGTTGCCTGGGTTACTGAATGGTGCTGGGGCCACGGGTCTGACCTGATTAGAATGCCAGGCTGCATGGATTCACACAGCAGAGAGGAGTTTCAAGAGAGTAAGAACAAATGTGTCAAGTCTCTTAAGACCTAGCCCCAGGACTGGTAGAATGTCATTCCACCTCATTTTATTGACCAAAATAGATCACAACATCATTTTGGATTTAGTGGTGGGCAGATAGACTACCTCTCAATAGGAGGAGCTGCAAAGTCACATCACAAGGGAATGAATACAGGAAGGGGAAACATTTGTGTTATATTTGCAATCTGTCTACCATACTGTCTCATCCACCCCAAGCTGGCTCTTGAAGATATTTTCACAAGGACAACTTCCTCCAAGTTACAGTGCTATTAATATATTAAAAACATCCCCCCCCCAACATTATAGAAAAATGACTCAACTTCCTTTGAGAAAGATAACTGCACAGGTCACTTTGCTTGTTTTCTAGCTCCTGCTTCCAGATAAGGGAATGCTAAGTCTTATGACCAGCTCCTTCTCCAACCTTAAGTAGATTGTCTCCCACTGAGGTAGGGATGGGCTGAGGAAGTACATCAAGACTTTAAGGCCAAGAGTGGGGAGGGGCCAGGAAGGGCAGGGTGGGTTAAAAGAGATCAATGGGGGAAAAAGAGGGACATCTGTAATACTTAGAACAATAAAAAAAAAAGATTTTAAGAGTAAATAGCAGTAAGTGATTCTGTGGAACTGGGAACTATGTGTAGCTCCTAAGGGTGATCCATGAAGCACAAAATAATGGCTTAAAAATTTGAAGGATGACACTGTAAAACTGAAAAGAATGAATAAAATATTTTCTTCTTTCTCCTTATTTTGCTTCCTTGCTTAAAACTTAAATAAAAGTAGATATTAAAGACTCATAGCTAGTAAAATGCCAATTAGAACATCAGGATCTATTGTTTTAAAATTTTGCTAATATTACCTATTTCCTGTTTAATAATTAAATTTAAGTATTTTATAAAGGAAAGTTATTTGAAATATGATTGAAAATTAGTAAAACCAGTTCATAAACCATAATAAATAGTCGTAGTTCATTTTACAATATATAATCTATTCGATATATTTTTCAAAAAACACCTTTTGTTAAGTCAATGATATACCCCTTGGCCTAAATTAATTTAAAGTGGATATAAACAAATTGGCTCTCTCATAGATAAAAAATAGCAAACTTATCAAGAAACAATTTGACTATAAACTATTCAGCTAAAAACTGGCATAGTAATTCAAATTCTGATTATATTTAGGAAATATATCTAAATATGTAAATAAGCTATATGCTCACAGATACTCTTCTATGAAAAATAAATTCATTAGTGTGAAAAAGTATGCCATGACACAATTTAAATCACATTTTGTGATAATTTTAATGTATAACTGTTATTAGACAGAATAAATTACCCAGAATTAAGGATGTACCATGAATTCTGAGACATCTATTCACGCCTGCAACGTGCTTAACGCTTTCCCATGATGAAACATGGGTTCCCAAAATAAATTTAAAAATCTAGTCATGCATCATTTTGCTGTCTTATTTCTTTCTATCATTTATTCTTTATCTGTTCACTCATTCATTTAATTATAATTGAGCCCTTACAATGTGCCAAGCACTGTACTATATATATATATTTAGAAAGTGCCTTACTCAATCATTTTAATAACTGAAACTTATAAATTATTCAGTCATTTTAGAAATAAAGAGATGAAGGCTTGGGAAGTTTATTTTTTTTATTTTTTATTTTTTTAAATATATTTTATTGATTTTTTACAGAGAGGAAGAGGGAGGGATAGAGAGTTAGAAACGTCGATGAGAGAGAATCATCGACCAGCTGCCTCTTGCACACCCCCCACTGGGGATGTGCCTGCAACCAAGGTACATCCCCTTGACCGGAATCGAACCCGGGACCTTTCAGTCTACAGGCCGACACTCTATCCACTGAGCCAAACCGGTGCCGGCGAGGCTTGGGAAGTTTAAATAACTCTTCTTACCTAGTAACTTATCTAACCAGAGATGCTAGTTTAGATATAGCTGACTTCACAACATGAGTTTTAATCATAAGCTCATAGAAAATGAGCTCCAGTTTACATCCTATACATACTAGAGACCTGGTGTATAAAATTCATGCATGGGAGGGGGTCCCCTAAGCCCTTCCTGCACCCTCTCAGAATCTGGGACCCCTCAGGGGATGTCTGACTGATGGTTATAAGAGGTCAATGAGGAAAAAATTATGGATTGGGCCTAAACCAGCAGTCAGACATCCCTCTGGCAATCCGGAACCACTGGCTCCTAACCACTTGCCTGATTTCCCCTAACCATTCTGCCTGCTTGCCTGATCATCCCTAACTGCTGGCCTGCCTTATTGATCACCCCTAACCACTTCTGCCTTGACCACCACCACAGCGGCTTCGTCCAGAATGATGTCTGGAAGGCCGTTTGGCTATCTGTTCTAATTAGCATATTATACTTTTATTGTTATAGATGTACTATATCCCATCAAACAGATGATATGTAAAATCTAAGGATGACCAGGCCATGACTTTTTCCAGTACTCAATAGGATCATATAGTATAAATATATTTTACTATTTATAACTGGTTAAAATTACTGAAAATGAAAAATTGGTACCTGAGTCAAATCTATGTAAAGGTGCCCTAACCAGTTCAGCTTAGTGGATAGAGCATTGGCCTGCAGACAGAAGTGTGCTGGGTCCAATTCAGGTCAAGGGCACATATCCAGTTGTGGGCTTGATCCCCAGTAGGGGATCTTCTGGAATGTAGGCTTGATCCCCAGTAGTGGGTGTGCAGGAGGCAGCCAATCAATGTACCTCTTTCATCATTGATGTTTCTATCTCTCCCTGTCCCTTCCTCTCTGAAATCAATAAAAATATAGTTTTAAAAATCTATGTAAAGTTTCTTTATAAATATATGGTTTGGTATAAATATTTTGATCTATGTTTTAGTTTTCTATAAAAAATAACCTTCTATAAAACTGGTCTACATTCCAGCCAGTTTACGGTTGCTAGTTCAAGAGTCAGTTACCAATTCATAGCACTTATATATTCAATCATTATTTATTGAATACAAGAAAAATCAATGAACGGTTTAACTAACTTATGTTTTGTTAGATTCCAATACATTTTTTTGTGGTTAACATTCCAATATCCAATATCTGTACATTCAAAATAATTAATATTACTGCTTCTTGTTTGCATTGTTATTGTATTGCTATTGTAGTAGTATATCTTGAAGTTCAAAGTCAGCTCAGTGAACTTCCCAGAAAATCTCAGGTATTTCCATATCAATATATTATTTGATTAGTTTTTAACTCAATTTTTGTTTTTAATGTTTCTTTCTGTTTATTAATTCTGCATTTGATGTTGAAATATTCTCTCTAGTATTCATTCCTTGAATAGACATTATTTGATCAGATAATGAGATTTCTCATTAAGGCCTCAAACATCTACATATTAACAAAACAAGGTCTGGGAAGTAAATTACTTGGGCTAATAAGAAAAGAATATTTCACAGGCAGAGACCCAAACTCCCCAGAACTTCAGAAGGTCAAGGAAAAAAGTGGCTGGAGCATATGAGAAGCCAGAAAATGCTGAGGCTCACACAATCCCATTGGAGATGATTCTGGTATCTATAACTGAAGTGATTGGCTATCTGATCTTCTGTTATCTTTTCTTCAAACATGACTGTAAGGATAATTCTCCCTCTCTGCTTTCATTGCAGTCTATTAATACCTTTGATATAGTGCTAGTTATTCTAATTATTTACTCATAGTTCTGTCTCCTTCATTGTAAGTATGGAGAGGGTAAAGTCCATCAATATCTCTTAATCCTTTGACCAGAAACCCAGTTTATTAAAAAAAAAAAAAAAAAAAAATGTTTGTTTGAAGGGTTCATGAGAAGTCTTTGTGCATTCCAGAAGTCACACAAAATTTCCTGTTGAATTTCATTGGTCATGAACTTGGTCA
This sequence comes from Pipistrellus kuhlii, assembly GCF_014108245.1. Lineage (NCBI taxonomy): Eukaryota > Metazoa > Chordata > Mammalia > Chiroptera > Vespertilionidae > Pipistrellus > Pipistrellus kuhlii. Next base: position 6,543,230 of record NW_023425562.1, read on the forward strand.
TATGCCCATCTCTTAACCAATCACAGGAATAAAAAACAACAATATTTAATATGATTATGCCAGTTTGGACCCATGCCCACAGTTGAGGATGGGGTTCATTCTTCATCCCTATCTAATTACAAAGGTAAGAATTAAAAAGTGGCTAATACCCCAAAGTAAAATCAAGGCACTGAGTAATCAAAGAGAACTAAATGCTGTGACAGCAAATAGCAGATGTTTAACACAGTAAGTTACAAAAGAAAGATGATGCTAATAGACCTACTCAGACTTACAAATACGTAAGAGCATTAGATTTTTGTTACCTCTTAAAATTAGCATGCTAAAAACTTTCATAACATGACAGCCATATTCTCATGTTTTGTAACACTTAGTTTTCTATATAGGTAAGTTTTTTCCCACAGATTACAGCTCCTAAAATAGTTTTACATCAGTTATTATCATTTGCAAGAAAACCACAATGTCTTTTCTCTTTATTTAGCCTAGAGTTCCAAGACCAAACTGCAGCTCTATGCTGAGGAGTGCAGGTCCCTGCTCTGCATGATATTCTCCCCATCAGCCTGTTTACTGCTCTGCTCCACTACTCCTGGCCTGGCCTTGCCCCTTGGGCAGACCATCTCCTAACCACCAAAGACCCACTATTAAGAATTCACATCAAGTCCCTGGAATATGTCCCAAGTTCATTTCAAACTATCCATGACTTAGTTACCTCACTTATAATGGGAAATAATAACACTTTCTCTACCAATCTCATTAGAACTCCCGAAAGATGCAGCAATGATATTTAAAATTCTTGTAAATTCATCATTAGTATCAAGTTAAACTGGCCCATGAGTGGTTACTTTAAACATTAAGAGTTCTTTAAATGAGAATATTGATATTTCTAATATAATAACATACTGTATCCCTGGAATCTATGGCAGATATTAAAATAAATGCATTAAAATAGAAGTGTAACTATTAGGAATAGCACAAGATCAGGGTGGGATAAGAAGTCAAGAACCTGACAGTATTATAAAAATTTATCTTAAGAAAAAAGCAAACAAGAAAGAAGGATGTAAAAATGAAATCCTCTAGATTAGTGGCCGGCAAACTCATTAGCCAACAGAGCTAAATATCAACAGTACAATGACTGAAATTTCTTTTGAGAGCCACATTTTTTAAACTTAAACTTCTTCTAATGCCCAGGCCACAATACTGTGTGGAAGAGCCACACTCAAGGAGCCAAAGAGCCGCATGTGGCTCGTGAGCTGCAGTTTGCCAGCCACTGGCCACTACTCTAGCTCAAAGTGATTTAAAACCATATTATAAGCTCAAGGTGGGCATGGCATGGAGTGAGTCCTCTGATCAGAATAGAGATTTCATTGGTGAAGATTCCCAACACACTTTGAAGAAGGACTTGTGGGGGCCATGCTCTCAGTCTTTTGACCTGATTATTTGGACATGAAGCCTAGGTAAACATGTGCTTCGTGGGAACCTAGAAGGGTCGTTTGTCCTTTGGAATGAGACTTCTATGGATAAAACCCTGTTTCTCAGGGTAAGATGTGGTTTTGAACATCCTGGAAAAATACACCTACACCTGATTTATTAGAGCAGCTCTGGCCAGGATAGGGTTTCAACTTGGCTTGAGCTGGCAGCCCAGATGTTCCCCCAGAACATGGCATATCCCCATGGCTCTAGAGGAGTCACTCACCATGCCTTACAATCCAAACAAAACCTTCTTTGTGAAAGGGAAGAGAGAGTCAGGTTGCGCTCCGCTCCCAGCCCAGCTGCCAATCCCTCCCAGTTTGGAACCCTTTCCTACTCTCCCCAGGGCTCCATCAAAAGTTTAGCAGAAACATTTGCCTCCAGGCATCGACTGTGTCAGAAACCTGACAGCTTGTTTTTATATATATTTTGTTACACTTAAGCTTGGGTACTGTTTTTAGGGGAAAATAAGATGAAAAGTCTGTTAGTTGGCTTTTCTTTATGATCTTTTTTTTCTTCTGTATTTTTGTTTGTTGATTCAGTCCTCAGTTGACCTTTTAATATTCTCCGAAGAGTGGCTTATCTGAGGAGTGGTCCATATAGAGGTTCATAATCTGGATATGGTGAGTGACTTTGGTAACCAGAAGAAAGAAGTTCTTTCTTCAAGTAAGGCTTAGCCTCAGGCCCTGACTCAAGAAGTTCCAGAGGGAATATTTGATCCTTATCTCCAATGTGTTCACTTCCTTTTCGTGGTTGATTAAACCAGAGAACCTTATGTGAACTGGGCCATAGTAATAAGCTACAAAATCATGGCAATAAAAGTGTTAAAATCTGTCCTTCTTTGTTTGGTCTCTACTTCTTGGATCCCTTGGACCTCAGGGGATTTATTAGTTAGTTATCACAGTGTAACAAACCACATAGAAATTCAGTGGCTTAATATGATAGCACTTATTATCACTCACCAGTTTATGTGTTAACCAGGTGGTTCTGTTTTTATCTATGTTCACTGATACATCAGTGGTCAGCGGTGGTCAGGAAGGCATATTGGCTGGACTTTTATATGTGTTTTGGGAGTTCAACTGGCTGAGGTTGATCTAGGTGACTTTGGATTGGATAGCTGGGCTCTTTTTCTCATGGTTTTTCCAGAAACGTAGCCTAGGCTCTTGATAGCAGCATTTTTTTAGTGAGTCTGGTAGGAGAGTATAAGTCTTCTTGAACCAAGGCTCAGAATCTGCCATACTACTTCTAGCACATTCTATTGGTCAAAATTTGACACAAGGTCAAAACCAGAGTCTTATGGGAGGGCACAACTAAAGGGCATAAATACAGGAAGGCATGAAAAATCGTGGCCACAATACTTCCTGACTTTATGAAGTGGACTGTGAAATGTAACTCCACTTGAGAAGAGTTTGTTTTCTACTGTCATGGATTAAATGTCATATCCCCTTAAAATTCATATACCGTATTGAAACTCTAACATCTCTCCCCATGTATTAGGCGATGAGGCCTTTGGAAAGTAATTGGGGTTAGGTGAGCTAGTGAAAGGGGAGCTTCATGAATGGCATTAATGCCCTTGTAAGAGTCGCACAAAAGCTTGCTCTCCATCTTGCTCTTTACCGTGTGAGCGTGCAATGAGTCTGGCAATGTGCAGCCCTGTAAGGAGCCCTCACCAGAACTTGACCACGTTGGTATCCTGACTTGGATTTTCAGAATTGACAAATATGAAAAGTAAGTTTGTGTTAATGTGCCACAAAGTCTACTGTACTTTGTTTCAGAAACCCAAACTACCTACAATACAGGCAGTCCTTGGTTATGTCGAACTCCGACAAAATTGGTTATGTCACCATCTCCCATTTACAGTATTTATTTTTTTAAAAAAGTTTTGTTGTTTTGACATATGTACATATGTGCTTTATGTTTTTTTATTATTCATTTACCATAAGTAAAGGTCAGAAATTGTTCTTTTATTTATTTATTTATTTATTATTATTATTTTTATTTTTTTTACTGTTTCACTTCGTTGCTGCTGTGTATTTGCTCCATGTGAGTGATGTAGGGGTTTATGTAGGTGGAACAGATCTCCGACATAACCTGAGGACCTGCTGTACTGTCCTAGCACTTAGGAGATAAATTCCAAGTAGAGTGATAGAGGAGAGGTACAGCTTTCCTAAATCATACTATATTTTGGTTCACATTTGGCCTTATGTCATTGATTAATTGGTTAAAACCCGTGAACAGAAGTGAGTGATAAGGCTCCTCCTAACCTCTAATACTTAGAAAGAAAAATGAGCAATATACCTCAAAGGAGATCAATGGCTCTCCATGCTCACTGGTCCCACTCTTTCACCTGGATGGTTGCCAAAGACTTCTAAGTCCCCTGCCTCTGGTTTGCATCTTCTTTGTTCTCATAATTGGATTCTTCCCATTGAGACTCTATTATTGTATCTTAGCACTCATTCTATATTAAAATCGCCTGTTTTCTTATAAACTCCCCCTTTAGACCACAAGCTCTATCTAAGGAAACTAGGAGAATATCTATGCTCCATATAATAAATACTCAAAAATTTGGCAATGCACTGCTCTTTCTCTCCCTGGAGCATGTTCATGCCTTTTCCCCTTTTCTTCCCCCAAGTGCATTCTCTCTGTCTTTATTTTTCTTAATCTCCAAAGGCCCTTCTTTGGCCTCTGTAACTTGTTTCCTGAGCCCACACAGCCATGCTGGCTCACTTCCTATATGGCCCACATCTTCTACTTCTGTGACTTTCTAAATAAATTTGTGTTTGAAAAAAAAATGGAACATTCCAAGTGAATGAATACAAGAGTGAATAAATAATTAATTACAGATGCTGTTGAGTTTGATTATCTAGCCTTTCAACGGAATTAGAAACTAGATGCATGTAAGGTAGGCAGGACTTTTCATGTCAAGGAATCAAAATGACAATAACCTTGCAGTCTTGTATATCTCCAAAACAAAGGCTGAACAAGGTAAAGGGTTCAGAGATGCCTTAAAATTGCTATGATAATATTTTCTAAATAGCCAGTGTCCATGGCCTTATAGGCCTGAATACCATGAAGGAGGTCATATTTTAGAATTTTTTTAGATCAAGGATGACTCATGTAAGTCTTATTTAAAATCTAACTTTACATCCCTATGAGAAAACATAACTCCAGAAATTACAAGTGACTTGCTGCTTCTACCAGAGAGCCTGGCAGGCTGTCTTATTCCATCTGACCACTTCTACCCTCCTGTGCTTCTCTTCTAGCCCTGAGTTCCCAGGACATCAGTGACTACATTCTCATTGTCCTTCCATTTTCATACTGAAAGAAGACCACTGTGGGTGTTTCTAGATCATTCATAAAAATCTTTATTCAATGATAGGTTCTTAGAAGTCTTCTGTGTTATAGTTAGTCTACAAATTCTTTCCTGACTTAATTGAATCCTATGGAAAAAGTGAAGGTAGGAAGATCCAAAGTGGGGCAGAAATCTGTCCAGAGTTGAGGAGGGGAGTCTATGCCAGGTCAGCTTCCAATGTTTCTGGCATGTGGTCTGCATCCAGCTCACCCGAGCCTGGTCTGGCAGTGTGAAGCAGAGGCTGGAGCAGAAATTCTCAAACTTCAGAATGAATAAGAATAAATTTAAAATCTGCAACTCCCAACCCCTCATTCCAAAATTCTGTTTTAGTATACCTGGAATAAGTCTAGGAATTGTCATTTAACTAGCTACCCAGGCATTTCTGATGTCCTGACCCTATGTTAAAAACATGTGTAAAAAGAAATTAACCAGAGTAATACCTAGTCGGTAATTTTTAAGCTTTTAAAGTATAATGTCATGCCCATGTAAAAGTGATTGAAATAAGCAACTGGGATGAGGTGGGGTGGGGAAGCTAGTGTATTCCATAGGCTTTTGTAGTCCTGATATTACCAACTTCTACGTTTTCATTCATTTGAAAAGTGAACAAACTAAAACTGTGGCAGAGTTAACATATTTGATATGTTTTCTTTATCTTTTTACTTAAACCAAGTTGTGGCTTTACTCAAGACCTTTCTTGGTCTGATAAGTGTTTTTACCATTTCCTGAAAATATGGGCCATGGAACCAAAGGAGAGTTGGATAAGTGTTTGCTTTAACTCTAGTGCTGTAACAGGAGCATACTCGTGTGGGCTGCACTGGCAAAAGTGTGGAGTTTGGGTTGGACCTCTGGCCTTGGTGGATATGCAGTGATAGCATCTGTTGTGAACACCTCGGCAGTTTCAACAGCATGTCATTGGGACGAAACCAGGTATGGCAGAGTGGGCCACTAGGAGTGTAATTTTTGGCCCATTCCTAGTCAATGAGGTGATTTTTCTGAAAAAGGTGGTGAAAGCTTTAAAGGTGTAATTTGGCTCCCAAGTTAAATAATATCAAAAGAGAAGGAGGCAAAACCTACCCCAGAGAGTGAAGGAGTGTAAAAGACTAAGCATTTTCTCAGAGGTAAGTCTGAGATGCCCAAGGTCAGTGCTAAATTCATGGTTGGTTGATAAAGGTGGAGGACACTTACCTATAAGATACCATGCACCCCCACCTACTCCCAACATGTATATTGATCAAAAAAGATTTGTAGAGCCTGGCCAATGTGGCATATTGGTTGAGCTTCGACTTATGGACCAGGAGATCACAGTTCAATTGCACAACACTTCACTTTATGGACCGGGATCTGCCATCTCCACTGAGGCTGGGCAAATGGTCAACTCAGCCAACAGCTGGAGAAATAATTTAAAAAAAAAGCTATAATTGGGGCCAATCTCAGTGAAATGAGATGCAAATCACAATTGCTCTGGTGTGTATAATGGGGGTGGGTGGGATCTTCTCTTTTAAATCAAAGATGTTCCTGTCTCTCCATTTCGATCTTTCTAGAGTTTGGGCAGTAGGTTTGTACAACTTGGGACAAGCAAGTGGATTCTGCTCTGACATCTGCAAGGCCTCAGGGAGCCTGCCTCCCGGGAACAAGAGGGGAGCCTTTCCATATGGGGATTTGTCTGCTTTATTTAATCATGTCTGTGTCTGTATTGCTTTATTGTGTTTGTTTTCTGCCTCGCTTAAGAGCCTCTTGCCCTTGGGTAGCCAGGCCCTGCCCCAAATGCCTTATGCACCATTGGGTCATAGGGGTAGAATCCAAAAGTCTCCATCCCATCTTTCTGGTATAGAATCAATACCAGTAAGACATTCCCTTCTCTGTCTACCAGACTCTCACTGTGTTTTTTGCTCCTGCTTTGTGTTATCCAAGAATGCTAATGACTCTGTGCAAAGATAGAGAAATGACATAATAAGGGGCTTTCTAATCATTATAGATTCCGCTAAATGTTAGAATCCACTTAACTTGTTATAATATATGTTTTCTGTCTGTTATAACATGCTAGTTAGACTGCGGTGTAAATGGCTGCCTTTTGCAGGCTAGAAAGGAGGCAGGGCTGGTTGAGAAAGAAGATGAGAAGAGAGAGAATGCTCAGCCTAGTGCTGAGAATGCTCTGCCAGAACATTAGAGAAATATCACAGAGTGAAAGGGGTGCGGATGATTTGAAGACATTAGTTATGTGTGTATAGGCTACATAGCCTCCAGGAAACCCAGCTCCTTCTCTGAGCCTGGCCTGCTGGTGCTGAAGGGGTTAAAGCAGTTCCTGCTCTGATGGAAAGGGAGGAGGCAGCTGGTGGGTGCTGGGCTTGGCACATGGCTTCAGGCCTCCCCACACCCTCCTCCTCTGGGGCTGCTGGATCACTGCATTGCTGAGCAGCTGTTGTGCTCTGGCTGCCAAAAGAACCTTGGGAGACCGAGTCCCAGAAGTAGCAGGGGTTTCCACTCAGGCCTAGGAGAGGCGAGTTAAGGAAGACTGGGATTGCACCTTCCATGGGAAATGCAAAAGCAATGTGTAGAAAAGCACCTCAGCCCCAGCCCCCAAACCTTAGCCCTGGTGTGGAGCTTGGGCTGCACTTTCTGGGCTCCTGTGCATGCTGACTTGCCTGGGATCAGCCCTGAATAGAATGGGTTTACAGGAGCAGGAAACATTTTAGGAGAACAGCTTCTGGGCTGGTCTTAACCCAGCAGGGAGGTTTGAGAGTGACCAATAGGATTCCCTGGACTTGTTTTGGGGCAGTGGCCTGGATCAGCTCCATCACAGTCCTGTGCCTGGACCAGCAGAGCAGATATGAGAATGGACTCAGAGCCAGGTCGCTTCATTTGAATTTTGGTTCTGCCATTTACTAGCTGGGTGACCCTAGGGAAGTTACTTAATCTTTCTGGTTCTCAGTTTCTTCATCCATAAAAGAGGAATAAAAACCACAGTTATCTCTGAGGGTGTTTATTGATTAAATGAGTTAAGATGTGTAATTTGCTTAGACTAGAATACTCTGCCAGTGCTTATTAAATAAAGTAAAACCTGCCTTGTATACATGGACATTAAAAATAATTCCCTCTGTGGAGCCAACTAGAAGCTGAGGCTGCACGTCTTGGGCCGATGGTGCATTCGGAACTGGTGAGAAAGTGGCCTAGCGTGGGGAAAAAGTCACAGTGGAACCTGGCGCCTGATTGGTAAGAGCCAACTGAGCACATGCTCTCCCCAATCCCACATTCGGTACCATCACCTTGGTACCCTGAAATCAGCCACAGTGGGAGTATTTACTAGTACACCACAGAAACAGGCATATGCTACCATCATGTTTTTGTTTTGTTTTAAAGAGCCAGTTGTTTACAAACATAGCACTGTCTTTATAGCACTAAAAGGTGCTACAGGGGTATCTGTCTCTCAGCAGATTTTCCTCCTGTCTGGCTCAGATCTACCTGAGCATCCCCCAGATATTAATTCTAAACTTATACTAGGAGAAAAGGTAACATTTCTTGAGCACCTACTATAGACAGGCAGTATGTAAAATACTTTGTATGTGTTATGTCCTTTCCTGATTACAGCAACCTGAGTAGTAGTTCCATTTTACAAGTGAGGAAAATGAGACCCAGCTTGGTTAAATAACTTACTGAAGGGAGCGGCCCAGGATCTTGCACGGTAGTATGTATCAAGGTAAATGAAAATCCATTCCCTACTCAAAATTTCATTAATCCATGGTGTCCAAGGACTCCATATTAACCACACTCCTTTGTGGCTTTTAATGAAATTAAAATTACCTTCTAAGAAAATACTTGGTGTTTCTAAGATCTATTTTAACTAAGCTAAATGTTATAATTGCTATAAGTCAATCATCCAAAATAAATATCTTAAACTTTTTCCATGTCTAGGATACTGTCCTGGGAACAGAGATTAATAAAGAGAATCATGTGACTTGGCCTTAAAGAGCTGGCAGACTTCTCAGTGAGAAGTTGCTTGAAAGACCATTCCTCTCCCAAGACAGGTCTTCTGGGAAATCTTTAAGTTGGAGAATTTCCTTGTGAATAAAGAAAGATTCTAAGACTCAGGCCCTCATCTGCACAGCCAGATCACTATTGTACTACTGCTTCTAGCTTTGTTGTGGGGGTCAAATGAGACAGCATGTTTATAAACTTAATTCGGTGTTAGGCAAATAAATAGTAAGAGACCTATATATCATCAACATTAACTGGCTGATGACAGTTCAATAGAGTAAGAGGTCTGCAGAGGCTTCTTCGGTCAGAGCAAAGGCGGAAAGATACTACACGTAGCGAAGGGAATATAATTGGAAATGGCCCGCCATTGCTTTAGAACTTTATTGACTAAAGAGGATATAGAATGTAATGCCTAGGAGTAAAATTGGCTTGCATTCTGACTCTGCCACTTACTTAGATGACCTTAGAGACTAGATCTTGACTAAGTCTGAGGAAGTACTCATGTAATCAAAACTCTCTGATGGATCACCATCTCAATCGGAAGAAAAAGGCCTTAGCACAGCCTTCAAGGTCCTAAGATGTGACACCATTACTTGCCTGGCCTCCTTCCCTTCCCTATCACTCTCTCCATCAGCCCTTGTATTCCATCCACGGTGGGCTCTGTGCTCCCGATCTTGCCTCGGAGCCTTTGCATTTGCTGTTCCCTCTGCTTTCAATGCTCTTCTCCCAGATACAAACACAGTTCCTTTAAGCCTCTTATAGAATATCCCTATCTCAATGCAGCACACTCTGATCTCAATATTTACAAATATAATCCAGGACCCACATCCACCCTGACAATCCACGTAGCCTTCACCCAGATGTTTCATTATAGTTCCACAGCACTTCCCACTAAGTTAACTTGTTATGGTTATTGTTTGTATTCTCATTTCCCCTATCAAACGTTATCCCTATGAGGCCAAAATGATATTTATCTATTTCATTTGTTGATATGCTTTGCTTTGTGTATTAAGCTACATTATCTAAGTCTAGAAAAGTGACTGGCACAGAGCAGACACTCAATAAATATTTGTGGAAAGAACAGATGAATTTCTTCACCTCCATAAATCCCAATCTCCTCTTCTTTAAAATAGGAGTACTTACAGTAATTTCTTTATAGGATTATCCTGAGAATTAACTGAGAGAATACCTATAAGGTATTAGCATAGTACTTATTACCTGATAAACATTCAATAAATTATGATCATTATTATTTGTTCATATTTTTAATCTCAGATAGTCATACTAGTTTGGGTATAATCTCCATTTGTAAAGTGTTTCCTCTCTTAGTCAAGGACCATTTTACTTAGTCAATATTGATTGTTTACATGACCATCCCACAGCAGAAAGCACAGATCAGTCAGATCACAGAGCTTTCAGACTAAAATCAGAGAGTGCAGCTAAAGCCCTATCTCCTTGGTGCTGTGAGATCCCTTTGGCTTCTATTATGCCCTGGACAGACCACCCATCCTTTTGTCCTTTTGGGCGGGCTCATAGCTTCCTCTTCTCCAGGAATCTCAGGTACATGTGGTTGTGTATGGCCTTGTTGTCAACATAAGCCTAGCTCTGCATCCTATCCCCAAGCTCTGCTCACTCCATGGTGGGCCAGTCATCCATCACTTTTTCATTTGGGCCAACCTGCTCCTATAGGCTTCTTCTCCCAGTGAACTGTCGGGATAGGTAACAGGATTTGGAAATGTGGAAGGCAATGCATGACCATCTTGGCCATCATGATGGCAGTAGAGCAGAGAGTTCAAGGGATTCATATAACGTCTCTGCCACTGACCTCAGACAGGCCACCTAACTATTTGTGCTTCAGGTCCCTTATTTGCAAAACCGGCTAGTGATCACCATACTAGCCCTAACCTCATAGGGTAACTGTAGAATTAAATGAGCTGATTTTTACTGTGTGGTTTAGAATATAGACAGATGTTATGTGTGTATGTGATTTCTAGAAGGCCCATCTGGGAAGCCAATGTGTATATCCAAAACAGCTGAACACATATAGCAGACAGGCAGCACATATAAGATGCATACTTTCTTTTCCTCTGAGCTTTCTGCATGTCGCTTCTAATGAGTTTACATTCGAGTATGTGCCTGGAGAATCCAGAGAGCAAGACCGCTGCTCCCTGCTGCTCTGAGAGATTAACATGTCTCCCAATACCCTCTACTCTTACGGGAAAGATCAGGCCTCTGCGTTGAACTGTGTGCATTTATTGGGAATTGCATGTTGGAATATCCCCACTATCAATATCCCTCACAGATTAAATACTTTTCCTTCTTTTCAGTTAGCTCATAACCATTATCTTTGAATCACTGCTCGGTATCCTAGACCTGTACCTCTCTTCCTGGCCTAAACATAATCTCTGCCCCTAAAAGCCATCAGTTGCTTCAACAATGCCAGCTCAGCCAGCTGTTCCTGGAATGGTGGTCTCCCCAGGCTCCTGAACAGCACTACCCAAGAATTCTAACCCTGGAAGGAATCAGGGGCGGTTGGAGACCAGGCATCCATCTATCCATGTATTCATGCTTGCCTTTTGGCAGATGACAGCCAGCCTTCAGGGTCTTCCTGCTGGCAGAATCATGTCTGTGACATACCCACCAACACCTGAAGTATGTTGTAGGGCAAATGTCCATATTCAACATGTAGGTGTGGTGTCCTCATCTCTTAGCCACCAGAGGTCAAGTCTAGCTACTCTAGTGACTGGGAAGGGATTCAGACCCCTGCTGCTGAGCCCCAGGCTGCAATTAATCAGAGTCAAGGGCCAATTCAGGGTCTGAACTGTTAAACTAGGCAGTTAAGCAAAGGGAGCAATTAGAAGTCAGCATCAGGGTACTTAGCTGGAGCTGGAGATATGAAGGTCAGGACCTGGGGGAAGCACAGGCTAGAAATGGAATTCAAAGATAATGTGTAAAAAAAAGAAGTCTGGATGTCAATCAAAGTGAAAAGCATAGGGAAACAGTGAACTGGGCAGCAGTGACACCTCTCTGGTTCATGAGCTGGAAAAGAGCAGAACCAGAAAGGCACGGCCCCATTTTAAAGAGGGGTTGACTGATTCCCAGCTGCCTGGTGATGTGGCCTTCTTTCCTGAGAGTTCTCATCTTACTTTCCATGGCCCATCTTTGACTTTTCCATCAGGTCCTGCCTCTCTGGCTCTGCCTTGACTCCTCCACCATGGAGGCTGCATGCCAGGAGGATGGGTAATATGGGTGAACACCGACTTGAAATCCAGACAGCCCCCATGTGAACCATGCCTCTGCCCTGTACCAGATCATTAACTTTGGACACATAATCCTCTTTGTGTCTGTTTCCTCATCTGCTCAATGGACATTGCAATAGTCCCAGATTCTGGAGTTATTAAAAGAAGTAGAGTTTTAGTCAATAAATGTAATGCACTTAGAAACAGAGCACATCATATGTATCATATACATGTTTGCTTATTATTTTTAGAAAATGAGTGCATTGGTCCTTGGAGAAAAGGGTCATACACAGGTCATCAGAGTTTGGACATTTTCCAAATCTTTTGGAAGCCAAACTGTGCCAAGAATGGGGGGGAAAAAAGTTTCAAGTTTGGGATATTGTTATAATTGTACATACAGGGGGAAAACGTTTCTTTTTCCAAGATTTTGCCTGATTGCCCCAGAAAGAAAACATTTGCATTGTGTGGTCATGATTGGGAACACATGTGAACCACACCCCACTTAGCTCAGCCCCTCTCGTCCTCGGTCTGTTTCTCTCCCTCGCTCCCACTCTCTGGTACTAATTAGAAAGAAACCAAGTAGAATTTGGTGTTTCCTTCCCAGTCCTGGTAGGGGAGCCTGCAGTGGATTAATTACCGAGCAGTTCTGGCTTCCCCGAGGAACAATCAGTGATGGGGCTTGGGGTCCAGTGGCTTAGGGAGGCATGACAAATTTAAATCTCTGCCCGAAGGGAACAGAAATTAATTTTAGTAGGAGGCAGTGTGGTCTGAAGTCTAGTGGAGGAGGATAAGTAATCAAAAGTTATGTTTTCTGTCTTAGCTCAACCACTAACTTCTTGTGAGACTTGGCTCTGTTGTAGAATTTAGCTTGAGAGGGAAATAAATCTACCTTTCAGCTAAGGAGTGCTGATGGTGGGCAATGACAACAGCTAATATTTAATGAGTTCTCTGTGGTAAGTTCCAGGCATGGTACATGGTACTTACATGCTGATATTATATTATATTATATTATATTATATTATATTATATTATATTATATATATGATATACTGTTATATACTATGTATACTGTTAAATATATTATATCCTGTTATAGTTATATATTATACTACATATGCATGTATTATATGTGTATACACATGATATATATATACATACACATGTATATTTAAAGCTCATTGGTAGGGCTGTGACATCCCTAACACATAGATGAGGAAATAAGATCAGTAAATGTTATATGTAGTTTTCCTAAGTACCCAAATCTGGCATGTGACAGCACATTTATCATACTCAATTCTTACTTAACTCTCAAGTCCAAGATCTTAATTGCTTCATCTTAGTCTGTATTAATGCAGGGAGATGCAACTATATATTTTAGAATTATTTAAAAGCAAAATCAAGGGTTGCATTTGAAGGGTTAATGAGATGGTTCAGTTGGCCAAGGAACTCATTCTTCAAACACCCTGATTTCTCTGAGTTACTCTATTAATTTACTTTGGATATGATTGTATTTTTGGCTTTGAGCTTTTAATACATGAAACTAATCATTCAAATTGTTCCCGAAATTAGCCAGTTGTTTCCATTTGCACAAACACAGTATTTCTCCTGGGGGGTTACCCAGGGTTGGAGCAGATTCTGAGTAAGACACTCTTCCTGAAACCAGGGAGGGGGGGGCAGTGGTGTGGGAGGGCAGTGGGGGGCACTATGATGCTTGAAAGGCCTTCCCAGAATCGAAGAGGAACCTGCTATCCCATGGCAAACAGGAAGTGGAAGTCAGAAAGCAGAGACAACTGGTCATCAAGAGAAGAAAGGCCACTGCATAAGGATTGGTTTCAGTGTTGTCTACAAATGATTGATTCCTTTGCTCCCAGATCACTTCCAATTGGCTCAGCTTTGAAGGCAAGTCCATTTCACAGCCTCTGCCTTGAGCTTCTTTGGGTAGAACATTGCGGCCATGCATCTTCCTGATATCACCATGGAGTTCATGGGCAGAGCCAGATTCTCAGTCTTTCTCATCCCTTTGTAAGGACAACTCCCTGTTTCCTCTTATGCAATAAAAATACTGTCCAGAGTCTCCATTTTCCTCCCCTTGCCCACTCACAGGCCCGGGAGAACTCAAACAGAACATTATTCAGGGATAAGGAATTCTCTGAGGACAAAAAGAGGTAATTACTTTCCTGGTGGATATTGTGTGCCCCCGTTAACTGGCAGCAAGAAACCCAGAAAAGAAAGTATACTTAACAGTCTAAAACACAGCTCAAAGGGGAGGAGAAGGCAGGCTTGTTTCAATCATCTGCCCCTTGTTCTGTAATAAAAATGTATTTTTTTTTTTTCCTGAGGACAATTTAGTGTGGCCAATAAAAGCCCGGCTAATTTCTAAATCAGCATGGAGCCAGCTCAGCCACCCAGGAGCTCCCTCCTAGGGCAATATTTCTGAGGCTCACACAATCTATACTAAAGTGATCAACGTCCCTCCATCCTGCCAAGGGGATGCGTTAGTGAAGCCCAAAATATGACAGGAGGAAATTTATGTGCAACTTTTACACATAATATCTCATTATGACTCTCCCCAATCTTTCAATTTTAAAAATAAACGGCCTTTGTAATGATTTTACCAGGAGAGCATCTAAACGAAGATTAAAAAGGAAAGAGAGAGCTTAAGCTGCTGTGGCTTTTCTTTTTTTCTTCCTGGTCTGGCTTGATGGAAATTCCCTCTCCCTTTCCACTCTCCTTCCTTTCCCTCTCTTTCTTTTTTCTTTCCCCTCACCTCAGGAGAGGTAGACATTGTAGGATCTGTCATTTTACCTATGGGAATAAGATCTCCATTAGCAGCAAAAATGACTTTGACTTTGGTATAGGACAAAAGTTTCCACTTACAATTCAGTGATTCAGTGCCATTGGCCCTAGAGTCTGTTGCTAATTTAGGTAATATCCCCAAACTTTCCTGTCTCAGTTTCCCCTTGTCTGCCATTCCCATGTCTTAAGACATGATTGCAGACAGACACACCCAATGAAACAGGAGGAGATTCCTTAGGCCTCCTCATGCCACATACCCCACGTTGCCTGCTGCTCATGCCAGACCCAGGACTCCTGGCCTGGCCTCCCCTGACTTTGTGGAGTAGCCAGCAGAGCAGAAGACAATAGATGGTGGGTCCTGGGTGGGCCAAGCTCTTTAGAAAGACTCAACATTGTTTCCCGCTGGTGTTGGCTTGAAACTTTATGACTTGGACCACATTTTATTTGGTAGAAGCATCCAGCTCCTAGGCTCTCATCTGCTTGTACTTGTATATTACTCTGTTCTTCCTAAGAACCCATGTCCTGGGACACCAGCTGCCTCTGGGAGCACCTCCCAATAGGAGGGTTTCTGGGACTAATCATTTACATTCATTAATTTATTTGTTCAGGCATTATGTACAGAGAGTTGATTCTGCCCAGGTTTGGAAAGAGCAGGTAAATTAAACAAAGCACAGTCTAGTTGGGGACACATATCCACAAACAGTTAAGGCCATTGCAGCACAAAAGGATCGGAATGGAGGGTGGACTGTGAAGGCAGGTGCCACTCATGTCAGGCCAGGCTTGATTCAGGACCAATTTGCTTGAAGTCAAACCCAAGGACAGGACTTTCTGAGGAGCACTGAACAAAGAAACTCTGATGGGAGGTTTCTAAGTTGTACTTTTGTAGTGTTTATGGCTTTAAGTTCTCAATCTGGACTGGGCCTCTGTGCAATGGGATTCTATTTCAAGCTGACCAAACATGCTTTCCTATGTGTATGAGAAGAAATGGCTATTTTAAGGGCATTGCAGGCATCAAACATATCCAGTCAAATCAGAGACAGACACTGAGGCACAGTTGCTTGTGGTTTGACCCTTGACTTTGGAGTCCAAAGAACTTAGTCGAGGCCATGAGAAAAGTCAGCATTACCATGACCAGCTGGATACTGAAGTTAGCCTGGGGCTCAGATGGAGACTCCAAAGCCCCACAAAGTATCTGGCCTCCTCCTATTCCTTATTCTTCTTGCTGTCAATAAATATACTGGACATTGCTCATCGAGCGTATGTCCCATGTACAAGTAGCGTCAAGATGATATCTGCATGAATGACCTCATTCAACTTCAACACCCACTTGGAAGGAGCCATTCTCACCTCTATAATGCTATTGAGGACTCTAAGGCTCACATACATTCAACAGGTTGGCTACAGACCCATAATCATAAATGTCAGGGCAAAGATTCACCTCTAAGGTTCCTTAACACCAGGCAGGACTTCTCAGAGTTTCTTTGCCACTGTCTTCTTCATCCAAGCTTTATTGCTGGTCCCGTCCCTTGATGATCCATGTCTTCTCCCTATCTCCAGTCATCAGCCTGAGTTCTATTTCCTCCCAGATCCTCTGAAAATGTCCCTGTGCACAGTGACCTTCCCCTTTTATGAAGTCTCTTAATGAATTTATATTGACTGACTACCTCATGCTAAACTGGGTTAGGTGCTTTCACATTTGGCTTGGACTTTAGTACTCATGCTAACCTTGAGAGGTAGATCAGAAGGCAATCCAGCACCCACCCATTAACAAAAGTGGATACTGCAGTTCATAGAATTCAATTGACCTGGAGAATGTCATGTCCATGTCCATGTAAATGATGAGACCTAGGCTTGAGTCCAGTTCTGCCTCACTCTCCCAGACAAACTTCACTGCCACCTCCTCTGTGGTCCTCTAACAGCTTTGCTTTATTTCAACAATCACCATGTGCAAGGCATTCACAGACAATCAACACATATTTTTGAACAAAAACCTAAATGAATGGCTTGAAACTGAGGGAAACTGGGAAGACAGCAAACTTTGCCTTCAGGGTAGCCCTTCTGGACCAGAAGGCAAACCACTTTCAAGACACATCATCTGGAAGTGATGTCCTGAAAGTTTACCCCTTTGTCCCCCTCTTCCCATCCCCCATGCGCCCCCCCCCCCCAAAAAAAATGGTCTGGCTCTTTAAGAAAACACTTGATGTGAAAAAACCCAGAGAGAAGGAGTTAGCTTTCTTTTGTTTTGTGTTTTTTTTTTTTTTTCAAAGTGTGAACAGTTAGGGATTCTCTCCCCTGCCTGTCCCCTCTCCCTTTAAGTGACAAATTTGAGTCTAAAACATGAAGCGGAGCACATTATGTAGAACATGCTTATTTTCTCCTGATGTTTGATAGGAATTAAGATTGGTAAAACCCAAACTCTCTTTCCCCTTTCATGCAGCCTGTCATTTTTGTCAAACAAGAAGCTGATTAAATTTCAATCAAATGAAAAACGGCTCCAGAAAGATTCTTCTTGGAAAAAGCAGTGGCTTTAGCAATTACCCCACGGAAAGCAAATTTAGTGTTGAGCTTGTGACTTAACTCTAAAGCTGGTGTATCCTTCCTGTTTAAATGGTGAGTATTAGGAAAATGCTGACCAATTCCATCTAATCCAACCTCTGACACATGAGAGAAGCTTATTAGCTAATGACATCGAAATCTTGGAATATTCATCATGTGTGTTGAGAGATTCCTTTTTAGTGACTGTGTTTCATTCAGGCCAGTTGTAGATGGAAGATGGAGGTGATTCTGTCAGGAATAAATGGGATGGATGGAAGAACGCAAACAAACATGGTAGTTTATGAAAAATGGCTAACTTGATACCCCTTCTTTTATCCATGGCCCTTGATAATGCTTTTCCACACTGACTCTGAACTGCTTTTATGACTTTTTTAAGCTAATGTGACCCAAGCTGATGCTTGGAAAGTTGAAAGCATATTGGGCCCTCTATGGCCATACTTAAGATCCTTGTGATCACCTAAGTGAGCCTGTTGGGTTAGCAGAGAGGGGTAGTCAAGTCATCCCCGTGGCCCCAGTTGACTCTATGCTAACCACTGGAAGTGTGAGTGAGGCCATCCTAGACCACCTAGCCTCTGCCAAGTCAACCCCAACCAGAAGAACCCTCCAGCCAGAGAGTCCATGAATCTCAGTGAATCATGAGAAATAATCAATGTTTACAGTTATAGAGGTTTGGGGGTGGTCTGTTATGCAGCAAAAGCTAAGCAACTCAATGATCTCTTTCCGCTCCAGATTCTAGTCTCAGTCTATTGACAATAACAGGGGAAGGTTCTAATCAGAACTCAGAATGCTATGGTTTTTGAGATCTATCAGAAACTTTCAGGCATAAAGGCTGTATTTAGCAAATTCAAAAAGTTGACCCCTTGTTTACATGGCTTCTCTTGCGACTATATGTGGCTTTGACCTAAGATTTAGATTCCCGTTCATGAACACTTGAAGGCTTCCCCATTCAGAACTGGTGCATTTTGCTTCTGCCTTATTATTTGACTATAATATATCCAGTTTTCCACTTATATATCTCAGTCCTGGTGCTGTTGAGTATAGGAGATTCTGTTTGCTACATGAAGTAAACTGGTGAGGTATCATGTACTCAAGTTGTCTCTGTTTTAGATTTTCTCATAATCACTGTCCACATCATTCTCTACCCCAATACTTTTGTTTTTCTTATTTCCAGGAGGAACTTCCTCATGTTATACTGAACTCTGTTGAAGGTGGAGAAGATAGAAGCACTGTTGGACTCCATATTCTTTGACTTCCTCTTTTGTGAGCAATTTAGACATTTCCCCTTGTCTAGTCCCCCCAGGGAATCTGAGTTCTTGCTTGTTTTGTTGAGCTAACTCTTTCTGTTATACATTGCCATTAGTAACCAATCAAATCTGGGAGATCTCCCCATTCTCTTTCCTGCATAAGGCCTACCAGTCATAATCAAATGAGCTTAAACCAACTCTTGAGCTTAAACCAACTTTCACTTCAGAGTCATTCCCTGGCCCTGGAAAACACCCAAAGATTATGAACTCAAGCAGGTTAGGAAAATCACCAAACCCACACAGTTTGGGGAGTCTGTTATGAACCAGAAACCTCCTGCATTTTCTGTGAAATGAGGAGGAGAGGCTCCAAGCCCCATTGCCAGACCAGATGAGCCCATTTCCATACTCAGCTCATTTTCATATAGATACTGGGAAAGAAGCTGCCACTGGCAGCCAGCCCTGCCGTCTCTGGTCTCACCACAGACTGCCTCCCTGAACTCAGCCAGAAAAACATGCCTGCACACAACCCCAAATTAATTTCTGGCTTTATTCATTTTTTTAAAGAAAGTCAAATAAACTTAACCTGGGGTTTCTCAGGGGATGTTTTGTGTTCTTGTTGTTGTGAAGCACAGAGTGTGCCAATAGCAACATGGGAAAGACACCAGAATTATAATAGAATGAATGATACCTTCTTATTAGTCTAATAGAGAGAAAAAATAATGATGTTGTGGAGGCATCTAAGACCTCTAGGCTTTCTATCTAGGGCAGAAAGAGAATACCCCAGCTATGTATCCCAGTTTTTAATGGGCATGACATCATATCATTTTTTGGCCATACCACTGCTATTTTGAAGATGCCCACAGAAAGAGCATTTGCTATCTGACCCAGATAGCAGCTTCCATATGACCAATGTGGGAGGGCTCACTTCTGCCATAGTTATCTTAATTGTTTTTTATGGATCATTTCTTAAAAGCAATTATAGCTTGATTCCTGAAATGAAGACAACTTTAGGTGACAAAGTCAGAGAGGAGGGGGCTGCAAATCAAAGGTGTTCTTTCTCTTATGGAGGGCACTCAGCATGTTCTTACTTTAGTTTTTGCTTTGCATGTAATTTTGTGATATAAGTAACAAACAGATAGGGAGAGAACTGCAAAGGAGCAGAGTTTGAATGTTATCAAAGTTAAATTGGTATAAATTCAAAGTAGAGTCTTATAACTTTAGGAACTTAAATGTAATTCCCATGGTAACCACATAGAAAATAGGTATAGGACACAGAAGAGGAAATGAGAATGAAATTAAAATATCCAATATAATAAAGAGGTAATATGAAAATTAACCCTCATGCCCTCACAAGATGGCTGCCTACAACCAGGCCAGCAGGAGAGTTAGTGAGGGTTGACCCAAGGACTGAACAAGCATGCTGCATGGGGCAACCAGGCTGGCAGGGGTTTAGTGAGGGACAACTAAATGAACTACTAAAATTCAACAACAAAAGTACAAACAATTCTATAATAAAATATCAAAGAATTTGAATAGACATTTTTCCAAAAAAGAATTACAAATGTCTAATAGGCACATGAAAATATACTTAGTATCACTAATGATAATAGAAATGCAAGTCAGAACCACAATGAGATACCACCTCATGCCCATTAGGGTGGCTACTATAACTATACAAACAAAAAACAGAACATAAGTATTGGTTAGAATGTGGAGCGATTGGATTGATTGTGCACATTCAGTGGAAATGTAAAATGGTACAACCACTGTGGAAAACAGTATGATGTTTCCTCAAAAATATCACACTGTTCAGTTGTTCTGCCATTTGGTCTATTTGCATATTAGAGTTTTATATACCCGTATTTTTCAGCGTATAAGACAACCCCCTAATTTTATAGTTAAACATAGGTTTAGGCCTATTTTCTCTGTATAAGACTAACCCCCACTTCAAAGAAAAGACTTACTTTGCTGTCAAGATCTGCAGGTAATTTTTGTGCAATTTTGGTCTTTTGCCCCTGATTTTTGGTTGACTTCTTTTTGTTTAAAAAGTCGTCTTATATGCCGGGAAATATAGATAGCTAATGCAACCCAGGTGTCCCTTGATAAATAAATGGGTAAACAAAATGTGGTATATACAAAAAGAAAATATCAACCATTAAGAAGGAAGGACATTTTGACATGCCATAACATAAATAAACTTTGAGTCCATTATGCTAAGTGAAATGTCAGTCATACAAAAGATAAATACTGTATTATTCTACTTATATGAGACAGTAAAGAAGTAAAATTCACAGATATAAAAAGTAAAATGGTGGCCACAACCAGTTTTTCTCAGTGGTTAGAGCATTACCCTTCTGACTGAAGGGTCATAGATTTGATTCTGGTCAAGGGCACTAACCTCAGTTGTAGGTTCGATCTCTGACCCCTGTGGGGGTCCATGTCAGAGACAACCCTTAGCTGTATCTCTTTTACATTGGGGTTTCTCTCCATCTCCCTTACACTCTCTCTGAAATTCAATGGGAAAATATCCTGGGGAAAGAACTAACAACAAAGAGTAGAATGGTGATTGTCAGAGGCTGAGGCGAGGAAAGAATGAGACGTTGCCTATAAATGGGTATACAGTTTCCATTTTTGCAAAATGAAAAAGTTCTGTGGATTGCACAACTATGTGAATGCACTTAATACTGCTGAATTGTATATGTATACTCAGTTAAAATGGTAAATATGTGAATTTTACCATATTTTTTTTTAAATGGGAAAATGTCAGGGCATAGCATCATGGTCCCAGTAAAGACTTCATAAGAATATATGCATGAGTGAGGGACTAAGCTAAGGGATCTGCAGTGTAGTGCAGAGCCACTGCCTTAGAGAAAAGCCTGATGCAATTTCTATACCTCGACTGGGAATGCTGCAGAAAATGGCAATGCAGTATGTGCATGTGGACCACCAATTGACCTTGGACTGTCAGAGGCAACCACTATGAGTTGAGGAGCTTCAGTGAAAGATGTTTGGGAAGCAGGAGTTCACAGAAACCCCACCCAGTTGAAGCCAGGACTTGATCCTCAATGTGGAGTGCCTACTCATGTTTTTTGATACCATTCTGGAGCTCTGTTCTGTGTCAGGCAGGGAGGAAACCTCCAGAGATGCATTAACCTTGAGGAGAGCTGGGTATTCCAAGATACCGAGTGCTTCTCTAGGCCAGAATGACTCTATCTCGTAAATGCCCTCATCGCTGAGGTGTGTGAAAGGCTGGGGTAGAGCTTGCTGAACCAACTCAGTGGGGAATTGTGTTATGAAGACACAGACTCCTACTGAGATTACTTGCATTTCAGAATTAATTCAACCAGCTGCAGAGGCATCATTCATGGGTGTGAATTGAAATGATACAATCTGCCATCCTTTCCCTTGAGGAAGACACTGGCTTCTCCCAAAGGCTCTTTAGAATTAAAGTTCCTGGACCACTTTGATGCGGTGCTGCCTTGGACTCAATCATTTGTTGTCTGCAGCAAATGCATTGTCCTTCATTGCAGTGATGTCCTCTGCCAGGTGACCGCTGTGTAGGGTGAGGGTGTTCTAGAGTCAGGGGTGGCTGTGGGTCCCAGATGTAGAAAGGAGGGGAGCAGGAGTGGGTGGAACTTGTTTCCTTCCTGCACAGCTCTGCTGCTGGATGCAGACCAGCTATGGATTTGGAGTGACTACTAGAATTTCACTCCAGCTGCCAGTGGATGAGGCAAAGAGTGTTCCTATCTTACAGTCTGCACCCCCCCCACCCCCACCCCCCACCACCATATACAGGCTCTGGAAAACAAGCAAACAACCCAACAAAAGGTTAAAACAGGACAGAGGTTGCTGACAATGGAAGCATCAATGAAGAAAATTGCAATATTATACTTTTTAGCAATGGCTGCTTCAAAGCAGGGAGTAGGGTGGGTGTTATTTAGAAAAGAAAAATTAAAGAAAATCTGAGCCAATGCACTTTTTAATAATAATTATTTTAGGAAATATATAGTGTACTAAGCAGATTCTACAAGCCAGTCTCTGTTGCATAGTTCTTCACGTACATTTGTTAATGGAATTCTCACCACACCTATTTGAGAGAAGGACTGGGATGCTCTCTATTGATCAGGACGCTGAGACAAGGAGATATTAAGTGGCTTGCCCAACTTGAGCTGGCAGGGTTTGAACTTAGGCAAACTGACACTAGAAACTGCATTCTGAAAAAAAAAAACACACACACACACACAAAAAAACCTCTGGCATCTGGTCACCTGCTCAGTCTGACTCTGGCTCCGGAGAAATTCTAATTTTAACACTGCCAAAGTGCACTTATAGTTCATGTGAGATGCAAAGGGTTTTTCCAGTTCAGTTGCTGAGAGAGCAAAATTCTTCCAAATAAAAATGTGTCTTTTGACTTTTAAGTTACAACAAAACACCAAGCAAGGATTACTTCTGAACAAGGCAGAGGTAAAGAGACCATATTGAGTTCTGGAGGCCCCAAAAAAGCAAATCATCATTTAGAATCCAGATGGTACTGTTGTGTTTCAGGCCAAGACTAACCAGAACTTTGGGATGGCCTAGCTGACGTAATGAAGCCAAAGCCTTCTCTATGGTAATGGAGGTTCTATGTCCTGTACAGGCCAGAAGAAAAGGTGAAAGGATGAGAACTGTTCTCACAAAAATAAAAGATAAATACAGCAAACAGATGCCTCCCATAACCACCAAAGAGGAAACTAGAAGCTGGAAAGATCAGGGATAATGGTAAGAATTTTATAATCTATAACACTCTCATATGTGTTCCGCCCTGCCATATTTTTTAAAAGAGGTCCCTCCCCACCCTGCTGAAGGCTATGTCTGATTCCTTGCTCCTACCTCTGAACTATTTAATTCAATAACACATCAGATGAATTCAGCCATCAGTGGGGTTGTCAGGCACACATTTCTGTGTAATGCAGGCTTAGGGAAACCTTCTGTGGGTCAGGTTGATTGAATCATCTGTCTGTGCTTCAGGGAAAGACACCATTCATTCATGTCCATCCATTCATCCATCCCAAACAAGTGTTCATTAAACATTCATCATGTGCCATGACTTGGGAAGACGAGTGCTTATATTCTCTAAGAGCATACACTCCAGGAGGGGAGGCAGAATTATTATCAAATGTGTAATGAACATAACACCTTTGGGGTGAGAGCTGGTCAGAGAAGTTAAACCAGGTTATGTGAAAGTGAGGTTAGATTGTATGGTCTGGCAAAGCTTCTCAGAGGAGAGACAACAGCAACGATATGCATGATGAGAAGAAATTAGTAATGTGAAGAGCATTCTAGGCCACATTTCTGCTTGCACAAAGGTTTTGAGATGGACCCTGCCAACCATGTCTTAAGGCATTGTAAAACACACACACACACACACACAAAAACACACACACACAAAAAAAAAACAGTGGTCTGTAGCATATTGGGCAAAGATAGAGTGGTCAGACAGGAAGTAAGAGTGATAGAAAGGACCAGAAATTGTTGGATGTTATAAGCTCAACTCTGGAATCTAGCTTTTTTCTAAGCCTGAAAGAAAACCATTGGTGGATTTAAGTCAGGGAGTGTTAGGATCTGATTAATATTTCAGAAATATCACTATGTTCGGGATATGGATATAGTCAGGAGTGGGCAACAGGAGGGCTATTTCTATAGTCATGAGAGAAGCAAGATAGCTTGTAATAGGTCTGTTAACTTTATAGATGTGTAAGTAGATGAATTATGAAGAAGTAGAGGAAAGAAGATGAAGGATGGTGGTAGAAATCACAAGTCTTCTTTCATCCTTTTATTCTTTCAACAGAAATGTATTGAACACTTACTTTATTATGTACCTGACATGCAAAAATAAGTAAGCTAAAATCCATGACCCCAAGCACCTTAAGTCCTATTGGGGAAGACTGAGATAAAAACAAATAATTAAAATACATTTTAATAAATACCATAATCAAGGGGTATTCTAGGGGGCCATGAGAGTTGAAAGGAAATACTGATTAGCTGTCTTAAAATTAAAAATGTCAATCTTCTGACAGATATTATCTTTATTGCATTCTGTCCATTGGGTTGGGTTAATGTAAAAAAGCTCAATATAATTGATGTCACTCAAATGTTTGGATTTGTATTTTGGATGAAAACTTATTTGATAAACCTGAGCAACTCCCTCTACTACCTTTATGTCTTTAAAACAGTTTGTCATTATCACCTCCAACTGCACTCAGGGATGGACTGTGATAGTCATGCTCCGGCTTCACCAGCTTCATGACCTCTGGTTAAGACTGGGAGCTGAATCAGGTGCAGGGGATGATCACTTTCTCCCTATGGACCACTGAGGATGAGAGAGATCTGTAAAACTGCCAGAATTAGATGGTGTCAGTAATTTTTTCATTTTACCTAGTCTACTGGGTATCTCACTGGGATTTTAATATCCATTTTCCTAATAAACTAATAATAGCAGCCATCTTTTTATGTGCTCCTCCCATATATGATGCCTCATATAAATATATGTCTGGTAATTCATATAAATTAATATGTGTTCAGTATTCTGTTTGCAATGATAGGGATACAAAAACAATTTAGTCTCAATGTCTGCCCTAGGAACTTCCTGACAGGCAACGCAAATAAATTTATCACATCCACAAATGTAATGTGAGTGGTTCTATGGGAGTTTTGAGTAACGCAAGATTCTAAACTTCCAGGACAATTGGGAAAATCTTCAGAAAGCATACAGGCTTTGAGAGGGCTTCTGAATTTAATTTTGTAAAGCAGACTGAGACAAGGGCCATGGGAGAAGGGGGGGGGTCCCAAAAGAGACTCAGGAATTCCATTTGAATGATGGACACAGTGAAAAAACTGAAATACTGGAAGAAATGAAGGGGGCTGGTGAAGGACAAAGATGAAGAAAAAATGTGCAGAGCACAAGCACTGAGGACTGAGTGAGTCAGGGGGACTGCCTCACAGAGGAGAGGGAGGCAGGCGAGGATGGGAGATATGATTGTTTCAATGGCCAGAAGGAAGAAGTTGAGAGGACTTGATGAAGCAAACAGTTGACACAGCATTGTCTGCGGAGTGTGAGGAGGGGTGAAGCAGGGTTCAGACTTCAATGAAGCAAAAGAGAAGTGTGTGGAGGCTCAGAGCCTATGCAGGCTACACTTCCCCCTCAGACCAGTTCTCTGGCTCAGAACATCCTGATGGGCCACACTGTAGGGTAGTTTCCCCCACAGCTGAGATCCCTCCATCCTCTTCAGGTTCTAGTGCTCCTGCCCGCACTCCAGCCTCCAGTCTGGGCAGCAGCCAGTTGGGCAATTTGCATCCTCCCACACACAATAGGCACCACCATATTTGTCTTTCTCAGGCTGACAACTGAGAGATCCTCCAAATATGGAAAATTGATGGGGGGCCTCTCCACTGAAGCAATCATTCTGGTACCTGGGCCAGGGAAGGATCAAGATGGGAACCTGCCCCACAGTGCTCAGAATGTGTCCCGGAGCACAGTCTACTGTTACAAAGCCAACCTGCAGTTCACAGAATCTCAGTAGCCTTGTTGCCAAGACAGAAGGCTGATGCAGCAGAAGAAAACCCAAGCAGTGGTGGCCTGATTAACTGAGGAAGGAGATCGGCGGAAGGGTGAGGCATGAATGCTACAGGTACCAGAGGCTTGAGATATGTCCACACAACCATAGGTCTGCCCCAACTCCTTCAGTTGTTTCCAGGATCCAGATTCTCTGATAGCAATGGGAATCAAGGCAGCCTCATCCAAAAGCGGTGATTTGGTTTCGTAGCCCATTCAGAAATGTGAAGCTTTGCATTTCCTGTTGTATCAACTCTATGTTTGTATGGTACTAATATCACTAGCTGATATTTGTCATGTCTTTGTTAAGTGTCAGTCACTTCATGAATCAGCATTTTATTTTCAATAGCTATTACATTTAACCTTAAGGAAAGCAGTATGGGTTAAGACATGCCATTATTTTAAGGATGTGAAAACTGAGCTTTACAGACATCAGCTAACTTGTTCATGGTCATTGTGAAAGAGACAAAACTTTGAATCAGATAGAAGACCTGATTAAAGAAAATGCATTCCTGCCCTCTACATGATTTCACTTTCATGTGATATAGAAGAATCACTTCTAAGAAATTATTCTAGCTATTTTCTTCATTTGAAATAAGATTACTGTGACATTTTCAAAATTAAGTGATCCATCCTGTCAGGCTTAAGAATATTTTGAGGAATGTTTAACACTTTTATTATACCCTGGCTAACTGTGACATGATAGGGAATATGCATTTGGTCTCTGCCCCTGCTTCCTGACACAGAGTTCTTAAAGCTCTTGTCATTTCCAGAGTGATGGGAATACTAGGAACATCTTTTGTTCTAACGTTTGGTCTTTGATACTAGTTCCTGACAGAGCTCCTAAATCAATTGGAATTTCCTGGATGATAAGAATGTTGTTTTTTTCTAAGGAGGAAATGTTTGGTGGGCTCTTAGATAACTCCTCGTTGGGGGATGCCCATCAGAAAGAGCAAGCCAGGATTAAAACTTGGAACTTCCAGTCCTACCCCTGATCCTTCAGGGGAGGGCAGATGGGCAGTGTGGTTGAATTAACCATCAATCTTGCCTATGCAATGAAGCCTTCAGAAAAATCTCTAAAGTAGAGTGTTTGGAGAGCTTTGAGTTGGTGAATGCATCTACTAGTATGTGCTAGGAAGGTGATGCAATCCAACTCCATAGGAGCAGAAGCTCTTGCACTCAGGACCCTTTGGAACGAAACCTGAAGGCGTTATCTATGTTCTTTGCAATATCTCTATTGTTTTAAATATCCTTATTACAAACTGGTGAACTAGATAGATACG
Source organism: Pipistrellus kuhlii (assembly GCF_014108245.1). Classification (NCBI taxonomy): domain Eukaryota; kingdom Metazoa; phylum Chordata; class Mammalia; order Chiroptera; family Vespertilionidae; genus Pipistrellus; species Pipistrellus kuhlii. The sequence continues at coordinate 6,570,727 of NW_023425562.1, forward strand.
AGCTACTAACACTTTGTAGGTTATTTGATTGGCCAAGCTCATTGTCCAATCTGTGGCTTATCATGTTTTTATTTTTATCCTTTATGTTCTGCTCAGTCTACTTTGATTTTAATGTTTTAATATATCAAATATTTTTCATTATTGATATCTCAGAAAATCTGCCATAAATGTCTTTCACATGTGTTTTTTTAGATATATTCATAGACAGCTTATATTTCATATTGCTATGGAAAATGATATCCTTGAAAATTAATTATTGTATCTATCTTTTGCTTAGCTATATGGATACCAGATTTTTTATATATTAACTGGATATTCAGCTACCTTGCTATATTCAATGCATCTATTAGGTTCAGCCAAGAATATATATAAACCACTCCAGGTTTTCAAGAAAAAATGGTTTTATAGAAGGGATTGGATGGCTTACAAAACCACTGGAAAAGGTAAAGGATTAAATCAGGATGGAGAGACAACACTAAGCTTCAAATTCAGAAGAGAGAAAAGGGACTTGCTTTGCCAGATATTGAAATATACTATAATGCCACTATAAAAACAACAACACATAGTTGTTTTTTGATATTGGCATAAAAAAGGCCAAATGATCAGAGAAATAGAATAGAGTGCCCAGAAACAGATTCTAGCAGATATGACCATTTAATAAATAAAAGAAGTGGTATTTCAATTCAGTGGAAATTTAATAAATGAAGCCAGCAAAACTGGTTTTCCATCAATAAAGAAAAGAGAGTTAGACATCTACTTCATGCCAAATTAAAAAAAAATTCTATGTGTGATAAAAACATAAATATATATTTTTTAATAATAAGTGAAAAGTTAGAAATGGTATGTTAAAACCTAAGGGCTTGGGAAACCTTTATAACTAAAACAGTAAAACCCAAAACTTTTAAAGAAAGGTAGACATTTGGCTGCCTAAAACTTTAACTTCCATATTTAAATATTTTTTAAATTCATACTAAAGAGAATAATATTTGCTACACGTGTGCTACATTAAAGATTAAACTATATTAAAGACAAACTGACAACAAAATACATAGAAACCAGCAGGAAAAAAATGGACAAAATATATGAACAGAAAGTTGCAAACATACAAAGAATGGGTATTTAACATCTGGAAATGCAAATAAAAATTTAAAAATATGTTTATTTTTTGCCAATAGGAATGTAGACAATATAGAACTTATACATTGTTGATGTCAATGTGAATCAGTAGTATAGTTTTTTGTACAGAAATTTTGAAATATTTTTAAACGTTAAAATGTACAAGTTTGTTTACCCATAAATTCCACTCCTGAGAATCTCAATTTATAGAAATAAATATACTAATATATAAGAATACATACATGGAAATAAGTATTTATTGCAGGAGTTTTAAGAGTAACGAACACTGGGGTGAGGGAATGAATACTATTCAGAAGCAATATAGACTGAGTAGACTATGGACCAAACAGGGGGCATTATGGTCTTTCTAACAGATGAGATTCAGAAGAACTGATCTGAAAGAATTGCCATGTTCTATGGTGAAGGCTGAGAATCAAGACGCAGAAAAGCATGTGGTACTGTGGATATTTAAAAAAAATAATGGCAAAACCTTTTCAATCAATATCTATATTAATATTATAATCCATATCAACACTTAAAGCTACAATTACAGGCACTAATCATGTGAGCATTCGATAGCAGCATGTACTTAATACTAGCTATCTGGGACAGGATGGGGAAACAAGGAAGAAAAACTAGAAGGCACATATCAAAAATTAAAAAAAAAATGAAAGACTATTAAAATGTCTAAAATAAGAAGTAAATTAATATTTTTATAGATGGGCACATATACAAAGAGATTAATAAAATATGTCCAATAATGTGTTAATTTTTATTATCTCAGTATAGCAGGATTTGAAGAGACCATAAATTTACTTTTTATATTTCATAGTTATATTTATAATAAAAGTATTAACTACATAATTATTTTAAAAAAAACTGTAAAGCTAGTTTCACTGCTGAAAAATAAGGAAGAAAGAAAATGTTGTTTCTCCCAGTTGCCTACATAAACCTTTTTGGCTACTTCAGTATAAACCAAAATTAAGTAATCACAAGGATCCGGAAGGGAAGTCCCTGTAAATATCTGGTAGTCCATGTCAGTGGGTCATCATTAGATCTTCACATGACTTTCTCTCTACTTCCTTAATTTTCTGGTCAACATTAGCCATTCAGAGAGGGCTTTCCTGACCACTTTATCCATTTCGCTCATCACAAATCATCTCTTAACACTTCACATTGAATTTATATGATATTTATTGTGAGCTACTCATTGTTCTTTTTATACTTTATAAAGTTAAAATCAAAGTTTGTTTATTCTCAATCTCCCTCTTTTAATAAAAATTTTAAAAATACAATTCAGGCTACATGTTTCCTCTGGAAAAATACAACTTTAGCTGTGACCCACAGATTTTGTTATGGGTTTTATTTTCCCCATTCATTCTCTTAAAAATAATTTGTGATTTATATTTTCCTTCTTTAGTTAGGTGCTGTCTGAAAAATAAATCTAAATAGAAATAAGCTAGTTGTGTTTTTGAAGGACAGACACCATTTGTTATTGCTTTTCTTATTTCGGGGGGAGGAGGATAAGGCCTATAAAATCCATCCTTTAAAAATGTATTAAGTAAGGGTTTTGTGTTGTTTTGTTTTTGTGTGTGTGTGTGTGTGTGTGTGTGTGTGTGTGGCTAAGTATATTAGTTATTTTTCTTGCAGTGTTTCAAAGACATAAAAAGGGCATATATTTATAGTTTGTTAAGATAATACCTTTTATATAAACCTATTAAATTGTGCTTATTGATTGCATTCTTCAAATATTCTATTTTTACCCACATGGATTTTTATATTCTAAAATAGTTACACTGAAAATTTCCAAATCAATTTATTTTAACAAATTACCATGTTTTGGGAGTTCTAACCTAATGTTTATATTTTACTGCTATGTTATTTCCTATATAAGGATATATATCCTTGTAAGTCTTTTTTGTGGAGTGTTATTATTATTTTTATACTTTATTATTTTTTGCAATATTATTTTGCATTAGGTTCATGTGTATAGCATAGTGGTTAGATAATCATATACTTCACAAAGTGTTGCCCCTGGATATTTTCAGTACCAACCTGGCACTATACATAGTTATTAGAATATTATTGATTATATTCCCTTTGCTGTACTTCACATCCCCATGACTATTCTGCAACTACCAATTTGTACTTCTTATTCCCTTCACCTTTTTTACCCAGTCCCACTTCCCCTTGGCAACCATTAATCTGTTTTCCGTATCTATGAATCTGTTTCTATTTTGTTTGTTCACTTATTTTGTTGTTTAGATTACACATATAAATGAAAATAATGGTTTTTGTCTTTCTCTTTTGACTTTGTCCTATATAATAAAAGCCTAATATGTTAAGTGTCCATTCGACCAGTCGGCTGTTCAACCAATCAAAGTGTAATATGCTAATGATATGCTAGGGCCATTCAACTGCTCACTATCACATGCCCTGACCACCAGGGGGCAGACAGTTGACCAGATGACCAGTCACCATCACATGCACTGACCACCAGGGAGCAGATGCTCCAACTGGTAGGTTAGCTTGCTACTGGGGTCTGGCTAATTGGTACTGAGAGAGATAGACTAGATAGGCTCTGGAGCCCTCCTGCAGCCCCTCCCTAGCTGGCCAACCTCCTGTGTCCCTCCCCAACCCCAATTATACACTGGTGTGGTTCCTCGGCTGGCCTGCACCTTCTCACAATCTGGGTCCTCGGGGAATGTTGGAGGGCCAGTTTTGGCCTGATCCTGCAGGTCAGGCTGAGGGACCCCACTGATGCATGAATTCATGCACTGGGGCTCTACTTTAGTATAATAATCTCTAGGGCCATTTATGTGTCGAAATGGTAATTTTCATTCCTTTTTATGGCCAAGTAATAGTTTATTGTATACAGTATATGTATTACATCTCCTTTATCTATTCAATTATTGATGGATATTTACTAGTAGGTTGCTTCCATATATTGACTATTGTAAATAATGCTGCAATAAGCATAAGGATACTTATATTCTTTGGAATTAATGTGTTAGGTTTCTACAGATATATACCCAGAGTAGAATCACTGGGTTATAAGGCAGTTCCATTTTTTATTTTTTGAGGGTATTCCATACTGTTTTCCATAGTGGATGCACCAATCTGCATTCCCACCAACAGTGAGGGTATCCTTTTTTCCATATTCCTGCCAACACTTGCTATTTGTGGATTTAGTGATGACACCCATTCTTACAGGTGTGAGGTGGTATTTCATTGTGATTTTAATTCTCATTTCTCTGATGTGTAGTGATATTTTGACCAACTGGGGCACTCTTAATGCAGCAAACTTTCAAGTTAAATACAATGTGCTTTTCACTATCTTTACTTTTGTGATTTTTGACAATACAAATCTATAGTATATGTTCCATTAAATCAATAATACCATAGGCCTGCATTTTACAACAAGTGAAGTTCAAATAAAGTCTGGAGTTACAGTACAGTATCAATGTTTGTTACTCGGTTTTGACAAATATACCATGGTAATATATGATGGTAACCTTAGGGAAAACTGAAACTGAGTGAGAGGTATATGGGAATTTGAACTATATTTTTGATTTTTTTTTTTTTTTGTAAATCTAAAATAACTCTAAAATAGAAAGTTTGCTTGAATCTAAAGTCTGCAGTTTACCTTTTCTTAGCTCTAGGCTAAATTCGCTTTAGTTACTTCTCCTTTAGATTCAGTTACCTAGAAAAACAGGAACACTAGGATTATGGTGCTGATACAAATATTTATTGAGCAGCTATCATGTGACTATGGAATAATGATATAACTGTGCCATATAAATGTTACATATATAATGTGACAAAACCATTGTCACTGGAGGGGAACAATTGCCTCACTCCTGTTTCTCTTTCTGCTAGTTTCCTATCCTCTGTGTCTACAGCTACCTGAAAGTTTAATCAAGATATTGAGGACAGCCAAAACCGGTTTGGCTCAGTGGATGAAGCATCAGCCTGCAGACTGAAGGGTCCCAGGTTTGATTCCGGTCAAGGCATGTACCTTAGTTGTGGGCACATGCCCAGTGGGAGGTGTGCAGGAGGCGGCTGATTGGTGTTTCTCTCTCATCGATGTTTCTAACTATCTCTCTCCCTTCCTCTCTGTAAAAAAATCAAAAAAATATATTTTTTTAAAAAGATATTGAGGACATTTTTCCCTGAGATTATCTTTTTAGTTTTTTGTGTACATTCAAAGTGACTCTGAAGTTGCTACAAATATTTGCAGTAAATGGGAGCAGACTCTGAAATGGTATCTCTGTGCAAAGTACTGAGTTGTACAAAGGACATGGGACACAACTGGATGCACACCTTCATTCCTGCCCTCAGTCAGGTCCAAACCGGATGGTGGGGAGAACAATGGGAGACAGATAGCATCAATTTCTTCTTCGCCAACAAAAAGTCTAAGAAAGAGTATTTCCCCTTCCCCTGAAACCTGATGGGAATTTGAGAATCCAGAATGATCCTGGGGTGAAAGGAGAGGGTGTTTGGGAAAGGAAAGAGGAGAAAAGGCACAAGCTGAGCCAAGGGTCTCGATCTCTCTGCCTTCTTCCTCTGCAGGGATGCGCGTGGGGGAAGGAAATAGGCCATTAGCAAATGTGTGTTCATTCCTGACAAATTTGAGATAATTCCCGTCAGCCATGGTCTCATCATTGTTAGATGGGCCATTAGATGTGAAAGACATCCTCCCTACTCTTGAAGTCAGAGGAGTGGCTTTGGGCTACAGCCAGATCTTCTCTGACCATCATGTATCCTATCTTGAGATAAAACAGAATTTTCTCTAGGACACCAGACTTCCCAGGGCTAGGTACATCCATATGTTCCTTTGCAACTGAGTCTTTAAAAATTATAAAAAGTTTAGGTCAATTAAAATATTTCTAACCAAATAACACCTTATTTTTCAGAAAGAGAAAGCACAGTGCTACCTAAAGTCTCCTCTAAGCAGTAAGTGTTACTGAAAGCTTTTTTGGTGGGATATCAGGAGACCAATATCCTCAAGCTTTGCAGAAAGTAGAGAAAAAAAGTAAATGCTGTTGTTTGTAAAAATGCAAATTGATAAAAACAGGATATAGGATTTTGATTGTGAAATGAATTAATGTACACCATCTATTGGGTGCCACATGACAAGAAACGTAATTACATAGGCAGATGATCAAATTTAGAGGTGAAGGAAAGTGAGGATACATTTCCAAATATTCAAATGAAAGGAAAAAGAAAGCATCCTGGAGGCATTACTTACATAAGATGCAAGAGGCAAATACCAGTGTAAGTCATACCATTATTTAAACTGTATTCTAACCTGCTATTTCTATCTAGTGCACATGCATTCATTTAGCATGAAGGTCAACATCCATGAGTGCTTGATATTCTCATTCTTGCATTGGGCACCAACAGTCACAGTGTCCTAGACTAAGGGGCAAATCTCAAGAGGGGTCTTTATTTTTTAATGACACAGAGATTATACCAGTAGTGATAGGTAGACACACCCAGTGCTATTAATGCCTTGCTATTTAATATTTTATTATAGAAATATCTTTTTCTGAAGGACTGTTTCTGGGGATCATAACCTGGAACCCAGAGCTGATTCTAGTTAGTAAATTATTTTTGAAAAAACTACAAGATTATATTTTCAAATAGAAAATGAATATTAGAAGATTGATTTGGGTCTTTGCCTTCTCTATGCTAACACCATTTTATTGGTTATATAAAAAATCAAGAATTATACAAGTTTAAGAAAGAGCCAGGGAAAATATACCAGAGATAAGGACACAAGAAAGGGTAGTTTCTCTTCCAGGACAGTGAGAGCAAAGCTGACCCAAAACAAAGCCCCCCCCCCCAGCTGGGCTCAAAGACAACTGCCATGTTTTACTGATTCCAGGAATTAGAGAAAAACTCCCCAAAATTGAAATTATAGGACATTTATGGTTAATGTTCTATAAGATGCATGACATTTATGAAATTAAAGTAGGCACACATATAGTGAAATGATCAAAAGAGAAAAAAATACACAAGGGAGAATGAAAAGGATTATTATTCTTTTTTTAATTTTTGCATAAAGGACCCATGTAAAAGTGGCAAAAAAAAATAGATGTTATGCTAAAAATAATGTGTATCATAGAAAAGATAAAAAGGGAAAAAAAACTCTGAAATTTAGAAGCAAACAAATAATAATTTTAAGCAAATATATGTGTGTATTACATATAATATACATGAGTGTAAATATACACACCATATAAAAGAGGTATCTCAGGGAAAGTTAAAAAAGATAGGTCAGAAATAATAAAAGGAATAATAGAAAGAACACATTCTTGAGTAAAAAAAAAAAAAAAGTAAACAATCTACTGTTTAAAATGATTCATCAATCCTGGGAAAAATTAATAAAAACAGAATATAACCCAAGATTTACTCAGGTGAGATTTGGGCAATTCATATAGAAAGCATACATGCTAAATGAAAATGTGAATAAAAGGGAGTTTGATTTAAATATACCAGATTACGGTAGCTTTATATTTTTGTATCTCCCACAGAGGTCTGAATAAGCAGAAACCATGGACTGTGAGGGGAAAGACAGTGTCCCCATATCCCACACCCAATTAACGTGTGAGGGCCGATGAAAAACATTCTCCGACAGGCATGGGCTTACTACAGAGGCAATCCGTGTTCTCTAGCTGAGAAAATTACTCTAAGTCACTCTACCTGAGCAAAAGATAAATCAATATAAACAACTCAAGAATGAGGAAGTTGTGGTAATGAGGGATTGATGCTGTCCCTTTGGGCATTGTACTTCTTAGAGTGTATTGAGTTCCTTCCACTGTTTGACTAATGGTGGGTTAGATGACATGTGGCAAGCTCTTCCTTTTAAGAGAAAAAGGCATTGCACTTGTAAAACAGGACAAATGGACGTGTCCCCTCCCACCAGCCCCAGAGGGAGAACTAACGGAGAACTCCATCAGAACACGCTCATCCTTTTCATCTGCTTCCTCTGTGGTCAGCAAGGATAAAATCAAAAGTCAGCCCCAGGAGAGAACCCTGTATATCTCTTGCTGGCTTTTTAGAGCACTCCTCACAGACCTGGCTGCATCCCACTGAAATGGAAAAAAAGAAAGAAAGAGCTAGGGGTGGATTCTATGCCTGTAATTCTCTTGGTAGTTTTTTTTTGTTTGTTTTTTTTTGTTTCTTTTTTGTTTTTTTCCAATAGAAAATGAATTTTCTGGATTAAACCAAGACAATCAGAACCTGATTTTTCTCTCCCCTTATTGCTTTCTCTTTTACATGTCATGAACAAGTAAATAAATTGGACAGTTAAGCTTCATATGAGAATTGTGTTTGTATATATAATGTAAGCCTCATTTTTCACACTTTGCCTAACGTTTTCTTGGGCAGAACCCTTTCTAATCACTGGAAAGAGATCTTAGTGATGGGGAATGTGTATTTTTATTCAAAACACATACCTAACGCTAAGGTTAACTGATCTTCAGTGTGCAACTTTCATAGGGCAACTCGGATAAACTGCCTCTTTAATAGTGCTAGTGCGTTCACAAGTGTTTCTTCTGACAGACACATGTCCCAGCCAATCAGGGACCATATGATAATTAAGAAATAACTAATTCATGTATAAGGAATATGAGAAAATCCATATGCAGCAAGTCTCCTGCAAATAACAGGAAGCATCAGGCCTGCCTTTGTCCAGTCCTGAAGGCACATAGCTGCTTTCTGCTTTGTGATTGTTCCCTCAGCACTTATTCTGCAATCATCTCATAATCGTGAAAATTTGGCATTTTAATTCTATCCCTAGAGGAAATATGTGGATACTGGCACCATGACAAGTATAAGAGCATGAAAGGACAATTACCTTAGACTTACACTCCATTTTTTTCATACTTTCAAGTAAGAACTAAATTTTCAAGGTTCATAGCAGAAAAATTTGCTGTGACTTCATAGACATAGTCTCTACTACATTAAAAGCTCTAAAAATGTATGTTCAAACTCAGTTTCTAGACTTGGGAGTCTAACCTCCATTCATTCATTTTCAATCACCTCACATGTATTTTGGGCACACACTGTGCCAGGCACCATGGTGTCCGCTGGGAAACCTTGAGGTCAGGCAGTGAAGAATGGGCCAGGATAGGTTCAAACCCCAACTACCAATTGCCATCTTGCATGGCCTTTCACAAGTTCCTTAATGTCTATGAATCTTCTTTCTTCATTTATGAGAAGAGAAAAATGCTAAAACCAAGTTATTAAATTATTATGAGAATAACAGGAGAGTATATGCATAAGATGCTTATATTATTATTATTATATTTATAATATATTATATTTATTACATTATATTATATTACATTACATTATATTATATTATATTATGTTATGTTATGTTATGTTATGTTATGTTATTAATATTAATAACTAGAGGCCTGATGCACGAAATTCATGCAAGAGTAGGTCCTCGCAGCCCCAGCTGCCTCATGGCCCTGTGGCCCCACCCCTGCCCACTGGTCATTCTGGAAGGTCATTCTGCCCTCTGATCTAATTAGCATATTATCTTTTTATTATATAGGATAGTAGTAGTAGTAGTAGTAGTAGTAGTAGTAGTAATAGTCATCTGCTCATTCTGCCATAACAAAAGGCTGTAGACTGAATGGCTTAAACAACAGAAATGAATTTTCTTTCAGTTCTGGAGACTGGAAAGTCCAAAATCAAGGTCTGGCTTAGTTAATGTTCCCAGTGAGAGTCCTATTTCTGCCTCATACACAGCTCTCTTCTGCTGCACGCTCACATGGCAGAGAGAGTAAGTAAGCTTTCTGGTGTTTCTTCTCATAAGGACACTAATTCATTGAGTCCGAGTTCCACCCCCATGACCTCATCTAACTCTACTTACCACCAAAATGTCCCATCTCCAAATGCCATCATATTGGAGATTAAAACTTCAACATACATTTTTTTAGGAGGGTCATACAATTCTGTCCATAGCATTATTAATGTTGTTTCCACTTTTCAGCAGCTACATTTCAAAATTATGTCCTTAAGGGAGGAAAAATACTCTTTTTTTGTTTGTTTGTTTGTTTTTTAAAGATGTCGCCAGCCATATGGAAGTTGCATAATTCAAAAAAAGTCCCCTGTGGACCATCTAGAAAAGATTCAGTTCCTCTCTTTACGAAGTCTCTTAATGCAAGCATCTCCTATACCCTCAAGATCTGTTGTCTGCCTGCTTGCAGATATTGGCTCCAATAAGCACTGTAACCCAAGGGTTATAAACATTTCTGAGACAATATTTAGAATGGCCACAAGCCATCCCTCTAATTTGGCTAGGAATTTTTCACAATGTCAGGATTAAAGAGTTGGCTTGTACCATGTGCACACAAGAGACTCCAACATGGGGGCTCACAGCTGACCCAATAACAAGCTTTCTTAACCTGTCCTTGAACGGAAAGTGCAGTCGTGTCACTCACTTCCAGATGGGCTCATTGAGGCTTCTGGAACACCCATGTTACTGCTCTTTACATAAGGACACAGAAAGGACAAATTGACCCGAGGTGGCCTATTTTCATAAACAGAGCAGTGCCCTTCTTCAGGTGGAATTGAAGGACTAAATAACGGTGTGCTGGAAATGGCACTAGCCAAATATTTAGGATTTTTGAAATCTGGTTATTAAATATTAGCTTGACATTGGTCATGGAGGGAATTTTTACACCATGAAAATCAGCAAATACTACAAGTCAGGGCCTGTTTCCCGCTAGAAGTGTCGGTTTAATAGTATATCCCTGGACCTTAGAACCTCCCATTTGAAAAGTTCTAAACTGCGATAGGTCTCACCAATACCTAGGGATTGTTTTTCTCTCTAAAATACAGGTTCTTGGCCTCCACATAAAAGCAAATGCATTATAATATTTATAATTTTCTGGCACATGTATTTGAGAAGGAAAATTAGAACACGCATTTTTGAAAGTTGTCACAAAATTAGAACACCCATTTTGAAAGAATTTATATAAACAAAAAACATATATATTAAGGACATTGGGTGGGGAGGGGATGAAAATGAGGAATGTGAATAGAACCAAATAATAAAATAAGTAAATCAAGTGATGTACAGATGATAAGCACATGCCAAGGTCCATAACATTTAAATAATTCTACCTTCTCTATGTGAGGTTGGGTGGGAAATACACTCAAGAAACTTCAGCATAAACATAATATATGCACACATGCTTGTAAGTGAAGGAAGAAATCATGTCTTACAGGTTTCTATCCCCAATATATACCACAATTCTTCATTTAGAGGAAGCATTCAGAACCTATTTCTAGAATATACGAGTGAGTGACTAAATCAATCAATCTACACTATTAAAAGAGAAATATGCAAATTGACCATCACTTTGTGTTGCCCACCAACCAATCAGGAGTGAGTGGGCAAATTACCCTGACAAAGATGGCAGAGGCCCCGCCCCCCAACTGCTCTGGGCCTCACTCATGCAGGTGCAGAACAGTTGGGCAGGGCAAGATGCCTACTATGAGGGGGAAGGTGGGGGGCAAAGGGAGCTACAGGAGAAAACACTGAAGACTCTGGCCAAAGTGAAGACAGAAGGTAGTGGCCAGAGTGAAGGCCTGGGTTCCTAGTGCCGGCAGCCAGGGAAAGGAAGGCCTATTGCACAAATCATCGTGCAATGGGCCTCTAGTAATAATAATGATAATTTAATCTTTCAGCAGTTTCCATTCACCATGGATACCAATAAAATGTTTTAAAATTCACATTAGATGCCATATTGACTTGTTTGGAACCCTCCACTAGTTTTCCATTTCAGCCAAACTCACTAGCCATGGCCCCAACCCTCTTTTTTATCACTTTTTGATCAGTTGCCTGCCAATACTAATCTGGCACTGCCTTGCCTATCATTTACCTGTCTCTGGCTGCACTCAACCTACTCTCTTCTCCGTGAATGCCTCATTTCTGGTGACCCTTTAGAGCTGCCCTCTCTTCCTTTAGACCTTGACTTGGCTGTCTTCCGGGTTCACACAGTCTTCTGCTCAAATGATATCTCCTCTTGAAAAATTCTCCTCGCCAGTCTACCTAAAAGTGGACTGCCATCACCTTGACATATTTTCATCATTATTTGATAGCACTTATCACATGTATTTATAGAATTAATAACTTTCTGATATTTGTTTTTCAATGATTTGTTAATTGTCTTCATGTCTTTGAAGATTGAACCTCTATGTGGCCAGGAACTTCATCCATCTTGTATTCTATAATACCATCCATGCCTGGAACAGTGCACATCACTCATTAAATTTTTGATGATTGGTGATTAACAAGTAAATCACTTTATTAACAAAAATTGAAGAGTCACTGGCTAATGCAAAATGAGTTAAAAGAGTATTCTGATTTACAGAGGTAAAAATCTTGCTCTCCTCTGCTCCTTAGCAAGCTGATGATTAAACATTACCAAGTGTGACAACTCTCCAGTCTGAATCTGTAATTATAGTCCAGGTCCTGAGAAATAGGACATGTACACATGTACACAAATTCAACATGTCCAAAGCTAACTAAATCTATCTTTCATCCCCAACTTAATTCCTTATCTCAGTTCATGACATTGTCCAAGCCAGAAAATGGGCTATCATCTCTGATTTTCTGGTTTATTCTCCACACTGCCATCTCATAGACACCATTCTCAAATGAGAGTGATTATGCTATGTCCTTGCTAAAGACCCTTCAGTACTTAGGAAGTTATCAGTACTATTCTTATTATGACTCACACCCAGTTTTCCATTTTTAATTTTAGATGGAATTCTTTCTTCCTGCCATTGGCTAGAATTTTTTGAAATGTTTTTATTGATGTTTAGATAGGAAGAGAGAGATATATAGAAACATTGACCTGCTTTTTGCAAGCCCCCTACTGAGGATTGAGCATGCAACCTGGGCATGTGCCTGACCAGGAATCGAATCTGTGACATGTTGGTTCATGGGTCAATGCTCAACCACAGAGCCACACCAGCCAGGCCATTGGCTATAATTTTTACTCCAAGCATGTTGAATCTGGATTTCAGTGTTTTGAACCCACCATGCTCATTCATGCCATCATCTAATACCTCTGTTTGCCTCTCCCCTGCCTGACATATGAACCATTCTTCCTCTCACCCCAGTGCTGCCTCCAGTAGGAAGCCTGTCCTGACAACCAGCCAGCAAATTTAGTTGCCTTCTGATACATTCTTTGGAAATATGAAATGGGCTCCTGGTTCTAACAGTGTCCTTCTTGAAAAAGCTCCAACAAGAGTATTAAACTTCAGGGTACATCCATTTAACCCCCATCACTGAACCAGCTAAGTATACAAGGAAATTCTTTACAAAAGCTCAGCAAAGAAGGCCAAAGGCTTAATTAATTTTTTAACACTTCAGTCTGAGTTTTACAATTGTTCTCTCTTTTTTTTGTGGCAATACATTTCTCTAAAACAAGTAGGGCCTGGTAATTGGGGGTAGGACCAGCAATGCTTTTTTGGCATGGAGTTTTCTTGATTATGGCTGCGTATATGTGGAGGGCAATTCCACAGGTCTAATGTCAACATCAGCCCAGTTCCCTTCTAATAGACAGTGTAAGCCTCTCAGGTGTGTTATATGGCAAGAGATAGCCATGGGTGGCTCTCTGACTTACTCCATTTTCCACAAGTACTTTGGTCCTTATGTCAAGAAATCACATTTTAACTGCAAGTGGCAGTTGAGAGTAGAAATAACACAACCCCTGCCCTATTTCTAAAAGCACAGGTGATATGCATCTCCTCAATGCTTTAGACCAGTGTTTCCCAAAGTGTGGTACACGTACCTCCAGGGGTACAGGAAGAGTTTGGTGGGGGTACAGTGTTGCACCAGAATTTGGTGGTGATATGCACTGCACTGTGCTTAGCTGTGCCTAATACATCCATTTTTATTTTTTTATTTTTTTTTTGACTAGGGGTACTCAGCGTTATGAAAATTATAGAAGGGGTACACATATGTCAAAAGTTTGGGAAACACTGCTTTAGGCAATGGTCTGGATGAAACTTCACAGGGGGCACTGGCAAGTGATGGAGAAGATGGTCACTTAGGTCTTTCAAAAGGTAAATTTCCTATTTGCCTCAAGTATTATTTTTCTATTCCTGTGCATCAGCTTAAAATGACACACATTTATGAACTCACACTTTCTGCAGGTCAGAAGTTCAGGTAGAGCATGCATGGATTCTCAGCTCAGGGTCTCACCAAGCTCATAGCAAGGTATCAACAGGGCGGCTCTTCCAAGGTCACCAGTCATTGGCAGAACTCATTTTCTTGTGGTTGTTGGACTGAAATCCTGATTCCTTGCTGGTTGTCAGCCAGGGGACACTCTCAGCTTCCTGAGGCTGCCCACATTCCTGGCAGTAAGGATCCTTCCATCTGACTTCCCCTCTATGATGCTGGAGGAAACACTGTTTTTAGAGGGTTCATGTGACTAGGTCAGGTTCATTGGATAATTTCCTGATCAATTGATTTTGTATCTTGATTTTATCTGCATAATACTTCACATCAGCATCTATATTAGTGTTTGATTTAATATCCTGGAGTAGATGAGTGTGCATAGGGGCCAGATATCTGGGAGAAGAGGGGGAAGAATCATAGAAGTCTGCCTACCACACATTCTCAGAATATTCAAGAGCATGGGTTTCAGAGAAAACAGGTAATTCCTTTCCTACCATCATCCCAAGTTATCTCCAGTCCATAGCTAGTATTTTCCTGCACATCTTTGCATGGATGTCTTATAAGCATCTGTTCCTCAGCATGTTCTCATTTCTCGGGTCCTCATTCCTCATTCAGGTGGCATGACAGAGTAAGATGAATGTAGAGAGACAAGTCAGATATAGCAGATCCATGCCGGTCAGATCAAGAATGTACCTATGTTACAGTGAGATGCCATTTTAAGGTTTTAGGGAGACATATAATATGACCAGGTAGGTGTGTTGCAAAGGTGAATGAGTGCATGTTGCAGTACCCAGATGAGAAATGATGGTGGCCTAAACTAGGGTGGTGTCAATGGGTCAGGAATGAGGTCTTTCCCATTGATACAGCCTAACTATGCATGCCCTTACCATTGTCTGTACTTCTCTTTCCTATTACCCACTACATTGGTTTAGCTTATATCTCTCCCCTTCTTGACAGTCTTAGAGCATTGTATCTCTGCCACAGTGTCTGACACATAGTAAGTGATCAGTAAGTGC
Source organism: Pipistrellus kuhlii (assembly GCF_014108245.1). Lineage (NCBI taxonomy): Eukaryota > Metazoa > Chordata > Mammalia > Chiroptera > Vespertilionidae > Pipistrellus > Pipistrellus kuhlii. The sequence continues at coordinate 6,586,078 of NW_023425562.1, forward strand.
TCCCGGATCCCCTGACATGTTCTTTATATCACAGCAAATCACAGCACCAGATTCAGCCAGCTCTCTTTGCAAGCCTCTGCTGGCCAGGCTCCTGCTTTCCTTCCCTCAGTTCAGATGGTATTCTTTGCTTGAACCTTGAGGTTTCTATTTGCACTCCTCAATATCAGAAGGTTAGCTTATTCAGCAAACTCAAATCCCCTTCTCCCAGGGTATCTTGACTTTTGATTACTGGCCAGGATTGGACAATCTCTATCATGTCTCTGGTTTAATTGAATATTTTATTCTCTCTCCCTACCCCAGAGGCTATAATAGAGTCCACACTTCTGATACTTCTTTTCTCTCTCAGTATGAGATGCAGCCCAGTCATGTCACCTCTCTTCACCATCTTGGACCAATTCCCCAGTGAACAGGGACAGGGGTTTCCACAGCCCCCAGACTCCCAAGAACAAAACTTTTTAAAAAATATATATTTTATTGATTTTTTTACAGAGAGGAAGGGAGAGGGATAGAAAGCTAGAAACATCGATGAGAGAGAAACATCGACCAGCTGCCTCCTGCACATCCCCCACCGGGGATGTGCCAGTAACGAAAGTATATGCCCTCGACCAGAATCAAACCCGGGATCCTTCAATCTGCAGGCCAACACTCTATCCTCTGAGCCAAACCGGTTTGGGCAAGGGGCATAACTTTTGTGTTTAATAGATCTTTGCTATCCTCCTCAGTCCTAGGATTCCAGAATGCCCTTGTAAGTCCTGGTTAATCCAGTGGGAAATGCCTGATCCCAGTTCCCCAGACGGATCTTCAATGTGACCGGTCCTCTCTACTGGGTAAGTCCTGTGAAAATTACTTTATTCGTAGATTTAATTGACTTCACTTGAATTTTGTTTTCAGTCCTATTAGAAGATGAGCCATTTGCTCCCATACCCCACCCTCCCCCTTCAAATGAGTGTCAAGGGAACTGTTTTTGTTTTGTTACTAAGACTGTTGTTGAACTTGAGGCTCCAGTAAGAGCAAGACCCTCTTGAGTCTTGGCAACCAAATCCCACACAGCCTCACTCTGTTGGTTCTGTCCTCTCAGCCCTGGTCCCTTGTGGACAATTTGCAAAATTAGGAAATTAAGGAAACAGAGACTGAAAAAGACCTGGGAAATGCTTGGTAAGGAAAATCCCTTCATAGAGATGAGAACTCAACAACAAATTTGCCAAGGGAATTTGAACTGTAGACTCTCACATGGGGTGCTGCAAATCATGGATATTTTCTTCTCTCTCTCTCTCTCTCTCTCTCTCTCTCTCTCTCTCTCTCTCTCTCTCTCTCCTTCTCTCTCTCCCCCTAAAAAACACAGTAGATGCTAAGTGAATACTAATTTCTTTTCCTTAGATAGTCAGGAGGGAAAAATTACTTTTGCATTAAAAATGACAACATGTGGGTAAATATCTTCCACAAAAGACTGGGACTCAGATGGAGAGTTGATCCTCTTTCTTGGTATAATTTTCATTTGAGTCCTTCATTGTACTCACTCCCCTCCTTCTCTGCATCCATAGATTTCATACTCCTAATGCCAGAACTATCAGGGATGTTTCTCAAAGGAGGTGGCGGATCCCTCTTTCTTACAGTTAATCTGATCCCTTTCTCCATGTTTGAAATGTCATCCTTGTAAACATTTTACCAGCAGGCTTACTTGAAAAGGAGAAACTGTTTTCAGGAGAAGAGATCAGGCCCTGGTTCTAATTTTCTCCATGAATGTTCTAAGTCAGCTGAACGAATACCTACACCCAACGGGTGTCACAAATGGGAAAGGGAGGAATTCCATATAAACTTTGTAAGGCAAAAAAGCAAAGATGGGTTGTATCTTCAGTGTAACCACAACTTTCACTTTAAATAAGCTTTACTTAAATCACATCATTTTGAAATTTACATCCAGGGTCTGCCAGGCATTAAGCCTCTCTGCTTTTATAAGAAGATAGTTCCCTCCTAAGTGGCTCACAGGGTACAAAGGGAGCCATCTGGGCACCATGTGAGACACAGACACCCTTTAATGTCACCTCTCCCAGGCTGAGAAGCCAGCACTGCACTCTGGCATGGGTCTTGTGACTCCACCTCCTTGGCTGTGAGCTAAAGGAACAGTGATCATAAGCTGCTCACAGTCTGTGTCCTCAAAGAGATTGGAGCTCTTTGAGGCAGGAGGATATGCCTTATTCAGTCTTATTCATTGGTCTTCTCCCTATTGTCTAGAATTAAGGCACAAAGATGAGAGAGAAGAGAGAGAAGGAAAACAAGAGAGAGAGAGAGAAGGAGGAAGAAGAGAAGGAAGAGAGAGAGGAAGGGAGACAGACACACAGAAAAGCTCTGCAAATATGTTGATATAGAGGATATGAAAGTAAGAAGGGCACAAAACAACTTCAACTATAAAGTTCCCTAAATCTCCAGCAACATGCTGCTTCCCTTCTTTAAGCAAATCGGCTACAAAGGGACTGTCACTAGCAAGGCCCTGGGACCTGCCCAGCTAGCCTTGGCAATAGATATACCCTGAGGTCCCAGAAAGTCCACCTTATCAATATGACCAATCTCACAGCAGGGAGAGCTGTAAGCCTGTGACTCTGAGGCACAAGGCAGCAGGGAGAAGTAAAAAGGATGTGTAAAGTGTAGTAATTGTTCATTTAGTGAACATTTCACATACTTCGTTAATTTCTGCAACTTATTCTTAGAGATTTTTTTTTATATTGTACATAGCATGATCATATACAACTTCCAACAAAAAGAAAAACAGCATTATTCTGAATTACAGACGGTACTTAGATTCCTGGAGACTTCAGGTACCTATCTTCAATTATTATGCCATATTTTCATGGGGTGGGGAGAGTGGATTTGAGCTACACAGAATACAAAAACAAACAAACAAACATTTTTAGAGTGCATTATATGAACCAGATACTATGCCTGGAACCCTCTTCTCACATACAAGTACCCACATCCCATTTGGAGATAGGAAAATAAAGGCTTAGATAACTTAATTTGTTTAAGGCCATAGAGTTATGTTCTGGCAAAGGTCTGCTTCCAAAGCTCATTCTCTTTCCATCCCCCCATGTAACTCAAATAAAGAGCCAATTAGGAATTCACTGGGATGTGTTTCTACATTAACCTGGAGAGACAGACAGACATTCTGGAGACAAGGACTTAGTCTGAGAGGCCTCAAAAATGTTGATCACTGTTGAAATCACTCTTATCAAGTTCATCAGGACTTCACTGTTGACAAATCCAGTGTACTATGTGGAAACCAGTATTCTCCCATGAATATTTTCATGATGGAAACTCAACATGGAAAACTAGCAATAGAAGTGGTCTCACATGCAAGTGGATCCTGAGATGAAAATAATGGTCTTCTCACCCTCCCCTCCGTTTTCACCCTTCCTTTCCTTTCCCTTCTATTTCTTCTTCCTCCCTTTTCTCTCCGTCTCCTTCTTCCTCTCTTTAGATCCCCTACTTTTTCCTATGTTGGTTGCATTCTTTCCCACTGCTATCATTCTCCATTTATTTTCACAAGAGAAAAACACAAATGGCTACAGAATACTACAGACTTATTTCATGTCAGTCTTGCAAAGGTAGAAGACACACATTCATTTCTCTAGTATCAGTACATTAAATCCTCTAGAATAATAATTTTTTTAATTTTATTTTTCAATTAAAGTTTACATTTAATATTATTTTGGTTTAGTTTAGCTATATAGCATGGTAGTTAGACAATCATATATTTTACAATGTATATGATATTTTAAGTACCTACCTGGCCCCATCCATAGCTATTACAATATTATTGACTATATGTCATATGCTGTTCTTTAAATACCTGTGACTCTTGTAACTGCCAATTTGTACTTCTTAATTCCTTCACCTTTTTTACCCAGCCCCTCCCTCAAGTCCCCTCATTGCTGGCAACCATTAGTCTGTTCTCTGTATCTATGAGTCTGTTTCCTTGTTTGTTCATTTCATCTGTTCTTTGGATTACACATATAAGTCAGATCATATGCTGTCTGTCTATCTCTGTCTCAGCATAGTACCCTCTAGGTCCATTCACACTACATTACACTATAATTTACAAAGCCAATATATGGAAGTAACCCAGATCCCATCAATAAATGAGTAGAGAAAAAAAGCAGTGCTACATATATGCACTCGAGTATTACTCTGCCATGAAAAGCAATGGAGTGATTTTGATTCACTGCCAGAGCCTGTCTCAGCATCTACAAGGGTTCAGGAATCTGGAAAAGGGGCTGTGCATAAATGGATTAAAAAGACTAGACAAGAAATATGAATTTGGAAGGCATTTTGGAGGGTCAGATGAAGACTAAACTCCTCAAATCTCTGCCCCTAGGGCTTTTTATTCCCATATTTTTCCCTATAGCAAAGCAGATATACACATCAAAGGTAAGGCCTGGTAAACAATAAAGGACCATCAGATTGGGGGAACTGCCCTCAGCTATCTGGCAGCAGGGAATAATAATGTAAATCTACAGCGCCCCTCTGAAGCTGTCCATCAATCTTTTGATGGACCTCCTGCATTTATTATGTTAACTATTGTTCCTAACCTCCAGCAATTCACCCTTACAACTCATAGGCTCATCCTAAATACTGATCTCTATGGATAAGGCCCACTAGTGGCAGCTAAATTCTATGGTTTAGTGTAGAGAGAAAATGTGACTTGTCAACCCCATCAGAGCTATATGAAATATGGGAAGGATTATATCTCATGAGAAAGAGAGGAGCCTGTTACTGTAAAAAGAGGGAGGGGTTCAAAGCAGAAAATATCTTACGTATGTTCACAGTGATACATTTTAGACCTAACCTCAGTTAAATTCCCAGAAGAATATGTTCTTCCCGTTTTTCTTTTTTCCAAAACTTTTAGTTTTCTTCAAGTTTGGAATTATTACCTGTAATCTTTATTAATTTTCTTATACCAATACTAAAATATTGACATACAAACTCTCTAGCTCCTTATGGTTTGCTTAGTGGCAGTGATGATGATGAAAATGCCACAAATACCATTTACCAAGCACCTACAATATGATTATGAATTTGAACACTAAAGTCATGGATAGATTTTTCTATGTTTTAAACCAAGACCCACCTCTTGCAGGTTGTAGGATCTTGTCACTGAACTTCAGTTTCCTCATTTGTAATATGGTAGATGAGGCAATAATAGCATTTACTGAGAGCACCGTAGTGAATTTTAATTAAAAATATGCCTATAGCTCAAAGTTGTTTGGCTCGATGGATAGAGCATCAGCCTGAGGACTGAAGGGTCCCAAGTTCAATTTCAGCTAAGGGCATGTACCTTGGTTGTGGGCACATCCCCAGTAGGGGGCATGCAAGAGGCAGCTGATCAATGACTCTCATTGATGTTTCTAACTCTTTATCTTTCTCCCTTCTGCTCTGTAAAAAAACAATAAAATATATATTTAAAAATAAATAAATAAAAATATGCTATAAAGTGTTGGGCACAATGCTTGATGCATATTAAATATACCAATAAATTTTAGCTACTATTTATATGTCTCCAGACATTTTATTTGATCCTCAACAACTGAGTAAAGCAGAAAGTATTGTCTTGATTTCTTTCACAGGTGAGAAATTAGGGGCTTAGGAAGAGTTGGATAATCTGCTCAAGCACTCATCGTTGGCTGGTGGCAGCTTGGGTTTTGGATATATCTCTTAGACTTCAAAACCAGGAGCATTTGCTTACCAAAGGTTCTCTGTCACTTTTGAACCAAAAGTTAGGTCATGATCTGGCAAAGAATAAAACATTTGAAATTGTTGTCTACCTGAATATCCAAGGTGCACAGTGGCCAAGATGGACAACAGAAGTCCCTGTGGTCCTGTTCATGCCTCTACTATTTCTATCTCAACATCCCTCTTCCCTCAGAGTTTCCTTTATCATCTCACAGGCATCTATGGGGCAGTTTCAAAACTGCTGCCATGGCATTGCTGCCCAAGTCTCCTGGGAAGCAATGAAGCTGCCGTTGGGTGTTACTGTGAGAATTTTGTGGGATGAGTTCATTGAGAATAGGGCCCATGCCAGAGGCCTGTGCTTTCCTTGTCAAGAAGGAGCTTCTCAGGGCTACCTGCCCAGCTGAGGGTGATGATGCTGTTGAAAATCATTTCTGTTTCATGAAGGCCTGAGAATGGGCCAGGCTGCCTCTATCTCCCCTCCACTGCTGCTCCAACGTATGTCCAATTCCAGGATAAGTGTTCCCATCTGTGTTATTCTATTAACTGAAAAGGAAGGAATTAGCGAATGAACTTGTCACATCTTGTGACCTGTTGCACACTGAGATGGGAGGCGGTGGCAGCACAAACAACATTCTTTCTCTAATTGCCTTTCAGACTCGCTGAGGAAACAGAGCAGTTCTGACTCCACAAAACATACCAGCATCAGCCCGAAAATCAGCTGGGGCATCGCCAAGCTGCACCTATGAGAGCTGAAGGGAAAGGGTGGCAGGACCTCAAAGAAAATTCCCCCTCTCTGCCAAGCTCCAGATGGAAGACCTTCCCACAGAAATGCTAGCTGGAGATGCTTTGCTGACAGAGTGCTGCCAAGAAAAAGGGCCCTTTCTTACAGAAGAACACAAGCTGAGGAGGTGGCAAAGCACCTCAACGGCTCTATCTTGGTGGAAGGGCCCCATGGGAGAGCTCTGAATGAAGTGTCTACAGGAGGGCTTGACTTCCAGCTGCTAGTGGTGGCTGGCTCCTTGTACATAGATTTTGAATGTGACCTGACACCACATGGAGGGTGTCTTTGATCCGTGTTTCCTTTTCACAAGGCTTTTACAGGAATCCATGCTTCACTAAGTGTTGGATAGAGCTTTAGAGCAAGAATACACTTGGGTATGAAGTGTTCAAGAGAACTGGCCTCCATCTCGAGCTTTCCTGATGGTGTTGGTTTGTACCAGTTTGCTTTGGCAGGAACTCAGTGAGGGAATGAGAGAAAAAGGAGGGGGGGGGGGAATAGAAAGGAAAAAATAAATTCTTCCATTTTAATCCAGCTAAATTATACGCCCTGTAACTAGAAGAGACCACGGGTCAGAACAATCATAGGCTCTCTCTCCAAAGATAGGAGACAGGGCCTAACGCATGGGTGAGTTGGTCAAGGCTAAGAGAGGGTTCTGTAGGCCCCAGAGAAGTTTTGCTCAGAAGAAGGGGCTCCCCGCCAACTCAGCTTGCCACCAAGAGGCATTGTGTGCTCCCTACTTCCCATGTCCTCCAAAAAAGGAACATTGCTACATGAAGACAAACATTGATTCCGGGATCTCACAGACCCAGCCTATGTCGTGACCTCCAGAAATAATTTCCATCAGCAAGAATATAAATGTTTTGTTTTGTTTTTTTCCTTCTTGATTTCCTCTGTTTTGATGGCACATAGAGCCACTGTGGAGGTAGCTCCAGGCAGGCTGTTCTCTCCTCCAACCCTCACCAATTAAGTCATGAACCAGAATATCAGGATTGAAGTCCAGGAGTCTCATTTCCTTTTGACCCAGAGGGTTATGATGCAGATGGTGTGGGCCCCTCTTTGACACACTTTGCACTGAGGATTCCAACTAGTCCTGAATCCACAGATAACATGTGATTCAGCTAAAGCCTGTAAACCTCAGCCCTAAAAGGATATATTAGATCCCAACATTATTGATGCTATGAAACCAGACAGAAGAGCATGCCACTCACACTTCTATGGCCTTTTTGCATACAATGTCTTCAATGATGAAGAGATTTTGTACATGTTCGATGAACAGGGACTCTAATAAGACACATTTAAATAACATTTTTATCAAGCACACTTCTTATAAAATATCTTGACTGCCATTGATAATATATAGGCGATGACAAGGAATGATGATCTAGAAGGAGATAAAGCTTTGTAATAAATATTTTAAATTGAATATAATAGAGATATTAGATGATATCTACTAAGCACTAAATATGACTCAGAGGCTATAAATATATTAAAGCATTAACTGTACAAAATAGGTACTGTCATTATCCACATCTTACTGATGAGAAATCTGAAGCTCCAAGAGGCAAGGTAATCTGGTCACAGGCGTTTTACTTGTGATGCTGCTCTGATGCTCACCCAGACAGTTCAACCCCAGAGCATGTGTTTTTTAAATGTTATTATAGTCCTCGGGGGGTACTAGTGAGGAACAATAAGTCTGACTCAGACAGAGAAAGCAAATGAGGACAATTATTTCACAGACTGCTTTTGCCTCGAGTTAGTACTTGGTTTCCACCTATCCATGAAGTATCTCCAACCCTCTTGCCTAAGCTCATCAGCACCCACAAGGGCAAAGGCACCAGGAAGCCAACAACATTCCCCAGTACAGACTGCTCATCGTTTCCCTAGCGCTCCCTTCTCCCTTAAGACTTTCTGATCAAATAGAAGACCTTCTCTCTGAGAAGGAAAAGAGAGGCTCTCCACTGTGGCCTGTCTCAACCTACAAATGAAGAGGTCACAGGCTGAAGTGTCAAAGAAAGGACATGGCCCTTCTCCCAATAAAGGTAAATTTCCAAGTGACAAACCAAAACAATCACCCATGTATTTACTTGTTTCAGTTCTTTCTGCCAACTAGCTCCTTGCGGGCAGAGTCTAAGCCTCATTTACCATTCTAGCCAGAATAGCTAGTACAGTATCTTTACTAGAAAATGCTTAATAAATATTGTTAGATTAATAAATGAACCTCTGCGTTCATTCTTGTCTTCCCTACATTAAATTCTGTACACAATGCTTACTGACATTTTATAATGTTGATGTAACATTTACTCTTTACTAGGTATTTTCTAGATCTTATAGTTGAACTAGACAACAACTTACCTTTAAGTAGCTTATCGTTTAGGGAAGCCCACGTAGTTTTTTGAAATCTCAGATCAGCTTCTCTGGTTGAAACTCTCCAATGTAAGTGTAACATATGAACTGCTCCATGTCCTGCAAGGTTCCCCGGACCTGGTCTGTGCTTCCCACCTCATGCCACCTTCCTTGCTGCTGACTATCTGCAAGCTGCATTGGCCTCTTGATCTCTCTCATCCTTGAACCTGCTAAGCTCATCTCCCACTTGAAGTCTTTGCTTCTTTGGGCTCCACTTGTTTCCTGAATTCTTCTTTCTTGATCTTTAGCTGCCTGTGTCCATTGATCATTCATTTGTCAACCTGAATGATTGCTCCTTAGAGACATCTTTCTAGATGATCTAACTGAAGGAGTCCCCTACTCTGTCACGCCACCCTATGTCAACTCCTTGTTTAGTGCTCCTGGTGATCTAGAGTACTTTCTTGTTTATTTATTGGTTTTTCTTCTGTTTCCCCTATTAAATGTAATTTATAATAAAAGTGACACCCTCTGACTCATTTGCCATTGTATCTCATTATCAATACAGGACCAGACACATTATGGATGCTCCATAAATAAGAGATGAAGAACTGAATTATTGAATAAATAAACTTCCACTTGAGGACTGGGCATTGCCTGCCTTTCTTTTCCCTTCTACAGCAGGTCAAAAGGGTAAGTTTTGTTCGCTGCTTTTAATTTGAAACAATCTAGTTGATGTTTTCTAATCTGACCATCACTTTACCTTTTTGCTGCATTGTATTCTGAGCTGGGTATTGAAACATTGTTTGTATTGTTGAGAACTAAAGAAACTTTTTTCTTTTATCAAAAAAGATGAGTAAATAAATTGCATTGCCTCCACAAAACTGAGAATTCAGTTGTCATTAAAAGGCTAGTCCAGGTGTCGGCAACCTGTGGCTCCGGAGCCACATGCGGCTCTTTTTGTTAAGTGAAAAAATCCTTTTTCTGCACGATCCGGTATATAGCATTAAGGTAAGAAACAATATATGCAGTGTTATATTTGTTTTAAATGTCGCAATGGTTTTGCGGCTCCCAGGTTTTTTTTCTCCTTCGAAAACAGGTCCAAGTGGTTCTTTATGTCTTAAAGGTTGCCGACCCCTGGTAGTCTATGCCTTTACTTATTGATATGGAAAAGTTGTCATATCTATGATTAATATACTTATAAAATAATGTATCAATAGTTCATTGAAACTGTATGTGTACATTCTGAGAGATACTCAGTATAATGTTAGTGGATATTTCCCTAATGTGGAATTTTAGATAATTCAAAAATATTATTTATACTTTTTCTCTAGATCATCATGTTTATAATGATTATACAATATTTCATTCACTGGAAGGACATTTTAAAAATATATTTAAATTAAAAAATAAATAAAATTTTAAAAAATCAATTGAACATGAACAAAAACAAACAAACAAACAAAACAGAAACAAACCATGGTTTGCTGTATTGCTCTGGAAATCTTTTCATAGATTCCTACTGCCCACAGAATAGTCCTAAAGACCCTCCTCCACAATGTCATCTTTTCCCCCAGGCTCACATTGTAGCAATACACCCCTTGAGGATTCTAAATCCAGGGGTACACTCCTTCTGCAGTTCTCTAAGACGGCCAAGGTTAGTCTCATTCTCACCATTTCACAGCAGTTCCCTTTGCTGACATTGCCCTTCCTCACCTCGCCTGTCAGGGACACACCTGAGAACCTTTAAGGATTCAGCCCCACACTCCTTCTCCTCTGAGATCTTTCTTTAAACCTTACTAATGGCTCTGTCAAAGCCCTATTTCTCTCCTCCACGTATATTTGTGTATCTGCCTGTCCATACTCATGTCCAGTCTAAGTTGATATTATGTCCTCATAATTAAGACCTGCCTGATGAACGTGGATGACATTCAACGTTTTTGTGGTTCAAGTTATTCATCTTTTACTATAGGTATTAAATCTTTCTCCAAAGCAAAGCCTTTTAAAAACCCCCCTTCCATAACACATCTCACGGTGGAAGGCCCCAGGATGACACCTTGTTTCTATCTGACGTTCTAATTAGTACTTTAGGAGTCTGCAAAGGTACAGTATGGTTTATTACTAAAAATTTAATTAGATAACCAGTAATAGAGAATGCTGTTCATTTAGTAGAGTGCAGAATGTAAGGGCACAGAGAGCACTAAATTCCAAACTCTCCTTTCATATTTTTGGCTGCTTGGGCAAACTGCTCTTTTTCTCTTTGTATCTTTTGCCCTACAAAATGGGCATGCTAATGGTATCCACCCACGGTGTTATTTTTAGTATGCAATGAAATTAATTGTGAAATACTTAGTGTAGTCTGAACATAAGTGCTCAGTCAAGCATCAAATCCAAAAATTAGCTACTGGTGTCACTATTTTCCACTCCAGAGACCATAATGCATCGGGAGATGTAGAGGCCATGTAAGACACTTAAAAGGTTGAAGTCCTCCTGAAACAAAATGAACTTTCCTTACCAACCTCCCACAGACATAGCTTATAAGACAAAGAAAATCCTTTACCTCCTAATATTTACCTCTTCTTCGATTAATTTTCCCTGTAGTTTTATCCTAACAGGGTCATTGCTTCTTTTTTCCTTACACTTTTTCCCCATGAACACACTTCTCTAATTGTAGCTTAGCATAAACCCCAGCTTTGAAAGGTGTGTGGTGGACAGGTAAGCACTCAGTCCCAGAGGATTGGGGGTGGAATCTCTATTCTGGCACATTTAGAACATTCTCTTTTTCTATTCTCTTTCAGTATCCACCATCAGCCAAGAGGTGTCTGGCATTGTTCCCAGTCTAGCAAGGTCTTACTCTGGGAGCGTAAAGTGTGTACATCCTGAACATTCAAACATGTCCGGAATGCCTGGAGGATTAGCCAGGCAAGTGGGACTTTAGCCAAGGAGCCTTATGGGTGGGATTCCAAACTATGATTCTTTCCCCTATTTGGCCTATGGCCCTGTTAGAGCAACTACACTAGGCTGTTGCAGGTCCTAATCTGCCTGTTGGTTCTTCCCTAAGTGCTGAATTCACTGAGGTCTTCAACGGTGTCTACTTCATTAGTATTTATCCAGAACCCAATAGAGGACCTGACCCGGAGAACATGTGTGATAAATATCTATGGAATAAATGAATGAATAAATAAATGACAAAGAGCTAAAAGTTCACAAGTTTGACCCAAGGAAAGTAGTTTTCTTTATAAAGGGAAGGTCATTTTGAATACAAGGCAGTATGAGTTATTCAAATGATATTTTGGCTTCTCCTATCCCTAAGAACTGGTGACAACACACTGTAAAAAATAATTTCAAGTGGGAAAAAAAATCATACAAGCAAGAGACCTAAATAGATACTTTCCAAAGAGGACATAAGGAAGGCCAAGAGACATGAAAACATGCTCAAAGTCACTAATCATCTGAGAGATGCAAATCAAAACAACAATGAGGTACCATCTCACACCTGTCAGAATGGCTGTCATCAACAAACCAACAAATGTCATGTGCTGGTGAGGATGCAGAGAAAAAGGAATCCTTGTGCATTGCTGGTGGGAATGCAGGCTGGTGCAGCTACTGTGGAGATCAATATGGAGTTTCCTCAAAAAACTAAAAATGGAACTCCCATTTGACCCAGTGATCCCACTTCTAGAAATCTATCCCAAGAAACTAGAAACACCAATCAGAAAGGATATATGTATCCCAATGTTCATAGCAGCACAATTTACAATAGCTAAGATTTTAAAACAGCCTAGGTGCCCATCAGCAGACGAGTGGATTAAAAAACTGTGGTACATCTATACAATGGAATACTACACTACTGTAAATAGGAAGGAATTCCTACCATTTACAACAGCATGGATGGAATTGGAAAGCATTATGCTAAGTGAAATAAATCAGTCAGAGAAAGATAAATATCACATGATCTCACTCATTTGTAGAATATAATGAACAACATAAACTGATGAACAAAAACAGATCCAGAGAAGCATCAATAAGACTGTCAAACCTCAGAGGGAAGGTAGGGGAGGGTGTGGGTAAAGGGGAGAGATCAACCAAAGGATTTCTATGCATGCACACCCAGAGGGTGATGGCATGAGCAGGGGGGTGGGGATGGCATGGGGGGGGGGGCATGTGGGGATAAGGACACGTATGTAATACCTTAATCAATAAAGAAAGGGGGAGAACAAAAAACAAAAGACAAATAGAAATTCTTTATTTGAAAATAAAATGAAATAACAAAAAAAATTATACAAATATTTGTAATCTAGCACAACACTGAAAATTCTTGCTTTAGATCAATTTCCCAATAATACATAATGAGAGAGCTTGGGGTAATTTCTCTCATTAACAGCTTGTCTACAAAAGGATATTGAAGGACAGAAGTAAGGAGAAGTGCAAACATATTCTGGAAGCCCTCAAAGAGGCAGACATTCTGAGAGGCCTGGAGAAGCCCATGTAACTAGAGATTGAATAGGCATCCATCTGGAGAAGGGAGAAGTTGCTTCCTCTGATGTAAAGAAGTGTTCAGCGTGGCTGACAATTCCAACATGTGATCATGTAATAATAAACATGATGATGAGAATGAGAATGGTGATGATAATGACAGAAATACTACATTCTGATCAGAGTAGGAAAGTCTTGAGTAGAGTTATCCCCATTCTGGCATGTGGGCAATGAGTCAGAGAAGAGCAGTTTTAAAACTATTCTTACGTCCAAAGATATTTTAAGACTAAGTGGCCAGGAGAAAAAAATAAGGATGAGAATTTGAGGACTTATCCAGATGTATTTAGCAAGGACCATCAGCCAATACCACTCCTGATGTCAGAGCCAATTGCTCATTTGTAATCAATGCCAAGGCACCGATAGGACCCTGGTGTATGAGATGGCTACACACCCTCACTTGTAGCTTCTAGTATGAACAATGTGAGTCCCTTTTAAAGCCTGCTGGAAGTTAAGTCCTGGAGAGATGTTTAATAGCATAAGAAATTAAAATATAGTTTTTCTAGAGATTCTGGGAAGGTAGATTAAACTAATATTCCCAAGAGTCTACTTACAAAATAGGAACCTAGAGAATCCATGAGTCTCTCAAGAGCTTGTCCTCAATCATAGAAAAAGGAGTTTAGGATCCTTCAAAAAAAAGGGCTGGATACTAGTATGTGGGAACATACTCACAGTATTGAGCTCAGAATGTCATCTGACAGGTATGACCATAGGGTAGGACAAAGTGGAGAAATAATTTTATAATCTCATGGAGAACACATTCTAAAGGCAATTGAAGTTAGTCCTAGGGAGCATTCATTGAAATTCAGAGGCGAAATATCTGAAACAAAGCTGACCAGATGAGTATTCATTATCTAGGTGTAATGTACAAGTTTGGTATATTCTAATTATATTAACCCAGTTTTATCTATCTCAATTTATTTTGTCTCTATAATAAGGCTAGTTGAGATAAAAGTGTGTGTGTGTGTATATATATATATATATATATATATATATATATATATTCCAAACAGAAATTTTCCTTTGAATTTCAAAAAGATTAATTTACATATCTATTTAACACACTGTTATTGAGAATAGCAAAGTATATTATAGTTATTTATTCATAATGGAATACAACCCCAAGTAAATTAACTCTTGTCCCATTTGTATATTTTTTTCAACCCAGGATTCTACTCTATCTGATATTAATACTGGCACATCTATTTGTTTGTATTTGCATTTTCCAAATACTTTTATGTTTTTTAAAAATTGTACATCCAGCAGGTGTATTTTTGTTTCTCACCTGAACTGATGGCTTTCAAATATAATCATTTATATTTACTGTCATAAAGATATAAATTTGTACTTCCTTCTCTGACCTTATTTTATTTTTTTTGTATTTCATGCTTTCCTACCATTTCCCCTATTTCCTGTCTTTTGCTAGTTGAACTCTGCTTCGATTTCTTTAATCTCCAGCAGTAATTTGGGAGGAATCATCCTGTTTTTGTTTCTACTGAATTTTGCGAAATATTAACATACTTGATCTAATATTCTTCTAATTATCGAGGTCAAAGAAAAACAATAGTTCTTGACTCTATCTTATTGAAATTGAGAAATTTAGCACATTTTGTGTTTCATTCCTTCTCCCATTTCTCAGTATTTCATGGTATAATATCTAGTTTTTAACAACTGTTATTACTTTTAAGATATGTTATATTTTGAGTTACACTTACATTAAAAGTTAGAAAACCCTACCTCTTATTTCTTTTAGGAAGTTTCTTGGCCTGTTTTATGAATTTTCACTTTAAATGTTCTTGTTCAATTTTCTTTTTCATTGTCTTTTCAGAGTCTTCTTAAGTGGCAGTTCCCCAAATGACTATGTCCCTAAATCTCTGTTCTTTGCCCTTTTTCCTCTCAACCACAATCTCGTATGTGCTCTCAGGCCTCTGCTCATCACCTTGGTGCTTATAACTATTGGATCTCTACCTTCTGAATGAATTCCTCCCCAGATACTGAGTTTTGTGTAACCAAATCTTTACTGGTCATCTCCTTCCAGTCTTGAAAGAGTAGCCACATATGGGAGATAAAACATAACCTTTAGCCTTGCCCTAGTTCTTGGTGGTCTCTTTGATCTTGCTGATTTTCCAACCAGCCTATTTTATATTTTATCTCCCAATAGTCAAGGCTCTGCCAAGGCTTGACAGTGTCCCAAAGTGGGGGGCACTCAGTTACCACCTAGATTCACCCTTCCTGGAAGCCAGACCCCCCAGACAACAGCTTTTAGTGTATACAGTCTGTAGGGACAAGTATAATCCCTGCTGGCCACCAGATCTGGTGGTATCCCCTGAGCAACAGTCACAAAAATCAGGGCTTCTTTTGGGGAGGTGCAGCCAGATAGAGTGAGAAAAAGAACATGGTACCCAAGGAGAGAGAAAAAAAAAGAGAGAGAGAGAGAGAGAGAGAGAGAGAGAGAGAGAGAGAGAGAGAGAGAGAGAGAGAAAGGAAAAAAAAAGTGGGGGGAGAGTTATAGATGGGGGGAAAAAGAATGAAATAGGGAAGGAAAGTTAACCTGACAGCTTTGGCTTTTGCAAGGTAGAGAAAGATGGTGAAATGAAATTGGTTCCCACCAGGCCTCCATCCTGGGTAATTATCCTAACAAATTCCTAGCCCTGAGGCCAAAGCTTTAAGATTAGCAAGTGAATCACAGAAAATCTGAAAGCTTTTCACAGGCCTGTTTCCACCCTGGCCTTGAGGTGATGAATCCTCAGTGAGCCCTTTAAGAACCATTTCTCAGTTCCCACAGCCCAGTGGCCTCTGTACACCAGGAGCCATTGCTGGTCAAAGCCAACACTTGGGCCACATCTCATAGGTGCAGGTCTTAAAATCGGAGCACCTGCGGCAGGGTTGCAACCTTTCACTCCTCCGGAGGAGCTGCAGCCCAGGAGGGTGAGTTCCCTCCCCAGTGAGGGTCGTGGTCACCTGGGAAAGCAGGGTGGGGAAGGTCATGGTGAGGCTGGCTCAACCTTTCCTACCTGCCTCCACTTGGCTCTCCTGGCTGCTGCCTGATGTGAAGAAGCTGAGCGGACAGTTCTGGCTCTTTTTCAGAGGACATGTTCCTTATGTAGCTGGAGAGTTGGGGTATTCAGAGAGGAGGTGCCTTCTCCCATCTCCCTCACCATCCTCTTGGACCAAGCTCCCCAGGGGTGGCAGCCTGGGGAGCAAGGCCTTCCAGCAGGAGCCTTCCAGAAGCACAGAGGTGAGTTAGGTTGTATTTCATGAGTCAGGGGACTTCAGTGCAGAGAGAGGACCCTACAGGGCCTGCTAAATGTCTGGCACTGCAGCCCCATTTTAACATTCAGGTCTAAAATAGAGAATTTATATGAGTTTATTTAAGCCAAACTGACAACTGTTGGGAAGCAAAATCTCAATGGATTGAGAAAATGCTCTGGGGAAATGGCAGTCGCACCACATATTTTATGCATCAGAATCAAGAGGGGGGGGGGGGGGGGGACTTACCTGAAATCCATTGGTGGTAGATTAGGGAGGCGGGACAATGTAAAACAGAGAAACCTCTGGAATTGGATAAAAAGTAAAATGGATTGACACATCCTTCTTTTACCTTGAAAGGTATAGATAGTTATTGAGTAACAATTACAGCCCCAAAAGTTGGCATAAAGACAAAATAACAATGGTTTTCTGGTTTTGTGTTCTACTGGGCGATTGTGCCCTGAGGGTTCTTGAAGAAAGGATTACTTAGACTTTCCAAAGCTATGTATCCAAATGCAAAATGACAATAGACAGGCTCACCTTAAGGTTGACCTTTGCCAAGGAAGATAACTGCTTTGAACCAGATCTTCCCCCATGACTTGCTTTTAGTTAGGAACTTTTCACTTCAGACCATTCAGAGTTTGTAAGGTTGCCAAGCAAGTCTCCCCTGAGCTTGTCAGGTTTAGTATGTGGTCTCTTTTACATCCTCAGGTCTTTGGTGGCCAACTCTCAAAGTTGGAAAACTGAGCCTCAGGAAGGTTTAGAAACTTACCAGAGACTCAGTTTGGGTTTTATTTCTCTCATATCGACACTTTGCTGGATAGTTTCTCCTAGATTCTATTTATCTTCATGGCTTGATCTTTCCTAAAAGACTCAGATCTTGGGTTTCCCATTTAGACTCAGCCTTCTGGGTTGTCCATTCTTTTCCAGGTTTGATTCAACCCAAAGAAACTATGAATGAGGAATGGTTCCATCTCCTACAGCTGTTCAGGGAACTGGCTCCACATTTAGTGTGGGAAGGGCTGTTCTAGAACCAAATCCTATGACTTAGAGCAATGGTCAGCAAACTCATTAGTCAACAGAGCCAAATATCAACAGTACAACAATTGAAATTTATTTTGAGAGCTAAATTCTTTAATCTTCACTTCTTTTAACACCACTTCTTCAAAATATATAGACTCACTCAGGCCGTGGTATTTTGTGAAAGAGTCACACTCAAGGGATCAAAGAGCTGAATGTGGCTCTGGAGCCACGGTTTGCTGACCACTGTTCTAGGGAAACAATCTCTATCCAGGACCTTGACCGTGAAGTGAAGGGACCAATCATGGAGATGGTATCCTACCTATGATATTCTGCTTAAGAGATTCATTGACATTCGGAACTGTTTTTCTTCTAGTTCTTCCTAATTTACTTAAGAAGATGGGCAGACCTAGAATAGCACAGAGCTTTGTGAAAGTGGACTGCTGTTTGAAGTGCCATGTGCAAGTTTCTGGTTTAGTGTTCATGGGGTGGATCCCTCCACTGGCTCTGCTTGCCTCCAGCCAGGTTTCTTGTCTCTGACACTCCAGACCAACCAAAAAAATGATAGAATGTGACAATCATCAAGCTAGGTTTCCATGTAAATGGAATGTAAGGGGGAACTTTCCTCTACCTATATTTCGGGTGGTACAGAATGCCTACATTCCTGCAGTCCTGCTTCTGCGGACCAAGGCAAACAGATTGTCCTTTGAATGTCTCAAAAGCTTTTTTTTTTTTTTCTTTTAATGCCAAATGCAATATTTGTTTGAAAAGACTACACCAGAAGTTTCCCAGCTGAGAAAACAGGCTTGTGAAAAATGGTCTCAGAAAATGAAATAAACCATGCAAAAGTTGTTCAGGGTGTGTTTGAAATGAACATCTGGATTCGAACTGCCAAATTACCTCTTTCCTCCTCCTCCTTTTTCTCACAGCTGTTTGAAAGAGTCCTGAGGGCAGGGAAACAGGTCAATGGACCAAATTGCACCTTCCTACCTCCACCCCCAGCTCCTAATCCCTTTTGCACCTATGCAAGGAATCTAGCTCACACGTGTGTTTAATAAGTGGGCACAAATGCAAGAAAAAATTATCTCAATTCCTGTTGACTCTCTGCAGCAATACCAAAGGAAAATAAACTCTGGATTTAAAATTTTTCAAACAAAACTTATGGTTCTAATAAAATATCGCTTTAAAGTCAACTTTTTTTTTATATCAGGAACTGAACAAACCACTCATTTCTCTTCATTTCTTAAGAAAGAAGGAATGAAGGATTATTACATCACACTTTCCCCAAAGTTAAGAAAATCCAGTTCCAGAGGCTCTGCCTTTTAACTTATAATTGAGAAACATGAACGGTTCTGTCTGTTCTTACCAAATGTCGCCTTGCATCTGTGAGTTACACATCCCCTCCATAACCACCACTTCAGCACACACATCTAAAGAAAGCATCTACTAGTTAGATACATGTGGAAAGAACAAGTTGACATTTTATAAATCTTCATGAGATTATCAGTGGCCACAACTAATGCAGAAAATATGAAATAATTGCCTCATATCAGAAGAACGTGTAGGCAAATCTTTGGGGAGACAAGATAGATGTTTTCACATAAAAAAAGGCTGACTGGTCAATTTTGCACTGTCAAAGGCCAAAATGGGCCTAATGAGGAGACTCAGTACTTAAATAGGGTTTTATTCCCTGTTTCAAACCTCTATCTCCTCTATTTGCCTCCCATATTTTCTATGATTGGAAAAGAGCCTTGCTCTTCCTTGGATTCTGATATTTTGCTCTCAAGTGTACACTGTGAGTTACATGTGCTCATTTGATGGATGACTGAATAAATGTAATTCTTAGCACAGTTTTTGTTTGTTTGTTTGTTTTTCAATAACAGGAGAAACTCTCATATGAAAAAATGGCTGATGACTCTTAAGGAAAATTTGAGAAATGCAGGGAGGAGATTTCTAAGATTAGATGGACTCCAACACTCTTCCATCTTCTGCAGTCTGAAATTCTAAGTCCTTCTAACTTGTTCATGTGCCAGGATTATGTTAGTGATCCTTCTTCTTCACTCCATGCCCCCCTTGTTATTTACACAGACACTCTATTAGTTCTTACTAGGACCACTGAAGAAACATTCATTGAACTTGACCCCTGCCTCAAAGTGTATGTCTCCAATTTATGTATCTCTTTCTAACTGATTTTATTTTATTTTTATTTCTGTGCTTCTATCCCGCTCCAAGCACTGTGCATAGCAGTGGATATGTACTAGGGAGCTACTGACCTGCATGATAGAGAGGCATTACCTGGCCCAGGCTGTCTGGGAAGGCTTCCTTGAAGCAGCAACATTTGATGCCAACAATACTGAACTAGATGAAGAAAGCATACAGGAAGGGTATTCCAGTGTGACAGACAATCATGAACATAATCATGACATCAAAGTAATGTGGAGAATAGAGAAGTAATAGAAAAAGCTGCGGATGGAGTGTGGAACACAGGGAGAGAATTGTATGATGGGATGTAGGGGGCGGAGGCCATGGCGATAAGTCCATACAAGTTGTATGAAGGCATCTGAACTTTATAACATTAGTCCAGCCAAAAATGGATTTCCTGAGGACCCAGTCTCACCATTTATTCTTAGGGCCAGTGCCATTTATCAGGCTATTCTTTGCCATGCATAGTCTTCTTCTAGTTTCCATCTCTTTAACATACTCTTACCACTCTCAGAACCAGCCCCTGATTCTTCTCTACTCATTTGATCATTTCCTTGAGTGGGCAACCAACCATCCCACCATAGGCATTGGTACCTCTCAGATCACATCTATATTCTGCCTCATATCTGTGCTAGCTGAACTTTGGCATTTCACCCCTGGCACTGTGATCTTCATGCCGCAGAGGCCAGCTCATACTTTTTTTACTGCCCCATTCAACTCAGTATTTGTTGATGAACTATGCACAACATCCTCCTCAAAACAGAGCACTAGTCAGACCTGCTGGGTTAGAATCTGGACACTGTCACCTGTTCAATGTAGAATCTTGGGCAAGTTGGTCTATCTCTTCCAGTATCATTTTCTTCAACTGTAAAATGAAGGTAGTGGTAATATCTATTGTGAAGCACTTTCATGAGTATTAAAAATAATAGTTGCAACTGGAACCGGTTTGGCTCAGTGGATAGAGCATCAGACTATGGACTGATATGGGGACTAAAGGCCCCAGGTTCAATTCCAGTCAGGGTCATGTACCTTGGTTGCAGGCACATCCTCAGTAGGGGGTGTGCAAGAGGCAGCTGATCAATGTTTCTGTCTCATCGATATTTCTAACTCTATCCCTCTCCCTTCCTCTCTGTAAAAAATCAATAAAATAATTTTAAAAAATAATAGTTGAAATTAACAAACAAATGCTCAGGAATGTTAGGCATTATTATAAAAATCTTGAGAAAAGATTAGAGAGACTAAATTGTTAAGCCTGATTCACACTAATTTTTTCCTAGGTAAGGAAAAATCTTTAGAGAATTTTGTACATGTGTCTCACTCTAGTATCTTAGTCCCTAACCATCCTACATTAATGCAAGCTTGGGAAAAGAAAGAAATAAAAGATGACTATAATTTTTAATTGAAATATAATTGACATATAACATTATATCAGTGTCAGGTACATCATACTAGTTCTGTGTTTTTATATATTGCAAAATGATTACAACAATAACATTGATCATAGTGAAATTTTTTCTTCTTGTGATAACTGTTAAGATTTATTTTCTTAGCTACTTTCAAATCTGCAATACAGAATTATTAACTAGAATACAATGCTTTACATGTCTATGATTTATTTACTTTACAACTGAAAGCTTGTACCTTTTGATGATCTCACTTATATATAGAATCTTAATAAAAATAAAAAATAAAACAGCCAAAACTGGTTTGGCTCAGTGGACAGAGCACCTGTCTACGGACTGAAAGGTCCCGGGTTCGATTCCGGTCAAGGGCATGTACATTGGTTGCGGGCACATCCCCAGTAGGGGGTGTGTAGGAGGCAGCTGGTTGATGATTCTCTCATTGATGTTTTTATCTCTCTATCCCTTTCCCTTCCTCTCTGTGAATAATCAACAAAATATATTTTAAAAAAAGAAAGAAATGGTCCTCTTTAAAAACAAACAAACAAAACAACAACAACAACAACAAAAAACACACAAAACAGTCACATAGATACAGACCCCATAGATTTTTTATTTTTGTGTTCTCATGGGCACATACACTCAGGCAAAAGTTGAGCTCAAGGAAGAAGCTGTGTGAAATGCCTGAATCATATAAGAGTAAACAATGCTTGCAGAATGGTAAGAAGTACAATAGTTTCTCCCTGAGGTCCATTCTACCTCCTGGTCTATATGCCTGTCACCATCGGAAACTCGGTCTTCCTCTGGGCCTGTTTGTTCCCAGTTAGATTGAGGCTCATCAAAGCTTTCTCCTTGTACTTGTAGCTAGGTGTGTAAATTACACAGTGACTGTGTTGTTTATTGTCCAAACCAGTTCCCTGTGGAAGAAATGGGTGCTCTATTGAACATGACACTGGGACCACAGATATGAATTGGGCAGTTACTGACAACTCGAACTGTGTGGTCATCCAAGTTAGAATCAGCAAGCTCGCTCATTTGGGTCGCACAGCTTTCAGCATCCTTCAACTTCAGCTCTCAGCCAAAGGAGAACACAGGCTGATACAGGCTCTTTCTGATCCAATTTATTTTTAATTGTATCAGACCATTTTCAACTCGGTGTTGCACATAGGTTTCCTGGAAGGCCATGTCAATATATTGTGAACCATCTGGATCTTTGGGTATTCGGATGTTGGAATATAATGAGCACTTTTCATCCCAAATCTTTAAAGTCATGTAGATAAACTGATTGGTTTCGACTCAGGGAACTTAACTGCCAGCATCAATTAGCCGGGCTCCTTTAATATATTCCTTTTCTAACATAGTAGGCAACTTCAATAAATTATTATTTATAGAGTACTTATTAAAATGCCACTGGGAAATCATTCCTGGAAACGTCTCACTGCGTAACTGTAAATGATCAAGCCCTTGCTTGCTGATTGAGTGTTTGAGGACGGAAGTCAGATCAGAGGATCACAGAGAGTCATGTTGAGAGGAAACCTCAGACAGCACCCACGCCAACTACGCATGTGATCCCTGAACCCTCCGACAGCATCACTGCCATCCCAGCACCTGAGACATATTTGACGTACCTGCGATGGAGGGACTCACTCCTGCCCAAAGAACCCCTTTCCTTTCCTGAATGGCTTTGCCAGATAAAAACTGGTTCCTGGTTATACGTGGAAATCTGTTTCCCAAACACCCAAGCATTCATTGAGCTCCATTCTCTGATATGGGCTCCATTTCCTGATGTAATCAATCGCTTGTCATGCCCTTCTGCTCCCACCTCAGGCAAGGTAGTGAAAACCTGCATCATCTGAACAGTGAAAAGAAAGCACAGACAGTGCAGCAGAGTGGGTGGCCAAAGGGTTCGAGTTTGGATCCTCATTCCACCCATAATAAGGTGAGGCATTCTCCCTCTCAGGATCTTAGTTTCCCCATCTGTACATGGGAAATGTTAATGGAGATCTACGTAGGACATTCTTGAGAGGCTATAGGTGGCAGTGTATGTGAAGTACTTAGAATAATCTGTCCTGGGATGTGATAAATACCGCAGAGCTGTTATTCTATCATGTAGAATCCCAGCCAATAGTCTGCAAATCATCCTGTAGTCCTAAGATCAGTGCGCAGTGAGCCGCATTAGTTTTGGGCACTGTGTGATCCCAGGTGCAGCCTCCCTCCTCAAAATACCCCATCAAGCACTTGTAGTTGTTTGAATGCTGAATTACTTTTTTGGAGGAAATAAATCCTAGTATTTAAGAGTCAGGGTCAAGGAAATCACACTCAACACTGGATATACACTGATTAAATAGCAGTGAAATCAGAATTATTGAGGGTTAAGAGATGGGTATTTTCTGAAAGCTCCTCAAAAATTATAATGGGCAGGCAGTTTATGAACAATACATATAAAGTGGGTCTTTATGGGTCAGAATCTGGACTTACTCAGTTACTAGCTGCACAACTTTGGGAAAGTTTCTTAATCTCTGCAGACCTTAGTTGCCACATCTGTTAAATGGAGAGAAAAGTTTAAAAGTTCCTTCCTCAAAATGCTCTCATGATGTTTAAATGAAGCAGCACATGCACAGAGCTCATTAGACATTTATTCTAGATATCTATATCTAACAAGTATCTTCTATTCTTATCCATTTACCTCTACCGCCTTTACCTCAACCTCTCAGCAGGTTTCAGAGTCCTGAGAATTGTCTTGACTATGATACCTAAGATTCTAGACACCATAATATTTCAAGAAACCCTTTCCCAACCTGGGTGCATTTCATACTGATGGTGGCCCCAGTTTGCTTTTCTGATTGTGAAGACTAACTTGCACTTACAGAGCACTGGAATGGACTGGAGTCCCCAGTGGCAGAGCAGTAGGAGAGATGAGAGCATCCTTAGCAGCCTGGGCTAGGGCTTATTCCAGCAGGGGAATTATCAGACAGCATCAGTCACTAAAGGAGCTGTTCCAAATCTGTTGGAAGTGCTCTCTGTTCTTACTGCTGAAACCACAGCCCTCCAACCAGCAGCACTGGCATTGCCTGTGAGCTTGTAAGAACTACAAAACCACTGTTCTTACCTTAGACCTGCTGAATCGGTGAATCCCCAAGTCAAGTGTGTACACATTATGTTTGGGAAACATTGCTCTTCATGAATATCCAGAGGAGTCCATACCTACCCCTGTGAAAATATCCAAAAACAACTTTCTGTGTGCCACCCACCCAGCTGGGCTGATGCCTAGATAAGGCTCTAAAACATACCCTCGAATCAAGGCCCTCTGAATTACCAGCCTCTCTTCATCTCTCCAAATCCTGCACCACTGTTTTGGCCTTCATATACATGCCTTCTTTGAGTTATTTTCTGGTTTAGAGTTTCTGCCTGGTTCTTAGCCTTTATTGGGAAATATCACCTGATGTTTGGCTTAATGGGACCCCGAGACTGTTCTTTATTCGATTCACAGAAGCTATTCCAGCTTCTTCTGGATAATAGTTCCTCCCTCTGATTTTCTTCTCAAGGGGCCTGCCATCTTTAGGGAGTTAAGGAGTTTGGGGGCCTGAATTCAAGTAGAAACAAACAGATGTCTGGCCTTGGGTAACATATGCTAAAGGCTATCACTAAATAAAAATCCCCAATTATCATCCAGCTTTCCTTTGTCATCAAC
Source organism: Pipistrellus kuhlii (assembly GCF_014108245.1). Taxonomy (NCBI): domain Eukaryota; kingdom Metazoa; phylum Chordata; class Mammalia; order Chiroptera; family Vespertilionidae; genus Pipistrellus; species Pipistrellus kuhlii. The sequence continues at coordinate 6,611,018 of NW_023425562.1, forward strand.
ACAGAATGAAATCCTCAATTTCACTAGGTTTCAGATAAATGGGGGATAATGGAAGTCAGCGAATAATAAAAACCTGGGGTTCAAGAGGCAGCTATTATATCTACACACACACATACGTGTACGTACATGCATATATATACACGTGTGCACACACAGATATTGAACATTATGCTGGACAGTGTAGATCCAAACTCAACAAAAACAGGCTATGTCTTTCCTTCTCATCCCTCGCCCTTGTGAAACTTACACCTTGAAGAGAAACAAATAGGAATCAAATAACCATAATAATATATGTTATATCAAAACAGTGATAAATGCTTATGAATCAGAGGTATACGTGATATAAGAACATTTTTTTTTTAAAGGAGAGGGATCTAGGCCGAAAGGTTTTTCTGAAGAACAACAAAACTAGGGGACAGGTTGGGTTAGATCAGCCCCAGGTCGGGGGTGACCAGGGATGGGTGGCCTAGCTTCTGCCAAAGTCCTGTGACCTGGGGAAGGAATACCCTTTGGGGAACTGAAACAAGCTAGAGCTAGTGGAGCTCTGAGAAGGGAGAGGGGAAGCAGGACTTCTAAGCTGAGCACTGGGAAGCTATAAAGGGTTGTTCTCAGAGCAACAGGGACTTATTTGTGCTCCTAAAAGGGCCATCTTTCTGCCAACGTGGAAAACAGATTGGAGGGGTCAAGAAAGGATGTGAGGAGCAGACCAGTTAAGATTGTGATGTGTTCCCCGAGGTAGGGAACATGGTGTGGAGGGGAGGGTAGGATGGAGTGGCAATGAGGGGAAGGGGAATGTTTCAAGAGATAATTAAGTGGTAAAATCATTAGGACTCAGTAGCCTAGCTGACCGGCTCAAGGAAGGAAAGGTGATGTTAAGGTTGACAAACAGTTTACCTAACTTCCTGGATGCTGCTCACTTGACTGAAGCAGTGAGCACTGGACAAATATCGAATTGGGGGTGGGGGTGATCATGAGGTACATTTTGGGCATTTTGAGTTGGAAGCCTTTCCTGCCTCCCAGAAAAAGATAGGCAGGTCCAGAGTTTGGGTGAGAGTACTAGGCTGAAGGCAGGCATTTTACAATAATAATTTAAAAAGTAGAAATAATAAACATTGCCATTTATTGAATATTCCGTGCCAGCGCTTAGCTATCTATTACCTAATTTAATCTATAAAGGACTGAAAAGTCTGATCATCCCCATGTGACAGATGAGGAAAAGGAGGCCCAGAGCAAGGATATGGTCCACGCTCTGAACCACTGTGTCACACTGCCCCCTGCTGCCACCTACTAAGTGCTGTGATCTTGGGAAAAACTGGGGTTGAAGTCATTCTAAGGAGCTTGTAAGGTAAGTTCATGGTCTTAGCAAAGGAGGAGAAGCCATGAGGTAGGAATTTCTGCTATTTGTCAACTATACTGCTACTGGTCCGCAAGCTGCACTCATATTCACACACAGAAGTGCACACACAGCATTCCTACCTGTGCACAACTTTCTCGTTTTCTGTCTAGACTTTTTCAACTAGGACACCTTTTTCTCCTTTGCTCCCTGGTTTCAGGTTGCCTATGGCTGGCAGGTTAGATAAAAACCACAGACACCACACTCTGTCAGCCTTCAATCTCAGGGTCTCAGACACATGGGAGGGGAGGGGAACCCTGAACTGTGCCCTTTTGTAGGACAGACTAAGGCTCTTGTCTGCTGTAAGCAGCTTCCTCTGCTACCTGTCCGGGCATGGTTCTGATGACTACAAGAGTGGCATTCCTTAAACCAGCTAAAAAGTGGAGATAGACTTTCCACAACAGCTTAAGGACAAATAATATTATACAAAATGATCCCTTTGAGCAGGTTCCGCTTTTGCCCAGACACTGAGCACAGACATGGAAGGCTTGCCCTGCTCCGCTACCAGAAGGGCTTGAGATTTGAAACTGGAAACATTTTTCATAATTCACATGGATGGAACATACAGATCAGTATTGAGAATATCAATCATTTTCATCCCTTTGTTTCTTACTACTTTAGTAAGTAGTACTACTAGTTGGAGCCTACCAAATTGTGCCTCTGTGTTTACAGAAAAAGAAATATAGTTTCAAGGACTCACTTTGGATTTAACCACAATTCCACTTCACCCATGGTCCAGTGTGTTTCTCCTGTTTGAAATAACGTTACTCATAATAATAATAATAATAATAATAATAATAATAATAAATAAAACGATTAAGATCAGTGTAAGTAGCTGAGACCGGTTTGGCTCAATGGATAGAGCATTGGCTTGGGGACTGAAGGGTCCTGGACTCTCTCTCATCGATGTTTCTAACTCTCTATCTCTCTCCCTTCCTCTCTGTACAAAAAAAAAAAAAAAAAAATCATTGTAAGTAATGATGGCAGCCAAGGTTATCAGAAAGTGAAAAGTCTCCAGCTTTTGAGCCTGTTGCAGCTGCACTCCTATAGATACTGTAAAAATTTCCTTCCTTATTCACACCCATGTTTTTCACATAGTATATTTCTTAGACTTATATCCCATAACATAAAAGCAATGGTATTTGAATTATTCACTGCTCGATAATGCAGAGCAATGCAGTGTTTGAGCAGATAATCCACGCTATCACCGCATTTGAGCAGCTAATTGGTGCTATCCTCAAAGACTCTGAGGTGATTGGGCCTCAGCAAACCACTAAGGATGTGTAAACCCAGCCCCAAAGAAGAGCATATCAGATTGAACAGGCTTTTTCCAGAAATATTATGATTATTTATATTTATCCAAAGAGTAAAATATATTCATTATAAATCATCTGACTGTTAGGGATTAATGGAAAGTTGCCCTATTATCCCTGCAGTTGCCTTAATGGCATCTTAAACCAGAGTCTAGTCTAACTTGTGCAAAAAAAATCTAACTTGTGCAAAAAAAAAAATATCATATAATGAGTTGTTCACGCCATAGGTGTGCATACAGTGATGGTAATTCTATCCAGCCCAGACTAAATGTAGCTCTAACAGGTTCTGCAGTTCCACCTGAGGCAGTTCCTTCACCTGTGCCCTGGACGTCATTCATTTCTGTGTTGTTGTGTGTGTTTTTTTTTGTATGTGTGTGTGTGTGTGTGTGTGTGTGTGTGTGTGATATTTTTTCAATAACTTTGCCTTCTCTGTAGTGTGATCCTCTGGAATATCATTTTCTCAGCTCTATTTTTAAGAAAAACAATCTTCTTTCATTTTACTCTTCCCTTAACTGTTTTTGCTGTTTAATAGCAACATTATCTACACAATTGCATCCATTTTCTAAAATTGTACTGACATCTCCGAAACATGCCAAACTTGGCTTCCATTCTGGTCATTCCAGGATATAGTCTCTTTTCAATACCATGAGAGGCAACCATGTCACTAAATAAAACGGACACTTTTCAATCTATTTTTATTTATTCATGCATGCATGCATACATATATTTATTGAATGTCTGTGATGTACACAAATTCTATTGTAGGTATTGGGGGTACAGCAAGCAGTGAGCAAAATTGACAGGAACTCCTGTTCTTTGGGAGTTTTCCATTCTAGAGGAGAGTCATAGTTATTAAATTTAAAAAGTAAAATCAGATATTCTGTCTCATTAAGGGATCACTCAACAGAGTTCAACTAACTTGACGATTCTCTGCTTGGGACAGTCTTGGCTTCTATAATCCGATAAACCTGTTTGTCTTTTCTAAATGACATTTTTTTCAGTGTCCTTTGTCATCTCTTTCCCCCTTTTTTCATGGTTACTCAATATTGGAGTCCCTAAGGATTTTGCTTTAATTTGCTCTTCTTTGTATTCTTTTTCTTTTCTTTCCTTTTTGTTTCTTTGTCCCTTATTTGTGGGTATTCTATATACTACTAGTATATCCCTCATTGTTTTAGCCATCACCAAATCCCAATAATGCCAAAACTGGTTAATCCAGCCTAGAGGCAGGTTTATCACATAGCTATGAGAGCTTGCTGTAGTTATGACAGAGAGAACCTTCTTTTCACAGACCTCTGCAACTTTCTAGGAATTGTAGAATGTCCCAGGTATGGAGGAAAATACCAGTTATAACTAGGGAGCATTTTGGGGAATGTACACATCTTTGGTAAGATGCCTAAAGAAATCTCAAGAAAAGACTTTACAGCAGCGGTTCTCAACCAGTGGGTCGCAACTGGTTGAGAACCACTAGCAGGGTCACCTAAGACCATCGGAAACCATAGATATTTACATTACGATTCATAACAGTAGCAAAATTACAGTTAGAAGCAGCAACAAAAATAATTTTATGGTTGAGGTCACCACAACATGAGGAACTGTGTTAAAGGGTACCGGCATTAGAAAAGTTGAGAACCATTGCTCAGATCTTCAAGTGGCCAGTAATATGTGTGACTTGCTTTCTGACATCAATTTTACCTTTTATACCTAAGTTTGTGCATGTAATTTTGTTTTTTCTTAATAGGATTTCTCAAATTGCATAATCTTTCTATCTGGAACTTGCATTTCTTAGGAGGTCTACTCAGTGTCAAAGCTTTCTTAAGTTTCTACTGATTCTATCACTAGTCCATAACTCATTCCAGAACCACTTCCTTTCTGCCTCAATTAGTGTCATATCTATCTAACTGGTCTTTTCAATCTCAAGAAGTTCCCACTGTTCCCTTTACACTCCATCAGCCAAACACGTTCTTCAGAGTATAGCCAATGTGAAGTTTTACAGATACAAAGCATTAATGCCATTCATATATCAGAACCCTTCCACCAGCTTTCCAATGTTCTTAGATTCTAAGGCTTACATTAATATTTTAACTTTTAAAGCAGATGCTACCTGATTCCCATTTTCATACCCACATCCCACTCTGTGAACCAATGGACTTATTTCTCTTTTCCTCCCAAAGTTAGCACTCACTTATCCACAAATAACATTGAAGAAATATAAACCAATAGGCAGCCTATTTAGTCATCATTCTAAATAGTCTAAACTCTATTTTTCACTTTATAAAAAGTTATCACTTATAGATATAAACTTAGTCCATCAGAGCTCAGTCTCTTAGAAGACCTTCTTCACCAAGTCTTGCTTCAGGGTTTTACCTTGAAGCTTTTTAAAGCTGTTTTATCAAATACTATGTAAACACTCCAGTCTTGGTTTGAATGCTGCCATAAGGGCACTTTCTATTGTGACTATCAATGTTACCACTAGAAGTTTTCATGTAACATATTTCTTTTTAAATGTAGCAAAATACATAGAATGAAATGGAACCTATTATTTCTCCCTAGAAATCAATCTATCCCCTCCTTTATTATAGACTTTTCTTCTGTTTGTTTTTTAAAAGATATGTTTATTGATTTCAGAGAGAAGAAAGGAGAGGGTGAGGGAGGTAGGTAGGAAACATCAATGATGAGAAAGAATCATTCATCAGCTGCCTCCTGTAGGCCCCCTACTAGGGATTGAGCCCACAATTTAGACAACTGCCCTGACCCTGAATTGAACTGGGACTTTCTGGTTCATGGGTTGATGCTCAAGCACCAAGCAACACTAGCCTGACTGATAGACTTTTAACCCTGACTGTCAAGAAACTCAAATACATTAATCATAGCAACTACATTACTCTTAAGTTTAGCATAATTACTTAATTTTCCAAATATTCCAAATCCTTATGAATGTACCTCTAATATTCCTTCTTATATGCCATATGTTTTAACTAGCTCAAGTCCATTTTAGAATATATTGTATGTAAGCAAACAGGCCTTTTCTAATGCTTAGCAATAATCTAGAACCAAATGTTCACAAACATTTGCCAAATCTAGACCAGCAGCTATTCCCCAAAGGGCTCAACTCAATCTCTGAAATTTGCTTTACAGTCCTTCAGTCTTGACTTTGGAAAAGTCATCAGGTTGCTAACTTCTTCAGGGATCATAATACAAAGTTTGTTTCTAAAGGAAAGGAAAGGCTCTAAGAAGGAGAAACTCTTTCACAGAACACAGAATAAGAAAAGACCCCTGAGAAGCTTTGCTGGCATGAGTCCCAAGCTCATGTTACCAGGAATATTTACATTCAAAATATATCTCCATCTTGACCAACAGATCTGAGGTCAAGTTCAAAAATCCTGCCTGGGAGTTCTTCAGTTTTATTACCATTTGTCAGTTCAAGCTTTGCCTGTAATTTCTCTGCCTTCTGGGGCATAAAGGCAAATAGAACAGAGTGAGGGCTGAAACTAGCAACCCTGGTAGTGTGAGATGTGGATGAGGGGCTTTTGAGATGTTCCATCAGAAAAGGTCTGGCTGAAGTCCTGGCATCCAAGCACTTTATTCTCATGTACCAGTGTTTGTATACAGAAGGAAGTGCCTACCGGACATTAAGTAAAATTGTGTCTTGCCTCATCTTCTGAGACCAATTCCTGGAGATAAACTTATTTGTTACCATTTCCCCACCCACCTGGAGTCTCCTGAGAGGTCTTGCCAGCTGGAGAAGTGAAGGAGAGACAGATTTATGGAGTTTCCATAGGAATTATAGCCATAATTATACTAGGGTTTAAACTGGGTTGCTACTCAACCTTAAATACTATATCCTAAGTCTGACTGAAAACCTGTCAGTAAAGCATGTAAAACATAATTTTATTATTAATCTTCTTTTTTATATATTTTATTGATTTTTTACAGAGAGGAAGGGAGAGAGACAGAGAGCCAGAAACATCGATGAGAGAGAAACATCGACCAGCCGCCTCCTGCACATCCCTTACCGGGGATGTGCCTGCAGCCAACGTACATGCCCTTGACCGGAATCGAACCCGGGACCTTTCAGTCCGCAGGCCGACACTCTACCACTGAGCCAAACCGGTTTCGGCAATTTTATTATTAATCTTATGTTGCTTTAAAACAATTTACAATTTACAGATTTATGTTTAAAGAAAAATTAAGTGAATAAACAATTCAATTTGTATTCTCTCTCAATAACAACACCAGTCAAAAGTAATTCTATAAAATATCATATAGTACAGAAAAACAATCATGGCAACCCAGAATTGGAGTTTGAGAATGTCACTACTATGCAGCAACATATAAAAATAACTCCAACTTTCACTGATATTCCCAGTCCTAGTTCTGAACACCTTGTGTTTTGCTCAGTGCAGCTCTTAGGCTTTTTATTGGTTTGCTTTTTCACCCATGTGGGTCACTCTTTGCAGTTTAGACTAGACAGTAAGCACTAATCACCTTTTTATCTTTCAGTGTTGCATTCAGATCTGTTTTCCAGTTCATAGATTCTCTCTTCAGCTATGTCTATTTTAGTATTTAATTAGTTAATTAAGGCTTTCTTTTACTATTTATTTTCTTTGTTCTTTTCTTAAAGTATTGCTTGGTCCTTTTATAAATATATGTATTTTTTTACACCATGTTTTCTATTACATCATTTTATGTTTAACCACAAACTAATGCAATTGTATTTTATAGACATTTCCAGATTGTCATATTCATTCATTTCTTAGATGTGTGTGTGTGTGTGTGTGTGTGTGTGTGTGTGTGTGTGTAAATTTTGACTCACTGACTTTCACTTATGGATTTTTGGATGATTTTTAGATCTATTGCAATATTTCCCCTCTGGCCAGTGTTATAGGAAGAACATACCCCTACTGGGTAGTAATAAAGAGAAAGAAATATATGTATAGGCCGCAGATCTCCTAGATGCTTCTAGTTCCAGGCTAATCTTTTATAGAGAGCAAGGATTTTGTTTTAAATTTTATTACATCATAATTCCTTCTATTAAATCACATGGACAAATTAAACAGGGATAGAATGTGGATACCCAACTACATCCACTTAAGAAAATAAAAGAAACAACAAAACAACAGTACCTAGAAGCTCTTTTGAGCATATAGCCTTAAGATAATTCTTATTTATAAACAGAAGTGATGATCTCATCTCTTTGGACCACAGACTCTTCCCAAGTACATCCCCTAGGTGTCGCTCACCAGACTACCAGTGTTTCTTATGATTCCATGTGAAGGGAGGCCTATTCATCAGGAAGTGAGGCATGGGTGTTATACTTTCTATTGGTAACTCTGTTACAAACTTGAAGGGTGATCTTTGCTCATCCTACTCTTGCAGGTGCAAAAATAAACACATTAGGCAGTTTTCTTCTCTTCATTTTGTTTTTATCTGGAAGATTGGGCTACCTCCAGTAACACCCTTTTTCCAAACATAAGGAAACAGTGAAATAATTTTTTCAAGGTTACTCAAGTGCATAGAGGAGCTAGAATTTGAATCTTGTTCTCTCTGATTCCAAAGTCTGTGTTTATTTTCTTGGCAGTTCGAGTCAGGGAGGAGTGAATGCATATGCCTACTGGATCAGAGGCCATCCCCAAAATGCATAATTAGAGCAAGTTTGCTTTTATTCTGTTTTAAAAATTAACATGAGTTTTATGTTCTCATTTGTAATATTCTGTGTCAGTATTAAAATGAAATGGTTTCTAATTTCAAATTAAATCTCTTAGTTTTTATCCCTTTGTCTTTGTAGGTGATTTTCTCCTTTTCATTGACTAGTTGTCCACCAAAAATGCAGGGTCTCTCACCATAATAGTGCTGGAATGTGGCTACCCAATCAGGAACTAGATTTCCTGGCCTCTTTTGGGTAATATGACTAAGTTACACCCAATGGGATATGGGTAGAAGTAATGTATGTCATTTACAAGCTCGACTTGTAAAAACCCATCAATTGTAATTTTCTTCTCTTTCTATCTGACAACTGGGTGTGGATGGCCAAGGCCATCTCAGAAATTATGTCTTAAAGGTGGCTGAGCCTCCATCAGTTTAGTCCTTCTCATGGGAGAGACACCCACCCTAACCTTTGTTGCCAACCAGATTATTTTATAAGAGCAAGATGTAAATGTCTGATGTGTTACAGAATTGTGGTTTCATGTATATCTCTTACAACAGCTGGCTCTACTTTACTACAACTTGTCCACTGTCCATTCCCCTCTCCTGGCCTGACCAGCTTACCCTAAATAAGCCCCAACCTCTGCACCAAAGGATACAGGCATGTCATCATTGGTCTCTGTATTGATTTCCCAGGACAGCCATACACATTGCCATGAACTGGGTGGCTTAAAACAACAGAAACACAGTCCCTCGCAGCTTTAGAGGCCAGAAGTTCAACCTCAGTTTCACTGGTCCAGAATCTAAATGTGTAGAGGCCCACACTCCCTCTGAAGGCTCTAAGGGAGAACCTGCTGCTCACCTCTTCTGCTTCCAGTGGCTTCTAGCCTTCTTTGGCTTATGGCCTCATCATGCAGATCCCAGTCTTCATCTTCACATTGCCCTCTGTGCTATGGTTACCAAATCTTCTCTAGTTCCTCCTTATAAAGACCAGTGATTAGAGTAAGCACAAGGGTGGATAATATAAGATATCCCTCCCCCCACAAGTTAAGCTCCTTATCTTAATCATATATGCAAAGACCCCTTTTCCTTACAATCAAAGGTTCTAGGGAGTAGGACCTGACCTATTTGGGGGCTGTTATTCAGACTACCCCACCACCAAAAATTGCTTGAGTGGAGATCCAGAGCCAAAAACTGTAGGAGGAAGAGCTCTTAAAAGGGGGAGGAAGATGTGTGGGGAGACACTAAGATCTTCCATTATCTTCTTTAGGGAGGATAAGAAAATATATTTTATGCTCACACAAGCACACACAAAAAGTAAGGAGATGTTCAGGAAGTTGAATGGAGCTTTGAGCTACCCAGGGAACCTCCAACCATGGGCTTGCATGCTGTGGCTACATAGAGCACTGTTCTGGGGAGCTGTAGACTCATCTCTAGTTCTCCTTTTGTACTTGCTCAACAAATATTACTCTGAACTTCCTGGGAATCGGGCACTGCTGAGTGCCGGGATGCATCCTTGGAGAAGATGGGAACAAACATCCTTGTCTGCCAGGAGAGACAGTTAGTGACTTAATTAATCACTAAATTATGTGTAAATAAAATCTTTCCATGGGGCCCGTTTCCAATCTTCTGGCATCTCTCCTGTTCCCTTGATTCCCCGAAGGTTAAAAGGAGAAAGCAATAAATCACATCTGGGAGTTCTATCATCATCTGGGTTGCATTGGAATCTTGTCTTACAAGGTTTTTCAATTCCTTTTCATTTGGGGTAGTTATTATTATTAATTTTTTTTTAGCACACAGTAGGTTGTTACATAATTTTCTATTGATTTATAGGTTCGAAAGCACTTCCCTAGGGTTAAAATGCACTTTGCCCAGACCACTCCCACTGCACAGTCTCATATTTTAGTGTTTATATTTTTGTTCATCTTTCCTTTCATCAGTCTATTTCCTCTGAGCTCTCTCCTCTCTGTTTCTCCTCTTTAAGCTCACAGTGGGCTGTACAGGCAAGAGACAGACAGGCAACCCATCACGGCCCCACTGACACCCAGCCACTCCTGTCTGGCCCTGCTCTCAGCACAGTCTGATGAAAAGATGTCACTGCAGACAAGCATTTAACCTCCTCACCTCTCCCCTTTGCCCTCTGCCTTGTCTGAGCAGCCTTGGGGGAAGGTGGGAGTGAGAGAAGAGATTAAATCAGGTGGTTGAAAGCTAATACCATCCCTAAGCAACCCTCAAAGTGAGCCCAGGAATTTAAACTGTAATATTATCCCCCAGGAAAAGGAGCAAGAAAATGAGAAAGGCAGTGCCTTGCTGGGCTACGTGTTTGAGTGCCCAGGCAAGGGTGGCAAGCGGGGGGCGGGGAGAGGTCAGCAGCTTGACCTTAGCTGGGGAGCATCTGGGAGCAGAAAGAAAAGTGGGGCTCCCAGACACCCATGTGGGAGCACTCAGGAGCTTGCCTGCCAAGGCTCTGGGGGACTTTCAGAAACCCCAGGCAAGTTACTATTGTCATGGAAAAGTGCATGGAAAAGATACTTTGTTTTCTTCCCGCCCCTCCCCTGCTCCCACTCAGAAATGCTGCCCATTGTGTTTCCATGAGAGGCTTTGGTGGCTCATTTTGAAAAATGAAGTGAGCAGGTAAACTGGAGCTAATGGCCTCAACCCCGGGGCAGACATCTGGGGCGATGTTGACTTTGTTGCCGGAGAGCCAGCTGGCCTTTGCACTGCTCCCCCTGCAGCCCCGCTCCCTGCCGGCCTCCAAGGGGCTCCAGGTTCTAATAAACCAGCTGCCGAGGCCCTGGTGCTGCGGCAGCTGCTGCCCTGGCCTCTTGCTGAAGCTCTGTCGATGTTTGTTTTCCGAATGAGCTTGCCCTGGGCGCGCCTCGAGAATGCCTCATCCCTTATCCTGAGGCACCAGCTTCCTCACAGCCCTTCCCGTGCCAGGGAAAGGGATTCTCCAATGCAGGTGGAGGGAGACTGCCGAGCCTGTGGCAGGAGCATCCCTCAAGAGTTTGTCTTATGATCATGATGGTGGGGACAATAGTGACCACCTCCAGGCCCCGCACTGTGTGAGCAGGTGCACAGCACACCTCATCCTTACAACTGGGGGACATGAGGCTTTCGCTTCTCATTTTTTTAGATGAGAAAACTGGAGTCTAGTGCATGAAACAGATCTAAAACCACTGTCACTAGAGCCGGTGAGATGTAGGCACAGGTGTAATTGTTTACTGTATGGCTTACGAGTGCTGCCTGCCTGGATGCAGTCCCAGCCCTGCCACTGACTGGCTTGGAACCCCAGGCAAGTTAATTTAGCTCTCCGGGCCTTACACCTCGAGGTATTAAATAAAGAGAATTGTTTCTGCTTCTTAGCTTGTGGTGCCTCATGCAAATAAGTGCTCGAAAGCTATTTGCTATTGATATTGCAACTTCAGTGATCTTTCCACACAGAGTTGTGGTTGCTTTCTAGAGAGCAGAGGCATGCTTGGTTTCCAACACAGACAGGAGAACGCAAAGACATGCTCAGATGCCCCAGCTCGGCCTTGGTTGATCTGATTTAGATGGTCTCCCAGTGGGTAGGTCCCCCAGTGGGTAGGATGAAGTGGCTTCTTCATTCCAAAGCAGGGTCTGCGTCCCACCACTGAGTGTGTGTGTGTGTGTGTGTGTGTGTGTGTGTGTGTGTGTGTAGGACAGGAAAGGGGTCAGAAAAAGATGTGCCACACCCGGGCCAAGGAGTGAAGTCTGGCTCCCATACATCATCCTGTGCTGGGGGCTTAGTCATCTTTGGTGGCAGAAGGTCACCTTCCCAGAACTGCTGGGAATCAGCCCCATTAACAAACAGGGTCTACAAAGTCATCCTAGAATGAAGCTCTAAAGTGCTTCATTCCCATCCTTTGCCTTCCTCTGATGTCATGTACAGAAAAGAGAAAAGTTGGTAGGTTCCTTCTCCCTACTAAATGGCCCTGATTTTTGTTTGTCCATTCATTGATTCATGGATTCATTCAACAGATTTTCTCACCACTCACCACATACTAGACATGATACTAATGATTACACATGAACACAGAGGAAAAACGGCATGTGCAGTTACATGTGTATATAAGTTTACTGCATCAAAAGTGCCCTTCCTGTCCTTCACTGTAAGTCAGAAGCTTGGGTCTGTACACAGAAGCTGGGAGGCACATAGGAACAAGGGACAAGGGGGAGCATTCTGTGGATGGCGATCTTGTTCACCATTTCATGTTAGCCACATGGAAGTTGTGTATCTGTTATTATTCTCCCACTCCTGCCCTTGAGAGTCCCTCCCCCCCCCCCCCCCCCCCGCCCTCCTGCAACCTTCCCATCCCAGTGCTTCACTGCTCTGCTTCCCCATACGGTTGTATTCCACTGACTTCACTTCTGAGTTTATAGGGAGGGACTGTCAAGCATGCGTTCAGAGTGAGCCCCATGCTTTCACAAAGAGCAATTCTGCATTTCCTTCATGCAGAACATCAAACAGCACATCTCCCTGGAGGCCTCTGGTATCCATGTTGCCACCTCGTTAATGACTCCCTGGGGCAAGGTTTTATGAGGTATCAGGGCAGATGTGAGCAGATATGGGAGAACCAGGTCTTCCAGGCAGTGTCACCATGGGGTAAAAGCAGTGCTGACCTCTTTGTATATCTTCCCCAGTCATGAGCATGGATTTACTGGGTTTTTACTCTGTGCCCATTTACTCACAAATCTGGAGACACTCAGGAAAGCATAGTTCCTTTGCTGGAGGAGTTTGATGGCTCAGCCTCAGTACACACTAGAAATTTATGGGAAGGGCATGGTTCCGGTCCTTCTGGTTCTCTCGGTGGCTGCAGTGGGAAGTCCAATATCCAGAAAGACAAACACATGGATATTCTCATTCCCAGGTAGTGCTATCTGGTGGCTGTGGAGAGAATACCTAACACAAAGTGGATGCTTGATAAAGAAATAAGATTGAATAAATGATTCAAAAAATAAATGAATGACTGGTAGGAGAGACGTAGCAGCTGATGTCTACAGACAGTGATGCTGTAGATGGTGGCATTTGGAGAGAAGAGGGAGTGGCTGAGGAGATGCCTGGTACAAGTGGCACTAAATGCTTTAAGATTTTGCAGGGAAAAGGGCTGCAGGCTTTTAATCATTGTAGGTAAACTGAGGCACAAGCCTGGTCATCAGCACTAAGTGCAAATGACTAGGATGATTGAAAAGTAATGATAATGACCAATATATTTTGAGCTCCTGTTGTATGTCAAGAATACTCTAAATGTCTTTATATTCATTCTTCATAACCAAACACACAGATACTATAACTATTCCAAATTTGCAGAAAAACAGAAAAGTCAGGGGTTTAAAACCTCTTCCACTCTCTTAACACTGTGATTCAAATCCAAGCAGTCTGGCTCTGGAGGTTGCATTCCTAAGACAACCACCAAGGCAGGGAATTAACTTACTTGGGTGGGCAGGGGGTGTCTGGAGCCCCTCTCACACAAAAGAGCAAGACCAAGCCCAGACTCCACCTGTGTGGGAGCTAAATCAGTACCATGGGAACTGGAAGAATATGACTGTGGAGAGCATCTTCCTTCCTGAGTGGGCAGGGAGCAAGTGTGTCAGCAGCCAGCTGTGGACAATAAAGGACAGTGGTGCTTGTGGGACACTTGTCTCTGACCTTCTCTTTCCTTTACCTCTAGTCTCTCAATCCTCAGTGTTACACACTCACAGAGCTTTCTTTTTCTTTTTAAGGGTTTTTAAAATATATATATACTTTATTGATTTTTTACAGAGAGGAAGAGAGATAGAGAGTAGAAACATCAATGAGAGGGAATCATCGATCAGCTGCCTCTTGCACACCCCCTCCTGGGAATGTGTCTGTAACCAAAGGTTCATGCCCTTGACCAGAATCGAACCTGGGACCTTTCAGTCCACAGGCTGACACTTTATCCACTGAGACAAACCGGTTTCAGTACTCACAGAGCTTTTGATCTCTACTCCACCCTGGTGGATCCCAAGTCTAAGTCTCCTCTCCTAGTTTCTCTTTCAGGTTTCCATCGCACATTCCCAAATGCTTTCTGGTGTGTGCCTTCAGACGCCCTGCCAGCAAGCAGCTCAAACTTAACTCAAGGCCAGACCTGAGCAATCCTTCTTTCCAACCCAGTGTGCTCCAACTTCTTCACTTCCTTTTGTCTGTCCACAATAAGTCATTCTCTGTTTCCAGGTGTCCAAACCTTGGGGCCTCCAGATCTGCCTCTTCTTCCCTTTCCACAAGGTGACATCACTTATGAATTCTCACTAACTTGTAACTTGTTAAAAATGAATTATAGTCACAGAAGTTTTGTTAATCTTCTACCTCTGCAGCTGTTTCTTCATTGGCACTGCTGGTCCTACGGCTCAACCCTGTGTTCAGTGCTTCTTGTTAGAAACCGTGCGTGGATTCTAGGTTGATTCTCTCCAGTTGCTCTCTCCTTGGTTCCGTCCCCACATGCTGCCAAGTCAGATCTCTCAAGTGCACTTCTGAACATGTCACTCCTCTGAGCAACAAGCTTCAGCAGCTCCTCCTTGTCTGCCAAACAACATTCAGATTCCTTATCATGGCTTTTCACATCCACTTAGATCTGGTCTCAATTCAGTGCACATGCATTGAGTCCTGCCGGTCCCAGGCCCTGCACTAGGCATGTAAATGAACCCGGGATGCTTTGTCCTTCGGAGGAAAAATCAGATAAATCAGATAAGCTGGTCCCAGTGCTTCTTCCCACTCACACCCACAGTTAAAGGGGTCAAGTTGGGTTCTTGCTGTTTCCTGGAATTCCTCAGCACTTTTCTGACTGTGTTCAGGAACTTCCTTACTTGACTCTCCAACCACCCCTCTTCTGCTTTCATATTCTTTCCTCCATGAAGGTACCTATGAGTGTCCCCATCAAAGATGAATGCTCCTTAGCACTCACCTTTCCTCATCCCCTTCAAGTTGGGTCAGGATCCCCTGTACATTAGTTTTGCATCTACCTGTCACTCTCAAAGCTTCATCCTCAAACTGATGTGCAACAGAGAGCCATTCCATAGAGTGTTCTATGTGTGTTCTTAGAAGAAAAAGTCAGAAACCTTTGGCAATGTTTGCACTCATTAGAATCTGACTGGCTTCTCTCATGCATGCTTTTTCAGAGATTTTTACAAATTGCATTTTATGCTTTAAGAATCTCCATGAGCCCAGCCAGTGGAGTATGCTCTCTCTCTCTCTGTCTCCTTTCCCCCTTCTAGGAAAAAAAAAAAAGAATCTTCATGAAAATGGTGTCATGTCATCTTTTGAAAACATGAAAATATAGAATATTTTTCTTATTTATTTTTCATAAGACCAATCTACATCTCTAGGAAATAGTGTTCCAGAGAACACAGTTTAGGAAACACTGTCCTAGAAAGCGGGACCACTGAGTAATGGTGAGAATAGCAATACTAAGAAACACTATTGTTCCGTTTTTTATTGATTAAGGTATTACATGTGCCTATATTTCCCCAATTGTCCCCCCATCCGCATTTGCTCTGTGGTTACTATACCAAGTGCTTTTACATTCAGGCTTTTATTTAATTTTCACAAAAATCCAACGTATGGGTACTATTTTAAACCATTTTGAAGATCTAGAAATAGAGGCTCAGGACTGCTAAGTAACATCCTCAAGGTCATCATCACCAAAGAAATAGTTAAAATGCAACATGAAATCAACCCACTAAGAGGCTGTGCCCTTTTAGGGAGGGAGCCTGTTTTTAAAATCTCTGAGACCCCTTTACCCCCACCCCACCCCAAATTCATTAAGGCCTGTGCCTCTTGAGCACACTTATGGTTTGGGTTTTGCAGCCTGATTTGGCATCAGCGCTTTGATGGTGTACAATAGAGTAGAAAGAACATTGCTACACTGCTTCCAGGCTCCAGAGACCTGAGTTTATGACCCTAAATCTGCCTTTAATTAACCAGGTGTCATTAGGCAAAGAATTTCTTCCCTCTGGGGCTCAGTTTCCTTAGCTGTAAAATAACAGTGAGGAGGGACCCCGTTGATGTCTGAGGTCCTTTAACCTCTTTTGACCATGCTCTTCTCTCTGCCAAGTTTGTGTGATTAATAGAATTAGACGAGCCCTTTGTTGCTCATTGTATCTGTCATCAAGAGAGCTGGAACTGTCCCTGGAAGGAATTAAGACATGGCCAATTCCCTGTGTGGAAACTCGAGGCCACATCCCTGCTGCCTGAGGAGCAAAAACATTGCCTTTTACCAAATATGTTCTTCCGGTATTTTTCTGATGTGCAACATCAAATAAATTTCAAAATTTTTCTTTGGATGATATAAGTAAAAATGAGTTTAAAAACACAAAACAAAAAACAAAAAACAACCAACCCAGATGGGACACATTTCCCTTGCAATATATATGTGATTAAAAATTAAGGAGAAAAATGTTTGTAGAAAATATGTTTTGGATTTCTAAACCAAAAGCTCTTGCGGAGTAGTGTGTGGCTTCCTGAGCCCCGACATGCAGCTGTTTTGGCCATCCTTCAATGAAGCATCAAACCCCAGTTGTCTTGGAAGTCCGCCTGCATCCTGGGATGTGTTCTCCACTGAGCAGCTAAAGGGGCTTAAAGTTTTCCAGGGTAACATCCTTTGACTGTAGTTCACCCCTTGGGGACCTTCATACAAACAAGATGTCTATCTCCTGACCCTGGCGCCGTAAGTGGCACAGCGTAAAGAAATACAGCAATAATAGAGGCTAATGTGAGCTTGGGGGTTTCCCCGAAGCAAAGTACTGACTTTCAGAGATGGAAACTTTAGCTTGCAAAAATGGTTCCCATTTAATTATTTCTATCCAGAGAATGAGAAATTAAGGGTTAGCCAAAGCATGCATAAGGGAAGGGAGAAGAGCAGCAATTTAAAAGAAACCTGAAGATTCTCTTATTAATTAAAATACTCTGAAAGTTGGACTCAAAAGCCTAGGATTTTAATATGGGTTCTGCACTAGTTCTGATGATACCAATGCTATAATTTTAATAATGCAGCTAGCAATTATTGAGCATTTACTATGAGCTAAATTCTCAAGTGGATCATTTTATTTATCTTGTAAACACGTGCAGCAGGTTCTATTGGTACCTGGTGCCGTACCTTGGCTTAGCTCAGAGGTCATTATCTGGCCGTCTCTTTTGATGTCAAAGGGAACTGTGTCTCTGCCACAGGATGTCCTCTGACCACAGAAAAACTTTGGCCACTGCATTAGACAGCCAGAAAGACCAAGCTGTTAACACTAAGGGTAACCTCCAAACAGTCAGGGATAGAAATTGATGAGCAAATATTCCAACTCTCTTGACCCTCAGCAGGACAATTCTGAGATGTATTTTGCACAGGTTCTCCGAGGATCCTCAGTTGAATGGCAAGTTCCAAGAACACTCAGCTATGCAGTGGGGGATTGTGGGGAACCACCCATGAGACATTCTATAGGGATGGAGAGTTGGAAGCATATTGACCAGGTACCACTCAAACTGGAGGTTCAAAGAACTAAGAATAGTCACTGCTCCAACTGTGGTGATGCTCCTGGTAGGGCTATATGCCAGGGAGATATTTTGGAGAATAGCCTCAGGACCTGTGTAAGAGGATTAGTAGGGTTGGGGCTCAGTAAATATCAACTTCAAGAACCGCACTTCTGGTCTTCTCAATATAACAATATTTTCAGTGTTTGAAAAAGAATATTCAGCTGTAGGTTTGTCTCCGTGGATAGAGCATTGGCCTGTGGACTGAAAGGTCCCAGGTTTGATTCCTGTCATGGGCACCTTCCCAGGTTGTGAGTTTGATCTCCAGTTGGGGTTGTGCAGGAGCCAGCCAATTGATGATGCTCTCTCATCACTGAATGTTTCTATCTCTCTCTCTCTCCCTTCATCTCTGAAACCAATAAAAATAACATTCAGTTACCTTCTAATTATAAAAATAAAATATGCATCTTATAAAATATGAATATTAAAGAAAATATCAAGATGCATTTATATACTTATAATCTCTCAACCCACAGATAAATATTGGCACTAAAGCTTTTTCAATGTACTTCCTTATTTATAAAATTGGGATGATGAAAGAATATACCTTATTAAGTTGTTATGAGAAATAAGTGATTCAATGCTGATATTTTGCTAAGAACAATATCTGACATAGAATAAATACTCAATAAAGATTAGTTATTGCTTTTTAAAATATTTCAAACATTTTTCCTGTGCAATTTACATGACAAATCATTTTGTCTTCACAAGCATGCGTGTGCACACACACACACACACTCCATGTGAGGTATTTACCAGCTTACCTGTGTTTACAACTACCCTGTTTCCCCGAAAATAAGACAGTGTCTTATATTAATTTTTGCTCCCAAAGATGTGCTAGCTCTTATTTTCAGAAGATGTTTTATTTTTCCATGAAGAAGAATATGGTACACATTTATTGTTAAATGAAAATAAAGGAAATTATTTATTACCTGTATACAGTACGGTAGTATGGTAGTTGTCAACACAAACCAGACAAACTGTGAATCCCACAGTATCAAGAATTTACTCATTTATTCAATGATAATCGTGTCATCATCTTCTGGAACATCATCATAACAATCCAATTTCTGAATTTCCTGGTGAATTTCTTGTGACTCCATTTCTTTCAGAATCAGTGGACCAAATCTCTCATGTTTAGCCTAGGGGGCCTTATTTTGGGGGGATGCCTTATATTTCACTCAGAAGGAAACCTGTAAGTAGGTCTTATTTTCAGAGGATGTCTTATTTTCGGGGAAACATGGTAAATCTAATGAATAATCTCAGAGAAAATTGTATTTATATTTCATAGCTAAGATATAGCAAAGTCAGAACTTAAACTCATGTGTGCCTTACTATAAAATTTTATTTGCCTATAACCATGTTTGTAACGACATGAAAAGATTCTTGAACCTTTGTTACTTCCACATGTTTGTTTTCCCTGTTCCTTACTCAAAATTTCTCTCTAGTTAATAATTAGTAGGAAAACCACTAAGACAAAAATGACCAATATTCTTCTCATTCTGACAAAACACAGGAGGATGGAGGATCCTGTTCTGGGTCACTTCCTTCAGTGCCACAGGGAACTTACTTTAATTATTATCCACTTTGTTGCTTGCTTTCTCAATTTATCTTCCATGACACCATTCTTCAGCCTCAAAATATAGTTAAAACTCTCATACGAGAAATAAAATATTTCCTTAACTTCTACACCTTATGTTTTAGTTGTAGTAGACAATCTGCTTTTCCCCCCAAAAAACTCCAAAATGTCAGTGATTTTGCACAATAATCATTTACTGCTTGCTTATATCGGAGTATAGTGTAGATTGATGTGAAGTGTTTCTGTGCCATATAGTCATCCAGGCATCCAGGATCATTTATAATCCTGTGGTTCTGCCCTGCCCTTAAATCTCTATTCTGCTGCAATATGGAGAAAGATAAAATGGACCATCCTCAGTGTACAGTTTTATGGCTTAGAATGGTGCACATCGCTTCTACTAAGATTACAATGGCCAGCAATATGTGATTCTTTTGTCCCAGTTATGCAAGGATGAGGAGATATGTAATCAAGTAGAGTGCCGAGCCCAGACGTTATGAGCATCGTCAGTTTCAGACATGCCATTTCAAGCAACACCTCCTTAAATGTTTTTCCTTCTGTCATTTTTGAAAGAAACATAAAAGTGACTAACCTTTGTATCATGTGTTACAGTTCCCGTACTCTCACTCCCCTTCACATTTGGATCAGCCACCCCACCCCCTGGCCCTGATTTATTGCTCTCAAAGACACCAAACACCAACTCCACAGATGTCAGAATCTGGAGTCTACAGCAGAACTTGACACAGTACATAGATGCTTGGCTTTTATTGAATGGGTGAATAAAATATGTAGCTTTGGTAATAGTCAGCTTCTTTTTATGTACAAAAAAAAGGCATAGGTCTTCTTTTACATGTTATATTTTGTTTTAGATTCTGGGGGTCACTGGCTAAGCCTCCATAAGCAGATGCCGAGGCACACTTTGTCACACAGAGTTCTATTGGGGATGGTCACCTTTGGAAGCAACAAGTAAGGTTAGGTGGATGGACAAGTCATTTCGTGGTAACTAGCCTGACAAAGACTTGTCAACCATGTGGGAAGCTCTAGTGTGTAACATTTATCAGAGTTGTTTCACATTGGGCTCTGTCATGTCACTGTCCTGTTCAATAAGCTTCCCAGTTCCCCTGATTCCTTCCCACCACAGCCTTTTATCAAAGCCAGAGGCAAGTTAGGAGCTTCCCCCTTGTCACATGGCAATATTCTACAAAGACTTCAAATTAGGGTATTTAACACCATCTGAATAATAAGAGATGTTCTCCACTACTCACATCTCATTCACATGAGCAACTTCTCTAAACAGGAAACTATTCATGTTTCATGATTTTCTTTGCATCTAGAGACTTGGTAGGGGCCCAGTAAGTGTTCCATAAGTATTTATTAATCAATAGTAAGTGAATAAATGAATAAATAAATTGTGTTCAATACATATAATTCCTCACCCATACATTCAAAGTTATCCATCACAGTATTTTCACTTCCTTTCTTTGCCTAAACCCCCATGACACCATAACTTGTCATCTAAAATCCAGACAATCACATAGGCTGACTGTGCTCTGAAATTTCCATGTTCCAGGCATTTGTCAATACCATTCCCTCCCTTTCAAAGTCCTGATTTTACACATTCACTTGTCAAATTCCCACTCATCCTATCATGTCATATTTTTCCTGATGTTTTCTTTTCCTTCAAATCATATCACTAGATATTAATTCTCCATTCCTAAAGATACTACAGCACAAAAATGTGTGCCCTTATCATATCTTTCTGGTAACATGATTGTCACCACACAGGTAATGAGGCCCCATCTGCATATCTAACAGGAGAATTCCAGTGTGCGATCTGAGCTGAGGTTGGCTGCGTCTCTATTTGAGCACAGACCCACAGGCTGTAGAAAGATGCTGCTGCCCATACTGCTGTGGCTGATGATGGAGGAAGTTCAGTTCCCCATTTTTAATTATCCTTGAAACCAGCTTTGTCTGTGCCTTACTCATAATTTGGTTTTGAGCTCTTCTCTTATTACATGCTAGAATTCATGTAGAATATTAAACATATATCCCACCTTCGCCTGAGCAGTATAAACTAGGTTCCTGTCAAATGAACAAAAAATAGTGTTCTGCCTAATCTCAGACAGGGACGATGTAGCTTGTCACATTGGCTTCTGAACAAACAGTAATCTCCCTCCCTCCTTCCTTTCCTTTCTCCCTTCCTTTTCCTTTCCTTTATTCTCCCTCTATCTTTCTTTCTTTTCCATCCCCTCTTTTTTCCTTTGACATTTCTTAAGACTATTCTCTATGCAAGTCTGATGAATAAGGGAGAGATAAAAAAAAAATCAGTGATGAGAGAGAATAATTGATTGGCTGACTCCTGCATGCCCCACACTGGGTATCAAGCCCACAATCTGTGCCCTTGGCCAAAATCAAACCTGGGACCCTGCAGTCCACAGGCCAATGCTCTATCCACTGAGCCAAACCAGCTAGGTAAGTCTGAGATCTTGAGCAAACGGGTCGTAGAACTCACTCTGTTACCAAGTTTCTGGAAAGGGCTGTAGGAAACTGCAGGAAGCAGGACTTGGTTAAAAGAGCCCAGGATTTGGCTATGATCTGTGTGACCTCAAAATACTTACCAACACCCTACAAGTTCTAGTTTATTTCTTAGAGGTTCGTATGTTGTGAATATCCCACCCTATAGCAGGACAGGGTTGTGACTAGGGTGAGGCAAGTGGGGCACCTGGGGTGTCACATTTAAGGGGGACTTTCTCTTCACAACCCTGGCAGTGAGCACCTTTGCATTTTGTCCCTAAGAGCCTGTCTCACTTCATCTTGAGCCATGTGGTGAGAATTGAATGAGTTATTACATATCAAGGGCTCACAATAGGAACTGGTACAGAGTAAGTGTTCAGTAAACACTGTGTATGCTTGTTTTTCTGTAAGTCCTATAACTGCCATTCTTTCTTATTATTACTGTTACCACAACCATCCATATTGCAACCATTTCTGCTATTACCACCAAATGATCCTCATTTGATGTTATTATAAAATTATTCTAGCTTTTCTGCAGGGAGGGTATTTCTTATGCTTTGGAGAAGAAAGAACAACCACAGCAAACTGGGAGGAGTTTTTGTTTTGTTTTTATTGGTGCAATAGCAGCCCAGAGCAGAGACTTACCCCAGTTGACTTTTGGAGTGACATTTCCTAGAAAGGAAAGAAATTGGGAGGCTAACTCCCCAAAGACAGAGTGACATAGTGACTAAGTGCTGAGGTTTTGAATTCAAGAACTGGATTCACCTCTTTCTGACTGTGTGACCTTGAGCAGGTCAGTTCCTCTCTCTCAGATCCATTTTCTCATCTTTACTACCAGTGCTCTAGTTCAGTTGGCTATGTGACAATGAAACATGATGATGCTTGTGACGAATGCAGCACCACTAGCATATTCTAAGTGCCCCACTCACAGCTAGTTTATCTCCCGTTCTGTCTGTTGTTTTATTGTGGCTGTAGACCCTTGTCCCTTTACTCTATCCCCAGCCTAAAATCACCCTTTCTGAGCTAGTGTGACATGAAAAATTATGAGACTGAAACCTCCTGTCTCTGATGACGCACTGTCCCTGTAAGGCTAGGCCAGGGGTGACCTCTCTATCACCTTCCACCAGGCCCTATTCAAGCTCAGCACCCACACCAAATTCTTCAATCAAGGGAGAGGAGCACAGTCACTCTGGCATTTCCTTCTCTCTGCCTGTCCCAAGTCCTTCCCTCTCTGTTCGCTGGGCATCTAGCAGGCCTGTTTATTAAGTATTTGACATCTAGATAATAACTTCAATAACTTTCTACAGCTGCCCTCTACCTCTGAGTCAAGAATGATACATTTTCCCTTGGGCTTCTGTGAAAACCAGGTGTCTACACTGGACCCCTGTGGGGGAAGGTCTTGACTCTGAGCCATAACTAAGATGTTCAGATTAAAACTGGGTAGAAGGGAGGACTACTGATGGGACAGTGGATAAGACTGGATGAGATGCTGGATGGCACTGTCTCCTACAAGCAAGGATGGTCGCCCTGGCCACCTGCACAATAGCTCTTCCATGGCCACTGTGAGGAATACCTATTACAGCTTTGTAATAGACACACAACTGGGCTCCTTTCTTGAAAGATGTCCAGGACACTGAAGCCTGGGTCACCAAAAGAAACAGTCAATGGCATGTACCTAATGGGAAGGGGAAATGTGGTCTCAGAACTAGTGCCTCTGAGCTCTCAGCCTGGAAACCAGTCTTGCTCCCTGAGAGCAACAAAGGAGGTGGCTGGTCTAGGGGAAGGAGGTGCAACACCAGACCTCTTGGCTGAAATTCCATGTACACGAGGGTGTTCCTTCCCTCCCACATTGCTTAGGGAACCCACACAGAGGAACATCTGGCCAGATGTAATCTACAAAACAGGCTGTGAAACATATTCACTCCCTCAGGCCAATGGGAGCCCACCTAGTAAACGAGCAGGAAAAGGCCCCACAGTGAATTCTGGAAGCTGAGATCCATCTCACATGGGACCCTTCTTTTTGTAAAGAATGAAGACTAAGCCAACAATTTCATGCTGAGGTCTGACGGCATCTGGGAAGCTGTCTTAGGAGTCAGGGCCATTCACATAAGGGGTCAGTCGGGACCTGGAGACACTGTCTGCCAGTTTGTCATGACCGAGAGGAGCCAGGAGAAGGGAGAAGTCCTGAGATGTCAACAGCAAAGCACCCACCAGGAGCTAGCCTTTACTCAGTAACTGCTACGTCGCCAAGTGCTAAGGGCCTTAGATGCATTTTCATTTGATTTTCACAGCAACCCTAAGGTCTGTGCATCATCCCCATTTTGTAGATCAAGTACATAAGGCGGGAGAAGATACAAACATTCTCAAAGGCATAGGGCTGGAGGGTGTGGAACCAGGAAGAACTCCCAAATGGGTCTGCCTCTTCAGCCTTTGCTTGTAGCCACACTGGGAGTCAAGTATCAATTTTCTTCCTCAGACACCTTCTTTCTCCAGCTTCTTGCCACGGCTTGGAATCCTCTCGATTGGGCTGAGGTTATGTCTCAAGCTCTCTCATCTCCGAGGCAACATCTATCTCCCAGAGCACAGAGAACATGTATTTCTATTTTCTTGGGTGACCACAGTGATGGAAAAGCACCCCTGACTACTCAGGCTAACGGTGAACACCTGCCGACAGAAAGGGCCCCTGCCTCACTGTTCACTGCTCAAGTGTGAAGGTGAAAAAAGGGGAGGACAACAGATGAGTCAAGCATAATTAATAGAGCAATTTAACAGGTTCCAAGCTTCTGATTCCATTTAACCTTTGAACTTAGTCCTGGCCTTGTCTGCTGAAGGTCATCATGGTGGACCCAAGCCCCCATACTGGTGTGAGGTGTGTTTCTCACAACTTTCACGGGATCCTGATGAAGAAAGGGCTGATTGATAACCAGGACTGCCATGCACGATAATAAGCCTGTGATTTCAGGGAAAGAGCTTACACTCAGGGAAGCTGACACAGGGCCAGCACCTCGATTGCTTTTAAGCACAGAACATTGGAGAACAAACAGATGACTCAGACCTAAAACCCGAGATCTGAATCAACAATACCCACAAATAACCACCTGTCCATTTGGACTTTTCTCTCCCTCTTAACTGCTGCATTGTCAATATGCTACTTTTCTATTACCTCTCATTTACCCAGGCTGATGGAAAGTAAATGTTGGAGAAGACTCCACTGGACTTTTTCTCTCTGAGTTTTTCCAGATTTACAAAGTGAATCAGGCCACAGGATTAGAATGGCCTGTATCAAATTCTTGCTGTACCACTTTCAGTCTGTATATCCTCAAAAATAATACTTAAACTCTCCAAGGTCTAATCCTTCATTTCCATATCTATATAACATAACTACCTCATAGAGGTCATTGGGATGACTATACCTTTAGTCCAGTGAACTAACCCTGAGGGATCCAGCCACACAGTGGTAGAAATTACTGACACCTCTGGCATATCTTCCACAATCAATAACTCCCATCTAAATTTCCTTTTCTGAAGATTGCATAAATTATTGATGGTAGCCATCTGAAAGGTGTGAGGTGATGTCTCATTGGGGATTTAATTTGCATTTCTCTGATGATTAGTAATGTTGTACATCTTTTCATATGCCTAATGGCCATCTGTATGTCCTCTTTGGAGAAGTGTCTATTCAGGTCCTCTGCCCTTTTTATTATTTTTTAAATTATTTTCCTGCCCTTTTTTTAATTGGATTGTTTGGTGTGTGTTTTTTGTTTGTTTTATTGAGCTTTATATGTTCTTTATAAAGTTGGGTATTAACCCCTTATCAGATGTATTATTGGCAAATATGTTCTCCCATTCAGTGGGTTGTCTTTTTATTGTGTCAATGGTTTCCTTTGTTGTACAAAAACTTTTAATTTTTATGTAGTTCCATTTCTTTATTTTTTCATTTGTTTCCCTTGCCTGAGAAGACATAGCAGAAAAAATATTGCTATGAGAAATGTCAAAGATTTTACTGCTAGTGTTTTCTTCTAGAATTATTATGGTTTTGAGTGTAACATGTAAGTTTTTAATCCATTCCAAGTTTATTCTTGTATATAGTAAAAGAAAGTTGTCTAATTTTCCTTTTTTTGTATGTATCTATACTATTTTCCCAACACCATTTATTGAATAGACTATCTTTATTCCATTGTATGTTTTTGCCTCCTTTGTCAAATACTGATTGACCATAAAAGTGTGGGTTTATTTCTGGTTTCCCTATTCTGTTCCATTGATCTATATTCTGTTTTATGCCAATACCATGCTGTTTTTATTATCGTGGCCTTCTAGTATTTTTTATATTAGAGCGAATTTTGTTCTTTCTTAGGAATTCTGTGGCTATTTGGGGTATTTTGTGGTTCCACATAAATTTTTGGAATATTTGTTCTAATTCTGTGAAATATGCCATTGGTATTTTGATAGGAATTTCTTTGAATCTATAGATTGCTTTGGGTAGTATGGACATTTAACGATGTTAAGTCTTCTTATCGATAAACACAGTATATGCTTCCACTTATTTGTAACTTTTTAATTTTTTATTTATTATTTTATAATTTTCTAAGTATAGTTCTTTTACATCATTGGTTAAATTTATTTCTAGGTGTGCAGTTTTTTTTGTTGTTGTTGTTTTTTTTTTTGTTTGTTTGCTTTTAATACAACTGTAAATGGGACCATTTTCTTAGTTTTCCTTTATTATAGTTCACTAGAGGCCTGGTGCACAAAATTCATGCATAGGGGAGTGGGGTGTCCCTCAGCCCAGCCTGCACCCTCTCCAATCTGGGACCTCTCAAGGGATGTCCAACTGCCCATTTGGCTTGATCCTATCCAGGACTGCTGGCTCCCAACTGTTTGCCTGCCTGCCTTCCAGATTGTCCTTAACCACTTCTGCCTGCCAGCTTGATCACCCCCTAACCATTCCCCTGCCAGCCTGATTACCCCTAATTGCCCTCTCCTACCAGCCTGGTCACCCCTAACTTCCCTCCCTTGCAGGCTTGATCACCCCCAACTACCCTCCCTTGCAGACCTGGTCCCCCCCAACTGCCCTCCCCTGCTGCCCATCTTGGGGTGGGCCATCTTTGACCACATGGGGGCAGCCATCTTGTGGGTTGGAGTGATGGTCAATTTGCATATTACTCTTTTATTAGATAGTATTATAGGTGTATAAAAATGCAACTACTTTCTGGGTATTTGTTTTGTATCCAGCTACTATAGTGAATTTATCAGTTCTAATACTAGTGTTTTGGTGGAATAGGTAGAGTGCTCTATATACAGCACCATGTCATCTGCAAATAATAAGTTTTAGTTCTTCCTTTTCAATATGTATGCTTTTATTTCTTCTTCTTGTCCAATTGCTGTGGCTAGGGCTTTAAGTACTATGTTAAATAAGAGTGGCAAAAGCAGATATCCCTGTCTTATTCCTGATCTTAAGGGAAATGTTTGTAGTTTTTGCCCATTGAGTATAATGTTGGCCCATTGAGTATAATGGGTTTGTCATATCTGGCCTCTAATATGTTGAGAGATGTTTCCTCTATTCCTATTTTACTGATAGTTTTTTATCATACATGGGTTCTGGATTTATGCTTTTTCTGCATCTGCTAATATGAACATGTGATTTTTTTAATCTGTCATTTTGCTTATGTGGTATATCATATTTATTGATTTGCAGATATTCCACCAGTCTTGCATCCCTGGGATATATCCCACTTGATCATGGCTTATGATCTTTTTAATGTATTGCTAGATATAGTTTGGTAATATTTTGAGGTAATGTTTTAGTATTTATGTTCATTAGGGACATTGGTTATACTTTTGTTTCTTTGCAGTATCTTTGAAATTAGAATATTGCTGGTCTTATAAAATGAACTTGGGAGTCCTCCTTCCTTTTGAATTTTTTGGAATAGTTTGAGAAGAATAGGTCTTAATTCTTCTTTGAATGCTTGGTAAAATTCAGAGCTTCTGTGGAAAGTAGTATGAAGTTACCTCAAAATTTTAGAAATAGAACTGCCTTATGATCCAATTATTACATTTCTGGAAATGTAGTCCAAGAAACCTGAAACACCAATTCAAAAGAATATATGCAAACCTTATGTTCATTTCAGCATTATTTACAATAGCCAAAATTTGGAAGCAGCCCAAGTGCCCATCAGTAGATGAGTGGATAAAATGCTGTGTTACATGTTACACTTAAACAGTGGAATACTCCTTGGCCATAAAAAAGAAGGAAACTTATCTTTTATGAAAGTGTGGATGAAACTGGAGAGTATTGTGCTAAGTGAAATAAGCCATTCCGAGAAAGACAAAATACTACATGATTTCACTTATGTAGCATCTAATGAACATAATAAGCTAACAAACAAAATAGAATAGACTCATAGATACAGAGAAAAGACTGACAGCTGTCAGAAGTGAGGGGATTGGAGGGCTGGTAAAAATGGTGAAGAGATTAAGAAAGAAGAAAAAAAAAAAAACACCTCATAGACACCTACAACCCTATGGTGATTAACAGGGGGAAAGGGGGTAGAGGGAGGCCAAGAGGGTAAAAGGGAATAAATAATGATAGAATGAGACTTGACTTGGGGTGGTGAACACACAATATGCTATACAGGTAATGTATTATAGAATTGTGCACCTGACACCTACATAATTAATTGTATTAACCAATGTCACCCCAATAAATTCAATAATGTTTTTTAAAAATTGCATAAATTGTCACATATATGCAAATATGATTATGAATTAATTACTATGGCTGACGTGATTAATTTTTTATTATAACCAATAATGCCTTAGGAATCATTATAAAACATTTAGAGCATTTGGCAGGATGGTAATAATGCAATTTTCCTTCAATCCTTGAACTGACACCCCCAATGAGTCAGAATAAGCTCTTTGCTGAAATCTTCATTTTGGAAAGGAGTTATCTGAAAAAGGCAGTTCCTAGAGTGGAAAAGTCAATAAAAATATGAAAAGTGATTAATATTACTCATAAATATAGAAATACAGTATAAAAGGAGTAATGATTTTAGCCCATCAAAGTGACATTTAAACATTAATAATAATGCTCAATATAAAAGCAGATTTCAAAGATTGAACCTACTATTAAACCCCAATAATATTTTTGAAGAGAACTTATCAAATTTATCCATATTCAAAATGCACTTACTATTTGACTCAATCATACCACTTCTAGGAATTTGTCATAGATAATTTTTTATCCTTTCTACCTAATTACCTACCTATGTATCACACATAAATATAACATAAGACTTTTTATTTTAATTTTTCTTATGATACCAAAGGAACTTGGAAATAGACGAGGGTGTGGAATTTTCCAATAGATTGTGGGATATACAGGGTTAGGCAAAAATAGGTATATAGTTTAATACAAATAGATAATACAATAATTAATAACTATCAATACATGAATAAGCTGTGTTTTGCGAACCCACAACGGTAAGCTTACTTTTGCCCACCTCATACATATGACTAAGGCCTGGGTGACAGTTTAAAGAAAGCATCAGACATATTTATTTAATGACATGAAAAGTTGTCTAAGGTCTACTAAGTGGAAGAAATAGGCTTCAGAATGATATGTAGAGTCAAACTTTATTACACATAAGAATCATCAGTCATGAAGTTAGAAGTGATAAAAGCAAAGTTAGGTGGTTATTTTATGAATAATAAGAAGAATGGACTAAGTTAGAGAGACAATGGAATGGTGGCTGTGGGCTGGAGAGGAGTAAAAAAGGGAAAGGAAGATGCCCCTGCTATGCCTTGGCCAAGTGGAGTATGATGGTGCCTATCCCACTGAAGCTGGAGACTGGAAGAAGGTGTGTGAAAAAGAGATGTATCATTCTTAAAAATAATTACAGCAATAACAATAGTGAATATTTCTTGAGTGCCTACTATGCAGCACATGCTATGCTAAGTTTAATATTTTATAAGTACTATTTCATATTTTAACCTAAAAACAAGACAGGTACTAGTTTTACCATAATTTTGCAGAATGAGGAAACTGAGGCACAAAGGTTCCTTTACTTGCTTGTTCACACACCACTCACAAATACTAAAACCAAGATTCCACATTAAAGTCTTAAAGCCTGTATCTTAACCACTAGGTAACAAAGATGTATTACTTCATCTCACTTTGAACAAAGATCTCCTAGGGGAGAAATGGGTTATGGTGGGACCCTTTGTTGGGATGGCAGACTGTCCCAACTTCATTGGAAGTGCCCAGGAGGTATCTAGTTCCATGATATACTTCTGAATAAAAGATGATGCTGTACAGAGGTGACAGATCCAGGATGGCCTGCTCTTAGAACACAGTTGTCTTCCCCCCCCCCTCTCCCAACCAATAGTGAAGATGATTTCCTCTGAACCATTAACCCTCTCCAGCTGCGTTGCTCTGGTGACCAATGGCATTTGCAAGGCAGCTGGCTAAGGTCATGGGTCAGGCTCTGGCTATAGAAAACACACCCCAGGCCTTTGTCTCCTCAATAACTGAGCTAGTCTCACCCACTGAGAGGGCTAATTGCCCTGTCCCTTTGAAAAGAGGATGCAGCATAGCTGGAAGTTAATAAAATGTATCTAGAACAGCTATTTTCAACCTTTTTCATCTCATGGCACACATAAACTAATTACTAAAATTCTGCAGCACATCTATCTATCTATCTATCTATCTATCTATTTATCTATATCTATCTATCTATCTATCTATATATATATATATATATATATATATATATATATATATATATTGGCCAATCTGACAAAAAAATAGGTTTAATTTTTATTGACTTACAAAAATAATAGTAGTAATTACCTACCCTTTTTTGCTCCAAAGTGACTTTTTACAAAAGCAGGTACCTATACTTGTATATATGGATTTTGGGCACCAAGAATTAACCAATCAGACACAACTTTATTAAGTGATGTGACCAATCAGATTTAACTCTATTATAGAATCTATATATCTATGGTTCAAGATGGTGTTCACACCAGACGGCTATTGTTGGGTTGGCTGTTGTTGTTTTTAAATTTCACAATCTAAGGGAAACGAGGTCAGTGCCTTTGACTTAATAATCAGGCATTGCATGTTTTAAAAATTTGTGCAGCACACTGGTTAAAAATCTCAGATCAAAAAGATACACATCAAAACCACAGAGAGGAATTGTGGACAAACAGATCTATAAGTCCCAACCCCAGCTTCCCAAATCAGGATCTCTTTGAGGGAGTCCCAAGAATCTGCATTTTTTTTTCTTTCTTAAGCCCATGGCTTTTTAATGCACCAGTAAGTTTGGGAACCACTGAATATAGTTTCCCCTCTCATGTGCCTCCAAGTGGAGAGGGGGCTCTAGGTGTTGAGATGGGAGGAAATGTGAAGACAATTGCTTTAGGCCACATCTCGGAGAGCTTGTAACCGGCTGAACAGAGGATGACCATAGGAGAGGAGCACAGGCATGAAAAGGTGACTTGGTAGGAAGGAAGGAGCTACTGCTTCTGAATTCTGATGACAGAATCAGGGGGTATAAGACAGTGGTTGTTCAAAGCCACTAAGCTTTGGGGTACTCTTTTAGGTGGCAATAGATAACTGGAATAGAGTCTCAAGGAGTCTAAGGGAACCCTACTGAAAGGGCGGATGGTTATGTGCCAATTAACATCTATGTGAAGAAACAGAGAGGGTCAACGCCTGAGAGGGAAGAGTCCATCAGCCTCCTGATGAAAACAATCCTGACCCAATGGATCAACCTAGTCCTTACAACGCACACCCATCCCTTCCTTCTCAGCAGGAATGGGCCTTTCAGGAAAAGCTGTCAAACACTCTACTTAAAAGAGTTCTTTCTCTCTATCTTAAAGGTTTCTTGTTGAAATGGGGTCAAAATAAAGGAAAGTCCCTGGGAGTCCAAGAGTGGTCACTTGGAAAAGTATGATGCCCTGACTTTCTTATGATGACTCAGTGAACTTGATCCTGTCCTCAGGAATAGACTCGGTTTGGAGGGAAATGAACCCCAGGAACCAAAAGCCACAGGTAGAGTTTTGGGGTAAGAACCCTTATTACTAATCCCCGCTTCCAGCACCAATGGCTCCAGGAAAAAAAGTGCTAGTGACTTTTCAGCTCAAACTTTTTATCTTCCTCTCTCTCCCTCTTTCTCTCCCCGCTATTCTTGTTAGAGAAACCGGGAGCACCCAGACCTCCTAAAACTTCAATCCCAGGAAGACAAAGACAAACTCCCCCCAACCCCCTGTTATGTCCAGGGAAAAACCAGGTCTATACACACAAAGAGGAAGTGCCCAAGCAAGGGCCCCGCTAAGATTACGGGCTGTTAATAAGGAAAGACAGAAGCCAGGAGTTTGATGTACAACGCGACAAGCAGAGGTTAAGGGGAGAGCCAGGGCAGGCTCATTTGCAAACATGGTCCTGTTTCATTAAGTGAGAGCAGAGACAGCCTGTCTCAGTCCAGCAGAGAAGGACCTCATTATCCACGTAGGGAGCAAGAGATAAGAATCTTTTAATAATTGCTGGGAATTTTTTTATTATGATGTGGAATGCCAATTTAGGCCTCTTCTGGCCTGCTTGATACAAACAGCCTCTTGGGGAGTGAAAGCCACTCCCCCCCTGGCGGTGGTCATTAAGGACAAAGAGGAGAGAGACGGATGTTTGCTCTGGAGAAAGGCCACTGCGCAGGGGGCCCCAGCAGTGCCAGGAGCCGGGTCTCCACCAGACAGCTCCTGAGGCTGTCCTGTTTCTGGAACCTTCCCAGAGCCTGCAGAGGCCAGCTTGTCATTCCCAGCGCTGTTTCCCTACCACCAGTTGATCCCGAATCGCCTCAAGACACTCAGACTACCTGCGAAGGGACGAGATGTTACTTCCTTTCATGTTTAACAACTCTAAGTACCAAGGTTTGAACAGAAAGTTCATATCCTTACTTGAGAGAAACATGAACATTTCCTGTGCTAAGCGGTAACGTGTAAAGATAAGTACAATGAAAACTAGACACGTTTATTATGTTTTACCTAGATGCCTTTGCCTGCCAGAAACTGGGCTCTTTCTTTGTTGAAAAGGGAGTTTAGAGAAAGGTTAGGAGTTAGAAACACTCTAGGACTAAGCTGATGCATTTTCCTCTATGTTATCTGAGTGATTGAAAGACGTTTAAAAAGGAAATGCCTTTATTTATTTTTTAATGTGATTTTAATCTCACAATTTGTGGAACAATCCAGATTTATGATCCTGCTATTTAGGGGCCTGTGGTTCGAAGGCTGGTCAGGCCCCAAGTGAGCCCTGGGTCCCAAGGCAGCATTTCCTCAGGCTTGGCTGCAGTTCACCCCCAAAGGCCCAGAAGAAAGGAGATCAAGGCCTAGCAAGGCCTGCTAGGCACTGATCCCCTGGCCCTGGCTGTGCTGGGGGCTCCCTTTGATCCCACACAGCTGGGCTCTTAGCCCAACCCTCCGAAGGGTTCCCACAAGCGGGCTCCTAATTCTTTCCACCAGCCTCCTTCCTGCCTCTGCCCTGGCTCCACAGCCCCCTCTCCTCCTCTCTCTGCCTCTCTTCCTGCATCAGGCCCCGCAGGGTGGATGCTGAATGACAGTGATGGTGGATTTTAAGTCCGAGGTGTCAGGAGCAATGAGGCGTCTTTGAGTCAGACGGGCCTCCTGTTTCCATCTCCAAAAGCGAGGGCACCATGCCCAGGGCTGCAGGCCCCGGGAGCTGTCTGAGCGTGAGCTCAGCGCCTGCTCCTTGGCTGGGTTTCAGAGAGGCCTGAGGAAGCGAGGGGTGTTGCGTGCTCCCTGGTGGAATCTGCGCTGACAGCTCAAAGGCTTCGGAGGGTCCCTGGTGCACAAGCCAGGCCTGGCCGAGTGAGCTGCCTGGTCCCCTTCTCACCTCCTCACTGCTGCACTTCTGATGCTGCCCCAGAGCAATAGCTGTATTATTATTATTAACGTGAATAATTATCTAACAGTCCCAACTGCTAGGCACTGAGGGCAGTGGAATGTGTTGTTTAGAGCAGGAAGCTCCTGGGTTTGAGTAAAGCATTTGCCACTTTCTAGCAGCATGACATTGGAACAGTTGTTCATCATGCCTGAGCCTCACTTTCCTTATCTGTGAAATGGGATAATCATGATACCTGAGTTGAGACTCATAGGAACAAATTGGTAGAGCTGGTTGGGAGCTAGACATGCATGCGGTAAGATGTGGCACAGGGTAGGCAAGAATGGAGCTGTGGGACGTGGGTCCAAATTCTACTTCCAGCACATCTCAGTTAATCCCTGAGTTTACTTATCTAGTAAATGGGAATAATTATACTTCCCAAGATGGTGGAGAGTATCAAGATAGCTGTGAAATCTCCCATGGGGAGATTGGGGGACAGGCCCTCTCTACACTAGAAAGAAGAGGGAAGACAAAATGGAGGTGCTGGGTGAAGTGCTTAGATGTAGCTTGTAAGGACTCTGAAATGTTAATCTTCTAGCTTCGTGTCCCTAACCTTGACTTCTCGCCAGCACAGACTTGTGCTGCACTGGCTCGTCCACACCTGTGCACAAATCAGATGATACACACTTCCTAAACTAGGAAGCTCATTTCTTCTGTCTGAACTGTTCATCTTTCTTCTTTTCCACCATTATTGTATCACCTCCTCCAGGAGACTTCCCTGACTGCCATTGAGCCACATAGTGCCATAGAAAGAGAAGAGCTCAATGTTGTCATAGGAATTAGCTTGTTTCGCTCTCTAAGTTTTTACAAAGAGGAGGCCCCCTACTGGGGAAGCTGCTCTTGTTCACTGCAGACCTGAGACAGAAGCCCTGACTACTGCGGTGTGGCTTCAGAGCAGCATCAGAATCATTTCTTCTTTGGTGTCCTTGAACCAAGGGGATTCTCCAAGGGTGTTTTCTCAGCTCCCATGAACACCTGGGACAAAAGAGAACTCTATGAGAAGGGAGAATTCATTCATGTAGTAGAGATTGAAGAGAAGAGGAAGGAAGTGATTTTCCTGGCTCACTCAATGCACAGGCACCATGGTGTTCAGAGTAAGTTTCAGAGGCAACCTGGACGCTGTCCTGATCGTGCTTACCCTCCCACCTCCACAAGCTCTTCAAGTCTGCAGCTGTGCCTGAAGTCCTGCCTTGCTCCCACCCTCAAATGCCTGGCTTCTTCTCTGTCTTCAGGTTTCTACTTAAAGACACTTCCTCCAGGAAAGCTCCTCAAGAATACACTATTTACATTTATGCAACCCCATTATTTTCTCTCCTGGACTCTCATTAAGTTCTTTTAGAGAACTGTAAAGTTATTTTCTTTTTATGTTGCTTATGAGTTTAATTTTTTGGTCTGTCCATCTATGGATATCATGGTATTAAGAGCCTTCTTCTTTGCCACCATAGTCTAGTGCCCAGAACAGGGTTTGGTATATTCGGTGTTAATGAGTGTTTCTTGAGTGATACATGAAGGTCCAAGAGAGCTCTGCATGGACGATGGGATGGGATTCTTGATTTGAAGAGTTTCCAGTGGAAAAGCTGTCCATAGACTGTCCTGGGTCCTTGGTGACATCATCCCTTTTGTTCCTTTTACTCTCACCTATTGCTCTCCAACAAAAATAATGGCACCTAAATCAAAGCCAGGACAAAAGGAAGGCTCCGTAACAATTGTCAATTAGTTAAGATTGTGTCTGAAAACTCTATGCAGGGAAAGAAAGGGCCTGACTTGGATGGGGAGGTTGATTAGTATGATGTGGAATTCTAAACAAAGCGCTAGGCTATCACTTAAATCCCCGTGCTTTGCTCTTCTATTAAGTGCTTTGAACTGTCAACAATCAGAGGAGCAAGTCTGTAAACTCTGTTGGAGACAGACAATTTGCAGACTCTGCTGCAGTTACCTCTCAGACATACCTCTCCAATTCACTGTGAATCCAGCCTTGGAGCTAGTCATATACTAGCTAAGGTAGGATAGGTTTAATGGCTAAGAGCTCATGTGTTAAACTGGATGGAGTAGAGTTTTATTCTGACGTCCACACCACCAGTTACTTTGTTAGACCTCCAGCAAGCCCATTAATCTCTCTAAGTGAGCTTCAGTTTGACATCTGAAAAGGAGGCATAAAAATGCCTTCCTTGTGGGATATATGTGAAGAGTAAATGAATTGATGATTGGGAAAAAACTTGCTGGTACTCTGTTTCCCCGAAAATAAGACATCCTCCAAAATAAGACCTACTTACAGGTTTCCTTCTGAGTAAAATATAAGGCATCCCCCAAAAATAAGCCCCCCCTAGGCTAAACATGAGAGATTTGGTCCACTGATTCTGAAAGAAATGGAGTCACAAGAAATTCACCAGGAAATTCAGAAATTGGATTGTTATGATGATGTTCCAGAAGATGATGACATGATTGTCATTGAATAAATGAGTAAATTCTTGATACTGTAGGATTCACAGTTTGTTTGGTTTGTGTTGACAACTACCATACTACCGTACCTTATAAAGGTAATTAATTTCCTTTATTTTCGTTTAACAATAAATGTGTACTGTATTCTTCTTCATGGAAAAATAAGACATCCCCTGAAAATAAGACCTAGCGCATCTTTGGGAGCAAAAATTAATATAAGACACTATCTTATTTTCGGGGAAACAGGGTATTATTATTATTATGTGTTTTGTGATTTTCCCCGCTGTAGCTATAACTCACTGTGTTGTTATACCCTCTGCTCACCAGGTTTCCCAAATCTACTTAGTAGGACACTCTGTAACCGACAATGCCCATTGCCCAGTGCATGGCAACATAAAACAGCCACTGCCCTCGAAGAGCTGATGTGCTAGTGCAAGAGAACACCGCACACACAGAAACTGGGAAACAATTTGCAAAATAGAAATAAAGGCAGGAAAGTATCTGGGCTACTCAGGGTATGAGCAATCTCATTTCCTGCGCTAGTCATGAAAAGCTTCATGGAAAAAGTGGCTTTTGAGCTGAGTACACGTCATGAAAATGACAGGAGGGAGGGCATGTGTAAATGACAGAAGTTTCTCAAGTGACAGCATCCTCTCAGGAACTGAGGATTCGGACTGGACTGTAGGACACCTCAAGGCGGAGTGGCAGGTGCCAGGGGAGCCATGCAGACTTGGTTGCACTTTCTTCTGAGGCTCTTGGAGAATCAGAGACGTCAGGGTGTGGGGGTAGAGCACATGTCCTGGTTTTCATTGAAAAGGGGCAAGAATGACATCAAGTGGAACATGCTGGAGCATTCGCCCATCCCAGAGAAAATAAGGACTCATCTTAGCAGGGCATTGGGGTAGAGGGGGAAAGGCTGGAGGTAAATTTGCAAGGCTGGATGGAAAGACTTGGTGAACTCATTGCACAGCAGACATCTGCTCAATGGAGGCTTCTTGGAGTAGCAAACACACTTAGTGAAACTCTTCAGAATGGACCTATGGCTCCTCTCCCTGCCAGCTGTTTGTCAGTCCCAGGGGAAGCTATGGAAGCTGACACAAGCCTTCCTGTTGCAGCAATGCTTGGAAGATGGGGCCAGGTTCTGACCTAAAGTGTGAGTTCCAAGGAGGTTGGCAGCTCAGACTAAAGGAAAAGTCCACAGCCTGCCAGACCATCTTCCCAGAGAATATTGTCTTTGGAATACATCCATTCCCACCTTTTCCCTCTGATTATTAATTTGGCCAAGGACTACTCCTTTGACATGGGAATAATGAGGCCTCAGAACCCAGCAGTTACAGGAACTGGTGTCCAATGGAAACTACCTCTCCCTGGAACTCTGAGCCACCTGTGGGTCAGTCTCGCCATCCAGAGGGTTGGGGAGCAGCAAGGAATATGGGAAGAAAGATGCTTTGTAGATAAGGAGACATTCTGTACATTGAATTGTGTGTCTCCACTCATTGGCACAATTACACAGGGACTGGTGATGGTCCCCAAAGCTGGGCTGATGCTCTTATAACCCAGCAGCACTGGCACCAAAAGAAGAGGGAACTGGGAAGACACGTGTGCCACATGAGCAAATGAGAGAGAGAGAGAGACAAGTAAGGGAGAGAGTTAATAAGAATGAAATAAGGATAGACAATATTTCCTGTGGTCTTAACTTGTGACAGACAATGTACCAGTGACAACCGAATGACAATTACCAGCCTCCTCACCTCTCCCCTGGATAACTGCAAGGAGCTCCTAAGTGCCCCCAATGTAACCTTCCATACAGTGGCCACTACTACCCTTTGAGACCAGAAATGACATTACAGAGATGCCCTTCTCAGTATCCCCTGATGAGTTCCATCTCCTTCAGACTAACACTTGAAGTCCACAGTTGCCAAGGCCACCTGCTCTGGCTCCTAACCCATCTTTCTTGCTCACTCTGCTGCAATTCCTCTAACCATCCTATTGCTTCTTATGCCAAAAGCCTCAGGACCTTTGCACATCAGTTTTCTCTGTTTAGGACCTTCTTCCTGCACAACTTTGTGTAGCTCTCTCCCTTATGCTGCTCATGTCTTTGCTCAAATGTCTGCTCCACAGAAAGGCTTTCTCAGGTTGGTCTCTCTGGCTGAAAGAGCACGTCCCATTGCTGTCTGCTGCCTTACCATATTTTATCTTTTCATAAAATTCACCCCCTTACATATCACATGTTCTTTTGGCTAGTGTTGATTATCTGCCCTCTCAACTAGAATGTTCAGTTTCATGAAGGTAGAGATTTGTTGTTGCCTTCATTTCCCCCTGTAATCTTGAAGCTCAAAAAGCAGCGCACTCATGGAGGACAGCCAATAGTTGCTTGCTGGATATAAGAATGAACGGAGACATTATTATGGTCCATACTAAATGCATTAAGCTATTTAATAGTTCCTTCACCTTGATGATGCACATTGTAATTGTTCCAAAGAGGAAATGGAAGTTTTCAGTCACTGGATGACATGCACAGGTGGCACAGCCAGTGGGCAGCAGAGCTGGTAGCCCGACTCCAATTCACAGGAGCAGGTGATCCATGCCAAACCCCCGGGAGAAAATGAAGATGAATGAAGGTCTCCTACCCCTGCATGACCCAGGTAAAAAGAAGAGTTTCAGACCCAGGTATTTGTAATCTGAGCTGTGTACAGAGTGACTCCCTTTAGGGGTAAATCGTAAAAATGCTACTTCCCCAAAACCCAGGGAAGCCAGGGGCTACAGAGTCAGCTCCTGGAGAAGACAGACTGGAGCTTCCTCAGGTAAATTCAGCCCTGCAGCCCCGACTCACCTGTGGGCTCAGCCCCACCCAGCTGCAAAGGCAAATTCAGTCTAAAGCAAACAATGACTTCATGACTTAACAGTGGGCATTGGGTCTGCATTGTTCTTGGCACCACTTAGATCTCCTGACAGTGTCTGGAGTTTCCTGTGGAGCCTCACTTTGTGTCCGTGCTCAGAATCAGGCTCAGCCCCTTGGCATTGCCACGACACTCTTTTCCTATGACCCAGCTCCTTTTGCTTGCTTCTAGATTTCTCAACACCAACTTGCCTATCTGTCCTCATTATTTATTTATTTTTTAAACTTTTTAAAAAATATATATATTTCTTTATTGATTTCAGAGAGGAAGGGAGAGGGATAGAGAGATAGAAATACCAATGATGAGAGAGAATCATTGATCGGCTGCCTCCTGAATGCCTCCTATTGGGGATCAAGCCCCATAACTTGGGCATGTGCCTTTGGCCAGAATTGAACCTGAGACCCTTCAGTTAACAGGCCGGCACTCTATCCACTGAGACAAACTAGCTAGGGCAACTACTTGTCCTCTTTAAAGGCTACCTATTTGTACTTTTCAAGATGTCCTGCAGTCCCACTCTGCATTCATTCCCTGTGACCTCCTTCTCAGGGCTTTCCCATTTCTATCCCAGATTCCATCCAGCACACAAACCCTGATGCCATTTCTGTCCCCATTTTGATATCTTAATAGAAATTCAAAAACCAATATTTATATACTGGAAATGTGGTACCATTAGCAGAAATTGCAGGGGAGGGGGTGTACTGAGGAGAGGATAATTTAAAATTTAAATTATTTGCACACTCTGAGTGGGCACATATATCTTGGTATTGATTGAAGCTCTTTGGAAGCTATTTATGTTTTCAGCACACCTATAAGGCTGAGATTTATATAGCATTTGGTGTTTAACCAGCCTCTTAATGGATCCTGTTGAGCCATAGTATTGGTGGGTGTATTGTAAATTTCAGCCTTGGCACTGAATTGATTTGCTTAGTGGAGTTGAATTTAGGCCATTAAAAAAATAAATAAAAGGAATAAGAAGGGCTTCCAGGCCTTCATGTTATATTCAAATCAACCAAAGGCAAAGAGACACAGCCTCTGGAATCGCTATTGGGTGTTGTGTGCCGGACTCAGGGCGTGAGGGTTCCGGTTGCCGTGGTCTCACACAGTGAGCAGCAGCAATGTGGAATTAAGGAGGGACCATGGTTACCATAGCTCAGCTTGTGTACATGCTGATTTGGAGTTAAAAGACCTGAATTCACACCCTGACTTATCCAGATACCCAAAGCTAGAATTTCTTATTTCCGATTTGCAAGAGAGTAACCTAGCCCAGAGATGAGAGAGAGTTCTGATCTTTCAGGGACTTTATTCCACTGTTGTTAACCTTCCTGTGTTCAGCTGGATTCTGAGATATCTCCAGGCCTTAAGTGGGAACAAAGAAAAGCTCTCAGCCATCTAGGCCTTGTTTCAGTGATTCTTCATCACCACCCAGGGGCTCAGTTATGTCAACATTCTAGTGAATATCACGGTTCAGTGCATCGCAGGCTACCAGGATCCAACCTGATTGGAACAGAGGCCAGATATTTTTCAAAGCATCACTCCAGATAAAAGGCTTAATTTGGGTTCTAGAAATAGGTTTTAAAAAGTTTAAAATTAGCTGTCCATTTACAGCCTGTTGCTATCCTCTTGGTTCTCTGAAAAACAACAACAAAAAATACAGCATTTTCCTTTGCAGCTGGTACAGAAATGTTGGTCATTTGAGCTGACTGCAGTCCTGGTGGTTCATTCCCATGTGGGAATGAAAACACCAGCAGCCCTCCCTCTGCTCATCTGGGTCAGGCAAGGTCTTTATCGCCCTCTTTCAGCCTAGGTCTCTTGATTAGTCATTTTATAATTTCCCAAAGGTGGTACAATTCTCTCCTTACAAGCCATGGGCCATTGTCTCTGAGAATGCCTGGCCCTGGAATGAGAAGTTAACTTTTAATGTCCTGCATTCTAACCTTGGCTTGTGTACTCACGGGTCCCAGCTGAGAAGTTATGTTTTCTGGAAAATGTAGGAATCCAGAAAAAGCAAGGGATAAAAAAGAGAGAAACACAAACAGATGTTTGTATTTGTGTACCTTCTTCATAATTCCTTTATTATTTTTAGGAGAGAAATACTCACTGACCATCCTGTCAATAGGTTGGGTAGATCTCTGGCAGATGAACAGAAGGCCTTGATTTCCTCTAGCTGAAACTTAGGGTGAGGGCATGAGGGTAACAGAAATATTTGGGAGGAACCTATAATTGCTAGGTTAAGGAGTTTGAACATTATTCTGTAGAATATTGGCTTATATTGAAAGGATTTTGAGCAAGAGAGTGCTCTGTACAATTTGTGTATTATAAAGACGATCTTTGATGATCTTCTGGTGAAATCTTTGGATAGACTGAACATGGTAAGTTTCAAGGTATAGGGTTATGTAAGGGACAATTGTCCTGGATGAGAGGTGATGAGCAAACTGTAATGCCATTTACAGGTGAGATGACCTAAGAAGTCATTTCCTGAAGTTTATAATCATTAGTACACAATGTGCGCACACACACACATCCCTACCTCACACCATGCTGCCACACCATAGTAACTGTGCCCATTCATTTCTGAAATATCATTTTTAAAAATTCATTTTAAAAACAATAGACATCTCCACAATACACTGTGATTTATCTTAGACTATGTATGTTCTCTCTCAAATCCTGGACATGTGTGAGGAACTCTAGAAAGAAGAAATACTGCTGACTCTGATATTTTCAGCCTCCTTCATTCAGCCCACTATGGGCACTCAGTTTCCGCTTTTCTCCAAGTACGTCTGCCGAGCATGGGAGAAATTGCCACAAACCTCGTTTATAAAACTTGGGCCCTCTTCAAAGCAGCGATACTATTTCAGTAAAATGCCTATGCAAGATCTCTCCCCATGGTAGAAACCCATTTAAACAGACTCTGGTTTATTTACTGTAACCAGAGCAGAGTGGACTGGAACTGGGATAATTGAGCCCTAATTCATGCACACTTTGGGATCAGCACATTTAGAATGAAGAACTTCAAAAATGGGATGATGAGTGGCTGGATGGGGGCAATCTGGCCTTGGCAGAATTCTGAGAAAAGGCAAATGTGTTTTTGAGTTGCATACTGATAATGAACTAGATGGCCTGTGGAGTGATCCATTCCAATCACCAATTAGCCCGGGTCTCACCTACCATTGTGTCCTCAGGGGACTGGGGGGCCAGCTCTGGTCAGTAGAACCCTCTATTCTCTTGGAGGTTTCTATGTGTTCCACATAGGCTGATGTAGGGAAGAACAGATATTGGGGGGAAATTAAGTATCTTTTGGTTTTGTGCCTGGAACTGTGCTACTTTTTAAAAATAAATTTGGGTTCTAGGGACTATAGTGTATTTATATCTGTAGCCCTAGGGCCTAGCACTGTTCTTGGAATATAGTCAATGCTTAATAAACACTTATTGAAAGGAAAAATAAGTAATCTCATCAATCCTCCTAACAATCACATGACAGAATATACTATTACAGCTTGATAGATGAGGAACCGGACATGAAGAGATTAAATAATGTTCATGTTTGCACAGCTAATAAATAAGCAGTGTTGACTAGATTCTGACCCATGTCTGGGAGGCCCAGAGCAAAAATACTCAGCAGTCTTACTTGTGGCCACAGAGCAGAACCTCCTGTAAGCCCTGCAAGGTTAGGTACTTGCAAGGTGGAATTTGAGTGGTTTATACAGGCGTCCCTGAACTGAGCCAACTGCCCAGGCATTGGCCACCTTTCTGGTAACCTTCCATCGTGTCCTTGGGAGTAACAAATGTGGCATTTGTTGCATTCC
The DNA here is from genome assembly GCF_014108245.1 of Pipistrellus kuhlii. Lineage (NCBI taxonomy): Eukaryota > Metazoa > Chordata > Mammalia > Chiroptera > Vespertilionidae > Pipistrellus > Pipistrellus kuhlii. The sequence continues at coordinate 6,654,111 of NW_023425562.1, forward strand.
TTCGGTTCTGCAGCCAATGAGTGTGAGCAGAGCAAAGGTTGGGTAGGATGCAGCTTGGATGAGTCCATCTCCGTGGATGGGTGGTGGAAGGAAGAAGGAAACGTGATGAAATATTGTTAAGAGCTGAAGCAGAGTAGAGAGCATCAAGAATGGACCAGGACTGGGGCGGGAGGATGGAGAGATTCTCTATCTACATGTATAATTCCAACCAGTAGGGCTGTCCCTGAGGCCCAGGTTGGGAGTGAGAAAGAGGAAAGAATCGCAGCATTCCTGGATTGGGCAGGTGACAGGGTCAGACTTCTGGGAGCAGGGACAGTTAGGCCGTACCATATGTTTCCACAGTGGGCAGGTGGGGACACCAGCAGGCACAGGGTGCTCTGCAGTCTGGTGGGAGGCCCAGGGCCCTGGCTCTGGTGGGCCTGGATGTGAGCCTAGATGTTTGCCTTGGCAGCCCTAAAGCGTTAGCCTTGGCCTCCGCATGATTCCCCAATGGCCAGAAAACTGGGCCAGCACACCTGAAAGTCATTAGCTTGGGGTCACATTTTATTCTCAGATTTCCAAGCAGTGACCTGCAGCCATGTGTGACGGGGCAGGCACTTTATCAACTTGCTTTCCCCAGGCCACCCCACCCATTTACCTTCCCCTCTCCATCAGTTCCTGCCCTAGGCCTACCAATCCCCCATATCCAGAGCTAACAAGGACCCTTTTCTTTCCTCTTTACTAAATATTTATGAGATTGGAGTATTATTTTTTATAACCCATTCAAGTCAGTCTTCATCATTTTTCTATTAATGAGGTCTCAGGCTCAGTGCAGTTAAGTGACTTCCCTAGAATCACACAGCTAATAAAGTACAAAGTCTAGGTAGGAGCTGAGGCCTGGATGATACAGATGGTGAGCTGCAGGCATCACACAACCATGCACCTTGACCCCTGTAGCCAGTCTGTAATGCTGCTTCCCAGCTACAATCCCTGAGCCCATCTTTTCTCCTAATGTTAACACAATGCTCAATTTGTCTAACCAGCAGTTACCTAAAAACAAATTCTCTTTTTGATGTATTTGCAACCATCTGAGGATCTTTTCTTTTAAAAAAAAATGATTTGAGAAAGAGAGAGAGAGAAGAAAGGAAAGAGAGAAACATCAATTTGTTGTTCCACTTATTTATGCATTCATTGGTTGATTCTTATATGTGCCCTGACAAGGGATCAAACCCACAATCTTGGCATATCAGGTCAATACTTTAAACAACTGAGCTACCCTGCCAAGGTAATAATTTTATTAATTTTACCTTCTTTTAAGAATGTCTCCTCTAGAACTATATATTTTTTAGCTTATGTTTGTATTTCTCTAAAGCAATGGTTCTCATTCAGGAGCATTTTATCCAATAAGAAACATTTGCTAATATGTCCAGAGACATTTTTGTTTCTCAACATGGGGGCAGGAAGGTAGTTCCCGGTAGCTAGTAGGTAGAAGTCAGGTTTCTGTTAAGCTTTCTATAATGCACAAGACAACCCTCTACAGCAAAAAATATTCAGTCATTAGGTCAATAATACTAATCAAGGTTGAGAAACTGCTCTAAAGCCATCAATAAGTATATATAAAGATACTTTATTCATATTATTATATCTAGAAATAAATCCTTAACATGGCACAACAAAACACTGAGTTGATGTAGTGTATTCTAGCTAGCTTGTACCAGCTCATTAGGGCTTCCTATGTACATCTCTTCCCAATTCCATATTCAAAGACAATGTTGATAGTTTGAAATTGGCCATGGTGGAGATATTTACACCATACAAAGTAGCAACAACAATTGGAGCTTTTTTTCCCTTTCTTTTGGAAAGCCAATTTATCAGCACACCATTTAGAACTTTCTTTGTGACATGGATTATACATTGTCTTATTTAACCTTCATAACACTGAGGTAACTAGTATAAATATTTCTAATCATATTTGGAGACTGAGGAAGAAAGAGTTAAAGCAACTTGTTGCACATATTATTATTATGAGATGGTGCAGACAGGAATTGAAACCCCACAGTCACACTCCAGAGTCTGCACTTTAAGTGTCATACTGCCTAGTCGAACGTTCCTTGGAAACCACTCTACCACACTGTGTGTTTCTGAGTTGGTCCATTTGAGATTGAAAAGGGGAATTTACATTAGGCATACCATATTCCAATATAATTTTACAAACATGGTGTTTTTATACTTGTAGAATTTGTATGAAGTTCTTTCTTTTAGGCAAATACGTATTTTTTTTGTTGTGTTGTTGCTTTTGTTTTTAAAACTAATTTTATTGTATTTTTTTCCAGTATAGTTGACATTCAGTATTCTGTATTAGTTTCAGGTACACATCATAGTAGTAGACAATCATATACTTTACAGAGTAGTCCCCCTAATATTTCAAGTACCCCCACTGGCCCATACATAGCTATTACAGTATTATTTTTCCCCCTCCATTGACCTCTTTCCAGCCACTCCCACCCCAACCCCCCAGCATGTGCTCTCACACCCTAGTGACTGTTTCCATTGGTTATATAAATGCATATAAGTCCTTCAGTTGATCTCTTACCTCCCCTCCCCCACCTTCCCTCTGAAGCTTAATAATAAGTTCAATGCTTCTCTGTCTCTGGGTCTATTTTTGTTCATTGATTTATGTTGTTTACTATAATTCACAAATGAGTGAGATCATGTGATATTTATTTTTCTCCAGTTGGCTTATTTCACTTAGCATAATGCTCTCCAGATCTATCCATACTATTACAAACGGTAAGAATTCCTTCTTTTTTATAGCAGCGTAGTATTCCATTGTGTAGGTGTACCACAGATTTTTAATCCATTTGTTTACTGATTGGCACTTAGACTGTTTCCAAATCTTAGCTATTATAAATTGTGCTGCTATTAACATAGGGCTACATATGTCCTTTCTAATCTGTGTTTTTAATTTATTGGGATATATTCCTAGAATGGCAATCATCAACAAATCAACAAATGACAAGTGCAGGCCAGGATGCGGAGAAAAAGGAACCCTTGTGCACTGCTGGTGGGAATGCACACTGGTGCAGCCATTCTGGAGAACAGTATGGAGTTTCCTCGAAAAAAAGAAAAAATGGCACTCCCATTTGATCTAGTAATTGCACTTCTAGGAATATATCCCAAGAAATCAGAAACACCTATTAGGCAAATGTATAATTTTTTTAAATGAATGAAGATTAAGCAAACTCACTAATAAGTTCTTAAAATCTTAAAAGTAGTTCTTCTTTAAATTATTACTTAAATGTCACTTTGTCAGTATTGTTACTTAAATATCACCTAATGAGCATTTTAGAATTGCTACTCCATTACCTCCCCAGAGGCACACCCTATCCTTCCTCCTTCCTTTTCTTAGGACCATCTTTTTGTTGTTTCAACATACACCTAGAACAGCCTGTGGTACATATACACTCTCAAAAAATTTTGTTGAATGAATAAATAAATGACAAACACAGAGGCTTTTCAAAGAGTAGGAAAATAATCCCATCACTAATGAAAATTTACAGTATTGTTATTATTTATGAGAAATGCAAAGTAAGGTGGGATATACCCTTAACAAATTTGTTAAACATTTTTCCCCAACACCAAAAAAAATGGAAAAAACAAATTAGACACCTAATAAAACTGAGTGTGTTTAGCTAAATTGATGATGCTCTTTTGAAATAGATGAAGTTTCTCCCCCAAGTCATCCCAGATACCTGGGAATTTGCCTTCATGGTCTTTGTGGTGGACTTGGAGCCCAGAGAACATTAGCTCCAGGTATTAATAAAGGGATACAAAATGGAATCTATCAATGCTAAGCCTTATAGAAGGTCATGCTTATTAAAGAGGAACATTATCACCATTAATGACTCACAGAAGCAAAGCTCAAAATTTTCTATTAAGAAAGAGCATGTTCTTGGTTAGTCCTTCAACCTGCTGTTGTTAGACAAATATAGTCAGTATGGTTCCAGGTGCAGCAATAAAATATACAGGTCATCCAGTAAAATTTGAATTTCAGAACATATACTTATCCTAGAGGCCCAGTGCATGAAATTTGTGTGCTTGAAGGGGATTGGGCCAAAGCCAGCAGGCAGACAACCCTCTTGAAATCCATATCCCTTTCTCCTTATTGCCTGATTGCTTGCTGCTACTTACCATTTGGCTCGCTGCTCCTTCACACTGCTGAGGAGGCATAAGAGGCTCCCGCCACTGCTGTTGTACTTGCCAGCCATGTGTCCAGCTTCTGGCTGAGCGGCACTGCCACGTGGGAGCGCACTGACCACCAGAGGGCAGCTCCTGCATTGAGCATCTGCCCCCTGATGGTCAGTGTGCATTATAGCAACCAGTCGTTCTGGCCTTCCACAGTAACAGTCGCTTAGGCTTTGATTATATAGATATACTAAAAATTATTTGTTGTTCACTGTTTTGCAATTCAAATTTAAATGGATAGTCTATACTTTATCTGACAACCACTGCAGAGAGCTCCGGCCAGACTCTGGAGTTGCCTGGTTACTGTCAGGGGCTGTCATGCAGAGTGCTGAGGAGGCAAGGGTGGAGGCTGGGAAAGGAAGCAGTTCCAGGACACAGCCAGCCAACAACACTGGGCATAGGCAATCCCTTTCTTCTGCTCCAGAGAATCACAATATTTGAAAATCAGATAGCCCAATTCCCGGAATTCACCTAAAACCCTTTTTGGTTCTGATGGTTGAGTTTTGTTTTCATTTCCATCTGCATCCAGTGATTTCCATCTCAGGACTTCTATTGTGCCAGCAGTGAGAGTTGCTCTAAATCTGGCTGGTGCACAGTATACAAGGGACACTTTAAAAAATAGATTTTCAATGTCTCATCTAACAAGTGATCGGACATGGGAGTCTGTTTTTAGAAATCTTTGTGGGAAATTTAGATGCAAAGCCATTAGGGGAAACCACCTGTTTGAGGCCTGTGTCTGAATACCTCAGTTTTACCAGACACTGCACTGTTCAATTCCTGGTCAGGGCACATGCCTGGCTTGCAGGCTCAATCTCCAGTACGAGGAATGCAGGAGACAGCCTATTGATGTTTTCTCTCTCCCTGCCTCTAAAAATCAACATTTTAAAAAGGCTCTCAGACTTTGATAACATCAAGAAAATAGTTGGTATATGATCTATCACTAGTCAAAATCTTGGACTTACGTCATTGACAAGTATCATTTGAAACCTTCCTTTTCTGGACTTAGGACAAGGATTTGTGTAGAATCCAAATAGGAAGAACATGTTCAAGAGATAATCTCTAAAATGTTGTGTAGGAGTCAGCTTGTACCAGGTCATCAAAGCTGATTGTTACACTTTCAGAATTTTATGTACCCGTTGTTAGATACAATCATTATTTAAAAAAAAAAAATCAACAAGCTCACAATTAAATAAGTTGTATAAAAAAACAAAGATAATAAATATAACTCATTGATTTCTAATTCTTTACTACATTTTGCTAATATCTATGTTATTCACATCTATTTTATTCATGTGTTGGAAATACTATGTGAGATTGTACTGTTATCTATGTGGTGGAAATGCTGTGAGGGCTACTACATAGTTGCCTGCCTCCACCTTCAGTGGTTCCACATTGATAGTTTGACATTGGCCATAGTGGGAAGATATACACCATGGGAATTTGCATATTTTACAAATCAAGGTTTCCTGGTTTGTTTTTTCAAAGAGCGCTAGTTGTTGAACATTTACCAGCACAACACTGGAGTGTCCCTTCCCCACTGAAGCTTGGCTCGACTGAACAATGAAGAAGGAAAAATAATGATATCACAAATCCTTCAATGCCTTTTCCTCTTTGATAAGCAGAATAATTCAAGAGAAAGGCAGGCACTGGTTTCTGAAATGTTGGCTTTCTTTTACTTGCCTAAAGGTTTAAACCAACAAATAAAATCATCCTTTTTGTGCTAAGATGTCTAGCACTTAAAACAGGCTTGAATCTGGCATATCTTGAATTAAGGGGGTAAATTGGAGAGGGGACAAGAGATGTGAAATGATGGGAAGTAGGAGCAGGCAGAATCTGGGGCTGTGTTTTACAGCATATATATATATATATATATATATATATATATATATATATATATATATATATATATATCTGAAAGAAGATGAAAGAGATCTTCATGTACATCTATTTCCCTTTTATCAGAAGATTATTCTGGGAAAGAGTGAACTTAGAAGTTAGACTTGGATTTGAATTTCTTAGCAATGCAATATTGGGAGAAAGTTTCTTATTATTTCCTTGTCTAGAAGTTGGAGATAATAATATATACCTCATAAAGAGAATGGGAAATATAGATTGATGACATACATGAAAGAAATAAGCACAATTCATTCATTTATTGACTCATTTAGAAGCTATTATCTTACTGTGTTGAAAGAACATACTTAAAAAAAATTAATCCATCTGTCCTGTGGAGATCATCACTTTGCAGGGGAGACATATATTAAACAGTGTACTGAAAGTAATTTCACTATTATCATGATGAACCTACTGAAGGAGTTTGTCAATTAAGATAAGCTGCAGAATCGGGGGAAAAGGGGTATTCAGTAACATTTGTGTGTTGTTTCTCTGTTCCACATTTCACTTCTGTAGCAGACAATATCAGTGCCTGCCCATGTTTACTGGGCCATAGCCCTTCCATTTGCTTGGAACCTGCTCCAGTGTCTACAAATCTGCTATAGCTTTTCCCCTCCTGCAGACAGACAGGAAGTGCTAGAAATAACACGCCTGGGAGCAGTCTTCCTCCCACACGTGGAATAATTCTGTGCCGTTCATTGTCTGCCAGAGTTTCCTCAGTAGAATTAAGCCCCAGGTGCCCACAGTGTGGTTTGCTAGCACACCTATTTTGGCTGCTGTCCCTTTTTCTCGCTTCTCCACTCCCCTTCTGGTGTTTTCTGCACCTCCCAGATAAACTACAGTTGACCCTTGAACAACACAGGTTTAGACTGCTCAGGCCCACTTACACATGGATTTTTTTTTTCAATTACCCATGCAGTTCAAACCCATGTTATTCAAGGGTTGACTGGCTTTAGGAATCCACACATAAGGAAGGCCAACACCAATCACACATGAAAGATGCATGAACTTCTTTCCTTGGCAACTTAGAAGACAGCTAACTCACAGGCTACCTCCTATTAGTTTGAGGGGAAACATAACTCACCACAAGGAAAAGAATATATATTTCTATTTCTTCAGCTTCAACAGGCCTGCTTATGCAGGTGATCTGCGTTCCTAACCCCCACATTGTTCAAGGACCAACTGTTCTTGCACCCAATTCCTGAACTCAAGTCTGGGAACCTAAACCAAAAGAGTTCATCTCTCGCTAAGCTCTTATGTGCCCCTAAGGTCTTATATTCCCCCCACGTTGGGCACACAATGGAGCCTAAAAATCCCAACAGACTTCTAGCAATACAGTCTTGATCTAATCTAGGATCTAAAGCAGAACATTCTGGAGGGTGAATGGGGCAGCATTAAAAGTCCACCAAGAGGGGTCAGAGACAAGAAGGTGGCCAAACAGACTGACTTGTTCTGAGCCTAGTCCCAGAACAGATAAAAGGAGTGTCTGAAAGTCACTCAGGGAGTATTAATTGGAAAGCTAAGGGGTAGCAGAACTCTAAAAGAAGGTAAGGGTCCGCTAGACAGGATTTCCTGACCAAGCAGCTAGCACTGCCACGGGGGAAACCTCTCCTGGAGCTATGGGCTCAGAGGGAAAACTACGCCATCTTACCAAGAAAAGAGGATCTTCTCTGAGGCCTGAAAAACCCACAACAGAGGAGACCATTGAACAGCTGTGACGCCCCAATCGGCACAAACACATGGATTCAAGGGAGTTCTTCAATCACCCACAGAAAGGAGAAAGAAAACCACATAACCAGACATCTTGAAAAGAGAGACCATGGGGAGACAAAGAAATAGCCCACACATGAAAGAAAAGCAGGCATCACCAGAAAAGGAAGTAAATGAGTTAGAGGCAAAAGTCTACCAAGAGAACAACAGGCACACACCGGAACTGTGCTGGGACACTGTGAGGCACCACCAGGCTGTGTCAGAGACGCATCCAGTGAGATGTCTAGGCCAGAGCCCAGGTGGCTGACAGGTGAGCTCCTCAAAAGAAGGCAGCAGGGATACTTAGCTCATCTGTCAGAACCTGGGGCCTCCCATTCCCAGAGCCCGCAGAAAAGCAGCACGCTGTATGCAGGGGAAGCACCCTTCGACAGAGAGCACTCACACAAACTCACAGCTTCTAGGAGAAAAACAACACAGATTTGTCAATGTCTGTCACCTCCGTTGGGCAGCTGCAGCTTTTTATTAAGAAGCAAGGGGTCCCCAGTGGATGTGGCTCACACCAGTGCCTGAAGAATGATTGACTGGGAGAGCTTTGCTGAAATGGACTGCTAATGTGGGAAGGTACTTAGCTGCAGAATTTCCTGTGCACTGGGGCTGCTGGGGGTGTGCTGGGGGCAGGGAGGAGGGATCCCAGTGAGGGAGTTTCTATGCAAACACCACAGTCCACACAGATAGGGTTTCAGCTTTGCTTTGCTAATTCCCCTTGCGTTTTTCTTCCCTTCCAAACATTTAAACTTAGATTGCTATATAAGTTCAAATGTTCTTTTATAGAGGGAAATAAACAGCTTTTATAGCCTGAAAACAGTGAGCTTAGAGATCAACCGTTCACCACTGAAGCAGGCCTGCTTAAGCTGAAGAAATAGATAGCATTCTCTTTCTTATTGTTAGCCATATTTCCCCCCCAAACTAATAGGAAGTAGTCTGTAAATTAGCTGCCTTCAGAGTTGCCAGAGAAAGAAATTCATGTAGCCTCTGGCATTTTGCTACAAGGCTGCCCCCCTCTGGCTGCCACCTCAATGTGATTTGTGGAGAAATCAAATATGTTTAAGAATATCAGCTCAGAATGGAGGCAAGGCAATGTCAGGGACCCAGTTGCTGGTCACTCTCCACCCTCTAGTTACTTATTCCTAGCTTCTCAACACTTTGTACACTTTCAAATACCAAAATATATAACTGAGTTTAGGGTGAATTTTGGCAACCCCTGGTTCCAAACTACATATTATGTATGCTTTGGGTTGAAAGGCAGAGCTGCTGGGGAACAGGGGAGCAGAGAAGTCCCACATTAGTGTTGGCCTCTTCATCCCAGAAATAATTGTAGCATCCTGCCTTTAGGGTTCATCTTTCATTTGGGGATTAAGAAGCAACTGAAGGCTACCTAGTAGAGATGGATACTGGATACACCAGGAGTTCTAAGTCTTGCTTATGTGCATGGAAGTAGCCAGTTCTTATCTATTCAATTTTTGGATGTCTGTTAATAACAAGCATGCTGTGGGCACATCACAGCCCTCTTGCTATTCCAGTGCCTTGATTGGTTCCTCTCTTTTCACCAGCTTTTATAATAAAATGTTGCAACCTCAGAAAGCATCTCTTTACAACACCCTGTCCTCCAACACACACACATAACACACACCACCACCACCTCTGTCTTCTCTGGAGCCACCTCCTATCACTCTCTGGCATTCACTCCAGCAACATGAGGCATCTTTCCAAAAGTTCATTTCTTCAAACAACTAAGTCCCTATTCCAGCTCCCCAGACTGCAGGACCTTTCCTTCTAATATTTAGAACTATAAAATGCTGGGGCTGCTATAACAAATTAGGTGACTTGAACAAGCCAAATGTATTCTCTCTCAGTTCTGGAATCTGGAAGTCCAAAATGAAGGTCTCTTTCAGCAGGGCTGTTCCTTCCAAATGCTGAAGATGAACCTGACCCTGGCCTCTTGCAGAGTTTCCAGCAGTTTGCAGAAAATTCTGGGCATTCCTTGGCTTTAGAAGCATCACCCAGATCTCTGTGACATCTGCACATGTCTCCGGATCCAAATTTCCCCTCTCTATAAGGACTTCCATCACATGGATTAGAGTCCACCCTAATAACCACATGCTAACTAATTATATCTATAATGACCCTATTTCCAAAGAGGTCCCAACCTGAGGTACTGAGGGTTAGAAATTCAACATATGAATTAGGGTGAGGTACTTCAATGCCAGTAGTAATGCCCATTGCCACTGTCAATAGAACCGAGTGGAGAGCTTCCCCCACCTCCTTGGGCACACATTTAAATTTTTCCATGCCTTTACTATAGCAGGGATCACAATGAAACTTGGTTGTTTGTTTCACTATCTCCTGCACTGGTCTATACATTGCACAAGATCATTACCCCATTTATTCTTTTCAGTCCATGAATGCTCAGTTTCTTGAATAAATAATAACCCATTCAGAATTACCTCCTTTTTGCTGAAGGCTGGACAGGAAATGTGAAGAGAAAAGTTATAAGGATTCCAACAGCTATTTTTATAGAGAGGCTATGGGGGTGAAGGGATGTTCCCCAGGCTCCCAGATCACTTATTTTTCTGGCCTTGCCCCCCTTAAAGTCACCATCATCCCCTCATGACGTCAGCTCTTTCTGGTTTATCTTTATTATTTTTTTTTAATTTTTGCACACCGCCCTCTTCCTTCCCACTCCCACCAAGACACTTACTACATATGCCCCTGATATGTGTTGAATTGTAATAGCAATTGTCATGAGGTCCAAGGAGGTACAGAAAGTTGGAAGTTTATCAAAGTATTCCTAATACAATTTATGGACTGTCAGCAGTTGTTTATGCCTTCACAGTAATCCGGAGATTTATATTTATTTTATTCTGATAATATAATAAGATGTATAATTGCTTTTGAGAGTCGGGAATTGCTTTTGTAGAAATATGGGGCTTGAGTCATGAATCCTAATGCCTTGCTGCCAACAGGCTGTTGTCATGCTGAGGAGGATGGTTCCTATCTCTTCTGATTCAGAAGAGAAGGTTTCACACTCCAGTGAGTCAATAAAGATGGAGAGACTGTGTGATCTTGTACTTGCAGCAGGCTTTCTGGGGAACTCTTAGTTGGGGCCACATGTGCTAGACACATTTGAAATGCTTCTCCCAATCCACGCTAAAGGAGAAGCCATGTTTGTACTGAGTGACTCTACTTCCTGGTCCTACCCAAAAATCTCATAGGTAGGTATCAGTCTCACTCTAGAGCCATATCAGCTTCACTCTTGATTATAGGAACTAAGCCTCATAAAATGTTCTAGAAGATTGGGATTGACTCTTGGTCAATAAGGTGATATGAGGTTAGAGCTAGTGTTGCTGCAACAAACCATATGCCAATCCAAGTTATAAAGAAAAGTAAAGTACAGCCTTACAGAGAAAGTGTCCTGCACACAGGAGCGCCTGGTCTTTGTCCAAAGCAAAGCAAAGATACAGAACTATGTTGAAACACATTTAATATTCAGGTTGTCTGATGACACATTTCCCTTTAATATGCCACTTTGGGAAGTCTTCAATTTATTGCAGCAATATTGCCCCGGATGAAGATCCCTTCATTGGAAGCTTCATCCAAAAAGACATAGCATAGAACTATTCTGATTTAGAGTTCAAATTAGAGATAACTTTGGTGGTCTGTGGATGTATTAGTTACCTATGCTGCATAACAAATTATATGAAAATGTGCATCTTCAAACTATAAACACTTGCTACCTCACATAGTTTCCAGCAGCCCTGTATCCAAGACATCTTAGCTGAGTGTTTCTGGCTCCCACAGTAGCAATTGAGCTATTGGGTTATTGGCCTCTATCTGAAAACTTGGCTAGGCTGGAAGATTCACTTTCAAGGTGTCTCATTTAACCACCTGGCAAATTAGTGCTGATTATCGGCAGAAGACACTAATTCTACACCATATAGGCCTCTCCATAGGGCTGTTTGGGTATCCTTATGGTATAACAGTTGGCTTTACCACAGCTAGTGTGCCAGCAAAGTGGAAACAATATTTTATGACCTATCATGGAAAGGTCACTTTAATTTTGACAACATGCAATTGCTTACATAAGGTAGCCTTGTTCACTGACAGAGAGGACTGCATGAGGACAAGAAAGCCAGGAGGAAGGGATCATTGAAGGTTATCTTAGAGCCCAGATACCATAGTCTGTGATCAAGAAAGACACTAATCTAACTTTTAAGAGAGAGCAAAGTGAGACAGCATCTTTCTCCAAGTCCAGATGTTACCCGTGTGTAGACACTCGTCTATTTGCCAGGCATTCCTTATCTCTAGCCATGTGTCTAATTGTTCCTGTGTTTTCAATGTCCTTTTTTACCTTTCTTCCATAAACTCCCTACTCACACTCATCCTCCATGGCCTTACTCATATGCCATCTCTTCTCTATTTAACTCTACCTGGGCAAAATAGATTGTGCCCCATGCAGTGTTTTGTGGTATAATAAAGCTCTCTTAACTGCCTTTATCCTATTCTGTGGCTGTGTCTTAAAACAGAAACTATAATTATTGAAGAAAGAAAATACAGTAGGGATTGGTTACATAGGTGTTGGAAGAGCTGAGAAGCCAACAGGCATGTTCTGAATCCTGGCTTAACCTCCGCTGGGAAGTGAATCCCTGGCCTTTAGTTTCAGCCTCTTGGTTAATCTCAGGACTTCCCTAGACCTGCCAACATCACTCAGGACAGGACAATCTGCTCAATGTTGAAACGAGCAATGCTTGGTAATTCCAAACCAGCACTGGGAACATCTCAGAATATGTGTTTTTTCCCCACGCCTTCAAATTACTAAATTGTTCTCATCTGTCACTTTGTGTTGAATGAATCCAGAGTGATTCTCTGGAAAGACTGAACTGGAGCTTATGTGTTGTTGGGCTGGTGTCCATAGGTCTTCTCTTGACTTCTTCACTCAGCTTTCCAGAAGGGAAAATGGATCAGGACATTCTCCTCTGGAGAACAGAGGGAGAAATACATTGGGGAGGGCGGTGTGTGTGTGTGTGTGTGTGTGTGTGTGTGTGTGTGTGTGTCTCCTTTATAAAACAGAAATATCTAACAGGCCCTGGAGATAGATGACATGGCTCTGTTGGAGATGTATTTAGCAAAGTCTTCCTACAACTTTTTATTGGTTTCCCTCCATCCCTGAGAATTAATCCAGTTAATTACCATTTATTGCTACTTATACACATCAGGCAACATGCTAACCTCTTTATACACATTACTTCATTTCAAACTTATAATACCTTGTATGGTACATGTTATCATTATTGCTACCATTTTAGATATGGGAAAACTGAGGCTCACAGAGGTGGAATGGCCTGCTCAGAGTAAATAGTAGTGGTAGAATTTGGATCAGGGGGAATCTTAAGTCAAGATTTACACTCTAAACAGAACGCTATATTGCTTTAGTACGGAGTCCCCAGAATATTCTTAACTCTTCAGTTCTACCATTGGCTCCCCTCTTACATGATGAGATTCTTTACACCCATCACATATTAATAAAACAGTCAGCAACCACTTCCCTAAGGGCAGGGAGGTGTAAGCAAAGCCACCAGTTACCTCAATTTTCCCTGTTAAGGCCAGCTTCTCAATATTTCAAGGGGTTGAGAATTTATCTCACTAGAATTATTCTTAAAAGTCCCAGTTTAGATGACACTTCATATGATCACTTAATGTAGAGGCTCTGTTGGCTGCAGTACCTGGAATGTAGCTTCATGCAAAATATTGGTTGAATTTATATTTCAACAAAATATATTTAGTTCTCTGGGGAGCAGTGTCATGCCCAGGCTGAGGTGGTACCACCTAAGCACAGTCTGTACCTCTTAGAGGAGGCAAGTGAGGTCCCCATAACCAAAACGGCCTCCCAATTCAAAGTCCCGTGCCCCAATGTCCTGGCACTTCCCCCCTTTAGGAATAGCAGTGAGGATATACGTTCAAAAGTTCAGGGTTTAACTTGATGCCTCTGAGCCTCTAGATCCCACACCCTTCGCCCTGGGTTCTTGGCACCATGATGTGGCCTCCTGGCTTTCTCTCCCACATTTTTTTCCTTTCCTTTCACTCTCTGCACACAGGTCCTCATCCATCCCCTGCATCTGGTCACTAATAATGCTCACCTCTGATGAAAAGCTCCAGCACTGTAGGAACCACATTGTGAAGGAACGTTAGCATCTGCCAGGCCTGGGTCATGCCGGTGTCAGTAGCCTCAGCCTGTCTGTGGTCACTGCTGGCCAGAGTTTAAAGGCATTAGTCAGTCCCAGCCACACACCCCTCCTTGGGGACCCCTACCTTTGATCCTTTGCAAACCTCTCTCCATAACCACATCCTGTCTCCTGCCAGCTGTAAACTGCCACGTCTGTCCTCTCTGAATACCTATGGTATCTGTGCTTCTCTTTCTTCCATTTCACAGTGGAAGGCTATATACATGCTGGCCCTTCTGCCTGGACTCTTCCTCCTAAAGATCTCTGCCTGGCTGGCCCTTTCTCACACTTTATGTCTCAACTGATATGCCATCCATTCAGAACGGCCTCCCAGGATCACTCTCTGCCAGAGCATTCCAAGCATGCAGTTTCTTCACTGGAATATAAGGTGCAAAGGTCCAGGCCCAATGCCTACTTTTCTAGCATTATCTGCCCAGATCTGGCACGAGATGGACCTCCAGTGGTGAGGTAGGATTCATTTCCTCTGCACTGTGCTCTATGTCCCAGGGCTGTGACTCTTCATACTTTCCCAAAAAGAATCACTTTGCATTTGGTTGGAAAATGATACAATTGACTATATTTTCTGTCTGATGATCTCTTGACTCTATGAATTCTCTAAAATTGAGGATGATAGCTCATGCTTGAGCTATTATTTGATTATTTTAAGATAAGTTGTTGATTGCTATGACTGGAGGGGATTGGATAAAAGTGAGGCTATGGAAATTATGGTTTTTTGAGGGCCACTCTGTGTCATGAATTGGGCAAGGAACTTTACATACTTCAAGGCAACTGTCTGGACTGTTCAAGCTGCTGTAACAAAGTAACATAAACTTAGGGTCTCCAGCCCACAAGTCTATTCTTGCAATATTCCTCTAGGAAATGAAGAATTCTTCACTCTAAATTTATCCACAGCACAGGCCATTCTGCCCCGATGTTGTCAGAAGGCTGGCCCCCAACCTGGGAGAAAAATGGTGGACTTTGTTTTAGGAGATGAAGAGAAAAAAAATTGGTTGTTTATATGTGTAAAACCCAATAAATGATGTCTAAAAAATTACTAAGAGGCTTGAGCTTCTACTTTTTGTTTAGTGTATTCCTAAAAATGTGTATGGATTTCAAATGTTTAGAAATTGAGTAATTGATTTCCATATCATGAATTTCCCCAAAGCCAAAGCATATCATAAAACTCCAAATAATTTTAATGTTTCTGATATTTTCTACACATTCACATTTGAACATCATGGTAAGACCAATGAGGAGTATCTGATTCAAGGTAATGACAGTTGCTAATGTTTATGTAACACCTACTTGTGCATTGGATATGGCCTGAGTCACTCAGGTATTTGATGTAATCACACAACAAAGCTCTGAGCTCTCACTACCACCATGATAATTTTCATGTACTGGTATATTTGGAAATGAAAGCACAGAAAGTATGATTGCCCAAAGTCTCTTAGCTGGTAATGAGCAACTCTAGCATCCAAACCCAGGCATTTTGGCTCTTAAATGTATGCATTTAAGCCTATTTCTTCTGTTTAAATAGCCATATTTTTGCAGGATTAACAATCACCACCTTTACCTCAATTGTGTTGCATGTAGGAGAGTCTTATTTTTCCATACTAGCATTATTAGTAGGCACTGAATTTGTCTGTTTTCTATTTATTGTGAAATAATATTATGAGCAGACTGCAATAAAAAAAAAACAACCTATTTTCCAAGTGTGTTTTAGTAGCAGAATTCAGTATTTCAAATAAAAATTTCTCTGAATCCTAAGATAAATAAAAAGTTGATCTTTCAACTGAAGTGGAAGGAGAGGTGGGGGGGGGGGGTGTCCTGGGAGAAGGAGGAGCTGGGGAAGGAAGAGGGTGTGAGGATCTTGGCAGCTGCTCAAACCCTCAACTACACCTATGTTTTCTCTCAGGGAAGCTTTGGGTCAAGAATTCCATAAGAGTCTAAAAAAAAAAAAAGGTAAACAGAAACATAAAGAACAGAACTATTGACCAGCAGACAGCACCATATAAAGCCGGTTTCACAGCTGATTCAAATCTGATTTAAAAACAGTATTAGATGATATCACTCCATACTGTGAAAAAATGTGAAATGATAAAAGTTGAGTGCAGTCAATCCAAGGACCATGCACACTGTAGGATGTAAAGAACATGTTTTGTGTCAAAATTCCCAAGTCTCAAGTCATCAAATCAAATTTATCTAGTTCCTTAAGGGACTCATCCCTGGGCTGGAATGTTTACTTTCCAAAATGTGAATATTCCGTGACCTTCCTGAAGTGGTCCTGTTTGGAAAAATCTGTGCTTTCAAACTTTACATATTGACAATCTTGAACTGACTTTTCGGTGTCAATATTGGTTTTAGCTTTTGATTTATTTTCAATTTAAACAATTAATATATGTACATGGTAAAGGAAAAGATTTTTAAAAATTCAAATGGCAAAAAGAGTGTCACGAAAGGAAATTTTCTTCTCATGATTGAATGCCAGTTGTAACCACTATAGTTATTGGTTTTATCTTTCTGAAAATTTTCTCTGTAAGACTGACTTGTGTGGGTCCTTCGTGTTTTATTTTGCACTCTTTTGAATCTTGGAATTTGATATTTTTATTTGTTTGTTTTGCAGTTCCCTTTTACTTGAAAATATGGCTTATGGAGTTTGTAAAGGCTTACCTCACTCTCGAGCCTGGGCATTTTCCTACCTACTGGAACAAATTACTCAACTAGGTTGCATGGATGGTACTTAGGTTGCTACTGATCCTTTGTTATTGGAAGCAAAGCTTTTTCAAGTGGTTTGTGACACCCAGATTTAGGATAAATTCCTGAAAATCTAATGGAATCAAGATCATGCGCATTTAAAAAATTGATAGATATTGGCAAACTGCCCTTCAATTCACACATCAAATAGTTTAGGAGGAGCCAATTTCCCTGCACCCTCCCCAGCACTGGGTGGCATCAATTTCAAATGACTACACTTCAGCTAAGAAAGGAGGGATTTCAGTATGGGCTGGTGCCCTTTGCCTGCCACAGGTTCCATTTCTGAAGAGGCACCATCTTTGTCAGTACAATAGTGATTGTTTAGTGAACAATCCTAGTTATAGCTCCACTGGAGGAGTTCTCTGAGAATGGAGAGGCCAAACAAGGGTCAAGCATGCACTTAGTATGGTTGGCCCATGCTGTCTGGCAGATAGTTGAGACGCATGTATATGATCAATGCCATTAAAGTACCATGTGAGATCTGAACATTAGAAGGAGAATCTGAATTGGTGATGGTGTCAATTGGCCTCTGAAGCAAGATTATAAGGTTGGTAAGGCCTGTGAGCAGGAGTCAAGGGACCAAGCTGGAATGATAAGGAACCTGTGGGCTGGCCTGCTCCTCAAGCAGGCACAGAAGCCAGACCGACAAGACCAAGGCAGACTCACGGCCAAGACTTAGGCTTAGATAGATGGTATTTATGTGTAAGGTGACTTCCTTTTTAAAGAATGACCTTAATATAAAACCTTTGGGTTGATGGGTCAAACTAAGTGTCTTTATGCTACCAAAGAGAGATCTTGTATTTGGTTCCTCCCTCAAACTCAACATTCGTGAATAGCGAATTAATGAGATTTTTATTATGCAGCTCCTGGTGAACTCACAGGATAGAAAACTCAGCAGGGTTTAGTGTGAGGGACAATTCACTCCTGGGTTAATTTAGGAAGCTCTCTATGGACTTACATTAAAAATAAGTTTTAATTTGCTGGGGCAGCTGTGGTACAGGGAACAAACCAGGACTCGATTTCCTGGTAGAGCTGCCATTTACGGGCTTTGAGACCTGGGAATAATAATACCACCTCACAGGTGTTAATGCAAGCATTGAAACAGAGGAGGCATGTGAGGGCTTTGGGAGACCAAAGTGCTGTAACAAACGTGAGAGCCTGACTTTCCAGGGCAGCCCTTTGAGAAAAGTGGTCACACACACACACCACCTCAGAGAAAAGCAGGACATACAAGGACCTCCCTGCTCTGCCTCAGCTGGGAGTGTGGAGTCCTGCTTGCTGACCCTTTGGATTCTTGCAAGCATAGACTCCTCATTATATCACAGCATTCTTTAAGTTCTTAGTTTCTGCTTCTGTGTTGTGTTTGTTTGTTTGTTTATTTGTTTGTTTTGTTTTGCTTTTTATTGTTAAGGCTCTTGGTGCTCTCAAGTTCCAAAGAAAATTGGTGCATGTCTGAAGCCCATGCTGTCAGAGCCATCTTTTTCTTAAGCTTTGGAGAGTTATTTCTTCTTTGATCATAGATAGAGCTTACTAGTCCAGGTAGCTCTCCATCCCAATTGTACCCCTTAAAAGTAAAATTCCCTCATTCTGGTTACCCATAGCTGCATTAAAAACTCACTCTATACCAACTTAGTACATAACCAATGACAGTATTTATTTTGCTCTATGTGCAACTTGAACAGGGCTCAGGTAGACAGGTCATCTTAGTTCCACTCAGCATCTAAGACAGGGGATTGGAATAATCTGGAAGCTGGCTCATGCCCATTAGTGACAATTAATGCTGACAGTTAGATAGAACCTTAGCTGGGGCTGGGCTGGAACATCTCTATGTGGCCTTAGCATGTACATGCAGCTGGTTGGCTTTCCCATAGCATGGACTGAGTTCCATGGGCAATGATGAATGTACTATAGAGAGAGAGCATGAAAGAGAGAAATAAAGAAAGAAGGAGAGAGAAAGACAGATAGAGAGGGAGACACACACATACACAGAGAGACAGAGAGAGCACTGTATTACCTTTTATGGCCTAGCCTCAGGAGCCACACAGTGTCATTGTAATGAGCAATATTTATTAGAAGCAAGTCACTTCTAAGACTGGCATGTAATCAAGGGGAGGGGAATTAGATTCTGCCTTTTGGTGGTAAGAGTGTCAAGAATTTACAGACTCATTTTGAAACCAACACACCCTTACACCCATCCCCATGAGTATTACACTCTGCAACATGGGATAAAAACCTGCTTTGCCTAGCATTAGCAGGTTTGGAGACTTTATTATGATTTATTAATGAAACACCTCTTGCCATTTTATTGGCCGTGTTTGTTAGCCGTCCCTTTCCCTGGGACTCAGACATAAGTCTCTTGGTGCTAGACTGGAAAATGACACTTTTTGGTATTCAGAGGCACACTTTTATTTTGTAACCAAGGGCTTGTTTGTGGACTATATTGTTAACTCCTGTTGGATAACAAACTATCCCAAGACTTGTAAGTCTGTAAAATGGCTGGAATTCAGCTGGACAAGGTTGCTGCATGTGGCCAGAGAAACGTGGTTCTCCCTTTCAACCTCCTTTGGAATCAGGGGCACCTTTAACACATAGTAATGGCAGAGACATAATATGCTGAGGATAAACAAGTAAGGACTCTAAAGTCCTTGTCTCTAAATCAGCCCACTCTCACTTCCACCCATCAGCCACAGCAAATCATATAGTCAAATTAAAAGTCAAAGTTCAGGGACATGTACTCCACCTATGATAAGGTCAGGGCACCTGCGGAGGCACAGAGAAGGGTGGGTAACAGGGCTATAATACAATCCAACCCATTAATCAATCTTTTATATATTGACTTTCTCTTGTTCCTAAGATGGAGACAAAAAATGTCACCAGCTCCACCTCTTTCGACCATGGCTATTATGGTGGGTAGAGTCTAGCATGTTTTTGAATGATCTGAAACATACTTCAGAACTTCTCTCAATCCAGTGACCCACAGCCTGTTGACTGGATTTGGAAAATAAAACAAATCACATGTAGAATAAAATCTATTCCAAGACACTCCCATGTCCCCAATCCAAGGTCCTGATGCCAACCATGCAAACTTTACAGCCTTGAATAGACTTGCCATGGTTATAAGATAAGGACAGCAGAAGCTGCTGATCCAAAGGTGTGAGAGAATCACCACTTGAATTATACATAGCATTATTTTGCTCTGTCTGTTAGTTAAACTGGTATAATCTCACACACAAACCTTGTCTTGAACTCTATGTTATGTCTATTCACAAAGAGGACATCTTATAAAACCACCTTTCCTTAGGTATATGAGAGTTCAAATTCTGATTCAGATGGAATGGCTACCATACCAGAAGTAAGACTGTGGTTCTATGTCACACGCACACACAGTGTACACACATTTGAACACACAAGGAGATATCTAGAATCAGGCACTCAGGGGTGATTGATATTATAGAACCATATATTCATTCATAGAAGAGAGATGAGCAAGAAGGACTTTAGGATAGTCTCTTGTTCATTTTCTCTGATTTTTATTGCCACTCAGATTTTTATTGCCACCCATATAGTTGTTATTTTATTTTTTAATGAAAACGTGTTTTCCATTTGTTGTTAACTTATAAAAGTTAATAATTTCCTTAGTATCTTAATCTTAAAATATAAAATAAAACACAGTTAAGTAGAAGACACCCCTCTGGGGAGTTCCTCTCCTTGCTGGCCCCAGCTATCCCACTCCTCCTCAGCTACACGGCCAGCAGAAGAGAAGAGGACAGGGTTGGTGTAAGGCAGTGGTCAGCAAACTACTGCTCTAGAGCCGTGGTTTGCTGCTCTGTTGACTAATGAGTTTGTGGACCACTAGTATAAGGGAACCACCCAGTGAAGGCAAGAGGCTCAGCTTATCACAAAGGAGAGAAGCAGGATTTGCTATCTGTGATCTGCAGAAGGTGAGGGCAAGGATGTTGAAAACACTCCCAATCCTGAAATTTGTATCTCGGGTGGCAACGCATATATAGATTAATGTGTTGACCACAGAGCTATGTAGCTTCCAGTTTTCTAAGCAAGCTTGCTCTGTTTTTGCCTCTCCTATCCATGGAGGGACTGACCTAGTCCACCTGCACCAGAATATGACAGTCAACTTTCAGGAGAGAATTGTTAACCTTCTAAAGGTTAACAATTGTGAATAGACATAACATTGTTAACATTTTAGGATTGAAACCTCTTCTGCAAAATTAGCAATGTTTCTAGAGCTGAAGCACCCCGAAACCTTTCCAGGACAGAGACCCATGTAGGTGATGGGGGAAGGGTGCATTGGGCTGGTTCCTATCATAATACATTCAAGGAAGAAGTCTCTAAAAACATCAGCCATCCCAGCTCAAGTGCTAATTGGTTTGCAGTTCCCCTAATTAGTGTGTCATCTACCTGGACAGCTCGGCTGGCTGCAAGCCCAGACCCTGCCCGGTTAAATTCTCAGCCCAAATTTGGAAGTGCAGCAGCAGTGACAATTCCACACCTCGTGAGCATGGTCACCTTCCTGCTAAGATGATCATAACTTCTCACAATGATGCTAACAACCTCATTAGACTGTTCGGTGTGAGGAGGGAGCAAGAGATGCTCTAACTTGACTCTAACATTTAGTGACTAGACTGCAGAACTGCTCAGACCTGCGTCATCATTAAGCAAAGGCTGCAGCTGTGGTTGGAAAGTGTCTAGATAGTTCAGGGCTCCCTAAACTAGCTTCCATCATAGATAATGTGCCATAGCCATTAGCCTGTTTGGGTTAAGGACTGCCTTCTCTCTCCTTCCCAAATATTCTCTATATGGCATACAGTTCTAGGCTTTTAAGCTTGGGTAACATAATGATCCTTCCTGAAGATGAAAAAACTCCCACTAAATTTAAGTCCAATGTTGATATAATTTCTATTGTAGCATAACTTCAATGTATACAAATATAAAGCTCTACATTAACTGTTTCCTCATGGATCATATACAACTAGAGGCCTGGTGCCTGAAATTAATGCACAGGAGGGGATTGTCCCTCAGCCTGGCCTGTACCCTCTCCAATCTGGGATCCCTCTCACAATCCGCTACTGCTGGCTCCTAACCACTTGCCTGCCTCCCAGCCTGACTGGCCCCTAACTGCTCCCCTGCAGGCTTGATTGACAAATAACTCTCCCCTGCTGGCCCGATTGCCACCAACTGCTCTCCCCTGCTGGCCTGATTGCCCACAACTGCCCTCCCTTGCCAGCCATCTTGTGGTGGCCATCTTGTGGTGGCCATGTTGTGACAACGTGAGGGTGCTATCTTGTGATGACATGAGGCAGCCATCTTGTGATGAGGTGAGGGCATCACACGAGGACACAAGGGCCACCTAGGCTTTTATTAGTATAAATAATATAAAACACATTGATAAATTGAACAGAAACAGACAATACCCATTACATTTGAATTAAAATATTAATTAAAACATTAATTCAATGTGGCATCTTGTATTTTGTTCCTGAAACTAAATTGCCATTTGAAATTTGAACATGACATGCTCCTACAGAATTTTTTCTGTCTGACAAGCTGATACTACAATGCACTGTGTAACTAATTCAATGTGCATCCATCCCTACCCTCTCACAGAACTGGCCCATTTGAACTGTTACTAAAGCTCTGTTCATACTAATAGATTGGGGCCATTATTCGAATTAACTCGATGGAATGTACACCTTAGGCAGTAAAATCTTCTCTCATTGGGAAGTGGGTGGGAGAGGGGGACACAATGAAAGCACAGGAAAATAAAAGGTACCTAGCAGTATCAGGTTGCACAGTAACCATTTCTATAATCCAGAATCTGTTTGCATTGAAGCTGTTTTCTATGATTATCAAAATAAGACAGACACTGTTAGTCAAACAATTAACACTTGCTCATTGTGGAAAATTACACACCTGCCTTCTCTTTCTCCCAGGAGGCTCCTTTACCATGCATCTATCAGGTCTAGTAATAATTAATGTCGTTTTTAAACATTCCTTTAAAACACATGTGTCAAACACAAGGCCTGCGGGCCAAATCCGTCCCGCCAGGCCTTGCAATGTGGCCCGCATTGCGCTGTCATCACTGCACTCCACTGCGTTTCCATCACAATGACAGTTTATGACTGTTCAGTAAACCATTCGGCCCGCGATCTAGGCTGGATTTTACAATAGATTTTGGCCCCTTCTCTGATTGAGTTCGACACCCCTAGTTTAAAATCTTGCTTGGCGTTGACTTGTATTGACATAACCTTCAAACACGTGGTATCTACAGAACATGTGAAGTGCAATTAACAAGTTTTGCTTGAAAAAGTTTGTGTTTGGTTTGGTTTTTGTTGCAAAACTAGGGCTAAGAAGATGGCGGATGAAGAGCATATTCGGCACTGCATGATTTACGAGTTCCAATTAGGAAGAAAAGCAAATGAGGCTGCAAAAAATATCTGTATTGCTCTTGGTCAAGATGCAGTTAGCGTCAGAAAATGCCAGCGTTGGTTTGAGAAATTTCGCGAGGGAAATTTTTTGTTAGATGACAAGAGTGGTCGAGGCCGTGTGTCCAATTTTGATCAAGAAGCTCTTCAAGCTCTTTTGGTGCAAAATCCTCAAATTACCCAACAAGAGCTTGCGACAACTTTAAATTGTTCACAAAATAACAATTTCCAATCAATTGCGTGCACTTGGCAAAGTCCAAAAGTTTGGAAAATGGGTTCCTCATGAGTTGACCGACAACAACCGTAATCAAAGAGTCACAATTTGCAGTTCGCTCCTCTCTCGTCAAAACCGTTTGCTGTTTTTAGAGCAAATTGTTACCGGAGATGAAGAATGGGTGTTGTATGTTAATTTGAAAAGGCGGCCTCAATGGTTGGACAAAAATGAGGCTCCGCAGCCCATGCCAAAACCTGACTTGCATGCGAAAAAAGTGATGTTGTGTGTTTGGTGGAATTTTAAAGGAATTCTTCATTATGAACTTTTACCATCTACCCAAACCATTACAAGTGCAGTGTATAGTGCCCAATTGGAAAGGTTAGCCCAAGCTTTAAGAGAAAAAGAACCCGCGCTGATTAATCGGAAGGGCGTAATTCTTCACCACGATAACGCACGACCGCATACTGCAAGAATCACTGCTGAAAAACTGCGCCAGTTGGAATGGGAAGTTCTCCCTCAACCTGCATATTCTCCTGATATTGCCCCTTTCGATTATCATTTGTTTCGTTCTTTGCAAAACTTTCTTCTTGGAAAAAAATTTAATAATGAAGAATGCCTCAAAAATGCATTGACCAAATTTTTTGCATCAAAATCACAAGAATTTTACAACAGAGGGATTAAAATGCTTCCTGAGCATTGGGCACAAGTAGTAGAAAACAACGGCAACTATATTGTTGATTAAATTTTGTTGTATTGTTTAAATAAATTCGATTTAAAAAAGTATTAGAAAACGACATTAAGTATTACTAGACCTAATAGACTGGCTTCTCAATACCTTACACATTAGAGTGAGCGCGCCTCAGATGAAAGTTACAATTCCTGCTTCACTAGTGCAACTATGGTCTTTGCTTTTTTAAACCAAAGCTTTGCAAAGCCCTGTGCTTTTCTAATTTAGCTGAGGATAGGCTAAATGTACCAAAAAAAAAAAAAAAAAAAGAGAGAGACTTAGAGACTTTTGATGTCAAAACCTGCCATCATTATGTTCCAAGGAAAAGGCAGTTGAGATGTCCGAATTTTTTCCAATGCACAGAATGATCTGAAAATGTGTATGTACAAGCTGGTGTTTGTTTATCTGAGAGTTTGTTTACCTGGGTGTTTGTCCAGCCAGCACTAGGGTGAGGCAGGTGAGGCACTCATCCCAGATATAAAATTTGAGAGTGTGCCAGTAAAGTCAGCAATCGAGATGAGTAATAAGTTAATGCAATATCTTTTTAACAAACCAAAAATAATCGGAAAATATCCATAATCAAAAATTTCAAATAAAGACAGTTGCTCTGTTGAGCCATATTGAGCCTGAAGCAAAAGGAAGCATGTGTGTCCCTAGACACATTTTAATGTATTTTAATAATGGTTAATTTTTAAAAGAACATTAAAGTAGTTGGGAAAATATTTAAATATTTAAAAATTTAAATATAAGTATATTAAAACTGACAGTATTTTCAGTTTAAGTATTTTATTTATACGACAATAAAAATTATGGTTATTTTAGTTAAGCTTAATTAAGTTAATTAAAAATGATTTTAAGATTGTCACTTGATGAAGAGAAATTGTCAACATGACACTTCCTCAATTGAAAATGAGAAAAGCAATGAAGTAGATTTTGAAAATATTGTTGATAGGTTTTCTTTCATTACAGTCAGGGCACACATGCTTCCTTCCACCTCAGGCAGTCCCCTGGGCAGAGCAGAGGGAAGGTTCATTCATGCCTGGAACAGTATAAAATACTTATTAAATATTTATTGTTATCACTGTTATCACAATCCCTTCTCAAGAGCTCCAAAGCAGAACCAGAGCTTCCGGCTGACTGTGCCAGATACAGTTCTAGGAAGTGAGAGGAAGATGGGGAAAGCAAACTGGCCAGTAATCAAAGTTTTTCACAAGTTTCTAAGTGCTGCTCGCAGCTCCCGATGTTATGCTACATATCTCCATGGCAACCTCAGCAGTAATGTTCAGCCACCAGATTCATCTGCCCCACTCAACCACGTGGGCAGAGTAAAATCCAAACCCTGAACAGAAGAGGTGAACATAGAGATAACGTGGTGTTACAGATGGATTTGGGTTAGAGAACAGACAGTTTCCCAAATACTATAACCCTATGCTCACCCTTGTACAAATGGGGATATTAAGACTTACTTCTTAGAAGTGTTTTGTGAATAATGACCTGATTTTTATAGGGTGTCTGAAGCAGTACCCAGAACATACTATGCTAAGAATAACTGTTTATTAATGCAAGAAGGGAGGAAGACAGGAATGGGTATTAGTTTTCTATTGCTGAATAACAATTACCACAAACTTTAATGTCTTAAAATAAGACTTATTTTATCATAAAGTTCTCTAAGTTTGGAAGCCCAGGTAGGCTCAACTGGTTTCTCTTGAGCATCTCACAAGGTTAAAGTTAGTGTGTCAGCTGAGCTGAGGTCCTATCTGGAAACTCTGGAATGAAACAATTTCCAAGTTATTTCAGGATGTTTCTATACCAAGTTCTTTCTTTTTCATTCAATCTTTATAACAACACATTATATGTAAAGTCATGCTTCCATTTTATGGATAGAGAAGCTCTTCAGCCATTGAACAATGTTCTCAAGGTCTCAGCATTTGTAAATCTAGTTGATGACTCCAAGATTTGTTTGAACATAAGTGAAAATAAGAGAGTAATTGAAGGCTTGATTTCTTTCATAGGCAAAGATGTCATTGGCAAGCTTATCAGAGACAACTATCTACCATATCATCCCTGCTTCCATATTTCCACTTCTCTTCTCTCAACCCTTTGGTGATCTCAGTTATTAGGATCTGTTGTTGTTGTTGCTGTTCATCACCCAAGGACATTTTTTCCCATTCATTTTTAGAGAATGGAAGGGAGGGAAGGGAAAGAGAGACAGAAACAGAGACACACAGTGAGAGAAACATTGATGTGAGAGATGCATGGAATCGTTGCCTCATGCACATGTCCCAACCCAGATATGTACCCTTGACTAGTAATCAAAACCAAGACCCTTCCATGTGCAGGTAGATGTTCTAACCACTTAGCACACCAACCAGGGCAGTTCTTAGGATTTTATGCACAATAAGCTATAAAATACCCTGAGTCCTTCCAACCATGTAGAAAGAAATGTCCTTGGTAGACACCAGTCTCCTTATCCTGCTTCCTATGGACCTATAATGAGCATGGCCTTAATGCCAACTGGAAGCTTCCCATTTGCACATAATTTTATTTTCTAGCCTTCCAGATTGGAAACTAAAGTTCTAGTGCCTAAATATCAGAAACCCGAAGAAATACCAAAGTTTTGGGCAAGATGCCTTGAAAAAAATTCAAGTGCATGTTCACTAGATTACCTCCTTTACTCCAGATGTTACACAAGCCCCAGGTGATCTTTCTGTGACTACATAGGCATAGTCTTGGTTCTCATTTAGTTGGGCAAACCGGGAGACTGTGGGATTATACTTTTGTCTCTTGTCTGTGAGATATAATATGAAACACTAAATAACTCAAAAATGTGTCTCCTACCAAGAGCTTCTCCTTAAAGGTAGAATTGGTGGATAGTGTAGGCATCAGTACTGTGGGTTCTACCTTCCTTGAACTACTTTACATAACTATACTCTAAATTTGGTATGAAACTCGGGGTCTCTTTAAACTATTTACTTATTTAATCTTTTGGTCTATGTTTTATTCTTGTTTCTCAGTGGAAATTCTTTTTGATAAATTCTTACCTCCTTTGGAAAACCAAAGAGGAAATGGATTTTTTTTCCCTATTAAGTCAGGATAGACAGGGAAGCAATGTGACCCCAGATCATTAACTTGGGAGTTCTGGCTGTCCTTGGGAGAGGGCCAGTGGCCCAGAAGAGAAGCCAGATGGGGTCAGAGACCTCAAGCTGACAGATGTGGCAGTGAAGGATTCCAGGAAGAAAGATCAGAGGCTGGCCAGGAACAAGAGCCACTTGCCCAGATGCAAAACCCCAGAGGGGTGAAGGTAAAGACTTGGGCAGTGTTTTGGCTGAGTCATGGGAGAAACTGGTTAGCAGCTAGGGTCAAGTTTAGGACAACAAAACACTGCCTAAGGAACTTGAGAAAACAGAGAAAGGGCTGGGAAGAAAGTGTTTGTAGGACCTTGAGAAGTTAATTGTATCGTCTATAAAGTGAC
Organism: Pipistrellus kuhlii; assembly: GCF_014108245.1. NCBI lineage: Eukaryota > Metazoa > Chordata > Mammalia > Chiroptera > Vespertilionidae > Pipistrellus > Pipistrellus kuhlii. The sequence continues at coordinate 6,681,826 of NW_023425562.1, forward strand.
TTTATGTGACCTCTCTGTGGCACCACAATATGTCTATAAAAAAATAAAAAATAAAAACCAGGGCAATATAAATAAAAATCAATTCCATTGTATATGCATCAAGGAATAACAAGAAAGCAGGAAGTTCAAGAGCAGAGAGAGTAAGAACTGTCTATAAAGATAGCCTGTTCTTCCTCAATGGTGTCATCACAGTGACAAGTTTCATTTGGGTAATTTGCTGACCCACAAGCAAAAGAAAGTGCCTGGTGTGACTCTGTCCTCTTCCTTTTGGAGAGCCAATCACCCACCCCCACTTAAGACAGGAGAGGATGGAAGATATCACCCTGAAGCTCCTACTCAGCTTATGAAAGAGATCTTGGATCAGTTTATTTATTCTGACAACTTTTGCAAAATGCCTTCATCCATGCTAATTTTTTTGAACACCCACTTAAATTGCAATCCATTTAAAGTTTATTGAACAGCACGTTCTATTATGTTGGCAGAATTTCTTCTTTGAAGCAATGTGCTTGCTTTAAATGTTTTAATGATAACACCAAGTAATAACTAACTGAAACAACACACACAGAATAATGCTTTCCTTGGACCAGACTGAACCAGGCAAACGACACGGGTGAAAAAGACATGCTAGAATTCCAACTAATAAATATAGGAGGAAAGATGGAATTAGAAAGTCACCCCTTGGCAACCACCAGAATAATAATTGTTTTAGGCAAGAATCATTAATAGATGCTAAAACTAGTGGGTGAAAGTACTATGAGAAATAAGATATTTACATAGTCCCAAAGTATTTCCCCACAAGATACTAATTAATTACAAAAAAAGAATAATAATGCTTTTATAGTAGAGATGCCTGGCAGACACCACTTAAATAAAGCAATTAAATATCACACACATACAAAAAAAGAAACACACCAGGGACAAACATCATGTGTCTCATGATATGATACACTGAGAAAGACATAACATCTCTTCTGTGATTTTCTTGCCAAAATTGCATAGCCTGAACTTAATTATCAGGAAACTTCAGACAAACCCAAATGAAGGGACATTCTACTAAATAACGTGTGTTATTCTAATATGTCAAGATTATAAAAGACAAAGAAGAACTTAGGGACTATTTAAGTCAAAGGAGAACAAAGAGACATGACAGATTAAAGGAGCATCTCAAATGAATGTAAGAGTATGACTGGGATTAGCTTTCTCGACCAGTCCCTGAATTTAGTGGGATGATTTAGTGAACTTTGTATAAGGCTTGCAGGTAAGATTATAGGATTGAGTCAATGATAATTTCCTGATTTTGATATGAACTATTAAAAAAACAAAAATGCCTTTGATTTTAGGAAATTCACATGGAAATACTTAGAGATGATGAGGTATTATGTGTACAACCTTTATTTAAACATTTCAGAATAAATGTGTTTGTGTATAGATAGATAGATATATAGATAAATATATAGATGATAGATAGATAGATAGATAGATAGATAGATAGATAGATAGATAGATAGATAATAGAATGATAAAACAAATGTGGTAAATGTTTAACATTTTTAGAGAATCTAGATGGTCATACAGAAATTCTTTGTACACTTCTTGAAACTTTTCTGTAAATCTGAAAGCATTTCAAGATGCAAGTGAAAAATAAAAGTTTAAAAAGGAAGAAATAGCCTCTGCCATCAGGTACCTCAAGGCACCATAGAGAGACAAATATGGTTTCAGAAAACTATAGGGTGCAATAGGACAAAGGAGATGATAATTTCTGGAAGTAAAAGAGAATAGACATTCTAGAAAAATACAGTTAAGTGTGAGTTGGACAAACTCATTGCTTTCTTAGTTCTTATGGAAAATATTTAGGCTTATCATTTTGAAAACTAAATTGGTTGCTCCATGTTGATATAAGAAAGTCTTTGGTGCCATGGTCAATGTTGCTCAATAATTAAAGCATGGGCCCATGCACCAAAGAGTCTTGGGTTTGATTCACTGTCAAGGACACATGAAGGTTCAATCCCTGGCCCTAGTTGGGACACGTACAGGAGACAACCAGTCAATGTGTCTCTAACACATCTCTCTCTCTCTCTCTCTCTCTCTCTCTCTCTCTCTCTCTCTCTCTCTCTCTCTCTCTCCTTCCTTCTTCCCTTTCACTCTCTCTAAAAGCAATAGGAAAAAAATGTCCTTGGGTGATAATTAAATATATATATATATTTGGCTCATAGATCACACATCCACTGGCATATCCATTTATTAATTTGTAGTTATCTCAGACTGTGAACTCCAATTAAGCCATTTGACTACTTATCCCCAAGTTGTAGCCATATTGAGCATCTCTTTCTTTGCTAGAAAAGATCCCTGTATTTTTAAGAGCTTCCCTCTGTTAAAAGCTTCATGGAATTGGGTTCCCATGAATGAATCCTCAACTTTATTTGTTTGTTCTAACAATCCAGAAATATACCCACTGTTCTCTAAGAAAAGAGAAATGGGTATCTACTAGGGATTGAATCAGAGGCCTATATACATGAAGACAAATGTTTCTAAGAACTTCCACTGAGTGCACTGAGGTAAGGGAATATGAGTACCCCTGCGTATCAGGAAGTAATGGGTGCTCAGAAGGAGGAGAGGCATTTTGGAAACTGACAAAGAGCATTTTTCAAAGTGATGGTACCTGAGCAGGAATAGGAAGCCTCTGGCAAGCTTGAGCCACTAAGTGCAGGAGAATTCAGAATATGTCTTCTTATCTTCAATCTAATAATGTTGTTTGACTTTTTCCAAAGTCAGTGGCTTTGACAGAGTTAGTAAATTAATTAACTTCTGTATTTGTAACCTAGAGGACCTGGCAAATATGATTTGGAATCAAAACAGAATTAGAAGCTTCCTGATTTTCAATGACCTACCTGTAATCAGTTCTAGGGTTAAACACTCATTTTTATCCTGGAGGACTTCCACAAACATTCATATTTGAGAACAAGATCAAATAACCATGAGTGCTGCCATGTTGACTGTCATGAATATTTGTTTACTGATTCTTAAAAAAATATTTTTGCTCACTCATTCAGTATACATTCACTCACCCGATACAAATTCTAGAATGCTTATTAAGAAATGGGGGTGCCCAGCTGGTGTGGCTTAGTGGTTGAGCATTGACCTATGAACCAGGAGGTTATGGTTCAATTCCCAGTCATGGCACATCCCCAGGTTGTAGGCTCAATCCCTAGTGTGGAGCATGCAGGAGGTAGCCATCAATGGTCCTCTCATATCATTGATATTTCTATCTCTCTATCCTTTTCTTTTCTTTTTGAAATCAATAAAAATGTATTTTTAAAAAGAGAAATGGGGGCCATGCTCTCCTACAAAAAAGGATCAACTGAAGACTTATTGACATGCCATCATAATTGAGGAAATCCTGAGTTGAGAGTCAGGAAGTCAGGTCTGGTCTTCAGTTATGCTACTATGTACCTACATGGCCTTGAATAAATGACTTCTTTTCTCTAAACCTTGGTTATCTCCATAAAGTGAGGATGCTTTCACAATATCTTCAGTGCTTTATAGCATTGTCAACAGCCATCATTGATTGTCCATCAGAAGCTTCCCAAAACATTACCTTAGACCGGAGAACTTATTCAATAGAAAATAAACTAAAGAGGGTAAAGTATGGACACTATTGCAAGACTAATTAGTACAGGTAGGAGTATGGTTTCTCCAAAGGTGGGGCAGTAGTCTCACACAGAAGAGTATAAGAAAAACTTTTAGGGAGGAGAGGACCCAATCATGTTAAAGAGAAGGGAAGATCTTCTTAGATGAGAAAGTGGTTGTCTTCAGATATCTGGGCAAGACAGGGACAGATAGAAGTGAGGGTTGAAAACAAAACAGACTAGCGTTGGCTTGTAATGGGTGCAACTTGCCTTGGAAATATTTACAAGGTAAACTTGATGTCTTCCTTAAAAAGTAAATATTTTTTTTACTTTGGAAAAAGACTGTGGGGTGCCTTGTAAAGTGCTTCCAAAGTCTGAGATGCTATGATTAAACTCACCAGGAGCCAGGTTGTTTGCATTGGACTCACTGTTCCGGAGGGAGAAGTGTTTTACTTAAAGACACTTAGAACATTCAGACACTTGATCTGTCTCCTTTTCCAAATGTGACAAGATTTTGAGTTAATGCTTCATGAAGGAAATGGAAACACCCTGAGCTGTTTATTTCTTAACTGCTTTGCTGTAAGCCCTTGTTTTAAATTCTAAACAGCTTAATAAAAACTTTCCAACAATTTCAGCATTTTCTAAATTTGAGAGGCCATCTTTATAGCTTTTGGAAGAAAATCCAGGAGTATTGTCACTAAGCAATGTCAGGCAAAAAAACAATTTTAACAGAGGAAATAATAACAATTGGAGTGATTTAGTTTAAAATCCCCTAACTACTCAGTGTGCATGTGACTAACATCCCATTACCTCACCCAGCTGACTCAGGGAGATGAGAGTGTGCTATACAGAAGGTTCATCTAAATGTCCACCTCAGCTACTTTGCCTTTGGTCAATGGAGAAACCTACTGACTCATTTAATGCATTGAACCCAAGACTGTGGACATTTAGGGGCCTGAATGGTTTTGGTCCAGGAGGGTGGAAGAGATAAAAAAAATAAAAGGCCTAGAGTTAAGCTCTCATGGGTAGCCTTTCACTACTTAAAAGTCAAACAGACTTAGAATCAAGTGAAGGGTTTTCCAAAACCTATGGCAACATCACTTTTTCCTCATAACCATCCAAGGTAGACATTATGATTTCTATTTTCAAAAGAAGCTGAAGGCCCTGGCCAGGTTGCTCAATTTGTTGGAGTGTCATCCCAATACACCAAATCGTAGGTTTAATCCCCATTGGCAATACATATAATAATCATCAAATAAATGCATAAATAAGTTTAACAACAAATTTCCTTTGCCCCTCTCTCTCTCCCCCCCTTCTTTCCTCTCTAAAAACATTAATAAAAAACAAACAAACAAACAAAAAAAAAAAACTGAGAGTCCATCCATCCATGTTGTCACAAATGGCAGTATTTCATCTTTTATTATGGCTGAGTAGTATTCTATAGTATATACATACCACATCTTTATCCAACCCTACATAGAAGGGCACTATGGTTGTCTTGGCCACCTTGAATAATGTTGTAATGAACATAGGGGTGAAAATATTACACTAAGTAAAATAAATCAATCAAAAAAGCTAAGAACCACATGTTTTCATTCATATTGATATATATAAAATGCTAATATGCAAAGTGTCCCCTCGGGAGTTTGACCATGAGACCAGGAGTTCAATTGCTTGCTATGATGTGCACTGACCACAAGGGGATGGTGTGGAATGAAGGAAGGCCCCGGTCAGCAGCCAGAACGCCCCGATCGGTCCTGATCGCTGGCCAGGCCTAAGGACCCTACCCGTGCATGAATGATATCCAATGGGCCTCTATTTAAATATGATGTACCAAACATCAGGTAGAGGTCAAAGTGAAAAAAACATTTACATTGTGTGTGTGTGTTTTCTCCAGTGCTCAGTACTAATTGTATATTATCAAGAACATTTATGATCAATTTAATTAGGGATATCTATCTATCTACATAAAAGCCTAAGCAATCGTCTCAACCAAATGGACAACTAAACAGTCTGTATGGGATAACCAGGCTAGCAGGGGGATTAGTGAGGGGCAATCAAACAACTGAACAGCAGGCTGTGTGGAGTGACCAGGCCTGCAGGCAGAGGCAGTTAAGAGTTATCAGGCCAACATAGGGGCAGTTAGGGGCAACCAGGCTGGCAGGAAGGCAAGGGTGATCAGGCTGGCAACCTGCATGAATTTTGTGCACCAGGCCTCTAGTATATATATAAAAGGCTAATATGCTAAGTGTCCATCTGGGTAATGATGTCACATAGCAGTGCTCAGCTTCCTCTCCCTAACGACAACTAGCCTCCTTGGAGTTTCTTCAGCCCAGGAACACGACTTGCTTCATAGTCAGGTGGAAATATGTTACACTGTAACCAAATGTCTGTAAAGCATTTTCCCATGCCTCATCTTATTTGATTCTCACAGAAGTCCTGGAGTAGGTAGACAGGAGATTCAGTGGAATCCTATTTTCTTTTAATTAGCCAGAAAACAGTGATTTAGAAAGCTTAGAAACTTGACCTACTAAAAATAAGTAAGAAATGGTGGACCTTAAAAATGACTTCAGGTTTTCTCACTGTACAGAATATAGTCAAACACTGCTGCAGTTAATTATTTTATCCTTTGTTCTCCCTGTGTGATCTACAATAATAAACTGTTTCCTGTTGATATTTACTGCTGTGTTGGTGACAATTACCTGAAAGAGGAGTTATGGTGCTTCATTGGTCTGGAAAAAGTCTGGCTACATCAGAAAGCAGGTCTAATTAAGCAAGTTTATTCTATATCTATAAAAGGCTAAATTAACTCCCACATACACAATACAAATATAACCTTCTCTGGTGCCAATTGCATGCATGTGTTTCAGTCTGTCATTGTCAATTGTGAATTTGGTTGACACTTCTATTACAGAGAAAGGGCGAATAGCTATATTAAAATATTCCTTCTGATTAATTTCCTTTCAATGTGGATGAATTCATGCACCAGGCCACTAGTGTGGAATATAAAACTGAAACTCATAGACACAGACAACAGTATATTGGTTATCAGTAGGATGTGGTGGGGGTAGTAAAGGGTAAATGTAGCCAAATATATGGTAACAGAAGATGATTTGACTTTGGGTGGTGAGCACAGAATGCAATATACAGATCAGGTATCATAGAGATGTACACTTGAAACCAATGTCACCCCAATACATTTAATTAAAAAGAAAGATACATAGGTTTAGTGGGGTGAAGTGACTTGTTTTAAGGCTTACAACTTGAAAAATCTGGGATTCATAGCAAGGATGACTCCAAATTTATTTTAGAGAGTCAGGCTTCTGTCCCTTAAAGAGTGGCTGTTCTCTGCCTGAGCTCAAGCTCTCCTCAACTCATTCCTGCTCCTTGCCTTGGCTTTGGCCAGCATCCAATCTCTTTCCTTTTGAAGCTGTGGTTTATGCATCTATTCACTCTTTCTTGGCCCTGTAAATATGTCACGTGCAGAAAGCAGAAATGCAAGTAAGCTTTAAATGGCTGGTCTTGGCAACAGACCCATACAGAATCAGCCCAAAAGCTGTTCCTGTGCAAATTAACAGCTGAAGCAGACAGCCCAGCAAGGACTGACCAGTGTGCTCACTGAGGAGGATCTTGCTTCCAGTACATTTCTCTTTCCTTTTTCAAATGTCATTATTGGCACAGAAGGAAATGGAGGCATACATATCTGTGTTGTGATTAGGATTTGGCAGGGCTTGAATTCCTTAGGTTAAATATTTATATGTCCTAGACTTCCCCTCCTGCATCAGAGTGGATGGCTGTTTTTCTCTGGATTAAAGGCCATATCAGACACTTGGCAATATTGTATACCATTATAGGGAGATGGGCCTTACCCCTTTCCTGTCCTAGGAGACAGTGCAGGTGCCTCACAGAACGTCTACTGAATCAGCAGCCACAGTTTCTGTTGCCCTCGATGTGTGATTCAAACCCCCTCCCCCAAATCCAGAAATAAGTCAGTCCTCCATACATTCATTTCCCTCATCTGCCCCATCATAGCTCATCCAATATAGATGAAGTGCTATGAGTTTTGCCTCCTTTTCTTGACTTCTCCTTCCCCTTTCCATTTTGATTGACATATCCATCTTCTCAGTCATCAGCATCTCTATACTGGTTGACACAGTTATCTTCCAAATGGTCGGTCTCTCTACCTTCACTCTGCTCCTCCAGTGATCCATTCACCGCCCAGTGGCCAGAGCGAGCTTCTCAAAATGCACACTTCTCACTTTGTTCTCTTCATGTTGACATTTTAGTTATTCCACACTGATCACAAGATGAAAATGTAATCTTAGTACCATAGCCTGTCTGGGCTCAATATGTGCATCCCCCGCCTGCCCATCCAATGCCATGGCCCCCTGCACTCACTCATTGGCACTCCCTTAGCTCCAGACACACTACCCACCGGGCTCTCTCCTGATTCCAGGCTCTTACACAAGCTCTTCCCTGAGATGGAGTAACTACTGCCCACTCTGGTGAGTTCTCAGAGAAGCTTCCCCTGGCTCAGAAGTTGGGGCCTCATTCCTGATTGTGTTTCTTCACTGTGCTATGAAGCTCTGTCATTGCAACAATCACAGTCATACTTTTACATCTTCGCATAATTATTTCTTTGAATTTTGTCTCCCTGGTTAGAGAGTGAGAAAACTGGATCTGATTTCTTCTAACCATTGAACTCCTAGAGCTGTGGGAAATTATGAGATTCTTATAAAATTAAACTCATCGCGGTGCTTTGGTATTTTTGCTTGATGCAAGGAGAAAGAACTTTGAAAATGTTATTAGCTTAATATCATTGTTCTTCACAAACTCAGCAGTCTTAGTGGGTTAATAAATACAAGATAGGTAAATATGCTTCAGCTCTTAAAACATAAGTGAATAGATGTAGTTCTTTACAACAAACACTTCAACAAATGTAATTTTCAATACCTACACATAAGTCTGAAGGTCAATATTCTTTTCAGATATATTTAAATAAACCTCTCACTGCTTTAGGAAACCTCTTTGTATGTTTTAGTAAATTCCTGTGGACAGAAAAACATAACATTACAGTGACAAGATATGGAATGAGTATGGATTTAACTTCAAATGCAAGTTGACTTCACCCACTCCTCTCCATTTTTATTGTCGACTGATATGTAAACATTCTTTAATCTTTTTCCTTATCTTTCTCAAAACATTTAAAGGCTAGCTCAGTGGGTTGCATTCTCAAAAATATTAACTGCCTCTTCATAGAAAGTTCCTCTATTACTTAAATGTATAGCCTGTGGGTTTTAACTACATTTTTGACAAATTTTGAATTGAATAATTTGGGGTTTTAATAATGTTTGTCCGCAGAACCACTTAACATTGTGCTGGACAGTTGTTGGTGATGGATATATACACATATAATGAATATGTGCCAAACTGAGCTATAAAGTGGTCTGGGTGAGACGGGATGAGGCAGATGACTACACAGGTAACCATGGCTTTCCCCTACAGCAGAGTTTCTTGACCTCTATACCATTGACATTGGGACTGGCTCATTCTCTTCCTCCTGAGGGCTGTCCTCTATTTCACAGGCTGTTTATCAGCTTCCCTCGCTTCCAGTCACTAGATGCAAAGCAGTCTGCACTCCAGTAGCGCAATAAAAATGTCTCCAGATATTCCAAAGTGAGATCCATCTGGTTTCTAAAAGAATGAACACACATTCACTTAGGTGCATGCTCTCTTGTCCTTTTCTGGAGTTACAACATGAAAATCAACTTTCTGTGAGCCATGGTTCGGCCAAACATGGATTATCATAATTACATGAACATTACTCATCCCAAATTCTCAACCTTGGGAAGAATAATGGAACAGGATGTGTTCATGATGTGGCCTCTTGGCACAGTGGAACGTTCAGAGGCTCTGGAATCAGATGCGCTTGGGTTTGCAGCCTGGAGCTACCTATGCTAGTTGTGTGATCCTGGGCAACTTAATCACCAAAAGCTACAGCTCTCTTATCTGTCAAATGGAGAGGAAAACAGCAGGGTGGTTCTAAAGAGTAGATCAGCCAATACTTGTGAAGCACTTCTAGTACTGGATGCCCAAAAAGGTCTTAATACACCAGTGGTTGCTGTCAGTGATATCACTGATATCCCTGCTGGCTACCTCTGCCCTCCCTTCCATTCCTGAGCACTGTTCCACCCACTCACTGCCTCAGCAGGATACTTGCTGCTCCGCTGCTTCCAACTCTCTGCCTCTGCCTCCTGAGGCCATAATAGTTATGTTTTCTGGAACATTTCACATGCTTTTCCTGAGCAGCTAAAGATAAGACTGTGCAATAACACCCTGTTTTGGGAGCCCTGGATCACCCCCTCTGCTGCCACTATTGTCTTGCCTCTGGTAATAGTTTCTGACAAAGAGCTATGTCATGGGTGTGCCTTCTCCTGTGAAGATACAGTATGTTACTGTAACGGGTATCCTTGGGTTTGGCCCAGGGGGCTGTAATTTAGCAGTTGGCAGCAGGCTGCAGATGTCATTGAGCCAAGTGTTTTCTTCCCCAGACACTGAACAGCCCGGCTTTGGCTTCTTGGTCACTGCTACTTGCTTGGGGGTGTAGGCATAAAGAGAATCTGCAGAATAAGCTCTGGGATGCCACGGATGGGCAAAGACAGGTTCTCTGACAGAGCTTCCCGATGGACTAAGATGAAACCACAGAGGCAGGCAACTTAATCAGGCCTGACCCAAGGAGTTCTGACACCTGGACAGTTTCTGTGCTCCTGCAGCTGTGAGTGGAGAGAGCTCTGCCACCTCCCCCACAACTCACACCCTCCCTCACCCCCCCACCTTGCCAAACACACACATCACCATTGAAATACCTCATGGGCGGTGCAAGAAACCCCTGTGGTGAAAATAAAGGAGCACCTGGTGCACTTCCAGGTGCCAGAATCATAACATTCCCATCAAAACCTGAGACTCTCTGACCAACATAGGAAATCCACTTAGATCATTTTGTATCTGAGTTTCCACTTTGTCTCTTTAGCAAGAAGGGCTGTCATGTTAATCACTGGTTTTCTAAATCAAAGGGAAGCTTACAGAGGAGTGACACCAATTTCTTTTTCTCTCGTGGCCTCTGTGTGGTGAGCCAGCTTTCATTTGGAATCCACTAATTCATAATTTGTAAGTGTGCAACAGGGGCCGGGTCCACATTGACTTCAGGGAGAGTGAGAAGACCTTTTTGGGAAATGGATATTTTAGTAGCATATTTAAATAAATAATGTATACACTGTTCTCATTCTGCTAAAGATGCTAGTTACATACACTAAGTAAGAAATGACCCTTATCTAATTCATGAAAGAAGGCTGTAGAACAGTGCTATCCAATAGAAGTATATTGTAAGCCACATATGTAATTTTATTTTATTTTACTTTTTGTTAATCCTCACCCAAGGATGTTTTTTCATTGATTTTTACAAAGAGCAGAAAGGAGGGGAAGAGAGAAAGAGAGAAAGAGAAACATCCATGTGAGAGACAGGTCCCCACCAGGCCCAGGGAGCAGCCAAGGTATGTGCCCTTGATCAGAATTGGACCCGGGACCCCTCAGTGCGAGGGCCTATGCTCTATCCCCTGAGCCAAACTGGATAGGGCACCATATGTGTAATTTAAAATATTATGGTAGCCACCTTTAAGAAGTGAAAAATAGCAGGGGAAATTAATTTTAATAATGTAGTTTATTTAACCTAATATATGCAAAATATTATGTCATCATGAAAGCGCTATAAAATTATTAGTGACATATTTAACTCTTCTCATTCTGTCTTTGAAATTGGTATGCATTTTACATGTTTAGTACAATTCAATCCAGATTACCAACATTTCAAGGGCCTACTAGCTGCATGTGACTGGTAGCTACCATACTGGCCATCACAGTGTTCTCAGAGGTTCTATTCCTTTTCTTGCCTTCCTCTTTCTCTTTATTGCTTCATGAGGCATCAGTGTCATAAATCTCTTGTTTGGTAGTGGTCTACAAAGTAACATATATTAATTTCGGTGCATGCATCCTTTTCCTTGTCTAGAATCCTCAGTCCCTATTTTTCAACTCCCAAATGCAAGGTTAGGCTCTGTAAAGTTCAAGGAAAATAAAGAGAAAATAAGACTGAATTTTTAAACTTAAGTATATCTTGAAAACTCTGGATAAACTTAAGTATATCTTGAAATCAATTGTTACAGGGCATTTGGAGTTCATGGAGTAGAAGTTTAAGCTCTGCAACACAACTTTGAAGATGGACAGCCTGATATTTTAGCCTGCCTGGGCTTACACTTCAGGGGCTCCATCCTCAAAGGTTCCTCTCAAGCAGAGTTATCCACATTGGCCCACCTGACCAACGCACTACACCGGGAATGAGAAGATGCATGGGCACCAAGAAACCAAACAACACAGTGCAGCACAATGTTCTCCCCTGATGCTGATGGATACATTTAATTCAAGAAACAGATTTGTTTTTCAAGATGATTGCAACTGCAGCTTTCTTATGACCACTATTTAAATGAATTAAACCACAGAAAATAAAAACTGTTAGATGAAAGCTCAGATTACAAAGAGAAGGCGATGTGCAATCATGAGCAGTAATTAGGAAGATTTGTGTACACTAATAGGCTAAGATGTTCATGATGTTAACAGATAAGCAAATTAGGGGTCATTATTTGTTGCATGATCCTTGGCAAAATTTGTAGTTGAAAATGTAGAAAATCTATTTAGATATAGACATTTATAATAATAATAGATGAAGAGATGGATAAATCTGTAAAGTCAGGAAGATGAGGTACAACAAATTGTTAGAGTGGTACTATGGAGTAGTGAAAGGGAATGAGAAGGTGGTCCCATCTGCTTCTAACTTTATATACATTTTAATAGTGCAGCTGGTTGATTAGTTCCTTTTGGTGCGAATTTTAGAATTATTAATATTATAAATCACCATTAGTAGTCATGGTAATAGAATAATAGTGTTATGAGAGTAAGTTAGTGGTGTTCAAAGTCCAGTGACAAAATCTCTATCATTGAAAACATCTACCCATTTGGAAAAGACAATAATGTTGAGGGAAATAGAAGGGAGCAGGAAAATAAGAAGACCAATATGAGATGGATTGACTCCATAAAGGAAGCCATATGCATGAATATACAAGACATGAGCAGGGCTGTAAAGGACAGGACATTGTGAGCATCATTCACTCATAGGGTCACCAGGAGTAACTCAATGGCATCTCACAGATAACTATTTGACCTTGCCTTGACTTTGAACCATCCTAAGCTGACGTCAATCCCCAACTAATTCAGTGAGGATAAACTGATGATAATTAACATTTTTTGATCCTTTAATAAGAGTTTGACTTCTCTTCATTGAACTATCTTTTTTTTATTTTATATATTATTTATTTATTAACTTTATTGATTTTTTACAGAGAGGAAGGGAGAGAGATAGAGAGCTAGAAACGTCGATGAGAGAGAAATATCGACCAGCTGCCTCCTGCACACCCCCTACCAGGGCTGTGCCCGCAACCACAGTACATGCCCTTGACCGGAATCGAACCTGGGACCTTTCAGTCCGCAGACCGATGCTCTACCACTGAGCCAAACCAGCTTTGGCTCATTGAACTGTCTTAACATTCTCATGGGGAAGGTATTATAATTCCATTTTACAGTTGAATTAATCAAGGCAGAGTCATGGAACCAAGGTCACACAGCTAGCTAGCATTAGAACAAAAGTGTGGTTTGGCACATCAGTGATGTCAATCCTCCTGACTGGTATTTTCACACCACCCATGGGTCTGTGGGCACCAGGCCCTTCGGATGTTGAAAGTTCCCCACAAAAGCCTCTCGAATGAGGTAAGACGTTTCATTTAGGGTAAAAATAATCTCTGCTTTAGCTCATCTGAGGATGGGTGGTCTCTAGAATTGGCAGTCTACCAAAATGGCCCATTAAACCAGAGTGTCAACTTGCTAAAGTGCAAACTAGGAAGAATAGGGTACCAAGGGAGGGTGAGTGTGGGTGTTCTCAGCACATTGTCACCATTGTAATAACTGCAAGTTTTTTTTTTAAGAAGATTTGAGCTACAATATGTGTCACCACCAACAGGCTAAGTTTTAATGATTTAGTTTTAATTGTGGAAGCAAATCTCAGGCTTGTAAGAAATGTGGACCGTATGGAGAGATAGAGTATATTATCTTGCATGTGTGTGTTGTGTTTTCTCTGTGAACTGTTTGCTTAATATAGACTTTGGTGAATTTTTAAATTATTTTCCCCAAAGAGCCTGAAGTCACAACCTCAAACATCACCAAAGGCACTGACTAACGATGACAAATTATTGAAGACTCCTTTCTGCTTTTTACTAATTTTATAATGTCATCTTCGTAAGTATTACCAGTTATCATGTACCAATCTATGTAAGTTTTGGTGTCATGTGTATTACCCAGGCTCTGACTCAGATATGTTTCAAAAACTTAAAAACTGTAATGGAGGAATAAGGACACATATGTAACACCTTAATCAACAAAGAAAGAAATTTTAAAAAGTGAATACACATTTATCCAACAAAATTTTCTTCAGGAAACTAAAGAAGAAGAAGAAAAAAAAAAAAACTACACTGTGGCTGGGGGGAGAGAGATGAATAGGCAGAGTAGAGAGAATTTTTAGGGCAGTGGAAATATTCTGTACAATATTATAATAATAGATATGTGTCATTATACATTGGTCCAAACCCATTGAATGTTCAATATCCAGAGTAAACCCTAAGGTTAACTATGAACTTCAGGTAATTATAATGTGTACATGTAGTTCATCCTTGGTTTAAAAAAATTACCATTGAGTGATGTTGATAACGGGTAAGGCTGTGCATGTGTGGGGTAGGGAGTATAATATAAACATATTTCCTTCTTAATTTTCTTATCAACCTAAAACTGTTCTATAAAAATAGTCTTAAAAAAAACTACTGTGTGGCTGGAAATGTTAAAAGATTGCCCCCAAACATTTTCTCTTACCCTGTAAGATTCAGATACTTACAAAGATTAAAGCCAAGCATGCCATTGGAAACAATTACCTTCACCCTCTCACAGCACCCTTCCCATCCCCAGATTAACTGTAGGCCACATCTAATCCTCAGGCTTGGAAAACTCTTTGTTGAAACCGATTTGGTGGTGGTGGAGTGGGTAATGGATGCTTTGTAAGTAAGTTTCTTGTACAACTCACTCAGGTTTAAGCACCAGGGTCTCCCTATAATTACTTCACAACCCACTAATTGCTTCTTGATTAGCCCATGATATTTCGATTTGACTGTAAGTATATTGCTTCCTCGATGTCTTTGAACATAATATCTGGCTGCATCTGAAATGTGCTAATTCTTTGATTTGGGTTAAGCGTGTCACTTTCTTCTCCACACCTCTCTTTCCTCATCCGTAAAGTGGGAATAATAATCCAGATTCTGCAGTGTTGCTGAGATAAATACAGAAGATAATCTACATTATGTGTTTAGTACCTTTTTTACCTGCTAAGATATGCTTCAGGAGAATGGGAATTGATGCAAGAAGGAATCAATAGAAGCAATATTAAGAAAATGGTAAACGTAATGGTAAATTCTTAAAAATTTGATTTAAAATATAATACTTATAATAAGAAAGTCTTATTTAAGGGATAGCTGATAATGAGAAAAAAGTAAAATGTTTGAAATTAGTAATATAGAAAATGGAGAGTGTAAAGACCCAAATTAAAGAATTTTCTAGGTCCTTTGAGTGCTACAAAAGCAGGCAGACAGGTTGCCTAACTTGAGACTTTGTTAAGATAATTATGTTTGTTAAAAACTTTAAGGGTAACAAGTACAATAATAGGCATAACAAAAATTTCAAACAAGTAGAGAAAAAAAAGGGAGGGAAATAAAAACACCCTAAAACATAAAACTAGCTAGAGCAACCCAAGAGAAAACAGGAAATGGGATAGGGGCAAGTACTCAAAAAAAATTTTATAGTAAATAGAAAACACAGTGGATATTGGTTCAAACCTATATATTGATAGAAATTTAAAATGCATGCATTACACATCAGTAAGAAATGTATGTAGTAAATCTTAGAAATACTAATATTATAAATGGTCAAGAAAAGCAAGCATTCATAGACTATTAGTTAACTTTGATTTTGAGAGGGTTTTGTCAGAGAAAATAAAAGCTTTAAAAAAATAAAGCAACTTTCCCTGGCTGGTGTGGCTTAGTTTGTTGGAGTGTCCTCCCATGCACTGGAAGGTCACAGGTCTTATTCCTGGTCAAGGAACATACCCAGGTGGCAGGTTTGATCCCCTGCTGAGGGTGTCCTGGGCTCAATCCCCCTGTCAGAGCTCATTGGAGAGACAGCCAATCAATGTTTTACTCTCACACTGATGTTTCTCTCTCTCTCTCTCTCTCTCTCTCTCTCTCTCTCTCTCTCTCTCTCTCTCTCTCTCTCCCCCCCCCCCTCTCTCTCTCTTAAAAAAAATCAATAAAAGCATGTCCTCAGGTGAAGATTTAAAAAAAAATAAAATAAACAAACAGACAGACAAGTAAAACTACTAGAAAGAGCCGAGACCGGTTTGGCTCAGTGGATAGAGCGTCAGCTTGGGGACTGAAGGGTCCCAGGTTCGATTCCGGTCAAGGGCATGTACCTTGGTTGCAGGCATATCCCCAGTTGGGGGTGTGCAAGAGGCAGCTGATCGATGACTCTCTCTCATCGATGTTTCTAACTCTCTATCTCTCTCCCTTCCTCTCTGTAAAAAATCAATAAAAAATATATATTAAAAAAAAAACTACTAGAAAGAATTCTATTGGCCAGATACATGAGCATGTGGAATTAGAGGTCACCCATACTTGTTTTCTTCATTCTTTCAAGTCTATGAGATGACCCAGCATTCCCATGGGGCAGAATTTGAGCCTGCCTTTGAGTCAAGTTCAGACCCATGCAGACAAGTGTGATGAATTGCTTGGAACCCACTCTTGGATGACTGTAAACATCCTACTTAAAGGTAATAATTGCAAACAGAAAACTCTTTAAAAAAATTGCCCCTTTTTCTAAGGACCTCTAGGGAACTAAAAGCCTTTAGACATGTAAGGGATAGAGTCCCAAGGCCCAGTAGTATGAGGTTTCATCTGCTGCTGTTCCTTCATACTCAATGGCCTTCTTCCACTGTTGATTGGGCCCCGAGGGGTAGACCCTTCTCTCTTTTATTCTGGAAACATTTATTTTCCCTTTTCCTCCACCATTGCTTTCTGAAATCTGTTTCCCAATATCTTATCTTTCATTACTATTTCCTGAGGACCACACCACATCTCTGATAGCTGCCAATTATAAATGTATTGTCTAAGGTCAGTGCCCCCTCTTCCCTCTGTGATGTCCCACAAATGCTGCTCTCTGATTGGAGGAGTCAGTCACCAATTCAAATGCCATCACAGAGCAGGCAGTTAGAATAACTGAATGAAGCATCCTGAGTGGAGAGGAGATGGGAGAGGGGCCTCTAATAGGTAAATCTAAAGCAGACTTGTATCATTAGAGAATATACATAAAATAAACAGGGATAGGAGACGGCTTTCCTAGGGACACTGATTATTAAGATGGTTGAGAAATCCCAAGAGAATATATCTAATCAACCCCTTTCAAATGCTCTGGGATATATTCCCGGGAGTAAATTACTGAGTCATGGGGTAAACCCATGTTTAATGTGATGTGGAACTAGAAGACTGTTTTCCAAAGCAGCTGTCCCATATTTATTCCCACTAGCGGTGTTTAAGGGTTCCTACTTCACTACATTCTCACCAACACTTGTTATTGTCCGTCTTTTTGATTATAGCAATCTAGTGGGCGTGAAGTGGTTTCTCACTGTGGCTTTTACTTGAATTTCCCTGATGACTAATGATGCTGAGCATTTTTCCATGAGCCTACTAGCTAAGGTAAATGTGTAATATTGGATATGGATGGGTTCCACCTACAGGAACAGTCCTCTCTTCAGGGGGCCCCACTTGTCTGCCCAGGGCTATGACACTCATCCAAACTTAGAGACTCACTACTTACTCATTTCCACTCTTCTGTGCTGGAGGGAACAGATCCCCAATAAAGAGGCAGTGGGCCAGAGATTTATGCTTCTGTCTCTCTTTTCTCCCTTTCAGATGCAGCTGGCTGTCTCCTGGAACAAATTCCCTAGGACAAATTCTCCACCAGATCAACTCAGGAGGACAAATGGGGAGCTTGTTGTTAGGAGTTCGGGCCAAACCACCCAGAGCTTCCTGTGCCAGGTAAGCGTGAATAGGGGCCGAAGTCATCCATTACTAACCCCTCACCCGTGATTGCCTGAAAGGTATTTCTCAGGCTTTAACCATGAAACCTGTTTCCTCTTTTCCCTCCGAAGCACAGCCCAGAGAGGCATGATAAAATCGCTCTGCAAATGGAAAATATTTATTCTGTGCTTATTCTAAGAAATGTGATCCATCAAAAATCAGCTGACAAGTCCTTTCATTTCCGAGGACAGTGTCCACACATTCCAGGCTGTCTCTGAACCTGGAACCAGACACAGCCAAGCCAGAGGCCAGTGAGAACCATGCAGATAGATGTCTTCATGGTGATAGTATAGCAGAGACCTAGGTACCGTCCCCATGGCCAGGCTGCCTGGGTCTCAGCCCAGCTCCCTCATTCACTCACTGTGAAAATTGGGCAAATTCCTTAACAACCTCTCTCTACCCCTCTCTCTCTTTTTAAATATTACACATTTATTAGCTTAAACTTTCTGTGGTTCCATAAATATATATATACCTTTTTATTGAATTTATTGGGGTGACACTGGTAAACCATCTGTTAATGTCACTTTTTCCACTATAAAACAATAATAATAATAGTCCCTTTCTTTATAAGACTGTTTTGAGAATTAAATAAGGCAATGACTACTTGGTTCTTAGCAAAGAACCTGCAACTGAAAATTAGATCTTAATCTGCTTTGGCTGTCAACTCTGAAAGGGAAGGCCCTTCCATTTCTCAAATCTGATAAAGTTTGTTAGACTCAACTTTTCTCTAACATAAAAATTATCAGGAAGACAAAGACATGCTATCTGGAAGGCAAAGGACCAGAAACAGTTGGTGAGCAGAAATGCCTACAGCAGTAAATAAGCCATTTTCCCCTCCCCATCAATTCATGTGGTTCAGACATAAATTGACATCTAAAGGATTCCTATGAAGAGAGCTCCTATTGGTCTATTTATTCTGGGCTTACTGATGGGTCAGAACATATATATATATATATTATGTATTTTATTGATTTTTTACAGAGAGGAAGAGAAAGGGATAGAGTTAGAAACATCAATGTGAGAGAAACATCGACCAGCTGCCTCCTGCACACCCCCTACTGGGAATGTGCCTGCAACCAAGGTACATGCCCTTGACCAGAATCGAACTGGGACCTTTCAGTTCACAGGCCGACGCACTATCCACTGAGCCAAACTGGTTTCGGTGGTCAGGATTCTCTGAAGCATGTTCTTCTTCATTAATTTTAGCTCTGTGGTTAGGATTTCATTTTCAAAAGATTAATAGTAAAATGATGATGATAATGAAAATTACAATGCATACTTTTTGAAAAGTCACATGTGCTAAACATTGTTCTAAGCACATTCCACATGTATTTTCCTGGTTTTTAGACATGGAGGCATGAGCAAATCATGCTTCTCATTGTAGAACACACTTCTATCATCAGACTCATGTGAAGATCATGTGTTATACTCAAATGTTCTCACTCCTCATTTGAGCAATCACAATGCCTTTTGGATGATAACTGGCCTTCTGTATATCTTTGCAAAATGTGTAGTGTAGTTATTATATAGGTATTTTTAATTGCATAAAAGTTATAGTGCTACAAACTTGCATCTGCTTCTCTCTTTCTTACATTCGACATCATTTTATAAGACCTTTCCATGTTTTTAAGATGTGTTTCACACAGTCATGATTTGTAAGAGCTGCAAAGTATTCCAGCTGGAAGTTTTATTGTGACAGCATCACATTCAGAGTTTAACTTAAAGATAATCAGTACCTTTACAATGTGAGGACATTTCATTCCTAAGCATGGGATATCCCTCAAATGAGCAGACCATCTTTTATATCCTTTAATTGAATTTTAGCACTTTCTCCGTAAGGTTTATGCATCTTTTGTTAAACAAATTCCCAGACACTTAGGACTTCTTCTGGCAATTTGAAATACACTCTTCTCTCTTAGTTTTTCTTTATCTGGTTGATTTCTGCTGGTATAGAGAAATGCTATTATTTTTGTGGTTTCATCCTTCCCCTCCCCATATTGTAATCCTCACAAACAATCTTATGAGAGTGGTACTGTTATTAGTAAAGAAGTTAAAAACTAGTGTAGGATGCTGAGCAGTGCTTCCCATCATGGGGAATTTGTGTTGTGGGGAAGGATAAATAGTGATAGTGCATTCAAAACTCCCTGGCACAGGATGAAGTGCTCAATTTACAAAATGGAAACTCCCCTTGCAAATACTGTTATTTGGGTATCCTTCTACTGACGCCTGCTGACTCCTGGGAACATGGCTCATGCAAGGCATGTGGTCCGTGGCCCAGCTAATAACAGTGTGAAGAGAAAAGAACAGTTTTCTTTCCCAATGGGCAGTTCTAATACATCCCTCCACCAAGTTAAAATGGGCCCTGTCAAAGCAGAGAGATGCTCTGAATAGGGCTTCCCCAGACTCCCTGGTCGGGCTGGCACCTCCTGTCACTTTCCTTGTCATTTTTGCTGAAGCCTGGCCCCAGCCCCCACATTAGCTCCTGCTTGGAAGTCTCCTGTCTGGAGCCAGTGAGGTTTGTCTGCTTTCTTGGGTTTGGCTAATAAATTGGGATCGTGGGGTCAGGCAGCATGGGACCTGGCACCCAGGGAGCCCTGACACCGATTTTATTAGATTTCTCTGTGCAAGGCCCGGGATGCCATCCCTGCAGAGAGCCCACAATCACTTAGGAACCAAGATTTTGTCGTCTCTGGTTTGACAAGGTCATTTTTTACTACAGGAGGAAAAATCCCACATTAATTATACAAGCAAACTGGGGCCAAGGCTGTTAGAGTTGGCCTCTCTCTTCTGTGAGGTAGTGAAGGAGGGGAAGTTGGCCTCCTTAGTGTGTGGGGAGCAAAGTGGGAGAGAGAAGAGAGTGTGTGTAGAGTTTGGACTTTTCAGATTTTCTATTCTGAAATGCATAAGTGCTAACTAGTTCCTGCCCGTCTCTAGAATGTTTGCTCATCTAAAATAAAGTCAGGAAATGTGACATGTATGACCAGGCACCTGTTCGTTGCCAAGCACATAGCTAGCCATTGAAAGGCAAACATGAGAGAAGCATAGTTGATGCCTTCAGAGTGGTTCTTTCATACACATGATCCTCGGTACCCCAGGATCATGGCTCAGCTCTCCAGGCCTGGAAAATCAATGTGAGCACACCATCACCCATCAGCTGGAAGTCAGAAACTCTTACACCCTTCCTGGCAGATTTAAAAGTGGGAAACCTTTATGCCATCATACCATTTTAGATTTGGATTGCCATCTGATTGAGTGAGCAGGAATCTCTCTCTCTCTCTCTCTCTCTCTCTCTCTCTCTCTCTCTCTTTTTTTCTCTCCCTTTCTCTTTCTAAAATCAATTTAAAAAACAAGCAAACAGAAAATCACAACATTGTGTCGTATTGCTGCAGTATGTTCCCTGTAGCTCTTCTGAATGTTGCTAAAAGTATGTTTCCCTCCCTGTTTCATAATTCCTCTGGATTCTCCACAATTTTCCCTTCTTGTTTTACAAACTCCTCTAAGGCCTTCCCTAATCAATTCCCTGTCACCTTTTTCAAGTTTGTCTGGAACTCTTTTTCAAGGACCTTCTAGAATAAACAGTGCTCGCATTCCCCAAACCTGGAATGTCTCCTCCTTTCTCCCAGGTTTCCCTTGGCTCTATCTTTCTATCAAGTCCAATCTTTCCCAAATGGCATTGTCTGCTAAACCTCCTTGTATTCATTATTCCTGTGTAACAGGTGACAACAAACATAGTGACTTAAAACAATGCACATGTATCACCTCGTGGTTCCTGTGGGTCAGAAATTCGGGCACAGCTTAAGGTGGGTCCTTGGCATCATGGCATCTCAAAGTGCAATCAGAGTGTCAGCCAGGGTTGAATGCTCATCTGGAGACTGGACCAGGGAAGGCCCAATTCCAATCTCCTATAAACTGCATCTGAACCCACGGACCATCTGAGAAAAGCATTTACAGAGCAGGATGACCAGTGACAGTGATGTAATTATTCAGGTAAGAGATCTATGGGGAAACATTAGGCCACAACCAACTAAAAAAAAAAATCTCTCCTTGCCTCAGTTTCTTCTTTTGAAAGTGAAAATAAAAATAGAGCCTAAATGATAGAGTTATTAGAAGAATTGAATGAGGTAGTGTTTTAAAAGTGTTTAGAATAAGGTCCAACATGAAGTAAGATTCCCATAGGTGTTAGCTATTTTATTATGATCATTTGTAGTCTTTCACCTGTGTTTGCCTGCTCTGGCTCACATCCGGTTGTTTCTCTGCTCCTTTATGGCTTTTCCTGGCTCAGAAACACAGTGAGCATTTCTTCATTGCTGACTATCCCCCACCTTCACAAGTCTTTGCTGATAGACCAGCTCAAGTCCGTGCTTCTTATGTGGTTCCACAGGAGCAAACTATAGCATCCTCATCCTGGTAATCACCTTCCCGCTGAGCTCAGCGCTGGGCTCCCAGGGTGAGTGACTGACTCCCCAGTCGGCACTTTTTTTGTGGTTTATCTGATGGGTTCAGGGTGGCTGCGCCTTTGCTACCCACCCCCAACCCCAAGTGAATTTCCAGTCTTGCCAGAGGCTGAAAGGAGAATGACTGAGTCATTAGCTCCTCTGGCAACAGCCCCTGGCAGCAGTTCAAGGCAGCTTGGAAAACAGGGCAACAAGTGGCTGCAATATGGATTTCAAAAGCCTCACAGACAAGAAAGGGAAATGAAAACCAGAAAAAGCAGGGATGGTAATGTCTGAACCTAGAGGTGCATCTAGAAACCACTAGGCACTGAGGACAATGCTCCCAAACCCTTGAGGTAAGGGACATTTCTCCAGTTGACTTACTTTTGGGAGCCCTGAAGAAGGATCTCTCTATAAAAAATGAGATGATGATGTTTATAGTTTGACATTCTTGCTGGAGGACCCCATTCCCTGCCTTAGGTTGACTTCAGAGCTAGAGGGAATTTTTCCCCCATCCATCTGTATATCCATTCCAAGGGAGGATTCTGTTTGGTTCTGTGAATAATTGCCCATTCCATGGATTAATTACAACTGCAAAGGAGTGTGAGAATGACGTCAACTGTCTCACTAAGATTAGTCAAAAAGGGGAAAGATGGTTTCACATTGGAAAAACAAACAAACAGAAGAAAAATATGCCCAGCAGGGTTTCATCCAACTAAGGTCTTACTTATTAAGCTCCAGAGAAGAGGACTATGTTGTGGGCACAATGAGATTTATTTGCACTCTCTTTAACCACACTCAAAGCAAATATTGATAATCATTTAGGGCACTCCTTCCTGTTGAGCCCAGATGTGCCTTTTAAAATAGTGTCTAGGCATCTCCTCTGTTTCTCTGACATCTTCTCTAAGCCCTGTCACAGCCATCAGACCTATGCACTGCTGATTCCTTACCTACTCAGCTTCCCTTTTTCAGGGCTGGTCCAAAACTAGAATGAGTAGGTGGAGCAACACCCCATATAATGCAGCTGGAAGATACTGAAAAACTCCTGTAACTTCCCATTAATTGTCTGTCATCTACTGCCATCTCTCCTATTAACATGGTAATTTTTTTTAAATGGGGAAAATTTCATTCTAAATGAGATTCAAATTCTGGTTCTTTCACTTAAATATGATTGATCTTAAAGTCCTTTAAGTTTGTTGAACCTTACTTTCTTTAAAATGTGAAGAGTCATTTTCCCTGCTGTCCTAGTTGAAGTATCTCTACTTACTAGGAAAATTTCAAGATAGCCATTGTTGTCTGATACTTCATTTTTTTGTTCTTTATCACATTAAATTTTATAATAAGGATTACAAATAATGAGTACATGTCCTGGTACTTCCATCTGCTGTCCATGATAAGCACAGATGATAAATTGCAATACTCTTTTTTGCTGAATTTAGATTGAACCCCAGTTTATTTTCTCAACACAAAGTCTTACCATAGTAACAAGAGAAAATTAGCCTTTGAGTAAATACTGCTCTGGTCTCACCTAACAAATATTAAAATTAAGATTAAAAAGATCAATCTATTTATCCATCCATTACCTATCTATCTATCTATCTACACTTTTATTTACCAAATACCCAACACAGTAAATTTTATGTCTGCCATTCAATTCATAACTACCAGGTAAGATATGCAAATAAGAACTAAAATAATGATTAAAAGATTAACCAATTTAAATTCACCAGAATTGATCCAGATGTTAGAATTAGCAGAGAAAACTAAAAGTTATTATAAATCTACTTCATGTTTAAAAAATTATGACTAGTAAGATATAAATAGGAACAAAATCAAATTTCTAATCCAATCTAACATGTATGAGAGAGAAATCTACAATGACTGAAGATTAGACATAACTGAAAAAATACAGTAAACTTGAAATCAGAAACAGTAATTCTGTAAAAAAAAAAAAAAGGCAGTTAAAAAGATTTTAAAAAAGAAAATAGCATTTGATAACTGCAGGATAATACCAAATGACCTTTATTCATTAGAAATGTCATTTGGTATTGTTGTTAGGTCCCCAACAGGTGAGAGAGTACAGAAAAATATCATTGAGAAAATAATGGCAAGTTTTTTTGTTTTGTTTTGTTTTTTGGTTTTTTTTTAAATATATTTTATTAATTTTTCTTGCAGAGAGGAAGGGAGAGGGAGAGAGAACTAGAAATGTCGATGAGAGAGAAACATCGACCAGCTGCCTCTTGCACACCCCCTACTGGGGATGTGCCCGCAACCAATGTACATGCCCTTGACCGGAATCGAACCCAGGACCTTTCAGTCCGCAGACCGATGCTCTATCCACTGAGCCAAACCGGTTTCAGCAATAATGGCAAGTTTTATTAAAACTATAAATACATGGATCTGAGGTGCTCTTTGAACCTCAAACATAAGAACCCCCCCCACACACACACACACACTACAGCAAAACACAGCATAATCAAATTTCTTAAAATCAATTATTAAAAAAATTATAAAATATCCAGGAAAAAAAGACAAGTTAAACATAAAGAAACAAACATAAGGTTTATAGAAAAATTTATATAAAAAACAAACTAAAAAGACAGTGGAACAACATTTCAAGGTACTAAAGGGGGGGGGGGGACCTGTCAACTATAGAATTTGATACCCAGTAAAAACATGGTTTCAAACATAAAGGCAACATGACTTTTTTCAGATATACAAACACTGAAATAATTTATTACCTGAAGATGGTGAAGTTACACTACAATAAGTAATAAAAGATACTTTAGGCAGAAGAAAAGTTGCATCAGATGGAAATATGCATGTAAACTAGTGTGGTGTTTGTTTTTTTTTTAATTATTTTTCAATATCATCCTTCTACAGGGGCTTTTTTATTTTTTTCCTAATTGCCACCTCATAAATATGGTATATCACATATACATTTGTATATATGGTATTTTTATGGCATGTGTATCTGTGCTTTTTACATTAAAATGTGATACCCCCCTCCAAAAACAAACCTTGGAGATGATATTATTTCAATTGATAATATATGATGTATCACTTCACTATTGCTGCTAAAAAAAATCACCACAAAATAACTTGCTTAAAGACAATACAGATTTGTTAACATACAGTTCTGGAGGTCAGGAGTTTGACATGGGTCTCACTAGGCTAAAATCAAGATGTTGGCAGGACTGTGCTCTCTTCTGAGGCCTCAAGAAGAGAATGCTTCTTTTCCTTTTTCAGCTCCTAGAGGTCAAACACATCTCTTGGCTTATGAACTTCTCTTTATCTCTGGGCCAATAATGTTAACAACTCTCTGACCGTTATTTTAATAGTCATATATCGCTCTTATCTCCACCGCTGAATTCATATAGGAAAGGTTCTTAACTTACAGTGAATTATGTAATTGGGATGGATCCATCTGAATTATCCAGGATATTGTCCTCATTTCAATGTCTGAAATCTTAACCTTATATGCAAAGTCGTTTATGCTAAAACACAGTCACAGGTTCTGAGAATTAGTATAGGGATGTTTTTGGAAGAAGAGGGCATCATTATTCTGCCTATCACACATGATTTAAACAATGAAATAAATAGCCCAAGAAACAGCAAAGGTATGGGTAACATACAAGATTTTGTTCTCATTATTTAAATCATTAAAATATAAATAATCATTAAAAACTAGTAACTATGTAATGCACAGTTTACAACTTATCTAAAAGTAAAATGTATAATAACAATAGCACAAAGGCCAAGAGAGATGTAAGTCTACTATTTTAGGAGTCTCATAATGTACATGAGGAATAATATTACTTGAAGATAGAATGTGATAAGTTAAGAATGTGTAATATAAACCTTAAAGCAATATAAAAATAAAAAAATAGAGATCAGCAGTTGATAACTAAGAGGAACAAAATGGGATTATAACGAATACTCACTTATCAAAAAGAAAACATAAAAGAAGGAACAGAACAATGACATAAGACAGAAAACAAAGAGAAAGATAATAAATCTTTCTATATTCGTAAGCACTATAAATGTACATGATTTGTACACCTGAACTAAAAGGCTGAGATTGTCAGACTGATTCAAAAATAAGACTTAGCTAAATGCAATGTTCTGATTGACTCAGGCCTCCATCACATGTTGCATCCTTAAACCAGAGTTCGAGCCCTGGTAATCACAGGCTTTGAGGAAAGGGTGTGGTTCCGGTAGGCAATCTTGATAGAATTTCTATAAGGAGAGTAAATGGACACTGGGAGGAAAAATTCAATAGATGTCCTCCTCAATGGCTTTTCCTAATGTGGAACATAATATTTTTCCCTTCCTACTTTTTTCCCAGTAGAGGAGAACTATGAATTAACTCCTCTCTTGATAATTTTAAGAAGCTTTCATAAAAGAAAGTCTCTTCTATTCTTATCTTCTATTCCTGGATATTTTTGACCTCCTATCTCACTTGTCAGTTGTGTTTATTAATCAGTATGGCTATCTTAAGAATAAGAAACATATCTAATTTGGCCAATCATAGCCTATGAAATGCTCTAAAAGACAACGGGAGTGGGGGAGCAGTGAGGGCATATGTAGGGAGGGGCTTGGGGAGATGAGGACAATTATGTGATACCATAATTAATAAAAAAAATGGGGAAAAAAAGAATAATAAAAATATCTCCTTTACACTGCCAACTGCAGAAACTGCACTATGCATTCATCTTCCCATTCATTATTCCTTCACTCATTCA
The DNA here is from genome assembly GCF_014108245.1 of Pipistrellus kuhlii. Lineage (NCBI taxonomy): Eukaryota > Metazoa > Chordata > Mammalia > Chiroptera > Vespertilionidae > Pipistrellus > Pipistrellus kuhlii. Next base: position 6,708,960 of record NW_023425562.1, read on the forward strand.
TGACCAAGCTCAAATGTCACCACCTCTATGAAACCTTTTATCATCCTTTCATTTAGTGGTGGCTACATCTTCTATCTTTCTGCAACATGTTTGAAATCCCATAATTCGCTTTTCCTTTCTCTCTCTTCTCTTATAATAGTGCATTATTTACTATAGAGAAAAACTTCATTATTACAGTGCTTTGTGTTTAGCAGGAAGCCTTGTAAATCACAGACTCTTAGTATTTTCTGAACTAATCAATAAAAAGATGAATGAAGGAATGCCCTCTGTTGTATGGCAGGGCCCCATTCTTCATACTTGCCTCTATCTCCAAGAAGGTTAGCAGGTTTCATCTCTAGTGCCTACTATGAATAATACATGGTGGCTCTCTGGAGCTTTGTCTTCCTAAGGATCATGATGTTATGCCTGGGCTCAGTAGAAAGAGTGCCAAGATGGACTAGTGATGTCTGGCATGGTTGCTGGAGTGATGAGAAATAACACACAGGATAAACCTTTGCAGATGCTGCCTTTTGCTATATCCTCTGGCCAGTTGTGTCTGTTGACCAGGTAACCTGTCATATTCCAGTATTGAACCCAGCACAGCCCAGTCTAGTCACAGAGATTTTGGTCAAGGAATAGCTAGGATCATAAAAAAACAAAATCCTATCAGGTCAATTTTCTTAGAAATTTCTGATTTAAAAAAAGTGCTAGGGTCCCTGATTTTGTCATCACTGGTCAATCAATCCAGTCCCTTGAATTCAGAGCTCAGCTGAATCTGTGTTGACTCCTCCAAGGGTTACTAGGATCCAGCAGAAAAAGAAAAATACAGCTGGACCCTCATATGTTCCTCCCTGCTCTATAACCCAGACTATTTTTATTTTTATATAAATTACAGGACATAAACCACTTCCTGTGAATACCAGGTCCTGCTCAAATTTTTCTTCCTTGGAGGGAAGTATTTGCTGACATGAAGCTGAACAGTTCTCTTAAGACAGTCCCCTCTCACAGAGCCAAGCAAAAAGCTCCAAGTGCATCTACACCTTTCCATTGTGGGCTGTTGGAACATCCTTTTGAGCCGAGAGTAGACACACCAGAGATGTTCCCTCCCTTCACCACAAAGCATCTCCCTCTTTGCCTTGATCATCTTGCTTTTCACTCTTCAAGTCTTTACCTGACTTCCAGGTGATAAAAAAGATTATCACTTTTGCTGCTCCCCAACCAGCCTTCCCAGAAATCAATTTTAGGTGCCCTTCCTTGTACACATCCACACACCAATGGAATTCCTGGCTCATGTTTTGTTCTTGGGGACCTAAAGGGACAATGTGGATACTCTGAGTGCTTCTCACCATCGTGCTTTTTTGGGTCTCTATTGTCTTCTCCCTTCTCACCTGCTGCAGTGGGTATTTCTCATGAGAGTATGTGTTCTTTCTGTTGATGGCCCCAGGGCTAGTCATTTTTTACACTAGTACAATTTCTTTTAGTGCCAGTGCGCACACCTGTTCTTTATCTTCCTGACAATGTTCACCATGGCCCACCTAGCAGACAAAAAGGGCATCCCTTCCAGACATTTCACTTTATCCTGACACTGAGATGTGAATTTTCCTCATTTTCAACTTAATCACTAATAACCACAGGAAGGAAGAGGGAGAGGATGCAATAACAAAGCCTCAGATGGTCCTGGAGCCCTGCAGTGGCTCCATGAGGAATTCCGGGTCACTGAAGGACAACAGGGCTGTGTTTTCTTCCTGCTAATTAGGAATGGACTTCCCTGCAAAGTGCTATGAACTGATTCCTCTGGTAGTTTCACATCCCCTAGAAACAAACTTCTTCTTTGACCAAAAAAAAGGAGGGGATGTTATTTTCCAGAAAGATTAGTTTCTTGAGGCTTGCATATAGCCACATCCATGAAGGATTTAATTGAAGTTTTGAAGAGTATACCAAGATCAGAAATCTGTGTTGGCATAGGGTCTAGCACATGAATACTGTTAAGTGACTAGTAAATGCCTTAATGAGTGGATTGATTTGTGCCTAAAAGTGTCTACAAATCTATGTTTGTATCTGTCCTACCTATATATCTTTGAACTGGATTTGTGTGTGGCTACACACACACACACACACACACACACACACACACACACACACACAACACTCAAAGCTGATTTATTGAGTCTTTCTCCAATTGCCCAGTCTGCCTGGTCTTTCCTTGAATGCCCCATCCTACCCTTTCTGCTCAACTCAGATTTTCCACATCCTAATCCCTTCGCATACTGTTTGTGATTCTTATTTTCCCAAAGATATACGACCAGCCTTGGAGGAATGTGTGCAGACAATGCTGGACATGCAGGAGAAGAAATACCATGCTTTTCTAAGAGTGTGTGTGTATATGTGTCTCCCTGTGTGTGTGTGTGTGTGTGTGTGTGTGTGTGTGTGGAGGAGGATAATGCAGACCAGCTCTTATATTGAGCATGCTATACCACTCCAGATTTAATCACTATGCTTGATATATAAGCTGTAGCCACTGATATCTACCTCTTGAAGCTCTGAATCATTTAATCCCGAACTAATTCCAACAATGGGTACTATGCATTAGCTTTGTTAACCGTTCCACTAGAAACACAGAAGAGAAATGGTAGGCATTTTAGGGTAAAGCTTTTAAAACAGATGCCTTAACATGGAAACATCAGAGAGCAAATTTGCCTTTGAAGTCAGGAGATTGGGTTCAAATCCTCATCCTACCATTTACTAAATGTTTTATTTTGAGAAAACTATAAACCTTTCTTGAATCAGTCTTTTCATCTAGAAAATAGTAATAATGATAGTACCAACTTCAAGGGGGTGCTATGAACATTGAATGAGATCATCTGTACAAGCACCCAGCACTTGGCATGCTGCCTGGCACATAAGTCATGCAGTAATAGGGCAAAGGAATTCATTATTAACCATCTAGTTCAATAATAACTACTCAAAACAATTTCTCATAAGGTATCAAGTAGAATTCAAGCATCCTGCCCATTCTTGGCATATAGCTAAGATAAAGATGCTAGGAATTGAATGTTCTAGCAGGGACAATGTTAAAGTCAAAGCTCAAATTCTAGACTTTTTTTAGTAGACACAGAACTCTTTAGATCAAAATGTAAATTTTGGCACATTTTAAATCAAATAGGCTAAACACAATGTGGTATCCTGGATCGGATCTTGGAACAACAACAAAAAATGCAATAGTGAGAAAACTGGTGAAATTCAAAGAGAGTCAATAGTAAGTTATCGATGCTGGTTATTTAGTTCTGACAAATATAGCATGGTTATACAAGATGTTAACATTAGGGGAAGCTGGGTGAAATATATACAGGGACTCTCTTCATTAGCTTTGAGATGTTTCTGTATGTACATTTAAAGTTATTATAAAATTAAAACATTTATTTTTTAAAAAGCAAATGAAATTTTTAGCTTTTGGAGGACTTTGTACAATGGACTCATTTAGACATAAACTCATGTCTTTATGTTTAGCTTCCCGGGCAATACTTGGTGGGGAAGGAGGGCCTGAGTGTCTCCCCCCCCCCCCCCCCTGCTCCTTGGGTGAAAACAGCTTGTCTGCCTCCTCTCTGCTAGTTTTTCTCATTTCTCTAGATCTAACTGTGGCAGGGGAGCGGCCTGCTCCAGGCCAGAGCCTGGTCACCAGTTTAGCTTAATCTCAGAGAAAGATGAGGTGTCAGAAGGGAAAAGTGGCCAACATTTGGTTTTCCTGAGCTCATTTTTCTCAGAAAAGTCAATGAATGTCTTATGACTGTGCATGCCCTCCCCCTTGCATATCGTCTCCTTTGGACAATGTTTCTGGCTGTAGTTGTGAGAATTCATAGCGGCTTCTTGAAAACTCTGAAACAGGTCTCTGGATCTGTAAACCTGATGGATGAGTAAGACACTAGGTAAAGAGAGTAAGGCAGCATTTTACTGAGCAATTACACTGATTCCAAAATTGTTTTAAAAGATTTACATATTTATTGCCCAGCCAGTGGGGCTCAGCAGGAGGTCAAGGTTGGATTCTGGTCAGGGCTTATGCCTAGGTTTCAGGTTTGATCCACAGTAGGAGGTGTTCAGGAGGCAGCCAATGGATGAATGAATGATCTTTCTCATCATTGATGTTTCTCTCTCTTTTCCCTCTCCCTTCCTCTCTAAAATCAACTATATATATATATATATATATATATATATATATATATATATATATATAATTTTTAAATATATACACTTATTGAAGCCTCAACCCTTGAAATGAGGAAACTGTGCCTCAGAGAAACTAGGGGGTGTGCTCAAGGCCACATTAACATATAGTGGTAGATCTACATAGAAATTCTAGTTTATCTCTGATATATACACACATGCATTTGAGCATACATACTCTTGAGAAGTCAAAACATCTGACTTCACTAAATATTAGGTCTAGTAATACTTAATGTCGTTTTCTAATACTTTTTTAAATCGAATTTATTTAAACAATACAACAAAATTTAATCAACAATATAGTTGCCGTTGTTTTCTACTACTTGTGCCCAATGCTCAGGAAGCATTTTAATCCCTCTGTTGTAAAATTCTTGTGATTTTGATGCAAAAAATTTGGTCAATGCATTTTTGAGGCATTCTTCATTATTAAATTTTTTTTCCAAGAAGAAAGTTTTGCAAAGAACGAAACAAATGGTAATCGAAAGGGGCAATATCAGGAGAATATGCAGGTTGAGGGAGAACTTCCCATTCCAACTGGCGCAGTTTTTCAGCAGTGATTCTTGCAGTATGCGGTCGTGCGTTATCGTGGTGAAGAATTACGCCCTTCCGATTAATCAGCGCGGGTTCTTTTTCTCTTAAAGCTTGGGCTAACCTTTCCAATTGGGCACTATACACTGCACTTGTAATGGTTTGGTTAGATGGTAAAAGTTCATAATGAAGAATTCCTTTAAAATTCCACCAAACACACAACATCACTTTTTTCGCATGCAAGTCAGGTTTTGGCGTGGGCTGCGGAGCCTCATTTTTGTCCAACCATTGAGGCCGCCTTTTCAAATTAACATACAGCACCCATTCTTTATCTCCAGTATCAATTTGCTCTAAAAACGGCAAACGGTTTTGATGAGAGAGGTGCGAACTGCAAATTGTAACTCTTTGATTACGGTTGTTGTCGGTCAACTCATGAGGAACCCATTTTCCAAACTTTTGGACTTTGCCAAGTGCACGCAATTGATTGGAAATTGTTTTTTGTGAACAATTTAAAGTTGTCGCAAGCTCTTATTGGGTAATTTGAGGATTTTGCACCAAAAGAGCTTGAAGAGCTTCTTGATCAAAATTGGACACACAGCCTCGACCACTCTTGTCATCTAACGAAAAATTTCCCTCGCGAAATTTCTCAAACCAACGCTGGCATTTTCTGGCGCTAACTGCATCTTGACCAAGAGCACTACAGATGTTTTTTGCAGCCTCACTTGCTTTTCTTCCTAATTGGAACTCGTAAATCATGCAGTGCCGAATATGCTCTTCATCCGCCATCTTCTTAGCCCTAGTTTTACAACAAAAACCAAACCAAACACAAACTTTTTCAAGCAAAACTTGTTAGTTGCACTTCACATGTTCTGTAGATACCACGTGTTTGAAGGTTATATCAATACAAGTCAACGCCAAGCAAGATTTTAAACGAATGTTTAAAAACGACATAATTATTACTAGACCCGATATGTTCTGGGAAATTGTGCTAAATGCCTGACATGCATTTAATTTTAACAACACTTACTTGTTGTTAACCCCTCTACACAGAAGAGATAAATAAAGCCTGGAGAGTTTCAGTAACTTATTGAAGGTTACATAAGTGGTAAGGCTGGAATACAGACTCAACCAATAAGATTCTAGAGCCTAACATTTTAATCATTTCATCACTCAATGAGTATTTGTTGAATGAATGAATGAACGAACAGACAACTTTGCTAGAGAAGTGCATTATGGTCTCAATAATACATTTCTCTGGGTATTATCTCTAGAACATCTGTGATAACTTCAAAGCCTGCTAGAGAGCTGTGAATCTTTTTAGTGTTGGTTAGGATTTGGGGGAATACTGAGGAAAACAAAAGCATAGGCAGCGGAAGAAGAAAAGAAGTAAAAGGGCTCTCACCACCATTTACATAATTTAAAAAATGAGTGATAACAGTTATAAACAGAGTACACCTAACTTTTTAAAGCAGAAATAGGGCAAAGAGTAAGAGAAGAGGTTAGAAATACCCATCTCCTTTTTCTCCACTCCTACCCTGTGGCTCTCACCAGGCAAGGCCTAGAAAGGACTGAAAGTCCTCCATCAGGAAGGCTCCAGAGTATCTTGAGGGACATGGAGGTATGAATAGAGCACACAGCCTGCAGTTTGGGTAGCAGGAAGGTGTCTTAGCAGGTGGCTGAGCTGAGCTGAGCATATCTCCTTCAGGTCTCCCTTTCATTATCACTGATTATCAGTCCCCGCAAGACTAGTGAGTGTCAATCAGACCAGCAAACCTCAGAGGGAAGATAGGCGAGGGTGGGGTAAGGGAGAAAGATCAACCAGAGGACTAAGATCAACCAGAGGACTTGTATGCATGCAGATAAGCCTAACCAATGGACATGAATAACAAGGGGTGAGGGCATGAGTGGGGAGGGGGTAATGGGGAATAAGGACACGTATGTAACACCTTAACCAATAAATAAATAAATAAATAAATAAATAAATAAATAAATACTAGTGAGTGTCCTGCTCCACTTCCCTCCTTTACCTTTTCCTCTCCTCTCCCTTCTCTTGAGGGCTTGACAGGTACTTCATGTGTGTTAATGAGAAAAATGTCACCCACATATTTTCATTAATAGAAAGAACACAAGATGTAAAGGAAAATTCATTTCTGCTTCTCACTAGCTATGGGCATAAGATTATGGGTAAGATATTCAGCCACCTAAGCCTCTTATCTAAGAAATGGAAAAAATACTCCCTAACTCTGGTTACCATGAGAATTAGACACCAGCTCTCCAGAGTCCTTAGTGCCATGCATGACAGAGTAGATGCCCTACATAACTTGTTTTTATATCTTTATCTTTATGGCCATCATTGTCTATTTTATAAAACCTATTTCATTCAGCAGAGTCTCATAGCTACATGCCACCCAAACACAAGGATTGAGGCCACATGTCTCAAACATCCTAATACCACCCAGGCAGATGAAAGCTTGAGCCTTAATAGGCCTTATCACCAGAGTGGAGACATGAGAGGGTTCAGCTGGGTTGGGAAAAGAAATACTGTGTCCGCGTTGGCAGAGGCCTTTTGGAGCCTCTTAGTCCATTGCTTGATTCAGTCAGCTAAAGAGGAGAATGCCATCTTAGAATTAGTGGGTCTGAAGAGATGATCTTTGTTATCAATAGTCAGATTGGCAATGAAATTCAACCTGAGCTCTACCATGTTTCCCTGAAAATAAGACATCCTCTGAAAATAAGACCTAGTGCATGGAAAAATAAGACATCACCTGAAAATAAGACCTAGCACAACTTTGGGAGAAAAAATTAATATAAGACACTGTCTTATTTTCAAGGAAACAGGGTAGCTATGGTCAGACTTATTAGCAAAACACCCACCACCAACAAACACAAAAATAAATTAAATCTTATATTTTACATCTATTGCCTTTGACAATGTCCCCCTCTTGCTTGGTCTAACTCTAATGGATGCAGTTTAAAATTAATACCAATGAACCTGTCTCAGGACCCAGGAGGAGCTAAGAGGACTGGACTATGGGTATCTCCAGACAAGGACTAGGATGGGTCAGTGAGGATGACCAGTGCCCTCCTCATCCTTGCCCATGTAGGATACATGACAGGGCATTTGATGGAATACTTTCTTGGTGAGGCCCTTGGAGTGGGATGGGTGTTTTTTGAATTTCAGAACAGCAGTTTTGTGAAAAAGCAGAAAGAAGAAAACTGTATCACACCAACAACATGTTGTTAACAAATAACTAATAATAATAGCGCCACCAACAACAGCCATAGAATGAAATATCTAGATGGTGCTTTAACATCAGAAAGCAAGAAGAAAATTAACAGGAAAGAAGAAAATAGAGGGTAATGAAATAAAGAGATGGAAAGAGTTTTATAGCTAGTAAGTGTCGGAGGTGGAACTGTGGATCAGGCTCCCCGGTATGTTCTCCCAGGCTGGTCCTGGGAGTGGGTGTGATGTGAGTGTTAGGCCAGGAGTTGTCTCCACAAAGTCAGGATCCCACTCTATGGAATGATGACCTAATTTATTTTGGACTTCTGTTTCTTGGCCCATTTTCTGCAGGATTGTGTTCTTTCTTCCTTCTTTCGGTTTTCCTTGCAATGATTCTCATCTGACTTGTTTTTGTGTCCTTTCATCCTAAGCTGGAAGTGGTTTTCCTCTCTTTTGAGGCAGTTGTTTCTAATAAATCCTTGTTTGTTTTCTTTAAGTTGTTCAGTTATTTTAAGTTTCCACTTCCACAACCCTCTGTCTGCATTTCTGCTTTCCATCTGGGCCATTTGGTCCTCTCCATTTCTGAAAATTAAGACAAAGGAAGGTTATTAGACAGAAATGTACAGAGCCTGGCCTGCTCCCAGCAGCACAAAGTCATGCTGAAGGATTAAATCACACCTTGCCTGTGTGGCTCAGTGGTTGAGAGTATACCCATGCATCAAAGAGGTCGCTGGTTTGATTCCTAGTCAAGGTACAAGCCCAGGGCTATAGGCTTGATCCCCAGGAAGGGGTATGCAAGAGGCAGCCAGTCTATGTCTATCTCTCTCTTTTATCCCTCTCCCTTCTTTTCTCTCTAAAACTCAATGAAATCATATCTTTTGAAAAAGTATTAAATCACATCTGCCAATCTTTCCAATACTTTTATTATATCTGAGTAATACGGTTGGAGACATCTTGGCTGGCCACAAGAACAATCAAATGTCCTAGTGTCTATAAGCCAGAACAGTTATACCCTGAGTGGAATCTTTAATCTGAATGCTTCTGTGTGTGCCTATCAGTCAGGATCTTAGTAGAGAGCAGAAATTGGGCAGTTTAATAAAAAGATGCTTTACAAAGGTGTAGAAAGGCTGTAGAGAAACTCAGGGCAGTGCAGTGTCCTGGAGATAGAACCGCAAAGCTCTGTTACCACCTGTAGTCCTGAAGGGATGAGGATGGGAAGCAGTTGGAGAGAAAGGGCCATATCACAAGAGTTCCATTTTGGCCAATAGATGCAGCAAGCTTTGGGACTCATAAAAAAGGATGCAACAGAATATAAGCTTTCACCACATTCTCATTCTTTTCTGAACTGTCTTGCTGGAGCTCCCCATCGGCTGTCCCCAATCAGAAGCCAGAAGTCAAGAGAAACCATTGAAGCTGTCAATACTGCTCAAACGTCTGGGTCACAGACCAGGCTGAGAATGGGTGAACAGACCTGGAGAGGCAAATGCAACTTATCCAGGAGCGTTAACATACATGTGCATGTACCTCTGTGCTCACATATACATGCACTTATGCATATAAGTGTGTGCTAGGCTGATGGAAACACATATTTGTGTGTGTGTGTGTGTGTGTGTGTGTGTGTGTGTGTTTCTCTAAGGGAAGAGTAATTCAAGGACTACCCCTTGCTCTGGTTGCCCTTTCTAAGTTATTCAGTATCCTGATTTTTCTCTCATTCTAGTTACTGAGGGCTTGAAGAGTAGGCAGCGTCCTGGAAAGTGAGAATCTCTTCTGGGAGTATATGTGTAAAAACGATCTTCAGATAATGAGATGGCAAAAGGTTTCAATCTAAAAAGGATATATGTCAAAAGGAACGACCTATTCCTCCTTCTAAAGCACATGTGTCAAACACAAGGCCCGCGGGCCAAATCCGTCCCGCCAGGCCTTGCAATGTGGCCCGCACCGCGCTGTCATCACTGCACTCCGCTGCGTTTCCATCACAATGACAGTTTATGACTGTTCAGTAAACCATTCGGCCCGTGATTTAGGCTGGATTTTAGATTTTGGCCCCTTCTCTGATTGAGTTCGACACCCCTATTCTAAAGAATTCACTCCAGGAGAAGAAAAAGTCAAATGAAGGTGAATGCTTCTATTTGAAAAGGTACATAACAACCACCTCCTGAACAAGTGGTGAATAGAACTCTATTCTAATGGGGCATTAGGAAAGAAGGATATTTATCTGGGAACTTCAAGTGGGAGTGAAATCAAGAAGTGGTTTGAGTCAATAGCTCAGTAGAGACCTAAAGTGAGATACAGATACTCTGAAAGTGAAACCAAGTTGGTAAGTCACATAAAGTCATTATTTAATAGTTGGCATATTACACAATCTCTTTAACACAGGACATTATCCATATCCCAGTTATTTCACTATTACTTTGTGGTGTGTTGTTGGCATGCCTCTCTTTATCAGTAACTCATGAAGCTCTTGTGACCACCATATCCTTTGCCACAGCAGTAGTCTGTTGAGCAATTAAACACTGTTATCCGTCATTTCTAGGACTTTCTATGGAACCAGGGTTTATCTATGAGTTCTACTGAGTTGGGTCAGGCAAGATCCATTCATGCCATGTAGGCTTCACTTTAACCAACTGCTGCACATGGTCAAGGTCATGAATTTAATTTCACACCAAAGAAATGGCCATCACTTTTGTGAGTTTTCAGGTGGACAAGACTCATCACATTTAACCTGGATTCACCCCCAGCTCCTGTATTCTTGGTTCAGTCTTTTCTAATACATTAAGTTTTAATTTTCTCCTCTATCTACATTCTCTTTTGAAACCAGGCTTCAAATTAACAACTCAATGTGTGTTGCCATTTGTTAAAGTCACAGTTTCATTTTTTTCCTTCTTCAAAGAATTTACTTCCTTAATTCCTTTTTCTAAGGAGTTGCAGATACCTGAAGACAGGAAAAAGATATATAAATATGCATTTGGTATTTAATCTTTGCCCTTCCATTTCCACAGCCACTCTAATATCATGATCATAATATTATGATCCTCATCTCACAAATGAGTAAACTGATTATCACAAAAATCATATGACTTATCCCATGTTTCACAGTGAGTCAGCAGCAGTTCCAAAATTTGAACCATGATCAATCTCTGACAAAGACTGCATTCCTTTCAGTCTACCAATAATGAAGGAGCCCCACTTCACTACAAGTCATTCTGTAACTATATCAATCTGAAAGGAATGAACATGAAGAAAGGGCTCAACTGTCTTTCTTTAGCATACCCTATCTCCATTAAAACTTAATTTAGATTTAATAAAATGCCTAATGAATCTTAATTAAACCCAATTTGAAATTAAAAATGGTTTAACAAGGTTTAATAGTGATGTGAGAGATCACACAATTCCACTTCAACAAATATTTTCCTAATAACAAATAACCATTTCATTAGTGAGAAAAAAATGTTACCATTAAGTATAAATTAAATTAAATTGTCCATAATTTACTGGCATAGTTAACAGTATATGTTAATGAAAAAATATGTAAAGATTTCTTTCCCCCCTTGCTTGTTACAAATGATACCAGTTGAGAAAATTTAAAAAGACACAGAGTAAATAGAATAGGAGATGGTCTGAAGCCAATGTAACCATCTCTGAGATTCTGTCTTATCTAATAACAGAGATAATGAGGCCAGAGGAAGAGAAGACATGGGTACTTCCACCAATTCCATTTAGATTTCTACCAAAGTCACAACCATAAGACTAAGTACTTATTGGGGAATATGAAGAGATTATGAACCCAGGGGAGCTCTGGTTTGAGAAAAAGATGGGTAAAAAAAATCAGACTCCTATATAAAATGGCTCATAACAAGTTCAATAAAGAAATATTGAGGCCCTGCCAGCATGGCCCAATGGTTGAGCATCAGCCTATGAACCAGGAGGTCATGCTTCAATTCCTGGTCAGGGTACATGCCCTGGTTACAGGCTCAATGCCCAGTGTGGGACATGAGAGGCAGCCAATCAATGAGCCAATCAATAATGATCTCTCATTATTGATGTTTCTCTCTCTCTCTCACCCTGTGTGTGCGTGTGTGTGTTTATATTTTCTATTTTTTATTTCTCTGTGGCTGAATTTGAAACATACATATGAAAGAGATTGGTTGGGGCCTGTTCCAGGGCAAGATATATATATATATATATATATATATATATATATATATATATATATATATATATATATATTTTTTTTTTTTTTTTTTTTTTTTCTGGAACAGGGGATCAAGTTCTACAGCAGAAGTCAGGTTTCCAGCAAAGAAGATCAGGTGTTAGGAAAAGGGCAGTGGGATTCAGAATAGGGCCCTAGTTTGTATTGTGCCCCACAATGCTGTTGTGGAGGGATAAGGAAAGGAATGTGAGCTTAATTGTATAACTTCTATAGCAATTTGAGGACTGTCAGAGATACATATTTCCAACCAATATTTCCAAGATGTAGCCCCAACCTCCTAAAACTCCTGACCTCCAAAATTTCCAAAATAGAAACAGAAAGTACCCCTTGTACTCTCTACCACCACAGGATATTATCAATAGCAGTGCTGACTATGACTCTAGCCATGAGTCTCATGGGGATAGTGAGCCCTTGAAATGTGGCTACTCCTAATTGTTTATAGAGCTCCAGCTCCAGCAACACGAAGTACAAAGAATACAGGTGTGGGTTTGAAAACTTGAGAAGCAGTAGCTTAGTAAGAAATGAGCTGCAAACCATCTCTAAAAAGTTATTGTGCACAATTTTATCCCCAAGGGGAAAGCCCATCAGAAACTAAATCCTTAGTCAGATATGTTTAGCCACTCTTCATATTATGCCACTGTTGGGAATAAATAGATAAAGATGCTTTAGAAGAGCAAGACCTTTGATAAGTCCTACCCTAAAGATATCTGTTGTGTTTCTTTTATCCCAGAGTTCCCCAAATACCTTTGAACACAGATGTTTTTTTTTTCTGTTTCTTTTCAGAGGACCTATTAATTTTCAAAACAATTTCCAAACATTTCTGCCAAACTTTGATAAGCATTGTGCTAGTTATGTTGTAGACACTGTGACCAAATAAATGAAAAAGTTAGTAAGAAGTCATTTCACTACTGCAGGTTCTATTAGAAAGGCTACAGCTATTTTAAAACTGGAAAAAGAATAAAATCAATGTTTTAGAAAAAATGAAGACTGGAAGTAGCATCATAATTAGAATTCCCTCTCTTCTCCCCAAACCAGTAACTCATTGGCATTAGATAGGACTATTTGGTTTCTCAGTGCTTATAAATAGTTCTATGGGCGCCAAACCTGCCTTACCTATCGGTGAATCCCCAAAGATTAGGAAAGTGCAGATACCTTAGTGGATGCCTAATAATTCTGGAATAAATAAAATGAAAAAGAGGAGACTGGACAGAAAAGGCATGTGATTTTCCTGAGAACTGACCACAGAGAGGTAGAGCCAGAAAGGAAAATCTGTGAGAGGGGAGGGGTTAGTGCCACCTCTCTCCATACTGTTAACTGGGTATTATTTTGGTGGAACATAAATTTGATATTTTTAACCCATTATTTTAACTATACATTTAAATCTGATGTATTGATCTTCCGGAGCAGGGGAACGGTATTGTTCTGGTGCACGTCTGAAAACCTGACATGTCTGCAAAGGGATTTTTATTTACCCAGCAAACTTCTTAGGCGCCCACATCTCTTAAGGCATTTGTGACTAGGATAATAGTTCTGTTTATCCTGTCTCCCTGGAGGTAGAAGGGGCTTGATACTTGCAGTACAAGGAACCCGCTTCTTTTTTGTTGTTGTTGCTGTTACCCTCACTCTAGGATATTTTTTTCATTGATTTTTAGAGACAGTAGAAAGGAAGGGGAGAGACAGAGAGAAACATATCTATTGGTTGCCTCCTGCACATGCCCTGAGAAGGGCGGGGGATCCAGCCTTCAACTGAAGTACATGCTCTAGACCGGAATTGAACCCTCTACCCTTTAGTCCATGGGCTGACACTCGATCCACTGAGCCAAACTAGGGAGGGCAAGGAATGCACTTCTTAAGGCTGAATGGTCCTTAATGGCTCTGTGTTCTTGGACACAAAATGTGTTTTGTGTGGCCACCAACTCCGTGTTAGAAGAGATGAGCTACAAGCCTTTCCAAGCCCCTTGGCCCTAGGTAAACAACGCTGACTCTGAACCCTCTAAAAGGGAAAACAAATTAATACAAAAGGCATTTTTATAAAATAGCAATTTGTAGTAGTACTGAGGACTAGGTATTTCTCTGTGCACATAGCATGTCTTTTATTGGGAGAAGAAAGACTGAAGGCTCTCCTGTCTGGGCTTTGTTATCTATTAATAGTTTTTCTGTTGGAGAGAAGTGAGGATATAGAGTTTTAATATTAAACAAATACTAATAAGTATTTCAGCTGTCTGGGTATTGTGAGCTGAAGACATCTGTTTTTCTAATGAGCCCCATCGTAAATGTGATTATGAAATGTCATGTGATCACTCTTGAAACCAGCACTTGGGACTTTTGTAAAGACGGCCACTCAGTGTCCAGGGCTTGGACAGTGCTCACAGGGAAGTCCTGGCAATTGCATTAACAGCGTTATCAAGAGGACTCCAGATCCAAGTGATTTTCCTGTCTGTGAATTAAATAATAATATGAAAACAAAATCCACCGGGTGCAACAGGAAAGCACAAATATAACAGTTAGAATTTCCTGTCATGGGGGCATTTCAAATCCTGGTTATCAGAAAACTGATGAAAGGACTCTGCTGAAGTCCTCAGCCTCAGAGAATGAGTCAAGGGCTCCATGACTTCCCTCCTGGTTTTATCAGGATGGAGAGTGCAAAAACCCCCTGGAATCAGAATTAATCCTGAGGAGAGGGCAGAGGGCCCTCAACCTTGATTCTATGGAAGACCCTTTTGGAGTCTCTGGTTTCTGAATTCTAGAAAAAGCATTATAATAGTGGTTCATGTAATTAAATAGTTCTTGGTTTTTACCCTAGGAACAAGTCATGAGAAATTATACACTTTATTTTATTTTATTATTGATGGTATTACAGGTATTCCCCAATTCCCCCTCCCCCATTTACTTCCCTTCGCCTAACCTCTGCCCCACCCCAGGCCTTCTCCACACTATGGCCTATGTCCATTGGTTATGCACATGAGTATATAAACTTTTTGGTTAATCTCTTCCCATCTCCCCTTCTCTCTTTCCTCTGATAATTCTCAGTGTGTTCCATGCCTCCAGGCCTCTGAACCTATTTTATTTGTCACTTTATTTTGTTCATTATAAGTGAGATCCTATTACATTTTTTTTCTCTAACTGGCTTATTTCAATACATTTTAGTTTTGAGTACATGAAGGACCAAGACTATGAATTACAAGTCAAATCCTCCCATTCGCTGGGGTCTGCATTGCCTCTCAGCCCTGTTCTCTTGTCATGGCTGGTGAGCACCATAAGCTCATAGGCTAGGATTGCACATTCACCTTTCTGCAAGTCATGCCAACCTCATGGGGAAGAGAGAAGCAGGACCTGAAACAGACTCTGCTGATTTCAAATCCCTCAGGTTCACGGTGACTTTGGTGGCAAAGGCTTAATGTTGATCACCTTCAGTCTATTCTTTTTCTTAAATTAGGGTTGCCAGTTTTGTCCCTTATATGTTTTATTAATGGTGATTAATAGAGAAAAATCTATGCAAACTGGCATTAGGTGAAGGTGCCTTTTCTTGTCACTTTCCCGTGCAGGGTGTATAACTTGTTACCAATGCCATTCCATTTCTCCTAATATTAGGAAATGTTGTTACAGGTGACCAGGCCTAATCAAGAGCTATGAATAACTAATCTACTTCCCCATCTCAATTTTGGGATGTATTTTTTATTTATTTTTTAACATATAGAAGAGAGAGGGATAGAGAGTTAGAAACACCGACGAGAAAGAAACATTGATCATCTGTCTCCTGCACACCTCCTACTGGGGATATGCCCGCATCCAAGGTACCTGCCCTTGGTCAGAATCGAACCTGGGACCTTTCAGTCTGCAGGCCGATGCTCTATCCAGTGAGCCAAACCAGTTAGGGCTGAATTGTGGGATGTATTTAGAACTCAAGTATTAAAAGCAAAATAGGAGATATGCTTTTCAGAACCATTGTGTTTATTCTCAACAAAATTACTCTAGGTAAAAAACAAACAAACAAACAAACAAACAAATAAATAAATAAATAAATAAATAAATTTGGATATAAGGTGGCTGAGGTACACATTTACAAAGCCTGCACAAAGATAAAGTCCGAATCTTACACTGCAGACTCCAGCTATTATCTGCCAAGAGCAGCACATTTTATAAAAAATTGAAAAACATCTTTGGTGGTTTCCAACAATCCTTTACTCAAAGACCTGGCAGTGAACTTAAGAAAAGAAGTGCCAGCGATTCTGAGAGCCTTATAAACATTCCCGTTCCCACATTTAGAGGGGTTCTGATGGAGACATGGGAACGGGGGTTAGAAGGTCAGAGAGCATCTCTTAGAGGTCTTCGCCCCGTCTGTGACATCATCATGGCTTCGTGGCTTCACTTCCCCCATGAAAATTGGTGTCTTCTCACCTGAGTTAGGACAGCAGAATAGTACCTGGGGAGTAACACCTACTTACTGGAGCCAGACCCCACCACAAGTGAGAGGTTCTGTTGAGGTTCTGCTTTGTTAATACCCAGCAAAGGATGCAATCAGCACCTTTTTTTTTTTTCTTCTTTTTTTTTTTTTTTTTTTTTTTGCAGAGACACAAAATGCAAAGTTCCCTGGTAGAATCTGGGCTGCAGGTACAGCTTGTATTGAAAGTCAAAATAAGACTTTTTTATTTTTGCTCCAAATTTAAATGTCATCTTAGCCAGTCAGCCCCAAGGGGCAACCCTGTGTTATTATGTAAAAGAATTGAGGGAAGGAAATACTTGGAAACAAGAGAGACAGACGTTCAATGCACCTGCCATGGCTTTTCTTACTCCCCGGGAGCCAGAATGTGAAAACAACAAACAAATGAAGGCTCCTGAGGGTCCCGATATATAACTAATAGTCACCTTTCCCATTCGGAAAGCACGGCCCATGCATCATGTTCTGGCTCCTTAGTGCTATAGCAGAGTTTGTGAGGAGGGCATGGCCAGAGGTCCAGCAACAAGAAATGTTTTCTCACTTTTATCCTGAGAGGTAGGATGTCAGAGAGGAGGCTGAAACCCCCCCTTCCCCTCCCCAAATATTGCAAGAATATTTGATAAAAGAAACAGTTCAGGTCTTTTCCTGTGAAGTAATAGATATATGTGTGTGTGTGTGTGTGTGTGTGTGTGTGTGTGGATAGATAGATAGATAGATAGATAAATAGATAGTAATATATATATATTACTGCTTCATACAGGTTCTTTATATGATAATGTTCTCATATGACACATTTTTTATTTTATTAATAGTTATTTATTATTATTTTTTAATATTTTATTGATTTCAGAGAGGAAAAGAGAGGGAGAGAGAGAGAAGCATCAATGATGACAGAGAATCATTGATGGGCTGCCTCCTGCATGCCACCCCTCCCAACCCCACTGGGGATCCAGCCTGTAACCCAGGCAGAGGCCATGATTGTTTAATATAGAGGGTGTCCCAAAAATGTATATGCACTTTGAATGATTATAAAGTCAGTGTTTATTAACATACAGTTCATTTTCAAAATGTAAAATAATTTACAGAAATGAATAATTTTTTTGTCAATATCTGTTTTCAAACTGTTGACCATTCTGGTCCAGACACTGCTGATAATGTGAAGCAATGGAATCACAAACATCAAGAATCACTTCATTTAGTATTTATGTTCTTTCAATTTGTTGACTGTTGATGGTTTTGTACTATAAACTTTATCTTTTATGTACCCCAATAAAAATGTCTAGTGGCATTTTAGAATAAATTTTCTTTGTTCAAAGCTTAGTGTGCCTTCACCTATTATTTCAGATTAGTTAAACTTGAAAAGAGTGAAAGTTAAGTGAATTATCAGCTGTTAAAGTGTGTGTACATTTTTGGAGACATCCTATATAATCAAATCTATCTGTTTTCTTTTATGTTTTTTATCTTTGTGTCATCCTTAGGGAGATTAATCTTACATAGACACTCTTCATACATGTAGTTTTCTAGAGTGTTTTTAGAGAGTTTAAGGAGTCTGAGCATCTAAAAAGTCATTCAAGGTCACAAGTAAATAACAGAGTTGGAATTATGACACAAGCCCGCAAAGTACAAATCTTGGACTTCTCATGTTATGTCATGCTACCTCTCATTCATAGTCAAGGGACTCATTCATTCATCTTTCCATCTGGAATGAAATTTCTCCTTCACAGGCCTCTCCCTCCCTGTAAGGCAATGGGTTTTTATGTGACTTCTTTAGATTAACCTGATTTTAAATACTGGTAACCTTAACTATAAGAGCAAATGTGTTTCATGAGGGGTGATGCATATATTTTATAAAACAAAAAACTTCATGCTTTCAGTGAACATTTCTACCACATCTTTCCTCAAAACTTAGCTTTTGATGAGAATACCAGCATTTATCTTTTTAGGCAACAGAAGAAATGTAATGTGAAATACAGATGCTCCTTAAAATTGCAGGCTACTGGTAAACTTTCAGCCTGTTGCGCATGTGATCACATTAGAAACAACAGGCCAGTTCCATTTAAAATTCATGTTCTTTCAAGATGGCATCATAAAAAATTATTTATTTGTGTATACTTAACTAATTTTCCCCACGATATCAAAAAGAAGTAAATGTCTGGTAAAGCAAATATTCATCGGAGATGCACAGCCATTTGGTATCCACTTCTGGAATAACACAGCAGTGGGAATGGTGTTTGGCATCACCTACAGAGCGTGTCTTTTTTCACTGTGCATTTATGTTACTGCACATTATAAAGTCTTTTCTTCTGGAGAAATCCATGATAGAGGTTGATTATTCAGACAAAGGCTACAGAAAATCCCAAAAAGCACTAAGAACATGGCTGGTGCCACAATTATGAATTTTCAATAAAAATCAATTACAAAAAATACAGGGAGAAAGAGAACATGAGAGCTGTTCAAGAAAAGGAGGATGGAGGGAGACCAAATTAGGATAGATCTAGAATGAGTGTGGTTTAGACTCCAATTTGATATTCAATATGTAATATAGTTTTTTAACAAGAATATTTCATATTACATTAATAGTCTTCTTTCAAGTTAAATTTTTCTCATTCCTTCTCTCTGTGAAATGAATTGAAGAAGTTATATAAAGGATAACTTTAATACCTGTATATAGAAGTATTAACTATATACTACAGAAAACTGCTGGCCACTATTTCAGGATCCTAGGATGTCTGGAAACCTGAGCAAGCATTTTAATTCAAGCATTTTTTGTTTTGACTCTGATCAGTACACAGCCCTAGTTTATTATGGGTGTGTGGAGACTGTTTTGGCTTGATCCAAAAGAGAACTACTATCAGTTATGTCTGCTATCAGCCTAGAAGTCATGAGTGACAGTATGCATGCTATATGTTTGACACCGATTTACTCCATACTTGCCATGGTACAGATATGGAAACTGTGGCTCAAAGATTGCTGGATAACTTGCTCAGCACACACAAGAGAAAAATCATGACAAGAATCCCGTTTCCTACTTACATAGAGTCAGGTTTGACCTCAGACATCCTGATTCTCAGAACTACTCCTGGTCCATTTCTCCTCACTCATCTTTTATTTTCAAACATTTTCCTAAATCTGATGTTACTTTTTTCAGGTAAAAGCACATGCTGATTTTATAATGAGAATCAACCAAAATTTAATTCAATCAAACTTTTCTATCAAACAAAGAACTTCTGTGGCACTCATCTTAAAATGAAAACAAACAAACAAAACAAACAAACAAAAAAAAACACCTGAAAAAGATATTCCACTCTGAACAGCTCCATTTTGAAAATGGGCAGTGGGGGGCAGATAAAGGACAAAAGTCATCTCTATAGTCTGCAATACAGTATTGATTTGGCAGGGCCAAGAGCATGTCGATGTTATATACAGCAGTGAGTGGATTGGTGCACAGCAGATAGTACTGTTCAATAGTAATAAATAATAATTATGTACAGGGATTGTCTCACTGATGCTCCATTCTCCTGCCTTCACTAATAATCGGAAGCTGATTCTTCCAGAAACCCCCATTCCCTCTTATTCTAACAAGGCAGTAATTCATTCTAGGACCATGAAGGTACATACATCTCTCCTAAGTGTGCCTTCCACACAGACACATAAATGACCATAAGTTTAATTAAAGGTCATGACAGCATCCTGACCTCGGGTCCTCTTCATCCCTTAGTGATCTGAATGAAACCAGATGCCTGGCAGATGCAGGGACAGGTTCCCATGGCTATGGTTCCGGTTTTATATCTTACCAGGAAAAAAAGATTCTCAACAGACTTTATCCATGGACTTTGAGTGGAGACTTAAATCACCACCCAGGTTTTGTGTTTTGAGGGACAACAGTTCCAAATTCTCTCAAAATACCTAACATAATTGTCAGAGCCACAAAAGCATAAAATGAGGATCTTTCCATTAAAACTCTTCATGAGGATCTTTCCGTTAAAACTAATCACTTGGGCTCACGTGATTAGCAGCCAGGCCACTACCCCTGAAAGATGAAGGCTGTCGAGTTTCATAAGTCATAAATAGCACACAGAAGCCGCCTGCAATGGAGCACAGCTTAATCAGAGGTGTGCCTAAAATCTCATGTCATCACAAGTGCAACTTTTCATATGGAGAAAAATAAAGTATTGTGTCGGATGATCTAGCTTTGTGGTTTCATGAATTACAAGTCATTTCTTTTGCCTCACCTGGAAATGAGGATCATAACAGCTATCTCATAAGATTGGTAGGAATAAAGTAAGAATAAAAACATTTAAGAAAATTATAACCATATGTCATGCAAAAATGTTGAATCATTTTTAATTATTTTGATTACATGTAAACTGCATTAATATTCACATGATTGGCAGTCATTGAAAATGAAGTATTAGCAAGACGTTGCAAAATATACTAGTCTTCCAAAAATGCAAACTTGGAATTGGCATTTTCATACCGTTCCTATGTCCTAGATCATGCAAACATCTGAAGCAACAAAAAGTTAAAATCCAGGAGGTATGGTTGGTAATGGTGACCTGCCCTTTGCCAGTCTGAAATGCTTGTCCAGTGGGAATATCTGCTATCAAGCTCAGTCGTCTAATCTAACTTCAAAATCCTCCTTCACCCCTGAAGAAAAAGCCTTGCCTGGTGAGGCTGGCTACAGAGTATTTTGCAGCTCCATCCTGGGGTGTGAGGGGGGAGCAAGGAGGAGAGGGACTCGGGCAGGAGACAGAGACTCAGCAGATCAATAGAACCACTTTAGGGTAATGGCCACGGCTGCAGAAGAGGAGCAGGCTGGACAGCGAGCTAGCTCCATCACTGCCAGGAAGGGCCCATTTGCAGGAACAAAGGGCTTCATTGGTTCTGTCAGGTCCAAGACCTTGCTGGGCAGCTGCCACAGCTGGACACCCCTCTGTGCGCCAGACTACCTGCCGCTACTCTCTGGCTTTGTCCTGTGCCAGCCTCTTCCATAGAAGAATGTGGAACCAGGACAGGGAACACGAGGAGTCAGGGAAGCACTGACATCAGGGACAGACCACAAAGGGAGGGGTCAATGTCCCAGCCTGCAAAGCCAGAGACCTGTAATAGAGACAGGATTAGTGGGTGTCCACGAACAGGCAAGAGAGCCCTCATGTCTGCCAATGACTGCAAACTCCTTCCTGTTCAACCTTCGACAGAACTACCTCACAAAGTGGAAAAATTGACTGGTTTGTTCTTCAGGCTTTGCTCCTTTCTCAAGTCCCTTTGTGGAGTGTGTGCCAGAAAGGAAAACCAGCCCCATCCGGCATGAGGAAAGGAAAAAGGGCATCTCCACACACTGGAGGAAATGCCAGCTGGGCAGCCAAGTGACAACCATTTAGGATAAACTGGACCAAATCAATAGCTTCCAGTTCTGGGTCACATACTGTGAACCAGGCACCAGGGTTCAATACTGTCACAATCAGCAAAAGATTTAAACAGATATATTACAAAGATAATATTCAAATGGCAAGTAAGGACATAAAATGATGTTAAATATTATTAGTTATTAGGAAAAATCAAATTAAAACCACAATGAGATACCACTACATGCTTATTAGAATGGGTGGGATGGGATACAATACCAAATTCTAGTAACACTGTGACTATAACTTAAATTTTGGTAATTATTAAAAATGATACACCCACTTTGGAAAACAACTGGACATTTTCTTGAAAAGTTAATATGCTTACCTTACAATTCAGAAATTTCTATCCTAACTACACAAGTAAAGGAAAACATAAATTTGCACAAAAATCATGCAAATTGTTTATAATAGCTTTATTCATAATCACCCAAAACTTCAAACAATCCAAAAGTCTTTCAGTGATGAATAGATAAGCAAGCCATAGTACACAAGCAAAATGGGCTAGTCCTCAGAAATAAAATGAATCCACTTCTGATACATGCAACACCATGAATAAACCTCAAATACACCATACTGAATAATGCAAGCCAAGATAAAAAAAAATTTAAAAGTCTGAGAATTTCATAACAAAATGGACAGAAAATAGATTCATAGTTGCCATGGGTAGAAGGTGAAGGAAGGAATGTTGGACAGTTGTTAGCCTGTTAGAATTGTTCTGTATCTTGATTGTGGTGATGTAGTTGCCTGCACTATAAGGGATGATTTTTAATGCATATATTAATATCCCAATTAAAAAGTACTCTAAAAAGCCAAGTGCAAAGATAAATGTGTGTAATGATGGTGTTGGACACTTAGAGTGGTGGAGACTGCACCATATGAGTGGTGAAGGCAACACAAGTGGGAAGCATGCTGACTGAGAATGGCCTTCCGTGAACTGGTCTCTTATCCCAACAAGGGAATTTCTCAGATCTAAAAATGTGAAAGAAATAGGAGTAATTGATATGCATGTTTAGGAAGCAATTTCCTAATGGATTTTATTATAAGAAAAAATAAATATTTGAAATTCTACAAATTTCTTTTTTTCTTTTACATTTTTTAATTAAATTATTATCTGTGTACATATTTTAACATTGCCCCCCCCCCCCATACATACCCTCTCTCCCCAGAGTTTTGTGTCCATTGGTTGTACTTATATGCATGTACATAAGTCCTTCGGTTGATCTATTATCTCCCCCAGATCTCCTTCTAACTTACCAGAGCAATAACTATAAAATCCGTAGTATATATCAATAGTATGAAAACAGTAGTAGGCTTATCTTTTTATGTGTATAGCTGTGTACAAAAAAAATGTATAACTATATTAGTAGTTCATAATTAGTGTTCTCATTTACTGATACCAAATTTGAGTTTCAGTTTTCCTTATAGCTTTTTTATACTTCAAGTCCCTGAAACAGACTTTTAGTAATTTAGCTCTTAGTGAGTGGATGATGTATGTTTTTATTGTGAATGTGGTTATTATATTTGAAGATCTGATTGATCATGCCTTTTTATTTCTATAGTATTGATCATCTGCTTCTCCATATCATCTGTAAAAGATTCTATTATATGTATATAGACACTCCATGTTCAATTTCAAATTTTCTAACAGTCCCTTCATTTATTTGTGACTATTAATCTCTGTGTTTTTGATTTATTCCTTGGATTTAGCTTCTGCTTAGCTAATTCAATTTTCCACACTGTCAATTCTACTTGTTAATGCTTTCAGTGATTATTTTAATTGTTTCATACCATATGAGTCCTCTTGTGTTCTGTTTTCCCTCCATCTCTTCTTGCTTAACAGAAGTGATATCTTAATTTCTATATGCAAGAATGAGTGATAGCACAGTTGATAATGCAAAATATCATGGGTTGGATTTAAATTTTATTTCAAGCTATAGATTCTTCTGAGCTCCTCATAATTTGGAACCCAGAGGACCTGTGTTCCAAAGTTAGTTCTGCTTCTTACTAGCTATGAAGGTAAATATTTTGCATGTTAATTCTTTTGCAATTGAGGCCCAGAACCATATTTCCTCAGCCAACTAGAGTTCCCAGCTTCACATGTAAAGTGCCTATATTGCTCATCTTCTGTGTTTGACTCTGCTTGGCCAGGCTCAGGCTCAATGCAGAAGTGTGTGGTGGGGTGGGAGAATTAACACCCAGTGCAACCCTCAATTCATGGGAGATGGGAGGCAGTCATCAGTCACCTGGTGGTAAAATTATAATATATATTCTATGAAGTTTTTCAGAGATTTTAAAAAGTAGATTATTTATTGACTTTTCTACCCTCCCTTGTCTTGCTTACTCTTTGTCCACACATGTGCATTCTAGAATAATTTTCCAAGTAAATTATCTGCATCTAAGAATTTGCCTCAGGTTCTTAGAGCAACCTGAAATAAGGCTTAGACCTGTCTCCTGCCTTCTTTGGGGATTCTCTGATTGGCAAAGAATTTTTCTTCCTGGCTCTGTTCATCTTTCCCATAGAACTCCAGATGCCACTCTCTATTGAATGGTATTCAAATGGTCCATTCCAAAGTACATAATAATTCTCTATGAGACTGATTATGAGACCCCCAAATCTTTATGACTAGGAATCAAGTTATGCCCAGCTCATCCAAAGACAGTAAGTAAGTGGTTTGCTGATAATGAGATAATACAACAACCTCTTTTCACTTAAGGCAATTTCTCTTTTCTCTTATTCACAAATTAAACATGCTTCACTAATATCCTTTTCATTCCATATGGATGCCTCTCTCCCTTTGGGAATTAGAAACAGAATATCCACATATTGTACCTTTCCCTAGGTATTTTTTTTTTCCTTAGCAAGGATCACCCTTAAAAATCAGTGAATATATGCATTTGAGCATTGAATTACAGATACAGGAATGAAGAACCTGGGGTTAGGAATAAACAGACCTTTATCTCATTTCTTCCAGAATAAGGTGACTGGGTTAAGAAGGTACAAGTTAATGTCTCCAGGACACATCAGCTAGGAGGCTTATGAAATATCACATAGATTTCACTTAACCTGGGTATCACAAATTCTTCTGAACAGAGTAGTATTGAGCTTCAGTTCTATCTTGATATATTTTCTTTCAAAAGGAATTTGTTCTCTATAGAGGCTTAGGAATTCCTAAAACTCGTAGTAGGTAGCTGATGAGGTTTATGGATTCAAAGCCCCCAGTCTCAGCCTTCTCACTTCTGCATTTGAAGGGTTATGGAGAGTGATGGGACCCGAAGCTCAGCTTGATCCTGTTTCCTATTTTTTCTTTATTGATTAAGGTATTACATATGTGTCCTTAGCTCCCCATTGGGACCCTCCCCCCAGCTCAAGCCTTCATCCCCCCACTCTAGTGTCTGTGCCCCTTGGTTATGCTTATATGTATGCATACAAGTTCTTTTGTTGATCTCTCCTCCTTACTCCCACCTTCTCCTGCCTTCCCTCTGAGATTTAACAGTCTGATCAATGCTTCTATGCCTCTGAATCTGTTTATGTTCATTATATTCCACAAATGAGTGAGATCATGTGATATTTATCTTTCTCTGACTTATTTCACTTAGCATACTATTCTCCAGGTCCATCCATGCTGTTGAAAATAGTGGAGTTCCTTCCTTTTTGCAGCAGCATAGTATCCCATTGTGTAGATGTACCAAATTTTCTAATCCACTCATCTGCTGATGATACTGTTTTTTTATAATTAAAAGATGCCTATAACATAGACCATCCAGACTAAATTTAAACACATCCCACTCATGACAATGAATTCCAGATATATGACCATAATATTGCCCAAAGATTTCTATTGTTTACTAGTAATGCCCTTGAATTTATATGATTTTGCATATGTACTCATTGCAAGAATGGTTTTGTGTGTGTTTTTCCCTCTTCAGACATCTTTATAGTATTATCACTTATCATGTGCTCACTGTAGATCAGGCATTGTGTTGTGTGCTTTAGGTAACCTTTCTTAATTTAATCTTCATAAAACAACTCTTAGGGTTAAATGTTATTTCTCCCATTTTAACAGATGCTAAACAGAGTCTCTGGAAGTTGAAAAAGCAGAGTTAGAATTCATATTTAATTTCACTTGCTCCAAAGGTCATGCTTTGTATATTAAACTATCTTCCTTTTATGTAGTAAGACTTCAGGTTCACTTTAAGGAGTTCATTGCACATTCTCACTTACTGGCAAGGCCCTGGCTAAATCCCATATTCCCAATTTCTCACTTAGTCAGCCTTATGTTCAGCTTCTCTTGACCCAATAGGTAGATGGAGATGATAGATAGAAGCTTTATGAGCCATTTGAGTTAGAACACTGAGAGATATGCTCTGAGATTCCTTATTATGAATCCCAGACCCTATGGTAACCCCTCCATTCACTGGCTCAGCTTTGGGATGGGGAGACATAAAGTGAGATAAAAGAAATAAAATACTTCTTCTCATGTTATTTTCCACTTGCAGTTCCTTCTCCCACATTATAGGAGAGAAGGAACTGCAAGTGGAAAATCCCCTGAGCAAGATCTGGAGAGGTTGAGTCGATAACAGCCATATGTGACTGATGCTGATAGCAATTCCCTCTTTCATTTTCCAAAAGATGAATTCTCAAAGGCTTCAACCAAGGTCTGTGTATTCCTAAGAAAACTCCCAAATGACACTTTCAAGTACCCATCACATATTATCTGACCCCTTTCTCTAAGGAGCTGGGATACCAGTGGTTTTTATTCTAAAGACTATTACTTCAGTACTTTGGTTAACTCTAAAAAATAATTACAATTTTTTCATGTGTTTCAGTGCTTGTGTTTGTTTGTTGTTGTTTGTTTGTTTGTTTTTACTATAAGGTCCAAATGTGTCTTTATTTTCTTAAGGAGGTCTGTGGTAGAGGCTAAGCATTCAGCAAATCTACTTCTCTCTCTTCTTAGGCACACAGGTAGATTATATTCCTAGCCTGCCTTATATTGTAGTTAGGTTCAACCATAAGGTTGAGTTCTGGTCAACGTAAGTTGGGCAAGTGATACATTTCTCTTTTAGCCTATAACAGTTCTGCTAATTCTTCCAATCTCTCTTTTCCCTCATTTGATGGGTGAATGTTCATATGCAGGGTGCACTTGGAATCTACCACTTAAAGATCACATAACCCATGGCAAGTAACCCTGAGTGCTGAGTAACTGGCTATAGATCCCATCACCAATTGAACATGATGTGGATAGAAAACGCACATGTATCCTGATAGACCACTGAGTATTTATCAATCACAGTAGCCAGCATTACTGTAACTGTAGGGTCAAAGACACAGGAAAGATAGAATGAACAATAGGTTTCTTTACCACTTCAGAGCTGAGTATGCCATACAACCATGACCAAAGAACTCAATTGCTGATCTAGGCATTTACCTCACAAAAGGCTACAGTTTGTTTACCTAATTGGTTTGGGTGGGACTTTGAATTCTACTCAACTCTACTGATTCTTTATTTTGCTATTTTAATTCCTACCTCCCTATTTTTTCAAAGGAAGGCCAGAAGAACTCTTGCCCATAGGAACAGATGGGCCTCAACAGAGAAAGGGAGTTCTGACTTAACAAAAAAAGGTTATTTTTAAGATTCTTAGGGACCTTTAGCATTTCTCAAGATCAACATCAATAAAATAGGAGTTATATGAATGTATGAAAAGATCTCATTATGGTTTATCACTTATTAGGTATTTACTTTATGTCAGGAACTATGCTAGGAACTTTCAATATATTGTTCTGATCTAATCCTTTAGATGATACTGTAAATTCTCATGCTTAAGCATACATCAGATTCTTAAAACACAGAATTAAGAAGTCCCACCCCCAGGATTTCTGACTCAGTACATCTGGTGGAGACCTGAGAATTTACATTTCTTACAGTTTACCAAATGAAGTGGCTGCTGCTGCCTCAGGAACTACACAGAAAATCACTGCTGACGTTACCACTTGAATTTATGGATAAAAAGTGAAATCTCAGAGTGTTGAGTGACTATCTGTATTTGTTTTCTAGGGTTGGTAAAATAAAGTACCACAAATGAAGTGGTTTAAACAACAGGAATCTAATGTCTCATATCTATGAAGACCAGAAGTCCAAGATCAAGGTTTGGGCAGAAATGGTCCCTCTGGATAGCTATGAGGGAAGAATGTGTTACAGCTCTCCCCTAGTTCCCAGAGGTCTGTGGACAATCTTTGACAATCCATGATGTGTAAAAGCATCAGCATTCTCACTTTATGCCTGCCCATGTTTAAATTTCCTCTTTATAGAAGGACAGCAGTCATCTCATATCCACCTGAATACCTGTGTATAACTCTATCTCTGAATAAAGTCACATTTCTTAGATACAGAAGGTTAGGATTTCATCATATGAATTTGGAGGGACACATTCAATCAAAATATTAACCTAATCTCACGGTCACACAGCCAGTAGATTGAAACCCAAGACTGTCTGATTCCAGAGCCTGCACTTGTAATCACTTCACTAATGTGAGTCCTTTGGTAAATGAAATAAGTGAATATACATACAAGTAGATGAGGGAAGTTGCTAGATAAAACCCTGCTTTTATATCAGATGATGACAGAAAAACCCTCTCCATGCACCCTGCAAAGTGTGGCAGAGATGCTGCTGAGCTCTGATGTTCCAATTGGCCTGACAGATTATAAGGGAGAGCAGATGTAGTAGACATGATTCTCCCCTGCTTACAGCCACCATTGCAAATGCCCCAGTCAAGAAGTAAGATTTTTCAGTCTTGTCTATAAAGAACATGAATGTTTGGGCCTCAAATTAGAAAGTCTCCACTTTATTAACAACCTTCTTGAACCTTCCCTCATCTAATCAGAAGGGTTGTCTGAACATTTCAGCCAAGTTTGATGCAGTACTAAAGGAAGTATCCAATATAATATCTCTTTTTTTCTGGGCTAGCTGTGCAGGCTTCTCAGGACTGGGAGTGGGAAGGTGGGAGGGGGAGGTGAGGGCAAGATGGGGAAAGAGCTAGTTAGGTCAAACAGCATAGTTGCTTTCCTCCCTGGCTCTTGAAGGCTGAGATTTGTGGATGACATAAAAGGTTACAGCCCCTCTTTGGAAGCCACAAATAACCCTGCTTGGGCCATGACAGATCGGCAGCTCTTGGCATGCCATTACACATTTCTGCCTGGGATTCCAGCAGTGCGTTAAAGCAGATGGCTCCAAAGCCTGGTCTCCACAAAACATGTTGTAGGAGCTCTGGGTCACTGGGGAGCCATTCCCTCCTGTGACTCAATGCCCAGAGACAGAGCTTCATCTAATGAAATTACATACTTTTTGGAGTGATTAATAAACGTGGTCTATTTCTCCATATGGGATGAATATTCTCAAATGAAAGGAATGTGAGTACATGGGGTGCACTCATGTATAGCTCTGCCTTTGATAAGCAATGGAAAAAACTCCATGGTATTGGCATAGATATCTTAAGGAAAGGGTCCTTAAAAATATAGATAACTGCACGCGCACACACACACACACACACACACACACACACATGCATATGAAACCTGGTAAAATCTGAAAAAAACTCCTGAACTCAAGTTAATAGTATTATATTATGTTAATTTCCTGATCAAGAAACTGTGTTATTATTGGGGAAAACTGGGGAAAGGGTATGCAGAAATGCCACCTATTTTTGTAACCTCTTATGAGTCCTTAAAAATTATTTTCACAGTGAGAAAAGGCATAATGATACTATTAGTATTACAACAGCAACAACAAAACAGGTAGAGTTTTAAATACATGTCATAATCATTAATGGATGTCATGGTACAGAAAACTCATTAAAGCATTATAATAATTCCCAAATCACATGTTGAGTTTGAGAAATTGCTGATGTGGTCTTTTGTTGGATGTGGGTCCCTAGCTAATGATGTCCCTGTCTGTGTCATGTAAGAAATGGAGTACAACATGCCCACTGAGGGTCATTAAGTTACTGATGTCCAACACTTCATTGCATGCAGAAGGCAGCTGCATGGTGATCTTGTGGTACACCTAGGCCCACCCCTGGCTCTCATGAATTTTCTCATGACCCAGACCTAAAATGCCTGCCCTTTCTCCTCCTTACAATGGCATTGCTAATGTGGGTCAATCGGGAGCAATGGACAGGGATCACAGAGCCCTATGCTCTGTCACATTGGTCCACTCAGCAGTGAATGGGATGGCCAGAATTGATGCCTATACTGCTCTGAGGACCTGATTTCATAGCCATTAATGTCCTGGCATCATTCGATACTTTGAAAATGACTAAACAGAAAATTTCTCTTTACCAGAATGATGTTATTCATGGTATAGAAGCCTCTTCCAGGTTCTGCTAACGTAATAATTATATTCAAAGTAGAATCAGATATTATTTTATTTAATATATGCATAATTAAATCATTCTGTGTAAGAAAACCCATTTAACTATGATCAATGGAACACTTTATGATAATTAACTTGAACTAATGAATGTATATTACAAATAATATTACAAATTACATATATAGTTTCTCATAGTTACTATTTATACTACTTGTTAACTGAAATGGAAGTAGCTCATGATTTCACCCACTGATTTATATATGTGTATATTAGTTTATATCAGCTCTGCTTGAACCCAATCCATGATTGAAAGGCTCTCAGTTACAAGAAATGTTCATGAAGAAAATATCCAGACATTTTTAAAGTGTTGCTATGAGAGAGTTTAAAGAAACAAATGTGTTGCATAAATGTGTGTTAAACCCATGAATGAATAAGTCAATACATAAATGAATGCTCTAGATCAATATCTTATCCCTAGTTGGTTTGGCTCAGTGGATAGAGCATCAGCCTGCAGACTTAAGTGTCCTGGGTTAGATTCTAGTCAAGGGCACATGCCCAGGATGTGGGTTCAATCATCAGTAGGGGGCATGCTGGAGGCAGCCAATCAATGATTCTCTCTCATCATTGATGTTTCCAGATCTCTCTCTCTCTCTCTCCCTTTTCCTTCTTCTCTGAAATCAATAAAAATATATTTTCTAAATATCAATATCTTAAATTATTTTGCCCATGATATATAAAGATTACAGCTTATGTATTCAAGGTGCTAGGAAATTAGATGTAAACATGACAGACAACACTTCTATCCATGTGGAATTTTCATATTAGTAAGCTAATGAGAGAGAAAATAAGTTCAGATACTCATAAAAGCTATGAAGGAAAAAAGAACAGCGTAAGAGAATGGAAGATTATTTTAGATAAAAATTGTCAGGTTTGTTGTATTTTTCTTTGTTGTAAACAAACATATCAGAGCATGTAAGTTTAAAAATATGTAGTCTTCTTCCCAGCCCATGAGATGGGCCAACCTTGCTTTCATCACTGTGTCCATGGTGAAACCATCCTATAGAATTTTCTTCCAGCATACCTGGAACTCTTGTCACTCTCTCACAACCAGGGAGGTTTTGCTCTGTGAGTTTGAATGAGTCTTATAAGAAGATAATTGAGTAGTCTAAGGTCAGGCTCCCTAGAAACCAGCCTAACATCAAGCTTATGTGCTAATGCTTCAGTAGGAAGAGCACTCCCAGGGCAGGGAGGGTGAAGGAAAAATGGAAGTGAAGTAGGGAGACCTTTCCTAACTAATTTAAGAAGTCCCCACATCACCTTTTGGTTTATTAGTCACACAACCACATCAAGATGAAAAAGAGTTTGGAAAGGATCAAATTCCAGCTGGACATTGCCATCCTAAATAAAATTGGAATATTTTTGTTTATTTGTTTGTTTTTGAGAGAGAAAAAAATAGAAAAATGGATATTGAGTGGGACACAGAAGTTTCTGCCAAAAGCATATTTGGATTCCAGGATTAGGCCTGTTTTATAGTAAGCCTGTTTCATGTCATGAGAGCTCTCTGGTATGTTTTATAGCACTTACATACTTGAAGATCTGTTAAATAATTTTCAGAGTGTTAATCGCTGTTTTCTTTTGACTGCATCTTTGCCTTGCATCTTCTTCTAGCATTGCAAATATCTGGGCAGATATCTTCCTTACCCATTTCAAGTCCACCAAAGGCAAGGACCTATTTAACTCATGCTTTCACTTTTACAACAAAGTGAAGAGCCTGTTCCATAGTTTGGATAAGGATTTGATAATTGGGAAATAATTGCATTTCTTAAAGGCATTTGCTCCTCTTTTTCCAGCACATGCTCCAACCCCTAAGGGCCAACTTAGAGAGAAGAAATAAGTCTTTGGTACTCACAAATCTATCTGTACTGCCATCATTTGGGGTACACGTTTATTTTAATAAAATAATTCCATCAGAAGTGCACTGTGATGGCTAGGAGGTTACCAAATGGAACAGGAATTTTGCCAAGCTTTGCATACCCATTTTGATCTCAGAGTGTTAGTAGCACCTCTATGAAATTCTCTCTACCTCTCACAGCTCATTCTTTAAAAACATTATCTCACCCAGCTCCAAAAGGCAGCACACTTTAGTGATATTACACTTAGGAGGGAAGGAGGAAAAGACCTACAGCTGTCTAATGCCATTACAGTAGATTACAAGGTGAGAGTGTTTATGTAGCTTTTTATAACACAAAACTCACTCAGAACACTATCTGAAGATTGCAAAAGGAAAACATTAATGGCAGGAAATGCTAGTGTAAAAATATTCTCTATGCTTTGGACCACATTATGGAAAGATAACGTTTTATAAGGATAATATTACACTTGTGTTTGCTATTGTCTGCAAAGTGATATGAGTTTGCTTAGTTAACTCTTACAATACCCCAAAAGGAAGGTGATGAAATGAAGTAATCTACACTGTAATAAATAAATACATAACAGAGGCATGGATAGGTCCATGACTAAGTATTGCCAAAGAGTAGAAATTCAGATCACAGAATCTTTGCTTCCTAAGTCCCAAATTGCCAAGATGGTAAAGAGATGGCTCTCCCAACTAAAGAACTTCCACAGGAGGTGCCCAGGATGGGGACATGTGGTTGGACAATGCCATGTGATGAAGGTGTCAGCACCTGGAGATGTTGATTTTGGAAAAGAGAAGGCCCAAGAGGACATGGTCTCAATGAAATGAACAAGATTTGTTTTTAATGAAATCAAGAGGAGGACAAAACTAAAGAAAAGAAATCTATAGAATACAGATCGCTGCTCATTAAAAGGAATAACTGAAATTCTAAGCATCCTCAAAGCATTCCAGGTCATCTCATCAGAGAGGGAATTCTTTGTGATTAGAGGACTTCACTCAGAAAGTGGATGTCTATTTGAAGAAACAAATCAGTTTACATAAATGTGTCTGAAACCCATGAATCAATAAGTCAATGAATAAATGAATGCTCAAGATCAATATCTTAGCCCTAGCCGGTTTGGCTCAGTGGATAGAGTGTCAGTCTGCAGATTGAAGGGAATCATCAAACAAGAAACATTGGCAAAAACCATTACTGCTCTGGCCCAATCGCCTATTATTTCTTACCAGGCTATTGCAATCATCTCCCACTATATCTTCCTACTTTGGCCCTTGCCTTTTAGCAAAATGTTTTCTAGAGGAGCCAAAATTATCCTTCGAAGAGTAAATTAGGTCATGTGACTACTTTGCTCAAAACCACCTTAAGAATTCTCATTTCATCTCATGCAGAAAAACAAACAAAAAACAAAACAGTTCTAATGAATTTATAAAATACATCCACCCTGCTACCTTTCTGAACTCATCTCATTACTTTCTCCCTAATGTATTCCACTCTAGCCACACTGGCCACCTTGTTATAACTCAAAAATATCAGGTATATTCCTACCTCTGGGCCTTTGCACTTGCTCTTTCTTCTGCCTGGAATCTTCTTTCTCCATATATCGCCTTATGGGCTGGATCTTCCACCAATTACTGACCTCTTCTCAAACCCTCTTAGTGAACTTGACAGAGGGTTCACTAAGAGCTGAACCCTGGTCTTGCACCAGTCTTGCACCCCATATCCTCCCTGCTTTATTGTTTTCATAGCACTCAACACCATTTGTCATTACATTTTTTTCTTGCTGATTCATTGTCTCCCTTGACCACATAAATGCAAATTCCATGAGGGCAAGGGTTCTTCTCTATTTTGTTTACAAATATTAAAAGTATCTGGAAGAGTAACAATGCCTGGGATAAGGTAAGCACTCAGGAAATAATGTTGAATGAATGATGCCTCTCAAAAATGGGGTTCCAGACTTTGAGAAACAAGGCTGCAGGCTATGGAGTGCCACTTAAGAGGTTTGAATGATGTCATGATACCACTATTTTTGTATCTACAATGATCTCTCCAACAGAAACGGGAAGGGAGGACTGTAATTCTAAGCCATGCACACAAAAGAGATCACGTAAAAGACAGGCAAGGAGCAAAGACAGCAAGAGGGCTGTGCACTGAAGAAATGTTTTACCATGCAAAACTGGGCAGAGAAATTTAATTTTGGATGCCTACTTTATTTGCACAAAGCCATTCGGTTGCCTGAGAGCCCTTTCTTTGCTGTACCCCAAACTTTATTACTGCATAGCCACATGGTCAATGCTTTCTTTTCCAGTATGGTGAGAGGGGGCGTAGGAATGTTTTCCTTGGCTATCATAGTCCCAAATCAAGGTCAGTAGGATCAGATCCAACAGGAGCCCAGTTCTAGCCCCACTCCAGAACAGGCCGGACATTTGGTGTGTGAACAGACAGCCCAGATACCAACCCCCTGTTTCCATTTCAATAATAATAAAAGCTCAAGGGAAATGAGATTGGAAAACCAAAGTAAGTAGAAGACTCAAGACATCCTATTTGTTTTTCTTCTGTTTTGAGGCCCTGAGCCAGGAGGGCCCTCTTCCCAATGGTTGCCTGGTTACAGCCTAAGAGGGTCGCCAGGGTAACATCTGGAATAAAGGTGGGTGGGCAAGGAGCCAAGGCCTGCTTAACTTGAGCAGGATTCGAGAAAGAAAAATAGAATATTTTTTTCTACTTGCTCCCCAACCTTGAGGACAAAGGAAGGACGTATTTGAGATAAACAGAAAATATGTTTAAAGGTTTTCTGTTAAAGAGTTATTACAACTCATTAACAATGCAGAGGAATAGAAAGCATGGGGGGAACTCTGGAAGTTATGGATATTTTAATAAGCTGTATTTTGGACTGAACATGTGTGACCCATGACCCTGAGCAACTCTGGATAGAAGGAACTACGTTCAAATATCTAATAATAATACTGAAAATGTTTTTTTGTTGTTAATCCTCACCCAACAGTATTTTTCCATTGATTTTCAGGGAGAGTGAAAAAGAGAAGGAAAGACAGAGAGAAACATTGATGAGTGAGAAAGACACAGACTGCTTGCCTCCTGTATGAGCCCTGACCAGGGCCTGGGTTAGAGAGGAATCTGCAACCAAGGTATGTGCCCTTGACTGGAATGGAACCCAGAACCCTTTGGTCCACAGGCCAATGCTCTGTCCACTAAGCCAAACCTGCTAGAGCTATACTGATAATTTTTTGAACTGATTTTTATTTTATTTTAATTTATTTATCGATTAAGGTATTACATATGTATTTTCAGAGAGAAAAGGAGTTGGCGAGAGGGAGATAGAAACATCAGTGATGAGATAGAATTATTGATTGGCTGCCTCCTTCATGACCCCCACTGGGGAAGGAGCCCACAACCCGGGCATGTGTCCTGACCAGGAGTCAAACCCATGACCTTCTGGTTCATAGGTTGACACTCATTCACTGAGCCATACCAGCTAGGCAATACTAATAACTTTAATAATAAGAATTGATTGACTGTTTATCATGGTCCACTGAGAACTCTCCATGTATTATCTCATTTAATCCTTGTAATCATTTTTAATAAATAGAGATGGTAGGAAATTTCCTACTGAATAGCTCATACTCACCAGAACCTGTTTTTTTTTTCCCCTGCACTCTTCTGCCTGCCATGGGTTACCTCTACCCCTGTCATATGTTGTATTCTTGCCTTGGATTAGGGAAATGGTTCAGCACCATGGTTAAGAACCTGGATATAGTCTTTCTGAGTTCAAATCAGAGTTCTGTTTTCTCTTAAGTGAATCACTTAGTGTTAAGTCTAAAGTTTCTAATATATGAAATGAGGTCATGATAATATTTATTTCATAGGATTTTTGGAAGAATTTAATAGGGGGAAAACAAAACATGAAAAGCACTTAGCATACTGTGATTACTATCCTATATAGTAAATGTAGAATGACTAGTTGACTGGCAGGGGGGCAGGGCCAGCTAGCAGGCAGCACCAGGTCAGTCAAGGTGCATGCCAGCAGGCAGAGAGAGGAAACGGCGATGGGGAAGAGGGGCATCAACCAGCAACAGTGGAGAGGTAATGGGGGGGGCACTGTCCCCTTATTAGCCCATCTAATTGCCTCCCACAGAAAGAGGCCAGGTGACAACAGGGGGTTGATGGAAGTGGTGCTGTCCCCTGATCCCCTGTCCTCACCTCCCACAGAAGGAGACCAGACTCCCAGGGGGAGTGGGCCTAAGTCATTAGTAGGACATCCCCTGAGGACTCCAGGACTGTGAGAGGTTGCAGGGCAGGCTGAGAGACCTCCGCCTCAGTGCATGAATTTTCATGCACTGGGCCTCTAGTTATTTAAAAAACACTTACCTATTGATATGGTTATAATTTATATTTTGATTTTTCAACTGAGGATATATTCATTGAGCACTCATCGCACCAAGAGCCAGAGGTAATGAGTGAAAACCATGGGCTTTGTGGTAAATCCACTTTCTGTTGGGTCCTTTCTCATTCTCCATGACTTTAAACTTCACTTTTCCACTTCTCCAGAGAGAGGCGTACAGTTGTTCACTGAATCACCCTTCCTTCTTTTCCCATAGCTGTACTTAGGAAAACTCATGTAAACAAATAAATGTATTTCCATGAACATTTGCTGTGGGGGGTTAGATATTATGGAAGAATACTGAAGGAATTGAAGACATGGTTCTTTTCCTCTAAAACTTATCTGGGAGAAATTAAGATTGGAATTAAAGCCACAATTATTCCTAGGTGATGAAATGCTTATAAATACCTTTCTTGTATATTTTAATTGATAATGGAAGTGTAGCTAGTGTGGTTTGATTATTTTAAACAATTTATTCATGTCTGGGTTCCCAAATTAGAGAAAGGGTTGTTTCTGAAATTTCATTGACCTTAGTTTCTAAACAAGTAGCTTTACCTCTTTGTTTCTGAGTTTCTTCATCTGTAAAATCTGTATAATAAAAATAATAACTATACATAGTTCCATGCCTGTTAAGATTGTAGAAAGAATGCAGAAAATTGTCTAGCACAGTAATAGTCATATAATAAATGTCTTAGTCAGCTCAGGCTGCTATAATAAAATGCCATTGACTTGGAAACTTAATGAATTTTATTTCTAGTAGTTCTTGAGGCTGGGAAGTCCAAGATCAAGGTGCCATCAGATTTTCTTCTGGTGAGGACTTTCTTCTTGGCTTATTGACAGCCAGGCTTGTGGTATGGAATAGTGAAGAGAAAAAGAATGGAGAGAGGGGGTTGCGGGGGAGAATTGAGGAGAAGACGAATACCACTCAGACGGCGAGGCGGCTGCGGCGGATTGTCTGGCTTGCTGAGAGTGCGGATGTGTACGAAGTACTTACGGTGCACTGCGACAGACGGACGAAGACGCACTCCGTTTGGCCTGGGTAGGCGTAGATTGATTCGTTCGTTCCATGGACCCTCTACCCCCCTTTCCTCCATCCTCCCCTCCCCCTCCTCTCCTGATGATCTTCTTGTCTTCTTCTTCTTCTTCTTCTTCTTCTTCTTCTTCTGCTGCTTCCTCTCCTTCTCCTCTTCCCCCTTCCTCCCCCTCCTCATCCGCCTCCTCCTCCTCCTCCTCCTCCTCCTCCTCCTTCTTCTCCTCCTTCTGACACTAACGTTATCATGGAGGTTCAACCCTCATTACCTCAACCAAACATAATTACCTCTCAAGGGCCATACTTCCTAATAGCATTACATCGGGATTAAGGTTTCAGCACATGAATTTTAGGGAAAATACATTTAATCCATAACAGTAAGTGTACAATCAATGTGATCTGTAGTCCCTCCTAATAATTATAATTATTTTTTCCTATAACTATAATTTAATACCACCCTGATTTTAGCTATAATAGGATACCTGAGAGTAGATGTCCTATTCCTACCAAAAATTAAAAAAAATAAATCCAGACCAAATATTTTTGTTCAGGTAGAAATGATCACATAATAAATAGCTGGAAGCCGATTGTAAAATAAGACAAGAGGATGTAAATTAGACATATGGCTAGAATGTAATAGCAGGATGCATAATTGCTCTGTTAACCACTGCACCTCCATCATGGAGCACAGACACTGGCAACAAATAGGAGTTTAGTAAATGTTGGTGAATATGCCAAAGGATTACTTGTTTCTGGTAAGAGATCATCAGCTAGTAAGTCCAAGATTGTCCCTCATGTAGGCCCAGGTAAAACTCCTATTGAAAAAATATTTCATGCATTATTCTCCTCAAACATGATTCTATTGGGTCTTTGGCTAAGGAGACATATGTTTTATCAGTCAGATGGTTGTAAATGATAATTACTTAGATTATTATGGAGATTTGTACAATTCAAAACACATGAATATTTGACATCCACAGAGTGTCAAGCCCTCCTGCACCAGGCACTATGGAATCAACAATAGCTAAACCACAAGCTCTGCCTTAAAGAAACATAAGGCCCAGCTGGAGAGATGGGCACAGAAACAAAGAAATACACACGCTGACTTAAGATCTGTACCAAAGATGCTGTGTACATGGGGAAGAAGGAAGGAACTTGTTAGTCAGGAAGACATTATAGAGAACACATAGTTGAGATGAGTCCTGCAGTTGTAATTGTCAAGTGTCCACTTAGGAAAAAAGTGCTCCAGTAGAGGGACCGGCTTGCACAAAGACAGAGAGGTGTGAATAGGCATTCATTATAGGTGGAGTATGATGGCTTGATAATGGGCGATCAGGCTGGGATCATTAATTTGGGGGCTCCTACACCCTGTTGAAAACTTTGTTTTATGTTCTTTAAATAGAAGAATATCAAAAGAAAGAAATGTTCAAAAACAGGGAATTTTATTAGGAGTTAGTGACAGGTTGACTGCAGATGGTTAAAAGAATATTCAGCATTTTATCATGCACCAAGGATGGAGCACAAGTTTGAGAAGAATAAGCTCAGGTTTGGGTACTCATTGCCATTTTTTTTGAGGTAACCAATATAAAACAGGCAATAGACAAAATGGTTAGGAGCTCAAGACAGTGGCATTAGCTGGGGATTCACACTAATAGTGATAGAAATTATGCACTTGCTTGGAGCTGACGGTGGCAATGATGGGTAGAGCAATGATTCTTTCCCTTTTCTAGGTCATGAATCTTTTGAGATTCTCATGTAATGCTATGAATTCTCCATTGGGTAAACATCAAAAAGTTGCCTGCATACACATAAAGACTGCATTCAATTTCAGAATATTCCACAGAGCCCCTGTTAAGAAACTATGGAGTACGGGATGGTGAAGAGGGGCCAAGTTGTAATCCTGGCTGTAAGAAGTTTGGGAGGTGAAAAGCTAGGCTACCAATGTATACCATACACAAGAATAAACTGAAAATGGATGAAAGACTTACATAGAAGAAGCCATAGGAAGCAAAATCTCAGGCATCTCTCATAGTAATATGATTACCAATGCATCTCCTAGAGCAAAGGAAACTAAGAAGAAAATAAACAAATGGGACTACACATTTTCCACCATGGGCTCCTTTTTTTGCAGTTTGGGGTGAAGTGAGGACAGGAAACAGCCAACATAGCAGGATTCTCCCTAGGGCTTTATATGCCTAAAACTATTATATGGATAATACTGTTCAGAAAAGTCAGAAAATAAAATTAATAAAACTGAGATAATTTTTTAAAAAGGCAGGAAACAGGGTAGAGCAGATGCCAAACAGGGTTGTTCAATGCCAGCTGCAAGAGTTTGGGATCAGATACCAAACTTGGTTCAGATGAAACACAAAAGCCAGATTCATTGAGAACAGAGCTCCTTGGAAACTTGGGCCAAGCCTTTTATTCAGACAGAGGACTTCAGGTTTTGTGGGTAGAGCATGGTAACATTGCAAGCTCCTCTACTGTAAATATAAGAATCTGCTCTTCCTTCATCTTCAAGTCCTATTCAGGGAGGGCAAAGCCACATCACACCACCTTGACTCCTGGGAAAAGTACAAAGGATTAAGACCAGAAGGCGAGTCAGGGAAGGATTTAAGAGCTGGGCAGCTGTGCCAACAGCCCCTCCCAGTCTCTAGGATCTGAGCCGTTATGGTTCTGTTTTAAAATAAACTAAGATTCAGATGAACAGAAAGTTTGTGTTTCACATTAACATTGTGGCTTTTTCTTAGCTGGGTATTTTTATTTTCTCTGTCACTTTGCATTATAGAAATAACACAGCTTTCCAAGGGAACAGCTCCATCAGATAAGTAAACAGCGTACAGTGTATCGCATAGAGTGCAGAATTTGAGGCTCCCTGACTCAGGGAAGCCCTGGCCAGAAAGGTCATTGGCTATTGGCATAAAGCATTGCCTTCAGGCTCAATTCTAAATTGGGCTGCCAAAGAACCATACCTCATCTTCTAGGCTATGCTGCCTTGCATATTCTCATAGGCCAGGAAAGAGGCAGCTGAAAAATTTGATTACCGTACTTGCCCCAATCCTTCCCAGCACAGGTGTGGGCACTGACTACTGCCACCAGCATCCTCAGCCTCGTCCAATCCTAGCACATTAGAGGCCCAATTTAGAAAGATGTCACTATGTTTCTGCCTACAAGGAATGTGAGCTTCAGAAGTTGTTACATTCTGCATATGGCAGTCAATATACTTTGGGGTAAAAGAGGGAATACTTATTCAGATGGCAGTCTGAGCCCTTTTATTCCAAACTCCTATACATTGCCTAAAACCTGATTGACTCCTGAATTTGTTCTTGATTTTTATACTTGACTAGGGTCCCAATACACAAATTCATGCACCTTGAAAGGAACTGTGGGCCTCGAGGCTGTGGTGAGCACAGGGATGGGTCTTGGCCTGTCCTCCATGCCCCTGCCCAATCTCTCCTTCTGCCACCCCTAGTCCCCTGTCTGCCAGCACTCCCACGTGCCAGCAGCTGGTGCAAATGGGGCTGGCACCATAAACTAGTGTGAGCAGTAACTGCTGCCCTGATCGTCCTTCAGGAGCAGGGGGAGATGGAGAAGCCCTCAGGGATGATTGGGGCCAGCAGCTGCCATTCGCACCCAGTGATGGTGCTGAGTGATTGGGGCCAGTGCCAGTACCAGGTGCTGGCAGTGGATGCAAGCAGGGCCAGCACTGGCAGCAGGTGCAAGTGCAGGGTGGGACCCCAGCATACGAGAACAATGAATTTTCAGTAACCACTAGAATCTTGCCCCAATGACAGCAATTGGTGCCCCACCTTGGTCTGGAGCTCCCACTCACCTGCTCCACCATCCTGACATTGCTGACAGCCACCATGTTCCCCACACATCCCCTGGTTGTTTGGTTGTTCTGCTCTTCAGTCTATTTGCATATTAGGGTTTTATAGAGAGAGATGTTTTGGGTAAGGTAGCCCAGGAAAATAGCATGGCCCCTCAGCCCAGACTCCCTCCACAAGGATTTGCACCTGTTTCACTAACCCTTCCACATCCTAAATAGGCCTCCTTGATTAGCTTGACATTGACAGAATGAAGAAAATTCTGCTAAGACCCAAACCCCTCTGCCACTGCTCCCCACTCGTACAGTAAGACTCCTTATAGCTCAACTTTGACCCAAATGGGTCAAAGCTCAACTTTGCTTTACATTTGGGATTGGTGATTTAGATGGTTTTCCTCTTTTCAGAACAAGGAAGGAACTAATTGGGAAATTCTGGCTTAAACAGAATTAAAAAGGGGTCTTTACTACAGAACTTCCCAGAGCCTTTGTTGTATTCACAAATCTCCAACATGAGCACAGGATATGCAAGACTTTAAACAGAGACTCCCTTCCTCCCACAAGAAGCATCTTGTACAGTATTCTATTTACATGTATATTTGGGGGAATGCTAACATTAAGGGTGGTTGACTGCTTCTTAGAGATATCTCAAGAGATGATTCTGAT
The DNA here is from genome assembly GCF_014108245.1 of Pipistrellus kuhlii. Taxonomy (NCBI): domain Eukaryota; kingdom Metazoa; phylum Chordata; class Mammalia; order Chiroptera; family Vespertilionidae; genus Pipistrellus; species Pipistrellus kuhlii. Next base: position 6,751,156 of record NW_023425562.1, read on the forward strand.
GGTAAAGAGACTCAGCAGATGGAGACATTTCTGCTGCAATTATTGCTGAGCAAATACAGACCTGGCAAGCATGTAAGTCCTTTCCATCACTTAGTGTATTTTTTTCTGTTTAGTCCAGACTAGTGTGCATAATTATGACTGAGTTAGACAGACATTTCCAATGTGCAATTTAAGTGAAAGCTGTATTATAGCCCGAGCCAACTCATTTCCTAATCCCATGAGGAAAAAGCTCAAAGTGGACATAAGTTTAAAAGGGATCCTCACAAATAAAGGGGAGAGGGAGTGGTGTTCAGATCCTGAAACATCTCTAGGATTCCATTTCCAATCTGAGGTTCCCACAGGAGGGTAATTGGAATCAAGGATGTGCAAGAAAAAAAGATGCTAGGTCAAGGTTCAAAGCATGCTTAGTGGCCTCCCAAAATACACAAACACACACATACCCCACATATGTGTGTATTCTGCATGTGAACAACATGGGCTGAAGACTCTTGTTGTCAGCTTCTACCTGCCACAGGTTTGCCCTATTATGTCAGTGCTGCCTCAACAATACCAGTCCCTTATCCAGCTGGTGACAAAGCTGACTATAATCATGGCCCTTTGACCACCTTTAAGATGCAGGCGTATCTAAAGTCTGTCTCAGCTCTGCCCACTGAGCTGCAATTATCCACCTGATGTTCTCCTGCCCATCTGTCCTTTTGTCTTGGCAAGATGTCATCGACTCTGCTGCCAGGTTTGAACTCTCTGTATCTGCTCTTTGGAGATGCTAAGTTAGGGGGCTTTGCCTATTCCTGGAATCCTATGATGCTCTGCTATACCCCTATCACATCTTACTTTTACAAACACCCTTTTCTATTACCTGAAGCTATTTCAGTCTCTTCTATTCTCTCTAGAACAGCACTGCCCAATAGCAGTTTCTGCAGTGATGAATATGTCCCATATCTATATTGCCCAATGCAATAGCTACCAGCCAGATCATCTTCCCAGATCAATCACTCATAAGCCACTTCAGCATCATTCAGCACACTTACTGGCCAAATGGCACAGAACAGTCACTTTCTTGAGCTGCAAGTCTGTCATCTGTATAATAGGATAATTACATGTGCTTCATAGGGATATTGTCAAATGGTAGTAAATGAGGCAATGCTTGTGAAGTGCCTATCACAGAGCCTGTCACACAGCCAGATCTATTTGCTTATTTCCCTTCTCTTCATCTAAAGGTAAGCCCAGTGACTGAAATGCTCAGATGGTTCATGTTTTTCTGGGTAGCCTCAAGACTGTCTTGTTCATCCCCTAAAATTTTAAGACCCATAAGGGTTTTAAAGAAAATATTTCCATCATGATTGGAAAATAGTTTTGCTTTTCATCTCCTACAATGTTCCACAAGCTGGACTTCTCATTCTAGCACCGGTTTCTGAAAAGCCCAGAATTGGTTTCCTTCCTGTGTCAATCAAGGAGCAGCCTCTTTCTGGGGGAGGCTGGAAGTGAGACCTATTGTTCATTTGCATTGTGTAACCTTTCCTCAATTAAAAAGAAAAAGTCCTTTAAAATGTGTAGGGTGGAAGCTTTGCTCTTCCTCCCTCTATAAGAGGCCCTAGGGACAGCTGGTAGGGCAGCTGCGGACCAGAGGAAGAAAGGATGGGTGGAGAGGCAATTTGGGGACTCCTCCTACCAGAAGAAGAAGCTGGTCCTGCTCTTAATCCAGAGAGGGGTTTGCTAGAGCCTTCCTAACCCTTGAGACACAGGCACAATGTTCTTGACTCTGTGGTCTCCCCAAATTTCTCAAATTCTGGGTGCTTATAATCCTTATAATCTCATGACTTCCTCTATCTTTGGAGTTCCTGGCTTTCTCGATGTGTAATGAATGTCAAGCTTTTCATTAATGAAAACATACATATGTACTAACAACAAAATATAGAACAGAAATTATTCAGAAACAGCATGTTTCAATGTAGTAGACTTCATACTAACCAACTTTGAGTTTCACCAAGACATCATGCAATAGGAACTTAAGCATGAATAGGCTTCCTTGCCTACCACAGAAAAGCCACCAACACCTGGACCTCCTCCCTAGACCTCTCTTCCCAATGCCTACTGCCTCCTCTCTTCTTCCCCACATCCTCCTGCTCTTACTCACAATTTCCAAAGCTAGGATTTGGAAACAGCCTAAGTGCCCAACAGCAGATGAGTGGATTAAAAAACTGGGATACATCTACACAGTGGAATACTACACTGTGATAAAAAAGGAAGTCTTACATTTGCAACAGTATGGATGGAATTGGAGAGCATTGTGCTAAGCAAAATAAGCTAGTCAAAGAAAGATAAATATCACATGATCTCACTCATTTAACAACATAAAATGATGAACAAAAACAGATCCAGAGACAGTGAAGCATTGATCAGACCATCAGACCAGACCTCAGAAGGAAGGTAGGGGAGGGTGGGGGTAAGTGGGAGAAATCAACCAAAGGACTTGCATGCATACATATAAGTCTAACCAATGGACACAGACACCAGGGGGATGAGTGTGGGGGTGGGGGGCGGAATGGGGGATAAGAACACATATGTAATACCTTATAAAAAAATAAACTCATGATGTTCTCCATAATTGCAGATTATCATGTTAAGTTGAGATCATTAAGGTGGGTCCTAATCCAATATGAACTTTGGACACACACACACACACACACACACACACGCACACACGCACACACGCACACACTGAGGTAGAGCACTATGTGATGATGAAGGCCAATTTCAGAGTGGCCTATTCACACATGAAAGAATGATAGCCAGCAAACCACCAGAAGTTGGGAGAGATGTATGGAACAGATTCTCTCTTAGAAATAACCAACCCTGCCCACACTTTGACCCTCAGACTTCTAGCCTGCAGAACTTTGAGACAATTCATTTCCATTGTCTAAGCCACCAGTTTATGGTATCTCTAGGAAATTAACATGATGTCCTTAGAAAAATTCCCCAAGTGAAAATATTTGGTCAAAGGGTATGAATAATTTTAACGTTCTTGATTTATTTTGCCAGGTTGCAAAATTTCCAAATTTTTCTAATTTCTAACTTCATTAAGTGAGAATATTTTTTTCATCATAATCTCTCCAGAATGCTAATGTTTTTATAAACTTTGCTAATTTATTTGACAAACTGTATCACACAAATTTTGTATTCAAATTTCTTTGATTAGCCCTGAGATTAAATGCTGTCTACATTTATTAGTCTTTTTTTGTTTCCTATATTATGAGCTCTGTGTCCTGCCTGGGGTTTTTTAAGTGATATCCATTTTTAATTTTTGGAATTATGGATTTTTTCCTGTTCTATTTCCATGAATCTTTTTTATAGCATAGATCATAACTCTTTTTTTTCTGGCATGCTTAATGCAAATATGTCTGATTCGTCATTTTTATTTTTCTTCTCATGCTTTGAATATATATTCTGACAGAACAACATTTTTGAGGGCTTTTAAACTTAAATATGTTAAAATGCTTATGCTATTTATCCTAAGATGAAATTTTGTCATAAAACATAATTATTCAATTAGTCTAGAATGTAGGATTTGGGGATAGGGTGTTAACTGAGGATTTATTTTGTTTCATTAACACATCACTGACCTGGTAATCCCATACCAACTAGTTCTTTATCTTTCTCCATCCTACATTTTGAAACTGCATATATCCTATATAATAAAAGGCTAATATGCAAAGTTGTGCTGTCATCATACTAATATCAGGATAGGAAAAGGATCCTCTCCCTTCTCTGACTTACTATGATAATACAAATAACAATAGTTCACATTTGGTTGACTGCCACATCCTCTAGGAAAGAGCTTTGTAAGTATCCTATATAATAAAAGCATAATATGAAAATCAAACAAATGGTGGAATGGCCAGTTGGTGGAGGGGCAGGGCCGACAAGCAGGTGGTGCCAGGCCAGCCAAGGCACCTGTCAGCAGGCAGAGGGAGAGGATGGCAATGGGGAGAGGTGGGACCACACCAGCTGGGCCATCCCCTAATCATCCACCTGGTCACCTGCCACAGAGGGAGTCCAGACTGCAGCTTAAGTCCATTCCCCACAAGAAATGGGCCTAAGCTGTCAGTAAGACATCCTTTGGGGGCTTCCAAACTGTGAGAGGGCATAGGCCAGCCTGAGGGATTCCCCCTAAGTGCACAAAATTTTTTTACATCAGGCCTCTAATATTTAATAATTATGAAGTATATATAATATGAAATATATACTGAGTGGCCAGATTATTATAACCAAATGTTTATAAGCAAATTAGCTATACACTGTATAATATGGGATATGGAAGCCAAAGGCCTGTTCAACCACCTTTGCTGTCTACAGTTACCATGATAAAACATCTCCAATTCATACAAGAACACAAGGATTGGACCATTGAGCACTAGAAAAAAGTCATGTGGTCTGATGAATCACATTTTCAGTTGCATCATGCAGATGGCAGAATGAGAATTCGGTGGAAACAGCATGAAAGCATGCATCCCACATGCATGAGTACAACCCTTCAAGCTGGTGGGAGCAGTTTTATGGTTTGGGGCATGTTTTTCTTGGCATGATTTGGGCCCTTTAATTCGTTTGGATCAATGTCTGAATAGCACAACATACCTAAGTATCATTACTGATCAAGTTCATCCTATCATGTTGATGGCGTATCCCAATGAAGATGGCTTCTTCTAACAAGACAATGTGCTGTGCCATGGTGGGTGCTCGTATTGTGCAGGAGTGGTTTCAAGAACATGAAGGAGACTTTCCCTTGCTTAGGTGGCCTCCACAATCACCAGATGTCAATCCCATTGAGCATTTGTGGGACGAAGTTAAAAGAATCATCAGGCAGCTGGTTCCACAACCATCAAATCTCACAGAACTGGACAATGCTATTGATCAGGCTTGGTGTCAGATTCCTTGCATCATCTTTCAATATCTCATGGAGTTAATGCCAAGAAGAATTACCACAGTATTGAAAGCAAAAAGTGGCCCAATGAAGTACTGATGAGGTGGTCATAATAATCTGTCCACTCAGTGTATATGATAATTATTCCCATTTTCCAGGGGAGGAAATTGAGATTCTGAGAGGTTAAGCCATTGTTCTAAGGTTGGGCAGCTGGAATGTGGCTTAACAGGATGGGAAGTCAGTCCAGAGCCCACATTAACCACAATGACACCACTCTGTACAGATTCCTCATGCTTGCAGGAAGGAGAGAGATTCCATAGCAGCTTGATGGCTGCTCTCAGGACTGTGGTGTGCTTGTTCTCACCCAATTCATGGCTATAGAAGAGTTATTGAATCAATTAGCAATTGGATCTCATTTAAAGAAATCTAGTAGATAAACTCCAACTAAACCTCCAACCATCCATGCACAGACTTGGTGTTCCCAGCCCCTCAGCATAACTGCAGTGGACACAAACCACATTGCAATAAAGGCCTTGTTGCCCCCAAATATGAGGAGTGCTGGTGGCCACACCCTTCACCTTTCATCCCCTTGCACAACTGCCTCAACTGCTCAGTGGACCCATCTCACCCAAGCTCACCCTGAATCCAATGACTGACTGATGCCATGGTGTAAACCCTCAGGGCCTAGTCAACTGGAGACAATTCTAAAATGGCTATTTCATTTCCAGATTTCCCCATGCAGTCAACCAAGGTTGTCCTTGGACTGTATCACAGTTGGATCTATCCCTCCTCCCACTTCTGTTCCCTCACCTCCTGTCCACAGATGCAGACCCCAAAAGCATTGCTAGCAAACACCCTGCTTACTAAACTCAGTCTCATCTGCATTCCAGGGAATCCAAGTGGCAATAGAGACAACTCTGTCTGAAGCCACTTTAGGTACAACCTTGCCACAAAAAGTGACAGTCCACGGTCCACCTATAGACTTCCTGGGCCCAATCAGCATATTCAGTAGCTCCGTAAATCCACCAGAACTTTCCAGGTGAAACTGACTCATCTCTCTTTTTCAAAATATTCACTGAATTGTCATCACTTATGGTCTTCTGTTGCAGCAACCAGCCCCTGCCCTAGACTCTCAGTCATAGATCAAGGCAAAAATGGCCGGGAGTTTGCAGCCAAATATAGTAAAAAATGTTGAATATATCACCTTCCTGCACCAAAATGGTACTGCTTTAGCAAGTCTATTTCTTTCTCCACTCCTTGATTTAATGGCTTCCCCTGGTTTATGAAATATTTTTTACCCAGGGCCCACTGCAAACATCTTTATAAAATAGAGTTCACCTTTGAACAGGTCACTTTTCTATTGAATTTTAACATTTTAAGAAGGAAAGGGGGAGTATTTCTGACCCAGATCTTCTCTGAGCCAGTATTTAAATGGGTTCCTAGATGCCAGGATTTAACTGCCAGCAGCCAATGTAATCATTAGCTTGTAAAACAAAGTCTGAAGTTCATGCCCATAAAGAGCACAGTGAACAGGCTCAAATCATTCCAGTGATGTGGCATAAACAATTTCATTTCTGCCCGTGGCCACAGTGCCAGTCTTGACTTCATACAGTTAGTAAGTGATAAAGCCAAGATTTGACCAGCCTGATTCTGATTCCACACTCTTTCAACCATACTGTGCAATTCAACAAATATTTAGTGGGCATCATTTTTGTCTGTGTAAGTATAATAATTCTGAAATACCTGTGAGTGCTACCTTATAGATGATCTAATTTTCCTCTGTTTTGTCTTGGAAAAGGAGCTCCAGGAAAAGGGGCAAGGGTGCCTCCAGAAGAAAAACAAAGGGAAAGAGGGATTGGGGAAGGAAGCAAGCTAGTGGACATCCTTATAGTGTGAGCATTTATACAGCACTTATTGTTGCCTAAAGTGTACTAACTACGTTAATGACACTACTTCACACTCAACCTAAGAAACAAGTACAAGTATGCCTCAAAATCCAAATATGTTTGGACCCTTTGTGCAGAGAACAAGCAAGGATAATGAATAATGTTCTTATTCTGCTCCTGAGTTTCGAGGAATGAGGGCAAGAGTTCAGCTATCATGGAATGTGTTGAGAAATGTATCAGAATCTGTTCAGTTCCTGTACTTGGATAGTGAAAGTCCAAAGAGCAATGTGGACCTGTACTGTGTTTATCTCCAATTGGCCAATGAAGACTGGTGGTCACAGAGGTCATGTACTTTGTCAGGATCAGCTCATTATGGATGGAACCAGAATTGGGGCCCAGTATAACTCCCAGTCTAGAGCATTGTGCTTCCTCCCAGTCTGACAGGGATGGGATATTATGGCGGTTTGGAAGCTGAGCAGGAGTTAGAGTGGGGATCAGAATGAAGGATGAATGGAAAATAGTAACTAACTGGGAAAAGTGGCAGCTGAGAGCAGGGGCTAAAGGCAGACAATAGTTAGCCTGATATTCTTTGTCTGGCTTCTCTTTGCAGCACCAAGCACATATCAAGGCATCTTTGATTCCACATGTCCTGGGCATGCCAGTGTGTACCATCATCCATTTCCAACCAGCCCCAGCAAATGAAGGGAGGGAAAAATATTTTTCTGACTGGCAGAATTCATCAAAATGAATTGGCAACACCTATCAGCCTGAAACAGCAGTTTGCAACTTGCCCGGCAACAAATCTTTCCGGGGACATTATCTCACAGGAAACAACACAGGATAAATTCTTAGCACAATATGATTCCTCCCTCCCTTTACCTCCTCCCCACTTCAGAAAGATTTAACATCTAATTCAGGTTTGGACGAGCTGCCTCATCTCTGGAGAAACACTGTTGATCTCTGTCGGACCCCACGGCCTTGGGCAGAACAAACTGGAGGAAGGGGGAAGCGTGGACCAGAGGCAGTGATAAATAAACACATTACTGCTGCCTGTGACGGAGCACCGTGACCTCCAACACAAGTGCCGAGTTGCAGCTGTTTAACACAAGCCACCCTATTTCCTGCAACCCCAGGGTCTTAAAGTGCCAACGCAAGAGAAAGATGCCCAATGAGTCAGCCCATTCTATCAGAACCTAGAGACAGTTGGCTCCCTGGCTCCCATCAGAATAAAAAGCATAGAGGAAGGAGAGATGTGGAAACTACTTCCCATTGAGGAAACTGAGACTCCAACTCAGAAGAAGTAGCTAAATGGGCCAACGCCACATGCCAAAAAGTGTAGAGTGAGGATCAAATGTAAAATTGATTTACAAGTAATTTCATGGGAGAAATGGGTTAGGAGGAATTTGTTGTTGTCGCTTTAAAGAAAATATATATATATTTTTTTCTAGTGAACCTGATCAAGACTACCATTCATTGAGTTTGAATCTTTACACAAATACACAATCTTATAACACTAACTATAGGAAAAATGGCTGAGTATTCATTATTTAAATTAATTAAAGCAAGAGATAGTCACAGTAGAACCACATAACTATCCTAACCTTACGGAAATGAAGAACTAATCTTTGTTGGAAGATGCAAAAATACCCATTTTAAAGAAAACTATAACTCATGAATTGATAAAGCAAAATGACATGCTTGAATGCTACAGAAAAGCCAACATTTCTGTGTTGCACCCAGGAGCTGAGAAAGATCTCGGCCATCATCCCATCCCAGTTTCCTGGATGCAGAACAGAGAATCAGAGACAGTGCAAGCTGCCTAAGGTTGCACAGCTGCTACATAGCAGGACTGGGAAAGATGATGGTCCCTGACCCTCTGCCAAAGATCTGTCCTTCGAGCATTTCCCATTATTTTTTTTTTGTTATCACCAAAGAAAAGAAAATACAGAGAACTTGGGCTGTAGAATGTTTGAGTTAACAAGAGATGCACCAACCAGTTTGTGACAAGCACCATTTTCATAAAGAGCCAACTGGGTCTGGGAAACTTTCCAGAAGAAAGGTCTTTGTCTATGTTCTTGACTAAGAATTCACTTAACAGTTAGTATCATGCCTGGTAAATTGGAGATGACCCATAAATATGTGTCAAACTGACAAGTTACCTTTCACATCAGACAAATGTACAGTATGTATTTTCCGGCGTATAAGAAGACTTTTGAAATGAAAAAAAGTCAACTGAAAATCGGGGGCAAAAGACCAAAATTGCACAAAAATTACCTGCAGATCTTGACGGCAAAGTAAGTCTTTTCTTTGAAGTGGGAGGTAGTCTTATACAGTGAATATAGGCCTAAACCTATGTTTTAACTGTAAAATTAAGGGGTCAGAAAATACGGTATATAGAATTTCTCCGCAGTCCCTATTCCAGATAGTTCTCTGACACTGAGTCTTGTTTATGTCCTATAAGTGTCTCCCATTGTTTATGTCCTTACTTCCTTCCCCCCTCCCTGTATCTCCAAATGAATATTATTCTAGAGGGACAAGAACCATATCATTTGTTCACCAACCCACCAGAAGTACCAACAATCTTTGGCTACTCAATAAATGTGAGAGAAATGAATGAATGTGTCCATGGTCTTCCTTGCTGGGACTATTCACTAATGCTGTCTGTCTCACCTGCTTTTGTTTTTAAGAGCAAGGCATAAACTCATAAAATGATAGCATCAAAAGAGGTCTGAGTGGTGCCTCTACTCTGACAATTGAAAAAAAAAAATGTGTATTGAAAGGGAATGTTTTTCCAAGGCTATGTATCTTGTCCATGGAAGATTTTAAGGGAAATCTCGCAGTCCAGAAGCCCCATAATTGGTCGTCCTGTACAAGGAGCTACTGCCCATTACTGCCAGCCAGGTAGCCTGGGCCTCCCTCTTTGGGGCAATAGCAGAGCACCCCAGTAAGTGGCCTGGGCCTCCCTCTGTGGGTCAATCATGGGGTGATGGCAGGCCCCCCCTGACCAATCACATCGCCCCTGCCTTGGCAGCAGCAGTCAGTGCTGGATCGAAGTGGTGGTCACAACCCAGCAGAGTCCAAGAGGTCAGCATTTCAGCCCGCTTGTCAGTCCCCGCCCACCTAAGCCTGCTGCTCAGACAGCCTGGTGTTCAGTCATCCATTCAGTTGTTTTGGACGTTACAAACCCTGGCTCTTTATATATTAGGATGCCCATTTGACAGGAGAGAACTGAAGTATAGAGAGCTTAAGTGACTTGCCCAAGGTTACATGGTTTATAGGTGGGAGAACTGGGATTTGAGCCCAGACCATCTACACCCCTACAGCTCTATAGCCCTACTCAGTAGGTGTTCCATTGTCTTCCTCCTTTCCCTCTCCTTCTCAGCCTCCCCCAGAGTGTCTCATTCTTGGCAGTAATTAGACAGCTGCCATAGGATGCCAGGTATTACAGCCTCATGGGTTTGTCTCATTTACCAAGTCCTCCAAAATACAGGGTGTCCCCCCCAAAAACATACACTTCAATTTCAAAATTTCAATTTTGAAAATGAAATCTATTTTAATAAACACTGCCTTTATAATTATTCAAAGTGTGGGTACACATTTTTGGGACACCCTATATATTCTGACAGTAGCATAATTTTTGTAAACCAAGGCCAAGTTGGACAGTGAGATGTTAGATGGAAAAGGATTCAGGTGGGCCAAAACCGGTTTGGCTCAGTGGATAGAGCTTTAGCCTGCGGACTGAAAGGTCCCGGGTACGATTCCTGTCAAGGACATGTACCTTGATTGCGGGCACATCCCCAGTAGGGGGTGTGCAAGAGGCAGCTGATCAATGATTCTCTCTCATCAATGTTTCTAACTCTCTATCCCTCTCTCTTGTCTCTGTAAAAAATCAATAAAATATATTTTTAAAAAAAGAAAAGGAATCAGGTGGGACTTCAAGTGGCCTCAGAAAGCATTGGACACATGGACACTCTGTGGCAGTCTCAACCAGCTGTCACCTCCTGGCATGTTCAGACCTGGCCTTGAGTAAGAAGTGTTTTTCCTTCTTAAATAATGGAGTTTGGGCCTTGGTTGGGTGCTTAGCTTGTTAGAGCATTGTCCTGATATGCTCAGGTTGCAGGTTCAATCCCCAGTCTCGGTGTATATGGGAGACAACTGATTGATATTTCTCTCTCACATCTCCTCCCCCCCCCTCCTTCCTCTCTCTCTCTCTTAAAAAAAAAGAAAAAGAAAAAAAAGGTAAATACCTCTTGGTGCCTTTGTCATGTGGGAACTAGTGCCCTACATAGCCACTCTCCTGCTTGGCATTGCTCTTGCCTAGTGGATGACCTTGAAACCAAAAAAGACTATGTCTTAATATTATGGGGCCTGTGGGTTGTGCTGCTACTGCCTTCAGAGATGCCCACTGCCCTGGAGTTAGGGAGGTTTTGAGAACAGAAAAGGAATAAGTTCATTAGCATGTCAAATCTTCCCTCTCTGCAATAGATTCTTCTACAACAAAGTATCATTTCCCAGTGGTGACAAGCATCCATTTTCTGGCTTCTTTTCATGTTCCAATTTAGAGTTCTCAAGTTACTCACAAATCAGCACAGTATTCATGACAGTTGCACATAGCAGCTATGAAATATTTTACAATTTTAAGCAATTCACATTACTCTGAAATTTGAATATATTTAGGTCTAGACATAACATGATTGAAGCATGATATCACTGTGTTATGCTGTCAAGTAGATAAATAGTGAATCCCAGAGTACTGATTTTTTTTCTACCAAATTTTAATTAAAATTTCAATAAATTCAAATGCAACTTCACTTAAATAATGTTACTAAATAATTAAAACTTTCTCGTTTTAGTTTGTGTTTGCCTTTTGCTTTATTAAGTAAACATTTTATTTTGTTTTGCATTTTTCTATATTTTACATTAACATTTTATAAAACATTTAAATATTTTTTATTTTTCAGATTTATATTTCTTAAAATGTTTACATTTATATTTACATGTCCAACATTAACTTTAGTTTGAATTTTCCATGGCTATGATATGTGAATATATGAAAATAAGTACACACTTGGAATAAATTACATTTTATTTATAATCATTATTGTCAATAAAACAAAAATTTTGTAAAAAATAGATTATAGTAACATCGTTAGCAAACTTAGCTAAGAAATCAAAAGAATATATAATTTTTATAGAATAAATACAAAATAATTTATGAATCACATATGCCTTCATTTTATTACTCACCCTACATCTCTATCCCACTAAAGGCACACCCAGACCCATGCAATAATAATTAAATCCAGCCATCTTTTATGTTGTGATATCTTTAGTCATGTTAATATAGCTTTACTAATTGTTTTATTTGGAGGCATACTTGTCAAAGAAGTAAGATTGAAAATATTTGCTTTAAAAGTTTGCCAACTTGATGTACAACTTTTAAATATTTAGCCATTTGTATGAGAGTTTCCATTTATACCCATGCACTAGCCATGCAAACATCAGGGTCCAGACTGTGAGGGCATTTTACAGACCTGAACGCTGAGGCACAGAGCCATTACCACACTTGCCTGACATCCCACACCTGGGAATCCCGAGCAACTCAGAATCCAGGATCTTAACCAAGAGACTGCCTCTCATGGGCCTTTACAAGTGCCTGCTGCTTGGAGGCAGTGCTCATGCTTGTTGACACCAGTGGAAACATCTGCCTCCTTGGGAAGGTTCCCAAGGCTTCCTTTTTCAGAGGAAATTGGGGTCCAGGGAAAACAACAGAGAAGATATCCTAAGGCTGGAGCAAAGGGTGGGGCACTCCCTTGGCACCATTATATTTCAGCCTCTCTCCCTCTTTCCTTTATAAAGGAAAAAATGTAAAACAACAAACAAAAGTCCTTAAAATCAATCTTGAAGTGAGAAAAAAATCTCTCATCACAATATAAAGACATATTCTCTTCTTTCCCTCCCCACATGGAGACCTGTGGCCATCGCCACCCTCCTCCCCCATCTCTCCTGACTATCCATGTGGAAGAAGGAAGTAGGGAAGGACCCTGTCTCCATACCCACCCCCTGTTGCCCCCAGTTTCTTTTCCTGACAGCCCAGGCAGTAGCAATTGATGTCAGGCTGTAATTTAAAGCAAACCAGTGCAAATTTGAACCAACTTTATGTAGGTGATTGATGGGTTGAACTGGACTCCCCGCCCCCCCCCCCCCCACCTCCTTACTTGCATGAGATTCTTCCAAGTAGGTATTATGGACCTAACACATCTGATATCGTTTCTTAATCTACTCAAAGGCAATGTTTGGCATCTAGCTTTATAATAAAAGGTATCAATTAGATGCTGTCAATGTTTTCAGAGGCAATATCTAATTACAGTCACTTGCTATCGGCTATCTTGTTAAAAAATTTGAGCAGAATGAGTAAGTATTCCAGACAAGTTCAATGCATTATTAAAGGTGTAATTACTCAGTTATTGCTCATGTAATCCTGAGTTAATTATGTGACTTCAAAATTCATCACTTTTATGTTTATTGAACTTTGATATGTTCACCTATATCTGATGTATCCCAATGATCCATTTCCTTTCTTATTTAAAACTGAATGTTTTAGACCAATTGGTTAGCAACTGAACAGACTTTGGAACACTCTAGACTCACAACTGTCAGCAAGTGTTATCTTGTGGAGGAGGATATCCAGAATGGCTATTTGTGGGGGGCATCATTATGGAGGATGGGTAAAGTTGACCTCCGTGTCCTTCTGCCCTTGTCTAGTCTTCCCCTTTGAGTGTGGTGGACTTCAAGACACTTCTAATAAAAGTGACAGGATGTCATTCCTGAGGTTAGATTACAAATATTATGAATTCATTCTTGTTCACCTTCCCTTATTCTCTCTCATGTTTTCCACAAATAACTCTGAGGGAAGTCAGTTACCATATCATGAACTACTAATGGAGAGGTCCATTGGGTAATTCAGGACAAAGAACTGACTCTGGACAACAGCCATGCGAATAAGCTTGAAGGTGGTTCATCACCTTCTCAAACCTTTAGATGAAACCATAGCTCTAGCTTCTCTTTCTCACTAGAGAACTTAGCATAAGGTCTACAGACTTGAGAAAAAGAAGGAAGGGTGGTTTATAGATATAAACAACCCCTTGTTGACTGAGTGAATAACTGCCCTGGTGTGTGCTTGGTCCCCTGTGACCTATGCAAGTGTTTACAACATACAAATAAATTAGGTGTCTGTCTCTGCCTTATAGATGTGTTTTGTTTTGTTTTTGTTTGTTTGTTTTTTACCTGAATTACCATATTCAGTCTTTTAGGGACATGATCCTTAATTTTGGCCAGATGCTGTCAAGAGGCTTTTGAACACATGATTCCCCATAGAAGAATGGCAATGAGGACAGGTATGGAGAACCCAATGTCTGTGCCTATTTTTCCATATTTTGGTCAAGCACAGGGCTCAAGAGGGTAGGGCAACCCTGGGAAGGTGGGGCAGGTGAAACATTCTCTATGCAGCTGTGTGGTGTGTGTAATTCAGGAGGGTGAGCCTGTTCAGACCACCCACAGTCCAGAGAAGGATAAGAATAGAAACCCCAAGCACCTGGGCTGGCTGAAGAACAGCCAGTTCTCAGGGTTTGGCCCTCACCTCTATTAAATAAACATGGGCCCTAGTTCCTTTTATAAGGTGAATGGGAAGAGAGAAATTTGAAGTGTAATAAAAAAATAACTGTGCACAAATTTTATTTCAGCTACAAAAACTACTTAATTCCACCCCTTTCCCTCTGAAGCCTGCTATCTGGAATAATGCAAGCAATGATGACGGCCTTAGGTATTTCCTTTAATTATTCTGGTGCTACCTAGCTGCCTGGCCCTATTGAAAGCACTCAGCTACTCCAAGCAAAGCCATTCTAACAATTTCGATTAAATCCTGGCCTCTCCCCAACTGCACACAAATTAAAAGCACTACTGGGCAATTGCAGCCCACGCTCTTGGAAGTGTTGTTATATAAAGAAGGAGGAGAATTGCCGAGGGCTTGCTGGCATTTCCTCAGCCACAGGTTTTCTAGGATGATGAAGGGTTTTTTCTCCCAGTTTCAACAGATTTTTATTTATTTTTTAAAATATATTTTATTGATTTTTTTACAGAGAGGAAGGGAGAGGGACAGAGAGTCAGAAACATCGATGAGAGAGAAACATCGATCAGCTGCCTCCTGCACACTCCCCACTGGAGATGTGCCCACAACCAAGGTACACACCTCTGACCAAAATAGAACCTGGGACCCATCAGTCCCCAGGTCGACGCTCTATCCACTGAGCCAAACTGGTCAAGGCTCAACAGATTTTTTAAGAAAAAAATCAAGCATGCTTTACACAGATTTGTGATGTAGAAGAAACAGATGAGATTTTAAATAGTACACGTGACTCCCAAAGCTTCAGGGGTGGCCTCAATGATTGCGTTTCTAAGATATCTCTGCCTGTCACCACTAGTGGGGTGAAGTCTGTCTTGGAAGACCTCCTCAGGTGATTGTCTCATGTGTTTGGGGACCGGAATATGGGACTCTGGTTCTGCTATACCTTGATAGCCTGTCTCCTTTACAGATCAGAGAAATCTAAAACCATTGCCAAAGGCTCTGCTCTCCACAGCCACCTGATGCCATCATCTCACAGCCCCCACTTCTCCACCCTGTTTGCCTGAAGCCTGGCAAGATCAAAGAGAGAGGAGAGGACACCCACACACACCTTAAGGAGGGAAAGACCAAAACCTACTCATCAGACCCAGAGAGGAAACTCAAAATCACAGATTAGGAGGACTGCTGGGGCCACCCATTCCTACCTGTGCAAAACCTGAAATCAAGTTCAGGGATTCCGACTCCTCCCCCAAATCTTTCTCCACTTTGCCATGCCACATCTCAATAGGAGAGATGCCCACTGCAGGTCATGAGGAGGTGAGATGACCTGAGAGGGAGAGAGTATACACCAGGGTGAATGAACACAGGGACCTAGCACAATGGGACCTCTCACCTGCAGATATGGCTCTTTGGTCTCTAAGACTTTTAAACTTTTCATCGAAGTGCTCTTATCATAAGTATATAGCTACACACACCCCAGAACCAGAACCCAATCAAAAAACAAACCACAGCCGCCCACTGCCACCCTCCCTCCTAGTTTACCAATGCCCATGTCAAGGCTGGCAGCTCTCAGAGAGAAGCCAAGCTCTGTGGCCCAGGTCCAGAGACGAAATCACTGCCTGCCTCACTTAAGAAAACACTCTCCTGTCTCCATCAATCAGTGTGCTCCCACTCACAGCCCCTCTCACTGTCCCCTCCCTAGCAAGGCCCAGATGTTTTATTTATGGGCCAGTCTCTTTAGGAGGGAGCCAAAGTCAGACATACATCTTGCTTCCTATTAATCACGAGCCTTAGGTAGAGAGAGGCCACAGAGGCAGATGAGAAACGCCTTCAATCAAATCTTGATGGAATAAACTAATTAAGGAGATTACACCTCCATAATGATGTTAATTGTGCAGATAGGAAATCTCAGCTTCCTGGATGACTCTGATTCTGCTTCCACGAAGGTACCTTTTGGCATCTCCAGGGCTGAGCCACACCAGGAGCCTGTGGCTTTCCTCCATGAAAACCAAAAGTTCTGACTGCCTCTTTCTAGTCCTATTGCAAGTAATAGACATGTGCCCAGAGGCCTGGAGAAGGCTGGGTTAGTACTGCTGCTGTTGCTATTAGTCAGCTGGAAGCTGAGTGTCAGATGAGTTCCTAAGAGTCAGAAAAATGAGACTCCAAAGTGGACATGAGATTTCCCGCCCACCCCAAACTCCACCTCCAGGCCCAGTGCAGCTCACAAGTATTCATACAAATTCTCCAAGGCCTCTTTCCCAAGCTGGAATCAGAATAAAACCCATTCGTTCTCTCACTGTTTCATTCAACCAATTTTCTTAGGAGGTTACTCCATGCCAGGTAGGCACTGTTCATAGGAGACAACAAAAGAGACAGAGCTCCTGCCTTTGCAGATCTGACACTTAGTGATGGGAAGAGGCAATGAGCAAGTGTGTGCATGAGTGGTACACTGGATAGTGATAAGTGCCGTGAAGGAAAATAAAGCTGGGCCAGGCAGCTAGGGAGCATGGAGGGAAGGGGAGCCTGGAGAATTCCATGTGTTTCTCAGAGGTTTCCCTGCAAAGATGATACCTGAGTACAGCTGGGTGGAGTGGAGGAAGCTGGCAGGGGGAAAGCCTTGTGAGATAGGTCCCAGGCAAAGGGGACAGCATGCACGGATACCCTAATGCAGAAGGGAGTTGTGGGGGCAAAGGCCACCCACCAGGGGTAAGGACAGGGTGAGAGGCACACAGTTGCATGTGATAATTTAATAAACATCTACCTGCTTGATGTGCTGTCACATCCATGTAGGCAAGGTCTGTTTTGTCGTTTAACTTTTTCCCCTCATTATTATAATCCCTGCCCTAACACACAGGGTAGGTTGATTGAATGAATTATTAATTACTAATGAGAGAAGTGACTGATGGTGTAAGATTCTGTACCGAGGTGAGAGTTGACACAGATGTTGGATAACCAAGAGGATGAGACAAGACTGTGTGGGGAGAGTTAGGGGTAGGTGCCTAACTCAGGCCCTACATGTGGGAGCAGAGAAGTCTGCTTGTCCATCTCCTCTTTCTTCATTGGAATCTTGGCACCCCCAGCTCTCAGGATGACAACCTTTAACATAAAACAGCCGAAAGGGAGAGAGCAATGGTGGCATTCTCCTTACCTGAAGCAATTCCTGACATAAATCCTATGAAGTTATTCCAAAGACACAATTCTCTGCATCAAGCTGGTGGTAATAGTGCCATATGGGAAGTTTATGTAGCATGAAAGGAGTACATACATCTAAAGTACACTTTAAAATGCAAATAAAGCAACTATGTGGTGCCACATTGAAGTATTAAATTAGTAAAAACACAAAATAAAATGTTTATATTCAATGCTGGCAAGGAGGCTATGAAACTGTCATTAATTATGAGTTGGCAGAGTATATTTTGGCAACACTTTCAAAAAAAACTTGGCAATAGATTTTCAGAACACTAAACAGAGTTTGTGGATTGAATTCCGTGATAATTCTGGGAATGTACTTAAAGTAAAATTCCTAAGTATAGAATAACTATATGGTTGAAGATAGACATTTCAGCATTATTTATATCAGTGAAAAAACTTGTTAGCAATCCAAACATCCAAAATTAGGGTATGGTTAATTTAATTTAGGTTTATATATATAGCCACTAAAATTGTATGCAATAACAACAATGAATGTTTTCTAGCTAAAATGGGAACACAGACACATGTTCATGAAACTTGAAACTAAATGAATGGCTAGGCAGCAATTCCTGCATTATATTTCAAGAACATGTTTGCATATGGACAGAGACAAAAAGCGAATACGCAGAGATGAAAGTTGTTTTGTTTGGCTAATGGAAGTACATTTATTTAAAAAATGCAAATAAACTCTAAGTTGAACACTGGAGCTACCAGAAGTTCCTACCTTGACCAATTATAAAATGGAGCTCTAGAGCCAGGCAGGACTTAGGAAAAAACATAAACTGAGGCACAAAGAGGGTCAGAGATTGACCTCGGTCTTATAATGAGACTTGCAGGTGGATTTTGTTGTGTGAGTGGCTCAAAATCAATGGAGGGCTTTAAAAAAAAATTACGGATGTCAGACTGCAACCTCCTGGGTAATCTTTATTCAGTGAGGCAAGGGAATTTAGATTTTCAAACAGCCCCCAGGTGATTTGTGACCAGCCAGGGATGAGCTCCAGTGCCCCTGCAGGCCTGACACCAAGGTTCTAGTGGTCACAGGTGCTGGGCACTGCTCCAGCTGCTTTGCATGGATGATTCCTACTCTCCTTCCAATGGTGGAGTAGGAACCACATCACCCCATTTTGCAGATGAAGGGACTGGGGCATGGATAAGCACAGAAACCTGCAGACAATGGACCCCACAGCCTCTTTATTCTTTACCTTGTATAACTAAACTTTCCTTTGATGCTAACTTAGCCACACTAGAGATGTGTTATGTCTCACAAGCAAGCCCAGCTACAAGTTACAAGTCAAGCCATTACTCCATGTCTGAGACCCTCCAACCTTATTTTCACTATTTCACCCTTATTTGACCCGACTCCTCCCCTGTTCTGCCTCATGTCCTTCCCTTATCCCATTCCCCTATAGGACCATTGGATTTTGAATGAGCAAAGGGAGAATAACTAGCACAATGGGCCCTCTGGGAGAGACTGTGCAGGGACTGTGGACTCTGGGATGTGAGAGAAGAGTCTTTAGCTGCTTGTAGGATTTGTTACAGCCGGTGTGACAAGCATTCCTGTACTTGATGGCTCTCTGTGGCTGAAGATTGATAGCACGCAAACAGTTTCCGTAACAATTGGCACACGCTTTAACAAAATCCAATGCAGCCTAAGCCAGGCTAATTGTTTCAGAGCACAAGCCATGTGCTCTTGGTGACCTAGTGGCCCCACAATGCTTCCAAGGTGGGTTTGAGCTGTGCATAGCTTTTCGTTACACACATTCTAGCACTTGCTTAACAAGAGCAGGTGAGGGGATTTCAATGTTTCTGACCCAGGTAGCAAACAGCTTCCACGGGGAAAGTTATTCTTTTATTCACATATTAGGTTCATTCAATAGAAATAGAGTGATATCCCTCTCTGGGCCTGGCATAGTGATGAGCATGGAGCAAAGAGAGGGACAAAATTAACAGGGTCCCTGCCCTCCTGTGGTTCACAGTCAGTAGGAGGAGATGGGCATTGATTACAGAATCATATAAAAAACTTATAATTATGGAACAGAGGTAAGTGCTATAAAATGCTATGACCATTTAACCATTTCCCAACCAGTCAAGAGGTCAGGACATTTCCTCCCCCCCCAAAAAAGGTCACTGATTAGATCTGAAGGATGAACAAGACCAGGGGAAGGGAGAGAAGAAGCATGGTGTTTTATAGAAATACTAGAGGCTAGTGCATGAAAATTTCACACACTGGAGGGTGGGGGTCCCTCAGCTCAGCCTGTCCCCTCTCACTGTCTGGGATCCCTCAGGGGTGGGAGGTGACCTGGCCATCAGGGGAAAGTGACACCCCATCACACCTCTGCTGCTGCCACTGTGGTAGTGCAAGCCCTGGTCAGCCCTGGTTACCTGAGCCTCGAGCAGTCCTGGGTGGCTGGACAGCCACCATCCGAGGCTTACCTATGCCTCAGACTGGCCCTGGGTGGCTGAGGGGCTAAGGGGACTGGGGGACTCCAGATTAAATAAAGTTTTCATAGATGTTGGAAGGAAGGGAGGGAGATAAGAAGGGAGAGAATGAGACAGAGAAAGTGAATGAATGAATGAATGAATGAATGATAAGCATTAAAGGAGCTGATCTAGGATCTTCATTTGGGGCATCCTGCTCTAAATCGTTTAGTATCCCCACCATTCCAGACCAGAATTAGATTTTCTAAGCAGAGCCAAGTTTACTTTTTTCATTTGCCAAAGTAGTGCACAAAGCTTATTGAGCTGGCTGTTTCAGAAAGCCATTTACTGTATTTCAGGGTAAGATGCTTCAGCCACCCTGGAGCCTGCCAGTCTCAGTTTCCTGCCACCCACAATTAAGTGGGCATTGTTAATTAAATTATCATCACATTTAATTGAGAGTCGGATAATAGTGATTTTAATGAACTTGACTTGCTTTTGGGTAAGACTATGCAGTCATTGAAGAAGTAACCTTCCTGCTATATTGCTAATCGAATTCTGTTGTATCTTTTGGAGCAGATAACAGCAAAAATACCAATACCTGGACCTTTGTTTTAGTGCTGTGGAGTGGAGTTAGCATGAGGATGAGAGTTAGTTATCCAGAACATGTTTGGGATGGGTGAAGCATCCAGAGGCCAGGATGTCAGGAATGAAACAACAAATTCTGAATTGTTCAGCAATATCCAATATCCCTCCAACCAAATCCAAACTAAGTCATATTGTAAATGCCAACATAAAAAACATTAAAACTTGGGTTCATGGAATCAGCTAATGTCTGCTACCCAATCCGAAAGCTCAAACAGATTTTTTTATCAGGAATTATAGAGGAAAAGACCAATTGGAGTTATATGAAGTCAGAGAAGAAGGAGGTTTTAAATCAGAGGTCCATAAACATTCTATAAAGAGTCAGAAATTAAATATTTTAGGCTTTGTGGACCATATGATCTACTCAACTCTGCTGTTATAATGCAGCCTTAAGTAAATGGATGTAGTTATGTTGCTGTAAAACTTTATTTATGAAAGTGGACAGGGCTGGATTTGGTGGCCACAGGTCATAGTTTAGATGAAGGTAATTTAGAATATGCAGTAAAAATAGATAAGGCATATACACAAGAAATAGCAACTGGTATTTAATTAATGGATAAAAATTATCTATAACTTTTCATCAATTTTAAACACCTACATAAATGAATCTATAGGTCTGTCCCTTTGTGTTTTAAATTTCAAAAATAAAAAATCATGACAGAAAA